>NC_133419.1:101597500-104097500 GCF_049350105.2 Macaca mulatta | reverse complement strand
AAATGAAATTAAGCCTATCTCTTGATTCACTAATGAGAGTTACATTAACAAGGATAATATAAAATAAATAAGGTTAAACACACACACTCCTATGAGAAGTGTATAGACAGGAGCTAGATGGCCTGGGTTTGAATCCTGGCTCTACCACTTGACAGCCATGTGACCTTAGGTAAGTGAATTAACTCTTCCGTGCCTCAATTTCCTTATCTATAAAGGGGATAACACATGTATCTAATAGATTGGGTTGATTTGAGAATTACATGAGTTATGTGTTCAAGTGCTTTACCTATTTATTCCTAAATAGTAATATATGCACAACATGATAAGTACTACACAAGTATTGATTATTATTATTACTTATGTGAGGATTGAAAAACTTTTTCCTATGTGGGGAAGTTAACTTTGAAGTAATAAATTTTATCATCATAATTTTATATTCTTAGACTAGTATCACATTAGTTTGCATTTCCTTAGCATATATCAAAAGGCAGCAAGAAAAAACATCTCAGAAATTTTGAGTTAAACCCAATTTGAACTGTCTATAACAATAAAACACAAACATTCAACAGATGTCTTCACAAGAAAAACCCATATAAAATCTGATATTTAAATTAGTCATCTTCTCCACCTCCGTTCTGGATGCTTTTCACTCACACCTTCTCCATAGTTTCTAATAGCCTTATACTTTCCATTATCCACTGAGTTGGCCAATATTAGATCATATAATTTATCACTCAAACCACAACACTGTTGAAAGTGAAAGGAAAACTATTAATAATTGTATCGGGACAACAAGTGCAAACCATAGACCAAGCAATCCAGGATATATGATCACTATGGCCAAATTTTTCCCTGTCCCTCAAAGCAATAGGTCATATGAGCTTTCTGCCAACATAGTAAAACTAATTCCTGTGGTAAGACCAAGGGTATAAAAGGATTTGACTAATTACTCTCTCTAGCAATATATGCACTTCAATGGTTAGCTTAACCTAAATACGACAATTTTAAGCATCCTTGTAAGACCAATAAAAGAATAGTTTTAGACACAAAAGCCTTTCTTAGCATCAATGAAACAGTTGAGTAACCACAGGCCTCAGGGAAAACCTCCTCCACTGAGAGGGAGAACCTCAGAAAAGCTTTAGCATTGTTGTGTGTGTGTGTGTGTGTGTGTGTGTGTGTGTGTATGTGTGTTTTGAGAAGTCTCACTCTGTCATCCAGGCTGGAATATGCAGTGACATGATCTCGGCTCACTGCAACTTCTGCCTCCCGGGTTCAAGCGATTCTCCCGCCTCAGCCTTCTGAGTAGCTGGAGCTACAGGTGCATGCCACAATGCCCAGCTAATTTTTATATTTCAAGTAGAGACCATGTTGGCCAAACTGGTCTCGAACTTCTGACCTCAGATGATCCACCCACCTCGGCCTCCCAAAGTGCTGGGATTACAAGCATGAGCCACTATGCCAGGCCAGCTTTAGCACAGTTAATGAGGAGATGTATTATACCTCTGAATCACAAATGCATCTTACTTACCATGTCTAGCCATCTTTTCCCAGAAGCCCAACTAATATATATTTAGAGATTTAATTTTACATACATGGTGATGTTAATGAGTTGATGTCACAGATTATATGCTATCCAATCACACCCTTAAACTACAACTAATTTGAAATCTAGTACACCTTAAAACTGAGGTCGAGTGTTGACCATAATGGCAAATTCATTTCAACAAAATAACTAATTACCCTAAGAAATCTTTCCAATGATTTTTCTTTTGTCATATAAATGCAAATAATTATCTAAAAGGAACTTAGCAATGTTAAATACAAAGTAAATTTAGGCTTATTATTAATTTCAAAAGCAATTTCCCATATCCATCATGAAAGATAATTCAGAATATAAAACTAAGCATTTTCAATTAACATCAGTAAAAAATTTATTCTGATAAACATATTTTGTCTACAGACTTACCACCTTCCCCTTGTTTCTTATGGAATAGAAAAGAATTCTTAAACTTTTTTTTTTTTTTAATTTGCAATGAATTGCTTTCTTGGATTATTGAAAGAGGAAAAAGAGGTGGCTATGAAACCTTAGGGAGGGAATAATAAATATAATAAAAAGCACATAGTTTGCCAAAATGTAACACATTTACTTATATAAGTATTTAGAGTTTCATATTTGTGATTCCATTGTAAAAATAATAAAAAATTTTTTAAAAAGTAAATTTAAAAACAGGCAAAATCAAATTAAAAGAAGGCAAAACTATTCAATTAGTGGTCAGCAACTTCTCTACTGGTAAGTTACCAATATAGTGAGCTGAAGCATAGTCAGCTGATTAATAAGTCTAATAAAACAGAACAAATTATCAAGTAATGAACAGCACCTAAAATATGAATCTTATAATACAGTTTATGCTACATAAAGAGGAGCGTGTTTAATGTTCATGCTTTCTTTGAGACTATGGAGTTAAAAAATAAGAATCAGGAAATAGTGTGTAGGCAGAGAGAAGGATTACAAAGAGGAAAAGGAATACTAATACTTACTATGAAATATAAACTATTGACAGAAAGAATAGAAAAATCACATTATCAAGAAGTAAAAATTGTCTTCCAAGTTCCATATCAGAAAAGTAAACCAAGTTAATGGGAAAAATCAAACTTTATTCAAAGTGATTATTTATTTGTGTACATGGCTTTGAATTTGGTTTTCACATTCACTGATAATAAGGTTATGCTATTTTCTATTTTAAACAGCTTTGGAAAATCTGTACTATGTGACAAAACAGTTTTCCAAAATATGTGTATGATTATCTCTAATTGATAAGCCAAAAACTTATCTTCACTTTTTGCTAATTTTGTTTGGCAAAATAAAATGAAATAAAAATACAAAATTTATGAAGTCATATACTCTAGTCTGTACTCATGAAGAAACTACATAACCAATGAATTGGGTATCCCTAAAATATTTCTACTACTATTAGGAAATACAATTTAGAACATTTTGACATCAAAAGAATGCCACTTTATACTTTTATATTAAGGTAAAAAATAAATTATACTGAAAGTCATACATTCACTAACTGAATCATTAATGGGTTTTCATTAGCAAAATATTTTTATTTTAGTAAGAAAAGGGTAACTGTGAAAGACTAAGAATATGAAGAACACAATTTCCACAGCAAGCTTGACAATAAAACATTTCTAATAAAAAATTAAAATAAATTAACTACCTGTAATATTACAAGAGCATTTTCTATGGAAAGGTCATCTGATGGTAGGCCTTCACTTTTCCAAATTAACTGCTCACTTTCAGTACAAAGAAATCTCCTCAGATCAAATTCTGAAAAGTTGAAGACATTGAAAATACTTTACTACAATGATCTTGTACTTAATGAAGGGAAGGAAATAAAGCTATTTATTCCAAAACAAAAGTCCTACGACAGTCCTTAACTTGAAACCCATTCTTCCACATTTAACACCCAAACCCAAGGAGAAAGAAGTCAAAAACAAAAACAAAAGGTGCAGAAGGATGGAACTCCATGAAGTCCTATTTCTTTGAGTGAATGTTTCACAAACTAAAATAATTTCGTAAAATACCACTAAAATCATGAGGAATTTTAAAGTTCTTACATCTCAGCCTATCAAATAAATTATAAAAATAAAAGTAATATAATGTTTAATTGCATCCAAGCAATATCAAAAATAATTCAGTCGTCTCAGTTTTTTACAGTGATTTAAGAATAGAAAAATCATAATAATAAAGTAAATTCAAGAACATTTGTGGAATGTGGCAAATCTAAAGTAGCTCCAGGGTATACTTGTGATCCATAAAAAATTTCCCCCATTGAAAAAAGGTAAAATAACAGAGAACAAAGGGTCCATTTTTAGTATATTGAAATTTTAAATTCAGGAGTAACTAAATACAAACTCTCAAGACCAGCTGACTTGGTCCATTCTTCCAAACAGGTTTTTCTCAGAGACTCAGGAGCAGCAGAAAGATATGTAATAAATGCAGCAGCAAGTTGAGCTCTTTTAGGAAGAGTAGCTAATTCCTCTGTTATCTCTACAACCTGGAAAAAAAGAGAGCGAAGAAAGAGGGATATATATGAGTATGTTCTAACGTTAAAGAAAATGACAGTTTTATGGTTTTGATTGTGGAGGGAAGAATCACAAGTAATAACTCCTTGTTTTGAATATAATAGTCAAAATGTAAAAATATCAAAAAGATCGCAGACTCTGCTGTGATATTTTTTAAAAGTATAAAATCCTAATATATTTGTAGAAACAAACATATTCAGTCATTGAAAGTTCTTAATTATTTTAAAGAAAGCAGAACTTTCATCCCAACCACAGTTAAATGTGAGTTTGCATCACTTTGTAAACTAAGATTAAGGCACAGAGAATGAACAAAGGGACAAAACAAAGCTACGGCATGAAGACCCATCAGCAAAAAGGTTATTGTAAATAAAGCACAAGATTCAGCAGAAAGAGTAGTTATATTAAAGGAAAGAAGAGAGATAGATTTAAATAAAGGCAGATTGTGAAAGGTTTTCCATGACATGCAAAGGAGTTTCTATTTTAAACTGTGACGTGAGCCATTGAAAGCATTTAAGCAAGCAATGAGTAATGTAATCAGATTGGGTTTTATAAAGATAATTCAGCTGACAAATGAAGGGTGAACTAATTAAAGGGTCAGATAGGAGGAAGACATTTAAAAAGTGAGATGAGAAACAAAGAAATATTGGCATTAAAGATAGAAGACAAATACAAAGAATATTTGCAAACGGATATGACAAGTAAACAGGGAAGAGTCTAAGACAACCCATATATTTTTAGTATTGATGCCCAAAGAAAGACGCCTCCAGTGAAATAGAAAATAAAGGAGACTTGGAATGAGAAAAAGAAAATAATTTAGACATGTTGGGTTTGAGTTCCTGAGAGACAATTAAATGCAAATGTCTAATATATAGTTGGAAATACACATTTAACACTCAGTAGTCTGGAAATGTAGCTCTGGTCATTATTAAGGTGCAGGTGATATTATGATGGGATGAGATAACACCCAAGGTAGTTGCAGAAAAAGCTGCTGTGGAAGAGTATAACAAGGACAATCAACATTACTAGGTGAGCAGATGAGGAGGATCAGGAAAGGAAAGGAAAGGAAGCTTAACTGATTTCAGAAATAAACCAAGAAAAAACAAAAGACAACACTAAAAAGTCAAAATAACAAAATATTTCAAGAAAAAATAAATAGCCTACAGTGTCAAATCCTAAAATTACTGTCCTGGTGAAGGTAAATTCAAAGAAAATTCTAAGGAGTACTAAGTTTTCCATCCACTCATTTTCATCCTGCTCATCTCTCAATAACATACAGAACTGAAAGGAAAATAGGCTGCTTCGCCTAAAACTCTATTCATATAAAGACACTTTGTTTAAAGAGTAATTCACATAATGGCCATTTATATCTACATTATTTATCCTGAACCAGGTGCAAATTAATGGATCTTTCTCTCCTTTTTCTTAACATACATTACATTATAGATTTCCTGGATTTTAAAGGTAGACTCCTCACGGCCCCTTGTCAAACAAACCTGTGCATTCCATCTCTTATGTTCTCTATCAAGCTGATTAATTAAGACTTCTGCAGCTTTGATTGTTTCTTGTGCTTTGCTTACTTCAGCTTCAAGTTTTGCAGCTTCTGAAGTCCTGCTCTGAAATCTATGTAAACATTAAAATTTAATTAAAAGTAAAAAGGATTTGGGAGAGATTTAATGAAATTATCCATAGGTAATAAAGTAAACTTTTATGCCATAATTTAATTAATGATAATACCATTAATGTTTGCATACAAAGTAACATTAATAGAAGAGACAAACCAAAAAAAAACTTGACAGGGCCTCCATGCTCTACTACATTATATAAAAATTTGCCAATACGGCATTCAAGACACTATTCTAAACATCCCATCTGTCTTTCTAGTTTTATTTCATTATATTACTGATCAGCAAAACCATTAATATATGTCAATATCAGAAGAATTTTACATTATCAGTAAATATCCTATCCTTTATCTCCCATGTTCTTCAGAATGTTCCATTTGCCTAGAGTAGCTTCGAACCACACCCTTCCTCACCCCACAGCCCAACTCCCTCTAACATTTACCACTAAAACTACAAACAAAATTTCAAAATTCATTTTAGTACATTATATAAAATCTCTCCCTATATTCAAGTTAAGTATTATAAATTGTATGCTATACATATGCAAACTTAAACCCAAAGAAATTATTACCCAGGTTCTCATCAATAATCAGCAGAGGATCTAAAATTCATATACAGATGAGGCTGGCACTAAGTTGCATGCACTTTATAGTATATTTCATTGTCTCTCTAAGTGCCTTCTTCCTTCCTTCCCCAGACATAAGACTCTAGAACCAACTTCTCCAATATAGACAAATAGCCACGAGCCACTTTGTGGCTATTTAAATTTAAATTAACTAAAGATAAATAAAATTTTAAATTCAATTCCTTAGTCATATTACAAACACTGCAAGTGCTCAGTAGCCACATAAGACTACTGGCTACCATACTGGATAACAAAGAGCACAGAACATTTCCATAATCTCATGAAATTCCATTAAACAGCACTGTTCTAAAACCTGGAAATAGAAAGCTGCATGTTTATTGATCACAACATTTCATACTACACCTTGAACATGGTTTTGCAATAAATATTGTTGCATTAAATCAACCCTCATATCTCTGTACAAGTTGTATTAGAAATGGAAACCATCTCTTTAATTTTGTAAAATTAGAATTTAAAAATTGATAGGTCATGCTTATTTTTCAAGCCCTTTATTCTTTGTTAATATGTAAGAAAATAAGACTGTTATTCATGGCCTAGAGTCAATTAAACCTTAATTAAGGATCATAATAAGTAACAGCATGGTAACCAACATTAATTCATTCTCATCAATGACGCTACAATGAAAAATGCCATTCTGTTTTACTTAAAATTAAAAGTTAATTCCAAAAGTTCTCACAGTAATCCTTCCAAAATAATAGTAGTATGGTGCAATGGTTAAGAGCAGAAACTTCATGGAATTCGACAAATCTAGTATCTAACATGGCTTAGTATTTTGTTAGTTGCTCAACTTCAGATAAAAAAGACTATATAATTTTAACCTTCCTAATCTGCTAAACAGAAATAGATTTACTTCTCATCATTGTTTTAAGGATTAAAGAAATGAATACATAAATTACCCAGTATAACACCTAACACAGCAAGTGACTAATAAATGAAGTCAAAATATTGCTATAATAAGCTAATTATTCAATAAATATTTGAGCACTAGCTGAATATTAAGTGCTGATTGTGAGCACATGACAGTGAAAATAATACATTATACTTATTTTTCTTGTACTTCTCTAATAATGATACCTGGAAAAAATTGATGTGATTTCTTTCCTATATTTCTAACATAATAATTGTTCAAGAATATTGAAAACACTGTGTTTATTGGTTTGGGGATTTCTTTTTGGTTTGCTTTTTTCTATAAGTATTTCTCTATAAATATATATTAGTGAGAGAGAAAGAGAAACTGAAGAAGGGAGAGAGGGGGGAGAGACACAGAGAGACAGAGAGAGAATTGTTTCCTGAACATACAGAAAAAATTCATAGTTTTAATCTGATTAATTTCTTGGTTCAATAATAATTTTGCTTCTATTAAAAAAAGGAAGCATGACACATCACTTCAACATATACTGTATTCAATCAGATATTATTCAGTTCTTCAATCTTCGCAACTTTTAAAAGAAAATGTTGTAACATTTATAATTCCCATACCAATATATTCTACCCTGTACTAAATAGGATAAATGAAAGGCTTTAAGAATAATAATATTCAAAAATGATCCTTAACTTGAGTATAATATTTGCATGAAGACTTTTTTTAACACAAAGGAGAAAAAAAGTTAAAAGGATAGAATTTTTAAACATAATAATGTATCCTTAAAAAGTTTATAGACTAGTGGGTCCCATAGCATCATCTGTCATAAAAGTCTAAAATCTTAAAAGTCAAAACAGGAAATAAACCAAGATGTCAAATGTAAACACTCTCAGCATTATCCTAAATACGCTTCAAAATATAACTTACTTTTCTTTGAGTTCTGATACCTTTTGACCAACAGAATTAAGGAGGTCCTCTAGTTTCCTTTTTCTGTCTTCAGTTTTCTTCAGATTCCTGAAATATAACTCAATATTATAAAAGCCATTCCTATTTTAGATACCAACTATAAAGCAGCAGCAGCACCTTACAATGTAATCCTACAGTAAATATATGACAATTAAAACTGTCATTAACTCAGTATTATAACACCTTTACTTAGAATTTAATTTGAAAAGCAATGTTAAAATTAAAAGTGTTTCCTCTGACCCAACTATACCACTTCTAGGATTCCATATTTAAAAACACTCAAACATGTACATTTCTGTACATATTTATTTATCTTCTATCCCTTCTAGGACCCTACTAAAATGAAGCCAAGAAAATAAGAAAGATACATATGCACAGAGATCAAAAGAGGAAAGTATGAAATAGGAAAAATTTCAAAAATAATTTCCTTTTCTTAAGAGACAGTCTCACTCTGTCTCCCAGGCTGTAGTGCAGTAGTCTGAACAGAGCCCACTGCAGCCTCAAACTCCTAGGCTCAAGCAATCTTCCTATCTCAGCCTCCTGCACCCTCAAAGTTCAATAAAATTTTAAAAAGTAATAACTAACATATCGGAACGCAAAAAGCCAAAAGCTAAAATGCCTATACGAAGAAGAGTCAAAAAAAAAGCAGAATCCTAAAATGTTCAGAAAATGTAAACATACTTCTGAAGGTAACAATAAAGCCAAATACAGAAGATTATTTAATAATTGATATTACAAAGAGTTTGACCTCAGAATCCATCCTCTGTTGAGAGCTGACTACCTCTAACATAACCCAGAATGCTGCAAGTCTAGCTTATGCCCCTACTCATCTCCATCAACCTCTATGCACACATCCTAGGTGAAAGATATAAAGATTCGTTTACAGTAAAATGACTGACACCCTATCCTCTCAAAATACCCACAAATATTAAGGGGTTGCCATAAAATGGCCAGTCCATACTTGATCACCTTACAGTGATGCTCAGCAGCCAAGAAGCCCAGGCCACACACTCAGGTCTTCCAGCCAGACTTCTAAAACTCATGATCAACAACTAACAGCCACAGATCAGACAGGTCAAGAAAGCTTCCTAACTTCCTAAAAATATGGGGTAATATACAAGACACTGGGAATCAAAGTAGCATTAGACTTTCTAAAAGCAACACTGAACTCTAGAAGAGAATACAACAGGGGTTCTCAAACTTTAGTGTATACCAAAATTACCTGTCAAAACAGAGATTACAAGGCCTTACTGTCCCCTCCCCCACAATGTATCTGAATCAGAATCAGTTCGTTTGGGTGGATCTTCAAAACTGTGAGCTAAAACTATTTCTAGTCTAGTATTTAAACACAACCCAATTATTGATCACATACAATAACATATTATAAATACTTTTAGACATGCAAATCTCAAAATATGTTCCAGCCCATATACTCTTTCTACCATGGAAAATGTGTTCTAGAAACCTGAAGAACTAAAGGAGGGAAGAGAAAGACAGGAATTCACAATAAAAGAATACAATAGGTAATCTCTAGAACAATGCTGAAGAGAAGCCCCAAGACAACAGCCTTAAGCAGCAGGCCTAAAGCTAAGAAAAAATAAATAGAACACACAGATGAATGAAGATGTTTCAGGGCTCTGACAGAGAAACTATGGATAAATTTGTGATATGTAAACAGAAAAATATAATCAACTAAAAAAAGGGAGGCAATTCTTATATTTAGAACAAAAAAGTGTACAAGAAAGGAAATAAGATGAATAACTGTTAATACACAGCAGGAAATTAATAGATAATATCAAAAATTGAACAGTCAAGAATACAGATCAATTAGGATTAAGATGACAGACAGCAGGCGGGACTACCTTGCAGCTCCCACTCAGACAGACAGAGCAGCATGTGGAGATTCACATGGTGAACTTTCGCTGCAAGAACTACTGCAGGAACATACTAGGAAAACCAAAAGAATCCACAGACCCTTTGAAGGAACTGGGTCACCACTGCAGTCTCCCTGAGATACTGAAAAACTTATTAGTCTGCTTGCTTTCTCAACGGAAGGCACATGATCTGGGGCAAGTTCTCAGCCCTGGTCACTGGCTGCCTGGAAATACATGTGGTGTTGTTGGGGCACGGTGGGAGTGAGACCAGTCTTTAGGACTGCAGGCTACATAGAAAGCCAGTGAGGCCTGTGCCTGCTGGCTTTCCTCAACTACCCTGGGTGACCTGTATGACTCAGCAGAGGCAGCCATAATCCCCCTGGGGAAAAAATTACATTGGAATGGAAACCACACTCCCATCCCCCACAGCAGCCACAGCAAAAGCCTCACCAAAGGAGAGGCTGAGCTCAGACACACCTACCCCCGCCCCCACCAGGTGGTCTTTCTCTACCTGCCCTGGTAGCCAAAGACAAAGGTCATAATTTCTTGAAAGCTCTAAGGCCCTGCCTACTGCCTGAGAAACCTGAATTGTTAACCAGGTGTCCCTAGGGCAAGTTTGCATCCTCCCTATAGGACCACAGCTGAGGCACTCTTGAAAGTGCCACCTCCTGGCTGGAGGCCCATCAACACAAAACCAGTCCACTAAACAAAAACAAAACCAAGGACCATCACCGAGTTCACCTCATTCCCCTGCTACCTCCAGTGGAGCAGATGCTGGTATCCACGGCTAAGAGACCGGAAGACAGATCACATCACAGGACTCTGTGCAGATACTCCCCAACACCAGCCCAGAGCCTGGTAGCTCTGCTGTGTAGCTAGACCCAGAAGAGCAAAAACAATCACTACAGTTCAGATCTCAGAAATACCCATTCCTAGGGGAAGAGAAAGACCACCACAGCAAGGGAGCGCTCTGTGAGACAAAGAACCTGACCAGCTGCCCTTGAATCCCAGATCTTCCCTCTGATATAGTCTAGTCAAATGAGATGGAACCAGAAAAACAATTCTGGTAATATGACAAAACAAGGTTCTTTAACACCCCTAAAATATTATACCAGCTCATCAGCGATGTATCCAAACCAAGAAGAAATCTCTGAATTGCCAGAAAAAGATTTCAGGAGGTTGATTATTAAGCTAATCAAAGAGGTACCAGAGAAAGATGAAGTCCAACTTAAAGAAATCAAAAACATGATACAGGTTATGAAAGGAAAATTCTTCGGTGAAATAGATAGCATAAACAAAAAACAATCACAACTTCTGGAAATCAAGGATATACTTAGAGAAATCCAAAATGCACTAAGTCTCAGCAATAGACTCAAGCAGAAGAAAGAGCTTCAGAGATTGAAGACAAGGCTTTTTAATTAACTCAATCATCAAAGACAAAGAAAAAATAATTTTAAAAAATGAACAAAGCTTCCAAGAATTTTGTAACTATGTTGAGTGTCCAAACCTAAGAATAATGGGTGTTCCCGAGAAAGAAGAGAAATCTAAAAGAGAAATCTAAAAACGTATTTGAGGAATAATTGGGGAAAACTTCCCCGGCCTTGCTAGAGATCTAGACATCCAAATAAAAGAAGTTTGAAGAACGCCTAAGAAATTCATTGTAAAAAGATTATCACATAGGCATACAGTCATCAGGTTATCTGAAGTCAAGACAAAGGAAAGATCTTACAGCTGTGAGGCAAAAGCATCAGGTAACGTATAAAGGAAAAACTATCACAGTAACAGCAGATTTCTTAACAGAAACCCTACAAGCCAAAGGGACTGGGGTCCTATTTTTAGCCTCCTTAAACAAAAAATTACCAGCCAAGAATTTTGTATCCAGAGAAACTAAACTTCATAAATGAAGGAAAGACATAGTCTTTTCCAGACAAACAAATGCTGAGAGAATTCACCACTACCAAGCCAGGACTACAAGAACTGCTAAAAGGAGCTCTAAATCATGAAACAAATCCTCAAAATACACTAAAATAGAACCTCCTTAAAGCATAAATTTCACAGGACCTATATAACAATAACACAATGGCCGGGCATGGTGGCTCATGCCCGTAATCCCAGGACTTTTGGAGGCCAAGGCGGGTGGATTACTTGAGATTGAGAGTTTGAGACCAACATGGCCAACATGGCATAACCCCATTTCTACTAAAACTACAAAAATTAGCTGGGTGTGATGGCAGGCACCTGTAATCCCAGCTACTCAGGAGGCAAGAGAATCCCTTGAATCCAGGAGGCAGAGGTTGTAGTGAGGTGAGATTGTGCCACTGCACTCCAGCCTGGGCAGAGTGAGACCCAGTCTCAAAAAAAAAACAATAACACAATGGAAAAAAAAAAAGGGTATTCAGGCAACAAATAGCATGCTGAATAGAATAGTACCTCTCATCTCAATACTAACATTGAATGTAAATGGCGTAAATGCTCCACTTAAAAAATACACAATGGCAGAATTGGTAAGAATTCACCAATCGAGTTTCTGCTGTCTAACAGAGACTCACCTGACAAAATAAGGACTCACATAAACTTAAGGTAAAGGGGTGGAAAAAGATATTCCATGCAAATGGACACCAAAAGTAAGCAAGAGTAGCTATTCTTATATCAGACATAACAAACTTTAAAGCAACAGCAATTAAAAAAGACAAAGAGGGACATTATGTAATGATAAAAGGACTAGTCCGACAGGAAAATATCACAATCCTAAACATATATGCACCTAACAATGGAACTCCCAAATCTATTAAACAATTACTACTAGACCTAAGAAATGAGATAAACATCAACACAATAATAGTGAGAAACTTTAATACTCCACTGACAGCACTAGACAAGTCATCAAGACAGAAAGTCAACAAAGAAATAACGGACTTAAACTATACCCTACAACAAATGGACTTCACAGATATTTACAGAGCATTCTAGCCAATGACAGCAGAATATACATTCTATTCATCAGCACATGGAACGTTCTCCAAGATAGACCATATGACAGGCTACAAAACAAGTCTCAGTACATTTAAGAAAATCTAAATTATATCAAGTACCCTCTCAGACCACTGTGGAATAAAACTGAAAATCAAGTCCAAAAAGGACCTTCAAAGCAATGCAAATATGTGGAAATTAAATAACCTGCTCCTGAATGACTGTTGGGTCAACAATGAAATCAAAATGGAAATTGAAAAATTGTTTGAACTGAATAATAATAGTAATTCATACAACCTATCAAAACCTCTAGAATACAACAAAGGTGGTGTTAAGAGGAAATCTCAGAGCATTAAATGCCTATATCAAAAAGTATGAAAGGGTATAAATAGACAATCTAAGGTCACACCTCATGGAACTGAAGAAACAAGAACAATCCAAACCCAAATCCAGCAGAAAAAAACAAATAACAAAGATTAGAGCAGAACTAAATGAAATTGAAACAAACAAAAAAAAATACAAAAGATAAATGAAACAAAAAGTTGGTTCTTTGAAAAAATAAAATTGATAGACCATTTGCAAGATTAACCAAGAAAAAAAGAGAGAAGTTACAAATTAGCTTAATTAGAGAGAAATGGGAGATATTACAACTACACCACAGAGATAAAAAAGATTATTCAAGGCTACTATGAACACCTTTATGCACATAAACTAGAAAACCCAAAGGAGATGGATAAATTTCTGGAAATATACAACCCACCTAGATTAAACCAGGAAGATATAGAACCGCTGAACAGACCAATAACAAGCAGCAGAATTGAAATGGTAATTTTAAAACTGATGGATTCACAGCTTAATTCTATAAGACATTCAAAGAAGAATTGGTACCAATCCTATTGACACTATTCAAAAATATAGAGAAGGTTGAGAATCCTCCCTACATCAATCTATGAAGCCAGTATCACCCTAATACCAGAACCAGGAAAGGAGATAACTAAAAAAGAAAACTATAGACCAATATTCCTGATGAACACAGATGCAAAAATCCTCAACAAAATACTAGTGAACCAAATCCAATAACATATCAAAAAGATAATCCACCATGATCAAATGGGTTTCATACCAGGGATGCAGGTATAACATACGTTAAGTCAATAAATGTGATACACCACATAAACAGAATTAAAAACACATATCACATAATCATCTCAATAGACACAGAAAAAGCATTTAACAAAATCCAGTGTCCCTTTATGATTAAAATCCTCAGCAAAATTGGCACAGAAGGGACATATCTTAAGGTAATAAAAGTCATCTATGACAAACCCACAGCCAACATTATACTGAATGGGGAAAAGTGGAATGCATTCTCCATGAGAACTGGAACAAGAGACAAGGATGCCTACTTTTATCAGTTCTATTCTACATAGCACTAAACGTTCTAGCCAGAACAATCAGACAGGTGAAAGAAATAAAGGGCATCCAAATTGGTAAAGAGGAGGCTAAACTGCCAGTTTGCTGATGATAGCATTATACACCTAGAAGACCCTAAAGACTCATCCAAAAAGCTCCTAGAACTCGTAAATGAATTCAGCAAAGCTTCAGAACATAAAATTCATGTACACAAATCAGCAGCTCTGCTATACACCAACTGCAACCATGCTGAAAATCAAATCAAGAACTCAGTTCCTTTTACAGTAGCTGCAAAAAAAACCAAACAAACAAACAAAAAAAACAACTTAGGAATATACCTAACCAAGCTGATATGGTCACAAACAAATGATACAAACAAACGGAAACATATCCCATGCTCACAGATAGGTAGAATCAATATTGTGAAAATGACCATACTGCCGAAAGCAATTTACAAACTCAATGTGATTCCCATCACAATACCACCATCATTCTTCACAGAAGTAGAAGTAGAAAAAACAATCCTAATATTCATATGGAACGAAAAAAGAACCTGCATAGCCAAAGCAAGAGTAAGCAAACAAACAAACAAATAAATCTGGAGGCATCACATTACCCAACCTCAAACTATACTATAAGGCCACAGTCGCCAAAATAGCATTGCACTGGTATAAAAATAGGCACATAGACCAATGGAACAGAATAGAAAACCCAGAAATAAACCCAAATACTTACAGCCAACTGATCTTCCACAAAGCAAACAAAAACATACAGTGGGGAAAGGATGCCCTATTCAACCAATGGTGCTGGGGTAATTGGAAAGCCCCATGTAGAAGAATGAAACTGGATCCTCGTCTCTCATCCTATACAAAAAAATCAACTCAAGATGGATCATAGACTTAAATCTCAGACCTGAAAACCATAACCATTCTAGAAGATAACATCAGTAATACCCTTATAGACATTGGCTTAGGCAAAGACTTCAAGAACCCAAAAGCAAATGCAAGAAATACAAAGATAAACAGATGGGACTTAAATAAACTAAAATCCTTCTGCACAGCAAAAGAAACAATTGGCAGAGTTAAAAGACAACCCATAGAGTGGGAGAAAATTTTCACAATCTATACATCTGACAAAGGACTAATATCCAGAATCCATGACAAACTTAAACAAATCAGCAAGAAAAAAACAAACAACCCCATCAAAAAGTAGGCTAAGAACATGAATAGACAATTCTCAAAAGAAGATATACAAATGGCCAATAAGCATATGGAAAAATGCTCAACATCATTAATTATCACAGAAATGCAAATCAAAACCACAATCCAGTACCACCTCACTCTTGCAAGAATGGTCATAATCAAAAAATCAAAAAATAATAGATGTTGGCAGGGATGCAGTGAAAAGGGAACACTTTTACACTGTTGGTAGGAATGTAAACTAGTACAACCACTATGGAAAACAGTGTGGAGATTCCTTAAAGAACTAAAAGCAGATCTACTGTTTGATCCAGCAATTCTACTACCAGGTATCTACCCAGAGGAAAAGAAGGCATTATATGGAAAAGATACTTGCACACGCATGTTTGTAGCAGCACAAATTGCAATGGCAAAAAGACAGAACCAACCCAATGCCTATCATTCAGTGAGTGGATAAAGAGAATGTAGTATATATATACACCACGGAATACTACTCAGCCACAAAAAGAAACAAAATAATGGCATTTGCAACAACCTGGATTGAATTGGAGAATCATATTCTAAGTAAAGTATCTCAGGAATGGAAAACCAAACATCGTACATTGTCATTCATGTAGGAGCTAAGCTATAAGGATGCAAAGGCATGAAAATGAGGCATTGGACTTTGGAGACTCGGGGGAAAGGGCGGGAGGTGGCAAGAGATAAAAGACTACACATTGGGTATAGTGTAACACTGCTCAGATGATTGCTGCACCAAAATCTCAGAAATCACCACTAAAGATCTCATTCATGTAACCAAACACCACCTGTTCCCCAAAAACCTACTGAAATAAAATTTTTTTAAAAAAAAGAACATAAACCTTTGGTCTGCATTTAGAACAAAAGAGATAAAATACATTTGTGACTTAGTAATGATAGCAAATTAGAACTGTAAGCTCCAATAATAAGTGGTTAAATCTTCCTCCTTCCTGTCCACACACTGTTTTGGAAAATATATGCTAAACATTTCCTAGAACTTAGAAGGCAAAAACAAACATAAAAGCCTTAAATTTCCAGCCAGGCACAGTGGCTCATGCCTGTAATCCAAGCACTTTGGGAGGTGGAGTTGGGCAGATCATGAGGTCAGGAGATGGAGACCATCTTGGCCAACATGGTGAAACCCCTTCTCTACTAAAATGCAAAAAATTAGCCAGGTGTGGTGGCACGTGCCTGTAACCCCAGCTGCTTGGGAGGCTGAAGCAGGGGAATCACTTGAACCCAGGAGGCAGAGGCTGAAGTGAGCTGAGATTGCGCCACTGCACTCCAGCCTGGCAATAGAGCAAGACTCCATCTCAATAAATAAATAAATAAATAAATAAATAAATAAATATAAAAGTCTTTAATTTCCAAAGCTTTCCTTTTGTACTTTAACGTTATTCCTTGGCCAGGCGTGGTAGTCCACACCTGTAATCCCAGCATTTTGGGAGGCCGAGGCAGGCGAATCACCTGAGGTCGGGAGTTCAAGACCAGCCTGACCCACATGGAGAAACCCCATCTCTACTAAAAATACAAAATTAACCAGGCGTGGTGGCACATGCATGTAATCCCAGCTACTCAGGAGGCTGAGACAGGAGAATCGCTTGAACCCAGGAGGCAGAGGTTTTGGTGAGCCGATATCACACCATAGCACTCCAGCCTGGGCAACAAGAGCAAAATTAGTCTCAAAATTCCTTTATGAAACTTTGGCTCCTTCTAAAGGAACTTTTACCTACCTAGGCTTCCAACAATATAATAATGGTAAAAAAAAGTGAGTTGGTTCTGCTATCTCCTTCTAACTGCTTTCTTGTTTTGATCTGTTTTTAAATTTACATTTAATTGACTCATTTTATATATTTTAGTATTGTCAACTGCCATTTTACAAATAGAGAAAAAATAAAAAATAATATTAAAACCTCATCAAACTGATGAAAATAAAGGTTAGAATTGTTCATATTTTATATTTCACTTACGATTCTAATCCTGCCTGTTCAGTTTCCAAAGGCTGAATTCGTTCCAAGACATGGGAATACTGGATATTGGCTTTCACCCAGGCAGCCAAAGGTGCAGCTGCAGTACTGGCACGCTTAGCATTCTGAAAAATCCATGAGAAGTGATTCAACATCCTTACTTAATTTCAGATGAAAGCAAAGTTAATTCTAACACACTTTATTTGGACATTTATTAACTTGACCCAAATAAAGTTTTTGGCTTATAGCTAAAACAAAAATACAGTGAACTTCTATTTTGATTAAGAGAAATATACATGAACTCTATTTTCACTTAAAAATAAATTTTTGAACCACACAGAATCTTTAAAATAAAGATGTTTTATCAACATAATTTTCTATTAGTCACATTTCTAATGAATACATGTGTCAGCCACAACAATGTTTGAGTATCTTTATTAGATAAGAGCAGCTTTAAAACCATTGTAATTGGTGTTAAAGAAGATGTACATAACATTTTGATTAAGGGATCTAAAAAAATACCAGAATCATGAAATCTAAATTGTTCACTGAAATTAGATACCACTGTCCTAACACAGATACCTGTTGTCATCTGACAAGTGACACAAGAAAAAATAAAAGCACACCAGGACAGTTGAAAGTTAAAAAAAAAGTTTTTTTTTTTAACTTTCAACAGCAGATACAAAACTATTAAAACCACTCAATAAATCTCCCCTGCTACCTAGATTCTAATTTACCTGATTCTGATGGTTAATGCTTCCCAGATATAATACCTATAAGCTTATTTTTGATTTTCACTTTTAAGTGATCTAAACAATTGGCAATGACAAAACATCACATTTTAAACAGCAGAATATTATATGGTATGGAAAAGCAAATTTATGATATAACTTAAAAATTACCTTTGGATCAAAAGATCCTTTATTTTTATAAAGAAGTTCTTCAACGCTCTCTCTTATTTCCTTTGAAATATTTCGGGCATCAAAGGTTGCTATGTCTTCTCTTACACCTCTTTTTGCAAGGAAACTAAAATTAAAGCATATTTCCTTAAATGAGACTAAACAAAATTTGCTGTTTCTGAAAAAAAATCAGTTTAACAAAATGGTGAATGCAATACTTTTAATCCATTAGTTAACAAAAAATACGGTACTAAAACCTTTAAGCTTCTAATGTATTATCCTTATTTTTTGTGTTTGTTTTGAGACAGAGTCTCACTCTGTCACCTAGGCTGGAGTGCCGTGGTACAATCTCAGCTCACTGCAACCTTCACCTCCTGGGTTCAAGCGATCCTCCCACCTCAGCCTCCTGAGTAGCTGGGACCACAGGTGTGTGCCACCACATCTGGCTAATTTTTTGTATTTTTATTAGAGATCGGGTTTCACCATGTTGCCCAGGCTGGTCTCAAACTCCTGGCCTAAAGTGCCTTTGCCTCCCAAAGTGCTGGGATTGCAGGTGTGCCCAGCCATATTATTGACTTTTTGTAGACAACAAAAACTCTAGAGAGATGTACAACAGTCTTTCTAATGTTCTGTGAATAAACTAAGAAATGATATGAAAGAATCACATCTTGTTCTACTCAAATCCTTATTTGTAAACTATTAGGTACTCATATGTTCTAGGATGTGCAAGAAAATTGTCTGACTCCTTTTAAGGTAACTTAAAGTGCTCTCTCAACCTATGTCCTCCTCCATCTCCAGATATAAAATGAACTCTTTACTATCAACCTAAATACTAACAAGGAACTTAATATCGGCACAAACCATAACACCACTATTATAACATGAAACCTGAGCCTGCATGGTTTCATATTGTGTTAATACCTTATTCTCTTCTAGTTTCCAGCTCCCTTTTATTATTTAAGGGTCTCCTTCTTTCTGTTTCTGTCTCTGTCTCTTTCCCTCTCTCAGTAATACAAGACTCTTAAGGATAGTGACTGTATTTTCTTCATCAGTAAATCACAGTGAAATCACAGTCCTCTCTACTATGTATGGACCAAATACATTATTATATTTATTGAGAAATTTCTTAAAGATTCTAAGGTATTCCTTTTCTTCTGACACTTTTAACAACCACTTAGAGAAAGGAATATATAGATCCTGATATATGATTACATAGAATACCTTGAAATTTCAAGGCAAAATGAATACCCATGTATTTAGATGAAGTGCACTTTGAAAAACAATATAAGAAATATTTAAAACTATGAAAGAATGTGTCATTCATTGATGAAATAATATTTTTCACAAATTGAAAAATTTACCTTTTCATGCTCACCCAAGATGTATCAAAGATACCCATCAACCTTAAAACTCCTTCAAGAATGTCTCTAATTACATCAGGTGGCATGCGTAGTGAGCGGATTTCTGAAAGTGACTCTGGCTTAATGTTTCCAACTGCTAGTTTAGCTTCATTGACTAAAGGCTAAAAGAGAAAAAGGCAATTTTTATTTTCAAATTCTATATTTTTTAAATCACTAACTCTTGACAAATTATCTTTTATTGTCATTTATGCAAAATGACTATAGTTACTAATGTCCTCTCTCTTAAAATAACAAAATGCTTTAAATCATACAAGGAGTAAAAAACGTTCAAGTTGAGACAGTAAGACTTCTTGCCACCACAACTGCAACAATCTAATTTGGAAAATCTAACTTGTTTTGAGACAATTTGTCATTTTCAAAACTCTCTTTATATCTTAGGACTAGCTGACTAATTTAATCAACTGGAGAAAAAGAGCTTAACAGTATATCTTAATTTATCTAACATATTTTTTCCCTCTACAATCAAAACCATATGGCTCATGGAAAACAAAGATTCTTTTAAATTATCATCCATTAATTTATACTTTTTCTGGCAGGCTTTCCTTCTTGTTCTCTTTTACAAGTAATATTTTGGTTGAAAACCACATTTTATAATACTATGAGAAAACAACTTGAGATACAAATAATGTTTAAATTCCTACATATAGCTGGTAAGCAAAAATGTAAATGGATCTTAGCATGTTTTTTAACTTACTTGTACTTCTTTTAATTCATCATCAATTTTATTTTTTCTTTCTTCAATTTTTACAACTTCTTCTGCTATTCTGTGCTTCAGTCTTTCAAGCTCTGTTTTTTGCTCGCTAGCATCCTATAAGAATATTTAAATGGCATTCCAATCAATTTTAATGCATGATATTTAAAAGCACGAAATCTAAAATATAACATTTCAAAATAACATTTTCTATTAAATGTTTACCCAATATTAGTTTTGAATCTATGACAAGAGAGTTTCCAAAATGCCTGGGAAACCAATTATATATTTTACTCTATATTTTCTATCAGAAAGGTTTCAGTGCTTTAATTTTTTCTACTTAGCAAAGCAATAAATGCTTTTTACATAAAATTTAAACAAGATAGAAATACATAATTTTCTTTTTTTTAATTTTTATTTTTATTTATTTTGAGACAGAGTCTCTCTCTTGTCGCCCAGGCTGGAGTGCAATGGCATGTCTCAGCTCACTGCAACCTCCACCTCCTGGGTTCAAGCGATTCTCCTACCTCAGCCTCCCAAGTAGCTGGGATTACAGATGCCCACCACCATGCCCAGCTAATTTTTGTATTTTTAGTAGAGATGGGGTTTCGCCATGTTGGCCAGGCTGATCTCAAACTCCTGACCTTGTGATTCACCTGCTTCGGCCTCCCAAAGTGCTGGGATTACAGGCGTGAGCCACTGCGCCCAGCAGAAATGCATAACTTTCAAAGTATGACTTTAATTTGTATTTCCTTGATTATTGATGAGGTTGAACATCTTTGTATATATTTGTCATTGTGAGTTTTTTCCCTTTTTTTTTTTCTTTTTGAGACAGGGTCTCACTACGTTGATTAGGCTCCTGGACTCAAGGGGTCCCCCGCACTTCACCTTCCCAAGTAGCTGACATTAAAGGCATGTATTGCCATGCCCAGATCTTGAAATGCATAGTTTCTTAAATAATCATAATAAAATGTATTGAACACTTAAACAGCCCAGGCACAGCTCATGGATTCCTTCTTTTATTAACCTCTTGTTCCAATTGGAAGGTATCTCTATTCTGAGTTTGTATATAGTGCATTTAATTTGCACTTTCTTCATGCCATAAACCTAGAATTGCAAGTCTTAGAAGTTACACAATTTGGTATTTAAGCTATCTCTTCAGACAGTACTTTCTACAAAATACCAAACAGAAATATCTGCTATTTATAATTAAGCAAAATTATTAACTTATGAGATGCATAGTTATTCTCCTGGGTCTCTGCTGGATAATAAAATTAGCTACAGTCTTAGAAATACTGCTTCTCAGAACAGCGCAGAGAAAAAAGTAGCACATACTCAATGTGTATTACTAATGTCACTAGCCAGAGAGTACGCAAAGCACACATAATGCCAAATATTTTCCTTTATAAATACATGGTAATTAACAGTGTTATCCTTTATGTAGTGTTTGCTCTTTCATAGTTCAAATAACTCTTTTTTTAAGGTCAAAATAATTGAGTTTTTTTAACGATAAAAATGGCTGATTTCATTAATATTTATATTAATTTTGTTCCAAAATACCTTGAGAAAAAAATTATGCTAAAGTTTTACAGTATAAAAATTATTATATGTACATTTTCTGATGTATTACTTACCAGGTCAGGTACTCACTAATTTGATTTCTATCATAGATTGGCTGTTTCTAGAATTTCTTACAAAGGAATCATATTGTATACAGTCTTTTGTGTCTGGCTGTTTTCACTTAAGTGTAACATTTCTAAGATTTATCAAGTTTTGATTTCTCTTAGCTAAAAAT
The DNA here is from genome assembly GCF_049350105.2 of Macaca mulatta. Lineage (NCBI taxonomy): Eukaryota > Metazoa > Chordata > Mammalia > Primates > Cercopithecidae > Macaca > Macaca mulatta. The sequence goes on along the minus strand of NC_133419.1, from coordinate 104,075,065 downwards.
CTGAAAGTGGGACTGCTGGCTGACGTACTAAGATATGTTTAACTTTATGAGACTGTGCCAAACTTTTGAAAAGTAACTGTAGCATTTTTCATTTCCTCCAGCAATTATAAAAAGTTCCAGATGCTCCACCCTGCCTCACCACACTAGACTGAGGTATTTTCAGTCTTTTTATTTCACCCATTCTAGTGGATATGTAGAAGCATATCACTGGGACTTTAGCTTACATTTACTTGATGATAATGAAATTAACATCTTTTCATGTGCCTACTGGTCCTTTATAGATCTTCTTTCATAAATGGTCTGCTCTAATCTTTCGTTCATTGTTAAACTGGAGTTCCGTTTTACTATTATTGAGTTGTAGTACTTTTTAAAAATTCTGAATAGAAGTTCTTTATCAAATACATGTTTTGTAAATATTTTCTCCCAGTCTGTGACTTGCCTTTTCATTTCAGAACTTATTTCATTTATTTCATTTCAAAGAGCAGAAGTTTTCATTTTGATGAAATCCAACTTATCAATTTTCTTTTTCTATTTTGATATCACATCTAATAAGTCTTCACCTCACCTAAGGTCATAAAGATGTTCTCCTGTGTTTTCTTCTAAGTTTTATAATTTAATGTTCTAATCTTAGATCCATCATCCATACTGTGTAAATTTTTGTGTAAGTTAAAAGGGAAAGGTTCTGGGCTTTTTCTCTCTCTACTTGGACATCCAAATATCCAGCACTATTTTTTAAAAAGACTATCTTTCCCCATTTAATTGGCATTTTTGTGTAAAACCAACTGACCACATTCCAATGATCTCTATGCCTACACTAATATCACACTGCCTTAAAATGATTACTGAAAAGTCAGTCTTGAAATCCTAAGTCCCAGGCCGAGACTGGCGGATCACGAGGTCAGGAGTTCGAGACCATCCTGGCTAACACAGTGAAACCCCGTCTCTACTAAAAAATACAAAAAAAAACTAGCCGGGCGAGGTGGCGGGCGCCTGTAGTCCCGGCTACTCGGGAGGCTGAGGCAGGAGAATGGCGTAAAAACCCGGGAGGCGGAGCTTGCAGTGAGCTGAGATCCGGCCACTGCACTCCACCCTAGGCGACACAGCGGGACTCCGTCTCAAAAAAAAAAAAAAAAAGAAAAGAAATCCTAAGTCCCACAACTTTGTTATTCTTAAGATTGTTCATGCCATTTATTTTTTAATTGAGATATATATATTAGTCTGATGAATATTAAAGTTAATTTTCATAAAAGAGGCATTAGACTAGTCCCTATTTGACAAGGTAACAGTCACCAACATGGAGATGGAGAAACATATTTGAGGCATAGTCAGGAAAGCAAAATTGACAGAATTTAATGACTCATTACATTAATGGATAAGGTAACAAAAGTCTCAGTACAATGTGATTTTTAAGTTCTGTCTTAAATAATTAGTGTATATTATAGTACCATAACCTGAGGAAAGAAATACAGGAAAGAAAACTCGTAAGTTCAATTTTGAATCTGTTTCAAATTGTAATGCCCAAGAGACTTCTAAAAAGACATGTTTAACAGATAAAACTGAATTTTTGTTTGTTTGTTTGAGTCTTGCTCTGTTACCCAGGCTGGAGAGCAGTGGCATGATTTCAGCTCATTGAAACCTCTGTCTCTTAAACTCAAGCAATCCTCCTACCTCAGCCTCCTCAGTAGCTGGGACTACAGGCACATGCTACCACATTTGGCTAATTTTTAATTTTTTTGTAGAGATAAGGTCTCACTATATTGCCCAGGCTGGTCTCAAACTCATGGGCTCAAGCGATCTTCCCACTCGGCCTCCCAAAGAGCTAGGATTACAGGCGTGAGCAACCATGCCCTGCCAGTAATTAAGTCTGAAGCTAATAAAAGGAGTTAGGATAAAGAATAAAAAAGATGAATTTGAAAAGTTACATGCAGTTGGTAGTAAGAGCAATAAAATGAACAAGAGCATCCTGAAAGAGCATGGAGACATAAAATACTGGGGCAAGGAAGGAACTCAGAGAAATCTCCTTTGAAAGGATTCAACAAAACAAAGGCAACAGCTCAAAAAATATATACTCAAAATACAAAACATCATGAAAGTACTGAAAGAAGAAAAACATTCCATAAATCTTGAGAAAATTAAAAGCAAGGAAAACTCTCAAAGCCTGAAGGAGAGAATTCTAAGGAAAATAAAAGGAAATACCAACCTAACTGGGAGAGTATAAGAAATAAAATCAGTTACAGACAGATCCACGCCAATTTAAAATATAAAAAGAGACTACATAAGTTGCATATGGTCAACTGAATGCACTGAGTAATCATTCTAAACAATGTGGGAAAATACCATGCCCTTCCACAAAAGCTTAAGTACATAACATCAGTCTGACTCAGTATGAAAAAGCAATGTTTTTTAAATCCACCTAAGTGAAAATGTTATTTTTCACTGACAGTCAGTCATAAATGCTCTCCCTATTGTTTTCATTTTTGTGATCACTCCAAACATTACCTGCATTGACACTGTGATCATTTGAAGGGCAGCATCTGCTTCATCTTGCTTAGTTTTAAGTAATACACTTTGTTCTCCAGCTTTTCTGTTCAGTTCATCCACAAGAGCTTTAGCTTCATTTAGTTTAGATACACCAGCCTACATCAATAAAATATTGATTGGTAATATTTTAAAAAAAGAATTTTACATACACACAGTAAATAAAGCCCTATAGAAAAGAATCAAGCAAACATGTTAAGTGTGTATATACAAAACAGTAGCAAGTAGACTTAGATTTTTTCTTATTGCTAATTATAACAATTTATTTCATATAATACTCATTAAGATGTAGTAAAAGATCACACAGAGGTTTTAAAGAAAAACAAATTTTAAAGCATCACAGATAATGGTTCAACATATGCAAACCTGTTAAATGGGAGAAAATATTTGCAAACTGTTCATTTGACAAGAGGCTTAACAAGTAGAATATACAAGAAATTCAAACAACTGAACAACAACAACAACAAAGAATTCCATTAAAAAGTAGGCAAAGGATCTGAATAGATTTTTTTTAAAAAGACACACAAATGGCCAACAAGTATATGAAAAATTGTTCAACATCACTAATCACCCTTTGATCATTACACATTCTTGCATGAATCAAAATATCATATGTACCCCATAAATATCAATAAAATTATCAATATCTATAAAATTTTAAAAAGTAAATACATAAGACTTGAAAAAAAGCATCACAGAAAAGCTAAACAGATAAATACATATTTGATAGTTTAAACACTGAACTTAATAAAAAATACTTTTTACCATTACATTAGATGGGAGAGAAAATAGCAAGAAAGGAATAACTCACTAAACCTTTTCTCATTTCAGTCTCACTGACAGGGAAAAAGGACTCGAGTCACTCTTTTTTATACTAGACATGACCTGATTTTGTTTATCTAATATTCACTTTTCTTGTAAGAGACTGCCTGACATATGGTTCTGGTGGGCTGTCATTCACTTGCCTTACCTGCATTTTGGGTGGGCATTTGACCCTGGCCTGGCCATTGATGGTACCCCATCCTACTATTCAAACAACAGAATAATGAACCCAGGGATATACATGAAAAAAATTATTTATCTTCTATCGTGTTTTTGTCACCTAACAAATCAGAAGATTTGGGGAAAGAGTAACGGCAAAAAAGGAATCTAACTAATACTTATTGAGCACCCAACATAAAGTACAGGTAATAAGCTAGGTTATTTCCATATGAATTTATGAATTTTATCTAATATACTCACATACAACTACCATTGACCCAATTAAGCTGCAAAACAGTAAGTTAAAGTAATTTATCCAAAGTACCATAGAGAACTAAATCAGGAAATCAATCCTCCCAAAAGCCTGTATAGTTAGTACCTTAATATAAATGAAAGTGAATCAGTAGAAATGATAAAGATAATTATGTCAATTAAGATGGAGCCTACTTTATTACCCTAACAAAGGGAAACTAGAATTTCAGAGAGGAAATGTTCTCTAACAACTTCAGAGGCTGACATTCTAATGTCACATTTAAGTTAAAGCTCTATAATTAGAGAAATACAGAAAGAAAACTGTTCAGAATGTACTAAGTGACATGGATGAAAACATTACTTTATAAAATATAATTTTAATTTTAAAGGTTATTACAAAGTATAATCTTGGATATTATGTTTTAATTAATAACAGGGTTTTCTTTTTTATTATTATTTTATTTTACTTTGCCGTAAGTTATTGGGGTACAGGTGGCATTTGGTTACGTAAGTTCTTTAGTGGTGAACTGTGAGATACTGATGCACCCATCACCAGAGCATTATACACTGCACCATATTTGTTGCCTTTTATCCCTCCCCACCCCACTCTTCCCCCAAGTCCCCAAAGTCCACTGTATCATTCTTATGCCGAAGAACAGTTTTCTTAATTTCTAAAAATGTTTTCATGTGAAAGAGACTCTTAAAGAGAGTACCATAAGCTATCAAAAACCCATAAATGCCAACCAGTGAAGAAAAGAAATAACCATTCCAACCAGTGAAGAAAAGAAATAACCATTGAATTAAAAAAAAAATACAAATCATTACTAAAACCTAGAGGGCAACATAGGTACGAAAGTGAGACTGTTTTCCAAGGCTTTTAATACAGTACATTTATTAATACCAGATATATGCCACTCGCAACATAATATTGCAATTTACAAAACTCTTGTTTCCTATATATAGATAAAATAATTCAAGATTACCAATACTATACCTGCAAATGACTTTGTCTTTTTAATAATTCCTTTTTCTTGCTGCTACTAATGGCAGAATACACATGTAAAAAGGTCATATATCGGCTTGGTGTAGCACCATATGCTTTACAAGATTCATGGATTAATAAAAATGATTTTAGAAAATCAGGATCAACTAGAAAAAAATAGAAAATAAAAATAACTTATTATATGCATGACTCATTAAAAATAAGAGAAAATATCCTAATGATAGTTATTTTATACAAGATACTTCCATGCTATATAATTATAAATATGAGATAGCATCTTTGCTTAAAGATGCACAAAAGACAACTATTCACAGCTCCCATCTTCTTAGGAATTTTGAATTCTCTAGTTTTAGTAGCATCTATTCATCTACTGTTACATATTTCCCCTGAACATCTTTATTGTTGCAAGAAAAATAAATCTACATGTTGTCATAATACATAAATTAATTGGGACTATATAACAAATGTACAGTAATCCAAAAGTGAGCTAAATACAATCTGCCGAACAGAAAAGCAATATACCAAATACCTATCCACTCCCATTTGATACAGGGAGAAACATGACTTCAAATGCCAAAAAGTTAAGAATAAGTTCACATTAGATTCAATATATCCATGATCAAACACATTATATTCCTCTCACTGACACAATTTGCATCTGTATTCCCAGCCCCCGTGAATGAAATCAATTTGTAATGAATATTCCAAGACAGAACCCCAAGAAACATCCTTGACCTTCCTTCTTCTTGTGTGCCACAGCCATTACGTAATCATCAAGCCTCATTGAGATTACCTCCTAATATCCACCAAGTCCATTCCTTCCTCCATTCTTATTACCTCTTCTTTGGTTTAGGCCTTCATCTTGTCTCTCTTAGATTACTACAACAAACTTCTAAAATGATGTAATTGATTTTGGTTTCTCCTATTACAAATCTATTTTCTAATAACTTAAAAAAGGGATATATAAAGATATTTCTGGCTGGGCGTGGTGGCTCACGCCCGTAATCCCAGCACTTTGGGAGGCGGAGGCGGGCGGATCACAAGGTCAGGAGATCGAGACCATCCTGGCTAACACGGTGAAGCCCCGTCTTTACTAAAAATACATTAAAAAAATTAGCCGGACGTGGTGGCGGGCGGCTGAGGTCCCAGCTACTCCGGAGGCTGAGGAGGGAGAATGGTGTGAACCCGGGAGGCGGAGCTTGCGGTGAGCGAGGATTGTGCCACTGCACTCCAGCCTGGGGTAAAGAGGGAGACTCCGTCTCAAAAAAAAAGAAAAAAAAAAAAGACATTTCTGTTTCTAAAACAAAACTCTGGTTAAATCTCCTTTTAAATCTCTCAATTAAGACCTATCACCTGCAAGTTAGAATCCAAACTCCTTAGCATAATGTAGAACGCTCTTCATTACCTGACCATGATAACCTTTTCCTCACTCTTCATCTAGTACTTATTTATACATCTTATGTTTCAGCCCTTTAGGCTGTTTATAGTTTCATAAAATGCCCATCTCACTTCTCCAAACCTTTCCCATGCTACTCACTCTAACCAGAATGACTTTCTCAAACTGCCTGTCTGGACAATGTCTATTTCCTATGATATCTGCTAAAGTTTTACTTTCCAATGTATTTCATATAAACTTCTACCATCACTTATCTTGCTATATCAGAGATTTATGTTTATATATAACATAATTCTCACTATCACTGGACTATGAGCTACTAAGTGATCTCTAATATCCAGCCCAGTACATAGTATAAAATGAGTTCAATAAATATTTGATTATTAGATGCTTAAATAAACAAGTGAATAAGCTATGGTATAAAGACCACAATCAAAATTGATTTGAAGAGAAAATAATGAGAATATTATAGTTAAGAAAAGATTAAGTCCATACTCACAGAATGTCATAAAACTTTTTCATATATAAGTTATAGAGTTCTGTGCCATATCTAAGTGATAAGCAAATATGAAAAGTTTAGGGGGCTTGCTAAAGACTCTAAACAATTTAAGTAGGTCCTTCAAATCACTCAGGTAAGAAAAATAATTTTTAAATGTGTTGAACTCACACAGTAGATATTCTGTTGGATTCTATGTTAAATGACATAACCTTAATTTAAAAATAAAAAGGGCTTCAAAATTTTGTTTGCATCAGAAGAAATCTAATTTTGCTACATTTAGCATTATTTAAATTTATAATCATGAATCTTTAATGAAACTGTAACATTAAAAAAGGCAATTATTTCATAAATAAAAACCAGATAAAACTGATTTCATCAAAATACTACCTGAATTTTTTTTCTTTTCTTCTTTTCGTTTTTTGTCATTGTATTTTTCTTCACCACCTGTTTCACTGAGTAACATTTCAGGTATCTAAAACATAAAAAGCAAATCACTGTGAAAAAGTTTAAGTTCCATATCAGAAGTTAAAAACCTTTAACACAAAAGAAGTCAGTATTGATTGTACTTTTCTTTTAGGATTCATTCCAGACTAAGAGAAAAAAAAAATACAGAAATATTTAGAAGAAATGATTTCCTAAACATCATTTTGACACATATCAACCATTAACTGATCGCAAATTAATGGCACATTGGGAAAAGCTCACTTGAAGTGGTGAGACTATATGAAATGAAGGAAATTACAATTTGGATTAAATTAGAAAATAATCACAATGCCATTTAAAAACATACAGTAATAAAAATATTTTATTTGGCATAAAACTAGTAAAATGCCTTCATGGCATAGTAGGGTAGCAAGGATTCTTAGCTTTTTCAAATAAAAACTGAAAGTAAATAAAAATGATTTTATAATCAATTTCATAACTGATCATTCTAAAAATATATTCTTAGTATGACTGAAATTTTGCCATTATTATAAATAAGCAAATACAATTTCATAGCAGATATCATTATCATTAAAGATAACCTTATAAAAATGCTACTTTAGAATATACAAAAGATAGTTTAGATTCCTGAAAAAAATTAAAGTAACATTTTGAAATTTTAAATTAAGCCAAATAGCTTGAATTTCTTTCACTTGATAGAGCTGACATTACCAGCAAGAGGAAACACAAGTGAACCAGCTAATTAGGTCGATAAATCATTTTTTAAATTTCTCAGATTGAAAAAAAAATGTAAGCCAAAAGATGTCTTCATTAATGCAGAGTTCGAATGTACCATAATTCTTGCGACAGAGTGTGCCTTCACTGATTTCTGACAAAACACTTAAACCTATGTGAGAATATTTTAAACTTATATTTTTAAATCAACATTAATCTGTTTCTTTGGGAACTCATTTTCTTTAAAATGGTCTATCCTCAAACAATATCCTGCATTAGCAAAGTCTGCCTGCCTGATTTGCCTCGTTCCTTCCCTTGAAGTAAAAAAATGGTACTTTTTAAAGAGTTGAATGGGCATAGTAAGCCTATTAATTTGCTTTATTTTCATCTATTACATGTTCTCATATATTTCATATATTAACATATTCATAACATAATATATAACATATATTGACATTTTCATACATTAACATATCCAAAACTGATGGATCCTATCAACCCCTTCAAACTAACTTTCATTGCTTCTAGTTGCTTATTAAATAAGATTCAAAGTCATGGCACTTAAACGCTTTCCCTCCTTATCTGTCCCCGATATTTCCCACTACAATGTACCACATACGCTGTGCAGCAGCCACATGAACTCTCTATTTCCAGGCACACCGTGCAATATCATGTCCTTGAACCACTGGGCCTGCAAGTGAGGCAGTGCCCTCTTGCACTTCATAACTACTTCAAAACCATCCTCACTAAGCTCCCTAAATTTAGTTTTCATATTATCAGGCTAAAGTAACCACTAACCCTCCTTGCTGCAGGCATCTACCAGTCCAATCATTTCTTCACTCCAGAAATAATTTTAGCTCTTGGCTCACTTTCACTCTTTCCAACACAATCCTTGTCTTATCTTCTTAATTATTCCCAATTTCAATATCCATTATAGATAATCACTCTAATATCCTCACCTCTCAATTCCTTGAGCACCTCTTCTCCTCTTAGACACCACACTTTTGTCAGCCACTCACCTACACAGTCAAATCCTGAGATTTTGTAATTATCACTAAGTGAAACCCTTCCATAATCTCACTTTCAAACATCCCATTCTTCTATCGCTACACTTTTGTCTTCCCAGCTTACTCCCTCCCAGTATCAAAATCCTGAAACTCCACTGAAACCTACTATCTACGGATTTGACCACCTCTTCACTGTCTTCGACCATCTTCCTATCCTAATTTACCACCATACCAACTTAAATTCCATGATAAATCAAAATAATTATATTCTTATAAATATTCTCAACTCTCTTGCCTTCAATTGTTTTGTCATACTCAAGTAGCCAAGTCCCAATTCTGGTCAAATCTAAGTCACCACCTACTCAAGTTGTGCATCCATGAGTGCACCTATGGCTTGAGAAAAAAAAAAACACAACTACATTGTTTGGCCTCTATTGAACTCCATGATCACTAACCTCAAGTGAATCCTATCATACTCCATTCTCCTAATCCTTTCCCTCTTTCATTCTCCCAAACTACTATTTTGCATGTCTTCTTGTGTCTCTTTAAGCCTCCAAAACCTCCTCCCTCATTCTTTCCCTCAGCGGATAATCTTCCTATTTCGCTAAGAAAATAGAAACAATTAGAAAAGAGTCTCCCAAACTTTCCAGTACCACACCTGCCCATCTACCCAGATCTATCCCCTACTATTCTGCTTTCTTTCCTGTTATCGCAAATGATTCCTCCATTCTCATAGGAAAGGCCAATCTTTAATTCTTCCATTTGTACGCTAGATCCATTTGTTGTGCACTTACTCAATGATATTATTCTAGCAATTTTTCCCTGTTTTGCATCACATAATTTTTGCTTCCCTATTAAGTCATTCTCAACAGCATATTAACATGTTATACTGTGTCCCATCTTTAAAAAAAAAAAAATACAGGCCCAGCATTGACATGCTATCTTCTTTTGGTTTCTAAAATATAATGTTTGTCTGGTTTTCTTATTTCCCTAGCAGCTTCTTCTCAGTTTCCGTTGGTTCTTCCTCTTCATCTCCCCAGTTTCTTAATGTTGAAGTGTCTCAGGGTTCAGTCTTGGATCGCTGCTCTCTTTTGTTTATTCTCACTCCCTTGGTGATATCATTCATTCTTATAGCTTTAAATACCACCTGCACTCTGACAATTCCTCAAGTTTTTTTCTGTATGCCTGACCCCGGAGCTCCAGGCTTATATATCCAAATGCCTTCTCAGACTTATAACTTCAGTGTCTGGTATCTCTTATTTAACACATCTAAAACTCAAGGCCTCATAGTCTCCTCTTAATATGTTCTTCTCCCAGTCTCCTCTGTCTCAAATGATGGTCATTTCATCCTTCTTGTTGCTCAAGCCAAAATACTCAGAAGTATCATTGACTCCTCACTTTCTATTACACCTGATTACAATCTGTCAGCAAATCCTGTTGTTTCTACTGCAAAACATATCCATAATACAACCACTTCTCACCACCTTACCACTACATCCTTAGCCCAACCTATCCTTTTCTCTCTGGATTACTGCAATCATTTGTAACTGCTGCATCCATTGCACTCTATAGTCTACTTTCAACACAGAAACTACAGTAATCCCATTAAAAAAAGAGTCAGAATATTTCTGTTTGAAAGCATCCAAAAGTAAGTTAGTTCTCAGGAAAAGCTGAAATCTTATACACTGTAGTAGCTTACAAAGCCCCACCCTAACTGGTTTCCTCTTAGTTCTCTGACATCATCTTCAGCAACTCTCCCCTCAATCACTCTGCTCCAGGTGAAGTGGCCTCTTACTGATCCTCAAAATCATCAGACAAGATCTCTACCCAGGATCTTCACCTAGAAAGCTTTCTCCGCAGATATACCTGAGAAGAATGTAAACACCATGAGGGTAGGGATCTCTATCTGGTTTTTTTTCCTCTGCTATGTCCTCAACATATATAGAACAGTGGTACATACTAAGCACCCAATAATGACTTCTAAATGAATGCCTCTTACTCATGTGGCCTCCTCAAGCTAAAATATATTTCAGTAACTAAAATATTACTTCATCTGTAAACCATGTCTTTTATCTCAAATTACACTCCTTACTCTGAATCATGACAGGCATTAAACTATACTTCTCTTATAGAAAAGTAAAGAAATTAGTGATTAAGGATATGAATGTCATTTAAAGAAACAATGTTGAAAATTATTACTTATTCAAATGAAGTAAAATAAGAGGCTTCCAGTTAAGATAGTGTTATGAGTTCACACTTTAACTGATCCCCCTCCAAACACACAGCATAGCGATGATATTTTTTTTTTAAGGATTTAAAAATTCTTTAATTGTTAAATACTTGCTATGATTTTTTTTTTAAATCTAGAACAGCCTATAATAGGTTAGTTAATTAAAGTCATAACATTTTAAAGTATAGTTGTCTCTGTGGTTCTTAAAATTAAGAACATGATCCTCAATCTAAAATTCTATATTCAACTAAATTATGATGCAAGAGTAAGAAGAAAATAGAGACATTTCCAAACACAAGAGACGTTCGGTGCCATAACTAAGATGATGTTATAACCAACACCAAAGAGAAGTTGTGAAAATCAACAACTTCAAAACTAAAACGTGCTTTTAAAATTTTTAATATTTGTTAAACTTACTTTCTTCATACTGCTATCAGACCAACCCTCCATCCACAACACCTGGCATTTCTTATGCAAAGCTGGATTACTCTCACAGTTTATCATGAAGTTTGAATTTGCGGAATCCATTATCAAGACAATATGCAAGTTTTGCTGAATTCCTAAGAAATATATAAAAAATTATATTCATGGCAAATTACAAGAATAATAATAGAATCAGGCAATCTATATGTGGTCCGGGTTAAAGAGATCAAAATTTTCTCAAATGAAATAGTAGGAGCTGTTTTTAAAAATAAGCACAATATAAAACAATATTTTGGTATGATTTTCATTTTAGTTAAAAGAACACTTATAAATTTGTATATGTGCATGTTAAGAAAAAAGACTCGGAAAAATGTCCATGAAAAATGTAAGTGTCATAATGTCTGGGTGGTGTGATTATTGCCTCATTTTTCACTTATTTCAATTTTGGATTTCTACACTGCAAATAAAACTGTTTCTATATGAATGAAAGGCTAGTTTTTTAAAACTATGAAGTCTGGCACAATCTAAATAGTTCAATAGCTCTTTAAGACAGGAGGTACTAAAGTGGCAATAATTTCACCACATGAAACGAAGGAGGCAAGGTAAATATTACAAAGAACATTACCATACTTTCGTCATTCCTGTTTGCTAAAATTTTGCTAAGGTATTGATATGGTTTGGCTCTATGTCCCTGCCCCAATCTCATTTTGTAGCTCCCATAATCCCCACATGTTGTGGGAGGAACCTGATGGGAGATGACTGAATCATGGAGGGGGGCAGGTCTTTCCCATGCTGTTCTCATGATAGTGAATGGCTCTCATGAGACCTCGTGGTTTTAAAAACGGGAGTTTCTCTGCACAAGCCCTCTCTTTGCCTGCTGCCATCCATGTAAGATATGACTTGCTCCTCCTTGCCTTCCACCGTGATTGTGACACCTCACCAGCCATGTAGAACTGTGCGTCCAATAAACCCCTTTCTTTTGTAAATTGCCCAGTGTCAGGTAAGTCTTTATTAGTAGTGTAAAAACAGACTAATATAGGTGTTTTTATTATAGGCTAGCCTATCAGTAGTTATGTGTTACTTTCTAAAAACTCCAGAAAAAAGAAAAAGGTATAAAGTATCAAATGAACCCAAGATTTAAGATACTTTTGCAATCTAATGAGAAAATAAGGCAAATTAAATGGTATATATTTCATATGAACCAGTTTGATGTGACTAATGAATTCTATGTCACTTACTATATGTGAAGTAATTGAAGACTGGTCCGAAAAAACCATCTTGTGAAGCTTGATCTTTAAGTGGTAACAGCAAAGGCTCCAATTCTTCAAGAGTATAGAGTCCAGGAACTTCACCTACAGAAAAATATTAGACTAATTCAAAACATTTTAATAAATAATACTTTTTCAATTTTTATATTTAAAAATCTGCTCTTATTCAATCTTTCTTTCCAAAAATATACAAATCTTATTACTATTACCTCTATGTGACTCACAAATCTTTATCTATAGCCTTCATTTGATAAAATTCAAACACCTAAGCAAACCACTCAAAATAGTCATAATCTAGCCATCTGTCTACCTTTACAGGTTATTTTTCCATCTTCCTCCATAAGACCTTGTATTCTAGCCTCAATAAACTTGTGTTCCATAAATATAACAAAATATTCTGTCCTCTTGGAATGTATACCTATGGTCATCCTCTGCCCCTTATCTTCCCAGTAAGTTTTTATCCTTCAAGATGCTACTTCCCTAACTGTTAAGCCCATGAACCTTTTTTGACTACCCATTAGCTAATTAAACACTCTTTCTCTTTCACATACTATTCAAGTATATCACTTTTTAGCACTTATCACATCATTTAATAATGAATTACTTCCTTCTCATCTCCAATTAGACTCTAACTTTCTAAGGACAAATATTTGATAATGTTCAACATTTAACCTTAGAATATTCTTACCTAGGTATCTAGAACAAAAATATGTTTTACATAAATGAATGAATGAACAGATGAACTTGTACTAGAAATCAGAAGAACTGGTCCGTGGCCTGCTTCTATGCATGCCAAATCATGACGATGAATAGAATGATGAAAGGCAAATCAAAGTTGATTAAGACTACAACTTTAGGCCGGGCGCGGTGGCTCAAGCCTGTAATCCCAGCACTTCGGGAGGCCGAGACGGGCGGATCACGAGGTCAGGAGATCGAGACCATCCTGGCTAACATGGTGAAACCCCGTCTCTACTAAAAAAATACAAAAAAACTAGCCAGGCGTGGTGGCGGGCGCCTGTAGTCCCAGCTACTCGGGAGGCTGAGGCAGGAGAATGGCGTAAACCCGGGAGGTGGAGCTTGCAGTGAGCTGAGATCCGGCCACTGTACTCCAGCCTGGGCGACAGAGCAAGACTCCGTCTCAAAAAAAAAAAAAAAAAAAAAAAAAAAAAAAGACTACAACTTTAGTCTTAGAGACAGATTTAAAGATAGATGGCGTGGAGCACATCCTGTTCACTTCTACAAATTATAATAGTATTTAAAACTTGGCCCTGCATATAAGAGGCATTTAATAAATATTTGTTAAGCCAGTAGGTTTACAATTCACAAGAAACTGTAACATTAAGTGAAAAGTCCTTTGCTACATATCCAAAGTAACGTATTCATATAGGGCCCATCAGTCTGATCCCTACTTTTCTTGAGGTTCAACTAAGAGGCACCAGACCACTCCCACCCCACAAGCTTGTGCATACTTGAACACATGCACACATAAATCTGCATGATATGTTTTTCTTTAAATTTTAGACATACCAAGATATTTTTGATTCCTTAAATTTAGCAAACAATGCCAACTCTACCTATATATTATATACATTAGGAAATAAGAATTTGAAATAGAAAAAAGACACAAAGCCTACTGAAGACTTCCTCTGAAAATAAAATGCCAAAATCTGACTTGTCATTTTTACCATTATATTTTGATCATAAAGGCCAATTTGTTCTAAAATAATGATTATTGGGTTAGTGCTTATCCGAATGTTTGCTTTCAAAAAGAAAAAAGAAAAAAAAAAAAGATCTGTGTTTCTGGTCTCTTGTCAGCCAAAATGAACAATGTCTCCATCTAGTGACAGCTGAAGCGATATGCAGGAATGCGTTCCTTCAATATCAAAAGATGTTCATTAAAACGTCCACGAACGCTGTAAGTCCACTCAAGTACTTACCACTTTCACTAAGCCATTATCCCTCAACTCTTTCATAGAAATGGATCTACCACTTGTCTAATCAGAGCATCCTGGTCTGTATTTCTCATCTGGGCACTAATATTTAGATATCACATATTATAAACTAAATGTTTTCTTTAACCAAAGCTGTTAAATTCTGAAGAAAATTTCTCCTCAGAGCAGTAGCATGATACAAAGCAAGTATTTATGAAAAACTGAGTTGAAAATGAGTTCATATAACTTTGTCCTTTGATCCCACAGTGATACCGCCCATACGACTGAAACTAGTTTTTAAGGTTTATTTTGTACTTCAATAACAAAACACTCTTGATCCAGGTTTAAAACTAAGCTACTTCCTCCCAATCACTGACAGTGATTACTCATAGAAAGATTCTAACAAATTTAATAAATTCTTAAAAAAAAAAAAAAAAGGAAGAAATACAGGAATTCACAAGTATCCTCCCCAGGAAAACACCAAAAAGGTCAGGTAACACCACAGACAACAGGAGAGTACCACAGTTTGCTGCGGACAGAGCCACAGCAGAAGAGTAGCAACAGTTCTTAGTTCAGGTTGCAGGGACTCAATTAGGGAGTCACAATAGCCAAATGATACTCCCACCCTACCCCAGAGATTTTAATTTAATGGGCTTAGGGTAGTAGCAAAGAATTTGTTTTTAGTTGTTGTTGTTGTTTTTAATTATCCAAGTGATTCTATGTGCAATTAGGGGTGAGAAATGCTGAGGAATATAAATGGACAGTGCTTCATGTTATATCTCAGAGGAAAAACAAGACTTTAAACCATAGAAATCTTGAAAACAAAACAATAAATATCTCTACAATCCATAGAATTCCAGATACATAGAGAGCCCACTTAGCCATAAATTTCTAGAGAGTATTTGTATTAAGATAGTCCTCTTTCAAGTGGTATTTTTCTATATTATAGATGCATACTTAAAGTACTTATAAGTTCCTTTTTTTCTTACAAATAATTTTAATTTCTTCTTTTAAAAAACAGGATTACTGGCTCACACCTGTAATCCCCGCACTTTGGGAGGCCAAGGCAGGAGGATTGCCTGAAGTCAGGAGTTCCAGACCAGCCTGGCCAACATGGTGAAACCCTGACCCTACTAAAATTATAAAAATTTGCCGGGTGTGGTGGTGCATGTCTGTAATCCCAGCTACTCAAGTGGCTGAGGCAGGAGTATCACTTGAACCTGGGAGGGGGAGGTTGCAGTGAGCCGAGATCGTGTCACTGCACTCCAGCCTGGCGACAGAGCAAGACTCTGTCTCTAAATAAATAAATAATATTACTTATTACTTGATTTGTAATATCCAACTGAAGAAGGAGAATGTGCATTTTTCCAGGTTAATGAATGCAGCTATATTCCAGACACATGAAATGGGGGCACTAATGTGTAGAATTATGTGGAATTTCATATATCTGGAGTATACGTATATTCATATATCCATACTAAGGCCATACTATTATATAGTTATACAACCATGCCACTACTGATAGGAAGGTTCTATCAAATGTTTGTGATAATAAATTATACTACCTATTTTCTTGCATACTAGTTCTTTCATTTCTGTGGGTTAAATTCCTACAGATAATAGAATGGTACATCAAAGAGTATGGCACAGCTTTTAATAAGTACTAGCTGATAATTCTCCCAAAGGTTATACCAAATAATAACCCAGCAAAAGTATATGTAAGAGTCAATTTTTCTGAATATTCACCAATACTCTAACAATTTTTATGTCTTAAATTATTGATTTTATAAAAATGGAGTCTCTCAATTTTCCTGCCATGAGCATGTTTAACACCATGTCTCCTAAGTAAGAACTATGCCAAACGTTCTCCAAAACAAAGTAAATTTTGCACAAGATAATTTTACTTGGATAATTTTTATGCCATTATTTTCATTTTCTTTGAAAAGAAACTAGTCACTTGCCAGAGGATAAAAGGCTATTGATCATCTCCAAAAACGTAGGATGTACAAACTGGTAATCCTCAAGAAGTAAAACTACCTGTTGTGCTTCAATTCCTGCAAGATGCAGCACCTGCAAAATAAGAAAATACTTTTTAGCGCCCTTTATGTATTTTTGGTGCAGTTAAAAATTAACATTTTGTATGTAAAGTATGCCAGTATCGTGTGTTTATTTATTCATTTATTTCTATTTCAGTAATTAAAAATCAAACTTTAGCCATATAATTTGGAAAGTAAATCCAACCCCTAAGCAAATACTAATTATTTTACAAACAAGTAGATCATTTTTATCTCTACCCACACATTTCCTGTGTAAATGCCATCCTTCTGTTTATCATTCATGTCTGTCTAACATCCCACAACCTGGAGTATCTGGGTCCTAGAAATTCTAATAGTATTCTCTTTCCTGTCTATAGATAAAAATATGATTTTCTAATAATCATGGAAAAAATAATCTAAATTAAAATAAAGACTATGTTGTATAACAGAGAATTAAAGGTCTTTAAAGATGTTTAGAATAATAACCAATGTAATTTAAAACCAAATAAAGCAAAAGAGAGTGGGCAACTCACATGTTTGAGATCATTTTTGAACTGCTTCAGTTCATATCCTCTGGAAATCTTTGGAGAAAACAGGACCGCTCCATGCATGTGACTGACTAAAGAAGTGATGGTCCGACGACCTACACCACTGCGTCCTGCTAATAGAAGTGAACCTCCAGGGAAACTCAGCACTCTATCTATCCTAGACATATACTCCAAGACTTCGTGGAAGAGTAAAATGTCTAAATTCTGGTTATCTCGTCCATAATGAATAAGACCCTTTGAAAAAAATCAGAATATTTTATAGTTAACGTAAGCCCTAACTACAAAATACAAATATTACTTATCTAGGTTAAAATATTATATTTTTGATACATTCAAGAAAAAAGGTGAAGTGACTACATATCATCTCACACTCAATATTTTATACATCCAGCAATCCCGGATAAATAAATTGGCACTCTCTAAGGAAAAACTCACGTCAAACAAGTTCAAGGTCCGTGAAAATCAGTTAGTTTTGGTCACTACTACACTAGTAAAAAGCAGCATGAGATAGCAGGTTAATTATAGAACTTTAAAATTGCTCAAATTTTATTAGTTTTGTTATGAATCAGTGTGCGTAGACCATGAAAAAAATCCCCACACTCTAGAAACCTAGTGCCTAAAAAATCTTTTGTGAATGTTTGTTCTTTCGCATTGCTTGGGAATGAATCAAAAGCTAACACAGGTACCATACTCTGCCAGGGACCACCTGATAAAGTGCAGGAAGGGAGAAAGGAAAATTAGACTTTACATGCTTAACAACTTTCAATGCTTCAAAACTTTGCAACATCCATTCCAGGCGAATCAGTTTACCAGATCATGAAAAAACGTTTCCTGATATAAAATCCACACTAACATTCAATATAAATATTAATTTTTAAAGCAATCATTTGCAATACTGTTTCTTCTTCTTGATTATAACTAAACTTTAAAAGAGAAAGAAACTCTCTAGGATAGTGCTACTCAAAGTTTCAGTGGACCAGCAGCATCAACATCATCTGGGAGCCTGTTAGACATCTGGACTGTCTGGGTCACCTAGTGAATCTGACACTTAAGAGGATGAGACCCAGGAATCTGCATATTTTCTAATCTCTACATGACTCTAATGCTCTCTAAAGTTTGACAACTACTGCTCCAGAGTAATTTCCTGATTAACATTAAACCTCATTAATACTTCCAACATACCTTTGCCCAAAATGTATCTTAGCAATTTTACACATATCTATGTAAGTACATGTGCATCTCGTTACACCTGCCATGATGGACTAGATTTCAAAAGATAAGAACCAGCTTTGCCTGTTCTACAATCTATCATATTCATGCCCTCAAAATCTTTATAATAAACATTTTTAAAAGACTATAATGACCAAATCCCAGTTCCAATTCATGATTCATATTATACCTTTTTAATAACATCCTTGAGATCAGTAGAGTTTAGTTTTCCAAGTGGTTTTCCATGTGGAGGTAATGGTTGTCCTGGGGCTGCCCTTGCTCCTGAATTATGCCGAGCTCCCCATGTAACATAGAAACTATCTGTAGAAATAAACGATATTTTTGTTTTATATGCATTACTCGTAATGAGACTTCAACAAATACATTGCTTACTAAACAATTTTTAAGTTAATTAATCCAAATAAGATCATCTCCAGAAGGGCAAAGGCAAAATACTTTAAAGGGTACATTGTCAGGTCAATAAAACCAGGTGAAATACAATGACTGAGTCAGGCAAGGTGGCCCACACCTATAATACCAGCACTTTCAGAGGCCAAGGCAGGAGGATCACTTCAGCCCAGGAGGTCAAGGCCAGCTTAGACAACATAGCAAGACTCCATCTCTATAAAAAATTTAAAAATTAGCCAGGTGTGGTGGCATGCACCTGTGGTCTCACCTACTTGGGAAGCTAAGGCAGGAGGATCACTTGAGCCCAGGAGTTTAAGGCTGCCATGGCCATGATTGCACCACTGCATGGGCAACAGAGTGAGATTTACCTCAAAAAAATAAATAAATAGAAAAGAAATACAAAGAACTTCAATTGCAATATCAAACTCTACCTGAAAAGAGATGGATGGCACCATGAGTCTATATTCTGTCCCCTCACTTCTTTCTCCTGAAATGAACTGGTTTCCTTCTACCTTTCTCCTACTACTCCCCGCTGTCTACTCTCAGTTTGTCCCATTTTCCTTCTTCTTCTTCAGAATCTACGTAAAATTTGTAAGTTAAAATAGTTCACATAAAATTAGCAAATAAAACAATCTCAAAACTCTCCTTGAGAAAGGACATGGATGTATTAACACCAAAAAGAGCCCTAATGCTTAAAAAAAAACTAACCAAATTTTAATTAGAAAACAAAAATCTCCCAAACTTCCCTTAAATCCACCTATAGCAGGGTTCCTGTTACCATACAAGGAAAGTCTATTCACCATTCTATTGAACTTTTTCCTTCCCAACTCTTCTGGGAGACTGTTCCACCAACCATTCTTGTCACATGCTCGGTTCTACATTCCCCTAAAATAGCAACCTTACCTTCCCTAGACCCAACCGACTTCAGGTTCTCCCTACTTTCACCATCACATTTTTTACATTATTTTCTATCTGTACAGGCTACTACACTAAAACTCTTATTTGGGAACAATAATACAGTCACAATCTTCAAATCTAAACCTTCTTTGCAGTCATTATCCCAACATGACCTTTGTGCACCTCTTCTTTTGCACTTGCATCTATATAACCCTACTTATCACACCACAACTACCAGTCCTTTTCAGTTTTCTGCTTTATCCCTTCTATACTGATATTCCCTGGGGTCCAATTTCAGTCTTTTAATCTTTTAATTCTAAAAATTCTCCCCGAATCATTTAATCCTTTTTGTCAGTTAAATTATCAACTATTTATACACCAAAAACTCACCTACTACTTATCTTTAGGCAAAACTCCTATGTTCTAGGCTAGTCCCATATTTCCAGTTGCTTAACAGACATATAATTCATGCATTCATTCACTAAATATTTACCTATTGAGTATCTGTTGTTTAAACAAGGTACTCTCTGCCTAAGTATTGCGTAAGACAAACATGATTCCTACCCTCATAAATGATCAACTCTATGTAGATTTCCAAAAGACATGAAAAAAGATTGCAAACATTCAAGCACATGTACAAAACTGAACTATTATCCTCACATCTCATCATTTCTCACTTGGACTATTGCAGTAGCCTCTTACCTTGTATCCCTGCTATAAGTTTCTCCCCCCTCAAGTACATCTTCACTAGTACTAGGGTAACACATACAAAAACAAAACCTGATTGTGCCACACCACCGCAATATCACATATAGCTTTCCACTTCCTAAAACAAAACACCAAACTCCTAATGACGGCCCTCTACAATCTGGCTTCACTGATTGCTTGAATCTTCTACCTCTCTCTGCACTATATACTCTAGTTTTCTTAAGCCTCTGTTTCTTTGCACATTGCTTTTCCCTTGTCTGGAATATCCTTCACTTACTATATTCATCCTTTAAAACACAATTTGAGCACTTACAATTGTTTTAACAAATTTAAAACTTAGGTATAGGTTAGGTATAAATCTAACATAACATGTATAATACTTGAATGCTAAAAACTACACAACACTGATGAAAGAAAGCAAAGATCTAAATAAATAGAGGGATTAGATAAATGGAGAAAATGGGAAGACTCAACAGAGAAAAGATGTCAATTCTCCCCAAACCAATATACAGATTTAAGCAATTCCTATCAGAATCTCAGCAACATTGTTTATACATTCATAAAATATTATTCTAAAATCTATATGAAAAGACAAAGAAACAGAAATATCTAAAACAATTTTGAGAAAGAAGTCTAAAGTTAAAGGAATCAGTCTAAACCAGTTTCACAACTTACATAGTAGCTAATCAAGACAGTGTGGTACTGGCAGAAGGACAGATACATAAATCAATGGAGAATCCAGAAATAGACCCATGTTACCAATTTTTGACAAAACTGCAAAATCTATTCAGGCAGAAAGATAGCCTTCTCAACAAATGATGCTCGAGCAAATAAACATCCACAGGCAGAAAAATAAACCCTGACCTAAGTCTCATTCCCTATACAGAAATTGACTCACAATGGACCACTGACTCAAATGTAAAGCATAAAACTATAAACTTTTAGGGAAAACATAGGAGAAAATCTTCAGGATCTACAACTAGACAGACTCCTTAAACTTGACATCAACACACCCTTATGATGAAAAATGATAGGTTAGGCTTCACAAAATTATATAAAAACTTTTTAATCTGTGAAAGACCCTGTTAAGGGGATGAAGAGACAAGCCTATTGAGAGGGAGAATACATTTGCAAACCATATATCCAATAAAGGACTGGTATCTCTAATATGTACATATTCTCAAAACTCAACAGTAACAAACCAATTGCCGGCTGCAGTGGCTCACGCCTATAATCCCAGCACTTTGGAAGGCCGAGGCAGGCGGATCATCTGAGGTCAGGAGTTCAAAACCAGCCTACCCAACATGATGAAACTGCATCTCCATTAAAAATACAAAATCTAGCTGGGCGAAGTTGTGCATGCCTGTAATCCCAGCTACTCAGGAGGCTGAGGCACAAGAGTCGCTTGAGCCCGGGAGGTGGAGTTTGCAGTGAGCAGAGGTGCACCACCGCACTCCAGCCTGGGAAACAGCGAGACTCTGCATCAAAAAAAAAAAAAAAAAAAAAAATTCTGATTAGAAAATGGATAAAAGACATGAAGACATTCTACCAAAGAGGACATACAGACAGCAAATATTACACAAAAAGACGTTCAACTTCACTAGCCATTAGCAAAATGCAAATTAAAGCCACCATGACATATATACGCTTACATGAATGGCTAAAATACAAAATAGTAACACCATCAAATGCTGGCAATGATGAGGAACAATATCTCTATAAAAAACAGCCTCTTAGTTGCTTAAAAAACTGAGCATGCAAGTACCACACAATCCTGCAATTGCATTCCTGATCATTTATTCCAGAAAAACGAAAATCTATGTTCACACAACAACCTGTACAGGAATATTCATAGCAGCTTCATTCCTAATAGCCAAAAACTGAAAACAACCCAGATGTCTCTCAATAGATAAAGGGTTAAAGAAATGGTGGTGTATTCATATGACGGAATAAAAAGCAATAAAAAGAAATGAACTATCAAAACAAAACAATTGGCATGTATCTCCAGAGAAATAGGTTGAGTCAAGATAACTTTCTTGAAATCACAAAATTAAAGAAACAACAGATTAGTAGTTTCCAGGAGATAGGACAGAAGTGAGTTTGGCTACAAAAGGGTAACATTATAGATCCTGTGGTGATATAACTGTTCTGTATCTAAACTGTATTAATGTCAATATCCTGGCTGTGATGCTGTGCTATAATTTGGCCAGATATTACCATTGAGGGAAACCAGGTAAAAGGTAGATGTGTTCTCTCTGTATTAATATTTATAACTGCATGTGACTCTGTAATTATCTCAAAAATAAAAAATTGAATTTAAAAAATTTTACTCCCACTGCTTCAATTGACCAGCCTTAAAAAACGGTTCCAAGTAACTTCCTCAAAGCAGAATTATTCTCCACCTCTTCTAGAACCCTACTATCCAGCATTTATCTCAAACATATTCAGGAAAGTTATATTAATTATAAAACGTTCTATACTCCACTGTAATTATCATTTTAACCATCTACTTCCACAAACATTTGTGGTATCTAATCACACTAGCAATAGTTATCATTGTAAGCAAAGATTTTTATATCTGTTTCTGTCATTAGATTACAATCTTCTTAAGGATAAGAATGTAGCTAGTTTATTTTCACGCCTCCAAGATTAAATTTTTCTTAATAAGCTAATCTTTCAATATGTGAAAATCCTATATGACTAGATCTAACATATGTCAAACCTGTATTTTTTAAAAAGAAAACCCGACTGGTGTGGTGGCTTACACCTGTAATCCCAGTACTTTGGGAGACCAAGGTGGGCATATCACCTGAGGTTGGGAGTTCGAGACCAGCCTGACCAACATGGAGAAGCCCCATCTCTACTAAAAAATACACAAAATTAGTTGGGAATGGTGGCACATGCCTGTAATACCAGCTACTCAGGAGGCTGAGGCAGGAAAATCACTTGAACCTGGGAGGCGGAGGGTGCAGTGGGCTGAGATCGGGCTATTGCACTCCAGACTGGGCAACAAGAATGAAACTCTGTCTCAAAAAGAAGAAAAAAGAAAACCCTTCACTGAAGAGAAAAATACCAAAAAAAAAAAGACATATTTTATTTATTGAGTCTTACATAGGAGACTCTGAAAGATACTAATCTTTTCAGAGGATTCAGATACCGAATTAGGTGCCAATACTATCTTATGCCCAAAGGATTTGCCACTCTCTTTGCAAAAAGAGACACTACTGACTCAATTTTCAGACAGAGAAAGATGGCACCATTTAAGAACCTAAGCCTCTCCACACTAAGCCATGCAAGCTACAGCTCGTAATGACATAAACCATCACTCTAAGTCAAGCAAATTCTGAACTATTAATATGATCAGACTTCTCTCAGCATTTCATCCTTCTTGAAGTTTCTCTTGAACCCATTTCCTGATTCAAAAACTCAGGAGCACCTAGAAAAATTCCTTCTGTCAATTTAAACATCTTTCCCACCTTCAAAGTTCCCTTTAGGATAGGTACTCATGGATCTCAGACCAATATCAAATCTAGAAATGTACAATATACCAAATGTATACGTTGGTGCAGAAGTAACTGTGGTTTTGCCATTAAAAGTAATTGTATAAAATATATTTATTATATAAAATATTTTTGAAGCCTAGCTTTATCCTCTGAAAAACTAAGCACATTTTGTGGCCTGACAACAGTTTTATTAGGAAATATTTCCATATTGTAATCTTCTTTTAACAAAAGACCCTCTTCACAAGGATGACTTGCATATTACATACATTACTCCCACAGTAGTTTTCAAAATGCAAAGTGGTTATTAAACAGTAATCATTGCAAATGCAACACAGCAGCTTTGACTGAATGGTATTATGCTTTCTTTACAATAACAATAGATGAAGATAGTAACAAGCATATGTAAGTTCTACGCTAATGGCATTATAGGTAGTGACAGGAATAAGAATGGCCATTGCTCTTAGGCAAAAGGTCATTACAATCAAATATGAATTTTCCCAATGATCTTCAGGTTTTATATACATGTAACTGTTTTTCAAAAAAAAAAAAAAACTTTTATTAAAATAATCTTGCATTGCCAACGTAAAACAGTATGGCCTGAACTCCTTTTTTCTAAGAAAAAAATTACTGCCATTATATTTTGTTTAAAACATGATTACTGAAATCCAGCAAAAAAGACTGAAGAGTACCTTATGGAAAAAATAATATTAAAATTATTCAAAATGTTTATTTGTTTAGACCTATAAAATCATGCTATGGGTAAGAAAAATATTTCTGAAATCCTTGTAACAGTTATATATTTGCATAAGCTCTATTACATTACCTGACATATTGTCTAATACGTCTGAGCCCCAATCTCCTTGAAACACTGATGTTAAAATGATGTCAAATAAATGAAGTTCCTTTGCACCAACAATTTTGTCACGAAATAAGCGCCGCGCTTCATATGCTACAATTTCTAACACATAATCTAGTGGATGGTTTGAGGATCCTAGAAAAGGCAAAATTTTATTTAATTGTAATATAATGATTTTTAAATAATCTGTTTAACATAATATTAGAAAGAAATAGCAGGCATCTACATACCGTAATTTTGGCATCAGATAAATGGAATAAAGGAAAAAAAGTTAAAATTCATTTTGTTAATTACTCGGTACATGTTTGTGATTACTTAAAGGTAACATTAAATACTATCATCTCTAGTTGTTCAATAAAAACAATTCCAGAAAGCATACTAAATACACTTTGCCTCAAATATAATGATTTCATTTTTCCCAAAAGGAAGTTTTAATAATGACAATCATATATAGTTTGGAAGAAGAAATATAATAATTTTAATAATAATATTTCTATTTAATAATATAATTTGTGATATAATACTCATTTATCTATTACAAATACAATCTACAGAATAAATGTGCATGCACACACACACACACACACACAGATAAACACCAGCAAAACTCACCTCCTTCTAAATCATATCTAAATAAGCCAAGAACCCATTGGGTAAGAATGCAAGGAGTAAAGAAATAGTGACTATAATCATCAACTGTAAATTTGGCTCGCACCTGAAAAAGAAAATACAGTAAACAATCTTTCTACTGTCTTAAATATATAATCATGTTATAAATTTGTCAGTCTCCTTAGACTCAGAGGAATACTAATTTCTACCTGTAGATGGAACTGGATTTCAATATAATTGACTTCATTATCTTTATATTTTATACACTTAAAAACATTATTCTGGCCAGGCGCAGGGGCTCATGCCTGTAATCCCAGCACTTTCAGAGGCTGAGGCGGGCAGATCATGAGGTCAGGAATTCAAGACCAGCCTGGCCAAGATGGTGAAAGCCCGTCTCTACTAAAAATACAAAAATTGGCCAGGTGTGGTGGCACACGCTTGTAGTCGCAGCTACTCGGGAGGCTAAGGCAGAAGAATCACTTGAACCAAGGAGGTGGAGGTTGCAGTGAGCTGAGATCGTGCCACTGCACTCCAACCTGGGCAACAAAGCGAGACTTCGTCTCAAGAAAAAAAAAAAAAAAAAACTATATATATATATATATATATACACACACACACACACACACACACACATATTCTAAGCAGGGTTCATAGGCTTCAACAGATGGCCATAAAAAAAAAAAAAAGACTAAAAAGCCCTGCTGAACATGAGAATTCAATAAAAACAAATCTAACCTTTAAATATGATGGTAGCAATTCCAAAGTACTCGCAGGTCTAGGTAAGACCCATTTTTTTAATGCTGGGAACCATTAAAACAATTTATGTTCAAGAAGTCACTGAACAAATCAAAGTATCTCTCTTCAATATACAACCAACCAGTAAAAAGCCTGTCCCTTCCTCTCTATGGACAGAGCCATTACTCTTATTCTGATCTTGATTACCTAACATCTTTATTTTTTTAAAAAAAAGGAATTTCTTGCTTTCAAACTTATCTATCCCCACTTCTACTCCAATATTATAAAAAGCATCTTCCATAAGCATGTCCATAACTTGTACATGCTATTCCCTTTATCTAAGAAGACATTCTTTCACCTCCAGCTACTTGGTGAATTTCTATTAACTTTTCAAAACTCAGATCAAACTTTACCTCCTCCTTAACAACTACCGCATACAACAAAGTTATTTACTCCTCCTCTGTGCTATCTCTGTAAGTTAGACATACCATTACTGCTACCTTTATTACACTGTATTAATCGTTTATTTATATGACTCAGTCCCTCATTGGACTGTGAACTTTCAGTAAAAAGAAACTAAGTCATCTTTACATCCCTAGGACTACCACTGGCAAGAAAAGGTGCTCAACAAATGTTTTGTGCATCCTCAATGCCTACTTTCAACTATCTTCCCCATTTTATCTAGGGAGAATACTTTAGACATTTCCTCCCAGTCAGGAAGAAAAAAAGAAACATCAAAGACTACTACTGGCCGGTTTGAAGCCTGGAAGACACAAACTGATAGAAGTCAGGAAGAAGATCTGTTTTGGGAAAGCAGATAAACTCAATTCTAAATATGCTAAATTTGAGCTGACAGCAGAATAACCATCCACCACAAATTCATTCATTCAACAAACATTGGGTGCCTATTAGAAATTGTGCCATGGATACAACAGCGAATAAGGCACACACAGCACCTGTCTTCATAGAGTTACTCTCTACTAGAAAAGTCTAATAAACAGGAAAGTAAAGCCTGGGTATCGACACAGAGGTCAGAATTAAAAGTAGACCTTTAGGAATGATACTAATAGACATGAAAGCTACAATTTAGATGCATATCTACCTGTTCATACACTTGTACCATAGATCCTGCTAAAAGATTAATTTTTGATGAAGAACCCCAAATAGAATGATTCTTCAGATTTTTATGTAGAACTGGTTCCAAATATGCTCCATAAATCGTTTGTAACTGCTCTCTTTCTGGGTAACTAAAAAAAAGGGGGCATATAAGAAGAAAGCTGAAATAAATCAATATTTCAAATTAATATTTCAATGTTAAGTTACAGCAGTGATTTTCAAACTGTGCTGCTCTGAGACCTACATATCTCCAAAGCTTACCCAGGGGCTAAGACTAGGCTCATTGCCCCCATCCATTCTCATTTCAACCAAATTATATCCTGAAATATCCATTGTCAACTACCAGAAGGTGTTAGAGAACGCCCAAGAAATTATGTTAAAACATAATTGTTTACAAAACACTGATCTTTAGAAAAGACCAAAAGGAAATTTTTCCTTTGAAAAGCATTTTTGAATTACACAAGGCCTGTACACAGGGCATTAATCCACCTCAGAACCATAAAAGTAAAACTAATACAACAAATAAAATCAACCCCTTTCTACCAAACCAAAATATATTTCAGTATGGTTTAACTGGCAGCAGGAACATTTCTAGAAAAAAAAAGTTAATTGATGGAGTACAATTAGCACGAAAGTATACACATAAGGTTTTGTCATATTCAAATATTTGTAATATAATATAATGTATATTAAATATAAACAGAGGAGATACTGCCATTGTCTCTGTAACAATTACGGACCATGGAGATGATTAGCAGTGATGCCACCAGCCATTAAAATGACCTAATTCTCCCTTGTTCAGATTCAAATTCTCCTTTTGTTGTCTTCATAAATTTGATAGTATTTTTGTTTTATGAACTGCATAAAATATTTAAATCTAAAATCCACCATTCAGATTCCTGAGACTGACATTTTGGAACACAGGCTACACAAAACAGTCTTGTTTTATTTCCTGTTATATGTCTCATAAATAAGATACTTTGATTAAAGTTTATATCATCTGAAATTATTGCCTATATTTTGAGAAGGGGAGGAAAAGATATCAGAGCTTAACTTTGACCATCTTTATATTCTAAATTTTAAAGTATTACTATAATACTTTTAATAAAATTCAACTATATGATATCTTCCCAAATAAAAAAAATTTGAAACACAAAGATACATACTCTATAGAACAAAGACGAACAATGGAAGTAAATCTGGTAGTAAGTTTATGTCTTCCCAGTCTTCCTCCAGCTGACATAGAAGCCACAATTTGAATATTTTCTAGACCAACCCATTCCAAATTTTCATCATAAAATCCTTGATATGTCAATACCTATTTGAAAATAAATATACTTTAAACATTTTATGCCTAAGATTTCCTAATCGTGATAAAGGATGTTTTTGCCTAAAGTTTCAATTGTTTCTAAATGCAATCATTATCTACCTAACTCAAGAATTTAAGATTAAAAGGTATCTGAAATTATTATATCACTGAAAAAAATACTGTTCAAATCTCTGTGTTCTATGAATGTTAGCTAAATTATCCTAGTGTTTAAAATGCTTTTCTCTCTAATAAACACTAAAATCCATTGATATTATAAATCGAGTAGCAATTAGCCTAGAAAATGAAAGTATCAGGAAAAATATGAGAGAAAATGTGGTTTTTTTCTGTAAATATTTTATCATATTCTGCAGTTACATAATAAGCCTAAATTTGGACCTATATCATAATAAACTCTAAGAATTTAAAGTTTCCAATGTGATATAAATAACATAAAGAAAAATATATTCCACACTGATTCAGGATATGTGATCTCAAATCCTTACACAGGCAAAAATGGAGAATAATGGGTTAAAGCAGCCAGAAAAAAAACATGACCAAGTCTAACCGCTGTCAGAAGAATGCATACTTTAAACCATGAAGCAAAAATTTCTCCAACTCCACTACCAGGTCCAGCTTTTGTTTTCTTCCTTGTTTTAGGAATAAAAGACAAGTAATAGATGTAGAGTGAAGGTTGTTTCTATTCTCCCTGTCATATATCATCTTGACGTAATATAACTTCTAAAGAAAGGAAAATCATAGAAGAACTGGAACAAGACTGAAATATTTCAGGAGTTTAATTTCCATGACAAATGCTAGATAAAACTGGCCCCAAATGAAGAATGCATATTTTCTAAGAAAAGTGAATAAAATTAAATTGTTTCCAATCAGATTAAAACACTTCAAGCGATATGACTTACCTGCTGTAGGAAAGCTACCAAAGTACTGGTCCCCCATTTATCAAGTTTGGGTAGGTTGATATCTTTTAAGTACAGAACAAGTCTTTCACAGTCTTTTGGTCTGTATACACGACCAGTATTAGTACTGATTACCATACAAGTCTGGCTCAGTTTCTGCAGGAGATGTCGAGAAGTGGTTTGTGCGCTACAATGAACTGTAGCAATTTGAGTGGATCGGAGTTGTGAAAATGCATACCTGAGCAGCATCCTACGAAAAAAGCATGACATCTGACTTTGATAAAAATGCAATCAACAAAGTACATTTTATACTTAATAAGAAATGTCTGTCTCATAAATATTTCAGTTTCTAAAATGTGTATAATGATAGGGAAAATGGTAAATATAGATATGGCTTCCATAACTATCAAAGTAACTTTCTAACTTTCAGACTATTTTCTAGTCTAAATAACATAAATTCATGTTTTAAGGCATTGTGAGGACTGTTTTCAGCCAAAAAAAAATCAAAGTTCTCACAATTAATCTAGTTTGATAAAGTATATATTAAATATACCAACCCTGTTTCCCCACAGTTGAAGGAAAGATTTTAAGTTCTATGAGTTTAAAAAAAATTACTATGATTTTATACAATTTTTGAAATTACTACTCCCCCACTAGAAATATGAAAATAATAAACCATGTTTCCTTTATTTCAGGAGACTATGCTCCATATGCACTAAACTAGGCTGAATTCCACTGAATTAAAAGCTACTTTTACATACAAATCTAACTACAAATTTAAAATTTTATAACTAAAGCAAATGGTATGTGAGTATTCCATTAAGTATTCCTTATTCCAAAAAGAATAAGGTATTCTTTTTTTTTTCTTTTTTTTTTTTTTTTGCTGTATTATATGGATGGATTATTTTTAAGAGTATCTTCTCAGATTGCTGTCTTTCCAGTAGAAATCACATAATCTGGCAAAGAAAAGGACACGCTATTCCCCATAGTTCTTATTTTTACAAGTAATGAAAAGAAAATGAATCTTCCATGAAAATGTAAATGCTACTTTAACCAAAAGAAACATAACAAAAGCCATTAAATCAATTAGGGGTGGCAGGAGTAAATCCACAACATATACCTTTGCCAATATTTTTCTTACCCTTTGCCACATCCTTCTGGTCCTACTAGAATGAAGGGCTGTTTAGTATTAGAACTTAACCATGGTTTGAAATAATCTAGACTTCGTTGCATGTCAGGAGTCTGAATGACTGGAAGAGTTAAGCCATTACTGAAATCATCAGCAGTCAAGTTTTCTGGCTTCTTAAGCGCATATGTTGCTAACCGACCTCTGGTAGAGTCATAGTAGGTATCCATTGGTTTGTGAAAGTCTGGAGGAGATTCTCGTGCCCAGTGAAAAACCTTAAGAGGAAAAAATTGTGATAAGTTTTCACATACTCCAGAGTGTGTGACATTCTTGGGATATATTCCAAGATATTCTTGGGATATATTCCAAGTAAATATCCCAAAAGTAAATCATCTTAGTTCCAAGAAAAGTTTATATACACTATACCCATTTTATCATTAATGTAACATTTTATCTCAAATTTTTTTTATCTAAATGATCATTTGTGCAAGTAAATTAAAGTATATATAGGAGATAATGACTTACTGGATATTTATTTATACACTAAGGTATAAATATACTCCATTTTAATGGAGTTCTTATTAACATTAAATCACAAATTACAGAATGCAGAAATCCTAAAGCCCTTCATTTCTACCATATTCTAGTACTGTCCATTACAGTGTCACTACCACGGCTCTCCACCTGCTATTCTTCTTTTTAATACTGAAAACTGTTATCTACGCAGATATAAAGCAGAGTTAGCCCTTAATGCTACTCTTCAATACATTTATTCTGAACTTTGACAAGAGAGTATGTGCTTAAAAGCAGCATATAGTATGGCACTGAGTGGTAACAATGAAAAGCATCTGGCAACAGAGGCAACAGGACAGTCACAGAAAGGGAAACGGAATAGAGAAAGCAGTAGGTGACACCAACAAAGAAGCAGCAAAATGAGAAAAAAGACTGAAAAATAATGTTAGAGCCAACCCAAAGGAGTAAATATCCAGTAATCTCAGTAGAGGCCAAAAGGAAAAAAAAATCCCTTATTATTTAGAATTCAGCTTTATAAACAACTAGGCTGTAATACAACTTTAACATATATTAAAGAATATATTTATTAATAATTAATTCGTCCTAGTATTTCTAATTCCTAAAACTGCTCTGGTTATAAGGATGACAAAAACTAAACTATTCTAACACTTTAAATGAATGAAATAAGTATTAATATAGACAAGTAGGTTCAAAAATGTCTAACTTAAATATATGGTCCAAACTTTTAACTTATTAAACATTATTTTATAAAATGTTAAGAATATCATCAAACATCATAAAATAACTCAAAGAAGAATATATATATACACACATATAAATACATTATTACTCAATTGAATACATAATTTCAAATTTTAAATGTTCCATATCTTATAGTTACAAATTATTGTATTTTGGCAGGTAAGAGTTAATGAAAAGTTAAAGTTTTGACTAAATACAGGCTATAAATATGCATTACCTCTTTGGTAAATTCCAAACGTGATTTCATATTCAGATTTCCACCAAGTCCCCTTATGAGATTAATAATAAATTCGTCATGATCTCTGCAACCATGTAGATGTGACAAACCATTCATCACAGTCCCAACCAAACTTGTTTCTACCACATAGTCGTTCTGTTGATTAAAATCCATGATACAGACAGACAAAAGGCGAAGATTAACCAGTAAACACAGAACCATACAGACTGATGTTCACACATCTTTTCAATAACCATTTTTAAACTCACTCCACTATTCAAACTGTAGAAAGTTTGGATTTCATTTAATTTTTGTATACACTTTGAAAATTGAAAGTACAATTGTGTATTTCTAGCTATCAGTGCTACAGTCCTCAAATAGATACATGGTTTATTTACTTCCTAAACCTGAAGAAATTTTTTTACAAAGGTAAGTTAGTGAGCATTGTTCCAAAAAGAATAGATGTTCATTTCCTCTTGCTGATAAAAAGAAAACAAGAGGCAAGAGCTAGATTGATGGCACTAGAAAAGAAAGGTTAGAAAAAGCAGACATAAATGAAAAACCATATGGAGCTTTCTCTGACAGAATTTTTAAATAGAACTTCTGGACTTAAGTGCTGTGTAGATGGTTTGATCTGTAGGCCCCTCTGGGGCACCTGATAAGTGTTAAAGAGTTAAAGAAAAAAATGGCTCTCAGTTTTTCCATAAATATTTACTGAGAACCAATCATGCATTAGGATCTGTATGTGGTGCTAGGTTTGTTTTTGTTTTGTTTTGTTAAAAGCTGGAATAAACAGAGTCCCTGTGTTCATGGAGCTCAAGCATAGTACAGGAAATGGTTAACAAATTGTGGTAAGAGCTACAGGGCAGCAGTACAGAATATTGTCAGAAACAGTAACTCAGATTGATGGCTCACAGCTTCTTTAAAAACAGGTGACATTTAAGCTAAGACTGAAGGCTAAGCTTTTGCAGAGAATATAGCACATGCAAAGAAAAACATCACAGTTAAGGAACTAAAAGAAGTTATGCCTAAGTAAGCAAAGAAACAGTGTTTAAGTCAGAGAAATAGGCAAGGGCCAGAGTGCAGAATTTATCAGACATGGTAAGGAGTAAAAACCTTATTTGCCTTGTCTTTAATATGTTTTTTATAATAGAGTAAAATGACCCAGTTTATATTTTAAAAGGATCCCTCTGCTTAAAAAATAAATATTTTTGGGAGAAAGAAGAAATGGGAGGAAGAGCAGGAAGAGCAGGAAGAAGGGAGAAGAAACAAAGAAATCTAGATAGACTCATGCTAAGAGTTCCAGATTTTAAAGGTGAGATAAAGGAAACGTACATATTTTCTTCTATATTTTCTTATTTGCTGAATTCATAAAAGAAAGCAAAGATTTACCCCATAGGCTGAAGAAGAGAAAAAGGAAGAAAGCAAAGTTCTAGTTATAAATACAATTTCAGCATTTGACTAGAGAATTCATTGTAGTATACCTCAGAACCTGTGCATGGTGAACAAAATACAGGATAAAAAGAAAAGAACCCTTAACACTTTAAATAAAACAAACAAACAAACAGCGATATGACCTCAAAACATAAGCCATTTTTTTTTCCTAACCGAATCTTTGGTATTCACTCTATTATTTAATAATCTTATCGTGTTGTCATTTCTACAGTCACAAACCCCTATATATACATAAATACAATCTATGAACAGATTACCTCAAAGTGTCTGCGTTGGAAAGCTTTGTTAGGCTCTGAATGTTTTATACTAATGAAATAACATATCTAATGAAAAAGTGTCACGATGCAGGCATCAGGTATATAATTAAGCACAATACTATCACTCATTTGCTATCTCTTAACATCATACTTGGTTCTGGGGACACAATGAAGAGTGTGATAAGCTTGGTCCTTGCCTTCAAGGTGCTTAAAGTTTAATGTAAGCAGACAATTATAATACAGTTGGTAGATGCTGTATGTTGCTACAGAAGCACAAAGGAGGAGACAGCTCAGTCAGACTAGCAGCTAATGGGAGTGTTCCCTTTCCTAGGCCTCCAGGAAAATCTACCTCACTTGCATCACTTCCTCACAAATCTCTATTCCTCCATTTTCATTCTTACAAAGTTAGGAAAGAAAAAGGTTGAGAAAACCAAAACAAACCATCATTTCTCTATATCTTGTTCAATCCCAAAGTATTGACCTCTAAATCAAGTTCAGATTCACAATCAGATACTTTCAAAAAACTCACTGCTATTTATACCCTCTATTTTGTATATGTTTTCATTTTTCATAAAAGCAATGGCATAAACATGTAGAATATCTGAACACCTTCCATGGTCTTCTTTGCATGCTAAACTTTTTTCACATTTCAAATTCAAAATCAAATGTGATCTCCTTTTAAACCTCTTCTAAATGACAGCAATATTCTTTTCATCCTGCTGAATTGTGATTATCTGTTTGCATGTCATTTTCCTCCATTAGATAAACCCTTCTCAAGGAAAGGAATTATCTTGTTAATCTTCACCTCTCAAAGTCTCTCTTGTATTATGCTTCGCATATGTTAGATGTTCAATGTTTTCTTTAAATATAAATTGCAAATAATTCACCATCCCTTTTCTACTTTAGTGTTAACTTCATATTGTTTTTAACCTTATATATATCATACATGATGTATACATATACCATATACATGCGATATATACATATACCACATACATGTAATATATACATATATCATGTGCATGTGATATATACATATATCACATGATATATGGGATATATGGACCTACAGATCGCATCCATGTGGATATATGGACCTACAGATCGCATCCATGTGGATATATGGACCTATAGATCGCATACATGTGGCTATATGGATCTATAGATCCATACATGTGAATATATGGATATATAGATCGCATATATGTGGATACATGGATATATATCACATATAGGTATTTATTGGTATATATAGGTGTGTATATATAGGTGTACATATGTATATCAATACCTATATATCATATATACATATGTCATACATATAGGTATTTATTGGCATATCAGTAAAAAAGTGGCAGCAAGATGGTTTTGCTAGTAAAAATTAGAAAGACATTCTAGTAATCAAGATTTTTAGGTAAGCAGTGTGAAGTATTATGAAAGAAGTAAAATGTTTTAAGACTAATACAATAAAAGGTTATGCTAAGAGATACAATAGTTATGCTAAGAGATATAGAGGAGTAACAGTGACAAAATCCACCTCTCACCTCACCCCCACATTCCAGCAGAGTTCTACCACAAGGCAGTTAAAATAAGGATCACTCTTAATCATACTTCTCACCTCGATTAATTATGAAATATTATGGTTAATTTACCTGCTTTAAAACCCATTGTAAAGCCTTTTCAAAATAATCTCCAATCCAATTTTCAAGACTATTTCTATATTCGGCAGGCTGATTCCTCAACCAAGATTTTATCAGAGAATTAAGATCTGTCTCTTCATCACTGAAACGAATTAGACAAATAAATTATTAGGAAGAAATTATCAATTTACCTTAAAATAAATTTCTGCTCCAATAAACATTATTCTACATGTATATTTTGTCTGCTAGCATACAACAGGTGGCTTTACTTTACTATGTGTATGTGTGAATAACAGTTATATCTGTGTGTATATACACAAATATCACATATAACACACAGATATAAATATACAAACACACATGCATATAGGTATATATACATATATGTCATTTTCTATAAAACAAATTTCATCTATTTTATTATAAATATAAACTAAGTAAGAATTATATATCTACACAACCTACTCTACATAGGCTCTACATAGCCTAAAGTGGTCTAAACCATTCCCACTCAGAGTAGTCTGTTTGTTAGAAATGTAAAATCCCAAATCCCTCTCCAGACATACTAAAGCAAAAATCTTCATTTTAGTAAGATCCCTCAATGATTCAAATGCACATTAGAGTTTAAAACGCACTGATCTAAACTGTAATACACATCTTTAGAAATATTTTTTCTCCATCCTACAAAAATCCAACTACCTAAATTCCCATGCCACTATTAAAATTTAAAGATCTTCCTAAAGCAAACTATAAATCCTTTAGCAAAGCACATCATTATCTGGGCAAAATCCAATTATTTCACCAAAATCCAATTGGTGAAATAATATTCACATCTTATTCAAAATTATACCTTACATAATTATAAAAAATTATAGTAAAAATAATTTATATTATTATAGAATTGACAAGAGCTCATGATTTTTGTCATTTATTCGTATCTTCTGCCATTGTTTCACAGCAATTAACAAATGACACTGATGCCTTGAATCTCTGCTCTCACATTTTCTATCCAGTCTAATATGAAAAAAAAACCTGAAACATCAAAGAGGATAACAATTAAATAACATTAGATTAGCCCAAAGTAAGCTCCTTCAGAATAAAGAGTTTCTTACCAATGGTATTATCTCAATGTCTATGAGACTATATGTCTTGGTTTATCCAACACAACCCTGCTTCATACCAGCAGTCCCAGCATCATTAATAATAACATTCATTTCAGTATTAAAAGGTCCACATTTGGCCTATCACATAGCAAGTGCTCAACAAATATCTGTTAAAGGAATAAATGAAGCCTAAAACTAAGATATAAGCTGAACACATAGCAACAAAAAAGTTAATATGTATTTGTATTTTACATGAAATCATATACATTCATTATGCCTTTCACAATACCTGATTGACCAACGATTTTCAACTCCTCTACAGAAATATGTGGTCTTTTTTTCTGCTAAATATGTATAGTATTCTACTTACTGCTTAGTTCACTTATATTCCATCTTGTATAAATGTTGGTTTATTTTCCCTCCTCTATGTGCAAGTATTTTCCAAAAAGGTAAGCTCCCTATAAACATTAGTTTTACTCGTTTCCAGCTCTCTCTCTCCTAAGGTGCATAGTTTAATACCATATATATAATATTTAACAAGTACTTTAAAATTTAACCAAAAACTTACCTTTATTCTATTTTTCTCACAAGATTATAAGAACACAACTAATAAATACGATAAATTGTGTGTCAATGCTGCTATGAAAGCTGTAAACCCAAAATTATATTATCGTTTAATAATGCCTCAAAATATCAATTGAAGTTTCTGGCTAATTTAAAGTAAATGTTTCCGACAATACTGTCAAAGAAGTAAGCAACTAAATAATTTCAAAACATGATTTGAACCAACTTTATTACATTTTCATGTGTCATACAACACCTAAAATGACTTTAAATAGTCCTAAAAAAATTAAATGCTATACAGGACGATAAATAACCAATTGGAAAAGTTAAATAAAAGTTTCTTACTTATGATATTACTAATTTTCAAAAATAAAATTGGTGCAAATATCCATGCTCTGGTATGTGACTATTTTACATGATATCTAAAATTGGTTTATTATTCATTTTCAGTCTTGAAGCCTCTTCCAAATATACTCAAGAAGAAAAAAATATTAAGTGAAGAGGTATTCAATTTGTAAAATGAAAAGACTGGGTCACAGGACCTACAAAACCTGAGTTAGCCCTAAAATTCTATGAATCTAAAATTAAATAGATTAAATTAATTAAATTCTATAATTAAAATATTGCTACTTAGCTTTAAATTATTAGCCTCTAGCTCATAATTAATATGTTCACTTCTCTGAACTCAATCAAAATACCTCAACAAAATAATAAAGAGAACAAATTTTCTTGCTGTTTCATTTAAACAAAAATAATAATTATTTCATAATTGTGATATAACTAAAACTGCTAAAATAATTCAATTTTGTAATAAAACAGGAACTCTCTGAATTAATGAAAATCTAACAAAAAAGAAGTTAATCATAAATGGGAAAAATATTTATTCGTTATTCACATCACACTTACTTTACTTAATATGAAGCCAGGATAATAAAAGAAGAATATTCTAATATAATGTATACAAATAATCTATGGCTTACCTAAGAAAGATCATTCCCATTCTAGATATTGTGGCTGGTGAGGCACAACTTAAATCATGAGTTTCAAACACAAAGTTAACATTTGGGCCAAACTGAATCCTTTCTCCACTGGGCATAGTGAGTAGCCGATTGTCATCCAGAACAGAATTCAGAGACTCTATCCATTCAGGGTCAATATCACCATCACAGATTATCCATGAGCTGACATCTATATTCAAATCAAAACAGCAGAGATAAAATAAAAATAGATGCTGTGATAATAATTAAAAATAAAGACTAAATCAATTCTTAATTTTCATATGAATTTGTACTGTAAATATGCTGGAGAACACACAGGCAATCCTGGCTTAGCTGGCCAAAGACTCAGATATATATCATGTAATAATACTTTATCTATAAACATAAAAATAGGCAATTTCACTTAAAAAGATGCAAGGCTTAAGTATTTTTATTCCCACAAGATATTCTTCAGACTTGTGTCTTCTACTATGTCATGAGAATGTACAAAGGCTTGCTCTGTTGTATATCTTTTAGAAAATACAGAAAAATCCAATTTCCAGTGCCTTGCATGAGAAATAAAAAGTTCACCACTGTCAAATTTTCTCGACATATAAAAAGGTGACCTCAAAGGGGGAAAAGTAGTGACCAATTGTATACCTAGTCTTTCCAGGGTTAAACCTTTTTTTTCCATCTTTCCTAAAATGGGAGTGGTTAATACTATACTTGGACCTTTGAAACAATTCAAAGAGGAAAATTTCACTGATAAAAGTGTGAGAAATACATGAAGGTAATAACTGGCCTTTACTTAATGTGGTATTATATAGAAAAAGAAAAGACTACATTGAAAAATCCCTTCCAATGCTTTCACTTACTGCCTTAGAAAAATAATTATTAATTAAATTATAACCTGGCAAAAAGTAGGGAATCTCCTCTGATTCCAGCCAAAAATTCTCTTAAAAAACCAAGTCAACAAATTTAGACCAGGAAATCTGCAGTTTTACCACTTAAATTTTCAAAAGTATTCAAAATACTTTATTCAAACTAATGAGTTAATACTGTTCATACACATCAATTTTAACCCCATACAAAAATCTGTCATCTTGTTTATTTCTCAGGCATTATAATATAAATGCAGTAAAGATTTTATAATCGTTCAGTAAATTAATCTAGTTGTGAATTACAATTCACCCAATTTACTCTAAGTTTCTACTATATTAAAAATAGTTACAGAGTTTAACTGAAAATGATAGCATTTCTTGGTCCCCTCCAAAGTAAAATATCAAACGTACACATTATAACTTAATTATGACTTCATGGTCATGTAGAAGCCTTGATAAAGACAGAATTATAGACAAATTATATCATTATCTAAGAATTACTAAGTAAAACAAAGAAGTATACATAGAGACTAACCTTGAGGTTCCCGAACCACTTGACGAGCACTATTTGTCAAAACACCATCAGACCATTCTCTTGTGTCCATGTCAATATGGCCTAATAATTGATATCGAGGCATAGCTTTGGGATTCATAGTATATTGTTTCACTACTTTGCCAATTTTACAAAGTGCGGCCCTTAACATTCTCCAAAGGGTTGATTTTCCAGCACCACTTGGACCAACAATAACAACTCCCATCCTCTGGCATAACTGTTCATACAATTCTAAAGCCTTTTTGATCTAGTGGGAAAGAATTATGTTCTTATATGATTTACAATATCCAATGATACTTAGTTCTGCTTTTATTCTGTAACACTTGTTCTAATGTGTAAATTAAGCCTTTGATTTCTTCAGTGGAAGACATAGCCTAAAATGTAACAGAATACCTAAATAAATCTGAACATATTTACAATATAATCTTTAAATACTTCAATATTTCTTTAAAAGAAACAAAGGTGCTTTCCAAGTTTCTAAGTTCAAAAAACTTGTATGAA
Source organism: Macaca mulatta (assembly GCF_049350105.2). Classification (NCBI taxonomy): domain Eukaryota; kingdom Metazoa; phylum Chordata; class Mammalia; order Primates; family Cercopithecidae; genus Macaca; species Macaca mulatta. Next base: position 104,034,982 of record NC_133419.1, on the reverse strand, counting down.
CAATACGTTCGTTACTTGCTCCACTCATTCACTCATTCAAATATATTCATTATTTTATTCACTTATTTATCCATTCACTCAGTCTTATCTTACTTCTCTCCAAAACTGAGGGCAAAGTGCTAATTTTGAACAATTACTTGCACTACATAAAGAAACCCGCTTAAAAAAATCCTAAGAAATTATCAAAGTGAAACTAAATCATATATATAATCAATTATAAAATACATATATATGATGAATCCATTACACACTACATACTCTAACAGGCACTAGAAATAAAATGGTGAGCAAAAATATGTATGGATGGCCAGGTGCGGTGGCTCAGGCCTGTAATCCCAGTGCTTTGGGAGACTGAGGCGGGCAGATCACCTGAGGTCAAGAGTTCGAGACCAGCCTGGCCAACATGGTGAAACGCCATCTCTACTAAATATATAAAAATTAGCCAGGTGTGGTGGTGTGCACCTGTAATCCCAGATATTCAGGAGGCTGAGGCAGGAGAATTGTTTGAACCCGGGAGACAGAGGTTGCAGTGGGCCGAGATCACACCACTGCACTCCAGCCTGGGTGACAAAGCAAGACTCTGTCTCAAAAAAAAAAAAAATATATATATATATATACACACACACATGGATCCTGCCTTTCATGGAGATTACTATATGGTGGAGGAGAATCAATACTAAACAAATACACACACTTGAAACAAGAATATATGATAAGAGCACATAGCAAGAAGATCAAATCAGGACTTGAAGATCTGGGAAGACTTCCCTGAGCAAGTGAGATCTAAGTTGAAAGATAAAAGATAAGTTGAAAGATGAAGGACAAGGATAGTTAATAAGGAATCAACTAGAAAAAAGGATCAATCTATTATAAAATATTCTTGACAGTTACCTGATTGGGTATAATTTCATAATTGGCCTCTTCAAAGACCTGCTTTAATGCAGCACTTAGTTCATCATATTCTACTTCTTTCAATTCAATTCCAGGAAAGACATCTTTAATCAGTGCATCAAACCGGGTGCAATCAGTAAACGTAAACTTTGACATTGTATTAAGCCTCAGTGCTTGCACCACAATATGACTTTCATTAGCTAGAAAAAAGTTTCATTTTAAAATTATTTATTATTACTTTAATGATGACAAAAGTTTTTAAATATTCTATAGCCTTGATATGTATTATTAATCATTAAATGCACTAGAATTCAGTAACATTTAAAGACGTTACATCACATGAATTGGCAAGCTTACTTTAGTATCTTTTGACTGCTAAAAAGTAAATATCACTAAGTAGTTATAAACTCTTTTCCATAGAATTCAAATCACAGGGTACCAAGACTTTAATTAATAATAAAAATCATTATCACTTATATTTTCATAGTACTTCACCTTTTATATTATATGATGCAATCCTTTTAACAACCCTATAAAGTAGGCTAAAAAGTATTACTATTATTATTCCAATTTTACACCTGAGAATGTTAAGTGTCTGAAGGTTTAAGTGACTTTCTGAGAAGGCACAGCAGTATCACAGCTGGGATTCAATTCCAGATAAACTAATTCCAAATTCAGGTACCTCTCCAAAGACACCAATATCATCTCACAGTTTATGTCCTAAGATAAACAACTAACAAACTGAGCAACAATCTTTGATCGGCCTTGTTCAAACTTGGTTCACAAACCCATTCTTAAGCCAAATGCAAATACTGATACCACTGCCAGATGCTTATTTTCACAGATATTAGCTGCTGATTGGTAAGATACACAAAATCAAAGAAACTATTGCCTGGCATTCCTCTATAATTGCTTAATATTTTCATGCTTAAGTATACATAAAAAGTCTGGACTTCTCTAAAGTTTATTTCAAGCACTGAACTCATAAGCCATCTTTATTTATTACAGATATGGTTTAAATATTTATTAAAAATCACCAAATATAGACAACTAAAAAATGGTAATGTAAGCACTCACAAAATAACTGTATCTACCCAGGCATATGCCAACCTAATAAGACAGCTAATGTAGAGGCCATTTTTAAGAGGCACACTTTGATCATTTAAAGTCCAAAGAGGTAATTTCATGTGGTCCTTTTTTCTATGTTGTCTCTATTTTCATAGTACTTTAACTTACTTTTCAATAGCAACCTGAAGAAACTGATTATTCAGGCTTTCATGAATGTACACCTGCACAGGTGCGGGAAATCATTATTTTTATGTGAATAAAAAACCATTTATTTCATCTGAAAAAGTATAACAAATATATATAAGTCTGTATTGAGCTAAATAAATGAGTTAATGAATACATAAATGAGGCAGAAAAGACAAATCTTCTTTACAGAAGAATTTCAAATAATATATGCGGATATCACCCCACCAAGGAGTGGAGCTTAATCCTTTCCTCGCCACTTTGAGAGTAAGCTAGATTTATTAACATGATTCCAAAGAATAAAGCCAGGAGGGTAGAAAATAACAGCTTCACATTGGAGAAACCTGGCAACACGACCATAGCCAGGTGATGAAGGTTAACATAACTAGTGATGTCAGATGGTTGTTATATACCCACTGATATGCCGCAGTAAGAAAGACAGCCCACCTCTGTGGTATTCTTTCCAAACATTTATAACCTAGTCTAATCATAATATACTAGCTTTAGAAAGAGAAAATCCTACATGTGTTTCTAAGGTTTCTGTTCTTGTTTCAAGACAAGACAAATTATCAGGCTCTACTCTACACCTACTGAGTCAGGACCTTTGGGGGTGGGGTCTAATAATCTGTTTTAACAAGCCACTAGGTGATTCTAAAGGACATTAAAGTTAAAGAACAAGTGGACTTTACATATTACAACTCTTTAATATTTAACACACATTAAAAGTTATTATAAAACATCAGGTAAAAACTGGAGAAAACCTGAATAAAGTAGGAAATTTAGTTTAAAAACAATGTATCCAAATTGGTTCATTAGTTGTGACAAATATACCATACTAATGGAAGATGTTAACAACAGTAGAATTTGGGGTAGGGTATACAGTAATCCTTAATACTGTATCTACAACTTTTCTGTAAATCTCAAACTATTCTAAATTAATGCTTATGTTTTTAAAAATAAGTTAATGTATTTGGAACAATCAATCATACCATTCTGTGTAGTGCCACTTTTCTTTAGCTGTCTAAGAAGATTTCCACTTCCTCTCAGGACTGTCTTCAAAGCTCTCAAACCCCAATCATAATGTTGCTGAGGTGTCAAAAGTTCCCTGAAGTAGAGACATGGAAATCAATGCATCAAATAGCTAGAAGAAATTACTTTCATCATCACATCCAAAGAAATACAGAATATAACTACTGACACTTAGAAATGAATGTTGATATCCCATTAATTTATATAAGGGAACCAACCACACAAAATAATCATTCAAGTAAGCTGTTAAAGATGGATGGTTCTCAAGGGTAAGATAAAGCTTTTATGAATAAGTTAATTATCTTAATGAAGATACCAAATGACAATTACCTGCTACCCTTGTGCCTAAAGCCTTTAATCAATCCATCTTGCTCTCAATCTCTGCCACTGTCTAGTTTACCATTATCTCTTAAGTGATATGGAACAGAATTGTACATTTTCCCAAAGAAAGTAAATGTCAGTTTCTATTACCAGAAATAAGACATAAGAAAAATTGTGAAGGATTCTTTCCGAAGAACAGTAGCTTGTGTGTGGTCAGCTGGTAAATTAGTTCAATAAGAAACATTTAGCTGCAGCACTCTAATATAAACATTTTGAAGGAAAAAACTGATCAAATTAATAATATTTATGAAAAGCAAGTAGTTTTGAACCCAATATTTTTATTGTGCACACTAAAGCCTTTCATATCTACACCATAATTACAATAAAATCATCAGAATAAAAATAATGGAAAAGGGAAATTGAGAAAATATGAAAATGATCACTAATAACCATAATCAATCATTAAAAATGGAAAATGTAAAAATATCTAGAACAAGAAAACTCACCTAGATAGATTGAAAATAGCTACCAATTTTCTGCCCAATACTTTAGCATCTTTAAAGCCTTCCGAATAGAGAATAACTTCTGCAATAAGCTCATTGTCCGGACGAGACATAGCTACAGGCCTGAAAAGCTGTTTAAGATTATCAGGCAGTTTTTGTCTTCCTCCATAACCTTTTCCAGCAGGATTCATAGTGATAAAAATTCCAGAATTCGAATTTACTTCTACCTGAAATATTAATTTAAATATTTAATATTAAATTGAATAAAATATTTAACATACAGGCATCATTTATATTTGAAACTATAAATATAAAATATACTGCCAACAGAAATTTTATTGACATATTACTACATACAAATCTTATACCTTAGCTAAAGGTAACCTCCAATGTACTCACCACCTCCTTACTCAATATATGATAAATTCCTTAGGACCCACGCTGCTTTGCGGAGCTTATTTATAATCAGTTTTTTGAGGCTGAATGTTTAAGAGATACTAATTTAATTATCTATTTATACATTAAATAAATGTTTACTAAAAGCCCTCTTAGTACTAAATACTTTGTTAAGTACACAGAGACAACTGAACTAAATAATGGTTTAAGCCACTCTGGAGCTCAGAGTCTATCTGGTATTACAAAGAGGCAATCATAACGTAATAAATATTATGGCAGGGAAGAACTGAATGTGATAATAGCACTTAGTAGGAGGATTTTCAGCAAAACCCTAAGAATAGAAGCTAAATTAGAATGTGTAAACAACGAATGGGCAATTAGTAAGTAGAAGCATCTAGAGTAGAAAAACCAAGAAATCTAGCTATAAAGGAAAGAAAAGAGAAAGAGGAAGTATGAATCAGGGAAGGTTTGTTTATGTTTTAGTTATTATTAAGATGAAAAAGATGTGATTATGTTTAAAACCTGATGAAGAACTGGTAAAGGAGGGAAGATTGAAGCGATAGCACAAGGGATAATAAGGTCCCAGGGAAGAGTATTCCAAAGCACAGGTGAAAAGATTAGTATTGGTTGGGAGAAAAGGTAACTCTTTCTAAGAGAAGAAAAAAAAGTGAATGTAGAAGAAACTAAATCTTCATGGCAGGTAATTCTCACTGAATAGGTTCTCCTTTTTTTCTTTGTGAAGAGTTTAAACATCACATAAATAACATGTTAATTTAGAACTGGTCTTACTTTCTTGAGCTACCTAGAAAAATTCGTACTGTGAAGATGTTATTTTATATAACATGATAATTTCTTAGCTCTTACAACTTTCTGTATTCAGCAATCCACATTATATAAAAAAGTGTACATTTTCTATACAAATGAATTTATATTCTAGTGACATTAATGTATATCTCCTATGGGGAGAAGTGAGGAACAGAATAGCTAAGTGTTTGTTGTTTTAACATTCATATAGAATAATGATGAAAAACATGTGCTTCATTCTGCTCCTATGCTTGAAAATTAAACAAAAAACTTGTGCTCAGAATTAGACAGACCTGGGTTCAGTTCCTAACTCCACTTCTTACTCTTACTTACAAAGTCTTAGTTTCTTCATCCACAAAGCAGGGAAAAAACTAATAGCACCTACTTCAAAGGGTTGTGGTAATTATTAAATGAGACAATACATTAAGGCACTGTGAGCAATGTCAGCACAGATAATAGCATAATATATAATACAACAATATAAATATTACTATAACTGAATTATCCAAAATGGAAAGTTTAAAAATGAATAATGGGCTGGGCACAGGGTCACGCCTGTAATTCCAGCATTTTGGGAGACCGAGGTGGGTGGATCACCTGAGGTCAGGAGTTCAATACCAGTCTAGCCAACATGATCAAACCCCATCTCTACTAAAAACACAAAAATTAACTGGGTGTGGTGGCAGGCACCTATAATCCCAGCTATTTAGGAGGCTGAGGCAGGAGAATTGCTTGAACCTGGGAGGCGGAGGTTGCAGTGAGTCAAGATCACACCATTGCACTCCAGCCTGGGCGACAAGAGCAAAACTCTGTCTCAAAAAAAAAAAAAAAAGAAAGAATAATGAAAGTAGGACCAAAAAAGGGTAAGAAACCTCAGAAACATTTTATAGCTAAAAAAGCTTATCACACAGGTTACAGATTAGAAACATGGATGTCAGGAGAAATAAAAAGAGAATATTGCTTGAGTATGAGTAATATCAAGTCTTACAAAATATTTTAATTCTTTAAATTCCCAACATATGCCATACCTCCTTGCCAAGCAGTTCACATACAGTTCTATGATTCTTCAAAGCATCTTGAATTGTCTGGATTTGCATAGAAACGGCTGACAGTACAGATTCTTCCAGCCTATTAAATTCATCAAAACAACCCCAGGCCCCGCACTTCACCAAACCAACAAATATTCGTCCCATTGACTTCACATCGATGCCCTTAAAAACAACAATAAAAATGATATTCATTAAAAAATAATTAAAATCTCCCTAACTACTTAATATTTAATGTCACTTATTGATAAGGTAACAATTTCACCCATCCATGCTTCTTTTGCTCATTTTAAAATAGGGATTAAGTAGCTACTCTTTCAAAACCCAGGTTGATTTCAAAGGATAAACAAAATAATGCATGTGAAAAGTGTTCTAAAAAGTTTACAGAACAAATACAAGATTTTGTGTTAGTTACTCTTTAAGTCAAAATACAAATTATATACAAAATGTTTTTAAAACTGCCATCTGAAATGAATAGATTTTTCCTTTTGTATTATTCTCTTTACTAAAACATCTGTCTACAATGTAATATAAATATTCATTCTGTATTTAAAATTATTTGTTTGCCATAGTTCTTAGAAAAGTTTTGGACTACACTATGTACAACCTCTGTCCATTTTACATTTCAGTTTAAACAAATTCTGTCTTCAAGTAATTTAAATGTACTGATTTTTAAGTAGAGTATTTCGTATACTAATAGAAACTAATCTAAATATGATTAACCCATTGTTACATGTTTTGATAATTATTTATTCTACCTCATCACAATTAAAGACTAAAACTTGTCTTCCAAGAAGTCCACCTAAAGCCTTTACTGACTCCGTTTTCCCAGTTCCAGCTGGTCCATAAGGATTTCCTCCAAGTCCCATCTTCATAGCTTGAGTGAGAGTTAAGTAGCACTTGTCTGTCAACGGAGTATAAACCAGTTTGGAAGCATTACCCTATATAAGAACAACACAAAGTCAGAGTATTCATGTTCTATTCAACATTTACAAATATTTTTACAGCATGAGGTCCTAGTTAAAAAGATAAAAATACCACAAACAGGTTAAAGTTTTTAACACAGAAAAATATCCAAAATTTTTTCTAGTGAAAGAAGCTTTCTAAACACAAACTGAAATCAAACTTATTTTTCAAGAAAGTATTTCATACTATACTCAGTACATTGTTAGGTTTCAAAATTGTTTCTCAAGTTCTTGTTAGTGGCACAAAGATACACTTCTAAGGAAAACAAATCCAAAATTATTATACAGTAATCATCCCATTTCATATTTTAAAATTTATATAAACTATTTCCTTGACTCTTGTGATATCCACAAATCAGAACTATTTTAGAGATCACAAAGTGTAATTAATTTGAAAAATTCTTATGAAATTAATCATTTTAATTTATCAAATAATTCTCAAAGTTTCTACTAAACTGTAGGGAAAACAGACTACCATTCCAGCTACAATATACAGTGTGTTTTTCCTCGATTTAGGTAGATAGATTTGGGTCTCAAATACATTTCCCTTTTGAAAAAGTCAATTGGCAGCTCTCCTAACATAGGGTTATTAACAATATTGTAAATATATTTTGATGATCCATTCATTATGATAGAAAAAGGCAGAGGCAACAGCTGGAATTTTTGAGAACATGTTAACATTAACTAGGTTATTTGTCTGAAAATTTTTTCATCTTACAAACTAAAAAATATTTAGCAAACATTTTAGCATATTTAAAATTACACTAATTTTTGCCTTGTATAAGGAGACACAAACCAAATTGCTTCGACTGAGGTTGTCTATATTCAGTTCGCCTTGGATGAAGATATATTTCAAATTGTATATAAATGCAACTCCAAGTAAAGGTACATTTTTTGAGAATTCAGTACAATACTAGCAATATGTTAACTTTTTTGTATATAGAATGAAGTTTCACTTTTTTCTTATGTGACACCTTTCTAATTCTGATTAAACAAGACAATAATACTAAAAATATTATGGAAAAATTACTACTTAAATAAAAAAGTATTTCTACCAATAACAAATTTCCTTTAAAGTAAATAATTTCTAATTGGCAATATAAAACACTGCCACAACTCATACCTGATATTCATAAGTATACTGAAATTCAGAATCCACCATTTGAACACAACATGTATGATCACTTTTCATATAGAATCTAAGTTGTTTTTTCCAGGCCCAGTCCTCAGTTGTATGAACTTGAATTTGGTTTAACTGCTTTACCACATCAATATTATGGATAATGTCAAGAATTAAGGCTTTAAGTTTAAGCTCCAGGATGCCCGATTCTAGGCACAAATAAAAATATTGACAGTTGGAGAAAATGTTAGCCTGTTATTTCTATAATTTATGATTATGTGTACAGTTGAGTTCTCAATGAATTTAAATGGTAATTTCATGATGCATATGAATGGTATAGTAATACAAATCACATAAGCTAAAAAAGTCAAATCCACTAGTTAGTAAGAAATAAGAATTTTGAGTATAAAAATTAAGATATCAAAATTCCAAGAAAAAAGAGTTTCAGTTTATTCAAAGGAGTAAGCACATTTCACCCCGCTTCTCCCTCTGAATGCAGGCATAAAAACCTGTTGGACAACATACATTGAACTGCTATTTAGAACTCTGAAAAGAGTAGCAGGCAAATTGAGGAAGACCAGAATTAGAAGTGACACCAAACCAGTGGTGGATTTACCATTGTCTTTTTCCCCCCTTCTGGGAACCCTAGGACCATACCCAATGCAGCCAGAAACCCAAATTGGTGTAGAGAGAGCTCCAGAAGACCACCTCTAGCTCAAGCTTTAGAAGGAAAGGGGTCTTCTGCTAGCTATCCCACTGGCAGCTGGGACCCAGAAGTCCCTAAAACTCCAGAGGAGCTGTGATCCCAAGAGAGTAGACAAACCCAAATTGCACAAAAGTGTGCAAGAAAATAAAGTACATGAACCCCAGCTTTCTGGCCAGAGAAACAAACCAGAAGGCTGAGGGAACCATAAAACGCCAGGAAGATCAAGGAGAAGAAGGAGATTGAAAAAATAACCCCATAAACTTCTTTAGGAACTCCTGGACTCATTGCCAAGGGGTGGTGCATGAATAGATCTCATTCTAATCAGAAACCAAAGACTAGAATTGGCTACTAGAGAACACATGAGGGACAGACTGAAATAGCACTGCAAAGATTTGAAAACAGACTGACAACAGAACCATAACCCACAGAAAGCCGGCTACAACTTGCAGTCTGAACCCAACAGGATGAGTTGCTAAAACAAAAATATCAATATTCTCCAGAGGATTTAAACAAAACCCAAACCCTCATAACATAATATTCAAAATGTCCATGATATCATCCAAAATTATTCAACATGCAAAGAACCAAGAAAATCTCAATTCACATAAGAAAAGACAATAATAGGTACCCGTATCTAGATGACATACACGTTGAGGTTATCTGCAAAAGACTTTAAAGTACTATTATTGCCAGGCAAAGAGGCTCAAGCCTGTAATCCCAACACTCTGGGAGGCCGAGGCGAGAGGACTGCTTGAGCCCAGTAGTTTGAAACCAGCCCGGGCAACATGGCAAAACCATGTCTCTACAAAAAATAAAAAAGTCAGCCAGGCATGGTGGCACGTGTCTGTAATCCCAGCTACACAGGAGGCTGAGGTGGGAAAACTGCTTGAGCTCAGGAGGTCAAGGCTTCAGTGAGCCACAGTCTCACCACTGCACTCCAGCCTGGATAACAGAGCAAGAACCTGTCCCCGCCCTCCAAAAAAAAAAAAAATACTTTAAAGCCTTTTAAAGCCCCATTATAAAAGTGCTCTAAGAAGTAAAAGAAGTAAAAGGTGAAGACTTTTAAAACAAGTGGAAAGACAGAATATCTCAGCAAAGAAATAAAAAATATAAATAAATAGAAATTTTTAGGCTGAAAAATACTAAATTCTTAATTCTTTGAAAATCACTGAATGGACTCAATATTGAAATGGAAATAATAAAGGAAAGAGGCAGTGAACTTGAAGACAGAGCAGTAGAAATTGTGCAGGCTAATAAAGAGAAAAAATTAAAAAAAAAAAAAAAAAAAAAAAAAGGCAGCACCTCAGAGATCTAAGCCCATGTCAAAAAGTCTAACAATCATGTCATGAGAAACTCAGAAGTATAGGAGAAAGACTATAATACAGAAAGAGTATTTGAAGAAATAAGAGCTAAAAACTTCCCAGATTTTGGTGAAAAACAAATGTACAGATTGAAACTGAGACAACCCCAAATAGAATAAATGCAAAGATGTGTCTATATCACAATCAAACTACTAAAAACTAAAGAATATGATAAAGTCTTGAATGCTGCCAAAAAAAAGAGTAATGTATTACTTATAGAAGAATAACAACTCAAATGACTGTGGATTCCTCATCAGAAAACATATAGCTCAGATGGAAGTAGAACACTTCGAAAGCTGAGAGAAAAGAATTGTTAACCCAGGATAGCCACTGAAAAATTCTTCAGAAATAAAGGCAAAATAAGACATTCTTGGGTAAAGGAAATCTATGTGAATTCACAGGCAGCACACCTTTTCCAAAAGAAACACTAAAAGAAGTTCTTTAGACAGAAGGAAAATGACACTAGAAGGAAACCTGAAACATCAGGAATAAAGGAAGGGCAACAGAAATGGTAAACATCTAGGTATATATAAAAGATTGCTGTCCTCCTCTTAAGTTTTCTCAAATATCTTCGATGGTTAAAAGCAAAATTTATAACATAATTTCATGGAGTTTTCAGTGTATGCAGATGTAAAATAGTAAGACAACTACAATATTAAAAGGAGAGAATAAAAAAGCCTATAGGGTAGTAAGGTTTCTATATTCTATTTAAGTTAGTAAATTACTGATTCAAAGTACGTTATAAAAATTTAAGTATATATGTTGTAATTCCTCGAGTAATCACCAACACAGATATATAGTCGAAAACACAATAGGTAAATTAGGATAGAATACCAAAAAATAACCCAAAACCAGGCAGAAAAGGGAATGTTTTTTCCATACCAGTATTCCCTGGATCCTCAGAACTTGTATCAATGTTAGTGTATTGTTCTAACTTATTCACCAGTTGTGTTTCAATCTGATGAAGACTATGATCTTTAATGGCATTTTCTACATCTTCAGTGAATTTAATCTGCTCCGCCAAGCATAAAATCTATTGAATAAAGAAAAAACATATTTTTAAAAGGTGAATTTACTTAGAAATGTTTTATAAATTTAAAGAAAGACATCTTTTTTCAAATTGCCAATTGTATATTGGATATCTCCATCTTAATGCCATATTGGAAACTTAAATATTAATAGAGTAATACAGTAGTAGAAAAAGCATTGTATGATGCAGCCAAGCCTAGTTCACAGAACTCATTTCACACTATAGTCTACCACCAGCCTATTTTTTTCTGGTCCTATAACTCAGTATGTTTATTGCTACCTCAAAGCCTTTGTATTTTCTTCCCCTCTCTTCAGAAATGGCTGCTTTCAACCAGTAAACTACAAAGATATCAAAGTATGATGCATTCTAATTAGTAAAAGGGCAATCTTTAGCATTTCAAAATAATTTCTTAATACACTACCGAAGGCTACAATAGCAAAATTCCAATATTCTTCTAAATTAAGATCTGCCTTGGCCGAGCACATTGGCTCACGCCTCTAATCCCAGCACTTTGGAAGGCCGAGGTGGGCGGATCACTTGAGGCCAGGAGTTCGACACCAGCCTGGTTAACATGGAGAAACCCCGTCTCTACTAAAAAATACAAACATTACCCAGGTATAGTGGCGCATGCCTGTACTCCCAGCTACTTGGGAGGCTGAAGCACAAGAATTGCTTGAGCCTAAAAGGTGGAGGTTGCAGTGAGCCAAGATCGCACCACTGCACTCCATATCAGAGCAGGCTAAGCTGCTGTCTTACTCCAACTTAAAACATTCTATAAATATTACATTATGGTTTTATGGAAGAGAAAGCCAATTAGTAACTCATTTCTAAGCAAAGTCATCGCCCAAACAAACTTTGTGGTATGAAACTCATCAGCTTCTTTAATCAGGTATATGATGAGGCATTTATGGAGAACCAAATCTCCTTTTGAGAAAAAGACTTTGCTCTTTGATTTTTATATGAAAATGTTCCTTTGCCACCTCCAATACTACTGAATTTCTATATTATGAATGCATATCAATAAACTTAATTTTTTACAGTCGGCTACATAATTTCTGTGAATAGCTAACAAAAGTTATAGTTTACAGTCTTGGGTTATAAAATCACATTACTGTCAAGACAGCCGGATAGGAACTAACATTATTAATTACCTAAAATGTAATGACAACTAGGGGTGCTCTGCAAACATTATGAAACAACCTTCTAAATGACTTGATAATGTAGGTACTTGAAAGTCATGTAAGTAAAGTAAGTGTCAAAATGTTCTACTCAGGATAACTGGCAAAGATTAGTATTTAAACCCAAGTCAGATTCTTTCCACTTTACCACACTGCCTCCTTCCCAGACCAGAAAGTGCCCTCTCTACTATTATTTCAGGTCCATACAAAAAAAGTAACTGAATTATCTGTACCTAATAACCAATTATGCGACTCAATCCCCTTATGTAAAACTCTTGAGATCAATATTTCCTAGCATTAACTGCTAATAAACTAGAATTCTTTATTTTAGTAATGATTTACATTTTTAGTAGTTCACACTTTTACTTGACTGCTCAAGGGCCTGGAGGTAAGTTGCAGGCTGAAATCCAACAACTTTCTTTAGCCTATTATCTCCCACTATATCTCCTGACACAATTGTCATTTCCCTAACCCAAATATTATACAATATTGCTTTTGTAGACTTTTTTATACTGTGTCTTTTATTCTAAGTTGATTTATAAATCCTATCTGGAAGTTGACAGAGTACTAGGAAACATTTTTAGTGGTAATAAAGCAGTCTACTCTGGTTCTACAATGGCTTTGATTATTCAGTGATGATTACTTGTATTTTTCTCTAGGAACTTGAGCTTTTTTGAAACTTTTCAGTTTGCCTTAAAATTCTAAAAGATACAAATGGCATCTATGAGAAAATGGTTCAGAATGTAAACTGTTCCAAGCTTCCATATAGTAAGAAAATCAACGTAAAAACCTGTTCCAACAGCCACCACATTTTTTTTTATTTGAAAAGCAAATAACTTTGAGAGCTGCTGGGTAGATTTTTCTGAGACATCATGAAACATCCCAATGTCTACCATCCACAGTCCCTAAGAACTAAAGTTCCTGATGACCTACACCTGTAACATTAGTCTGGCCCAACTATTAAACAATGCAGGATGTTTAACACAAGTCTTAGTGCCACATTTTGATATAGACTGATACAAATTTTGTAAGCTAAATATCTAGTACCCAGTGTTCAGGGATGAACGCCTATTAACCCTGAGTTGCAGCAATCTCTGTAACTCATCATATGACCTCACTCTCACTGTCAATATTAGTTTAGTGTTATGACTGTTTCAGATGTACACTAATACCTGCTAAGTTCCTGCCAGCTCCAATGCTTAGATGATCCCATGGGAGGGGTGGACGGGTAGGGTACAGCAGTGTTATAGATCCTGTGCCTCTCCATCATGATAGACTAATCATTCGGAACCAGGAAGCTATTAGATGCCTGGTTCCCTTCTCCCCATCCTACTCACCACTGGCCTAGGTTGCTTGGATCTCAATTTATCCCCCACACTTTACAGCTGAAGGAACAGAGACTCAGAAGTTAAGCAATTTGTCCATTAACTGTTAGATAAAGGGAGAAAACAGATGCGATTTATCTGAGCCTCCTGGCTCCTAGGTCAGGGATCTTTCCACATACCATGCCTATGTTCCTTCTACATATAAGCCCTCTTACCTGTGAAGGGAACAGAGATGGGTCAATCGCACCTTGAGAACTTCGCCCAGTAGTAACACATTCCTTCAACAACTGTTCCAAAGTTTTCTTCATTTCCAAGGCCAAATCATTCAACCATGTCTGAAAAAGAAATCGGAAAATAATATCAACAAGACATAAAATAAATATAGAATCTACTGACTAACTCTGTATTTTTATTTCAGGACAGGGTATTATACTTTCCTATTGATCATGACACTCCTAAAATGTGTTATAGGAATATAATTCTTTATTTTCTTAATAAACAGTTAAAATAATTTGAAGAAAACAATTTTTTTCACCTCTTAGGATAACAACGAGTGTGAAAACTCATCAACTTGTGGCTAAAACTGCCATGACTATATCTATACAAGCCAATATAATATGAGCATTTAAAAATTGACCCATTCGCCTCATCATTATGACGAATCAAACCAGATAATTTGGCCAATAAATCAGAGTCAAAATGGCTGGCTAAGTTCCCTGGCTCATGCTATCCTGGTGATCTTATATTCATAAAGTTGTAACCATAGGAAGGGATTGCTTCATCAGGATTAAATGTATTATTTGGGGGCTGAGATTGCTTCATCCAACAAAACTAATTTTGTTTCAAAGTGAAAACAATGTATTTTTCCACTCACTTGATTATATATAAAATAATAAAAAGTTAAACTGACAATGATCATTGATAGAAACAATGAATATGAATCACTTCTTAACCTTAAAAATATGTCATTTGTAATAAAAAGGCAAAAGCTGCAATCTTAGCCTTTCATCATTGTGTAAATTACTGAGTTCCAGTTTTTTTTTTTTTTTTTTAATCTGTAGAGCATTTTCCAGTACTGCAAATAGCATCAAAATTCACTGACGCTAAAGAGTGAGAATCCACCTCTCAGTGCATGGCAACAGAGACACCTTCTCTGCTAACAACCATAAAGCTTCCAGAGTTTCAGCTTTCCCTTTGCTGGTATACCTGCTCTAGCCCAGTTGCTAAAATTTAAGCTCTGTCTCTCTGTGTACATCCAACAAAACTACGAGAGGAAAAATAACAAAACCCTTAACCAAATATGATTAGCAAATCTCCCAGGTTTTCAATCCACTGATTTATGTACTCAATATCCAATAAAATGTTGAAGCCTAACCAGGAATAAACATTTTGCTAGGCTGTATGGACATACACATGACAAGGCATGGGCCCTGGCTTCCAGTTGGAAGACAATTTGAAACTGAAAAATTACAATTCCATGTGATGCAATCTATTGCTAGTTAGTTTTAGCTGTATGCCTATAATAGGTCTTTGATCAGTTTACTTCCAGTCCTGCAGGACCAGTTAATCGATAGTTGTTTGCTTACTTGTTCACCCAAATTATCTTATACAAATTCATATTTTAAAGAGTAAAGACATCTAAAATTTATTGAGTGCCATGTTCCAAGCACTAAATAGTGTACTTAAAGCCAATTATCTCATTTAATTTTTAATTGAAAATCTTTGTAACAGTTACAGGTTGAACATCCCTAATCTAAAAATCCAAAATTCAAAATCCTCCAAAATCTAAAACTTTTTGAGTTTGACATGATGCTCAAAGAAAACGCTTATTGGAGCATTTTGGATTTTCACATTAGGGATGCTGAACTGGCATAATGCAAATATTCCAAAATCCAACAAAATCTGAAATCTGAAATACTTCTGGTCCCAAATACTTTGGATAAGAGATACTCCAACTGTACTGAGATTACCATTTTACTGATTAGAAAACCAACACTCTAAGTCACATAGCTATTAAGTTATGGAGCTAAGATTAATATCTAAGTTTTTTTACTCCAAGGCCAAGGTTCAAGGCCAAGGTTCAAAATTACATGCTGCCTTCCAAAGACTAAAAAATCCATATTCTTTTTAATATCAAAACACTCTGAAACTAACAAAACAAATCATTTTTTAAGATATGAGCTGAGTTCCCTAAAATACCTAAATTAACCAACTTTACCCTCTAAATTGACTAAATTATTTTAGAAACGAAGTTCATATATAGTTAATTCTTTTTGTTTTCATATTTGAAAAAGAATTGTTTACCTCTACATTATTTGATAGAAGAACTTTATTTTTAAAAGGTACAACTTCTCCCTCTAAAGATTTCATTGCAGTTATATGTTTTGATTCCTCATCAAAGCAAACACTGTTAATACCTGAAATATAAAAGCAACAATTGAAATGCAAAAGGATTAAAGACATAATTATTAGATACAATATGTGCGTCAAATAGTGTTAATATATACCCTAAAACATATATAATAATTGAATTATAATGTATACCACATAATATATAGTGCTCCTAGTATTTAAATGTCCTATTGAGGGAAAAAAAAATCACTTTCTGGATCAATATTCTTATCACTCATCTGAAATATTTCTTATCAATATCTAACTATACATGGCATGATTCGCTGGTCAAATTTGTGAATGTTTATTTAGATATTTCTATATATGTTTGTTTATTCATTCCTACCATTTTCCAGAAAAAAAAATTTAGGCAACCTACTCAACTAGTATGTACCAATCAGTAAGAACTGTCCTAACTCACATTCTTGGGGGAGTGAAAAATGTTACAACCTCTCTGGAAAATGATTTGGCAGTTTCTGAAAAAGTTAAACATATACTTACTATATGACGTAGCAGTTCCAAAACTAGGTGTTTATCCGATACAAATAAAAATGTATGTCTACAAAAAGACTTGTATGATTGTTTAACAGCTTTATTCATAATAGCCAAAAACTGGAAATAACCCAGATGCCCATGAACAGGTAAATGTGTTGACGGCAAATAAGACTTCCCCCTCCCCCAAATTTGCGTATCACTTTATAGTATATAAAAAACTTGAACATACTATGTAATTTCGATCTTCACAAAAAAACTATATTATTATTTGTAATATAAAGAAGAAAACTAAATTTCAGAGAGGTAATTTGATGACCAATTAATAAACAGTAGAGAGATTGGTTGAATGAAAGGCTTCTGATTGCAAGTGTTTGTTTTCTACTACCTCCCACTGCCCAAATCATATTTACAAATATAAGCATCCTAAAGCTTCAGATACACAGGAATTGATAAATATTTCTGTACAGGACCAGAGAGTAAATATTTTAAGTCTAATGAACCATATGGTCAGTGTCAACTACTCAACACTGCATTCATAGCATGAAAGCAGCTATAGACAGCAATACATAAATTACTGTGCAGGATTATGTTTCAACAAAACTTTATTAAAAAAACAACAAGTAGTGATCCAGATTTGGTCCATGGGTTATATTTTGCTGATCCTTGATTATTAGTTAAAATGATGAAAATTATTTTACTTCATAAATTTAATTTGAAAAATAGAGCTCTTTTCTATAGAGCTGTTTGCTCTATAGAAGCATTCATTTGCTTGCTCTTTCCAAGCAAATTAAGTATTTTAAGAAAATAATAGTCATTATTTTGGTAATAAGCCTATTCCATTTGCCACTAATAAGTATCCCATTAGAGTGACTCTACAACATCAAAGCATTTGACATTACACTTTTCCCCCATGTAATCTCACCTGTTCCCATAGCTTAACTATTATTTCTATATGGATGACGCCTACATTCTCACCTAGGTCTCTTCACTGACAATAACTGCCTATGGAGTATCTCCACCTGGATGTCATTCAGGAGACCTTAAACTCAATAAGGAAGGGGCATATTCTCCTTCACTCCAGGCCTTAGAACAGCCTATTCCCACTGCCTGCCTACCTTTTTCTAACTAAGGCCTATACATTCTTCAGTATCACCCTAGATGTCACTTATTCATGATGCCCTAAAACTGAGCTAAAGGCCCTCACAGATGGAGCTATAGCACCACATACTTATGTCACTCACCGGAATTGTCACACTGTATTATATTTGTCAACTTACAACCTTGTCTCCCCTATTAAACTGTACGTTCTTTGGGTATAGGAACTGTATTTGGATCTATGAACTGACTACTGTATTCAGTAGTCTACTTAAGAGCATAACATTAGGCCTGGCAGACAGTTGAAACTCAATAAATATCTGTTAAATAAATGTTGACTCCTACCAGCAAAAAGTTTCTTAAGGTGAGACTGAATCACTGATGGGTTAGTAGACTGGCCCAGTATTTCTAATAAGTCATCATCACCAATAAAATAAAATCTTGGGAATGCTGAGCGTTTTTCCTAATAAAAATAGAAACAAAAAAATAGCTTTTGTTTTTCAAATAATTAAGATATCAAGTACTTTACAATTTATGATATATTTTTCTTAAAAAACATACCTCCAAAAATTCATTTAATGATTTCTGACATCTTTGAAGCTGATCAAGTATTGTTAGTAGAGAATTTCTGATTCCAGCATGAGTAGTCAATGTTGTGACTCTATTGTCTTTCTTGATATCAGTCATTATTGATCTACAAAAGAAAAAAAAAGTATCTTCACATCTATTTTAACAATTTGGGGGGTAAAAAAAGGAGATTAAGACTTTTTTTTACCTGCTTAAAACAAACTAAAGGTAACACTATTATTACAGTAGTATACCTCTAGGAATGTTAAAAATTAATATCACACTACCATTTTTAACTTCCCATATTATAAATTATCTTATATATTTCATTTGCTAAGCTAATTTTAAGCCCTAACTAATAGAGAGCTTCTAGTGACGGCAAAAGACATCGAATAATTTCTAGAAATATTTAAATAAAATTGTGATAAATGTTAAAAAGGAAAAGTAAAGTATTGTTAAAATAAGGTAGAGAAAGTAAAAAGCTAAATAAATAAAGTAAAAAGTTAAAATACTTTTTAGGTATTTTAGCCACTAAAATGGCTAATAGGGCAACCCATAACCTAGGACTTCTTTAAGGAAGTAATTTAAATTGATATGTGGATGAAGAATACAAAGAAAAAGTGAGTGAGTAGAAGAAGTTTCTGGCAAAGATTCTGGGAAAAAGATAGGTATGTCCGAGAAACTAAAAGCCAGAGTCACTAAAGCAAAATGGAGAGCAGCACAAGAAAAGTATACAGAAATGAACAAGGAGCAGATCATGCTTTATCCCTAGCATGATGGGAAACTATTTTAAAGTTTTATTTACTTTAAAATAGTTAAAGTAAATAGTAAAGAAAGTGCTGAACCTGCATTTTTAAACAATTACTCCAGCTGTTGTGTGAAAAACTTATATAAGAGCAAGTCAGAAGGTTAATGTGCGTAATCCAAGTGAGAGACACAGAATATTAGAATAGAAGTACAGATATACTTCTGTACTGGTGTTTGGTTCCAGATACACTAAGTAGGTTAGAATCAACAAAATTTGGCAACTTAATGTATGTAAAAGTGGAGAAAGAGGGAGATATCAAAGTCATACATCATGTCTCTGCTTTCAACAATTAGGTTGGGCCATTTATTGAAATAGGAATCAAAAAGAAAAAAGATTTGTTGGAAAGGAACTGGTAAATTAAGCTCATGAATTCAGTTTTAGCCTACTGTTTGAGCATGTTTGCTAGATTTGGGGCTCAGAGGAGAAATATGGGCTGTACATGTAAGTTGAGGAGACCTAAGCACATAAAAGAGAACTGATGCTGGCAGTGGTTAAGATTACCTGAGAATACAGTGAGAACAAAATCAAAGGCTGAAGACTGGAGAATGACTATATCTAAAGGTTCGGAGACAGCTAAGGACTAGGAACTATGTGTAGAACTAGAGAGACAGCCAGAAAACCAAGAGAGGACAATATCACAAAAGCCAATGGAAGAGACTTTCTAAGAAAGAAGAAATGCTCAACTCTATTAAATCCTAATGAGAGATAAAGTAAAATAAAAAATGAAAAATGCCCTTTGAATTTAAAACAGGAAAGTAATTGGTGATTTTAGGAACTATGTATTATTAAGTAGAGTAGTAATAACAGAGACCACACCATAATGGTTCAAGAAGTAAATGCTTGAATGAGAGGATCCACTAGAGAAAGCTTCTCAAAAGGATCCTCTAGAGAAAGAGTTTGAATACACAGAGGATACCAATAATGTAAAAGTAATTTGCCTTTATTAAGCACTTCACGATATGAATTAATTAAAAAAAAAACTACCATATGTGTTTATGTCTTACATCATTGTACTGACCTAAAATCTTCATCAACTCTGTTGAAGCGTGTCTGTTCTTTTGGCAATGCTCCACGACCGAAAATGGGTTCCAAATACACCCACTTTCTCTGAATATGATTTAAATTCTGCAGGTATTCATCTAACTCTGCAAGTTTTCTTTCCCAAATTGATACTTTATCTTCAAATCCTTTATAATAAGGAGAATCCTTCAAGGATTGAAGAAGGCATCTATTATCTCCAACCTGATTTACTATATCTTTCCAGTCTTTAATCAGCTTCATAGTTCGACGTTGGCTGTCTTCATAATCAATTAATGTAAACACTGCTCCAACTCCCCAAAGATCAAGTTCACGTAAAGCTTCTCTGATTGTAACTTCACCTTGTGCCCGACTATTTAAATCCTATTTAACACAAAATATCCATGTTTATTAGTTCAACATTAATTATCACATAAGTAAATAACAGAAAAGTATTTTATGAAAAATATATTTTATCTGGCTTTTCAGCATAAGGCAAAAAAAAAAAAAAAAAGTTAAGTGGCTCTATTTTACATGCAACCCAAGAAAATTACTGGCTATTTTATCAAATCATGTAAGATAGTAAGTATCCTGGTTCACATGGTCAAAATACATACAAAGTTCTGCCTTATGCTTTTTACTTCTCTAAAAGAAAAGTAAAAAATTAAAGCATCCATCACAAAAGACAAAACTAGTTTGGCTTATTTAAAGTCTTACAGACTAAAAGGCCCATATTTGGAACAAAAGAAATTCAGGAATTATACTGTAATCTTATTGCAGATTCTGATACATCTAAAATGATTAACAGTCAACTAGAGTTATCTTCTGCAAGAGTCATGCTTCATAACTTCTCAAGATTATTTAAAAATATTCCAGGGTTATTAACAAACACAAAGGTTTATTTTTTGGATAGGAAATAAAACAATTTGACATCAAGAGTCCTTACATTTTTGAATGGCCAGAACAAAACACTAAAAGTCTGTCACTTGTAATAGAATTGTGGCAACTTTTACTTTTACCTGAGACCTTTTCTAAATCTGATTAGCAAACTGATTCTTGGTTTAGCTCTCTAGATTTGTGTATCCTCTAGCTTCTATGTATAACATATCACATAATTTTTTAATTTCTTTTATGTAAAATGATTTGTGTTTACTTTTTGATTAAAGCTGATTCCCTTAAAGGACTAGCTTTTTTGTATTTAAGCAAAATATGAAGCAATATTGTATATTTAAAAAGGCCAGACTTATGGGATATTTATAAAAGTGAGTCATACTTTAAGATCCGCAGCTTTGGCTACAATTGTATCAGCTACTCTGAGCAAATCACCAAACAGTAGTTTCTCTAGACTAGTCCCCCTAGGAAGTCCAAGGAGACGAAAAAGGTCAAGCCAGTGATCTGGAGAAAGATGCTCCCCTCTCACATATTTCAAGATAGGAATTACGATCTGTTAAAAAAAAAAAAAAAGAAAAAAGAAAAAAGAAAAAGTCATACGTATACACATATACATATATTAGCAAAATGCAAATTAGTATTTACTTTTATGCTTATTAGTTACCAAAATTTTAATTACTCCATCTTCTTGTTTAATAATCTTAAAATCATATTCTTAAACAGAATTGTATAAAGCTTTTGATTAAATGTTGCTATGGATACACACAAATTACCCTTTGTAGTTTAATATATTTTAAAACATGACATAGACTATCTCTATTTTTTAATTATTATAGGATAGGACCCATGATGGACTGGAATGTATAAACACTCTGTTTTTTAACTTTAACATAAATTTCTTATAATTTCTTTCTCATTGGTAGTAGAAATATCAATAATTTCTTTCTTTTTTTTCTTTTTGAGATGGAGTCTTGGTCTGTCGCCCAGGCTGGAGTGTAGTGGTGCCATCTCAGCTCACTGCAAGCTCCGCCTCCTGGGTTCATGCCATTCTCCTGCCTCAGCCTCCCAAGTAGCTCGGACTACAGGTGCCCACCACCACACCTGGCTAATTGTTTGTATTTTTAGTAGAGACGGGGTTTCACCATTCACAGGATGGTCTCGATCTCCTGACCTCAGGATCCGCCCTCCTCAGCCACCCAAAGTGCTGGGATTACAGGCATGAGCCACCGCACCCACCCGAAATATCAATAATTTTTGTGGTTTACTCTGTATTTCCTATTTTCTTCATGAAATGGAATAATTTAATTGAAAAACATATAAACTAAAATTATATAGTTCAGTCACTACATAAGAAAAAGACAAAAGCTCCAAACATTGTTTTTAACTAGCAAAATAAGTAAAAAATCTTACTTTATATTTGTCAACCTCTGATTGTAATTTCACCGTCATCACTGAATGTTCTTCAACCTTCCTTAACCTGTCATGCCAGTTCATCAAAAATTCCTCAAACAAGTATGTCTTAGTCCTATAAAATACCAAAAACACATTGCAAAGTTTACATCCAAAAATAAAACAACCAAATTATTAGTCTAAATATTGTTTTTGAATCAAACCGAAAAGTGATCCAGTCTTCATTGGCCATTTCTTGAAATCCTTGTTGAAACTCTTCATAAAAGGCCCAAATTTGTGCACAGCTCTCAATATCTTTAGAGATGCTACTTGCCAGGGAGAAATTAGGCTCTTCTAGTCTAAAATGATGGCAATCATCACTATAGAAACAAATATTGGAATATTAAATTTTAAAAACAGAAATATTGATACTGTTAAGTATTATTATTAATTCCAATCCTTGTATGTGTGTACATACCCACATGTGTATGTTTAATAGACATACAATAAGAAACTACAATAAAGCACATGAAGAAACTACCTATCTGAGAATTATACTTTACCTACTCACATATGAACTCTATAAATTCATTAATATACATTTTATCCAAAGAAGTCAAAATTGAGTTGGTAATATAGAGAGATTTATATGTACATAATACATATTTTATATATGTAAATATTCAAGATTGTATAAATCTACAGATTAATTTGGGAAAAGAATACTCTTCTCAGTTTAAAGGGCAAGCTTCTAGAGTATAAGATATCCTTCATCTAGTCAGTATAATGCCATTTAGTAATTATGGTAACAAAACTGACTCACTTCACTCACTTATGAAAGCATCTACTTAAATAGAACCTAAAGCAGTGCTCAAATTTAATACTTTATATTATTATAAGCAAACAACTCATTTTTTTCTTTGAAGACTTTTATTATTACTTATTATGCTAGATTTATTTTTCTCTCAGAGGCACTAAAAGTAATTTTTCTGAAAATTACATATATTTCATTTTTAAATAGGATAAGTTCAAAGAAAGTGACAATTCCAACCCCCTGATATAACTTCTAGGTAAATTTATCTTCTAGGCCTTTCTTGAAATTTGCTTTCTCTTAATATCCTTATGTAACACAACTATGACTCCTAAGACAACAGTACATGAATGCTTATTATTTGTATTTTAAAAACTGATGAAGTTTATGAGGAAAGGTATTAAGATAACAGACACAAGAAAATTACTAGCTTGATATATAAATTGTTTTTCCAAAATGAGCAGTATCAATTTTAAAGAAAAAACATACACCAGCTTTTTTCTTGTGACTTCAAGCTCGTCAAACTCAATTTTTTTCTCTTTTATTAACTTTGCACTTTTATCAAGAGTATTATGTTGGCCAGTTTCAATAACATCATCACCAGGCTTTAGCTGGTCCCAACGAGCTTTAAATTTTTCCAGTTCTTGATAATAGATCTGAAGACATGATTTCACATTTCCTTTCATCACTTCAATCTATAAGGCAATAAAGTTTAAATAATTTAATTCAGAGTAAAATCTCATTTTGGGTTCATATTATTTTCTATTTAAAAGTGAAAAAGTATCAATGACCAATGTCAACTTTTCAAAGGATGGTATTTTAATTATTAATTCCAAGTTCAATAAAATAATTCAAAGATATAAATTAGACCATAAATTGATAATAACAAGAGATAACATTCAAATAACATCATTTCAAAATCATTCATGTGATTAACCACACCTAGTACAACTAACGACAAAGGTAAGATAATTTACAGATGTTTGTTTAATGACTGCTGATTGTTCTACCCGAGTATATAGCTGCTAAATTAAGGAAGGCATTGCCCAGTCTCCCTTGCAGCTAAGGACTGGGCCCTAAGGCTAACTTCTGGTCAATAAAATATGAGTGCAGTAGATAGGTGCAACTTGCAGGTTGTGTCCTTAAAAGACAGATGGTGCCCTTTTCTCTTTCCCTCTCTCCTGACCCTAGTAGGTATCAACTGAATGTGGTAATAACCCATCCTGGACAATACGCTGGAGATAATAGACAAATAAAATTGACAAAACCTGGGACTCGGACAAAGTTACAGAGCAGAGGCACCATAGCAGCTTATAATGTGAGAGAGAAACATAAGCTAGAATTTTTGGGGTCTCCATTAGAGTAGTTCAACTGATATCCTAATAAATTTAGTAATTAAAGCAAACATGAGTTTCAGAAATAAACTTAAGTCATACATAGTAGGTAAGCAATAAATTCATCCATAAGACTACAAATAATGCTACATTTCAAAGACACTGGTTTCTTCTTGGTATGATAGGAAGTAAAGAAAAATCATGTGAAACAATCATCATTTATATAAAGCATTTTACTTTAAAAGTGGTCAGGGAGGTCAATTTCAACAGCCACATTAAATTATTATAAACCCGGGCTATAAAGGAATAAAAGATAAGCAAGAAATCTTAAGTGAGAAAAAAGTTCCCATTTTAATAAATAACTAAAAGTTCTAACCTGGTCTTTAATCATAAGTTGGTGACTTTCCATCATTAACTCAAATTTATCCCACTTAGCTTTCAAATTACTAATTGTTTCTAAACCTCCACCAGCCACAGTTCGTAGAAGTCTGTTTTTGTCTTCTGCTTCTTGAAATAAGGGCAAAATCTAAAGGTTAAAAAAAAAAGTGAATAACAACCTATTTTATCAAATCTCTTAAGATTTCATTTATTTTAATTTTTGTTTCATGACTTTATTTTTCAAATTAAGATTTTTGCATTTAAACAATTTGTTAAATTCCTATATATTCTGATTTGGTGGAAAATTCCTGGATATAAACTCTGATGGTTATTTTTTACTATATACAAATTCTACCAAGGCACTCTAACCTCAGAGGTTAAAAAAGATAAAGTAGTAATATGAGACTAAATGAAATCCATAAAGATAATACTATAGTTTATCAAAGTAAAGTTCTTATTATAAATGTTCCATTCACAAGAAAATGCAAAAGAGGTTTCTAAAGGAGCTAAAATTAGTGATTATCTAAAAGCATAAGTTAACTAAATTATCCTACTTAATAGAGAAAGAAAGTCATGCAAAAAGGTACTTAAGAAACAGACAACTAAGGAAGTGAAATTAAGCTCCTACGTTCAGGGTTTTTAACTGAAGTGTCCTAAGTTGTATATAGCTAACAGTTTGTTAAACAATTTGGGTGTAGGTCATTGGGTGCTAAACTGCTGGAACTGCCTCTAAGGCTTTTAAAACTCTGTAAAACAACAGTATCCGATAATTAATATCTGTATTTTTACTATTCAATAAAGCAATAAAATCCATTTAAACATTTTTAAATATCACTATGCATACATAATAAAACAGACAACAAAGGAAATTCAAAGATAACTCAATTGGGCAGGCCTGGCGGCTCACACCTGTAATCCTAGCACTTTGGGAGGCCGAGGTGAGGGGATTAAGATTAACCTAGTCAACATGGTGAGAACGCATCTCTAAAGAAATATATTTAAAAATTAACTGGGCATGGTGGTGCACATCTGTACTCCTAGCTACTGAGGAATCTGAAGAGGGAAGACTGCTTGAACCCAGGAGTTTGAGGCTGCAGTGAACTATGATTGGACCACCTCAGGATTTTAAGTTTCTACACGTGAACGGAACTCCAGTTAGCCTGTAAAACATATCACAATAGTTTCCTAGTCTACCTACCTCCAGTCCTACCCCTCAAATGCACATACCAACAAACAGACATACCAAAAGAGAATTACATAATACCTTGCTATATAAAACCTAGCAACAGCTCCCCAATGACCACAGAATATGAGATTCTAAGGTCCTTGATATGGCTCACATGAATATTCTGCCTAGTTCTTTTATTAGCTCATGCCACTTCCCACCTCTTATAGGTACTTTTATTATCTTTTATTATTTCATGCCACGTACTACCTCTTATAATACCTAATTGCTTGCTGTTCCCGGCAAACAACATCAATTTCTTCTCTTAGCTTTTGTGACACTACAATCTCTTGTCTTTCCTCCCACTCCATTCATCTCCTTTGCTCCTCCTCTTATGCCTGAAGTCTAAATTTTGCAAAGTTCAAGCCTGGTCTTACACACTGTGTTTGTTATCTACCAGTTGGTCTAAGCCAATCCCCAGGCTTAAATCTCATGTATCTAAAAAACACTTCAAAATTTGTATTTGTAGTCCTTACTTTTACTCTAAATTCCACATTCCTCATTCAATTTCTACCAGACAACTTAATCTCTACCACTTCCAAACTCCAGTTGCTCCTCTAGTCATCCTTATTTCAGGAAATGGCACCAATACGTTCCCAGCTGCTCAAGCCAAAACCCTAGGAGATATTTTGATTTGTCTTTCTCTAACCACACCCACCCCCACACATCATCAATCTCTCCAATTCTATCTCCACTACTACTACATGATACAAGTTTCCATCATTTCTTGTCTATCATATTGTAATATCCTACTAACTGGCCTGGCCAGCGCTATTGTCTCCCTCCAATTCATTTTCCACAGAACAGCTAAAGCCATCACTTCAAAATGTCAGAGACATTCTGTCACTCCCCCACTTAAAGCCGTCTAAAGACTTTCTTATTACACTCAGAATAAAATACAAACTTCTTATAATTGTCTAAAAGTATCTTCGTAATATGGACTTGCCTCTTTCCAATTGCACCTCATACGATTCATTCTCTTCCTTGAATACTATGCTCTCTTAATAATTAACTCTCTTGATGTTTACATGTCTCTGTTCCTTAAGCATACCAAGCTCCTTCTCTACCTTAAGATCTTTGTGCATGCTATTCATCCTTTTTTGGAATGATCTGTCCCCAAATCTCAGAATGCTTGGCTCTTTCTTATCTGTCAGGTCTCAGCTCAAATGTCATCTCTCTGAGAAGATATCCCATGATCACCAACCCTAAGTAATATGCCCTAGTTGAGCATACTCATCCTCACTTCTCTCCTCTCTCTCTCAAAATCCTCTCTTTTGCTCTCCCTCTCTCACACACACACACAAACACACACATACACATACACATATGATCCATGAGAATAGAATATTTTCACAGCTGCATCCCCAACTCCTAGTACACCTAGTATGGTGATCCATACATAACAGTCAAATGCCTCTGCTAACTGCCACAGCTCATAACCATTCCTATTTTAGCTAATTCCTTCTACAAGACAGATACATTATTTTATTCACCTGTAAATCCTCTTTAATACCCTTAAGTCTATCACACAAAAGTCTGTAATTCTTTCCATTGGGGTGGTATTTTATTCACCTTGAAGCTCTCTTTATAATTTTAAGTCTATCACATGGTGGGGGCAAATAAGTTTGTATACTAATTTGAATTATTTCTCCTTCTTGCTCCAAATATAACCAAAATCATCTATAATGTTATAAAACTTTGGCTTGTCTATTCTGGGCTCTAGCCTTCTGGATAGTTTTCTATGAATCTTTACCATTCTCCTTTGTATTTAATTATGAGCTCTTCCATTATATATGCATGTGTGTATGTGTACTCCTAGTTTAGCTCTTAACTTCATACTTTTGCAACCTACAGTTATAACTCTAAAGGTAATAGTGTGAATTAAGTTTACTCTTACTCTAACATGCCACATCATAAAACAGACTGCAAATATATCTAAAAATAATACGAAGTATTACTGTTACTGTTTCATTACACCAATAGTGCATCAAAGTCTACTTATTTATTTACTTACATATTTATTTTGAGACCGAGTCTTGCTCTGTCACCCAGGCTGGAGGGCAGTGGCGCGGTCTCAGCTCACTGCAACCTCTGCCTCCCTGGTTCAAGAGATTCTCCTGTCTCAGCCTCCTGAGTAGCTGGGATTACAGGCACCCACCACCACACCCAGCAAATTTTTGTATTTTGAATAGATACGGGATTTGACCATGTTCGTCAGGCTGGTCTTGAACTCCTGACCCCGTGATCTGCCTTCCTCGGCCTCCCAAAGTGCTGGGATTACAGGCGTGAGCTACCATGCCCAGCCAAGAGTCTAATCGTGAGCTAACCAGTTGAGCCAGATTATTGTGAACCTCCTTATAATGTTGAGATTATATATTTGTAAATAATAACATATAATTACCTAATTTAAACATATTCCATGCAGTAAAAAGTAATAATAAGGCCAGGCGTGGTGGCTCACACCTGTAATCCCAGCACTTTGGGAGGCCGAGGCAGTTGTATCACGAGGTCTCAGGAGTTCGAGACCAGCCTGGCCAACATAGTGAAACCCCGCCTCTACTAAAAATACAAAAATTAGCCGGGCATGTTGGCATGTACCTGTAGTCCCAGCTACTTGGGAGGCTGAGGCAAGAGAATCGCTTGAACCCAGGAGGTAGAGGTTGCAGTGAGCCGAGATCGTGCCACTGCCCTCCAGCCTGGGTGACAAAGCAAGACTGCATCTCAAAATAAATATTTAAGTAAATAAATAAATAGACTTTTGATGCACTATGGGTGTAATGAAGCAGTAACCGTAACACTTAGTATTATTTTTAGATATATTTGCAGTCTGTTTTATGATGTGGCATGTTAGAGTAAGACTAAACTTAAATAATTCACACTATTACCTTTAGAGTTATAACTGTAGGTTGCAACTCAAAAATAAAGAAAGTAATAATAATAATAATATTACTTTGTGATTCTCACCTCTGGCTTCCGTTCTTGTAACTTACTATATCGTAGATTTGCATCACCAATTTCTTCCACAGACTGGGGCATAATTGTTAAGATTTCCATAGCCTCAGTAACAAATGTATCAATTTCATGTAAATGAGCTGAGTGGTAACATTGAAATACAAGAAATGTAATTATTACCATCCAAAATACTAAATTACATAATTTCTAAATCAAGGGTGGTAGAAGTAATCAGTATATGGAATACAATAAGTTCTAAATTATCATTTGCTTTCATAAAACAAAATTTCAAGACGTGGAATAAGCAAAGAAATTTCTTCCCATGAAAGTTTAGTTGCTTTGCGTTGTATTTAAAAATGTTAAGAAAAGCTTAAAATGCACTCATGTTTAGTAAATTTTACTGAACATTTTTCATCTTTTATATAACATACTAAAACATCTCAGTTTAAAGGAAAAAGAAGAAACTGTGGTATTTTGAAAAATACTTTGTCATTTGAGGAGATAAGCAGAAATACATTATACCAGAATTACCTACCTTTCTCAATTACATAATGCAACAATCTGATACTAGCTCAGGCTGCAAATAATAAAGATGTCTTCATTTTAGACTTCTTGAAGATTGAATATGGACTTTTCCCGCTTTTTTAAAATTAGTTCAGTTTTAGTTTTTAATGATCATTGAAATTCACATTTTATAACTCTCAAAGTACATGCTTCTACATATCAAATTAAGTAAAAATTAAAATTAAAATGTGTCTTTACCCTGTATGGACTTCTTCAAAGAAAGAACAAGCAGATCAAATAACTTCTGGATGAGATCATCAATCACAGTCTTCACAGGGTTGCAGTTAATATTTAAACAATCTACCTTGACAGCACTGAAAAATGTCAATGGACATATTTTGACATAGAAAAGACTAATTAGAGGAAAAGAGTCTCATATAATAACGATTTCATGTAATACACTTAAAAATGTATATCAACAGTAACATAGCGATCTTTTAAGCACATTTAGATTCAATTTAGCAAAAATGCCTTACACATACTATTTTGAAGTTTTTCATTGAACAATGATTTTGTTATAATACTACAAGTTTAATCATCCAGCATATATCAGCTTCAAAAAAAGGTGGTACATTATGAATTACTAAAGTATCAAAAGAATATATTTAAATATTAATGAGTTATCTTGTCACAGCATGTAATACACCTATTTAAATATTTATAAAATAAATTTACTATCCTGCAGCCAAAATGCAAATAATAAAAATAAGACAAAATTAAATATAGATAGAAAGTAAATTTAGACTGTTAAAGTACTAAAACAATAAAACGATGAGACACCATTGTACACTTAACAAACTGAAAAAAATGTAATGAATGGTTACTTTGAATCTTCAATTGTGTGGGCAAACAGAATTCCCAGAACTGTTAGAATATAAAACAATGCAATCTTTGTAAAGAGCAATGTATATATCAAATAATTTTAAATTGGCATATCCTTTGTCTTAACAACTCTACCTTTAGAATTTATCCTAAGAAAAATTGCAAGGCAGACTCCAAGATTTATACACAAGCATTTTCATGAAAGCACTAACTATAATAGTGAAAAGTTTGAAACAAGGTAAACATAGAAACAGCAAAATAAATTTTTAAATATACATATAATTCACATTTTTGACATGCAGATAATAACATTGCAAACTATCAATGAAATAATATTCCATAAAAATAGCAGGATAGGCCAGGCGTGGTGGCCTGTAATCCTAGCACTTTGGGAGGCCGAAGCAGGCGGATCACCTGAGGTCAGGAGTTCAACACCAGCCTGGCCCACCTGGTGAGACTCCTGTCTCTACTAAAAATATAAAAATTAGTCAGGCATGGTGGTGCACGCCTGTAGTCCCAGCTACTCAGGAGGCTGAGGCAGGAGAATCGCTTGAACCCAGGAGGCAGAGGTTGTAGTAAGCCGAGATCACACCACTGCGCTCCAGCATGGGCAACAGAGCAGGACTCAGTCTCAAAAAAAACAAACAGCAGGATATAATATAATCTACATTTTATAAATGTATATACTAATATGTCCAAAACATCAAATACTAACAGGAATTGTCTCTGTACTTTACTATATTTAAAACAAACTATAAAACAAATGTACTATTTTAATAATCAGAAAACAAGGATAAAGTTTTAAACAAGTAATTATTTCCATTGCACCTCAATGCAAATTGTAACGTTCTAAGCAAAGAGAAGCTGAACCAGACTCACTCATCTGAGGAAAGTCTCATATTTATCTTCAATTATACAGAGTTAAAACAAATCTGAAAACTTTGGTCAAAAAGATTATTCGGAAAGCTACTTGCCTTTCTTAAAGCATAGAGCCAAGTGAGATCCTTAAGAGGTAAATTACATGTTTTAATTATGTACCATTTTATTTTAAAATATAATTTTCTTTTAAAGTTTTACTTATTTATTCTCAACCACCTACTAGCTGGAGAAATTTAAACTATAATTCTTAACAACCAAAAGCTATATATAACAGCCAATTTTCTTGACACATGAAATTATAAAATTTCTGAAATCCTGACACATAAAGAGTCATGATTTCCGATATTTGATACATGAAGATACGTGATTTTGGAAAACCTAAAAGATTATACTATACTGTATTTTGCTAATGAATTAACATAAAGTGATACAATTGCAGCAAAGAAGTTTTACTCACTACAGAATGCTGTGGACAAGGCTAACATTCATCTTTCATTTGAAAATATTCACAATATGAAACTGAGATTCTGTTCAGCCATAGATAGCAATGGAAGATGACTCATATATCAAAGATGCATATTCAAAAATTATTTTCTTATGAAACTATCTAAAACATATCATAATAATACAGCTTTTCTAACCTTACAGCATATTTCCAAAAAGTACCAATAAAATGTGTGTGTTTGTATGTGCATATGTGTGTATTCACTTAGATGAATACATGTTAATTTGTTAGCAAGAAATGGCAAAATGAAAAATACAGTGTGGGATAGGCGTTGTTTTTTGTTTTTGTTTTTGTTTTTCTTTTGGTAAGGATCATAAATACAAAAGCTATCTAAAGCAAGGGACAAAAAAATAGTAGAGGTAGCAGTAGAGGTCCTTATGCAGTCAGGTGACAGCATTAAGTTAAAGAAGATGGTCAAGATTGGGATCAAAAGCAAGGTCCAATAGAGAAGAAAAACCCCATGTGCAAGCACTACAAAAGCACTATCTTTTCCTTACTTTAAACTGATGTTAATGGTACTACCGGTATCTGAATCACCCACGCTCAAACCCTCAAGTCATTTGTCTCTTCCTATTCCTACTCCCTCATCTTCCTCCAATAAATAAGACTTCTTAATTCCTCATACTATTTCCTCCTCCTCATTTTGAGATCCAATAAGGTAATTCAATTAATTATTATGGCCGGTTGTGGTGGTTCATGCCTATAAGCCCAGCACTTTGGGAGGCCAAGGTGGGCAGATCACCTGAGGTCAAGAGTTGGAGACCAGCCTGGCCAACATAATGAAACCCTGCCTCTACTAAAAATACAAAAATTAGCAGGGCGTGGTGGTGTGCGCCTGTAGTCCCAGCTACTCGGGAGGCTGAGGCAGGGGAATCACTTAAACCCAAGAGGCGTAGGTTGCAGTGAGCAAGTATCATGCCACTACACTCCAGCCTGGGTGACACAGCAAGACTCTGTCTCAAATAATAATTATTATTATCATTATTATTACTGCTCTTCTGGAAGACTGACAGACTAGCTGGTCTGCCTCCAGGATCTCTTTATCCCACCATGTATCTGTGTTTCCAGATTAAATTTCCTAATGAACAGCTTTGGTACTGACACACTCCTGTTTAGAACCCTTTAAAAGCTAATCATCCCAAAATGAATAAAATCCAAATTCTCTTTTTTGTGTACTTTATCTATACCTTTCCAGGATCATCTCCCTCTAGTCCCTAATAAAACATTAACTCTAATACAATTTTCAATTAACCAACTTCATATTTTCAGCACACAATTCCTTTTGCTAAGAGGTTCTTTTTTACCCTCCCATTTTCATTTGCACCTGTCAAAATCCTAGTTCAAGTGTTACTATCCTAACAAAGATTTTCCTTGATTTTGCCCCAGAAAGAGGGGACGTCATCATCCTCTGAATCCCCATAATTTTAGTTCAGTCTTAATATGGAATATAGACTATTCCATCTGATATTAATAACAATTAAAAGTAACTCATATTTATTGAAAACATACCCTGTGCCAGTTACTTATATGGAAATTACTCAATCCTCAAAACACTCTGAGATTAATAACTATTGTTGCTAATATTTTAAAGCTAAAGAAATTTAGGTTCACAATTTCAATAACCATCAGTTACGCAGCTGGTAACAGCTACCTAACTCCAGAGCCCACTTACTTAACCCCTGTGTGTACTTGAATTAATCATCAAATATATTTGTCTTATTGCACTACCAGAGAATAAGCAATTCATCTCAGGTCCTCTGTCTTCTTCCTCTTTGTACTCCTAAAGCACAAAGTTTTGCATTTTATAAACACTAAGTATTTATTGAAAGAATGAAAATATAAATTAATAAAAGTGATATTATCCTTTATAGGTGATATATGCATGATTACACAAGGCCTTTCATGGAACTTATTGCTAAGAGTGGTTCTGGTGGTGAGTATTTTAGATCCAAGGAGGCTATATTCTCAAGTAGCTGAGTTGCCCCTTAGAGGCTTTTATCCACATTTAGGGCAATATCTAAATGCAGCACTATGTTGTACATCTTGAAAGGAAGCAGAGCAGTACAAAAGCAGAGTGAAATGTCACTAGCTTTATATTCTCTAGTATGCTCTCACCAGTAGCTTCTAACCGTACTGAGATTGTGCCAATGCATATCAAACATAGCTCCTCATACCAGATCAAGATCAAAGCCTCTTTCTTCAGTCTATTCTACCTAATAGGTCTCAGCCAGCAGAGCTTCTAGAAGGAAAACTTGTTTTATTCTCTGTAACACCCTACCTAGATGATACCCAAGTGTCATAGCTGAGATCTACAGGAGGCAAGAAGCTGATCTGCCTTCAATACCACTAAGTAGAGAGCTCCCTTACTGTCCATGTCAAAAAATTATTATGGTACGTAAGTACTACATTAACCTCCAATACCTTGGAAGTCGTTCTACTTCTTTCCCTTTTATTTTTAATGCTTTAAAATTTTTCTCCCAATCATGTACAGTAAAAAGATGCTTTTCCACCAGAGCTTCCATATCAACTTGTCCAATTACAATCCATTCCTGTTTAAAGGAAGAAAAATGTATTATTAAAGATATAGAACCAGTACGTTAACATATAATAGAATCGATCCAACTATTAAAACCAACAAAAAGAGGCAAATATGAGGTATTCAAGTGTCAATTTAAGTAATATAATCATTACCACACAGCCTAAAGAATAAAGAGAAAAAAAGAGATTTAATACGCAAATGCAGTAATCATAAACTTTTTAAAAGAAAATTATATAAACCCTCTGTTTAGATTCTCTTCTCAAATTAAATATATACAAAACTTCAAAGGTGGAATCACTTCTGCAAAACCAAGAGTCACTATAGGCTACAAATCTGAAAGTGTCCAGATTCATCCTAGAAATCTAAGACACAGAAGTATTGCAGTGGCAGTTAAGACACTGGTCAAATTCTCGTCATATGTCTAGGATCAATACAAATGAGAAATACAATTAGTTTATACTTAAAGTTAGTTGAGATGATATACTTAAACAGACATAAGCTGTTAAATCGCTCTGATTTCAGTAACATTTGAGGGCTTCAGAGGAAGAATTAAAATTGACACAACAGAACCATATCACATTCTAAATTGACACAATTTTTTTTCTTTTTTCTTGAGATGGAGTCTCGCTCTGTCACCCAGCCTGGAGTGCAGTGGTGCAATTTAAGCTCACTGAAACCTCCACCACCCTGGTTTAAGTGATTCTCCTACTTCAGCCTCCAGGGTAGTTGGGTTTACAGATGCCCGCCACCACGCCCAGATAATTTTTGTATTTTAATAAAGATGATGTTTCGCCATGTTGGCCAGGCTGTTCTCAAACTCCTGAACTCAAGTGACCCACTAGCCTCGGCCACCCAAAGTGCTGGGATTACAGGTATGAGCCACCATGCCCAAACCGCCAAGTTGACACAACAATTCTAAAAAATAAAAAGCAAATAAAAACAAGTTTCTCAATTGTCACAAAATAGTCAAAGACAAAAAAAAAAAAAGTTCCCATAACTTTTTTCTCTTCTGCAGTGTAAATCTAGGTTGTATAAGTATCTACGGATCCAGCTCTCTGGTTTGCCATATTTTAATGTTATGCCACACAAGATAAACTACTAATGTATACATTTAATGTAAATTCAATCAATCAGAAATAATTTTAGGATGCAAGGATGGAACATTACATGTTCTATACCTTATGTTGGTGTAAAACAGCTGACAATCTTCTAAACAGATCTTCTGCTTTGCTGAAAATCGTCAAAAATCCACTTGCATTTCTATCAATCATAATAGAAAAAATAGATTCATCTCCTGCCTCACCCACTCCCTTAAACTGATTCGGAATGCCGATGAATCTCTTCATTTCTCTATAATATTTAGCCCGGATTTCTTCAAAAGGGGGCCTGAATTGTAATCGTCCCTGTCTAAAAGTAAATAAATAACTTTAAAACATAAATTATTAGAAAATTACACATTGAACATTAAATTGGGGTTTAAAAAATATCTTACTTGTAAGTTAAGTCTATATTTATTTCTGGCAAATTCTCATTAAGTGCTTCTAAGCCCATCTGGTACTGATGCTCCAGAGCTTTGTAGAGTTGATGATTCCAGTGTTGTTTCCATGCATGCATGTCACTTGCTTGGAATCCCTAATATGTTACATTCACATTTTTAATTTAGAAATTAGGCAGCAGAATGGATTTTTCATTTAATACTTTCATGTCACATAATGTACATTTATAATCACAAAAATAAAACCAACTCATTTCAAATATGTGAAAACAGGTATATCTTTGTCACTCTCTGCATAAGCTTATTTAGAGACAAATATGAAAATCTAATCTTCATACTTATAAATAGTATTTTAAAAGATCAGCAAAATTTAAAAAGCAAGCAAATATTAAATGACTTTTATATTTGGACTTTATTTTATGATGTAGTACCACAAATACTGGTTTATTTTATGAACGTCTTAGTCCTTTTTCAAAAATTCCCATCAAGTATAGCTCTTCTCTTCCCTTCCCGCTTCTTACATAATGTAAATCTACTACATATTTTAAAACATAAGAGATTTAAAATATTAGATTGCTCATAAGAATGTACATACATTTTTGCTTCTATACAACCATAAATATATCAATTCTAGTACTTTTGCTTTTTCTTGAAGTTATAAAAACTGAAAAATATTAAATATATGTAAATGTGTGAGACACTTAACTCATACTCTGCTAAGATTCCATCACCATCTACTATGTAGGAGGCTTTGTGCTAGCCACCTTTATATGCATCAACTATTATATCAAAATATGAATAAAACTCAAATTTTACCTCCAAAAAGGAAAAAAAAATCTGAAATAAAATTATTTCAATCATTAGGATTCTACCTAAACTTAACTTTGTTTTTTATGGATGTCACAATCACCTAAAAGAGAACTAACAAGTGATAGATATTTAAATACCAAGACAAAAATCTACAAATTCTGAATTGAGAAATTTGGCATTCCATAAGACACTACAGGAACTTATTTTTATATTTTTACATGTAAATTGATCATTCATATATGGTCTTTATATATAATTCAGTCAAAAATTATAAATCTATTAGGAATTTATTAGCAAGATTTAAAGGTAACTTTTATGAACTTCTTGGCAATTCATATATTGTATTTGCATTCTGAAAAGGTCATATTTCGAAGGATACACACAAAATGAAGCATACTCTACCTGTGCTTCTACAGTTGCTAAGCCAGTTCTCAATTCTTGTAATCCGTCTTTCCAACGCTGCTGCTGCCGAAGCAGATCAATGTTCATAAGAACAACCACCTGTGAAAAATTAGAGCATACTAGTCTCAAAATACTGCTGGAAAAATAGTAACTTTTCAGTGGAGAAACCCGACAGATACCACCTTAAACAAGTGATCAAGCTTAACTTAATCTATACAAGATATATCAATACTTGACCAATCTATTGAGAAGGGCAAAACATCACTTCTGTGCTATTCCTGCCAAAATAGGACAGCCCCAATCTAATATGGGAAAACATCATACGAACCCAAATCAAGAGAGATTCTACAAAATAACTGACCAGTACTCATCAAAGTCATGAAAAATAAGGAAAAGACTGAGGAGGGGGAGGCTACAGAGACTCAACAACTAAATGCAGAATTGGATTCTAGATTGTATCCTAGAAAAAAAAAAAAAAAAAGAATGTTAGTGGAAAATTGTAAAATTGAAAACAGTCTGTTTCCTGGTTTTGATAACTACTCTGGTTATATAAGTTGTTAACAACAGGGAATTTGGGCAAAGGGGAATTGTGATTTCTCTGTACTATTTTTGCAACTTTAAGTCTCCAATTATTCCAAAATAAGTTTTTAAAAATTGTATCTTAATGACTTTTTAAATAATATCATTCATAGTTTATTCAAATTTATAAACAAAATATACCTTTTCACAAAATGTAGTGTGCCATTTTCTCAGTTTTCTATTTTCAGTGGCAAGCCGTTCAGCAGCGTTTTGGAGTTTTTGGATATAGCCTTCTAATTCTTTAGGATTATCCCAAGTAATCTGTGATTTCCCTCCACTTCCTGTTTTTGAATTCTATGGTACAATAAATAACCTTTAGTATGCATATGTATTTCTTTTTTCCAAAAGTTTCAATATTCTATGTCAAAAGTTCAATTATCCCCAACTCTGACCTGCAATAAAGAAAGCACATAATAATTTTCCATTTTATAAATGATAAGACAGTGGCAAAGATTGAGTAGCCCATTTCTTCCAGCTTCTCCCTTTTACAACTGAAAAGCCCTAGACATAACACAACAAACACGCATAGGGTGACGGAAAGGAAGAATGAAGAAGGCAGACAACCTAGAAACCTCAGGAATTAAGGCACGACAAACCTGGGTTTCCTTATTATCTCCTATACATCCAGGACAGGGCACTGGAGAAGCTTCCAATCTTGAACCACTGACAGGCACAGACTAAAAAAAGCTCCAGGAGAAGCCTATACAGGGGTAGGAAAACAGGAGCCTAACAACAGAAAATGTTTTTAGCAATACACATCCTATTGCAGTTTAACACCAAAGAGAAAATCACCCCTTTCTACCATTTCAGTAGGACTAAGTAGAAAGTTGATCTTCCATCACCTACTTGGCAAAAGCAGGCAGTGCTCCAATCCCCTTGCCAAGGTAATATTCATGAGGCTGAACAAGGAGTTGAGCTCCCACCCCCACTCACAGCAACAGAAAGGTGTGAATCTGCCCTCCACTCCTCGACTCCTCCTCCCTAAAGTCAACAGGGCCCAGAAGGGAGCTGAGCTTAAACCCCAGCTTGGAGGCAATAAGGTGCCTCCAAGTTGGTGCCTTGTAAAGTAAAATGGAGCACTAAACTTCCATTCCACTCATCTGCAATGAATCAGTGTACAAATGCTCCACTTTGATACTGTAGGGCCCAGCAGGAAACTCAACACACGCACACAGCCAAGCCTCTCAGCAAAGAGACTGCTTTCTAAAATATAAAAATTAAATATTATACAGTGCATCATAATATCCAAAATGACCAGAATATAAGGGAAAATCACCTGTGTTACCAAGAGCTAAAAAAAATCAGAACTTGAATGAGAAAACATAACAGATGTGAACCCTGAAATGAATCTGATATAAGAATTATCTGACAAGGATTTTAAGGCAGCCATCATAAAAATGCTTCAACAGGCAGTTACAAATTCTCTTGAAACTACTGAAAAACAGAAAATCTCAAGAAAAAAATCGAATTATAAAAAAAAACTAGATGGAATATATAGAACTGAAAAATACAATAACAGAAATGTAAAACTGGCTGGATGGGCTCAATAGCAGTGTGGAGATGTCAGAGGATATAATCAGTACATTTGAGAACAAATCAATAGAATTTACCTAATTTGAACAACAAAGAGAAAATAAAGGGAAAAATGAACAGAGGCTCTGAGAAAAAAGAGCTAATATATATATTAGCTTCCAAGGATTTTATATATATACATACATGCTTTCTAAGCAGTATATGTGTATATATATACATGCTTCCTAAAAGGAAGAAGAGAGAAAAACTGAGAAAAACAATACATTCAAAAGACAGTAACTGAAAACCTAACAAATTTGGCAAAAGACGTAAACCTACAGATTCAAGAAGCTGAGTAAACTCCAAATAGGATAAACTTAAAAAAGGAGTCTATGCTTTCCTAGACAATAATTAAACTTCTGAAAACTAAAGACAAAGGTTCTTTGAAAACTTGAAAGGAGCCAAAGAGAAACAATGCATTAGTCAGAAAGGAATACAGATTCGAATGACAATAGTTTGTCAGCTGAAATCACAGATGCCAGCAGGAAGTGGAAAATGTTTAAAGTGCTAAAAAAAAAAAAAAAAAAAGTCAAATATGCATTTTATATCTAGTTAAAATACCCTTCAGGAATGGGTGAAAAGGAAAACAGGAAAACATTATCAGACAAAGGAAAGATAAGCAAATTTGTCACTAGCACACCTAATCCTAAACCATGGCTAAAGGAAGTTAGTTCTTTAAAGAAAGAAAAAATACCAAAAGGAGCACAGAACTTCAGGAAAAAAAAGAATATTGGGATAAGTAAAAAATATAACTATACAATAAGCTATCCTTTTTGTCACGAGTTTCTTAAATCATATTTGATTACTGGGGGAAAAATTATAACACCATCTGATGTGGTTTCAATGTATATAGGGAAAATATTTAAGACAAATATATCAAAGTAGAGAGAGTGAAGAAATCTATATAGAAGAAAAGTTTCTATACTTCACTTGAAGTGGTCAATGAAGGCATAGTAAGTCTCTGGATTATAGGAGATGCTCAATAAATAGCTGATGAATTAAAAAGTATTTACTGAGTAATTACTATATACCACTTACTGTTCTATCGCTTGAAAATATGAAAATAAATAAATTACAGTCTAATTTTCTACAATATAGTAAGTAGACAGCACATCATACAGAACCTTAATGTTCTCTCTACACCTATCCTAGTTTTATAAGCACTACTGTGTCTCATTTAACATGTTAAATATAATTATTTACTTCTCACAACACAATTTTGCAAAATAAGTTTCCTCCTCAGAAATATCACAGACGTTATTTTAAACAAATTTATTAGAAGAAAAAGTTGTAAGGGCTTACAACTAAAATGATCTACACATTAGGGGAAAAAAGGTAAAAAATAATAAAGTGTGATTCCATTTCCAAAACTATGCATACTTTTTAAAAATATGAATACATTTTCAAAAATATGCATAGAAAAATATTTGAAAGGATATACACCAGACTTTTTTAAACAGTCATTTCTTGATGGTATGATTATATGACATTTTTTTATTTTTGTTTACCTATGTTTTTAAACTTTGCATTATAAATTCATGTTAATCTCTGCCAACAATAAAAAAAGTGCTTTTAATAACATCTATAATATGAATAATATAAATTCTAGAATTATTAAGCTTCAGAACTAGTGTGCAGAAAAGAGTTAACATAGCAGGTCTGACTACCATCCTTCAAAAGACCTGCTTAAAAGAATCCCCTTAGCTGGCATTTGGGAACTTAGATTTCAGAAGCGTTCCTACCACTCTAACTGATAAGAGTGGCTCACTGTACCTGAATAATATGGTTTATGCTGAATATTTGCTTTCCTTCTGGGAGTTTGGAATTTCAGTGCATACTAGACAGAAAGTGTCTACGGGACCACCCCTGATAAAAACCTAGGTTTTGAGTCTCTAATGATCTTCTCCAGTAACACAAGATTTCACATGTGTTGCAATTTGTGGCTGCAAAAAATAAGTACACCCTGTGTGACTCCACTGGGAGAGGACTCTTAGAAGTCTGTACCTGTTTTCTTGGGACTTCACCCCATCATGCACCTCTCCCTTTGCTAATTTTGCTTTGTATGCATTCACCGTAATAAATACTGCTATGAGTATGACCATACACTGAGTCCTGTGGATCCTCCAAGCAAATAAAAGAACCTGGGCTGGTCCTGTGGACCCTGACACAACTAGTTATCCACTTTCAAACAGAAAAAAAAAATGGCATATACCTCTTCTGCCTATTTTTGTCAAACATTTCATGTCTATGAAGACTAAAAATACAGACTTCAAAAAATTAGTGGTCACATAGTAATATTCAGTTTAAACACTATTATAGATTTTCCTAATTTCTTTTCTTTTTTTTTTTTGTTTTTTTTTTTGTTTTTTTTTTTAGACGGAGTCACTCTGTCTCCCAGGCTGGAGTGTAGTCGTGCGATCTCGACCCACTGCAACCTCTACCTCCTAGGTTCAAGCAATTCTCCTGCCTCAGCCTCCCGAATAGCTGGGATTACAGGCACCCACCACCATGCCTGGCTAATTTTTTTATCTTTTTAGTTGAGACGGGTTTCACCATGTTGGCCAGGCTGGTCTCAAACCCCTGACCTCAGGTGATCCACCCGCCTCAGCCTCCCGAATAGCTGGGATTACAGGCACCCACCACCACGCCTGGCTAATTTTTTTATATTTTTAGTTGAGATGGGTTTTACCATGTTGGCCAGGCTGGTCTCAAACCCCTGACCTCAGGTGATCCGCCCACCTCAGCCTCCCAAATAGCTGGGTTACAGGCACCCACCACCACGCCTGGCTAATTTTTTTGTATTTTTAGTTGAGATGGGGTTTCACCATGTTGTTTTTACTCAAACCCCTAACCTCAGGTGATCCACCCACCTTGGCCTCCCAAAGTTCTTGGATCACAGGTGTCAGTCACTGCGCCCAGCCTCCTAATTTCTTATATATAGACATTTAAATAACCACAAATAAAAAGCAAGTAAGTCTTACATTACAAAATTGGGAGATGGTAGAAAAGGTCTAAGGAACCTTGTGTATAAGGACCTCAAACTTCAGAGAATAAATGAATATAACATCATGCAAATAATATTCTATCTATATCAATGCAATTGATCAAAATCAGTACCAAAATATATTAAATATTCTAACTGCTTCAATGTACAGTTGGAGAAAAAGTTTTACTTGTTAAGAGTGAAGGAAGTCCCTGGAAGCAAAACAAAATCTAGATCATTTGCTATGTTAAGCTGAAGGGAATACCAGAAAATTAAGAATTAAACACTTCACATGTAAAATCTAATTATAATAAAATCAAAATTTCATTTACCTTAATTATCTGTTCAAATGCTAAGGCAGATTGTAACATCATCGGCCTCTGACTTTGAATCATTTGTTGATCAATAGAATTATAAAAATGTGCCACCTATAAAGTAAAAGTTCAGTTCGTAATAATTAATAACTTCATTTTTAATTTTTCTTGATTTTTAATTGTTTGAATGAAAATATTAACTTTTCTCAATCCTAAAATTTAAACAGAAAAATAGGTTTTTCATTTACAATAGGGCATTTGTTCATATATTAATATACACAATCAACAAGTAAGTGTTGAGTTCCTACAATCTGCCAATCATGTCCTGAGGTCTGATTAAACATAGATTACAAAATGTTATCCCTGGAATCAAGAAGTTCATAATCTCATAGGAAAGAAGGAACTCAGTGAAGCATGTTAAGTGCTAAAAAACTAAATTCTTAATTCCTGCACTTCTCCAAATCCGCTCCTTCTTTTTTCAGTATATGCCACAATAATTTATTCACGTCTCAGACCAAAAATTCTTCGAGATGTCCTTAATGCTTCTCTCATATTCCACATCAGCAAAAGCCTATTGCCTATACTCTCAAAATATATCTTGAATCCAACCACTTTCCCCAACCCCCATCAATTGCATCCCAATCCACACACTCCCATCTCTCGGCAAGACCAGCGCAACAGACTTCCTAACTGGTCTCTCTGCTTCCAATCATGGCCTCTTATAGTCTATTTAAAGCAGCCAGAGTGGTCTTTTTTAAACATATATCATACCTCTTGCCTACACAAAACCTAATGACTTCCCAATACGCTTGAGAATAAAACCCCAAAATCCCAAAACTATCACCTAAAAACTTTCCAATTGTCTCCCAATATACTAAAGAATGAGCCAAACTGGCCTCTTTACTATTATTCTCACCTAACAAGTGAGGCTTCCTTCTAGAATTCTACATCTGCCATTCCCTCTCCCTGGAATAGTCTT
Organism: Macaca mulatta; assembly: GCF_049350105.2. Taxonomy (NCBI): domain Eukaryota; kingdom Metazoa; phylum Chordata; class Mammalia; order Primates; family Cercopithecidae; genus Macaca; species Macaca mulatta. The sequence continues at coordinate 103,991,260 of NC_133419.1, read as the reverse complement.
CCTCTAGACATTTGCATGGTTCTTTTGCCTACTTTATGTCATGTCTCTTCTCAAACATTCTCTCTCCATCAAGGCATACCTAACCTGACCAGTCAGTATAAAATAGCAGTCTTTGTCACAATATCTTCATTGTTTTATTCTTCTTCAAAGCATTTATCACTATCACTGCCTAACATTGCATTATATATTTAGGTGTTTGTTATCTGTCTCTCCTACTGGAATGACAGCTCTAAGAACAGAGCCAAGCAAACAGCAAGCACTCAATAAACGCTTGTTGAATTAATCAATAAATAGAGATCCTACAAAGAACAGTGGTGGACAAAGAAGGACACTGTCAACTGCTTTGGTGGAAAAAGGAGAGGTTCAGGGAATAAGATCAAGTGGACACCCTGGGCATTTAAGTCTAAGGCGTTCAAGGAGACTGTTAATTTTTATGTCCCCAGCACCTCACAAAATTCTTGGCACATAGTAGATGCTTAAAAAATATGTCTTAACTAATTTTATAGAGATCCTCTTCTTTCCACTAATACATATAAAAATATACTTTATTTGGTGGGGAAAACCCACTCTACTTATTCTGTACCACAAAAATAGGCCCAGAAAAAGTACAATCAGGAAAACAAGAAGCAATAGAATAGTATATATTCTATTACAATCTGGCCATACTGCTATCTATCCAACATTCTACTTTATACACCCTATTCCAGCTAAATATCTGCTCAGAAATAAAGGAATATATAAATAGATTTTCCCAGGTGTTCTTCCAGGGTAAGTACAAATACCTATTACCATTCATTTTTTGAGCTCGTATTGTGTAAGACTAAATACTTACCGTATTAAAGTAAGTAAGCCTCTCTGCTTTTAAGGAGTCGCTCCGACTGAAATGATCACCCAATCCTCTGTGTACTTGAGAAAAATGTATGTACACTCTTCCAGACTCACATCAATCATTCCTCTGAAAAGACTTACCTGCTACTACTTCTATCCCTACATAGGAAAAGAATTGAAACTCCCTGCCTCTATGCTTTCACAAGACTTCCTGAACATCTGTAATATAGTACTTATAATACATTAAATATTGATCTACTTGTCCATCACTATATTGAAATGAAACAAATATGGGCTCTAGAGTCAGAGAAACTTGATATCAAATCCCAGCTTCATAACTTACTCTCTATGTGGCACTGGGAAAACTTTGTTAAACATCTGATCCCCAATTAGATCAGTGGTACAATGGGGAATTAACTAAAAATAACATAATTAAAGCATCTACCACAAGGCCTAATATTTAATGAGCACTCGATGTTTAGTTTGCTCTCTCCCACTAGACCAGTGATTCTCAACCAAAGCAGAGTATACCTCAGGGGAACATTTGGCAATGTTAAGAGATATTTTTGATTGGCAGCACTAAGCAGATGCTATTGGATATACTAGGTGCAGGACAAGAATGCCAATAAAAAGCATACAAAGCAAAGCACAGCCCCCTAAAAAAAGAATTGATCCAAACTATCAAAAGTAAAGAGGCTAAGAAATTCCGTGCCTGACTATGACAGTAATGTATTCATTTTTGTATCCTCACTACACTATGCATGACAGGGTAGATCCTCAATGAATCTTTGTTGAGTAAAAGAATAAATGAAAGACCAAATATACAAGATACTGTTCCTGCCATCTAAAATACAATAATAAAGTCAAAGAAAAGATGAAAAAGAATCAGATACAATATGAGAAGTATTATAATAGTAATTTTCACACTGCCCAAAGAATAAAAATCAACTAAAGAAAGACACAACAGAGAAAGTGACTTGTGAATTGGAAATTAAACAATCACACTGAGTTTTCCAATCAGAGAACAGATTTAAATGCATGGAGATATGTTCAGATAAAAGCAAAGGTTTATATTACTGAAGCATAGGGTACAGTATGACAGGGAAGTACATAGGTAGTGAAGGCCAAAACCAGTCAGTTTAGTAGGGTCATGATTAAGAAGGGCCTTGTATGCCATGTTATGGAGATACACCGTGAGCCGATAATAGTTGATTTTTAGGCAAGTGACATGATGGCGATGTCACTGAGAAAATGACTAGAAACAGAAACCATTCATCAACCTGATAATTCTTTATGACTCTGCCCCTAGAAGGCAGGCAGAGGACTCCTTAATTAGAAGGTCCTTTAAAACCTATGCAAGTAACATGAAACAAAAGAAGGAAGACTAACATACTATTTTTCAAATGCTTTTTAGAGTGAAAAGCAATAAACAATAACAATTTAATAAATTCCTTATAGGTTACAAAGCAAGTTTTGTAACAGACTCATTTAGTAAACCATAATTTCACAGCTGGCAGTGCTATTCTATTAGCCTTTAAAAAAAAAAAAGACTTTAGCATATTCCAGTCTAATGTAATGAACTCCAAATAGGTAGGTATTCAAAAAATATAATTTCATACTTGTTTAAGAATAATTGCTTGCTTGCAGAATTTCTGCGCAATGTTTGCAACTTGCTGTATTTTGGCAGGAATAACAAAGCCAAGTGCAGAGAGCTGACGAACTTCTCTCAGAAGAATCACCAGACGATCTGAATAATGCACTTTTAGTGATCCGTCATTAGAATCCAATTCCATAATTCGACTACTAGCCTCAATACTACAAAACAAAATAAATAACCTGTTAAGTTTCATGTTCTCACTGTTTTGACTAATAAACACAATAGTTTTTACAACTTTTCTGTACATCTAATATTAGCTCAAAGTTAAAAAAAAATTTATTATAGCTTTTAAGATGTGGGTTTTTTCTATACATTATTTCACAAGTCAGATTTTGGAAACAACTGCAATATCCAAAATATATCATCACATTAATATTTCAACCAAGCAGTTTTAAAGTAAGAAAAATCGATTTCTTAATGTTTCAGCTAAAACTCAAAATTGACATCATACCCATGATAAAGAAAAAATTTTGATTCATTTTCTAAAGATACCTTCGATTGTTTTAAAAAATCAGCATAACTTGTGTCTTTAGTACTTTTATTAAAAGATAAATAATATCAAAATTGTAGGAGTAGAGATATTAAAATGTTTCATTCTTCTACCCTTTGTTTCACTCTCTAGTAATTGTCCTTTTTGTGTGTTTCTTGTAAAGGCTATAATAGCAAATGTTACTTTGGGGAGCTCAAATCAGAATGGATTGCAAAAATGCTGAACTAAGTCCAGCAACAGGTATTATGCTTTCATCACCTTCCTTTAGGATTAGGTTTATATAATGCCTCTTTCTTTTTTTCTTTTCTTTTTTTTTTTTTTTTTTTTTGAGACAGGGTCTTGCTCCAACACCCAGTCTGGAATGCAGTAAAGCAATCATGGCTCACTACAGCCTTGAACTCCCTGAGCTCAAAGATTCCTCCCATCTCAGTCTCCTAAGTAACTGGGACAACAGGCAAGTCACCATGTTCAGCTAATTTTTTTTGTCTTTTGTAGAGACAGGATTTCGCCATGTTGCTCAGGCTGGCCTCAAACTGCTGGGTTTAAGTGATCCTCCCACCTCGGCCTCCCAAAGTACTGGGATTACAGGCATGAGCCATCACACCCAGCCTCATTATTTCAAAACACCCTCACAATTAAGAAAAATTGCAGGTATTAGAAGGTAACCTACTCAAAAACAAAGAACAAAAGTATTCAGCTTATTTAATAGCATATAAAACAAAATATAATAAAAAGTAGAATACTTTAAAATGGCTTAAAATGATGATTTAGCCCAAATTTTCCTATATACACATAAAGCATGCCAGTAAACTATTATGGTGACTCTTTTTGCCTTTATTCAGGATTGATCTTCAAAGTTAGTTTGTATATACCAGCATTTCCCAAAATATTTCCAAAAACAGATTGATGATTCTATGGGACAACAAATAGGTCTAAAAAAGAAAAAACAAAGGCAGGAGGAGGGGGGTTTCAAAACCAAATCTTCAAAGTTAGTTTGTATATACCAGCATTTCCCAAAATATTTCCAAAAACAGATTGATGATTCTATGGGACAACAAATAGGTCTAAAAAAGAAAAAACAAAGGCAGGAGGAGGGGGGTTTCAAAACCAAATGAGAAACGCTGTGTGGAAGGAACAAAGTTAAACAAACTTATTAACAGCAGATCTCAGACCATTGGTATGCTACCATGCTAGTGGACCTCCGCTGAAGCTCTAATGATGAAGTATGCAAATTTTCCAAAATTAGCTGACTAAAGCACTGTGGTTTTTGTTTGTTTGTTTTTTGTTTTTCTTGTTTGGAGTATCTCTCATGTTTTAGGCTCAAAGTAGAAGGAGAAAGAACTAAATGGCATAAAATTATAATCATTATGCCCTAACACCCTTCAGTTTCCTCTATTTTCTCTCCAGAGCCAGAATTCTAGACTTTAAAAGAATTATTCAATTTAAGAGGTACTATTTTTGGCCTAATTATCCTTTGTAGCAGTATAGGGAAAATGAAAACTTCATTTATGGACAAAGTTACTTTTAAAAAGACATGACGAGTTTCTAAAAATAACCACAATAATATGCTGGAGACAGTGGACCTGAGGTACAAAGAAACTGACTTTTTTAAACTATCCATTTTAAATCCCCATTAGAATTAATAAGGTTAACTCATTAATACATTCAATATAGCTCAATAAATATTTACCAAAGCCTTATTATGTGGGGCACCATGAAGAAATACTCCCTGTCTCAAGGAGTTTAAAAATAATACAATTTTACAAAACTGCAACATTGTTTAAAGTGTATGTGTGTGTGTATAATATTAATGTAAAAAGGTAGAAAAACATATATAAATACCAATAACAAAAAAGCATGAGGGAAGGGCTAATTCTAAAATGGGAATCCCTAATTCTGGGGAACAGACAAGAGAAACAAGAGGGAGGCAGTTAACTAAATTATCAAAGTTTCCAGCCTTAATGAATTAAAAGTTGATGATCCAAAACAAAAAAAAAAGATTAGAAGAGGAGTAGCAAGTTTGGAAAAAGGAAAAAGATAATTAATTCCATCTGGGTATTTGAGTTAATAACATATGGTTTTGGATTTTACAGTTTAATACATCTATACTTACCACAAACCAGATCTGGAATCAGATAAACCTGATTGAATATCCCTGGACCAATCATCAAACTGTTCTTGTTCATATAGTTTAAGCTGGTCTAAGAGATCTTCAGCATTTCGATGGAAACATCGAAATCCTGACAAGTCAGATAAAAGAGCCTCTGCAATCTTGATAGTATCATCGACCTTAAAAAGTCAGATTACAAAGATGTGTGCATTATTTAAATTCCAAAAAATTAGCATAAAGTAAGGAGTCCCCTTCTCTGATTTGTGATTCAGAAATTATTTCCCTTTTCATCTACAAATAGTGAAACAGAAGATTTACCAAAGAATATAAAAATATCAACCCCTACTTTGCTTCTGAATTACACAGCCGCAGAACAGCAAACACAACAGGATAACCCATACAAGGCATAACTCCAAGAATAAAATGGAGGGTAAAGGGAAAGTCAGCCCTCAAAATATCTGTGCCCCAGTGATTTTTCAGAGGAAACTCTGGGAACTTCAGCATTACTCCTAAACATGTTCAGTAATAATTTCAGCCCTTAGCAACATGCTCCGATTAACAGCTCAAATGGTAATTAGGCCAATGGGAATGTCAATTAAGAGACATAAATGCCTTTCCTCCACAACTGTACGGAGAACATTACAGCACCCTGGAAAACTGACTGACAGAATCATTAGGCAGAATATATCAGAAAATAAAACATCAAAAATACAAACCTGAATAAGCAGAAATGTCGAATATGCTGGCTTTTGTAATATTCCATGAGGTCTTGCTCTTACTCACAGACTATAATCAATTAACATTTATTGTACCAGTCTAATGCAAGACACTGGACCACATACTAGTTAGTAAGTCCATAAGAGTCTTAGGTCAATTTTAATAGTATTAAAATAATAATCATTTAAATCTATAAATTGCTGTCACTACCTTAGACCATACCTTTTACCTTTCCTTTAACTTCCTTTCAACCTAAAGTGATTTAGTTACATAAACATACTTGCAGGTAAGACTTTGCAACTACTAAAATTTTACAATAATTTTTTTTTTTGAGATAGCATCTCTTTCTGTCATCCACCATGGAGTGCTGTGGCACAATTATGGCTCACTGCAGCCTCAATATCCCAGGCTCAGGTGATCCTCCCACCTCAGTCTCCTGAGTAGCTGGGACTACAGACGGGCACCACCACATCCAGCTCATTTTTGTAAACAATGATTTTTCTTTTTTTTACTCAGTGTAAAGGATGCTTTCCTCCTGAATACAGGTATTTCTTTGGAAGAACTGCAATTGGAATAAATGATGTACTATCTCTACGGAAAAAAGGAATAGAACCATGAAAACTTCTCTGCATACCTGTTCAGTGTTCGGCATTTTGTATGAAAATTAGATGGCTGTGCCGAGGAAAACAGAGAATATATTTACTACAACTCTAGAGTACCTTCTACATGCCTTAATTTAGCAGATTTTATAATTAGTACTCTTCATCTTTTTATTAAAATAAATACCTTCAATTCCAACTGGCGAACCCAAACTATATTGTTGACAACTTCTGAAAGATTTTTGCCAGAAAGTGGTCCAGATGCATCACCAGGAATTCCTCGGCACCGAGTCTCAAAGTCTGATCGAAAATCTATAAAATTTAAATCAAATAAATGATTACAAAGAATTATCAAAGATTTCCTAAATAACTTCCATGTACCAAGCACTATGTCAAATGCTATAGATAGAAAAATAATGAGTTGGTCCTTACCCCCCAAGGACTGCACCACGTATCAAATGAAACAGAGAAAGATAATAACTTGTTAATGCAAAAAAACTGTCATTTATAACAGAATAAGTAAATTAATCTTCCACATGAAAATGTCAGAAAAATGTATCTTTAATCCTAAATGGTATGCAACAAAGAAAAAAGTAATACACAAAATTATTCTCTCAAGCAAACACTATAATCTTATAAACTTTTACCTTTAATTGAGTCCACAAGTCTTGCCAGTAAAGTTTCTCTTTCTAATATCAATTCTTTGCTTATAGTTGGACGCTTTACCAACTCTTTATATTTCAAGAATGCTTGAAGAAGCTAATATAAAATAAAATAAGTATACATTCAACCTAACAGATCAACTCAGTAAATATATATATATATATATCCTAAATAGCTGAAGAGAAATATTAAAAGTGAAATATCTCAATGTTTTACCTGCTGTGGACTGTCTTGAATTTCTGAAATATAACTTTTCAATTTTCCTGCTATTTTTTGTTCCGCAGGTGCAATAATCTTTTCATATTGAGACACTGCAGCTTTCCACAAGGGCTACACACATTAACAACATTGTTAGACTTTAGTATTTTTTAAATCTGTCTTTAAAAAGAACAACATATTCAGTAAACTATATAGACATAAACAAATATATATACAACCTCAGTATATGGATTATATTGCACAGGATTTAGGCCAGTAAAAGGTTCAAATACTCGAGTGAGGCATATGATTTTCTCTTCACTGGCAGGTAAAAAATAGAGAAGCTTCTCATGAATTGTTCTAACAGCCAAGACCTAAAACAAAGTATTAAAAAAACAGAATTTATTTAAATCAAACCATTTGCATAAATAGGTCTAAAATCTAGATATATTGGGCAAGAATTTCTCTAAATTAGGTTCACTAAAAAAAATAAATAAAATAAAACTGAAACTCTAATCCAGAGAACTGACAGGTGACAACAACAAAGTGATGCTCAAAAACATAACTGTTTCATCACACTAACATTAATAAGTGTGCTCAAATCTCATGAATATATATAAGACCTAAATATTTTAAACTATGTTTAAAGTTTAATACAGTTTAAAAAACTATTTAAACTATATTTACAGCTCATTTAAGTAAATTTTTAGAGCCTACCCTTAATATAGTAATAACTTCTGATTTTCATTATTCTGCATTAAATTGCACTTCTAATAATGAAATGACATGTTAACAGCCCTATTTTTTATTATTTACAAACAGCTGGGAAACACATACTGTATTTTGAGCTAAAAATTTCCACCAACAATCAAAAGGTAATCAAAAAGGTTAAGTGAAAACAATTCCTTCTATTTGAGTTGTAAATCTCAGTATAAACTCATGATTTATTTTTCTCTTGCTAAAAATTTACCTATTAGCAGTTTTGTCTACTGAGAATGCCTAACAGCATTGATAACTAAGTAACAGCACTTCCCCTACAGATTGTTGTTAAATATCCCCAAAAAAGAATCAGGCTCCTTGAAAAAAATTACTAATTCCAGGTATGAGATATAAAATGTACAACATGGGCTGGACTGGAAGACTTTTGGGGGCTTGAAAGCTATCAGAGAAATACTGAAGTTGGCCAGGTGTGGTGGCTCACGCCTGTAATCACAGCACTTTGAGAGGCCGAGGTGGGCGGATGACCTGAGGTCAGGAGTTCAAGACCAGCCTGGCCAACATGGCGAAACTCCATCTCTACTAAAAATACAAAAATTAGCCAGGTGTGGTGGCATGCACCTGTAGTCCCAGCTACTCAGGAGGCTGAGACAGGAGAACTGCTTGATCCTGGGAGGCAGAGATTGCAGTAAGCCAAGATCACCTCATTGTACTCTAACCTGGGCAACATAGCAAGACTCCATCTCAAAAAAAATGGAAAGAAAGAAACACTGAAGTCATGTCAAAATGGCATAAGAGGCAACTTGAAGGGGCACTCTCTGCCCAAAAACTGAACAATTTGAGTATAATAATAATAAGAAGAAGCAGAATGGACTGAAACACATAAAATAAAAAAATTCATGGGTTCATAATGACACTATCAAAAAACATTTCATTGGTTACCAATGGAACTTACTATGACACTAATCTACTTAATGTTCATTGTTCTAAAAAGTGATCAAAAGAAATAAGCAATTATCTATACTGCCATTTCTATGCAAACGATATTTCAAAGTAACTAAAAAGTTGAAGAAAAAATTCTTCTTATAGAAAAGTCATGACTAATAAAAGCAGAAAGAACACCAGAATGAGAAAATCACCATTTTGTAACTCTTCATGATTAATGACTGCTAAAAGCATTTTTTTAAAAGTTGGAAAGCATTATAATGAATTCATCAGACTGATCATACCTGAACCCTCACAGATCAAACTTCATGTCACTAAAAATGGGAAAACCTGATACCACATACATCCTGATATAGCAAGGTGAGAAACGCTATATGGCATAAAAGGGGGAAACTTTTAAATTAAAAATGTCTCAGGAGACCTATCAACCAAATACAATGGGTGCACCTTGTTTGCAACCTCATTCAAGTAAACCAACTATTTACAAATTTCTGAGAAAATCAGGATAAATACATGCTGGCTAGATATAAAAACATACTAAGAAATTATTGTCATTTTGTTGGCTGTGATAATGGCATTGTGGTTATGTTTTAAGGGTGGAAGTATATAATATCTTTGCTTTAAAAATATTCCAGTAAAAAAAAAAGGTTAGGGGAAAGGCAGGGAAAAACAAAGATGAGACAAGAACTGAATAATGTCAATGACTATTAAAATTGAATGGTGGATACATGGACAGTCATTATACTGTTTCACTTTTTAATACGTTTGAAATATTTCATCTTTAAAAAGTTGTTTTTTTAAAAAAAAAAAGTCTCCAGTAAAGAACTATAGTTGTTCTAAGCAAGGCAGGAATGGTCAGTTTTGCAATCTTTAAGTAATCTCATTTTGCCTTTCCCTGTAAGCTAAATATATGTTCTTTACTGAAAGTCATAACTTGTGTAAATTAAGCAATTGTTTCAAATATTTCCACTGAATACCACTTAAAAAGTTGTCCCAACTTAAAAACAATTGCAATAGCCAAAAGATGCCCTGAAAGCTTCCATACATGGTCAAGTGGGCTGATTATCTTTTTACAATAAAGAACAAGATATAAGCTCACAACTATCAAGTTGACCAGTCTCATACCAAATAAAAAGAAAGGATGTGGAAATTGGCCCCAACAAGAACTTTAATTCCTATTCTCTCACAAGACTAATTTCCAGCAGATGTATAGGGCTTATTGATTATAAAATACATGTACAAATAAGTACAGACATACTTTACATTTAAAGACAAAGATCTAGATAATCAAAGTGATACCTCTTCAAGGCGTTTGCCAAGTTTGTCAAGTGTTTCTGGAAAATATTTTTCATTTTTCCACGGATGAGGAACATAGCGCTGCCACACCTGACCTGTTAGATGATTACAGACTATCACCCACTGTTCACAAATTGAAATACCAGCTTTCAGACTTTCTTTCACAAGATAATAAGGATCTTCCCATAGGTTCAAAGTTCCCAACTTCTTCTGAACAAACCTTCCAAATGAACCACCTAATAAAACAGAAAGCAAAGAGTTTAATGGAAATAAATGTATTTTTACAGAATAATTATAAAATACATGCTTATGACAATATTTTAAAAATATACAAATTAACAAAGTAAGGATCTATGAAATATCACATGCACACCCTTAGACTACCACTCTCAGTCACAAATATTTTTAAAATCACACACACATATTGCTTTGCATTTTTGCATCTTTCAATTTTCAATATACCATTATACCTTTTAAGTATAGAAATATATATACAATTTCCTCAAGGCTGCAGAGCCTACTGTATGGATACTGCATTTTGTAAATAATCCTTAATTGCTATTTACTTCTGCTTACCACAAACAATGCTGCAATAAATATATTTGTACATATAACTTTATGTACTTATCTGATATTTCCTTATGAAAATAATGGCAAGGGTATTTTCGAGGTCAAAATATTTAATATTAACAAATAAGCCTATATACTTTATTTTTCAGTTTATTTCAAAGTAGCCTAAATATATGCATAGATACTAAAAATCTATATAAATTTGGTTATATTAATGGTTCAAAGAATTTGACACATGATTTATACTACCCAACTATATACAAATAGCTATTTAAATAATTCTACATTATTTGCTTTAAGACTTACTCTCAATTACAGTATTACATAAAGGAGCATTTTAAGTAAGGACTTAAATGACAAAAAGAAAACAAAATAAGACAGGTTTTCGAAATTCCAAAAGTTCGTTTTTTTACTAGTACCTATGATGTCTAAGAGATGCAACATTCGTGACTCAGGATAATGATCATGTTCTGTTTGTCTCCACACATCATCTACAACATCCTGAGTAGTCTCCACCAAGTCGACAACTTCTAGTAAGGATAGACTGTCCAAGTTATAAAACTCCTAGAATAAAAATGCACTAATTTTTAAACATAATTATATTTGTACCTTGGGTAATATAATCAAAATGTTCCCAGGCCTTTTCAACTGCCACAAGTCTAACATTTGCCATATTATTTTCTCCTCCTTTTTCTAACAGCTGATAACTACTTCTATATGCAAATACCCTATAATTCCCCCCAAACATAAATGTCATGAAAAGACAAAATATAAAAATTGTAATAAGTCTACTCATTCATGTACATAATTGGCCTAATTTTCTTTAAATTTTGATTTTTTAAAAGTTACCCAATAAAGGTGATCTCAACTCCACATATGCACTACCCACTGTAGTTCACATGTCTTTATTCATTCATTATTAATTCACAATATTATGTTTAATCACACAACCACAGTCAAGATTTATCATGCTATTTTCATCACTGTTACCCAAAAAAGCTTAAAACCATTTAAAACACTCTATTAAAATATTATTGAAATAACAGTGGAAAGGAGAGGAAATTAATATATATTTGTTTTGATAAGAATAGACTTTTTATGTTCATACTTAAAATGGTTACTCAATTTCAATGTAGACACATAAAGGAATAATCAATTAAATAAGCATAAAACTAAGATTTTTTTATATTTCAGATTACTTCAAAATGCTAATTTGAACAAAGTGAACACCCATTCAAAAGAACATGTTACCTGTACATGGATAAACCTGTTATATTTGTTTTTCACTATGTACCTGCAGAAAAGTAATTTTGGGGTTTTTTTGCTTTTTGGGTTTTTTTGAGATGGAGTCTCACACTGTCGTCCAGGCTGGAGTGCAATGGCACAATCTCCGCTCACTGCAACCTCTACCTCCCAGGTTCAGGCAACTATCCTGCCTCAGCCTCCCGAGTAGCTGGGATTACAGGCGCTCACCACCACTCCTGGCTAATTTTTGTATTTTTAGTAGAGACGGGATTTCACTGTGTTGGCCAGGCTGGTCTCGAACTCCTGACCTCAAGTGATCCACCCACCTCAGCTTCCCAAAGTGCTGGGATTACAGGTGGGAGCTACCATACCCAGGCATAATTTCGTTATTGAGAAAAAGATTTTATAGAGATTAGAATTTAACTAAGTTTTGGATTTCTCAATTCATTTTACATATACAACTTAAACTTTTCTACATATAATCTATTTTGTTCACAATCATCAAGTAGATTTTAAAACAGAGGAGAGGCTGTAAAAATTGAATCCTAAAGTACTTTTATAAGAAGCCCAATATATAACCATGTATGAATCACATACTCTTGCAATTGTTTCAAATAATTCTTTAAAATAATTGGCTCTTTCTTTACTAATCTGTTTATTTCCACGGTGAGCTTGTTCTGTCCAAAACTGGAATTCATCACTTGGTGTAAGGATACCTGTAAAAGTCAAGAGGGGAAAAAAAAATGGTATAGAATATCAGAGAAAAAAAAATGAATACAAAACAGCACAGCAGCAAAATATTTGAGTCATCTAACACATATGCTCCTAGTTGAGGTCAAACAGGTGACACTTCCTTATTGTTTCCTATTTCATACTATAAACAAGTGTCCTTCCTGCAGTCTACTTAGTGCCATATTTTTCAGATCTGTGTTCTTTTTGTTAGTGATTCAGTTTAAAATGGCCCCCCAAAAAAGTGCTAAATTGCTGTCTAGTGTTCCAAATCACAAGAAGGTTGTAATGTGCCTTACAGAAAAAATATATGTTAGTTAAGCTTCATTCAGGCGTGAGTTACAGTGCTGTTAGCCATGAAGTCAATGTTAATGAATCAACAATATATATGAATTAAAGTGTCTTTAAAGAGAAAAAAAAAAAATAAGGTTATGTATTGATCAGTTGATGAGATGTTGTGACCAGGGGCTCAAAGGAATCTCACCCTGTACTGCTCCTAGAAACAAAGGTTCAATATTCACTAACTCAGTGTTTACAGTGACTTTATAGAACATAACTACTGCCTTGGCACTTTGGGAGGCCTAGTAGTGAGGATCCCTTGAGGCCAGCAGTTTGACACCAGCCTGGGCAACAGACCAAGACCCCATCTCTACAAGAACTAAAATAAAATTAGCCAGTGGATAGTGGTATGCACGTGTAATTCTAGCTACTCTGGAGGCTCAAGCTAGATTGCACATTATTAACAATTATATTTTCCTCTTCTCCACATCCACATAAATCTACTCTTTTTTTTTAAACCAATGCTTAGAGAAATTCCAAAAGTATTTGAAGAAATCTATAAAGAAATATGTTCATTTACTAATGTACTAATGAGACAATCATTTTGTACTTTCTTTTATTAAGCTATGGTGAATACCTCGTGTGTCATCTTCCTTAAATTTCAATTTTGTTAAGTTAGTGTCTGATCTTCGTAGAACTATACCCAACCCAGCTTCTAGTTCACTCAAAAGATTCTGAAGTTTGGGATCAAAATTTCTGCTCCATTCCTGATCCTAAATAAAAACAGACAAGAGCAACCAAGATTGATCAAAATGTTGCTAATCAAATTGGCTTCCCAAAACACTGTCCAAAAACCCATTTTTCTTAAAGCCTGCCACTACCTCCACTTCATAAGAAGAATAAAAAGTCCTCTCAACAGTTAAAACTATGAAAAGCATCTAATGTAGAAATGTTAAGAGTTGATGTGGATTGCATTTTATACCTTTCTCCAATTTCTCTATTTTTTACCACAACTTACATTAAAATTTAAGTTTAAAAAAAGTTAGGAAATTTTAATTAAAATTGAAACACTAATAACATTAACAGTAAAAATAGATATTTATGTTTATATGAAAACATTTCTCCAAATACCTCAGTTAAAAAAAAAATGACAGCTACTTTTCTCACCTTTAACAACATTGGTGCGAATACTTGCCGTACTGCTTGGTAAAGAGAACTAATAGGGGACTCTAACATAGATGAAACAAGAATGTTATCATGTAGATTCTCATCGGTAATTACTTCAGGTCGCAGCTTGAAAAACACCAGCACTTTATCTTTGGTGTCACCAAACTCAATCTAAAGTGACAAATGATTTTTAATGTTATTGGCATAAAATTTAATATTTGAAAAAAATGTATACAAAGTTGTATCACTATAATTATACCTCTTGGAAAAAAATAGTTACTTTAAAAATAAATACATTAAAACCAATTTATCTCTTCTCTCCTTAAGAATACTTCAGTTTAAAAACCTATTCCCACTTACGTTCGATCATAAATTATTTATAAACATAAAACAATATATACATTATTGACAGCTAACTATTCCATTCCAGTCAGATTCCATTCCAGCAAGATTCCATTCCAGCCAGATTCCATTCCAGCCAGAATCAGTAATAGTACAGATGAAAGCTGTATGCTCCAGGTACACAATGAATAGTGTACTTCTCTAGTAACCCAGAAAGTCTATAACAAAATGTTAATTACCCCCTTACCTAGAAAAAGCATTTTAAAAGGTGCTTTTAAAAGTATACAGGCACTCAAAACTACCAAAATGAATTTAAGTTGTCTATCTCCTAAAATTAACTTTATCTTAACTGAAAATTTTTCCTTAAAGAATTAAGAGCATAAAACTTTTTTGTTAAATTGTCATATAGCTAGATTATTTTAAATCAGAACCAGGTGAACTCAATTGGAATTCATTACAGCAACCTTGTTTAAAATAGGTCAGTTCACAGTAATTAGTTCATTAGCTGAGAAGTATACTAGTCAAAGGAAGTATTTGCATTTTACACACATTTTCAGTTATTCTCATTTCTTTTTGCAGGAAAAGAAGTCTACGAATTAAAAAGCTTTCAAACAAGGTCACTGCTGTGTATGAAGAACAGCTATGGGTCTCACGCCACTTTTTTCTATCCAAAAAATTACATTTTTGACTGCTGGAAAGGAGCTGAAACTTTCTGTTACTGCTCAAACGCTTATAATATTTCATGACACACGGAAAGTATATGAAAATCCACGTCGGTGTCCATAAAGTTTTGTTAGAACACAGCCATTCCCATTCAATTACATGTATTATTACAAAGTTGATTACATGTCTGCTTTCACACTCAAAGGCCAAGTTGTAGCTGCAATGGAGCCCTTGTTGCCTGCAATATTATCTGACCCATTACAGAAAAAGTTTGCGAACCTCTGTCCTAAAGCATAAACCAGATCACAGCTCTCTCTTGCTTAAGATTACCAATAACTCCCTATTTCAATTTAAATGGTGTACAAGGTCCGAAATGATCAGCCTATGCCTTATTCTCCATTCTCATCTACCACAATGTTCCTTCATACCATAAACTTCAGCCACCACTCTGGATTTTTTTTTCTTGCCCCTCGAAACTAAGTTAAAACCCAGCTCAGGGCCTTGGTACTTACAGTTTCTTTAGCTTAGAACACTCTTCCCCCAGATTATGTCTGCCTGCAACTCATCATTCAAATCTCACTTCAAAGATAACTAATCCAGAGACGTATTATCTCCCACCCTATATATATCTGTAGTTCCCCACCCCACCCCATCACTACTATAACATTATTTTTATCTTAACGGCACTTATCAATACCCAAAATGATGTTACATATATCTGTAGCATGTGTTTAGCCTACCTTTGTCCATTCCAATGTTACTCCTTTAAGATACGGACTCTGTGTTCATGGTTTTGTCCCCAGTACTAGTAGGTAGTCAATAAATATTTGCTGACTTATTAACTTATTGAACCATGCTAACTATCAGGCATCTAAAGTACAACTGAAGACATAACAAAATATTTTCAAATATGACTAAACACCTGTAGCGATGTGTACAACTAAAAATAACAGATACATCGTTGGGCTGTACTAGTAATAGCTTTAACTTAAAAAAAAAAAAAAAAGTTCTAACTTCAACTTTCAAATACCCAAGCTAAGATACAGTTTCACAAACCCAAACCCCTTTCCATCTTTCCTACTGCATTCTATCTGAACTTTCAGTGGCATTTATAACAGTGTGTTATTTATCATTTGCTGAGTATATGTCATCCTAAGCCACTAGAGTGAGTCTGGCAAAGGCAGAAAGCAGGGGGCTCTACCCTGAATTACACTACCTATTGGAGCAAAAGAAAAGTTAACATTTAGGTTGTAACTTTTGTCCCTTACTTTCCTCAGCCATAAAATAAGAATAAGAATAGTTCCTATCTTACAGTGTTGTTATGGATATTAAATGAACCAATACATATAAAGTACTTAGAACAGTGCTTGACAGAGTCTAAAGTGAAAATAAATGTTAGCTATGATTATCCATCCTTTTTATATCTTTGTAAACTCATCAAGCCTAGCAAAGTGCCTTGCATGTATTGAGTTCAAAGTAAATGTTTATTAAATACAATCGAATTAAACCTAAGAATAAAGATAGTGAATGGGCTGAATGATTCAATCATCGTATAAAAATGCCCTGAAGCCAGGCGCGGTGGCACACGCCTGTAATCCCAGCACTTTGGGAGGCCAAGGTGGGTGGATCACCTGAGGTCAGGAGTTCAAGACCAGCCTGACCTACATGGTGAAACCCAGTTTCTACTAAATACAAAAAATTAGCCGGGTGTGGTGGTGCATGCCCTGTAATCCCACCTACTTGGGAGGCTGAGGCAGGAGAATCGCTTGAACCCGGGAGGCAGAGGTTGCAGTGAGCCGAGATTGCACCATTGCACTCCAGTCTGGGCAATAAGAGTGAAACTTCATCTTAAAAAAAAAAAAAAAAAAAAAAAGGGCACCGAATGCTTTTGCTGAGTGTCGAAAACTCTGCTAGACCTAGGGATAAGGGTGAACGCAAGAGGAAGAGGTTGAAAATATGTCTTTGTTTTATTAACTTAAATGTATTTACTGAGTCCCCTTTACTGTGCCAGGCAATTTTCTCCTGTGTTTTTCTTTTAGGTTTATATATATAAGCCCTGATTGCAAATGCAACCCATTTTTTAAGCAATCCTGCCAGTGGAGGGGGTTTTTAATAAATGTAATTAATAAATCAGTGTATCACATGTTGTACACCAATAAAAAAATTCAAACTTTATTTTGAAATATATCATTTCGCAAAAATTTAAATTCCTAACTAATCTTTCCCTTGGGCAATGTTAAAAGCAGAGCCTGATCCAAAAAAGATAGACTAGAACTTGCCTCAAAAAAAAACCTCAAAAGGGGGAGAGAGATAAAATAAAAATAACTAAGTAAATGTTTTCCTTTTAGTTATAACGTATCTGTAGTCTTTCTTAAAAAGTAGAATACAGGCCGGGCGCGGTGGCTCCTGCTTGTAATCCCAGCACTTTGGGAGGCCGAGGAGGGCGGATCACTTGAGGTCGGGAAATGGAGACCAGCCTGGCCAATGTGGTGAAACTCCCGTCTCTACTGAAAACACAAAAATTAGCCAGGCGTGGTGGCGCGCGCCTGCTACTTGGGAGGCTGAGGCACAAGAATCGCTTGAACCCAGGAGGCGGAGGATGCAGTGAGCAGAGATCGCGCCACTACACTCCAGCCTAAGCGACAGAGTAAGACTCCGTATAAAAATTTAAAATAAAATACAATCTAATTGCTTCTATTCAGATGTGTGGAAGGGAAACCTGCTTTGGTCAGGTAGGATGCAAAGCTTGGAAACTATATGCTTAAGCACGAGGCCAAAGCAGCTAAGCCAATAATGCAGGAGAAGTGGAGACAGCCTTGCGTTTCTGAAAAGGATCCGGTTGGTAAAGCTAGAGTGTGACCCCACATCCCTCTGGCTGGGCCTGGGGACTTGAAGAGCGGTCAGGGGTCAGGCAGGAGTGCAAGGAACCGTACCGTGTTGGAAAAGGAGATTCCGGCGTCGGATCGCTGCACCCTGAGGAGCATCTGGTTACCGTCATCCAAGAAGTTGTTGATTTCAAGACAGTTGCACAACAGTGGCTGATCCCAGAGTTCAGACATCAGCCCGAAGTAATTCTGGGTAGTAGTGAAGATGAAGAGCTTCCGAACGTCCGCAGTCCCGTTCGCCATGATTGGAAGGGGTGGAGGGAAGTTGGCGGTAGGGGGAAGGAATAAGAAACCAGTCCGGAGGGAAGTGAAAGGAAGAGAGGAGCTTGGCTCAAACCCCTAGCCCGACCACGGGACCGCAGAGCTTCGCTGTTGCCAAGGGTAGTCGCTATGGCGACGGAGCGCTACGGCGGCGTAGCTGGCGGCGCGCGGTGGACGTTGCCTTCCCGGGGCACGCGCACGCAAAGCTCGCGGAGGCGATCGACCGCCTCGGAGCTCCTCAGCGGCTCCCTGCGGTCATCGATTGTAAAGGGTTCGGACAAGTTTGTGTTGGCTCTCAAACATGTCTTTTCTTCTTCTTACTGATTTCTTATCACGCATAACCAGAAGAGAGACATCTAGCCTTCAAGTACAGCAGGGTGATCTACATTTAGGAGAGCTGGATTCCAGTACTCCGTCTCCACGTGCACCTGGTAGCAAACCACACTGCCAGCGTCAAGGTACACATCTGTAAGAGGGGTAAATACTTTCTCACAACCAGGAGTGTAGTGCGGATTGTAAGAGATCAGTATTTAAAAATCGCTTTTTAGAGAGGCTTATAAAGAATATGAATTCAATACAATGTTAATTTACTTTCTCAATTGCCCTGTGTTCCTTTCTGTGCTGCTGCATTTCCCAACATTGTTTTTTCTCCTATTATTAATTTTAGAAAAATTTAACCAGCGATTTTTTCATTGCAATCATTACCCGAACACAACCATATTTGTAAAATAGCTAAAATGTACAATGATACTTTTATTTTATAACATAACAACCGCAACTAAATTCTGTGAAAATACGGGCATGAAAACAGTCTTTGTCATTTTCTACCCCATGGCATAAATATAAACTATTAAATTGCTGGTCATTCATCTGAACATTCGTCAAACACTCTCAATTCAGTAATTCTCTTCTAAAAATATTTACTACATGCTATTAGGTTGGTGCAAAAGTAATTTCGGTTTTTTGGCAAGAACTGTAATTACTTTTGCACCAGTCTAACACAATTTGCCAAGTACCGAACTAGGCCCTGGGGACACAGTTCCTGCCCTCAGGAAGTGTTTGCTGTAGTCATTCATCACCTCAGCACTGGTTTGGCCTAAGATCCTAGGGTACATAAACATATACAGATTTTTTGTTTCACTTAATAATCATAACCTCCCCTTAAAACTATATTGTTTGAGAATTAGAAGGAGAGTCCTTTCATCTGCTGAGCAACTTAAGATTTTGGAGTGGGAACTTAAAAAAAGCTGAACTGCTCTAAATTATAAAAGGAAATGAATGTAAATTCTCATGAAATATCCAAACGGTGGGAGATGGGAGTCTGGCCACTGGATGGGAAAACATCCAAACAGTGATATGGAATGCTGACCACTGGGTGGGGAAAAAAATCCTAACAGGAACCCAAGATGACTGTGTAGCTAATAAAAAGATTTTGAAAGCCAAAGTGACCACAATGGTTACAGAGTTTCTTGCTCTGCAATGGGCATTATCACTCTTACCAAGGTCTTCAGGAAAGTCTCCATTACCCACAAGCACTCGGTCTGGTGAGTTGTTTCGGTGGAAATGTATGAAATGGCTGAATCAAGCTTCCATAACAATATGGTGAATAAAAAGGCAACACATGTAAGAAGAAGAGTCTAGAAAGCAGATGAGATCATGAGTATGTCATCCTTCTAAGAATTTTTAGAACTCTTGAGGAAACTTCAGGCTTCCACAAACTATGAAATTCAAGTTTAACAACGATCTCAAACACGGAAGCTCCCGTTGACATGTAAACCCCATGAAAAAGAGGTTTTGTGTTTCCTTTTCACTACTATATACGAAAAATGAAGAATAGAGTGGGAAGAAAAGACAGATATGGACTTTATTTATTGTATCAAGCATACAATAAAGAAGAAAGAACCTCACAGATTAAATAACTTACACAAAACCACAGAGATGGTAAGTGGTAGAACCAAGATTCATACCAAAATCCAATTCTGAGCCAATCTCTATATACCGTATCACAGTGATAGCCAGATATCCACCAAAATCTATTTTTCCCTTCCATAGCTACCATCCAGGTGTGCCCGTGTGACTAATTCTCACCAATAAAATGTGAGAAGAAGTAATGTGTGTGTCTTCAGGGCAAAGTTTTAAAGAAGTGAGAGTACCTTTACCTTTTGCCAGCTGGATGCAGATAACAACAAAGCAACAGGGATGGCAAAACTTTCAAAGACTGGGACCCTAGGACCCTGAATCACAGTGTGGAATAATGTCTGCAGTTGTTAAATAATCAAGAAATAAACTTTGTTGTGTTTGAGGCATTATACATTAAACTGTGTGAGGCTATTTTTATGGCAATTTAGGCTACTCTAACCAAAAGAGTAATTGATATCCATATTGTAGTAACGATATTTTTTTTTTAATGTGGGGCATTGGTTTAGCAGTTGGCAGGCAGGTGGCATAAAAACAGGAAGGGAAGGCCCAAAACTTTCTGAGCCAAGGTTTCCTAATTTTGTCCTATATCCCATTTCCCAAGCTTTTTGGTGACCTTTTTATACTTTATACTTTAAAAAATTATTTTTATACTTAAAATATTACTGACAGGCAGAGTGGCTCACGCCTGTAATCCCAGCACTTTGGGAAGCTGAGGCAGGCAGATCACGAGGTCTAGAGTTCGAGACCAGCATGGCCAATATGGTGAAACCCCGTCTCTACTAAAAATATAAAAATTAGCTGGGCACAGTGGTGCATGCCTGTAATTCCAGCTACTCGGGAGGCTGAGGCAGAAGAATAGCTTGAACCCGGGAAGCAGAAGTTGCAGTGAGCCTAGATCGCGCCACTGCACTCCAACTTGGAGTTGGACTCTGTATCAAAAAAAAAAAAAAAAAAGTTACTGAAGGCTCCAAAAGAATTTTGTTTCTGTAGGTTATTTCTATCAACATTTACTGTAATCAAAATTAAAACTGAGAAATTTTTGAAATATGTATTAACTTATCTATTTTAAAATAATCATAAGACCATTCTTGTTAAAATAAATAACATATATTTATGAAAATAATTATGTTTCTAAAAGGTGAAAAAAATCAACGAGAAGAATGGCATTGGTTTACATTTTTGTTAAGTCCCTTTCCTGCCTGCCTCAGCAGAAGACAACTGGATCCTCTATATGCTTCTGTATTCCATCTCTTGCAATACATTGTTTGGATTGAAGTATATAAAGAATATCCAGCCTCACACAGATAGGTAGTTTAAAAATTGAGAAGCTAAAAAATGAAGAATATTTTAAGAGATACTTGTGAATATTCTTTTATAGTAAACTAACACTCCACAAGTAGTAGTTTCTTAAAGAACAGTTAGAAGTTAGAATTTGGGACCATATCAATGAATATTTCATACTCAGTTACATTAAAATCCACTGGTTTTCTAGCAATTTGAATGTATCTTTTACTCTCACATAATTTCATAACATCATACATTGGTCATTTAGAAAATATTGGTTCACTAAGCTATGAAGATCTTCCAAATATTGATACATTTCCTTATACAATATTTTTAAAAATCACATTTATTAATACACCACTGATCTCATAAGGAAAAGTCTTTTTAGAGACAGGGTCTTTCTCTGTCACCCAAGCTGGAGTGCAGTGGCTTGATCATATGTCGCTGTAGTCTCAAACTCCTGTACTCAAGTGATCCTCCCACCTCAGCCTCCTAAAGTGCTGGGATTACAGGAATGAGCCACCTCACCTGGCCAAGAAAAAGTCTTCATGTATGGAGAGGTTGTCAAACTTACAGTAGACAATTTAAGTTATCCAAGAATCTGATTTTTGCAGGAATGCTTGAATTTTATCATTGGCCAGTTAGGTCAAATAAGGTCAGCTGTTTCCCTGGAAGTGATAAGCTCATGTCATTCATTTTTAAGAAAAATTTCTGCCAAATATCAAAGTCTGATTAACATTAGTTGTTATTCTTTCAAGTAAAATTGGTCTTCCATGAAAAAAGAACAGCTAGTTTAGATCATAACTCAATCACAAAATTATTTTCCTTGAAACAACCATTATTAATACTTCAATGCAACAGAGTGTTTTATGGTATATTATTTCATTGTTCAAAATATTGAAATGACTAGTACTGAAGGTTTAAGATTTAATAAAAGGAATACATTTTACTCCTTTATCCAGGAGATTCTTAAATGAAACTGAAATCTTTTCCAGTGAATGCATGCATGTGGAGAATAGATGATTACTAAAGCAGTTTGGTGCCCCACCCTTGATTTGTGTCAACTTGCCAGCTGTTTTAGCCACTGCATTGTGTTTCATTGTTGTGTAACAAACTACTACAAATTTAGTGGCTTAAAATAACACCCATGTATTAGCTGAAAGTCTGATAAGTCAGGAGGCTGGCTGCTGTATGCTAAGGGTCTCGTAGGCATAAATCAAGATGTCAGCCAGGCTGCATTCTCATTTGGAGCTTAGAGTCCTCTTATAGTTGATGCAGAATGCATTTTCTTGCAGTTGTAAGACTGAGGTCCTCATGTCTTTGCTGGGTGTCAGCTGGGGCCACTCAGCAATTAGATATTGCCCACATTCTTATCCTCCATCTTTAAAGCCAACAGTAGAGAACTTCCTAACACATCTAAGCTCCCTTGTGCTTCAAATCTCTTTTGTAACAGGAAGAAGCCAGTTCCTTTTAAGGGTTCACTTGATTAGATCAGGCCCAACGAATAATCTCCTTTCTCATTAGCTCAAAGTCAACTGATGAGTAAACTAGGCATGGGAGTGATATACCATCATATTCACAGATTTCCTCCACATTCAAGGTTAGGGGGCTCTTCCAAGTGTGCACACCAGAGAGCAGGGGCCTTGGGGCCTTCCTACAATTCTGACTACCATAGCTGCCGTTGCTACTGCACCATCAATGAAAATGTCAAGCACAGCAGCAGAGATACATAATGTTTCACTACTATTGTGAAAAAAGTTCTGACCTCACAAGGTCCCCTGAAAACATTTCAAGTTCCTCCAGAAATCTAGCCTTCTAGATGATTTCTAAGGTATTGGCATCTATTCCATGAAAGTGAATATAGGATAAAGATTTTTTTCCATTTTACCCATTATGTTTGATAAACATTGGCAAATACGTTAAATATATAGTGTTGGTTATAAAATATTGCCCTACTTATTAAATAGATACCTTGTAATTTAGTAAATTTAAGGGAAAAAATACTAGTCAAGTTGGTAGAGTAAATGATACCCAGATAGCTGGTAAAACATTGTTTCTGGTTGTATTTGTGAGGATGTTTCAGGAAAAGATTAGCATTTGAATCAATAGACTGAATAAGAAGATAGCCCTCACCAATGTGGACAGGCATCATCCAATCCCTTAAGGACTCAAATAGAACAAAAAGGCAAGGAAGGGTGAACTTGCTGTCTTCTCATGGTGGGCCATCCATTTTCTGCTCTAGAAAATCAGAACTCCTAGCTTTTGGACCTTTTGACCAGAATTTACACCAGCAGCACACCATGTTCCAAGGTCCTGAGACTCAGGCTGAATTACACCACCAACTTTCCTGGTTTTCCAACTTGCAGACAGCATAACATGGGACTTCTTGGCCTCCATAATTGGGGGAGGAAATTCCCATAATAAATATCCTCTTAAATATCTATTTTTACCCTGTTGATTCTGTTTCCCTGGAGAACCCTGAGTAATGCAGATCATTTAATGTTCCTTCAAATTCATATGTTGAAACTTAATCCCTAGTGTGATATTATTAAGAGATAGGGCTTTGGAAGGTGATTAGGTCTTGAGGATGGAGCCCTCATGAATCAGATTAGTTCCCCTATAAAGGAGGCCCAGTAGAGCTTGTTCACCCCTTCCATTATATGAGGACATATAGAAGGCACCACCTAGGAGGAACAGGCTCCCACCAGATACCAAATCTGCTGTTGCTTTCATCTTGGATTTCCCAGCCTCCATAACTGTGAGCAATAAACTTATATTATTTACAAATTACCCAGTCCAAGATATTTTGTTATAGCAGCCCACAAACGAAGATGATACCCTACACTGAAATCTGATATTTACCTCAAATACTTAAATATATTTACCTTTACACATTTTTATGACTCTTTGTGGAATAAAAGGAATTCTATTTCTTCTGACTTTCTAAATCAGTGAATAGTTGCTAACCATTACTTCTGGGTCTAGCAGGGAGCCAATTCTTCCTGCAGTCAATTGCACTGAAAATATACAGGGATGTCGAGTTGATGGGTGCTGACGAGTTGATTGGTGCAACACACCAACATGGAACAAGTATACATATGTAACAAACCTGCATGTTATGCACATGTACCCTAGAACTTAACGTATAATAATAATAATTTAAAAAAAGAGAAAATATACAGGGAAAGAGGAAGGAGATATGTAAGCAAGGGTGTTAGTCTTCATTGGTTTGTAACACGTAGTTGAAGATATTTCTTATATCTGTACTCTTGCCACCCCCTCCCCCAATGATGTCCTATGATGTTATCATTGAAGAGGGGAAGAATACCCAGAAATGTGATAATGTGGGGATGATTTTCACCTATCTCCTCTAACAAGAGAACCAGAAACAGTCATTAGAAGATAACAAAATCAAGGGGTAGCATTCCTTCTTGCGAATAATATTTCTGTGTTTCATTATAAGAACATCCAGACAGTATATTTAAATAATTTAAATCTTAACTTTTCTATCAGATAATAAATATCATTTATTTGAATGTTAGTGCTTCATGTTTTAAAAATTACATATCAAAGTCACTTTTAAATACATTTAAATATTAATAGCAAGGATTGCAGGAAATACAGCAGACTATTCTAAAACTGTTATCTTTTAAAATAAAATGAATACCAGTCTTGGGATGAAAATACATATATATATATATACACACACATATATATATATTCTTAAAAGTATAGCTTTTTGATGCTATACAAGTACTTCTTAGTAAAAACTGTTTCTAGTTCTTGAGCTGTGATTATAATTACCTTATATAAAAATTCTCTTAAGTAGTCACATTGCTTTTTGACAATACATCTTACTGGGATTGAGGGAAAAGAGAACATGTGAAAAAGTAGATACTGGCTCCCAAAGTTTCTGCACATCACTTCCATTTACATTTTATTGGCCAAGCAAACTACACAGTCACATCTAGCTGCAAGTGGGCAGGTAAGTGATACCATACCTTGTACACAAAAGGAGAATTATAGAATATTTGAGAGCAACCCTAATGACTACCATGCTTTCTAATGTTTTTTCCTTTTTCTTTCTTTTCTTTCTTTTTTTTTTTTTTTTTTTTTTGAGACAGAGTCTCACTCTGTCCCCCAGGCTGGAGTGCAGTGGCACGATCTTGGATCACTGCAACCTGCGCCTCCCGGGTTCAAGTGATTCTCCTGCCTCAGCCTCCTGAGTAGCTGGGATCACAGGCTCCTGCCACCACACTCGGCTAACTTTTTTGTTTTTTGTATTTTTAGTAGAGAATACACCAGTTTCACCATGTTGGCCAGGCTCGTCTTAAACTCCTGACCTCAAGTGATCTGCCTGCCTTGGCCTCCCAAAATGAAGAGATTATAGGCATTAGCCACCGCGCCCAGCCTACTGTTTTTCAAATTAACAAAAACAAATCCTGCTTCACTAAGCCAAAGAAGCTGTGCTCTTTCTTTTTACTCTGCCACAATAACCAGTAGTGTTCTAGACAGTGGCTGCGCTCATGACAAAGAACAGAGTCTCCAGCTGACCTTTAACAGGTAGTATGAACAAGCAAGAAAATTGTGCTGTCCTAAACAACTGAGCTTCTTTGGCTTCTTTGTTGCTCTGGCCTAATCTAACCCATCCAGACTTCTGCAGATAGGGTAAGAACTTGGCTTCAGCCATGGTACCCACCTACCCCATTGTCTTACACCCAGGCCATTTCACTAATTTACATGGTCTACCAGGCCCAGAAGGCTTGCAGGTTTGTAAAGCTGCTTTATGTAATGCTGTCTTAATGAAATTTGTTGCACTTACACTAGATTATGTGATAATCACTTGTCTGGTAAAGATATTGCTTTTAATTTTGCCATTCAGGATAATAAAGTATGCTAATAAAACTGTGTTAAGGCCCTTAATATAAACAATTTCAAAACACATTACTAGTTAATCTTTTCCTCTATGAGGATGCTAATTATACTTTTACATGGTTTGAAGTTGCTTTCTTTACTGTGTGCATTATCTAGCTTATCTGTTATTTGCAGGAAATAGTCTTGCCTGAATGTCCTTTAATGTCATTTAAAAAGAAATACATACCCACTGATGTAAATGCTGAAGGGAAAGCTTTTTACACCATGTTAACTAATAATAAAGATGTTCACATAAATTGTTATTTTGAGTCTTTTTTTCTATCTCCATTTTTATTTACATAAAATGATTGTTAAATAACATGCAATTAAATCAGAGCTTTCTGCTTCACAGCCTGGCATCTTTTTGGATAGATTCTGTGATAAAATAACTCTCTGACATCACAGCTTGTTGCTATGAGAATAGAACATCAAAAATTTGGCAGTGTCAACCTACTCAGCAGGGTAGCTCAGGATAAATTTAAAGTAAAAGAGATCAAATTACAATTCTCATTTTTCAAGCATTGGTTGGCACCTTTAATCCCTAAAGATATCTAATCAAATGTGAAATTTGAGATTTTACACCTTTAAGGAACACATTCACTGAAACTACTGGAAATTATTCCTATCTTGTGTCTAGTGTTCTTGTCAGGAATGGGGCTGTGAAGTCCATGAGGACACATTTGGGGAAGTCCTTTGTTAGAGAAAAGAGAGGGATCTCTAAGGTATCCATGTGATGCAGTTGTTTCCATCGGGTTGAAACGTAGCTCCTGATGGTTCAGCAACCTACAAACTAAAAAGATAAGTTATTTGAGCTTCCTTCTGGGGAAACTCTGGGAGCTTGATAGTTGTTTTAAGGCTCAAAAAATCAGTGTCTTTTGGTCCAGGCACATGGTTTATTTAACAATGTAATTCTTTTCCAAACTTAGTAGGCTTTCTGATGTATTTGCTCTTAGTTCCATATTCTAAATTCCATATTCTAGTTATTTCCTATATATGATTCCAAAGAATGATCTTTTTGCTTACTCATACCCATGTCTTCCTCTCTCAACTTGATGGTTATCCTGAGGCTATATGAAACAAGGTTTAAATAGCAAGGTTAAAACCCTTAGTCTGAGCTTTGCCCAAAGATTCTATCACTTTTCTTAACTGAGAGATCTTTTAGTGCCTTTACCACTTACAACTTTGTCTTTTTCAGTCTTATCTCTTATTAGAAATTAGGAGCAGTCAGCCCCTCTAAACCTGAGAGACCCCTGATCTCTAGGATTCCTTAGTATCCTTCTATTCTTTCTAGAAGATTAACCAGTTCTCATCTGAGCTCATATTTTTCTTGTAAATCTTGCGAAAGGCCAATACACATTATCACTTGCTATAGCCAATACACTTTGTCACTCTGCCTCTAGCTATTTTCCATAGAGTTAGATTCTTACTAGGTTAATGGTCTCCCTTCTACTTCTCATTGGGAAGTATCACTGAATATTTTAACAAGGCATGTTAAAAATCTCTAGATAATCAACCTACTAATCTGTTTCTTTGCTGCCTGTTGCATGACCACTAATTCTATACAATGTATTTTAAGTTTCTGCATGCAGCATCTTCATTCTAAGCACCAACATCTATATCCATGTGGTAGTTGTTACTGTCATCTAACAAATGTTTCTGGCTTTCCTCTTTCTTGGCACTTCTCTGCTCCCTTTAAAGACAGGTATGATCTTATGACTTGCTTTGATCTTTGAATTCTATGTAGAAGTAATATATCACATATACACAAAAATACTAAAAGCCAATATGATTTACCATAGTTCTTTCTCACCATCATGGTAATCATGGAAGTATAAATCAAGACAGTGTTTTTATCAGTTTAGTTCCCGGAGTAGCTTGGATGGGTAGGATCTTATCAATAACCTACCATGAACAAGAAATAAACCTTTGTTACGATAGCATATTGATATTTTAATTTTGGTTACTATAACATAGCCTAGTCCTGATAGACAATCAAGGTACGGCAAACGTTATTATAACAACTCCCAAATTTTAGTGGCTTAACCTAAGAATTTTATTTCTCCTTCTTTTGACAATTCAATGTGGTACTTGGCAGGCAGTCTTCCATGTGATGATTCAGGAATCTAGACCGCTTCCATTTTATAGCTCCACTATCCCCTAGGACTATGGAATTCTCTCCTGGGTTATTTAAATCTGGTTGATTGACAGGTAAAGAGTGAAGTCTCATGTACATATTGGCATATACATGCAGGAGATGTATATGGCGATTCCTGACTTCAAGGGTGGATAGGAAATGTATTTTTTTTGTCAGAGTCTTGTTCTGTCACCCAGGTTGGAGTGCAATGGTGCAATCTCAGCTCATTGCAACCTCTACCTCCAGGGTTCCAATGAGGGAAATGTAATCTTTATTGTACCCTGAAATAGGATAGAATGACTTAATCAACACATATCATTCTCTGACACAGTGTGCTTTACAAATCTGGTGCTCCATTGAATGAACCTATAGGTCAATCGGGCCTTTACTTGTTTTTAAACTGTATGCAGGGCAGATTTTAAGCGCATGCAACTTGTGCGATGTCACAGGGCATCATGCTTAGAAAGGCCTTTCAGTTGGTTTGATGATGTGTTCTCACAGAGCACTACATAATTTTTTAACAAGAGGCTCTGCATTTTCATTATGTTCTGGGTCCCACAAATTATGCACCTGGTCCTAAGTGTAGGTTGCATCAGAAAGATGTGCAGTGGAAGCTTTAACTGCATATGAAATGTGAAAGAGTTCAGTGAAGTTATCTAAGAATCTCTACTTGTTTAGCCTATAGAGAGATAATGTCTTGAAAGAATTGTTATATTTTGTTCTATTTTTGTTTTCTTTATATTCTTGCTCATGATCATTATAGTCAGTGTCATTATCTAAAAGAAAATTATAAGCTGTAAATCAGAAATGGAAAGAAATACAGTTGGTTTACTATTTACTTTAAAAACATAATCTTGAAATACCACAATATTTAAAAAATGCTATTTAAACCAAAAACTGTTGATTTTCATAAGCTATGTTTTCTTTAAAAACAAGAAGGCTCTTGCAAATTACAAGTTCAGGCCCTGAAAGAGGAAGATCATAGATGCTATGCCATAACAATTGAAAGTCATCTTAGCTAGAAATAGAGTTCAAAAGTTGGATAGGGCTTGAACTTGGAAGAGGTCTTTGTTGTGAAACTAGAGAAGAGGGAATAGGCCTCTGAGGAACACGTATTGAGGAACAGCATCAGCATCAAGAGACACCAACACTGTCATTGCCAGAGACGAGAGCAAGGTGGGTGCCAAATAAATGTCCAACTCTTTGCAGACCATTAACTGCCTTTCTAAGAATAACTGCCTCTGCTGCAACCATGTGAACTGATCTTCTCTGTGCTGAGTGGTCCTCACCAGTGGCCTTCTATAACTGCTCATGTGTTACCTAGGGATTTTCCAAAGAAGTTATGCATAGCCATGGCCCAAGAATTTGCTGAATCCCATTCAAACTGCCCAGTGTAGATGACCCTATTTTCAATGGCTGAAAACATGGTTATGGTTAATATCTCTGCAACTAAAGATGAAGTCTTCAAAAAGTGGAGTGATATAGATGAGAAAGCTCCATTATCAGAATTTGGGTGGGGATAAAAACCAAGACACCTCACTCCTTTTACATATCTCCTTCATTGCAACTCCTTCCTTTGATTCTGTAAAATACTTAAAAATAAATCCTCTTGCTAAATGTAGAATTTGATTTTTGTTTAATGTACTCTAAAGACCTCAACTGATACATGGTTTTGTACCCTTTAGCAATTTTGATAACATTGTTATCAAAATATTTAACATTTATTTTCTCATGTTTTTCAACAACACAATGCTGTGATGTCTAGATAAGGCAAGTATTATTATTTTATCTTACAAAGAACAAAACTGAGTCACAACATAGTTAAATGTTTATCAAGGTTGCAAAGTTAAAAAGGAAATTCATCAGTCTAATGGTGGTTCTCATTTTAACAAACCCTTTACACTATGCCACTTTGCAATGTTAAGTCTTGGAAGTGTATGGTGCGATAAACGTCTGTTCAGCAAATACCACAATTAGGAAACTACACTTAAGAACATACCCAATGCAAGCTGTCTCCATTCAACTTTAGTCTTCTCTACCATCTCATCAAACAAAAAGGGAGTTCTCTGCAGCAAGTCATCAAAACAATACAACCTCTGCCAGTAATTTTGGTTCTATGAACTACTTTTTTTAAAGACAGAGTCTTGCTTTGTCACCCAGACTGGAGTGCAGTGCCATGATCTTAGCTCACTGCAACCTCCACCTCCCAGGTTCAAGAGATTCTCCTGCCTCAGCCTCCACATAGCTGAGATTACAGGCATGTGCCACCACGCCCGGCTAATTTTTGTATTTTTATTAGGGACAGGGTTTTGCCCATGTTGGCCAGACTGGTCTTGAACTCCTGGCCTCAAGTGATCCACTCACCTTGGCCTCCCAAAGTACTGGGATTACAGGCAAGAGTCACAGCACCTGGCCTGAACTACTGTTCTTCATTTGGGGTACATATTCACATATGGGAAGGTAAATCAGGTGTACTGTTTAATACAGTTTCCCACCTGAACACTTGTTCTTAGTCTTCCTGGTTAGGTTTCAAGCTGAAATTGCTCTGTCCTTGGCCAGCTTATATATAAGACATTGCTTTCTACCTATGATCCCACATCCAGAAGTTTTTAGATTCTTACCTTTCCAAAAGCATCCAACCTAGGCAGCTCTTTTGAATCATTACTCTTTCTTCCTGTACTTCACTATTTTCCAAATTTTCTTTATTTTTCCCTATTCACTATGACTTTTTAATAATTTATTTTAGAAGAGTTTTAATTTTGTGGAAAAATTGCAATGATACTACAGAAACTGCTCATATATCCCACACCCAGTTTCCCCTATTACTAATGTCTTACATTGGTATGGTACATTTCCCAAAATGAATGAACCAATGTTTATTTTTTTCAACTAGACTTCACTTTTTGATAGGAAATGGTAAGTTTCTAGAATATGTGGGATGAGACATATTGCTGTGACCACCTTTGAAGAATATAATCTGCCATGTTGAGGTATAAGCAGAAACCAATCTTACGCATTTTCCTACTGCCTCTTTAAAACTGCACTGTGAACTCATTTTTCCCTACGCTTTGAAAAAAATTTCAGTCCAATCTCTTACTGTAGTAGGCTGTATTTACCTTTACTTAATGTTTCTCTGCAGGAGGATTGTACATTCCTGCCCTCATGACCTCAGGTGTAGCCACATGACTTGAACAGGATTAATGTGTCACTTCAGGGCAGAATCCTCGACAGGCAGCATGAGGTTTACCATGTTGTTCTTTCCCTCTGTCATGATGACAAGCAGTGTTCTAGGTAGTGACTATTCCCTCAGTCTAGATCCCAGAATGAACCACAGTCACAGCCAAGCTTTAGGATGTAGGGGGTAAGCGTCATGAGTTACATAGTTCTGCACTTCTGGGCCTCTCTAAAATACAAGTTCTTGTAGGCTATACTGAAACGCCGAAACAAAAAATCCTGTCTTGACATCTCATTTCTACTAGTCTCTTAGTGTTATCTTTCTGTAGATTTATGTGCATGAAACATTTCACAAAATTTTTAACTACAAAGTTGTTTTAAAAATCAACATTAATACATGGAAGGGAGAGCATCTGCACAGATCCGGGACCACAATAACATGTGGCATCCCATAAATCACTTAATGTCTGTGTTGCTTGTTATTCTTGCAAGTGGGAAAGTCCTATTTTAAAGAGGTGTTAAGAAAAACTAAACTATGTACGGAATATATAAATTAACACATCTTAGAGTACTATTTTTGGATACCTTGACAGAGATATAACTATTTTAAGAGATGTTTTTCATGGCTTTGTTTTATAACTCCCAAAAGCTAAGGGATGTATATATGACCAAGATGCCAAATAGATAATAGAACTGGGTCTCAGTTTTCTTGCTTAATTACTTCCCTATTCAGCATAAGTATTATTTTTGTTGTTTTTTTCCTACATCCTTCTGTATAACAACAGGATAAGATGAAAGATAAAGGAAATTATATCCCTTTCCTAAAGTCACTTGAGTGTCTTCTTTGGATCTGAAACCAGAACACACAGGCTTCCGCTTCAGGTAACTACTTCATCCCTCCCTTCCTTGTCATTACCTTCATTTTAAAAATTCTACTGCACGACAGAGAGCCACAGTACTCGTCATAGTTTGTTTCTGTATTAGAGGTATCTTTTTTGATGCAAAATCATGCACTATGTGTGCATCGGTGAGCAGCAGAAAATATTAAAGCCACATAACTAGGCATTTCTATACTTCTCATAGGTAGCAAGGCTATCAGTATGCCCCGTTATGAGAGTAATTAGGGTGATGAAGAGCCAACTTTTGGGAATGGAGTTTTGCCAGTAGCAGTAGGTACTGACCAGACAAGAGAATGAAGAGGTAGATGGATGTGAATGGTCTACATGACCCAGAAATTGCCATCCCTTTGATATCATTGACAAGCATAGATCATGAACCCTAATTCCTATTCATACAATTCTCTTAAATGCAGATAGCATACATAGAGTCATATATTGCTTATTGACAGGAATACATTGTGAGAAATGTGTTGTTAGGCAGTTTCATCATTGTGTGAACATCATAGAGTGTACTTATACAAACCTGGATGATATCGCTTACTACATGCCTAGGCTATATGGTATAGCCTATAGATCCTAGGCTACAAACCTGTACAGCATGGTACTGTACTGAATACTGTAGGCAATTTTAACACAATTGTATTTGTGTATCTCAAAGTACCTAAACATAGAAAAGGCACAGTAAAAATACAGTATTATAATCTTAAGGGACTATCATCGCATATGCACATCTTGATCAAAATGTCGTTATGTGGTGCATGACTATTTCTCCCTCCAGACTGGCAGCTCCATGATTGCAGGAGTCATGTCTGCCTTTTATATTCTTAGGCCCAGTAAAGCTCCTGGTTGAAGTGATGATTAAATATTTTTTGAGTAGATAGACTAAATGAAAACCACACATAGATCCAGCCTTTTGTCTTTTTTTTTCAGAGTATTCTATGGGTGTCAGTAGGCTCCTGTTCAGTTACTGCATTCAGCTCAGTGTCCAGGATTTCCATGTATAGTGCGGTCTTCCTTTGTTCAAAAGTGATTCCTTATGGTCCAATGGCCTATGAACTAAGAGGCAATAATCTATTTCCCACTCTCGCCCAATAAATAATGGTGAAGAAGGGACACAATTATCACAATAAAAAATTCCTATTTAAAAAAGAACAGAAGATGAGATGAGATGTGCAGTGGTCTTTGGTCTATAGCAATGCTGGTAGCCTGCAAGACAGGCATTATGAAATTCCCTACACTTTGATCAGGCCCTGATTCTACTCTCTGGAAGGACACACCTTTAATATCATCCTCTGAGATCTTTCTTTCCATCCTTTAGGTTTTGTTCCATTTCTTTGGTCCTCCTTGGGAAAATGGGCTGTTTAGCTTTTGCAGCTCACTTCTTGAAGAAATAAGCTTGGCTATCTCTAATAGTTTTGGCATTATCATTTATTTTGTGGTTTGTTTTGCACATTTTATATAAATTTTGTTTAGGAAGCATATTCATAAAAATATCCATTTTAAGTGTACAATTCAATGAATTTTGACAAGTATATATACTATTACTTCAATCAAGACATAGAATATGTTCATCACCCAAAAAGTTCCCTTATGTTTCTTTGCAGTCAGTCTTCCCCGACTCACTCCATCTCTGTCCCCAAGTGTCACTGATATGCCATTGCTATAAATAAGTTTTACATGTTCTAGAATTTCACCAAATATCCAGCTAGCAGTAACATCTCCAATTGCTACATAGATGTTATAATATTGTTTAAACTGTGTGTGACTCAAATTCAAATAAGAACTGCACACTGAAAATGACTGACATATCCTTTAAGTCTCTTTTAATTTCCTTCTCTCTCCTCTCATCCTAATAATTTGTTGCAGAATTTGGGTCATTTGTCCTGTAGACTTTTCTGACATCTAGATATTGCTGATTGCATTGGGTATTTAACATGTTCCTCTGTCCTGTGCTTTTTGCAGATGGTAGTTGACTTTCTCTGATTCTGTTTTGATTTTTTTTGGCCTCATGCGTTTTTAAATGGGTTGAAGGATCATATACTTTAACATTCTTTCGGTTTTAAGTAACAGAGAATTGAACTAAATATGCAAAATAGTGAAATTCGTTGGTTCACATAACTGAAAATTCCAGGGCATATCATGGATTTGGGGCTCATATCATATAATCATATTCTGGTTTTTCTATTTTTCTGCTTGCTACTGCTCTCTTCTGAGTTTTGGCTTCATTCTCTGTACCTTCTCTGGTTCAAATCCATAGGAAATAAAATTGCTTCCTGGTAGTTTAATTTTGTGTCACTGGCACTCATTGGCCTAGCCTGAGTATGCGTCCATCCTGAACTAATTAATAACACTAAGGAAATATGATATTCGGATTGGCCAGATTAGGGTGCCATGGTGAAGGTAGTTTCACAGGAACCACTTCAACTGTTACTCAGACTTTTAGTCTTCTCCCATGACAGTTGGTTTGCAGAGATAAATTTATTTTACCAACATAATTACTAACGAATTTCTACTATGTCTTTACATACAATAACCATTATTTAAAAACAGTATTTCCACCTAAGTGCAAGTGAATAGATTACAGTGTGTTTTGGTTAGTAAGGTCTAGGGGGAGGCTCCTTAGAACTGTCCCCCAAATTTCTCCCTACTAAGTAGCGGTCATCTACTATCTGTTATCGGAGAGGTGAGCTCTGCGGAAATAATGGTAGAGCTAAGTTTCAATACAGGACAAAGTGATATGCAAAGGTAGGGAAAAGGGAGAAGGGGGAGTGGGAGGCTGATCACAGGCCCATAAAGAAAACACGCAAGACACAGGGTGACAATGTATTTAAGGGGTGGGAACACTTCAGGTGAGGTTATCGTGTGGAAGAGCTCAGAAGTGGAACTTGGTCTACTTTACCAGGTTATTTTTAACGTCAACTGCAAAGTATTAGTAGTTTCATTTTTTGGCGGTGACTGCCAGCATCAGAGCGCGGCAGAAACTCCATGAGAAACGTCAGGATACTCTGGACCGAATACAGAATTCCGCGGCAGCCGCAGTGGCGAGGGTCAGACAGCTTCCCCCTGCCTGGCCTACCTACGAGTGGCAGAAGCAACCGGAATCACGCCCCTTCCCGGGACCGGCTCCGCGATCGCGTCACTTCCGGGCCTCAGCGATTCGCCTCCGGGTTAGGCTGAGCCTTCTGCTTTCTGTGACTGGTGGAGCTGCCGCGCTGTCCGCGTTATCTCCTCCCGGTGAGAACGAACCGCAGTGTTCACCGGCGAGGAGCCAGCCCTGTCCCGGTCAGAGAAAGACGACGAGGATACCTGGGAGCGGGCGTCGGCCGGGCTGGGCCGCGCCGGTGCGGGCTGGCGACTCTGCTCCTCCGCTTGCTGCTGTCTCTGGGAACTGGGTGCCAGCGCTGAGGGGCTTCCAGCGGACAGGGACCCCCTTCCCCGGCTCCCCTGCCCACCCTGCCGGGGAGGGCGGAAGATGCCGGTGAAGAAGAAGAGAAAATCCCCTGGGGTGGCAGCCGCAGTAGCGGAAGACGGAGGCCTCAAAAAGTGTAAAATCTCCAGGTACCATCTCCCCCCACCCTTCAAGCTTCCCTCCTCCCTCCTTTGCTGGACAACTGGAGGAAAAGGAGTCGGGCCCGGCCTGCCGGGCTGGGGCTGGAGACAGGTGAGGCCCCTTTGATCGAGCTAGGCGGTAGGTGCCGAACACCGCGAGTCTCCGCGCCCGACCCGACCTCGTGTTCGAGTGTGTGCACGCTGGCGTTTATGGAGAGACTAGAAGAGCCGCCCACGTTTAGAGTCTACGTGCCCTGCAGGGTGGGGAACAGATGCATATGTAAATTGCGCTGCCCCCCACCCCCACCCCACAACCGACCCTCAATCTCCTACTCCCGTATCGCTCCTCTGCCCTTTATTTCTAGACTTAGAAGTGAGTGCAGTTCCGCGGAAGGGTCACTTCTAGAATTTCTTTGTAGAGTGTGAAGAAAGCAGCACATAAGGAATCTTGTCAACTGTCTTGGGAATGGTAGAAAGGAAAACTTGTATGCTGTAATTGGCCTCCATATTTAGTATTTGGAGTGGCCTAACCCGGAAGGTCCCAGCAGGAGGCCTTTTAAATTGCAGGAGCCCCATTTTCTGGAAGTATAGTGCCTCACCTATGCCAAGTGCCTGTGTGCAGAGTTGGAAAGGCCCTGCATGCTTTTTGTCTTCTAGCATTCAGGACGCTGTTCGCTCTCAGCATAAATTAAATGATTTGTGAACTCTTGTACTCTGTCCTATTGGTAAGAAAGAAGACAAGGCAGAACTATATAGTAGTAGTTCTTTGATCCCTTTGTAGCACATCCTGGAGGCATCACAGCAAAATTATATGCTACAAAAAAATAACAGCAATTTTGGTGTGAGAAGTGGTTTTTGTTTTTTGTTTTTTTTTCTTTGTGACGGAATCTTCCACTGTCGCCCAGGCTGGAGTGCAGTGGCGCGATCTCCGCTCACTGCAACCTCCGCCTCCCGGGTTCAAGCGATTCTCCTGCGTCAGCCTCCTAAGTAGCTGGGATTACAGGTGTCCACCACCACACCCTGCTAATTTTTTGTATTTTTAGTAGAGACGGGGTTTCACTATGTTGGCCAGGCTGGTCTTGAACTCCTGACCTCGCGATCCGCCCGCCTCGGCCTCCCAAAGTGCTGGGATTACAGGCGTGAGCCACCTCGCCCGACTGAGAAATGCTTTTTTAAAAAATACCCATATTAGCTGCCTTTTCATCAATGTTTGGCACTTGATATGACAACTTAAGGTGCTACTATTAAAAGAAGACAGTAGCCAGGATTATAAGAAGGAAGTAATGCTAGAGCTCTCCTTAAACAGAGATCTGCTTAAACTGTGAGGTAGATGACTTATCTAGTCATCTTTTTTGTATATTGGTCGACTTTTTTCCCTCATTACTGTGTTTTGGTAAAGGAGTCTAAGAAGTATTTCTTGGGCTATTAATGTGAAAGATGATACACTTTTCTTATACCTCTTGTTAGCCAACATTAGAATTTGACATGGGTTTCTTTAGTAGCTCATATTTTTATAATATATAGGCAAATTATTAATTCATTTTTGTATTACTCTATCTCATGGCCATCTTAAGTATATAATGTATTAAAATTATTTAAGTACATCAAAATTGCTGAGCAGGCAGTATTATTAGAACTCAGGTGATACTTTGCTCTATCAATTTAAATTTTTAAATATAATACTCTTACTTTACATTACTCAATTACAGAGGTTCTAGCATTTCTATATCATTGTAGGATAATTATTTGAGTTCCTTGAAAAAAGTTTCTCTGAAAGTCATTAAATTCTAGAGGCCATTTTGAGCTTACCAAATTTTAGTTATTTTATGAAAAAGAGAAATTTTATGAAAAAAATGAAACAGAATGAACAGGAGCTAGGATTAAATACCCTGTCCCAATTATTTGGACTATTATTAACTTTTAGGGTTTTTTTGTTGTGTTTTTTTAAATCTGTGAAATTTAATATACCCTTAGGTCCTAAGTCATCATTTATCTTTAAAAATCTAAGCTTAGGTGATAAAACAACTCTTAATATAACATTTTATTTTGAAATATTGATTCATTAAGTATCAAAATATACTTCGTGTTTTCAATATTTATCTATTACACACAAATAGAATTTGTATACAAATCAATAGAATCACAATAAATATTTATACTTTTCCAACTAC
This sequence comes from Macaca mulatta, assembly GCF_049350105.2. Lineage (NCBI taxonomy): Eukaryota > Metazoa > Chordata > Mammalia > Primates > Cercopithecidae > Macaca > Macaca mulatta. The sequence goes on along the minus strand of NC_133419.1, from coordinate 103,952,854 downwards.
TAGGTTGAACTTCTTTGTAGTCTTTTAAAATGTGAGGAAATAACTTACTGATATTTTTGGATTTTGATACTGAGTGAAGAGGTGTTTGGGTTTTGTTAGCCGATAATTCTTACGTATAGACTACTGTTTCAAGTTGCAGTTACTTAACAACTTCAATTTTTTTCCAGTAATGCCAACCGAAGAAAAAAAAATCTTTGTTTAATGTGAATTGAAGTAGTTAATTTTGAACTTAGTTTTTCTCTAAGAGTTGAGATGTGATAAAAATCTTAGGCATCTGTGTGTTTTCTAAGCTATTGCAGATCCCAACCCCCTGCTAGACTAATAAGTGGAGAGGAACATTTTTCAAGCAAGAAGTGCCTGGCTTGGTTTTATGAATATGCAGGTAATGAAATTAATGTAAGAAGATACCAGTCATATGCTTCCAAAGTTTATTTGGCTCATTCATTTAACAAATTATCTGTTACAGGCCTGCTATGTGTTAGTGCTGTGAACTGGGATGAGGGTCGGGACTGACGATTGTGGGTAGGCTAAAAATTTGTTGCCAATTTAGGCTGATATTTCTTTAAATATATATTCAATATATATTTACTGGGAGGGAAGAAACTCATTTACTATTAATAAAATGTGTAAACAAAGATTCACTTATTTACATCCATTGGCTAAAGTAGTATTCTGGAAAATAAAAGGTATATAATAAAACATTTTTGTACTTGATATTGTGGAAAACACAAAGTACATAATAGAACATTTCTATTCAATATTCTTTTTTTGAAATTTTTCTGAACTAACATTTTCTGAAACTTTTGGGGAGACATAGGAAAAGATTTATACCCCTCAGTTATAATTGTATAACACATTTACCTTTTAATAATTATCATTTAGCCATCCACTTCTACTAGAGATGCAATAGTAAGAAAATAAATAGACTGATATTAATACAGTGTGATAAATACTGTATTCAGAAGATACACTGTTAGAGTTCATAGGAGGAATATATAACCCAGCTTTTAAAGTGTCATGGGAGTTTTCTAGAGGAGCAAACTTAACCTCAGTTAAATCCTGTAACTGGTGGATGAAGAGCCCTAGGCCCAGGTGGGGTTGTGTTTTAGAGGCAAAAGTCAAAGCCAGCCAGAGATGATGCTGAAGAGTTAAGCAAATATATGCACAAGAACACTTATACTATCTCATAAGCATATATGAAATTTTTTCCCCTTAGAATAATTTTGGTTTTTTTGGAGTTATTGATTTTAAAGCTTTTCTTTTTCTTTTCCCTGTTTCCTTTTTTTTTTTTTTTTTTTTTACCTGTTTCACTTTTTTTTTCTCCTTTTAGTCACCATCATTCTCAAAATGTTTGTTTAAAATAAAAGTGTATATGTAGCTATTGCCTTATATTTAGTGCTCATCCACATTAAGGTCTAAAGTGGTATACTTTGAACTTGAGGTATAAGTTTAGGCTAATTGTATGGAATGTGAGACTATTTTGAAAGGGGGGCAGTAACTTCACTGTTGGGATCAGCTGAGTGATCCCAAAGTACAATTTTAAAATTGTTTAGTGACAGAACAGATTCTTTCTAGACCAGAAGTAAATGCTATTACTGGCATCCCAAGACAACCACTAACCCAATTTAAATGAAGGGAATTCATTTCTTACTGACCTCCATTTAAAATGTTGACCCATTATCCCAAATGCCAGTTTTACTGGTATGCATGATATAGAATCAAAAGGTCATTCATCTTATTTCATTTATAAAGGTTACTAGATACAATAGAAATAGAAAATATTTTCCTCAACTAGGAACTTTCTAGGTAACATAAGATTCTAATTAAACATTTGTTTACTGTATTAGCATTTTTAATAGCCAACATAATAATTGCATTATTCAGGAATTGTCCTAGGTATAGTATTTTTTTCTTGTGACTATTCTGTTAAGTAGGTAGTATTATCACCACCTCCCCACTACGACTTTATTTTTTGAGACAGGGTCTCACCCTGTCGCCCACACTGGAGTGCAGTGCTGCCATCATGACTGCAGCCTTGAGCTCCTGGGCTCAGGCCATCCTCCCACCTCAGCCTTCCTAGTAGGTGGGATTATAGGCATGTGCCACCACGCCTGGCTAATTTTTTTAATTTTTTGTAGAAATGGGGTTTCACCATGTGGCCCAGGCTGGTCTCGAACTCCTGGGCGCAAGTGATCTACCTACCTCAGCTTCCCAAAGTGGTGGGATTACAGGCATGAGCTGCTGTGCTTGGCCATACCCTCATTTTATAGATGAGAAAACTGAGACTTAGATTAATTAACTTGCCCAAGATCATACAGTGACAAGAGCCAGGATTCAAACCCCGGTCCTTCTGATTCTAAAGTCCATGCTTTTTTTTTTTTGAGATGGAGTCTTGCTCTGTCGCTCAGGCTGGAGTGCAGTGGCCGGATCTCAGCTCACTGCAAGGTCCGCCTTCCGGGTTTACGCCATTCTCCTGCCTCAGCCTCCCGAGTAGCTGGGACTACAGGCGCCCGCCACCTCGTCCAGCTAGTTTTTTGTATTTTTTAGTAGAGACGGGGTTTCACCGTGTTAGCCAGGATGGTCTCGATCTCCTGACCTCGTGATCTGCCCGTCTCGGCCTCCCAAAGTGCTGGGATTACAGGCTTGAGCCACCGCACCTGGCCCCAATTCCATGCTTTTAACTACTATGCTTTTATGTATTTTGTATTTAAATTTTATAATGTTTATAATTATATATAGTTATAAACATTTTGTTATAATAGACATCATTTTGTGTTTATTTTTTATTTAAGCTAATTTTCACTTTTGCAAAGAAAATTTTGGTACTCTTGGTTAACTTCTGTCATCCATTCAATAAATACTGAGCATTTGTTTTGAATCAGGCACTGTGCTGAGTGCTGGATATATAGTGCTGAGCAAATCAGACACGATCCCTGCCTTTGGGGGACTTGCCTTCTAGTGAGGAAGACAGTAAACAGGTATGTAGGCAAGATAAGTACAGATTGTGGGGAGTTATAAGGATAATAAATATGGTGAGGTTCAGGAATAGAGAATAAAGAAGGGTTAGATGGACTTTCAGATAGAGTGATTAGGGAAGGCCTCTCTGTGGAGACCACTTTGTGCAGAGACCTGTTTAGGGAGGAACCGTGTGTTTTTGCCAAATAGTAACTGTTCTGTCTTGACATGGGTGTGTTCTTATTAAAATGAAGGCAATAATTTTGCCTACTAAGAATAATACATGTAAAGCCCTTAGCACAATACCTGGTAGTCAGAACTCAAATGTTAGTTGTTATTATTATTAAAACAGTAATAGCATTACACCATCAGATTTACTGGTTGTGTTTTTTACAGTGTTCCAAAATTAACTACTCTTATGTAGCTCATGTTGAAGGTGCTGTGTCACTGAGCTTTTTTTTTTTTCCCCCCCTAAGCATCTGTTATGGCTGGCATGGTATTAGGCCTTGCAGATATAGCTGGGAACATTTCTTTATAGTTATAAAGAAATCAGGAAATTGATGATGTTTTTCTTTTAGTTTTGAAAATATCACTAAACTTTTTACTATGGTATTATATCATGTGTGATAAGGCCGTTTTGTTCTTTCACAAGACCTCATTCTCGAGTGACAGTTAAATTAATGATTCAGTAATGTACTGACCTATGGTAATTAAAAACATGGAAAGTGAAAGGGCAGTTTTAAGATCTCATAGAGTCAAAAAATAAGTTTGGAATTGCATAGTCCTAATATAGTACCTAGCTGGTAGAGTAGCATGAACTCCTAGTATGAACAAAATCATTTCTATAGCTTCTTCAATTGAGTGGAAACCTAATTGTCCAAAAGAGTTAATTAAATTTAGCTCCAGAGGTTTTACCCATACAGTAGTTTTATTAGAAAGATTGGAAGCAGTGTTATTGGAAGGATTAACGTTTTGCAGTCTGGGGAAAGCACATTAGTTATAGACTTTGCTTTCGACTTAGATCTGTTACTATTTACATCACGTTGGCAATGTCAGTTAACATTTACAGACCTTATCTAAGTTATAAGTTATTATATCTCTATGTAATCTCATTTGACTTGATTCTAACCAAATTTTAATTAGTAATCACCAAGTAATCCTCCAGTTTCTAGGGGGGCTATACTGATATTTCCTTTTTTTTTTTTTTTTTTTTGAGATGGAGTCTCGCTCTGTCACCTACGCTGGAGTGCAGTGGCGCAATCTCGTCTCACTGCAACCTCTGCCACCTGGGTTAAGCGATTCTCCTGCCTCAGCCTCCTTAGTAGCTTGGATTACAGATGCCTGCCACCACGTCTGGCTAATTTTTGTAGTTTTAGTAGAGACGGGGTTTCACTGTCTTGGCCAGGCTGGTCTTGAAATCCTGACCTCGTAATCCATCTGCCTCGGCCTCCCAAAGTGATGAGATTACAGGCGTGAGCCACCGTTCCTGGCTTATACTGGTATTTCTTGACATCCTCTTCAGCTTTCTCTTCGAATCTCTAATGGCAACTTTGAGAGCAAGTATGTTTTCTTGATGCTTTAGAAAAATTTACAATATATTCTCATCATGGCTTTTAAAACAACCATTTGTCTTTTCCCTTAATTTTTTTTTTTTTTTTTTTTTTTTTTTTTTTTTTTGAGACAGGGCCTTGCTCTCTCTCAGGCTGGAGTACAATGGTGTGATCATGGCTCACTGCAGCCTCAAACTCCTGGGCTCAAGCAATCCTCCCACCTCAGTCTCCTGGGTAGCTGGGACCACCATACACGGCTATTTTTTTCTTTTCCCTGGAGATAGGGTCTCCCTATGTTGTCCAGGTTTGTCTGGAACTCCTGGGCTCAAGTGATACTCCCACCTCGGCCTCCCAAAGTGCTAAGATTATAGGTATGAGCCACCGCACCTAGGCCTCTTAAATTTTTAAATCTGATTTTTTCTTTCAATCATATATAAGAATACATACTCAGTTATGCATTTTTAACACCTTTATTGTATATGTATGCCTTTTAAATTATAAAATTAACACATTCTAATTTAAACAGTTCTCCAAATATATAAAGGAAGAAAAAGCACCCTATAATTAATCACCCCCTTCACCTTTTAACACATGAGTGCATTGTTAGTACTTACTTAAACCTAATAACATTTACCATGTTACACAAAAAAATTAAAAAGGGTTTTGGCTTCAGACCATGTATTAATGTCATCTTAGCAGCTTGGATCCCAGGCAGCAAGAATGTATTGACTTTATGTTGTGTTAGTAACCTAAAGATGGTGCTATCAAATCTACCTGAGCAGCCTTGGTCTAGTCCATGGTTTATAAAGCTGGAAGATTTTCATCCTTTAAAAAGGAGAACAGAGGCTTCTCTTGACTATTAAGAATAATACCTCAAGATTATATTTTCAAAATCCCATAGCAGTAAACACATTTCTCATATTATTACAACATTTGTTTTAGTCTTATCCAGTCATAAAAGAGACTAGTGATGATGTAATTACTGTATTTTGGGAATCTTATAACATTTTGAAAAAATGATAATTGATGTATTGATTTATTAGTGTTGCTAAGGGTGTAAAATAAGGAACAAGTTAAATACCAGTAATTAATTTTTGGACAAATGATAGACATTAGCTAATTGAAAGATTAAACTTTTTTTTCTACATTAAGGTGATATTAATGCTTGCTGTCTATTTTAGAACCAAGATGATAAGGAAAATAGCTCTTTCTGGAAATGGAGTGTAGTAATTTCCATAAGTCATTATTTCCAAAATACGTTTGTCTTTTTCAATAATTAAATTATATTTGAGTATATTTCAAAAGGGTAATAAATGGCCTGTTTTATAAGTAAACATTAAACCCTTCTGATTACTGTATTGAACTTTATGTTGGTTCTGATATTCCAGTAGATTAAGAAGCTCCAGCTGCCTTATGTTTTTTCATATTCATACATTGTCAAAAATTTTATTCAGAGTAAGCTCTCAGTAAATTTTTTTTTTTTTAATGGATTGGTTTGAGTTTTTGTACTGACTCATGATTGATACTAATGGAGTATTTCTTTGCTGCTTTTAAAAAAACTAGCCGGGCGAGGTGGCGGGCGCCTGTAGTCCCAGCTACTCGGGAGGCTGAGGCAGGAGAATGGCGTAAACCCGGGAGGCGGAGCTTGCAGTGAACTGAGATCCGGCCACTGCACTCCAGCCTGGGCGACATAGCGAGACTCCGTCTCAAAAAAAAAAAAAAAAAATTTCTTAATTTCATATTATAATGTGTTCAAAGAATACTTTACAAATATTAAATTTTAAATCCTGTAGCAAATATTTATACTTATCAAAGCTATGCCAAAATTCAGATTTAATTATTTGCAAAATATTGTGTGTTCATGGGTACTTTTAGCGTGATGGTTTATGTTTTATGTTGATATTATAACAAAATAATGTAAATTATTTTTGTCTTTGAAGGTCCTGATGAAGTTGTAGGGCCAGAAGGAATGGAAAAATTTTGTGAAGACATTGGTGTTGAACCTGAAAATGTATGTTTTATTTCTAAGTAGAATGGAATATAAGTGGGATATAGCATATTCATAAATTTATAAAAATTGAGACACTTTAATCTTGTATGAAGATTTTATTTCTTCATGTTTAATATTGTAAATTTGCATTTAGGGCACATTTAATCAGTTTAAGTTGGGCAAATGTGTTCTTTCTTGATACAAATGTTACATGTAATAGAATAAGAGATTCTACCTTCAGAAACTGTTAGAACTTTTTACTTTTAAGAAATTGGCACATCTCAATTTCTTTATATATAGTTAATAATTCCAGAGGTTATACTCTTTAATAGTTGAAGGATGGAAGTAGTTGTGTAAAAATGCTCTCCATGATAAATATAGACATGATTATCTCTATGCTGACTTTTCCCCTATCCTTTATGTTCTGTTCTTTCCAGATTATTATGTTAGTTTTAGCGTGGAAATTGGAGGCTGAAAGCATGGGATTTTTTACCAAGGAAGAATGGTTAAAGGGAATGACTTCATTACAGTAAGAAATTTTTTTAAAAAACAAATTTGATGGCCTATTTGAAGATCTTAATTGATATTTTGTGCTTCATAATTTTCAGGAGTAAGGTTGCACCTTAAATCAAATCTGTTTGATCTATAACAATTAGTTTGGGGATTGAAAAAATTAAATTGTGGTCTTGACAAATGAATAGGTACCCCATGTTTTATATTCTCTAAGAAAGAACCTTAGTACAGTCCTATTAAAATTGCTTGATTCTCTTCGTGAGTCACTTAAAAGTTCATGATCAAAGACCTACTTATTTACAGGTTGTTTAAGTATAAGGTTTTCCCTCTCTGAATACAGAATTCTACTATCTAAGTATGTTTGTTGGGCAGCTCTAAGCTCTAGGGCCTCCTATCCCTTGTTTGTTTTTATATTTGACTTTGAAAATTTGAAGATAGAGTTACATAACAGTTTTATGCCTTCTTTATTGCCAAGTGAATTTCATAAAGGACAAAAGTGGAAATGTCGTAACTGCTCCCATGCACTCTTTACCCATTTTATAGTCCTACACTTTCAGTTTAGGATCCTGCCTTTCAGCATTTTCATAAGTTGCAGAATTGCACCTTGTAAAAATAATTTGGTTTTGGCTTTTCTAAATGAAGTGTGCTTAATTTCAGAGTCAGTTAGTAATTTTGTGTTAATTGTGTAGTATCATGTTTGTAGTGTTTCTGCAGAGTATTAGTTATCAACATTCTAAAATAGAAGAAGCATTAATTTATAACATTTTTGAGGCAAAAACTGGGGCTTAATTAGCTGTGTGGTTTCCTATTGTGATTATGCTTTCATTAACACATGTAATTATTTTTTGCCGGGCCTTAAATTTTTTTTTAAAGTATTTGTTTATGAGGCACTAAAATTTTTAAATTTGAATTTTCAGTGCCTAATGGTTTATAATGCTCTTTTTTAACTGACATTAACATGTTGACACGTAGATACTTTATATATTTATTATTGGGTAAAAGCCTTTGCTTGTGTGAACCGAATCATAATTTCTTGAATGGAATATAAAATCAACCCTCCTACTTCCATTTTTTTAATAGTCTGAGACCCAGAGAGGTTAAGAAAATATTAGGCTCAGTTCCTTAGTAGTAGTGCTTAGTTAGAACCTAGAATTCAAATTTTCTGATTACCTATCTATAATCCTGTATTCCTATTATATTGTTACTTTCTATACATTCCTTATAAAATAGAGGACCATTATTTTTAAATTATAGCATTTGCTACCAAGACTGAATTCTGCCATACATTTAGGTGTCATAATATGCCCAGTTAAATACATTGATTCTGAAATTCTTTGGATTATTTCTCACCATTTAATTAGCTTTTTAGAGAAAGATTAAATAAAATATACAAAGGAATATGAAAAGAATATAGGCTTTGTACAACTCAATGTGTTTTATTAAAATGTATGTTGTAATATGGCTTGTTGTAAGACCTTTTTTGTCATTATAAGTGCATTTTGGACTACTACTCCTCCTCCTCTTTGGATACTGCTTTTTGAAGTATCTCAGCTAACAGGTGGCTATATATTTTTAAACCTAAAATTTTCTTACTTATGTTTTTGCATAAGTTGATGCAACATAAAAAGTCTTTTTATAACAAAAATGTGTAAGCACAAAGCATTTCTAATATATGCTCCTGAATAATTAACATCATATGGTTTTGGGTACAAGAATAGAAACTGAGTGGCCCATGAGCAAGTTTTTTTTGAGATGGAGTCTCGCTCTGTCGCCAGGCTGGAGTACAGTGGCGCGATCTCGGCTCACTGCAGCCTCCGCTTCCTGGGTTCAAGTGATTCTCCTGCCTCGTCCTCCCGAGTAGCTGGGACTACAGGCTTGTGCCACCACGCGTGGCTCAGTTTTTGTATTCTAAGTAGAGACAGGGTTTCATTGTGTTAGCCAGGATGTTCTCAATCTCCTGACCTCGTGATCTACCTGCCTCGGCCTCCCAAAGTCCTGGGATTACAGGTGTGAGCCACTGTGCCCAGCCAAGCATGGTTTTTATTAGCACACCTTTCCTCTAGGAAGGTCACAGGGTATACAAAATAAGAGAATTATTCAGCACGTAAACTTGTCCCAGAAGTTTCTCTTTCACTCATTTATTATTCCTTGCCCATTTGCCTGGAATAATATACTGTAGAGCCTTGAAGCTACTGAGGAATGCCTGAAGTGAGCATTCTTGACCTAGAAAATCGTTGTTTTTTTTCCCTCATGATCTGGTTTACCATGTGAAATACAAAGTGTTCTTCCTTAACTGGCTAAGTCTTATTACTCCTTGAATTTTCTTATTAAAAACTTGCTGTGGATAAAACAGTTTGAAATTTAAACAAAGGAAGACAAAAAATCTGTCTTTAGAAATTATTCATTGCTTAGTATACTTGATGTTCTATATAATAAACATAATCTTAAAATATAAAACTTTAGTATCAGTTCCCTTTGATATTTTTCATACTTTTATAATTTCACCTGGGCATCTAATGATCTCTTAAATCATCTTAAGATAGTCATGAATTGTTTCAGTTAATTAATATTAACCCATAAAACTCTTTATAACTATGTTGGTCTGTTAAAAAATAGTCTGGTAGTTTAAAAAATACACTATGTTAAAGGATAGTAGACTGTAACAGTCATGATTAGTTATCTATATTGTGTAATGCTTTATAGTTTGCAGACTACTTTGTTAACATTCGTTCATTTTCTATTCATATAGGCTTTCTATAACTGAATTGGCTTTCCTTTTGAGTGAAAGAATTTGTGGGTATATGAACTTGGATTTAACTGGCCTAGACTAGTCATTTTGTAAGTTTCAAGGGATGAAATTGCCATATGCTTTTCACATCCATTCTTCCATGTAGTTTTCATCTTTGTTTAATAATAGCCAAATTTCCTTGCAAATCTAAGGGGTTTTTTTTTTTTTTTTGAGACAGGCTCTGACTCTGTTACCCAGACTGGAGAGCAGTGGCACAATCATGGCTCACTGCAGCCTAATCTCCTGGGCTCAAGTAATCCTCCCACTTCAGTCTCCCAAGTAATTGGGACCACAGGCACATTCCACCACACCTGGTCAATTTTTTTTTTTTTTTTTTTTTTAAGAGACAGGGTCTCACTATGTTGCCCAGACTGGTCTCAAACTCCTGGGCTCAAGTGATCCTCCAGCCTTGGCCTCCCAAAGTGTTGCAATTGCAGGCATATGCCACTGTACCCAGTATCAATTTTAATTTAATTTTGTAGATATTTATATTAGAAACTTATATTATTTAAGGCACAGTATCACTTACTGGTGATCACAGTGAGGCATAAGATGCAGCTTTTGTCCTTTAGTTATATTCTGCCAGGTCAGGGAAAACATTACAATACTATAACCCAGCCAACGTTTTTGGCACCAGGGACCAGTTTCGTGGAAGACAGTTTTTCCACGGATGGGGCGGGGGCGAAGGGAGGGATGGCTTCAGGATGAAACTGTTCCACCTCGGATTATCAGGCATTAAATTCTCATAAGGTGCATGCAACCTAGATCCCTTGTGTGCACAGTTGACATTAGAGTTCGCACTCCTATGAGAATCTAATGCTGCTGCTGTTCTGACAGGAGGTGGATATGCTTGCTCTCCCGCCTGCCACTCCCTCCTGCTGTGCAGCCTGGTTCCTAACAGGCCACAGACTGGTACTTATGCTCAGCCCAGAGATTGGGCACCTCACTGTAACCATAAACCAAGGAGAATGTGACAAGTGCTAGAGTGGAAATACAAGATACTATGAAAGCACAGATGAGTAAGGTTAATTTCAGCTAAGTAGGTAGGTAAATCTTTATAGGTGTGACCTGTGAACTAGAACGTGAAGAATGATTAGGATTTTGTTCATTGAGGATACAGGAAAACGTTTCAGAAGAGGGAAATTGTGAGCAGAACCTTGAGGAAGGAAAGCATATGTTTGAAGGAAGTAGTTTGATTTCTTAGAATTGTAAAGTACATTAAAAATTGCCAGGATAGGTTTTGAATTCTAGTATTTTGAGTGATGGCTTCACTGTGGAGTGCTTTAGCTAATATGTTGAGAGAGTTTAAATCTATATTACAGATACTGGGAAACCTTCAGAGATTTTAAAGCACAGGAATTGTAAAAGATTTGGGGGATAATTTTCAACGAGCAATTGTGTTTAATATTTTAAAGTCATAGTCTCTTTTGAGAGTCTTATGAGTACTATGGACCTCGTTCCCATTAAGAGGCACATGTACTGCTAGACATAAAAATTTGATATGCTCTCAGGAGGTTATGGAATTTCTCTTCCTTCATCTACAGATACGAGGTTCCAAGGATACTTGGCGAGTTTTTGTTCTGGCATAGTGTACTAGAGTGGAGGTCTTTTCTCATATCTGCTAGCCAAAAGTCTGGTGTTGGAGCAGGGGCGAAATACTATGCCAGTGGAGAAAACTGAACACAGACCTTTGAAGAGGACTATACTTGATTATGATAATGAAAAAAAGACAAGAGCTTCTGAAAACAGTGGTAGTAATTAAGCTGCCTGCCAGTAGGCTGCAGTTTGTAAATCTAGTCTCTGTTTTGAGCCCTGGACTTTTAAGTTTAAAGGAAATGGCGTGGCTTGACCATCTGAGAGAGAGGGGAATAGGGAACATTTATACGATTTTTTTTGGTCGGGGTGGAAGAGGGGAGTAAATGAAATGCCATCATGTGTGTAGTGTGACTGTCATTCATTTAGCATCTGGGGCCAAACTACTAATTGCCATTAGCATCCTTCCCCTCTGTTCTCTCTTACAGGTCATTGTGACAATTTCAAAATGCCCCTCTGCACATTTTCAAATACCTGTAGAAGTAGATGGTATTGTTCTGGTTGAGAGAGCTTATTTAGAGGAAGTTCTAAATCCAGAACCTTGTGACACAATTCTTCATGTTACACATCAGTGTGTCACAGCGGTCACTGGGACTTATGGATTAGGAAGAGAGCCTCACTTACATCTAATACATACATGAGACTTTCTTCTCACTTTGAAGGTCTTTAATGAAACACAAGTTCAAAAGCCTCCCTTTGTAATCAGATGCTTCGCAATACCAGGAAATTAATTTCCAAGTCCTAATGTTGAAATTAAAACCCATTTCTTCTCTTTTTAACCACAGTGGCCTTGGAGAATGGTGTACCATATTGTGGCAGTGTTCCCTAAACTCTGTGGTTTTATTTGGTTGTTATTCAGAAAACTATCTCTTGCTTTCGATAGTATGCTGGTTAAGTATGCATTTCTTTTTATTGCAGAGGAAATATACTTTTTTCTAAACTTCCCAATTTCTGAGGTATTGATGTTAGTATTTTGGAGCTAGATTCAATATAAAAATCGTATAGCTGTTAGTAACTGCTTTGGTATGTTGGTTTTGCCAGATATGTTCACAGTCTTTATGATACTGAAAATAAATATGGAGGTTTCTGCTCTTACTCTTTTTTTTTTTTTTTGAGGCAGAGTCTTGCTCAGTTGCCCAGGCTGGAGTGCAGTGGTGCAATCTCAGCTCACTGCAAGCTCCGCCTCCCAGGTTCACACCATTCTCCTGCTTCAGCCTCCCTAGTAGCTGGGACTATGGGCACCCAGCACCACGCCCAGCTAATTTTTTTTGTATTTTTGGTAGAGACGGGGTTTCACCATGTTAGCCAAGATGGTCTTGATCTGCTGACCTCGTGATCCACCCGCCTCAGCCTCCCAAAGTGCTGGGATTACAGACGTGAGCCACAGCGCCCGGCCTATTCTTTTTTTACTCTATAAAAAAGTCTGTTGGATTCTTTCTCTGCTCAAGATTTACGGTAGACCTTTAGGAATGGTATGATAGTTTCTGCTAAGGTGTGTAGTGTAGGTGATTTTTAATCCATTTGCCTCAAAAGAAGTATATCAAGGACTGTGCTAAGCATTTAACACATGGATTCTCATTTAATCTTTATGGTTGTCCTATGAAATTATTATTGTTACCATTTTAAAAATAAGATAACTGAGGCTGAAAAAGGTTAAGTAACTTGCCATATAGTTGTCCTATTAAATTATTGTTGTCGTCATTTTAATAACAGGGAAACAGGCTGAAAAAGGTTTAGTAACTTGCTGAAAGCCACATGGCCAGAAATGGAGAAGCTAGAATTTTAACCAATCTGTTTGACTTGAAAATTTGTTTCTGTCTTCACTTTATTTTTAAGCTTATTGAAAAATTACATGAGATTGTAACTTTGTGTACCTGTGAAATATAAAATATTTGGAAAATATTATAATTTGTTGGATTCTGATCTCTTTAGTGACTTCTCAGTCACTATGTGCTTTGTGATTTTGTTTGATCTACCATTTACCACTAAGTTTCTCCCAGATAGGAATTTTGAAACATGATATAATTAAATAAATAAATCACCTACCCTGCGGTTTATTTTTGGTAGTCACACTTTTATCTAACAAATATTTTTGGAGTGCTCTATGTCAGGCCCTGTGTTATGCTATGACAGTGATTTTTAAAATCTGGTGGTAAGGAAAGAAAGAACTTTGAATGTCAGGAGACATCTTTTATCTTCTTTGCCCTCTTAAGACTTAAGTCTAAAGTCTGTTAAGATTCTGCGTGAGATTTTGTATGAAAGATGTGACTCATATTACTTTTTAAAAAATATGTAAAACATTACTTTAGAAAAACCTTGAAGATATAGAAGATGAGGCCCTACTTAAGTCTTGGTGGGAAAGGGAGTACATGTAACTAGATACTTAAAATGTAGGACCCTCTGAACATTTTCAAGTGATGGTTTGGAGGTCTTGAAGACTTCATCTCCATGTTTTCAAACATTATAGTGGCCTGTAATCTGAGAAATTTGTTTTGCATATCCCCATGGTAGAAATCAGCTTTCATTAAAGCATTATTTTTCACATAATGAATAATTTTTGCACTAACAAACCACTTGGTGAAATAGTAGGTAATGGAATTTCTAACAAGTAAGAATAATTTTTTCTTGTTTCCTCATCAGGCACATTGTGCATTCATTCGTATATAAGGAATTCCGGTTAACTTGTCCAAATTTTGATTTCCATTTCTGGCAATATGGCTCCTGAATGTGTGGAGAAACCATTTCTCATGTAAAACACTTAAATACTGGATAACATATAAAAACATCTTGGCTGGGCGTGGTGGCTCACACCTGTAATCCTAGCACGTTGGGAGGCTCAGTCGGGCAGATCATGAGGTCAGGAGTTTGAAACCAGCCTTGCTGACATGGTGAAACCCCGTCTCTACTAAAAATACAAAAATTAGCTGGGCATGGTGGCGTGCGCCTATAGTCTCAGCTACTCGGGAGGCTGAGGCAGAAGAATCATTTGAACCCAGAAGGCGTAGGTTGCAGCGAGCCGAGATCATGCCACTGCACTCCAGCCTGGGCGACAGAGTGAGACTCCGTCTCAAAACAAAAAAAGTTTTTAAAAGTATACTTGGACTTGCCTATAAGGAAAATAATCAGAAGCCAGAAATGGTGAGTGATGGTGATTACATAGAGATCTATGGAGCTGACATTTACCCTGAAGAAACCTACCTATTCCTAGTCACCTAGGGTCTGGCTGTTGACGTGTCATCCATGTTGAGAACAGGGTACACATTTCAAGCAAGACCTTAATAGGATGGGAATCAGATCAAAAACATTGATGACAAACTTAGGCAATAACTGGAGATTTGATGACCTGGGCTTGGTTTTACATACAATTAGAGGTAAAGGTCTTCTACCAGAGAGAATTCCTAGTCCTCCATCTTCTGTCTTGCAGATTTGGGGCTGGAATTCACTGTATGACCCATGCCAAAAACGTATTTTAGAATAAGACTCCCCTGTTTGTAATGGAATGTAAAGAAATTTGTAAAATTTATTCTGTAGAGAAATTTTACACAAACCTCAATTTTTGCAGAAAAAAGTTCCATGATCACTAAATGTATAATCAGAAATCACTAAACATATTGAGAAATCAATCTTAAAAAATGAACTTGAGAATCAGACCCTTTAAGATTAGTGTATGAATTATCACAATTTCCACATAACTCTATAGTTACAGAAAAGAGAACGGTCTTAGATATCAGACTCCAAATAATTAAATTTCTGAAAGTGAAAAACAGCAGATTAAATACTCGGTGGCTGGGCGCAGTGGCTCACACCTGTAATCCCAGCCCTTTTGGAGGCCAAGACGGGCCAATCACGAGGTCAAGAGATTGAGATCATCCTGGCCAACATGGTGAAACCCTGTCTCTACTAAAAATAGAAAAATTAGTGGTAGTGCATGCCTGTAGTCCTAGCTACTCGGGAGGCTAAGGCAGGAGAATCGCTTGAACCGGGGAGGTGGAGGTTGTGGTGAGCTGAGATCGCACCACTACACTCCAGCCTGGGGACAGAGCGAGACTCCATCTTAAAACAAACGAACAAAAACTCAGCAGATGAGATAAAAGATAGATGTAGTTGATGTGTAAGGATGAGTGATCTGCAATATCTAAGGAAATTAGTGCAGAGAGGTAGCAGGGGAATGTGAAAGAGATGCTAGCAGACATGGAAGATAAATTTTTTTACCGTTGAATTTTCAGAGTTCGCTGATATTAGTCTTTTGTTGAATGTGTGTTTTGCAAACATTTTCTTACATTCTATAACTTCTTTCATTCCTGTAACAAGCTCTTTTGCAGAGCAAAAGTTTTTGATGATGTCCAGTTTATTAATTTTTCCTTTTATGGAGTGTACTTTTTTTTGAGAGTCTCACTCTGTTGCACAGGTTGGAATGCAGTGCTGTGATCTTGGCTCACTTCAACCTTCACCTCCTGGGTTCAAGTGATCTTCCCACATCAGCCTCCCTAATATCCACACATGCATGTGCTATCATACCTGGCTAATTTTTCTATTTTTTAGTAGTGACAGGGTTTCACCATGTTGGCCAGACTTGTCTGGAACTCCTGACCTTAAGCGATCTGCCCGCCTGAGTCTCCAAAAATGTTGGGATTACAGACATGAGCCCCCAGCTCAGTTTTGATGTACTTTTGATTGTACTTTTGATGTCAAGTCTAAGAATTATTTGCCTAGCCTTATATCCTGAGAATTTTCTCATGTATTTTTCTAGAAGGCTTGCATTATTAAATTTTACATTTAAGTCAGTGGTACATTTTGAATTAATTTCTGTAAAAGGTATGTAAAGGTTGTACATATTTGTGTACATTTATTTCTGGGTTTTCTTTTCCACTGATGTGTCTTAACCTTCTGCCAGTACCACACAGTCTGGATTACTGTGGCTAAATAGTAAGTCTTAAAATCAGACAGACTGATGGCATCCTTTTTCAAAATTGTTTTAGGTATTCTAGTGTATTTGCTTTTCCATATAAATTTTAGAATAATCTTCTCTTTACAAAAATATCTTGCTGAGATTTTGGTTAAACAGCATATAAATTTGGGGAGAATTGATGTTTTTACTATTTTGAGTCTTTGAATACTCTGATATTCCTGATATTGGTAATTTTTGTCTTCTCTCTTTTTTTTGTCAGTCTTGCTTTGAATACTGGAAAATAGATAATGTCTCTTCACTTTTTTAGGTATTTGATTATTTTAATCAGTTTTGTGTAGTTTTCAGCATATAAGTCCTATACCTCTTTTGTTAGAATTACACCTATTTTATTTTTACTTCAACCTGTTGTAAATGGTATTTTACATTTTATTGTCCACATGTTCATCACTAATATATAGAAATACAATTGATTTTTGTATGTTATCTTGTATCCTGTGACCTTGCTGAACTCACCTATTAATTCTAAGATGTTTTATGTATAGACCTTGGATTTTCTACATAGTCATGTCATCTGGAAATAGGGACAGTTTCTCTTTTCTGATCTATATATCTTTTCTTTTTTTAAATTATTATACTTTAAGTTTTAGGGTACATGTGCACAACGTGCAGGTTTGTTACATATGTATACATGTGCCATGTTGGTGTGCTGCACCCATTAACTTGTCATTTACATTAGGCATATCTCCTAATGCTATCCCTCCCCGCTTTCCCCACACCACAATAGGCCCCGGTGTGTGATGTTCCCCTTCCTGTGTCCAAGTGATCTCATTGTTCAATTCCCACCTATGAGTGAGAAAATGCGGTGTTTGGTTTTCTGTCCTTATGATAGTTTGCTCAGAATGATGGCTTCTAGCTTCATCCATGTTCCTATAAAGGACATGAACTCATCCTTTTTTATGACTGCATAGTGTTCCATGGTGTATATGTGCCACATTTTCTTAATGCAGTCTATCATTGATGGACATTTGTATATTTTGTGTGTATACAAAGACTTGGTTGATTCCAAGTCTTTGCTATTGTGAATAGTGCCACAGTAAACTTATGTGTGCATGTGTCTTTATAGCAGCATGATTTATAATCCTTTGGGTATACGCCCAGTAATGGGATTGCTCGATCAAATGGTATTTCTAGTTCTAGATCCTTGAGGGATTGCCACACTGTCTTCCACAATGGTTGAACTAGTTTACAGTCCCACCAACAGTGTAAAAGCATTCCTGTTTCTCCACATCCTCTCCTATCTCTTTTTTTTTTTTGACTTATTGCATGAGCTAGAACTTCTACCACTATGTCGATAAGAGTGGTAAGAGTATGCATCTTTTCCTTGTTCCCCATCTTAGAGAGAAAACGTTGGCTTTCACTGTTATGTTACATATAAGTTACTTATTTATGCTCTACCAAGTTGAGGACATGTCCCTCTTTTTTTTTTTTTTTTTTTTTCCCCTGAGAGTTTTATCATGAATGAATGTTAACTTTTTAAAGTGCTTTCTCTGTATTAAATGATAAAATTATGGGGCTTTTTTTGTGTTTGCCTGGTTTTGGTATCAAGGTAATACTGGCTTTATTAAATAAAGTTTTCTTTATCTTTTAATTTTTCTTTTTAAAAATATTTTAAATTTTCTTAATCTTTTATGTTTTGAGAGAGATTATATGGAATAAGTCTTTAAGGGTTTGGTAAAATTCTGTAGTGAAACCATCTGCTCCTGGAGTTTCTTTTTTGAAAGTTTTAAAATGTTGAATTCAATTTCTTTAATAATAACAGGGCTACTCAGATTATCTACTGTATATTGTATGTGTTGTGGTAGTTTCTGTTTTTCAGGGAACTTATTGGTCCATTTCATACAAGTTTTCATGTAGAAAAATCTTTATATGTGTAAAATTTTTATATCTATATAAAAATCTATATGAAATCTATATATAAAATATCTACATAGATATAGATTATAGATATCTATATAGGTCTATAGATATAAAATATCTATAGATTAGATATAGATCATATAGATATGGATTATATAAAATTATATATAGATTTTATCTGTATAAAAATCTTTATATGTGTAGAAAAATTTATATGTGTAGAGTTGTTCATTGTGATCTCTTACTATCATACATTGTGTATGTTCAATGTGTATCCCTTACTATGCTTTTGATAGCTGTGGGTCTGTAATGATACCCCATTTCATTCCTGATATGAGTAATTTTTGTCTTCTCTCTTTTTTTGTCAGTCTTGTTAGAAAATTGTCAATTTTATTGATCTTTTCAATGTGCTTTGTTGCACTGATTTTTCTGTTTTCAATTTCAGCAGTTTCTGCCCTTATTTACTTTGTCGTGCTTGCTTTATGTTTATTTTGCCTTTCTTTTTCTGAATTCTAGAGATATAAGCTTAGATTGTTGATTAAGGCTTTTTCTTTTTTCTAATGTGTGTATTTAGCACTATAAATTTCCCTCTCAGTACTGCTTTATTTGTGTGTCAACATTTTGATATGTTGTATTTTCATTTAGTTTAATGTATTTTTTGTTTTCCCTTGAGACTTAACTTTCCCATGGATTATTTAGGTGTTTACTGTTTAGTTTCCAAGTGTTTGGAGATTTTGCCTTTAACTTTCTGTTGTTGATTTCTAGTTTGATTCCATTGTTGTCAGAGAATACATTCTTTTTTATTTCAGTTATGTTTACTCTGTTGAGGGGTTTATATCTCCGGATTGGTCTATCTTGTTTGATGTTTTCTGGGCACTTGAAAATAATGTGTATTCTGTTGTGTTTGAATGAAGTAGTCTGCTACGGTCAACTAGATCCTGTTGGTTGATGATGTTAAGTTCTGTGAGTTTGTTGAATTCTATCTAGTGTTTCTATCAATTGCTGAAAAAAGGGTGGCGAAATATGCAACTCTAATTATGAATTTTTTTCTCTTTTCAGTGCTACTTCACACATTCTGCAGCTCTATTGTTTAATGTATATAGGATTGCTTAGAATAGTTTAGGATTGCTATGTCTTCCTGATGGAGTGACCCTTTTGTTATAATATAATTATCCCCTCTATTCTGATCATTTTCTTTACTCTGAAGTTGCTCTATTTTAATATCATCTAATGTAGAAATCCACTTCCTGCTTTCTTTTAATATTTCTATGAGATATTATTTTCCATTGTTTCACTTTCAGTCTGCCTATACTATTTGAAGTTAAAGTTTCTTCTAGACAGCATATGTTTGGTTCATGCTTTTTAAAATCCATTATTGGTGTAGACTACTTACTGTCATGTAATTATGGATATATTAGGGCTTAAGTCTACCTTGTATTTTACAGTTCAAAATTTTCCATTTGGTTCTTTTTTTATATCTTATATTTCTTTGTCCTTGGACTCTTTTTGCTGAGACTTTATATTTTTTCATTTTTCTATTATGTTTTTAATTACTTGTTGAAGCATTTGTATGATAGCTACTTTAAAATGTGTCAGCTAATTCTCAGCATCTCTGTCATTTTGGTGTTTGCGAGTATTGACTGTGTTTTTGCATTCCATTTGAGATCTAGGTTTGACAAGTGATTTTTTAACTTGAAACCTGGATATTTTGGGTAGTATATTATAAAACTCTGCATCTCTGGATCATATTTAAATCTTCAGTTTTAGCTAGCTTACTCTAATGCTATTCTGGCAAGAGAAATAGAGCTGCTACCTTCTTACTGCCAGGTACAGGTAGAAATTGAATTTTCTACTCTGCATCCATTGACATCTAAGGAAGGATATCCCTTGTGACTGCTGGGCAGGGATGAGAGTTCTGGGTTCCCACTACACTTTTACTGATGCTTTCTTGTCTGAAAGGGATAGGAGTGCCTTGTTACCAGTGGGTGATGGTGAAAGCCCGGACTCTTCACTAGGCATCCTCTATATCAACCTAGGGCAGAAGAGGATTGGCTGCTTGTTACTACCTGACGAGAGCAGAAGTTCATGTTACCTGTGTGGTTTCGGTTTCCACCAGCATTGTAGGAGTTGAGAGAGAGGCTTTATTATATCCTGGTAAGGGTGGACATTTTAGGTCTCCATTCAGTCTTTGCTGGCATTGGTGGGAGTTGGGCCATAGTCTTTTCAGTGGTTTTTAACTGGAGTAGAGTGTTTATTTTCTAAGAGTTTTCTGTTTTGTTAGGCTCCTCCTTTCTTCGTCTTTTGGCTAGAGAAAAGGCAGGGTTTTGTTGGGGCTTTTTGTCTGCCCCCATTGTTGTTTCTGGTTACTAGCTTCTTCAGCTCCAAGTTTGGAATATATTAGGCAAAAAGAAACCCAGAGAACTCACCACCATGTAATTCCTCAGGTTTCCACCTTTCAGGGTCTTGTGTTTATTTTCTATATAATGTTCAGGCATTTTAGTTGTACCTAGAAGAGAGTGAGTGTGAAAAGTTCATTGACTGCATCCCACTCAAGTTAGTGCCTCTTTTATCTGCACCACTTTAGAATCAAACTCTTTGAAAGTATTCATCTATACTTATTTTCTCCAGTTCCACTCTTCATTCTCTCTTAAACCTATTCCAGTAAAATTTCTATCCCTATCACTCCTTCAAAACAATTCCTGTCAAGGTGTCATTTACAAGTAAATACTAAAAGCAAAAATATACATGTATGTTTGAATTGTAAGATCTTTATTTTTTTAAATTTTTAGGTTTGGGGGTACATGTGAAGGTTTGTTACATAGGTAAAGTAGTGTCACAGGGTTGATTGTGCAGATTATTTCATTACCAGGTATTAAGCCTATTACTCAACAGTTATCTTTTATGCTCCTCTCTCTTCTCCCACCCTCCACCTTCAAGTAGACCCCAGTGTCTGCTGTTTCCTTCTTTGTGTTCATAAGTTCACATCATTTAGCTCCCACTTATAAGTGAGAAAATGTGATACTTGGTTTTCCAGCATTAGCTTGCTAAGGATAATAGCCTCTAGCACCATCCATGTTCCCGCAAAAGATATGATCATGGTTTTTTTTTAATGGCTGCATAGTATTCCAGAGTGTACATGTACCATGGTGTATACGTATTTTCTTTGTCCAGTCCATCACTGATGAGCATTTAGGTTGATTCCATGTCTTTGCTATTGTGAATAGTACTGCAATGAACATTCACCTGCATATCTTTATGGTAGAATGATTTATATTCCTCTGGGTATATATCCAGTAATGGGATTGCTCGATCGAATGATAGTTCTGCAGACAATACTTATCAAAACTTGTGGTTGCAGCTAAAGTTGTAGCAAAAGGGAAATCTATAGCCTTAAATACTATATTAAATGAATTAATTCTGGCAAGAAAAACAAAAAAGCGATGAAGATAATGTTAATGCAAATTAGAAAATGTTATAAATTTTAATCATATTTAAATAAACTTATATGTAAAATAATCTAGTTATCAGAAAAGTATGGGACCAAAACATTCAAAAAGAAATAGAAATTCTGAATGGCCCTATGACCATTAAAAATGTTGGTTTATTAGTTAAAAGTCTTCCTTCCCTCAGTACTCAACTGAGTTTGGACAGATGATAATTCCAGGGTTACATAAGCTTTTTCAAAAAACGGGGGAAAAAGTAGCAATTCTCTTTTCATTTTCTGAGTCTTATGTACTACAATCTTGTTAACAAAGCTAGCAAGGAGAGTAAGAATGAAATTTACAAGCTAGTCTCACTTAGGAAGATAGCAAAACAGTCCCAAAATCTAGCAATGTATAAAACAGGTAACATGACCAAATTTGACTTATTCTAGAAATGCAAGGTTTAATTAATATTAGAAAATTGTCCAAAATATTTACACATTAATGAAATTATGTTACTACACATCATAGGCCTTTGCGTTATTGATTTAGTGTAGTCTTAGTTAAATCCGAGAATGCCAGGTGTCTGGAGAGCTTGTTGAATAACTAAAATTCAGTTTTGAGTGGAATACTGTGGACGACAGTAGATGGCACAATTAATTTGATTAAAGGGAGTCAGATGGTTTCTCAGAGGTGGCAAAATGTGAGTTAAGTCTTGATGAATAATATTTTTATCAGCATGTTTGAGATTTCAAGTAGAAATAATGGGTGCTGAAGCATGGCTGTGGCATTTGGGAATGGTAAGTGATATAATTAGAGCATGGTAAGGTTATCAGGAAGTGGCAGGAGATGAAACTAGAGATTTGTGACAAATTGTGAAAGGCCTTGACTGCCTTGCTTCTTGCTAAACAGTGGAATTTATCAACCCACTGAGAGAAAGCCAGTTAAGATTCTTGAGCCTTCCATATATTTAGCTGCTTATATTTAATGTGTTGTCTTTAAAAATAACACATGATTTGTTGTTTGCGTGCTTTTGCATATGTAACTTATTTGAAGTTAAGTGCCTCTGCTGATTAACTTTTTGTTCACAAAAATATAGGGATCTGGATTTCTGACTGGACCACTTAATATAATGTATTACTTTCCGCTGTGTTATGTCCTAAACTTTTAAAACCACTCAGGACTAATGTCTTTCACCAAACTGTTACCTAAGAACTTTCTAAAGAAGTATGTGACAAAGGCATGTTTCATTTCATTTGCTCTGCCATTTTTAGCTGTATATGTGGTAAAACATGTTTTAATACATCTCTTTTTAACTTTGATTTTATTGGAATTTTTGAATGAGTTGTTTGTTTTTAAGAAAAGTAATTGGAGTGAACTTTCTTTGATTCCCAGGTTTTCTTTTTTTCCCCTTTTTTCTTTTTTTATTGCATTGGTAGATGCAAGGCAAGAAATTTATTACTATAAATTTGTGACTCAGAATTTTAAAACTAAATTAACTTCATAAATGCACTCACTTTTTTCTTAATGGATTCCTTCTAACCCCCAATGATACTTTTATTTGATTTTCTTGATTACGTAATTTGTTTGCTGTTTCTTTTATTTAAGGTGTGACTGCACAGAAAAGTTACAAAACAAATTTGACTTTTTGCGCTCACAGTTGAATGATATTTCATCATTTAAGAATATCTACAGATATGCCTTTGATTTTGCAAGGGTAGGTGCAATTTTCTTGTTTTGTTGTTTAATCGCTTTTCATCTTGAGACCACACTTAGGAAAACTTTTTCACTTACATTTTAGGATAAAGATCAGAGAAGCCTTGATATTGATACTGCTAAATCTATGCTAGCTCTTCTGCTTGGGAGGACATGGCCACTGTTTTCAGTATTTTACCAGTACCTGGAGGTATGTATTTTTTTTTGAATTTTGAAAATATTATTTTAAAACTTAATCTGAAAGTTATACTTTTGAGGAACAAGTAGATTTTTTTTAATAGTATGCTTAAAAAAAACTCCTTGAGTAGAGAAAAAATTCTAAAATATGTACGTATCAGTTATTTTTAGATGTTCGTGTTTGTTAATATATTTTGTACCTAAGATACCTTCAATCCTACCCCCCTCCCTGCCCCAGTAAAAGAAACCTCCAAGAAATATACTGTAGCACAGACATTTGTCATGCAAAGTTAGTTTCTCGGGGTTTTCGTAAGAGAGAATTAATGCTAGCACGCAAATCTTAAGCTTCTAAATCTGATTTTCTTTTGTTATACAGGGTCTTAAGCTGAAATGTACATAAGATAACCAATTTAGTAATACAACTTTCCTTTGCTACTTAGGCTCAATCTAAAGAAAGAGAATAAAGCTATTCATATTTTATGTCCACAAATATGAGAATGACTATAATAGTATACTTAAATATGCTGGTTACTAAAAAGATGTAAGCTGAAATGATGAAGTGTTCTTTTAGAAGGTTTATCATAGCACCTACTATAGGCAGTGATTCTAAGAAGATGCTATTCTTTTTTTCCATTGCTTTCTTTGTCTAGTTTTTGTTTTTAAAACTGTTTTTGTGTCTTTGTAATTTTAGGGTTATTGGTATAGTTCTCACCATATCTTGAATACAGATGCTTTTTCCTTTGGAAATAATTTATCATAAAGCACATTGCTTATAGCAACTTCCCTTTTCCCAGAGTAGTAAAAGTTGTGATATAAGACAATATCAGCCAGGCATGGTGGCTCAAACCTGTAATCCCAGCACTTGGGGAGGCCAAGGTGGGCAGCTCACTTGAGGCCAGGAGTTCGAGACCAGCCTGGCCAACATGGTGAAAACCCCATCTCTACTAAAAATACAAAAAAAATTAGCTGGATGTGGTGGTGTGCACCTGTAGTCCTGGCTACTCAGGAGGTTGAGGCACGAGAATTGCTTGAACCAGGGAGGTGGAAGTTGCAGTGAGCCGAGATTGCACCACTGTACTCCAGCCTGGGTGACAGAGCGAGACTCTGTCTCAGAAAAAAAAAAAGAGAGAGAGAGAGAGAGAGGGGTATGAAAAGGTCTTACATGAATGAGTTTTATGCATGATTCAATCTTTAAGTCCTATAAATTATTTTTGATGGATGGTATCTATTTTCTTTCTATTAGTAGTTTTGGGCAAAAATAAATTTAACTGAATGTAAAAATATTCAGCTCTATGGGGAGCTGAGAAGAACTAAATATTTTCAGACACTTGTTGTGCAGGTTGTTTGGCATACATTTTTAAAAATCTTTATAACACCATTTTGAATTAAATTCTATCCCCCATTTAACAAATGAGGAAGTGGTTTCTATTCTTAAGTAACTTTCCCAAAATCACTCAATTAAGTGGGAAGGATGGGATTTAAATCGAAGCCTATACTCTTTCAGTTGTCTCCAAAGATGCCAAACTCAAAATGTGGCTAACCAGTAAATCTTAAGCAAAGAAATGATTTACTAGGAAGCAGCATAAGATAACATACTGGATGTAGGAAATGTTATATATCGTGATCTCATTGGTGGTAACACAAGTATATACATATGTAAAAGTTAGTTTTATCCTTACTATTAGTACTCAGTGCTCTTATTATTCCTCAAAAATGAAAAAAAAAGTAAAAAATAGATGATGTTAATATGTAAATGCCCATGAGGAATCTCTTAAAACACAAATAATTAAAAGAATAATAAATGTTTTAGGAAAAACCAAATGACAAAAAAAGTTATGACTTAGTTTACTAAATTGAGTAAATGATGTTTGCTTAAATATTTAAATACAAATATTTAAATCATTTTTTGCAGCAATCAAAGTATCGTGTTATGAACAAAGATCAATGGTACAATGTATTAGAATTCAGCAGAACAGTCCATGCTGATCTTAGTAACTATGATGAAGATGGTGCTTGTAAGTATAACATAGCATGTTCCTTTGAAAATAAAATTTCCAAAAATATTAAATGAGAGTATGGATTTATGTAGTATTAGCATAGAGGTTTTAAATTTTGTAATAGTAACATTATTTAATCATGTGGGGGATGTGGGAGAAGTAGAGAGAAAGCTTAGATTCAGCAGTATTATATAAAATCTATGCTGGTAGGTGAAATGTGTTCAGTTCCTCAGTAACCAAACATTTTAGCTAAATTTAAATTATAATTTTTGCATCTAGAAACTAAAAATCAGCTTTGTTTCTGTCTTTCCTGGCATTTGCCTATGGAAGGAAAGTACAGTCATGATTTTTAAAATATAACAGCAAAACAATCAGCCACAATAGAAAAAGCTTTAAAGAGTTGTTGTAATATTATGCTACCCATTAACAATATGGCAAATAATGTCAGTATAACTTCTCTCTGAAAACTCTAAATTGATTGTGAGTAAACTGATAGTGAAATAGTTATAATTTTTTAATCCCTCAAATTAAAGTATCTGTCCCTACTCCTCCATGGAAAGGCTAGAATGCCATAAAACAGGATTTTGAAATAATGATAAATTAATTAGATAAACCAAGTTAATTCTGTAGAACTATAAATTATTTTCAGTTCCCACCACCATTTTGGTTGGTTGCATGTGTTTTCAGTGTTCAGAAGGGTTACAAAGAAAAGTACATTCCTATAAACTTAAACTGAAATTTACACTTTTTTTCTGTGACACTGAAAAAATAAAATAACAGAAGAAGGGATAACTTTATTTCTTCCTACATATATTTTGTCTTCTCTCTACAAGATGATATAAAATTTAGTATTATTGTAAAGAAATAATACCTAGCAGCAGTAACCTGGCAGCCCAGAGGCTGTATATGGCCTGTAGATGTGTATATTTATGTATTTTGTATCAACATTTAAAACTAGGAGATTTTGTATTAAAATACAACTTTTAGATTTGTTTGAAAAATTTAAAAAGTCTGACAAAACTGTACCTTTATAGTACTCCTTTATAGGAGTCAGAGGCTAGAGGCAAGTATTAATTGTGTTGGACTTGCTTTTCAGTTTGACAGTTCATGGTATGCCAACACCTAGGCTGGGCTGTTTTTCAGTTGCCATTTATTATCATACTTGCTCTGCTGTTTTTCTTACAGTAGAGAAACATGTCTGTCAAAAACAATGGAAAAAGACCACCAGAGGATTATGTGTTTTAAGAAGAATAGAGCAAGCATATTTCTTTGTGGCAGTGATTTTTCCTACATTTAAACAAAATAAACACTGAGCTCATTTAAACTGCCTACCTGGCTCTGTCAACAAATGAGTTTGGACTTCTCCTGCATTATAAAAATATCTTTTTTAGAATAGTACTTAGCTCATTAGTCAGATATTCATTAGGCACTTGCTTTGTGTTCAGCTTTGTACTGCATCCTATTATTGGAATAAAGTAAAGTCTCTGTTATAGTTGATCCCTCTCAACAAGCTTATATACTTCTTGAGAAGGCAACATAGAAATATTACCTTCAACACTTTTCAGATTGTTTAGTAATTACATGCCAGAATGCTATGGACACTTAGAAAAAGGGAGAGATTTGAATTGACTCAGTTATTGGAGGGTTCATGAAACACCTTGAGAAGGAAGTTACTATAGATACCGTTGTTCCTTGTGTATTTAAGGGCAAAAAAGAAAAGGCTAATAAGGAAGCACCATTAAATGGAATAAAGTGACTAGAAGTAGAACACCCAAAGAAGGGAAGGGTCAGTCCTCTGTCATTGCAGAGCTCGTGGGGAGTTTGTTTGTTTTATAATTGGAGAGATGAGTTCACTGAATTCTGACAAAAATTGTTTTTTTTTTTCTAGGGCCTGTTCTTCTTGATGAATTTGTTGAGTGGCAAAAAGTCCGTCAAACATCATAGCAAGAACTATTGTGAAGAAAATGCAAACCTTTTGATTCCCACGTGTATACAAGCTAATGTGATGAGGGGGAAAAAAAATCCAACGGGTGCATTTTCATTCATGTGAAAGACTTCTCATAGTACTTTTTTTTCCTTTTTTTAAAGGAGGTTTTTCTTGTTACATGTGATGGGCATTGAGCCACACTTCTTCTTAGACTGAATATTGAAGTTTTTGTTTTGAGTTATGTTTATAACATTTATTTCAGAACAATAAAGATTCAGATTTGTGACAAAGGCCTTAAAGTGAAGATGTCCCTTGAGTGTCAGAGTGGTATTTATTTTTGTAAATTTGAATTTTTGGATTTTTGAGGTTCCCATTCACCGTGAATTTATAGAATTTTCAAGATTTTAAACAGTCTTAATATTTGGCAACGTAGTCTGCTGATGGTATGGCTCATTATAGTCATCTCTGCACAGTTTGGAAGACTGTTGGCCTTGACTTCTGGGATAATGATATGCTGATGCAGCTAATAAACATTTCTAGGTATTGGAAAAATGCTCCTGCTTTTAGCTCTGGGTTTCTATAAAAGCTGCCAAGGTCTTACGCAGATGTCTTATCTCAGAGTTTAGAATTGGAAAGATCATGTCCAGTTTTGTTTTCTAAAAAACTTGTATTATTAAGTTGTATCATCATTGTTATTGTTGATAGTGGCATATTTATGATATTTTTAACTGTCATTATATAGGGAATTTTGTTTAAAGCACTTTTTAATTTTTTTTTTTTTTTTTTTTTTTGCCTTAAGAGGACATTAGCTCTGATATGAATTTAGTTAAGATACACATAGGAAAAGAAGACAATAGAATAAGGAATCATGAGAGAACTCTGGGTGTAATTGTACACAGCTCAGTAGAGCCATTTACATTGGTAGTATTGCAGTATTGCTAATTATCACAATTTTCTGCCTGTTGGTAATAAAGTGACTTGAGGAAAGGGAATCCTTTCCTAATTCATGTAAAAGGCACTTTTGTACTAGCAGCAGGCCTGTTTGTGCATTCCTTTTCAAACCATCCAGTATCCCAGTGATAGGAAAACTTTGTTCATATTCATAGACCAGTCACAACTTCAGTAACGTTTCTAGTGTCATTGTATGAGTAGAGAGAAGTAAGGAGATTATTTTTCCATAATAAGGGAGTGTTTCTATTAGGATTTAAGGTAAAGGTTGATTTTTCAGTGGTGAATTTGTTTAAAGAATGATTTCTCCATATTGATTACCTAAGGGGGAATGACATTTTAAAGTGTTTTGTTTGCTTTTTAGTTAATGAGCTGGGAAAAAAATGATTGCCAATGTTTTACTTGCCTTCTTAATAAGATTACTTTGTACAGTAATCTTATTAAAACACCCATAATGGTGGGAGACGGTTTTCCTAAATGTCTTATAGAAAAGGATAATACAGAATGCTCCTCTTAAGTATTAGAATCACTGAGGTATGAACTGAGCATACCAGTGGTGTTAGGATTTAATATTGTGAATGATGTTTTAATATCAAATTTATTATAAGGAAAGCATTTACATTTGTAGACCTTTGAATTTATAATTTAATTGACTCTTAAAGGTACATCTGAACTGAAGAATATATCCATTTTTGTTAAATTCCAAAACATATAAGCAAAATCTTATAAATTATCACATTTGTAACCTGAACTAATGGTAATATTGGGTTTTCATCTTCAGTATTTGGGTAAAATAGGGAACACTTAAAGCGTATAGATGAAATGTTTTTTAAAAAGTATATATATGAAAGCACAGGCATCCTTGGTATAGGCAGGGGATTGATACCAGGACCCTTGTGTATACCCAGATCTGCGCATACTCAAGTCCTGCAGTCATCCCTTTGGAACCTGCCTGTATGAAAAGTCAGCCCTCCCCGTGTGTGTACTGTTGCATCCCGGGAATACTGTATTTTCAATCCATGTTTGGTTTTAAAAATTCTGCGTATAAGCAGACCCACACAGTTCAAACTCATGCTGTTCAAGGGTGAACAGTATTTACTTTGCTTACTTATCCAAAGATACCTTTAAGACTTTTTGAGTCTGAAAATGAAATTTACTTTCTTTTTTCACTTAAAGTCAACCGTCCTATCCGACCCTAGCCATACTTGGAGTCCAGTACCACTGTGGCCATGCTTGTTTCACTCTGTTGCTCCATCTATTTATCTTACCTTTCTTAAAGTTACAACATTTGCCTACTTTGAAGGCAAATTTACTCTGCCTGATTCATCAGTCAGGGTGTGGGCTGTGTCCCTTCTTGTCTTTCCTTTGTTAGTTTTGAATAGCTTTTAATTTACTGGGAAATTTGTGATCAAAATGTTAAGTGATATAAACAAAGAATACAATATTAAGCACCCTGCAGTATAAAAAAGTCTAACTGTTGTTAGACTTTTTTTTTTGACTAGTTAGCTTTAAGTGCCTTCCCACGAATCCTGTTGTAAAATTTTCAGAACTACTTCCTTTGTACAGGATGAAATACTGTATGGTGCTTTATAACATGGAATTGAGTTGTTTCTATAAGAATATTATACAAATGTAATACTACTGGAAGAAAGTAGAGCCAGATGTTGATTTGAAAAGATTGCACCCTTCCGCCCCCGCCTTCCTCGGGGCCAATAATTCTTAATTAGGTATGATGTTAATACCTCTAGGAAATTGCCAGGGATTGAGGTGACAGTGTGTGATGAAAATGGTGTATTGTGTGCTGGTCTGACTGCATTACCATGTTTGTCTTCTCTTGTCTATGATTTCTTATTTCTTAAATGCTGCTGATAAAATTCTTGATATAATACATTTTTGACAGTAGTAGCATTTTTATGTATAATGTATAGGTTTTGTTGGTTTTTACTCAGAAGCACTCTAGATTAGTGTTTCTTGAACTGCAATTTGAGAGCCTTCTTTGGGAATGTTAAATTGAGGAGTATTTCTCTTAAATACAAATGCCTTTTCATCTAGCAAACCAAAAATTTATCTTAACATTGAATGCCATCACTCGGGGTCGGGGTGGAAACATTTCACTTTGAAGTATTTCTTCAACAAAACGTGTCCTGTCTGCCAGCTTGCTAATGTGAAATTATGAAAGAATTTATTGAAGTATATGTTCAGTTTGAGGAGTAATTGGTAAGAATGCCAGGTGTTGTTCTTCTGCCCTCTTAAAGAAGTGTACTTAAAACTGTTGTGATAATAATTCATCTCTGATAAAACTTTGTTCTGGCCTTCAAGGCTCCTACAGCTTAATGTTTTAAATGTCTAAGGCATCAAATAAATTGAGGGCATTTTAATAAAAGAAAACTAAATGCCTTTCTTTGTTAAAGCAAAAGGCCAAAAAAAAAAAGAAAAAAAACCCAAAAGTCTTACTCCTAAGGAATTCTTACCTCTAAGGAGGAATCCTTCCCTCTTGAGGAAATACCACTTTTTGAGTGACATTAGAAATCATCACAAGGAAACATTTCAAAGAAAGGATCATTTTCTTTTCAGGAGAAAGAGGAATAACAATTTCATTAACTCTTCCTCAAAAGGAAAGGCTAGTCTGAATTATTAAGTATTCTAGATTGTATCATTTTTTAGTATAGTTTTATTACTTTAGGAATATTTGGTAAGAACCAGGTAAACCTAATGTTTAAGATTTGTTCTTTTTTGTTAATAGACTTGTGTTTAGTGCGGTGGAAGCCCAAAAAGCAGTCTAACTTATGATAAACTTAGAGACTGTGGAAAGATGAATTTCTGCCCCAAACCTTAGATCAGCGGTCAATAATTTAATTGTAGAGATTTTTCTAGTGAACTTTTACTTCACTGGAGCAAATCTTTAGATCTTTTAAAGCACAGTTTATTTACCTTTTTACAAACAGCAGTCTTAAAACTGATGGATCATACATTTGCTGTGTGCACCTTATAATCTTTTACAGTCTATTAGTACAAATAGTGTTTCCTTGGCTCCTTTTCCTGACCAGTTGTTATTGGTGTGACCATTTTCTTTTTAGGATTGATGAGACATTTTGCTATGTATGCTATGTCATGTATTAGAACCTTCTATAATATGGCTCATTTTGACATGGTTTCTGATTTACCATGTGTGAAATATTCCTTAAAATACATCAAGTAACACTATAGTGAGGTTAGACTTTAACATAAGTATTGAATCTTATTTTATAATGCAAATTTTATTGAAGCTTTGTTGTATTTATTTTATGGATCTATGGTCCATAAATGGGAGTTAGTAGCAAACATTTTGTTAAAAATGTCTTAGCTTTCCCCCAAATTATATCATTTTGTAGAAGTTTTATCCTTCTGTGGTTTTTCTGGCTTTCTGAGCTTTAAAGTGTTAATGAATTCGTACTTCATGGGTTCGGTTTTAAGTATTAGATTACAATTGTGGATTTTAAAAAGGTAATAAATACTTGAAGTGAATATATATAGACAGCCAGATTTTCCCAAAACTGGGCTGTGTGTGTTTTGTGTAGAATTGAATATTAGCCATAATTAACTTTTTTTTTTTTTTTTTTTTTTTGGAGACAGGGTCTTACTCTGTCACCCAGGATGGAGTGCAGTGGTGCAGTCTCAGCTCACTGCAGCCTCCACCTTCCGGGTTCAAGAGATTCTCGTGCCTCACCCTCCCAAGTAGCTGGGATTACAGATGCCTGCCACCGTGCCCAGCTAAGTTTTGTATTTTTTTGTTTATTTTAGTAAAGACGGGGTTTTACCATGTTGGCCAGACTGGTCTCAAAATCCTGCCCTCAAGTGATCCCACCCCCCCTCAGGCTCCCAAAATGCTGGGATTACAGGTGTAAGCCACATTCCTGGCAAATGATTAACTTTTTCACGTAGAATAGATCACAGATAAAAGCTCCTCACATATTTTGAAGGTCAAAAGAAAATTTGTTGTTGCTAACAATTGCCTTTGAACCATGAAAGAGGATAAACTAACTTTATTTGAGCAACTTGTCATTTGAGACTTAAACTAACTTGCCAAACTTAGCAGAATTGAGTATTGACTTAAATGAAGTTAGTTTATATAGATACTTTACTATGCTGTCATGCAAATAAAATGGCTTAAAGCAAGTTCATACACAGTTACTTTTATCTGCAAATGTAGAAATCTTACCTTTTTGAAATTTACATTATTCCCTGAAACTATGCATATTGAGAGAGCGTTTATAAAAGTATTATCTGAGAAACCTGAGTTTGATTTTCTTATTGTGACATTCCCGTTAATGTCACTTTTAAACAAGACATTTAACCTATGTCATCTTCAGTTTCTTCTGTAAAGTGGTGATGATAATGATACCTACCAATATTGTCGTGAAGTTCAAATAGGGCCCTGTCCACAGCACTTAGTTGTTAAATGACTGCATCTTGGTAATTGAACAAGTGGTTAGTTATGATAGTTTATTTTTTTCTAACAAATTTATCTTATAAAAAGAAATAGTCGGGATTTCCTGTGTTATCCTGCCATTTTTTATAATCAAAATTATTAATATTCTCCTTAGACTAAATCATTAATTGAACAAACCTCAAGCATCTACTATATGCCAAGAAGTATTCTAGGCCTGAATATATTGCAGGGCACAAAACAAGACAGTTATTTCTGGACCTTACGGGATTTTTATTTTAATCGGTTAATGAAATAGTTTATCATTTGGTGACAAGGTTATGTGGGGAAAGTAAGTTGAGGAAGAGGCCCAGAGAGTGTGTGAGGATAGGATTACTGTTTAGTAGACTGTACACTGATATGTGACATTGCGCAGAGACCTGAGGAAGTGAATGGTTGTGCAGTGTGGATATCTGGGAGGAGAGCATTCCAGGCAGAAGGAATATTACATGCTAAGGCCCTTAGCTGGTACAGAGTGTAAAGAAACAGCAAAGAGATCAATGTGACTGTAGTGAACAAGAATAGCATTTTAGGAAGAACTGGAAAATGAACTGAGAGAGATTGGGAGTAATAATCCTGCCTGATTGTAGGTAATTATATAGGGCATTCTAGCCCTTTCTCAAGAGTTGGACTTTACTGAGTGAGCTAGCAAGCAGTTAGGATTCGGATCAAAGCAAGGATGGAAGCAGGTAGTAGTAGGAGGATAAAATATGGTAAATCCAGGTGACAAATAGTACAATTTGAGACTAAGAGTAATGGAAATAATAAGTGGTCAGATTCTGAATGTATTTTGGTGGAATGTATTTTGGTGATGGCACCAAAAGGATATGCTGATAGAATGTATGTGGGGTATGAAAAAAAGAATGGTCAAAGTTTTTGGCTTGAAGAATGAAGTGGGCATTAATAAGATGGGGAAGATTCAGAGGAGCAGGCTTAAAGAGGTAGATTGAGAGTTTATTTTTGGATGTGTTATGGTAGACTTGTCTATCAGATGTCCAAAGGAAAATGTAGAGTGGGCAGTTGGATATTTGAACCTGGAAAAGCAGAGGTCTTGGCTGGAGATAAATATATTTGGAAGTCATTAGTGTGTAATCTTATTTTAAGGCAGGACATGGATGAAACCACTTAGAGAGTAAATGTAGCCAGAGGATAGAACTTAATTGAAGACATCTGATCAATGAAATTCAAGGCCAACTTTTGTGATTTTTCAAATAGAAATAAAATGTTAACATTTTCTACCACACATACACAAACCATTACTTTCTATAGTGTTATAGAAGCACTAAGAATTAAAAAGCAAGATTGATAATAGTTACCAAATATGTAAGTAAATGGCAAATTAAATTGAGGAGGGAGTGTCACTTCATTTTTTGAATGAAGCTTTTTGTTTTGAAATAATACAGTTTTTTATATTAAGAATAACATCTGGAGTGCTAGTTTCTTTTTCTCATTGTTGGAAATTGCTATTCCAATTCAATTTGACAGTTTTAGCACTAGAGGGCAGGCTTGCTTCTAGATTGTGAAGAGTTCTAAATGAATTAATATAGCCAGACAGCGCAGGTTGAACATCCTTAACTCGAAAATCTGAAATTCAACATGCTCCAAAATCTAAAACTTTTTGAGTGTTGACATGATGCCACAAGTGGAAAATTCCATGCCTGACCTCATGTGAGGGGTCACAGTCAAAATGCAGGTGCACAACAGTTTACTCTGTTCCCAAGAGAAAAATAAAATTAGCTTCAGGCTATGTGTAAAAAGTGTATATGAGACATAAATGAATTTCATGTTTAGACTTGGGTCCCATCCGCAAGATATCTCATTATGAATATGCAAATATTCAAAGATTTAAAAAAAAAAAAGTCTAAAACACTTCTGGTCCCAAGCATTTTGGATAAGGGGTATGCAACCTGCACCTACATTCATTCTCAATTAATGAATGCAGTTGTTTCTTATGTGACAGGTTTGCCATCTACAATGTTTTTTTCTAGTGCTGGGAAAGCATAAAATAAGGCTAATTGATTTTAGTACATCTAGGACTGGCAGTTGATACTAATATACATTTGAATATAAAGTCCAAGGAAGCTCAAGTTTAGCTTACTGTAATTATACTCAGATTTGATATAGAGGGCCTTCCACCACATATATGAATATTAAAGTCAGAAGAAATCCTGGACATGAAAACATTTTTTTCAGGAAATAATTAACTATGTATTGGGTATTATTATATGAGTGGGGCTACAAAGATGAATAAAATATAGTCCCTGCCTAAATAAGCTTTGTCGTAGCATCTTACAGCACTTAATATCTTGTGCTGTATCTGTTTAAATGTCTTTTTCCCTTCAATAATAGAAAATCCTGACTCACTTATTTTTGGTGCCTCCAGGTGCCCATCACACAATTCAGTTTATAGTGTTTGAACATATGGATAATGAGAGATATAAAAAGAAAACAGGGTCAGGGAATTGGGGCCTTTGAAAAAACCTATTTTCACATTTTTACCCTTAGAGAGAGGCTTTTCCTGTTAACATATCTAAAGGCGATTATGGAGACAATTCTAATCTTCTATCTTTGCTCCCATTTGTAGCAGGCTTTACCCCCATTCCTCAAGAGCAGCTATTGGCAGCCATAGAGAGTGGGAGGTCAGGCCTTTTTTATAGTCATTGGAGTAAACAGGAGAGATAGATGTGGAAATTGGGAGGTTCTCTCTATCTGGCTTACGTCAGTTTGAGAAGTTTGATGTGAAATGGAACCTTCTGGAATGAGGTTCTTCTTTTTCCCACTTTTCACCTGGAAATTTTTCCCATACATGGCCCTCTTGCTCCCCTGATCCTTTTAGGGTCCCTGTTTCTACGTGCTAGTTCTTTCATTTCCTTGTCTGTAACATGAGGATGATAATAGTCCTTATCTAATAGGATTATTTTGAGGATGAAATGAAATACATGCAGTAAATATTAGTTACTCTTTGCTATCTGGAAAAATATCAATTGAACCTCATAGGATGGACTTGTGTTCAGTAACTGTTATTGTATATAGTAGAGTCAAATGGAAAAATTGACCCACTAAGATACATTTTTTTTCATTGATACATAATAGATGTATTTATTTGGGGGGTACATGTGATAATATGATATATTCATATAATTAAAATGCATTGATACATAATAGATGTATTTATTTGGGGGTACATGTGATAGTATGATATATTCACATTAATTAAAATTCATTGATACATAATAGATGTATTTATTTGGGGGATACATGTGATAGTATGGTATATTCATATAATTAAATGAAAATAATTGGGATATCCATCACCTTAAATATTTATGTTTTCTTTACACTAGGAACATTCAAATTCTCTTTAGCTATTTTGAAATGTACAATAGGTTAGTGTTAATAGATCAGTCATCCTACTGATATATCGAACACCAGGTCTTCTGTCTACATAGACATATTTAGAAATGCAAATCTCTTAGGAAATTAATCTCTAATGTCAGTGATGCGCACTGATTTGTATTGCTTGCTTGCTTTGTAGGCGATATAGTGAAGTGGTTCCTTAAATGGATGCTAAATATGACTAAATGATCGATTTACAGTGTAGTTGGCACTAAGTAATAAATGCTCAGTAACATAGCTACCATAGCTGTCTTTAAAAGTGGATTGGTTTGACTTCATAAGAAGGACATTATTTTTAAAAAAAGATAAATATTAAAAAACAAAAAGCCAAAATACTATAATGTCTTACCACATTGATTCTCTTAAATCAGTTTTTTTTTTTTCTTAAGTAGCAGGACCCTGTTCCAAAATAAGTTTTACCTAGAAGCACAGTATTTAAGACAGAAAACTAAAATACTCTGGTTAAGTGGGAAGCGCCATGTCTTCCCCACTGCTAGTATTATTTCTGAAAAACCTCAAAGGAACCCCTTTGTCTCTGAATAGCATGTTTTAAAAACCACTGCTTGCACATTTGCACCTTGACATATCAAATATGTGAACAAAGTAATAGAGTGAGAAAACTGAATTTCTATTTAGGAATTTCTATTGTATTCTCTCTATAAAAAACCAAGAAGTGGTTGGTGTTTGGAATAACATGAAAAATGTTCCAAGTATCTTTGGAAATACTTACACTAGAACTATAAGGTTTATGATAATTCTGTCTTAGATTCATTACCTTGAGCTGGTCTAAAAAAGGGTGATATGTGAGAACTACCAAGAGAGACTTAGAGTAGATATAAGAATGAAGGAATGAATGAATATCCATGGGCCAAGGCTTTGCTAAGCCTTCTTATTACACAGGATAACAGAGTATAGTTGCTAGTTTCTACCTTTGAAGATTATGATCCTTAAAAAGGAAACAACTCTGTGAACAGAGACCATGTTATTCATAGGTGTTCCTCACTTGTTTCCACCACTTAATAAGGTGTTTATTGAATAAATGTTTATTTAATGAATGAAGAAATGTGTATCTCTCTTTGCTCCTAGACTGCAAGTTACTTAAAAGACATGGACCATATTTTACTTATCTTTCATGGCCTGCAAATTGAGTTTGCTTACTGAACTAATGAATGAATGACCATTACACATATGTCTGTAAAACATTTACATATCCACATTCCCATTAGATTAAGATTCTTGAGGGCAGAAACCATGTCTTAGCTCTCAGCATGGTGCCTGACTCATAGTAGGTTGTGAAAAACATTTGCAGAACTGAATAAAACTTAGGTTTAAGTAGTACTGGAGCAGTCTCATAACCGGGCACAGTGTTTTCTAAATAGACACTAAAATTATTTCATAATTAAAGACAGAGATCTCACTAGGCATTTTCTGAGTTAGTGCCAGTTGAATAATATGAGCAACAAGCTATAGGAGTTCAGAGGAGAATGAGTTCTGTGGACTGAAATAGTCAAAGTAGATTTTCAGAGCAGATGAGACATGATGAAGGCAGGAGCTACTTTGGTGTTTTAAGAACATTAATTAGGCAGCAGGAAAATCTGAGTACAGGGAGACTAGTAAGGAAGGCTGGAAAGAGCCCGGGATTTGGAGTTCAGAGATCTGTGTTCAGAGTCCTTTGCTTCTTAGTGACTGTGTGACCTTGAGAAGATAACTTGAACTCCCTTTTTCTCTTCGGTGAGGTAGAGGTAAGATTGATGTGCATATTGATATGTACTTAAAAGTGTTTGTAAAATGCTTAAGTAAAACCAAATGCTATGCTTTGAGTGTAGTAGATTCCAAATATTTGTTTAATGACAGAATAAATGATATTGACTAATTAAAATAATGGAGCCACTGGAATGTCACCTCCTGCATCTGCCAGTAAACCTTTTAACACGGGGGGCGGGGAGGAGGGGGGGAAGTAAATTTGTGAAACCACCAAATCTCATGATCAGAAGAAAAACTTTTTGAAACTCCCATGAGACTCCAAAGTTATGTCAGAGGTGAATAAGTCATGAACTTTTCATGCTGATATCATTTCTAAGGTTGCTGCCTTGTTGGAAGAAGCAAACCACAAGATAAACCATGCAGAAAATCTTTTTTTTAAAAAACTTCCTGAAGGATGGATGGTTCGTTTGTTCTAATTGCTTGTCACTTTACTTACTAGTGAGTCATTTTTTTTCCTTAACCAGTAATTTGTTTTAAATTTGGTCATAAGATGGTATGTTGACTAGTCCAGTGTTACAAAATAATTGGAAAAAATATGACAGACAACTGAATAAGGGAAATCTGGTTCTTGAACTTTCAGTGTATGAATTGGTGATGGTAAGCTTAGTCTTTATGATGTAAGATTAGATTTATTGGAACTTCTTTATGTCCAGAAGTTGCAGCACCTTTCTTTGTCTCTGGAATGCCCAAGGTCTTTACTGCATCCTGTAGACATTGAGGGTTTCACCCCGTATTCTGGGTCTGATAATTTTTAAAGAAACACTCTCCTTCTTACCCATTATGGAGACACTACTAACCTTGTATATACTTTTATTAGAGTGCTGATAACACCATATTACAGTAGCATACTTACATATCTGTTTTCTTAACTGTGAGCTCCTCGAGAGCAGGGACTGTGTGTTTTTGCTTTTATTTCACCAGTACTCAGAACTATCCACAGTATAGAAAAGCACTCAATAAATGGAACAAATGAAAGTGAATAGATAAATAAATGATTTCGCTTGTATAAGATGTCTAGTAATCTTTTGTGTATTTTTTTTAATTCACTGTATGGCACACATTCTAGTACATCCCTCTTTATAATGTTGACCTACTATTAAAGGAATTAAACAAATGTAAGCCAAGACAGGAAATGCATATTAAAACAACTATGACACTTTTGTCTTCCAGATCAGCACAGATTTTAAAAATTGATAATGCCCATGTTTGATGACCCAAGGAGACAGGAATTGTTATACTTTGCTGGAGGAAATATAAATTGGCATAGCCTTTTCTGGAAGTCATTTAGGAAGATATATCCAAAAGCCTTAATAAGTTTCATATTTTCTCACCCAGCAATTCTATGCTTATCATCTTAAAGAATAAATTTAAAAACTTGTAAAAGATTTTTACCGTAACTTACTTGATAGAAAAAAGGAAATAACATAAATGTTTAAGTGTAGAAAATTTATTGAATAAATTATAGCATATTTATACAAGAGAGTACTATGCCATCTTGAAAACTCCACACTATATTTTCAAAGGGAGAAAAAGACTGGCTTTAAAGCAGCATATAGATAGGCACAATAGGATACTATGTTTTAAAAATGTATATATAGAGAGAAAAGCCTGAAAGGCTGTGTACCGAAATATGAAAAAATGGTAACTTCTTGGTAGTAGAATTACCAGGAGTTTTTAGTTTATTTCACTCTATATTCAATAATATGATGAGTATGTATTACTTTTTTAATACAAAAAGTCAGTAAAGGTTCTATAAAGAATACATACTTTCTCCTTTGCTGATTATATATATCCTCCAATGAAAGAAGAGGAACCCGCCTTAAAATGTGAATTTTTACCTGGCCCCAGTGTGGCACAGCATTTTCCCTCCCTGTTTTTCCCCTGTTGTCCTTTGTAACTCATAGGATACAGTGGAGGCCTATACAGAAGTAACTGATTCATTCATTCAGGAAATATTTGTTGAGGACCTACAATAGTTTAGGAACTTGGGATATGAGATAAGTGTTGAATTCTTAAAGGCTAACTGTATTGTGGACTTTATTTTTAAAACTGGAAATACAATAAAGAGGATCTAGTCTAACCTCTCTTTGGAGACAGGGAAAATGGGTCCCAAGGAGGCTGCGTAAGATTGGATGTATAATAAATGGCACATCCTAGACTTGAATTCAGAAATATTTCTAGTTGTGTGCTCTTTCTGGTCACTTGAGCCTCTCATTTTGTAAAACTATCTGCACAAATACGGATTCTTAAAGTCAGAAGAAATCTTGTCCTTGATGCTTCTATCTGTTCTACAATAACTTTAATAGTCCTAATTTGCTTCACTTTGTCTCATAGACTGTGTTGTTAACTAAAGCATCATACCTGTCAATTTTCTCTATTAATCATTGTTAAACTATTTCTCCCTCTTTTGCTTTGTTTTTAACCACATAAAACTGGACAAAGCCACTTAAAACCTTCCCTCCCATTTACATCAATGTGGTCCTCTTTCCAAGGTGGAGGGCCCATTTAGCCAGTCAGTAATCCATGTACCTTGTATATTATGCACAAAAGTTACGTATCATTTAGATTTTTGTCAACTGCTGAAATACAAATACGTTATAATCACAGCACAGCACTACACTGCCTTCAATTTCCCAAATGAGCTATTCCTTTACATTCTGCTTTCTCTGCCTTGTAAGTCCTCACCTGGCTCTTTCACTCATCCTCCAAAATTCCTAATCCTAGCATAGATATCACCTCTTCTCGGAAGGATTTTCTTACCCACACCTACTCCTTAACATCCTCTCTTACCTCCTATAGTGTCATCAGGCATATTGCATTGTATTATTCTGAACTCCTTAAAACCAGAGACTTTGTCTTTTATCTTCCTGATAGGTCCATATGCGAGTCTGGTACCCACCACAGGCAACTTAAACATCTCTGTTGATAAAATGAAGAAATGGATGGAATGAACAAATTTCCTTACCGCGTTAAAACATAAAGGTTACAGCTGGGCGCGGTAGCTCACGCCTGTAATCCCAGCACTTTGGGAGGCTGAGATGGGCTGATCACGAGGTCAGGAGATCGAGACCATCCTGGTTAACACGGTGAAACCCTGTCTCTACTAAAAATACAAAAAAATTAGCCAGGCGTGGTGGTGGGCGCCTGTAGTCCCGGCTACTTGGGAGGCTGAGGCAGGAGAATGGCGTGAACCTGGGAGGCAGAGGTTGCAGTGAGCCAAGATCGTGCCACTGTACTCCAGCCCGGGTGACAGAGCGAGACTTCATCTCAGAAAAAAAAAAAAAAAAAAAGATTACTTTGGAATTCTTCCATGCTGGTTCCTTGTGATACCTCTTCTTTCTGTTTATCGTTATTCATTAATCTGGTTTATATTTTCCTGAACTGAGAAAAATCACTATAAAATTCTATATTTTTGAAAAATCAGGAAAAATGTATGCCCTGTCTCCAGTTCTTTAGCTGTTAAGCATCTTGTTCCCCATTTTTCCTTTAAGATTATAGATTATGTTTTGGTTATAATATCTGTACATTCACTGAGAATTCTGGATTGAGATATTGGAATTCATTTCATAGTAGCAGTGTGATATGGTGCAATGATCACCACACAGGAAGCTGAAGAGAGGATTCCAGTTCAGATGGAGCCACTGATTTGCTAGATGACCTTAAACTAGCCATTTATCTTTCCAGGACTTGAGTTTCTCATCTGCAAAGTGAAAGTATTAGATTCAATAATCTCCAAAGTCTCTTCCCTCTCCCAGATTTTCTTAAATTCTATCTAGTGTGTTCTCTTAGAATACTATGACCTGATCTTAGCTTTCAAATAACCTAAAGAATTGGACTTTTCAGGTCAGCACTCAGCCCAGCGTAGAAGTTGCCTCTTTAATCCTCTGACATATTCAACCTCTGCTTCAATATTTCCTGTGGTTTGATGTTATTTCCATAAAAGACACCTCATTCCATTGAAACAACTCTCATTGCAAGTTTTCTGACGTTGACCCTTATATACCCCTCTGTCACTTCCATGGATTGATTCTGATTTTGCCCTACAGAATGGAATTTCTCTTTTTCACTTGACAGACTTCCAGATATTTGAGAATAACAATAGTACACCAGCCATACGTGTTGTATTTCCAGGTTTAAAAATTCTGGTTTCTCTGACTGCTTCTCATATGACCAAATTGCTCCTTATTCCTGATGCAGCCTGTCTATCCTTTTGCACCTCAGTGACTGCACATGCCATCCCTCCACCTGCAGTGTGCTTCATCCCTTCCTCCATACAGAGTCACTCATTCATCAAGGCCCAGTTTAGACCCTTTCGTCTTCCAGCCAAATGAGTTATCCTGTCCTCTGTGCTTATAATGCTTTACTTTGCTTTTATACGCCTTTTACTACAGTGATTTTTATACTGTGTTTTAAGTTTTTCATGTATCTATGTGCTCTGTGATAGCAAGGAACTTAACTGGCTTGTTTACCATGCTGGGAACCTGACAGGCATGCATGAGTTAAATGACTGAGAGTCTACTTTCTAGCATATAATATGGAGCCTGGCATATAGTTGATGCTTAAGAAGTGTTTATTGAAAAAAATGAATTCATGAACAAATGCTATTTGCTTCAAGATAGTTAAGGATCCTTTGAGTCCTGTTAAAATATTAAACGTAGAACCAAACATAAAACTACTGATGTGATTACCTGTGTAGTGCAGAGTGTAGGGGATCTTACACATTCTTGAAGCTATCTTCTTTAATTTTCAGATTGACATCCACAGGAACAAAGACAAACTAGGACCTCAGTAGTTCTGTTTCTCTTTATTCAGTGTGACACACCCCAGCGGTGTTCATGTCTTCTCCATTCTCTTACCCCGAACACAACTAAAGAAGCCCTCAGCATCTTCCACTTTCTAAAGCAGTGGGTCCCCAACCTTTTTGGCACCAGGGACCAGTTTTGTGGAAGACAGTTTTTTCATGCGGGTTGGGAGTGGATGGTTTCAGGATGAAATTGTCCCATGTCAGGTCATCAGACTTAGATTCTCATAAGGAGCCACAGCCTGGATCTCTCACATGCTCAGTTCACAATAGGATTTGCGCTCCTATGAGAATCTAATGCTGCTGCTGATCTGACAGGAGGCGGAGCTCAGGCGGTAATGTCCCTGCCGCTCACCTCCTGTGCCGCCCATTTCCTAACAGGCCAGGGGCAGGTACCCATCCACCGCCAGGGGTTGGGATTGGGGACCCCTGTTCTACAGTTTTATTCTGAACTTTTGCCTTCTGGCTCTACTCTGAGGTCTCTGAGGCATTCTTGCTTTTTTGTCTTTTATACTTGTCTATGTAAAACATGTTTCCCTTTTTGTCTTTTTATGTGAAGACAAAAAAACTTTTGGGCTCATAATGTGGTAACTGTATTTAAAGATCCTGCTAAAACTTATGAAAAGCCTTTCCTCAACATAAAAAAGTTAATTATCTGTAAGACTTGAAGAAAAGTGATCACTTGGAAACCCTCTGTATTGTTTTCGAGTAATATAAACTTCTTTAAAAATAAAAGCTGTGGTTTGATGCAGTTGCTGGCATAGATTTATATGCAATTGCATAAATTATATACTTTACCCAGAACAATTAGAATTATTTTTTCAAAATTATTTTATTTCTTACATGATGATTTAGAGGGACTGTCTTCAAGCCAGTAAAAATATTTTATAAATAATATCTGGCCGTTTTCTAACCTGTTGAGTAATTTGTTGCACAATAAGCCACTTCACATCTTTCAGCAAGAAAAACATTAAATTTAATATTAATAGTAAAGATATTACACAATGAATTAGGACACAATTTAAATTTGCTTTAAATATTTCTTTAGGGGAGGGGACACCCACTTCTACTCAAAGAAGAGAAACATTTTTACAGTTCAGATGCCTTTTACTTTTCTACACCTATTATGCCATGAATCCATAGGGAAGGGGTGTCAGCAGCTCAAGCTCCTTCCCATTGGTTCTCACAAAGTGCACTTGTCTGGGTGGAGCAGGCTGGCGCTTCACCTGAACCTGGGTACTTCTCTCTTTGGCTTCCTTCTTTTTCCA
Organism: Macaca mulatta; assembly: GCF_049350105.2. Lineage (NCBI taxonomy): Eukaryota > Metazoa > Chordata > Mammalia > Primates > Cercopithecidae > Macaca > Macaca mulatta. The sequence goes on along the minus strand of NC_133419.1, from coordinate 103,908,758 downwards.
ATCATTTTCCTTTGCACGTTTCAGGAAGCTATCTTGGCTTTTAGCGTGCTTAATGTAATCAATACACACATTAATTCTGTTGCCAGGAATCTTGCCCTTAACTTGTATGTTTACAGCAATGCAAACGGCACACTGAGGAACACTGGGACTCTTCCAGTTTTGCCATGGTAACACTTGCAGGCATTCCTTTTTCAACAGTACCTATTCCCTTGATATCTACAATATCACCTTTCTTATAGTTTCATATGTTTGTGGCCACAGGAACAACTCTATGTTTTCTAAAAGGCCTAGAGAACATATACAGGGTGCCTCTCCTCTTTCCTTTTGCATTTGTTATTTTGTTGAATTATTGGAAGATGGCAGTTCCGGCCAAACAGTCTAGAATGTTATTTCCTTCTGATTACTAAAATGCCCATGGCTTCCATACCGTCCAAATCTAATCTCCCTAAGTAGTGCCTATAGATTCAGGTGGTGGTCATTGAATGAAACAAGATACAAACGAAAAAGGAATATAGAGCATAGGTTTGTGTGTGTGAGTAACAGAGAAAAGCAAAGGGAAATGATACCAAGTGTAGTTTGTGATTAAAAAAAAGATGAGTTTTCTACCCCATTTATTTGGTGAAAATAATGAAGAAAAGCCAGCAAGACTAAGGAAAAGCAAATTATTCAGATTTCTTATATATATATATGTAGACAGACTGGGAAAAAACAAAACAGGAAGTACTTCAGAAGTTTAAACAAATACTTATCGCGTGGCTTTGCTGGAAAATTTTGCATTCTCCTCAAGTCCCAGAGAGTAATTAAATGGAAAAAATGACAACTACAAAGAGGAATTTTTCATGAACCAGATTCCAGCCACGATACAATCTTCAATTACCTAATATGCAAATTTAGAAAATTACTCAATCACTTATAAAAATGGTAAAAAAACTCAATAATATCTTAAAGTAAATGCGAGGTCAGCAGAATCAATATTTTAATCAGTAAGTACTTCTTTTAAACATGAAATTCTAGACACCTCTAGGAGGATGGTCTGTCCCGTGTTTTTATGGTGGATGAGGTAAATATAACAAGGGAATTTGTACATCCGTTTTGTGGGGTTGCTTGGCCTTCCAAAAGTCAAGCTGGAGAAGACTGGCTTGTGGAAAACCAGAAAGTTTGCCTGTTAATAACTGAGAGTTCACTGTGCTCTTTGCCTTCTCATAACCCTTATTTATTAGCAATGGAAAGAACTCCGGATTAGAAACCAGGTGTTTTGGCTGGATAATTTCCAGGATTGTTATAACATTCTAATAAGATAGGCACGGCAAATCACTTTATTCAATCTACGATGTACCTATCTACTATTTGAAATTATTCAGTAATTTCAAATAGTGTTAACATCAATACTGCGATGAATATGTGAAATGCATGTGACCAGTTATGGATTTATAGAGTTATAAAAGTATTGATTGTGAGATATGATTGGAAACTAGTCCAATGAACATATTGCCTTAAAAATTTCTACAACTATGATTAACAGCTACTGACCATTTAACCAACATTTAAAACCAGTCTGTTGTTTGATACCTATTCTTTCAATGAAGAGACTACTTGAATCCAGCAGCACATCAAAAAGCTTATCCACCATGATCAAGTGGGCTTCATCCCTGGGATGCAAGGCTGGTTCAACATACGCAAATCAATAAACGAAATCCAGCATATAAACAGAACCAACGACAAAAACCACATGATTATCTGAATAGAGGCAGAAAAGGTCTTTGACAAAATTCAACAGTCCTTCATGCTAAAAACTCAATAAATTCGGTATTGATGGAATGTATCTCAAAATAATAAGAGCTATTTATGACAAACCCACAGCCAATATCATACTGAATGGGCAAAAACTAGAAGTATTCCTTTTGAAAACTGGCACAAGACAGGGATGCTCTCTCTCACCACTCCTATTCAACATAATATTGGAAGTTCTGGCTAGGGCAATCAGGCAAGAGAAAGAAATAAAGGGCATTCAGTTAGGAAAAGAAGAAATCAGATTGTCCCTGTTTGCAGATGACATGATTTAGAAAACCCCATTGTCTCAACCTCAAATCTCCTTAAGCTGATAAGCAACTTCAGCAAAGTCTCAGGATATAAAATTAATGTGCAAAAATCACAAGCATTCTTATACACCAGTAACAGACAAACAGAGAGCCAAATCATGAATGAACTCCCATTCACAATAGCTTCAAAGAGAATAAAATACCTAGGAATCCAACTTACAAGGGATGTAAAGGACCTCTTCAAGGAGAACTACAAACCACTGCTCAGTGAAATAAAAGAGGACACAAACAAATGTAAGAACATACCATGCTCAGGGATAGGAAGAATCAATATTGTGAAAATGGCCATACTGCCCAAGGTAATTTATAGATTCAGTGCCATCCCCATTAAGCTACCAATGACTTTCTTCAGAGAATTGGAAAAAACTGCTTTAAAGTTCATATGGAACCAAAAAAGACCACACATTTCCAAGACAATCCTAAGCCAAAAGAACAAAGCTGGAGGCATCACGCTAACTGACTTCAAACTATACTACAAGGCTATGATAACCAAAACAGCATGGTACTGGTACCAAAACAGAGATATAGACCAATGGAACAGAACAGAGTCCTCAGAAATAATACCACACATCTACAGCCATCTGATCTTTGACAAACCTGACAAAAACAAGAAATGGGGAAAGGATTCCCTATTTAATAAATGGTGCTGGGAAAATTGACTAGCCATAAGTAGAAAGCTGAAACTGGATCCTTTCCTTACTCCTTATACAAAAATTAATTCCAGATGGATTGGAGACTTAAATGTTCGACCTAAAACCATAAAAACCCTAGAAGAAAAGCTAGGTAATACCCTTCAGGACATAGGCATGGGCAAGGACTTCATATCTAAACACCAAAAGCAATGGCAACAAGAGCTAAAATTGATAAATGGGATCTAATTAAACTAAAGAACTTCTGCACAGCAAAAGAAACTACCATCAGAGTAAACAGGCAACATACAGAATGGGAGAAAATTTTTGCAATCTACTCATCTGACAAAGGGCTAATATCCAGAACCTGTAAATAACTCAATCAAGGTACGAGAAAGAAACAAACAACCCCATCAAAAAGTGGGCAAAGGATATGAACAGACACTTCTCAAAAGAAGACATTCATACAGCCAACAGACACATGAAAAAATGCTCATCATCACTTGCCATCAGAGAAATGCAAATCAAAACCACAATGAGATACCATCTCACACTAGTTAGAATGGCAATCATTAAAAAAATCAGGAAACAACAGGTGCTGGAGAGGATGTGAAGAAATAGGAAAGCTTTTACACTGTTGGTGGGACTGTAAACTAGTTCAACCATTGTGGAAAACAGTGTGGCGATTCCTCAAGGATCTAGAACTAGAAATGACATTTGACCCAGCCATCCCATTACTGGGGATATACCCAAAGGATTATAAGTCATGCTGCTATAAAGACACAGGCACACGTATGTTTATTGTGGCACTATTCACAATAGCAAAGACTTGGAACCAAACCAAATATCCATCAGTGACAGACTGGATTAAGAAACTGTGGCACATATACACCATGGAATACTATGCAGCCATAAAAACGGATGAGTTCGTGTCCTTTGTAGGGACATGGATGCAGCTGGAAACCATCATTCTCAGCAAACTATCGCAAGAACAGAAAACCAAATACCTCATGTTCTCACTCATAGGTGGGAACTGAACAATGAGATCACTTGGACACAGGAAGGGGAACATCACACACCAGGTCTTATTGTGGGGAGGGGGTAGGGGAAGGATAGCATTAGGAGATATAACTAATGTAAATGATGAGTTAATGGGTGCAGCACACCAACATGGCACATGTATACATATGTAACAAACCTGCACGTTGTGCACATGTACCCTAGAACTTAAAGTATAATAAAAAAAAATTAAAAAAAAGAAAGAAAATCAATTTTCCGGAAAAGTATTCTTGTTTATGTTAGAGGGAAACTTGTAACTACCAAACAGGGTGGTGTTTGCATTTAGGTCATTAGTTATTGCTCAGCAAATCTGGGAGAAAATCGGAGTTGTTTGAAACTATAAACATTATCCAAAAGAGTTACCCTAAAAATCTAATTGCAAGAAAAAACTCTGTTGATTTTTCTGAACTGCTGGAAAGTTTAGGCAGTAGCAGCTGTAATTCTTAATCCCACTTGACTGGTTACTGATAGAACTGAGCTGTACTAAAAACACAAGACCACAGTTGATATCTTTTTACCTTAGGTCGCCAATTTACTCCAAGTTTGTTTATTAAATTCTCAAGTGGCTTTCTTCTAATATTGCTCTCCATGCTTTCTCTGTTCCACATTAAATAACTTCTCATCCTCCTAGACTGAGGTACAAGTTTATATACTTTCTGTCTCATCAATACTAATAATTTAAAAATGCATACATAAGGCAAATCTATATAAACTCTGTATTGAACATTCAACAAGAATTTGCTTATTGTAATTCTTAAAATTCACATTTCAACTGGTTGAATATATACTGTCCATGGAAAATAAAGGATATTTTTCTAAAGCAGACTTCTTAGACACATAAAAACAGAAGGTATTAAAAATGATCAAATGAAATTCATCTTCTTTCAGTTTAAACATATTTTCTTAAATCGATAAATAATTATGTATAATTTATAGGGTATAATATGATGTTTTAATCTATGTATACATTGTAGAATGATCACATCAAGCTAATCACTGTTTGATTTAGAGAGCTTCATGGGCTGTTAGGAATCCTGATGATACAGTGAAAGTTCCTATCTCATAGTGTTGTTGAGAGATTAAAGGAATTTATACATGGAAGGGCTGTGATAGTGTCTGATATATGATAAATGTTCATAAATGTTTTCTATTTTCTTCTGATTACTACTTTAAATAAGCTCTGGGGTATTTTACGAAGAAATCTTTTGCTTTCCTAACAGTAGAAGTCATTCTTTCTATATTGGGATTTATTTTCCTCTTTATTTTTCTCTATCTTATTCTCCTTGCTCTTCCGGCTTTCTTCATTGGTTTTTATTATTGAAAATCTGAGGCAGTGGTTTGGTGACCCCAAAACAACAATTTAACCTGCTCAACCACTTGTTCAGCAGCCTGGGAGACAAAACAGTGTGCTATGTGTTTGCTGATGCTGTTTTCCTCTTCTTTCTTACAATCCACATTCTATCCTCCAGGCCCCAATCCTTGTTCTTTCCCCAGATCGGCCCAGAGTACACTGATATTCATTGAACTAATCCAATGCTTATCATCTACACCACGCATTTATTGTTTCCTATATATAATCAGTTGCATGTTTCATGGGTTTTTGTATTTTCTCTTAAGTGATATTTTTGGTTCCTCAAGAACTTAGGCTCACGGGGACAAAAATCCCATCCTTTCTCCCCAGACGATCAAGTATCCACCACAGTGTTATACACCTGATAGAATCTCCCTAGGAAATACTTGATGAGTTGAATCCCCTACCTCATTTAAATGGTTGTTTTGATATCATGGAGTTACCATCTAAGTTGTACCAGGAGAAGAAGTTCTGTACTCATCTGTAATAATTTGTTCTACCATCCAAATGATACTCTTTTTGTCAGAAAGTTTATCTTAGAGACAAACCTAAATCACTCCTTTTGTAGTTGATAGTACCATCTGGACGAAACGAAAGAAGGAAATATGATAATTATCATGGTTAATTACTTTGATTTTTAATACAGTTATTTTCTTAATTCTTTTTTTAAAGGGATTTATGTTTTTGTTCAAGGACTTTTAAGTCTTTGGAGTCTGTGATTGAAAGAGCTGTATCCAATTATATCTAATTTTTATTCTTTTGGTGGTATTATTCAAAATGAGATCTGCATAATGTCTGTATCAGAATCACCTGGGTTATATAACCTGAAAACTTCAGTGTGTCATTTCAGACCTACTGCATCAGAATATCTTGGTGTGAAGCTGAAAATTTGCATTTTAATGTTTCCAGATAATTCTTAGATATTTGGTTCTTAATATCTTAATATGATGGAAAGAGAATTGCTATTTTGCATTCCTTGTTAAATTTTGCATTATGTAATTTTCAAGTGATTAAATAGGGTATTGCTTGGCCTAATAAGACACTTTTTTTTAGTGTGAGGACACTTTCTCTCTGTCTCTCTCACCCCTACCCCCATATACACAGATACACCATCTGATTTTGTCATAGCCCCCTGAGAGTACCATGGTCCTAAGCTCTAATGAAACTCATCTTACATTATAGTATTGTTACAAATTTTTCTATATCTGACATCTTCCATCTCCACCAGATTATGTTTTTCAAGGAGGGTGTGCATGGTTAGGTACACAGTAAATGTTTACTATTATGAACATTGAATAAATTTTATGTTGCTATTAAACTGCTTCATGTATATTAAATGTACCTTCTCAACATAGGAAAAAAGCTAAGCATAGATTAATCTTATATTCCTTGTTATCTTTCACCCTTTTGAATATATAGTAGGAGAGGAATGCAAGTAAATCAGTTCTATATTCGATAGGCATTCACAACTTCTGTTAATTCTTTGAGGTGAGAGCTAAACAAATATTGGGTTTATATATTAAGGTAAAACAGGAAAAAATATAAAACAAATCTATACTTAGTCTTTTTTTCTGAAAGAATGACTCAGCAGGGCTAAGCAAGGTTTTGTTTACAAACCCGGTTTCCATACTTGGTGAGCTTGCATACAAACTTTCGTAACCAGTGAGCCATTGTCTCCTGATGTTCTTATTTCTAGCCAGAACATGAAGTTGGCAAAATTATCCAAAAACATCACATCCTAAACTACTCTAGTTATAACCAAGAAGCTTGATTTTCAAAACAGCAATATGTAACTGTTAAATCCACTAAAAGGAAAATTCCTTATTTTTAGGCAAGTGATTATTTTTTTCTCTCTGATTTGAAGCATGTTTAGATGGATATTGTTCAGGAGTACAAAATTATTATAAAACAGGGCCATTATATCCTTTTCATCCATGAGTATACAGCAGACAAATATCTTATTATCTCTAGTTCTGTCTGAGAATAAGAAGGCAGTTCAGTTTACTCAACAATGTACAAAGATCAATGAGAAGAAAGAAGTCTTAGGCTGAGAATTCAAGATCAAATAAAGTTCTAGAATATGCTGTGCCCTAGGCTTTTTACAAAATTAAGCCTTAGTGGTCACCTTCAGACCAGCAAAGTGATGTGAACACCAACAGACTCTTTGCTTGCCCTTCCACTTTCTTTACATTTAGGTCCTGTCTTATTGTCATATTCAATTCATACAAACTGTCTCCTGGGAACTGCATGGCAACTTTCATATGTAAAGGGGAGAAGGGAACTAATATTTATTAAGCTCCTGCTATGTGCTTAGTACTTTTAAAATATTATCTCATCCAATCCTTATAATTCTTGACATGGATTTTATAAACCTTGACATATGGGAAAATTTAGACTCAAAAAAGCACAGGGATAACTGAGTGAACCACTACTCAATATCAGGATTTCTATTTTCAAGTCTTCTATGTTTATCCCTATTCCAGGACTATGTACTACATAGTAAGTGGTCAGTGAATCTTTGCTAAGTGAATGAGTGAACTCCATGGATATCTCCCGAATACCAACTTAAATCTTTCTTTTTCACTCTCTTTTCCCCACAGTAAATATTTATTCTAATGTATGTGGAGATCACCTGATCCAACCTCCTCCATAAGAAGGAGTCACCTATGAAAGTGCCTGACACAAAATCCTCAGCCCATGTTTGCTTTTTTTCAGGAAAAGGAAATCATTAATTTGTTTCATTAATCTGTTTCATTTTTGTGTGCTCTTTATTATTAAAAATGTTTTTATTTTTTATACTGAGATAAAATCCACTTCCAGGTGGAAGGATGGCATGGCATAGGTTTGGGCTCAAAAAATTGGGATTTGGACCCCCAACTTTTCCACTTTGGGTAAGCCCCAACTTTTCTGAACTTTAGTTTTCCAACCTATAAAATGGTGGTAATGGTCGTGCCTCCATTGCCTAACTCTCAATGTAATTATGAGAACCAAATGATGTAGTTAATAAGACAGCTCTTTGCAAAGAATAAATCCCAATAGAAAAGTCAGTTGTTCCTATTTTACATTCTGGAGCTTCGTAGAGTAATTCTACTCATTGTTAAAAAAAAAAAAAAAAAAAAAAAATGACACGCCTCATTACAACTTCTTTAGGCTAAAGAGCCCTCTTTTCTTACAAGTTTAAAAAATATGAAGTAGAAGGTTTCATATAAAAACTCCCCCTCATTGCCTCCTGCTACATCCTCTCTAATATGTCAAATACTGCCTTGAAGAAAGATCTTCTCATTGATCTTTGTACATTGTTGAGTAAACTGAACTGCCTTCTTATTCTCAGACAGAACTAGAGATAATAAGATATTTGTCTGCTGTATACTCATGGATGAAAAGGATATAATGGCCCTGTTTTATAATAATTTTGTACTCCAGAACTGGACCACGATGCAAAATCATCCTTACCAGCATAGAATACACTTGTGTCGTTAACTGTCCTTGGCCTGGATATGCTGTTTTGATCATGAAACCTCAAGGTTTTAGACATTATATATCACTGCTAAGCTATATCGAGTTTGTGTTTGACTGAGAGTCAGGTCTTTTTCATATTAGCTGCTGTCAAGCTATGTCTTCCAAGTACTGTATTCATGTGGTTGTGTCCTTTTAACCTCAATGTAGATCACCACGTTAATATATATTTAATTCATCTTACTGGTTTTAATACCCATCCATTGAGATTTTCTTGACTTCTTATTTTGATCTGCCAATGTCTAGCTATTTCTGCAAGTTTTACGACATCTGCAAAATAGTAAGCAAGTTCTTTCTGACATTAGCCACATTATTGGTAAAAATGTTGAATAAGATTAAGGCTTTGGAAGTATCTTTTCTTCTCACTAAAGGTTTTTCTTTAGGCTAGATTATTATTGTCATAGTTAATGAACAGCCTATTACAGTTATTGGTGACAGCCCTGTTTCTTCCTAATAGATTGTGAGACCACAGTTTGATCGTCTTAGTATCCCTAAGGCTTAATATAGTGCCTGATAAATACTTGCTACTTAATAAGAGTTTATAATTGAAGAATGAATGAATGAACTGACATATGTCTATTAACTAATACGCTTTGAGCATGATTATTTAACTAGATACGTGGCCCATATAATTTAGCCAACATCCAACTTACATTTTCTTTTTTATTTTTGTAAGGATATTTACTATGATTTTGTCATATTTGCCCTCAATCTCTGGAAGCATTTCCTTGATCTACTGATTTAATAATCATTACAGAAGAAAAGCAGACACACTGATATGACTTGTTTTTAGTGAAATCATCCATACTTATTTATATTTAACACCTATTTCTTTCCTGGATTATTCCTATACTTTTTATGTAATTACTTTCTCTAAACATTTGCTTCATGACCTCCTAATTACCCTGTGTTCCTCTCCATGGGTTGTACATTTGCACAAGTATCGCTCTTCCATCATCATCCTCTCCTTCTTTGCTCCCCATTTTGTTCCTTTCCCTGCTCAATCAATTTTTTTAAGTTAAACAGTTTATTCAGATGCCTTATTGAGAATAGGCTCCTCTTTATCTTTAGTTTTCCTATTCTTATTCAGTTCCTTTCCTATGTTACTTCTTCCTGCTTTTGGACCAAAGTTGAATAAAAGTATATTTATAAGTATGTTGAATAAAATTTTGAACTCCAAGATTTTATTTTTATTTAAAAAAACACAGAAGGAAACATTTTCTCTCTACCTAAGCAACACAAAATCTCTCTAACCATGTAATTTTATTTAAATTCCATTGACAAATGAGCAGGTCAGTTGTCCCCAAATGCAGAGCCTTTTCCTTGTAGAGAATTTATTGTAGCAGGGATCCATGTAGGGATCTTTCTGAATAATGATGACTTGTGATATTTTATAAATCTTCTTCTATGTTTCTCAGAAGGCTTAGGAGAACATTCCATTAAGTCATTCCGAACTCTGTTGTATTTACCATCAGCATTTAATTCTTGAGTCACAGTTTGAGTTTTGTTACAAGAGAGGACAGGTTTGTCTTAGGCTGGTTTTCTGGTAATAGAGTTAAATGAGGCCATTGATCAGCATTTATATTTAGCTTAAGGAAATGTTATCATCTTGTTTGCTTAAACCCCATACACACAATCCTCTGCTATTTCCTGTATTTTGTTAACTAGTAATATCTTCTGTAGTGGAAAATATGTGTCATTCTCTTAAAGACTGTGAAGGACAGAAGTGTGTCCTTGCAAAATTCATATGTCAAATGACTCCCCCATGTGGCTGTAGTAGAGATGAGACCTAAGGTTGGAACTCTATCTCATAGAATTGGTGTCCTTATAATAAGAAGAGGAAGAGACCCCGTGTTCTCTTTCCACCATGTGAGGACAAGGAGACAATGTGGCCATCTGCAAGTCGGAAAGGGAGTCCTCCTCAGAACCGCACCCAACTAGCACCCTGATCTCAGACTTCGAGCCTGCAGACTGTGAAAAAATAAAGTTTTGTTGTTTAAGATGCAAAGTCCATGGCTTTTGTTATGGCAGCCCAAGCTGACTAATTCAATGGCTTAATGTTATCTTCATCTGGAAGTAATTAGTAGCTGCATTTCTTCATATGAATTCATAAATTTTACCATAAGTCTGTCAGTCCAAGGGTACCATTAATAGTATGTCATGTTTTGCTCCATGTGCCAACCTTTCTAATAGTTTATCCAAAATTATAATATCTTTTATATTTGGGGTGCTGCTTTTTCTTTTTCCTGTTAAGAAATGTATGAATTTACACTTAGAAAATTGTCTTACTTCATCTGGTGTTTTTCACAAGGCAAGATGTAATCTCTGTCTTCAATTAATAGAAAAAAACATGTGAATCATAAAATCCAAAAAATAATATTAAGAGAGTCTTTAATTGTAGCCCTGTGAGTTCTGCCTCAACCAGTAACTAAATTAATGGATGAGGTACCACTGTGTCTACTACCAGGCAGTGACCTGATCACTCCACAGATGTGAAGTTCTATACTCCCTCTGAGATACCTCTGAAGCTTTGTTAAGTTCATTTGTTTATCAGTTTTTTCTCCTTGAGTGTAGGATCTGTGAAAGGTATTTGTAAAACAAAGTTTCTCAGACTCAACAATGCCTCTAACCTTGGAAAATTAATGTAACCTACTGATTTGTGTAATGTTAGAAAGTTAATGTTTTGATATCAGTGTAATAAGTTTTAAAACATGAATAATAGTGTCCTTTTCATAGTTATTATAGTTTTCATTAAGATTAAAATAATATAGGAAGGCACGCCCAAGATGGCCGAATAGGAACAGCTTCAGCCTTCAGCTCCCAGTGTCAGTGACACAGAAGATGGGTGATTTCTGCATTTTCAACTAAGGTACTGGGTTCATCTCACTGGGGCGTGTCAGACAGTTGGTGCTGGTCCGCAGGTGCAGCCTGACCAGCGAGAGCTGAAGCAGGGTGAGGCATTGCCTCACCTGGGAAGCACAAGGGGGAAGGGAATTCCCTTTCCTAGCCAAAGGAAATTGAGACACACAACACCTGGAAAATTGGGTCACTCCCACCCTAATACTGTGCTATACCAAGGGTCTTAGCAAACGGCACACCAGGAGATTATATCCCACACCTGGCCCAGAGGGTCCCACACCCATGGAGCCTCCCTCTTTGCTAGCACAGCAGTCTGAGATCTAACTGCAAGGCAGCAGTGAGGCTGGGCAGCTGGGGGGCTGCCATTGCTGAGGCTTAAGTAGGTAAACAAAGCCACTGGGAAGCTCGAATTGGGTGGAGCCCACCACAGCTCTAGGAGGCCGGCCTGCCTCTGTAGACTCCTCCTCTGGGGACAGGGCATAGGTAAACAAAAAGCAGCAGAAACCTCGGCAGAGGTAAATGCCCCTGTCTGACAGCTTTGAAGAGAGCAGTGGATCTCCCAGCATGGAGGTTGAGATCTGAGAACGGACAGACTGCCTGCTCAAGTGGGTCTCTGACCCCCAAGCAGCCTAACTGGGAGACATCCCCCACTAGGTGCAGACCGACACCTCACACCTCACACGGCAGGGTACACCCCTGAGACGAAGCTTCCAGAGCGAGAATCAGACAGCAACATTCGCTGTTCAGCAATATTCTATCTTCTGCAGCCTCCACTGCTGATACCCAGGCAAACAGGGTCTGGAGTGGACCTCAAGCAAACTCCAACAGACCTACAGCTGAGGGTCCTGACTGTTAGAAGGAAAACTAACAAACAGGACACCCACACCAAAACCCCATCAGTATATCACCATCATCAAAGACCAAAGGCAGATAAAACCACAAAGATGGGGAAAAAGCAGGGCAGAAAAGCTGGAAATTCAAAAATCAGAGTGCATTTCCCTCTCCAAAGGAATGCAGCTCATCGCCAGCAATGGAACAAGGCTGGACAGAGAATGACTTTGATGAGTCGAGAGAAGAAGGCCTCAGTCAATCAAACTTCTCAGAGCTAAAGGAGGAACTACGTAACCAGAGCAAAGAAACTAAAAACCTTGAAAAAAGATTTGATGAATGGCTAACTAGAATAACCATTGTAGAGAAGTCCTTAAAAGAACTGATAGAGATGAAAACCATAACAGAAGAACTACGTGACAAATGCACAAGCTTCAGTAACCAACTCGATCAACTGGAAGAAAGAGTATCAGCGATTGAAGATCAAATGAATGAAATGAAGTGAGAAAAGAAGTGTAGAGAAAAAAGAGTAAAAAGAAATGAACAAAGCCTCCAAGAAATATGGGATTATGTGAAAAGACCAAATCTACACCTGATTGGTGTGCCTGAAAGTGATGGGGAAAATGGAACCAAGTTGGAAAACACTCTGCAGGATATCATCCAGGAAAACTTCCCCAACCTAGTAAGGCAGGCCAACATTCAAATTCAGGAAATACAGAGAATGCCATGAAGATACTCCTCGAGAAGAGCAACTCCAAGACACCTAATTGTCAGATTCACCAAAGTTGAAATGAAGGAAAAAATGTTAAGGGCAGCCAGAGAGAATGGTCGGGTTACCCACAAAGGGAAGCCCATCAGACTAACAGCAGATCTCTCAGTAGAAACTCTCCAAGCCAGAAGAGAGTGGGGGCCAATATTCAACATTCTTAAAGGAAAGAATTTTCAACCCAGAATTTCATATCCAGCCAAACTAGGTTTCCTAAGTGAAGGAGAAAAAAAAATCCTTTACAGACAAGCAAATGCTTAGAGATTTTGTCACCACCAGGCCTGCCCTACAAGTGATCCTGAAGGAAGCACTAAACATGGAAAGGAACAACTGGTACCAGCCATTGCAAAAACATGCCAAAATGTAAAGACCATCAATGCTAGGAAGAAACTGCATCAACTAGTGAGCAAAATAACCAGCTAATATCATAATGACAGGTTCAAGTGCACACATAACAATATTAATTTTAAATGTACATGGACTAAATGGTCCAATTAAAAGACACAGACTGACAAATTGGATAAAAGAGTCAAGACTCATCAGTTTGCTGTAATCAGGAGACCCATCTCACATGCAGAGACACACATAGGCTCAAAATAAAGGGATGGAGGAAGATCTACCAAGCAAATGGAAAACAAAAAAAAGCAGGGGTTGCAATCCTAGTCTCTGATAAAACAGACTTTAAACCATCCAAGATCAAAACAGACAAAGAAGGCCATTACATAATGGTAAAGGGATAAATTCATCAGGAAGAGCTAACTATCCTAAATATATATGCACCTAATACAGGAGCTCCCAGATCATAAAGCAAATCCTTGGAGACTTTTGAAGAGACTTAGACTCCCATACAATAATAATGGGAGACTTTAACACCCCACTGTCAACATTAGACAGATCAACGAGACAGAAAGTTAACAAGGATATCCAGGAATTGAACTCAACTCTGCACCAAGTGGACCTAATAGACATCTACAGAACTCTCCACCCCAAATCAACAGAATATGCATTCTTCTCAGCACCACATCGCACTTATTCCAAAATTGACCACATAGTTGGAAGTAAAGCACTCCTCAGCAAATGTAAAAGAACAGAAATTATAACATACTGTCTCTCAGACCACAGTGCAATCAAACTAGAACTCAGGACTAAGAAACTCAATCAAAACCACTCAACTACATGGAAACTGAACAACCTGCTCCTGAATGACTACTGGGTACATAACGAAATGAAGGCAGAAATAAAGGTGATCTTTGAAACCAATGAGAACAAAGATGCAACATACCAGAATCTCTGGGACACATTTAAAGCAGTGTGTAGAGGGAAATTTATAGTACAAAATGCCCACAAGGGAAAGCTGGAAAGATCTAAAATTCACACCCTAATATCACAATTAAAAGAACTAGAGAAGCAAGAGCAAACACATTCAAAAGCTAGCAGAAGGCAAGAAATAACTAAGATCACAGCAGAACTGAAGGAGATAGAGACACAAAAAATCCTCCAAAAAAATCAGTGAATCCAGGAGCTGGTTTTTTGAAAAGATCAACAAAATTGATAGACCGCTAGCAAGACTAATAAAGAAGAAAAGAGAGAAGAATCAAATAGATGCAATAAAAAATGATAAAGGGGATATCACCACTGACCCCACAGAAATACAAACTACCATCAGAGAATACTGTAAACACCCCTAGGCAAATAAACTAGAAAACCTAGAAAAAAATGGATAATTTCCTGGACACTTACACTCTCCCAAAACTAAACCAGGAAAAAGTTGAATCCCTGAATAGACCAATAGCAGGCTCTGAAATTGAGGCAATAATTAATAGCCTACCAACCAAAAAAAGCCCAGGACCAGACGGATTCACAGCCGAATTCTACCAGAGGTACAAGGAGGAGTTGGTACAATTCCTTCTGAAACTATTCCGATCAATAGAAAAAGAGGGAATCCTCCCTAACTCATTTTACGAGGCCAACATCATCCTGATACCAAAGCCTGACAGAGAAACAACAAAAAAGGGGATTTTAGACCCATATCCCTGATGAACATCGATGCAAAAATCCTCAATAAAATACTGGCAAACCGAATCCAGCAGCACATCAAAAAGCTTATCCACCATGATCAAGTGGACTTCATCCTTGGGATTCAAGGCTGGTTCAACGTACGCAAATCAAACGAAATCCAGCATATAAACAGAACCAAAGACAAAAACCACATAATTATCTGGAGGCAGAAAAGGCCTTTGACAAAATTCAACAGCCCTTCATTGTATAAACTCTCAATAAATTCGGTATTGATGGAATGTACCTCAAAATAATAAGAGCTATTTATGACAAACCCACAGCCAATATCATACTGAATGAGCAAAAACTGGAAGCATTCCGTTTGAAAACTGGCAGAAGACGGGGATGCCCTCTCTCACCACTCCTATTCAACATAATATTGGAAGTTCTGGCTAGGGCAATCAGGCAAGAAAAAGAAATAAAGGGTATTCAGTTAGGAAAAGAAGAAGTCAAATTGTCCCTGTTTGCAGATGACGTGATTGTATATTTAGAAAACCCCATTGTCTCAGCCACAAATCTCCTTAAGCTGATAAGCAACTTCAGCAAAGTCTCAGGATATAAAATTAATGTGCAAAAATCACAAGCATTCTTATACACCAGTAACAGACAAACAGAGAGCCAAATCATGAATGAACTCCCATTCACAATAGCTTCAAAGAGAATAAAATACCTAGGAATCCAACTTACAAGGGATGTAAAGGACCTCTTCAAGGAGAACTACAAACCACTGCTCAGTGAAATAAAAGAGGACACAAACAAATGTAAGAACATACCATGCTCAGGGATAGGAAGAATCAATATTGTGAAAATGGCCATACTGCCCAAGGTAATTTATAGAGTCAATGCTATCCCAATTAAGCTACCAATGACTTTCTTCAGAGAATTGGAAAAAACTGCTTTAAAGTTCATATGGAACCAAAAAAGACCCCGCATTGCCAAGACAATCCTAAGCCAAAAGAACAAAGCTGGAGGCATCACTCTACCTGACTTCAAACTATACTACAAGGCTACAGTAACTAAAACAGCATGGTACTGGTACCAAAACAGAGGTATAGACAAAAGGAATAGAACAGAGCCGTCAGAAATAATACCACACATCTACAGCCATCTGATCTTTGACAAACCTGACAAAAACAAGAAATGGGGAAAGGATTCCCTATTTCATAAATGGTGCTGGGAAAATTGACTAGCTATAAGTAGAAAGTTGAAACTGGATCCTTTCCTTACTCTTTATACGAAAATTAATTCAAGATGGATTAGAGACTTAAATGTTAGAACTAAAACCATAAAAACCCTAGAAGAAAACCTAGGTAATACCATTCAGGACATAGGCATGGGCAAGGACTTCATGTCTAAAACACCAAAAGCAATGGCAACAAAAGCCAAAATTGACAAATAGGATCTAATTAAACTAAAGAACTTCTGCACAGCAAAAGAAACTACCATCAGATGAACAGGCAACCTACAGAATGGGAGAAAATTTTTGCAATCTACTCATCTGACAAAGGGCTAATATCCAGAACCTATAAATAACTCAATCAAATTTACAAGAAAAAAACAACCCCATCAAAAAGTGGGCAAAGGATATGAACAGACACTTCTCAAAAGAAGACATTGATACAGCCAACAGACACATGAAAAAATGCTCATCACTTGCCATCAGAGAAATGCAAATCAAAACCACAATGAGATACCATCTCACACTAGTTAGAATGGCAGTCATTAAAAAATCAGGAAACAACAGGTGCTGGAGAGGATGTGAAGAAATGGGAACACTTTTCCACTGTTGGTGGGACTGTAAACTAGTTCAACCATTGTGGAAAACAGTGTGGTGATTCCTCAAGGATCTAGAACTAGAAATACCATTTGACCCAGCCATCCCATTACTGGGGATATACCCAAAGGATTATAAGTCATGCTGCTATAAAGACACACGCACACGTATGTTTATTGCGGCACTATTCACAATAGCAAAGACTTGGAACCAAACCAAATATCCATCAGTGACAGACTGGATTAAGAAAATGTGGCACATATACACCATGGAATACTATGCAGCCATAAAAACGGATGAGTTCGTGTCCTTTGTAGGGACATGGATGCAGCTGGAAACCATCATTCTCAGCAAACTATCACAAGAACAGAAAATCAAATACCTCATGTTCTCACTCATAGGTGGGAACTGAACAATGAGATCACTTGGACACAGGAAGGGGAACATCACACACCAGGGCCTATTGTGGGGAGGGGGTAGGAGGGAGGGATAACATTGGGAGATATACCTAATGTAAATGATGAGTTAATGGGTGCAGCACACCAACATGGCACATGTATACATATGTAACAAACCTGCATGTTGTGCACATGTACCCTAGAATTTAGAGTATAATAATAAAAAAAGATTAAAATAATATAGGTAAAGGTAATTAAAGCAATTTAAAATACAATAAATTCCCACAAAAGGAGAAGCATGAATAAAAAGACTTAACTATATGGCTATAAACAACATGAAAAAGTAAATGGCAAGTTAGGCGAAACATTGGTGACATGTAGGACAGACAAAGGGTAGTTTAAAACATAAAATACAAACATTGCAACAAATACGTAAATGCAAAAATACTATAAATACAGAAAAACATTTAACTATCATTTATATTTTTAAATTAATTAATTTATTTTTATTTTATTATTGTTATTTCTTGAGATGGAGTCTCACTCTGTCACCCAGATGGGGTGCGGTGATGCAGTCCGGGTTCACTGCAACCTCCACCTCCTGGGCTCAAGTGATTCTCATGCCTCAGCCTCCAGAGTAGCTGGGCCTACAGTCACTCATCACCACGCCTGCTAATTTCTGTATTTTTAATAGAGATTGGGTTTCACCATGTTGCCTAGGTTGGTCTCAAATTCTTGTCCTCAAGTGACCTGCCCACCTCAGCCTAGCAAAGTGCTGGGATTACAGGCATGAACCACAATGAACCATTTGTGTACAAATCTAACAATTGTGTGCTAAAAACCATAGAACACTAATGAGAGTCTTAATAAAAAAAACTATGTAAATGAAGAGATATTCTGTGTTCATGGATGGGAAGACAATTTTGTTAAGATAAATTTTCTCCCCAGATTGAGTTACAGATGCAATTCAGTTCCACAAAAAAAATCTTGGCATGATATTTCTGTAGAAATTTATAAACTGATTGTAAAGTTTATATGAAAAAAGCAAAAAACTTGAATAGGCAAAGCAATTTTGAAAAAGAATCATGTTGAAGTATTCTCACTACCAAGTTTTGTCTTATTATAAAGTGAGAATAATCAAGATAATATGGTATTGGGAAAAGGACAGACCCACAGATAAAAAAGGAGAAATAGAGAGTCCAGAAATAGATCTATACACCTACACCCAATAGAGTTTTTAGAAAAATGCTAAGGCAACTAAATGGATAAAAAATAGTCTGCTTTAACAAATGATGATGCCAGTTAGAATGGCAATCATTAAAAAGTCAGGAAACAACAGGTGCTGGAGAGGATGTGGAGAAATAGGAACACTTTTACACTGTTGGTGGGATTGTAAACTAGTTCAACCATTGTGGAAAACAGTGTGGTGATTCCTCAAGGATCTAGAACTAGAAATATCATTTGACCCAGCCATCCCATTACTGGGGATATACCCAAATGATCCTAAATCATGCTGCCATAAAGACACATGCACATGTATGTTTATTGCAGCACTATTCACAATAGCAAAGACTTAGAACCAACCCAAATATCCATCAGTGACAGACTGCATTAAGAAAATGTGGCACATATACACCATGGAATACTATGCAGCCATAAAAAAGGATGAGTTCATGTCCTTTGTAGGGACATGGATGCAGCTGGAAACCATCATTCTCAGCAAACTATTGCAAGAACAGAAAACCAAACATTGCATGTTCTCACTCATGGCTGGGAATTGAACAATGAGAACACTTGGACACAGGAAGGGAAACATCACACACTGGGGCCTGTTGTGGAGTGGGGGAAAAGGGGAGGGATAGCATTAGGAGATATACCTAATGTAAATGACGAGTTAACGGGTGCAACACACCAACATGGCACATGTGTACATATGTAACAAACCTGCACAGTGTGCACATGTACCCTAGAACTTAAAGTGTAATTAAAAAACGGTGATGGAACAATTGAATATTCATATAAACATATGTATATGAATATTAAATATTCACATACATAATATTACAGATATATTTATATCATTATTACATATTCGTATATTTATATGAATATTCAATTGTTTTATATATATCTAGATATACAGAGTGTATATCTATAGATATCTATAGATATATACAGAGTGTATATCTATATATACTCTGACCCATTTCTTGCACCATAGGCAAAAATTAACTGAGAAGAGATTATAGGCCTAAATGTGAAACCTAAAACCATAAAACTTCTAAAAGAAAACATAGGAGAAAATTGTTCTCCTTTAAATAGGCAAATATTTCTTAGATAAGACACAGGACAGTAGGAATCATAAAAGAAACAACTGATAAATTTGAGCTAATAAAAAATTTCCTCTTTGAAAAGATACTCTTGGTAAAGACATGCTTTTTGGAAAGATACTATTAGGAGAATGAAAAGATGAGACACAGACTGGGAAAAAAATTTGCAAAATACATATCTGATAAAGAACTGCTACCTAGGATATGTAAAGACACTCACAACTCAATAATAACAAAACAACTTCATTTTGATTTATTTTATTTTAATTAATTAATTTTTTAGAGATAGGTTTGCTCCATGTTACCTAGCCTGATCTTGGATGTCTGGCCTCGAGCTATCCTTCTGCCTCAGCCTCCCAAAGTGTTGGGATTATAGGTGTGAGCCACTGTACCAGGCCAACTTGATTTTTAAAACAGGAAAAAGATTTAAAGAACTACTGTACTAAAGAAGAAATAAGAATGGCAAGTAAACACAAGGAAAAATGCTCAACATCATTAGTTAACACAGAAATGCAACTTAACACCAGAGTGAGATAACATCATATGGTTAGTAGAATGACTAAAATGAAAAGGAAACGAAAAACAAGAAAGAGAAAACAAGCCTGAGAATATCAAGTATGAGCAAGGATGTGAAGCAACTGGAACTCTTATACATTGTTGGTAGCCATAGAAAATGGTTCAGTCACTTTGGAAAACAGTGTGGCAGTTTCTCGTAAAGTTCAATATATGTTTACCCTGCTTCTAGGCATGTAACCACAAGAAATAAAAACATATGTCTACACAAAAACTTGTACGTGAATATTTATGAGCACTTATTTTTTTACTCACAATCACCCAAAACTAGAAATGATGACAACGTACATCAACCAGTGAACAGATAAAGAAACTATTGACATTTGAGTACAAAAAACACTGCTCAGCAATACATTCAAAGGAAAAAAACTACTAATATGTGAATAAATTTTAAGTGCATTATTCTCAGTGAATGAAGCCAGATTCAAAGTCTACATACTGTATGATTTCATTTATATGACGTTTTGGGCAAGGCAAAACCACAGAGAAAGAAAACATTAGTGGTTACTTGGGGGCAAGAGTTGCGTAAGGAGGGAGCATGAGGGAACTTTTCAGGGGTGATGAAACTATTCTATATTTTGATTGAATATAGTGATGAATAGGGTGATGGTTACATGACTATATGCTTTTGTTAAAATTCATAGAAAAGGGCAAGTTTTACTTTCTCTAAATTGTATCTCACAGTTGATCTTAGCCAAAAGGCTGAGAAATGATTCTAAATTGTATCGCTATTAACCTGACAAAAAATTTTTTAAGGCAAATGAAAAATTAGGCAAAAATATTTTTGATCTATAAGACAGATAAAATGTTATTTAATATATAACAACTTTTACGAACTTATAAGAAGATGAATACAACAATCTCTAAATACCCAAAGGATTTAAACTAATCATTTACAGAAGGAAAAATATAATTATATAATCAACCTGGAAATTTAACCTAACTAATAATAAAAGACTGTGAATGAAAACATCATATTGTTTTTACCTATCAAACTGACAAAGATTATAGAAAGAAAGAATAACTTATGATTGAGGGTGAAGCAAGAGGCCACTCTCGCACACACTGATGACAGTATAAACTGATACTTTTTTTTAAAGATAATTTAGCAATGTTTTCAAGACGTTGAAATTTTATAGTTATTTTGGAAGGAAATTTTATATCAAATTCTTTAAAATGTTAAAATAAATATTAAATTAAATTAAAAATATTAAGGCAGTGCCTTAAGAGTAACTACAAGATTTTTCATCATATCTAATTGGTAGAAATCTAAATGTTCACTGATAGGACATTGGCTATGTACGTTATTTATTCATACAGTGGAATATCAGTCAGCCATTATATTTTGGATAAATAGTTATTGGACATTCTTTGCTCTATGTCATGAAATGAAAAAAGCTGATTTTAACACAGTGTGAATAATATGACTCCATATTTATAAATTGATTAATTTAGAGATCTAAAAGAATAATAGATCTATCTATTGTATCTATTGTATTGTATCTATGTATCTCACTAGTTTCTGAGTAGTGGCATAATTATGATTTTTAAGATTTCTTACTTATGATTTATCTGTGTATTATAATTTCTCTACAGTGAACTGGAAATATTTTGTGAAAATATATTTAAATAATGTGAAGATTTAGACAAACGTGTCGAATTAATGTTAACCTCATCTAAAAAAACTACTTTAGTAGAGTTGAATTGAAGTCATAGGCAGAAAAGTTTTAATAACAATAATATTGGGTAGGTACGGTGGCTCACACCTGTAATCCCAGCACTTTGGGAAGTGGGAGGGTCACTTGAGCCCTAGGAGTCTGAGATCAGCCTGGGCAACATGGCAAAACCCCATCTCTACAAAAAATAAGCTGGGCATCATGGCACATCAAATGAATCAAAATATTTGAGCAAAATATTTTGTTGAGCAAATATTTGCCTGACTGCCGTTGTTGAAGAAGAGGTGCCACGCATTATATGAATTAAAGACTTACAGAGTCCAGATGCGAACCCTGACCTGCCACATGACCTTGAGACAGTTAAATGACTCTTGCTGTGCCTCATTTCCTCAGCTGTAACAACAGTAGTTAATAAGGCTGACTTCGTAGAGTGGGTGTGAGGAACAACTGAAACATATGTTGAGCATATAGAATAGTGTGTGGCATATAGTGGCACTCAGTAAATGTTAGCTCTAATACCATTTCCAGAAAAATATTGTGATGACCTTTAGATTTTATAAGAATACAAAGCAGAATAATAACAATTTAGTAAGTTTCTTCAGTTGTACCAAAACATTTCCTGAATTGTGTCATTCAATCAGTAAATCCTTTTTGGATTAATTTTCTTGATATGTTGCACTTTAAATGAAATGTTACACAAGAATCATAACGTAGAGCTTGAAATGTTGTCAGATTTTCAGGCATATTAAAAGAAAACTTACCGTCTTCTTACTTATCTCCGTTTAGCCAGTCTCCCCTCATTGGTATTCTCATTGCATCGGCATGCTTTAGCCATTTATCCTGGTGTCAAAATTCTTTATCATCTTTCACTTAAATTTGATTTCATCACCTTTTAAAATTTTGTTCAAAATGCTGCTGCTCCAAAAAGTCTCTGATTGATTCCACCCGACTGACTGTAGAGACCCAAAGATTAGAAACGCTTTGGACCTCGCACTGGTCATCACATTATTCCGAATTTGTTCACAATTTCCTTCATCAATCTTCATTATTTTCTTGTAAATACTTTAAGTCAATCCCATAAATTCCTCTCTGAAACTAGATATTCAGTTCTCTGAGACTGAGTCATTTTTTTCCTCAGAATTTTCCACACCACTTTTTGCAATGAACCATACTGGATGAAATTCCAGTTAAGAATAAAAGATCCTGGCTGAATGTGGTGGCTCACATGTGTAATCCCAGTGCACTGGGAGGCTAAGGTGGGAGTATCCCTTGAGGCCAGGATTTGAGACCAGCTGAGCAACATAGTGAGACTTCATCTCTATAAAAAATTTTTAAAAATTAACCAGGTATAGTGGTGTGTACCTGTGGCTCTAGCTACTAGGGAGGCCAAGGTGAGAGGACTGCTTGGGCCCAGGAATTCAAGGCTGCAGTGGACCATGATCACACCACTCCAGCCTGGGCAACAGAATGAGACCCTGTCTCTAAAAACAAATTAAATTAAATTAAATAGAACATCCTGAAAAGAAATTTCTAAAAAAGGAACATGAGAAGACTATCACACAACTGTACAGTTGGATGGATGCTAAGAAAGTTTCTCACCAAGCACATTTGATTCATGTATAACACAGAAGTAGAGAATATAAACAAAACTGAAGATGAAGAGAAATCAACTCAACTCTTAGGAGCCAATTGTCAACTGTATCCATAAATTTATTCACTCACTCGTTCTGAATGTTATACCAGGTTCTATGGAAATTCAAAATGAATAAGGCATTGTCTTTACCTTTACGAAGCTTGCAAGTGAAATGATGGTTAAGGGGAAGATTTACCAACAACCCACTAGGAAGAATGAAATAAACACTGTAAGAAAGGTGTAAGTTCAAGGGTTTATGGTCAATGAAGACTGACAGTCGGTCCTCACCTCCAAACCTACTGTCTGCATTTGTGTTCACAGTCTCTTGACTTTCATTATTGTTAACTATGTATGGATGAATTATCCATGTTCGTATCAAAGCCCAGTCCCTTCTTGTGTGTAGTTGATCCTATCTTCTCTTGCTTACTTACAGACAAGACTCAGCTGGGTGTGGCAGCTCACACCTGTAATCCCAGCACTTTGGAAGGCTGAGGCGGATGGATCACTTGAGATCAGGCGTTCACAACTAGCCTGGCCAACATAGTGAAACCTCGTCCCTTCTAAATATACAAGAAAATTAGCTGGGCATGGTAGCACATGCCTGTAGTGCCAGCTACTCGGGAGGTTGAGGCAGGAGAATCACTTGAACCTGGGAGGCAGAGATTGCAGTGAGCTGAAATCATCACTGTACTTCAACCTGGGTGGCAGAGTGAGATTCAAGAAATAATAATAACAAAATAAAAATAAATTAATTAAACATATATAAATAATAGTTAATTTTTCCCCTATGTTTATAGTATTTTTGCATTTAGGTTGCACTGGGTTGTTTCCACCTTTTGGCTATTGTGAACTATGCTTCGATGAACACTGGTGTACAAATATCTGTTTAAGTCTCTGCCTTAATTCTTTTGGGTACATACTTAGAAGTGAAGTTGCAGGTCATATGGTAACTCTATATATAGTTTTTTGGGGAACCATCAAACTGTTTTCCACAGAGGCTGTACCACTTTACATTTTCAACAGTAATGTATGAGAATTCCAATTTTTCTACACCCTTGTTAATATTTGTTATGTTTAGTTTTATTGATGTTAGTCATTTTAGTAGGTGTGAAGTGGTATCTTATTATAGTTTTGATTCACATTTCCCTAGTTATTAATGATATTGACCATCTTTTCATGTGCTTATTTCCTGTTTGTATCTTTTCTTTGGAGAAATGTCTTACACTCATTTTTAAACTGGGTTGTTTATATTTTTGTTGTTGAGTTAATATGAGTTCTCTACATATTTGAGATATTAAACTCTTAATAGATATATGACCTGCAAATATTCTCTCCCATTCTGTAGGTTGTTTTTTGCTTTCATTATAATGCCTTAGATGCACAAAAGTTTTAAGTTTTGATGAAATTTTATCTATTTTTTCTTCCATTGCCCTTGCTTTTGGTGTCATCTAAGACTGTTGCCAAATACATGGTCATGAGGATTTATTCTTATATTTTTTTCTAAGAGTTTTGTGAATTTTAGTTCTTATATTTTGGTCATTGATTTTGAGTTAATTTTTGTATATGGTGTGAAGTAGGGGTCCTACTTCATTATTTTTCATATGGAAATCCAGTTGTCTCAGCATCATCTGTTAAAGAGAGTACTTTTTACTCATTGGATAGATTTGACACCTTTGTCATAAATCAATTGACCATAAATGTATGTGTTTATTTTTGGACTCTAAATTCTCTTCCATTGGTCTATATGTCTATCTTTATGCCATAACCACACTGTTTTGATTACTGTAGCTTTGTAGTAAGTTTTGAAATTGGGTAGTTTGAGTCCTCCAAATTCGTCCTTCTTTTTGAAACCTGTTTTGGCTAACTGGGGTTCCTAGAATACCATATGAATTTGAGAACTGGCTCTTTCACTTATGCAAAAATGTCTGTTGGAATTCTGATAGGTATTGCATTGAATCGGTAGATTGCTTTGGATAGTACTTATGACTTGACAATATTAAGTCTTATACCCACGAACATGGGATGTCTTCCCATTTATTTGGGGTCTTTTAAAATTTATTTCAGCAGTGTTTCGTAGTTTCCAGTGTATACATTTTTCACCTTCTTGGTTAAATTTTATTCCTAGGTGTTCTATTATTTTAGATGTTACTATCTATATTCCCCAAGTACCATTTAAAAAAAATTAGAAAAGATGTTATTGTAAATGAAATTGTTTTATTAATTCCTTTCCAGATTATTCATTGTTGGTGTACACAAACAACTGATTTTTGTGTTGATCTTGCACCCTGCAATTTTGCTTAATAGTCAATTATTAGCTCTAGTAGCTTTCTTGTGTATTCTTTGGAGTTTTTCTATATACAGGATTATGTTATCTGTAAACACAGATAATTTTACCTTTCCAATTTTGATACCTTTGTTTTTCTCATCTAATTTCTCTGGCTAGAGCATTCAGCAAATTGTTGAATAGTGATGGTGAAAGTGGGCATCATGGTTTTATTCCTGACTTTAGAAGGAGGATACTTTGTCATTCACCATTAACTATGATGTTAACTGGGGGTTTTTCATAAATGCCCCTTATCATGTTGAGGAAATTTACTTCTATACCTAAGTTTGTGAGAGATGTTGTTATAAAAAGATGCTGGATTTTGTCAACTGCCATTTCTTTCTTAATTGAGATGATCATGTAGCTTCCTATCCCCCTCAATTCTATTAATGTGATATATTGATTAATTTTCTTATGTTAACCCCCTTGCATTCCTGGGATAAATCTCACTTAGTTATGGTGTGTAATATTCTTAACATGTTGTTGGATTCAGTTTCCTAGTATTTTGTTGAGGATCTTTGCATCTATATTCATAAGGGATATTGGCTGTAATTTCCTTTTCTTACGATGTTTTCATCTGTCTTTGGTATCAGGGTAATGCTGGCTTTATAGAATGAGTTGATGTTTCCTCCTTTTGTTTTTTAAAGAATTTGAGAAAGACCGATGTTAATTCTTCTTTACATGCTTGGTAAAATTTACCAGTGAAGCCATCTGGTCCTGTACTTTTCCTTGTTGGGAGGTTTTGATTACCGATTCAATCTATTTACTTGTTTTAGGTCTGTTGAAATTTTCTACATTTTCTTGAATCAGTTTAGGTAACTTGTCTGTTTCTAGGAATTTTCCCACTTCATTTAGGTTATCTAGTTAATTGATATACAATTGTTCATAGTATTCTCTTATAATACTTTTATTTTTGTATGGTTGGTGGTAATATGCTCACTTTCTTTTTTTATTTTATATATTTGCACCTCCTCTCATTTTTATTTTTCAGTGTATCATTTTTTCCTTATCCTTCTTCCTTCTCACTCCCCTTCATTCCTCTTCCTTTATTCTTCTTCCTCCTCAGACCCCATACAGGTCTCCTAACTTTCTGTCCTTTTCCATTCCCCTCCCCACGAACCCTCTTCTTCTCCTCTCCTTCTTTCCTTCCTTGTTCCTCTGCTTTCTCTACTCCTTCTAGATTACTCCTATTAGAAGGGAAACATGATGCATAGTCACCCACCTTAAAAATAAAACCCTTTCTTGATCACTTCCCTTCCAACTCCTGCTCCAATTTTATACTCCACTATATAGCAAAATTCCTTGAGTCATCTATACCAGCTATCTCCAATTTCTCTTCTCCAATTTTCTTTTGAAGTGAATTCAGTAAGCATATTACTGACACAGCTCTTGTCTAAGTGAATAATGACCTTGGCCGGGCACAATGGCTCATGCCTGTAATCCCAGCACTTTGGGAGGCTGAGGTGGGTGGATCACCTGAGGTCAGGCATTCAAGACCAGCCTGGCCAACGTGGCAAAAACCGGTCTCTACTAAAAATAAAATATAAAATTAACTGGGTATGGTGATGTGTGCCCGTAATACCAGCTACTCAGGAGGCTGAGGCAGGAGAATTACTTGAACCTGGGAGGTGGAGGTTGCAGTGAGCCGAGATGATGCCACTGCACTCCAGCCTGGGTGACAGAGCAAGACTTCACCTCAAAAATAAATAAATAAACAAATAATAACCTCTACAGTTCTGTATCCAGTGATCACTCCTGTCCTACTTGGCCTATCAACACCATTGGATGCAGTCAATTAATTCCTCTTCCTTTAAAGATGTTTTTTTTTAAAAAACTTGGTTTCCAGAACATCATACTCTCTTGGTTTTTCTCTTACCTTGCTCATCTCTCTGTCTTAGGTTTCTTTGCTGATTCCTCCTTGACTTGCTGACCACTAAATATTTGAGCACTTCATATCTCAATCCTCAAAACTCTTCTCTATCTCCTTTTCCTCTCTGAGTGATCTCGTCCACCCTCATCACTTTAAACACCATCTAAACACTGAAGACCCCCAAATGTATATTTCCAGTTCTGACATTCTCTTTGCTAAACTATAGGATACCCACCTGTCTTTTCAACATCTCTATTTGTATATCTATCATCTCAAACTTAAACTCCTATCTTCCTCCTCAAACCTTCTCTTCCTGCTGTCTTTCCCATTTCAGTGAATGCCAACCCCATCCTTTCAGCTATTCAGGCCAAAGAAACTTTACAGTCATTCAAGACTCCCCTTTTTCTCTGCATCTAATCCATCAACAAATCCTGTTGGATCTTGAAAATATATGGAATCGGACCACTCTCCCCACCTGCACAGTTATCACATCATGATCCAAGCTATTATCATCTTGCTTTATTTTAACAACCTCTTAATTGATCTCCCTGATTTACATTTTGTCTGTTTGCCATAGTGCATCAGAATGTTCTTTTTGAAACCTAAATTGGTTTAGTTATTTCACTACTCAAAATTCTCCAGTGTCCTCCTATCTCACCCTGACTAAAAACCAGTCTCCTATAAAGCTCTATATGATCTGTTCCCTGTTAAACCTCTGACCTCTCTTCCTACTCTCTGCCTAGAGTCCACAGAGTTCCAGCCTTATTGGTGCTTGCTGTTCTCTCTGAGAGAAGGCTCTCCTCTTTGACAGCCTTGGCTCACCACTCCTCCTTCAGGAATTTGCATTCATCCATTCTATCTCCACTCCCATCCTGGGCTCTCTAGGTCCCTTCCTTGCCCTTTTTCTCTATGGCATTCATCACCATCTGACATGCTGTGTTTTATTTTTTTGTGTGTTTATTTGCTGTCACTTTAACAATAATTTAAGCTCCAAGAAGGCAAATATATCTTCTTGATTTTTTTTTCTTTTTGCTCCTATATCCATGGCACCCACAATAATCCCTAATATAAGTGAATAAATCACATGCTGATAACATGATCCATAATCTTGACTGTTACCATTAATGATCACCTGCCTTTCACCTAATTATTAACAAATCTATTCATCGTTCAACTTAATCATTTTATAATTGAAGAAACAGAAGCCCATAGGGGATAAGTGACTTACCCAAAGATACAAAGTTTCTGGAAAGAGTTTATACAAAGATTTCTGGAAAGAGCCTGAATTATGAGTTAGGACTCTTTACCTTCACTTTCCAGATGGTCTAGGAGACGCAATCACTATAACAAAGCAAAAACCAGAGAGTAGAGTGACAACCCTTTATGTAAGTCTTTCTCAAACTGCTTGGCCTCTAACCTCAAAGAGGAAAATCATTTTGGTTTGGTAATTCAGACTCACTGCTCTGGATTAACTCCATACCCTCTGTCTTCTTTCTGTGTTAGAAGTGATGTGTTTTCCTGGCCACAATTAACAGACCCGTCTTCATATTTCCCAACTGAGCATGAAACCACTTCATGCCCCGTTAGTTCCCAGGAACAGTTAGGCAATGCCAGACAGGAGTGTTAGATGCTGGGTCATTTGGGATCATGAAACTGCCAAGCTGGAAGGAAACATGAGGCTCACTCAAGCCAACCTGGTTTTACAGCTGAGGATCTTGAATCCTGGGGGTCAGGGAATGAGAACGAAAGATCAAACAGGTCTTCTCACTTTCTGGGCAATGTTATGTCCACTAACTAATGTTATGTCCACTAACTAATGTTATGTCCACTTACTGCCAATGATTAGTTTTGTACATTTTTTTCTTCTTGAGTAATCACTGAATCTCTTTTGAAACTAGAAACTTAATTTTTAATCTCCAATTATAGGTTATAAATTTGAAATCTAGGGAAATAGGTTTTGTTTCCCCTGAAGTATTACTACTAAGCTCAGGTCTTAATTAGCTAGAATGAATGACGCATTATAAGAGTTTTGGGTTTCCTGTGCCCTGCTCCTCAGACCCCACCTACAGGGGCTTTCCCTATTGCTTAGCAAGAGATACAAGTACAATGTGCTGAGAGGTAGAAATGGATAGTCAAATACTGCATGTTCTCACTTATAAGTGGGAGCCAAACAGTTGGTACACATGGATATACAGAGTGGATAATACACACTGGAGACTATGAAAGGTGGGAGGGTGGGAGGGGAGTGAGAGCTGAAAAATTACCTGTTGGGTACAATGCCCACTATTCGGGTGATAGGTGCACTAAAAGCCCAGGCTTTGCCACCTTGCAATATATGCATGCAAGAAATCTGCACTTGTACACCCTAAATATATAAACATAAAACACACATAGATACACACACACAGCAATGTGCTGAGAGGTCTGAGTAAATGGCTGTGAGCCCCACCCCCAAGGGCATCACTAACAGAGATACTACATGACCAATTTAGTATTAGGTTGCTGCAAAAGTCTTTGCAGTTTTTGCCATGACATGCGATGGCACAAACTGCAATAACTTTTGCACCAGCCTAATGCTTAGAGGACTTAGATTTGTGAAGCGCTTGACAGTGTACACAGGGCACTTACACAAACAGTCATTTGATTTCCTTGGCAACTCTGTGAAATGGGTGGGAATGATACTATAAATTGTATAAAAATGATGAGAAAACTAAGATTTAGGTATTATGTAAGTTTTCTAGGGTCGTTTAACTAGAGAATGGCAAAACAGCCACTAACCCGAATCTTCATGGCAAATTTCTAGGATGTAAGTAAAGGCAAAGTAGCCCCAAGTTAAGTCAACATTTCATCTTAGGGTAACTCCTAGTGTACTTTGGCTTTTCTAGCATTTTTCTACCAAGAAGATGGGACATAATTTCTTTCCCTGCCTTTGACCACTGTATAAAGCTGTTGGCCAGTATGGTGCCTACTAATTGAGAGCAGAAAAATTGGAGAAAATTTAGAGGCATGAGGTTGCAAATACTCATACATTAAAGATGTACAGTGGATGAATGAAATTTAACATTTAAAGATCAATACCAGCATCATAAAAAGCATAACTTTAGAAATTTGCCATGGCATCATCATGGTCATGATGGATATTCAAATACTGAATGACCTAATTCATACTCTGGGGAGGAAGGGATATACTCAGAAGAAAAACTATCTATGCAGACATCTCAAAATGACCAACTCTAAGTATTATATAATAAAGTGATATATACAGTAAATTCCGATTCTGAACTAATTTCTTGGCAGCCTTTGGGATTTGCTGCTGAAAACTTCAAACACATGTTTTGTTGATTTAGCAGATTTCCCTAGTTTGAAATTTCTCCTCAGAAGATAAGAAAAATAAAGTCATTGCTATGATCGAAAGACTGAGCTGGATTCTTTTGTTTAAAAGCAGAAATGCTTTCACTCATTTAGATAAAGACATTCAAATCACTTCATTCCCTTCAAAAGGGAATGAAGTCTTCATGTTAGCTTGTTTAGAGCAAACCATAATTGGTTTCTCAATAAACAGGAGAAAAAGGTCATTAATGTCCACTCCAAAGTGAAAAGAACAGAGGATAAGCCTTGCCCCTATTCACCTGAATAGGGGCTCTTTACAGAGCCCTTGGCTCCCGCCCTGGTCCATATCCCACTTAAAGACTGGGAGGGCAAACTAAAAATAATTCTGAGCAGTGTTTCTCTTCTGGTGTGACAGATCAATGCGCTCTCCTCACTCTCTATCCTGTGATTAGCTGAGCTGGATCTCTTTAGCCCAACTTCAAATCGATCTTCTTGGACTATACTCCTTCTCCCAGAGGAAAAAGACCATATTTCCCCACAAAAGTGTGAACTCTTTCAGGCAAGGAACTCATTCATCTTTTCAGAAACAAGCATCATGTTTGGCACATATAGAATACATTAAATAATTAATGAAAATATGACTTAATTTTAAGAGTTTTTGTGGATACAGCTACTACATTTCCTTTAATGAAAGCCAAAGATAGGCATCACTGAGTAATAAGTAGTTTATGTGAAGGCTTATAATAAATAGATAAGAGGTTAGGTGTTTTCTATGCTTGTGAAGACAAAGCTGGAGAGTTGGGCTATTTCAGGTCTACGTTACTTAAGAGCAAAACATAAACAGGAAGAAAGCAGCTAGCTGCCTTTTTGCATGTTGCAATGACAGAATTCAGACATGCTTAGAAAAACAACTAACTGCAAATATTCTTCTGAATAAGCAAGACTGGATGCTGGGGAAAGCTTCTGAAAACATTTCATACTGGGACTTTTCACAACTTTCCCAACCTTGGAGGTTTTAAGAGAAATATTTTATGTGGTCTTTGGTCTCTGCTTACAAAATATGGCAGCCTATTCTTGAACAAAAAGAGGTGTTTCAGGATGTCCGGTAATTGAATAGTGGTTTGCCTTCTTGACTTTTTAAAATATGTAAATTAAACTGATCACAAAACCATTTTTGTTTTTGGACATCAGTAAAGACCTATTCCTTAGTATTCTCTTCTCTGATTTCTATTCTTATCCTCTAAAGAGACTTTTCAAATGTTGAGAATGATATTCTTTTTTTTTTTAAATTAAATCCAAAAGCCCTTTTTGATTTTTGTTTCCCATGATCTTATATAACACCTGCTTCTTCTTGAACTCTCCTCTGTTCCAATTTTCAAGACGTCACTACTCTCAAGGCTGAGGCAGGAGAATTGCTTGAACCGGGGAGGTAGAGGTTGCAGTGAGCTGAGATCACGCCATTGCACTCCAGCCTGGGTGACAGAGTGAGACTCCATCTCAAAAACAAAACAAAACAAAACAACAACAACAACAACAACAATTGCAAAATGAAGAATGGGTTGTAAAGTGACAATAGTGGAAGCAAAACAACCAGTTAGGAATCTATTGCCATATTGTAGTCCTCCCCTTATCCACGGAGACTACGTTTTAAGACTCCAAGAGGATGTCTGAAACCTTACACTGTACAAAGCCCTATATATACTATGTTTTTTCAATATGATAATTGAGATGGCTATTAAGTGACTAGTGGGTGGGTAGTGTATACAGCATGGATATGCTGGACACAGGGGTGATTCATGTCCTGGGCAGAATGGAATGGAAAGGCAAGATATTGCATTGTGATACTCAAAGTGGCACAAAACTTAAAACTTATGAATTGTTTATTTCTGGAATATTTCACTTAATATTTCTGGACCTCATTTGACCATAAGCAATTGAAACCATGGAAGGTGAAACCTCAGATTAGGGAGGACTACTGTAGTTCTGACAAGAGATGATGATGGTTTTGGCAAGTGTGGTGGTGAGGGGAATAGAGACAACTTGAAGCATTTAACAGTTTAAAAAATAGGCCGGGCGTGGTGGATCACACCTGTAATCCCAGCACTTTGGGAGACCCAGGCGGGCGGATCACGAAATCAGGAGATCGAGACCATCCTGACCAACATGGGGAAACCCCGTCTCTACTAAAAATACAAAAATTAGCCAGGCGTGGTGGTGGACGCCTGTAGTCCCAGCTACTCGGGAGACTGAGGCAGGAGAAAGGCGTGAATCTGGGACGCGGAGCTTGCAGTGAGCCGAGATTGCCCCACTGCACTCCAGCCTGGGTGGCAGAGTGAGACTGCAACTCAAAAAAAAAAAAAAAAAAGTTTCAACAAACTGAGTGTGGCTAGAGACACTGACTTTTGTTTTGTTTTGTTTTTGTTTTTTTTTTTTTTTTTGCATTTGCAGTCATCAGTATCAATTCAGTATCAATGAAGAGAACGGGTTAGAGGAAGAATTGACTGGATCCAGGTAGACTAGCTGAGGAGGCTCTTTTGTTTGTCTAGGTTAAATATGATGATGACATGATGTAGTCTTGCTCTGTCACCCAGACTAGAGTGCAGTGGCGCAATATCAGCTCACTGCAACCTCTGCCTCCTGGGTTCAAGTGATTCTCCTGCCTCAGCCTCCCAAGTAGCTGGGATTACAGGCGCCCACCACCATGACTGGCTAATTTTTGTATTTTTAGTAGAGACAGAGTTTCACCATGTTGGCCAAGCTGGTCTCAAACTCCTGACCTCAGGTGATCCACCCACCTCGGCCTCCCAAAGTGCTGGGATTACAAGCATGAGCCACTGTGCCCGGCTGACACTGACATTTTTAGAAAGGCTACATAGTAAGAAATGGCGGAAAGAGGCACATCCAAATTTCATCAGTGGAACAAAGGAGGGAGTCATCAACTATAGTTCAGATAAATCAGAGAAGACCTCACAGAGGAGGAGGTGCCTCAACAGGGTCTTTGAAGGTGATTAGGCATTAGATAGATAGGACAGGAAAGGACAGAATATTCCAGGCAGAAGAAAGGGCACTTGCAAAGATACAGAGGGAGGCAACATCATAGTGTTCTCAGGAAACTCTGAATATTTAAATGTGACTCATATGTAGTGTACAAGGGTGAGGCAGTGACAAAAATGGTGGACAAGGATTAGTATGCCTATCTAGAAGGACTTTGGATTTTATTCTGTGTGGTTGGAGAGTCATTAAAGAATCTGGAACAGTAGAGGGTCATGATAACATTTGCATTTGCAATCATCACTTCAGTATCAATGAAGAGAATGGGTGAGAGGAAGAATTGACTGCATCCAGGGAGACCAGCTGAGGAGGCTCTTTTTTTTGTCTAGGTTAAATGTGATGATGACATGATATAGTTTGGATATTTGTCCCCACTCAACTCTCTTGTAGAAATGCAATCCCCAATGTTGGAGGTGGGTCCTCCTGGCAGGTGTTTTCTTCATGGGGGCAGATCCCTCATGAATGGCTTGGGCCATCCTCTTGGTGATAAGTGAGCTCTCCCTCTGAGTTTGCACGAAATCTGGTCATTTAAACATGTGTGGCACCTCCGGCACCCCAACTCTCTCTCTCTTGCCCTTGCTTTTGCCAAGTGATATGCAAGCTCCTGCTTCACTTTCTGCCATAAGTAAAATCTTCCTTAGGTCTCCCCAGAAGCAAGATGCCAGTGCTATGCTTTCTGTACAGCCTGCAGAACTATGAGCCAATAAACCCTCTTTTTTTAATAAATTACCCAGTATCAGGTATTTATTTATAGCAATGAAAGGACAGCCTAATACAGAGAATTGGTACCAGGAGTGGGGCTTTTCCATAAGGATACCTGAAAATGTGGAAGCAACTTAAGAATTGGGTAATGGATAGAGGTTGGAAGAATTTGGAGGGCACAAAGAAAGATAGGAAAATGAGGGAAAGTTTGGAACTTCTTAGAGACTAGTTAAATGGTTGTGACCAAAATGCTGATAGTGATATGGACAGTGAAGTCCAGCCTGCTGAATGAAGTCTCAGATGCACATGCGGAACTTATTGGGAACTGGAGCAAAGGCCACATGTATTATGCCTTAGCAAAGAACTTGGCTGCTTTGTTTCCATGTCCTAGAGATCTGTGGAAGTTTGAATTTGAGATTGGTGACTTAAGGTATCTGGCAGAAGAAATTTCTAAGCAGCAAAGCATTCAAGATGTGGCCTGGCTGCTTCTAACCATTTGCTCAAATGTGGGGGCAAAGAAATGTCGGCATTTATATTTAAACAGAAAGCAGAGAACAAAAATTTGAAAAATGTACAGGCTGGCCATGTGGCAGAGAAAAAAAAAATTGTTTTTCTGGGAGAAGAATTCAAGCAGGTTGCAGAGCAACTACTTGCTAGAGATATTTGTATAATGAAAAGGGAGCCAAGTGCTAACATCCAAGAAAATGGGGAAAAGGCATTTCAGAGACCTTCACAGCAGTCCCTCTCATTACAGGCCAAGAGGCATACAAGGGAAGAATGGTTTTGGGGACCAGGCCTAGGGTTGTACTGCCCTGTGCAGTCTCAGGACACTGCATCCAGCCCACTCTAGCTCCAGCCTCAGCTTAGAGGACCCCAGGTACAGCTTGGGCCGCTGCTTGGAAGGGCACAAGTCATAAGCCTTGGCAGCTTCCATGTGGTGTTAAGCCTATAGGCATGCAGTGCAAGAGTGGTGGAGGCTTGGCAGCCTTCCTCTAGATTTCAGAGGATGTTTGGAAAAGCCTGGGTGCCTTGGCAGAAGCTTGCTGCAGGAGCAGAGGCCTCACAGAGAACCTGTAGTAGTGCAGTCAGAGGGGAAATGTGGGGGTGGAGGCCCCACACAGGGTCACCACTGGGCACTACCTAATAGAGTCATGGGAACAGGGGCCACTGTTTTCCAGACCCCAAAATGGTAGATCAACTGGAAGCTTGCACTCTGCACCTGGAAATGTCGCAGGCTCTCAACAACCTCTGAGAACAGCCACAGGAGGTGTACCCTGCAGAACATAGAGGTAGAGCTGCCCAAGGCCTAAACCTCTTTTCTTTTAAATTACCCAGTCTCAGATATTTCTTTATAGCAATGCAAGAACAGCCTCATACATGACAGGAATTAAGGCAGTCACAGTCAAGAGGGTAAGGAAAGAACAGAATAAGGAAATATACAGATGACAAAACTGGCAGAAGTTCTGAATAATTATGTAGGGGCAACAAAGGAGAAGGAGAAATCTAAACCCTATTCCAGGTTTCTGGTGTAGGTAACTGGGCAAGTGGTGGGGCCATTAACCAGAACAGGGACACATGTAGGGGGACACATTTATTCAATATAATGAATTTCATTAGGGACCTGCTCTGGAACTCTACACGGAGACATCTGGTAGATAGTTGAATAAAACAATTTGGAGCCAGGAGTAAGATGTGGACTAGATTCTAAGTGAAGAAGATACCTGTGGTCAAGAGTCCTGCTCCTTTTTCCAGTAAATCTCCTAGTGTATCCCTTTAGTTCTTTGTATATATGGTAGGCTTTCAATAAATGGTTAAATGATAAATGAATCCAAGTGAAAATTTAAGAGTGAATCTTATGAGTACTTAAAATCTGAACAATGCAGATGAAAAACTTTCAAAACAGCAACTCTACTATTATCAATGATTTTTCTTGTCTATGCTCTTCATCAAATTGTAAACACCTTAAGGGAAGAAACCAGGTTTCATTCATGAAATACGCACTTACTAGATTCCTTCATAATAGAAAATACCTATTTGGTAAACAGTTTTTGAATGAATGAACAAACAGAATGTAGTCAGAAGATATGGAAAAGAGCTTCTTAGGCTTAGGTAGTGCACAGAGGCCATGCAGTGAGTTCAGATAATTACTGTATAGTTTTATGAAATCTTTCCTGATTACCTGTCAAAATTCATTTATGTGGGGAACTTGAATAACACTATTTTAATGTGCACTACTCTGTGAGATAGTGTTCTAGATAGTAACAACAAGCTAGAGACACTACCATAAATTTAATTGTTTTATGACCTTCCTGGAGTATTTCCTCCCCAAACTGTACTTTATAACTTGGTTTAAAGACATTATAAAGACTACTATTACATTACCGTTGTGAGAGTAGATTCTATGTAGATTGTAAGG
The DNA here is from genome assembly GCF_049350105.2 of Macaca mulatta. Lineage (NCBI taxonomy): Eukaryota > Metazoa > Chordata > Mammalia > Primates > Cercopithecidae > Macaca > Macaca mulatta. The sequence goes on along the minus strand of NC_133419.1, from coordinate 103,871,517 downwards.
CACTCTAGGACAGCATCAAGCTCATAGTAGAAGAGAAAAGAGAAAAACTGGCTGCTAATTCAGCTTGGTAAATCTTAGGGCATTTAAAGTACAGATGCAAGGTTATATCCCATGAGTTGCTCATCTAGTTTTAAAGAGTATTGGATGACAGACCCTCAGGGAAGAATGGACAGTTAACCACTAAAATCGTTCATACTTGCTTGGCAGGTGCTCTTCTACCTTATGTTTATCATATACAATATGTGTCTATCACCATGGTTTTAAATGTCTCAGAAAAACACCTTAGGCAAAATCAGAACACATATATAAAAGAAATAATTGGTCTCTCACTGTCTTCTGACTCCGTGCTTGGTGGATTTTGGATGCCAGAGTCTGAATCACAAGATTATGGGAAAGTCTGCACACTCAGATCATAATCTCAGGACTGGATTTTCGAGCATGAGTGTGTGCGTGGATCACATTCCACAAGGACAGTTTTCTAGGTCTGAGAGGATCTTGATATATAATAAGAACTCAATATCGTGGTGACAATGATGATGATGATAATGTATTCTTTTGGTTAATTCTCATTGCAACTCTATTAGGTAATATTTTTTATGTCAATTTACAGAAGAAAGCTAAAGTACTGAGAAGCTATGAAACATGCCCACAGTCACACAGCAAGGAGAGGCAGAGAAATAATTACAAATTGGATCTATTTGATTTTAGGACTATTTATGAATTCATTCATTTGACAAATATTTATTAAACATCTATTATGTGCTACATACTGAGGTTCAGTGTTGAGCAAAATAGTTTTGTGCTCCAGCTTTCAGGTAGCTTACAGTCTAATGTTGCACAAAGATAATCTAATTATATAAAAATATATAATTGTAGTAAATGCTATGAAGAAAACATACAGAGAAGCATTTTCTATACATATCAAGATGTATTTTCAATACATGTATTCAATACATGTAAATACACTTTCAATACATGTAAAGAATTACCTTAGTATTTGGCACAATAGTGCTATTTACATTATTTAACAACCAATATAGCTTTGGCATTGACCAAGCAGAATGTATGCATGACCATAAGAGTGGAGCCAACTGGTTGTTCTGGCATGTGGTGGCTAAATATACATGATGCCTGGCACATGCAAGCTATAATTGTGATGTCTTGCCTGATCAGATCTGGTCTTTATCCCATTTCCCTACTGAAAAGCCTGTACTCAACAAATACTAACTGAACTCTTGAGCAGGCAAATGAATAAAGTATTTTAATTCCTGGAACTCTCTCCAGCTGCAACTATGAGAGATTTTCCTGTTTTTACCCATATTCTAGCCACGTCATCTTAGAGATAATTATCCAGTAATATTTGCATGAAATGCTTAGAACTATGCCTGCCACATACTAAGCACCATGAAAGTATAACTATTATTATTGTTGTTGTTGTTATTACTATTTTTGTTACTGCTGTTAAACCCCTACGTATTTGCTACTCTTATAGGTACTGTTATAACTTATAAGCATTATACTCAAGACTATGAAATTCATCTATTATCTGTGTTTAATAAAACATATTCGGGCCAGGCACAGTGGCTCATGCCTGTAATCCCAGCGCTCTGGGAGGCCAAGGTGGGTGGATCACATAAGGTCAGCAGTTCAAGACCAGCCTGGCCAACATGGCGAAACCCCATCTCTACTAAAAATACAAAAATTAGCTAGGTGTGGTGGCACATACCTGTAATCCCAGCTACTCAGGAGGCTGAGGCAGGAGAATTGCTCCAACCCAGAAGGCAGAGGTTGCAGTGAGCCAAGATTGCACCACTTCACTCCAGCCTGGGCAACAGAGTGAGACTCCATCTCTCTCTCTCTCTCTCTCTCTCTCTCACACACACACACACACACACACACACACACACACACACACACAAACATATTAGGTAGTTATCTGGAAAAACATACTGGAATTCCTAACTCTACTTAAGGTAAATTCCAGGTGGTAGAAAGATTTGAATGTGAAAAACAAAATCATAAAAACACTAGAAGACACACAGGTTGATTTTTATTACCATGCTGGAATAGAGAAGGTTCCAGTTGAAACCAATCTCAGAATGCATTAAAAATGAATATTTTGTTCAACTACATAAAATTTTAGAAGTCTCTATGAGAGAAAAACATAAAGTCAATACAATTACAATCTGGGAAAAAATTGCAACTCATTCAGGTAAATGGCTAATTTCCTTAATACTATAATACATAAAGAGTCCAAATTAATCACTAAGGAAAAGACCAATAACTTAGTAGCTAACTAGCTAAGGATTTTTTTCTTTTTCTTTATTTTTTAGAGGCAAGTTTTCTCTCTGTTGCTCAGGCTGGAGGGCAGTGACATGATCATAGCTCACTGCACCTTAAACTCTTGGGCTCAAGTGATCCTCCTGCCTCAGCCTCTCAAGTAGCTGGAACTATAAATGTGCACTACCAAGCTGTCTAATTAAAAAAAATTTTTAGAGACAGAATCTCACTATGTTGCCCAGACTGGACTCTAAACTTTTAGCCTCAAAAGGTCTTCCTGTCTTGGCCTCTCAGAGTGCTGGGATTACAGGCGTAAGCCATCATGCCCAACTGCTAAAGATATATATTTTCAAGCTTATGCAAGTGGCTGTTTAACATGAAAAGATGGTCAGCCTCATTCATAATAAGAGAAATGCAAATTAAGTGACAGTGAATGCCATTTTTCGCCTAATCTATTGGTAAAGATAGTAAATAAAAACACTGTTAGGTTAGGGATTGAGAGTGAGGGGAAACAGATATTCTCAAACATTTTTGGTGAAAGGGTAAATTGATACAACTCCTGTAGAAAGCAATTTAAAAATTTCATCAAAAATAAAAATGGAAACACTTTTTCTTTTAAATTTTTATTTTAAGTTCAGGGGTACATGGGCAGGTCTGTTATATAAGTAAACTCATGTCATGAGGGTCTGTTGTACAGATTATTTCATCACCCAGGTATTAAGTCTAGTACCCATTAGTTATTTTGAGTTTATTTTTGTATATGGTGTAAGGAAGGGGTCCAGCTTCAATCTTCTGCATATGACTAGTCAGTTATCTCGGCACCATTTATTGAATAGGGCATCCTTTCCCCATTGCTTGTTTTTGCCAGCTTTGTCAAAGACTAGATGGTTGTAGGTATGCAGCCTTATTTCTGGGCTCTCAATTCTGTTCCATTGGTTAATATGTCTGTTTCTGTATCAAACCCATGCTGTTTTGTTTTTTTACTCTAGCCCTGTAGTATAGTTAATGCAAACCTCTTTGATTCAAGCGATTTTACTTGGGTAATTTGTTCTAAAAGCGACAATTATTTTCACACATGCAAAATGAGAAATGCATAAGTATATTCACTGTAGCATTTTTTGTAATAGCAAAATATAGAAAACAATGTAAGTAGCCATTAACGAGGATCTGGTTGAATAAATTACAGTAGTTCTCACGCTATAGAATACTATATGACCTTCCCTAAGAATAAAATTGATCTCCTTACTGATATAAAACTGTAATCTGTAAAGTAAATTTTAAAGTGAAAATGCAAAATGCAAAAACATTATGTATAGCAAGCTACCATTTGTATAAAAATATAATATATATTTTCATATACATAGAATATCTCTGAATAAAAAAATTAAGAGGATTATTTCTGGGTAGGGACTCTGGGTGGCTGGACTGCAGTTTGAGGAAGGTGCAAATGCTTCTTTATATCTTGAATTTTCCCTTGTGAGTATATTACCAATTCAAAATTAATTAAAAATTTGTAATCTCCAATAGCTGCCTAATCTGGGTTTTTTTTTTTTGTTTTTTTGTTTTTTTGTTTTTTTTTTTGAGACGGAGTCTTGCTCTGTAGCCCGGGCTGGAGTGCAGTGGCCGGATCTCAGCTCACTGTCTGGGTTTTTAAAGCAATAGAATCTTAGACTTGGAAAGGATTTTAGAAGTCATCTTATCCATTTTTTTAAGCAATGCAGGAAAATTTTCTGCCACAAGAGCAGCGGATGCTCTTTTACTTTCTTGAACATCTTATTAGTGGGAGCCAACTCGTTGCTGAAACATCTTGCTAAACTTTCGGATAAGTCTAATCCATTTCTTCTTTGATTAATTTAAATAACATTTATTTAATGCTCCATAGGCACTTGGCATTGTGTGACTCTTGTAATTCCTTTATTATATAGATGCCAATATGTCTCTTTCTTTGGCATTTATTTATTTTACTTTTGTTTTCTAAGGGATTACCTGGGAATCCATTATTAACTGGAGAGTCCTTATTCTGTGCTAAATACACTCGGCTAGCTATTCTCTTCCTCATATGAAATGTGGAATGGTTTTCAGAACTCTTGCTCAACCCTGGAAGTTTATACCTAATTTTGTGAGGTGTGCTTTCTACACAGTGGTGCTTTGAACTGATTTCAACATTCCAGAGCGGCCAGACTAGCAGAAAACAGATATATTTTGATCCAGACTCTATATTTATTATAACAGAAATATTGTCAAAAGTCTCAATTTGATTTCATAGTCAAGAAGAGTCAGTAAAAGTAAAAAAGCAACCCATAGATTGGAAAAAAGTATTTACACTCACTATATCTGATAAGGGAATTTATCTGGAATATATAAAGAACATGTCTGTAATCCCAGCACTTTGGGAGGCCGACGGGCAGATCACGAGATCAGGAGATCGAGACCATCCTGGCTAACACAGTGAAACCCCGTCTCTACTAAAAAATACAAAAAACTAGCCGGACGAGGTGGCGGGCGCCTGTAGTCCCAGCTACTCTGGAGGCTGAGGCAGGAGAATATCGTAAACCTGGGAGGCGGACCTTGCAGTGAGCTGACATCCAGCCACTGCACTCCAGCCGGGGCGACAGAGCCAGACTCCGTCTCAAAAAAAAAAAAAAAAAAAAAAAAAAGTGCAACTCAATAATAAATAAATAACTCAATTTTTAAAATAGACAAAAGATTTTAGCGGACATTTAGCCCAAGAGAACATACGGATGGTAAATAAGCACATAAAAATATGCTCAACAGCACTAGGCATTAAGGACATGCAAACCAAAACTATGAAATACCACCTCACATATTCCAATAATAATAATAATAATAAAACAGACAATAGCAAGCGTTAAAGAGGATGTTAAGAAATGGAAACCCTCATACATTGCTACTGCGATTGTAAAATGGTGCAGCTACTTTGGAAAACAATCTGGCAATTCCTCAGAAACTTAAACACAGAGTTACCATATGACCCAGTAACTTTGCTTTTAGGTATTTGCCCAAGAGAAATAAAAATATACGTGTACACAAAAACCTGTACATGAGTGTTAAGGAAGCATTATTCATAACAGCCAAAAAATGGAAACAACCCAAATGTCCCTGAACTAATGAACGGATAAACAAATATAGTGTGCCAATACAATGGAGTATTATATGACCATAAAAAATGAAGTACTGATACATTCCACAATATCAATGAGTCTTGAATACATTATATTGAAAAAGCAAGTCACCAAAGATCACATATTGTATGATTCTTTTTATATGAAATGTCCAGAATAAGCAAATCTGTGGAGACAAAAATACATCAATGTCACCAAATGAAGGGGTAGGTGCACCGGGGAATGACTGCTTAATGGTTTGGGTTTTTCTTTCTGGGATGACTAAAATATTTTAAAATCTGTTAATGTACTAGAAACCAATGAATGTTACATTTTAAAAGGGCAAGTTTTACAGTACATGAATTATATCCCAATAAAACTTTTTTTTTTTTTTTTTTTTTTTTTTTTAAGAAAAGCAGAGCCTGTAGGTCAGGGATTCTTTGCTATTTTGTGCCATAAATTCCATTGGCAGCCTAGTGTTGAATCCCTTCTCGAATATTTTTAAATATGAAAATAAAATGCATAGGACTACTATCTTAGTTCGCTTTCTGTTGCTTATAACATAATACCTGAAACTGGGTCATTCATAAAGAAAAAGAATTTATTTCTTACAATGATGAAGGCTGAGAAGTCTGCAGTCCAGAGGCTGCATCTGGTGAGAGCATTCTTGGTGGGGACTTTCTGAAGAGCCCTGAGGCTGCACAGACTTTCACGCGGCGAGGGGGCTGAGCCTGCTGACATGCGGATGTGCTAACATGCTACGCCCAGGTCTCTTCTCCTCTACTTAAAAAAACACCGATTCCACTCCCATGAAAACCCATTAATCCATTAACCCTTGAATTCATTAATTTCTGAATAGATTAATCCATTTGTGAGAGCAGAACCTTCATGATCCAATCACCTTTTTAAGGCCCCACCTCTCAATGTGGCCAAATTGGGGATTAAATTTCAAGATGAATTTTGGAGGGGACATTTAAACCACAGCAACTACAAATGAAGGCAATGAACTGAAATACATTTCTATTTGCAGACTCTTCCTCCATTGGAAATATTGTCAAATCATTATCTTCATTGTTACTGTTGATTTTGAACTCTAATGCAGAGCTTTGTATTTCTTTTTGTTTCATTTCGTCTTGATTTTTTTTTATCTCTACGAACTGTTAAGATCTTTATTATTACTGCTATTTTTATTCCACATATACCCCTTTTAACTTTGTTGGAGGTGTAATAAACATTCCTCCATTTTCTCCATCTGAATCATTGATGGGAATGTTGAAAAACATGTGGCTAGGTTCAAACATTATCGCCCTCACCTAAAAACTTTTTTACAGTTTAAATATGAATATAAATAAACCTACACACACTTCTAATAAAGTTGTTTACTGACAAACAACTAAAATCTCTGTTAGTCTACTTTAGACCACACACCAAAATTTTACTCTACAAAATGTAATTCATTTATCTATTGATAAATGATGCGCTAATTAAATGCCTGCCAAAAGCTAGAACATTTGCTAGATGATAGAACTATAATGGTAAAAATGACATATTCTCTACCCTCAATTTTAGTTATTTAGTTGGGGAGACAGATACATTCTGTTTGGCAAGGGGAGGTGTAGGAGACTTTGGGCTACCTCGGGGGCCAGATCACACAGAGCCTAACAAGGCAAACTAAACATGGCATATTTTCATATCCTAAGCGACTTCAGTGCCCTATGATATTTATGTGATCTTGAAGTTTAATAAACCTGTCAAAAAATTGAAGCGTCTGAATTTGGCATAACTTCTGTTTCTGAAGCATTTTTATCTTCCAGACCACCTTTATTTCTTCCCAAGTGCTTAAAAGCCATAGCTTTAGTAACCTGTTAAATAATTTTGCAGGAATGTGACACATGGATTGAAGACCAGAATAAACTATGCACAACAAAAAAGCATACAGCCAACTCGGCCGGTCGTGGTGGCTCACGCCTGTAATCCCAGCACTTTGGGAGGCCGAAGCGGGCGGGTCACGAGGTCAGGAGATGGAGACCGTCCTGGCTAACACGGTGAAACCCCGTCTCTACTAAAAATACAAAAAATTAGCTGGGAGTGGTGGCGGGCACCTGTAGTCCCAGCTACTCGGGAGGCTGAGGCAGGAGAATGGCGTGAACCCAGGAGACGGAGCTTGCAGTGAGCTGAGATTGCGCCACTACACTCCAGCCTGGGCGTTGGGCGAAAGAGCAAGACTTCCTCTCAAAAGAAAAAAAAAAAAAGAAAGAAAAAAAAAAAAAGAATACAGCCAATTCGCAAAGAGAAGACCAGGGAGAAAAGTACAAGTGAGACAGGCAGTGTTCAAAACTGAGTTTAAGTTGTTCATAAGTCATTCTTGGGCATCATGAGACACTGAGCTGTATGAATTCTTTTTTTCTTTCTTTCTTTCTTTCTTTCTTTCTTTCTTTCTTTCTTTCTTTCTTTCTTTCTTTCTTTCTTTCTTTCCTTCTTTCTTTCTTTCTTTCTTTCCTTCCTTCCTTCCTTCCTTCCTTCCTTCCTTCCTTCCTTCCTTCCTTCCTCTCTCTCTCTTTCTCTCTCCTTCCTTCCTCCCTTCCTTCCTTGAGTTGAGTTTTTGAGACTACTATTGAAAGACTTCTAGCTAATACCGATATATTGCCTTTTGTACTTTCCTGAGAATGTCTACCTTCTTAAAGTACAGTGTGAGCTCCCCTTCTATGAGCTCTGTTTCTTTCCAACAAGACATGTTTTTGTCTTCCATTGCTTTCTATCCATTTCTTTTCTTTTTTATATTGTTTGCTTCATCAGGAACACGTTCCTCTTCAAAATCTCAACCACCATTCAAGTCTCACATGAAATAACTAAACCACAAAGCCTTTCCTAAACCTAACCAATAAAATGTAACGTTCTTTGAACTCCCCTTGTATTTCATTTGTACTTCTGTTTTGACCTTCCTTTTAGAATTAAATGTTTTGAAGACCAAGCATTGTGCCTTCATTTCTTTTTTATCTGGTCTCACCTAGAACAGGCCAGGCTTAGTTCTTTGTCTATGTAATAGTACTTGCTCAGTGTATTTATCGTTAAATTGGCAAATTAAAAATATGCTACCATATATCATTGTTTTGCAAATGGTAACAAATTGGCTAACAAAAGTTAAGTGATTAAGAAAAAACAGCTATTAAGGAGCAGGGATGAGACTAAAATGGTGCCTGGTGATTAGTAAACACACAGTGAAGATTGTTGAATAAAGTTTTTCATACCATAACAATTTATTGAGTTCCTACCAGGCATCAAGCACTGTTCTAGGTACTAGAAATGTGTCAGTGAATAAAATAGAATATTCTCTAACAGTATGGAGCTCATATGCAAGTCAGAGAGATAGAGAATAGGTAAATAATATAGTTTTGTGGGGAAAATCTGGAAAGGATGGCTAGGATGCATGTGGGGAAGGGGATTACAATTTTAAAATAGGGTCATAAGAAAAGTCTTATTTAGCTGCTAACATTTGAGTAAGATCTGAAAGAGTTAAAGAAGCAAGCCATGCAGATATCTTGAAGAAGAATGTTCTAGGAAGAGGGAAAACCATGAGCAAAGGCCGTGAGGCAGAAGCATGACTGCTATTCTAGAAATTGAAGACCTTTGTGGCAAAGAGGAGAAATTATGGTGGGGAAAACTGCAGGATATTAGATCAACGAGCTGTCCATGGGTCAAATCAAGTACAGTCTTTTATGCCCTTAGGTGCTTTGGCTTTTACTCTGGCAATATGGAAAGCAAACCATTGGACAGTTTGAGTAGAAGAGTTTTATGATGTAAAATTTTAAAGATCTACCTGGGCTGCTGCATTGAGTGAATAAATTGAAAAGCAGACAAGGGCTAAATTTGGTAAATGAGTTAGAAACCTATCACAATCATCTAGGCAAGAGAGATGATGGAAGCATGGGTCAGGATAGAAGCAATGGCAGTGATAAGAAGGTATCTGATTCTGAATATCTATTTTAAGATTAATTGCCCCAATTGCTTACCCTAAGGTAGCAAATCAGCAAATTAGAAAGTTGAGTGGAATTGCTTCTAAGTAGCCCTTATAAATTATACTAATAATCTAAGAAATAATTTGTAACACCAAGGGATTTTAGTAACAGATAGGAACCCCTTTCCTTCTACCTGAGAAGCAAAATAGGGACAGTCAACAGTATGAGTCTACCGCTGGTAGAATGGACATAGGCTTTAGAGGTGGGTACGCTGGAGCTTCCATCCTTCTGCTTTCATTGACTAGCTGTGGGACTCAGGCAAGAAACTCAAGGGCTTTGTTTTCATGTGTCGGAGAGCCATGATGATTACATAAAATAACGTGCATAAAGTGTCCAGCATAGTGTCTGACAGTGAGCAAATATACACTCAAGTTAGTGCCCTCTGTTTTCTCCCTTTCCAATTCAGCCCTCCAGCTCTGCCTACGAACCTTTCCTATAAACTCAGTGGAAAATTTAAATCTTAGGTGTGCCTTTTGTCACTTTTATAAAGATGGAAAATGCATTTCAGAAACAGAATAGAAAATAAATATTTTCATGATGTGCTTTCTGAGAAAATCTGTTTGAATCTAATAAGAACTATGCTATTTAGTTTATTATCAAAGGTAACAATTTTCTTAAGGTTTTAAATGGAAATAGTCCTACTCTTTTCTAATGACTCAGAAGTAGAACTGTCTTCCAACAAATTTTATAGCGTTCATCAATTTTATTCGTCTTGGATAAATATCCCTTTCCTGAATACTAAGATTTCAGAAAGGTGAAACAAAGTTTAAGAAACTTGCAGTACATTTGAAAGTTAGGCTAGGTCATTTTACATTCTGGGAATAAATTAAGAAAATATGCCAGCCATCACTTCATCACTTTAAAAAAAGCCAACCCTATAACACACAGACCTCCACAATTTTCTCTTACATTTATGTACACACCACATTTAGATCTTAATCTCTTTCTCTCTCACACACACACACACACACACACACACACACACACACACACACCCTAATAAGCATGCTTTGAGGAAGTGTAACTCTCATATCCCAAAACATTTTGTTTGGCTTAGGTGACTTTTAGAATGTCATGTCAGAATAACTTCTCTACTCCATACTTTTTTTTTTTCTCTAATGCTCTTGTTAGGTAGCTTTAAAAGTTACTATTATACCTGGATAATAAATTAATGGATAAAAAATTAATTCACCTAGTCCTTTTTGTCTGAACAAACTAAAAAAAACTTGTTAGTTTCCCCCACTTACTAATTTTTAGACATCTTCGCATTGCCTGCAAAATTGATCACCTGGTCCTTTCCTGACTAATGATACCCATTTCCTGCTGTGATGGCACCTCCCCCTGCAGCCAGGCAAAGCTGCTAGTTAGTTATGCGCATGACTCATCCACTCCTTCCTTTTAGTCATTTTCCTGACCATACCCTAGCCTGAATTTTTTCCTTATGTCTCTATCTCATGCCATTTCCTTTATTGTTTCAAAATACTCCTCAAAACTCCATGCGCCCTTCCCAGATGTCCTGCCTCTAACAATTCCAATAACCCCTTTGAATGTATGTGTCTATATTAAAAGTGATGCTACTAAGTGTCTTATCACATCAAGAAATAGGTGATATTTTCTAGCACAGAATCTGGGAGTGAAATACATCTTAGAGGTTATCTAGTTTAATTCCTTCGTTTTCTAGATTAAAAAAACAGGTCTAGAGATCTTAACTTTCTCAGGACCAAGACTCCAGTCTCCTGACTCCAAGTCCAGTGTACTTTCTACCACCCCACACTATTCCCTCTACTTTCCCCTGTCCAATTATTTTAATCTGGTTACTAGAACAACTCAACTAGTCCTGGGATAATGTTAAAGTTTCTGTCTTCCATCATTCCATCCAGCTGTTAATATCCAGAAGTTACTAAACCTCTCTTAGTCTCAGTTTCTTCATTTGTGAAATGGGGACATTGATAGTACCCATGTCATGGATTCACTTTGAGGCTTAACTGAGAAGATCCAGGTACCTGGAATATGTCAGATGCTCAGTAAATGTTAATGGTGCTATTGATTATGATGAATATAATGATGAATGTAAAATAATATTTGTAGTGGGTTGATTTTGTTTGTTCTTTCAATGGTCTCCTGGTTCTTCCACTATCTTTCTCAAACTTACACTCTTCCTTATAAGGCTCTCATAAAAATGATTTATATTCTTAGTTTCACTTATTGTATGAAGATCCAGAACAAAGGAAGCCATCGATATTAGGATCAGCCACAGAAGTAGGGAGTAGGTGTGGACCATCTGGCTGAGATGATAGAAAAATGAGTGACATTTGATTTTTGACTTCGGAGAACAAGAAATTTAGTTTGCAAGTCAGATTTAAAACCCCAGAAATGAAGTATAATTAACCACCCAATGCTGAAGTGACTTGAGGTGCAGTAGCTGGCTGGAGAAAGAAGATTTAAGCCTGGACTTGAGAAATCAGGGAAGACTCCTGGTGACAAAGCACTTGAGTCAAAGCCTCGGGTCTCAGGTGGTGTAGAGGAGAGAGCAGGTAATTTGGAGAGTGGATACGGGGCAGAATGTTCTGAGAAAGCTGTGGAAAGTAGCATGGCTGGAAACAATGGCATCGCTATTCAATGCTCCACTTACTATAGTGCAAAGCTTTGTTCTTAGACCCTCCCTTCTCTCAGATGTGCTGATCTGACAAACTGCTGAGCCCTATCCTTCAAAGTTTTTTTTTTTTCTTTCTATTTCCACCACTATTTCCTGCATCCATGCTCTTGTATTCTTTTGCCTGAAGAGTTGATAGAATATCCTCTGGTCAGTTTATCTCTAATTTCTCCTGGCGTCTGCCCACCCCTAGCACCACTATCAGATACATCTTCCTAAAACACAGCACTAATTATACTAACCAACAGTTACAATGCGTTGAGCACTTAATCTATAAATAAACCCAAAGAATATTTATCCCCTTTATCTAAGTAAAGGCTCAAACTTAGACATGTCAAATGATTGGGCCCAAGGTCCCAGTGAAAGTTGGACCAAGAATTGAAACCCACATCATTCTAACTCCAAAGTTCATGCCTTACCTCAAATTATATGGCCTATATTGCTTAAAATAAACCAAATACTGCAAATTCATGACAGTGCACTTCCTTATGATCTTCTCTGTCTCCAGTCCTGTACCCTCGTATGCTGTCTCTCTTGTGCCCCTCATCACTGAACATAAACCTGTGCCCTTTTCCCAGATTACACTCCACTTGTGCATGCATGCATGCACATGCACACGCACACACACAAACACACAAATCCATTTGCACACAAACTGAGGATTTTATGAGCTTAATAATATTTGAGTTGTCAGCAAGAGTTTCACAGTGAACACCCGCATCCCTCTGCAGCTCCTGGCTTCCGTTTGTTCTCTTTCCTATTTCAATCATAAATGCTTACCCACTCCAATCTTAATTCTGGGATCAACAAGAAAACCTCTCCCTTGTCCTGCACAGAGCGGCACCACCCACACTCAGACCACAAAATGACTTATGCTTAGACCCCAAGAGGAATGTTAGTGAATAGCATTTTCTCCCTCTTCCTACATCGGGAAGAACAAACCACCCTACAACTCCAAGATCATTGTTTTATAGATAGAGTTACAAGTAGAAAAATAACATTAGACTTTGGTTTAAAATATAATTACTTCCTGTATTCTGAGACCCTTGTCTTTAAACTAGTTTACTTGAAAAGTTTAACAGGGAATATACTAGGAGATATAAAGATGAGTAAGTTCCCATTCTGCCCTTAAACTGCTTAGTCTTGTGGGAGGAAATAGACACATCCACTTGTAATAACACTATGTTCTACATAGAAGTATGCGAAGAGAAGGTGTACTTTACCTTGGAGATCAGACTTCTTGTAAGAAATGGTACTCCAGTTGAGCTCGAAAGATACCTAGCAGTTAGCCATACATAGAACGATGGGGAATTACATTCAAGGCAGAGGGAACAGCATAAGTAAAGGCAAGGAAGAGTAAAAGAATAACAAGTTGTGTGTTGGAAAGGAATGATTAACTGCTCAGAAGCATAGGAAGACGTATTAGTCCATTCTTACACTATAAATTACCTGAGACTGAGTAATTTATGAAGAAAAGAGGTTTAATTGACTCAGTTCTGCAGGCTGTACAGGAAGTATGTCAGGGAGGCCTCAGGAAACTTACAATCATGGCAGAAGGTGAAGGGGAAACAAGCACATCTTCACATGTTGGAGCAGGAGAAAGAGAGAGAGAGCGAAGGGGGATGTGCTACATGCTTTCAAACAACCAGATCTCGTGAGAACTCTGTCACAAGAACAGCAAAGGGGAAATGACCATGATTCAGTCATTTCCCACCAAGCCCCTCGTCCAATACTGCGAATTAAAATTCAACATGAGATTTGGGTGGGGACACAGAGCCAAACATTTCAGAATGCATGGCTGGAGAATTTGGAAGGTGTCAGATCTTAGGGGGCCTCATTTGTCATGCTCAAGGGTCTGGAAAATTCCCTCCAGTTAATGGAGAGACAGTGATGTGTTCTAAGCCAGGGAATGGATAGTCAGGTTTATAACTTTTGGTAGAACAGTTTCAGTCAGAGTCTCTGACATGGAGAATAGATTTGAGAGGAGCAAGACTGGGCAGAGAGTTCTGGAGGACAATGCAATTGGGCAGGTTGAGATGGACTGGGACTAAAGCGTAAAACAGAGGAATGCCGAGGAGGTCAACCTGAGAGGTCTTGGTAATCAACTGAATGTGAGGGCTAATGGAGAAGGATAAGGTCAAGAAGACTCGAGGGACCCGTGTGTGCTGGTGCCTTTCACTGGGATTACAGGGTTCCCTGATTCTCATCACTGAGAACAAGAATAATCAATATAACTTTAAACATGCTGAGTTTTAGGTAACAGAGAAATATTAATTGTTCACTGTTTAACTTCCTTAAGGTCTTTACTGAAATGTCAACTTTTCAGTGAAGTCTTCTCTGCACACTACTCTCCCCAGCAATGACCATTCATCCCCTCCACCCCTCCATGCTTTTCCCATAGCACTTACCACCATCTAACATATTTATTATATTTTAGTTATCTGCCTTCCCTTACTAAAATGTAAGCTCCTTGAGGATGAGTGTTTTTTGGTCTATTATGTTTACTAGTATACCCCCAGTACCTAGAAGAATCTCTGGTTCATTGTAGGCACTCAAAAAATATTTGAGAAATGAATGAATGAATATCAGTGAATATAGGCAATTGATTTATGAGTTTTCCGGGCTTGCTGAACAGCTGCCTACAGATAGTGACTTCTTGGCAAGTATCACCTTTTATCTGCTTTGATATGTGCTTCTTCCTCCCATTTCCTCTTAAAAAGAGCTCTTCATCTTGCTTTCCTATTTAGTTTCATAATTTTATAATGACAGTGGTTTTGATTCCCGGCAAAATCGAGACCTCTGAAAATCTAACCTATAGTTTTCTAAGTGTACAAACAGACATCCTGGTTAACTCTTGTTTACTTTATCTTTCCACAGCGGGGCCATATTGGAGTTAAATAAATAAAAAAGTATGCTGTTTGTTTGGAATCTGAATAATTGGTCTGAATACTTGCCATTATAACCAGTGAGAGAGAAGAGCCTGTTGAATCAAAATGTGACAATGATTTTTAAAACATGAAAATATAAAAGGTAATATGATTATTTGTATCTTTACTTGTACTTATTTCTCTTGCCTGTCTCAGAAGAAGCATTCATTTTTCCAAAATGAGTGCTTCTACCTGTACACTTGATTCCATTTCCTCCTGGGCATTCCGTCATCCTGTGATCCCTTGCCTGGACTGTTGTATGTAATTGCTTTCTACCTGGACTCCTTGCCTCCAGGCTCTATTTACTGTCCACCCAGGGCTCACACTATTGCCAGAGGTATGTTTCTGACACACCACTCTGATTATATCATCCTATGTCTCTGTTTACTTATATGGAAATTATCTGTGTACCTGTTGCTCTTGACTAGAATATAAACTCTTAGAAGGCTAGTATCACTTTATACCAGTGACTAATATGGCACCTGTCACATAACTCTATTCAAAATCTTTTTTTTTCCATTTTCTAAATACTAACTCACTTAAATGTTATTCCAAGTGCTCTGTAATTTTACCCAACCTGCTTTTTCAGAAAATTACTATCTCCTTCTTTATGCCTTCCATACTACCCAGCGTATAAAGCAGGGTGTTCTGAACAAATCTGTATTCAGAATGGTTATGTCAGAATGTCACTCACTATTTTTAAATAACCGGGTAACCTGGACAACAGACATCCCTGCTCCCATGTTTGGCACTCATATCCTTAATTGTGTCTACCCTAGTCTTGAACTTTACCCCATCCTGAGCCATGATAAAGCACATTTGCACACTGCTTGACAATTTAAAAAGTTGAAAGTTGTTTGCCTTTTAAAGCAAGCTAAAAGTTCTCCAAATCCAACTGGTCGCATAAAATGACCTGTCTATACTGCAGAATACTTGCTGTTCCCTGAACTCACTGTGACTGCTCACACTGGTACCTTGAGCCATGTTTTTCCTGGTACCTTGCACTCCATTCCATCCCACTATTCCACTCCTTGTTAGAGCTTTTCTACTCATCCTTCACACCCAGGTAAACAGCTGCCTCTTCTATGCATATTTTGCTGCTCTCACACTAGTGTTAATTCTTTCCTCTTTTGTGTCTCCAAATGGTGCTGTTTGTACACCCTTTAGAACAGGTCTTACAGTCAGAGCTCTGTGTGTGTCCCACTGGGGGCAAATGTCACTTTCCTGGCTTCCATGAGGAAGCATTTTCCCTTAACCTTCTTGTCTTCTTATTCCTCCTCCCTCTTCTCCCCACAGAGAAATCACCTGCTTGGTGGATGATAGCTTTTTGTCCATGTTTCTTAACTGCGTGGAATTAATCCTTTGGTGGTCATGAGATCACATATTTGGTCTCTTTTCTTGTTACCTTCCACTTTGACCAGTGGGAGGTAAGACCTGAGTTAAGTGTGTCTACTTTGAAAACTCCAGTCTTGCCCTCTGTTGGGCTGTTCCAAGGTCTAGACTGGGAATAGGAAACCCAATTTGGCTTTTACATGTTTATGCTTCAACCGAGTCTCTGTTGGTAATAAAGCTGATATATTACTTATCTATTTCTCTGTTTTATCTTACTTCTCAATTTGTCCAGAATTCTAATGGGGAAGATAATGCTAGTTTCCTAGGCCCCTTCAAACTTGTCTTCTCTACATTATCTATTAATATTTTAGGGTTGAGGCCATGTCAGATTCATCTTGTAGCTCAAGGACTAGCACATGGTAAATGTCTAATACATATTTTTTTTATCGAATTCAGAAAATGTTCAAATGAGAAGCTTCAAACTATGCTGAAACAGAGAAATGCTGGGTTGTCTTCCTGAACATATTAATAATGAGCACAAGCATTTCTTTGTGTAATTTCTTGTATGCGTCTGGCATTATTTACCGTTGAGTCAGAGAATTACTCTAAAGCGGTCCATGTGTGATAAACATGACAGAACCTTGAGGAGAATAGCAAAGGTCCCAGGGATGGCCAGGTGTCCACACTGACAGCTGAACTGTGCAGGTCTGTGGCCCTGAGGTCCCAAGTATAACCAGGTTGTGAGACAATAACAGGTCAAATTAACATTGCTATTTGAATCTCACCAGCACCTGGTCCCCACCTGATCACTTGGGATCCAGGCTCTTCACGTTATTTTGTGTGTTGTCCAGGTGGTTGAATATCACCTGTACTCAGGGATAAGCTCACTTTGTGTGCTTTTGATGTAGCCATCTCAAAGGCACCTGAACCACTTTCTCTGCTGCCACTGCTTTGCATGAAAACATTGGTGTTGAGACTGCTGACTCCTGATGTTCCCAAAACTCTCAATCCTGGAGTCGCCAAATGAATGCAGCAGTGTTTGGTCCTGTGCTGCATTTTGTCTTTATGGAGGTGGTATAAAGAACTGAGCCCAGAAGACTGTGGACATTGACAAATGGTTACACTCAGTGAAAGGGAGTAAGAAGAAAGGGGACGATGACCAGTGGGAGAGACCAAATGGATGAAAGTTTCCAGAATTGGTTTGGCAGGGAAGCTCAAACATACTTAAAACTAATTTTTATTTGCAATTTGTTTGTAAGGACATCTAGCCTCAGAGATCCTCACAGAGGTTTGTGCATATGGACGTTTACTCCAACAGTGTGTATATGAGTCACTTCCAGAGCACAGTTTTGGTCAAGTGGCAGTGGCAAAGCTCAGATCGCAGCCACAAGTGAGTGGTGAGAAAAGGAGGCAGTAAAATTGAGGAGAGAAATGGGACAGGACCATAAAGAGAATAGCAAAAGTCCCCACTTGGAAACTCAGGGAAGTCAATATGACAGGGCAGCATGGAAGACAGGGTGGGTGGAGAAGGCGCTGGGCAGGATTACCCAGGACATCTTCAGCCAGGGATGGGGGAGGAGTTTTATTTTGAATGAAGTGAGACATAATTGGAGGATTTTAGTGAGAGAGTGAGATTATCTGGTTTTCTATTGAAAAACATTTTCTGAGCTGGGCGTGATGGCTTATGCCTCTAATTCCAGCACTTTGGAGGGCCAAGAGGATTGCTTGAGGCCAGGATTTTGACAGCAGCCTGGGCCCCCGTCTCAACAAAAAATAAAGTAAATTAGCCAGGCATGGTGGTGCACACCTACAGTCTCAGCTACTTGGGAGGCTGAGGTGGGAGGATTGCTTGAGCCCAGGAAGTTGAGGCTGCAGTGACCCAAGATTGCACCATTGCACTCCAACCTGGGTGACAGAGTGAGACACTGTCTCAAAAAGAAACAAAAGCAAGCAAACCAAAAAAAAAAAAAAAAAAAAAAAAAAAAAAAAAGGAAAGAAAAGAAAAACATTTTCATGTGCTACTTATTCTTACAAGAATAAATTTTATGGCAAAAAAGTGGAGTCAGTAGGGACCAGTTATCAGGCTACTACAAATGGTTGAAAAGACAACACCCAGCTCGAGTTTTACTACAACTGTATTTCTTCCTGATTACACAAATACAGCAATAAATATAGGAATGTGATTTTTCACATTTTAGGTTATTACCTTCAGAGAGAATTCCTGAATTAAACTAACTGAATTTCAAAAAATCACCATTTTTTTTCCCTTTAAATGTAGCCTATAATAGCACTATTCACAGTAGCCAAAGCATGAAAACAACCTGGATATCTACCAAAAAATGAATGGACAAATAAATTTTAGTACAGGCACACAATGGAGTATTATTCAGCCATAAAAAGGAATGAAGTACTAATACATGCTATGAGATGATACACCTCCAAAACGTTATGCTAAGTGAAGAAAGCCAGATGCAAAAAAATCGCATCTTGTTTAATTTTATTTACATGAGCCACCCAGAATAGGTAAATCCATAGAGACAGAGAGCAGATTGGTGGTTATCAGGGACTGGTGGGAGGAAGCATGGGGAATGACACATTTTTTTGTGTGCGGTGAAGATTAAAAGGTTTTGGAATTCAATATACAAGGTGATTCAGTATAGATGGTAAACATTGTAAATGCACTAAATGCCCCAGAACTTTAAAATGATTAATTTTATGTGAACTTCACCTCAATAAAAAAAGTGGGTTAAAGACATTCTGTACATTTCTTTACTTTGAGAAACCTTGTAGTGTGTTCACTTGGGCTTTGTAAAAGAAGGCAATTTATCCTAGTGCCAGCAAGGTACAAGAATTCCAGTTTTATTATATACCAACAGTATTCTTTGCAAATAACACTCCAGTTAAAAATTCATTGGTTATTTGTATCTCAGCCACATTTTCTCTTCTAAAAATTGTTTCTTTTTGTCTTTTACTTCTTTGTACTGAAGTCTGATGCTTCTCTTATAATTCCTTATGTCCTTTATAAAATAAATATAATATCTCTTTTTCTGTTCTCTTTGTTGCACATATTTTTCCTCAGTCTGTCTGCCTTTTAAAAAACTATGTATTTTTTTCATTTCTGTATCATCGTGCCTACTTGTCTTTTTTCATTGTGATCTATTCTTTTACCTCTAAGCTGAGAGAGTCATCCTTTTCAGGAAGTCTAGTTAATATTTAATTGCTTTTTTCCTACCTTTTGTATGGTTTGATCCATCAGGAATTCATTTTTAATAGTTAAAAAATTATTTATAAGGTTTCCCCCATTTTTTTTTTTTTGAGACTGAGTCTCACAAAAAAGACTCAGCCACCTGAGTTGCTGAGATTACAGGTGTGCACCACCATGCCCAACTAATTTTTGTAGTTTTAGTAGAGACAGAGTTTCGCCATGTTGGCCAGGTTGGTCTTGAACTCCTGGCCTCAAATGATCCATCCACCTCGGCTGCCCAAAGTGCTGGGATTACAGGCGTGAACCACCGTGCCCCACCCAAAAATTCTGTATAAGGTTTTCTATAGGCAGATGAGAAGTTCTAATTTCTTGTTTTTATGAGAACAATATCATTTTGAGCATAGTTTCTTAAAATTGAGCAATATGCTGACCCCTTTTTAAAAAAGAATATTGTAGTCTTCAATGATAAAAAAATTATTATGTAAATAAATTCCTGTTATGGGTTGAATTGTGTCTGCCCCCAATTTTTATGCTAAAGTCCTAACCCCCAGAATCTCCGAATGCGGTCTTGTTTAGATATATGGTCATTGCAGAGGCAATTAGTTAAGATGAGCTCACACCGGAATAGGCCTCTGATTCAATATGACTCACTGGTGTGCTTATAAAAGGGGAAATTTGGACACAGACATACGCACAGGGAGAATGCCATGTGAAGATTAGAGCTATGCTGCCACAACCAAGAAACTACCAGCATCCAGTAGAGAGGGCTGGAACAGATCCTTCCCTAGCTCCTCAGAGGATGCATGGCCCTGTCAATCTTGGACTTCTAGCCTATAAAACTGTGAGATAATAAATGTACATTGTTTAAGCCACCCTGTTTTTGGTACTTTGTTCTAGCTGCCCTAGCAAATTAATACACTTACATATGCACAAACTAATACTAGTTATACACGCCATGAACCTATAACTCTTTTACAGCATCAAAGCAAAGTACATTTACAAAATACATAAGGCCAAGTTGAAATGAACTCCATTAAGTTGACATGACGTTCAGTGCAATTTGCTGAAACTAGATTATGGCTCCCAATATGAACATGTTTCTGACTTTCCTTATTCACGTATGGGTGTAATGCAATTCTCCCACCCTTTCTCTACCCCAGAATCTTCCTTCACACAGCGCTTATCACATCATTTAGTTTTTACTTTGCCTAGTCAGTTCTCTTCCATTCTTTCTTCAGTCATCCTCAATAATTTTTAAACATAACAGTAATAAACAGGGACCCTGAAATTATGTCATAGTTCCTGGTTACAAGGTGGTCATCCAGACAATTTAGGTTATACGTATGTTGTTTACCTTTAGCTGATCATTAAAATGAAAATGTAAAATAAAAAATTATCATGGGAACACTGCAGACCCCTAAGAATACATGCACAAATTACCAAGCATTCAGAAACCTGGATTTGGGAAAAGTACAATCCTAAGAGATCCTTTTATTTGGTGAGGTTTACCCTGGGAACACTCTCTCTACTCTTCTTTTCAATAATCAACTGGATTATTGGGGCAGAGAGATTTCCTGCATGTTCTCACCCTGGTTTGCTTTTCTATGTTATGGTTGATGACTTGAAGTCCCACCTCCCTCTCAGAGAATTCTGAAGATGCTGTCATTGCTTCCTCAAAGCCAGCTTTTTTGCCACCACAAGGCAGTAAACACCTAAGCTGTGAATAGGGTTCAATACAGTGTTCTCATGACCTAATGCAAAGGCCTATTTAAAAATAAATAAATAAATATATTAACTTCAGGTCAGCCAAGAATGTGAGCTGAAAACAAACCAGTCAAAGACCAACAGGAAAAGATGAATTCATATAAGCATTTACTGAAAAAAAATTAAAATCCCGACAATGTAAATCTAGACTGCTGTGGTCTCACTTCCCAAAACACCCAGGGTAGGAACCGGAAAGCCAGCAAACCACTTCTCATGCTCTGTAATTTGGAAGAGGAGAGAACTAGATTTCACAGCATTTGGACACCTTTGCTCAACTGTACTATAAGCACTTTTTTTCCTCTTCAAATTTCTGGGAAAACTAGCATTTCTCTAAAATAAATGCCAGATTTTACCCAAACCTGGGCCAAAAGAAATAATAATAATAAAAAAAAACTTGAAGAATTTATTCAAGGCTTCTTGTAGAAATAAGCATCACAATCATTAAAACATTCTAAGTTAATTTCACCAATGCTGGCTAATGGGATCAGTAGACATGGGATGTGCTGACTTATTCCTTTGCGCGGTGCCACATCCTGGGGCAGGATGAGAGAAGTGATATCTTTAAGCTTGAGAACATTTAGCTGATTGCTTCCCAAGGCAGCTTTGAAGTTGACATGATTCAGCCAATCAAATAGTTTGCATCATGGGGAGACTAGAGAGAGTATGTGGCATGGAAAGGAAATCTAAATTTGAATCCTGGAGGACTTCAGATAGATAAGTTCTTATATTTTCTTAGCTCTTGCTTTTACATGTGTAACTTGAAGAAATTGACCTCCTTTATAGGATATTATAAACATTAATTGAAGTAAAATATGTAAACTACTTTGGTCTCACATACACACATTATATACATGATATACTCAAACACAAATATTAGGTAGAACCATTAGAAATGGATATTAGTCATTGTTGACCTACAAAAATGGCAATTTCATGTGGTTTGACTTAATATGTATGTAAAGAATTATAGGCAATAGCAAAAAAGTAAGGAACATCACCTCTTTGAGTTACACAAGATGTTTAAAATATGAAGCACCCATACTTTAAGACAAAATGGATAGTGCAATAAGACATATAGGTGCTGCAGTGGGAGAAGAGAAAACAAAAGGGCAGAACAGTAGCCATGTGTCCATTCCTAGTGCATGTCGAAGAAAGGGCATAGCAAGAGAACTGAACTAGGCCCTAGGCCCATTTTAGCATATATACGCTGTGCTAACATCAACTCTTCAAAAAAAAGTAATTTATGAGCTGAAAAAATAGAATATGCCGAATACACAAGGCAAATTAAAAATACACTTTGATTTGTCTTGATACTTATTTTTTAATTCAATTAACCCTGCGGCGTTGTTTAATGTTGATGCATGTTGATGCCAGGATGTGAGTCATAATATTTTGCTCATTAGCCCTTATTTGCTATCCTAATGGAATGAGCTAGCCCTGAGACATGCAAGATTACAGTTGTTTTTCAACTTTTCAGACTAGTAATGAACAATGTTCTACCAATTTGCCACCCCCACATTTGGTCTCCTGGAAATAACTTGCCCCTTTCAAGTTTTGTCTCCAGATTAGTGGTTTAGATCTTGACTTTTCAATTAGGTGACTTTCCTACCTGGTGGCCGGATGAACCCTGTGGCTTTTTCCAGTTAGGAGACAGGGTGACCACTAACAGGAACTGGGTCAAAATGGTGAGAGAGAGTATGTGGCATGGAAAGGAAATCTTATTTATGGCAGACAGCAAAACTAAAATGAGGTCAGAAGGTCAGATTAGTAGCTGACTTGGAGTCTTACCTTTGGGGCTTAAGAAAAGTTCAAAAAAATGTAGCTTCATGGGAGCTGGAATAGGGGATGACCTAATAGAGCGAAGAACTCAAGAGTGGTTTACATCCCTATATTCATTAAATTCATGAGTTCTTCTGGAATTATGAGTTCAGGGAAACCCTCCAACAGTTTAGCA
The DNA here is from genome assembly GCF_049350105.2 of Macaca mulatta. Classification (NCBI taxonomy): domain Eukaryota; kingdom Metazoa; phylum Chordata; class Mammalia; order Primates; family Cercopithecidae; genus Macaca; species Macaca mulatta. Next base: position 103,848,264 of record NC_133419.1, on the reverse strand, counting down.
AATACAGAGATTTCATCACGTTTCCCACCAGACAAGTACAGACCGATGCATTGCTCAATGTCTGTATGGTAAAATTATATGGTGTGGTGTATGTAAAAGAGGAAAAGCCGTAAGTGGAGGACATCTTATTCCCCATAGAGCGGTGCCAATTTTGGTTGGTAGCACCACTGTGGCTTCCAGGAATCTAAATAAAAATAAAAATATTATTTTAAATGGTTTCCCTAATGTGACACATTTACTTCAGAACAGAAACAGTAAAATGTTTGACTCAATAATGATATTCTAGACCTTATAATGGAATCTTGATGAACCTTTAATTATTATAAAATTATTCTCTAATTATTTTTGCTTATTTTCTCTTCTTTTCTCCTGATTGGCTTATTGTGGGTTTTTGTTTTTTGTTTTTTCAAGACAGAGTCTCACTCTGTTGCCCAGACTGGAGTGCAGTGGCAACCTCTGCCTCCCAGGTTCAAACAATTCTCCTGCCTCAGCCTTTGGAGTAGTTGGGACTATAGGCATGAACCACCACACCCAGCTAATTTTTCGTTTTGCTAGAGACAGGGTTTCACCATGTTGGCAGGCTGGTCTTGAACTCCTGACCTCAGGTGATCTGCCCACCTTGGCCTCCCAAAGTGCTGGGATTACAGGCCTGAGCCACTGCGCCAGCCTTATTGCAAGTTATTTTATGAGAATGAGGTCTGGGTAACAAGCCATCTTTATTTTGACTTGGAATTTTTTTCTGCCCAAGATTTGAGAAACTCTGCCCCAGTAATTATTTAGGATATGTTTAACCAGAGGTTGATTAGAAGTGTTGTGTGGAGATAACATGCCAAATATAAATGAGTATCCACTTTGGTATGTTATTTATTTATTTTATTGATTTTGAGACAGAGACTCATGCTGTTGCCCATGCTGGAATGCAGTGGTGCAATCTCAGTTCACTGCAACCTTTGCCTCCTGGGTTCAAGTGATTGTCCTGCCTCAGCCTCCCGAGTAGCTGGTACTACAGATGCCTGCCACCACGCCTGGCTGATTTTTGTATTTTTAGTAGAGATGAGGTTTCACCATGTTGGGCAGGCTGTTCTTGAACTCCTGACCTCAAATAATCTGCCCACCTCAGCCTCCCAAAATGCTGGGATTACAGGCGTTAGCCACTGCAACTGGCCTGGGATGTTACTTTTTATCTAAACAAATTGGCTACTCCATAAGACAAAATCTGTAGTAGTAGTAGAAGTAGTAGTAGTAGTAGTAGAAGTAGTAGTAGTTAGTAGTAGTAAAGACATGGTCAATTTCAGAAATATGTAATACAATTAAATGCACACTTTATTTTCAAGATGCCTATTGGTGATTATTGTAAAATGTTTTAGTGTGTATCAGTAGGTGAAAAGCATTGGAGTAACACCTTACTTAGGAAGTTGCCTGAGCCCGGGACAACTTCCTTTTTCTTCTAGCTTGGTCCTTGAGATCATTTGTTATTTGCTGGTGAAGGGAAGCAAGGTATGCCACACCGAAATATGCCACTTTGACATAAATATTATTTTTAGCTAAAGGCAATTGGGAAGAAGCAGACACAAGAAAGGTCTCTGCCTTCCTCCTATCTGCTTAAAAGTGGGATATAAATTTGTCAAGGTTTTCCCCATACCTCTCTACCAGGAAAGACAGAAGTTTATCACCAGAGACCACTCTAGACCTTTATCATCCTGAAGACTGCACCCAGAGTAGTCTACATAGCAAACCTTACTAACCAGCCTTTATCTATAATTAATTTCCCTATATATTTGCTCTCCCACAATTTGCCACCCCAGAAACTCAAAGTACTTTTCCTTTGTTTTGTCACTTCTCTACAAATTGTTCTTTTGTTAAGATGTGATCTAACCCCAAGTTGTAATCACCTCTTTGAATTACTCATCACTGACTGCTCCTTTGTGTATACACAATGCACATGCTAGCAAACTTCTGCTTGTTTTTCTCTTGCTAATCCGTCAATTGCTAGTCTAACTTACAGGGCCCCATTCTCCCCTTCATTGGTCTGGGACTCTCTAAGCAAACAACTCCATTGAGTTATCTGTATGAATTGTTAACAACAAGCAGAAAGTGATTTGGCTGACTTTTGTCCCCAGATGGGTTAAGGGCACCAACCAAATGTTATATACAGATCTGAATCTTTCAGTCTTGAGTGTTTACTTCTTGATATTTTCCCCCTTTTGACCTTTAGTTTCACGTTCTTTCTGTGGGATATGCCTCTCTCTCTCTCTTTTTCTCCTCAAACTCTGAATTTCAGTTTCCTTATCTGTAAGAAGGAAATAATAATAAATAATCACACCCATTAAGTATTATTACATAACTAAATGAGGTTATTCAAGTTACAAAATAAGCATTAGCTATTATAACCATTTGTGTATAACCATTCTTCTTATTTAATTTCTATGTCAGTGTGTATAATGCAGAATAGTGGTAGAGGGACAAATTAGCCAAAAAGAAACTTTCTTAAAATAAAAGTGATTGATTTAAGGACTATTCTTCTGGTCAATTTCAGCAAATATGTAATACAATGCACACTTTGTTTTCAAGATGGCTACTGGTGATTATTGTAAAATATTTTAGTGTGGATCAGCAAGTGAAAAGTGTTGGAGTAACACCTTACTTAGGAAATCAACCTAAGTGATTTGGGAATTGTTAACTTTGACTTTCTCCCTCTTTGTTCATCCTGCATTATCTCTTATATTCTTTTTTAATATATTTTAAGTCCTGGGATACATGTGCAGAACGTGCAGGTTTGTTATGTAGGTATACATGGGCCACGGTGGTTTGCTGCACCCATCAACCCATCATCTACATTAGGTATTTCTCCTAATGCTATGCCTCTCATTGCCCCCCCTCCCCCACCAGGCCTCAGTGTGTGATGTTCCCCTCCCTGTATCCATGTGTTCTCATTGTTCAACTCCCACTTACGAGTGAGAACATGTGGTGTTTGGTTTTCTCTTCCTGTGTTAGTTTGCTGAGAATGATGGTTTCCAGCTTCATCCATATCCCCGCAAAGGACATGAACTCATTCTTTTATATGGTTGCATAGTATTCCATGGTATATGTGTGTCACATTTTCCTTATCCAGTCTATCATTGATGGACATTTGGGTTGGTTCCATGTCTTTGCTATTGTGAATAGTGCTGCAATAAACATATGTGTGCATGTGTCTTTACAGTAGAATGATTTATACTCTTTTGGGTATATACCCAGTAATGGGATTGCGGGGTCAAATGGTATTTCTGGTTCTAGATCCTTGAGGAATTGCCACACTGTCTTCCACAATGGATGAACTAATTTACACTCCCATCAACAGTGTAAAAGCGTTCCTATTTCTCCACATCCTCTCCAGCATCTGTTGTTTCCTGATGTTTTAATAATCACCATTCTGACTGGCATGAGATGGTATCTCATTGTGGTTTTGATTTTGCATCTCTAATGACCAGAGATGATGAGCTTTTTTTCATATGTTTGTTGGCCACATAAATGTCTTCTTTTGAGAACTGTCTGTACATGTCCTTTGCCCACTTTTTGATGGGGTTGTTTGTTTTTTTCTTGTAAATTTGTTTAAGTTCCTTGTAGATTCTGGATATTAACCCTTCGTGAGATGGGTAGATGGCAAAAATTTTCTCCCATTCTGTAGGTTGCCTGTTCACTCTAATGATAGTTTCTTTTGCTGTGCAGAAGCTGTTTAGTTTAATTAGATCCCATTTGCCAATTTTAGCTTTTGTTGCAATTGCTGTTGGTGTTTTAGTCATGAAGTTTTTGTCCATGCCTATGTCCTGAATGGCATTGCCTAGGTTTTCTTCTAGGGTTTTTATAATTTTAAGTCTTACATTTAAGTTTTTAATCCATCTTGAATAAATTTTTGTATAAGGTATAAGGAAGGGGTCCAGTTTCAATTTTCTGCATATGGCTAGCCAGTTTTCCCAACACCATTTATTAAATAAGTAATCCTTTCCCCATTGCTTGTTTTTGTTAGGTTTGTCAAAGATCAGACGGTTGTGAGGGAAGAGAGAGACCCTCCCATATTGTTTTATATTGTTTTATACTCAGAAAAGGAAAGAGAAGCGAAACTAAAGGCAGGTAGCCTGGCTTCTAGGAACCAGACCAGAAACGAGTCCTCGGCCTGCCTGACCTAAGCCTGATAGTTAAAATTCCACCCCTGACCTAGCAACTGATGTTATCTATAGATTCCAGACACTGTATGGAAGGACATTGTGAAACCTCCTGTTCTGTTCTGCTTCACTCTGACCACCAGTGCTCGGTGATCGCAGCCCCTGTCACATACCCCCGCCTGGCTTGCTCAATCAATCATGACCCTCTCACGCGGACCCCCTTAAGAGTTGTGAGCCCTTAAAAGGGACAGAAATTGAGCACCTGAAGAGCTCGGCTCTTGAGACAAGAGTCTTGCCCGATGCCCTCGGCCAAATAAACCACTTCCTTCTTTAACTTGGTGTCTGAGGAGTTTTGTCTGCAGCTCGTCCTGCTACATTTCTTGGTTCCCTGACTGGGAAGCAAGGTGATTAATGGACAGTCAAAGCAGCTCCTTAGGCAGCTTTAGCCTGCCCTGTGAAACAACCCTGCGGGAGATTTCAACCAGCGGGAGCGTCGCAGATCCTGACAGCGCTCCCGGGTAGACATTTGCCCCATGGGAAGCCTCGCCAGAGCAGTGTGTGGCAGGCCCCCGTGGAGGATCAACGCAGTGGCTGAACACCGGGAAGGAACTGGCACTTGGAGTCCCGACATCTGAAACTTACTAAGACTAGTCTTTGGAACCTGCCCACTCCATCTGAGTGGAAGCGTGGCCTGATCACCCGTGGTGTGCCTGTACCCGCACTTTGGTTTTTGTTTTTGACTTGACTTGGATTGCTTGATACTTTGGTTTTGGTTTTGACCTGGCTTGGATTTCTTGATACTCTGATTTTGGTTCTGATTCTGGTTTGGCGTAAACTGTAAAAGTGTGTGTGTGCCCTTTTTACGTGTTCTTTCTTTTGTAGTGTGCGTGTGGCGTGAGCGTGGTGTTTTGTCTCGAGGAGACGTGGGTCAAGCACAAAGTAAGCCCATCCCACTAGGAACTATGTTGAAAAATTTCAAGAAAGGATTTAAGGGAGATTATGGTGTTACTATGACACCAGGAAAACTTAGAACTTTGTGTGAAATAGACTGGCCAGCATTAGAGGCAGGTCGGCCACAGGAGGAAGCCTAGACAGGTCCCTTGTTTCAAAGGTATGGCACAAGATAACCTGTAAGCCAAGGCACCCAGACCAGTTTCAGTACATAGACAGTTACAGCTGGTTTTAGACCCCTTCCCCCACCACAGTAGTTAAGAGAGACAGAGAGGAAGCGACAGAGAAACAAAGAAGGAGTCAAGAAAAGAGAGAGAGAGAGAGAGAAAGAGAGAGGCAGAAAGAGAGGAAGAGACAGAGGCAAAAGGAAAGTCAAAGAGAGAGAGACAGAACGTCAAAGAGAGAAAGAAAAAGAGAAGAGAGAATTACAAGTAGTTAAGAAAAAAACAGTATATACCCTATTCCTTTAAAAGCCAAGGTAAATTTAAAACCTGTAATTGATAATTAAAGGTATTCTCAGTAACCCTGTAACACTTTAATACCACTTTGTTGTCATTGTAAACAAGGGCATATGCCGAAAGCACTGAGGCCTTCCTATAAAAAATCCTTAACCCAGTAACCCACGGATGGCCCAGATGCATTCAATCTACAGTGGCAGCTGCTTTGCTAACAGAAAAAAAGAAAAAAAAAAGAAAAAAAAAACAGGGGAGGCAGAATTTATGTAAAAAGAATATTATATGGTAAATTCTTGTCCTGAAATAAATTAACTGGTTGTTTAAGGAAAGAAATGTTTGTAATAATTCAGAAAGTTCAGACATGTCAAAGAATTGTCTGTGAAAGTCGTGAAACAAAAAATGTTACAAAAAAAATTTTATGCCAAAAATGTTGCATAATTTAAAAGTAATAAGGCCTCCTGAGTACTATTGAAGGAACAGTTTATGTGCAAGGTGTATAAGGAAAGTAAAATACACCTTTGGTAAAATAATTATAAGGAGGCATAAGAATGTGGATTTTTACCTACATGAAAATGTTTTTAAAAAGTATTGCTTTGAAAGTTTAAGCAAGTTTTAAAACGTTAATGGTAAAGAAAATTCTGTGTTAGCTAAAGTTAAAAAGGTATGATCCATTTTTTCTGTGAACTGGACATTAAAGTAGAAACGCAACAGGTTTTTCTTAAAGCACTAACCTGCTCTTTAACAAAGATTAAGGGAGCCACAGTGGCTCAGGCCGGTTGTCCTGGCACTCGGGGAGGCGAGGCTACATGTTCACGGCCAACCTGGTCAACACTGATTAAAAAAAAAAAAAAGATTAAAAAAGGTTAGAAAGAGTCTATGAATATCTTACCTTATAGTCCAACATTAAAAATTGAATAAATGTGTATACAAAGTTTTATTAAAACTAACATTAACCTTAATAGCACACTAATATAAAGGTGAAATTTAGTTTATCTGGTATAAAAATCATACAAGAAGCATTATTAAATATAAAATGGTGTTTAGCTTTCTTTGGTCTAAAAATTAATAAAAATAGGTGGTAAAGGAAATATTCATTTTACTAGAGGATCATAGAAGTTAAAGACTTGAAACAAACTTTGGCAATTAAGACAGCATACCAAGATGCAAATGCCTGGTTGGATTGTATCAAATATTCCATCTGCACGTTAAATAAAAGCAATTATTATGCCCATGCACATGGCAGGCCAGAGGCCCAGATTGTCCCCTTTCCACTAAGGTGGTCCTCCAGTCGACCAAGCGTGGGCTCCATGGTAACTCTTTTCCAGGATTCTACAGCCTGGTGTAATAAGTCATGCCAAGCTCTCTCTGCTATATCCCAAAGTCTGGCACCCTGCGGGTCAGCCCCCAAAGGCCATCCAGCCCATTCCATCTCCCAACACTAAGTTCACTTTGTGTCCCTCATGACAGGGAGGAAACTTAGCATTACTTGGAGACCTGAAGGAATGCAATGAGCTTAAGAATTTTCAAGAGTTTATCAATCAGTCAGCCCTTGTTCATCTCTGAGTGGATGTGGTGGTATTGTGGTAGACCTTTACTGGGCACTCTGCTGAATAACTAGAGTGGCACTTGTGCTTTAGTCCATTTAGCTATCCCTTTCACCCTGGCATTTCATCAACCAGAGGGAGAAAAAATAGGACATCGTAGAGCGAGAGAAGCCCCTTATGGGTCTTTCAACTTTCACATCTATTTAGATGCAATTAGAGCCCCGCAAGGAATACCAGATCAAGTTAAAGCTTGAAATCAAATAGTTACAGGATTTAAGTCATTATTTTAGTAGGTGACAGTTAATAAAAATGTAGATTAAATAAACTACATCTATTACAACCAACAGCAACAAACTTACATGAGTTAAAAGAAAAACTCATGTTGGCTCCAGCCCTGGAGCCCACTAATAAAAAGTGACAGTCTCAAAGAGGGGAAATGAAGGAAGAGAGAGACCCTCTCATATTGTTTTATATTGTTTTATACTCAGAAAAGGAAAGAGAAGCGAAACTAAAGGCAGGTAGCCCGGCGCCTAGGAACCAGACCCAAAACCAGGCCTGGGCCTGCCTGACCTAAGTCTGGTAGTTAAAATTCCACGCCTGACCTAGCAACCGATGTTATCTATAGATTCTAGACATTGTATGGAAGGACACTGTGAAACCTCCCGTTCTGTTCTGTTTCACTCTGACCACCAGTGCTTGCAGCCCCTGTCACGTACCCCCTGGCTTGCTCAATCGATCATGACCCTCTCACATGGACCCCCTTAGAGTCATGAGCCCTTAAAAGGGACAGAAGTTGAGCACCTGAAGAGCTCGGCTCTTGAGACCGGAGTCTTGCCTGATGCCCTCGGCTGAATAAACCACTTCCTTCTTTAACTCGGTGTCTGAGGAGTTTTGTCTGTGGCTTGTCCTGCTATAGTTGTAGATGTTTGGTGTTATTTCTGAGGCCTCTGTTTTGTTCCATTGGTCTACATATCTGTTTTGGTACCAGTAACATACTGTTTTTATTACTGTAGACTTGTAGTATAGTTTGAAGTCAGGTAGTGTGATGCCTCCCGCTTTGTTCTTTTTGCTTAGGATTTTCTTGGCTATACGGTCTATTTTTTGGTTCCATATGAAATTTAAAGTAGTTTTTTCTAATTCTGTGAAGAAAGTCAATGGTAGCTTGATGGGAATAGAATTGAATCTATAAATTACTTTCAGCAGTATGGCCATTTTCACGATATTGATTCTTCCTAACCATCAGCATGGAATGTTTTTCCATTGGATTGTGCTCTCTGTTATTTCCTTGAGCTGTGGTTTGTAGTTTTCCTTGAGGTCCTTCACACTCCTTGCAAGTTAATCCAGGAGCTGATATTTTGAAAAGATTAACAAAATACATAGACCGCTAGCCAGACTAATAATGAAAAGAGAGAAGAATCAAATAGACACAACAAAAAATGATAAATGGGAGATCACCACTGATCCCATAGAAATACAAACTACCATCAGAAAATTCTATAAACACCTCTAAGCAAATAAACTAGAAAATCTAGAAGAAATGGATAAATTCCTAGACACATACACCCTCCCAAGTCTAAACCAGGAAGAAGTTGAATCCCTGAATAGACGAATAATAAGTTCTGAAGTTGAGGCTATAATTAATAGCCTACCAACCATAGAAAGCCCAGGACCAGACAGATTCACAGCTGAATTCTACCAGAGGTACAAAGAGGAGTTGGTACCATTCCTTCTGAAACTATTCCAAACAATAGAAAAAGAGGGACTTCTCCCAAACTCATTTTATGAGGCCAGCATCATCCTGATCCCAAAACCTGGCAGAGACACAACAAAAAAAGAAACTTTCAGGTCAATATCCTTGATGAACATCAATGCGAAAATCCTCAGTAAAATACTGGCAAACTGAATCCAGCAGCACATCAAAAAGCTTATCCACCATGATCAAGTTGGCTTCTTCCCTGGGATGCAAGGCTGATTCAACGTTTGCAAATCAATAAACGTAATCCATCACATAAACAGAGCCAATGACAAAAATCACATGATTATCTCAATAGATGCAGAAAAGGGAAAAGGCCTTTGATAAAATGTAGACAACCCCTTCATGCTAAAATCACTCAATAAACTAGGTATTGATATTTCAAAATAATAAGAGTTATTTATGACAAACCCACAGCCAATGTCATACTAAATGGGCAAAAGTTGGAAGCATTCCCTTTGAAAACCGGCATAAGACAAGGATGTCCTCTCACCCCTCCTATTCAATATAGTATTGGAAGTTCTGGCCAGGGCAATTAGGCAAGAGAAAGAAACAAAGTGTATTCAGATAGGAAGAGAGGAAGTCAAATTGTCTCTGTTTACAGATGACATGATTATATATTTAGAAAATCCCATCGTCTCAGCCCAAAATCTCCTCAAGCTGATAAGCAACTTCAGCAAAGTCTCAGGATACAAAATTAATGTGCAAAAATCACAAGCATTCCTATACACCAACAACAGACAAACAGAGAGCCAAATCACGAGTGAACTCCCATTCATAGGTGCTAGAAAGAGAATAAAATACCTAGGAATATCTTTTATATTCTAATTAGCCAACCCTAGTGGAGGCTGTGAAGCAGCTGAGTATTTTGGGGAAGTTAATGATTTGCTCAGCACATACCATGCCTGCAGCCCCCTTTCCAGGAGTGACTCCTTAAACGCTGGTTTTACATGTCTATTGACCACTGTAACGTCATCCTGGCCACCTAATTTAACCAGTACCCCTGACCCAAAGGTAACCATTATAGGCTTGCCAGAAAGCTTTATGCAGGAAGAACAATTCTGTATTGGAGAGCATCTAAATTGAATTAATCAGATTCTTTGTGTTAGAGCACATCTCACACACACATACACACACACACACACACACACACACACGCACCAGAATAGGTAGAAATAGAAAGGCTGAAAAGCATATATCTAAAAAGGTTTTACAAGCAGACACTTTGAAGCAATAGAAAGCATAAATAAACAGAAACCAAGAATGAAGGAAAACTAGGACAGTCAGGGGTCAATTCAGGCAGTAGAGTTAAGCAGGAGCAAAGAAACAGAAGCAAAGAGGCATGAGTGCAGCAGTGACCCTAGGCTAGTCTTGGGCTTTGGTGGGAATATCAACCAGAGCTGATTGGACAATGAGAATTGCCAGGGCATTGGGAAAGAACTTTTAATTCTCCATGAGCACTACCTAGATGGTGTAAATATTTTAAAGGTAATGAGGCCTTCATAACTCCTTTCAAGTATTCCCAGATAGCAGCCACTTGGTCAATCTTTGGGATAAGCTGGCCCTTACAGGCGACCCTACACCTCACATTCTGACTTCTTTCTCTCTCTTTTCTTCCTTTCTTTTCAGCTAGCAGATAACCTGCCAACACTTAGTGGTGTCTGTACCTGAGCATCCCAGCAGCACTCATAGCTTAAACATGTGTCACATCTTCAGGCACCTTTCAGGTTGGCCTTTACCATAAAACCTCAATGCACTGTGTACTCAAAGGTAAAGCCTGGTGAGGAGAAAGGTCAAAGAGAGGACCTATGTCAAAACAAGGAAGAATACGATTTATCAACTGGAAAACAACTTGTTTATCTCTGTATATTTACCATATATGCCATTTTCTCTACTCAGATGTTATTCATCCTTTTTCTGCTAGTCAAAGTCCCTCACCGTTGTTAGTGGCACAATGTCAGATGTAATCAAGTTCATGCACGTTTGTGTGTTTTTACAGGGTCAAGTTTTTATCGATGCTGTTTTCATCATTAAAGTCATGAGCTGCATGAAATTCCCAAGGAGGCAATTTTCCTTAGAGCTGCAGGCACTCAAGCCGATCCACCAAGTCAGTCAATATTGTAAACCATACATAGTAGTGTATTTAATCTATATATAAATATTATGCATTAAATAGTTCACATTAAACAAAGTGATATTTAACATAAAGAGAAAAGGGGAAAGGAAAAAGCGTTTAATGAACCAACCCAAGGAGAGTAACATGAACAAGAAGAGTGTCTTGGACTGATCCGAATGGTCCTTAGCATCTTGCAAGGAAGAGTCTCTGATTTGGTGACAGCCTTTGGCGGCACAGGCCGGGTTTTGATCATGAGTGACAGCAAAACAGTGTCTGTTAACATGGCCATCTTGAGTTGGTGAAGTCTTGTTTTTTTCTAAATAGCCCTGGAGTCCTCTGGTGAGGACTAATAGTAAAGAATGTGTGTAGTTATATCCTTCTCTGGTTGGGTGCGGTCTCTATTCATTAGGTGAACATTTGCTCCCTGTTGGCATAATGTCTTTTGAAATGTAAAACTGAGTCTTTTTCTAAGATAGAGTTACTTATATCAAGGGTGCTCTATACACTCGTGAAATCCCTGCAGTAGTAATTAAAATTCACTACCTCCAGGAAGTGTTTCCCAGTTCACTGATTTCTACCTCATCTGCCCTTAGCTCTTGATTATTTCTGTTGCCTTATATTAGAATGTGTAAGAGAAACGCTGCTTGGTAAAAAGGATTCTGATCATTTATTTTCCCTTGTTTTGTGTCTGAAAGATTATGTCTCCTATTTCTTGCATGTCTCCTAAAACTTTAAGTACTCTGTGCATAGTTAATGCTCAGTAAATATTAACTCATCTTCAGTAATAAACAACAGCAGCAAGTACTGACACCAATGAAAATTATTGAGAACCTATTTTGTGTCAGGTGAGGTATTTTTGCTTGATTTATATTATCTCTATTCCTCATATTGATATTAAAGGTAAATATTTTTCATTCCTAGTTTACAGATGAGAAAAACGAAACTCAGAAAAAGGTTAAACAATTTGCCAAAGTCACATAGGTTTTAAGTCATGCCATCAAGATTAAACTCAGTGTTTCTTTCCATTACACCACTGGTTAACATTTTCAGGTATTCTCTTCTACTTAAGGGGACTCAGTGTCTCAAGGACTAGTATTGCCTATAGCCTAAAACATGAGTTTTCACATTAGTCTACTTTATTTTGAAAATATTTTGTATATCTGAATTTTTTCTTCCTTAAATGACTTTTGAGGAAACAAGTCACTTATTTATTTGTTATCTATAGTTTTTTTTCTTTCTTTCTTTTGTGGTTGTGGAAAATCCAGTGGTGATTCATGAACACAAAATAAATTTCAAAGGTTTTATTAAAGGTATGCAGCACCCTTCGCCCTGCCTCGAGGGCATGACTCACAAACTCTCCTTATCATTTATATTTTAATTTAATGTAGGCCACAAATATTGTCTAGAGTCGAAGCCAGAGAACATGACTCACATTATTCGGTGACTCTTTGTACCTTAAAATCTTTTCAATGTAAAAAATATTGTAAACAGCTCCTTGAAATTGTATGTGTTAACATTAATGGTATAATAATATTTAGCTTACTAATATTTTAATTGAATGAGGTTTCTTACTGTTTAAACTGGATTTGGGTCTAGGTGACTTTTCTGTTTAATCCATCCACCAATCAAGTAATCTTTGAGCATTGACTTCATAAATTCAAGAGTTAAAAAAATAATTGTAAGTAACACGTGGCTCACAGTAAAAACAGTTATGAGGAGGTTAGGTTCACAGAGAACTCTCTTCAGACAGACAATTAAAAATAAATCTTTAGAGCCTCCTCTATATATGTTCTCCTCTCTATATATTCTGATTAGAGAGTTGCTTGTGCCATACTGCTGTACTTGTTTCCCTGGGACTGAAATATGTGTGTACTAAAAAAGGTAATTACATTTATATTATGAGGCAAAGAGCAGATAAAAGCATGTTGTAACAGGTAATCAGGGTTAGTCTGGTCTAGGATGGCAGAGAAGTTACATAGCTGAACTAGGTTAGCACCATTTGTCCTCTTATATCTCTACCACTCTAATATCCTTTACCCTAAATATCATCTTTAGATCATGGCAATTCAATATAGACCAGAGCTATTTATAAGAAACTGACAAATCAGTGTTCCAATGGTCATTTGGATTGAAAAACACACTGCTAGGCAAAAATATGATTATTAAAGAATCATATCCAATAATATATCTATTCTTTGCCATTGAAAGAAATGTATTAAATATATGATAATCAAGAGCAGGACTTCTCTTAGTTTATTTGAAGGCAGAATGAAGTGCTATGGGTGATTTTAAAGGATGGTTCTCTTAGGCCTGCTGTGTTACTCTTTCCTCCCTTACAGGTCAGATATTCCAGGGAGAGCATGCTAGATATTGCTGCAGACAAATCTGTCTGTATGTCAATCCTTAGTCTGCTTAAATTATAGAAAACAAATAAAAATTGTAAAACCCTGCAAAAAACAAGAGAATGAGAGAGTTCATTATTACTTGAGAGATTCCAATACTTTTCTGAAACAAAATGATAATATTGATGTTTCAGAGTTGATTTCATAAAAATCTGTGTTTAGTACTGATTTTATTTATTTATTTATTTATTTATTTATTTATTTATTTATTAAGACAGAGTCTCGCTCTGTCGCTCAGGCTGGAGGGCAGTGGCATGATCTCGGCTTATTGAAACCTCCACCTACCGGGTTCAAGTGATTCTCCTGCCTCCATCTCCCAAGTAGCTGGGACTACAGGCATCCTCTACATCCTTCAAAAAAAACACCCAGCTAATTTTTGAAGTTTTACTAGAGATGGGATTTCTCGATGTGGAAAGGCTGGTCTTGAATGCCTGGCCTCAAGTGATCTGCCCACCTCGGCCTCCCAAAGTGCTAGGATTACAGGCATGAGCCACCGCGCCCGGCCCTGGTCTTTTATTTTTAAAAACACTTTCAGGGTTTATAACATTAAAAAAAAATCATTGAAATTCAGTAGTTAATACATTGCAAATAAAGAATATGAATGCATTATAGAATATCAAATTTATGAACATTTGTTAAATATGTATTATCTTTCTCAATAATTTGTTAAATGTGTATCATCTCTTCTACATTTGTTAAATATGTATATTTTTCTTAAAATTAGTCATTAAAAGGTATTATTAAAATAAGAAAAATATAACATGAAGAAAATGGAATTAATTATAAAAAATTAAAATAAAATAATATTGTTAGATTATTTTTAAAGGCTATTTAAAAAAATCAATTCAAAGGTTTTATGCCTGAGTCATGAAAACTGATAAACTTTCCAGTGCTGAAATAGCTCTTTCAGATTCTACACCAGTTTGGGAACAATTGAGGCGATAGCTATAAGCTGACTCCAGATATTTTCCTCTGATACTCTGAGCTTAAAAAAACACCACTATTTATTTCATAACTTTGAAGATATCTCTATTTATTTTAGTTGAGACTGGGTCTTGCTATGTTGCTGAAGCTGGTCTCAAATTGCTATCTGTGATTACAGGCATAAACCACCATGCCTGGCACAGGTATCTTTTAAATTAACCTACCCCAGCTGAGATTGCAATTTTTTCACTGTAGTTTTGCTTTCAAAGAAAGTACTTTATGTTCACTTTCATAGTCTTTGATTCATCTACAGATGAAGATTTAGTATATCAAGTTTTCTGTATTAATTTCAATACTACCATGTTCATGCTTTACATTTTTGGAAAATTTTCTACTTTGCTATCATAATTCAATAAAGTATCTCCACTAATTGTGTAAGATCAGTTATGAGGAATAATAATAAAGTGCTGACTTTATCTTAGTAATTTACATTTTAACATTTATTTCAAATTCTAGTTTTTTGTTTTTTGTTTTTTTTTTAAATAAAGTCAGTCTCACTCCTTTCTAGTATGTTTTCTTAGAGAGAAAGAGGTAGAATGACAGCTGGTGCCCTGTGCAGTTCAAAGACGTGCACACATGTCCCACCACCTGGGACAGCAGAAAATAGGTTGAAAATGAATGAGCTTACTTAGATCTCATTGGAAAACTATCTTTGGTCACCAGCGGTTTCTGGGACCCATTTCTTGAGTTAATGCTTAAGTTTTGAGGGGCTTCATTTTAGTTTTTGGATTGTGATGTGCCTCAAACCCCATCAAGTGACTGGATTTTCTAGAAAATGAGTAATGGTAGAGCAAACAGATTCAAAGTCATTAATTCAATTTGGATATGACAAAATACCCTGAGAGCAAATGAAAATTAACATAAATGTCTCAATTTCTAACAGTTATGCAATATTCTTACATCTTCAAGCTGAAAGCACTCTGAAGTCAGCACAAACTGACAGGTGTAGGACTTTCCAAAATGTGTAAAGCATTTCCTCCTGGGGGAAGAATGGATCAAATTCTACCCCTTGCTTGATCAGATTCATCAATTTGCATATTTGTACAAGAGGGGATCCAATCTGCCTAATCATTTCTGTTTGCCGATGTTTTGGAAAGTTGGGAAATAATTTTGGTTTTGAAAAAATGTAACACAAATCCTCAGTGATGATTTACCAGGCAATGACTGAATTCCTACATCTGGATTATATTATCCCACTTGGGATTAGACTAATGATTAAAATCATCCTGGCAGCAAGGTAAATAGACGAGTTCCCACACTGAGGCAAACTCATAGCAAAGGCCCTTGGGTCATGACTTTTTTGGGGAAAATTCTTCCTAGTCTTATAGCCCTGTCTAGTTCTGTACATATTCACATCTAGGTGTCTGGGACAGACTCACTGTAGTAAATAAGAGCGAAAACACAAGGACAGTGTCTGGCCCATCAGTGACTTGATAATAAATGCCACTTCCCTTCTAAACCATCTCCCTTCCTCCCTTCCTCCCTTCCTTTCCTTCCTCTTTCTTTTTCTATTCTTTCCTCCCCTCCCTCCTTTGCTCTCTCCCTCCCTCCTTTGCTCTCTCCCTCCCTCCTTTGCTCTCTCCCTTCCTCCTTTCCTCTCTCCCTCCCTCCTCCCTTCTCTTTCTCTCTGTCTTTCTTCCTTCCATGTCAAGGGACAAATTACAAGCTGCCTACTGCTAGCTAGTTTTAGAGATGAAATCCTCAAAAAGGCAAAACTTACATTCTACATTTAAGGACATTAACCAAGGAATGAAGCCTTTGTTTTTAACCTATAAAAACTTTTACTTTGGACAAAAAAGTGTGCTGCACATGCTCTGTACTTGAACAAAAATTAGTGCAAATAAAGTAAGGATAAGAAATGAATCTTGTGCCAACCCCTTTGACCCTATAAAAGCATCTCAGTGAGGCAGATGCCCATGTTATCACCCTTCAAGCACTCACCTCCAAATGAAGGTATCTGCTGACCACTAAGTGGCAGAGAAAATTGCCTCTGTGCTCTGGAATCTCATTGTCTGCTGGCTGCTACCAGTTCCCTTATGTACTTCTAGAGAATGAGATATCCTAACCCATGTGGAGTGGAATTGCATCTTGCAGAGGTAACAGGTCCTTCCTATTGGTGTTTCCCTAATTGAGCATGTAGTTTTTTCATTTAATGGCCATGATCGTGTGCTTTCTTTCTAGCATTATTTGAAAGCCTTTTATCAACTTCCTTTGAGATCAACACACAGGCAGAGGAGAAACTCCAAGCTCCTGCAGAACAGACCCCAGCCTATGGCAGGCCTTCTTTGGTCTAGAATCAAATGGCCAACTGGATGATGAAACTTTAGCCCTGGTGATGAAGCCAAAGTGTGAAACTCCTGATGCAGTGGAGTATAATTTTTTTTCCCTCAGAAAATGAAGCAGCTAACTGGTATCTTGACCTACAGGTGAACGTGTTACTCATAATTTTTTCTCTATACAATGTGTCATGTTGCTATAGCTGCCAGGGTTCGCTTTTGCAGATCGCATCTTCATGTGTTAAGAAGTAGTTTGGGGTAATACAGAGCATTCTGGGCTATCCTAGCCAAGTGTCTGTGATTTTAATTCCTGCACCAAGTTTATCACTTTGTGTAATTTTAAGGAAGTTTCTCAATGTCTTTTAACTGTTTTTCAATGTAATATAAAGGAATTAAGCTAGATGATCTCTGGGGGTATTTTGAGGATCTACAAGTCTATATCATCCACTAATCACTTCTGTGTATTCCATATCAGGCTATATCTCTGCTACTTGAATCCTGAGTTACTAAGTCATTTCTAGGTGGCTTAAAATACCTTTAAAATAAAAATTTTAAATTACAAAATATGACAGAGTACTAATGGTTTTATTTTTTTTCTTGTGTAATAATTATCAATGAGAATTGAACCTTAGGAAAAAGCTAAAATTAGTTGTCTCTTTACTGTAGTAGCTAGGTACAACAAATCATCTTCCAAATTTAGAAAGTTCAGAATCAACAAATATTAGCCCATATCATTGAGTGGAGCTGATGCTTTCTCAAGTGAGATTCTATAACAACTCAAATGAAGTGAAGGATTAAGACATGAGCTAATTCTAGCAAAAAAAAAAAAAATCTGTAGATAATCTTCTTGAGCCTTTCCTTTGTCTCCATTTATTTTTTCATTTGTTCATCCATTCAGCACATTTTAATATAGTGCCTAATATGCAATAGGCCTAGGGCTAATCTCTAGGGATATAAAGATGAACAAGAAACATTTTTGCACTCAACTTCAAGTACATCTGAAAGATATTTCTCTACTAGTGAATGTCTTTTAAAGAAAAATCTCATTGATTTAAAGGCTGCTAATAGAGTTGAATATTTTATATACTATGCATAAAACTCATTTAGCAAAATGTTGGAGAAAGGAAACACTTTAAAGTCTTTCTGTGTTGATGCTTAATTTTACTCAAAAAGCAAATCAAAGAGAGTGAAAGCTAATTCTTTCTAAGGGTTTATGAACTTAATGATTCTTTTACCTTTTTTACAACAATTTTTTTTAATGTTGTGTCTAAGAACTCGGAATACCAATTCAACCTTTTAGTATATCACTAGTTGGTCTGTAGTACAGACTGAATGTTAATTTATTAGTTGTACTCAATTATTTCTTGCCTTGTACTTCAATATAAAATACATTCAAACATTTTATAATAAATGGAATTGTACAACCTTTTTTAAAATTACTAATGACTTATTAAGTTTTTCAACCTTGGGTGATTATAGAACAGTTTAGATTTTCTTAAGCCAAGGACAATCTTGAACACATAAAAAATAAGGCTGTCTCTTAAGAAACTTTAATATATCATGGTGTACCTTAGATTTCTGATTCCCTAAGGAACAAAAATAATCACCAAAGAATTTATTTTTAAAAATGCAACAATATTTAAAATGTCATATTTGAGGCTTACTGAAATGCCTCTCATGTGTATGTATGTCAGTCAGAATAGGGAATTACATGCCAGATTTACCCTCTGAAACTGTGGACCACACCGTCCAAGCAGCATTCAAGGTTTGGAGTGATGAGACCTTACTTTCAATAGACTTTTCTGGGACACTGCTGACATCATGATCTTCTTCGGAAGCAGAGATAAAAATGAAGAAACGATTTTCTTTATTGAAGATATCCCGAATACCCTCTATGTGAAGTGATAGGCTTTGTTATTGTCTTGATGATTTTCCCACAGTTATTTTCTGAGTTCTTTCCCTTTTAGAACATGGTGATCTCTCCCCATTTGATGGACCATTTTAGACAGCCAGCTCATGCCTTTTCTCCTGGTAAGGGTCTGAAGGTGATGTTTACTTAGATAATGATGAAATCTGGACAAATGATTCCAAAGGTAAAGATGAATATTCTTCAGTTGGGATTTAATGTGGTCATTGAACTTGAAGAGTGGTTAAAGTTACAGAAATCTCCCTTTTCAGAGAAAACTGCTTTGTCCATTTTATGTACATAAGTGGTCAAAATATTGGGATTTCTAGCTCCTATCCCTAAATGGCAATTAAGGCAACAAAACAGAGTCAAACAAAATGCTTTTTGAGGTCTTGGAGGGTTAAGCTAACACCACGGGAATTGTGTGGTAACACTATAAGGTTTGACTTGACCCGGTTTTTTCCCTCAGTGGTTGAAGAAAGTGTAACAGAGTTTACCAATTGTCAATCATTTAAATTGCAGTGTGGTGAAACTATTTACAGTGATTCACAAACAAAACATATTGTCATACATTCAGATATAAGACAATAGTCTTTATTTCATGCTTGACTGTTTTATTTTATATTCCTATTCTTAACTGACATTTTGACTAAGTGTTATATGAAGAGGTAGGCAACACAGACATTAAATATCTATCTACAATGTCTCTACTTTTTTATTAGGGACAAAAGTGTCATTCTGATTATGAGCTGGCATACAAAATGTTTCTCATAGTAACCTAATGAGCAGTAGAAAAGCTTTCTGTAAAAATTCCCCAAAGTTGGGCAAATGTGAAATTAAGAAGGTGTGTGTGTGTGTATGTGTGTGTGTGTGTCTGTATCAATTACATACAATACTTATGTTTGCCAAGTACTTTCTGCCTGATGGCTTGCTGACTCAATAAGAATTATTGTAATTGACATTTTTATTGTCTTTATGTGAATATTGCTAAATACTTTGAAACAACCTAAAGCCTCAGATTTGAATTTCTCTTGTATGTCTATCTATTATTGCTGGAGAATCAGCAACTGTTTTCACAGTGCCAAAATAAACATCGAATAAACTCCATTATCATTAATTCAGAATTTAATCTTTTTAGCTACCACACATTGAGCATTTCCCATTTTCCAGGTGCTTTGATATGAACAATGTAAACAACAACAAAAGCTCATTACCACTGCAGTTATTGAGCTCTTATCATGTGCCAAGTGCTTTACACTAACCCTGTAAGACTAGTTTTATTATCCTCACTTCACCTTGCGAAAGGAGGGCTCCTGTCAGGATGTATGCAGGCTTTTCCACATCTATCGGGGCATACTGGTCCTGCTAGTCTCAGTTTGCTGGATACATGGAAGCCGGACAGCCCCAATTATGTTCCCCATCACAGTTAGGGTGCCTTTCATCATGTCTGGAATTCCATTATTAGACATTTGATTCTTTGAAGCTTGGAGGCTTGTTATCCTTTCAACAATTACAAATACAGCAGGTGCAGTGGCTCATGTCTGTAATCCCAGCACTTTGGGAGGTCAAGGCAGGCAGATTGCTTCAGCTCAGGAGTTTGAGGCCAGCCTCAGCAACATGGAGAAACTCCATCTCTACAAGATGTAAAAAAAAAATTAGCTGGGTGTAGTGGCATGCACCTGTGGTCCCAGATCCTCAGGGGGCTGAGGTGGGAGGATCGCTTAAACCCAGGAGGCAAAGGTTCTAGGGAGCCAAGATCGTGCCACTGCACTCCAGCCTGGGTGAAAGAGTGAGACCTTGTCTCATAATAATAATAATAATAACTACAAATATTTGCAAGAAGAACAAGGCCTATTTTAAAGTTTCCATCATTGGTTGGTGGTAGTGTAGGGAGGTTAAGACAGCTAAGGCTAATGTTCTGAGACAACAGAGGGCAGGACAGGAGATAGTGACGATGTAGAGATGAATTACTGAGGTGAGGGGAGAAATGAAAATTGATTGAAAGATACTGAAGAAGAATATGTCATCCCTTGCACTAGAATGTCGGCTTTGCAAGAGCAGGAATTTTTGTCTGTTTTGGTTACAAACACTTATCTCTAGAACCAAGAACAGTTTCTGACAGTGAATGAGTGAGCTAATGAATGAACAAATAAATGAATGAATATAATAACCCTCTTCACAGGAGCCATGTAGTGAGTTTAGTTCTTTACCTGTATCATCTCATGAGAGCCTTCATGTGACCCTTCCTTGACAGAGGAGGAAGGGAAGGTTTGTGAAAATGAAATGAACTGGCCAAAGTGAGGGAGCTCATAAAGGGCAGAGTTGGAATTTTGGCTGGTGCATCTGACTGCAAGGCCTGGCCTGTGCTCTTAATCCCTACATGGCTCCATTGGTTTAGTTGAGGGCTGGATCACTGGAGAGGTAAAAGAAACGAGCATCCATCCACACTTCAAAATATTTCTTTTAATTTAGAGTTAGTTTATGATGTTTCTTGCCTTACATATGTTAAGATAGACTATAGGCTAAATATATCAATAAATCAACTTTAAGGAGAGAGGTGTGTGTATGTGTGTATGTGTGTGTGTGTGAGAGAGAGAGAGAGAGAGAAAGACGGTCCTGACATATTATAGATGAGTACTCCATTTTTAAGAGAAAAAATGAATTTGTTTTCTTTCCCCTCTACCTTTTTCTTTCTTTCTTTCTTTCTTTTTTTTTTTTTTCAGATGGAGTGTCGCTCTGTCACCCAGGCTGGAGTGTACTAGTGCGATCTCGGCTCACTGCAACCTCCATCTCCTGGGTTCAAGCAATTCTACCTCAGCCTCCCGAGTAGCTGGATTACAGGCAACTGCCACCATGCCCGGCTAATTTCTGCATTTTTAGTACAGACGGGGTTTCACCACGTTGGTCAGGATGGTCTAGAACTCCTGACCTCAGGTGATCTGCCTACCTCGGCCTCCCAAAATGCTGAGAAAACAGCTATGAGCCACCGCACCCTTATCCCTTTTACTTAGTTTTTAAACAATGCAATTATAACCTTTACTTTCTCTCTACCAGGCACAGCAAGGTTATCTAACTATGTGTTTACTTAGAAGTTCCACAGATGGAACCTTGAAGCAAATCAGGTCTCTGGAACTCTCTTCCACCAGGAGATTGCTTCAATTTACAGCTTACCTCTGCCTGCGATGGCTCCAGCCAGACCACCCAATAGATAAAACATTCGAAGCAAGTCCCGTAGACCCCACACCTCATTGTTTCCTCCCCTACATGCCATTCATGCCAAGCCCTCCTTTTAAAAGCCCCTGTCTTCTGCCTGAAGACTGAGGTGGTGCCCTCAAGGCAGGAGCCTGTACTGACTCCCCTCAGCTAGCTCTGAAATAGGGTCACCTTCTACCAGGACTTACTCCTTTTAACTGGACTCTGCAAGCAGTGAGCGACTGGACTTGCACTTCATTACAATATGATGGTTCAGCTTATGATTTTTTGACTTTATAATGGTGCAAAAGATATATGCATTTAGTAGAAACTGTACTTCAAATTTTGAATTTTGATTCAAAATTCTATATTATAAAATGGGCTTTGTGTTAGAAGATCTCACCCAATTTTAGGCTAATGTAAGTGTTCCACGCACTTTTAAGGTAGTCTGGGCTAAGCAATGATATTTGGTAGGTTAGTTGAATCAAATGCATTTTTGACTTATGATATTTTCAATTTATGATGGGTTTATTTGGACTGTAACTCCATTGTAAGTTGAGGAATATGTATACACACACATACTATATGTATGTGTATGTAGTGTGTGTGTGTGTGTGTGTGTGTACGGAGGAAGGTTATCTAAAATATCTTGAGATGTTACAGTAATTTTTTTCTTTTGAGAAAAGTTTTTATTTCCCAAACATTATGTAATAACATTACACTCTGTTTTCATATATTACTTTTTAAATCAGAGAATTTGCTTTTTTAAAAATATGTAATGACTTCCACTTTAGTGAATTAAGGTAACAAGGTGAGACTAAGTTGTTTAAAAATAGATATTTGCTTCATTGTTTAAACATTAGGGATCCTTAAATATAACAAAATTGCTTGTTAAAACCACTAAAGCATTTCTCCACTTTTCTAACTTGTTTTCATTTCTATTATTCACTACCAAACAATCTAGATTTTTCCTTTTTCAAAGACATTTGGGAGGGATTGGGCTGGAATGTGTGTTCTATTCCCGGTTTTTTTCTCTTAGAGTATTTGGTTAATTCTGGCCAAGGTGGACATTCAGTAACCACTCTTTTTTAACCAAACACACAAAAAAATTAAAATTCTTTAGGAGGGGAGCCCAGGAAATTAGGACTTGACTTTCAGATATTATACTCCAATAAGAACCAAAAATAATTTCTTTTACGTCTTGTAAATTCTTTTAGTAACTTGTGTGGATCAACCCAGTATGAGTATAGCATCTCTGAAGAGCATGCGATTCAAATGTTGAAAGTAAATGACCTCCTAAGTTGCCCAACCTTTTCTTTGTAGCTACAGCATCTAAAATGAGCTCTTCTTTTGTTTTGTTTCACACCTGTGGATGATGCCATGACTGTACAAAAGTAGTGCTTAAGTTCAAATTTAGAAGAAATTTAGCTTTCTTTTTTTTCTTTGTTTTAAAATGGGGCCTCCCTATCTGCCCTAGGCTGGCCTTAAACTTCACTCCTGGGCTCACGCAATCCTCCAACCTCAGCCTCCTGAGTAACTGAGACAACAGGCATGCCCTGTGCCCAGCTAGCTCTCCTTTTTAAGACCATTTAAGCCCAGTTCGTGAGGTTATGAAAGAAAAAGAGAAATCAGAAGGTAGAACAAAGCAACCATCAGAGAGTGTCTACAAAAAATTATTACTTCATGCACTTGCAGAGTCAAACCACTTACATTTTAGAAAAATAAACATACCGCTATGTGCCATCAACAATGAGTTTTTACTATACCCTACCCTGAAGCCAACATCTTGATCTTAATGGTTCTTCAACTTCACGATTTTTCATAATTTTAATCCAACTCAGATGACCAGTTGTTCATGTTATTCCTAGTCTGGGACCTCCCTATGCTTTAGTATCTGGCTGTTCATAGACATTTTTGGTTCCCATTTGGGTGGCGTTTTGAACTCAAAAACTGATGATGACCTATGTTGTAAAAAGTCCCATATTGCTAATGTCTGAATCAGCAGTAAATACATAATTTTAATTTAGTCCGGTTTTGTTTGTTCATTTTACAGGTTTTCAAATTTCCCAGTGATTTGGAAGACTTGTTAGAACCGTTTTTAAATACCAGCTCAGCCCAGCCCTGTTGTGTTAAAGATGACATCTGAAACCACAAATCATTTCACTGTGGTAACCAGAAGGCTTGACTTTGAGTTTAACAATTAACAACTGATAGAAGGACTTGTGTTGACAAGCAGTTTGCCAACACATTACGATGTGATGAGCCCTATCACCATCTAAAAACACTTTTCCATGAACAATATTCCATAAACCAGCAGTCTGATTATTTTCTTAATGAATTAATGTTTATTTTAATCTTTGGAGGAATTTTTATTTATTTCTACTTAAGAAAACTACAGAACATGTAATAGTATGTTCTCATTAACCTTTCTGTGTTTTTTTATTTTGTGCTGATTATGTTCTCAAATGGAATGAGAAACTAGTAAAATATTACAGTTGTTTGATAATAAACATTATTTTTAAAGTTGAAAAATAGTGGCATGTATTTATTTTCATTTTGCATTGAAAAGGTTTTTTTTTTTTAATGGGTGTGGTAATATTGTAATGATCCTAAGAGAAAGGCCCTCATCTTACCCTTCATTTCATTTCCATAGAGACTAGCATGGTATCCCATATGGCTGATGCTCAATTAATATATTCATTAAATTGATAGATAAAAAAGCTTCTTCTAGTTTGAAGTGATAACATTTCTACAAATTAGTGAAAATCTGTAAGAACAGTTAGCCTACTCGATTCTTTTTCTCCACTTTCAAATGTTTAATAAAATGTCATTTGTTTTTCAGCTTCTTAAGCACTTCTTATTTATTATCTAATGAGATTTTAATATATTATGAAAATTTATTTGTAAAAACAAATGCTTTCTAATAAACTAACTTTTATAAGTTTAGTAGATGAATCAAACTTTTTTGGATAATTTTTCACTCAGTCTCAAAATTAAATATTATGATACACGGAAGCAACTTAAAATAAATTATTGCTTTGCATTCCTGATTGAGCACAAATCTAATCCTGAACTCACTGGAAACAATCTATTTGAAAGGGTATATTTGGCAGTATTTTGTTTGGATAAAGGCATATAGTAAATTTCCCTCAAATGATCACGTATATGCTGTAGGCTTTTCTGATTTTTTCTAAGGCACTGGCTACTCCAGATTATAGCATTTTACTCATATGTTAGAATACCCATTTCGTATTCACCCTAAAGCTGTATTCATGCTCCTTCTCTTTGTCTTTATATGTTTCTGACCTGAGCATCATTTTCTTTCTGACTCTTAGTCACTCAAATTAACTTGCATTTCCAATCATTTATTTAAAGAAGTCCAATAAATCCAAAGATCATGGCCTATATTGCTCTACCCATTTGCTTCTGCAGGGGACCAAAGATGGCACTTTGATTTCACCATACTGAATGTGTGATGTTCTGAAAGGAATAATAGGGTAGAGGCCCCTACGACTATTTTCCTGAGTGGTTGGACCAAGAGTACTTCTATTATTCAAACTTAAAATTAAAAATTGAGAAACTTGAAATTGGCCTACTGCAGCCCTAGTTTTCTTGGGCACTCCCTGAGGTGTAGGAACCAAACAGCTCAGCTTTTAAGAAAATATCTGAGAATGGAAAGGGTGGAGGTCGTAAGTAGACAGGGATGGTGGTCAAGAACACTGAGTTTCGAGTTATTGGCCTGGGTTCAAATCATGGTATCATTTATAAACTATATGACCATATACAAGTATTTAACTTCTCAGTGTATCAGATTATTCCTATGTAAAATGGAAAACAAGCTTTCTGACAGCACCTATGTGGCTGTTGTAAGGATTAAATGAGATAATGCCTTTTAAACCTAGAATGCAGTAATCCCTGTTTGTGCTAGCCATTACAGTCGTTGTGTTCCAATGTAATTCTTCTACCTCTGTCTGGATCTGTAGGGAATTTATGCAGGACTACATATTCGTTGAGAGGTCTTGCCAGTGTGTTTAAATTCCAACCATGGGGCTCAATTATGTGGTTGTGCTATAGCACCTCCAAGTCTTCTAGCTTGGTTTTGGTCCAATATCGTGGGCTTCACGTAGACACAAGATATCTTTCTGTAGTTACTCTAGAGAAAATGCAGTTTATACTATACCAGGATGTAGTAAACATTCTAGAAGCAGTACTAAGTTTCTCTTTATGGAAGTAAACATGCCATCTTGATACACTTATTATTTGAAGAAGTAAAAGTAGCTAGTTTCTTACAGAAGGAAAAAAAAACATTTTTGCTAAGTGAAGTAAAAAATGTACTACTCTCTGCTTCTTCCCACAGTATCCATAAATATGCGGAGGCCGTTTATTTTGCCAGATGGGTTTTGAGACCCTGCTGAAACAAGAGATGCTGTCATTTATATTTCCCTCAAATTCTACCACAAACCACACTTGGGAGGGAAAAGAAAAAGTCGCCATGTAAGCATGTTTACCTTCAAGTGACTAGGAAGTGGAAACCTATCCATAAGTGATGACTCACCATTGCAGGCCTATAAAAGTAAAGGTATTCTCTGCGGAAGGACAACAGTCACCAGGCATCACCATTCAAGATGCATCCAGGGGTCCTGGCTGCCTTCCTCTTCTTGAGCTGGACTCATTGTCGGGCCCTGCCCCTCCCCAGTGGTGGCGATGAAGATGATTTGTCTGAGGAAGACCTCCAGTTTGCAGAGGTAGAGTATCTTGCCAATCCTGATGATGCGGTTGGTACATCTCAGAAATGTCCTTCTCTTTGAAACGCGGTTCATTTTGGTCTCTTTTCTAGCGCTACTTGAGATCGTACTACTATCCTACAAATCTCGCGGGAATTCTGAAGGAGAATGCAGCAAGCTCCATGACTGACAGGCTCCGAGAAATGCAGTCTTTTTTCGGCTTAGAGGTGACTGGAAAACTTGACGATAACACCTTAGATGTCATGAAAAAACCAAGATGCGGGGTTCCTGATGTGGGTGAATACAACGTTTTCCCTCGAACTCTCAAATGGTCCAAAATGAATTTAACCTACAGGTAATTATAGACTATCTTTCTTTCATATTTGTTAGCCTTTTCTTGTTGTATTAAATGTCTAATATTAAGTAGGCATTACTATTTAATAGGCAGTTAAATTCCAGAATAGCTTTAATGTGGTTGCCGAGATTGCCTCATAACATCTATTATTGTCACAGTAACCCAGCATGATTTTTTAGTGGGCATCTCCAAGTATTTCTTTTAGAAATGAAATCAAAAGAGAAATAAAAGTAGATTAAAGAAAATTTGCAAACGTAGTGCATTAGGTATATTTATCACAATGGTTCTAAAGATGAAGAGTTCCACTCTTTCTAGAAACTTTACAGAGCTATTTCATTTATTTGGGCTTTATCAATGTAATTCAAACTTTTAGCATGCAAAATAAATTACATTAAACTTTGGAAAAATTTTAATTTCAGGTGCCACATGGTCAGATATTCGGAGATACTCAAATGTCTGAATTTTTGACTTTTTATTCTTGTATGGCATCATAATTAATACATTCTTTGAAACAATAAACCTCTAGTAGAACTTTCAAAGAAATTATTGCATTTTGAATTGAAGAGCAATATACCAAGAAAATGTATTCTAAAATAGCTGTCACTTTCCAAAAACTTAATTGAAACTTTCTCTGTTAAATAGAATTGTGAATTACACCCCTGATATGACTCATTCTGAAGTTGAAAAGGCGTTCAAAAAAGCCTTCAAAGTTTGGTCCGATGTAACTCCTCTGAATTTTACCAGACTTCACGATGGCATTGCTGACATCATGATCTCTTTTGGAACTAAGGGTAATGATGCACATTTATTTTTAAAACATTTTTATATTCTAATTCTTAGTTGGTTCCATTTTAAAATTATTTCTTTCAGTCATTCATTACTTTTTAAAGCATTCAACACCAATTTACCAAACACCTGTGCTAAGTACTCCTGGATGTGATAAGACTCCTAACCCTTGCTTTTGTGTGTAGAGCATGGCGACTTCTACCCATTTGATGGGCCCTCTGGCCTGCTGGCTCACGCTTTTCCTCCTGGGCCAAATTATGGAGGAGATGCCCATTTTGATGATGATGAAACCTGGACAAGTAGTTCCAAAGGTAATGTTTCTTATAAAGATATCATTTATGTGTTGTTAGATTAGACAGTGAACACACTGGTATGGAAGTTAAAACACATAAAAGTTAAATATATTTGGTATTTGACTATATTTTCTTAAATAAAGTTTATCTTAGACATATTAGTGTCTCTACAAGTGACATTTCTACAAATTGATATTCAACAATATCAATGTTGATATTCAACATTAAAAAATGAACAAAATCTACTTAATCTGTCACTGTGGCTTGAGGGATACTAATGAACTCTGAAGTAGGACCAAAATGTTTATGTTTGTCAGCCAATATGTTATTACTGCAAATTACCTTTTGGCATGTTGAAGAAGTACAGTTTATTATAAATATATAACTAAAAACTACCAGGGTTGGATCTATGGGTCATACATGAATTAGATGTGAAATGAAATAATTTTTTCCTTGGTAGAAATATGTTCAATCAAATTTCTGTTTCCCATTATATGAGTTGCTTGATTCAGTCTTATCTGTATATGACAAACAACATTCTTAAAAATCTAGACAGAGTCTTACCCCAAACAGCATGAAACAGATAAAGTGGCAGTTGTTTTTACAAGAGCAAAATGAAATTGCATGTTGAATGAAATCAGTTAGTAGTTGAATCTTCAAGTCTCAAAATAATTGGGAATGTTAATTTAGGAAGAAAAGCCATAGATTGTTCTAACTAGGACTTAGTTATGACAAGTAGAGGTTGTCTTCATAGACAGCTGATTTTATTATTCATTTAAACAAGAAAGATTATTTTTCCAAAGAATAAAACTGGGCCTTACATGTTCAGTGTCTCAACTCTAATACCTAGAATCTGTCTGTGGAGGGAAAAGTGAAAATTTACATATTTATGTTCTGGGTATTTCAGAGGTAAGAACGGTTTCAGGAAGAAGGAATAAGATAGAGCATTGTTAAGGCAGAATCACAATAAGCCTCAAATGTAGGTTCCTTTGTAAATTCTGGGTTTGAAATACTTAACTGAAATGAATGAAAACATCCACAAACCAGTCTGGATTCATTTTTCAGTGGAAGGCCAAGAGCAGTACCCATTACTAGTCATTTGATGAAGAATTGGCACTCAGATTATGCGACCTCTAGTTGCTCTCATGGTCTGCAAGATTTGCTAGGTTGGTTCATTTTCTTCATGCACAGGCTGCAATAGCAAAGGAAATTTAAGGTCAAATGGAATCCACTGGCTCTAGTTTTCAGGTAATCTAAGCACAAGTAACAACAATCCTATAGCCTTACACTTCTTGTTTTTCTTTTAGTGTTTTATTCTCTTTTTTCCAGTTTGAAATACCTGTATTAGGAGGCTCAAAATTGGCAGACAGAATGCTTAGAGGGAACAATGTAAATACAGTGACATAGTGGTCTTCTAGAGTAAAGATGGCTAATCATGTCTAGAGTTTCTGTTTCTTCAAATCCCAGAGTCTAGAGATGTTCTAGAAAGAATCATTTGGTTGGAATTCGCTCCCAAGAGTATACACAGAGAATCTATTTAGTGCATCCTCCATCCTTGGTACGGTCCCTTTGGGTGCTGCCTCCTGATTGGAGGATGTTCTGGGCAGAACCCTAGCTAGGTACCACCCTATGTGATTTCCCCACTCCTCGTTTAAGGTAATCTCTGTCCACTTCCCTCACTTGACCTGAGAATACTAAGAGCAAATCAGGAGTCCTAGTGTCTTCATGGTAAATCCTTACTAGTTACTAATTACATGAGAGTAATCTGTTGACATTCTAATTGTGTAGGCAGCTATAATCAAAAGAACACTAAATTATTTATAAGAATTAAATCAATACTTTGAATCTTCCTTCAAGCAACTGAATACTGATATTAAAAAGTAAGAGAGTGAAGAAAGAGAAAAGAAAGAGTATATAGCGAAGAAAGAAACATACCAAATAGATAAAATGATACTCCTTTCATTACCTGGTCACTGGAATTCCTTTTTTTCTCATTGTTTCTTTATTTTCTTACAGGCTACAACTTGTTTCTTGTTGCTGCCCATGAGTTCGGCCACTCCTTAGGTCTTGACCACTCCAAGGATCCTGGAGCACTCATGTTTCCCATCTACACCTACACCGGCAAAAGCCACTTTATGCTTCCTGATGACGATGTACAAGGGATCCAATCTCTCTATGGTAACTCAGTTATAGAAATAGAATATGATTGGTTATAAAAGCAGAAGAAATCCATGCATTTATTTTCTAAATAGCCGTCATGCTGCATAATGATGTTTTGGTACAGTGAAGTTCATGTATGACAAAGGTTTCATAATACTATAATACTGTATTTTTAATGTACCTTTCTTATGTTTAGATACACTTAATACTCACCATTGTGTTACGAGTGCCTGCAGTACTCAGTACAGTAATATGCTGGACAGGTTTGTAGCTTAGGAGCAATAGGCTGTACCATATAGCGTATATGTGTAGTAGGTTATATATCTAGGTTTGTGTAAGTATACACTACGATGTTCACCCAATGACAAAATCTCCTAACAACACATTTTTTAGAATGTATCCTTGTTGTTAAGCGACACATTACTCTACTAACTGAATTCACCACTGCCAATGCTGCTTTCTTGGTGTTGTTACTAAAACCTAGGAAAACACACCCATTTTTTCTTTCCAAATCTAACTACCCAAATAGAAAATACTTCATTCTCCAATTTTTTGCAGACTATAACTCCCTGTATCTGTATTTTATACATTGCAATGTGCATTTGATACCTTCAAAACACCTCTGCAATAAGAAAGAAAAATATTTTATTCCCCATTTAACCAATGAAGAAACAAAGCCATGTAGAGTTTAAGTAGCATACCTATAGTAATATGGTTGGTGGTGAAAGTGAGTTCCTAAAGCTTTTAGAAATTCCAAGTACTCTTTCAACCAGTCCAATTTGGCACAGTAGAAACCTCTCAAGTGGCCTGTGGTAGTTTTTAATCAACATCTACAGTAACCATTGTAAAAAAAAAATTCTTCCTTTTCACTTACCCCCCAAATTTTCAATAATATTTACAAAATAAGTAAACCTCAACCCAAATATTTATTTATAGATGACCTGTTATAAATAGAGTTAAAGCCACAGTGCACAGTCGTCAGTGTAAACATTTCTAGAGCACATAGTTCAGCAAACTTGCTCACATCACCCAAGCCATTCTTTTCCCTTCTAAATTTGAATCTATCACAGTAACTAGCATAGCCATGGGCATGAACTTGAAGATGGCAAAGGGAATTTGCAAATTTATTTTGCAGTTATTATTTCTACATTATTATGACTCAGGGACTTATGAAAGAACTAATATAAACTAGACAGAAAAAAAAAAAACCAGTGTAGGATTATTATTGTGTACTGCACCCCCATCCCGTCTGCACTCATGGGAGCTGGTTGGAAAGTTACCAACATTTGGCAAGTCACATAAGTGCTGAAGGCCTGACTTGTCACAGCTGAGATACAGCTGCACCATGGCAAACTGGTGAAGCAACATTATTTGATGTTGATAGCTGGTAAAATAGTCAAGAGGAGGAGGCAAGATGAGGGCTTTCGCAGGAGAAATACACCATCAAAAATGGCTTTGAGGGGAGTCTAGTTTTCAAGAGCAGTCTATCAATAGATTGTGCAAGGTGTAGGGAAAATTTCTTCAAAGTCTGTTGCTTTTTTCCCCTCATTTTTATCATCAACCTCAGGAAACCTAAGTTTATAGTTCTAAAGAATCTCGAGAGGTCTTGAAGGATGGAAGTAGAGGGGAGGAAGGAAGGAAGATTACGTGGTACTTGCACCATAATGTAGGAGCCCCAGGACCTACAGCTTTTCCTGGAGAAAACCCTCTCCCACTGTCCATCAGCAGATCAGCCTGTTGTGCTGTGACCCAGGTTTTCAGTAATGTCACATTCATAACTTCTCTCTTGCCTTTCACGACTGCAGGTCCAGGAGATGAAGACCCCAACCCTAAACATCCAAAAACGCCAGACAAATGTGACCCCTCCTTATCCCTTGATGCCATTACCAGTCTCCGAGGAGAAACAATGATCTTTAAAGACAGGTACTCTTGAGATTCTTTCATAAAGTTTGTATGCAACAAACATCTGTGAAGCTGTTTCTGCATATCGCCAAAACATCCTGTCAGACTTCCAAAGGCAAAGTTAACAGTAAAAATGGGCAGGCAGCTTACTTCCATATTTCAGACCAAATAAATGACTGATGGATAAATGTTTTACTTTTCAGTGTACAACCTTGGCATTGTGTAGCTTGTTTTTACATCTCTAGTTATAGTCCTTCTTGTAAATATAACCAAGAAAATCTAGAAATCCAATTTATTTTAAAAACAGACAAGCATTGAAAGTAATTGCTGTATTAATAAATGGTTACTCGTTAGGCCCACGCGGATTCGTTTTGGCATGGAAAGACTTTGATTCTGGATACATATGTTGGAATTCGAGAGATAGAATGAAATGAACCTAGAAATGCAATATAAAATTTTAATTTCTACATTGTTCTAGTATGCGTATTTGTTCATTCATTCATTCATTGATCCCTCATCTGTGATCCAATAGCATGTTTACCCCCTCTATTATAACTCTAACTACAATTGTACTCATGGGACGGGGTGTGGTTCTCATGTATCAGTTTTCCCAGGCCATGAGACCGTGGAAGACATAGTTCATGTAACTCATATCTTCTCTCTGGAGCCCAACACAATGCCTGGCAAATTTGTTTGCCCCTAGCAAGATACCCAAAATTGAGCAAGACAATTTCAACCCACAAAGAACTTAGAGACCTCGCAAAGGCTCTGCGAGATTTCAAAGTTGAATACCTTACGCTAGTTAGGATAGCACAACTTGTCACTGGAACTGAAAGGGTAATGGAATTTTTTCCCCTTCACAGGTGGGAGGTATTGGTTGTATTTAACTTATCTGTGTTATTGTGGAGAGAAGTGACTAGCAGGATAGAAATATAGCACTTAAAAATGTGACAGAAAACTCCATTTTACTTTTGTGTTAGATTCTTCTGGCGCCTGCATCCTCAGCAGGTTGATGCAGAGCTGTTTTTAACGAAATCATTTTGGCCAGAACTTCCCAACCGGATTGATGCTGCCTATGAGCATCCTTCTCATGACCTCATCTTCATCTTCAGAGGTAAGCTTTCCACAGAGGAGGCCTCGCACAGGACCAGGGGAGGCAGTGCTGAACTTGATGCCAATAGAGATTCAGTAAAATGATCACCACTGAAAATATACCTAAATTAAAGACCAAGTATTAAAAAAATGAAAGCCAGAAAGTACCTGAAACCATTCTACCATGAATCTCCAAATTGAACATATAAAAGGTCTACATTGTTAGACTTGTCATATCCACTCTTTCTTTCATATGAATCATGTCAGTTTTTTCTCTTAGTTCCTCTTAAAAATTGTTTATTGAGAAAACATTATAACAATATATATTCTGAAAAAGTGGAAAAAATATTATGAATCATTCTTCCTTCTGAATAGTCAGTTGATTTCATTTGTTCATTTTCATTATGTAATACATATTTTAAAATATTTATTTTCATAGTACAGATACATTTTTATAATCTACTGCTTTCCTTGACATAAAATTATGACCAGTTTCCAAATTGCTACTTTACCTTTATGACCATAATTTAAAATGGCTACATAACTTTCTGCTAACACTGTTTCTATTGTTCAACTATTTATAATATTAATGTTATAATAAACCTACTTTTCAGAGAAGAAAATAACTTTCAAACTGGTATAAAATTTGAGTTTTCAATCTAATTAACCCTTCCTACTGTGTTGTTTATTCATGTAGAAATTTTAATGTGTTTTCTACCTAGCTTTAAACTTAATATTCAGAACCAATAAATTGCTAAGTTAATTGTGATATTTGATTAGCTATATTCATAACTGGGAAATTAAGATCCTAAATTTTATTTTTTTGTTTCAAGAATCCTTATATTTTTATGTTTCATAAACATGATGACTGTAAATACTAAATATTTTATTAATATTTCTAAATGTATAATTGGGCCTGCCCTTAAGCACATGTCTACCTAGGTAAGTCTTAATAGATTTCCCTGGATAATAAAACTGTTATTTCACTCATTCCAGGTAGAAAATTTTGGGCTCTTAATGGTTATGACATTCTGGAAGGTTATCCCAAAAAAATATCTGAACTGGGTTTTCCAAAAGAAGTTAAGAAGATAAGTGCAGCTGTTCACTTTGAGGATACAGGCAAGACTCTCCTCTTCTCTGGAAACCAGGTCTGGAGGTATGGCAGCAGGATGTACTGACACATCTGTGTCATAGCCACAAACTGCCTCAAATATCTGTCACTACTAGAAAATATTCCTACACACTACTGTAAATGTCATACTAGTCATTCACTTTTATTCCATGTCAGCTCTTTCAGGCAGCCCCTCAGATATGCATTTAAAAGTCTCAAGCTCTCTTGAACACACACACACACACACACACACACACACACACATATATAATACTCAAACATTCCTCTTCTCGAACATTCTTTTCTTAGCCATTTGTTATGCCTCTCAACCATCTTTGGCACCCCCTCTTTCTTTCTTTTTTTTTGTTTTTTTTTGTTTTTTGAGACTAAGTCTTGCTCTGTTATCCAGGCTTGAGTCTAGTGGCATGACCTTGGCTCACTGCAACCTCTGCCTCCTGTATTCAAGCAATTCTCGTGTCTCGTGTCTCAGTCTCCCAAGTAGCTGGGATTACAGGCATGTGCCACTACACTCAGCTAATCTTTATATTTTTAGTAGAGACGGGGTTTTGCCACATTGGTCAGGCTTCTGGCCTCCAGCAATCCACCTGCCTCAGCCTCCCAAAATTCTGGGATTACAGTTGTGAGCCACCGCACCCGATTGACACCATCTCTTTCTAATCTTTCTCCTGTATTCTCTTTCTTGTCACTTTCTCTTAATTTACATGTAGCTCCATCTTCCATGGCCAAAGAGGATACCAGCATGAGTACAGGAAAAGATTAGTTGAGAGAGAAAGCCCTCCTCTCTGCGGAGTTAGCTGATCCACTCAAGAGGTTGACCAGGAAGCTGACAGGCCCATCGTTTATAAAGTGAAACTTTCTGAAGGGCAAGTGAAGCTGGGATATTTAAAACATATGTAAAGATTCAGGCAGCGTTGACATCAACAACATTTAGGAGTCCAGATTCAAGTCTATATTTGGAAACGGGAATATCTCATCATTACCCTGCATTCGAAATGTTTAAAATGGAAACTTTCCTCCATCTCTACATACACACAGTTACACACACACATGCATACCCACACACACGCACATACCTCTATATATCATCTTTGCCTTTTGACTTATTTCTGACAATGACATTTACAACATTCTAAAAATCACTGCCAGCTTCTACCAGGTACTGCATTTCATTCCCTACCCTCCATAAGAAGTATGTGGTTCAGTCAGGATTAATTGCTTACTGCAGCTCAGATATGCTGTTCTTTTGTATTCCCTTACGCTTCTCTTATGCAATTTTTTTTTTCTTTGGCGAGGAGATCCTTCCCTGCCTCTCTCCCTCTTGAAATTCTGCCCATTGTTTAAAGTTCATTCAAAATATCATTTCATCTACAAAGTCTTCTTTGATTTCCCCATTCAGGGGTTATTGCCCGGTTTCCTGTACCCCCATGACATTTCATGATTACTCTCTCATGCTTCACTTCTGTTGCCTGGTGTTGCAGTTATGTGTAAACACATGCCTTAGCTTTATTGGTAGTTCAGTGGTTATGTTTTACTTGTTGGAACATACCTTCAGGATATTCAAAAGCTCTCATCAGTAGCCATAGTGGCACCTTATGGGAGCCTGTTTTCCTAGGTTAATTTTAGGATATGTTTGCTTGGTTAGGGTGTGGCTGCGGGCAGGGGAGAAGGAGCTTGAAATATGCAGTTATGGAAGGGGAAAACTATGCTTCCCTTCCCACCTTTATTATTACCATATGCCCCTACAACTTTTTACCACAGAAATTAAACCTTAAATATTTTTGTAGCCATTACTGTGTTTAGCAAGTTGTCTTACACATAGTGGGAAATCAATAGCTAATTGTTCAATGCACAAACATGCATTTATTTCATGCTTAAGAACACGTTCCTAATGACATACTTTTATAACAGATACACCATTTGTGAAATGGAAATGAGCTTGTAACTCTCTTTA
Organism: Macaca mulatta; assembly: GCF_049350105.2. Taxonomy (NCBI): domain Eukaryota; kingdom Metazoa; phylum Chordata; class Mammalia; order Primates; family Cercopithecidae; genus Macaca; species Macaca mulatta. Next base: position 103,812,148 of record NC_133419.1, on the reverse strand, counting down.
AAAAGATGGCCTTCGGGCAAGTCAACAAATACTCGTCAAGCAGCCACTGTACACTCAGTATTCTCATTCCTAATGTTAAAAAGCTACCAGACGTTTTAAATGGACTTAAAATTTTTAAATTCTTGTCAATTTTGAAAGATGCTATTGTATCTATTGTATTATTTCTAAGGTACTTTCTAAGAAATATAACTGACTTAAGAGTATTTTTTTCTTTAAATAGATATGATGATACTAACCATATTATGGATAAAGACTATCCAAGACTAATAGAAGAAGACTTCCCAGGAATTGGTGATAAAGTAGATGCTGTCTACGAGAAAAATGGTAAGTAGTTACATTACATTGACTTTAAAGAGGAGCTTCTGTAGCCCCTGAAAACTCTTTTCTGTACAAATCGTTTTTAGATAGGACCTAGATGTGTTAATAAATGTATGGCAGTTAAGGAATTAATCGTTCCTATGTGACTACCTACAAAGACAGCAAACCAAAAATATAACATGCCGAGAATAAATGAGAATTTTACTTAACGATTGCTAATTCTATAAATACGAGATGCTAAACCTTCAACACTACCGTAAGCTACGCTTAAAGATGCAAAAATGCAAAAGATATTGCCAGAATTCAAACTGGGTGTGGAGTGGGAAGTAATTCATACATAAAGACTCATAACTACCATAACTATGTAGTGACCTTTTACTTTAATTATGTTCTCAGCCTTTTATTTTTATTTGTTTATTTATTTTGACAGAGTCTCACTCTGTCGTCCAGGCTGGAGTTCAGTGGCACAATCTCAGCTCGCTGCAACCTCCACCTCCCAGGTTCAAGAGATTCTCCTGCCTCAGCCTCTGGAGTAGCTGGGATTACAGGTGCCTGACACCATGCCCGGCTGATTTTTGTATTTTTAGTAGAGATGGGGTTTTGCCATGTTGGCCAGGCTGGTCTTGAACTCCTGGCCTCAAGCGATTCACCCGCTTCGGCCTTCCAAAGTGCTCAGATTACAGGCCTGACTTCACTGACCTCCTTTAACTATGAAAAGAGATATTATTGATAACTTATAACAAATATCAGTCTAGGTGCGGTGGCTCATGCCTGTAATATAAGCACTTTGCAAAGCTGAGATGGGCGGATCACTCGAGATCAGGAGTTCAAGACTAGCCTGACCAACATGGCAAAACGCCATCTCTACTAAAAATACAAAAAAAAAAAAAAAAAAAAAATAGCTGGGAATGGTGGCATGCACCTGTAATCCCAGCTAGTCAGGAGGCTGAGGCAGGAGAATCGCTTGAATTTAGGAATCAGAGGTTGCAGTGAGCCAAGATCACTGCCAGTGCACTCTAGCCTGGACTACAGAGTGAGACTCTGTCTCATATACACACACAAAAATCGATAATCGGCCGGGCGCAGTGGCTCACGCCTGTAATCCCAGCACTGTGGGAGACTGAGGCAGGTGGATCACGAGGCCGGGAGATGGAGACCATCCTGGCTTAACACGGTGAAACCTCGTCTCTACTAAAAAAAAATACAAAAAATTAGCTGGGCGTAGGTGGCAGGCGCCTGTAGTCCCAGCTACTGGGGAGGCTGAGGCAGGAGAATGGCGTGAACCCGGGAGGCGGAGCTTGCAGTGAGCGGAGATCGCGCCACTGCACTCCAGCCTGGGCGACAGAGCGAGACTCGGTCTCAAAAAAAAAAAAAAACAAAAAAAAAAAACCCGATAATCCAAGTAGCAAAACTGTCTAGGAAGATTCACACCTTAAAAGAACAACTAAAAAATAAAAATAAAAAGATAAAAAAATTAAAAAGGAACAACTATGAGCAATACATTAAAGCACTAATAGAGTTTAAAAAGAAAAAGGTTGAGATTCCTACAAATGGGATCTAAGAGATTGAACCGTTAATAGTAACTGGATTAAAACCTTATTATTTTCAAACTCTGAAATTGTCTTTATGCTTTTTCCTGTAGGTTATATCTATTTTTTCAACGGGCCCATACAGTTTGAATACAGCATCTGGAGTAACCGTATTGTTCGCGTCATGCCAGCAAATTCCATATTGTGGTGCTAAGTGTCTTTCTAAAAATTGTTATTTAAATCCTGAAGAGCATTTGGGGTAATACTTCCAGAAGTGTGGGGTGGGGGAAGGAGAGCTATCAGGAGAAAGCTTGGTTCTGTGAACAAGCTTCAGTAAGTTATCTTTGAATATGTAGTATCTATATGACTATGGGTGGCTGGAACCACATTGAAGAATGTTAGAATAATGAAATGGAGGATCTCTAAGGAACACCTGATTCTTGTTGCTGTACAAAAGCAATGGCTGATGATATTTCCCACACCACAAATGGGACACATGGTCTGTCAATGAGAGCATAATTAAAAAATATATTTATAAGGAAATTTTACAAGAGCATAAGGTAAATCACATTCATATAATGAATAAATCATTCTTACTAAAAAGCATAAAATAGTATGAAAATGGAATTTTTGGAGAGCCATACATAAAATAAATAAACCAAAGGAAAATGTCTGTAATAAATAGACTGTAACTTCCAAATAAATAATATTCATTTTGCACTGAGGATATTCAGATGTATGTGCCCTTCTTCACACGGACACTAACAAAATATCAAAGTCACTAACGACAGGAGACAAAAGAGCAGCGGTGAGAATAGTAGATGTGGCCTTTGAATTCTGTTTAATTTTCACTTTTGGCAATGACTCAAAGTCTGCTCTCATATAAGGCAAATATTCCTTTACATATTAAAGAGGATAAAGAAGGATGATATCTTTTTGTTAAAATATTTCAGGTTTTTCAGAAATCACACATTACAAAGTTAAAATTGTTATCAAAATAGTCTAAGGCCATGGCATCCCTTTTACATAAATTATTTGATTATTTAAGACTAACAGTTGCATTTTAACCCTATTTTACCTAGCTAATTATTTTAATTGTTCAGTTTGCCTTGGATATATAGGCTATTTTCTAAAGACTTGTATAGCATGAAATAAAATATATCTTGCAAAGTGGAAGTATATATATATTAAAAGAGAGACATCCAAATTAAAAAAAAAAAAAACACAGTCTACTAGATTGTGATCCCTTGAGATATGGAACGATGCCTTTTTTCTCTGCATTTAAAAAGGTCCCCCAGCACTTCCCACAGTGCCTATTGATACTTGGGTAGGGTGCTTGGCACTTATTCAATATATATGATTGGCCATCAAGGGAAGAACTATTGCTCAGAGACACTGTTCATAAAAACTCAGGCAAAGAAAATGAAATGCATATTTGCAAAATGTATTAGGAAGTGTTTATGTTGTTTGTAATAAAAATATATTTTCAACAGACAATTGCTATATGGTACATTTTGTCTTTAGGTATAATTTCATTTTCCTCACCCAAAGAGGGTTCATTGACAATATTTTTATTTTTGGAGACAGAGTCTCGCTCAGTTGCCCAGGCTTGAATGCAGTGGTGTAGATGCAAACTCTACCTCCCGAGTTCAGGCGATTCTCCTGCCTTAGCCTCCCGAGTAGCTGGGATTACAGGTGCGTGCCAACATGCCTGGCTAGTTTTTGTATTTTTAATAGAGACGGGATATCATCATATTGGCCAGCTGGTCTTGAATTCCTGATCCCAGGTGATCTGCCTGCCCTGGCCTCCCAAAATCCTGGGATTACAGGTGTGGGCCACTGCGCTGGACACTTCTTCCTCTCTTTTTTTTCTTTCTAAAAAAAAATATTTAGGCCGATGCAGTGGCTCATGCCTATAATCCCAGCACTTTGGGAGACCAAGGCTAGAGGATTGTTTGAGCCCAGGATTTCGAGATCAGCCTGGGCAACATGGTGAAACCCAGTATCTACAAAAAAAAAAAAAAAAATAGCTGTGGGTGGTGGTATGTGCCTGTAGTCTCAGCTACTAGGGAGGCTAAGGTGGGAAGACTGCATGAGGCAGGGAGAGGTCAAGGCTGCAGTGAAATGTGATCACACCACTGCACTCCAGCCTGGGTGACAGAGCAAGACCCAGTCTCAGACGAAGAAGGAGAAGGAGAAGGAACCAGGTCCCAGCTACTCAGGAGGCTGAGGCAAGAGGATCACCTGAGCCCAGGAGGTTGAGGCTGCAGTAAGCTATGCTTACACCAATGCACTCCAGCCTGGGTGATAGAGTGAGACCCTTTCTCAAAAAATCAAGAAACAAAAATAAAAAGGATGTTTAACTTGATTTCAGAAACATTTTCCCTATGTTTTACCATTTTCTTTCATGATATTTCTCTCTCATGGATAGACAGAAAGACAGACAGATATACATAAAGATATATAGATATAAAGATATACATAAAGGTATATAGAAAAATATATATAGTCGAGATTGTTTCCTGACTTCCATCTTTACTCCAGTCTCAATTCAAAATTCCAAATCTAATTGGTGTTACCTTGATTAGTGTCCCTCCATGGTAACCAAAGCATCAAATTCAAATTATAGCAAATGTCTATTTGGAGTTTACCACTGGGGATAGAGGTAGTATTAAAGAGAGCTGATTATTAACTGAGCAGATGGTCCTAATAGAATCTTCTATGAAATAGGTTACAGGTAAAATACAGATAGCCAGTTTGTATAGATATTCACGAATGGGGTTGAGAAAACCAAATGAATGCTTTATGAGAAGTAATATTATATTCACAAATTAAAGTGAGAGTGCATTTACCTAGAGCTAATGTGCTAGGCAAATGCACGGTCTTCAAATTGAATTGCAGCTAGTAACAGCCTCTTCATTAGATAATAAGGGTAAAAGGCTTGAAAAACTCCTCAAAGTGAACCAACAGCATACTTGTATTTGGAATAGGAGAAACTGACAAGATCTTATATTGCTGTAACAAATTTTGCTCTTGGAATTATCCTGGGAGAACTTTTGTATTAAACCAAAAATATTGTCCTGGATTTCCACATCCTCATGTCAGAATAAAAACACCAAAATATATATAGCTGAAAGATAGCCACCATAAAAGCTACCAAGTTTAACTCACTTCCCATTTAGAAAAAAAAAAAAAAGGTGCAGCTCTCTGCTCACACAGTTTTGTTGGGGCCAACCAGAGTGGATTAAGCCTTGGTCACAGAAAATACTTTGATTTACGGATTCATCACGAGGCTGTGAGATTTACAATACTTCCACTAGGTGGCACCAGCAACACCCTTTTAGAAAAGGTTGAACTGGTCAGAGAATTCAGTTAAGTCACAAAACCAGTGCTTTGTTCTTTAACATAAGGTTGAGGAACTTAGCCACATCGCTGATTGTTTAACTCCTGACTTTACATTACTGACTTTCAAGTAAGATTTAATAGTAAGAACAGCTTGCTCCAGGTTTCCAAGTTTTTGCATATGAGTTCCCCTCGCTGATCTCTCAGAAGTGAGCCGGGATTCTGTTGTTATGCCCAGACCGTTTGTTCCCCAAAGACCACCAGAGTCCAGAGTCAAAGCCAAGCGGCAAGGATCTTTACGACAAGTTCGAACCTGGTCCCTCCATTCCACAGCATACAAGAGGGCCTCGAACAATGCGAGTGCTTGCTTTTTATAGCCCGATGTAAACAGGATATGTAAAGTTACAGGGAACAAGGTAATTCTCTTGGTTACAGCATTACAATTGGTTAACATTATACATTTAGCATTCCTTATCGGAGATCTCCCAGGTGATGTTTTTCTGAAGTTTGAAAGAAATATGGAGGAATGTGTTTGTGCTGGGCTCAGGAAGTTGGGAGATATATGGGGGATGTACCTCATTCCTTTCACTGTCATCCTGATTTGGTGGCTTGATGAAGCCACCAAGACCTGAAGCATGCACCCCTTAGAGCAAGGGCTTGTGAGTCATCACAGGCCCCTGGGTGACAGACTCCAACGTGATCTACAAGATGCACAATGTACACAACCAGTAGAATCAGCACTCCAAAGAGAAAACAAACCAGCACTATTCTGGCACCAAGAGGGAGGAAAATCCAAACTACTAGGCATGATAAATTTTGTTTTCTAAATAAAAAAGTGGGCCAGGTGCGGTGGCTCACACCTGTAATCCCAGCACTTCTGGAGGCTGAGACGGGTGGACACCTGAGGTCAGGAGTTGGAGACCAGCCTGACCAACATGGTGAAACCCCGTCTCTACTAAAAATACAAAAATTAGCCAGGCATGGTGGCAGGTGCCTGTAATCCCAGCTACTTGGGAGGCTGAGGCAGGAGAATTGCTTGAACCCAGGAGGCAAAGATTACCAACCAAAACAGTGAACAATTGCGTATTACCTGAGGGCAATGGCGAGTTTAGAGGAAGAAAAGCTTTACAGTTTCCAAAGTTGCTTTCTCACATGGTTCAGTTTTTCTAATTTTTTGGACTTTTATAACTGCCTGGTATATTGAAGTATGCGAAATGCTGATTTAAGATTCCTTGATTTTGTTCTACCTCACTGCTCACAAGACACTCAAATTGAACTGCAGCTAATAATGATCTCTGGAAAATAAAAAAATGTGCTGAGTTTATAGCAACAGCATGGCCATTTTTGTAAGAATTTATCATGATGTCTTAATTGACCTGAATTGCCAAAACTGCCAGAGGTGTGTGAACCAAAGCAACTCCATCTTAAATAGGAGCTGGGTAAAACAAGGCTGAAATCTACTGGGCTGCATTCCAAGACTGTTAAGGCCTTTTAAGTCACAGGATGAGACAGGAGGTCGGCACAAAATACAGGTCATAAAGACCTTGCTGATAAAACAGGTTGCAGTAAAGGAGCTGGCTAAAACCTACCAAAACAAAAATGGCGAAGAGAGTGACTTTTGGTCATCCTCACTGCTACACTCCCACCAGCGCCATGACAGTTTACAAATGCCATGGCAACGTCAGGAAGTTACCCTATGTGGTCTAAAAAGGGGAGGCATGAATAATCCACCCCTTGTTTAGCATATCGTCAAGAAATAACCATATAAATGGGCAACCAGAAGCCCTCGGGGCTGCTCTATGGAGTAGCCATTCTTTTATTCCTTTACTTTCTTAATAAACTTGCTTTTACTTTGCATTGCAGACTCGCCCTGAATTCTTTCTTGCGTGAGATCCAAGAACCTTCTTTTGGGGTCTGGATCAGGACCCCTTTCCTATAACAAAACTATACCCTAAAATTAGATTCTGTGAGAAGGAAAATTTCTCTTTCATACATGAGCCTGAACAGGTAAAATTCTATTGCATAAATGTTATCTCAGTTGTACACGCATGGAGAAACACGCACAAGTATATGCAAAATTCATTGTAACCCACTCTAGAACTACTCATTCAATAACGTCATCACACATCAACTGGGCAAGGAACAATTGTAAGTACGTGATATCCAGAGAATTCTGTCTGTTAAATTTTGGTTGCAATGAAACTGGACTTACTATCCAAATCCACCTGTTACATCTTACAGTTTTTCATAAGTGAAGATATTGATGCTTTTTTTTTTCATAATTTATGCTGGATTAAAGGACATTGCCCAAGCATCCTTATCTGTGTTCCATCTTTTGTGCTTATCTGTGTCCGATCTTTTGCACCAAAAATATGTAAAATTAGCAACTAAAAAGTTTTATTTATTTATTTTTTGTTTGTTTTTAAATGGTTACATATACCAGTAGCCTTCCTTTTCTGGACGATCTTCTCTTTCCTTTATTAGACTGGGCACTAAAAGCCTGCGCAGGTCACAAGCAAAACCATTCATGTGGCCCTTCCAATTCTATCTAAAAAGAGGTGTTGTATTCTGAGGTTAAGAGCATTTGCCTTTCTGGGTTGTATCCTTTGGCCAGCTCGTGCTTTGGCTTAGTGAGTGCCCAGCGCCTTGTGGCTTTGCTTCCAAAACAACGCAGGGAACAAGAAGCCTGAGCTGTGTTTCAGAGCACATGGGGTACAGTGTGTACGCTAGTGCTGGCTCAGTTTTTGGCCAACTCTAGTTTGGATTATTTTGAGCTGAGCAGAGGGCTGGGACACAGCATCAACTGTGCCTCCAGCCTTATCCTTTTCCAAACCCACTTGCAAGGCTTTATCCCTTAATAAATAAGATATCTCCTAAATACTTGCATTCCTAATTTCATAGGAAACATCTAACTTGTTTTATGGTTTGAATAACAGCGAGATAAGATAAAGGTTAAGGAAGCAGAATCCTAAGGAAGCGAAACAGTGGGCAATATTGTGCAGTCGTGGTAATGGAAGTCAGATACTTGGCAACAAAAGTTACCCAGGTATTATGTGGGATTAACTGGAATATGAATTAAGGGCTCAGAGCTATTTCATGAGAATGTCACTGTACACCCGGTATATGTAATATGCTTCTACTTGGTATTTACTTTTAAAACATTTCCTGAAATCTTTCAATGGGGCAGCTTTGGGGACTAGAGGAATATGGAAATATTGTGTGTGCTGTGTTTACATAAGATACTAAAATTTACAGAAACTTATTAGATTATCTGATTTCAATTCCTTCAGTTTACAAATAAGAATCTGGGGCCAAGAGAGAGGAAATGGTCTTTTCAAGAGCATAGAGTAATGTTGAAGACTAGGCCATACACATCATTCACTTTTCTCCTTCTAGCTTGTTAACTCCTCTACTCTCCTCTAATCTAGGCCAGGGCATAGATTGTCTATCAGGGGCATGAAATGTAATTCTACTGTAATGATACCACTAGCCTGATGGCATCCATGTCCCAGAGTCAAGGGAAGCTGAGCTGATGTCTCTATATTATCTTGGATGCTCAGCCTTTGCTGACCATGTTCTCCCCACTGCTGAGGCTGCTTGACCATGACTGACCTTAGTCAAAAGAGATTGAGGGAGTTGAAACTCAGTTGTCTGGGGTTCAATGAAAAATCTTTGCTAGAACAACTTTGACTTTGTATCTACTTTTGAAAACTGGGTTTCTGTGTTTTCCCCAAGATTGAATCCCCACTTTTGCTACAGCATAGCATACTGGATCTCTCCATTATCCTCTATGCCAGAGTCTCTGCTTTCTATTTTTATTTTATTTTTAACTCTTATTTTAGATTCAAGGGTACATGTGCAGGTTTGTTGTATAGGTAAACTTGCCCCCTGGGGGTTTGTTACAGATTATTTAGTCACCTGGGTACTAAGCTTAGTACCCAATAGTTACTTTTTCTGCTCCTCTCCCTCCTCCCACCCTCTTCCCTCAAGTAGGCCCCAGTGTCTGTTGTTCCCCTTTTTGTGTCCATGTGTTCTTATCATTTAGCTCCCACTTATAAGTGAGAACATGTGGTACTTGTTTTTGGTTCCTGCGTTCGTTCATTTGCTAAGGATAAAGGCCTCCAGCTCCATCTATATTCCTGCAAAGGACATGATTTTGTTCTTTTTATGGCTGCATAGTATTTCATGGTGTATGTACCACATTTTCTTTATCCAGTCTACCACTGCTGGGCATCTCGGTTGATTGCATGTCTTTGCAATAGTGACTGGTGCTGCAATGAACATAGTGTGTGCCTTTGTCTTTGTGGTAGAATGATCTATATTCATTCCGGTATATACCCAGTAATGAGATTTCGGAGTCAAACGGTAGTTCTGGTTTTAATTCTTTGAGAATTGCCATACTGCTTTCCACAGTGGTTGAACGAATTCGCACACCCACCAATAGTGTATAAGTGTTTCTCTTTCCCCACAACCTTGCCGGCATCTGTTATTTTCTGACATTTTACTGATAGCCATTCTTACTGATGTGAGATGGTATCTCATTGTGGTTTGATTTGCATTTCTCTAATGATTAGTGATATTGAGCTATTTTCACATACTTCTTGTCTGCACACATGTCTTTTTTCCAAAAGTGTTCATGTTCTTTGCTTACTTTTTGATGGGGTTGTTTGGTTTTTGCTTGTAAATTTATTTATGTCCCTTATAGATGCAGGATATTAGAGTCTCTGCTTTTTAAATATTCTTTGTCCAGTGGATACTTTTTTGCAGACAGGAATCTTGCTATGTTGCTCAGGCTAGAGTGTCATGGCTATTCACAGATGCAATCATGCACTACAGCCTCCAACTCCTGGGCTCAAGAGAACCTCCTGCCCTCAGTCTCTTAAGTAGCTGGGACTACAGGCACCTGCTATTGTGCCCAGCTTCTTTCTTTTTGGTTGACTTGAGGGGCTTAAGTTCTGGTTCCCACCAGAGGTTGGGTCCCACTATTTATTGATGAGAGGCTGGTCTCTGCCTTTAGTGAAGACATAAATATTGAGACAAATACATACAACAATCTTACATTTTACTCTATTTCAGACATTTTATATTTTTCCTCTCCCTTTTGCCTTTAGCCATAAGGTTGACTTGTTTCTTCAGAAAGAAAATAGCTGTCAGCCAGGCGTGGTGGCTCACGCCTATAATCCCAGACCTTTGAAAGGCTGAGGCAGGTGGATTGCCTGCAGGAGTTTGAGACCAGCCTGGCCAACATGGATTTAGTAGAAACTCTATCTCTACTAAAAATACAAAAAATAAGCTGGGAATGGTGGTGGGCGCCTGTAATCCCAGCTGCTCAGGAGGCTGAGGCCAGAGAATCACTTGAACCCAGGAGGCAGAGGTTGCAGTGAGCTGAGATCGTGTCATTGTACTCCAGCATGGCTGACAAGAGCGAGACTCCATCCCCTTCTCCCCCTGGCCAAAAAATAGCTTTCAACTGCAGAGGCCTGCACCCCCACTCGCATGAGTGCACACCCCATAGCCTTGCTTGAGGCATTGTCAGCATAAACACCAATCCCAACCTTTATTCTTCCAGCTCCCTCACTGTCATCTCCTGCAACAATACATGTTCTTTGACCTCCTCAAGACCACTTTTACCAAAGCCCAGGCCTGTCCCTGACACTTATGAGGCCCCTCCTCTGGACTGGTTCTTCTCTTCTGATCCCTGGCTTTGCTCTGCATTGCAAGCGACCTTAAGTGCAAGGTTATGGACACACCACCTATAGGTCCTTCCACATCTGCTGACCCGGTAGCCCATTGGCCACCACTAGGAGTGTGCACATCATTGAGGGGATCCACCCTTGAGAGAATGAGCCTGTGGAAGATGCCCTCTGAGGCCTTGGAAGCAGGAAATTCAGGGGACCTGTGGTCTAGAGCAGCGCTGTCTGAGAGAAATATAGCACAAGTCACATGCAGAATTCCACATTTTCTAGTGACCACATTAAAAGCAGTAAAAAGAAATAGGTAAAATGAACTTAAATGATATATTTTATCTTTTTTTTTTTTTTTTTTTGAGACAGAGTCTCATTCTATCACTCAGGCTGGAGTACAGTGGCGTGATCTCGGCTCATTGCAACTTCTGCCTCCTGGGTTCAAGCGATTCTCCTGCCTCAGCCTCCCAAGTAGCTGGGATTACAGGTGTGCACCACTACACCCAGCTAATTTTTGTATTTTTAGTACAGACGGGGTTTCATCATGTTGGCCAAGCAGGTCTCGAACTCCTGACCTCAGGTGATCCACCTGCCTTGGCCTCCCAAAGTGCTGGGATTACAAGAGTGAGCCACCGCGCCCAGCCAATGAAGATTTTTTAAAAAGACGGTTTTACATCCTGTTTCTCATATAAAGTCTTCAAAATCTGGTGTGTGTTTCATACTTAACAGCACATCTCAATTCTGACCGGCCACATTTCCAGTGCTCAGTTGCTACCTGTAGCTACAGAAGGGGACAGTGCAGGAAATGGGTGGGTACAGGTACCCGAAGGCATATCCTTGTACCTGCAGAGAACTGCAGCCTGGGGAGAGCAAAGCGGGCCCTGATACAGGGTGGCGCTCTCACCTTTTCAAATCTATTAGCCTCCTTTTGTCTCACTGTATTCTGAATCTACCCCAGATCTCTAGACACCACTCCTGCTCCTTTGCCCTTTTCACCACTCCAGCCTACCAACACTTGTATTTGCTTTCAAGATGAGGAACATGGAGGAATTGCTGGAGGAAAACACAAAGTTGTCGGAATATGAATTCTCCACCTTCACGAGTATTGGATTTTATTTTTTTATTCTTTATTCTTTATTTTTATTTTTTGGAGGTGGGGATGGAGTCTCTCGCTCTGTCACCCAGGCTGGAGTGTAGCGGCGCGATCTTGACTCACTGCAACTTCCGCCTTCCGGGTTCAAGCATTCTCCTGCCTCAGCCTCTCGAGTAGCTGGGACTACAGGTGCCTGCCACTGTGACCAGCTAATTCTTGTCTTTGTAGTAGAAATAGGGTTTCACCATTTTGGTCAGGCTTGTCTCAAACTCCTGAGCTCAAGTGATCCACCCGCCTCAGTCTCCCAAAGTGCTGAGATTACAGGTGTGAGCCACGGCGCCCAGTCAGGAGTATTGGTTTGACGATGGGGATGCTGCTCTGTGGCTGCAGTGAAGAAATTGGAACCAATGTGATAATACAGACAAGAAATTGTCTATAAAACATTGTGTAAATCAGCCTCAAGGCAGTTCTTTACCTGCTCCCAGAAGAATGATGTGAAACTCTGAAGAAATTATATAGCCCTCCTGAGTCTCAGTTTCTAAAATATGGTTGATAATAGTAACGAACATGTATATTTTCTATGTGCCAGGGATGTTTACGTGCTTTACATGTATTAATTAACTTATTGTCACAAAAGTTCTATTTTTGTTCTTATTTTATGAGTGAGGAGGAAAGCACAAAGAGGTGAAGTGACGTGTCCTAGGTCACACAACCAGTATGTGGAAGAACTGGAATTTGAACCCAGCCATTCTATCTCTAGAACTATGCACTAAACTGCTACTTCCTCAGTCCTGAAGATGGCGGTAAGGGTGGGTTATGGGTGGTGGAGGTGTGGGTGAGAGGTCTAACAAAATCACACACAAACCACACCCTCAACACCAGTATCTGAAGTCATTCTTTCAGGTTTGCAGCTGTGGTCCTCAAGTACTTCCTCTGTCTGTACAACCTCAGGACCACTTCTCAGTTTAGTGAAATAAGTGTTTGTATATCTACTGTGTATTTTTGAGGGCATAAAGTTCTGTTTTAAAAATTCAAAAAAAAATCTATCTAGAATTAAAACTAAAAACATGAATCATGGTTTTTTTATTTGCAACTAATAAGTCTTGCCTGCCTTCATTTGGTTCTGGACAAACAGAGGGTCTTTCCTTGATGGGTGGTGGAATCAGAAGACCCTTCTGCCTTTTGTGAAGACCATTCGACCATTTAGCCAACTACTGAACTATCCATACTAATGGTGATTATTGGCATGGGAATGTGGTGGCTTAGGAAATAGGAACAAATGCCCAAGAAAAGATGCATTATTATTGGTCCACAGAATAAAGTTTAAGCTTTGTTTGAGGAAACAGTTTTTCTTTTACTAGATATCTTAGTTAGGCTAGTTTTAAAATTTGTCTATATTTCCTGAGCATATACAAAGCCAAGGGAGAATGGCCCAGTGGTTTCTAAAATACAAAGAATATTAGCCAGCCATCAGGAATTTCTCTCAGGGAAATGTGAAGACCAGATGGGATGATGGAAGCACTGTACTTGGGATATAAAACATCTGAGACTAAAATCTTGCTGGATGCGCAAGTGGGCATGGACAAAAAGTGTTGACATCCAACACTTCCCTGAACCTATTTGTTCCCATACTTACACAACTTGGCCATGCCATATGACCCAGTCAGATGAAGTACAAGATAGTCATTTTTTCCAAACATATGCCTGACTTTATTTCTACATCAGTAACTGAATCAACTCTGAGGATTCATAGAGTTGCTGAAAACACCAAATCCTCTTGAGCCTTAACCCATTGTTTTAAAACCACATGAAGTGGATGCAGTCATTCCACAGACAGCACATCGACATGGCCACACCCTTAGATCACCGGAACGTGTCTCACGCTACCTGGAGGATATGTTAATCTCTCTCTGCCAACTCCAGTAGTAACTGACGGTTGATGCTATCAACTCCCAATTCCTCCTCCTTGACAAAAGGAAGAAGATAGTTTAAGGTGTTCCCTTCAGTTGTATAATCATTGATGATTCTTTACTTAGTGAAGAAGGATTAAGACTTTGGACCTGGGGGTAAAAACACACCCTGTAGAAGCATAGTTTTATACCAGCTGGATGCATGTTACTGAATATGAAATCACAATCATCAGAATTGAGTCAAGTTTGAAAAGACTCTCTGTATATCCCCTTGAGGCTAATTCCCATAGTTGGAGCTCTCAGGAGGTGGGCAAGCTACCATTAATAAGACTGTCGTCCAAATTTCTTAAAATAAAATTTAACGCTGAGTTTTTGTTCATTGCTTCCTAATTCACTAGGGATAGTAATACTGTGTATACAGCAAATCAATTCTGATTACTGAGGTTGTTGGTATATTTTTCAGGGAGGAACTAAAATTAGGTTTAGTTTCAAAATGGAGCCAAGCCACTCATGTGAGAAGTTTAAGTAAAAAGTGCCAGAATAGCATACAAAAGACACTCAAAAAGAAAAAAAAAATTAAAAGTAGCAGGACATATTTAGTTCATCATATAAATTGACTGGCAGGTTAGAGTTGCAAGATATCAGATTATTTGGTCTATATAATTCTACAATCTAGGGGTAAACAACATTCCCATGGCAAAGTAGGTACATTCTCATGGTTGCTGACCACTGGGGACATACTTGGTGACCAAGAGTAGAGTAGTTTGGGGAATAACAGGTCCCTGAAATTAATGGTGTCTCCCTTCTTACTCTCAACGAAAGTGCAAAAACTTCCAGTATTCCAGTGACTCCCCATGTAGCTCCTCTCTGAGGTAGTATAGTTCTGCTGCAATCCCTAGACAAACAATCTGTTAAGAAAAGTAAAGACAGACTCATTTTATCTGTGTGGCACCGAGTAGTTTCATCGTTTACCTGTGACAAAGGATAGTGACTTCAGCATGCCCTCTCAGGCTGGCAGTCCCCATTGTGATGGTTCCTGTACCGGAGCTATGGTGATGAGGTGACTATGATGATCACCCGCAGGCCAGGGCCGGTTGTAGAACCTTGAATGAATCCAGCAGGCTTTCTGCTTTGGTGAGAGTCATGTTGGCTACAAAGCTTCCCAGGTTCACGGCTTTATTCTGACTCAGAAACACCCCTGTGTATGAAATGCTGGTCACTGGCTTAGAGGAGGGTTTAGACGACAGGAGCTGATTACAGTGTGCAAGGAGAAATGGAAGAGAAATGGGAGGAAATAAGGGGCCTTGGATTGGAATAAGAGAAAGAAAAGACTGCATACTCTGCAGCTATTCACCTGGCTACAAACTGCTTTGTCCAAAGGGCACTTGGGAGACGTGCCTCCCACCCCAAATGGGCACACATTAAACAGTGCCAAAGTGGAATATGCTGTCTGGAGTGTGTGTGTATGTGTGTGCTCATCAGGGGAGCTATTACATCCACCTAGTCCTATTTTCCTGCAGCACGGGCCACAATAAGAGCACATGAGTCCTAGAGCACAGTGACTGGAAGATCGACAGCCAAGACTAGAAGTGGTCCCACAGCCTCTGCAGACCCAAAGATACACATTTAAATTCCCTCTTTGGAGATACCCAGAATTTCTTTTGGTGTTTTGGCCACAGCAGCACCGCAGCCAAATGTGATAATGCAGCACAGTAATGCCAAAAAAAAAAAAAAATCAAGGTTTGAATTTGAGCTCTAGCACTTTCAAGCGTCTCTGTATTTTGCATTCTTGTGCATTAAAATGAAGATAGAAATACTTGCCTTGCCTACTTCACAGGGTTGCTCTAAGGATCATATAAAATAGCATCTTTGAAATACGTAAATGATAAAGTATGTATTAACATGAAGTATTGTTGGTTATTTCTAGATCCCGGCTCCCTCTCCCTCCTTCCTTTTTTCTTTCCTTCCTTCCTTCCTTCCTTCCTTCCTTCCTTCCTTCCTTCCTTCCTTCCTTCCTCCCTCCCTCCCTCCCTCCTTACACTCCTACCATATTCTAAGATCTCCAAAGGCTAAGTGCTAAGCAATGGGGAGTTTGGCTTGCATCACTGGAAGTTATTATTTAAATCATCTCTGAATGAATTCACTTATACCTCCTCACATTTAAACCAAAGGAATCATCCAGTAACAAACACTAACAGGAAGGAATAGAGGCACAGCAAGTTCATACAGCATATTTAGAGCTCATTTATTATATAGAAAACCATCTTTCAGATTTTCTAGACTAATAAATATTTTGTCCCTTCCTTTAGTTTTTGGTATTTCTTTAAAATCCATTTCTTCAAAACCTTTTGGCTTTGGAATTAGGATCTCTAAGGTGTTGAACCAATAAATTTAGAAAGAGACTTCTGTCATTACATGATGTCGAAGCCAGTACAAACTAGACAGGGAAAATACAGCCCTGGAACAAGCTGAATCTTGTAGTCCATTTGTGGTTTTAAAATCATTAACTTGTGGGAAAGGAAACCCAATTATACTGTAATAAATCTTATTACAGAGAAGAGGTTTAAAGCAAGCACATGTTTAATTAATAACCTAGACATTATTACTCACTCACAGCCTTCCTTGCCTTTCATGTGGTAACATACTTAATTTATTCACCATTTTGGAAAATCTGTTTTGCCATCAAGCTCTAGTTCCAGTAAATGTAATACAATCCAGAGGATTGAGAGCGAGAGGATGATGAGGCTTATAGACCCCTAGTCTAGACTCTAAGACACTGCTCCTATTTCAGTGGGCAAACATTTGAATATCCCCTAGGTTGTCCTTAAGCCGAGTTGAATGAGCAAGGTAGGTGGGGACCCCTCTATTGTGTTACCAATTATAAAGTTGTGTTCTATCAATTTTACTGACTGGAGAAGAGTGCTTAGTAAAGGCCTAGCCAACCTTACACGTGCAATTGAAATGCCACTTCTCCATTAATTCAGATAGAATTCTCTTATCTTCCTCTTCTACAAAGCACATTGCTTTTACTTTTCTTCCAGCATTTGTATCTCCCATTAGCTGGCAGAAGCACTGTGGGATTACATCTTGTGCCTACAGCTCTGCCTTTGATATAGAACATTCTGAACCAAATTGGATTGAAGCCTGACCCTGATATGGAACTATGAGGCTCCACATAACACAAAACTTCTACAACACAATGATGGTGCCAATGTTTCTAAATGAGTCAAAGCCGCAATCGAAATGGTAACCTGAACAGGTTCATCATTGCCACATTAAACAGTAAACTTCTGGGGGCATGAGTAGTGAATGCATTTGATTCTGACAGACTCTCACACTGTCCTCAGCTTTCCTCTCCCTGTCTCTTCTAGATAATACGTTACTTGAAGGTGGAGGCACTAATTGTCTCTTATTGTTGATGATCTTTTCCTATCTCTCTGCCCAAATGTCAAATGCTGCTATAGCATATGTCAATGCTCGGTTCATAGTTTATGAACTGCACTGAGTCTACTTCTGACACATAATTAATTCATCCAATCCTTGTTACGTAGCTTCAACCCAAAGTTCTACCATCCTTCTGAGACTGTGCTTTCAAAGGTTTTCTGAATAGCTGTGTTTCCTTAATTGTCAAGCATAAGAGTCTTTATTCCTCATGTCTTTGCTATTTTTGGACATCAGGGAATGGTTAGGGGTGTACGCTTTTGACGCTGCTGACATCTGCCCGCTTTTCAAAGGTCCTGGCATCCATGGCTTCTGTAAGGTCACACTTGATTGGTGTTTCACTTAGTTCTCTTAGTTCTGAGGTTTTTTGCTTCTGCTTTCCCATAAATGTTCTCTAAGTTTCTCTCTTCAGGCCTTTGTCCTTGTCATCCTGCCTTTTCCTGCTTAATGAACTTCTGGCATTTCCAATGGCTCTTTCCTGAGAAGACACCGCCTCTTCAGGCTGTATCTCTAGCCCAATCTTGATCTGAATTTTGAGTGGCTGTTGCAACTCTCCATTTGAAGGTCTTGGTGGTGACACTGAACTTCGAAAAGCAAGACAGTGCCTGATTGGTCCCAGTTTGCGTCACCAATGTCATTCACCTCTTGTCGCTTATCTCCTGATTTCTTCCCGTTCTTTGACCACATTAGTGCTTTTCTGTTCTTCCCACCTATCAAACTTATTCCTGCCCCAGGGTCTTTGCAATTGCTCTTCCCCTTCGGGGCCCACCTCCCCTGGTTCTCCACATCGCTGACTCCTTACTCTTCGGCAGCCTTGAGGCAGCTACCCTCTTTCAGGGCACTCTGTTCTACTTCCTCCATGGGGTTTATCACTCTCTCAGTGTGGATCTGATACCTGTTTGTTTAAATGCAAGTTCTATGAGACTGAGTCTCGGTCACATTGTAGCCTTAGCACCTAGCCCCCATTAGACATTCCATTACCGAATTCCGCATTAGGAAAACCTGGGTTTTAGTCCTAGATCTATTATTGACCAGCTGTGTACCCTTGGGCAATTCACTTTGCCTCTTCAGACAACCGTTTTCTCTTCTGTAAAAAGATGGAGTGCTGATTTTTAAACCACTTTCCATGCGTCATCTAAGAGGCCCGCCTAGGTGTGTGTTGGGGTTGGGGAAGTAACGAGAGGAGGCCTGAGTAGGAAGTACCTGGGACCCTCCCACCCAATTTTACCCCAACAAGAATCGTTTTCCTTTTATTTTGCTACACATTCTGGACTCCCATTTAAAATTTCACGTGCAGAAAGATGCCTACATTAAAATTAAACATATAAATTTTAAAATCACTAATTCCGATCATTATTAGGCTTTTTTCATCTTGAAAAAGACCTTTCCTGTCCTCCTAAAAGTCAGTTTGAATTTCCTGGTACTATTTTTGGTTTTGCCACACAAATCCAAAACTTCAGAATTGTTTTTGACAGATTCCTGTTTCTCCCCTCCTCCACCCAGCTAGTTGCCCCATTCTGCTAAATGCCTTCCTTATCAGTTTCTCATTTTTATTTCCACTGCCTAAGCCCTGGGTCAGAACCTGATAACCTCTTAACCAGACCATTGCAATAGCCTGCATTCTGTCCTCCCTGCCTCCTATGATGGTCATCCTTTTCCACACAGTTACTAATTTATCTGTCTAAACAATATTCTAGTAGTTTTTGTGAATCTAAATGACTTATCCAGGATCCTGCCCTAGACAAAGCACAATTTATGCCTACCATGTCCACAGCCCTCTCCTCACAGTACCATATACAGGTGTTGCCATGCTCTCTGCCACAGGATCCCACTGTCCTGGCCAAAGCATCTGGCTAGACATATACAGTCTGGGCAATGACCTCTAAGGTAACCCGGCAAAAGAACTTTGCCTAACAGGTGTTCTATATTGGATGGCAGTCGACTGACTAATCAGATAGTCTCTCACAGAAAATTTAAATACAAGATTTGAGAGAATCCACAGATATTAGGGTACAATAGAGTGAAGAGATACAGAAAGAAGATGTGTCGAGCAGAAGCTATGAGTCAGGAGAAGTCATGAGTGGGTGAGAAACCATCTCACAGTGAGGGGAGCAGAAGGAGTTCTTTGCCAGCAAGAACAGAAGCGGAAATGGAGAGAGAGTTGCTGACCCGTAACGCATGTTGTATACGCTACTTTCTCCATGAAGCCACCCTTTCTCACACTAGACCAATGTCATCTGCCTTCTGAACACAGCACTTAATTCCTCTATTTTGGGTTTAATTCCATTTTGTATCTTTTAGGGCTCTTTGAATGCAAGTAGTAGAACTGAATTCTAGCTAAGGATGCTGGGGAGTTCACAGAATTGAAAGAAAAGCTCAACTCCTAGGTATCAGGAAGGACAGGATCCAACAGAGTCCTGTTAGATATTGGATATTGGAGCAGGAACCCAGACTTCCTCTGGCACTCCACTGAGATGATTCTGCTCTCCCGCTTCCATCTTACACTAGTCCACCCAAGACTGAAACTCCAGAAAGAGAGAGCTGCGTTCTCTCGGCTTAAGGCCATCAGCCACTCTTGGTGGGGCAGTGTAGGGATGACTAGACTTAAAGCCCATAGCACAATGACCCTGGGGGACAAGGAAGGGAAAGGTCCTCAGAACAGAAGTTGGATATTTTGCAAGCAAACAAAACAAAACAGATTTGCAGTACATACTCTTCGTATTTTATGATTATTTGCAGAATTGTCTTTTTCTTCACCTTAATGGAGGTAAGTAATACATTTTCCCCTTGAGGGAAGTACCCATTCTTTTCTTTGATTCCTCAATACGTACACTCTTATTACTAATGGCTAATATTTGTGGAACACACACAATGCACCATGCACTGTGCTGACTGTGTTATGTCTGTATCATCTGATCTTCTCGGCAGACAAATATAGTAATTCTATTATTAAGCTCACTTTATAGGAGAAAAAATCATGGCTTGAAGAGGTTAAGAATTTTCTTAGAAACACAGCTAGTAAGAAACAGAATCAGGATGTGGACTTTTGTGTGACCCCAAAGTCCATGTTCTTAACCACTCTGATGCAGTGACTCCACAGTATATGAGATGATTGATATAGATTTCTAATAAAAGTGATAAAAGTGTTTTCCTTGCTTGTTCAAAAAATCTTTTAAAACTTCATGTAGTCCTGTACATATCTACAACTTAACAGATCTGGTGAAGACTCAGAGAAAAGCTAAGGAGAGGTAGCGAAATGCAGAGAAATCACTGAGGAAAGAAAGCCTGAAAACAAATTATGATCGTCAGTGTGAAAAACCCCAAAGTACATGGTCAAGTGAACCCCAGTGTCCATGGATGAAGAGACATCCAGGTTGTTGAAAATAAATGAGACTGGTCGGGTGCAGTGGCTCACGTCTGTAATCCCAGCACTTTGGGAGACCAAGGCGGGCAGGTTACCTGAGGCCAAGAGTTCAAGACCAACCTGGGCAACAGGGTGAAACTCTGTCTCTACTGAAAATACAAAATTTAGCCAGGTGTAGTTGCACGTGCCTGTAATCTCAGCTATTCAGGAGGCTGAGGCACGAGAATCACTTGAACCTGGGAGGCGGAGGGTGCAGTGAGTGGAGATGGGGCCGCTGCACTCCAGCCTGGGAAACAGAGAGACACTCTGTCTCGAATAAATAAATAAATATAAAATAAAATAAAAGAGACTGCCTATGAGGACCTTTTGTAGACTGAGAGAACATGAATATTTTTACTGTAACACATAGATCAAAATGTAAGTAAAACCATCAAATTTTAAATAAAGTTTCAGTTCACATGAAGGTTAAGGCTCTCTGGGGCTGCCACTACTTTTGCCAGTTGAAGTTAATGGAGCTTTCCACCACCCAGCTCCTGCTGAGGGGCCTGGAGGCAATTTGAGCTTGCTTCACTTCCTCGATCTTCATGTTCTTAGAATGTGACTTCCCCCTCTAACCCCGAGAGAAGTAAAACTGTCAGGATTTTCAGGCTACTGCTGGAAGTGGGCGCTGAAAGGACGAATTTGCTTCAAGGAGATCTCATGTGAGTCATTTGTGTTCCTAGAATGCAGGCCTCAGCAGGGACAAAAGACAGCATGGGCAAAACTGAGCTGAAATGAATGGTATCCGAAGGCTTTTGTGGCTCAGGTGACCGTGTTCTGTGCACTGACTTTACAACAAAGAATCATGGTTGTACCCCTTTCTGGGTCCCATCCCGGGGATCTCAGCTGAAGGTGTACCCCATGGCAGGGTTCCCATGTTTGGAAAAGACGACAATTGAGGGTAGGGAGTGGGTTACATGGAAGTTGGTGGCTTCCTCCACACTGTGACTCATTTAACCCATGTTCTGACCATCACTTCCATCTGCCTTCAGGCTCTTTGGATAATAGGGAAATAAAATCTTGATTCCTTTCTTTTCATTTTCTGCAGCACTTTTTAGCAGTTTTTGCTGATGAACACACACTGAGATGTGCTAATTCCAACTCCCGGGTTGTTTGAGATGTTATTTCACATCTGCTTCAAAGCTGCTTCGTTAACCTTTTGAGCGTCTCTGTCTTTTTATCTCCTCTGCCTCTGATCTAATTAGATTATAAGTCTTTGAGACCAGGATGGATCTTTTCATTCTCCTGTATCCCTGAAGGTACATCTCACATGTTTACAAGAAACGTAGGAGTTCATGATTGACCAATAGCAAACAGAAACTGTTTCTTCATCCCTATGCAGTGTGCGAGTGTCTGGGCTGGGTTTGAACAAGAAAGAATCACCTTCCAGGTAGAAAGAACCGATCAATCAGATAAGAAAAGTATAAAGTTTTTCAG
Organism: Macaca mulatta; assembly: GCF_049350105.2. NCBI lineage: Eukaryota > Metazoa > Chordata > Mammalia > Primates > Cercopithecidae > Macaca > Macaca mulatta. The sequence continues at coordinate 103,789,991 of NC_133419.1, read as the reverse complement.
TACGAATTTATGTAGATGACTCAAAACACATGGAAAATAAAGGAAATATGGAATGTTAAAATATTTTTGTTTTCAAGAAGGTGTTTTTCATCAGTTCATTTTATTTAGAACATTATCTACATGGGGTCAAAATATCATTTCCTCTTACCCTATACTTAGGACAGATCTATTGTTTTCCTTTATTATTAATCAAAAATAATTCCAAATTAGTTCCGCATTAGACAGAAGTGAAAACATACACCAGAGGCCAAAGTCACCCAGTAGTCTTCATCATTTTTTCAGAGAAAAGAAAAAAGGATCTGGTAACTTCCTCCTTATTTAACAATATGTCACTCCCTTGTTTAAAACCCATCAGTGGCTGGGTTCAGTGGCTCATGCCTGTAATCCCAGCACTTTGGGAGGCCAAGGTGCATGGATCACCAGGAGTTCAAGACCAGCCTGGCCAACATGGTGAAACTACGTCTCTACTAAAAACACAAAATTAGCCGGACATGGTGACGCACACCTGTAGTGCCAGTTGCTTGGGAGGCCGAGACAGGAGAATTGCTTGAACCTGACAGGCAGAGGTTGCAGTGAGCAAAGATCGCACCACTGCACTCCAGCCTGGGCAGGACAGACTCCATCTCAAAATAAATAAATAAATTAATTAAATTAAACCCATCAATGGTTCTAATTGGCTTCCAGAATTCAATTGAGACTCTTCAGAATGGCTTATAAACATCCACCTGTCCTGATGCCGTGCACCCCATCTGCCTCTCGCTCTGTGGCCCCACATTCTCCTCTCCCCCACCTCCATACCTCCCCACCCCATTGCAGCCTAGGCTTCAGTCATTCTTTTAGTTCCTTGAAGATGTCATGCTCTATCCTTTCTGGCCTTAGTATATGACATTTTTCCCATCCCAGCTAACTCCCTCTTCAACCTTTAAGTTTCATTTTAAATGTCACTTTATCTCAGAAGTATTCCCTGGCTCCAGGTTTGAGTTAGGGGCATGGCCTCCCCCAACTTTTTTGGCCTTACAGTTGCCTGTCATCTTTTCTGTATTCTCCTTAAGACTGGAAACTCAGGGTACGGCAGGGATCATGCAAAGTATATTCATATATGTGTATTTGTACATATCTGTGTAAGCTTAATGTACACATACATGTATATATAATAAAACAAGTAGGAGAGAGGTAGAAAGATTTGTTTCCCTTCTCATGATCTAGTGTCCTGGAGTTAGGTATTTTCAAGTGCTGGGCACAGGGAAACCCCGGGTTACCCAGAAATTGGGAGTTCATGGTGAGGATGCTCGTAGACATGAGGAAGATAGGTGGAAGCTCTGCGGGCTCACAGCCATGGCATCCTTGGAGCAGGGCAAGAAGGACCCTGAGACGCAGCCCCATACTTTAGAGTGTCTTACATATTTAAAAAACGTTGAAATATAAAGACTTTTTGAATTTGGTATCATAAGAAGGTTTTTGAAATTTTGCTCCCCCTTTGAGTGAATGGCATTATGAGAGAAGGAGGCACAAGCTGCTTTGGCCCACAGAGTCAGTACAGACAAGGCTGAGAGTGCGGCAATATGTGCACACGGATAGCAGGGTCGGGGGCGGGGGTCACGTTTAAAATTGTCTGCCTTAAATCACATGAAGTGGGCATCTATGCAGATGAGGTTACGCAGATATCATTGCTCCCTTGCTCCTCCCTGCTGGGGTCGTGTAGTTTGCGCAGGTGTTTAGAACCACCTGAAAATCTTACGTCAGAAAAGTGAGGTATTGGGGAAGGTCATCTATGCATTATAGGGCACTTGAACTAGTCAATTCGCATTCTAGGCTTGGGCAGGTCTAGTCATGCCATGGTGTCAGAGCCCAGCTTCCAGCCTGTCTTGCCCTCAGGGAGCCACACTCACACTCAGGCTGACAGGCTGCTGGCCTGGAGGTTGGGGGGCTGGGGGTGGGAGGTAGTGAAGGGATGGGATAAAGTGGAAGTGGGGACGGGAGTTCACATAACTTTGGCCTCCAGTCTGTGAGGGCCACATCTGAGGAATAAGCTGCAGGCTGTGGGTTGGGAATAAGAGCTGAGCCATGGGCATGGGTTGATGTATAACTTCTAAATATTTAGACATATACTCAGTAGGTTTCCACTTGCATTCTTATCATTTACTCCCCTCCAGTATTCGGAGTAGTCCTCCACCCAGCCTTGCTTCGTAATCAAAAGCTCCTGTGCTAATTGACTTCTTATAAGTGAACCTCATTACTTTCTACTTTAACTTTCTATTCAAGGAGTGATTTAACGTTTTTTCCATAAAAGGTATAGTTAACAAGTAGGAATTGTATATATTTAAGGTGTACAACTTGATGTTTCCTACGTGTATATATTGAAAAATGATCACCACAATCAAGCTAATTAGCTTGATTTATCACGTCCTATAGTTACTATTTCCCTCCTTCCTTCCTTTTCTTCTGTGGTGAGAAGACTTTAGACCTACCCTCCTAGCAAATTTCAAGTAGACAATTCAGCATCATTAACTGTAATCACGATGCTATACATTAGATTTCAAAAACTCATTCATCTTGCATAACTAAAGGTTTGTACCCTTTGCCCCACATCTCCCCAATTCCCCATTCCCTCAGTTCCTGGCAGCCTCCATTCTACTCTCTGCTTCCCTGAACTTGATTTTTTAGATTCCACATTTAAGTGAGAGCACGCAATATTTGTCTTTCTGTGTCTGACTTATTTCACTTAGCATAATGTCCTCCAGGTTTATTCATGTTGTTGCAAGCTTTTTTATGTATGAGTACTATTCTGTTGTGTCTCTTTCTTTGTGCATATATATAAATATATATATATTTTACATATATAAAGTATATATATATGAAACTCCATCTCAAAAAAAATGTGAGATATATATATATCTCTCTCTCTCACATTGCCCAGGCTGGAGTGCGATGGCATGATCTTGGCTCACTGCAACCTCTGCCTCCCAGATTCAAGTGATTCTCCTGCCTTAGCGTCCCAAGTAGCTGGGATTACAGGCATGCACCGTCATGCCCAACTAATTTTGTAATTTTAGTAGAGATGGTGTTTCTCCATGTTGGTCAGACTGGTCTCGAACTCCCGACCTCAGATGATCCACCTGCCTCAGCCTCCCAAAGTGCTGGGATTACAGGCGTGAGCCACCGTGCCCTGCCTAGCACATTTTCTTTATCCATTTATTCATTGTTGGACATTTAGGTTGTTTCTATATCTTGGTAATTGTGAATAACACTACAAAGAACATGGGAGTGGAGATACTTCTTCAAAATCCAAATTTCATTTCCTTTGGACATATACCTAGTGGGAGTGACTAAACTTTTTTTGTGTGTGTGTGATAGGGTCTTGCTCTGTTGCCCAGGCTGGAGTGCAGTGGTGCCATCTCAGCTCACTACAACCTCTGCCTTCTGGGTTCAAGTGGTTCTCGTGCCTCAGTCTCCCAAGTAGCTGGGATCACAGGTGCCCACCACTACAACTGGCTAATTTTTGTATTTTCAGTAGAGTTGGGGTTTTACCATGTTGGTCAGGCTGGTCTCAAACTACTGACCTCAAGCGATCTGCCTGCCTTGGCCTCCCAAAGTGCTGGTATTACAGGCATGAGCCACGGCGTCTGGCCAGGAGTAACCAAACTTTTAAGGTGCACTTGTACTGATCCTATTTCTGTCTCTACTGATTTACCAATATGCCCATGTTCTTTCTCTGAGAGAGAATCCAATTGGTTGACCAGTCATTATTCAGTATGGAGCCTCTCTGTTGGGCAGACCTTTTATGACTATGTTCCAGAGACTATTTTCCCACCACAAGAGCCTGGGTAAGGGATCACTCTTTGAGCTAATCATCTGTGGTGGCGTTGGCAGGTGACACGTCCGTATCAGCATGGTGACTTTTGCTCGGGAAAACACTTTGGGCAGCAGCTCTGAAGAGGCTGCAAGCAGAGGAGGTGCTCAGTCCCATGCCCTGTACGTGCTCTTTCCCCCATCCCATACCCCTATCTTGGCCACTGAATGCAACTTTTGCACTAATTTTTTTTGAACAGTCGTTTGAGCAATTTTCGTCGTTCCCACTTAAAATTCACCAGCTGTGAAAATGTGTGAGAATGTAATCTAAACCATTCTGACTCTTCTGCAGAAGAGGAAGAAAAAAATAAGAACTCTTCCTACTTCAGTGTATGACTTAGAGCCTTTCACATTATTTAGGAAGATGTGGTCAGCTTATTTTACTGTGAATTGACTAGGGTTACAGTCATACATTATGTGTCTGGGTTTCATTTCCTCTGCAATGATCAAAATTCGTCTTAATAAAATTAAGACAGTGGAAAAATAAACTCTGTCTATTTGTAGACAACACATAAACTTCTTTTCATCGCACAAGAGTTCAGACAAGTTTAGTGACTATTTTTTTGTATAATCTATAGAGAAACAGAGAAGGTTAGTTATAGAGCTATATCATCATGTTCTTAAGCTGACCTAAATACTGAATTGGTCATTTTTTAGTCCAGCAGTTTGGTCATACAGCCCTAGTTATCTTTCATAATGTTATGTGGTACCTACCACTCTGAATGGTGTGCTATGCTCAAAAGTAAACCAGGCTGGGCTCAGTGGCTCGTGTGTGTAACCCCAGCACTTTGGGAGGCAGAGGCAGCTGGATTACGTGAGGTCAGGAGTTCAAGACCACCCTGGTCAACATGGCAAAATCCTGTCTCTACTAAAAATACAAAAATTAGTCGGGTGCAGTGGTGTGTACCTATAATCCCAGCAACTTGGGAGGTTGAGACATGAGAATCGCTTGAACCTGGGAGCTGAAGGTTGCAGTGAGTTGAGATTTTTCCACTTCACTCCAGCCTGTATGATGGAGTGAGACTCTGTCTCAAAAAAAAAAAAAAAAAAAAAAAAAGGACCAGTAGGTTGACCTCACTCTTTCATGCCTACTATTGGCTCCTTACTCACCTTTCCTCTGAAAGTATGCAGCAGAATTGGATAATGGGCTTTCCCGGGACGCTTTTGAGTTATGAGTCTCACCTTCCTGAACCTAGTTCTACAAAATGTGGATGTGGTGTCAAAGGTTTCTGTAAAATGACATATCTCAGTCTTTGTTCCACCTTGGGAGAAGAGCAGAAAAGAGATGAGAAAAATTGAAGCTTGAATTTGTTTTAACTAGAGAATTCAAGTTGTCAGAATCAAGAAAACTTCAAATATTGGATTTTTCAACTTTGATTATTCATTGGAACCAATCACCAGAGGGCTATGTTTTCTTTTTTTATTTTTATTTATATATATATTTAGAGACAGAGTCTTTCTGTGTTGCCTAGGCTGGAATGTGGTGGATATTCACAGGCCTGATCATGGTACACTACAGCCTTGAACTCCTGGGCTCAAGTGATCCTCCTGCCTCGGCATCCTGAGTAGCTGGGACTACATGTGAGTGTCACCATGCTCGGCCAGAACTACGTTTCAAACACTCACACTTTAGTGCCAACCTGAGGATTCCAATGTCAAAGTCAAGGGTGGAGATTGGCATGTGTTTATATTTTAAGTTTCTAATGGTAAATTGATACTTAGGCAGGTTTGAGAACCAGTAACTTGGATGACAGGTTTATAATTTGCTTTTTTCCCTCCTCCGTTAGTAAGCAAGAGTTTTATTTCACTAAATGATAGACAGCACACATTGGTGCTATCCCTGCCTTAGGAGGAGAAAAGTTGGTTTTCAAGAGTAACCTACTCAATCCACCACAGCCCTTGAAAGAAAAGTGTGCGGAATCAACAAAACAGAATCATCCAACAACAAAGCGGCCTGACTTTGGATATTTACTTCCCTCAGAAATTCTTGTGTTTCCATATCACTTCTGTTTCTTATTGTGTTTATTTCGGGGAAACATCAATTACAGATGTTTGGTATAGTATTACATATGGGACTTCAATTGAATTCTTGAGAAAGTCAAAACAAATGGAAATACTACTCAGTAATTAAAAGAAACAAACCATGTACATACAACAGTAGGAAAGAATCTTAAAAATATACTACAAGTAAGAATTCAGACATAACATGTTATATATTGCCTAAATTACTCATGTGACATTCTAGAAAGTACAAATGTACAGATCAATGGTCTCCAGGGGCTGGGAGTGGGAGAGAGGGACTGACGCAAAAAGGCGAAAGGAATTTTCTGAGGTAATGGAAATGGCTATGTCTTCCTTTAATCTAGTACATGATGTTTACTGGAGGACAATATGGCCTAGGTTGTTGAAGCAATGCTTGAGTGTCACGTGAAGTTTCAATGCTGGGTTAAACTGTATTCTTTCTTCTGTTTGATCAAGTCTACTGTTGAACCCCTTATCTTAATTTTTTAGGCTACTATAACAAAATATCTCAGACGGGGTGGTTTATAAACAATAGAAATGCATTTCTGACAGTTCTTGAGGCTGGGAAGTTCAAGATCATGGTGCTGACAGATTTGGTGTTTGGTGAGGGTCCAGTTTCTGGTTCATGGATAACATCTTCTTGATATGTCCTCACAGAGTGGAAGAGATAACCTAGCTGTCTGGGGTCTCTCATATAAGGGCACTAACCCCAATCTTGAGGAGCCTGCTTTGAAGACCTAATAACCTCCTAATCCCCAATATTATCATCTTGGGGATTAGAATTTCAATAAAGAAATTTTGGGGGTGGGACACAAACATTCAGACCATGGCACACTGAAATGCAACTTTGCATTTTTTCCTTCCTTTGAGACCCTGGCAAACAACCATTGTTATATTTTCTACTTCTATGAGTTTAACTGTTTTAGATATCTCATCTGAGTGGAATCATGTGGTATTTAATATTTGTCCGGCTAATACTGGTTTATTTTATTTAGTATAATCTCCTGAAGGTGCCTCAAGGTTCCTTTTGTATAGCATGATTTCCTCAAGGTTAGGATTTATAACAGGATTTCCTTCTTTTTTAAGGCTGACTAATATATCTTTGTATATATATATACACAAATGTGTATACACACACACACACACCCCCCTATATACTACGTTTTCATTTTTTTGAGACAGGGTCTCACTCTGTTGCCCAGGCTGGAGTGCAGCAGCACCATCTCTGCTCACTCTTACTACAACCTCTGCCTCCCTGGGTCAAGCGATTCTCCTGCCTCAGCCTCCCAAGTAACTTAGATTACAGGCGCCTGCTGCCATGCCCAGCTAATTTTCATATTTTTAGCAGAGATGGGGTTTCACCATATTGGTCAGGCTGGTCTTGAACCCCTGACCTCAGGTAATGTGCCTGTCTCAGCCTCCCAAAGTGCTGGGATTACAGGTGTGAGCCATCACACCTGCCCTATAATATCTTTTCTTCTTTTCTTTTCTTTCTTTTCTTTTCCCTTCTTCCCTTCCTCCCTCCCTCCCCCTCTTTCTTTGTTTCTTCCTTTCTTTCTTTTTTCTTTCTTTCTTGTCTTTCTGCCTTCCTTCCTTTCTTTCTTTTCTTTCTTTCTTTTCTTTCTTTCTTTTCTTTCTTTCTTTTCTTTCTTTCTTCCTTGTCTTTCTTCTTTTCTTTCTTTCTTTTCTTTTCTTTCCTTTCTTTCTTTCCTTTCTTTTCTTTTCTTTCCTTACTTCCTTCTTTCCTTCCTTCTTTCTTTTTTTTCAGAGTCTTGTTCTGTCACCCAAGCTGGAGTGCAGTGGTGCGATCTCAATCTCAGCTCACTGTAACCTCTGCCTCCCAGGATCGAGCAATTCTCATACCTCAGCCTCCTGAGTAGCTGGGATTACAGGCACGTCCCACCATGCCTGGCTCTCTCTCTCTCTCTCTCTCTCTCTATATATATATATATATATCTATATATATTTTTTTTTAGTAGGGATGGGATCTCGCCATATTGGCCAGGCTGGTCTCAAACTCCTGACCTCAAGTGATCTGTCCACTTCAGCCTCCCAAAGTGCTGGGATTACAGGCGTGAGTCACCACACCTTGCTACTACATATTCTTTAACCATCCATCTGTCGAAGGACATTTAGGATGTTTCTACCTCTTGGCTGTTATGAATAATGCTTCATTGAACATGGGAGTGCAGATACATCCTATTTTCAGTTGTTTTGAATAAACATTCAAAAGTGGTATTGCTGGATCACATGGTAGTTCTATTTTTAATTTTTGAGGAACCTTCAAACTGTTCTCCACAGTAGCTGCACCATTTTACCTCCCCACAAACAGTATATTAAAGTTCTAACTTCTTCACATCCTTGTCAACACTTGTTATTTTCTGTTTTATTTAATGGTACTATCCTAACAGGTGTGTAGTAATATCTCATTGTAGATTTGATTTGCATTCCTCCCATAATTAGTGATGTTGAACATGTTTTCATAAATCTGTTGGCCATTTGTATGTCTTCTTTGGAGAAAGGTTTATTCAATCCTTTGCCCAATTAAAAAAATGGGTTGTCAGTTATTTTTGCTATTGAGTGGTAAGAGTCTCTTATATATTTTGAATATTAATCCCTTATCAGATATATGGTTTGCAAATATTTTCTCCCATTCCATAGGCTGACTCTATTGATAGCTTCTTTTGCTACACAGAAGCATTTTAGTTTGATGGTGTCTCACTTGTCTATTTTTGCTTTTGTTGCCTGTGGTTTTAGGGTCACATCTGAGAAATCAATGTCAAGACCAATGTTATCAAGGTTTTTCCCTATGTCTTCTTATAGAGTTTCTATAGTTTCAGGACATATATATATAAGTCTTTAATCGATTTTGAGTTGATTTTTGTGTATGGTGTAAGATAAGGGTCCAATTACATTTTTTGCATGTGAACAATGTTTTCTCATTTTTAAAAGTTGAGCATTGAAATCTCCCACTGTTATTGTATTGCTATTTCCCTATTCAGTTCTATCAATGTTTGCTTCGTATAATTAGGTCCTTGGATGTTGGGTGCATGTATGTTTATAACTGTTTATCTTGGTGGTGAATTGACCTTTTTATCATTAAATAATGTCCTTCTTTGTCTTTTGTAATGATTTTTGACTTAAAGTCTATTTTATCTGTCTTTGAGTCCACTGATTCTTTCTTCCGCTTGACTAAGTCTGCTGTTAAAACCCTTATCTTAATTTGTTGGGCTACTATAACAAAACACCTTAAACTGTGTTGCTCATAAACAACAGAAATTTGTTTCTCAAAATTCTGGAAATTGGGAAGTCCAACATCAAGGTGCCAGCAGATTTGGTGTCTGGTGACTTCCTTCGTAGAGGAACATCTCTCCACTGTAACTTCACATTGTATTCTGCAGCTCCAGAATTTTTGCTTGATTCTTTTTTGTATTTTCTGTCTCTTTGTTGACATTCTCATTTTGTTCATGTATCATTTTCTTGAGCTCTTTAAGCATCTTTGTAACATTATCTTGACTTTTTTCAGTCAATTCATATACCTCTGTTTCTTTAGAATCATTTTTTGGAGGTTTATTTTGTTCTTTTTGATTGGGCCAGGCTTTCTGTTTCTTTGTATGCCTTGTAATTGTGTTGGGATCCACACATTTGAAAAAACAGCCACCGCTTCCAGTCTTTATGGTCTGACTTTGAACAGGAAAATACCCTCACCAATTATCCCAACTAGAGATTCTGGGGATCTCTCAAACTTTTTCTGGGGGTGCATTATCTCTGTATTTGAGCACGTAAATTCTGAATTAAAGGGATTTGCCAGTTCATTTTTGCAGGTGCTCATAATCTCTTGCTCCCTCTGGTGTCTGTCTGCAACACTGAAGGTTTTCTGGAGCTGCTTCAAGCTGCCCCATTCTCTTTTGGTTTTAGCAACCTCCAGGCTTCTAGCATATTCCAGGTCCTGTCAGTGCTCTGAGTCTAGTGATACAGAAACCAGTGCCTTGGACAGCCCCCAGAATCGTTGAAACATGGACATACATGGAATTCTTCTCTTTCTACCTCAAGGAGGAGGCTGTGGAGCTGTGTTGGCCTCTATCTGCTATACCACAGTTCCTCCTGAGCAGTATCAAGCTACCCAATTCTTTTGTTTTCAGTGGTCCCTATACCTCTGTATTGTCAGGTCCCGTCAGTGCTCTGAGACAGGTGAGAAAGAAACCAGTCCCTTGGCAGCTCCCCGCAAAACCAGAACATTGAACACATGCTCCAACACTTTTCCTCCCCAGGGAAAAGCCAGGAGGTGGTGGTTTTCTCCTACTTATTTTGCACTGAGCCAGGAAGACTGAGTACATCAAGTGAGTGCTGCAAATCTTCACCTTTGTTCTCAGCAGCCTTCAACCTGACACTCTTTCCTGTCTGCACTTAGATTCAGGCAAGACAGAAACCAGTCCCTTAGGGTCTGAATGTTGGATGTACTGTCTAGCCTTCTCTTTCCCTCCCCAAGCAGAAGCCAGGAGCTGGAAGTTTTCTCCTAATCATTCACTCTGAAATGGGAGAAAGGACTATGGTGAGTGAGTGAGTGCCATGAGTTTTTCTACTGTCTTCAGTGAGGCTGGTTTTTCCTTCCCTTGAAGTGCAGGAACCTCCTAACTGGTTTCTGGTTTTCTTATAAAGCGAATTGATTTATGTTTTCTTGTTGATTCAGTGTCTCCCTGCGGGGAAGCGGAGTCTGGCGCTTCCTACTCTGCTATCTTGCTGACATAACTCCTTAGACGTTTTGTATCTTGTGGTTTGCATCTTAATTTGCCAACACTCAGCAAAGTGTAACTTTTACTGTATGAAAATTATACATAATTATGTATGTAAATTATACTTCAATGAATATGACTTAAAATAAACTAATAAAAAGATTAATGTAACAAAAAGTTTTTAAAAATCCAAACAACGATATAACCTAAACTCTCCTGGATATTCTCCCTCGATACTCAGCAATTTATATATCATTAAGTTCCATTTAGAACATGGCTTTGGTATGGATAAAATTTTCTTTATATTTTTTGGTAGAGATATGATCTTTGCCATGTTAGTCAAGCTGGTCTTGTACTCCTGGGCTCAAGCAATCTGTTCACCTCAGCCTCCCAAAGTGTTGGGATTACAGGCGTGAGCCACTGAAATAGGCCAAAATTTTCTGATGTAAGGTCTGTGCTTACCTCTGATTTAAATTTTTTTCTTTCTATTCTCAAGTACAATTTTAACCAAATTCTAAAATTTTCAATACCACGGAGAAGTTATCATAGAGGGTTCATCATTTCTAAATAAAAAGTAAATTTCATTCTACATTCATCACTGCATTCTCAATGCCTAAAAAAATGTCTGTTACATAATAACATTCAGTAATTAAAAAAATATATAAATGAATAGAATGTCCTTTGACAATTCACTGTCAAAATGGTTCAGAAAATTAGGCTTCAGAGTTAGCTCCTGTTTTTGAACCTTGACTTTGCCAGTTAGAAGCTGTGTGACCTTGGATAGTCTGAGGCTCATTACCTCTGTTTGCAAAAGGGGATAATAATAATGCTTATGTCACATGCAATGTGCTTGGCTTAATGAAAGGTTAAGAAATGACACATTTCCCTTGTCTAAGTGTAGCTATTCAAATAATAATTTCTCATCAATTCTTTTCTACACATTTCCTTAATTGGTTGATTACTAGCAATCTGTGTTCATTCCAATCAATTTTGAGGAGACTTGAAATGCGAACTAAACTGTTTCTTTACAGCATTTTACTTTTACTCTCAAATATAATTACATTACTCATTTCCACTTTTAGTAGTTGATAGAATCTAGCAAATGACTAACCTAAACTAGGCCTTCAATAAATGTCGTGTTCCTTATTCACACATTTATACCCACTGTCGTTCATGTTCTCAAAGCTCTTCACTTGGCACAAGAACTACTTAGAGTGGAGCCATCTCATCTCATCTATTCCTATCTCATTCCACTTGCTTTCCTGTTCACAAGCCTGACCCTAGCAGGCTTCTTGTCTGATTTCCTCTTGTTTCTCCAGTTCTAGTTTCCAGGAGGCTCCAGCCTCTGGCTCTGTTATCTTGGGCTCCTCACCTTAGCTCTCCTTACAACCACTATTACTGTTGAATCATAGGACATCTTTCTTCTCCATGCCTCACCCACCATCCACTGTCATAAAAGAAAAGCAACAATTGATATCCTGCAGGCCCAGGCGTTGAATGTGTTTATTCTATTTGCTTCAAGATGTTGTTTTATTTCTATTAAAAATAATTTATTATATTTGTATGTATAGTATATTATTAAATGTATTTATGTTGTAGGAAATACTGGGTTCTTGTCACACGACCAGGAAAGATTGTTACACGCGTCTGTGTGAAAAGACCACCAAACAGGCTTTGTGTGAGCAAGAAAGCTTTTATAATCACCTGGGTACAGGCAGACTGAGTCCAAAAAAGGAGTCAGCAAAGGGAGATAGGTGTGGGGCAGTTTTATAGGATTTGAGTAGGTAGTGGAAAACTACAGTTAAAGGGGGTTGTTCTCTTGCAGGCAGGGGTGGGGGTCACAAGGTGCTGGGTGGGGAGCTCAGGAGCTGTCAGGAGAAGGAATGTCACAAGGTCAATTGATTAGTTAGGGTGGGGCAAGAACAAATCGTGATGGTGGAATGTCATCAGTTAGGGCAGGAACTGGCTGTTTTCACTTCTTTTGTGGTTTTTCAGTTGCTTCAGGCCATCTGGATGTATTCATGCAAGTCACAGGGGATATGATGGCTTAGCTTGGGCTCAGAGGCCTGACAAAGATTAGGCTTGCAGACACTTTAAAGGGTGAGGAGGAACAGAATGTATTGGCTAAAAAGGAAAAACAACAGCGAAATGTGATGAAGCCCTGCTTACAGGCTCTCCACCTCACCAATTGAATTCCAGGTTTCCACACAGGAACAGGAGGGGCCAGGCTCCTCCCGACTGCAAATGGCCTAAGCTTCCGTGGCTCCACCCCATTCTCCCAGTGCGCAGGCTGGTTGGAGATGCTCTGGTGGCCCCTTTATACTTGGCTGTCTCCTTCATATATAGTAATTTATAATATTTAGCATTTCTATAATAATTTAATGTATTTCTCTGGCAAATAGTTAATATACTTATCACAGAAAGACAATATTACAGATATTGTTGAAGCTCCCCCTTCTCTGTGAATCTAAAAGTTTTCTTTTGGAACTAAAACTTTGCTCATTGTTCCAGAGTGATGCATGTGTGACTGAAAATTACTTGGTAAAATTTAAGAGCTCCTAAAAAGTGTGGTGCTGAGATCAGCTTAGGAGTCCTTCTCTTCTCTCTGTCTTTGAAGCATGTCTACCAGAAGCTTCTGGTAGGGGGACACACTATGAGAATTACTTACAGTTTTACTCCTATTCTAATTATCCTCACTTAACGCAACTCAAAATTTGCATAAATCAACAAAGCTTCAGAATGCATTTCTGCTGCTCTACAATAAGACCTGGAGACTGACACTCACTTCTGTACGATAAAAGCAGGCAGATGATTTAGCTTTATTGAACCATAAACTTTTGTGAGAGAACCGATTTCCTTTGTTTTCATTCTTCCCCTTTTAGGAAAGGCAGGTTTTTATTTGTTTGTTTTATAGCAAAATATTACATCAGTTTTTCTTGAGATGAAGGCAAAATTAGCAACAAAGTTTTCTTGATCTTGTAAACCCTCCATCTGAATAGGAACCTAATGCTGGAGACACCTGACACTTCATTTCCAGTAGAGTTAGGGCTAAGCAGGAATTGATATGGGCAGGAGGGGATGGAAAAAAAGATCCTAAGAAATGCAAGGGGTCTGAGGCTATCCCTTCTGAAGCACATTCCATTCCAGACAGAAAGGTGATAGGAAAATGGAAGGACTATTTTAAAGGAATGGCTCTCAAGCTTTAATCTATATCAGAAAATATAGATTGCTGAGTCCCATCATCAGAGTTTCTGAAGCCTTAGGCCTGGGGCCACTGGAGAATTAAAATTTCTAACACATTTTCAGGGGACACTGGTGTTACTGGTCTGGAGACCACATTATGAGAACCACTGTTTTATAGCAATCCCAATACTCCATGTCTATGCATAAATGCATAACATAAGATTCTCTTTGTGTAAAAAACTGAACCTCTGTACGCTTCCGGATATTATTGTCATAACTATGGGTTACACATTGCAGTGGGATCATTTTAATTCCCTTAAAATATTTTAACCTGTGTTCAAAAACAAAACTCTTGGCATGAAACTTAAGCCATCAAAGCCTCAGCTTCCACAGTCAAGGCTCTTTTAGAATTTGTCTGGTGAAAACTAGACTGCCCCCAAAAAGCCAGGCTCCCTTTTATCACTGACCTTTGCTTGAGTCACTTTCTAGACATTATTAGATGGCAACAAAGAATGGAAAAGCACAAATTAAACTGATATCCCATGTGCTGACTGATCCAGATTCAAGCGGTAACAGAGATGACTAAAGAATGAAAATAAAATGGTTTCCTGTTGATAGCATCCTGGTCTTGCTGCATACTTGCTACTTTTGTGTTCTCATTATTAATACAGAAATTTCGGCCTCTTTAAAAAAGTATTGCATGTGAGTAGGGATCAATTGCTATAAAGTTGAATTTGCATAAGAAGCATGCTGTGTAACCCATGAAGCACATTCATCCTCACTGTAGTAATAATGCCTTTCTTATGTGCCAAGTGCCGTACGTTTTACAGGTGTTAATTCGTGTACTTCTCAGAATAACCCTGTGAAGGGGATACTACATTTATACAGGAGGAAACAGGCACAGAGAGGTTGAGGTATGTACTGAAGGTCACACGGTAAGTGGCGCAGCCAGGATGTTAGCTCAAATAGTCTGCATCCTGTCTGAGCTCTTAACCCCGAAGATATACGAGCCCTCATGGTCCCATAGACTCAGTTACTTTTATCTCTGGCTTCATGCCTTCAATTTCCCTTTTTTAAATTTTATTTTATTTTATTTTTGATACAGAGTCTTGCTCTGTCACCCAGGCTGGAGTGCAGTGGTGCAATCATGGTTCACTGCAGTCTCAACCTCCTAGGCTCAAACCATCTTTCCACTGCAGCTTTCTGAGTAGCTGGGACTACAGGCATGCCACCACGCAGGGCTTTTTTTTTTTTTTTTTTTTTTTTTTTTTTTGAGACAAGGTCTCGCCATGTTGCCCAGGCTGGTCTCTAACTCCTGGACTCAAGTGATCCTCCTGTCTCTGCCTCACCTCCTAAAATACAGGCGGGAGCCACCACTTCTGACCCCAGGAGTCTTGCTCTGTCACCCAGGCTGGAGTACAGTGGCGTGATCTTGGCTCACTGCAACCTCTGCCTCCCGCGTTCTAGTGATTCCCCTGCTTCAGCCTCCTGAGTAGCTGGGATTACAGGCGCCCACTACCACATCCAGCTACTTTTTGTATTTTTAGTAGAGACATGGTTAACCATGTTGCCCAGGCTGGTTTCGAACCTGTGACCTCAAGTGATCTGCCTGACTTGGCCTCCCAAAGTGCTGGGATTTCAGGTGTGAGCCACTGTCCCTGGCCCCAATTTCCCTTCTTGAAGCTCTGCCATCTTCCTATCTTCCTCATGTGCTCCACTGCTCAGTTTCAGAGTTGAGATGGACTGACCCAGTCATAATTTTTCAGTCCTTCCTAGTGTCTTCTCATAGCATGCGCCTAGTAGAGACAAGAGCACTCATCTTATGATACCACAATTAGTTGGTTACATACCCATCTTTTTGGGGGCACTCTTTAAGGGGAGACATCTTATCTTATTCCTCTTTTATATCCTCTACTACTTACACTAGACCTGGCATGCAGCAAAATGCCAATTAACTGAAGGTATATCACAACCATGTCTCCACACTCTTTATTTTCCTTCATTGCTTATTTTTCACAGGACTTAAACCTCTAATATACTATTTGCTTTTTAATTTAAAAAATTTTGTTTACTACTTGGCTGTAAGGCATGCTTATTTTGGCTTTAATAGATAGGACAATTTTCCAAAATGGTTGTGCCAATTTACAATCCTACCAGCAATGTATGAGATTCCAAACTGCTCCAAATCATTGTCAACCCTTGAAATTGACAAGTCATTTTTAATTTTAGCCATTCTGGTGTTGTGAGGTAGTGGTATTCAACTGTGGTTTTAATGTGCACTTTTCAATTAGCACCTTTTCATGTGCTTTGTGGCCATTTGTATGCCTGTACTGTGAAGAAGCTATTGTGCTCAAGCGCTTTGCCTACGTTTTAAAAAGTTGTGTTGTCTATCATTTTCTTATTGATCTATAGAAGTTCTTTATGTATTTTCTATATGAATTCTTTCTACACAAAATAATGTATATGTATATTTAAAATTGACTCAGCCAATTCACTCTTAATTTCTAATCAAAAAGTTAATTTTCTCTATAAAAAATAAATAATTGACTCAACCAATTCACTCCTGAGTTCAGAGAAATTAGTAATGTGATCAGTTATGTTAGAATATGTAAGAATGTTCATAGCAACTTTATTCCCAATATCCCCAAACTGGAAATAATAAAATGTCCAGGAGAACAATAAAAAATTATGGCATATTTATAATACAAAATATAATACAACAAAGAATAAATTTCAGTTATGTGCAGCTACATGGTAAATCTCAGATAAAATTTTGAGTGAAAGAAGCCAACACAAAACAGTACCTCCCATATAATTCCATTACTGTTTTTCTTATATATAATTTCATTAATTTTACGGAATGTAGTGTTTTGTGTCTGGCTCTTTCACTCAAAAAACTAATATATACTGATACAAATCAACGTAATAGTTATCTTTGGAGGGTTATTACTTTTAGAAGGGAAACAAGGAAACCTTCTGAAAGGCTGAAAATATCCTTTCTCTATCTTGATATGGGTATTGGTTACAAATATGTAAAAGTTAATTAAACTGATCTTAAGTTGGTATTTGTTATATCCCAGTTAAAAATAAAGTTTTTAAGGAATGTTTATATGTGTGTGTGTGTGTGTGTGTGTGTGTGTGTGTATGTATATGTGTATATATATATGTCCAGCACTGTGGCTCACGCCTATAATCCCACCACTTAGAGATCACCAATCTGGCGAGGCAGGTGGATCTCTTGAGCCCAGGAGTTTAAGACCAGCCTGGCCAACATGGTGAAATCCCATCTCTACAAAAAACACAAAAATTTGCTGGGTGTGGTGGTGCATGCCTGTAGTCCCAGCTACTCAGGACTGGGACTGAGGTCCCAAGAATCACTTGAGCCTGGGAGGTCAAGGCTGCAGTGAGCTGTGATTACACCACTGTACTCCAGCCTGGGTGAAAAAGTGAGACTGTCTCAAAAAAGAAAGTAATGTATTTATTTTCTGTCTCCTCCTTCTTGCCTCATGAGGGCCAGGACTTCTGACTATGATTGCATACCCAGTGTCTAGGGTAGTACCTGTTATATAGTAGGTGCTCAGTATTGAATGAATTGGCATGTTAATGCATGTATGCCTGCTCAATATCCTTATTGAAATAGCTCCCATTGTTAGACACAACCAGACTTTTACGTTTTCTCTACTTTCCTTCAAACATCTTCCTGGTTAATTAAATCACATTTAGAAAGGATTAGTCTGTAGAAAGAGCCCACAGAGAGGTTTATGTGAGACGGAAAACCACACTGGCATTGTTCTGAGAGGAGCTGCACAGGGATGTGCAGTTCTCAGGGCTTCAGGGAACCACAGCACATTTTCAGTGAACACGTCTAGACAGTTGAGTAGCTGAATCATATGCACAGTTACAGGAACCTGAAGAATCTTTGGCCTGTAATCAAAACCAGGAATTTAACAAGAGTTCAGCAATTAATCTATAAAAAGAAAGTGAAGAGGAAGAGTGAAATGTATACAAAAACTTGATATAAGACAAATGTGGTATTTTAAATTCTGTTGGGAACTTGACGGTTAGTTTGAAAAATAATACCGGCATAATTGGTTATGCAGAAAATAAGTTAGCTCCTTATTCACGCCTTGTATAAAATTAAATTCTGTATAGATTAAATATCCAAATGTAAGAAAGAAAATATTTAAAATATTTAAAAAATATTTAGGAGAACATACTTATATCTTTAAGTGTATGGGAGACACATGCTTTAAGCATTATAGGAAATCTAAAAGCCAGAAGAGAGAAGATGAACAGGTATTTTATATATATATATATTAGGAGTGAATATAAAAACGAGTCAATTTTCCTTGTAAATATAAAAGCTTTTAAAGATTGATAAGAAAGAAAATAATCTAAGAGAAAAATGTGCTAAATATTAACAGAAAATTCAAAGAAAAGCATGTAAGTAAAAATGTTAAATCTCCTTAGCAGTCATAAAAATACAAATTAAAACAAGATGACATTATTTTATCCATAATTGGCAACAATAATTTGTTTTTTCATTTTCTTGGTTCTATAGGGCTTTTTGAACATACCCATTAAATGCCTTTGGAAGAGGCCAGGCATGGTGGCTCACACCTGTAATCCCAGCACTTTGGGAGGCCGAGGCAGGCTGATTAGTTGAATTCAGGAGTTCTAGACCAGCCTGGCCAACATGGTGAAACCCTGTCTCTACTAAAAATACAAAAATTAGCTGAGCATGGTGGTGCCCACCTGTGGTCCCAGCTACTCAGGAGGCTAAGGTGGGAGCATCGCTTGAACCCAGGAGGTGGAGGCTGCAATGAGCTGAGATTGTGCTGCTGCACTCCAGCCTGGGAGACAGAGTGAAACTCTATCCTCAAATAATAAAAAATAAAATAATAATAATAATACATGTCTTTGGAGGAGTAAACTGGAATTTAATGTTTCCTCTGAGAATTGGAGGACTAATGTTGAAAACTTCAAATAAGTAGTTCAGGCTAGAAACGTGACAAAGAAGAAAGGCAGCTGCTTAAAAATATAAATGCAATGCCT
Source organism: Macaca mulatta (assembly GCF_049350105.2). NCBI lineage: Eukaryota > Metazoa > Chordata > Mammalia > Primates > Cercopithecidae > Macaca > Macaca mulatta. The sequence continues at coordinate 103,771,149 of NC_133419.1, read as the reverse complement.
CAGCCTCTCTCCTACTGCTAGCTTACCGGATGAAACCCACTTTGAGATTCTGCTTTTAAATGCCCTGCCTCCACAACCTCCATACATTCTTGCCTCCCAATATTTACTAGGAACAAAATCTTAAAGGAATGTTTTTTATTTACCACTTATTAAGTAAAAGTAGACAAAACTTGGAACTAAGGCAAAGAGAAGATAGCATGTCCTCTTTTTAACGTTTATGTTTTTATTATTTTTTATTTGAGACAGGGTCTCACTTTGTTACAGCCCAGGCTGGAGTGCAGTGGCACAATCTCCACTCACTGTAACCTCCACCTCCTGCAGTGAAGCTATGCTCCCTCCCTCCTCACCTTCCCAAGTAGCTGGGATTACAGGAGCCCACCACCATGTCCAGCTAATTTTTGTACTTTTAGTGGAGACAGGGTTTCGCCATGTTAACCAGGCTGGTCTTGAGCCCCTGGCCTCAAGTAATCTGCCTGCCTCGGCCTCTCAAAATGCTGGGATTGCAGGTGTGAACCACTACACTTGGCCAGCATGTCCTTTTGATTGTGTTACTGAGCTTTGCATAACTGGTCGACCCAAGGATTGATCCTTTAGGGGAAAGTATTATTATTTGACTTGCTATTCATTACTTATTAAAAGTCTAAACTTTGTGAAGTTACATATTAACTTATAAGTTTTTGCCTGTTAGCAAAATGAATGATTTCTGTTCAATAGAAAAGATAACCGTAATGATTATGGTTTTATTGTCCTGTAGGATATTAACCAATTTTTAAACCTAACCTAAACTTATTCTAACATTCTTTTTCAAATTCCTATACATACTGAGTTTCTCAAATATTCTTTGGACCAGCTTTATCATCATGCTAATTCTCTCATTAATGAATTGAACAAATCCTCATATAAGCCATGTTTTGAATTTTTTGAAAATATCCTTTGGCCAGGCATGATGACTCATGCCTGTAATAACGACACTTTGAGAGGCTGAGGAAGGAGGATCACTTGAATTCAGGAGTTGGAGACCAGCCTGGCCAACATGGCAAAACCCTGTCTCTACCAAAAATAAGAAAATTAGCCAGGCATGTTAGTATGCCCTTGTAGTCCCAGCTACTTAGGAGTCTGAGGTAGGAGGATGGTTTGAGTACGGGAGACAGTTAAAATAACTTTTATCAAAAGCGCAGGTAATAACGATTGCTGGTGAGGATGTGGGGAGAGGGAAACTCTTGTACACTGCTAGAAAGACCAGCATAGAGTACAGACACTAGGAAGAACAGTATGGAGATTCCTCAAAAAATTAAAAACAGAGGTACCATATGATGCAGCAATTCCACCACTGGGTATATATTCAAAAGAAAGAAAATCAACATATCAAAAAGACATCTACACTCTCATTCTATTAGTCCATTTTTATGCTGCTGATAAAGACATACCCAAGACTGGGCAATTTACAAAAGAGAGAGGTTTACTGGGCTTGCAGTTCCAGATCACTAGGTAGGCCTCACAATCATGGCTGAAGGCAAGGAGGAGCAAATCACATCTTACGTGGATGGCAGCAGGCAAAGAGAGAACTTGTGCAGTGCAACTCCCATTTTTTAAAACCATCAGACCTCATGAGACCCATTCACTATCATGAGAACAGCATGAGAAAGACCTGCCCCCATAATTCAATCATTTCCTACCAGGTCCCTCCCACAACACATGGGAATTATAGGAGCTACATGATGAGATTTGGGTGGGGACACAGAGTCAAACCATATCACCCATGTTTACTGTGGCACTATTTACAATAGTGACAATATGGAATTGACTTAAGTGTCCATCAATAGATGAATAGATAAATAAAATGTGGTATATATACAGAATGGAATCTTATTCAGCCAAAAAAATTAAATCCTTTGACCATGTTTGATTATGGTAAAAAAAAAAAAAAAAAAGAAATCCTGTCATTTGCAGAAATATGGATGAAACTGGAGGTCATTATGTTAACTGAAATATTGCATGTTCTCACTCACATATGGGACCTTAGAAAGTAGATCTCTAGCAAAGACCTAAATGCCCATCAATGGTAGACTGGATAAAGAAAATGTGGTACCTATACACTATGGAATACTGATATGGCTTAGCTGTGTCCCCACCCAAATCTCACACTGAATTGTAATAATCCCTAAATGTCAAGGGTGGGGCCAGTTGGAGAAAATTGAATCATTGGGATGGTATCCCACATACTGTTCTTGTAGTAGTGAATAAATCTCACAAGATCTGATGATTTTATAAATGGGAGTTCCCTTGCACAAACTCTCCTGCCTGCCACCATGTAAGATGTGACTTTGCTCCTCATTTGCCTTCCACCATGATTGTGAGGCCTCCCCAGACATGTGGAACTGTGAGTCAATTAAACCTCTTTCGTTTATAAATTACCCTGTCTCTGCTATGTCTTTTTAATATTGGGATGGAGTCTTGCTCTGTCACCCAGGCCGAAGTGCAGTGGCATAATCTTGGCTCACTGCACACTCCACCTCCTGGGCTCAAGTGATTCTCCTGCCCCAGCCACGCAAGTAGCTGTGATTACAGCACCTACCACCATGCCCAGCTGATTTTTCTGTATTTTTAGTAGAGATAGGGTTTCACCATGTTGGCCAGGCTGGTCTCAAACTCCTGACCTCAAGTGATCCACCTGCCTTCGCCTCCCAAAGTGCTGGGATTATGGGCATGAGCCATTGCACCCAGCTCAGGTACGTCTTTATTAGCAGAATGAGAACAGACTAATATAGTAAATTAGTACTGGTAGAGTGAGGTGCTGCTGTAAAGATACCTGAAAATCTGGAAGCAACTTTGAAATTGGGTAGCAGGCAGAGATTGGAATAGTTTGGAGGGCTCAGAAGAGGACATAAAGATGTGGGAAAGTTTGGAACTTTCCAGAGACTTGTTGAATGGCTTTGATCAAAATGCTGATAGTGATATGGATAATGAAGTCCAGGTTGAGGTGGTCTCAGACGGAGATGAGGAACTTGTGGGAACTGGAATAAAAGTGACTCTTGCTATGTTTTAGCCAGGAGAATGGGAGCATTTTGTCCCAGCCCTGGAGATTTGTGTAACTTTGAACTTGAAAGAGATGATTTAGGGCAACTGGTGGAAGAAATTTCGAAGCAGCCAATCATTCCAGAGGCGACGGGTGCTGTTAAAAGCATTCAGTTTTATGTATTTACAAAGATAGGTTTGTATTTGGAACTTATGTTTAGAAGCAGAGCATCAAAGTCTGGAAAATAGGCTATATGGTCTTTGTTGCAACTACTCAACTCTGCCACTGGGGGCTGGGTGTGATGGCTCACACCTGTAATCTCAGTGCTTTGGGAGGCCAAGGCAAGAGGATCACTTGAGGTCAAGAGTTCAAGGCCAGCCTCATCAACATAGTGAAACCCCCACTCTACTAAAAAAAAATACACAAATTAGCCAGGTATGGTGGTGTGCACCTGTAGTCCCAGCTACTCAAAGACTGAGGCAGGAGAATCTCTTGAACTTGGAGGTGGAGGCTGCAGTGACCAAGAGCATGCCACTGCACTCCAGTTGGGGCAACAGAGTGTATTAGTCCATTTTCACACTGCTGATAAAAAAGTGGACTTACAGTTCCACTTGGCTGGTGAGGCCTCACAATCATGGTGGAAGGTGAAATGCAAGTCTCATATGACAGCAGGCAAGAAAAGAAGAACTTGTGCAGGGAAACTCCCCCTTTTAAAGCCATCAGATCTTGTGAGACACATTCACCATCAGGAGACCAGTGCAGGAAAGACTCACCCATAATTCAATCACCTCCCACTGGGTTCCTCCCACGACACATGGGAATTGTGAGAGTTACAATTCAAGATGAGATTTGTGTGGGGACATAGTCAAACCATATCACACAGCAAGACTCTGTCTCAAAAAAGAAAAGAAAGATCAACTCTGCCCTTGGAGAAAGAAAGCAGCCACAGACGATATATAATTGAATGAGTATGACTGTGTTTCAATAAAACTTTATTTGTAGATACTGATATTTGAATTTCATATAGTTTTCATGTGTCTCTGTGTATTATTTTTATTTTTCAACCATTTAAAAATGGAACCTGGGTCAGTGACATGTGCTGTCATCCCAGTACTCAAGAAACTGAGGCATGAGGATCACTTGAACCCAATCGTTTGAGACCAGCTTAGGCAATGTGGTAAGACCCTGTCTCAAAAAAAAAAAAAAAAAAAAAAAAAGAAAAGAAAAGAAAAGGAAGGAAAAACCCAACAACAATAAAATAAAATAAAATAAAACTGTAAGGACCATTCTTAGCTTGCAGGTTGGATTTGGTCTGTGGCCCATAACTTGTCAAGCCATGTCTTTCTATGGGGTTTACAGTTCATATAATTCTTTACTAAGTCATTTTCAGTCCAAATTGTTACTTTTTTATGTCAAGGTCTTGTATCTTTAATTGGGTTGTGAGTTTTCTGAGGGAAAGCATCTCATACTTATTTGTAAATGCTCTAAAGACCAAGTTCATTGGTTAAAAGCAAGTGTGATAAATGTTGATTAGAAGAATCTATTTTGCCCATGATGATCTTGATCATGGGGAGCTGTGGATGGTGGGAGAAGATTGGTGCTTCTAGTATGTGGAAGGTCTAGGCAGAAACAGTGGGAACAGAAGCCTCAGGAAAATCCTTGAAAGACAGCAAGAAAATGGAGTTGGATGCAATATTGAACTTTAAGATGGAGAGAAACTAGGAAGTAGATGTCTCATTTTCATCCAAGCCATGAAATCAAAGTGAAGTCAGGCAGTAAAACCAAACTCCTGTGCAGCTGCATTTCTGCATTGCTCTAGTATGTCTTTCTGGATCAAAAGAGTCACAAGGGAATTACTGAGCATTTCTAGAACTGGTCCTTTGGCTAAAGTGCACCTTTGACCTGGTGCTCCAATGGACTCTTCAAAGCGCAATTTGGGATTCATCATTTCCAAAAAGCCTTTCCCACTTTCCACTTCATCCCCATTCCCAACACAGATACAAACACACACACACATACTGCCTTGACAGGCCTCCTCTAGCGCAGGGGGTTTCTCTCTTTCTGTTTATTGTTCCTCAGACAGTGGCTGGTGCGCTGCAGGTATTCAATGAAGTTTTTTTGTTTGTCGGTTTTTTGGGATTTTTTTTTTTAAATTTTATTCGAGGTGGGGTCTCACTCTGTCACCCAGGCTGGAGTGCAGTGGTGTAATCTCAGCTCACAGCAACCTCCACCTCCCGGGCTCAAGTGATTCTCCCACCTCAGCCTCCTGAGTAGCTGGGACTACAGGGACATGCCACCACACCCAGCTTTTTGTAGAGATGGAGTTTCACTATGTTGCTCAGGCTGGTCTTGAACTCCTGGGCTCAAGTGATCCACCAGCCTCAGCCTCCCAAAGTGTTAGGATTACAGGTGTGAACCACCTGGCCCCTATTTTTTTAATGTAGTTTTAAAACAGAACTTCTTCAAATCCAGCCATTCAGAGAAGCACCTAGTTTTTAATGTGTTTTTATCTTGGTTGCCTAGGAGCAGGGAAGCAGGGAAAAAGGGAAAAAAACACTAAAGGCAGATTGTAGTGCAAATCCTCTGTAGATCCTTCTTTTAAACGCTAGAGCAGTGGTCCTCAAACTGCCATTGCTGGACTCCACCTCTAGAGTTTCTGATTCAGGAAGTCTGGGAAAGAAACCAACACTTTGCATTCCTAACACATTCCCAGGAAAGGCTGATGCTGCTGGTCTGGGACCACACTTTAAGAAACAGTGCTCTAGAACCTGAGCCCTACTACTGCCCTATACCATGAAGAAGTTTGGGAAGCTTGTCTTCTGACTTGGTGGCTTTCATTCCTATCATCTACATTCTCACTCCAACCTCAGATTTCTGAGGTTTCCTCTCAACCCCACATTATCATTGTTCTCTAGCTAGGTTGCTTTCAAACACCAAAAAGAAAAAGCACATGAGAAGGTTTCATATTGAAGTAAAAATAAATGGTAAAGCTTTTTTTCACATCAAAAAATTAACTTTTAAAAGGGAGTACAGACCAGGCACGGTAGCTTGCACCTGTAATCCCAACACTTCGGGAGCCCAAGACTGGAGGATCGCTTGAGCCTGGGAGTTTGAGACCAGCCTGGGCAATATAGTGAGACTCCACCTCTATAAAAAATAAAATGTAAAACTAAAATATTTTTTAAACACCGGGAGTACACTTGTGTAAGCTAATAAAATGAAACTCTAGGAAGAGAGCTTCAGAGTTTACGTAGGTGAAAAAGAAGCTTTGCCCACAGGAAATTACACAATCCAAGACACACCCACCACTTGGGGATACATCCATCTCAGGGCAGGTATTAAGGTATTAAAACCTTGCCTGGGTCATAATTTTAAGTCACTATCATTTGAAATAGCACATCTTGGGTTTTGCTTTTTGTAGGTATGTGGTGATAACTGGGACCACAAGCAGATATAAAGCAAAGTCACAATTCCCAGGAACATGAAAAGCAGGGAGATGGGACTGTGGCTGGGAGATGGCGCTATGGTTGGGAGTATCTGAGAGGCAGAGGGAGGTTAAGATCTGGAGAGATCAAAGGGCACAGGGGAAGAGAAAGTTCTTTGTCAGGAAGAAGTAACTGCAACAGTAAAGGAAGAGGGATAGGGATAGAAGGCTGGCAGTGTTGGCGGCAGGGAACCGTGGGAGAATAAGCAAGAAAAGGAGGAAGGGGTCAGATGGCAAGGACTTTGACAAGTGAAGAAATTTGACCTTGATAAACTGGGTTCTGACTGTATCTTATACAGTCTCCACAAGGTGACCAGAATGACGTTTCTAAATGTAAATTTGATCATGCCTTGCGTCTACTTAAATTCTTCAGTGGTGATTCTTCAGTGGTTCCCAGTGCTGTCAGGACTGAATTAGCACTCCTTAGCAGAATCTGGGCTCCTGCATTCCTCTGTAGTTCCCACTCCTGAAACATCCCTGACCCATCTCTCTCTCTCTCTCTCTCTCACACACACACACACACACCCCTCTGTGCTTCAGCTGTGTCAGTTGAATCCTCTTGGGCTTTGCACACTCTCTCTTGGCTTTGCACACTCTCTCACTTCTGTGGGTTTCGACTTCCTCACCCTCTGCCTTCCCTCACACTCTCACCTGGTTTAAGATTCTCTTTGACTTATTCTAGGACTCAGAAGAAGGGTGTAGCCAGGTGTGGTGGGACTCGCCTGTGGTCCCAGCTACTCAGGAGGCTGAGGCGGGAAGATCGCGTGAGCCCAGAAAGTTGAGGCTGTATGAGCTGTGGTCGCACCACTGCACTCCAGCCTAGGCAACAGAGTGAGCCCTGTCTCGAAAGAAAGAAAGAAAGAAAGAAAGAAAGAAAGAAAGAAAGAAAGAAAGAAAGAAAGAGAGAGAGAGAGAGAGAGAGAGAGAGAGAGAGAGAAAGAAAGAAAGAAAGAAAGAAAGAAAGAAAGAAAGAAAGAAAGAAAGAGAAAGAAAGAAAGAAGAAAAAAAGAAAAGGGTGTGTGCCCCACCTGTGTCCCTTCTAGGATCCATAACTCTCCATGGTTATTCCTGTAAAGCCCCTTGTGCAGCAAACAGAGGATACATCTTTATCGGTTGATTGTCATTATCTGTTTCCTTCTCGGTCTCCCCTATTACACTATGAGCCCCCCGAAAACGAGAACTGCATCCCTAGCACCTAAAACAATGCCTGACACACAGGCTGGAAATATTTGCGGAATTAACTTTGAAACAGTGATATTATTATTATTTTTTTATTTTATTTATTATTATTATTATACTTTAAGTTCTATGGTACATGTGCATAACGTGCAGTTTTGTTACATATGTATACTTGTGCCATGTTGCTGTGCTGCACCCATCAACTCGTCAGCACCCATCAACTCGTCATTTACATCAGGTATAACTCCCAATGCAATCCCTCTCCCCTCCCCCCTCCCCACTCCCCATGATAGTCCCTGGTGTGTGATGTTCCCCTTCCCGAGTCCAAGTGATCTCATTGTTCAGTTCCCACCTATGAGTGTGAACATGCAGCGTTTGGTTTTCTGTTCTTGTGATAGTTTGCTAAGAATGATGGTTTCCAGCTGCATCCATGTCACTACAAAGGACACAAACTCATCCTTTTTTATGGCTGCATAGTATTCCATGGTGTATATGTGCCACATTTTCTTAATCCAGTCTGTCACTGATGGACATATTTTTTTTAACGTATTGGAATTTTGAATTAAAATTAATCTATAAATTCAGAAAATACAGAAAAATACAAAGGAGGAAGTAAAAATTACTTGTAATTGTTCTGCTCTGAGATAACCTCTTTCAGTTTATTTTGAGAATATTTGAGAATTTTTGAGAAAAGGAACACTATGTAAAAAATTGAATGTATGAAAAAAATTCTGAAAACTGTGCGTCTCACAGAGAATGGAATTAAAAGACTGATTAGAACATTTAGGACTCAAGGTATGAGATGTTAAACTTATGGACTAGAAGGGACTAGACAAAGAACTAAGATGAATGTGATAAGTAATACATGAAACAACTGGACTTGAAAATTGATTAGAAGTGGTGGTGGGAGGGGAATAGAGTAAAGGAAGAGTATCGAGTGACCCTACAAGTTAACAAAATGTTTGTTAAGTAAATGAAAGAGTTGGAGATTGGATGAGTAGAGGTATTCTTCACTCTCTCTCTTTATCAAACATCTACTGGGCACATACTGCATCCCAGGCACTGGTCTAGGTACTGGCGATACATCAATGAACAAAACAGCACAACCTATAACCCTTCTGGAGCTTCAGGTATGGTGGTGAAAATTATGTTACCAGTTAGAGAAACAGGCAGAGTTAGAGTGGGAGATAAATTTCAACAGTTCTTTAAAGCATTTTGAAAGAGCCTGTATCTTCCTTTAATTCCCTGAACATATATGTAGACTGACAGGGGTAAAGCATATTCAGAGCTGCCACACCATAGTGAGATGGGGTCTTTCTGTCCAGCAAAGAGAGAAGACAGGTTGCTGGAGAGAGGGGAGTAGAAACCCGTAATTATGCAATGGCTGTTGTTAGGTTCGTGCCAGATGTGGATATGGGTGGAATTCCTTCTTGACAAAAACTGGAATTAGTTTATCTCTGAAAAGAAATCCCCTAATAAAAAATTTTATTAACAGTCAATAGTTGGAAAAGCCACAAAAAATTTAAGAAACTCCTGAAGAAAAACACTAAATAAGGTCAGGCACAGTGGCTCACTCCTGTAATCCTAGCACTTTGGGAGAACAAGGTGGGAGGATCGCTTCAGCCCAGGAATTTGAGACCAGCCTGGGCAACATAGTGAGATCCTTTGTCTACAGAAATTTAAAAGATCAGCCAGGTGTGGTGTTGCACACCAGTAGTCCCAGCTACTTGGGAGGCTGAGGTGGGAGGATCACTTGAGCCCAGGAGGTAGAGGCTGCAGTGAGCCATAACCACGCCACTGCACTCCAACCTGAGCAACTGAGTGAGACCTTGTGATATAGTTTGGCTGTGTCCCCACCCAAATTTCACTTTGAATTGTAGCTCCCATAATCCCCATGTGTTGTGGGAAGGACCAGTGGGAGATAATTGAATCAAAGATGCAGTTTTCTGATACCATTCTTGAGGTAGTGAATATCTCACGAGATCTGATGGTTTTATAAGTGAGAGGTGCCCTGAACAAGCTCTCTTTGCCTGCCTCCGTGCAAGACGTGACTTTGCTCCTCCTTCACCTTCCACCATAATTGTGGGGCCTCCCCAGCCATGTGGAACTGAAAAATATATATACATTTTTCTATGTATATATAAAATAAATCAATAAAAATTTTACTTAAAAGCATTCCAATTCCTTAACTAGTTGGTTGGCTACGACCAGTTATTAGGATGCTTTGAGCTTTGTGTTCCCTAATACCAACACCTTAGGGTCATTATGAGCTTGAAGAAATAATGTGTATAAAGTGTCTGGCCTACTTCTTGCCATACAAAATGCCCTCATTCGTGTGAGGTCCTCATTTTCTCCAATTTCCTTATTTTACACTTCACTAGGTTTTTGTTTTTGTTTTTAGACTAGGTCTCATTCTGTTGTCCAGGTTGGGGTGCAGTGGCATGATCACAACTCACTGCAGCCTCAGCCTTGACCTCCTGGGCTCAGCTTCTGAGTAGCTGGGACTACAGGCGTGAACCACCACACCTGGCTAATTTTTGTATTTTTTGTAGAGATGAGGTTTTGCCCATTGCCCAGGCTGGTCTCAAACTCTTGGGCTCCAAAAATCTGCCCACCTTGGCCTCCCAACGTCCTAGAACTACAGGTGTGAGCCACCACGCCTGGCCTTTCACTAGCTTTCTAGATATGAGTTCCTAATAAAGTCAAAGGGAGATACTACTGGACCCGATGCACCAAAGGCTGAAGAGCAGAAGACAGAACATCTGCGCCTCCAGGAGGAGCCAATGCCAGCCAGGCCCTGGGACTCCTGAGTAATAGGGAAAATGCGAAAGGATCCCCGTCATAATTGAAATGCGGCCAAACACTGCTGCTGAGGTGCCAATGATAATACAACGATGGGCAGCTGAAATTACAGGATTTGCTCACTGTGCAGATTTTCCCCACAGAAACATAGAGCGGTAAGTCAAACAGACAGCAACATGAAATAGCAAAACAGTGGGTTTTCCCAGGGATGATGATAGCAGGGAATTTGGGTTTACTTTTTGGTACCAGTCTTACAGGAATGTTTGGTTGACTCATTAAAATCCAATCAATGGCTATTTTCATGTGTGCCATCTTCTGACACAGGATTTGGGGAAGTGGACATATTCTCCTGTCAGCAGCGTGTGGTGTTAACTTGCTGTTCTTAACAAATTTTCTATTCTGAGTTTTCTATTTTCCCTAGTTTGATGCCGCCGAAGGTAACCTGGTCAATCAATGCTCACCTAGCAAGAGAATTTGTCTGCTCTAAAACTTCCCCTGGGTTACCCCATCTGAGGCTCAGGAACCCACCTGTTCATTCACCTCTGCCCTTGGGTGCCTGAGGCGGCACTGTGTGGTGCCAGCGTGGTTACCGTGGGGATCCCCTCCACATACACATCATTGGTTCAGTGTACACCCATTAACATCCCATCTTTTTGGGGTAGGAGGTTCTGTTTTCCATGCATACTGTGCCACCTTAGACACATATGGGTTGTATTTTGTTCTTTGCAGATATCTATTTTTCTTTTCTTTTTCTTTTCTGTTTTCTTTTCTTCTTTTTGACACAGGGTCTTGTTCTTTCCCCCAGGCTGCATGTAGTATTTCAATCACGGCTCAATGAAGCCTCAGCCTCCTGGGCTCGTGATCCTCCCACCTTAGTCTCCTTAATAGCTGGGACCTCAGGTGCACACCACCATGCCTGGATAATTTTCTTTCTTTGAGACAGAGTCTTGCTCTGTTGTCCAGGCTGGAATGCTGTGGCACAATTCTGGTTCACTGCAACCTTCGCCTCTCAGGTTTGAATGACTCTCCTGCCTCAGCCTCCCAAGTAGCTGGGATTACAGGCACCTGCCACCATTCCCAGCCAATTTTTGTATTTTTAGTAGAGATGGGGTTTCACCATGTTGGCCAGGCTGTTCTCGAACTCTCAACCTCAAATGATCTGCCCACCTCAGCCTCCCAAATAATTTTGGTATATTTTGTAGAGATAAGATCTTTCTATGTTGCCCAGGCTGGTCTCCCAGGCTCAAGCAATCCCCCTGCCTCAGTCTCCCAAAGTGCTGAGATTTCAGCTGTGAGCCACCAGCTCCCGTTTGTTCTTTGTGAGGTTTCTTAAATGTAAAGTAACAATTCCATCCACCTGTCACTGAAATAAGAGAACCCTTATTGTTTAAAACCACATATTAAACAAAAAGCTACTAGCTCCAAATGTGATAGCATATGTGTGGTTGGGTGACAAGGGTTCCAGCCTTGGTTCAGCAGAACCAAGAAACATAGAGGGGTCCTTGTCTGGTCCTGATGTCTTATGGTCTTGGACTTCCCTCTGACTTTCAGGGGACAGTGACGAATGAGACACAGATGTAGAAGCAGTGACATATGGAGTTCGAGTCCCTAACCTCAGCATCTCCAGCCCATTTCTTTATTATTACTACAGAAACAGGGGTGGCACTTAAAAAGGTTTCTGGTCTCTTGCCCCTCAGTCTGAGCATATGCCATAACTGCTCTTCCTACCCTATGAAGGTGGGAACAGACAGGTGAAGACTGCCCTTGGCTAGAGTTCGGGACTGATTTCTGCCCTTGAAACATAGGCTCACAGGCAAGCATAAGGGGTGTAGGGAGTCAAGACTGCACATATCATCTATGGAATGATTATGCCCATTATCTCTATGAGAATGAGAACTGGCCAGCCGGGCACCGTGGCTCATGGCTGTAATACCAGCACTTCGAGAGGCTGACGCTGGTGATCACCTGAGGTCAGGAATCTGAGACCAGCCTGGTCAACATGGTAAAACCCCTTCTCTACTAAAAATACAAAACTTAGCCGGATGTGGTGGTGCACGCCTGTAGTACTGGCTTCTCAGGAGGCCAAGGTAGGAGAATAGCTTGAACCCGGGAGGCAGAGGTTCTCAGTGAGCCGAGATCATGTGCCACTGCACTCCAACCTGGACAACAGAGCAAGACTTTGTCTGAAAAAAAAAAAGAGAGAGAGAGAACCATTGCAACATTAACAATGGCAAATGGCAAGCTTATAAGTCAAGTGATGTATGAATGATAAGCACTTGATAATTGTGTGACATGTAGGTTAACAATCATTTCCATAGTGTCCCTCAAACTCACCCAAGTGAGGAGGTAAAGAAGGAATGTGTTCAGTGGCCTGTGAAGTGCCTTGTCCTTTCTACAGAGAAGGGTATGGACAACTGTGGCCTGGCTTCACCTTCTCAGCTGCCTGCCTTTACCGTGCTGAGTCCATAATCTGTTATGGGTCATCATCGGGAGGAAGAGTTTTGGAAATTTGGGAGATGATTGCAACCATAAAAGAATCTTCTTTGTTGTGCAAAATTTTTTTCAAATTCAGGAAGTTGTCACCTAGGTTCAAGGCCACTAAAAGTATATGCAGTTCTTAAAAATGTCAGCACATTTTTGGGGAGAGGTTTGATCACTTTCATGAAATTTTCAAAGGGACTCATGATCTCCAAAAGATTTTGAACCACACTCCAGTCAAGTCACTTGACAGTGGGACAGAGAAGAAACGGAAAATTACCTTAGCAAATCTTCAAAAGTGAGAGAAGAAAATTGCTACAGTAGAGTAGACTTCAGATTTCCTTTCTATTGTGGAGGTAAAAAACTGGAAAGAGTATATGCTCATCAATGTAAAAAGCCTTGAAGATTATGGTATATTCAAACTATGAGATTAATACTAAAGATATTTTATTAGAATGAAGACATTTGTTCTATACCAGTTGATTTGTAGGGTTTTCCTTGCTGTGATCAAAAAGTGAGAAGAGCCAGAATCAGAGAAGTCTTTGTAATGTAATTCCATTTTTATAGAACAAATCATGACAAGCTTCCTTTCCCCTTACATATGTGTATATGTGTGTGTGTATATATATATACACACAATATGAGCAAGGAGAAAAAATCTAGAAGACCAGATATCAGATTGTTAATGAAGAGGAACCAAGAGCAGGTGAGAGTGAGTTATTCAGTTAAGGGAGTAAAGGAGAAGGGGGATGTGTATAAAACAAATGAACAAACAAGCAAACAAATAAATAACAGCAAAAAGACCCACTATACTGAAAAAGGAAGGCCTATAGTAAGAACAGCAGGCATGATATGAACACAGTTATATAAAATTAAATATATGTACATATATGCACAAGGAGAGGCATGGAAGAGTGATGATTCGAATGGTGGTTATCTCAGAAGGAGAACAGCAATTGATATTTTATTCTATTTATCATATTTTCTGAATTTGATTCATTTACTTTTTATAATTTTTTAAAAAATAAATAGAGATGAGGGTCTCACTGTGTTGGCCAGGTTGGTCTTGGACTTCTGGCCTCAAGTGATCCTCCTACCTTGGCCTCCCAAAATGCTGGAATTACACACATGAGTCACCATGCCTGACCCCTGAAGTTGATTCTTTACTCTTTTTCTTCCCTTTTTGTAATTCAAATATGATATAACTGATATGTATTATTTATATAATCAGAGGAAACTTGAAATTTGATGGTGATAAAAAATTTTATTTCAGGTGGCATTTTTCATTCTCTGTGCATAATTCTAGTAGTCATGAAGTTCATTATTTTCAGAAATGAGACATGGAAAGCACATAAGTCATGATTTCTGTATCATGCACCCCAGCTGAGTAGATTTGGCAAGGATGTGGCATGTGGGCAGGTGCCACTGTGAGTGGCACCAATGCAGTAGCCTAGCAGTTGGGAGGAAAGAGAGCCACTAAATTCAGTTCAGTGGATTCAGGCTCTGGGAAAAAGGTCAGAATGTGAATATTCTGTTTAGGGTCATAAACGCTGAGGCAAGAAGCACAGCGCCTACTGGCAACTTGAATGGAGCTTCAAGTGAAGGAGTGGGCCATGAGATAAGGCTTCATGGGAGTTACCACAACAGATCTGGGCCTGGGAAGACAGACTACACTTTGATTAACAAGAAACAGGATCAAAGTCCTTCCAGAAGCTGACACGAACATGGCTAAAGACATGAAAGACTTTCTTGAACTTCTTTAACTATGCCGAAAATACAGTTGTTTAGACATATTTGTCACTCACTATGAGATCTTTTGCATTTACAAAATGAATTCTAAGAATGAGTCACTCTTCTTTGCAGGGCTTATGAATCATCTGATGGACTTGGTATTAGAAACAAGGAAGTTCCTTGCTCTCTCCACAGTGTGGATGTTCTCAGAGCTGACTTGGGTTGGAAAATCCCAGGAGATTTGTTGTTCATAATGAAACTAAGATGTGGAACTTGAGCTCATGAAATGCCCTGGTGCTAAGGAAGGACCTCTCTTTTTCATCTGTATTTGTCTAAGATATGTTAGATGACCACTTTGGGCAAAAAAGAATTCCACTTTGATTTGATAAAGCTATGCTCAAGTGACTTCATTCTGTTCCTCTGTGTATGTGTGTGTGTGTATGTGTGCGCGCGCGCGTGCATACATGTGTGTTTCTTTTACTTTTCTCTTTTCCTTCCCTGAATCACCCTCCTTCTCTTCTTCTGTATGGGCTCATCTGATTCGCCAGCAGAACATGCATGGTTTATTTTTGGTCAAGACACTAGTAAAAGCGGGCAACCTGGGATAATAACAGGGCTTCCAGTGCAAGAGTCCTCGCTCAAAACTCTTTTTTTTTAATCTCCATTCTTTTCTTTCTTTTTTCTTTTTCTTTTTTTTAAGTTAGTGGTTACTTTTTGTTTTTGTTTTTGTTTTTTTGAGATAGGTTCTAGCTCTGTTACCCAGGCTGGAGTGCAGTGGCTCACTGCAACCTCCACCTCCCAGGCTCAAGTGATCCTCCAGCATACTTGGGACTACAAGTGAGTGCCACCACGTCCAGCTAAGTTTTTGTATTTTCTGTAGCGATGGAGTTTTGCCATGTTGCCCAGGCCGATCTTGAACTCCAGAGTACAGGCAATCCACCAACCTTGGCCTCCCAAAGTGCTGGGATTACAGGTGTGAGTCACCGGGCCTGGCATCAAAAACTGTCTCCCTTGAGAGTCCATGTGTGGCTCTCCACATTTTTCCAGTATAGGGTCTTACTTCAATATTTTGAAGTTACGTCTTTCAGAGTTGTCTATGACAATGAAAATGCCCACAATAGGGGTAGCTCTTTAAGGAGCCATTGAACATTACCTTGTGTAAGGATTAACTGAAAGGTACCTGAGGCAGGGCATGGTGGCTCATGCCTATTATCCCAGCATTTTGGGAGGCCAAGGCAGGCGGATCACTTGAGGTCAGGAGTTCAAAACCACTCTGGCCAACATGGTGAAACCCTGTCTCTACTAAAAATACAAAAAATTAGCTGGGTGTGGTGGCAGCTGCGGGTGCCTGTAGTCCCAGGTACTTGGGAGACTGAGGCAGGAGAATCACTTGAATCCCAGAGGTGGAAGTTGCAGTGAGCCGAGATCGCACTACTGCATTCCAGCCTGGGCAACAGAGCAAGACTCTGTTTCAAAAAAAAAAAAAAAAAAAAAGTCAGCTGAGAGCAAAAGAGGCGTCTGAGAACCTGGTTTATTTGGAAAGTGGACTACCTGCTGGAGAAAAGTGAGCAAGTGTCTGTACTAGCCAGTGATAACACCTCCATGCTTTTGTTTCAGTTTATTCAAAGTCTATTGCCTCTTTATTAACTGTCTAGTGGTACGATTTTTTTTTTGTGGTCTTTGAAGGCTACAAAAGGGTCTACAGTCCATGAAGTTTATATACTTTCTTGAAAAATGAGGCAAAACATTTAGAAAACTATGCTTAAAATATATTAATAGTAACAATAATAAGAATAATATTAATGATAATATGGCACAACTACTAGGTAGAAAGTACCATGTTATGTGTCTCTCCTGTGTATGCAGTATGTGTGAATCTCAGTCCAGCTGTGCCGCGTATATTGCATTTTCTTCTCTAAAATTATTTTTATAGTTTTATTTTCATTTTTAATTGTTTTACATTTTTATTTATTTATCCCTTCAAAACTTCAGTTGTTTCCTTTAATTAATATATAAGTGGATTACACATCTTCTATCATTATAACATGGAAATTTATATGAACAAAATATACACATTTTTTGGTGACTGTCTAGGGCAGAATGGTGTCAGTCAGGTTCATCCAAGGTTTAAAGCAGCAGCCTCCATGCAGCCAGGGCATGGTCAGTGTTTGGGGATAGAAGTAAGTATCTGCAATCCATGCATCCCTTGATTTCTTCTTTTAGTGCCTGATTAACCCTGTGATACGGCTGAACAGTTCTCTTCTGCTTAAATTCTTCTGATTCAATTTTAATTTCATTTTAAATTCAATTTAAATGAATTAATTAAATTAAATTTCGACTTAATTTCAACCTCCTAAAATGTCAGTGACTTTGATCACTGTAGCTCAAGGAAACTTTTCTTTGAGAATTCGGGTCACTTTGAGCTCCCTGTCATTCTGGAAGGCAAACATCCTATGGACATAGTGGATCCCACAGAGCAGAGGTGCTGCCACGGCCGGGTTTCATGCCACCATGTCTGACGGACGCCTACATTTTTAAATAGAGACAAGGTCTCATTATGTTGCTCAGGCTGGTGTCAAACCCCTGGCCTCAAGCAGTTCTCTCTCCTTGGCCTCCCAAAGTGCTGGGACTATAGGCATGAGCCACCAAACCTGGCCAAATTTTATTTTCATTTTAAAAAATAAAGATAGGGTCTCACTTTGTTGCCCAGACTGGTCTTGAACTTCTGGCCTCACGCGATCCTCACACCTCTCCCTCCCAAAGTGTTGGGATTACGAGAGTAAGCCACCACGCCCAGCCATTTCCCTAAAATTTAACTTCTATTCTGAGCCTCCATCCCTTTGGACTGGAAGGAAATTCAGCCGTAATCCTCTGGAGTTCCATCTCCTCCCTATTGGTCCACCCAGTCCGCATATCTTCTCAGTTCTGCTCACTGCTGCTTTTGTGGCATGCTTGCTTCAGGGAACTTAGAGGCACCAGGCCCTGCGTCTCACTTCCCTGCAGCATCCTGTGATGATTCCTTCTGTGGTCCCACCACATCCTTGCAGTGCTGCCATGGAGTGGGGCTCAGTTCTTCCTGGCAACCAGAACCCACGGACTCTCCCACCACTCTCAGTATTAACTCACTTCAGGAAAAAATTACTCTCTTCTTAAACTGTATTCATTTTAGTGGATTTAGGCTCTTGGAAAGAAGTAAGAATGTGAATAATGTGCTCAGGGTCATAAATGCCGGGGCAAGAAATGTGGCTTCTCCCCAGCATTTCTCTGAGGCTGGGACTCCGGGAGAATAATTCCCTTCTCAAGTAAAAGAAAAACAGGCCCTCTGCATCGTCCCTGGCATCCACCTGCAAACCCTACCTTTTTTAAGTTTCTGTGATCTGACCTCTAGGACCCGCTGGTATTTCCTTTGAAAATGAGAATAATGGCTGGGTGTGGTGGCTCACACCTGTAATGCCAGCATTGGGAGGCCAAGGCCAGTGGATCACCTCAGAAGTTCAAGACCAGCCTGGTCAACATGGTGAAATCCCATCTCTACTAAAAATACAAAAGTTAGCTGAGTGTGGTGGCACATGCCTATAATCCCAGCTACTCAGGAGGCTGAGGCAGGAGTATTGCTCGAACCCGGGAGGCAGACGTTGCAGTGAGCCGAGATCGCGTCACTGTACTCCAGCCTGGGCAACAGAGGGAAACTCCATCTTAAAAAAAAAAATGGGGATAATAACCTTTGCCTGTGCTGGTGCATGCCTGTAGTTCCCGCTACTTGGAGGCCAAGTTGGGAGGATCACTTGAGCCCAGGAGTCGTAGTGAGCTGTGATCGTGCCACTGTACTCCAGCCTCGGCAATAGAATGAGACCTCATCTCTAAAAAAATAAATAAGTAACTTTGCCTTTTTATGCTTTAGTGATGATTAAATGAGGCAATGTATTATAAATACTAGGACATACTATCGCTGCTCACTAATATTTATTCTCTTCCCCTTAGCCCGAGAGGAGAACATCGTGCATCTAAGTCTGCAGCCGGATGAGACTCTGGTTCTCCACCACTGTATTCCTGGTGCCTAGAACCACCTTGAAGTTAGTAGGTGCTCGGTAAATATGCATGAATGAATCTAGCAGGACAATAGGGCCCAAAGGACATCAGGAGTGAACCTCCCTTGTGGAACAGTCATTACAGGGAGGATGTGTTCCTAAGACTCACTGAAAGCAAGAACTGGCCTTAACCACAGCAGGAAGAAACCTGTTCTTGGAAGATTGGTGGCAAGTCTCTTGAGAGAGTAGGATGTAAGATACAGAAAAAAGCTGCTAAAGATACAAAGAAGTGAAAGAATGTACTCATTGGAAATACAAATAGGATATTACACTCAAATTTTGATTCTCTCTAGGTCTTGACTCACCAAGTGACCCACATAGGTCACGTATGAGGAGATCAAGGCCCCTTGGGCAGCCATGGAACACTGAGGTGGTTACAAACTAAGGTGGCGGAGTCAAGATGACCACTTTGGGCAGAAAAGAATTCCACTTCTATTTGATAGAGCTATGCTCAAGTGACTTGCTTGATAAAGCTATGCTCAAGATGACTTGCCTTGGAATCTTAGCTCTGACATTTTATGACCTTGGACAATCACTTCAAGCTCTTTAACACTTAATTTCTTCATTTGTAAAACTGGAATAATAATGGTAACTACTGGAAAAGAGTTGTTACAATGATTCCATTAAATACTAGGGACAAGTATTTAGTCTACGGCCTGACACGCTTTGAGGGCTCAATGATTGCCATCTTCCTTTACTGCGCTCTTAGGTAAGCCTCTAAAAGAGGTTGGTAAAGGGGATGAGACGGGAGATAACCTATCTGCCCAGGTCTCTCTCCTGGGTAGAAAGGAACTATTAAATGATTCTGACATAGGCCCAGACTGGAAGCTGGGGTTCCCAGCAGAGACATAGCTTCCAGGGGCCACACTGAGGAAAGGAAGAATCAAGGGTCATTGTCCATGCTCTGTGTGAAGAAGAGCACGTTTATGAAAGCGCAGAAAGTAGCTGACTTCAGAGTCTCTCGTGAGAAAGTGCTGAGAGCAATTTCCTTATCATAACGCAGATTTTGTAGCACCAACCTTCCAAAAGCATCTGTTATGTTTTTCCTTCTTTAGCCAGACACCAGGACATTCCAGGGTATATCCCTGATACAATCACCTGAAGTCATTTGTGGTGTCATCCCCAGGAATCCAGAGGCAAATCTAAGTATGTCATCAGCAAGGACCAGAAGGGAAGAATTCTTCCAAGATATACAAAGAAATCCCTTTCACACGCCAAGAGTCTGTTGATGGAGGAAGAAAACTTCGGCTAGTTCACCTTTTCCTTTTATGGATGAAGAAATGGAAGTTCAGAAAAGGGAAGTGAATTGGTTAAGGAGACATCTGGAAGGTCTCCTGACCCTGTCCTAACTTGTTGCTACAACACATTTCATTTTGTCATTTTGATTTTTTTTCAAATTTGAGTCTTCTTATGAATATCTTTTTTTTTTTAAGACAGGGTCTTGCTATGTTGCCCAGGCTGGCCTCAAACTCCAGGCCCAAGGGATCCTCCCACCTCAGCCTCCTGAGTAGCTGGGACTACAGGTGTAAGCCACCCCTCCAAGTTCTATGAGTATCTTATTACTGCAAACACTACAAAAATAATACCGTGATACATACTTTCTTGCTTTTTAGTTAAAGCCATGCTATCCCCTTTGCTCTTGCAGGTGCCAGGAGTAAGCAGACAGTCCTAGGAATATTGTAGGTGGATCTGGGTTCCCCAGGGTGGTAGCAGTTCTCATCTGTTCTCTGGAGGATAAACTTCTGCCATCTCCTCCCCTGTCATGGCCTGAGCAGTGCCCTGCTGCTAAGGTGCCTTCAGCTGCTAGGGCTCCCCAGGGATTGGCCCAGAGCACCTCTGAGGAGCATAATGTTTGGAACCATCTTAGCCAGTTGTGTTGACATAGACAAATTAACTTGTCCTATGTGTATATCATAAGGTAAAGACAATGTGATGACATATACATATGTACTGTTAGTGATTTGCTTCTTTTCCTGTTCTTACTCTCCAAGAACAAGGTAAATATCTGGGGCCAGAGAGAATGACTCAGCCATCTCTGAACTGACTTTGACTTTGCAGCCTGGTTTAATGGAAGCAGAAAGTCTTTGGAAACAGACTTGGCCTCAAACCTCAGCTATGCCACCTACTAGTTGTGTGGCTTTGGGTAAGTTATTTGAGTTCAGTTTCCTCATCCATAAATGACTATTGTGAGGATTAAATAAGACGGTGCATGAAACTGCTGGCAACTGTTAAAGCCTCTCCATAAATGTTAGTTCTCTTTCCTTTGTAATACGTAGATCAGGGTTTCTCAACATTTATCACTACTCCTGAGAAAGAGGCTTTGTAGACATTTTAGAGATTTCCCCCATACAAATTTAATAGCAGAGATAAACTGTATATCTGCTCATGTGCTATATGCATATCTGTCTTTT
This sequence comes from Macaca mulatta, assembly GCF_049350105.2. NCBI lineage: Eukaryota > Metazoa > Chordata > Mammalia > Primates > Cercopithecidae > Macaca > Macaca mulatta. The sequence goes on along the minus strand of NC_133419.1, from coordinate 103,749,960 downwards.
ATACACACAAATATATATTTGTTTGCCCTTGATGACCAATTTTTCACCCAGTTGGGAGTGATATCTTCCCCATTGAGAATGAACATCTTAATGGAGTAGCCTGTACTCTACACTACCAGATCATTAAGTGACCCATGGCACCAGTTTCACCTGTCTGATGTGGCATCTCGCCAGAGGATTGATAACAATTTTCTGGAAAACATTTATAAAACCAAGTGATCTGGATTTAGAGATACTGTTTAGAGCACAGAAGGCAAGTCTGTTAAACTTTGTGTCATTAAAAAGTGACGTTCTCACAGCAGAATGACCAGCTGTATTTGTAGGTTAGATAGACTCAGAGAAAACAAATCAATGGCTAGAGAGAGGAGAACAGGTCAGAAAGAATCTGCATAGTTCTCTGCAAGAGTGAGGCAAGATAATTTTTAAATTGGAAAATTATTTTTTTCCATATTTTTCTCCTTTTCTTTAAGCCTCACTCAAGCAGCCAGTAGACTGTTTCCCAGGCCACCGAGGTGGGTCAGAGCAATTGCTAAATCTTAACACACTCTTATGTGCCCCCTACCCCACCGTCCAGACTGTCCCCATACAGTCAGGAGGCAGGGAACTTGTCATGTGATTTGAAGAGGTGTTGAGTAGAATCCATCCTCACACTGCGGCACAACTGCTTGCAATTCTACCTTTGGAATTTTATTCCCTGACTCGTAAAAGTTTTTCGTGCTTAAATATTCTCTACTGCGTAAGGGACAGATTCTGTGCAATGGGACAATTAGGTCAAGAGGGAAAGAAGCAGAGGTGACAGGCAGATAGATTCCAGAGACAAACTTTTCCCAACTGCTAAAGTTGATAAGAGTTAACCCACATCCTACCAACACTAGACAATCTAGGATGTAAGGAAAGTTTGCCTCTGGAATCTATCCAGGTACCCAGTTGGGACTGAGCTTCAGCTTAGATGTCTGAAGATGTTAAGTTATAGAATCACGATCTGAGCCGGTACAACACGTGGAATAAACAACAAAGTATCACGATATTACGAACTTTTTTTTTTTCTACATATAAAATCTCTGTATCGCATTTCTCTAGGGAGCTAGATTCAGTTTAAAAAGCATTCATTTACTCCAGCAAAAGGATTTTATCTAATCTTTCAACATTTACTTTAAAACTTTTTTTTATCTATAACGAATATAGGGAAAGTATTATAATGAAAATTGAGAATATCAGGCTTTAAGAAAATATATTTTAAGTTCTCTTTCTCTTTTAGTTGCTTGATATTTCTTTTACAAAGGCTTATTTCGTAGGATAGGTGGAAGTAGGGGCTTATTTATCATTTTGAAGGTACATACTCTGAATTGCTTGAGTGATGGACTAGATGCTAATTGATCCATTGTCATCTGAATAAGGTCATGCTTTTGTTTGCATGTTTTTGAGGTAAATCAAGGGATGATATCAACTATGAGTCATTCATGGGATTCATATTCACAGAGCTTGGACTAAGGGCTATATAAAGAGGAACGGTTCAGGAACTTAGACTAGAAAGGAACAGAATAAACTGAGTTGATCCACTTAGAAGTTTACAATGAAGTTTCTTCTAATACTGCTCCTGCAGGCCACTGCTTCTGGAGCTCTTCCCCTGAACAGCTCTACAAGCCTGGAAAAAAATAATGTGCTATTTGGTGAAGTAAGTATGGACTCTATAGTATTTATCTAGCTTGATGTTTGTCTTTAAGATTTATTGCATTAACCAGTTTGTTTGTTTGTTTGTTTGTTTGTTTGCGTTTAAGTATCAGCTGAAAATTGGTCTAGGAGGCTGTCTGCTTTCAGTATTAAGTTTTTCTTGCCAAAGAGGAATATACAAAAGAGGTATTGGTTTTGAAGGAGTGTTATGAAATTGGCAAGCGAACATGTTTCTTCTTCTAAAAACCTTTGGCCAAGAAATTTCCATTCAATATAATTGGCGTTCACTTCTGTTATGGTATTTTACACTAATCATTAAATATCAGTTAATAATCTGAGATCTGAACAATGGCTGGATTAATATAACCACTCCAAGCTGCCATGATAATTTAAGCATATTCCCTTTACCCGCAGTCATCTCAGATATATCTTTATAGCTTTTTTTCCTCTTTTTTATGGTGATGGGGTTCCACTATGTTGCCCAGGCTGGTCTGTAACTTCTGGGCTTAAGCAATCCCCCACCTCAGCCTCCCAAAGTGATAGGATTACAGATGTGAGCCACCATGCTGGGCCCATCTTTATAGCATTTTTTATGGAATTTTTTTTCAATTCTTAATTTCTTTTCCTTAATTAAAAGAGTTTGGTCCCTATTTTTTAAGATGCTTTTAACATTGAATTTATCATAGTTGTCCATTTTGTTTAGCTTTGAGTTTTTAAGCAAGAAATTTGCGTCCCAACTTATATTAATAATGTTAATAATTCATGTATCCTTTTTTTCTTTTCTTTTCTTTCTTTCTTTTTTTCTTTTTTTTGAGATAGGGTTTTACTCTGACACGCAGGCTACAGTGCAGTGGCACGATCTTGGCTCACTGCAACCTCCATCTCCTGGGCTCAGGTGATCTTACCGCCTCGTCTTCCCAAGTAGCTGGGACTACAGGCATGTGCCACCACTCCTGGCTAATTTTTGTATTTTTAGTAGTGACAGGGTTTCACCCTGTTGCCCAGGCTGTTCTCAAACTCTGGGGCTTAAGCTATCCTTCCACCCTAGCCTCTCAAAGTGCTGGGATTACAGGTATGCACCACTGTGGCCAGCCTGGGTGACCAAGAGAGACTCCTGTCTCTTAAAAATGAATAAATGACATTTTTAAAAAGGTATTTCCACTTGGATTCCAGGAATAAATCTAGCTAGTAGTTTATGACATGTCTTTGTTTTTTTGTTTGTTTTTTTTTTCTTTTTCTTTTGAGACAGGGTCTATGTCTGTCATCCAGGCTGGAGTGCAGTGGTACAATCAGGGCTCACCGCAGCTTCTACCTCCCAAGCTCAAGTGATCCTCTCACCTCAGCCTCCTGAGTAGCTGGGATTACAGGCATGCACCAATGCTCTGGGATAATTTTTGTATTTTTTGTACAGCGGAGGTTTCGCCATGTTGTCCAGGCTAGTCTTGAACTCTTGGGCTCAATCAACCCTCCTGCCTCAGCCTCCCAAAATGCTGCAATTACAGACCTGAGCTACTGCTCCTGGCTGACATGTCTGCGATAGTACAAAATTTTAAGATTTTTTTCCTAATTATAATTAATTGTCCAAACAACAATAATGTAACCTGTGAGTAAGATGTGCAAAATTCCTGGTCCAAAACTATCAGTGTGCCATTGAGTCATATATGTGGAGCTCCCAACAGAAACTTTTCTGTGCATAATTATGCGTTGCTGAATGTATTTTTTTCCAGAGATACTTAGAAAGATTTTATGGCCTTGAGATGAACAAATTTCGAGTGACAAAAATGAAATACAGTGGAAACTTAATGAAGGAAAAAATCCAGGAAATGCAGCACTTCTTGGGGCTGAAAGTGACTGGGCAACTGGACACATCTACTCTGGAGATGATGCACGCACCTCGATGTGGAGTCCCCGACGTCCATCATTTCAGGGCAATGCCAAGGGGGCAGATATGGAGGAAACATTATATCACCTACAGGTAATGTTGGTGTATGTCGCCTTGTATTTTTCTACTTTCCCATAGGTCTGACTTCTAACCTGAACCAGTTAGACAGCCCTAAATCTGGAAGTAAATAAAGTAACCTCCCTCAATTTTTAATGCTATCTCTGTTAAGATTCATTTTCTTTAGAAGGAAGAATTGTTCACTCAGGGGAGAATCGTTTGGCTTGCCAGTCCAAAGCAGATTTTAAAAGCTGTAAATAAGCCTGGTGTGGTGGCTCACACCTGTAGTCCCAGCACTTTGGGAGGCCGAGGCGGGCAGATCACGAGGTCAGGAGATTGAGACCATCCTGGCTAACACAGTGAAACCCCGTCTTTACTAAAAACACACAAAAAATTAGCCGGGCGTGGTGGCATGCACCTGTAGTCCCAGCTACCCGGGAGGCTGAGGCAGGAGAATGGTGTGAACCCAGGAGGCGGAGCTTGCAGTGAGCCGAGATTGTGCCACTGCACTCCAGCCTAAGTGACAAAGCGAGACTCCGTCTCAAAAAAAAAAAAAAAAAAAAAAAATCTGCAAATAAAAGGAGAATGAAGCTAAATTTACCATAAATAAGATAATTTACTATAAATAAGAGACAGGGGTAGTTTATAGAGTAGTCAAGATGGATAAATGCAGAACCTGGGAACAGGAGCATAAAGCATAACCATCTATGAAAGCAAATCCTTCACAGTGATGATCTGTGAGTTTTAAATAAGAAGAAATTAAGATAGATTTTGGTTAAGCAGGAAGCTGTCCAAGAAAAAAATATTTCTGTACTTAATGAAGCAAGTTTTAAAATCTGGACTCCTGATTTATGAAATGATCCATCTTCCAGTTGTGCTAGCAAAAATGAAGTATTGTGGTAAGACAAAATTAACATTGCCTTCCATACATTTTTCTCTCTCTTTTTGATGATAAAGAATCAATAATTACACACCTGACATGAACCGTAAGGATGTTGACTATGCAATCCAGAAAGCTTTCCAAGTATGGAGTAATGTTACCCCCTTGAAATTCAGCAGGATTAACACAGGCGTGGCTGACATTTTGGTGGTTTTTGCACGTGGAGGTAGGGAACCTGTACTTCATCTTTGTCATTTGGCATGATCTATAGGATGTATAGATGGACTAATTTTCTTTCCTTTTCCAAAAGCTCATGGAGACTTCCATGCTTTTGATGGCAAAGGTGGAACCATAGCCCATGCTTTTGGACCTGGACCTGGTATTGGAGGGGATGCACATTTTGATGATGATGAATTTTGGACTACACATTCTGAAGGTGGGAAAAAAAGAAAAAAAAAAACTAAGCAAACAGAAAAGGAAAACAACAAAAACCCTGACAAATTCAAAATTCTGGTTTCGAGAGACTACATTCTGACAAATGATTATATGACGGAAAATCTTGTTCTGATTATAATTTTGCCTCTAAATGAAATTTAACACTTTGTATGGGTGTCGATTTCACCCTCTGTAAACTGAGGATATTAAACTAGATCATCTTCAAGGTCAGTTCTAACAATCCATGAGGATGTAATGAACTATGAGCTGGTTCATTAGCATAAACTCAGAGGAACCTTAAGAAGCATATGAAAAGGTAAAAGCTGTTATTTAGGTGGTAAGTTTTTTGTTTTTGTTTTTGTTTTAAACAAGTTCTTGCTCTGTCACTTAGGCTGCCATGACATATCATGATGCTAACTCCCTACAGCCCTGAACTCCTGTGCTCAAGCAAACCTCCCACCTCAATCTCCCTAGTAGCTAGGACCACAGGTGTGCGCTACCCACCTGGCTAATTTTTTTATTTTTTGTAGGGACAGGATCTTGCTATGTTGCCTCAAGAGATCCTCCTGTCCCAGCCTCCCAAAATGTTAGGATTGCAGGTGTGAGCCACTGTGCCCAGCCTAGGTGATAAGTTCTTGACCTAGTGAAATCCATAAACTCAAAAGCAAACACATACTAATTCTGTGTGTGCCAACAATTAGAGGATAAGATGGTCATCTGCATGATTCATGATATGCTGACAATTTCTTAGGTTCATAGTGACCAGGAAAGAAAAAGTTATAGAGAATCTAGATATCCCTATAGAGAAACACAAGGTTATACAGTCATGTACTTTCAAGTGGTCTTGGGATAAAAATTTCAGAATGTCCAACTAAACATTTAATACCTTGGGGGCATTTACAGAAGAACAGTAACTTACTATCCCCTGCAGATAGTTGACATGGGGTTAATTAAACTTCCCTGTTATTTAGGGGAATCACTAGCATGGGAAAATCCTAACCATCATGACAGAAGCCTTTTTAATTTTTCTATTGGAAATTTTAGAGTGTATGACTCCGTCATGTGGAAAGTAAATGGGGAGAAAGTCATCAATAATATTCTCTACTCAGCATCCTCCTCTCCAGCTGATATTGCACAAGTTGGATGGCAATATTTTTATAAATACTATGTCCACCAGAAGGACTGTTTTAATCTAACACATAGCCTGAGGCTTATAAAGTTTTTGATGAGAAGAGGACTTTTGTATTGTCAAAAGACAGATCATGTAGGATTAGGTAGTTGCTGAACTGCAAATCCTCAGCGAGACATGTTATATGTGCCTAAATTTTATCCAAGGTTATTTGGGGGATTGTAATTCCTTCATCTAAAATGGGATACATGTGCCAGTTAGCCTCAAAAAAATGTTTTGGAATTCTAATGGACCTTAGAAGAGTAATTTAACACAGCTTTCTATAGGTAGAGGAAATTAAGACCAAGAGAAGGTTAGTGGCTAGTTTGTGGAAAAGCTGGGCCAGAATATTCATTCCTACCTCTTAGCCCAGTATTTTCTATCTGTCCATGTTGCCTTATTTTTTAATTGGATTGATTAAATGCTTTCAAAAAGTGAAGTTATTAATGACAATTATAACTTAAAATGCTTATTTTCAGCAGTTTGTTGTTGTTGTTGTTGTTGTTGTTGCTGTCACTTGCTTTTTTTGAGATGGAGTCTTGCTCTGTTGCCCAGGTTAGGGTGCAGTGGCACAATCTCAGCTTACTACAATCTTCACCTCCAGGGTTCAAGCAATTCTCCTACTTCAGCCTCCTGACTAGCTGGGATTACATTACAGGTGCTGGCCCCCACACCCTGCTAATTTTTTTTTTCTTGGTAGAGATGGGGTTTTACCGTGTTGGCCAGGCTGCTCTCGAACTCCTGACCTCAGGTGATCCTCCTGCCTTGGCATCCCAAAGTGCTGGGATTACAGGCGTGAGTCACTGCATTCCTCAGACTGTTTTCTTTTACCCAGTAAATCAAATAAACAAATAGGTCAATGCTTGCTGATCTATTCTATTACAGTATTGGGTGATGAGGTTACTTGAGTACAGAGATGAAAAGGACACAATCCAAACCCTGAGCACACAATCTAGTGAGAAACAGAATACAAACATAAACCCATTATTTCCAGATGAGGATCAATGGTGGTGGCTCATAGGCATATTATAGGAACTGAGAATAGTTCAGGTTTAGGACAAATTGTAAAAACTTTGCTTACTGGGAAGGTTACTGGACCCACGATATAGAAAATTCTTGAAGGATTTGTGTCTAGACACTCCCCCAAGAGAGTGTAGGCTCTTTGCACTTGGGTATGGGAGACTGTTCCAAAGCCAGGCTCTGCAGCTAAGTGATGTGTGACTCTGGGCAAGTCAGTTCTTCTGAACTGCAATTTTGTCATAGAAAAAGATAAAAATGAAGGCATTGGACTAAGAAACAAAACTGTTAGTCAGGAATTTTCAAATATTCTGCAAATTGAGAAATTCAAAAGAAGGGACACATTCCTCTCTCTTCTCTTACCTACAAAAGTGTATTCTCTAGGACATACCACGAAAATGAACAAGGATTTCTTATGGGACTCAAAAGAAAAGACAGATATAAAACCAGACTATTTTAATCATAGATAAAAATGGTAAACTCTGAGTGGGGCTCAAAAGAAAAGACAGAAAACACTGTAACTTGGTAGTCCAAATATGTCTAAATTATAAGTATAGACTCTTTTAAGAATTATTTTTTCTCTTTTTTGTTTTTCACATTCTTTCCTTGAGTCATATAGATTCTTTAATTTTATTTAGAATCATGTGTAGTAAAAGCATAAACACTAATCTTGGCTCAAGCACTTAATTTGATTAATCCTATAGATACTGTTTCCTCATCTGTAGTGGAGAGCACAGTGGTTTCCTTTCAGTTGTATGAGAATTAGACGTAATGTATTACACTTCTCAGTGACTCACAGTACCTGAAACTTAATGATAGCCTTATATTTGGGTTTACGAAAAGATGATTGCTAAAGGCATTTTTTTCTATATCCAGTGAAGCTTCATGAAGACTAAAACCAGAACTGAGTCATGAGAGTTGAGAATTATTTAGAAGCAATGAAAACTGTTGAAAGCAACTCTGAGTTATTTTAGGAATTTTTACAACAGAATATATTTCATTTGTCTACTAGTACAGAGGTCCTTAACCCAAGGCAATTTTGTCCCCAAGGAGATATTTGACAATGTCCGGAGACATTTTTTGGTTGTCAAAACTAAAAAGGATTTTCTACTTGCATTTAGGGGTAAAACCAGAGATTTCTAAACATCCATAATGCATAGGACAGCCCAGACTACTGGCCTATAATGTCAGTAGTGCTGAGGTTGAGAAACCTTATTCAAAAGGGTAGAGAAATAAGTAAAAGATTCTCAAATGTTTCTTTTTCAGTGTGTCAGATATCGTGTTACTGTCCAAGATGATAATGCATTTCATAGCGTTCTGTCTTTTGATTGGTTTCTTCTTAGGCACAAACTTGTTCCTCGTTGCTGTTCATGAGCTTGGCCATTCCTTAGGTCTTGGCCATTCCAGTGATCCAAAGGCCATAATGTTCCCCACCTACAAATATGTTGACATCAACACATTTCATCTCTCTGCTGATGACATACGTGGCATTCAGTCCCTCTATGGTGAGTTGAATTTCTTATTTTGCCAAATAAGATACTCACTCTTATGAATAGTCTAACAATACTATTTGGATAAAATGTTAATATCTGTTTTTTTTTGAGCTCCATAAGAACCCTCTCTGGCAGGTGACACAGGCATTAACTTCATTATACAGATGAGGACAAGAGACCTAGTAGGTTAATGTCAGAGCCAGAGGCAGAACCAGAGGCCTCAAGTCTCGTGTTCTTTCTATCCAAGATACCACTGCCTTATTGATGAAGGCCCACACATTAAATAATCCATTATAACTGGAAAAGGAAAGTAAAGATAATCAGATTTTCTTCCTCCATGATATTGCAATCATATGGGAAAAAACACCTTACTTTATGCTTCCTGTGAATGTTATAGAAAGCTTAAAATGATTTTGATGCAATGTTCATTAAGAAAATTGAGTATTTAAAAAATAACAGTTCCTCCTCTGAAATAAAATGCAGATTTTGTTTACTGATGCTTCTTGAAATGTATTTTCAGGAGGCCCAAAAGAGCACCAACCGATGCCACAGCCTGACGATTTAGAACCAGCTCTCTGTGACCCCAATTTGAGTTTTGATGCTGTCACTACAGTGGGAGATAAGATCTTTTTCTTCAAAGACAGGTAGGATCATTTTCATATCTAACCAATATTAAAGTTTCTGCCTTTAAATATTTTTGTCAGAGAACAGTGGGAAATAATTGAAAATGAAGTAGATGAAACTGGTAAGCAGGAACTTGGACTCGATTCTGTAGGCAGTGAGGAGATCTTAAGGGTTTTCAAGCAGGAGACAGGTGTAATCACATTTGCGGTTTAACTAGAAAACTGGTGTGTAAAAAAGGATTTGCAGTAGGAATCTGGGATGGGGAATTAGAAGACAGGAAACAGAAGCCAGACTATTTTAATTATAGATGAAAATGGTGAAGTCTGAAACTAAGACTGTAAAACAGTACCTATGCAAGAAACTTGATTTCCTGGTTATGGAGAAGAGAATTCCAGGATAACTTTTCGTTTCTTTCTTAGAACACAGAATGAAGCAGATATTGGTGGTAAGGAGGGGCAGTTGGGAAGACTAACATTTGTCAAGTAGTACAAATATTTCCCATTTTTGAGATTATAAGACTGAGACACTTGAGGATAGGTGACTTCCTTGAGGTTACAAAACTGGTGAGTGGATTGTAGGGTCAAACTAGAAGCTTAGATCCCTGGATTCCAAGCTCCAGGGTATTTCTGTATATCAGATTGCTTGTTACAGTCATTGTTATTATCAAAGAGTTGATTGATATTCTTTTCTTATGGATCCATGAACATCAGACATCCATGGAACAGAATGTGAAGACAATGGAAAGAAACATTGGGTTTTTTCACAGGTCCTTCCTATTAACATGCCATGGTTCTTGAGTCTACATTGTTTTATAATGTGTTAAATGTCTTTCACGTCAGGTTCTTCTTGCTGAAGCTTTCTGAGAGACCAGGGACCAGTGTTGATTTAATTTCTTCCTTATGGCCAACCTTGCCATCTGGCATTGAAGCCGCTTATGAAATTAAAGCCAGAAATCAAGTTTTTCTTTTTAAAGGTATTTCTAATCTTTAGTTTTGCCATTGAGTTTACGTCAAGGAAGAGAATAAATTAAGAGGAGACTAATACTTTTTAATAGACATAGGCTAAGAAAGCACTCTTGATTTTATTAATAGTGGCTCTGAACTGTAAACTAAAATAGCCTAAATACCTAAGTAATACATACAATTTCTGGGAAAAGTTTGTAAACTATAAAATAGTAATACTTGTGAAAAAAAAACCATAGGAACCAAAGAAAAGAGACTATGTTTAAGATCAATAAGCAATACATTTTATAACTGTGGGAAAGGAATTATGTTGTTTATAGTAAATCAGTATTTTCTTATTACTCTTTCTGTATAATTCAAATTTACCCTATTTCTTTGTCTTCACAGATGACAAATACTGGTTAATTAGCAACTTAAGACCACAGCCAGATTATCCCAAGAGCATACATTCTTTTGGTTTTCCTGACTTTGTGAAAAAAATTGATGCCGCTGTTTTTAACCCACATTTTTATAGGACCTACTTCTTCGTAGACAACCAATATTGGAGGTGAGTTTTAACGGTTGGTCATTTCCCCCCTCAGATTGTGAAACAGGCATGGAATGAGGTTTTCTAGAAGGCACGTTCTCTGTGCAAGTTCCCAAAACTCCTTGACCTTCCAGGGAGAGAGATTAAAAGAATATAGGACTGAAATAGTTATTGTCAACCAAGTTCTTTGTGTTTTTGGTTTCTAATATATGAAATAGTAGATAATGTGTTTTTTTTTTTAAAAAAAACACTTTAAAAAATGTCATCTTATTAATCATAGGGGAAACACATTGGAAAAGAGTGTCATAGATGTACAAGACCAAGTATTTAATCTACAGTCAGTTTGGAGGATTATGGATTTCCAGATTCCTTTCTATAATCACCAGATTCAAAAGACAAAACAAGAAACCATCCTCTAAATGACAGGAGGTCAGGAGGTCCTGCAAAGTCTTCCTTAAGAGAAAGTCATATGGTCAAGTGAGGATAGGAGCTCATTTGAGTGTCTGTCTCTGTTGTCTCAAGTGTCTAAATTTTGAAGGAGGAGAGGATTCTCTATTCCTTCTTCTGGGTAAGCCAGTCACTTCCTAGATTGCTTACCTGGTTGATATGAGACATAACATATATGTTAAGCTTACATTTACAACTATTATTTATTCTTAAACATTTAAAACTCAACATCTAATTCCAATTGAATACCGGGTGCTTATGACTTGAATTTGTCCACCAGCCCTTAGCCCTGTTTGAGAAACAAAACTTGATTTTGGCAAATAACACTTTCCAAAGAGCTCATAAATGGGCGTAGTTTGCTGTAGCCTGTTATTATGAACATTGACATTTCACCTCTGAACAGTGGTTGTGTTTAGTTTTCTGCTTCTACTTGGCCCATGATTTTTCCCTTAAATGCCAATGAGAAAGTGCTAAGCAAGGCATAAACCCTTAGAGAACCAAACTGAATAAAAACAAGACAACGGTTAGATTCAGTTGCCACTTGGAAGTCTAGAGAGACACAAAACTCTTTTCACTTGCTGGTAAAAGAGAATTTAAGAGAGAAACTAGGATATGACCATACAGCCTGTAAACAAAAGGGTTTACTTTCAATTTCTCTCAAACATGTGTGTATAAATCCCTTTGGTTCCCTGGCTCTTAGCCCCTGGACCTGTTTATTATCTTCTTGGGGGGAAATGGGTATTTTTGTCTCAGTGAATAGCTTTGAAAAGAAGGCAATGACAAGCAACTGAAAAATTGGTCACTGGGGCCTATGCTGTAGCCAAATCACCTTCTATGCCAGACTCTATAAAGCAGCAACAAGCACTAGTGGAAGTATTATGGGATAGTGGGAAAAAGACTTAACCAGAGTCAGGAAGCATAGGTTTGAGTCCTACAGGGACTCAGAGGAAATCAGTGAGCTGTTTAGGTCCTTGGTTTTCTTCATCAGAACAACTTAAGCCCTTTGGGGAAGAGCTCTTCAGTAGAGAAGGTAGGTTTGTGGTGCATGTCAGGAAAACCGCTTTCTGACTGAGTTCCTGCTGGTTTCTTCCTTGCTCAGGTATGATGAAAGGAGACAGATGATGGACCCTGGTTATCCCAAACTGATTACCAAGAACTTCCGAGGAATTGGGCCTAAAATTGATGCAGTCTTCTACTCTAAAAATAGTAAGTAGATGAGGAAACCAGGAAGATACTGGAAATCCCATTCAAAACTATAAATCCTCTAAGATTAGAGAATAGGGCTCCAAATTGGAAAGGGACAGGTCTCTGCAGTTCCCCACAGGGCCACAAGGAAAAACTCACACTGTACGTGGCTCTGAATAGGAGAGCTAGAATGAGCAGGGGCTGGTGGCACAAGTGGTGTATTCCCAGGGTTATCTGGCAGGCAGCGGGAATGTGATTGTTCCTATTTCCCATGTACCTGAGTCTCTGGAATTTCCTTTGACCACATCAGCCACACAGTATGTGCAAGAGAGCACATGGCAGCCAAGACTCAGGCAGTCTGGAGTCTCACCCTTTCCTACACCTTGCACTCTTGACCTTTCCTGTAGTCCCTTCTGCCCTCATAGGCCCTCATGGACTGGGGACTGAGGGTGGATTGAGAAAAGCTTGAGTTTGTGTTGTATGTCTTCAAACAAGACCAGCCTAAGCAACTATTCAAGGGACCAATATTTTTTGTTTGTATTCCCTCCCCTCCCCAGTGTTGCTTCTTCCATCAAAGCCCCTGTGTGCCCTAGCTGCGTCTGATATCCTGTCTCATGAGTCCTCCACTTGGAGTATGACTGGCTGTAGGTAGATGTTTGGGGAGCAAGATACCAAGGGTCCCCAACATTTATATTCTCGAATCACATCTCATCTTTTTTTCATTTGTTATTTTTTGATTAAAAAATAGAGATGGGGTCTTGTGATGTTGGCCAGGCTGATCTCAAACTCCTGGCCTCAAGCAATCTTCCCATCTCAGCCTCTCAAAGTATGCAGTAAAGGACATGAACCACAGCCCATAGGTCATCTATTCTAGATAATCTATGAAAACAGATTTGTGTTGTTGTTGTTGTAAAGAAATACAGGGAGGGAATTAAACTATTTAATTTGTTTTCATTTTCAGAATACTACTATTTCTTCCAAGGATCTAATCAATTTGAATATGACTTCCTACTCCAACGTATCACCAAAACACTGAAAAGCAATAGCTGGTTTGAGTGTTAGAAAGAGTGTAATTAATGGTTTTTGTTAGTTCACTTCAGTTTAATAAGTATTTATTGCATATTTGCTATGTCTTCAGTGTACCACTATATAGAGATATGTATCATAAAAATAAAATCTGTAAACCATAGATAATGATTATATAATGTATAATATTTTTCAATTTTGAAAACTCTAATTGTCAATTCTTGCTTGACTCTACTGTTAAGTTTGAAAATAGATACCTTCAAAGGCCAAGAGAATTCTTTTTGGAGCATGCTCTGTAAGTCGGTTCCTAACATCCTTGGACTGAGAAATTATAATTACTTTTGGTATAACTAAAATTAAGTATATATATTTTGGCTCAAATAAAACAATTGAAAAACAATCAGTTGGTTTTTAATATATTTTTCTTGAGAAACAGAATGTGTATTTTGAAAATAACTCTGAACCTACTCCTAAATAAAAACAAGTCTCTCTGACTGTATCAAGGGATGAATAGAAATATGGCAAGTAGAAAAAAAAGCTTAGATTTCTTTTGGTCACTTGGGTAGCACCACCTGTGTCCTTGGTCTCAAGGCAAGAAAGCATTCTCTAGGCTACACATGACCCGAAGGAGTACTCATAGAGTATGGCCACAAGACTGGAGAGAAGGGAGGAAGTGGGAATTACCCATTCTGGTAAAATCCATAGTCAAGTATCACAGTGTAATTGCTGTGTGACCTTAACAAGCAATTAAATCTAAACTTCCTTAAATTTCAGAGGAAGTAGAATTAGGAGGTACCCACCTCATAGGTTTATTGTGAAAAACCACACAATGCATGGTGAGCACATCATTCTGGCAATTTGGCCTGTCCTGTATCCATTTTATCTACTACCCTGACACATAGTTCCCCTATCTTCTGGGTTGTATACATTGTAGAGCTCTCACTTATAGGGGTTTGTGGAATGCTTTTAGTTTTCAATTTATTGGTAAATCATTGCTGATTGATGTACTTAAGTTTGCAGAAATGACCAAGTTCATTTCAAGTTGGATGATCATTTTTGGCTAGTGGAACAAGCTGAGAAATCAGGGGAAATATGAGGCTCAGAAAGTACCTAGAGGCAGATAGAGCTCTTTGTCCCTCGTGTCTCAGATCTTTTTTTTTTTTTTTCTTTTTTTGAAACGGAGTCTCACTCTGCTGCCCAGGCTGGAGTACAGTGGCGCAATCTCGGCTCATTGCAACCACCACCTCCTGGGTTCAAGAGTTTCTCCCACCTCAGTCTCCCGATTAGCTGGGATTACAAGCGCTAGCCACCACGCCCAACTAATTTTTGTAATTTTAGTAGAGACGGGGGTTTCACCATGTTGGCCAGGCTGCTCTCGAACTTCTGACCTCAAGTGATACCCCCAACCTAGGCCTCCCAAAGAGCTGGGTTTACAGGCATGAGCCGCTGTGCTCAGATCCATTCTTAACTCAAGTGTGTGCTCCTTCAGTATTATTAGAGTCGTCTTTGCAAGGAGTAGAATCAATTCACCACTAGAAGAAATGTTATTCCCCACAGGTTACTAAATGCTGGATTTCACTCAAAAGAAGAAAATTCCCTACAGAATCAGCATCAAAAGAAAATTGAATGGTATCTGGGTGAATTGTCTTTGGCCTTAGGTAATTCAGGAGGGAGGCATTTCTCTTAAATGATGGCTGAACAGGAATAAAAGTCGAGTCACTGTCATGAATGTTCATGAAGATGCCTTCAAAGAATTAAATGTGAACCTTTCTTTCTTTTGTTCTATCCGTGTTATACTTTCGAATTTTGTTGAACAAATCCTTATAATGTTAACTATGTGCCAGGCACTGTTCCAAGTGCTGTATACACACAAAATATAAAATGAAAATAGCTCATTTAATCCTGATTACAAACATGAGGTAACTACTGTCATTCTCACTTTTCAGATGAGAGAACTAAAGCATCAAGAGTTTTTACTTCGCTCTAGGTCAGGTAGCCTTGGAGCTGTGATGCACGGTCAGGAAGCCTGACACCAAACTCTGTGTTACCACTAGCTTGTGCCTTTTAGATTTATAAAGTGGAAAAAGTTAAAGCTAAAACTTCTGGCATTTCACTCTACAAAGCTTTGCATTTTTACTTTTCAATTAAAAGTCTTCAAAATGTCTTAAGGGTTGTGTGTGTGTCCCATCTGGGAATATCACTTTTTCTCTGGGAAATGGAGGAGTATTATTTTGTTGATGTCAGGAAAGAAAATGTCCAAGACTTGGATATTACAGATGCCTTTACAATTGAGGGCTGCACATTGTCTAGCTAATATTCTGGAGTAACTGATTTTATGAGGGTATGCATCTTTGACTTTTTATTGGGTAGACTAGTTTATAAATCTGCAAGGGTAGAAATAGTAGAGAACTGACAGTTACATGAAAGGTTCTTTCTGTATCAATGCAAAGAAATCTTACCTCTTAGAGATAAAATTGATTTGTGCCAGATAGAAGACATACTCTCAAACATTACATTTTACTGTCCTATAAAGATATTACCTATTTATATCATTAGGAAATTTATTTCAACATTCCTTCTTGTATATATGTCTGTTCTTCAGGCCCTTCTATGAACTGATTCCCTCATTAGCTAGTGAGTTAAAGAATATCTTTAACAAGTTCATTTCATATTTGCATAAAATCATATTTTTAGCCTTTAAAAATTATACGTTAGCACAAATTAGTCAGCAAGGAAGAGAAGAGGACTGTCTACCTTGTGGACTGCAAGTAGAAAAAATCTTAAACTAGGCAATTTCTGAAGCCTGCCAGAACTTCCTTTTTCTGATTCTGCCTATCCCCTTATCCTGAAATAGGATAGTGAGGAACCCTGTAGCTTTACAGAAGAAAGGAAAGGATGTACCGTGTTTGGGCTGCATAAAGTTTTCCAGATTCACATTTTTGATGTCGATACTAGATTTGAGTCCCTGTGATAGGCATGGGAGATTCAAAGATGACTAGAAATCTATGTCTTTAAAGGCACGAAATATGGTAAAGACAAACAAGACATATAAACAAATTATAATGCAATGTAATAAGTAGATCAATAGAAGCATTTACAAAATAGAGGGGTAATTATATCTCTGCAAAAGGATTTGGGGGCCACAGAACATTTTCCTATGGGAAACAACATTTGCAATGTGTTTTTAAAACATAAGAGGGATTTGTTACCAGGTGGAAACGGAGCTTCTCAAAGACTCACTAAAAGAATATTTTTGTAAAATTGGAGAATAAAATAGAAAGGGAAAAGATGAGAAGGAGATACCAGGTCATGAACAAAATTTATTGTCATGAAACTTTACATTTATCTCATAAATGATATGACTTTATTAAAGGGATTTTAATAGGGATAAATACCAAATTGCATCTTAGAATATCTTTTGAATGGAAATACAGAAGATAGGCCAGAAGGAATTAAGGCAATGTGCAGAGAAGAACAACTACGATAGTATTGCACTAGTCCATGCAAAAAATACTAGAAACCTAAATTATAGAATTGGGGAAGACATGTGAGCAACAGCTGGAAGAGAGAAATAATAAGGCTTGGTGACTACTTTGCATGTGAAGTCTAGCTGAAAAGGAATAATATAGGATGATTTTTTTAAGCATCTGGTTTAAGAAGTGACTTTGAATAGAGAAGGAAAATCCGGTTGCGGAAGAGATAGTGGTGTGATTGATGGAAAGGAAATAACTAGGTCTGTTGAAACTGGAGAGCCGGGAGGAGACGTCTAGCAGGTAATGGGATGGGATCAAGGCCCAATAAAGGTGTCTGAACCAGAAATTAAAATGTTGGAGTGTTTAGTGTGTAGGTGGAAGGTTACAACTTGGAAGTTAATGGGATATCTTAGGAGGACCATAAATAATAGTCTTTCCAATATGTATCATCTCTGGGGAGATTTTCTAGATTATAGCATTGTGGTATGGGAACACCAACATATTTTAAGGAGGTCATAATATGCCATAGAAAAATTATTTGCTGGTTTATGCAAGACAGCTCCCAGTCCATGAGGATTAAAATCTAAGCTCTTGTCTTTTTTTGTGTTAGTATATAAATATAACATCCCAGGATCACTTTTGTTTCTGGTCATATTGTAATAACTAGTACTGGATTTTGCTTATTGTTGTGATTAACTATAAAACTAAACAAAATGTATGAAAGAGATGGTTTCATTCGTTGAGCACTACGTAGTGTAGCAAATAGTCCAAGAGGGAAGAAAATTGATGGTACAAACCCCCAAGTCTTCCCTGCTTTCTACCTATAGGTAATTTCCAGGACACAGCACAGGGGAAAGGAATCAAGTAGAATGCAGTGGTCTCAATGAGTTGAGAAGACAGATACTAAAGTTCAGGGAGGTGAAGGTGGCTATAATTTTCAGGGAAAAGTAAGGAAGAGGAGGAAGTTACATAGAGAATGCACTCCAGAAATTGGGAGAGAAGTCCCCTTGAGGTCTGCTGATGAATACTAAACTGCATATGCACCACCAAGGAACTGTAGACTGAACAATTCCCAGAGATTACATAGGGCTAGGAGAGGTTTGAATTTCATCCAGGTTGAATGGCAAGATATCTTTTAACACCTGGGGAAATCAGTGAAGCCACTTTAATAGTAGAACTCAGTTAGTCCTACAGTTAAAGCAGCACTAGACCCACCCTAAAAAAATCTTAAAAACAAACTTTGAAAAGATCAAACTCATCTGTAAATTACTTGACTAATCCCAGTACTTTGGGAGGCTGAGATTGGAGGATGGCTTGAGCCCAGGAGTTTGACACCAGCCTGAGCAACATAGGGAGACCTTTTCTCTACAAAAATTTAGCTGGTAGCAGTGGCACACACCTGCGGTCCCAGCTACTTGGGAGGCTGAGTTAGGGAGGATTGCTTGAGCCTGGGAGGTCAAGGTGAGCCATGATCATACCACTGCATTCCAGCCTGGGTGACAGAGAAGGACCCTGTCTTATATAGAGAAAAATATATATATTTCTCTCTATATATTTTAGAAACATTTATTGACTTTTTTCTATATATGCAGAGAATATATATATACTTAGAGATTTATTTATATTTACAAAATGTAATCTTATATTATTAAACATTATAAAATTTATGTAAACATTTATATTTACATAAATAAATATCTCTAAATATATATATATATTTACATATTGAGAGAAGACAATGGAGTGATACATTTAATATGTTGAAAGAAATAAGGCATTATTAATTTAGAATTTCATATCTAGTGAAAATAACTTTCAAAAATAATAAATGGTGCAGACTTTTTCAGACAAGCAGTAATTGAGAGAATTGATTGTCAGAAGACAAAGCACTACAGGAAATGTTAAGGGAGGTTCTTCAAGTAAAAGGAAAATGATAACAAATGGTAACATATCAATACAAAGAAATGAAGAGCATCATAATGAGTAAATATATAGGTAAATATAAAAAGTAGTTTTCTATGTTTAATTATTAAAAATAAGTATGTGAAGCAAAGAAATAAAAATGTGTTATGGAGTTGACAGAATATATACAAGCAAAATAAATGTATGACAACAATAGCACAAAGGATGTGAGGAAAAATATAGGTGCGAGATTCTTACAGGTATAATTGAAGTGGTATAATTCTATTTGAAAGTAAACTCTGAAAAGATAGAGATAAAAATTTTAATTCCAAGAATATCCACTAAAAATAGACAAAGAGGTATAACTAATAAGCCAATAATGTTGATACAACGGAATACTGAAAATTATTCTATTAATCCAAAAGAAGATACGAAAAGAGGAAAAAGGAAGAAAGAACAGATGGCACAAATAGGAACAAAGAGCAAGCGAGTAGATCTAAGTCCAATCATATCTATAATTACATTAATTATAAATTGTCCAAACACTCTAATGAAAAGAAAGAGATTGTCAGACTGAAACTATTTCCTGTCTCTAAGAAAATCACTTTAAATATAATGACATTTATGTTAAAAGTAAAAGGATGAAAATAATAAACCATGCAAACACTAATCATAAGAAAGATGGAGTGGGTACATTAATAACAGCTAAATTAGATACGAAACTGGTTTTCCTAATGTGGTTCCTTATGCAGGAGCATCAATAAATCAGGAACTCATTAGAAATGTAAATTTCAGGTCCCATTTTAGACTTACCAAATCAATTTAAAATTGAAGTCCAGAAGTCTGTTTCATCAAGCAAGTCCTTGGAGTGACTTTGATTCATGCTACAGTTGGAGACTCACTGTATACAGAGGAGCATTTCATAATTATAAGTGTATCAATTATTTAAAGAGACCAAAGTATCCAAGATGAATTTGGATACCAGTGCTGCTACTCATCTGACCACATCACTTTGTGAAAGTCACTTAATCTGCTGAATCTTGGTTTACTCATCTGTGAAGTGTGGCTATTAAATGCTTGAGATTTCATATAATGTATGTATGTATCTATACCACTGACACAGAAACAGTGACTGATAAATGTACTGTTAAAATTGTGCAATGATTTGATACGTTCATATTGAATCTCTCCTGTCATACCAATGGCCCCCTCTGCACATTTGCTTCTCATGTCTTTTCTCCTTAACTGCTGCACTCTTGGTCTTATATACAAATCCTAACTACCTTTCTAGTCATAGGCAAGTCCAGCCTTCACTGGTCTTCATCTCCCCAAGATGTACTTTTTATATCTCATATTTTGGTTCTTAAGTACATAACAGTTCCTCCCTTTAAAAAATTCATATATACTTTATTTTTATAACATTTGATAATACTAAGTATAGTTGTAGCATTTTATATGTTTGAATGCTTAATAAAGTTATAAAACATTATATGAATATACTACAATTTATCCACTCTACTGTCCAATGACCATCTGGGTTATTTCTGGTCTTTTACTATTACAGATGAGGCAGTAGATTTCTGTCCAACTCACAAAACACAAATGCAAGAGTTTCTCTATGGTATACTCCTAAATGTGGAATGACTGCATTTTGGAATTATCAAGTGTTTAACTGCTCAGGCAGCTATGATGTTAAACAACTACTGCTGATTGTTTTTGACAAATGACCTGGGAAAATGTTGATTGCACTGGGTGTGTTCTGAGTCAGGTTAAATAAAAACAAGCCTTGTGAGTGGTGTTTTCCAGGAAACCGGCAGACAGGTCAAATAAGGACAATTCTTCAGATAGGGGTTTGAAAGAGCTCTTACCTTATTTGGACTCTAGCGGCTGCTAGATTGCTTGTTTTCACTGTAATTGTGGGTTGGTGGTTTACAAGACCACCACTGAGCAGCTCTCTGAATATTCAACCACTTTTTTTGCTGACAAGATTGTTGTACGCAGTTGATTCATTTTCAGGATTCTGAAAAAGTTGATTTTGACTTTTTTTCTGATAATGTTCTTGTTTTATGGAAAAGGATATTTTGAAGGTCCTTACTCTACCATCCCAGCTGACATCATTTGAAATTAATTTTGATGTACTTAATTTAACCAGCCTATTATTCTACAGTGCCATGTTTAAGAAGTTCTTTTCTGTCACAGGCTGCTGAAAATATGACAAGCTGACTTTCTGGAGAAATTCTGATGATACATACAAGCTCTGCAAGAGGATTTAAAGATTGTATTGTAGTCAAGAATGTACAATGAAATTACTGTATGCAGCAGTGTAGAAAAAAATGCCTTTTTATAAGAATTATAAAACCATAGCTTTATAAATCAGTGGTCAGTGGCTTACAGAGAGAACTATCAGATGTGTTTACATCACATCTTATTCACTTTTTTATTTTTATTTTTTGAGATGGAGTCTCACTGTATCACCAGGCTGGAGTGCAGTGGTGCGATCTTGGCTCACTGCAACCTCCACCTCCCAGGTCAAGCGATTCTCCTGCCTCAGCCTCCTGAGTAGCTGGGACTACAGGTGCCTACCACCACACCTGGCTAATTTTTGCATTTTTAGTAGACATGGGGTTTCACCATGTTGGCCAGCACGGTCTCAATCTCTTGTGGTCTCAATCTCTTGACCTTGTTATTCACTTTTTTCAATGGCTCAAATGCTTTGGCATTTCTATGTTCATATTTGTGTATTCCTTTTCTTTATAGCTCCAATAGCTTTAATTTTCTAAGCAGTCTGTCTGTCAGATATGCACATCTACTGCACTTGAAGTATAGTGGAACTCATCAGTAGTAATGTGTACTAGTTATGACTTGTTGACATTTCCATTATAAACTTTAATTTTGAATTGTTTATGCATAACTGCGGATTTCTATTGTATTGGGCTGAAAGTTGACAGGATTTCAGTCACCACTTGTGAATTTTGATTTAGATTCATTATGTGCATCAGAATCTTGTTGTTTTTTAAATAAGAGCATGGAAAGCATTTCTTGTAATCTGCTCTTTAACAAAGAATAATTTTTAAACAGTTTGTTGGGCAGCTAATAGGGAGAACCAGGTCATTTTTGTATTAAGTAAAAAATAAAACTTTGAGAAACTTGGATTTTGAAAGTAATGACAATGCTTAGGTTAGTATTATTTGTAATTCGAATCATTTACCTCTAATGAGAATGCTAGTTGAAAATGTTTTCTTAAAGTTTTACACCCTGTAAATGAAGGCCCAGGAAAAATAACGTATAAAATGAAACAGCAAACAGGCAAAATTCCTGCTTACTTTTATTAGATAAAAGTAATTTGAGTGCTTATCTAATTAAAAAAAAAGATTGTAGTTGTTTTATGGTGAAATAGTCCTTCAGAATATATCGTCTGCTCTGTTGCAGGAAGTGAAGGTGTGGCTTGTCTCAACCTGTTGCAAATGTCTTGAAAGGCAGAGTTCCGGGCAGTGACTGATTATACAAAGCCCACAATTTTGATAAGTTGGAAAGTCTGCTCTGTGACTCACTGTGTGATCTTAGGCAAGTTATGGACCTCTTTGAATCTCAGGGAAAATAATATCTGTCTTTTAGATTTGTTCTGAAAATTCAATAGATAAAGCCTCTGACATGTAGTAGGCTGAACTAAATAATGAAATAAACTTATTTCTTCACATCTCAACTTCTTCTGGACCCAGAATTTCCCAGTTTTGCTGCTCTCCTCCTCACTAAGTACATTCATCTCCTAATAACCACTCTGACTTGTTGAGAAGGAAGAGAACTCATGTGGTCACTCTTTCGTTTTCCCCATATTACCCTCAGTCCCAACTACTTAAGACCATCAAAAGTTAGACATACCTCATTTTTTTGTGCCCTCACTCTAGCTATCTAATTGCTATGAATAATAATGTTTATTATTTTCCATGAAGTTCTTACATAATTTCTGTTACCTATATCAAGCCCATAAGATAGACATTTTAATTGCCATTTTAAGAGTGAAGAAAAAGGGTCATAGAGAAGATAAGCAATTTGTTTGGTGTCAGAGCTACTGACTACAGAAACTAGGATTCTAACTGGGGGCGGTTTAACCCCAAAACCCATGCTTTTTCTACTACAGAACTTAGACTCTTTTGGCTGATAATCTTGTAGTTAACAAGGAATATGTTTTGATACTATTTGGCCCAATTATTTGGTACAAAATTTAAAAGTTGGTAAATTATCAACATCCTCTGTACTTTTTGGAACAGTCAAGTTACCATGAAAATATTAAGAAAGATGTGAACATAAGTGAGGTTTGAGGAGAGGTTTTTCCACTTATACTCTAAATTCATGATCTTGAACAGCATGTTCCCATCTTATAATTGAATAAAATATGACTTTCAAAACAAAAAAGGATTGTGAAATGTGTATCAAACCACAAAGGTACTGGATTGGATGTGTATGCTCAGAACCTTAGAGCTGGATTTTGTTGACGTTGATGAGTGCTTACAAATTCACAGCCAGTAAGATTTTGTTCTTTTCCCAGGATTTGGAACATTTACCAACCTTCATGAATGAGGAGGCTTTGTATTTTTGAATCATAGTGACACATAGTGACTGCTCATAGACTTGGGTCCTAACTGGGTCACATCTGGGCAGCACCAATGGAAGATGATGGGCAGAAAAGACCAAGCTTAAAGAGAGGGGAAGGAAGTTAGAAAAATGATGAGACATACCCCCAAAATTGATGCTAATTATCCATTAGACACTGAATTAAGAGACATTTCCAGGTTTCAGTTTTCAAGAATATGAAAATTTGAAAGATAAAATTTATAGAAAGGGTTAAGTCCAGTCCAAGAGAGTGTTATAAACAGATAAGAAGCAGGAGTTGACATAAGTCTAAAGACTTCAAACCCTTATTTCTGTTTGTTCTGATTTTGATTGGACAATGTTTGTACATCTCTGCTGCTTACCGACTGTGTGGACTTGAATAAACCTTTTGACTTTTTCTAATCTTCAATTTATTTACCTGTGAAATGGAGATACTAATCTTTACCTTGCAATGTGGGTGTAAAGATAAGAAATAATACATGTAACATGTTGGGTACCTAGTTGATGATCAATATATGGTGGTTTTCCTCTTTCTTAAAGGACAGTTATATATACATATAACTTATAAGATATATGTGTGTGTGTGTATATATATACATATATTTGTTGGGCATGGTGGCTCATGCCTGTGATCTCAGCACTTTGGGAGATTGAGGCGGGCGGCTCACTTGAGGCCAGGAACTCAAGACCAGCCTGGCCAACATAGTGAAACCCTGTCTCTACTAAAAATACAAAAAATTAGGCAGGTGTAGCGGCACATGCCTGTAACCCCAGCTGCTCAGGAGGCTGAGGCATGAGAATCGCTTGAACCCGGGAGGTGCAGGTTGCAGTGAGCTGAGATCATGTGACTGCACTCCCACCTGGGTAACAGAGCGAGACTCTGTTTCAAAACAATAAAATAAAATGAAATAAAAAATAAGTTTTATGTATATATATATTTATGTTCTTAAAGGACAAGTTATATATATACACACACACACACATACACACACACACACATATACGTATGTATATATATGTATATATGTCTTTTTGACCACATTACACACTCTGAGAAGATTCAAAGTCATTAATTACCTAAAACTATAAAGTATAACAAAAGTTTAGAACCTGATTCTCTTCTTTCCGCAGCATGGATTAAATGTGGAAAAAGCTGGCTCACCAACAGCAGCTCTGTGGAGCTGTATGAGCTAGCTCTGCCTTGGTGTACATCAACCTTAATTTTAGCTGTTACTCCACACACTTTCATTCTGTCATTCTTACATAATGTGATCCATCCAAAGGATGTGTCAGCATTCATGAAGTCATGACTCAGAAGATGATGAGCTGTGTCAGAGCTGAGGTAAAGCAGTGCCTAGGACCATTACCACAGATTTGTCAGAGCAATGAGCATTACTGGTTATAACTATCTGAAGAAACCTAACCTCTGGAATGAAGCACTTATGAATTCCGGAGTCTAAGCAAAACTTTTGTGGGTAGCAAAAGAAGAGGTCATTGAGCCAAGGAAATACCCAGGATTCATCCATTACAGAGACACTTAAGCCACAGAGTTAAAAGACAGTTTTCCAGTGAGAGACTGAATGTACAAATGGACAATGGCCAGATCATATATATATAACTTTGACCCACAAACTGTGGCAAACTGCTCAGGAAACCAATCCTCCTGTCTACAATAAATAGCCCAATTTGTTGTCTACAATAAATAGGCCAGCCTGCTGCAAGTCAGATTTGCAGACTGCCAGATTGTTACCTCTAGTGACAATCCAGGAAGATAAGCATAACTTCTATCACAATTGGCCCCAAATGAGTAAGAGTTGGTTAATAACTGACAGCATCCCTAATTTGTGTCCCTGCTTCCAACTTAGAGAAAGATATGCACTCCTAACCAATCACACAGGATGTCTACAGCTAGTTAGCCTGCCTATAGCATCCCCATTCCAAAGCCTCCAGTTTATCCCCTTTTTTTCCACTATAAAGCTTTCCCTCTTCTCCGCCTGCCTCAGAGTCTCTGCCAAAACACAAGCAACAGTGGCTGACACCCTTGCTATGGCAAGCTCTGAATAAACAGCCTTTGCTTTTTCCTATTTAGTTGGTCTTTGTTTATTTCCACACCAGACAAAGATTTGCCAAGTCACAAAGAAAGGACCCCAACCTTAACTACAGACTAGCTCATTCCAGTTCTTCCCAATTCACAAGCCTCAATGCCATGCCTCGCCTTTCTCATCTTGCCTGTACTTTTTCTGTCTGTAACATCACTTTCCTTTCTTAATTCTTTTTACTTAGATCTGCAGTCCTTCGTGTTGCCTTTGTGCCTCACTTGGATGATTATAACAGCCCCTGAACTAGTCAACTTCACTTGTTTCACATTCTAATCCATCTCAGTCACTGCGACCAGATAAATCTCACAGCAGCACAGTTCTGATGTCACTTATCAAGAGTAATACACAGAACATTTTCAGTCTAAAAGGACAATTCCTTAGTAGCCACCGAAGCAGCCTTTCCCAAATTTGCACTAGAGCACATAAAATAAGAGCTTTTTTTTAGAATGATTTTCCAGTTTTTATAAAAACTGCGGAGTTATATTAGAAAAAATATTCAGAAACCTGTCTATGTTTGCCCTGTGAAATCTGAAGAACCTCTTGTCATCTGAAAGATCTAGAAAGATATTTGTTCTTAGGGGCCAGGAAATACATTTTTTATCAACTATAATAGAAAACATTGAAGCTGTATCTCTACTGAACAGGTGTTGATTTTGGAAGAGAGGAAAAATGATTGTGAACTGACTTTCATATTCACCTAAGGTATTTCCTATAGGATATTTTAACAAAAGACATGCTCAGACATGCTGGAATCAGTAAATTTCACTCCTGAACCACCTTTGGAAGAAATTTACATAAAGACATACAATTGCCAAATGGCTAAAAATGAACAATTCCAGAATGCATATGTCAGGCTATGAAAAGCTTAATGGAGCTACCTTTACTGAGCTTGTTTGAAAAAGTCAGTTTTCTGATTGAAAAATGCCTTTTCAGGTGGATTTGACAGCTTTGAGTTAAGCTTTATCCATGTTTTTCATACCTGTTCTCCTGTATCCACTCTAATCCTCATATGAGAAAAATTGTTTATCAAGCATCATTATTTTACCCTACAACCAGATGAAATATACTGCATATTGGAGAACCACTGAAAACTTTATGTTACTCTGTTTTACATAACTGGAATATTTGTGCCAAGAATATTACAAAATGCTCTTTCCCTCCATAAAACCAGAGTTGCCTGGGGCCACATAAAAGCCATTGTCATTCCTAAAGAATTTAAGTGATAGATTTCAACATTTTTACAACTCATGTGGAGTGATCTGAGTCACTATGCTTTTATAAATGAAAAATGACTGAGACATCACGTGCAGAAATTACCTGTGCCTAATTCCTTTTCTTTCTTTTTTTTTTAGATGGCTTTATGTTGCCTAATCCCTTTTCTATTCTAATTCTCCTTCCAACTAGAATGTTTGAAAGTTTCTATTACAAATAGGCATAAAAATCAGAATACATAGTCTGATTTCAACTATAAAAAGCTATGTGATACGAAAAAGTGCTCAACATCATTGATTATCAGAGAAATGCAAATCAAAACTACAATGAGATATCATGTTACCCTAGTAAAAATGACTTTTCTTCCAAAAAAAAAAAAACAGGCAATAACAAATTCTGGCAAGGATGTGGAGAAACAGGAACTCTTGTACTCTCTTGGTGAGGATGTAAATTAGTACAACCACCACGGAGAACAATATGGAAATTTCTTGAAAAACTAAAAATAGACCTACTATATAATCCAGAAATACCACTACTGAATATTTATCTAAAGGAAATGAAATCAACATGTCAAAGAGATATCTACACTTCCATGTTGACTGCAGCACTATTCACAATAGCCAAGAATTGGAAGCAACCTGTGTCCATCAACAGATGAATTGATAAAGAAAATATAGTACATATACACAGTAGAGTTCCATTCGACCATGAAAAAGAATGAGATCTGTCATTTGAAACAACATTGATGGAATTGGAGGACATTACATTAAGTGAAATAAGCAAAGCACAGAAAGACAAACTTCACGTTTTCACTTATTTGTGGGAGCTAAAAATTAAAACAGTTAAACTCATGGAGATAGAGAGTAGAATGATGGTTACCAGTGGCTGGGAAGGGCAGTTGGGGGTGGTGGGAGTGGGTATGGATAATGAACACAAAAATACAGTTAGAATAAGTATTATCTAGTATTTGATAGCACAACAGGGTGACTACAGTCAACAGTAATTATAGTACATTTTAAAATAACTAAAATAATAAATTAGAATGTTTGTAACACAAAGAAATGATCGATGCTGGAGGTGATGAATACCCCCATTTACCCCAATGTGATTGCTACACATTGCATACCAGTATCGAAATATTTTATTGCTAGGCATGGTGGCTCATGTCTGTAATCCTAGCACTTTGGGGGCCAAGGTGGGCAAATCACTCAAGCCCAGGAATTCGAGACCAGTCTGAGCAACATGGCCCTATAATTCAGATGGAATAAGTTGCCTTATTAGTACTTCTGTCCAGCTAGTGAAATTCAAAATTGTGGAAAATGTAGATGAAATTTTATAAGCTCCCATGATCAGCATGATGTGAAAAAGAATACACAGGCATAAAAAAAATTAGAGGAAGTACATAGTTAATAGTGTTAGTAGTGTTTTCTCTTTGGGTCAAGACTATAAATGATTTATTTTCTTCTTTGTACTTTTTATATATTCTAAATTTTATATAATAAACATTTAACATTTTATTTAAGTATGTAAAATGTATTTAAAATGTTTTGTAGAAACTAGTGTATTAGTTTGTTTTCACACTGCTGATAAAGACATCCTAGAGACTGGGAAGAAAAAGAGGTTTAATATGGACTTACAGTTCCATGTGGCTGGGAAAGCCTTGCAATCATGGCAGAAGGTAAGGAAGAGCAAGTCATGTCTTACATGGAAGGCAGCAGGCAAAAAAAGCGCTTGTGCAGGGAAACTACCTTATTTTAAACCATCAGATCTCATGAGACTCATTCACTATCATGGGAACAGCACAGTGAAGACCCACCCCCATAATTCAATCATCCTCCACCAGGTTCTTCCCACAATATATGGGAATTGTTGGAGTTAAAATTCAAGGTGAGATTTGGTTGGGGACACAGCCAGACCATATCACATGGCTTTCCACCAACAGTGGAATAAACTCTAAGCACCTTAGCTACAGACTAATAGTTTTCTATGACTGGACACCAACCTATCTTTTCACAACTTTGTTTTTTATTTTTCATTATTACCCTTCACATACCTTTTATTTCAATAAAAAGTAACTCTTTGACATTTTCCATATAGACTCTTTCTTGACTCTGCATACTTGTATACTCTGTTACTGAATTTTCCTCCATTTCCACACTTGTTCTTAGCCAAAAGGCCAAGAAGCAATTTCTCCTCCATTTCCAGATCATTCCAGGCTCACTTTATCTGCTACTTTATCTATGAGTTTTTTCTAAAGGAAACACCTAAAGTAAGCAAGCACCTTCTGCTTAATTCCTGTACAACTTTTTCCTTTTTTTTTTTTTTTTTTTGAGACAGGGTCTTGCTCTCTTGCCCAGGTTGGAGTGCAGTGGTGCCATCACAGCTCACTTCCAGGGCTCAAGTGAGCCTCCTGCCTCAGTTTCCCAAATAGCTGAGGCTACAGGTGTGCACTACAAGTGGCTATTTTCATTTTTTTGTGCAGCTGAGGTCTCCCTATGTTGTCTAGACGGGTCTTGAACTTCTGGGCTCAAGCAATCCTCCTATCTCAGCCTCCTAAAGTGCTGGTATTATAGGCAGGAGCCACCACACCAGACCTATTTCTTATAGAATTAATTATATAGGGGATTCTCTCCTTGGCTAGGTTATATTCCCTCCCTCCCTCCGTCCTTCCCTCCCTCCATCCCTGCTTCGTTTGCTCCTCCCTCTTTCCTTCCTTCCTTCCTTCCTTCCTTCCTTCCTTCCTTCCTCTCGCTCCTTCCCTTTCTTCCTTTCTTCTTTCTTTCCTGCTTTTAAATAGCTAATTTGGTCAGGTTTTTTTCTGTTTTATTAAAATTTTCTAAATTTTATCTTCAAATCTACACTCTAAGTTTGGGTATTCTGGAGCCCTTGAGACTCACACACTTGATAAATGAATGTATAGTTGAAATAATGTTTATATCAGTTATCAGCTAGAAGTCTCAAGGATCCTGCACAATCATGTCTGATTAGTCATGGAGAAGTGTGACAAATAGGAAGACAAATGTGAAAAGTTATGAGATAGAATGTTACCTGGATTCACTGCCAGTTTTTAAATCCAAGGATTAGATTGAACGTAAATTTAATTCTAAGCCTCTGATCCCTGGGAGTTCAGATTTATAAAACTAGCCATTATCTGACCCTTGTATTTATTTAATCATATAACAAATGATTGTTCTGTGGAACAGTCATTTTCATTTCTTGCTGGAAATGCCCACTTTTTTTCCTCCTGGTATTCAGTTCCTCCCTCTACACCTGGAGTGTTTGCTCTCCTCCTCCCCTCACTTCCTCTTCCTCCCCCCTTCTCTTCTCCCTCCTTCTCCCTCCCTTCCTTCTTACACTCAGTTGCTCTTTAATTTTACCTATTCCTTCTTATTACTCCATTGGTTTTTAAAACGTACTCTACAAAATGCAATTTGACTGTCTCATGCACGGTTAGAAAACTCCTGGTTCTACAAGATTAGTTTGAGTGTTCTGCATACATATGAATGAGGACTTCAATTATATATTAGAGAGACTTTAGATGATAACTTGATCTTTCTTGTGGAAATACAACATTTTAAAAATTTAGTTTTTAGAATATTTAGTATATATGACATGTAGAATCTGCAAATCTAGAAACGTCTGCATGATTTGTGGATTTTCTGACTTTTAATTTACCTGTTTGACATTTGCTGTGAGCCTTTCAGTCATAACTAATATATTATTTAGTTCTCTAAGTAATTTTTGGTTACCTACTACATATCAGATACCATGCTAAGTATTAGGAATACAGAATCAAATGAGGCATGGTCCATACCCTCAAGTAGCTTACATTAGAATGAGAGAGACAGATAAACCATTTCACTACAGTGCAGTGTGGAAAATACAGTAGCAGAGGCAGGTACAAGGTACCATTGAACAATAATTAATGACTCTTCCTGGGACTTGGGAAGTATCTTCCAGGGATGTCACTGAAGCTGTTTTAAAATATGGCAAACTTTTGTATTTAGTTCAGTAACAGCACAGCCCATTTTGCCAATCACATCTTAACAGTTGGAAAAGCAAACATATTATCTATCAGGCTTTCTTCTAAACTTTAAATATGTTTTATGTAAGTTATAACTCCAGAGAAAATTTACAAAGGATACACCTTAATCTAGAAGGAATTAGAGCTGCCACAGCTCCTATGCTTTTAACCTCTCAGTATTTTATCTGTTGGCCTCCACTGTTTCTTCCTGGAATTCACATCACTACCACCACTCTGTTCTCCTTGTCCTTATGTCAGTGTGGCCAAATACTTTCCCTTTATCTCAATCAGGACAAGACACGTTTTTTGTTGTTGTTGTTGTTTTTTCCCCCTCAAAGGAATAGAGAACCATAGAATATTAGTCTTAAAATGTCTTTAGGCCAGGTGCAGTGACCCATGTCTGTAATCCTAGCACTTTGAGAGATTGAGGCAGGAGAATCACTTGAGTCCAGAGTTCAAAACCAGACTGGGCAACATAGTGAGACCTCTGTCTCTATTTTTCAAATAAAATTTGAAAAATCTTTAGACAGAATATAGTCTAAAAATGAAGGCTTAAGTGTGATGTATAGCCCCCTCCCAAGTAGGGTATCACCTGTGTGGGCATCTTCAGACGTAGGGATCTTAATACCACAGAGAAATCCCTTTAAATTTGTTGGGTAAAATCTCTCCAATGTTTATTAAGAAATACACAAAAAATAAAGCAAAGAAGAAAATGCAAAAGAGATGTAAATGAGAGAAAGAAAAAATGGGCACTTATTAAAGGTCTAATAAGTGCACATTTGTATCCATCATTCTACTGAGTTCTTACTCCTAAGATGCTCTTCCCTTTAGCAAACTAATAAGCAAGTCAGCAAAGAAAGAAAGAACAAACAAAATGTAGTGATCAGGGACACGTCGGGGAGATGGATGGTGGCAGGTGGCCAAAGGACCACGAAAGTTTTACAGAATGTCTTCCTCTGAATATGTTGAGTCTTGCATTCAAGCATTTATTATACACCAATAATGTGAGCAACATTTTACTTGACAAAGAAACAGAAAAGAAAGAAAGGAAGAAAACAGAAGAGCACGAGGAAAGAATTTAGAATGGATTCTGTTCTTCAACTTCAAAGCATCTGCTAATTTGAATTTAGGGAGGAGGGGAAAAGATTGAAAGAGAATAAGACACGTGTAGAAGACAAGGACAGAGAGAATTTCAGTCCAGTGAGCAATGTAACTCATTTCAATTCTACAACTATTTATGGAGCAGCTACATGGGCCCATCACCCTTTAATAAATTGAGTACAGAATTAAAACCACCCAAAGGGAATATACTTCCTTCTTTTTCACAGACCCTCTTTGTTCTATTCTGCCCATGAGGTTTTCCTCCTCAAGAACCAGCAAATCCAGTCACAATCAATAACAGCCATTACAAATCAGTTTCAAAAAAATAAATCACCCCTTCTAAATTTCTTCTAGATATTATCTTCTATGTTTTGAGTATAACCGTATATAGTATAGACTATAGCTATATATGTACACTTTCCACTTACATCTTTTCTTTGCTTTTATAATGTCTTTCTTAAAACTCCTTTTAGAAGTTCTGCACAATTCTGACTTTTACCAAGTCAGCCTACTTCTTCTCTCAAAAACACAAACATAAATTGTCTAGAGAACTCCAGTCAATTTTTCCAGAGGGGAAAAAAAAAATGCTTCAGTTTTCTCCTCTACCAAGACAGGAAGCACTTCCTGGAGATTAATCATTATGTTGCCTTGCAAAATTGGGAAGGTTAAGAGAAATTAGTAAAGTAGGTTGTATCATCCTACTTGGAATTTGGAATTTTTGGAAATGGTCCTGCTGCCATTTGGATGAAAGCAAGGATGAGTCAAGCTGCGGATGATCCAAATAAACACTGTCACTCTTTAAAAGCTGGGCTCCCGAGGGTGGACCTGCACAGAGGCAGGCAAGAAAGCAAGGCATAGAGACAACATAGAGCTAAGTAAAGCCAGTGGAAATGAAGAGTCTTCCAATCCTACTGTTGCTGTGTGTGGCAGTTTGCTCAGCCTATCCGTTGGATGGAGCTGCAAGGGATGAGGACACCAGCATGAACTTTGTTCAGGTAATTAACACTAACTGACCTGGCCAGGTGGGGAACTTCCACAGTAAGCTCAAACCATTCTGTGTGTCTTAAAACCCACATAGAATGCTTGAGCGTACTGTGTAGGAACAGGTCAAGAATAGAGAGTTATAGAGTGTTGGAAGTGGAAAGGGTCTCATTATCACACCATTTGGGCTTCTCCTCTTATGTAGGAAGAAACAAAGGCCAGAAAGGTTAAGTGTTTTCTTAAGATCACACAACACCATACGAGTAGCAGCACTGGGGCTTAAGGCACATGAATAACAAGTGGAGAGTGGATGAACCATATCTTACTTTGGAACATCTTCAGTTTTTTTTAAATGCAACGTAATTTTAGCTAAATATTTATGTTGCTAGTATCGTATTTTAAAACTTGGTATTATTTCAGCAAACTAGAGAAATACTCCAAATAGCTTAAGAAAAGTGAGCAACTGCAAAAACTTACTATAAATAGAGAGTTATAGTAAAATTTGTAAGAATGACCTAAAAACTATACTTATTCTGTTAGCAATATCTAGAAAACTACTATGACCTTGAAAAAGATGTGAAACAGTTTGTTAGAAGAAAGGACAGTGGTCCTGTTGTTAAAAAAATCCGAGAAATGCAGAAGTTCCTTGGGTTGGAGGTGACGGGGAAGCTGGACTCTGACACTCTGGAGGTGATGCGCAAGCCCAGGTGTGGAGTTCCTGACGTTGGTCACTTCACAACATTTCCTGGCATCCCGAAGTGGAGGAAAACCCACCTTACATACAGGTAATGGTTTAGAGAGGTTTTCACATGAGATTAGAATTTTATAAACTATGTTATAGGAGAAAATAGTATCCTCTTCAATTTTTCTCCTACAGGATTGTGAATTATACACGAGATTTGCCAAAAGATGCTATTGATTCTGCCATTGAGAAAGCTGTGAAAGTCTGGGAAGAGGTGACTCCACTCACATTCTCCAGGCTGTATGAAGGAGAGGCTGATATAATGATCTCTTTCGCAGTCAGAGGTACAAAAAAAAAAAAAAAAAATCAGAACAAAACAAAACACAAAACAAAGCAAAACCAAACAAAAATGTATCCATTCATCTATCTGTTGTTATTATACTGGAAAAGGCCCAAAAGGGATCCTCATTACCTATCTTTCCAATAATTTTTTTTCCTACTAGAACATGGAGACTTTTACCCCTTTGATGGACCTGGAAATGTTTTGGCTCATGCCTATGCCCCTGGGCCAGGGATTAATGGAGATGCTCACTTTGATGATGATGAACAATGGACAAAAGATACAACAGGTTAGTTACACATCTCTCAGAATGATTTTGGCATTAATTTTTTTATATGTAGAAATCTCTTAATAACCAAGAAAGCTCAAGAAATGAGATGTTCTGGATTTTCCAGTGGATCAGAGATCAGCAGAATATATTTTTGTTTTAATTATTATTGAAAATATTTTCAGATGCTTTAACAGTTTTCCTACATTGGTAAGCACAATATAGGAAATATCATTAAGTATTTCTTTAATGACTGTGGATCTTTGTGATCTAGGGGTAACCATTATTAAGAAAAATTTATCCTATCGAAATGCAAACATTCAAGGGATAGCATATTGCACTGAATCTACACTAAAATGTGCTCTTGATGTTGCTTATGTAATTTCCTCCATTTACTTCTTTACTCTTCAAACCAGAAATCAGAATTAAATTTCAGAAACTGAGATTCTTTTTTTTTTTTTTCCTGGCTGAGGCATTATTTTAGTACTTTTAGGTTAAAAGAATTTTTACGGGCTTGTTCTGAAGGAAAAGACTAACTCCCAAATACAAAGTTCAAACTGTTTAGGTAGAAGAATGTTTCTCAGTTCATAACTGTATATTTTGGGGAATGACATCCAAAGTTTTCAAAAAAACCAGCTAAAACAATTAACACTGCTTCTAAAAACATAGAAAAACAATACTATGTCTGAGGTTTAGCTGGGATTTACAATGAAAATGTAAACCTCTGTAGGACGTACAAATGTGAGTTTAGTCCTGGATAAAATTCTTGATTTGGTTGAGTTAACGAATTCTTGTAAAGAAATCTTCCTGCAAACTCTCAAATGAGATTGTTCCTAGCATTACAAGTTATACAAGTAATACTAGCAAAAGTAATGTAGATTTACTTACCGTATTGATCATAATTACCCAGTGCCTCCCAATTTTAGCATTATGGATGTCTTTAAAAATATGAAGGAAGACTGGGCACGGTGGCTCACACCTGTAATTCCAGCACTTTGGGAGGCCGAGGTGGGTGGATCACGAGGTCAGGAGATGGAGACCATCCTGGCTAACACAGTGAAACCCCATCTCCACTAAAAATACAAAAAATTAGCCGGGCGTGTTGACGGGCGCCTGTAGTCCCACCAACTCAGGAGGCTGAGGCAGAAGAATGGCGTGAACCCGGGAGGCGGAGCTTGCAGTGACCCGAGATGGCGCCCCTGCACTCCAGCCTGGAGTGCAGACTCTGTCTCAAAACAAAAAAAAAAAAAAAAAAAAAAAAAGAAGGAAAAAATTTTGAATAAAACCAGTGTTTATGTATTCTTATGTATTCTAAATCTGTTTTGTGACAAATGTTAGACATGAGTGGGCGTACTGTGTTTTAAACCAATTTTGCAAATTCTATGACATCTATCATTATTCATGTTTTTAGTCTCAATATGTACTTCATGATGATGAGACTGAGACATTATGAATTAAGATGAATATAGTTTCCTTTAACTGAGACTACAAATGGCAAATGTAAATATATTAAAACAGTGTTTAGCTTTGCATTGACAAATGAAGGTAAATATTTGATATGCTAAACAAATGGGTTCATTCCATTCCTGAGTACAAGAAAAGGGACCTGTTTCTTCTGGAGTTAATATGCTTGTGAGGCTGGGGGTGGGTTCCGGGGGATCAATCTCAAAGATTGATTTCAGGTATGAGTTTTAAAATACACTTAGCTTTCCATTAAGTGTGTAATTAGTCAATTGTTTGGTTAACCAACAAACAAGGTGTAAAAAGCCCTGTGTGGTTCCAAGAAGCAAAAACCAGTACAATGCACAGCAGACCTGTGTAATGTACGTGTATTTAAAAAATAAGTAACTATTGTTTTTGATTTCTTAAATAGGGGTCAATTTATTCCTCGTTGCTGCTCATGAACTTGGCCATTCCCTGGGTCTCTTTCACTCAGCCAACACTGAAGCTTTGATGTACCCACTCTACCACTCACTCACAGACCTGACTCGGTTCCGCCTGTCTCAAGATGATATAAATGGCATTCAGTCCCTCTATGGTGAGTGACGCTGGGAAAATTAGCCATTGTGGTTTTGCAACGATGGTCTTCAGAAGAGCTGTCAAATGCTACATTTAGCTGAAAGCACCGTGAGAATGTTTGGAAAGCACACAAACGGGCATATATTGAAACGTATCACATTTCCCCTAATGTTCCCTTTAGGACCTCCCCCTGGATCCCCTGAGACCCCCCTGGTACCCACGGACCCTGTCCCTCCAGCACCTGGGACGCCAGCCGCGTGCGATCCTGCTTTGTCCTTTGATGCCGTCAGCACTTTGAGGGGAGAAATCCTGTTCTTTAAAGACAGGTCAGACTGAAAAATTATATTTTCCTATCATTTTAGTCTACAGTGCTTAGAAAGGAAAACACACAGAAATTTGATAGAGATTTTTAAACATTTAAAACAAAAACGTTTCTTCTGAGCTTGGCATCATTTAGATCTGGTGCTGCCTTTTCCCACATTTTCCTAAAATTGCCAGGTTCGTATTTGAAGGCTCAGGCTGATCTGGTTCCTGTCTTCTAATTGCTATTT
Organism: Macaca mulatta; assembly: GCF_049350105.2. NCBI lineage: Eukaryota > Metazoa > Chordata > Mammalia > Primates > Cercopithecidae > Macaca > Macaca mulatta. The sequence continues at coordinate 103,713,324 of NC_133419.1, read as the reverse complement.
CCAAATGTTTTAAGTTGCGGTTACTTTTCAAAAGGCATGAGTAGATCTCTAGAATAATACTTTTATTTTTACTTCCTTTAAAAATGACATCAGGATCAACATTACATTTAATCAAGTAATTTACCTACTGATGGATCAATATGCACATGACAAACATTCAAACAGCACAAATGAGAAGAAAATTAAAAACTTTAGTTCCCAGTTCCCCCTATATTCATCCAGAGTCAAGACTTTTTGTGCATCCTTCTAGAATCTTTCTATACGTATATAAGAATATATTTATACAGCACATACACGTACACACACACTGCCCAGCTTTTGGAACAGGGCATAGCATACGCACTGTTTTGCACACGTTGCAGGTAGTTAAAGCTTATGCTGGGCTAATTCATTTGCATGATAGAATAATTTTTCTTCCATAGAAGACATTCCTCTGGAAACCTATGACAGGAGACTCACTGCAGTCTTCTGAAGAAAAAGGAAAGAAATTTTCTAATGGCAATATACCTGATTTCTATCTGTCATCCAGCCTAGAAGATGAGAGAATGGGGGAAGTTGCGTGAGGCAAGATGGTGAGGAAAATATTCTAAAGGTGAAAGACTGTTTTTCAATTTACATTTCTTTTTACATATATTTTAGGCACTTTTGGCGCAAATCTCTCAGGAAGCTTGAGCCTGACTTGTATTTGATCTCTTCATTTTGGCCGTCTCTTCCTTCAGGCGTGGATGCCACATATGAAGTTACTAGCAAGGATCTTGTTTTCATTTTTAAAGGTAATTATTACATCATCATTTGTTTAACTTGCTAAAATAAACCCTCTCATAAGAAATTGAACGACACTTTCCTTTTCCCTGCTACATCAAGTACTGGCTAGTACAGTAGTCAAAGGTAATGAAGAAATAACCAGGGCTGATATGATTGCATTTATATTTTATAGATGATAAAAATAAAGACAGGAAGATAAATTACCCAGAGTTGTAAATTCTCTCATTTGACCTTGGTTTATTCATTCAGTCTGCAAATTTTTGTGAAAAGCCCACTATGAGCTGGTGACTAAATCTAAAATTTGGGCTACTTCTTTACCATGAAAATCAAAGATGCTAAAGTGTATTTCTAAAGCTAAAGGGCTTAACTGTTATAATTCAATATGACTCTGAATTATTTATATTTAACAGGAAATCAGTTCTGGGCCATCAGAGGAAATGAGGTACAAGCTGGATACCCAAAAGGCATCCACACCCTAGGTTTCCCTCCAACTGTAAGGAAAATCGATGCAGCCCTTTTTGATAAGGAAAAGAAGAAAACATACTTCTTTGTAGAGGACAAATATTGGAGGTGAGATGCAAAAGAAATGACTTTGCGTGGAGCCTAATTAGTGAAATTAGTTTCTTTTTCTAAGGAAATCCCTCACCCCAACCTTAGGCCTGCTTCTCTCTTAGTAGGAAGGATGGGACTTCAGACAACTGTGGGAAAGTTCTTATTTTAAAACAGCAGCACTTTAAGCTCTCCTGCTTTGAGTCCCAAATGCAGTTGGCTGGTGCTTCCCTTAGTGCTGTTGTCCCAACTGCCTGGAGCCCCCTCTTCTCTCCTCAACCTATTCAAATCCTGCCCATCCTTCAAGTCCTGGCTCAAGTCTTATCACCTCCATGCAGCTTTCCCTCATGGACTTTAGACCCGTTGGGAAAATGTTCTGAGAATCCAGACCACCATTTAGCATTTCCTTCCCATTGTCTTATAGTTTGGCTCACTGTCTGTCTGTGTTTGTTACTGTCTCACTGTGCGTTTGTCTTGTCTTCCTAACACTACTATGTGATATCCAAGGGCTACCTCTAACCTCACCCGTTTGTTACCTCTGCCTGATAATGATGGCACTTTTAAGAGATGATGAGCAATAGCAGTCCAGTTTATGGATACAACCCAGCACTCGCAGACAGGTTGATTCCTGGGTCATTTGCCCAGACTTTGAGACATCGAGGCCGACCATCTGATATCCAGCCAGTGGGCTAAAAACACACATACTGAGCTTTGCTTCTAATCTTAATCTCTTTTCCCGGGAGGCCACCATAGAAGACTTAGATGTGCAGGGTGGGGAGGGCAGGTATATATGGGCCAATTGTGGTAGGGAACTAAAATTGCACTTTAGATGTTGATTCAATTCACTTTATATATATGTTCACACTTTCATGTCTTTGTGACAGAAAGATGATTAAGATTCTTTCTGTCCAGGCTTAAGAAATACGATGACAAACAGCAGGTGCTACATGCAGCAGGATGCTGCCCCTGTTCTGGATGGAGATATGGCTTTAAGAACTCTTTGCAGTACGATTAAAGTCACATATTTCTACAGTCCCAAATATGCTTAGCGTTTATTTGCAGTACTTACAAAGTTTAGTAAAATTCCACATTAAACCTACCATGATCTAAGATGTTTGGTAACATGGCCTCTATGCAATGCTGAGCTGTTTCTTTTACTCGGTACAGATTTGATGAGAAGAGAAATTCCATGGAGCCAGGCTTTCCCAAGCAAATAGCTGAAGACTTTCCAGGAATTGACTCAAAGATTGATGCTGTTTTTGAAGAATTTGGTAAGAGGATACTTACTGTGTTGGCCATGGAGCACTTGAAACATCTATGATATCAGAGACAAGAGGAGCATTGAAACTTTTTAATAACAAGTGTTTTTTAAGACCAGTTCCCTCCCCAAAATTTTGATTTGCCTACATTTGTACTCATTATAGAACTACTTCACAAAATAACTTGTTTGGAACCATAAAGATAATTAACAAATCTTGCTACTTTATCTTATACATGCATATAAAACCGTGCATGTAAAATCAAAGTGCTCCAGTGTCACTTACTCACATCTCGAGCTAACATGTGAAGTCAAGCTTGAATTTCAGATTACCATGTTAGTATAAAAATCCCATCAAATGGTGTGGCCAGATTTAATATTGGTTAGCTGGCCTTCTCCTCCACCCCATCTTATTGCTGCTACTAATTCCCAGGGAGATCTTTTTCTGTCTTTCCTGAATTGTCAGTCATTGCCCATGCCGGTCATTTGCAAATACTTACCTTTCCATTGCGCAGAGTTTACTCAAGGTAAGTAAGTGGAGGCTGATGATCTTTATTGAAAGGTAACCTGATCACCATGTTTGCAGAGTGCTAAAGGGTTCTCTGGTGTTTTGAAATAGTTGCTGTGCTTCCTAGGCTGCAATGCAGGAAAAAGGGAGGAGGATTTTTGGGGAAGAAAGAAATAGGTGATTAGAGTTTCCAAGCAAGTGGAGAATTTATCTGATCAGAAGCAGAATAACCTTGTAACCTGGAACCTGGCTTTGTTGTTAGAGTGAGCTGGCATGGAGTGCTGGCTCCATCCTTCCTTGCTGAGTAACCTTGAGCAAGCATCGGAATCTGTCTAAACCTCAACTTGTTCAACCTGTAAATGGAGTTAGACATACAATCTCATAGGGTTGTTGCAGAAATAAATGAAAATAAATTCATGTAACAAGCTTGGCATAGTCCCTGACATAAAGTAAAACTCTATAAACACTTTCTATTTTTAGTTCTCTATGATTCTGAGTTTTGTATATTGTCAAATGTCTTTATTTGGAAAAAATGTCTTACTATTTCCCTTGTCTGTATTTGAAGGATTTTTTTATTTCTTCACTGGATCTTCACAATTGGAGTTTGACCCAAATGCAAAGAAAGTGACACACACTTTGAAGAGTAACAGCTGGCTTAATTGTTGAGAGAGATATGTAGAAGGGACCATATGGGAACTTTAAATGAAGCTGATAATTCTTCACCTAAGTCTCTGTGAATTGAAATGGTTTGTTTTCTCCTGCCTGTGCTGTGACTCAAGTCATACTCAAGGGAACTTGAGCGTGAACTCTGTATCTTGCCGGTCATCTTTACATTATTACAGGGCATTCAAGTGGACTGCTGCTTAGCTTGCACCTTGTCATGTGGAGTGATCTTTCCCAAGAGAAGGGGAAGCAGTCATGTGCAACAGACAAGTGACTGTATCTATGTAGACTATTTGCTTATTTAATAAAGATGATTTGTCAGTTATTTTATCTTATTGTTGTATTTGTTTGTTTCAAGGGCAAGTTGTTCTCACAATTTGGGCACATTATGGGCTGAGCATGATCAGTCAGTAGACTAGAGTCTCCACGGCTTGGGGTTCACAATGGGTTCCAGAACTGCAGAGAATCTACAACTTGCCCTCCTCATGAACCCTGCAAACGGGATGCTTATTTCTACCATCTAGACATTTGATGTGTCCTGACATACTTAAGGCAAAAAATCGAGAGGGATCGTGACATTGTAGAGCAGGCTCTAGGAAAAACTGTGAAGGGAATCCTGTACTCATAGCAAATTGCCTCATTTGCACACCTCATTTTACAGGATGAGGAAATCAAACTTGTTTTTGATCTTTTCCTTTTACTTATAAATTCCCTCAGTACAGGTCCCTCCTCTGACCTAGCAAGCAAACTTCCTCATATCTACCCTATTCACACGTTAAAATATACTTTTGTACTCATTTTGTATCTGCCTGTGCCTGGAGGTAAATGCTCATTGGCAAATGAGGATTCTAACATTCGTTTATCATCCATAACTAATGTCTCTAGCACAATGCCTGGTACATGATAAGAGCTCATTCCCTTTTTAACTTATCCATTCATCTGAAAGTAATTTACAAATCATATTCCATGTGCCAGACATTATGCTAGGTTGCAGGCATAAGAACCTGAAAATAATGGACACCGCCCCCTGCCCTCATTGAGATTATAATCCAGCAGAAGGAATCCATGCAGATAACCACAAATATAAATATGCAATTGTAAATTTCATAAGAGTTACAAAGGGAAAAAATAAAAGGAGGATCTACTTTGAACCAGACAGTTTTAGAAGAACTTTTGAGGGAATGGCATTGAAGAATGTTTTGAAAGGGAGTGTGGAGACTAAGTGGGGAGATGATGGCTTGGACCACATGGGCACACTGGAGAGTTAGGGATGAGAGTAGAATATATAGATATGAGATAGATAACAGGACTCAGTGATGGATTAGATATGCAGTTTGATAGAAAAGGAAATGTTCACAGTAATTCCTAGGTAGCTTGCTTGAGCATAAGAGCTGATGGTGATGGCATTTACTGAGATGGGGAAACACTTGGAGAGAAGAAGGTTTGTGAAAGAAGGGCAAGAGTTGGGATGAATTTTTTATGTTTGCCCATTTTTGAAATGTGTTAGAGAAATTCAAGCACCCATGAGCTAAAGGCATCTGAAATGCAAAAGAGAGGAGATATATATATATATATATGTACACATATATACATATATACACACACATATATATGAAACATATATGTATATAGAAGGTTTCAACATTGAGGTTATTCTTAAAGCCAGAAGTATAGGAAAGATCATATGCAGAGAGTTTAAGATAAAACTAATGAATAGCAACATTTGGTCAAAATTTACAGGATTTCTTTATTTTTAAAATTACCTCATTTTATTTATTTCTAATAGGTAATACCTTAGCCACAACACGAAATCCAAAAGTTAAAAGACATTATGCAATATAAACAATTTTCCTCCCACCCCTGTTTCCATGATCTAACTCCTTTTCTCAGAGGTAACCAAGCAGATCTTTCTTGAATCCTTCCAGAGCTATCTTATGCATACCAAGCATTAATATAATCTTTCAAAATAAAAATGCTACCATGCAAAGTTACACTGTCTTGCTCTTTGATTTCTTTCACTTAACAGACCTTGGCAGCTATTCCACATTAGTACACGTAGAATTGCTTTATTCAATCTTTTTTTTTTTTTTAGGTGCACCCAATACCAAGAATACAATACAAAAGGCCCAAATACAATGAAAAAACACATTTGTCCATTGTCACCAATGATAATGCTCTTTTAGCACATGCCTGCTGAATGGAATGGGGATTTAATAAAGTTCACTGCTGAAAAAAATAACCCAGTGAGTCTCACCACAGCCAACATCATTAAGCAATCTGGTTGTGAAATGAACGTTTATAATGCTTCAAACAGCTTAAACCTGAAGTTTGATACCACATCTTCATGTTTGCTCAGTTCTCCATAAGATTATCTACAGTATTTACAACCATTCAAAGGCAAACATTAAAACCACATTCATTTAAGACTCAACAATTCCCATAAATATGTACAGTTATTATGCATCAATAAAAAACAATCAAGTAATATAGCACCTCAAACTAAATGGTTAAATATATGAACTACTTATACTGACAACTAATATTTGATTTTGTGTGACTATTTAAGGTTGGTTTTTAGCAAATAATCCCTTTAAAGGCAATATTCGCCTCATTTGAGTTTTGACCCAGCAGTTCAACAATGATGAAGTCCACAGTCTTTTTTTTTTTTTTTTTTTTTTTGAGAGGGAGTCTAGCTGTGTTGCCCAGGCTGGAGTGCAGTGGCCGGATCTCAGCTCACTGCAAGTTCCGCCTCCCAGGTTCACACCATTCTCCTGCCTCAGCCTCCCGAGTAGCTGGGACTACAGGCGCCCGCCACCTCACCCGGTTAGATTTTGTATTTTTTTAGTAGAGACGGGGTTTCACCTGACCTCGTGATCCGCCCGTCTCGGCCTCCCAAAGTGCTGGGATTACAGGCCCGGCCGGAAGTCCACAGTCTTACTGGCAAAACCAGTATGTTGAAAAGTCCTCATTTAACGTCTGGATAAGTTCTTGGAAACTATGATTTTAAGCAAAGGGATGCATAAGGAAACCATTTTTCCCATAGGCTAATTGATATAAAGAAGAGCTAAATTTCTATGGCATATTTCTAAGTCACAAAAACATTACCAAACTTCTAAATAAAGACCAAAACACTTCTAAATAGTAAACACTGTAGGCCCAGCATGGTGGCTGACGCCTGTAATCTCAGCACTTTGGGAGGCCAAGACGGGCAGATCACTAGAGGTCAGGAGTTCAAGACAAGCCTGGCCAACATGGTGAAACCCTGCCTCTACTAAAGACACAAAAATTAGCAAGACATGGTGGCATATACCTGTAATCCCAGCTACTCAGGAGGCTGAGGCAGGAAAATCGCTTGAACCAGGGAGGCAGAGGCTGCAGTGAGCCGAGATCGTGCCACTGCACTCCAGCCTAGGTGACAAAGTGAGACTCCGTCTCAAAAAAAAAAAAAAAACCAAAGTAAACATTGAAATAAATGTGAGTTATGCATACATTTAAGAAAAATTAATAAAAAACAAGTAAGATAATTATTTACCCTCTTGTTCCAGGTCAGAGTGTCCAGTGGCTGGAGCCCATCCTGGCAGCTCAGGCCAGCCCTGGATAGGATTCCATTCCATCATCACAGGGCACGCTCACACCCACTCACACTCGCCAGACTGCGACCATGTGACCCTCACGTGCACAGCTGTGGGATGTGGGAGGAAACCAAGTACCCAGAGAAAATCCGCACAGACACAAGGAGAACTTGAAAACGCCCCACAGACCTCGGCCCTGACCGGAAATTGATTTTTTTTTCTCTTTGACGTCATAACTAACCCATGTTACTTGAGGACCTGCTGTTTAGAGTTTCTTTTTTTTTTTTTGGGATGGAGTCTCGCTCTGTCGCCCAGGCTGGAGTGCAGTGGCCGGATCTCAGCTCACTGCAAGCTCCGCCTCCCGGGTTTATGCCATTCTCCTGCCTCAGCCTCCCGAGTAGCTGGGACTACAGGCGCCCGCCACCTCGCCCGGCTAGTTTTTTGTATTTTTTAGTAGAGACGGGGTTTCACCGGATTAGCCAGGATGGTCTCGATCTCCTGACCTCGTGATCTGCCCATCTCGGCCTCCCAAAGTGCTGGGATTACAGGCTTGAGCGACCGGCCTAGAGTTTCTAAGTCACTATGCTCCAGGGTAAGAGTAATGCACAGTCCATTTTCCATTTTACTGGAATTTATGTTCAATTCATGATTTAAAGCCTCCAAGTTTTCATTTCTCCAAACTGTCCTAAGACATTGTTTGCCTTAGGACCTTGTTTCTCCCTCTATTTTCTTCAAACAGAAACATTTCTCAAGTATCTACATGTTCCCAAAGAGGAATTCTTCAGAGGTGGCCGCTTCTTTGGGATAGTGCAAGTCTACCAGGCCTCTGAAGCAAGAGGAATGGGGAGGGAAAGAACTGAAGTGCAAGGTTCATTGGTAAGTTTCACATTAGCCATTAGGAGCTGCGGAGTATAAGAATGCACACGTATGTTTACTGCAGCACTATTCACAATAGCAAAGACTTGGAACCAACCCAAATGTCCATCAATGATAGACTGCATTAAGAAAATGTGGCACATATACACCATGGAATACTATGCAGCCATAAAAAACGATGAGTTCATGTCATTTGTAGGAACATGGATGCAGCTGGAAACCATCATTCTCAGCAAACTATTGCAAGGACAAAAAAAAACCAAACACCACATGTTCTCACTCATAGGTGGGAATTGAACAATGAGAACACTTGGACACAGGAAGGGGAACATCACACACCGGGGCCTGCCGTGGGGTGCAGGGAGGAAGGAGGGATGGCATTAGGAGATATAGTAAATGACGAGTTTATGGGTGCAGCACACCAACATGGCACATGTGTGTGTATATATATATGTAACAAGCCTGCACGTTGTGCACATGTACCCTAGAACTTAAAGTATAATAATAAAAAAAAATGTGGCTTTTTCCTTTCCTCTCAAAAAGTCTGAGTGTTGGTGTAGAAACGAGTACTTGGCTGTCCCCCCAGGGACTTTCTAGTAGTGGGACTGTCAGGGAAACATTGACTGAGAATATGACTGGAGAGTTTACCTACCAGGTGTAAACTTCCAGGCACTCTATTCATTTTGGGCTTGTTCCAGTTTGTCTTCAGTCAGGGCCAGATCACCTTTCATTTTTAGGAAAACAAGTTGATGACTCGGTCAACCATTGTTGATCCGGCTATGCTGGGCGACTAGATTTGCTGGAGGTACTAAATTCGGGTAGGGCGCCTCGCATATCCTGCCTCTTGTCTGCTAGTCGCATCGCAAGGATGTTTTCCCCGCGCAACTCTTGCTGCTGTTGCTTTAATTTTCACTGAGGTTAAGGTCAGCGTTCTTGCCTCCAACGTTTGCGCATGTGTTTCATATTGTTTCCATTTTAGAATTCATTCATCTCAGACCATCCGTTTGAAGTCTGTTTCCCCTTTGGGGAAGAGGGTTTTTTCTTGGTCATCTTGAATTGGAAGAGTCGCCTCCCAGATGCGGCCGTGGTGACCCACCGCCAGCCCCACCAGGGAGGAAATGAGAGGGGGCAGGTCGCCAGCGGAGCCGGATTCGTTGTACCTCGCCCTGGCTCTTACCCGGAGTCTGGCGCCCCTCCGCGGCCACGGGACTCTGCGAGCTCCTGCTTATTGCACCAGCTGCGCTCAAAGGAAGAAATACGTAGCTTATTCAGTCCCCTCTTGGTGATTGAATAAATACATTTATACATTAAATAAATGCAAAAACCAAAGAAATAAAATGTTAAAATAACAAAAACATTAATTTGAAATAAGTGTAAATATTAAAAGAAAAAATTGTATAACATTTGAATATACTTATTATATTTAAAATTAAAATATATTTAAGATAAAAATAGTAAAACATAAATCAAATAAAATTGTGTGCATCAGTAGATTATTTTCAGTATTCAGTGTATCCGTAGCTTATTTTTTAATATTTTGCTATGATATCCAATGCTACAATGAATATCTTCAAGCACACTTGCATATTGGATGGAAAGTCTAATCTCCAAAGACTGAGCAGAGATAGAGGAGCTGGAAAACTATTTGTTGGATTCTCCAACATGAGGGTCACTGATGCTCTTTACAACAACAGCGTTGGTGAAGTGACAGAGCTGAATTCTGATTGAAGCTGATAGAAAAGTTAGCAAGTTAGGGTGCTTTTGGCTATAGGTAGCAGAAAATCTCAACTGATTTAGAAATAAGGAATTTTCTGGTTCATATTACTTAGAAGTACAGCACTAAGGCAGGTTTTAGTTTCGGCACGATCAGAGTTCTGGCTCCATCACTTTGCTGTTATCTTGATTCTGTCCTTGTGTCAGTTTTGCCATGAGGCTGGCTTTCCTCACGGCAGCAACACAGCTATGTTGTTTAGTGTCCAGGCAACACACCTTCTTAAATCACTACCTTCAAACGTGAAAGGATAGTTCTGAGTTTGGACTGTCCTCCTGTTTGGACCATCCCTTATCATATGGTCATCCTAGACCAATCACCATGGCAAGGAGGATCAGTCGATTTCACTGCAGTCATGTTTTTGTTATACAGTGAGGTGAAGGAAAGACATTGAGTCACCAATCTCCGTCCATCTACTACAAAGAGAAAGTGGAATGAGAGAAAGTCGAAATAACAGATGCAAATATTTCTTAGGAGACACTGTGCTGAGAAGGAGGTAGAAAATATTTTCTCTGTGCTATCAGACCTGATTCATAGTTCTTACGCATGTCTTAACTGTTAGGCTGGTGGTTGATCACAATAATGCAGAAATATAAGTTTAGAGTAATTCAGTAGCATTGTCATAATCACATAGTAAGTACATAGCCAGGATCCAATTTCATATCCTTCTAGATTCAAAGATCATGTTCTTATTTTGTCTAGGGACCCAGACAGTAAATCAGCCTGGCTGCATTATCTTTTTAGTTTTGACTCCATTCTGAACTAGGGGTTCTGCAGTGTCATACCGCATGACCACATTGGGGCTGGTTCTTCCGCAATTCTTTAGTTTAATATCCCCACAGCCCAAGGGCCAGGGTTCTTTTGAGTCTGATATCTAGACCTGCTAAGTTTCTGTGTGCTGTCCTAAATTGTAATGAAAAATGGAGAACCTCACACCAGCTACTTGTGAATTTCCCCAAGCAGTCTTGTTCCAGAAATGTTGGTTTGTTCCAGGTATGTATTTTTGTGCTGACAAGCCTGTCACCTGAATTTGGCACCGACCAGAGGCTAAGCCCCAGGGACGAGACATGTAGCCCATGTCAGGGCGAGAACAACCCTAATGGTGACTGATGCTGAATCCCAGAATGATATTTGATAGCTGGCTCAATTCCTCTTGCTTCAGGCAGGTTTATTGGAGTACATTTGCATTTACAGAAAATCATGCAGTGACACTAGACTGGGGGAGGAACATTAGACTGGGGGCAGGGGAGGAAAGCAGAAGCTGGGAATCTGGTTTGGACTCAGCAATAAACCAACAGAAATATGGGTTTGACACAAATGAGAACATAAAAGATAAAGTACAGAATCTCATCAGTTAGCGAGCAGATGGGTTATAATGGCAGAAGCATTTAAGAAGCCTATTATCACAAATCAAGCAATACGGAGATGAGCCGTGATTCTATTGTGAAGGAGCACAGTGGGAAGAGTGCATTGAAGCTACTCAGATCTGGCAGGAATAACTTGTGAAAACAGTTTTCTGTAAAATTGAAAAAGTTGGCAGGGCTTAATTATGAGAAAGTGTCCAACTTGCTAACCTGGGATTTGGGTAGAATCATCCTGGAAGCAGCACAAACATCCTTTGCCTTGATTTGCAATCACTGATAATAATCTGTGTGTAAAACTTCAGTGGCTGTAGTGGACCTAAAATAGTAATTATCTTTTCTTTGGTTGGGAGCAAATTAGCTACTTCTGGAAGGAATATATGTACGTACATTTTATATAATGCATATTATACATAATGTATGTAATGTATATTGTACATAATATATTATATTATACAATGTAATCTAATATATGAAAATCTATTACATTATGCATAATGTATATTATACATAATGTACATAATGTATATTATGCACAATGTACATAATGCTTATACAATGTATATGATATATAATGTATATATACTATATAACATTTATGTGTATTACATATTTATACAATGTAGATCATATATAATGTATGTTATGTATAATATATATTTAATAGAGAAAGAATGAATACAAGTGAGACTTTTGTTTAAGGAATGTTATTATGCTGTGTTATGTTTTGTAGTCACTGCTATTTTGAATGTTTTCTGTTTTTAAGATGTTTGAAAAGTGTACGAGAATTTGAGTTAAGTGAGTCAATTGATTGATTTGTCAGATTACTAAGCATTACTTAAGTGTTTAGAAGTATCTAGCTTGTTGGGTTTTAAGTCTGCATAATAGATTTGCATTATCTGAAAAAAACCAGCTACATTAAAAGTGTAATTATGATTTGAAGCATTGATGAAAATATTACTTATGAATTCAAATAACATTAAAAGATTAAGGATAATTTATTATTTTTACTGTACAAATCAATAAATATTAATCAAAGCTAGTGAAAATGATGGTACTTTTTTATACAAATACACTAGATTAATAAACAGAATAACAAGATTAGAAAGCTGAACTTAAAATATTAAGAAAACTTAGGATTTAGCTCTTTAATAAATGGAATATTATTATAATAAAAGTAAAACTCTAAGTATTAATAGGCATGCAAGAAAAGGCCCCCTTAGACATTAGCAAACCCAACTGAAAGGCTAACGTATATTACTATCGCTATCTTAACACAGAAGGGAAACAAATACTTTATATATACTATCTCATTTAATTCTCACCTATGAAGAAGATATTATTAAACTCTTTTACAAATATAGGGATTTATAAAGAGATTGCACAATATCCTCAAGGTCATATAGATAGTAAATAGCAGAACCAGAGATCTAATCCAACTTGTCTGACACCAAGCTTATGTTACATCCACTTTGCTGCCTCTCTATTCTTTAAGTTAACATGAATTAACCTATAATATGGTTTGGCTGTATCCCCACCCAAATCTCATCTTGAGTTGTTGCTCCCATAATCCACATGTATCATGGAAAGGACCTGTTGGGAGGTAATTGAATCATGGGGGTGAGTTTTTCCCCTGTTGTTCACATGACAGTGAGTAAGGCTCACAAGATCTGGTAGTTTTGTAAAGAGCAATTCCCCTATGCATGCTCTCTTGCCTGCCACCATGTAACATGTGCCTTTGCTCCTCCTTTGCCTTCTGCCATGATTGTGAGGCCTCATCAGTCATGTGGAACTGTGAGTCTATCAAGCCTCTTTCCTTTATAAATTACCCAGTCTTGGGTATGTCTTTATTAGCAGTGTGAGAACAGACTAATACAGTAAATTGGTATCAGTAGAGAGGGGTGCTACTGTAAATATACCCGAAAAGTGACTTTGGAACTGGGTAACAGGCTAGGTTGGTACAGTTTGGAGGGCTCAGAAGATATGAAAATGTGGGAAAGTTTGAAACTTCCTAGAGACTTGGAGGGCTCAGAAAACAGGAAGATGTGGGAAGTTTGGAACTTCCTAGAGACTTGTTGAATGGCTTTGACCAAAATGCTGACAGTGATTTGGGCAAAAAGGTCCATACTGAGGTTGTTTCAGATAGAGATAAGGAACTTGTTGGGAATTGGAGTGAAGGTCACTCTTGCTATGCAGAGAGACTGGTGGCATTTTGCCCTTGCCCTAGAGGTGTGTGGAATTTTGAACTTAGGAGAGATGATTTAAGGTATCTAGCGGAATAAATTTCTAAGTGGCTAAACACTCAAGAGGTGATGGAATATCAAAGTTTTGAAAATTTGCATCCTGACAATGAGATAGGAGAGAAAAACCTTTGAGGAGAAATTCAAACCTGTTGCAGAAACTTACATAAAACAAGGAGCCAAATGTTAATCACCAAGACAATGGGGAAAATGTCTCCACGGCATGTCAGAGACCTTCATAGCAGCCCTTCTCATCACAGGCCCAGAGGCCTAGGAGGGAAAAATGATTCTGTGGGCCAGGGCCAGGACCCCCACTTTGCTGTGCACAGCCTTGAGACTTGGTGCCCTGCATCCCATTCCAGCTGTGACTAAAAAGGGCCAACATACAGCTCAGGCAATTGCTTCAGAGGGTGCAAGCCCCAAGACTTGGCAACTTCCACATAGTGTTGGGCCTGTGGGTACAGAGAAATCAAGAACTGAGATTTGAGAATCTCTGCCTAGATTTCAGAAGATGCATGGAAATGCCTGGATGCTCAGGCAAGAAGTTTGCTGCAGGGGTGGAGCCCTCATGGAGAAATTCTGCTAGGGCAGTGTGGAAGTGAAATGTGGGGTTGGAGCACCCACACAGAGTCCCCACTGGGGCACTGCCTAGTGGAGCCGTCAGAAGAGGCCCACTGTCTTGCAGACCCCAGAATGGTAGATCCAATGACAGCTTGCACCATGCACCTGGAAAAGCCACCCTCAATGCCAGCCCACGAAAACAGCCAAAATGGAGGCTGTACCCTGCAAAGCCATAGGGGCAGAGCTGCCCAAGGCTGTGGGAGCCCACCTCTTGCATCAGCATGACCTGGATGTGAGACATGGAGTCCAAGGAGATCATTTTGTAACTTTAAGTTTTAATGACTGCCCTGTTGGATTTCGGACTTTCCAGGGTCTGTAGCCCCTTTGTTTTGGCCAATTTTTCCCATTTGAAATGGGCATATTTACCCAATGCCTGGTACCCTCATTGTATCTAGTAAGTAACTAACTTGCTTTTGGCAGAAGGGACTTGTCTGTCTCAGATGAGACTTTGGACTGTGGACTTTTGAGTTAATGCTGAAATGAGTTAAGACTTTAGGGGACTGTTGGGAAGGCATGATTGGTTTTGAAATGTGAGGACATGAGATTTGGGAGGGGCTGGGGGTGGAATGATATGCTTTGGCTGCTTCCCCACCCAAATCTCAACTTGAATTGTAGCTCCCATAATCCATACATGTTGTGAGAGGGACCCACTGGGAGGTAATTGAATCATGGAGGTGAGTTTTTCCCATGCTATTCTCATGACAGTGCATAAGTCTCATGAGATCTGATGGTTTTATAAAGAGTAGTTCCCTTACACATGCCCTCTTGCTTGCCACCATGTAAGACATACTTTTGCCCCTCCTTTGCCCTCTGCCATGATTGTAAGGCCTCCTCAGCCATGTGGATTTATGAGTCCATTAAAACTCTTTCCTTTACAAATTTCCTCATCTTGGGTATGTCTTTATTAACAGCATAAGAATGAACAAATGCAGCCTATAAATGTGATTAACACCAAAAGAGACACAGCAAAGAACAGCCTGACTGACATAATAGGGCAAGAGGTGGAATAGAGAAACAGCTAGAATAGAGGAAGTGGTTGGTTCTTTGTAGCAGGTTGAGTCAAAGGGGTAAGTTTAGGTGACCTAGGAATGGATGTATAATACAGGCATTCAGAAGTGGAATGTTCATAATTTTGATAAGATCCTTTAAGTGCCATTTTAGATTATTTTTCTGTTAATAAAATAAATCTTAAGCCTGGTAATGAAATATCTCATGTGCACCCAAGGGCCTATTTCTAGGTAATGTAGCCATTTCATAATTCAAAAATAGCCGATAATTTATCAATTAGGAAACATCCATTACAAAATCACTGCAAAATCTTATGCCACAGGAGAAGCCTGAGTGACTCAAAAAAGAGTACTCTGTACGACCTCTACACTCTGGTAACGACATGTGGTATCTGAGACCACAAATGGATTCTTAAAGGCATGGAAATATTGTATGCATCTGCTGCAGAATATTGAACCAATATCCCTAACAAATTTATCTGAAATGACAATTTAATCTTAAATTTTTCTGTGTGTGAACTTCCTTTGAATTTATTATCTCTCAAGTCTTAAAGTGTCACCCTTTGACTGTCAGGTAGATGAAGTAGTCTTTTTCTCAATGTTCTGAGCCCACATCAGTCTTGTGCAAATTACATCCTTGTGAATGAGTGATCAACTTATGAAAAGAGTCATAACCATGAGACTATAGTTCACAGAAATTTAGATCAAAATCCTGCTCTGCTAAGAAAGGACAAAAATGCTTTCTACCTTTTGGGAGTTCACAATTTGGGAATTATAGCACTGATATGGAGATGCATAAAGAGCAGACAGGGTAGGAGATATTAATTTGCTTTTTCATTCATTCATTCTTTTAGCAATATTCACTAAGCACTCATTATGTGCCAAGCACACCTCTAAGAGCTTTGATGAATCAGTGTATTAGTTTGTATTCATGCTGCTGATAAAGACATATCCAAGACTGGGCAATTTACAAAAGTAAGAGGTTTAATGGACTTACAGTTTCACACGGCTAAGGAGACCTCACAATCATGGCAGAAGGTTAGGAGGAGCAGTCACGTCTTTCACGGATGGCAGCAGGCAAAGAGAGCTTGTGCAGGGAAACTCCCCTTTTTCAAACAATCAGATCTTGTAAGACTTATTCACTAGCACGAGAACAGCACAAGAAAGACCTGCCCCCATGATTCAGTTACCTCCTACTGGGTCCCTCCCATAACATGTGGGAATTCAAGATGAGATTTGTCAGGGAAACACAGCCAAACCATATCAATCAGTGAAAAAAAAAAAAAGATCTTTGTCTTCTTAGAATTTGCATTCAAACAGGAGAGACAGATAATAGCAAATAAATACATTATGTCATACATTAGAAGGAGATAAGTACTATGGAAAATAGAAAAAGTAGAGTGAGGTTGGGATTGCAAGTGAAGAGGGTTTGGGGTGGTGATGGTTGCAGTAGGGTGCTCAAAGTAAGCCTCGTGGAGAAGGTGATATCTGAACAAAGACTGGGAGAAGGCGAGAGAGCTTGCCGAGTGAATCTAGAAAAAGAGCACTCCAGCCTGAAGAACAGCTAGAGTGGAGGATCCTAAGATGGAGTGTGCTCATGATGGTCAAAGGACAGCAAGAGGACTACTTAGAGCAATAAAATAGGTGGGAAGGGAGTGGAAGTACTAGAAGATAAAGTCCCAGGGATAAGGATTGAGGTGGAAGCAAAGTGTGTGGCGGTATTGGGCCATTATAAACACTAGCTTTCACTGTGAGTGAAATGGAGGTGAGCATTGGAAGGTGTGCAGCAGAAGAGCCCCTGGTGCTCTGCTAGATTAGATTGTGTGAGAGAAAGGGTAGATTCACAGAGACCTATGAGGAAGCTACTGCAGTATTCCAGCCAAGAAAGGATGGTGAGTCTAATCAGGATGGGAACAGTGGAAATGGAGAGAAGGATATATTAGAGGGTAGAACCAGCAGGATTTAATGACAGGCTGGCTGGGAAGTGTGAGAAAAAGAGAGGAGTTTAGGATGACTTCAAGTCTTTTGGACTGAGCAACTGAAAGGATGAAGCTGCCAAGTGACCATCGCCTGAAATATGGAAGGCTGTGGGTGGAGCACAGAGTTGGGGGAAGATTAGAAGTTCCATTTTGGACACATTGTGTGTTTAAAAGGTCTAGTGGACATCCAAGTAGAGATGTTGGATATATGAGTATGCAGTTTAGGGAAAAGGCCTGGATTGGAGACATAAATTTGGGAGTTATCAGCACATAGATGATTTTAAGTCTTGAGAATGGATGAGTTTAACAATGCAGTAAGAATAAAGAAGCAAAGAGATCCAAGGTCTGAGTTCTGAGGCATTTCAATACTGAATTAGAAAACATCTGCAATATAAGTTCATATTTTACCACTCTTCCTTTGTACTAGAATGCAACATCACAATCGTTAATGGAATAAAGCAGGATTGCATATATTATATATAATCTATATAACCTATATGGATTGCATGTGTTTAATCTATAATTATAGGTTGCTGCTTGTTGATACTTGTGAGAGTCAACAGTAGGAATTATAATATATACATTTATATACATGTGTCCGATGTTTATATACACGTGATGTGCTGGTAAGACAGATAGTTTGGGACAGAAAACTGTGAACCCTTCATAGATGCTCCTAGGATGTGCAGGTGATGAGTGGAGGACTGTGTAAGCTTATTTCCTTTCTCAAGGAAGGAAATTAGGGAGAAGTGATTGGAAAAGGGAAAAGATTAAGATGGCAAAATACAGAATGACATTAGGAAACTAATCTAGATTGATCATGTAGGAAGTGGGCAGGTGTATGGGACACCTCATACAGGAGAGCTCCGGCTGGCATCTGGCACAATCATGGCAGAAGGCAAGGAGGAGCAGTCATGTCTTACATGGATGGCAGCAGGCAAAGAGAGCTTGTGCAGGGAAACCCCTTTTTAAGACCCTTCTCACCCCTCTGGGATGAAGCTTCCAGAGGAAGGAGCAGGGAAGAGAGTGGTGTCTGGGGAAAATATTCAGAGTCCCCAGGTTGAGACCACAGAATCTGCAGGAGGGTCTTCATTCCTCAAGGATTAGAGTCTGAGAGGGCTTCAGTCAGTCTAACTAAGAAGCAAGGCCAGGCTTAACTTCAAGCAAGGAAAGGGATACTTGAGGTTGCTTGATTTGTGTCCATCTCATTCATTCATTCATTGATGTATTCATTCCTTAAACAGGACATTTGTAGAATGTCTGTGATTGCCAGGCACTGTCCTACAGATAAAAGATATATTCAGAGAAGATTCCTGTTTATACTCTAGCAGGAGAGACAGAAAACTGAACAGGCAAGCAGGATACAGGATAAGAGTACTGTTTAGTGCAGGAACACAGAGCTGGGGAAGCACATAGCAACTAACCAGGCTTGGGAGATCAGGGAAGGATTTTTGAAAACGTACATTTAAGCTGAGACCCAAAGGGCAAATGCTTAGTAAGTCAAGGAAGGGAGGGGTGGTATCTCTTCCAAATAGATGGTATAGGATGTAAAAGCCAAGAAAGGAGAGAAAAACCTGACTTTTTATCTACTTCGACTCCTTAGCAGGTATCAAAGCCCTTCATAATTCCAGCCCTGGTTACTGCTCCATCTTATCTCTTATTATCTCCTACCCCAAATACTACACTCCAGCCATTCTGAACCACTTGAAGTTCCCTATATGTACCAAGCTCTCTTCTTTCTCCAGCCCTCAAGGTCGCTGTACCCACTGCCTGGAATATTGTGAATGATATGTTTGTTATGCATGCCCATTTGTTTTTCCTTCTCAGACATGTCCTCCAAAGTCCCCATGGATGTGGCAGACCTAGGCAATAATGCTTGTACCAGCAATCTCACCACTGTGGCTCTAGTTGATTGGATTAGAGATGAACACAAGAATAAAGCAGAGCCTGTCAGGTGCTTTCTCCCAGAATTAGATATGATAGACCCAGAACACATGCCCATGATCGAATTCATAAGATGACCTAGGATTGGAACCAGAATTAGGACGACAGCAAGTCCTAGTCACACACAGACTGATGTTACTGAGGGGGAGCATCACTTTGAAGGGGCCTATAGAAAGAAAAAATGGCAAACATTCAGGTTAAGTCTATGTAAGAAAAAGAGAGAAACACAGAGAAGGCAGAGGGATGGGGGAGAGAATGAGAGAGACAGAGACAGAGCTTGTCATCTTTCCATTTCTCAAGAAGGCTGTCCTGAGACTAGATTCCATGAGAATCCCCAAGTTCCTTACTATAAATCCCCTGTAAATGATCTCCCAACAAAAAGATTTTAGGCTTAAACATAAATTAAAAGTGGGTTGGCAAGCTACAGACCTTCAGAGGATATGCAGAATTGGTGGTGGGGGTCCCTGGAAGGCACTGTAAAATACCATGTCAAAGTGAAGCCAGTACTTGAGGAGGGGGAAAAATCAGCTGATTACCTGCCATCTGTATTAAACTGTATCCTGGAACCCAAGCCATGGGCTTCCTGAGGGTGAAGTTTTAAGGTCTTTGGATAAAAAGTAAATGTATTTGAAGGTGTTGGTTATTCCTCATTATCTAAAGTCTATAATGAAAGGAACATGTTATAATCCAGATTTCCTTACAGAAAATAAGTAAATAAGTAAAATAAGTCAAAACGCTAAAGAAGGCCTGAAACTTAGAGGCAAAATGGTGGAATAAGAATAACTCTGGTCTGCAGCTCCTAGCGAGACCAATGCAGAAGGTGGGTGATTTCTGCATTTCCAACTGAGGTACATGGTTCATATCATTGGGACTGGTTAGACAATGGATGCAGGCCACGGAGGGTGAGCAGAAGTAGAGTGGGGCATCGCCTCACCTGGGAAGCACAAGGGGTTGGGGAACTCCCTCCCCTAGCCAAGGGAAGCCGTGAGGGACTGTGCCATGAGGAAAGGTGCACTCTGGAGCAGATACTACGTTTTTCTATGGTCTTTGTAAACGGCAGACCAGGAGATTCCTCAGGTGCCTAGGCCAGTGAGACAGAACCATGCACTCCTCTGAAAAGCGGGCTGAAGCCAAACAGCTGAGTTGTCTTCCCAGCAGATCCCACCCCCACAGAGCCCAACAAGCTAAGACTCACTGGTTTGAAATTCTCACTGCCAGCACAGTAGTCTGAAGTCGACCTGGGACGCTAAAGCTTGGTGCAGGGAGGGGTGTCCACCATTACTGAGGCTCCAGTAGGCTGTTTTCCCCTCATAGCGTAAACAAAGCCACCAGGAAGTTCAAACTGGTTGCGAAACCAGCGCAGCAAAGCCACTGTAGCCAGACTGCCTCTCTAGATTCCTCCTCTCTGGGCAGGGCATCTCTGAAAGAAAGGCAGAAGCCCCAGTCAGGGGCTTACAGAATAAAACTCTCATCTCCCTGGGACAGAGTACCTAGGGGAAAGAGCAGCTGTGGGCACAGCTTCAGCAAACTTAAACATTCCTGCCAGTCAGCTCTGAAGAGAGCAGCAGATCTCCTAGCACAGTGCTTGAGCTCTGCTAAGGGACAAACTGCCTCTTCAAATGGGTCCCTCACCCTCATGCCTCCTGACTGAGAGTCATCTCCCAGCAAGGGTCAACAGACACCTCATAAAGGAGAGCTCCGGCTGGCATCTGGCAGGTGCTACTCTGTGACAAAGCTTCCAGAGGAAGGAGCAGACAGCAATCTTTGCTGTTCTGCAGCCTCTGCTGGTGATATCCAGGCAAACAGTGTCTGGAGTGGACCTCCAGCAAACTCCAGCAGACCTGCAGAAGAGAGCCCTCAATGTCAGAAGAAAAACTAACAAACAAAGCAATAGCATCAACATCAACAAAAAGGACACCCACGTAAAGCCCCCATCCAAAGATCTCCAAGATCAAAGACCAAAGGTAGATAAATCCAAGAAGATGAGGAAAAGCCAGCACAAAAAGGCTGAAAATTCCAAAAACCAGAATGCTGCTTCTCCTCCAAAGGATCACAACTCCTCGCCAGCAAGGGAACAAAACCGGACGGAGAATGAGTTTGAAGAACTGACAGAAGCAGGCTTCAGAAGGTGGGTAATAACAAACTCCTCCGAGCTAAAGAAGCATGTTCCAACCCAATGCAAGAAAGCTAAGAACCTTGATAAAAGGTTACAGGAACTGCTAACTAGAATAACCAGTTTTGAGAAGAATATAAATGACCTGATGTAGCTGAAAAACACAGCACAAGAACTCCGTGAAGCATACACAAGTATTAATAGCCAAATCAATCAACTGGAAGAAAGGATATCAGAGATTGAAGGTCAACTTAATGAAATACAACATGAAGATAAGATTAGAGAAAAAAGAATGAAAAGGAATGAACAAAGCCTCCAAGAAATATGGGACTATGTGAAAAGACCAAATCTATGTTTGATTGGTGTATGTGAAAGTGAAGGGGAGAATGGAATCAAGTTGGAAAACACACTTCATGATATTATCCAGGGGAACTTCCTCAACCTAGTAAGACAGGCCAACATTCAAATTCAGGAAATACAGAGAACACTACAAAGATACTGCCTGAGAAGAGCAACCCTAAGACATATAATCATCAGATTCACCAAGGTTGAAACGGAAGAAAAAATGTTAAGGGCAGCCAGAGAAAAAGGTCAGGTTACCCACAAAGGGAAACCCATTACACTAACAGTGGATCTCTCTGCAGAAACCCTACAAGCTAGAAGAAAATGGGGGCCAATATTCCACATTCTTAAAGAGAAGAATTTTCAACCCAGAATTTCATATCCAGCCAAACTAAGCTTCATAAGTGAAGGAGAAATAAAATCCTTTACAGACAAGCAAATACTGAGGGATTTTGTCACCACCAGGCCTGCCCTACAAGAGCTCCTGAAGGAAGTACTAAATATGGAAAGGAAAAACCAGTACCAGCCACTGCAAAAGCATACCAAAATGTAAAGACCATTGACACTATGAAGAAACTGCATCAACTAATGGGCAAAACAACCAGCTAGCATCATAATGACAGGATCAAATTCACACATAACAATAGTAACCTTAAACGTAAATGGGCTAAATGCCCCAATTAAAAGACACAGACTGGCAAATAAGATAAAGAGTCATGACCCATTGGTGTGCTGTATTCAGGAGATCCATCTCACATGCAAATACACACATAGGCTCAAAATAAAGGAATAGAGGAATATTTACCAAGTAAATGGAAAGTAAAAAAAAAAAAAAAGTAGGGGTTGCAATCCTAGTCTCTGATAAAACAGACTTTAAACTAACAAAGATCAGAAAAGACAAACAAGGGCATTACATGATGATAAAGGGATTAATATAACAAGAAGAGCTAACTATCCTAAATATATATATGCACCCAATACAGGAGCACTCAGATTCATAAAGCAAGTTCTTAGAGACCCATAAAGAGACTTAGACTTCCACACAATAATAGTGGGACAATTTAACAGCCCATTGTCAATATTAGATCAATGAGGCAGAAAATTAACAAGGATATTCAGGACTTGAGCTCAGCTCTGGACCAAGTGGACCTAATAGACATATACAGAGCTTTCCACCCCAAATCAACAGAATATACATTCTTCTCAGCACCACGTAACACTTTTTCTAAAACTGACCGCATAATTAGAAGTAAAACACTCCTCAGCAAATGCAAAAGAATGGAAATCATAAAAAATAGGCTCTCAGACCACAGTGCAATCAAATTAGAACTCAGGATTAAGAAACTCACTCAAAACCACATAAGTACATGGAAACTGAACAACCTGTTCCTGAATGACTACTGGGTAAATAATGAAATTAAGGCAGAAATAAATAAGTTACTTGAAACGAATGAGAAAAAAAGACACAATGTACCAGAATCTCTGGGACACAGCTAAAGCAGTGTTAAGAGGGAAATTTATAGCACTAAGTACCCACAGGAGAAAACCAGAAATATCTAAAACGACACCCTAACATCACAATTAAAAGAAGTAGAGAAGCAAGAGCAAACAAATTCAAAAGTTAGCAGAAGACAATAAATAACTAAGATCAGAGCAGACCTGAAGGAGAAAGACACACAAAATCCCTTCAAAAAATCAAAAAATCCAGGAGCTGGTTTTTTGAAAAGATTAACAAAAGAGATAGACCCCTAACCAGACTAATAAAGAAGAAAAGAGAAGAATCGAATAGGCACAATAAAAAATGATAAAGGGGAAATACCACTGATCCCACAGAAATTCAGCTACCAACAGAGAATACTATAAACACCTCTATGCAAATAAACTAGAAAATCTAGAAGAAATGGATAAATTCCTGGATACATACACTCTCCCAAGTCTAAACCAGGAAGAAGTCGAATCCCCGAATAGACCAATAATAAGTTCTGAAATTGAGGCAGTAATTAATAGCCTACCAACCATAAAAAGCCCAGGGTCAGACAAATTCACAGCCGAATTCTACCAGAGGTACAAAAGGGAGCTGGTACCATTCCTTCTGAAACTATTCCAAACAACAGAAAAAGAGGGACTCCTCCATAACTCATTTTAGGAAGCCAGCATCATTCTGATACCAAAACCTGGCAGAGACACAACAAAAATAGAAAATTTTAGGCCAATATCCATGATGAACATTGATGCGAAAATCCTCAATAAAATACTGGCAAACCAAATCCAGCAGCACATTAAAAAGCATATCCACGATTATCAAGTCAGCTTCATCCCTGGGATGCAAGGCTGCTTCAACATATGCAAATCAATAAATGTAATCCACCACATAAAACAGAACCAATGGCAAAAACCACACGATTGTTTCAATAGATGCAGAAAATACTTTTGATAAAATTCAACACCCTTTCATGCTAAAAAAAAAAAAAAAACCACTAAATAAACTAGGTATTGATGGAACGTATCTCAAAATAATAAGAGCTATTTATGACAAACCCACAGCCAATATAATACTGAATGGGCAAAAGCTGGAAGAATTCCCTTTGAAAACCAGAACAAGACAAAGGATACCCTCTCTCACCACTACTATTCAACATAGTGTTGAAAGTTATTGCAGGGTAATATTGAAAGACAGCAGGGCAATCAGGCAAGAGAAAGAAATAAAGCATATTCAAATAGGAAGAGAGGAAGCCAAATTGTCTCTGTTTGCAGATGATGTGATTATATATTTAGAAAACCCCATCATCTCAGCCCAAAAACTCCTTAAACTGATAAGAAACTTTAGCAAAGTTTCAGGATACAAAATCAATGTGCAAAAATCAGGAGCATTCCTATACACCAATAATAGACAAACAGAGAGCCAAATCATGAGTGAACTCCCATTCACAATTGCTACAAAGAGAATAAAATACCTAGGAATAGAACTTACAAGGGATGTGAAGGACCTCTTCAAGGAGAACTACAAACCACTGCTCAAGGAAATAAGAGAGGACACAAACAAATGGAAAAACATTCCATGCTCGTGGATAAGAAGAATCAATATCATGAAAATGGCCATGCTACCCAAAGTAATATATATATTCAATGCCATCCCCATCAAGCAACCATTGACTTTCTTAACAGAATTAGAAAAAAACTGCTTTAAATTTCATATGGAACCAAAAATAGCTAAGATAATCCTAAGCAAAAAAAAAAAAAAAACCAAAAACAAAAAAAATAAAGCTAGAGGCATCACGTTACCTGACTTCAAACTATACTACAAGGTTATAGTAACCAAAACAGCTTGGTAGTGATACCAAAACAGATATATAGACCAATGAAACAGAACAGAGGCCTCAGAAGTAACATCACACATCTACAACCATCTGATCTTTGACAAACCTGACAAAAACAAGCAATGGGAAAAGAATTCCCTGTGTAATAAATGGTGTTGGGAAAATCAGCTAGCCATATGCAGAAAACTGAAACTAGACCCCTTCCTTCACCTTATACAAAAATTAACTCAAGATGGATTAAAGACTTAAATGTAAGGCCTAAAACCATAAAAAATCCCAGGAGAAAACCTAGGCAATACCATTCAGGACATAGGCATGAACAAAGACTTCATGACTAAAACACCAAAAGCAATGGCAACAAAAGCCAAAATTGACAAATGGGATCTATTTAAACTAAAGAGCTTTTGCACAGCTAAAGAAACTATCATCAGAGTGAACAGTCAACCAACAGAATGGGAGAAAGTTTCTGCAATCTATCCATCTGACAAAGGGCTAATATCCAGCATCTACAAGGAACTTAAACAAATTTACAAGAAAAAAAAAAAAAAAAACCCCATCAAAACGTGGGCAAAGGATATGAGCAGACATTTCTCAAAAGAAGACATTTATGTGGCCAACAAACATCTGTAAAAAAGCTTACAAACATCTGAAAAAAAAGGCCTACAACCTGTTATTCACATTCAGACTACCCAAGATGTGTCTAGGGAGGGAGGGAAGGAAGGAAGGAAGGAAGGAAGGAAGGAAGGAAGGAAGGAAGGAAGGAAGGAAGGAAGAAGAAAAGAAAAGAAAAGAAAAAGCCTACAACCTGTTATTCACATTCAGACTACCCAAGATGTGTCTAGAAATTAGTCATTCACCTGGCTGAATTGCAACAGAGAAATGCAATCAAAACCACAGTGAGATACCATTTCACACCAGTTAGAATGGCGATCATTAAAAAATCAGGAAACAACAGATGCTGGAGAGGATGTGGAGAAATAGGAACACGTTTACAGTGTTAGTGGGAGTGTAAATTAGTTCAACCATTGTGGAAGACAGTGTAGCGATTCCTCAGGGTTCCAGAACCAGAAATGTCATTTGACCCAGCAATCCCATTGCTGGGTATATACCCAAAGGATTATAAATCATGCTACTATAAAGACACATGCACACATATGTATATTACAGCACTATTCACAATAGCAAAGACTTGGAACCAACCCAAATGCCCATCAATGATAGACTAGATAAAGAAAATGTGACACATATACACCATGGAATACTCTGCAGTCATAAAAAAGAATGAGTTCATGTCCTTTGTAGGGACATGGATGAAGCTAGAAACTATCATTTTCCATAGACTAACACAGGAACAGAAAACTAAACACCTCATGTTTTCATTCATAAGTGGGAGTTGAACAATGAGAACACATCGGCACTGGGACAGGAACATCACAGACCAGGGCCTATTGGCAGGTGGGGCAAGGAAAGGGATAACATTAGGAGAAATATCTAATGTAGATAACGGGTTGATGGGTGCAGCAAACCACCATGGCACATGTATACCTATATAACAAACCTGCATGTTCTGCACATGTATCTTAGAACTTAAAGTATAATTAGAAAGGTAGAAAGAAGGAAGGAAGGAAGGAAGCAAGGAAGGAAGGAAAGAAAGAAAAGAAGAAAAGAAAGGAAGGAAGGAAGGAAGGAAGGAAGGAAGGAAGGAAGGAAGGAAGGAAGGAAGGAAGGAAGGAAGGAAGGAAGGAAGGAAAGAAAAGGAAGGAGGGGGAGGGAGGGAAGGAGGAAGGAAGGAAGGAAGGAAGGAAGGAAGGAAGGAAGGAAGGAAGGAAGGAAGGAAGGAAGGAAGGAAGGAAGGAAAAAGAAAAGAAAAGAAAAGGCCTGCAACCTGTTATTCACATTCAGACTACCCAAGATGTGTCTAGAAATTAGTCATGCACCTGGCTGAATTGCAACAGTTGAATGCTCTGCCCCACCCAGATGGTAACAGGAATGATAGTAGTGAGTAGTGAGAAATGGGTTAGAGACCAGTGAGGAAAGTTGGTGGAGTGTTCAAAGTAATCTAACTCCACTTGCCCAATGCCTCCCTTCAAAGTGCTTCTCATTAATGGATTCCATCAGATTCCTCTGATTCTTTAAAATAATCCTCCCTTTAATTCAGTTTGACATTCCAATCAAATGGAAAGATTGCCTTCCAATCAAATGGTTCCTGATGAAAATGATCACACTGTTCTCCCGTTTGTCTTGCACTTAAAGACCCAGCTCAGGGATTATCACCTTTGGGGACGTTCTGAGACCTTGCCAACTCTGCCCACTGGCTGTGTTCATTCCTCCTTTTATGTGCTTCCATTCACACACAGCACACTGTAGCTGTCCACTGAAATGCACCCCACATGGGCACGTTGGACGATGCCCAGCATCAAGCCCCTGACTCAGTCAATGCTTATTAAACTTTTGTTGAATGAATGAATAAGTTTGGCAAGGCAGCAATGTTTGATCCTTGGTGTGAAGAAGTAGTAGAAGTCTATCAGGCCAAGTGTGAAGAGGAAAGAAAGAGCATAGGCAATGGCATTAAGATATGAGAGAACATGTCATATCTAGGAAATTACAGGGTTTGATTACAGTAGGAAAGATGGTCTTTTCTGAGTTATAGTGTAGAGGGAAGAATATGAAGTAATTTTCTAATTATGAGGTTATGAACATTAAATTTCATTAAATAAATATAACAATTGAGAAAATTATCCTCAAAACCCATTAATCAATTAATTCAGTCATGAATAATTATTCAGTTTTAGCAGCAAATCTATTTTGAAAGTAATCAGATTATCAACAACAAATTAAACTGTTAGCATACTTCGCTAATTTACCCTGTGCAAAAAGTAAATGTCTAAAGCATTTCTGAAATAGAATAAAGGTGCTTCATAAAGGGGCAAAAAATATTGGCTATAAACACCCTGGCCTTTCAAGAATTTACCAAAGAGAGGTACGTGAGGATCCACATAAGTCACGTAATCCCTGTAGGTCAGTAGAAAAAAGAGTTGCTCTGCGGAAGATTCCGCCCTGGGGTACGGTCCTCGTAAGTGACAGATCACAGCATAACAGGAAGCTGATTCTTAATATAACTATATTCATCAAGAATCCTCATGATTAAGGGAACATTTTAACTTTCCTAAGATAAAACTAAAGGTAGGAATTATGATGCACGACTTCCTGGCCATGATTTATGCAACTAAGGAATCTGCTGCCTTTGCATTTATTCTTAGAATCACATTTAACTCATGGCAATGAAAGTGATGATGATGACAATGTAACACTTTATCATATGGCTGCCTCTCAGGCAAGATTCCAAAATTAGTAAAGAAGGTAACTCATTGTGTTGGTTCATGATGTTCATTTAACAGAAAATTATATTCCAATGGACTTGCTTTACCTCATTGCATTATAACAATTTCCTCAAGAATCATATGTAATTTACATTCTAGAAAATCATTTAGTATCAATATTTAGTGTGTTGGAACATTCTAATCAAGACACTTGAGCCGCAGTTCCAAAAGTTTTGCTCCCAATGAAATAAAAGCAAATGAAAATTTAGGGGCTCAATTTCCTTATCTGCAATGTAAGAGGAATAAAATAGGTGATTTTAGGTGTCTTTCCACTCTAAGAGAAATCGACATTTATTGAGCTGCTATTATGTGACAAGCATGATATACGTTTGCATTTGAGGATTTAATCATCCTCAAAGCTGTCATGGTGGATATTGATGTTATTATTTCCACTGTATAGATGAGAAGACAGCATTAGAAAGGTTAACATACCCAAGAATACATGTCTCAAAAGTTGCAAAATCAGTTTTTGAATCCAAATCTGCCTTATACAAAATCAATTTTGTTTTCACATAAGAATGCTGTTTCCAGTTCTATATTCTGTTTCTGTGTACATCTGGTAATTCAACATTTGTAATCAAGCTGCTTAGAGTATAGTGAATGGGAGTATATAGAATTTGTAATACATGTATACAGGTAGTATTTTGATTAATATTCCAGAGACAAATTTCTTTTTTTAGTTCAAGAAAATGCCATAGACTAAGAAAATGAGTTATATGTCTGTGAATTCCTGTTTACCTTTTATTGCTGTGTAGTACCTGAGAATGAGAAACAGTCTTAAAGGTCAGAAGGCAGTAAAAACAACATATGTAGTCATTCAATTCGCAAAATACTTATCAGTTCAATTATATCATAAATAAATGGTGTAAGCATTATTATTTCCTTTTTGCCGATAACACCCAAGGTTACTCAGCTGTGATTCAAACCTATACCATTTAATTCCAAATTCTGCACTTTGTCTATCACATCCTTTGGAGAATACTTGAAAAATACATCCCCTACACATCCCCCTTCCACATACGAGATAACTATCTTCACTCACTACAACTAAAAAGCACTGAGATTGGAACGTGCATTGACTTTGGAACGAGACCTGGGTTTAAATTTCCATTCTGCCACCTACTGGAGTGTTGGAGAAGACAACGTATGAGTTTCCATTTTTCCTCACTCACACACTCTACCAGATCTGCGGGATCCTGCCTCCCTAGGCCCACCTCACAACTACCCAAGGGGTTTCCAAGGACCTAGAAGTAGAGCACGGGTCTTTATGCCTGCTGGAAACAGCCCAGATGTTCCTCTTTCCAGTTCAAGGAAACCTCTCCCTCTCTCATGCCTCCCCAAAAACTTTTTCCTTTCCCCTCTTAGTTGAAGACATCTGACAACCTCTTCCTATGAGCTCAGGCTTTTCCAAAAGTTGGAAAGAGATAGTGCCTTCATGTAGACTTCAACTGAAGTCCTGAAGACAACTCTGAGACTCGGAGATACATAGTTCTTGGCAAAGTCAGGGAAAAATATATAGGAAAATATAATTTTATATCTCAATATATTATCCTATGACATACTCTGTCTATAGAATTATATGTATATATTCTTTTGCTGGGACTGTGTTAAGTACATTTACATATGTATAGTCACATAGACAGGTATATTTACAGATATTAAGTCATAAAGATCCAAGTGTGCAACAGGCACTGGTACCTTTTTATAGAAAGGCTGCGCTAACCTTCCATGTAAATAGTATGTAGATTTGCTCTTACAACGTCGACAGCAGGGCCCCAGGAGAGCTTGGTAACAGAAGACACTGGGGGACCTGATGGGCGCTTATGACCTCAAGCTGAGCCTTAAAGCCAGGGAAGAAAACAAACAGAAGCTCTAGTTGTGTAGCCTTTAAGATAGAGTTTTCTGAGGGGTTCTGGCTCTAATCCTCAGAGATTTCTATAAAAATGATTTTGTCCCATGCATTGTATCTATATATATTCTTCCACACCACCATAGGCATTCTATTTTTGAAAGCTGTGTGGCCTGGAAACCTAGTTTTCTTTCCCAAGACCACAGAGGAGAACTAGGCTGTGCCTAAAGATAGGGCACTGTCTTTTATCAACTTCGCTGCAGAACCCACAGAATCTAGTTGCAGGGTGATAGGCTAAGGCTCTCTCTGCATTTTACCTGAAATTGAATTCAGTTGAGAAAGCACACACAAAAATAAAAATAATAAAGCTAACTCTTATTTAGCATATATTCCGCTATTCTGTGTCAGAAACTATTTTCATTGCCATGATTTAAATGGGAAATAATACATTTATATTACCCTAACTTCAAGGACCATTAATATGAAATAGGGAAGCAGAAGTTGATTTCCTTTTCAATTGATCTCTAGGATTAAAATCTTTTATGAGACAATTCAGAGAGTAGGTAATTTGGTCTCTTTTCTGAAATAGATTAAATCTCCAAAATTCTCCACAATGCAGTATGTGATTCTGAAACTGACTAGTTGCATGTCCTCAGCCTTAAGCCAAATCCCAACAAATACCTACTCATGTTCTGGTGTATAAAATGGCTTAAGAATCATTCACTTTTATCAGCTCCCCAAGACCCAACAAAGGACCCTCGCAGGCAGGGTTTATTGAAATAGTCCAGACAGCTGTCTAACCACACAGATCCTTGTAAGTCCCTCTCCACTTACCTCTCCAAGAATGCCCAACAGATATTAGTTATGCCAATACGACAAGATCTATTATCAGTAGTAAGAAGTGCCAGAACTAAAAGAGTAGTAAAAAAGGACTTTGATTAAATTTGTTTTGACCATTAACAGATTTCTGGATAAATTGCTAGAAAGCACATACTTGTATTTTGAATCTTATTTTCCCTGTCTTTCATAATAATTTTGGAGATATATACCCACATAAATAGTCATTGGCATAATAGGAATTACACTTAAGATTTTAACAGCTACTTGAAGAAATAATAATTTATGCAATAATTAGGCTGCATCCATTTCATGAGTGAATTAACTTCTAAGAGTTAAATTGGTGTCTGATTACTTTTGCAATTTCTAGCCTTGCAGATCCCACCTACTCACTAAGTGGGAGTGAGCTCAGTCTACTTTCAATTTGTTCATACAAAAGTCCAGGGGATACTTGACTAACATGTTGTCCACATACACTGAGACAATCTGATAAATATATTTTCTTTGAGAGTTCACTATGGTTTCTTGGGTTTAACCATGTATTAGTCTGTTCTCACGCTGCTAATAAAAACATACCTGAAACCAGGTAATTTAAAAAGGAAAGAGATTTAATTGACTCACAGTTCCACATGGCTGGGGAGGCCTCACAATCCTGGCAGAAGGCGAACGACGAGCAAAGTCGGGATCTTACATGGTGCTAGGTAAGAGAGCATGTGCAGGGGAACTCTCCCTTTTTAAAACCATCACATCTTGCGAGACTTACTCACTATCACGAGAACAGCACGGGAAACACCCGCCCCCACGACTCAATTACCTCCCACAGGATCACTCCCAAGACATGTGAGAATTATGGGAGCTACAATTCAAGATGAGATTTGGTTGGGGACACAACCAAACCACTTTAGCATACATAGTGACTATGCTTCCCCTCAGACTTGCAAAGTGAGAGAACTCTTACTGAAAGAAGGGACCCTTACCTTCAAAAGCACTAAGTGCCACTTTTTCTATTCTATTGCGTGTAACCTAACATTTACCCTGTTGAACAAGTTTCTACAAATCAACTGGTAAACCTTCGAGAATGGGCAGGGACACAATGAAAACATCAGCCTTTTTTTCAACGAATTACCTTCCATTAAGAGAATGAGGTGAAGATAAGGAAAATATGAAAAGGGTTTTAAGAAAGTGTAATGTTCTAAGAAAATTCAGAGTGAAACTATCAGGCTGGAGCTGGAGTAACAAGATGGCGGCGTCGGCAGAGGGACAGGGGTCCTTCCGGGCTGGAGCCACTGGCAGTGGTGGCAATGGTGGCAATGGTATCCCTGCCCTAGCTCACTGCACCCCGTTTTCCAGCCTGCACATTGCTGAGACAGCAAGGCAGTGGCGCCGCCCAGAAACAAGTGACCCAGCCTTGTAACTGCAAGAACTCCTTTACAAACTGAGTCTGGCAACAAGAAACCTGACTGAGCAGCGGTGATCAGGTTCCCCCTCAGTTAATTCTGGGCCGCGAATATGAGGGAGACCTCCGTGTTCCATGTCCCGTTTCCTGCCACCTTCCACCGTGGAGGAGCCCCAGAGACCTCCGTCCTTCTCTCAGAGGCATCTGGGCTTGGCCTCAGCCTCCATCTTCATCTCTCAGGATGGCAGGCAGCAGCGGATCCAAGGCCAAATTTATTGTTTGAGGGAAACATAAACTAGTAAGGAAGATCCGGTCTGGCTCCTTCTGGGACTTTTATCTGGCCATCAACATCACCAATGGCCAGGAAATGGCAGTGAAGCTAGAATCTCAAAAGACCAGGCATCCCCAGTTGCTGTAGGAAAGCAAACTCTGTAAGATTCTTCAAGGTAGGGTTGGCATCCCCCCCCCACACCGTGGTATGATCAGGAAAAAGACTGCAATGTAGCAGTCATAGACTTTCTGGGACCTAGCCTCGAAGACCGCTTCAATTTCTCTTCAAGAAGGTTGACAATGAAAACTGTACATATGTTAGCTGACCAGACTATCAATAAAATTGAGTATGCGCATACAAACAGTTTTACACACAGAGATATTAAAACAGATAACTCCCTAAAGGGATTGGGCATCACTGTAGTGAGTTATTCTTTATTGATTCTGGTTTAGTCAAAAAATACAGCAACAGCAGGACAAGGCAACACATACTGTGCAGATAAGATAAAAACCTCACTAGCACTGCCTGATGTGCCAGCATCAATGCACATCTTGGTATTGAGCAGTTACAGAAATGACGTGGAATCCTTAGGCTGTTTTGATGTATTTTAATAGAACCGGCTTGCCATGGCAAGGACTAAGGTCCGCAACAAAGAAGCAAAAATATGAAAAGATTAGTGAAAAGAGGATGCCCACTCCTGTTGAAGTTTTATGTAAGGGGTTTCCTGCAGAATTTGCCATGTGCTGTAATTGCGGTAAATTTCCTGCAGAATTTGCCAACTGTAATCGCCGGCTACACTTTGAGGAAGTCCTGGATGAGGTGTATCTCAGACAGCTATTCCGCATTCTTTCGAGGACCCTGAACCACCAAAATGACTAAACGTTTTATTGGACAATGTTAAAGCTGAAAGTAGCCCAGCAGACCACCTCTTCCAGTGGGCAGGGTTAGCAGGCCCAAACCCCCACAGGTTTCTAAGCATGAGCTGAGGAACAGAAGAAGCAGAGCAGATGATCGGAGCTGCATTTTTTGCTGCTAGAAATTTTATTTCATATGTACACTAGCCAATGGTAGTTGCAACCATTTACTTGGTGTTAGGAACTTAATTTCAGTATGAACTGACTCTGGGCAGCACTGGTAATGCTGTATCCTGAATTGCAGCTGCTGTAATTGTGAATATTAACTGAGATAGTGAAATATGGTGTCCGGTTTTCTATTGCATATTTTTCAAGTGGAAAAATTAACTGAATGTTTGACTCACACAAATTAGTAGAGAAATTGGGCATATACCAATTTTTTTTGTTAAAACCTTTTTTTTTTTAACTATACTACTTTGAGATTTCATTTAAGAAGAATGAGATAAAGTCTTCAGCCACAGTTGTGACGGTTGTAAGTGCTCACAGTTGTGCATTCTTAGCATTTTTCCATCCCTGGGGTTTGCAAGGTCTTCACTTAAAACATTCTTAAAATGGTTGTCCTGTTGTTTGAAAGCCAATTGATATGGTAGCCACCAAATATCCCATTGTTTGAGCCTATGAAAGACTCTGCCTGCTCACTTGTGCTAGAAATAACAGCATCCAAAGTGGAGATGTAAGAAAAACTGAGTGACTACTAGGTTATTCTTAGGACTCTGCATTAATTTTATAATGTTCTTTTTATTTAAAAAAGCATATTTGTCACAGAAATTTAGTTAACATCTTACAACTAAATATGTATGTATGTTGCTTAGATAAATGTAATCACTGTAAACATCTATATGATCTGAGATTTTGTTTTTATTTTGAAATGGGAACTTTTTTTGTTTACAAGTTCATTGAAAACTAAAAACTTTCTTTAAAAAAAAAACAAAAACTATCCCACAAAGGGAGAAAGGTAATGGAGGACATTATCAGTGAAGTAACATTTAGACTGAGCCTTGCAGAATGGGTAGACTTGTATTAAGTAGAAATAGAGGAGAATAAAAAATATAAAAAAGCAGGACAGGTGCGAGGCACATTTGGGAAACAATGTAATTCACTTTGTTTGTAAGGGGGTAGGATGAGGGGGAAGTGGGATGGGTAAGTTATTTTTAGACCTGAGCATGGAAGGTCTTAAGTGCTAAAGTTGGTTTATCTCTATTTTGCCTTTTTTTAAATTAATTTTTTATTTCTATAAGTTATTGGGGAACAGGTGGTGGTTGGTTACATGTGTAAGTTCTTTAGTGATGATTTGTGAGATTTTAGTGCACCCATTACCTGAGGAGTATATACTCAGTTTGTAGTCTTTTATCCTTCACCCCCTTTCCTTCTGAGTCCCCAAAATCCATTGTATCATTTTTTTTTTTTTTTTTTTTTGAGATGAAGTCTCGCTCTGTGGCCCAGGCTGGAGTGCAGTGGCACTATCTTGGCTCACTGCAAGCTCCGCCTCCCGGGTTCACACCATTCTCCTGCCTCAGCCTGCCAAGTAGTTGGGATTACAGGCGCCGGCCACCACGTCCGGCTAATTTTTTTTAAATTTTTAATAGAGACGGGGTTTCACCGTGTTAGCCAGGATGGTCTCAATCTCCTGACCTCGTGATCTGCCTGCCTCGGCCTCCCAAAGTGCTGGGATTCATTGTGTCATTTTTATGCCTTTGCATCTTCACAGCTTAGCTCCCACTTATGAGTGAGAACATATGATATTTGATTTTCCATTCCTGAGTTACTTCACTTAGAAGAACAGTCTCTAATCTCTTCCAGCTTGCTGCAAATGCCATTAATTCATTCCTTTTTATGACTGAGTAGTATTCCATCATATATAATAGTATTCCATCATATATAATATATATACTATATATATCACAGATATATATCTGTCACAGATATACTATATATATCACACTATATATATATATCACACAGTTTCTTTATCCACTTGTTGATTCATGGGCATTTGGGTTGGTTCCACATTTTTGCAATTGTGAATTGTGTTGGTATAAACATGCATGTGCAAGTATCTTTTTCGTATAATTTACTTATTTTCCTCTGGGTAGATACCCAGTAGTGGGATTGCTGGATTAAATGGTAGTTCTACTTTTAGTTCTTTAAGGAATCTCCACACTGTTTTCCACAGTGGCTGTACTAGTTTACATTCCCACTAGCAGTGTAGAAGTGTTCCCTGGTCACCACATCCATGCCAACATCTACTGTTTTTGATTTTTTGATTATGGCCATTCTTGCAGGAGTAAGGTGGTATCGCATTGTGGTTTTGATTTGCATGTCCCTGATCATTAGTGATGTTGAGCATATTTTCACATGTTTGTTGGCCATTTGTGTATCTTCTTTTGAGAATTGTCTGTTCATGTGCTTAGCCCACTTTTTGATGACGTTGTTTGTTTTTTTCTTGCTAATGTATTTGGGTTTGTTGTAGATTCTGGATATTAGTTCTTTGTCAGATATATCCATTGTGAGGATTTTATCCCACTCTGTGGGTTGTCTGTTTACTCTGCTGACTGTTCCTTTTGCCGTGCTAGACAATGGACACTGCTGAAGCATTTTATTCATAAAAATTATTACAAATATTTTGTGTGTGTTCACTGTGTGCCAGTCATTGTACTAATTATTTTACATGCATTATTTTAGTCTCCAAACAACCATCTAAGGCAGGTGCTGTTATTATTTCCATTTTTTAGATGAGAAAATAAAAAGGTTGAATAATTGGTCATTTAGCTAGTAACTGGCAGAGCTGGCATTTGAACCCGGGTCTGTGATTTAGCAAGCTGTGCTAGGTAAGAGGTATATAAGGAGAAATAGGAGTCTTGGTTTAAAAGAAAATGAAACCAGATCTATCTAGATGGAAGTGTCCTGGTGGCAGTGGAAACTATGAGACAGGAGTTCAGGAAAACAGTAGGGCTCGAGTTTAGGAAGGCATTTTTTGTGGGGATGTTGGGTGAAGTTGTGGGAATAGATGACACTGTCCTGGGGAAATAGGGGCCAGAGATTAAAAGTGAAGACTCAGCCGGGTGCGGTGGCTCATGCCTGTAATCCCAGCACTTTGGGAGGCCGAGGCGGGCGGATCACGAAGTCAGGAGATCGAGACCATCCTGGCTAACACGGTGAAATCCCGTCTCTACTAAAAATACAAAAACATTAGCCGGGCGTAGTGGTGGGCGCCTGTAGTCTCAGCTATTCGGGAGGCTGAGGCAGGAGAATGGCGTGAACCCGGGAGGTGGAGGTTGTAGTGAGCCGAGATCACGCCACCACACTCCAGCCTGGGCAACTGAGCAAGACCCTGGGCGACTGAGCAAGACTCTGTCTCAAAAAAAAAAAAAAAAAAAGAAAAGTGAAGACTCAAAACAGGACGTTGGTGAATGGCTAAATTCAGGAGGAAGGAAAGGAAGGAGATGCCAGAAAAGGAGGGGAAATAATCAGAAAGATACAGGGAGAAAAATAAAGTGCAGAAACTCCAAGCTGAGGGTTTCCAAGACTGAGCACTGAACGCTAAAAA
Organism: Macaca mulatta; assembly: GCF_049350105.2. NCBI lineage: Eukaryota > Metazoa > Chordata > Mammalia > Primates > Cercopithecidae > Macaca > Macaca mulatta. The sequence continues at coordinate 103,676,244 of NC_133419.1, read as the reverse complement.
GGACTGATGAAAATGTGAACTGAAGAAAAGCCATTTGACTTTTTTAAAATGGTGGGTGTTAATAGTAATGTTTGAAAATGTACTACAAGGGGGTGAGCTCAAGGTCAAGATCAAAGTTAGGTAATAAGGCTGATGATAAAGAGAAGTGACACTCAAGGAGTTATGGATTGCAACAATTGTTAGGGTTGTGCTCCTCCGTTTATTTCACAGAGCAGCCATGTTCACAGGATGAGGGGAAGAATCAGTGCCAAGTACAAGAAACACCCTTGAGAGAGAAGGGTATAATTCACAGGAGGGGACTGTGCAGTCTTATAGGTGATTTCATCAATAATTTTCTGTTAGAACTAAAAAATGCATCTCAATGTCAAGTATAAAAAGATGTCTGCAGGGATTAATCTTTTATATTAAGAGCTGAATGACCTGGTTTTGCAGCCAAAGACCTTTTTCAAGTTTCTGTCTCTACAGCTTGCTAGAGGAACCATCTTGGACAAAAGACTTAGTCATGGAAAGTTGTCCCAGTTTCTTCATCTATGAAATAGAAATAATAGTATCCACCCTACCTGTTCCACAGGATTATTGTGAGGATAAAATAATTTTGTAAGTTAAAGGTATAGAGAGCCCAGTAAAGGTTAAATGTTATTTCTTTCAATGAGAACTCATAAGAATTGACTGATTCTTAGCCAGGCATGGTGGTGCATGCCTGTAATTCCAGCCACTTGGGAGGCTGAGGCAGGAGAATTGCTTGAGCCTGGGAAGTGGAGGTTGCAATAAGCCAAGATCATGCCACTGCACTCTAGCTTGGGAGACAGAGTGAGACTCTGTCTCAATAGAAATTAAAAAAAAAGAAGAATTGACTGATACAAGGAAAACCAGGTGACGAGCCCAATGGTCATCATAAATGATTATAACTTTAGGAGGCTAATGAGGGAGGATCACTTGAGGCTAGGAGTTTGAGACCAGCCTGAATAACATAGCAAGACCCTGTCTCTACAATAATAATAATAATAATAATAATAATTAGCTGGGCGTGGTGGCATACACTTGTAGTCCCCCAGTTGCTGTACGAAAGCTATAGTCCCAGCTACTTAAGAGGCTGATATGGGAGGATCACTTGAGCCCAGGAAGTGGGGGCTGCAATGAGCCGTGGTTATGCCACTGCATTCCAGCCTGGGCAACCAAGCAAGACTCTGTCTCAAAAAAGTATAATAATAAAAAAATAAAGAATTATAGCTGAGGCATGAATAGTTAAGAGTAATTAAAAATAACTGGGTGGTAGGCTTAGAGAACATTTCACTTTGTGAGAAACAGAAAAATTCTGCAACAATGGAATATAGTTTGAGTTCTGAATCATGGACTAAAGGCTCTGCAGACCACACATGTGTGTATGTCAGAGACTCCAAACAAGCAAGTCATAGTCTGGGTACGTGATAAAATCTCACAGGAAGCTTCCTCACATATTTAAGATCCATCTCAAATTCATATTCACAGATATAAGAGCTAAGAAAGGATGGTTTTGACAGGGCTGAACTGAGCTATGGTACGAGTAACATTCCCAGAAAGGCTCTTGGTTTGAATTTCCTTTAAAAGGAGATACAGCTGCAAAAATCTGTTTCACAAATGTGCTAACTATAAGCATTTTCCACAGTGTTTAATAAACTATGCAGATAAGAAAATATTATTGGCAAACACATTAATAAAATGCTCAAAATGATCAGATACTAAATGCTTGTAGCATGGCATGCAAATCACCAAAAATTAATGTGCTATGCTTCATATAAGATCTCCAGCAAGGCCAGATGTGGTGGCTCACGCCTATAATCCCAACACTCTGGGAGGCCGAGGTGAGAGAATTACTTGAGGCCAGGAGTTTGAGACTAGCCTGGCCAACATAGTGAGACCTCATCTCTACAAAAAAATTTAAAAATTAGTGGGACATGGTGGTGTACATCTGTGGTTCTAGCTACTTGGGAGTCTGAGGCGGGAGGATTGCTTGAGCCCAGTAGTTTGAGGTGCCTACACTCCAGCCTAAGCGACAGATACTTTATTTGTCTCTAAATAAAAAAATTAGTTAATTGAATCTCCAGTCAGTTGATATATCCAAATTCTTCCCATGGTAATTTTAAAAACTTTAGTCTTAGGAGAGTAAAAGACATAAAAACCTAGTCATGGGCATAAGACTTCTTATAAACAACTCAACCTAATGAGAAATAGACCCTTTATTTAAGTGTCATTTAAGTATCTATTTCTTCATTGATCTGTCCATTTATTAACTCATGTAACAATCATTTGCAGACACCTACTAAGTTGAGGTAGTATAAACTACAAATTCAAGAAGTTTGGTAAGGAAAATAAGGGAGATTCAGTGACAGCTTGAAGGGGAAGATTCTTTCAGGCCTGTGGGAACGGAGACATTATTGTGGACTTGAGGGAGTTAACGTGATAGTCCTCGTGTCTCCAGACACTCTCTCTCTGTTAGGAAAGCAAGATTTCTATCCCCAGAGTATGTATGTGTCATGTCTGGACTGCAGTGGCACAGAGCTGTGTTCAACGAGTGACTACCACTCTGCTGTGTGCCCTGGGACTCAGGGTTAAGTGATCAATCATTTCTACCTGGAAGGTAACCATGAGGACTAATGGAACCAGTGTGTACCAAGCGTCTGTGAAGTGTCTGGTCAATGGTTATCCATAAAGCTACTGTATGGCCACATGTAGGAAGAATACAGACGGTGGGGCAAATTTTTCCCACGTGTAACTCTCACAACAAAATAGCATTAAATACTTAATGTTTCTGGCTAAAGACCATTTCAAGACTTGCAGGACAAAAAAATAGGAAAAATATCTGACACTCAAATGGAGTTACAAAATTTAAAAAGCTGAATTCCCAAGCTTACAAAAATATGAAGCAAGACTGAAATTTCAAGACCGAGTTTAATATGGAAAAATATAAATATATTTGAGGACTTTCACAGAGCGGCCAGCATGAATCAACCAAGAAAACCATGGAAATAATTTGCCTGCCTGGAAATAGTCTGGAGTCAGCTGACACAGCCACACTCATGAGAGCCCTCTTATGCTTGTCATAAGGAGTAGAGGAATAATTTCAGAAATTACATTTAAAAGAGAATTATGGGGGAAGAAGATGCTCCCAGAGGAAATAAATAATCTGGATGTGAAGAGCAAATACAAATTTAACATGTTTTGAGCTTCTTGGAAACTATGCTAAGTCTAGGCATTGCTAGGATTTGGTAGGATTTAATCCCAAGCTTTCTGTTCTAAATTTTTGTTTTCTTTTTTACTCTCAAATAAATCACATGCTAGCACCAGCTGCAACGTTACATATGTTGCATTAGAAGATCTTCCGTGAATACCTAACTGCAAATTTCAGGATTCAGGGCCGTGTGAATCTAGGCTGGCTGCTTAACCAAAACTTAATTTAACTTTTTTTGCTTTTGAAACTTTTTTTGCTTTTTTTGAAAAAAAAAAAAAAAAAAAAAGAAAAGCTGTTTCAAGCAACCAGTTTCCAATCCACGTCAGCAACTGTGACATTTAATGAAACACCATGAGCATTTAGCATGAGAGCTCTGGACTCAGACGCCGGGGAGCTTTGCTAGAGAAGGGAGGACAAAGCAGGCATGATGTGGGGGCTTGTGTGGAACTCCAAGGCTCTATTTCCAGCTTCCATCAGAGAACTTCTGTTTTCATCTGGTTTTCAAGTTTGCTTTCCAAAAGGGATTTTGTTTAAGTAAAGGATACAGAAGTTTATAAAAGTTTGAAAACTCCTGGACTGTAGGATGTGCAGGCTCTTGCCAGATGGGACAGTGTAGGAGACTCTTCCAGGCTGACGTCTTATGCAACTTCCCGTCCAATCGCAGATGGTCAGGACGCTGCTTTCCTGAGTTAACCTATTAACTGACCCTTGTTTCCCAGGCCTCAGTAGAGCTAGGGGTGTAACCTCTTCACACTAACTAGATTCCCTCACAATCGAGTATATCTGCCACTCCTTGACTTTTAAGACATAGCCTATGTTCACCCTGTAATGTGAACAGCCCCTTTCACCATTTTCCTTGTCCATGCTGGAGTCACTACAGTGGCAATGTTCTTTGGTCTCTGCCCCACCCTCCCTCTGATGCCTGTGAGAAGGAGAGGATTTCCTTCTCGTGAGAACTTCTTCCTATTCCTCTTACCCTGTTGAAATTACGTTACTCCACTTAGATGAGGAAGTTGTGGTTAAATTATTAGAGAGGATACGATTTATTTCAAAACAATCCAAGATATATTGAAGTATTGTTTATGAGTAAGATATCAGTCTTGGCGCAGCAACGGAACAGGAATCCATAAGGGGAGGAAAGTCTTGAAAAGCAAACCTGATACAATGGAAAAGGTGGGAGACACCATAAGGTGCTGGAGGGTTAAAACAGAGGCCAGGGTTTCTCCACTGTATGTTTCCAATAAATGCTTCCAAGGAAGGAGAGTGGGGCATGAGTGGAGGAGCTACAGAGATAGACCAACTTTTCTCACCAAGAATGCTACAGATTGGTAGTACCCAAGACAACTTAATGTGGAACGTAAGTATATGAATATACATCTTTCATTACAGAGCCATGTAGTTATTTTAATGGGCAGGAGATGCTAAATAAGATCTTTTGAATGGAGAAATGCATAAATATATGAATGAAGGCATACATGAAAGAATAAATAAATGCTGCCTAGCATCAAAGAGCAAAGATATACTCATATCAGGGGAAAAAAGTATGATTAAAAATAAGACCCCAGAGTCATGCTCAGTCTCTCTCCAACATTTTCATCATCTGGTACATGCGGACAGGTTTCAGAGAAGGATCCTATTTGTCCCATGATGATGATGGGCAAGGCCTACAGAGGGTGGGGAGTTATCTCATACTCCACCTGTGGATGAGGGGTCTTCTCAGGTAAGGCTCTTAAATCCTAGGCCTGAGTAAATTTTTTCAAATTTTATTTTAGACAGGGTCTCTCTCTGTTGCCTAGACTGGAGTGCAGTGGCACGATCACAGTTTACTGCAGCCTCAACCTCCCAGGCCCAAGTGATCCTCCCACCTCAGCCTCTTCAGTGGCTGAGACTCCAGGTGCATGCCTCTATGCTTGGCCAACTTTAAAAAATGTTTGTTTGTTTGTTTGTTTTTTATAGTGGTGGGGTTTCACCATGTTGCCCAGGCTGATCTTGAACTCCTGGGCTCAAGCGATTCCCCTGCCTCGGCCTCCCGAAATTCTGGGATTATAGGCTTGAGCCACCATGTCTGGCTCTGAGTAAAGATTAAGGGAAGCCGTGGTGCTATTGCAATAGGGTACCAGGCAGCTTAACAGAGGGAGAAGGGAACCTCAGAGAAACCCAAAGAGCCACCATAAAGTGAGTGCTGGAGGAGCTGAACTTCAGTCAGCACAGGTGATGAACAGCTATAAGGTGCGCAGTGTTAGTAATTCCACCCTCTGCCCGGGGAGCAAGGTATGTGGGGAAACCTGTAGCACTTTATGACCATCAGAATTAAGTCTTTTTTTAAAAGGTCATGGAGTATTCTTTGACCTGTGTATATAACAAGAGCCTTTCTCAAATCAGATAGAAATGAATTGGAGGAAACCACTGTTTACATGGCAGAGTGTGTCTCCTTCACACACGTCTTGTTTGAAGTTAATCATGACATTGCAACACCAGGTGATTCTAAGTGATCTGCTAGGAGTCACCATTTCTAACGATTGCTTAATCTATTCATAGCTAATCAAGAGGATGTTGTAAAACATGAGTCACATAGCCTCCGGCTTTCTAGAAAGGCAAGGACTCTATATATACAGAGGGAGCTTCCTAGCTGGGATATTGAAGCAGCAGGAAGCTGAGAAGTCATCACTTACCTTGGGCTGAGAAAGAAGACAAGGGCCAGTATGCACAGCTTTCCTCCACTGCTGCTGCTGCTGTTCTGGGGTGTGGTGTCTCACGGCTTCCCAGCGACTCTAGAAACACAAGAGCAAGATGTGGACTTAGTCCAGGTAAATGCTGCATTGCATCTGACAATAATGCAAATCTTTAGTTTGTATTTTTCTGCAGTAATATAATAGAGTTTTTTAAGGATGGATTTCCTATAAAGAGATTTTTTTCTTTGCTAGAAACAGCACCCTCCCCCAAAAACGTATCTAGCCATGCATAGGCTCTCCTTTTGCAGTTGGAGGTGAGAGTGAACTAAAGGAAGAGCATCCAAACCTCTCTCCACAAATTGTAGACTTGTAACAGTATGCAAATCTTGCTCTATAAAAGTTGCTCTGCTATGAAGTTCTTACTTCACAGTAATTAATAGTAGGAACATTTCTACTCTGAAATCTCATTTCTCACCAAAAATAAGGATAAAAGCAACTGCGAAATCTAAACACAAGCTTTAGAAGCAGTTCTCTGTTCTGGCTAAAACTTAACGCCATCAATTTTTAGAATAATGAGAAAGATTTTCCATGCAGTGTTTTGACAATTTTCTTTCTTCAGAAATACCTGGAAAAATACTACAACCTGAAGAATGATGGGAGACAAGTTGAAAAGCAGAGAAACAGTGGCCCAGTGGTTGAAAAATTGAAGCAAATGCAGGAATTCTTTGGGCTGAAAGTGACTGGGAAACCAGATGCTGAAACCCTGAAGGTGATGAAGCAGCCTAGATGTGGAGTGCCTGATGTGGCTCAGTTTGTCCTCACGGAGGGGAACCCTCGCTGGGAGCAAACGCATCTGACCTACAGGTAGGCAGATGGAGGGCCAGAGTGAGAGAGCTATTTCCCACGATAGTGGTAAGAAGTCATGTCCAATGTGTCTCTATCTTGTTTCATTCTAAGGATTGAAAATTACACGCCAGATTTGCCAAGAGCAGCTGTGGACCAGGCCATTGAGAAAGCCTTTCAACTCTGGAGTAATGTCACACCTCTGACATTCACCAAGGTCTCTGAGGGTCAAGCAGACATAATGATATCTTTTGTCAGGGGAGGTAAGTTCTTCTTGTAGAACCTCAACCTCACCTTGCCCTTAAATCTCGTAGCTGTGCAGCTGGAATTGCTTGTTTAAGAGGAATGTTGATTTTATGGGCTCAAAGAGGGAAACTGCATCACATTTGATGGAAGTCTATTGGCCTCTTAACAAAGCTAATGCTTGCCCTGCTGGCTTAGCTTACATAAGAACCACAAGGAAACTTCACTGAATTCTGTTTCTTTCAGATCATCGGGACAATTCTCCCTTTGATGGCCCTGGAGGAAATCTTGCTCATGCTTTTCAACCAGGCCCAGGTATTGGGGGGGATGCTCATTTTGATGAAGATGAAAGGTGGACCAACAATTTCAGAGGTAAGTCAATCAAATTTGCCTCTCTCAATTCTCCCCCCTCCCTTTCATGTTTCATTGTAATATTGGTTGATTTAGTTGAAAGAATCATTCGTAGAAGTATATATTTTTCTATTACCACTCAGAAAATCAGTGATATATTTAGAAAAGTGAAAGATCTTTTCTGCCGGCTAACAACATCTTAACAGTGACAACTAGGCCACTCTAAAATTTTTATTAAGAAAATGTTGAAAACTTTGATGTTTTACTTGTGGGCATCAACATTAAATCCTTTTAATTAGAAGAAAACAGCAAAATTTAACAGTGGTCATAAACTTACGTGGAAATTAAAGAAAATGAAGGCTTTTTGTATTTTCCAAAATTTCCAGCAGTCAACATTTATCAGTTTTGTAAATAAGAAATATATTAAATGTTAGGCTGGGCGCAGTGGCTCATGCCTATAATCCCAGTGATTTGGGAGGCCGAGGCAGGAAGGTCACAAGGTCAGGAGTTCGAGACCAGTCTGACCAACATGGTAAAACCCCGTCTCTACTAAAAATATAAAAATTCGACAGTCATGGTGGCACATGCCTGTCATCTCAGCTATTCAGGAGGCTGAGGCAGGAGAATCACTTGAACTCAGGAGGAGGAGGTTGCAGTGAGCCGAGACTGCACCACTGCACTCTAGCCTGGGTGACAGAGCAAGAATCCATCTCAAAAAAAAAAAAAGAAAAGAAAAGAAAAAGAAAAATATTTAAAGTTAATAGAACTTTATTGCTTCTCTGCAAAATAATACGTGTCATTTAATCATTGATAATATTGACTAATCCGTGGTGGGCTTTCAGTCAGCTGAATTTGTCTTTTAATTGCATCAGTGTAATCATAGAGTTTAGATTTCAACCTGTCTCTTCATTGTTAATAAACGCATGCCTTCTGCCTTCGGAAAAAAGATATACATACACATATTTCAAAAAGTCACTGATAAAATAGGAGCATTCTTCCTTGTAGTTGTAAATTATTTATTAGTTAAATGCCTCAAAACTGAATACATTTCAAATATTTACAAATGGATGTATTGGCCTTTTTAGAGTACAATTTATATCGTGTTGCGGCTCATGAATTTGGACATTCTCTTGGACTCGCTCATTCTACTGATATTGGGGCTTTGATGTATCCCAGCTACACCTTCAGTGGTGATGTTCAGCTAGCTCAGGATGACATTGATGGCATCCAAGCCATATATGGTGAGTATGGAGAAAAGCATTACCGACAAGGGCCTGGTGGTCTTTATACCTATTTCAAATAAAACAGTCATTAGCGATATCCTTGAAGAAGCTGTCTTCATTGTTTATGTGGTTTTCTAACACTAGGCAAAACTAACTGCAGGTATTTTGTTTTCCTTAGGAGGTTCCCAAAATCCTGTCCAGCCCACCGGCCCACAAACTCCAAAAGTGTGTGACAGTAAGCTAACCTTTGATGCTATAACGACGATTCGGGGAGAAGTGATGTTCTTTAAAGACAGGTAAGATGTCAGCTCTTCTTTGTGATCTGCATTTGTAATAATAACAACATTCACTACTATGGTTAACGATTATGCTTCACATGTTACTTATTTCACACTGATTTACATCTATAATTGTATGGTAGCAACTGCATGCATTTGTACAACATAATGTACTTGTAACAACTTTGTTTTCTACATGTATTAGGTTATCTGATCCTCAGAAAATAGAATTGATTTAGAAAATCAGTATGTATGGTCTTGTTTTACAGATCAGCAAAGTAAGTCAGAGAGAAGGAAAGAGATCTTTTGGGGGCATAGAGCTCATTGGTAGCAGAGCAGTTATTGGTCTTCTGTCCCCTACTTAGGTCTCTTTTCATTATGCGACTCTTTATCATGATAAGTATCATAGGACTTTCTTAGGAGAAAGTGGTCCTTTCCATAGCAACGTCTCCCTGATAAGGGTTGCATAGCCATCCTTTAATTATCTCCCGTGCCAGCCTGGGAAAATGGCCCTCCCAAAACCTATTTTCTTGAAGGGTCTCTGTTGCCCCCTGGAGGCCCAGAGAAGAAGAGATGGGACAGAGCCAATGCTGGGAAAGTCTCCAAGAACTGATGTAATCCCTCCTGGGACAGATAGGGGTAACATGGTGCTTCCCTCTTCAGAGAAGAATCCCAGTACTTCCTCTGCAGCATGTGGACTCAAAAAGGTTGGGGTCATCTCACATGCAAGGAGGAGGCCTGCTGTCTGTACCATAGTGATTCCTAAAGGATCAGGCAAAATAACACACTCTTTTGGTGTATTATTGCACACTGCATTTGGTGAATGATGTAGTCCACAGAAAGATCAACACATAGGAATTCAGGGTGGTCTGAAAGACTGGTTCTCTGCAGCCTTTCAAGTGCTGTGGCACTGTTTTACTACTCTGTAGTCGCATCTCTCCTAGAATTCCGGGCACTGGCTCATAATTCTTTCTGCCCACTCTTTAGTTTTTAAGTGTAAAAGATAAGGCTGGAGGTAAACTATACAGGATGTGGTTCAATGCTGGGACAAGTTAAGAAAACAGAGGGTTTTAAAGGAAACCTCTCAGTACAGCAGGACACACTTATCAAACCAAATAGTACTAGATGGAACGGGACCAATCTGAGAATTGCCAGAATTGAAAGGACACAGAGATCATTTAAATGTCGCCACATCGGGGAGACATGAAATGCTAGAGATAGAGATAGTAACTGATTTGCCTAAGGCATCACAGCCAGGCAGAGGCAGGATGGGACCTAGAAGTCAGGTTTCTGACAGCCAAAGCCATAGGCTTCCCTGTGGCCTAGAATCTGGAGCTCTTCTGTGTCAGCCCGCATGACAGTCCATGCTGTGCTGTTACCCTGGTCCCTATAAACTCTATAATCCACTTTGTGTAAGTACTACTAACCACGGGACAACAAAGGGAGTGGCTGCCAGACCTCAGTTTAAAAATCAACCTTAGCCTCTTACCAGCTGGGTGGCCTTAGACACCTCCCTTAGTCTCCCTGACCTCAATTTCTCATCCGCAAATACTCTCTTGTAGTGTCCTTGTGATAAGGTCTGATGTAAGGACTGGGCCTGGTGTGTTGTAAATAATCACTAAATATAGGATATTAGAGTCATGGTCCAGCTGGTAACGTGCACAGCCGATCCCTAATGGCTCACCAAAGCTGACTGTTAAATTTTGAAGAATTTTGCATATTAACTGTGAACCATAGCCATTATTAAAAATTAAATTATAGGCCAGGTGCAGTGGCTCACACTTGTAATTGCAGCACTTTGGGAGGCCGAGGTGGGGGAATCATTTGAGGTCAGGAGTTCAAGACCAGCCTGGCCAACACGGTGAAACCCTGTCTCTATTAAAAGTACAAAAATTAGCTGGGCGTGTTGGCCTGCACCTGTAATCCCAGCTACTCAGGAGGCTGAGGCAGGAGAATCCTTGAACCTGGGAGGCAGAGGTTGCAGTGAGCCAAGATTATACCACCGCACTCCAGCCTGGGCAACAGAGTGAGACTCTGTCTCAAAAAAGTAAATAAATAAAAAATAAATAGATAAAACTTAAATTATATAAACAAAATTAAATTACATTAAAAGGTAATAAAAATAATTAAAACATCTCTTTGTCATAATTTTACTGCATTTTTCTACTTGTTTATGTTCTTAAAGTTACTTGTGCCTATTTTATTTGTATGCTGTACAACGGTGCTCCACTGAGACTCGTGAAATTCATCATAATGGGAGTATTTCAACCTAGTGAAATCAGCAAATGCTATAAACCAACCCTCCTTTGGGGAGCTGAATGTTAAACATTTACTGGCACACCTCTAGTGCCAGCAACAAGAAGGAGCTGGAGCTGGATGTCTGCCAGAGATTACCAGAAATTAGATGGAAACTTTTCTTTCTTTTTTTCTAATCAGATTCTACATGCGCACAAATCCCTTCTACCAGGAAGTTGAGCTCAATTTCATCTCTGTTTTCTGGCCACAACTGCCAAAAGGGCTTCAAGCTGCTTACGAATTTGCCGACAGAGATGAAGTCCGGTTTTTCAAAGGTAATCCTTCTAATTATTTTTCACTGTTTTAATAAATCAATTTTTTATTCCCTTTGGGGCTGAGATATAAGGGTACTAGCTACATTCTCTCCCGGGACTTTTGAAAATCTCAGCTCACCAACCAAATCAATGGAAGTCCATCAACTTAACTAAACAGTGCATAGTGCATTTTGGAGTCATTTTAAACAAAAGGCAAATGACTGGAGAAAGAATGTTCTGGCCTTTTTAATGAATCTAGATTTACAAAAATATTTTCTGCACGAACTACGTATTTAAAACCCCCTTCATATTCCTGGGAATACTCAAAGTAAAAATCGAGACTTGGGCCAATCCTACAGAGGATGGAATAGAAAGATTTTGTTGCTATGATTTCCTAGACTCTATTTCAATACAAACTACCCTCTTGAGAAGGTGAGAGGCTCCCAGTAGGCAGTTAAGATAGGGGATGCCACAGCCCTGCTGTAAGAGTGTGGTCCTCAGACCAGCAGCATTGGCATCACCTGACAGTCTGTTACAAATTCAGAATCTCAGGTCCTGCTTCAGATCTTCTTTGATAGAATCTGAATTTTAACAAATTTCATGGGCAATTCATATGCACATCAAATTATGAGAAGTTCTGAATACTGTGAATTGATTGGGAGAAACTTCTTCGATTCTGTCAGAATGAAACACAATCCAATGATCAGCTCCTGGACTTTGAAGACACTGTGTCATGCACAAGTATTTTTACAAACATGTGTTTAGCATAGTACAATGAGTAAGACATTTGACTCAGCCATACACTCAAGGCAAAGAATTAAATGCAGGTCAGGTGGGCCAAACACTTTGAAACAGAATTTCTAGCCTTTAAATTATGAAATTAAAGGGATGTTAGAGACAGAAAGTTTCACATTCCTCTTTCATGAGGGGTAAATAGCACATGTGTACAATAAGAGAAATCTTGGCTTTAGTATATGAGACCAGCTTTATGTGATGAGGGGCTTAGTGAGTATAAACACGGAAACTGGACACAGCATTAATTCAAGTATTTGGAACTGTCTTCTAGCCAAATGCAGTGATTTGAATGCAGGATTGCAAATCCTTATAGGTTGTGAGTCACTACAGCACTCTTCCCTTTATTATACAAATTGTTTGAACTTCCACAGTCCATGAGCAAACCTGGAGAAACGAAGTTTCTATCACCAAGATGGCATAATTAACTCTTTAGTCATTTGAACATCTGACTTTTGAAAGAAGCCCCCAACCCCACAAATGAGTCATTCTCAAAGCTTGCTACAGATTAGAATCAACTAAGAAGCTTCAAAAGATAGACACATTTAATTGGTCTGGGATAGGGTCCTGGCATCAGTATTTTCAAAAATCTCCCTAGATGATTCTAATCTGCAGCCAGGGCACTGCACTAGCATGTGAAACTAAGAACTTACCTAGAAATTAACTTACTGCCTAGTGAAGTCTTAGGCAAGTGTTTTCATCACTGTTTCTTGATTGGCAGGGAATAAGTACTGGGCTGTTCAGGGGCAGAATGTGCTACCCGGATACCCCAAGGACATCTATAGCTCCTTTGGCTTCCCTAGAACTGTGAAGCATATCGATGCTGCTCTTTCTGAGGAAAACACTGGAAAAACCTACTTCTTTGTTGCTAATAAATACTGGAGGTAAGTTTAAGTGCAGAGAATGTTAGGGCCTCAGTTCTTTCTACATAAAAAGTTCTAGAACACCCCATTTCAAAGTGAGTCTCAAACTGCCTTGGCCAGCATCCTTTTCTGCAAATGGCTGCTGCCAATCTATCATCTATTTAGTCTGTTGACCAATAGTCATCACACAATGCCTGTACTGGGAATCCAGAGAATGTAGGGGGATGAATTTTAAAAGGATGTAGAATTGAGGGCATTCATCTTAACAGAGATACTTTTGCCAAAAGTTACTTGTCTTCCATAGTATGTTACCTCAATAGGACATAGCATAGAATCTACTGGAGAATTCGATGTTGGATTTCAGAGGGGCCTTAAAGGCCTTTTAGTTCACCCAGCATTCCACCTTACCCCATCTACTCCCCATTTCATGAATGATCTATTAAATGAAATATCCTGGTTAAATTCCTCATGGTATATTTTCTGTAATGATTTTGAGAGTGTACATGTTTAGCAAAAGGTCTGACACTCTTAACTCTTTTCTGACCAGGTATGATGAATATAAACGATCTATGGACCCAGGTTATCCCAAAATGATAGCACATGACTTTCCTGGAATTGGCAACAAAGTTGATGCAGTTTTCATGAAAGACGGTAAGCAAATATGCATGTATTTCCTCCATTTCATTGCCATAGCAATAGCATCATTATTGTTAGTTGGAACAACAAATGCCAAAAATATCTGCACTCACAAATGAATTGGTTTCTCAAGAATTCAAGTTAAACCTAGAAACTGCTTGTATAATGTAGTAAGTCTCTTTTGTTTTGTTTCTAGGATTTTTCTATTTCTTTCATGGAACAAGGCAATACAAATTTGATCCTAAAACGAAAAGAATTTTGACTCTCCAGAAAGCTAATAGCTGGTTCAACTGCAGAAAAAATTGAACATTACTAATTTGAATGGAAAATACATTATGTGAGTCCAAAGGAGGTGTTTTCCTGAAGAACTATTTTTTCAGTCATTTTTAACCTCTAGAATCACTGATACACAGAATATAATCTTATTTATACCTCATTTTGCATATTTTTTTACAATATAGAATGTAGCCCTTTTTGTACTGATATAATTTAGTTCCACAAATGGTAGGTACGAAAAGTCAAGTTCGTGGCTTATGGATTCATATAAGCCAGAGTTGCAAAGATCTTTTCCAGAGTATACAACTCTGACCTTGATCCCAGAGAGCAGCTTCAGTGACAAACATGTCTTTTCAAGACAGAAAGAGACAGGACACATGAGTCTTCACTGGAGGAAAAGCAGCTCAAGAACACATGTGCAGTCACTAGTGTCACCCTGGATAGGCAAGGGATAACTCTTCTTACACAAAATAAAGAGTTTTATGTTTGAAATAAAGTCAACCTTGTTTCTACTCTTTTATATACTTTCTATGATATTTATTAGTTATTTTCTGATGACACAGTCACACTTACAGAGACTGCTTTTCAAATTTGAAATGAGAAGTAGACAATATTAAAAAAAATTCATGTGGAAATTAGGATATACAAAATTAGGATATACAAAAATCTCAAATATTCTCTATTCACATGGAATTTATACTACATAAACTGGGGTGAGGGAGGGGAATCCGTTTCCCTTGCCCCATGTATGGATTCCAAAAGCGGTTTTAGATAAAATCAGTGACATCATGGTAGAGCATTCTAGGCGTATGTCATTTTCTCTCTTCTGAACATATGGGAGGGTTCCATTTTCCCACAGTCCAACTGCTTGCAGAGTTGGGTGGTGGGCAGTGGGGCATCTGACTACTTCTAACCAGTGGGTTGAGTGAAGAAGTGAAAAACATCATTTTCAGACTGGAACATTTAATTGCTGGTGGAAATTTCTCTAGTAGTCTACTCCTTCTGTCCTTCTGTGGTGGTTGTAGAAGTACATCATGAGAGAGTTGCCACAAGACAGAACAAGCTGAATTGCTGGAGATAACTGCTTTAAATAGTTACACAAACCTCAGTAGACTTTGCTTAAGTAGGAAATCAAATTTTAGGCTGGCCATGGTGGTTCACACCTATAATCCTAGTATTTTGAGTGGCTGAGATAGGAGGATTGCTTGAGCCTAGGAGTTCGAGACCAGCCTGGGCAACATAGTAAGGCTCCACCTCTACAAAAGAAATTTTGAAAATAGCTGGGTATAGTGGTACACACCTGTAGTCCCAGCTATTCAGAGGGCTGAGATGGGAGGATCACTTGAGCCCAGGAGTTGGAGGCTGCAGCGAGTCATAATCCCACCACTTTATTAGTCCGTTCTGACGTTGCTATACAGAATTACCTCAGACTGGGTAATTTATAAAGAAAATAAGTTTAATTGGCTCATAGTTTCACATGCTGTACAGGGAGCATGGCTGGGGAGGCCTCAGGAAACATAATCATGACAGAAGGTGAAAGAGAAGCTGGCATGTCCTACATGGCTGGAGCAAGAGGAAGACAGAGAGCAGGGGGAAGTGCTACACACTTTCAAACAACCAGATCTTGTGAGAACTCACTCACTATCACAAGAACAGCAAAGGGGAAATCCACTCCCATGATTCAATTACCTCCCACCAGGTCCCTCATCCAACACTGAGGAATTACCATTCCGCACAAGATTTGCATAGGGACACAGAGACAAACCATATCACCACTGCACTCCAGCCTGGTCTACAGAGTGAGATTCTGTCTCTAAATATATATACAACTTTTATTTGCTAATATAATCTACTACAGAGTGAGATTCTGTCTCTAAACATATATACAACTTTTATTTGCTAATATATTATAATGTTATATTAATAATATTATTTGCTAAGTATAATATAAAATATAAGATTTTATATTTGGAAGTGATTGTCAAGATAATCACTAGTTTATGATGACTAATTTGGGAGGAAAGTTTATGTACACAGGAGTCTTGCAAGTAGCTTTACATAGGCAGAAGCAAGCTCTACAAAGGTAGAAGTAGTACCTCCCTCTTGCCAGAGGAGCAGAATCTATGCTTGCGTGGAGAATTGATAAGGACCTCATTTGAGACAAAAACCTCACAAGATAATGCTTGCCCTCCTCCCAAATTGCTCTTGCCTCTGCTCATTATTTTCAGCAAATGACTAAGATCAGGTCTCAGCATAGCTCAGATCCTAGTCATGGTAGGAAATAGGTTACTAACCAAAAGACTTATTGGACCTGGGCATTAAGTATCATCAAAAATCAAAGAAACACATATGGGAGTAAATCTGAAAGGCACTGGATTAAGTTGGGGGATATAAGGCTGGAGAGGGAAGAATTTATTGACATAGATACACACATTCTTGACTTGGGATACAATTTTCTAGAAAGGAAACCAGGAGCTTGTCTAATACTCTGCTGACATGGATTCTCAAATCTTGGACACAATGATGTCCTATGGTATATGTGGTGGAGATGCCAGAATTTCTGTGGCATGATTTTGAGGAAGAAGGCAGAAGGCACAGAGAGATTTGAACCTTAAAATGAATCTATTACATGAGAGTGTAGAACCCACCAGCGTACTCTGTTGCCTGGGAAGGCCCAGAGGGCACGCCTTTCATTGGCTTTCATTGAAGCCATAAGGACCACACTAGTGAGGGTACACACTGGTGTCTGAGAGATATCTGGTGGTAGCTGTTCTCTGTGGGGTGGGTTAAGAGTATGAGGTGTTTCTGGGGAATTGGCCTCTCTAGTATCATTAAAGATGATGGGATAGCAGAATGGAAAGAGTGCGTACATACAGATGTATACATGTATACATGTACATACATACACATCCATATCCATATACATATATATACATATGTATGTATATATGCATACGTAAATATCTCCATTTATATACATACATATACTATATATACATATACATATGTATATATGAATCATACTTGTCATATCATATGTATGTACAAATAATACAAAACCCATGCCTAATATGTATAGGTATCATGTGTATACACAAATCATACAAAATATACATATATGTATGTGTATGTGTGTGTGTGTGTGTGTGTGTGTATATATATGTATGTGTATGTATGGAGAGAGAAATCCTCCTTCAGGGGGACGTAGTCTCTCTCTCTCTCTCTCTCTCTCACACACACACACACACACACACACATATCTTAGTAACTGTGATGCCACTATATACCAAGGATCACATATATCTTTTAAATTATCCTCATAAAGGGACATAAGGCCATCCACCAGGGTAACTGTGCACTGGGGAAGAACAGTACTCAGATTTTGCAAGGACAGTTGGATACCAGATCTGAACTGACCTGGTATCACAGGTCCCAAAATGGTATAATGGCCTTCCAGTTTAGAAAGGAGGCATATGAGGGAAAGTGATAAATAGAGTTCTGACTCAAGGTCATCTCACAGTGGGCCCAATGGGCCCACAGACCATCTTGTGGTTGTTCCCTGACGTCTGGAACAAGATCTTTATGGTAGGAAGCACCAACTAGAAGCCCCTGAAACTGCTCCTCCTGAACTCTGGCCAAAATAGTAAACCAAAAGCAGCAAAACACCAATGTCACATCCTGGGAGGATTGCACAGACTGGTTACACCATCAGAGATTTAAAAGCAACAAGGAGGGTAATCCTCTCACAACCTCATTCAATTAATCATTGGAGCCCTTGCATACACCAAATACATCATGATGGTGGACTTACCTAGTTGGTAACTACCTGGCAGATGACTTACCTAGAGGGTAATTACCGTTACAGCTACTATTTCAGACAGTATTTATTTACTAGAGCAAATTAACACAGCCTCAAAAACATGATACAGGGTGATTCAAGAGGAGTGTTTAGAGATTTCCCCTATTGTCTTTGAGCCCAGAAATGCACTAGAAAGTAGGGGTTTGGCTTGTTTGGGTTTTGTTTGGCTCTAGCCTTCCAGTTTGAATCTTTTTGGAGAATTTGACCCCAAACACCAGTCTAAGGGGAAGTTGTAGCTTTTTTCCAGACGTATCCCATGTGTCTTAAGGAGGAAGTGTTCTGGCCAATGAATTGCAGTGCAAAGCTGCAAGATCTGCTCTGCCACTCAACTCTGTGTGATCTTGACCATTCTGAATCTTCATTTCCTTTCTGTGGTAAAGGGAAAATAATACTAACTTCCAGGTTTGTCGTAAAAATAGAAGAGATTAGATCACCTAGCACAGTGCCTGTCATGTTGAAAATATTCAACAAATGGTAATTTCCCTTTTCCTTCGCATATTCCCCTAAAGCCAGAAATTTTCTTCAGTGCTTCTTTCCTCCCCAACGAGGCTCTTCCCACCAGAAAAGTCCACTGCACCAAGGAATCAACCTAACACATTGTTAACTGTATTTCCTACACATTGGAAATACAGTAACCACATTCATTTGGGATTATTTTATGTGTTTAGGTATTGTTAAAATAATAATGGCCATTATAGGACACAACATAAAATTATGTTTTCTAATCTTCACAACACTGAAGTCATGAATCTGAGGTCTGTCTAACCCCTACTTTGATACTTTGCCTCCTTCTATTGATAGTATTTTCTACAGCAAGCATAAGTGACCTGCAATGTTTGGCTAAACTATCAGAATAGAGAAAAAATGAACAAAAATCGAACAATAAACTGTGTTCCCATTGTAAAGCAGTCAAATTGGAACTAAAAGCGTGGGCAAGAGGTGAACTTTTCACTTGTTATGAGTCTGTGTAAAAACCAGTAATTTCCAACAAAAGAAGAAGTTGCAAAATACTGAAGTCAGCGTCACACCACTGTTGACACAGCATTGTATGTGTATGTGTACAACCTTAAAATCAGAGTTATTTGGGTGTTGAAAATTTTTTTCCCAAGAATTAGATAAACTGGAAGTGAAAAGCCATTACGCATTTCTCAGTCAGTTACTGAAATTGCAATGGATTGTAGACCTGCGTTCTGTCTGGATCACATCCGTGCTGCACAGCCCAAGAGGAGCTGCAAGTGACAGAACAGGTAAACATAGATCGAATGAAGCAGCTGTATTAGCAGGATGATCAGAGAGTTGGGAGAAAAGAACAGAAGCTAAGGAGATAAATTGAAGGCATGTTCAGGGGTGAGTTCAAGAATGAGAGATAAAGTGTCAAGACATAAAAGTAAAAAAGTTGGGGAAGAGCCAAAGTCCAAGCCAAGAGATTGTTTTAAAACTTTTATTATTACTATTATTTTAAACATATTTGGGGAGTACAAGTGCAGTTTTGTTACAGGGATATTTTGCATAGTGGTGAAGTCTGAGATTTAGTGCAACCATCACTGGAATAGAAGACATTGTGCCCCCATTAGATAATTTCTCATCCCTCTTTTCCCTCCCACACTCCCACCCTCCCAAGTGTCCAGTGTGTATTATTCCACACAGTATATCCATGCGTACACATCATTTAGCTTCCACTTGTGAATCAGAACATGTGGTATTTGACTTTCTGTTTCTAAATTACTTCACATAAATAATGGCCTTCACTTCCATCCATGTTACCGCTAAAGACATTATGTCATTCTTTTTTATGGCTGCATAGTATTCCGAACAGCATGGGAATTTTTCAAAGACCAAAAAAATAGAACTACCATTCAACCCAGCAATCCCACTACTGTGGGATATCTACCCAAAGGAAAAGAAACCATTATGTTGAAAGATACCTGCACTCATATGTTTATCACAGCACTATTCACAATAGCAAAGATATGGAATGAAGCCAAGAGGTTTCTGATAAATGTCCAAGTTGTAGTCTTGAAGATTTTTTTCTGGCAGTTCTGAATAATCTCTTCCCACTTGTTAGCTTTTGATCGTGAGCTTTTTATTCAATTTTTCTAATCTCAACTTTGTTGGGTTGCTCTGAAGTTTAAAAATAACTCACATTTAAGAACTGGCATACAGTGGAACCTCAATACCAAGGGTTTCACCTTTCTTTAAGTATGAGCTGTGTATGCTTCCTTGCCTGACCCTATACATACTTCAGTAGGTTTAACAAGTAATTAATTATTTAAAGACAAACATAGGACTCACCTGCTCCAGGTCATTAATTTCTTCCAGGTGTCATGGTTTAATGCAGGACAAGTTTACATACTAACATCGTTTCTGTGAGGCACGTGCTACCCTATAGGCTCCCAATTATAGTTGTAGCTATTACTGCAGTGTAAACTTTGACTGTATCATTACCACATAATAAAATCCATTAACAGGATGTGTCAACACTAATAAAGTTATGACTCAAGTGAAAATGGGCATCTCACAACTTGTCAAATCAGTGCCTAGGGGCGTTGTCATAGATTTGTCAGGCCAACAAGCTTTGTCTGTTAAAGGTGTTGGAGTGAAATAAAAAGAGATTTGTTCCCCAGCATAAAGTATACATATTAACCCTGTCAGTGTGGTTACATCCACTCCATTTTACAGATGACAAAATAATGGCCTGAATTAATTATACACAGTCATGTGTGACTTAACAATGGGGGCGCATTCTAAGAAACAGGTCCTCAGGCAATTTCTCCATTGTGCAAACACCATGGATTAAACTTACACAAACCTCTATGGTACAGCCTACTACATGCCTAGATTATATGGTATAGCCTTTTAAAAATTTTTTGGGGAAAGTGATCCTCCCATCTCAGCCTTCCAAGTAGCTGAGAGTAGAGGTGTCAGCCATCACGCCCAGCAAGCCTATTACTCCTAGGCTACAAACCTATACAGCATGAAGTTCAACTGAATACTGGAGGCAATTGTAACATAATAATAAGTGTTAGTGTATCTACACATATTTTAACATAGATAAATACAATAAAAAGATGGTATTAAAGATAAAAAATGGTACAACTATATAGGGCACTAACCATGAATGAAGCTTGCCAAACTAGAAGTTGCTCTGAGTGAGTCAGTGAATGAGTGGTGAGTGAATCTGTACACTATGTAGACTTTATGAACATTGTATACCTAGACTACACTAAATTTATAAAAACATTTTTCTTTCTTCAATATAAATTAACCTTAGCTTACTGTAACATTTTTACTTTATAAACTTTTTAATTTTAACAAACTTTTTGACTCTTTTGTAATAACACTTATGTTAAAACACAAACATTTCAGAGGTGCAAAAATATTTTTTCTCAATATCCTTATTCTATAAGCTTTTTACTATCGTTAATTTTTTTTATTTTTTAAACTTTTTTGTTAAGAATGAAGACACAAAACACACATTAGCCCTGGCCTACACAGGATCAGGATCATCAATATCACTGTTTTCCACTTTCACATCATGTTCCACTAGAAGATCTTTCAGGGCAATAACACTGATGCAGCTGTCATCTCCTGTGGTAACAATGCCCGTATAGGGCGCTAACCATGGAATACCTTCTGAAGGACCTGCCTGAAGCTGTTTTACGGGTAATTTAAAAAAAAAAAAAAAAAAAGAAGTACACTCTAAAATAAATGACAAAATGTATAGTAAATGAATAAACAGTCATTTATTACTATTATCAAGAATTATGTACTGTACACAATTGCATGTGCTAGACTTTTATATGGCAGCACAGTAGGCTTGTTTATACCAGTATCATCACAAACTCATGGGTAATACCTTGTACTCTGACATTATGATGGCTACAATGACAATAGCTGATGGGTGCTTATCAGCTCTGTATTAGTTTATTTTTGCACTTCTATCAAAAATACCTGAGACTGGGTAACTTATAAAGAAAAGAGGTTTAATTGGCTCACGGTTCTGCAGGCTGTATAGGAACCATGGTGGCACCTGCTTCTGGGGGGCCTCAGGAAACTTACAATTATGGTGGAAGGCAAAAGAGGAGCCTGCAGTTTACATGGCCAGAGCAGGAGGAAGAAAGAAAAGGGGGAGGTGCTACACACTTTTAAACAACCAGATCTCATGATAACTCACTCACTCACTATCACAAGAACAGAACCGAAGGGATGGTGCTAAATGGGCATGAGAAATCCGCCCCCATGATCCAATCACCTCCCACCAGGCTTCACCTCCAACACTGGGGATGACCATTCGACTTGGGATTTGGGCACGGACACAGATCCAAACCATATCAAGCTCCATCATAATCATATGGGACCACCATCACATATGTGGTCCATTGTTGACTGAAACATTATGCAGTGCCTGACTGTTCTTGCTCGATGTCCAGTTGACTTCATTTGAGTCTGCTTATCTGTCCTTCTCCCTCTGATATTCAAGCCGATGTGCCCACACTGTAGAGCAAACTCTTTGGCAACAGTAAGCCACAAGTTGACTTGGCTGGCTCAGTGTATATCCCAGTTTCTCCCCAACTCTGGCTTGGAAGTCTCAGAGCCTCTTGGTTCCTGGAAGTCCCACCTGTCCAGGTTACCCTAAGTAGGGTGTGGATGGTGGGTGATACTGAAAAGATCATTCCTGCACACTTATTATTTTAATCTCTCATCACTTTGCAATTATATACTTCAGACATGGTACAATTAATTTATCTTTAGCAAGAGAAAAATATAGTTCTTTACTACAAGAATTTCAGGGTTCTTTATACTAACAGGTTAATTTGACAAAACAGTTATTGCAGACTTACTGTGTTACTGTGTAAAAAGCACTTTATTTGACTGAGAAAACAAGAAAGAAAATACTATTCGTGGGCAGGGGTAGATCATTAGACATGTGAAAGAAATGGAGGATTTGAAATATTTTCCTATTACAGATCTCAATCCATCTCCTCCTTTGTACCTTAAGAGGAGGAAGAAAGGATGAAAAGAATTTTTTAAAGCAAAGAAGAGGAGGAAGGTAGAAGGACCATTTTGGTCTAACGTGCAATTTAATTTTTTCCATTTAACAAGTTTTATGGAGCAGTTACTTTGAACATAATTATACACTGGGAAATGGAGAATGAGTGAACACCAAAGGTTCACTCTTTGGATTCTTTTCTCTACATGCTCCATGTCCTTCTCACAATACCCCTACTCCATGGCCAATAAATCCATCCGAAAATCAGTAACAGCTGTTGTAAACAAGAACTCAAGAAGTGAAATATTTGTTTTAATATCTTTGTAGATAGCAGTTCCCATAGTTAGACCACAACTATATTTGGAATTTGTTTCCATTGACCTACTTAATTCTTACCTGCTTATATTTAAGTTTAAAACATAGTCTTATTAAAAGAAAATTGCACTGATTTTAAAATGTCTAAACATTTGGCATTTTACCAACCTTATCAGTTCTCTTTAGGTAAATACACAGACATGAATTACCTAGTCAATTCTTTCTTGTCTTTACAAACACAGAAATCATTTCCTGGGGATTAATCATTCTTTCGAGCTTAGAAGGTTGAAGGAAAATACCAATGTAGGCTGTATCACCATTACATTAAAAGTTTGTGAGCATTCAGACTTAAAAAACATATGCATGAATCATGCTGTTGGTGACCTAAGCATTGTCTCTGTATAAAAGAAAGGACACTAGGGGGTAGAGCTAGAAGCCCAGTAGACAGAGAAGATAAGGACAGTGAGAATGATGCATCTTGCATTCCTGGTGCTGTTGTGTCTGCCAGTCTGCTCTGCCTATCCTCTGAGTGGGGCAGCAAAACAGGAGGACTCCAACAGGGATCTTGCCCAGGTAATTAATGGTGGCATCTAATGCAGCTACTGGCCAGCCCAGTGTGTCTACTTCACTTTCCAGTACAAAGCAGGATGATTAGACTAGAGATCACTTTGTTAGAAAACTGTAGCACCAGAGAATAATTAGCAGGCTGGAGGTGGAAATTATTTTTAAGTTAACAGAGAAGAAAAGAAAGTTTCAGAAAGGGCATATAATTACTCAAGGTTACAATAAAATAGTAGCAGTATATTTGTGGCTAAGTGAAAAGAACACGTGGAGA
Source organism: Macaca mulatta (assembly GCF_049350105.2). NCBI lineage: Eukaryota > Metazoa > Chordata > Mammalia > Primates > Cercopithecidae > Macaca > Macaca mulatta. The sequence continues at coordinate 103,652,311 of NC_133419.1, read as the reverse complement.
ATACATGAAACTCCTCTGGCTTTAGAATTTCTTTAGTTAAAATTATTGGGGAGGGGGAGCATGCTAAGTCTGATCTTTAAATCACAACAGGTAACAGTTTTTATATTTTTACTTGTCATATTTGGACAAAAGAGTTTACTGCACTTCAGTCTTAAACCAAGTCTATAATAACAATGTAAGTGGAAAAGGTTAGTATTCTAACTTTTCACAAAACTATGTTAAAAGAGGGTTTCTTTAAAAACAAACAAAAGTAATGCTAGACCTGAATTTCCAATCCCAAATTCCTTACTTGACTAGCAAACTAACACTGCAATAAAATTTAAAAATTTGTATGAAATGGGGAGTCTTAATGAAAAAAATCAAATTAAATGTGTGATCGACTTTTGTTTTAAGAAACTAGAGGAAAATTAAGATGCATTATAAAAGTTGGGTAAGTGATGGAAAATCGTAAAAAATGACTTAAAAATTATACTCATTATTCCATTAGCAATACCTAGAAAACTACTACAACCTCAAAACAGATGTGAAACAGTTTAGAAGAAAGGAGAGTAATCTCATTGTTAAAAAAATCCAACAAATGCAGAAGTTCCTTGGGTTGGCAGCAACAGGGAAGCTGGACTCTGACACTCTGGAGGTGATGCGCAAGCCCAGGTGTGGAGTTCCTGACGTTGGTCACTTCCACACCTTTCCTGGCATCCCGAAGTGGAGGAAAACCCACCTTACATACAGGTAATGGTTCCGAGTAGTTTTCACATAATATTGAAACTTTATAAGTTACTTGTCATATTTGGATAAGTAACACAAAGTTTTCTTTAACAATTTTTCATAATGGCGGGAGAAAATAGTATCCTCTTCAATTTTTCTCCTCCAGGATTGTGAATTATACATCAGATTTGCCAGGAGATGCTGTTGATTCTGCCATTGAGAAAGCTGTGAAAGTCTGGGAAGAGGTGACTCCACTCACTTTCTCCAGGCTGTATGAAGGAGAGGCTGATATAATGATCTCTTTTGCTGTTAAAGGTAATCAAATAAAGCATCCATTTATCTGGTGTATTAATCTGTTTAGACTGCTAGAGCCAGATACCTTGGACTGTGTAATTTATAAACAACAGAAACTTATTGCTCACAATCCTGGAGGCTGGGAAGTCCAAGATTAAGGTGTCAGCAGATTTGGTGTCTGATGAGAATCTGTTCTTCATAGATGGTACCTTCTGTGTCCTCACACAATAGAAAGGGCCAGGAGGTTCCCTCAAGCCTCTTTCGTAAGAGCACTAATCTCATTCATGAGGGCAGAGCACCTATGACCTAATCACTTCCTAAAGACCTAACCTCTTAATACTATATCACAGTGAATATGGAGTTTCAACATATGAATTTGCAGTAGACACCAGCATTCAGACTATAGCATCTACTGTTGTTTTATTGGAACAGGGTAAAAATAAATTCTGAACCCTTATATTTCCATTAATTTTGTTTCCCTATCAGAACATGGAGACTTTTACTCTTTTGATGGCTCAGGACACAGCTTGGCTCATGCCTATCCACCTGGACCTGGGCTTTATGGAGATATCCACTTTGATGATGATGAACACTGGACAGAAGATGCATCAGGTGGGTTGTAAACCTCTCAGGAACATTTCAGGAATAATGTCTGATCCTACCCAAAATAATTGGATTATCTAGAATGAGAAATAAATGGAATATACTAGTAACTGAATTTTTTTATTGCCTGAGCTTTAAACAGAAGTACTGTTTGTTTCAATCATTATTGAAGAATTTTATAAAATGTCTGTATTTTCATGTTTGCCCCCACCAAGTACAATATTGTAAAAGCCATTCAGACTTATCTCCACAACTCAGGATCTTGTAGGGGTTTGAGGATCAGCATAATTAATGTTTTTCATCACTTTAATGGCAAATGATTAGGGTAGAATGAATTCCATTAAATCAGTTTCAATCCTAAAATTTGCCCTTAAGTTTTCTTTCTTTCTTCTCATTGGCCTCCTTTTTACTTAAAAGTAGAGATCAGGAGAAAATGCCAGGAACTGAAAAAAACACTGTTAGATCATCTTTTTAAATAAACATGTCACTATCTCTAGCTTAGATGGGGTTTTTTCCCCCCTGAATGGGCTTTGAAACACTTTACATCTAAACATAATGACAAAAATTAACTGTATGCTATTTAATTTTTAAAATGGCTTCTAAAGTTTAGAAACACACTGTTGAAACAATCACTATTTCTGAGAGTGCCTGGGATTTTTAATGTAAATGCAAAGAACATCTTTCCTGAGTACAAGACTCAGGAGGCTGAGGCACGAGAATCGCTTGAACCCAGGAGATGGAGGCTGCAGTGAACCGAGATTGCACCACTGTCCTCCAACCTGGGCAACTCTGTCTCACAAGACTGAAATCTGTGTTGCATGAAATGATTGCCTTTTATTTGAACAATTGTTCTTTTCTGCACAATTCTTGGAGCCTTGGTCAAATATCTACTACTAAATTCGATAAAACTCTTTTTATAATATTTTTTTAAAAGCTGAATCTAGCTGTGCTTGTGCTGCAGAAAACTGTTATTGGGCATGTTTCTGTTTTAAACTAAAGATTGTACACATCCAATGGCACTTATTACTGGGAAGATTTTTGACAATCAAAAATTATTTTATTATGGCTGAGCACCGGTGGCTAATGCCTGTAATCCCAGCATTTTGGGAGGCCAAGGTGAGTGAATCACTTGAGGCCAGGAGTTCGAGACTAGCCTAGCCAACATGGTGAAACCCTATCTCTAAAATATAAAAATTAGCTGGGCATAGTGGTACGTGCCTGTAATCTCAGCTACTCAGGAGGCTGAGGCATGAGAATCGCTTGAACCCGTACTCCAGCCTGGGCAACAGAGTGAGATTCTGTCTCAAAAAAAACAGTTACTTGAGTATGATGAAGAGGAGGAAGAGCAAATCAGACTAAACTCCACAAGAAATAACTACAGTCTTGTGGCCTAAAAGTTTGGGGAGCAACATAAATGTTATATGATTAATTTTAACCGAGGTTGCAACTGGCACATGTTCCTAAATTTGAACAATGACTTTTTACTTTTAGACAACGAAGAGTTATATTTATTGACATGGATATTAGTCTTGTCCTTTCAAAAAAAAAATCTTTGGAAATAATGCTTCTCATTTGTCAATATAGGAAAAGTGTCTTAGTTTTCCCGACCAAGGAGGGATCTAGGGAGCGATACGGTGAAAAACTGTCTTATATATTGACTTAAAGTCAACCTTGAAAAACACATTAATTTCTATAAAGTATGGAATATGCCAATCAATGAACCAATCCACAAATACTGAAAAGACCATGTGGTTTCAAGGATGGCCTGCACAGCTGGCATATGTTCTGTATGTGTATTTACGGAATAAATAGCTGGTGGATTCTGAACATTTATGGTTGTCATACAGGCACCAATTTATTCCTCGTTGCTGCTCATGAACTTGGCCACTCCCTGGGGCTCTTTCACTCAGCCAACACTGAAGCTTTGATGTACCCACTCTACAACTCATTCACAGAGCTGACCCGGTTCCGCCTTTCACAAGATGATGTGAATGGCATTCAGTCTCTCTATGGTGAGTGACGCTGGAAAAATTAGGCATTGTAGCTTTGCAATGACAGTCCTCAAGAAAGCTTTCCAATGCTACCTAAAGTATTTCTGATTTAGCTTGAAGCACTTTGAGAATGTTTGAAAGGCATACAAATTGACAGATGCATCACATTTTTTAAATGTTTGCATCCCCAAATCTGTCTCCTTTAGGACCTCCCCCTGCCTCTACTGAGGAACCCCTGGTGCCCACGAAATCCGTCCCTTCAGGATCTAGGACGCCAGCCAAGTGCGACCCTGCTTTGTCCTTCGATGCCATCAGCACTCTGAGGGGAGAATATCTGTTCTTTAAAGACAGGTCAGACCAGAAAATTATATTTTTCTGTCTATTCTTTTGATGTACAGTGCTTAGAAAGGAAAACAGAAATTTGATAGAGGTTTTTTTAAAAAAACTTTTATTTTAGGTTCAGGGCTACATGTGCAGGTTTGTTATATAGGTAAATTCGTGTCATGGGGGTTTGTTGTACAGATAATTTTGTCATCCCAGTGCTAAACCTAGTACCCGGTAGTTACTTTTTCTGCTTGACAGAGATTTTTGTAAATACAAAATTTTCTCTATATTTTAAAATCATTCAGATCTAGTTCTTGTTGAATTTTTAACATCCTGTTAGAATTGTCCAGGTCATTTTTTACACTTACAAGGGATGATTCTAGACTGTAAGCTTGATTAAGGCAGGGAGTTATATCTGTTTTGTTCATTTTTTAAAATATAAATCATGGAACTTCTTCAGAAAGCACTGGTGAATCCTTAGAAACAGGGTGATATCTTTCCCTTTGCTAAAAATTGCTACTACTTAAATTAATTACTTTTGGAAAAAAGTGATATATGCTTATGGCACAATATTTAGACACTGCCAAAAGATACAGAGTTAAACAATCTCTCTCTAGTCTTTGGTCTACAGTCCCCCAGCTCCCTTCACATGTGTAACCACTGCTACCAATTTCCTTTAACTCTTTACAGAAATGTTCTATTCATATACAAGCATCAATACGCACATAATATTTTTTAAAATATTAGGACATAATATACACACTGTTTATGGACTTTCAGAGTGGAAGCAAGCTAAATAATTTTATTGGAACCAGTCACAAGTCCTGCCATCAATTTTATTACCCTGGAATCACATGCAGGAGGATGGTTTAATATAGACTTCTATGAATGCGTGAATTAGCATGGATTTTTTTTAAAAGAATACTTTTTTTCACATAGCTAAAGGAGAAAGACAATTGCAAGTAATTTTATGTATTACAGATATTTTTGGCGAAGATCCCACTGGAACTCTGAACCTGAATTTCATTTGATTTCTACATTTTGGCCCTCTCTCCCGTCATATTTGGATGCTGCATATGAAGTTAATAGCAGGGATACTGTTTTTATTTTTAAAGGTGAGTACTATATAAGAATTTTCAACTTGCTGGAATAAATCCTAGTGTGAAAATTTTATCGACATGAGTTTTCTCCATTATATTAAAGTTTAGATTACTGCAAGACCTTGTGCTAACACTTAAATAAAATTTGTACAAAGAACATTATAAACTTTATTTTAGAGACCTCTTAAGTGAATAGGTGGTATTCCATATTCATGGATAAAAAATGCAATATAGTAAAAATGTCAATTTATCTATAGATACAAGACATTTTCATTTCAAATGCCAAAAGATTTTTCATGGAACTTGACAAATTAGTTTTACAATTTATACGGCAGCAAAGAGAATAGCCAGGAGGCTCCTGGTGAACCCATCTTATTAGATAAGGAGAAAAGCCCTGTGTTATAAAACTTTAATCAGTAAGATGTAGTATCAGTTCAGGGAGAGATAAATTAACTAATGGAGCTATTCAGGTATGGCGGCTTCTTTATCAGATTTTTAAACTACGGTTTCAATTTGTTTTATTGGTAATATGCTATTTGAGTTTCTATTACTTCTTGAGTCAGTTTTGTTAACATGTTTTTCTAAAAGTTTGCCAATTTTGTCTGTTTTCAAATCCATCAGTAAAAAGTTTTTGGAAAATTATTTTGTTGTAATTTGAATTATTGCTGAAGTTTTGTTCTCTTTTTCATTCCCAATACTGAACCCTTTTGCCTTTCTCTTTTTCTCTTTATTAATCTCATAATGTATGTAATAATGTTATTGATCTTTTCAAAGGACTGACTTTTGGCTTTATTTATCCTCTATATTATATTTTGATTTCCCATTTAACTAATTTCTGTTCATATCCTTATTGTTGCCTTAAGTTTTGTTTACTTTTAATTGATCCTGTTATTATTGTTATAGCTTAAGTTTGATACTTACCTTATTAACTTGTAACTTTTTTCTTTTCTAATATAAGCATTTATACCTATAAATAACCATTTCTTCTTTTTTATTCAGCAAATTTTGATATGCAGTATTTTCATTTTGTTCAATTTTAATTCTTTAATTTCTCATCTTTATTTTTCCCCTAGACTTATAGGTGATATTGGAATATTTTTAAATGTCAAGCTTTATGAAGATTTTAAAAATGTTTATTTCTGGCAATCTCACTTTTGTGAAGATTAAATGAATGTGAAATTGCAATAGAAATTGTAAAGAATTATAACTCTAACATATTATTATCCAGTAATGTATCTCACATTTACATATCACTTGCACTGTGTCAGACACTATGCTCATTAGTGGAGGTCAGGACTGAAAAGGGCTCATATTCTAGAAGGAGCAGCAGAGATGAAGCCATAGGCAGCCTACGTATGGCAAGTGCTGGTACTGAGAGAAGGAAGGGTGCCATGGGAGCATCTGACTCATATCCAGGGCTCAGCAAAGATCCCTTAGAGGAAGTGATGTTAGGATGGGTCTTGAAGTTCTCTTTTGCTGTGCAGAGATCGGCTGGGTGTACAGGAAGTAGAAAGATCTCTAAGAAAGAAGAAATTGTTTTTGCCAAGTAAGAGCATATCTGGAACTGCTCAGACACATAAAAGTCATTCAGTTCAGATGAAGCAAGAGAGATAAACAACAGATGGGCATTTTAGATTAGTGAATCTGGCAGTAGTGTGAAGAAGGAATTCAGGCTTGGGGTCCTGGAGAGTGATGTAACAAAGTAAAGGCAGAGAGATGGATGGGATTTTGTTGTCCTAACTCACTAGAATTTGAATGAATTCCAATAGTGTTCAGAAGAAGCACAGATTTGAATTGGTGACTGTGAAATACCTCAAAGGAAGTGTACAATAAGCAATGATCTATTGGTATGAAACTTAAGAGAAAGAGGTCTAGGTGAGAAATTCAGGTTAAAAAGTCACCAGCAATTATAAGAAATAACTAAAACTGATCTATAAATAAACTATAACTTATAGATACAAATATATAAGCCACAGAAAGGACAATGAATCAGAGTTATCTACTCATTTATTCATTCTTTCACTCATTCATTCAGGGAGTATTTATTAAAGACTGGCTGTGAACTGGGCATTATTAGGTTGGAATTAAAACCAAGACTTCCTCTTTACCACAACAATGCACTATAATCATTTTTAAAATCAACGGCTTCATGTAAAATTTATTGGATTTGTTTTTTCAACAGGAAATGAGTTCTGGGCCATCAGAGGAAATGAGGTACAAGCAGGTTACCCAAGAGGTATCCATACCCTGGGTTTTCCTCCAACCATAAGGAAAATTGATGCAGCTGTTTCTGACAAGGAAAAGAAGAAAACATACTTCTTTGTAGAGAACAAATACTGGAGGTGAGATGCAAGAGAAATGACTTTCTATGAAGCCTGTTTAAGAAAATTATTTTCTTTCTTTAAGGATATTTCCCTACCCCCATGCTCTAACTTTCTCTAACTTCAAAATTTGTGATTATGAAGAAGACAGTTTATTGTTCTACTTCCTGGATACAAAGGGCTCTCAGAGCGGTGATCACTGGGCTATATACTCAGACACCAAAGGACATCAGGAGAGGCCAGCTGAGGTCCAAAGACATTCCCTTCTTATCCCGTTTCCAGTCACCATGTGGCTGCCATAGGAAGCCCAGGTGTGGCAGGCTTTGGAGACAAGATCTACAGGGTCCCAGTGTGACTGAGAACCAGAGGTTTAGTTTTAGCTAAGTGATTTAATTCATTTTGCATTTTATGTCTACACAGTCTTTATGTATTTGTGGTAGACACATAGAAATTTGGGGTCTGTGTGTCCAGGCTTAGAAAATTTACCTCAGACATATGTATGGAACCTCTGTAAAATGACAGAATGTTCCTGTTTCTGGGAAAGTATTGTTTTATGTGTTAAACTTGTAAGCCCAGGAAAGTAACCTCTTCTTGTAGCTCTAAAAATGTTTAACACTTTTTTACACAACTTAAAAGTTTGTCTAGGGTTCCACACTGGAAAATTAACATCACATTATACTATTGTGTGTAATGGGACTACTACGCAACATTGAACTGTATTTCTTTCATTTGGCTTAGATTTGATGAAAATAGCCAGTCCATGGAGCAAGGCTTCCCTAGACTAATAGCTGATGACTTTCCAGGAGTTGAGCCTAAGGTCGATGCAGTATTACAGGCATTTGGTAAGAAGACCCTTATTTCATTGTCAATGCAGGAATCTCCAGGCATTTTTATGATTTCAAAATGAAGTGCAGAATCAAAATAGTTTTTAAATCATTCAGTCTGATATCTTTTTTACTCCAAATTCCTGAAAATCTTAACTTTCCAATTTATGCAAAGTGGGTTTAAATTGTGTGTGTGTGTGTGTGTGTGTGTGTGTGTGTGTGTGTGTGTGGTTTTTTTTTTCCTGAATAGCTTCCAAGTCTCTGTTTCATACCCGCACATAAAATCAAAGGATACTTTCTCACACAGAAGCCATTATCTTTCAGGTCACTATGTTGGTATAAAAATACAATCTATGTGAGCCAAGTTTACTAATGGCTGGTTGTCATTCTATTCTATCCCATCCTGTTGTCCCTTTCCTTCTATCCCATCCCAGGGGAGCCTTGTCTGGGCTTCTGTTGCAGTCTGCAATTTCCTACATTAGTCATTTGTAAAAAAAATAGTAGCCCTCCCATATGCTCAGAATAGGTAAAATGTGATTCATGGTAATGGGTAAATAGGAAAGCAAAACTTGTTCTTGATTACTCTGAAGGAATTTTGGAGGGAGCTGCCAGTGCTTGACAATCCAGTGCTCATGAGGCTGATGATCTTGTTACTAAAATGACTTAACCATGATGGATGCAAAGCAGGAAATGGACCTCTGGCTCATTTATCATTTGTCTGATTCTCTTGGGTCTAGTTGTCTCCTAAGCTGTAATTTAGGACCTAGCAGAAGAGGAGAGGTTGGAAAGAAAGGAAAACAAGATTTTAAAATATTATAGAATGTTATATATTTAGAACCAGTATAACATAATGTTTTAGAGCACTTCCTTTGGAGTCAGATGAGATGGTGTCCTCCCTCCATCCTTCCTTACAGATGCTACCTTGTTAAAATTACAAAACCGTCCTAATTTTTAGTTTTGTTCTCATTAATAACACATTACACTTTTTTGTAAGGGTAATTGAGCTAAACATGTAAAGCACTTAGCTCAGTACCTGGCATAGAGTAATCACTTAATAAATGCCATCCATTATTAACTTGTACTTAATCTAAGTCACATATGTTGCAAAATGACATATTTGAAGATGTCTCATCATTTTCCTTCTCTATGTTTACAGGATTTTTCTATTTCTTCAGTGGATCATCACAGTTTGAGTTTGACCCCAATGCCAGGATGGTGACACGCATACTGAAGAGTTACAGCTGGTTACATTGCTAGACAAGATAGGGGGAAAACTGATATGGGTGTTTTAAATAAATCTAATAATTATTCATCTAATGTATTATGAGCCAAAATGATTCATTTTTCCTGCATGTTCTATGGTTAAAGAAAAGGAGCCTTGCAGACATCTGCATGTGTCATGGAGAATGTTTCTGGAATTCTTCATTTGCTTTTGAATTACGTTCAACAGAATTAAGAAATACTCATGTGCAATAGGTGAGAGAATGTATTTCCATAGATGTTTTATTACTTCTTCAATAAAAAGTTTTATTTTGGGCCTGTTCCTTACTTTCTAGAACAATTCATGTTCAATACCCTGACCACACTGGGGACTGATTATTTGACAGATACTCTGCCAGTAGATGTGGTAGGATCACACACTATAAAGGAGCCATGTGGCTGTCACATACCCTCTCCTATGCTCTGCACCAACAGGATCTTTCTTTTTCATCTCACAGATATTGTAAGCGTTCCTTACACACCTAACAAAGAAGGTAAATCAACAGTTGTCCTGTATCTAGGAAGGATCAAAGCAGAATGGAGAAATGGAACTCTAGAATGTTAGAGCCTGGGAACCTGGCGTATTATTTAATAGACTTTACAATTTTACAGGTGGGGAAATAAAACTAGTTTGGAGTCCACTCACCTCTCGTTTTAACCCAAATCTTTCTTTATTGGGATTCCTTTCCTGCTCTGCAGACTAAATTTCTCATCTCACCCTCACCCTCACCCTCCTGTTAGAATATTCTCTTGCTGCCATTTTGTATGTGGAAGCCCCTGGGTGATAAGAGAGCATGTGCACATGTGGTAATTTTCTACTCAGCAATAGATATCTAATATTTTGGGTGATTACCTTATTTGGAGCCTCAGCTACATAGCAATTATCCAGATGATTCAGGCCAAAATCCATTTCTGCTAAAGAAAGTCTGGAGGCAGAAATATCCCACCTGCTTTTGGAGCTCATAACTGGCAATGATACCCCTGACATAGAGAGACACATGACTGTGTCTAGGATGGGCTTCAAGCCAAAATTTTGAAGTAGAAATGAATAGCCATTAATGCTCTCACTTTATTTGGGGTATCTTTCTCTTATCTTTCTGTATTTTACTCACCACTTTTTCCAGGCACCAAGCAGCACTAGAACACAGAATTTGCAGTCATTAATAAAATAATGCATGATAATAAGTTTAGAGTGTGTGAGTTATAAATGTTCCTTTCTTGCTATTGACTAACATTAGGACATATGGTAAATATGCATGTTTTAAGAGACAGAGTAGTAGAGTTAGAGCAAAACACACACACAGAAAGACAGGCAGAAGAACAAAGAGAGACAGAGAGGAGGGAAAGGTGACACAATGGTGATAAGACAAGTGTAGGGATGAACATGTGAACTGTATTTGAATTGCAGGAAGGTGATTCAGGTATGAGAAGGCTGAGAAGCAAAAATCTGATCAGTGGAGGGAGGAGGAGCAAAGGGAATGAAGAAGGAAAGGGTTAAGGTAATAAAATGTAAGACTGCAGGAAATTCCACTGGGACTGGCCACCTAAGGGGCAGTCTGGAGATCAAGGAGGGGAGAGTAAACTGGAGACCAGTTTCATGCTAAGCCCTGGGGTATAGCAGACAACCTTGCAGGCAGGCCTTCATGCCTTAAGGACCAGGAGCAGAGAGTTCAAACTGGTCCACCTAACCACTCTCTATCTAAGTGGGGAAGGGAGTGCTTGCATGAAGTGGGTTTTGGGAGGCTGAATGGCAGTTCCTCCTCCACTCCATCATTCATTGATTAATCCACTCATTTAACAGATACCCACTGAATATCTACTGTGTAGTAGGCAACATATGTATAGTAGGCATATGCCCCCAATGTTGAGAGATTAGGGGGCTTCCAAGAGTAGTAGGCATCTATATGGAGAGCCAAAGAGCAAGAACTTAAGAGGTAAGAAGGAGGGAGGTGGTCCAGGCAGAGAGAGATAAAAATATTGGAGAGTGTCAGTTACCTCTATGGCCCAAAGCAGTGCTTCTCAAGCCATCTGTAGTGAAGGACCAGTTCCTTACATTTCCAGTTCACCATGGATACTTTTGTAAAATATAGTGAAAGGGAATTACTATGAAAATGAGATGACAAAGACATTTTTAAATGTTCAGTTTTTAAATTATCAGACTAGATCCAATAGACATTAAATTACTTTATCAAATTGTTGTGAAAGCATGCTTGATTGCTGAGCTTATCACACACCAATTACAATTCATGAATCATCCCTGATTCACAGACCACACTTTAAAGAGCACTTGCCTATAGCATACAGGAAAAAGAGAAAAATTACAGTCTAGAGGATTCTGGATGAAACAGACAAGGAAAAGAAGAATCAGTGAGATGTTACCAGAAGCTCTTTCTGGGTGTAGGTAGCATTCAGACTGCAGAAACCTGTGGCCAGAGAGTCATCATGCATCTGGCTGAACTGTAACCACTGAATTCTCACCACACCCAGTGTCTAACACTAGTTAATTAGGTAGAAAGTGGGACACAATCAGTGAAACAGAAGATTTTAGAGGAAGCTGAAGAAGGAATTAGGGATTATCAACTTCCCCTTCCCACTCCAGCCTCAAAGTTTTGTTAGTTAGTTTATAAGAATCCTCCGACTCTGGCCATTTTCATGATATTGATTCTTCCTATTTATGGATTCAATGCCATCCCCTTCAAGCTACCAATGACTTTCTTCACAGAATTGGAAAAACTACTTTAAAGTTCATATGGAACCAAAAAAGAACCCACATTGCCAAGACAATCCTAAGTCAAAAGAACAAAGCTGGAGGCATCATGCTACCTGACTTCAAACTATACTACAAGCCTACAGTAACCAAAACTGCATGGTACGGGAACCAAAACAGAGATATAGACCAATGCAACAGAACAGAGCCCTCAGAAATAATACCACACAACTACAACTATCTGATCTTTGACAAACTTGACAAAAACAAGAAATGGGGAAAGGATTCCTTATTTAATAAATGGTGCTGGGAAAACTGGCTAGCTATATGTAGAAAGCTGAAACTGGATCCCTTCCTTACACCTTACACAAAAATTAATTCAACGTGGATTAAAGACTTAACTGTTAGACATAAAACCATAAAAACCCTGCAAGAAAACCTAGGCAATACCATTCAGGACATAGGTATGGGCAGGGACTTCATGTCTAAAACACCAAAAGCAATGGCAACAAAAGCCAAAATTGACAAATGGGATCTAATTAAACTAATGAGCTTCTGTACAGCAAAAGAAACTACCATCAGAGTAAGCAGGCAACCTACAGAATGGGAGAAAATTTTCGCAATCTGCTCATCTGACAAAGGGCTAATATTCAGAATCTACAAAGAACTCAAACAAACTTACAAGGAAAAACAAAAACCCCATCAAAAAGTGGGCAAAGGATATGAACAGACATTTCTCAAAAGAAGACATTTATACAGCCCACAGACACATGAAAAAATGCTCATCATCACTGGCCATCAGAGAAACGCAAATCAAAACCACAATGAGATACCATCTCACACCATTTAGAATGGCAATCTTTAAAAAGTCAGGAAACAACAGGTGCTGGAGAGGATGTGGAGAAATAGGAACACTTTTACACTGTTGGTGGGACTGTAAACTCGTTCAAACATTGTGGAAGACAGTGTGGCAATTCCTCAAGGATCTAGAACTAGAAATACCATTTGACCTAGTCTTCTCATTACTGGGTATATACCCAAAGGATTATAAATCATGCTGCTATAAAGACACATCCACACATATGTTTGTTGGGGCACTATTCACAATAGCAAAGACTGGGAACCAACTCAAATGCCCATCAATGATAAACTGGATTAAGAAAATGTGGCACATATACACCATGGAATACTATGCAGCCATAAAAAGAGGATTAGTTCATGTCCTTTGTAGGGACATGGATGAAGCTGGAAACCATCATTCTCAGCAAACTATCACAAGGACAAAAAACCAAACACTGCATGTTCTCACTCATAGTTGGGAACTGAACAATGAGAACACTTGGACACAGGAAGGGGAACATCACACACTGGGGCCTGTCGTGGGGTGGGGAGTGGGGGGGATAGCATTGGGAGATATACCTAATGTAAATGACGAGTTAATGGTACAGCACACCAACATGACACATGTATATATATATGTGACAAACCTGCACGTTTTAACATATGGGTCACAGAGCTTCACAAACATGGCCAAACTCTTACAGAGCGTATATTCTCCAAGATGGAGAAGTAAGCAGTCTATGTGATACACTACCAAGCGTGATGGCCACAATGGGGGAAGCACACAGAGCTGTGGGATCACCAAGGAGGGGCTCCGCCCCCAATGCTGAGAGATGAGGGGGCTTCCAAGAGTAGTAGGCATCTATGTGGAGAGCCAAACGGCAAGAACTTAAGTGGTAAAGTATTAAAAAAAAAAAAAATCCTCTGACTCTGTAAAATAAACACCCCTTCCAATTCAATGGTTTCTGGCTAAAAGGTAGGGAGAAACAACAACAAAAAACAAGCAACCAAGCAAATAAACAACAACAAAACCTTCCACAACAGCAAAAGCTTTCCCACACATCCATCTGCGTCTGCTTGCCTGGCTACTGCCTTGTTTCTCAGGACTGGCTGCAGAACTTTTCTTTGCTGAGATGCACTCTCTGGCCCTTCTGAGCTGCGTTGCATGTACTTCCTGTACATTTCCAAGATACACTGCAATCACAGCAGTTACCACTCTTTATTTAACTATCCCCTCAAATTCATCCTACATTGGACTGCAACTTCCTTTGGTTATTTTCCACTGTAATTCAGAGATTGATACATGGTAGCTACTCCGTAAATCTCTGTTTGTTAAATTAAAGCATGCATAGCTCCCCTGAACTAGGAAGAAAGTAACGTGAATTTTAGAATGTGAAGAATGAGTTTTAGTTGACAGGCATCTGGAGATGTCTGGAGAGGAAGGGCATTCCAAGGGAAGCAAGCCACATACACAATGGCATGGAGATGTTAAAGAATATGTTTGAGGGATCTCAAGGGAACATCTGAGAGAGTCAAAGAAAGGGAGTCACATTAATTTATGTTTTAGAGAAAATATATGAAGTATCAACTTTCTATGTGATTGAGTATAAAATTAATGAAACATTTCAGTAAATGAAACAATAGAGTAAAATTTCTTCCCAAAGTTTGTAAGTCACTGTTTTTCATTTAGTCACTCATTTAGCACATTTACTCATTTAATAATCATTTCATTGCACCCATCAAATCTTTTTTTGAAGTAGGAAACATAAATAAGAAATAAATTGCCCACTCACTTAGCTAAGTAACACACGTTACCACTACATGTGTAGTATATTTTCTCAGCAGCAATAAAATAGGAAGGAAAAATTACTTCATCAATTAAACAAGCACGCACTAAAGAAATGCTCTGGTTTCTTTTCTCTCTCTCTTTTTTTTTTTTTTTTTTTTTTTTTTGGCAACTGAGTCTCACTCTGTCACCCAGGCTGGAATGCAGTGGCGCGATCTTGGCTCACTGCAAGCTCCGCCTTCCAGGTTCAAGCAATTCTTATGCCTCAGCTTTCCAAGTAGCTGGTCCACCACCACACCCAGCTTATATATATGTATATATATATATACAGACACATATACATATATATATATATATATATATATTTTTTTTTTTTTTTTTTAGTAGAGACGGGGTTTCCCCATGTTGGCCAGGCTAGTCTCGAACTCCTGGCCTGAATCGATCCTCCCACCTAGGCCACCCAAAGTGCTGGGATTACAGGCAAGAGTCACTGCTCCCAGCCTGCTTGGTTTCTTAAGGATTAAATCAAAGGAGGTAGCTGAAGATACATACAACCTTCTTAATCCCTGCAAAGTCAGTAGGAAATCCAACTCTTTAACTTCTTCCCTAAAACAAGGACATGGTGAATCACAGACCTACTTATATTTAGAAGCAGATTTATATTTATGCATACTAGTAAGACCTTCCCAGCCAAATTAATGGAATGTCACTGCATCACCATTAGCTGCAACTAAAAGGTGACAAACGCATGGTAAGTGAATTTAGAGTGTAAGCTATCTCGCTTGGAAATTTGCCACCTCCACAATTGTTCTTAAAATCATATTTGGCTCACAGATATGATGATGGCGATGATAACAATGATGATTATACAATGATGCAATACCTGGTAACACAGCTGCTTCTTGAGCAATGCTCTCAAATCTCTAAAGCAGATGATTCAACTTGGTTTCTTATGGAGATTCAGCAGACGTTATTTGTTTTATCCTTGCTTTATTTAACTGCACAGCAACAATTTCCTCAAGAGTCATTTCCTGTGGTGAGTTTAAATCCCCCTAAAATGAACTAACCCTGTCCCTTGAATCATAGTCACATTGTTTTGCTTTCTAAGAAATAAAACAACTAAGAATTTCAAGATCTCAGTTTCCTCATTTGCAGTGTAAGGGAGTTTAATTAGGTTTTGTGCTTTGTTTATTTGTTTTACCATTACAGAACAGTGGTCCATATTTTGGGGGTATATGTGATATTTTGACATATGGATACCATGTGTTTATACCAGGGCAATTGGGACATTCGTCACTCCAAACATTCACCCCTTCTTTATGTTCTGAACATTCTAATTCTTCTCTTCTAGCTACTTTGAACTATACCACGAATTATAATCACAGTCATCCTACTGTACTATCAAAAACTAGATCTTATTCCTTCTATCTAACTGTATATTTACACCCACTATAATAAAAACCTTTTTTTTTGGAGGGGGACAGAGTCTCACTCTGTCACCCAGGCTGGAGTGCAGTGGCACGATCTTGGCTCACTGCAAGCTCCACCTCCTGGCTTCAGCCATTCACCTGCCTCAGCCTCCCAAGTAGCTGGGACTGACTACAGGTTCCCGCCACCACGCACGGCTAATTTGTTTTTGTATTTTTTAGTAGAGATGGGATTTCACCATATTAGCCAGGATGGTCTCGATCTCCTGACCTCATGATCCGCCTGCCTCAGCCTCCCAAAGTGCTGGGATTACAGGCGTGAGCCACCACACCCGGTCATAATTGTACATTTTTAAAAGTATCTTTTAACTCTAAGAAAAAAAATAGCAATCATGAAATACTCTGTAACAAATACCGAAGTAGATATATGTTATATGTATAATTTTGTTTAATTCTTCTGAAAACCATTTTGGTATTGGGGGGAATTTTATTACTATTATTATAAATTTCTAGTCAAGAGAACTGAACTAACTTGAGTCTTCATACCCAGTTAGGAGTAGGGTTGGATTGCCAATCTCTACCCGCTAACTCTCTATCTACCTCATACCCAAAATCGTACCTTCAAGTTCTGTCTCCCATTCAACATTCCATAAGCCCATGATTACACAATTTTTCAGAATTTTCAGGGCAGCAATTTAGAATGCCAGTCATTTGGGGTTTGTATCATGCTGTCTTATATTTTTAATAGCTTTCTTTATATTCTTTCTTTTAGAGTGAGAAGTCTCTGTTCTCCAGCCAGTGACCCAAGCATTACCTTATGTACAATAGTGATGCGTGTATAGACCTCCAACACATGATGGATAAGAACACATTCTCCCCTCTTACACACCAAGGACATGGGCTGCATTTCTCTGAGTATCTCTGTTTACCATTTATTCCATATAATACCTGATCACAGTGTAAGTTTTTGAAGTCACAGAAATAATGATTATTGCTGTATTAGCGCAACTTATAAAACACATGTCTATAACAATATATCTCTACCCTGTAAAAAAAAAAAATCATACATAAAGACAGATAGTCAAGCATAAGGCAAAATATGAGACGTCCTTTAAGAAAGCTACAAAATACCACAGAATTCCAATAAGTTAAATAATATGATATTTGGCAGAAAACAAAATCCAATCCATGTTAGATTCATTGATATGAAATGAAATTCTTAGTGTAGTAGGCTTAGACTTGGAAATAGAAAGCAACAGCTCTAATTCTAGTGCTCTTCACTAGATGCATGATCTGGAACAAATGATGGAAGGCCCATGTCTCTAAGTTTCCTCATTTGACGAGCGAGGGGTTTCTATTAGATTGGTGATTTTTAAACTTGCTCCATTCTTCCACGATATTTGGGGGTTATGTTAGAGGGGCCATAGAGAGAAGTAGTAGGATGAAGGTGAGTCTCTAGAGTTCAGTGCTTCTACTTTAAGCACTACTATTGTGCTTTGCTTTTTTTATCTGTTTGCAAATTTGATCTGTTTGCTGGACATACACACAGATTGCTGTTTCAGTAAAGCATTCGGTATTTGACATAATTGTTGTCAAGCACTATACTGAATAACCACCAGTTTTCTTATTGTATGAGTCTTCATGAAGATGACGTCACGTGTAATTTCTTGCTCAATCCCAGTGATCACAATGATGATTTCCTGAGTTTATCAGGAGTGCCCCTTTCCTGTTTCTAAGGCTACTGAGTCAACTAGGGGATCCCTGGCAGGAAGCACCAGGAGCACTGAGGTGATGACTTCTCTACAGCTAGTGCATGAGCCCTGTGGTAGTCAGGGAGTTCCAGCCTCATTTTGGCTGGGAAAAGATGACCTATATTCCATTTGTCCTAGAAAATGCCTCCTTTTCTGATTTCCCTTGCCTCTGCAAGCATCAGAAGTCCTTTGGGAAAGAGAGAATTTGGCTTTTCCTGAGAAATTCATTCACTTCTCCTTTTCTGTTTGCTTTCATGCAATACTCCATTTAGATGGGGAAGTTGTGATTAAATGTTAAATTGAGAAGGGAGAATGTGTTCTTATCCATCATGTGTTGCGAGTTCGTACACACATCTCTGTTGTACATAAGGTCACTGTCTTCTGTGTAATTGCAGCACCTTGTATGAGACTCTTACAGCACAAACTAAAGGTTCCATGCATGAATAATTTACTGGCCTATTTTTCCTTTCTCCAGCCTAAGTGACTGGAAATATTAAGAAAATATTTGTTGAACGGAGGAAGACATACATGAATGGATAAATAAATGTAGCCTACTCCCCTGGATTAAATGTGTTCAAGCATTCATGGGGAAAATGTTACTAAATGTAGTAAAGAAAAAAATCTGGCTGCTCTATTGAAGAGGAACAAGCTCTGAGACTTCATGAAAAGAAGGAGAGAGGGAGACCCTGGTGTCCCTGCTAATCCCAGCCTTCCAATCTTCTCCACCAAAGCACCAGACCTGTGATGAAGCCAGAACATCTGGGGTGTTCTAGCCCCAGTAACAATCTGACTGCAGCCACAAAAGAGATTCCAAACAACCAGTCAAACTGTTCAGTTGAGATCCAGCCATAGAATCCTGACAGATAGTTAATTGTTACTGTTTTGAGGCACTAAATCTGCAGTGGTTTGTTATAAGCTAAATATACACAGGAGAGGCAACCAAGTAAGCAAACAACAAATAATATCCCACAAGGTAGAAGGCTAAATAGGATAGATACCATGCTAGAATCCACGTGGAAAAGCTTTCCCACCACTTCTGGGAAAATGAAGCTCATCCTTTACAGAAAGAATGGCAGAGAGCTTTATTATGGCACACACACACACACACACACACACACACACACACACACAGAAAAAACATAATGGAAAGAACCGAGTGGGTCACTTAGGGCAACAGAATTCATTTTTCGTTCAGATCTATTAGTATCAGTTACCACTTGCAGCTAGTCAAAAAGAGGGAAAATCCTGGCCAACATGGTGAAACCCCGTCTCTACTAAAAATACAAAAATTAGCTGGGCGTGGTGGTGCACGCCTATAGTCCCAGTTACTCAGGAGGCTGAGGCAGGAGAATCGCTTGAACCAGGAGGCAGAGGTTGCAGTGAGCCAAGATTGCACCACTGCACTCCAGCCTAGGGGACACAGTGAGACTCTGTCTAAAAAATAAAAATAAAAAATTTAAAAACCAGTTTAAATAAGTGAAGAATCTTGAAACAGACTAGCATAAGGTGTGTATCTTGCCAATAAGGAGGATTTTTAAATATACGAAGTTTCAAACTGCCTTTCTATGAGGTGGTAACTTCTATTGGTGCAGAGATACTCTGGCTTCATGATGTAAGATGAATTAACATTCCGGAGTAACTAAATGAACAAATACAGAATCCTTTGTCTGGTGTCAGCCTAGTCAAAAGCTCAGAAGTGTCTTCTGTAGAAGGTGTCCATCCCCCTCCCACCCCTGCAGTCCTGCAGGGTGCCCACCACACTCACACCTGTGCAGCTTGAGAAGTGACCCGGTTATACTACGAAGAAAGGTCTTACTCAAGTGCACCTTACTTTGGAATAAAACTCCCCATCTACTTCTTGTGAAGTAAATGTCTGGAGGAAATTCTGTCTAGTATCTACTAGACTCCAGGCAAATCTTTTCATGGCAGATTTTTTGTTGACAGGCAGTAAGTACTGGGTCGTTCAGGGGGATCAGTTGCTCAGTGGGTACCCCAGGGACATCTACAGTTCCTTTGGCTTCCCTGAAAGGGTGAAGAAAATTGATGCTGCCATTTATGAGGAGGATACTGGACAAACACACTTCTTTGTTGCCAGTGAGTATTGGAGGTAAAGACATACCCTCAGAAATCTTGGGAAATCAGATCACTCTGGTGGAAGGAGAGTTGCCTTTTAAAATTGTTCTCGAATTGCACTGAAATTTTCCTTTTTTCTGAAAACGAATGCAGCCAGGCCCAGAGCCATTCAGTCCTCTACCTGTTATCACACTGCTGCCTAGCAAGGCAAGGAACTTGTTGGCTTGCATTTGAAAAGGAGATAAAGAGCAGAACACACGAAAGGAACTAGAGGCATCCAAAAAGGAGAAAATGAAGGATTCCTCCTTGATAGGACAGAACATAGAGCCCAAGAGAAAATTTGAATCAGATTTTTATGGTTGATCATATCGTAGAGTTTTTCTAGTTTGCCCCACTCTTCCTTCCAATTAAAATTTCTTAATAGTTTCATGCCAACAATGTACCCACCCATAATTTTGAAAAGCAGCCATTGGGGTTTTGCAAAATTGAGGTGCAGATACTACCTATCTCTCAGATTTGTTGTAAGAATTAAATGAATTTTCATATAAAAAGCACTTAGGACAGTGATGGGTACATGGAAAGTTCTACGTGAAAATTAAGTGTTATTTATTGTTTTTATATTAATCACAGTGTGATATTTTTAATTATTTTTATTACCCGGTATGACGAAGATAGGCAGTCCATGGATGCAGGTTATCCCAAAATCCTTGATGACTTCTCTGGAATTAGTACATAAATTGAGCTGTTTTGAAAAATGAAAGTAAAGACCATCCAATTTCCTCATTTTGCTATCCTAAAAATTAAATATTTCGTGTTACATAGATAAGATAGTAAACTGTGTACACAAAAATATGATATTTTCAAAAGTTAATGTGGAAAATCATTATCTAGTTTCCTAATAGGATTATTGCATTACATTTTATGTCCAGGTTTTTTCCATTTCTTTTGTAGAAGAAGGCAGTATGAATTTGATCCTAAAATGAAGTGAATTTTGACTCTTCTGAAGACTAACAGCTGGTTCAAGTGCAGAAATAACTGATGGCTGACTATCACAAAACAGAAAGGAAAAAGTATTTTTAATGAGCCCAAAATATGTGCTTTTCTGAGGAACCAGGTATTTTAGTATTTTATTTTAGTCTCCTGGTAGCACAAGGCAGAGACATATAAATACAATCTTATTTAACCTCCATTGAACATATTCTATATTAACTAGAATGTATTGCTTCATGAACTTGTACAATTTAGCTTTAAGCAAGTACTAAGGGATGTCAATCAAGGTCATCCGGTCATCCTCAGGTTTTCACAGAAAAAAGCTTTTTACTAGAGTCCAAGACTCTGACTTTAACCTGAGCAGTTGCACATATGGCATGCATATCTCAATCCGCCCAAGGTGATAACAGCCCTCTGCTTCAACAAAGAAAAACAGCATAAACCTGCATCATCCTTTTATGTACATGGCAACACTGTCACATATTAAAGAAAACAGATACTTAAACTTAGTATAAAAAATAAGGTGCCTGGGAACAGTGGCTCACGCCTGTAATCCCAGCACTTTGGGAAGCTGAGGTAGGTGGATCACTTGAGGTCAGGAGTTCAAGACCAGCCTGGCCAACATGGTGAAACCCCATCTCTACTAAAAAAAAAAAAAAAGAAAAAAAATACACAAATTAGCCAGGTGTAGTAGTGGGCACCTGTGATCCCAGCTACTTGGGAGGCTGAGTCATGAGAATTGCTTGAACCCAGGAGGCAGAGGTTGCAGTGAGCTGAGATCGCACCACTGCACTCCAGCCTGGGCGATAGAGCAAGACTCAGCATCAAAAAAAAAAAAAAAAAAAGGTAAATTTTATCAACATATAATATGAATACAGACCAGGTATATATCATAAGTATACAGCTTATGACTCTTCACAACACAACCAAGTAATCAGCACACAAAAGAAAATTACCAGTATCCCCAAAGCCCTTCTCCAGGTACCAACATTTCTGAGGGTAACCACTATCCTAACTTCTAATATCATAGGTTTATCTCTTTTAGTATTATAATAAATGGAATTATACATTACATATCTTTGTATCTTACTTCTTTCACTCATCATAGTGTTTATGAGATTCATCAATATATTTGTATGTAATTTTTGATCATTTATTCTCTTTGCTGTACAGTTTCCTTCAGGTGAATAATTTCCCACAATTTATCTCTCCAGTCTATGTTGAAGGACATATAAGTAGTTTCCAATTTGGGGCTATAAAAAATAGTGCTTTTAGGGCAGACAGAGCAAGATAGTTCAATAGAAGCCTCCAACAGTTGTCCTCCCACCCCCACAAGAACACCAAATTGAACAACTATTCACACAAAAAAGCACCTTCATACGAACCCAAAATCATATGAGTAATCACACTACCTGGTTTTCACATCATATTAAGGAAAGAGGCACTGAAAAGGGTAGGAAAGACAGTCTTGAATGACCTACACCAGCCCTCTCTTATCCTCCAGCAGCAGCCATATGGCATGAAGACAGAATCTGCACTAGGGGAAGAGGGAGTGTGTAGTGATTGTGAGACTTTGCATTGGAACTCAGTTTTGCTCTGTCACAGTGGAAAGCAATACCAGGCAGAACCCTGTCAGCTCCCATGGAGGAAGAGAGAGAAAGAAACACAGAGGGAGAAAGACAGAAAGAGAGAGAGAAAGACTCAATTTGGTGGGTCGGGGGATGGGGGCAAGTCAGGAAAGAGAAAAGGAGTCTCTGCCTGGTAATCAAGGGAATTCTTCTGGATCTTACCTAAGACTACCAAGGTCATACCTCTACAAGTATACAAGAGCCACAGCATTACTGGGTTTGGGGTGCATCCTAAAGCACATATGGCTGCTGTGACCACAGACTTAGATCACAACAACCAAGTCACTTAGAATACCTGCAAAGCCTTCCCAAAAAGAACAGGTACAAACAAGTCCAGACTAAAAAGACTATAATAAATACCTAACTCTTCAATGCCCAGACACTGATGAACATCTGAAAGCATCAGGATTATCCAGGAAAACACTACTTCACCAAATAAACTAAATAAGGCACCACAAACCAATCCTGGAGAGTAACTGTTTTGAGGAAGCTCATCAAAATCTAGGATAACACAGAGAAGGAATTCAGAATCCTACCAAATAAATTTAACAAACAGATTGAAACAATTAAGTGGAATCAAGCAAACATTCTAGAACTAAAAAATGCAATTGACATACTGAAGAATGCATCAGTCTCTTAACAGTACAATTGATCAAGCTGAAGAAATAATGAGTTTGAAGACAAGCTATTTGAAAATACACAATCAGAGGAGAAAAAAGAAAAAAGCATACATACAAGATCTAGAAAATAACTTCAAAAGGGTACATGAAAGAGTTATTGACTGTAAAGAGAAGGTAGAGAGAGAGAGAGAGATTGGGGTAGAAAGTTTATTCAAAGGGAGCAGAGAACTTCCCAAACCGAGAGAAAAATATCAAGTACAAGGAGGTTATAAAACACCAAGTAGTTTAACCAAAATAAGAGTACCTCAAGGCATTTAGTAATCAATCTCTGAAAGGACAAGGATAAAGACAGGATCCTAAAAGCAACAAGAGAAAAGAAACAACATACAAAGGAGCTCCAATATGTCTAGCAGCACACTTCTCAGTGGAAATCTTAAAGACCAGGAGAGAGTGGCGTGACATATTTAAAGTGCTGAAGGAAAAAAAATTATCCTAGAATAGTATATCTAGTGAAAATATCCTCCAAACATGGAGAAATAAAGACTTTCCCAGACAAACAAAAGCTGCAAGATTACATAAACACCAAACCTGTCCTATAATAAATGCTGAATGGATTTCTTCAATCTTAAAAAGAAGGATGTTAATGAGCAATAAGAAATAATCTGAAGGTACACAATTCACAGGTAATAGTAAATACATAAAAAACCACAGAATATTATAACACTATAACTGTAGTGTGTAAACTCATACCTTGCATAGAAAGACTAAAAGACGAACCTTTGAAAAATAGTAACTACAACAACTTTTCAAGATGTAGTATAATAAGATATAAATAGAAACAACAAAAAGTTAAAAAGTGGGGTGATGAGGTTAAAATGTAGTTTGTATTAGTTTTATTTTTGCTGGTTTATGCAGTTAGTGTTAAGTTGTCATCAGTTTAAAATACTGAATTATAAGATATTATTTGCAAGCCTCGTGGTAACCTCAAATCAAAAACCATGCAACAGATATACAAAAGAATCAAAAGCAACAATTTAAAACATGCAACTTGAGAAAATTATCTTTATTAAAAGGAAGATAGGAAAGAACAAAGGAAGGAAGAGAAGATCAGAAGACAAATGACAAAATAGCAAGAGTAAGTCCTACTTATCAATAATAACACTAAATGTAAATGGACTAAAGTCTCCAGTCAAAAGATTCAGAATGGATTAAAAAATAAGACCCAGTGATCTATTGCCTACAAGAAACACACTTCACCTCTAAAGACACACATAGAATGAAAATAAAGAGATGGAAAAAGATACTCTATACAAATGAAAGTCAAAAGAGAGCAAGAGTAGCTACACTTACATCAGACAAAATAGATATCAAGACAAAAACTATAAAAAGAGACAAAGAAAGTCATTATATGGTATAATAAAATGGTCAATTCAGCAAGAGGGCATAACAATTGTAAATATATATGCACAAAACACTGGAGCACCCAAATATATAAAGCAAATATTATTAGCGCTAAAAAGAGAGATAGACCCTAACACATTAATAGCTGGAGACTTCTATATGCTATTGGACAGATCTTTCAGACAGAAAATTAACAAAGAAACATGGGACTTAATGCAGTATAGACCAAATGGATCTAATAGATATTTACAGAACATTTCATCCAACAGGTACAGAATACACACTCTTCTCCTCAGTATATGGATCATTCCCAAGCATAGATCATATGTTACACCATAAAACAAGTCTATAAAATTCAAACAAATTGAAATAATATCAAGTATCTTCTCTGACCACAATGGAATAAAACTAGAAATCAACAACAAGGAATTTTGGAAACTATACAAACACATGGAAATTAAACAATATCCTCCTGAATAACCAGTGAGTCAATAAAGAAATTAAGAAGGAAATTTTAAAATGTCTTGTAACAAATCAAAGTGGAAATACAAAAGAGCAAAACCTATGGGATACAGTAAAGCAGTACTAAGAGAAAAGATTATAGCAATAGATGCTTACATCAAAAAAGTATAAAAACTTCAAATAAATAACATAATAATGCTTCCTAAAAAACTAGG
Organism: Macaca mulatta; assembly: GCF_049350105.2. Classification (NCBI taxonomy): domain Eukaryota; kingdom Metazoa; phylum Chordata; class Mammalia; order Primates; family Cercopithecidae; genus Macaca; species Macaca mulatta. Next base: position 103,626,989 of record NC_133419.1, on the reverse strand, counting down.
AAAGCAGGAGCAAATCAAACCCGAAATTAATAAAAGAAAAGAAAAAATAAAGATCAGAGCAGAAATAAATGAAATTGAAACAAAAAAATACAAAAGATCAACAAAACAAAAAGTTGGCTTTTTGAAAATATAAACAAAAGCAACAAATCTTTTGCCCTGCTAACTAAGAAAAAAAGGGAGAAGACCCAAGTAAGTAAAATTATATATGAAAAAGGAGACATTAAAACCAATACTGCAGAAAAAGATCATTAGAGGCTACTATGAGCAACGATATGCCAACAAATTGGAAAACCTAGAAGAAATGGATAAATTTCTAGACACATACAACCTACCAAGATTTAACCATGAAGAAATGCAAAATCTGAATAGACCAATAATAAGTAAGGCGATTAAAGCTTAATAAACGTCCCCAAGCAAAGAAAAGCTCAGGACCCAATGTCTTCACTGTTGAATTCTACCAAACATTTAAAGAACTAATAGCAATTTGACTCATACTATTCCAAAAATAAAGGAAGAGGGAATACTATCAAACTCATTCCATGAGGACAATATTACCTTGATACCACAACCAGACAAAGGCACATCAAAGAAAGAAAACTACAGGCCAATATTCCTGATAAACATCGATGCAAAAATCCTCAACAGAATGCTAGCGAACTGGATTCAACAACACATTGAAAAGAAAATTCATCGTGACCAAATGGGATTTATCTTGGGTATCCAAGAATGGGCCAGCATACACAAATTAATCACTGTGATACATCATATCAACAGAATGGAGGATAAAAATCATATGATCTTTTCCATTAATGCTGAAAAACCATTTAATAAAATTCAACATCTCTTCATGTTAACAATTCTCAAATAACTGGGTACAGAAGGAACATACCTGAACCCAGTAAAAGTCCTATGTGACATACCACAGCTAGTGGGTTACATTACTGAATGGGGAAAAACTGAAAGCCTTTCCTCTAAGATCTGGAAAAAGACAAGGATGACCACTTTCACCATTGTTATTCAACATAGTACTGGAAGTCCTTAGAAACTATACAAACACATGGAAATTAAATAATATCCCCCTGAATGACCAGTGGTCAATGAAGAAATTAAGAAGGAAGCTAGAGCAACAAGACAAGAGAAAGAAATAAAAGGCATCCAAATTTGAAAGGAAAAAGTAAAATTATCCTTGTTTGCAGATTATAAAATTTTATATTTGGAAAAACCTAAAAATGCCACCAAAAACTTATTAGAACTGATAAACAAATGCAGCAAAGTTGCAGGATAAAAAATCAACATACAAATATCGATAGCATTTCTATACGTGAACTGCAAACAATCTAAAAAAGAAATTAAGAAAGCAATCCCATTTACAATAGCTACAAATAAAATAAAATGTCTAGAAACAAACTTAATTGAATTAGTGAAAAATCTCTATGATGAAAACTATGAAACATTTATGCAAGAAATTGAGAAGGACACCAAATAATGGAAAGATATTTTATGTTCATGGATTGGAAGACTCCATATCATTAAAATATTCATACTACCCAAAGCAATCTGCAGATTTAATGTAATTCCTGTCAAAATACCAATGACATTCTTCACAGAAATAGAAAAAAATATATTAAATTTATGCAAAACCATAAAATACCCAGAATAGTCAAAGCTATCCTGAGCAAAAAGAACAAAACTGGAAGAATCACATTACCTGACTTCAAATTATACAAACAGAACCATAGACTAATGGAACAAAATAAAGAAACCCAGAAGTAAAACCATACATCTACAGTAAACTTGCTTTTGACAAAAGTGCCAAGAACATACACTGGGGAAAGCAGGGGTCTAGTTTCATTCCTCTGCTTATGGATATTCAGTTTTTTCATCAACATTTATTGAAGAGACTATCTTTTCCCCTATGTATGTTCTTAGCACATTTGTTGAAAATGGTTCGTTGTAGGTGTGTGGATTTATTTCTATTTCTGGGCTCTCTATTTTATTCCATTGGTCTATGTGTCTGTTTTATGTCAGTATCATGCTGTTTTGGTTATTATAGTTCTGTAGTATAATTTGAAGTCAGGTAATGTGATTCCTCCAGTTTTGTTCTTTTTGCTTAGGATACCTTTGGCTATTCTGGGTTTGGTGTGTGTGGTTCCAAATAAATTCTAGGATTTTTTTTTTTTTTCTATTTCTGTGAAGAATGTCATTGGTGTGTTCATAGGGACTGTATTGAATCTGTAGATTGCTTTAGGTATTATGGACATTTTAAGAATATTGACTATTGCAATCAATGAACATGGAATATCTTTCCATTTCTTGGTGTCCTCTTGAATTTCTTTCATCAGTGTTTTATAGTTTTCATTACAGAGATCTTTCACTTCTTCGGTTAATTCCTAGGTATTTAGTTTTGTGACTACTGTACATGGGACTACTTTTTCATTTCTTTTTCAGTTTGTTCACTGTCATCCCACAGAAATGGTACTGAATTATGTATGTTGATTTTGCATCCTGCAACTTTAATGAATTTATCAGTTCTAACAGTTTTTTGGTGGAGTCTTTAGATTTTTCCAAATATAAGATTAGATCATCTGCAAACAAGGATAATTCAACTTCTTCCTTCGCAACTTAGATGCTCTTTATATCTTTTTCTTGTCTGATTGCTCTAGCTAAGACTTCTGGCACCATGTTGAATAACAGTGGTGAAAGTGGGTATCCTTGTCATGTTCCAGATCTTAGACAAAAGGTTTTCAGTTTTGCCCCATTTACTATGATACTAGCTGTGGTCCTATCATTTTACTATTTATTGCCTGTCTTTCCCTGCTACAGTGGAAGCTCCATCAGAATGTGTGGCAGGGGAAGGGGCAGGGGACTTACTATGTATTATTGTTTTGTTTGTTTTACTAATATAATGCAAGATCCAAGTTAAGTATTTAATAAAAGTTTTTAAAAGAATTAATACAGAATTGATGCTGGAGTCCAGAAAAGATGGCAAGTTAATAAAAAGGTATACAGTCAGTTTGACCAGCTCCTGAAAAATTTCTCGGCTTCGTCTTCCTTAGTGCAGAGGCTAGAATATTACAGACACTGCGCAGCCCCCAGAAATGCTCAGAGCCTAAGACCAAGTTTCTGATGGGTTCCTGGGGAGAAAATCCACCAGTGAAGATGAGAAATCAGAGTGTTTGTGTTTAGACTTTACCAATAAGCACCCTGCCTTGAGGTACCTCAATTCTAGCCCAGACCCTAAGCTCATCAAGGGCACAAGCCAAGACCAGCCCTTCACCTATTCAAAGATTCCAGGGAAACTGATAGACCCATGGAAATATGAGATTTCAGGGGAAATACGCACTTGTAATAACTACGTCTGTCAAAGGACTTGTTTCATTCTGCTGAACTCCTGACTGGAATTGCCCCAAAAGTGGCAACAAGGGAATTCCTGCAAGGAAGTGCCCCAGACTATCTCCAGATGGGGCCAGTTGAGATTCCAAAGAAGGAGGCACTAAATGCCAGGGTGAAAGGTCAACACATTTATTAGGCGTATTTTCTTTCAGAGTTCTTCGGTGTATCCTGTCAAAGAACAATCAGGGTAGAGGGGTGTCCTACATAGATATGTCTTCATCGAGAGGGTAATATGTCTATATGAGGATTTAAAGAATTTGACTCAGGACCAGGGCCAGTTTCTTTCCAGTAAACCTAGATATCTTTATCACTACCAGGGAATTTTCAAGTTCCTGGTTTGGTTTCAAGACTGCTGGGAAAATCCTGCAGCTGGCAAGATCACAGGGTGGTCAAAGCACTCTGATTTGTATACTTGTGCCATGTTGGTGTGCTGTAGCCATCAACTCGTCAGCACCCATCAACTCGTCATTTACATCAGGTATAACTCCCAATGCAATCCATAGGTAACAAACCTGCACGTTATGCACATGTACCCTAGAACTCAAAGTATAATAATAAAAATAAATAAATAAATAAATAATTTTAAAAAATTTTTTTAAAAAGCACTCTGATTTTTGGTCAGGACACAGAAAAAAAAAAGTGAGGGGAACTGGGGGACCCTACAGGATTTTTATTCAGAATATATAAGAAATTTAACATATTAATAATAAAATGACACACACAATTAAAAATGCATGGAAGTTTTAATCAGACTCTTCACAAAGAAAGACATATATATGGCCAATAAACACATTTGAAAACTACTTAACAGTATTAGTTATCAAGAAAATAAAATTCTTATAAGGTACCACTAAAAAAATCCACTAAAATAATTAATGTTAATAAGACTGACAACACCAAACATTGATGAGGAGTTAGACCATCTGGAAGACTCATACAATGTCAAATTGCTCACAGATCAATATTTATCCACTCTATGACTTCTTCTACATGTTTGCCCAAGATAAGTGAAAACATAAATACACCAAAAAAAAGCTTGCTCAAGAATTTTCATAGCAACTTTATTCATGGTAGTCCAAATCTGAAAATAGTGGCATATTCATACAATAGAATATTACCACTAGTACTATATACAACAACATGGATTAATCTGAAAACCATTAAAATGTCTATCTTATCCTCAGAGACATCATTCCAGGCAAAAGAAGCCAGGCACAAAAGCCAATATATACTTTTGATTCTATTATATGTACTTTAAGATTATAAAAAGTAATATATAGGAAACAAAATCAGAGCAGTGGTTGACACTGAGGAGGGACGTGGTTTGACCGAGAAAGAACTCAGAGAACTCAGATGATGGAAAAGTTCTCTTCCTTCATGAGATATGGGGTACATTGGCTTATACATTTGTCAAAACTCACTGAACAGTGTACTTAAGACTTGTGTACTTCACTATATGTCAATAGTATCTCAAAAATATATAAAGAAAAAAGAAACTAACAGCAAAAGGAAATCTTAATCATTCTATAACTACCAAAATAATTTTTTAATGGTTTAACTGTCTTCCCACAAAGAAAACATTGAGCCCAGATGGTTTCATTGGTTTGTTTTGCCAAAAGGTCCATGTCAAGGAATAGATCATTCCAATCTTACACAAACTCTTTCAGAGAAAACAGAGTACATATTCCACCATCACCATATAGCACATATGGAGCAATTTTAGGCACTTTCTTATTAATACTGGAAATAAGAGAAGGATGTCTGCTATCACTGATGTTTGTTTAATGTAGTCAAGGAATAGATCATTCCAATCTTACGCAAACTCTGTCAGAGAAAACAGAGTACATATTCCACCATCACCATATAGCACATATGGAGCAACTTTAGGTACTTTCTTATTAATGCTGGGAATAAGAGAAGGATGCCTGCTATCACTGATATTTGTTTAATGTAGTCCTAGAAGTCTTGTCAAAAACTGAGATGAGGCCATGAACAGTGAATCATGCCTGCAATCCCAGCCCTTTGGGAGACTGAGGCAGGAGAATTGCTTGAGCCCAGGATTACAAGACCAGCCTGGGCAATATTATTAAGACCTCATTACTACAAAAAAAAAAAAATTAAGATGAGGAAAATGTCAACAGGTATAAAGATGAAAAGGGAAGAGTCCAAATTATAATTATTTGTAGAAAATTTGATAATTTACATAGAAAACCTCAATAGAATCAAAACTCTTAAGATGAGAAAAAATGCAATGTTTCCAAGTACATCAACACATCAAAATCATTTACAATTCTATATATGCACAATAAACAAGTAGGTCAAACATAGAAAATAAAATATTAATAGCTCCAGCAAAATCTATCACCTCTTTAGGAAATAACATAGCAAAAACAGAACAACCCCTTAAAAATGGGAATTTAAGACTCTATTACAGATATATAAGGAAAATAGAATATGATCTTCATGTATGGAATGGCCTAATACTCTAAAGATGACAATTTTTCTAAAATTAATTTGTAAATGGGATGCAATTTTAACTAAATTCCAATGGCATTATTTGAGAAAGGAAAATTGATTTCAAAGCTTTTATTTATTTTAAAAAAAAATACACACTAGAAGCTAAGAATTTTGACAAAGAACAAAGAAGGAGAGAGTCCCACCAAATTTTAAGATATTTTACAAAACCTCTGTGATATCATGCAGGAGCAGAGATATAAGCTAATGGAACTAAATACAAGTGCAGAAACATGCTTTCGGTATGATAGAGGTGGTACTACAAATTAGAAGAAAAAAAGAATGACTTCTCAAATAATTGTTTGGAGGCACTACATGGAAAAAATAAAGATGAATTCTGATTCCCATCAAGGGCAAGTGACAGATACTCTTCACCGCGGGGTTCCAGCTACTGGGCACATAAAAGGATTATACTCCTTAGCCTCCTTGCAGTGGGATGGGACCACATTACTAGTTCTGGACTATGAGACTATGACTTGTGCTTGGTTCTGGGCTGGAACATTTCATTGCTTGTGCAAAACCCTTAGAAATGTTTTTTCAACCAACATGACAACAGAAAGAATTCAAGATCACAGCTTCTCTGGAGGTCTGTGAAACTGGGTCACTGCCACGCACAGAGGGAGGTCCTCTGTCAAACCATAATTGACACGTAGCATAAGCAAGAAATAAATTTGAGCTGTCTTATGAGACTAAACGATGCAGGGCCTATTATCAAAGTATAATTTTGCTTATTATTTTTGATGCAGACCATGCATAAAATTATACTTTGAATCTATCAAAGACTTCAATATGAAATGTGAAACTAATTGAACAAAATACATAGGAGACTATTTTGACCATCATAATGTGGGGAAGAATATCTCAAATAACACCAAAAAAGCGTAAATCATAACAGGCAAAGCTGATAGGTTTGATTACATTGAAATTAAATAATTATATTAAATGAGAAACAGAAAGTGTTTGCAACATGTGAAACTAAGGAAAGACTTATAGGTGATTCAGAGAAGAAATTCTTTTAAATCAACATGAAAAAGATAAGAAATCCAGTAGAAATGCAGGCATGGAAATAAGTTGGCTATTAATAGAAGGGGAAATCTGGGTAGCCAACAGCATATAAAGATATATCCAATCTTACTAGTAATCAACGAAATACCAATGTAAAATGATACCAACTTATACCTACCAAAAATGGCAGAAATTAGAAATTCTGGTTATATTAAGTGCTGATAAAAATATGGGGAATATGAACCCTTATTTACAGCGGGCAAAATTGTTAATTGGTGCAACAATTGTGAAGCAAAATCTGGCTGTATTATAAGAATACCTATATTCTAACCCCAGTAGTCCCACTTGTAAGTATTCGTTCTGACTGTGATCCCCAGGAGACTTGTAGGACAGCCATGACAGAACTATTTGTGAGAGCGGGAAGCTAGCCACCGCCTGGATGGCCATTGTTGGTGAACTGACACTTGAAATGTGATAGCCCTATCAAGTAAGCTAAAACTGCCACCCACAACCTGGCATTAAAATCTGTTAACAGAGGACAACATCATGTGCTTAGGAACATTGTGACCACTGTGGAGTTTCTCATTCTGTATTCTCACCGAAAGCAAACTATTCATTTTAATGAGCTCTGGCCAAGTCTCCAATGTCCAGTTCTCCCACTAACCTACCTAGTTCAAACCCTGGTCTCATCCTTACTAAATGAGATAAATCGCATCTATTTGTTTTACATTCTTATTTCAAAGAAGACTGTTGATCTGACTGAACAGTTCACCCTCCAAATACCCCAGTAGACTTTGACACCCTCTGCTGGTTTTACAGGGGCATCATGACCACTAGCATGGCTAAGAGTGACAGGTCTCAGCCATCCATGACTTCACTGAAGGCCACTGGTTTGCGTCTGCTCTACACCAGCCTACTCTGGGAGCATTAAGCCATAGAAAAATATCTGGACAGAGACATTTTAAAATGTTAACTTTGGTTACCTCTAGAAGAGGAGAGTGAAGTAGGGGGAAAGGGGGTTAGAAAGCTTCATATTTACTTTCCATACTTCTTCTGATAGTTTGAAAAAAAATTTTTTTAATGAGCATATATTTTTGTACTACTAGATTACTTAAAAATAAGTGATTTCTAAAACAAAATAAATCATTTGAACAACACTTTCTATATTGCCTTTCATGCATTACCTCCTTAAAGCCCATGACTTTGAAATAAGAACGTAAAACAATATAGTAATATAGAAAGTGCTCCCATCCTGTGAAGCTTTTTTTATATCTAATTGCCAGAGAACTGTAATTTTTATCTGTTATTTTGCACTCTGTGCCAGGCTGTGTGTTAAACATTTTCTATACATCCATATTTAATCTTCACAACATTCCTAAGATGTTGGGGCTATTGTTACCACCATTTTACACAAAAGGAATTGAAATTTAGGGATGTGAAGTGAGTGAAGTGTCTAGGGTCCCACAGCAATAAGTGGCCAATTAGGGATGTGCAATCAAGACAGAGAGAGGAAGGAACTTGTGCAAGGTCAAGAAAATGATAGATATGGGTCAAACCCAGGTCTTCAGATTTCCATTACTCATGCTAAGGAGAAACTGACTGTCTATGAGTACCTTAGACTTGTCACTTCAGGGTCCTCTGATGTTTGGTCCACTTATATGAACCAACCACATCTGTAAAATTTAGAGGAAGAAAGAGTCAAAATGTTCCTATAATGACCTTAATTTGACATTTAAACTAAAGAAGCTACTTACGCAGGTCAACTCCAGTAGAAGACTTTGTGAAGATTGAACAGAAAGAGCCTTGGAATTAAACCAAACTTCGATTCCCAAATTCTGCCATACATAACACATCCGCTAGTGTGTGCTCCCAGGTAATTCACTTAACCTCTCTGACCTTCAGTTTCTGTATTGCTTTAAAAAGACGTAATACCTAAGAAATTTACATAAAAGTGACTTTGCAAAAGCCTTTATGAAAGCCTTTATGACAGTACCTCACTTATAATGAGTATTCAGTAAATACTCACATGATATATTCTTGGCACAGAAAGTCAAACTGGAGACCAGGGTGGGTGCAGGTTATCCTGGCATTATAGGGCATGATCTCCTAAAGGGCTTTTCTAACCACATGCAGACCACAGATCCTGAAGTGCCCTTCCCTGTGCAGTCAGTCTACACATTTACTGACTACCCGCATCTCTTCTCATTGAGTATTATTGCCTGTAACAGAAAGATTAATGGTCCCCCAAATGCCCACATCCTGATCCGTGATCATGTTAGCTTACATGGCAAGAGATTTTACAGGTGCGATCTGGGTTAAGGGCCTTGAAATGGGAGATTAGCATTATCTCAGTGGGTCCAATCAAATCACCTGAGTCCTTAAAAGTGGAGACCCTTCCCCAGCTGTGATCAGGGAGAGACATGAAGATGAAAGAAGGGTTAGAAAGAAGTGATATTGCTGGTTTTGAAGATGGCAGAAGTGGAAATACAAGCCAAGGGATGCAGTAGCCTCCAGAAGCTGGAAACAACACGGCCACTGATTCTTCTCTATAGCTCTCAGGAAGGAACACAGCACTTCCAACATATTGATTTTAGCCCAGTGAGACCCACACCAGACTTCTGACCTGCAGAATTAATTGTAAGGCAACGAATTTGTCTTGTTTTGAGCCACTGGACTTGTGGTAATACGTTACAGCAGCTGTGGAAAACTAATCCACTGCCCCTGACAAGCCAGTGTCACCAAAGTGCATACGTGGTGTCTTTCTGATATTTTAGGTTAGAAAATAAAATCAGATTGAGAACCATTGATCAAGAGGAGTGAGAACAGAATCTTGTGGGGACTATATAGATATGAGACAGAGTTTATTCAGATGAATTCTAACAGACTCCAACAGGCCTATGTGGGTGACAGCTGGCTGGGCTCCAAGGGGGATGGGAGCCAGGTGGGTGGTGTGAGGAGGAGCGGGTGTGTGGTGTGAGGAGTGGGTGTGTGGTGTGAGAAGTGAGTGTGTGGTGTGAGGAGTGGGTGTGTAGTGTGAGGAGGAGAGGGTGTGTGGTGTCAGGAGCAGGTGTGTGATGTGAGGAGCGGGTGTGTGGTGTCAGGAGCAGGTGTGTGGTGTGAGGAGAGGGTGTGTGGTGTGAGGAGTGGGTGTGTGGTGTGAGGAGTGGGTGTGTGGTGTGAGGAGTGGGTGTGTAGTGTGAGGAGGAGCAGGTGTGTGGTGTCAAGAGTGGATGTGTGGTGTGAGGAGGAGTGGGTGTGTGGTGTGAGGAGTGGGTGTGTGGTGTGAGAAGTGAGTGTGTGGTGTGAGGAGTGGGTGTGTAGTGTGAGGAGGAGAGGGTGTGTGGTGTCAGGAGCAGGTGTGTGATGTGAGGAGCGGGTGTGTGGTGTCAGGAGCAGGTGTGTGGTGTGAGGAGAGGGTGTGTGGTGTGAGGAGGAGCAGGTGTGTGGTGTCAAGAGTGGGTGTGTGGTGTCAAGAGTGGGTGTGTGGTGTGAGGAGGAGTGGGTGTGTGGTGTGAGGAGTGGGTGTGTGGTGTGAGAAGTGAGTGTGTGGTGTGAGGAGTGGGTGTGTGGTGTGAGGAGGAGCGGGTGTGTGGTATCAGGAGCAGGTGTGTGGTGTGAGGAGTGGGTGTGTGGTGTGAGGAGGAGCAGCTGTGTCATGTGAGGAGTGGGTGTGTGGTGTCAGGAGCAGGTGTGTGGTGTGACGAGCGGGTGTGTGGTGTGAGGAGTGGGCATGTGGTATGAGGAGCGGGTGTGTGGTGTGAGGAGTGGGTGTGTGGTGTGAGGAGGAGCAGCTGTGTCATGTGAGGAACGGGTGTGTGGTGTCAGGAGCAGGTGTGTGGTGTGAGGAGTGGGTGTGTGGTGTGAGAAGTGAGTGTGTGGTGTGAGGAGTGGGTGTGTAGTGTGAGGAGGAGAGGGTGTGTGGTGTCAGGAGCAGGTGTGTGATGTGAGGAGCGGGTGTGTGGTGTCAGGAGCAGGTGTGTGGTGTGAGGAGAGGGTGTGTGGTGTGAGGAGTGGGTGTGTGGTGTGAGGAGTGGGTGTGTAGTGTGAGGAGTGGGTGTGTGGTGTCAGGAGCGGGTGTGTGGTGTGAGGAGAGGGTGTGTGGTGTGAGGAGTCGGTGTGTAGTGTGAGGAGGATCAGGTGTGTGGTGTGAGGATTGAGTGTGTGATGTGAGGAGGAGCAGGTGTGTGGTGTCAAGAGTGGGTGTGTAGTGTGAGGAGGAGCCGGTGTGTGGTGTGAGGAGTGAGTATGTGGTGTGAGGGTTTGTAGTGTGAGGAGGAGCAGGTGTGTGGTGTCAGGAGCAGGTGTGTGGTGTGAGCAGTGGGTATGTGGTGTGAGGAGGAGCAGCTGTGTCATGTGAGGAGCGGGTGTGTGGTGTCAGGAGCAGGTGTGTGGTGTGACGAGTGGGTGTGTGGTGTGACGAATGGGCATGTGGTATGAAGAGCGGGTGTGTGGTGTGAGGAGTGGGTGTGTGGTGTGAGGAGTGGGTGTGCGGTGTGAGGAGGAGTAGCTGTGTCATGTGAGGAGCGGGTGTGTAGTGTCAGGACCAGGGTACATGATGCGAGGAGTGGGTATGTGGTGTGAGGAGCGGGTGTGTGGTGTGAGGATTGGGTGTGTGGTGTGAGGAGTGTGTGTGTGGTGTGAGAAGGAGCAGCTGTGTCGTGTGAGGAGCCAGTGTGTGGTGTCAGGAGCAGGTTTGTGGTGTGAAGAAGAGCAGGTGTGTGGTGTGAGGAGGAATGGTTGTGTGATGTGAGGAGGAGTGGGTGTGTGGTGTGAAGGAGTAGAGGCACTTGACTGGGCTTCCAAGAAATTTGACAGTGAGAAAAAGAAAACAGACAGTAACTCAAGTGGTTAGCAGAGTAGAAAGAAGTCTTATTTGGTTTTATTTTGTTTTACTAAAGAAACCATGTAGGCAAACAGGAAGCAGCCAGTGAGGGAAAGGAAATAGAGGCGGAATGTGTACAGAGAATAGTTCTGGTGTAGAGATACAGAGAGAGCCCCATGGACACACTAAGAAATTGAATACTTTGGTGGTAAAAAATGAGAGAAAATGAGGGCGTTTACTTAAATTCGGAAGTAATATCTTGCTATAGCTAGACATTGTTAGAAAATCAAGAATGGAGAAGATTTAGAAAAGACAGTGCCTCAGGAAAAATGAAAAATGAGGCATTCCAGCCACACAACTGGATTGATTTAGTAGAAAAGAGAGTTTTGGCAAAATTCACTTAGCAGTTTCCTGCCTCTAGACCACAGAGTGGCCTGGAATGGAAATGTTAACTATTCTGCCATCTGTTCTCGTGGGTCTCTGTCAAACTGGTTTCCGGACAGTCGTTGACTCTGAATGGGTCATTTTCTCCATTCTCTCTTATCCTCAACACCCTCTGGTTGGGAGGAGAATAGATACAGGGGCAGAAATGGAAATGCTTGGGGCTAATCAACACCATAAGGATGAGCTCCTCCATGCTCACTCTAGCTACTCTCTCACTTGCCTGGACCATCACAGCTGCTCAGCAGGCCTTTTTATCAGCCTCATCTGTGGGGTGAATTCACTATCACAGTTTTGATCTCCACATCCTTCAGCTCCAGCCTTAGCCTTGATTCCGTCTGTCATCCTCAAGAGAACTCTTTGACTCTAGAGACAACTTTTTTTTTTTTTTTTTTGAAATGGAGTTTCACTCGTGTCGCCCAGGCTAGAGTGCAATGGCACCATCTCGGCTCACTGCAACTTCCGCCTCCTGGGTTCCAGCAATTCTCCTGTCTCAGCCTCCCAAGTAGCTGGGATTACAAGGCATGTGCCACCATGCCCAGCTAATTTCGTATTTTTAGAAGAGATGAAGTTTCTCCATGTTGGTCAGGCTGGTCTCGAACTCCCAACCTCAGGTAACCCGCCTGCCTCAGCCTCCCAAAGTGCTGGGATTGCAGACATGAGCCACCGTGCCCAGCCTCAAGGCAACTTTCATTTTATCCATGTGTCTGTGATGCGAATTGCTGCTCCTTGGAGATGTGTGGTGTGATGACCCAGGTTCCCTCCTGTCTTCCTTAACCTCATTTCTTCACCATCCATCCCCACACCAAGAGGAAGATCCATGACCAGCCACTAGGGCCAGGTCCTCACGACCTTTCACTTAAACTCTTACTCCACCTTTTAATTGCTCTTCTTATTTATCACCTCTCTTCAGTCCAGTCTATCCTAGTTACTGTGGCCCTGTTAGTTTCATTAAGTCAGCATAGATTGTTACATGGCTCAGAAACCAACGATGTCTGCTCATTGCTGGCCTTTTGGTGTTTAATTCCTGCCCCTCCACTATCTGGTTCTAGCCTACCATTCCAATCTGCTTCTCGTTATATACTCTATGCTGATTCCCCCAGAGCCTGGTTATTCTTCACTTACAATCCAAGATTTCTTATCACAATATCTTTGCTTTTTACTTCCTCTAATCCCACCCTCACTTAACTTAATTTCAATGCCAAAATTCAATCCTTCTTTCAAAGTTTATCTCGATGGCCACTTCCCCTATGAAGACTTTGTGGATCTCCCCAAAAGAATGTGATTGTTCCTTTTTTTAAATCCTAAAAAATGACTCTTTACTTCTCTTGTTGTATATTCTCCATCCTCTCTCACAATAGAGGTTCTCAACTCATCCTCACTGTTACCTGGGATGCTTTCTAAACTTGTGTATGCCTGGGCCCCACCCCAGAGATTCTGATTCAGTAGCTGGAGTGGAGCTGTCTCAGTCCATTCTGGCTGCCAAACAAGATATCATAGACTAAGTGGCTTATAAACAACAGAAATATATTTATTTCTCACGGCTCTGGAGGACGGGAGTCAGATCAGCATGCTAACATGGGTAGGTTCTGGTGAGGGTCCTCTTCTGGGCTGTAGACTGCTGACTTTTCATTGAATCCTCACTTGGTGGAAAGACGGCAAGAGAGTTCTCTGGGGTCTCTTTTGTAAAAGCACTAATCCCACTCATAAGGCCTCACCTCCTTAAGGCCCCACCTCCTAATACTGTCACACTGGGAGTTAGGATTTCGACATGTAAATTTGGGGTTGGGGGACACAATATTTAGTCCATAAAAGGAGCCTACTTGTATTTTTAATATAGATTCTGATGCAGTGCCAAGACTGAGAATAATCACTTTTTTAAAAATGTTTCCTCATTGAGAGAACAAAGGGGATTCCTAGGAAGAGTCAATGAAAAGGTAAATTTGAATCATATCTCTGAATCTGTTTTCTTCTTTAAAATGAGGACAATAACTCCTACTTCTCTGGGTTATTATGAAGTTTAAGGAAGGTAATAGATACTGAATAACTAAGACTTAGCACAGTGATTAATCCATAATGACTTGTGAGATCTGAGTGTATACATGTATACTCTGTGCAAAGGATGTGAGTCACATAAATCATATGTTCCCTGGCTGAACTTGAACACTTGCTACTAAAGGAAGCTCTGTGGAAGTTACTTCACTTGGTGGCTTCACTTAGAAGCACTTCTCTTTCTGGAAAGGAAAAACGTTTCAGCATTGCTAACTCATTCACAGAACGGACACATGAACTAACATGGCTATAATTTCACCATATTCATAATACAAACAGGACACCACAGTGAAGGGTTTACACAGACTTTTTCCATATATGATCTCATCTAATCCCCTTGATTCCCTATGAGGGAGATGTTAATGCACTAGTGTTACAGGTGTGGAAATTGAACCTCAGAAGAACTTAGATTTGCCAAAAGTTGCATAAGTGGGAAGTGGCAGGACCACAATTTGAACCCAGTAAGTTTAATTTCAACGCAAATGCTCTTTACCTTTCACCACAACTGGCCCCAACAATTATTCTGTTAACTTGATCAGGGTATATGGACATCCATTCTGATCATGAGAGTTCAGAAAGGCATGAAGCTGAGAACATTTTGCCTTGGCTTATGTGAATCAAATGAGCCATGGCTTCACTGGGTATACTTCTGTACTCAGTGGACGCTGTTCCTTCTACTGGATCACATTCCCCATTGGCAACTCCTACTCATCATTCAAGATTCAGGCACATGTGCTCACCCCAGCTGGTTCAACTCATCCTTTATTTTATAACTAAAAAGCAAATAGACTATATCTATGCAATCACTGTCATCTCCTCAGGCCTATAAAGCAAAACTGAGCTATAAAAATACACCTGCTATGTGGCTGTAGAACACGCATCTATATCGTTGTCCTTATGAGTATATCCTTATCCTTATGAGAACAGACTGCTGCCGAAGGGGCAGGAGGGAGGCTAGTATTAGAGAGGCAGAAAGATCCTACATTCCTTTGCGTGTTTTCTGTGCAAACTAAATTTCTTTCATCTTCTTAACTTGCCCTGAAACTCACGTTATAATGAACAACACCTTCATTTTACAAAATTTGTTTGCTTGTTTGTTGTTTTTTCTAGCAAGATATCTACTCAACAGGCAAACAACTCATGTTCACACTGAAGTGTAAATGACTGATTTGATTATTGGGGGAGACAGCCTGAGAGAACTCTCAGTCCTAGGGACCAGAAGCACGTGAGGCACAGACACCATGGAGGTAGACAGTGGTCAAGTGTGGAGAAAGATTCAGAAGGCACAAGCTGGAGCACTGAAAACAAATGCAGTATAGCCCTCTCCACCACTGCACCAGGGCCGGGCCTGCTGCGGGGATCCAGACTCAACATTTCAATTTTTTAATATAGCATTTACCCAAACACCAAAAACTAAGTTTACTGAAGTTTTAGATTCTCAACTAAATCACTTGCTGTTATGTTCAGAAGAAAGTACATTTATAAACCTTGAAAGCAAGCCATTGCATCACAATAACTCAACATAGAGTTAGACCAATGTTAAGGCATTTTCTTGGAGGAAAAAGGGTTTTTTCACTGAAGACCTAATGCAAAGAAAGCCACTTTCAGCCATGCACTCAAGGAGGATGAACATGACCATGATCTCTGAACAATTTGGCAGGAAGCTGCCACATTTATATTAATACAAAGAATTGGTTACTACATCTCTGCATGTCTACATTCTACCTCTTCACAATCTGGTTCAAATTCCACCTCCCTCATGAAGCCCTCCTTTATTTCACTCCCTCCTCACCACTGCTCTTTCCTCCAAACACCCGCAGCATTTTATCCAAACCTCTATTAATTTATCTCCAATACCTAATTTATCTCCAATCTCCATTTCCTGTCACCCATCACAGCATGTAGCATGGAGTAGATGACAGGAAATGTTTATTGAATGAATGCAGGAATATACGTCATTAACATTAATCTGCTGTCCAGCTTGTTCTAACCCAAGACACATTTCTTTGGATCATTTTCAAAGTTCCTAAGTGACCCCA
Organism: Macaca mulatta; assembly: GCF_049350105.2. Lineage (NCBI taxonomy): Eukaryota > Metazoa > Chordata > Mammalia > Primates > Cercopithecidae > Macaca > Macaca mulatta. The sequence goes on along the minus strand of NC_133419.1, from coordinate 103,610,723 downwards.
GGAAAAATCTGAACTCCTTATAATAGCATCTCAAATACACTCTTTATATATTAGTACATGTTATGTATCATACTTGCAGACATACGCATTTATACACAAGAATACCTGCTTTTACCAAATATGTATGCATATATGTAAATGAATATTCACAAAGACTGTGTATGGTAACAAACTACATGCATGTGGAGTCAGAATAAGTGGGAGCAGGTTATATGATTTGAAAAGCATGTCCAGGGGCCTCTGACCAACAGTCCCCTGTGTAGCCATATTGTCTGGAAATCTCTCGGTGTGTTACTCCTTGAAGATGTACAACGTCTCATTCTCCCTCTCCCTTGTCTTCTCCCCGTGAATATAAGCCAAAGTATCCAGCTGTTGCTGGCCTAGAGCTGCTGCTCCACTATGGGCCAGCCAGAGACTCAAGTGGGAGATTACCATGCAGAGCCTGTAGTAGCTCCCACCTCAGTCTCTAAACATACCCTCTGGGGTTGAATCCTGGCCCCTCCACAACCTAAGCATGTGACTTAAACAGGTCATCTAAATGTGTCTGGATTTGATTTCATCTGTAAAATGGAGATAGTAAGAGCATCTCCCTCCCAAGGCTATGTGAAGATGGATTGGGGTAATACATGGAAGACAGTACAAATGTCTGGAGGATCATACATTTTTAGCAAATGTTCATTATTTTCATCATCAATATTGTTCTCATTATATTTTCCATGGAAAGTCTAGCTTACAGACTAGGGATTTTCTAATACATTGATGCCAAACCACATCCTCCAGAAGCAGCTTAAGGCCCCCATACAAAGCCTGCTTTGTAATAACATAGTCAGTCACTCATTCTCTCCACATACAGTGAGGGAGGATAAGTACAGAGATTCTCTAATTGGGCTCCTTGGTCCCAACATATCTACCACAAGCCTCAAAATATTCCCCTGCACAAGTTAATTCAACCTCAACATCTTACATGGCCAGAAAATGTATCCACATAACCTCAGGATTAGTCCCCTGTTCCTTTTTCTCGACCAATTTTGTAAAAGGAAATAACTAAAACACCCAAAAGCAAAGAGGAGAAAGTTGGAGTTTTGAAAGACTGTTGAAAGACTCCCCCATTTTGGGGTACTAAATCACATCATAAAATTTCAAAACTGTCAGAGTGTAATTAACCTATGTTGCTTCATATTCCTGATACAGCAATTGTTTAAGACATGGCTTTAAAGAGAACTGCAAGAGAGCTGTGACACATGATGCTGTGAACGTCAAGGTGCTCGCCAGGGAAGGGCCCTACCCAGAGGGGCAGAAAGAAAGCCAGGAGGGGTAGAATTTGAAGAGAATATCATGTTCTCCTTGAAGATGCTTCTATTTCTGCTCTTACTCCATGTGCAGATTTCCAAGGCCTTTCCTGTATCTTCTAAAGAGGAAAATACAAAAATTGTTCAGGTAAATGAACTATCAGTTAGGTGATGGTTAATTTGCTGATTATTAGGAAATAGTGTGGGTTGTTTTCTCTTGTTAATTAAAACAGCCTGAAAGAAATTATTTGGGTGATTAGTTTGAGGTTGAACACCTCCTTTTAGTGATTTGGAGGGTTCCAAGCTGGTAAGGACTAGGCCTTTTAAAAGCTGGACATGAAAACAAGCTGAATTCTTTAAAGACTGGGAAAATACTGCTGTAGAGTTACCTCTAGCTGGGAAACTTTTGTAGAAGAAATGGTTTTATTTATAAAATGATGTTATTTTCTTTCTCATTTACCTAAAGTTTTTCCTTCCAGGATATCTGCAATCAAGTTACTATATGTCTGGTGCTTCCACACAGGCATTTTCTTTGCTGTCAAAAATTCCAGATATAGAAAATAATGTGAGGATGGTAGATTATAATGAACTAGAAATCAGTACATAGTATAATCTTATTTCCCAGCACCAGATTGCGAACTGTTGATAAACTCTTGGAAGCATTATAAAAATAGAACCAATAGTTTTTTTCCATTGTTTCACCATCTGAAAGTGAAGCCGAATTTTTAAGAAACACAAAGGAATTCTGCCACAAATCTCTCATGCACAGTTTTCTTAGCATTACAGTTTGGGGAAAACATTATTATTATTATTATTAACAGGTTATCTCTTACAATGGTAATTGTAACCCCCGGGTTGATGTAAAGTTCATTGAGTGCTTATTCCATGCAAAGCAACTGCTACCATTTCACAAATATCTCATTTAATCCTCACAAGAACCTTATTGGAGCATTATTATTTTCATTTCAGAGACAAAAATATCTTAAATCAGATAAATAATGTGTCCAAGTGCTCACAGTTAATTCATGGCAGAGTTAAGATTTGAACCCAAGCCTGTCTGATTCCAAAGTGTGTGATCTAGTCAGTGTCACCTACTGCTGTGGTCAACGTGTATCCCTTGAATTTATGTGTTAAAGACTGAGTAGCCCGTGTGACAGTGGGTCCTTTAAGAAGTATTTAGGTCATTAAGAAAGATTAATGACACTCTGGTGGGACTGGGTTAAGTCTTGCTGGAGTGGGTTCTGGCTCTTGCAGAACTAGATTAGTTATTAATAGAATGGGTATTATAAGGAGGGGCTGCCCTTTGTGTTTTGCCCCTTTTCACACATGCTTGCTCCCCTTTCATTTCTCTGTCATGTTATGACACAGCACAAGGCCATCTCAGAAGCCAACCAGATGCAGCCACCTGATCTTGGACTTCCCAGACTCCAGAACTGTGAGAGAAAATAAGCCCCTTTTATGTATAAGTTACCCAGCTTCACATATTCTGTTATAGCAACAGAAAATGGACTAAGACCCTGACAAGGCGCTAGGTATTCACAGGCAGCATGAAGTCTAGTTAGGTTACAGTTCACTATGTATGAAGAAACTTTTAAGCCAAACTTAAAATAGATAATTTTTAGGCTAAACTTTTTAGATTTTGACTAAACTTAATTTAACACTTCCAAAGAGTTACTTTCGTGAATAAAATGCTAATATCAATGATATTGCTGTTCCCCAAAAAGATATTTGGAATTATTTTGAAATTATCAGTTCTTATTTGAGAGGCAACATGGTGAGTTAAAATCTGAATCATCACTTGGAAAATTCCTTAATTCTCTGTACTTCCATTTGTTCACAAAAATAATTAAGCCTTTTCTACAGTAATGAAGAGGATAAAAAAGAAGGACTGCATTGATGCAACAAATACCCCAAGAGAAGTCAATTAATGTTAGTTCTAAGTTTTTTATAAAAACAAGAAGACAGTCTCCTGACTGTAGAGTAGCACTTTACCTGTGTGATGTGATCCTCATCCCTGATGAGGCACTTTTTTTTAATGCATAACCGTTAACTGGAGCACTGAGTGGAGAAACTGTTCTTTCTAAAAAGCATTGTTCTCTCAAAGCCAACCTACGAATTAGTTTGTGTTATTGTTCGGGTGGCTCTCAGGTTATCAGACCTCTGTAGTAACTTAGAAAGGGTTGCAAAATGACCAGAGAACTGGAAGTACTTTCACAGCAAGATCTTTATGTGCTTGTCTTTGTCCAGGACTACCTGGAAAAGTTCTACCAATTACCAAGCAACCAGTATCAGTCTACAAGGAAGAATGGCACTAGTATGATTGTTGAAAAGCTTAAAGAAATGCAACGATTTTTTGGGTTGAATGTGACGGGGAAGCCAAATGAGGAAACTCTGGACATGATGAAAAAGCCTCGCTGTGGAGTGCCTGACAGTGGTGATTTTATGTTAACCCCAGGAAACCCCAAGTGGGAACGCACTAATTTGACCTACAGGTGATATTTCTAGGGTTTCAGGATGCGCTCATTCATCCAGTATGGACTGGGCTTTTATATGACAGACACTGTTCTTGGGATACACTAGGAACAAGTAGATAAATATCCCTGCCTTTGTAGAGTATGAATAATGAATGAATATGGGAATGAAAATGTTGAGATACCATGGATTCTTTCCACTCCAAAGCTTCCCGTTTTAGTCTTCCTTCTCCAACAATCTAAAGAGGACTACAGCAATGTTAGACTATCTCTCTAAGCACTTACTTTGGGACCCAACAAAGGCTTAATCATTGCTAGAGAGAGTCAAGTCCCTCCTTTCATACATCTTAATAATAATAATAATAATAATAATAATAATATCTAATATTGTGGAATATTACTATTTGACAAGCAATGAACTAAATGTTTTATATGTATTTAATCCCCACAGCAGCCCTATGAGAGGGATACTATATTAGTATCCTCATTTTATGAATAAGAAACTGAGGTTTAAAGACATGTATTAACTTGTTCAGAACCCACATCTGTCCTCCACCCTGAGACCTGCACTCCCTCCTTATCCTCTCCAGTGATAGCACACCATGATGCAACTCACTTCAAAACAAAACAACTCATCCATTGATGGACTACTGTTCTAAATAAAATTTAACTCTTCATACATCCTCTCATTTTGAAGCATTCTAAACTATACACCGCAGCTGTCAGAGACTGATGTAGAAGGAGCTATTAAGAAAGCCTTTGAAGTCTGGAGTAAGGCGTCACCTCTCACCTTCACCAGGATCTCACAGGGACAAGCAGATATCAACATTGCTTTTTTCCAAAGAGGTAGGTGCAAAGCAGTCACACTCAGTTTTGCTTTCTTTGGCTAACCTGAAACTTGGCAAGGATCTAATACAAATGTTCTGATTTCAGATCACGGTGACAATTCTCCATTTGATGGACCCAATGGAATCCTTGCTCATGCCTTTCAGCCAGGCCAAGGTATTGGAGGAGATGCTCATTTTGATGCCGAAGAAACATGGACCAAAACCTCCACAAGTAAGTTAATCAAGATTATGTCCACAGACAGCTTCTGAATTAACCTTTTACAGATTAGAATACACACACACACACACACATGCAATAAAGGTAACATAATATTTCAAACTCACAAAAAGTGATCATTTGAAATTGTTGCTACCTCACTATACTAATTCAATTTGGCTTTAGAAAAAAAAAAAGAAAGAAAAAGACATGCTGAATCTAATTACTGACCTTACTTCTTAGGGCAGAGATCAGAAAACTACAGACTATGGCCAAATCCTGCCTGGCCCCTGTCTGTATAAATAAAATTTTATTGAAACAGGGCCACATTTATTTGTTTATATATCATCCATAGCTGCTTTCACTCTACAATGGCAAGCTGAGTAATTGCGACATAGATCATTTGGCTCACAAAGCCTAAAGTATTTACTATCTGGTTCTTTACAGATCCTGCTTTAGGATGTATCTTTATTTTAATATTCCCAAATTTAGTGATGTTTGAAAAGAGCCTATTTTTCCATTTTTTGGAAATTCATTTAGAAATCAGTCTATTCAGAAAAGAGCAGCCACCTTCCCTCTCATCTAGTTAGTTCATTTTCTTGGAGCTTTTTTTCAGTGGTATGCTTCTGTGCAGCAAGTCACTCGTTTCAGGAGAAGGCTCCTATTAAGAAGGACTGGGCTGCATGAAGGGAAGAAATGAGGCTGAGTGCAGGTATATCCAGACCATGTGATACTTCCCAAAACATGGCGTAACAATATGCCAGAGAGCACTTTCAGAAAATAATCAGAAAGGCACCTTTTACCTTTGCTTGGCACCTGTTCCTCCTGCCATTTTCTCAACATAGGTATGTTATGAGGGTCTATTCTACCTAAGTCCACATGTTAGGAGCTGTGTGTAGCCAAAGATAGGTAATAACCCTCACCTCCTCTACATTCCTATTGCCCTCCTCACTAGTTCAGATGTTCATTACCTCTTACCTGAACGAATGATCTAGATTCCTAACTGGACTCTCCATCTCCAGTCTGTGCTCTCTCTAATTTTTCCTACCATTGCAGCAGGGTTTGTTTTTGGAAAGCCCATCTTGGATCACATCACTCTCATGCTTGAAAGTTTCAATGTTTACATATTCTGCACCAAATAAGGTCCAAATACCTCCCCTTGGTATTGAAGGCTCTTGGTGATTGTTCATCCTTCTCTTTCTTGGTTTGTCTTCTTATTTCACATATACCATTCACATTGGGCTAACACCCACATTGTACATTCACTGTTTCTAGGTCACACCCTATGCTTTTCATTTTCCTCACATTTGCTTGAATTGCTTCCTCTCCTTGAAATACTCTTCCCATGCCCCAAGCACCATCTTTTAAAATGTCTCTCATCTTAACATGCTATATATGTCAAAGGCCACCTTCTATCTTGCCTTGTGCTGGAAATGAGAACTTTCTCTGCAGAATTCTGACAGCTTTTTTATCTCCTTCTCTGTCATCACTCATTGTGTGCTTCTAAGTTGTTTGCACACATCTGTCCTCTTCTAGACTACGTACTCCCTGTAGAGCAGAGAACCACAACAAATTGCCCACAGTTCCTTTCACGATATTCCAGGCATTCAAAGATATTTTTCTGAAATGCACTCATGAATGCATAATTTAAAAAGGATGTGATAAGAAACAATTCTTAGAGCATGGGTAGAATTATAGCAGGCTAATTATCAACAGGAAGTTGAACATTGTAGTAAGAGCATGGATCTTGCCATTATACCTTGGTTTGACCCCAATCTGTCACTTACTAGTTGCAGGATGAAGTACAAGCTATTCAAAATCTATGGGCATCAGTCACTTTACTATAAAAATATTGCTAATAAAACTTCAGAAAAATGTTATGAGGATTACATAACTTTAGATTGCCTAGTATGTGGTAGGTACTCTACAATTATGCTTTTTGAAAAAAGTAGGCATGTACAAAAACGCATCAGTGTGTTTGTGAGGCAGCATATAGACTGGCTGGACTGAAGGATTCATGTCAAAAGGCAAGCACTCAAATATCTGCTGGAGACAAGTGGAGGAGGTCTTGAATGCCAGACAAAAGAGGTTGGGCTTTATTTCATAAGAAGTGGGATCCTGGGAAGGTTTTAAGTTCCCAGTTGTGAACAGCACTATGCTTATGGAAGTTAAAACATGCGGAAAGAGAACAATAAGTGGTAGGATTTGTCTCTCTTCAGTAGAGAATTCCTACAGCATCTTAGAAAGCTCAGAAACAGAGAAGAGCTGGTGCTAAGGGGTGGGTGATGAGGGAGCCAACATGAGCCAGCCCTCCATCTGAGGCTGCTCCACTGATGGGCTGGCTTCTCTTCTAACTACTTGCTCACAGGGACTCTACTCATGAGACTGAGGGTCTGGGACACTGGAGATGGTGAATGTGGGAATGCAAGAGAAGAAGGGTTCCTAAAGTCATGATGACTCTGCCATCACTTCTCCAAATCTCAGATACACATTTGTAAAATATGAGAATTGGAATAAATGCAATTTTCTGGGTTCTAAGAGTTTATAAGAAGTCTGTACTCACCTAGTTCCCAACTGTGACTACTATTTTGATTCTTCTCAATGTCCACTTTCTCAGGTATCTGAAAGAAAGATGAAAAAGACAGCCATGGGAAGGGCTATTTCCCTGAGCAGTTTTGGCTTGGAGGTTGCATTCATTGAGATCATGTTTCTGCCACCCTGGGATCCACACTGAGCTGTTTACCATCCATGTTTGAATTTCAGATTACAACTTGTTTCTTGTTGCTGCTCATGAATTTGGCCATTCTTTGGGGCTCGCTCACTCCTCTGACCCTGGTGCCTTGATGTATCCCAATTATGCTTTCAGGGAAACCAGCAACTACTCACTCCCACAAGATGACATCAATGGCATTCAGGCCATCTATGGTAAGGTCTTCTAAAGAGAGTTGTAGTACATGGTGGGACCTGGGAATAGGCGAACACTCCCAGGATCTGAATATCTCTTCCTTTGCACTACTGCAGTTTCCATAAAACTGAACTCTGAAATTCCCCTGTAATACAGCATTAACAAAGAAGGTATGAGGGGCTGAGCCTCTATTGCTGCCCTAAAAGAAAAAAAGTTTAAGAAGAAATGAACTACAGTTCTTCCCAGTTATTGTCTTTGGATGGTGGGAATTTTTTTCTTCTTTTTTAGGCTTCCCAAATTACCAATTTTAATTTTTTTTTTCTTTTTGACGGAGTCTTACTCTGTTGCCTAGGCTGGAGTGCAGTGGCTTGATCTTGGCTCAATGCGACTTCTGTCTCCCAAGTTCAAGCAATTCTCCTGCCTCAGCCTCTTGAGTAGCCGGGATTATAGATGCCTGCCACCACATTTGGCTAATTTTTATATTTTTAGTAGAGAAGGGATTTCACCACATTGACCAGGCTGGTCTTGAACTCCTGACCTCGAGTGACCTGCACACCTCAGCCTCCCAAAATGCTGGGATTACAGGCAGGAGTCATTGCACCTGGCCCCAATTTTAAATATTCTAAAAAAACATGACTATTCTTTTTCCTACAGCAGTCCTGCTCCTAGATGTATCCGTCAAAGAAATTCTCATATAGATCCATAAGGGAACATGTACAAATCATGCCAAAGATGTTCACTGAAGTCTTGTTTGTGGTGGTGGAAGTTGGAAGGCATCTGGGGGTCTATTAGGAGAAGACTATACAGATAAACTGTGGTAGTTGCACACCATGAAGTGATATGCGGCAGTCAGAAGCATGGTACTAGATGCACATGTGGCAACAATACAGATGGGTCTTTAAAACTTCATACTTTGTGAAAAAGAAACAGAATGAGATATACTGCACAATGTACAATTAAATTACACAATATATAAGTCTATGTAAATTTAAAATGTGTATAAACAAAGCAAGGCATTTTCAAGAAGAAGAAGAGGAATGATAGTAGAGTATAGAGAGAAAAAAAGAAATTTTTTAAGGCATTATTGATACATTTCAAGGATAAGTATAGGGGCCTTTTGCCATATTGCCTGGATAAGACCATTACATCTCTCTTCACGCTTGCCCTTCTGTTCCCTAGTTGGTTGTGAATAAAAACAAGAAACCAATAAGGGATTTACTGCTCTCTAAAAAAGTGTGGAATGGAATGGAATGGAATGGAATGCAATGCAATGCAATAGTGGATTGGAGTGAAATATAATTGAATGGAGTGGAATGGAGTGGAGTGGAATTGGGGAAAGCCCTTTTCCCTCTCTGGTGGGACAGCACTATAAAATCAAGCAAGCATGCCAGGGTGCCACAACCAGGGAACTTTTTTGTGATTGTAGATATTTCAGAAATGTTGAGCCTACCCTAACTGCCTCTATTCCCCAACTTCCTCCTGCCCACCCCAACAACACCCCATTATTTTGTTCACCGGTGTTTTTATCTTAACTATTATAATAGCCTTTCATTCCACAGTGAGAAAACACATGAAAATTCAAGTACTTATAGAAAAACTATTGCTAAAATTTGACTTAGATGCATGCTATAGGGTAAAAGACTAATATTCTTTCCTGAAAGTGGATTTCGGTGAGGAGAGAGGCAATAGATACTGAGTAACCGAAAAAGCAGAAAGAGGAACTGAGAGATCAGAGAAGAATTAGTTAGAATTAAAAGGGAAGAAAGGGGCATAGAATTCAAATTTCTTTACTTCACAGTTTGACCTGGAACTCACCCTGAAAACCATCATTACGCTTATTAAAGAAACAAAAACTTTAAAAGGAGGAAATATACAGTTACTTTAATACTTTATGGGATAGTCTTGTAGCACTTACCCTCACATGAAGACCCTTCACCTTTCTGAGAAGTCTCTGATGTACCCAAGAGACACACTGGACTTATGCTCATAAAAAAGACCTTTTTTTTTTTTTTCAGGACCTTCAAGCAACCCTATCCAACCTACTGGACCAAGCACACCCAAATCCTGCGACCCCAGATTGACATTTGATGCTATCACCACACTCCGTGGAGAAATACTTTTCTTTAAAGACGAGTATAAAATTGAAATATTTCTTCCTTTGATTCCTCTTACTGATATACCTTAAAACTGGATTCAAATTAGGTCACACGTTAGTCACCTTTTCCTTGAATTGTACACTTCTTCTCATTGGAATTTTTTATAGGTTCTGGGGCACCACTAGGATTATCATAGACCCTGAGCTTAACTTCATCATCTTCATCTTTTAAAGACTATTTGTACCATTTTTATGTCTATACTGAATTTATGCAATCAAGTATTTTCTGGGTAACTCAAAACATCCAGGAAAAAAAGCAAAACATGAAAACATTCACAAACATTCAGATGCCTTTGGTAATATAAACAGACATGGGCTACAGCTGCTTGGGAACCCCAGAGCTGAAACACTAAAGCACCATTCAGTTCCATCCAAAATCAGTCAAGTAAATGGAACCTGCACTTAGCTAGCTGTGCAGCAAATCATCTAATTGAGCAAAATTTTTTTTGTACATTGGCTATTTCGTGAGTGTGCAATCACAGGCTGAGTGCACGTGCTGTTGCTTTTATCAATATATTCTTAGCATTTAGTCGGAGCAATAAGGAAAGATACTGCAAAGTAAGATTTTTCAATGTCCAAGGCAGGACAATGCCAAAAGTAATCAAATAAGATCACTCCCATAACCTCCTCTGAAAGCTGTGATGTACTCTCCAGATGGACAATATCACTGTAAAGCTTAGCCATATGCTGGTCACCGTGCTAGGAACTTTGCATTGGTTAGTTTGTTATATTCTCCCAGCAATCCTGCAAGGACCATCACTAGCCTAAAAGTCACAGGAACTGCCTACTTAGACTGTTATGTGTAAGTGTGTGCATGTGTGTTTCCTTATGTCCCGTTAGGTACTTCTGGAGAAGGCATCCTCACCTACAAAGTGTCGAAATGAATTTTATTTCTCTATTCTGGCCATCCCTTCCAACTGGCATACAGGCTGCTTATGAGGATTTTGACAGGGACCTCATTTTCCTATTCAAAGGTAACTTCCTAAAGTTTTCATCTTATGTTAGTTCTGCCTGAAGGGAGGGGGCAGGACTTCTTTGTGATCCCTTCCAGGTTCATGGTGAGCTAATGACAGCATTAAGCTGGGCAGGCTTTTGCCAGAAGACTAGGGTTGGGCCCCATCGGGACCACTAACTACTGTGTGAACCTGAGTGGGTTACTTGCTTTTCAGCCTTGGTTTTCTCACCAACAAAATCAGACCACACTAGACTGTCATTCGCATTCTTCCATCCTCATCCCAGATATCCTTCTCTAAGACTCCTCAAGGCTGTAATTTGGTTTCTGTATAAAAGTCATACAAATTGTGGGGCCTTGAATGTCTTGCTCAGAAGTTTTAATTTTTTATAGGCACTGGGGAACCGTTAAGCTTCTCACAGCCCCCCTGAACTTAACTTTATCATCTTCATCTTTTAAAGACTATTTGTTCCATTTTCATGTCTATGTGCAAGACCAAGAAGTGGTATATATATTATTTTGCAAAAATGGAAACGTCTTATTTAACATTTAACCTGAATCATTGACAGGCAACCAATACTGGGCTGTGAGTGGCTATGACATTCAGCAAGGTTATCCCAGGGATATATCAAACTATGGCTTCCCCAGCAGTGTCCAAGCAATTGACGCAGCTGTTTTCTACAGAAGTAAAACATACTTCTTTGTAAATGACCAATTCTGGAGGTAATGTAAACTATTTTTTCAATTGTAGGTTGAAATCTGTGTTTCTCTACACTGCTTACAAACTTTCAAGCATTTGAAGATTTAAAACAATCTAGGTAATCTCCAGTAGGTTTTACCAAGAATATATTGCTTTTACAGGATGATTGATGTTACCATGGCTTTTGAAATTTTTCATTTTTATAAAATTAAAATCTCTATGCAATAGTACTGAGGATTCTGCATCATGAAACAGAAATCCTTAACAAAGCACTAGCGTGAGATACAAAGAAAGATTTAGGCTAATTCTCACTTATGAGTTCAATTCAGACATATGCAAGCAAATGTTATCCAGATAGCCTGCAGAATTTCGTTCCCAAGTTGAACCTATTATGTACATTTATATATATACACATGCAGAGGGAGTTATACTATATACCAATTAAGTAAAAGCCTTGAAAATATAAGCTTACTATGGGAAATAACAGTGTGTCAGCCGTCAAGCCTGTTTTTGAATTAATGATACCCATATGTTTTGTAAATGTGTACCCTTAGGTAGGGAAATTAACCATTCTTAATACTAGTAAACAAGGCATTGTGAGAACTGAATGAAAAAATATGTGTGAGGAGACTTTGTAAATTATACACAATTAAAAAAATATTTTTGTTATATTCTATATTGGTGTTAAATCTGGTGACATTTTGTTTTTACCAGATATGATAACCAAAGACAATTCATGGAACCAGGTTATCCCAAAAGCATATCAGGTACCTTTCCAGGAATAGAGAATAAAGTTGATGCAGTTTTCCAGCAAGAACGTAAGTAGGAAAAAAAAACTAATAAATGTGTTGGTTGTTTGTTTATTATAGAGGAGGCATGGTCTTACTATGCTCACCAGGCTAGTGTCAAACTCCTGGCCTCATGCAATCCTCCCACCTCAGCCTCCCAGAATTCTGGGATTACAGGCAGTAGCCACCACACCTGGGGTTTAAATTTTTTAAATAGCATGTTTGCATTGGAATGTTATGTTGGAATAAGGGCAAGGTTTTCTAACTGAAGACATCTGAGATATTCTGTAAGCTAATTCAATAAATTATCTCTCTTTTTTTATAGACTTCTTCCTTTTCTTCAGTGGACCAAGATATTATGCATTTGATCTTATTGCTGAGAGAGTTACCAGAGTTGCAAGAGCCAATAAATGGCTTAACTGTAGATATAGCTGAAGCGAAATCAAATGTGGCTGTATCCATTTTCAGGATGTGGAAGGGAAGTTCAGCATGCATTTTCATTACATTGTGTCCCACTTATACTTTTCTCGATATTAAGTCATTGTTTCCCATCACTGTATCCATTCTGCCTGTCCTCAGTGAAAATATGTTTGGAATATTCCACTGTTTGCAGAGGCTTATTCAGTTCTTACACATTCCATCTTAAATTAGTGAATCCATCAAAGAGAAGGAAAGTAAGCCTTTTTGTCACCTCAATATTTACTATTTCAATACTTACATATCTGACTTCTAGAATTTGTTATATTACTTGCCTATCTGACTTCATACATCCTTCAGTCTCTTTAAATGTCCTATGTATATCTTCTACAAGCAATTTAGAACTAGATTTTGGTTAGAAATAAGGGTTATAAACAATCTAGCAATACCTTTTGCCTTTACAGAATATGTGGTGCTGTTTTCTACCCTTGGAAAGAAATGTGGATGATATATTTCGTGGGTTGAATTGTGTCCCCCATAAAAGATACGTTGAAGTTCTAACCCCAGGTACCTATGAATGTGAGCTTACCAGGGTCTTTGCAGATGTAATTAGTTAAGTTAAGGTGAGGTCACACTGAATTAGGGTGGGCTCTAAATCCTTTATGACTGTTGTTCTTATAAGAAGAAGAGAGACATAGCCACCTAGGGGAGGAGGCCATGTGAAGACAGAGGCAGAGATTCGAGTGACGCATCTGCAAGCCAAGGAATTCCAAGGACTCTAAGCCACCAGTAGAAACTTGGAAGAGGCAAGGAAGGATTCCCTTCAAGCGTGACCTTCAAGCGTGACCCTGCTAACACCTGCAGAATTCAGACTTCTAGCCTCCAAAACTGTGAGGGAATAAATTTCCTTTGTTTTAAGCCACCAAATTTGCAGTACTTTGTTACAGCAACCCTAGACATGAGGTACTAAACACAGTACATCTCCCTTACAAAAATGAATCAACATAGAATGCAGAAGTGGAACCCTTGCTAAGAACTATTGGGCATCTTCCCAGAATAGCAGCCAAAAGAGAACCACCACTTCCTCTCCTGCCTCCTCCTTGCTCTCTCCTAGAGTTCAAACCCAAATGGGCCAGTTGGATCTGATGTTCCTCAGTTCTTTGCTTCTATTTCCTGGGGTACTCAGGAGGGCACACACTATAGATAACTGGGGTTTGCTGCATAAAATTCAATGTCTCATTAAGTTGCATTAAACTGAGCTTAGATGTGTAAGTTTGCTAACTGATGGGTTTTTTTTGTTAAGAACTATAGGATTTATGGGACCATGTCTAGCTAGTCCAGATGTCAAAATCATTATAATATTATATATGCTGTTATTAGAATATAATATAGCTTATTATACAATAAATATGTGGACTATAAAATGTATTTCTCACTAGTACCTCCTATTTTCTTTCTCTGTTGAAGTTTTTAAATCCCACAGATAACTAATTTGGCAACTTTATTCTTGTTCAAAAATTAAAATAATCTATTACATAAGTTCATATTAAAGATTTTTATTTCAAATGACTGATTTGTGATTTGCTTTTAATTTCTTAAAATATTACCACATAATTCATCTAAAGTATAAAAAGGAATAGCAAATTTTAGATATATTTGCAGATATATAATTCCTGTGTTAGAATTATTATAATACTGATAATAAACTTTAGATACTGCTTCAGAGTGTGTGAAATATTTTATAAATATTTGAGGTCCTCAAAAATTTCCTCAAGTGTGTTAACACATTATTCTCAACTTATTTTACAAAATAAGAAAACTGAAACAAGTATATACTCTCATTTCATTCATTGATTTATTCAGCAAGAATTAACTACCTACTATGAATTATGTTTCAGGGACTGTGCTAAGAAAAATGAGAGAGATGTATAAGCAATTCATCATATCAATGTAACAAGTGCAAAAGGACCTATAAGAATTGAATATTCCATTTTTAATAGTAGAATCAATTTCAGACTATGATGTTTCCTAAAACTTTCTATAATGTCAGTTATGAAAGTTTTAGGAAAATGCAGGCATGAAAATGAGTGTCTTATCTTCTCAGAACACCTGCTAGTTGCACTAGGTATGATGGATTCTTGGCTCAAACCTCATCTATACATCTTTGAGATGAGAACTGATCTCATACTATTTTTTAACCACATTTGACAGAATCATAGACAGTGAACTGTAATATGAAGTGTAATAAAGAATTCAAAGAGTTATTCCTTTTAAAAAAATTATCTTGTTGACAACATGTAGTATTTTCCAGCTGTTACACTGATATTTTGAATGAGCACAAGAGATATAAAGACCTAAGCTTAGAATGTATTCATTTATTTTTTGTTTATTTATTAATTTTTGAGACAGGGTCTTGCTTTGTCACCCAGGCTGGTGTACAGTGGTGCAATCACAGCTCACTGCAGCCTCAAACCCCTGGCCTCAAGCAATGCCCCAACCTTAGCCTTTCAAGTAGCTGGGACTACAGGCACACACCACCACACTCAGTTATTTTCTTTTGTAAAGATAGGGTCCCACTGCATTTCCCAGGCTTGTCTCAAACTCCTGGGCTCAAGTGATCCTCCTGCCTTAGTAGAGACGGGGTTTCACCATGTTGACTAGGCTGGTCTCGAACTCCTGACCTCAGGTGATCCACCTCCCTCAGCTTCCTAAAGTACTGGGATTACAGGCTTGAGCCACCATGCCACCCTGCCTAAGCTAGAATTTAAACAATGAGGTGCCTATTTATCTTAGGCTGAGTTTCTTCAAAAGCAAAGCCTAAGTGAAGACATTGGTGCAATTATTTTTTTCAGGACACAGTCCCAGGAAGCAAGAGTAAGGTAGCAAGCAGAGTGAGGCAAGGAAGGAGGAAAAGTCAATACAATCATGTGTTATCAAGGTTTCCGCTATGGGCAATTGAAGCTTGTTGGGGTCCGTGTGTTTCCTAAACAAAGGAATGAACACACAAGACAACACAGGATGAGACAAACATGGCAGTGGCCCCGAACGACACACTCTGCTTTATTTTATGCAGTCGTCTGTGGAATGTTGCCAAGTCACAAGACACATTGTTGTTTTTCTGACTGTTTCCTGACTTTCTGGATTTTCAAGATGTTTACACATAAACCAGCCCCCAGGGTCTGCTGTTTGCAGGTGGCTCCTTTGTCCTCCCTGTTTGCAGGGAAGGTACACCCTGTTTCGTTTGCAAGAGCAGGACTTATCGGGAACGTCTCGTTTGCAAGCACATAGTCCTCTACATTTCCCTTTTCTTTATTTACAAGTTTGAATTTCTTTCAAAACCATCATTACATGTTGGACTTGCTGGGATTTGGTGTTTGCCCTTTGGCACCGTCTCCAGCAGACTGTGAAAATGACAAAGGCAAGAACAACAATCAATACATTACTAGAAACAGAAGTCAGCAAAGTTTTTACAGGGCTCATAGGGTTCAAAGACATCAAACTTTGTGCAATACCAGTCATCAAATCTGCACCAGTCAGCAACAGTAACTAATTGCAAAATGTTTCAGAAATGTTTTGTGTCAATTCTTGTATTTCTAGGGAAAGATTATTATGACCAATTAAAAGTCTCTTTATCTCAGTCCAATTATGTACAGTGCTGTTAAAAGGAACAGGAGTAATACAAAATTGGGTAGTATTCCAATCATATTTCAACAAAGCTCGGGTATTCAACACTGTTAGCTGATCTCCCAACCATGAAACCACTTGTTCCAGATTATCCACTTGTTCAGTCAAATGAGCATCTATGTCTCGTTGCTGCTGCCACAACAAATGTGATTGTTCATGCCATTGTTGCACAAATTCTGCATTTTGTATACTCTGGTGTAGAGCTAATCCAGCAACAGTGGTGGTGGAAGCAATTGCTACAAGTCCCACCACTGCTGCTACAATGACCCCAACCATTCTCTGGCTGCAGTGGACAAGATCTTGCATTACTTTGTAAATTTGAGTAACCCCAGCAGATTCACTCCATGCACATGTTAAGTTCACGGGTAGCCAGGTTTCTTTTCTGGCTCGTGGTATATATAAATCGGAATGAGACTCATTCCAATTATTATTCCACCAAGTAGTATTTATACAACTTAGGAATGTACAATTGTTTGTACAGTTAACTACCCCTGTATTATTATCCCATTTAAAAATTCCTGTCAACAACAAGTAAGGCTTTCTTACACATGCAATAACATATCTAGAACTATTTCGATGCAAAGATATATGGAAAGGGTTAGAAATATTAGTAAGATTTAAGGACATGTTTCCCGTGAAAGTGAACGTTGGTTTACCAGCAGCTAGCAACTTCCAAATATGACTTTGTATTTGTGAGGTATTAGCCAAATGTGGCATAGGGGGTGATAGACCACCATCATGCCAAATAATAGTTTCATTGCCATCTGCAGAAATGCTGTGATTACCTTTATGCCAATGCAGGTTGACATGGCTGAATTTAGTTTGAAAATCTCCATGTACACTCCAATCTATAACGAGGTATTTACGACTCTTCCCTTTTACTTCTAACAACAATAGTGGCCCACTACCTCTACATCCAGTCCACTCTAGTTGGGAAACACCTCCGGACACATGAGGGATAGGGCATAAAGATAATGTACTTGGCAGAGTTTCATTAAGTACTGCAGTATGATTATACTTAAAACTTTGAGCCACAATAATCATAGTAAAGGCAGAGATATGACTATGGTTATAGCAAACAGCCCAAGCCTCATGAGAAAGATGCAGACAATGTGGACTACTCCCAAGACATATAGGTAACCCTTCAACCCCACATTGATATGAACTATTTACTGTGCCAGTGTCTATTTCAGGATCCTGGTTTTAAAAAGGCAATGGCATCCAAGCAGTATCATTAGTAAGTACTGGGACTTTTCTGTCTCCCCAGGCCACACTTTGATATAAGGGTGGAAAAGGCATATAAGCCCAGCATGTAAATTCTCCAGCCGTTACCTGGCAATTTACTATGGCCAGCATAGCCAGGAATAAAGTCAGTGGGGTTTTGGGCTGCCCAGCTTGTTGAACAACCCCTTCAGCTTTCTGAGTAAGCTTTTTCAGTTGACCCCATGTCGGGGGCTCCACACGTCGAGTCCCGAAGGTGAATGTTCTCTGAGTGCTCAGATTCAGCTCCTGAAATTCCTTGAGGAACTCTTCGGATCGGCTCCTCTTCGCCATGGCACTGTTTCAACCGTCGAGATGGAAACCACTCATCTCTGGCACCTGTACGGACAAGAGCATAGCCTCAGCCCCATTGTAAAGCTTTTCCTTTTAAATATTTCCCTTGTAATGAAGGATAATACACCCACAGATTACTGTTTTGTGGCTTTTCTAAAGGCTGTTGAAAATGTTTCACCGCTGCAGACTGCTGTAATTGACGCCAATGGTTGAGAAAATTTAAAGTAAAAAGAATTTGATGTTTTGGGGAATCTCGCCCATCTCCCCCTTTTTGTTTTAAAAGTTGTAATTTTAAGGTAGCATTGGCTCTTTCAATAATTGCTTGACCTTGACTATTAAATGGAATACCAGTGGAATGACGAATATGGTATAAAGAAAGGAAGGCAGCCAATGTACGAGAGCAATAAGCAGGGGCATTATCAGTTTTTAGTTCAGCAGGAACTCCCATAACCGCAAAGCAAGTAAGTAAATGAGTAATAACAAAGTCAGACTTTTCAGAAGGCAATGGGGTAGCCCATTGGAAATGTGACCAGGTATCAATTGTATGATGAACATATTTTAAACGACCAAAAGAAGGAACATAAGTTACATCCATTTGTCAAATGTGATTTTGTTGAGTGCCTCGAGGATTAATACCTGGACTTTAAAAAGGTGCAATAATAGGAGCACAAGATGGGCAGGCTCTGACAATAGCTCGGGCTTGACGGCGTGTTATAGAAAATCGCCATTGTAATCCTAAACTATTAGTATGATGTAGTTGGTGCTCATCCTGAGCCCGTTGGACACTTCCAATAAGTAAGGAATCAATCTGGTTATTCCCAAAAGTTAAAGGTCCTGGCAATGCCTAATGGGAACAAATATGAGTGATGAAAAGGGGGGCAGTGTGAGAAGTAAGAGCCATAAATAATAAAGAAGATAATTTTTGTAAAGGAGTTTGAGGAAATAATGGTAAAGAAGTTTGAGATATATATTTAGTTATGTATATAGTGTATTGGGAATCACTAATTATATTACAAGGGGTTTGAGGCCAATCTTGTAGAACCATAAGAATGGCAAAAAGTTCTCCTTATTGTACTGATTCAAATGGGTAGTGAGAAATTTTTGAATTACCTGATATCCAGTATCCAGCTTTTCCATTGCTGGAAGCATCAGTAAAAAAGGTAGGACCTTTAACCGGAGTGTAAGAGATAGGATTATATGGCAATAAAGAATATTGTTGCAGAAAAGCAAGTAATTTATTACTAGGATAATGCTGAGAAAAAGAGCCAGTATACTCAGCGCAAGCCACTTGCCAACCCTCATGAGTTTCCAACAGAGATTCAATGTATTGATTAGATAATCGGGTAATAATTTTTATAGGGTCAGCACCAAGCAACTGACGAGCTCGATGTCATCCTTTAATAATTAATTCAGCCAATTTATCAATATATGGCTGAATTTTCTTAATGGCTTTATTAGCCAAAAACAGCCACTCCAGAATATTACCATCTTGGTGTAAAATGGCCGTTGGCAAATGGGGAGTATGAAAAAGACACAACGAAAGTGGAAGATTGGGTGCAATATAATCAAGGTGAGCTTCACTAATTCTATTTTCTACAAATGACAATTTTTTTTCTGCTACAGGGGATAATTGACGAGAACTATTTAAATCTGAATCTCCTTCCAAGTTAGCAAATAGATGTCGTAATTTATAAGTAGGGATGCCTAAGATGAGGTGAAGCCAATTTATGTCTCCTAACAGTTTTTGAAAATCATTAAGGGTTAAAAGTTGATCACTTCGAATTTGAACTTTTTGTGGCCGAATATGCTTTTCTGCTAAAAGGTATCCCAAATATTGAATAGGAAATTGAGTCTGTATTTTCTCAGAAGAAATATGTAAATTATATTGAGTTAATTATTGTTATAAGACCTGAAAAACTTGACCTTGTAGGACTTCGTCAGGAGTTGCTAATAGAATATCATCCATATAATGGTATATTAACAAAGTAGGGAATTGACATCTAACAGGGTTTAAGGCTCTATGAACAAACTCTTGACATAAAGTAGGACTATTAAGCATACCTTGAGGAAGAACTTTCCATTGATATCTTTGAGTAGGCTGTCCATTATTATATTCAGGAACAGTAAAGGCAAATTTTTCACAATCTTGGGGTTGTAACAGGATAGTAAAAAAAAAAAAAAACAGTCTTTAAGATCTATAACCATTAATTTCCAATTTTGTGGGATAAGAGCTGGATTAGGAAGCCCAGGTTGTAAAGTCTCCATAGATTGAATACAAGCATTTACAGCTCTAAGATCAGTTAATAAGCGCCATTTTCCACTTTTCTTTTTAATGACAAACACAGGGGAATTCCATGCAGAAGTACTTGGTTCAATATGCCCCTCGGCCAATTGTTCCTTAACTAAATTCTTTAAAGCCTCAAGTTTTTCTTTAGATAATGGCCACTGTTCCACCCAAACAGGAGTTGTAGTTTTCCACTTCAATTGTAAAGCTTGAGGCTTGTGGACAGTGGCTAAGCGTTTAAAGGATTGAACATCATATTTTTGGCAGCTGAAGAAATATGAGGAATGCTTAAATAGGCACCAAATTGTTGTAAAAGATCATGGCCCCAAAGGTTAATATTAATGGGAACAATATAAAAGAACACTTTTCCTTGTTGTCCTTCAGGTCCTACACAGCTCAGGGGCTCGACACTTTGGTAGACTGTAGAAGCAGTACCTAGGCCGGATAGAGTAACTGATACTTGTTTCTTTTTCCAATGATCAGGCCATTGAGTTAAACATATAATAGATACATCTGCTCCTGTGTCGACTAATCCCTCAAAAAGTATCCCATTAATTTGCAATGAACATAAAGGTTTTTGATCAGAAACTAAAGTTTCCCAGAAAACAGTTTTCCCAATACTACCGAAACCTCCTTGACGAGACACTTCTCTATATAAGAAAGGAAAAAAAGGCAATAAAAGCAATTGTGCAATACGTTCCCCTGCCTCTAGGCGCAAAAATTGTGAGACTTGTACCATAATAAGGATTTCATCAGTAAAATCAGGATCAATAATTCCTGGGACCACCATTAACTCCCGCATAGCACTGCTGCTTCGACCTAACAAAAGTCCTACATGTCCCTTTGGCAAAGGGCCACACACTCCAGTAGTTAACTTATATATTCCTCCATTAGGAGACAGAGCATAAGGTTGAGTAATAGCTAAGTCAGCAGCAGCACTCTGCTTAGTTGCAGCATAAAGCTGGGAAACAGGGGTAGGGAGTGATACCCTTAAGGATGACCCGAAGTCATTCCTTGATGTTGTAAGCCATCGCTCACTGGGCATTGTGGTAGGCCTGCATTGTAATTGTTGGGGCCCCAAGCCTGTGGGCCCCGGTTCCCATTTCCCAGGAGGAGTGACAATAAATTTCCACTCTTATCAGTTTTTGAACAACATTCATTTGTCCAATGTCGACCTTTTCCACATCGTTGGCACTCCCCAGAAGGTAACTTTTTCTCTTTAGTAGTCAGGAAGCCCAGTTTTTTCCTGCATTCTTTCTTAAAATGACCGGGTTTCCCACATTGAAAACGTACACCTTGTTTAGAATTACTCTTTAAGGCCTTAGAAAGTGCTCCAGCAAACAATTGAGCACTGTAAATAGCTCCTCCAATGCCTGCACAAGCCCCAATATACTCATCTAAATTACGTCCACTGGCCTTTAAAGGTCTTAATAATTTTTGTTGCAGCTTTCATTTCTTTCAAAAATTTAAATTGTAGGGCTGTAAAAGTCACATTCTGGCCACCGTTTGGGAACTGAGCACTGGGGCCGAAAGCAGCCCGTGTTATTGGGAATAGATCTAATTCCTCGAAATCATCCTTTTCCTTCGATTCCTTTTTTTCTCCCACAGGAGAAAAAGGCACAGAGAAAACCTGACCTGACATAGGCAAAGAGGTTGGAGGTAGAGGCAAAGGGAAATCTTTTTCCAAAGGAGCAGAAGGGAAGGTAACAGGGAAGGCTTGTGGCAGAGACATAGGAGAAACAGGAGCAGCAGCACCTTGCAATTTTAACAACTGTTGTAACATCTCTAAAATACACTGCAAATCAGAATTTCCTTCAGATGAAGGAGGCATTAGCTCTTCTTCCAATTCCTTGTCCTCAGCAACCGGGGTGTAAATATGTTCCTCTCTAGGATTATTCCTCTCTAAAGCTTCAGATGCCTCACCTCCTGTGGCAGTATCGCCACACTCTGAGTCAGTTTCAAGTAACTCTAATGCCTGAGTAATGGAACTACACAAAGTCCACAAAGTCAGAGGCATTGTTTGCCCTTGCTGATGAGCTCGACACAAGACTTTAACCACTTGTAACCATTCCTTTTGATTTAACTGCACTTTGGTTTGATATTGAAACCCATAACAATGTTGTTCAACATGGGCAAACAATTGCTTCAAAGTCTTTTCTTTTACTTCTACTCCTATAGACATCAACAGTCCCTGGCGTAACCGCAAATATTCAGAGGCCAGAAAGGTGGAATTCCCCATAATTTTCCCGTGGGTCCCCCTTCTTTATTTACCTGCCTGGGGTGTTCCCCCTCCGGTTCCTTGCTCTCATGGAGCCACGGACCCTGCTCGCTGCACCAGATGTTGGGGTCCATGTGTTTCCTAAACAAAGGAATGAACACACAAGACAACACAGGATGAGACAAACATGGCGGCCGCCCCGAACGACACACTCTGCTTTATTTTATACAGTCGTCTGTGGAATGTTGCCACCTCACAAGACACATTGTTGTTTTTCTGACCGTTTCCTGACTTTCTGGATTTTCAAGATGTTTACACATAAACCAGCCCCCAGGGTCTGCTGTTTGCAGCTGGCTCCTTTGTCCTCCCTGTTTGCAGGAAAGGAATGCCCTGCTTTGTTTGCAAGAGCAGGACTTATCGGGAATGTCTTGTTTGCGAGCATGTAGTCCTCTACAAAGCTCAATTCCACCAGCGGCCTCTGAGAAGCCTGCAGACCAGCTTCCAGTTGTTCACATCTCCAGTGAGCAGGAGGCTGGAACATTCATCCTTCAGTTTCCATTCCCCATTGGATGAAGATGGTCCCTGAGGGTGTTAACTTCTTTACACTTCCAGGCTGTACTCTCATGCTGACCTGGCAGGCTTGATGGCATCTCAATGCTCTGGGCAGAAAGCAAAAAGACACACAGCCTGTGCTTAAAATTGTATTAGGTTGGTGCAAAAGTAACCACAATTACTTTTGCACTTTGTCTGAGCAAAGTGAGTTACACAAACCAGTCCACGCCTTCTGCAACTAAATTAATACTGAGGGTATGTGACAGAGGACATCAGAAGAATCTCCTACAGCTTTGTTCCTTGGAGATTTAAATGATGGCAAATTGGATGAGCTTTCTCTGGAGTAACTTACCAGCCCCAGAAAAAAAAAATTTACAGATATCAACACTGGAGAAATCACAGTGTGGCAATGCTGCTAATGATCTATCTTGACCTCCACTCTCCACTTCTTCTGCAATGAGACTCCAATTTCATTTGAGGTAGCAATGCATCCTATTTTGTAGCCTTGCTTACAGCTATGCTTACAGCTAGATATGGCCATGTGTTTATTTCTAGCCAAAATGTCTAAACAGAATGTTGTGTGGGGCTTTTGGAAAGAGATTGGAAAATTACTTTTTCTCTTCCATCTTCCTTCTTTCTGCCTGTAATGCAGATATAATGGCTAGAGGTTGAGAAAGCACCTGACTCATGAGGCATTGGACTGTGAGAGTGGTATAGCAAGGCAGATGTTGCCTACTCCTGATGATATGGAGCTGTCATACAAAACCTAGGCTTACAAATCTGGGCACTTTTTTTTTTTGTGAGGCAAAAATAAATTTTTATTTAACTAAGCATCTATTATTTTGATTATTACATTCAACCAAATCTCATCCTGACTAATATATCACATGAAGGGTGTGGGAAGTGCCCCACCTCCCTGCAGTGAAGGTCATCAATTCACCAGCCCTGCCTATACACATGAGAGCTTCTAGTCTGCTTTCTTGCCTCTCATTCTTAAGCAGATTGCACAACACAAAGTCAGCAAATATTTTTGAAAAGATTGCAGTGTGAAAAACAGAGACCAAAAGAGAGATTTTGAGGAACTAGAGACACTTGTAGGAGCAAAAGAAAATATCAAAATAAACTAAAGCATACTTAACATTAACATTATTTAAAAATAAGAAGAGACTGGGTACGGTGGTTTGTGCCTGTAATCCCAACACTTTTGGAGGCTGAGGCAGAAGGACTGCTTGAGGCTAGGCATTCAAGACCAGCCTGCGCAACATAGTGAGACCCTGTCCCTACAAAAAATAAAAATATTAGCTGGGCTAATATAGTCCAGCTACTATAGGCATGCACCTATAGTCCCAGCTACTCGGGAGGCTGCAGCAGGAAGATCACTCAAACCTGGGAGTCTGAGCCTGCACTGAGTCATGATTGTGCCACCACACTCAAGCTTGGATGACAGAGTATGCCTTCTTTTATTATTTAAACAAATAAATAAATATAAGAATTAAATATAAGAATATAATTTTAGATGGAAAATATGTCTTATTTATTTAATAATTTATTATTTAGTTATGAATTATGTACTATTAATTATTTAGTAATTTATTTAAATAAATAAATAAGACATATTTTACATCCAAAAACACTAATGAAATGCAAAAAAAAAGGTTAAAAACGTAAAAGAATACTCAGAACTGGAAAGAGTTCTTGGAAACTAAATATCATAGCTGAAATTAAACACTCAATAGGTGGGCTGGAAAGTTAAGTTGGTAGAAAATAGGATATATTAGAAGCATAAAGACTCAATCTAGGAGGTCCAACGGATATACATTTGGAAAGAAAAAGATAAAATGAATGCAAAGAAATTGTAAACAAAACTATATTGGAAAGTTACCTTAAATTGAAGTTTCCATGACAAAAAGGCCCACTTACTGCCCAAAACTGTTAATACCAAAGACCTACATCAAGAGACATAATTATAAAATTTATAAATATCTGGGTAAAGAGAAGATTTCCAAAACCTTTCAAAAGAAAAACATCAAGAATCAGAGTATAAAACTTTTCAACAGCAGCACTAGAGTCTGGAAAATAATGGAATCTTCATTATCGTTCAAACTTCTCAGGGAAATTTATTTTAGGCTGAAATTCTGTATCCAGTCATACACTCAATCAAGTGTGAGGATGAAATAAAGGGCATTCTTAGGCATGAAAAAAATCAGAATATTTATTTTCCTTATATTCTTTCTTAGAAAACTACTGAGAGATATGTTGCATCAAAACAAGGGAGTAAATCAAGACATTGGTAGAAATGAAACCCAGTAGCCAGAGATCTAACACAGAGACACAGTACAAATTTTCTGGTTGATGAGAGGATGACAGTTCTACGACAGACCCAGACTGGAGGAGGCAAGCAAGGGGTCTCAGATGGATGAGTTCAAGGGAAAAAAACTGCTGCTAGATTTCCTGTCCAGTTTGGTTATTCTGAGAAGAGTTTAAGAGTTCTATGGAAGAATTTGGTAAAGAATTAGCATGTAAAAATCAATTCAACTATCAACTGCAGAGGAAAAAGGCTGTATAAGAAAGGAGATGTAAGCCTGGGCATGGTGGCTCATGCCTGTAATCCCAGCACTTTGGGAGGCTGAGGTGGGGGTAGATCACATGAGGTCAAGAGTTCGAGACCAGCCTGGTTAACATGGTGAAACCCCGTCTCTACTAAAAATACATCAATTAACCAGGCTTGGTGGCACACGCCTGTTGTCCCAGCTACATGGGAGGCTGAGGCAGAATTGCTTGAACCCGGGAGGCAGAGGTCGCAGAAAGCCGAGATTGTGCCATTGCACTCCAGCCTGGGTGACAAAGTAAGACTCCGTCTCAAAAAAAAAAAAAAAAAGGAGATATAATCATAGTATACTACATGATTCTCTTGTGAATAATATTTTCATGGTCATAATTGTATGAATGCTGATTACTGGCTTAAACATTCCTATAACCAAATTAGGAAAGCGGAAGGAGTATTGAGTCCTTCTATTCCATAGGAAGATGTTAATAATAACATTTAACTGTGGAAACTCGAAAAATAGCAGCATAAGCATGTTATTTACAAATGTGGAGCTAAACATAAAGATAAAAAGCTATAAAAATAATTTAAAGAAGTTACCTTTGGGGAGCTGGACTTGAAGGAGTGAAAGGTTGGGGCAGAGAGATGCTTTTTCATTATAACAAAATAGCACCATTTGACTTCCCATTTTTTGTTGACTATTTTTTTTTTAATTTTGTTCTGAAATATTTTAGAGTTTAAAAAACAAAAAAGAACAATACAGTGAGCATACTTGTACTTAGCGTACTTGTACTTAGTACCATTACAACACAAATCTTGATCATGCCTGCCTACTCCCCTTCATCCCATCTCTCCAGAGACCAATTAAACTATTTAAACTATACACATATATTAAAACAGTGAATAATAATATTTCTGAAACAGGATTTATAATTTGGATGAGCTTTTTTTTTTTTAATTTATTTATTATTATTATACTTTAAGTTGTAGGGTACATGTGCATAACGTGCAGGTTTGTTACATATGTATACTTGTGCCATGTTGCTGTGCTGCACCCATCAACTCGTCATTTACATCAGGTATAACTCCCAATGCAATCCTTCCCCCCTCCCCCCTCCCCATGATAGGCCCCGGTGTGTGATGTTCCCCTTCCTGAGTCCGAGTGATCTCATTGTTCAGTTCCCACCTATGAGTGAGAACATGCGGTGTTTGGTTTTCTGTGCTTGTGATAGTTTGCTAAGAATGATGGATTCCAGCTGCATCCAAGTCCCTACAAAGGACTCAAACTCATCCTTTTTTATGGCTGCATAGTATTCCATGGTGTATATGTGCCACATTTCCTTAATCCAATCTGTCACTGATGGACATTTGGGTTGATTCCAAGTCTTTGCTATTGTGAATAGTGCTGCAATAAACATACGTGTGCATGTGTCTTTATAGCAGCATAATTTATAATCCTTTGGGTATATACCCAGTAATGGGATGGCTGGGTCATATGGTACATCTAGTTCTAGAACCTTGAGGAATCGCCATACTGTTTTCCATAATGGTTGAACTAGTTTACAATCCCACCAACAGTGTAAAAGTGTTCCTATTTCTCCACGTCCTCTCCAGCACCTGTTGTTTCCTGACTTTTTAATGATTGCCATTCTAACTGGTGTGAGATGGTATCTCATTGTGGTTTTGATTTGCATTTCTCTGATGGCCAGTGATGATGAGCATTTTTTCATGTGTCTGTTGGCTGTATGAATGTCTTCTTTTGAGAAATGTCTGTTCATATCCTTTGCCCACTTTTTGATGGGGTTGTTTGTTTTTTTCTTGTAAATTTGTTTGAGTTCTTTGTAGGTTCTGGATATTAGCCCTTTGTCAGATGAGTAGATTGCAAAAATTTTCTCCCATTCTGTAGGTTGCCTGTTCACTCTGATGGTAGTGTCTTTTGCTGTGCAGAAGCTCTTTAGTTTAATGAGATCCCATTTGTCAATTTTGGCTTTTGCTGCCGTTGCTTTTGGTGTTTTAGACATGAAGTCTTTGCCCATGCCTATGTCCTGAATGGTACTACCTAGGTTTTCCTCTAGGATTTTTATGGTATTAGGTCTAACATTTAAGTCTCTAATCTATCTTGAATTAATTTTCGTATAAGGAGTAAGGAAAGGATCCAGTTTCAGCTTTCTACTTATGGCTAGCCAATTTTCCCAGCACCATTTATTAAATAGGGAATCCTTTCCCCATTTCTTGTTTCTCTCAGGTTTGTCAAAGATCAAATGGCTGTAGATGTGTGGTATTATTTCTGAGGACTCTGTTCTGTTCCATTGGTCTATATCTCTGTTTTGGTACCAGTACCATGCTGTTTTGGTTACTGTAGCCTTGTAGTATAGTTTGAAGTCAGGTAGCGTGATGCCTCCAGCTTTGTTCTTTTGACTTAGGATTGTCTTGGAGATGCGGGCTCTTTTTTGGTTCCATATGAACTTTAAAGCAGTTTTTTCCAATTCTGTGAAGAAACTCATTGGTAGCTTGATGGGGATGGCATTGAATCTATAAATTACCTTGGGCAGTATGGCCATTTTCACGATATTGATTCTTCCTATCAATGAGCATGGTATGTTCTTCCATTTGTTTGTGTCCTCTTTTATTTCACTGAGCAGTGGTTTGTAGTTCTCCTTGAAGAGGTCCTTTACATCCCTTGTAAGTTGGATTCCTAGGTATTTTATTCTCTTTGAAGCAATTGTGAATGGAAGTTCATTCCTGATTTGGCTCTCTGTTTGTCTGTTACTGGTGTATAAGAATGCTTGTGATTTTTGCACATTAATTTTGTATCCTGAGACTTTGCTGAAGTTGCTTATCAGCTTAAGGAGATTTTGGGCTGAGACAATGGGGTTTTCTAAATATACAATCATGTCATCTGCAAACAGGGACAATTTGACTTCTTCTTTTCCTAACTGAATACCCTTGATTTCTTTCTCTTGCCTGATTGCCCTAGCCAGAACTTCCAACACTATGTTGAATAGGAGTGGTGAGAGAGGGCATCCCTGTCTTGTGCCAGTTTTCAAAGGGAATTTTTCCAGTTTTTGCCCATTCAGTATGATATTGGCTGTGGGTTTGTCATAAATAGCTCTTATTATTTTGAGGTACGTTCCATCAATACCGAATTTATTGAGTGTTTTTAGCATGAAGGGCTGTTGAATTTTGTCAAAAGCCTTTTCTGCATCTATTGAGATAATCATGTGGTTCTTGTCTTTGGTTCTGTTTATATGCTGGATTATGTTTATTGATTTGCGAATGTTGAACCAGCCTTGCATCCCAGGGATGAAGCCCACTTGATCATGGTGGATAAGCTTTTTGATGTGTTGCTGAATCCGGTTTGCCAGTATTTTATTGAGGATTTTTGCATCGATGTTCATCAGGGATATTGGTCTAAAATTCTCTTTTTTTGTTGTGTCTCTGCCAGGCTTTGGTATCAGGATGATGTTGGCCTCATAAAATGAGTTAGGGAGGATTCCCTCTTTTTCTATTGATTGGAATAGTTTCAGAAGGAATGGTACCAACTCCTCCTTGTACCTCTAGTAGAATTCAGCTGTGAATCCATCTGGTCCTGGACTTTTTTTGGTTGGTAGGCTATTAATTGTTGCCTCAATTTCAGAGCCTGCTATTGGTCTATTCAGGGATTCAACTTCTTCCTGGTTTAGTCTTGGAAGAGTGTAAGTGTCCAGGAAATTATCCATTTCTTCTAGATTTTCTAGTTTATTTGCGTAGAGGTGTTTATAGTATTCTCTGATGGTAGTTTGTATTTCTGTGGGGTCGGTGGTGATATCCCCTTTATCATTTTTAATTGCGTCAATTTGATTCTTCTCTCTTTTCTTCTTTATTAGTCTGGCTAGTGGGCTGTCAATTTTGTTGATCTTTTCAAAAAAACCAACTCCTGGATTCATTGATTTTTTGGAGGGTTTTTTGTGTCTCTATCTCCTTCAGTTCTGCTCTGATCTGAGTTATTTCTTGCTTTCTGCTAGCTTTCGAATGTGTTTGCTCTTGCTTCTCTAGTTCTTTTAATTGTGATGTTAGAGTGTCAATTTTAGATCTTTCCTGCTTTCTCTTGTGGGCATTTAGTGCTATAAATTTCCCTCTACACACTGCTTTAAATGTGTCCCAGAGATTCTGGTATGTTGTATCTTTGTTCTCATTGGTTTCAAAGAACATCTTTATTTCTGCCTTCATTTCGTTATGTACCCAGTAGTCATTCAGGAGCAGGTTGTTCAGTTTCCATGTAGTTGAACGGTTTTGATTGAGTTTCTTAGTCCTGAGTTCTAGTTTGATTGCACTGTGGTCTGAGAGACAGTTTGTTATAATTTCTGTTCTTGTACATTTGCTGAGGAGTGCTTTACTTCCAAGTACGTGGTCAATTTTGGAGTAAGTATGATGTGGTGCTGAGAAGAATGTATATTCTGTTGATTTGGGGTGGAGAGTTCTATAGATGTCTATTAGGTCTGCTTGCTGCAGAGATGAGTTCAATTCCTGGATATCCTTGTTAACTTCCTGTCTCATTGATCTGTCTAATGTTGACAGTGGAGTGTTGAAGTCTCTCATTATTATTGTATGGGAGTCTAAGTCTCTTTGTAAGTCTCTAAGGACTTGCTTTATGAATCTGGATGCTCCTGTATTGGGTGCATATATATTTAGGATAGTTAGCTCTTCCTGTTGAATTGATCCCTTTACCATTATGTAATGGCCTTCTTTGTCTCTTTTGATCTTTGATAGTTTAAAGTCTGTTTTATCAGAGACTAGTATTGCAACCCCTGCTTTTTTTTGTTCTCCATTTGCTTGGTAAATCTTCCTCCATCCCTTTATTTTGAGCCTATGTATGTCTCTGCGTGTGAGATGGGTCTCCTGAATACAGCAGACTGATGGGTCTTGACTCTTTATCCAGTTTGCCAGTCTGTGTCTTTTAATTGGAGCATTTAGTCCATTTACATTTAAGGTTAATATTGTTATGTGTGAACTTGATCCTGCCATTATGATATTAACTGGTTATTTTGCTCGTTAGTTGATGCAGTTTCTTCCTAGCCTCAATGGTCTTTACATTTTGGCATGTTTTTGCAATGGCTGGTACCGGTTGTTCCTTTCCATGTTTAGTGCTTCCTTCAGGGTCTCTTGTAAGGCAGGCCTAGTGGTGACAAAATCTCTAAGCATTTGCTTATCTGTAAAGGATTTTATTTCTCCTTCACTTATGAAACTTAGTTTGGCTGGATATGAAATTCTGGGTTTAAAATTCTTTTCTTTAAGAACGTTGAATATTGGCCCCCACTCTCTTCTGGCTTGTAGAGTTTCTGCCGAGAGATCTGCTGTTAGTCTGATGGGCTTCCCTTTGTGGGTAACCCGACCTTTCTCTCTGGCTGCCCTTAAGATTTTTTCCTTCATTTCAACTTTGGTGAATCTGGCAATTATGTGTCTTGGAGTTGCTCTTCTCGAGGAGTATCTTTGTGGCATTCTCTGTATTTCCTGGATTTGAATGTTGGCCTGCCCTACTAGGTTGGGGAAGTTCTCCTGGATGATATCCTGCAGAGTGTTTTCCAACTTGGTTCCATTTTCCCCCTCACTTTCAGGCACCCCAATCAGACGTAGATTTGGTCTTTTTACATAATCCCATACTTCTTGCAGGCTTTGTTCATTTCTTTTTCTTCTTTTTTCTTTTGGTTTCTCTTCTCGCTTCATTTCATTCATTTGATCCTCAATCGCTGATACTCTTTCTTCCAGTTGATCGAGTCGGTTACTGAAGCTTGTGCATTTGTCACATATTTCTCGTGTCATGGTTTTCATCTCTTTCATTTCGTTTAGGACCTTCTCTGCATTAATTACTCTAGCCATCAATTCTTCCACTTTTTTTTCAAGATTTTTAGTTTCTTTGCGCTGGGTACGTAATTCCTCCTTTAGCTCTGAGAAATTTGATGGACTGAAGACTTCTTCTCTCATCTCGTCAAAGTCATTCTCCGTCCAGCTTTGATCCGTTGCTGGCGATGAGCTGCGCTCCTTTGCCGGGGGAGATGCGCTCTTATTTTTTGAATTTCCAGCTTTTCTGCCCTGCTTTTTCCCCATCTTTGTGGTTTTATCTGCCTCTGGTCTTTGATGATGGTGATGTACTGATGGGGTTTTGGTGTAGGTGTCCTTCCTGTTTGATAGTTTTCCTTCTAACAGTCAGGACCCTCAGCCGTAGGTCTGTTGGAGATTGCTTGAGGTCCACTCCAGACCCTGTTTGCCTGGGTATCAGCAGCAGAGGCTGCAGAAGATAGAATATTTCTGAACAGCGAGTGTACCTGTCTGATTCTTGCTTTGGAAGCTTCCTCTCAGGGGTGTACTCCTCCCTGTGAGGTGTGGGGTGTCAGACTGCCCCTAGTGGGGGATGTCTCCCAGTTAGGCTACTCAGGGGTCAGGGACCCACTTGAGCAGGGAGTCTGTCCCTTCTCAGATCTCAACCTCCGTGTTGGGAGATCCACTGCTCTCTTCAAAGCTGTCAGACAGAGTCGTTTGCGTCTGCAGAGGTGTCTGCTGCGTTTGTTTAGTTTACTGTGCCCTGTCCCCAGAGGTGGAGTCTACAGAGACAGGCAGGTTTCCTTGAGCTGCTGTGAGCTCCACCCAGTTCGAGCTTCCCAGCAGCTTTGTTTACCTACTTAAGCCTCAGCAATGGCGGGCGCCCCTCCCCCAGCCTCGCTGCTGCCTTGCCGGTAGATCACAGACTGCTGCGCTAGCAATGAGGGAGGCTCGTGGGTGTGGGACCCTCCCGGCCAGGTGTGGGATATGATCTCCTGGTGTGCCTGTTGGCTTAAAGCACAGTATTGGGGTGGGAGTTACCCGATTTTCCAGGTGTTGTGTGTCTCAGTTCCCCTGGCTAGGAAAAGGGACTCCCTTCCCCCTTGCGCTTCCCAGGTGAGGCAATGCCTCGCCCTGCTCCAGCTCTCGCTGGTCGGGCTGCAGCAGCTGACCAGCACCGATCGTCCGGCACTCCCCAGTGAGATGAACCCAGTACCTCAGTTGAAAATGCAGAAATCACCGGTCTTCTGTGTCGCTCGCGCTGGGAGTTGGAGACTGGAGCTGCTCCTATTCGGCCATCTTGCTCCGCCCCTTGGATGAGCTTTAAATGCAAAGGAAGTATGTATCTACGTACAGCCTATAAGTTCTTCAGCTATGTCATAGACATTTTGTTTAGGATATGGACAACGAAGATTTGGAAAAGTCTATCAATCGAGGAGTTAACATTTGGGAAGAAAGGGAAGAAAATTTTAATAACTGGTAGAAGAAAAGAGGAGGATAAGTGAGGGAGGACATTGCTGTAACTAACATTGTTCCTTCATCTAAAAGTAGCCCAAGTAAAGAAAAATATATCGAAATTAATCCAAAAGGCTCTCACTGACTATACTCTCACTTCTGATGTTAATTTTGGCCTTCATCATCCATGACCTCTATGATTCTTCATCTTCCCAGTCAGTTGTCTTGTCCATGAGACCCTCCATCCCATCTTCCATAGCTGTCTACATATAGATTTTGTTCCAGTGAGGCCAGATTTCCTACGGCTCATTTCTCCTGTGTTACCTCCTTCCCATGGCCTCTTTGCACTCACACTCCTTTTTACTTCCTCTGTAAAACCAAATTCTACCCATTCTCCAAAACCCAGAGCAAGCCCTAGTGCAAGCCCCAGTGCAGGCTGTATTTAACTTGTGTAAAACCTCAAGGCCACACTCATAAGCAGTGATCTGCCTTTGGCCCTTCTTAGTCTTTATAATCTGTACTGTGTATTTGCCCACTTGCTTCCACTACATTAATTTCTGCATGTGTCTGAATTCTCCAACAAGATTGCATTCACAGGGGCAGGCAAACAGTAGGAATTCAATAAACATTTGAAGTTTACCTTAATTAATAAGGGTAGTCTGATTCCTGATTCATTTGTCTTTTTATGATAACATCCTACCAAGATATTTTGAGATTGCCCTCAAAAGAAAACTTTGCAAGGAAAAAAATAACGTGGAGGCTCACTTCCCAGTCTATTCAATTCAGTAATAAGCACTAACTGTGTTTACTAAATAACTGCAGACCAAGATTACAAAATCAGCTCAGTCAAAAAAAAAAAAAAAAGCAAATCATGACACACTTTATGGCAAGTGTCCTTTTCTGTTATTAATTAAATGATGATACAAGCCAATTCATGCCACGTCTCACTATTATTTTCTAAATTCTCTGCTAACAGAACCGGCTTCAGCTGAGAAAGAGAGGAATGAAGCACCTTCTGCTTCTATTTTTGTTCTTTATAACATTTTCTTCTGCATTTCCTACAGTCCGGATGATGGAAAATGAAGAAAACATGCAACTGGCTCAGGTATTGTCTTAATAAATGATATCGATGACTATTGATATGAAGCTTATTTTATTGATTCTTTTGGGACTTAAAAAGAAAACACATTCCTGCAAAAGAGTCCTGAACTTTTTTGTGAGAAGGAGCTGCTTTTCATTTGTCTAGCTCTAAGGATATCAAGAAATTGTGTTGGGGTGGGGGCTGGGCCAGGGAGGGGGAAAGGATCTGCTATAACTTTTGGCAATGGTCACAAATGAAGGGATGTTCAGTGAGAGGAGAAAGGAGAGAGCCCTGCAAGGCATGGAGATTGCTATAGAAGCATTACAAGACTACCAGGTGGACCCAGTCTACAATTTGGAGCCCTAATCCCTATTTGTATGAAAATAATACATTGCTTTACAGATTCCCTCTAAAAATCAGTTCAGTTAACTTTTTATATTTGGTTAAACCAAATAGATGTGCACAGTGGATAACCACTTATTTCTTCTAGAATTTGTTTCAAAGAAACACTAAAATGAAAGTAACAGCAAAAATATGTAAGATATGTCATCATTTAACAGATAGACGAAGCTTCATTCTCTTCTGCGGAAGTTTCTGAGCCATGTACTTTGGCTAATTCTGGGCACTCGTAAGTCAACCAAGTCTTGGAAATTGAAAGAGCAGGGTGACTTACTATTTTACTCTTTGTGTCCTTCTTTCCTCCTTCACTCCTCTCTTTCTCTCATTACTTCTTTTTCTTTCCCCCCTCTTCCTATTGCCAAAAGAAATTTTAGGCATTTTTGCTTTATCCTGAGATGGAGATTTGCTCTCCTGTAGTCTGTGTCTCTTTTTTTTTTTTTTTTTCTTATCTTTTTGGTCAGGCATATCTCAACCAGTTCTACTCTCTTGAAATAGAAGGGAATCATCTTGTTCAAAGCAAGAACAGGAGTCTCATAGATGACAAAATTCGGGAAATGCAAGCATTTTTTGGATTGACAGTGACTGGAAAACTGGACTCAAACACCCTTGAGATCATGAAGACACCCAGGTGTGGGGTGCCTGATGTGGGCCAGTATGGCTACACCCTCCCTGGGTGGAGAAAATACAACCTCACCTACAGGTAATGCTTCTGTCAGCTTATTTCCACCTAATCCAAAGGAACATAAAGATAATTTCCGAGGAACAGAATAATATTCATTCATTTGACTGAGCACTTCCTGTGTGCACAGCACATCATAGGCTCCATTTACGGTATCTTCCCAACAAACCTGTGCTATAGGCTCTGCTGCTACCGCCACCTTAAATACAGAGAAACTGAAACAAAAGTTTATTTACCATGGCTGAGGTTACACAGCTGTTACTGGCTCCAGCAGACATGCTCTCATCTCTAGCCTCTGCCACCATCATATAAGCTCTGAACAAATGCTATCATCTGACTGCAGATACTTGACAGCATGGATAAAGGGTGCTCAAGAGAAAATGGGGAGATCCTGGAACACAACCAGTTTATGTCAGAGACATGTGTGTGTGAGAGAGATAGTTGCCAAATCTCAGATGAGCCCCCCAGAGCAAAGTAAGGTGTTTCCCTCAGACATCTCAAGGAAAAGGGGGCTGGCTGACTCATCGGCAGGAAGAGGAGGCGGTATGCCCTCGATCTGAGACAGAGGCAGTCACCTTGACCACCACTCTAGAGCCTTTCTTTCATCTTACTGAGTGCTAGGACTTGAGACAAAAATGAGTTTAGCAAGATAGGGAACATAAACAAGAGAAAGATCTTTTCCTGAGCAATTCTTGTGGTTCTCATGTAAGATTCTTCATATACGGACTGGGAGCAGTGGCTCATGCCTGTAATCCCAGCACTTTGGGAGGCAGAGGTGGACAGATCACCTGAGGTCAGGAGTTTGAGACCAGCCTGGCCAACATGGCAAAACCCCATCTCTACTAAAAAATACAAAAATTAGCCGGGCGTGGTGGCTTTCATCTGTAGTCCCAGCTACTCAGGAGGCTGAGGTATGAGAATCACTTGAGCCTGGGAGGCAGAGGTTGCAGTGAGCCGAGGTCACGCCACTGCACTACACCCCGGGGGATAGAGTGAGACTCTGTCTCAAAAGAAAAAAAAAAAAAAGATTCTTAATATATGATACATGCACAAGACTAATTTCCAAAAGCCATTCCAAAAAATGATTCTCAATTCTTTTTAAGAATGTCTTTATAATACTTTCATATACAAGCCAACACGTACATGAGATTAATGCTATCGCAGGATGTGATCTTAGGGAAGTCATTTAACCTCTTTGAGCCTCCTTTGTTGAAGTGTTATAATACTACTGATTCATAGGGAAGATAAAGGAATTTAATTGTATAGTATATGTAACAGTATTTCATTTAAATAAAGTGCTATGCAACTATAAGATAACTGCACCACACCAAAGTTACTGCAGCACATTATTGATAAGCTAGAAATGTTTTTTGTAGTTATGTGTGTATATTCATGAATGAATAAACCAGAAATTGACATATTTTTGTTAATTTTTAAGAATAATAAACTATACTCCGGATATGGCACGAACTGCTGTGGATGAGGCTATACAAGAAGGTTTAGAAGTGTGGAGCAAAGTTACTCCACTACAATTCACCAAGATTTCAAAGGGGATTGCAGACATCATGATTGCCTTTAGGACTCGAGGTAAGGTTTTCAACAGAGAGCAAAGCTATTTTCATCTCTGGAGATTTGAGGAAACTGATCTTTTTTCCTCCAATAAATTGTGTCTCAGTCCATGGTCGGTGTCCTCGCTATTTTGATGGTCCCCTGGGAGTGCTTGGCCATGCCTTTCCTCCTGGTCCGGGTCTGGGTGGTGACACTCATTTTGATGAGGATGAAAACTGGACCAAGGATGGAGCAGGTGAGTCTAATTTTCTTTATGAACAAAATTTTATTATTCTAAAGAATCCCTGAAAAGAATAGTTTTGTAACTAGTTGCTTTTTAACTCTAAAGTTCCCAATGTCCCCACAATTTTCCATATTCCAAGATGACATTGATGGAAGTGTTCAATACACCCTCATAAATTTGCTAATTCTATTATGATCAGAGCATTCTTCATTACTCATACATTCATCCATACACCCATAATGTCTGAGGGGCCACTGTGTGCCTAGAACTATACAAGGTGTCCTCTGGACCCCAAAGTTGTACTGGAAAAGTGTAAGCTTTCAGAGGTTCATGATCCTGTGTGGTACACAAGGCCAGCCCACATACCTGCCATATAAGGCAGAAGATGTTTTGTGTTGTACCAGTGGTAGAAGTCATCAGTTGCTTGAGGATTGAAAGAAGACTCTAGGGAGGTGGTAATTTTGAGTTAGCAGTTAAAGGACAGTGTATGGATTCATAGCCCATAGAGGCTCTATTTCAAAGCATGAACCTCCTCTTCTAACTCTTGCCCAGCTACAAAGGAATCAGACCTTAATGCTTATATTTGACTTATTTCTTCAAACCAAGTAAGTTTATTTTTCTCAATGGGCCTGCCTAGCATTCGAGGTGTTTTACTACTGTTCTGACAAAAATATCAAACTATACTATATTAACAGGTAGCAGTGTATGCCTCAAACAAAAGAGCAAGCTCAGTAGATTTTTGGGCCCCCCATTCTTTTTTTCTGTCATTGGCAATAGTCACCTTGGGTCTGGTGTCTAGCTTCCAGAGTCATAGGAAAGCACAGGTTATAGTGGTCCTGATGGATAGTATACAAGGATACAGGTCATTCCTGACCATGTATCTCCAGATAATCGGTCTAGGTCAGCTTTGCACTTTCTGTGAAACTGAAAGCCTGTGACACAAAATGGTCCATGGCTACTCACTGCTCAGTCAGAACAGGTGATGCAACTGTTCTTCCAAGTGCCAGTGAAAAGGGCGAAAGTCAGTACTGGCTGAGGTTCAGGCAGCAGCATGCAAAATCCGGGATTGGCTGCTGCCATTGCCACATGACTTACCATCACAAGCAGACAAGAAATTGAAGGAGGTAAGATAACATTGTCACCCAAGCAAGAGAGGAGAGGAATGAACCAAGTCTGTTGTGTATCTTCTGCTGAGACATGTTTCAATATTTGTTTGGTACTAGTCTGAAGACACTGCGGAAATGTTTCATCAAACAGTTATAGGAAATATCCTAGCACTTGCCAAAATCAGAATGATTCCCCTTGCTCAGCCAGGCTTTACTTTCATATCTAGAGGCAGAAATCAAAGATTTCACTATCCTTTTGTCTCTTAAATCCAATACTAAGTAGCAGTTACTCTTACCCATACTGCTTTAAGCCCTCTGCCAAGGGGGATGTGTGGGGTAAGTTATTTTTTTTTTAAGTCCAATGTATCTGGGTTCCACATTGGTAAGGCTTGTTTGAGCAAGGCGGGAGATAAATACAGTCCTCAACCAAGTTCTGGGTGGGCAACTAGGCAGCAGTTCCAAAAAGGATTGTCTTCTGACTACTTTATTACATTCACTCAGAGTAGAAATTGTGGGCCCTCTGTGATCCAATTGTATAACTCTTAGTTCACTGACATTAAAGGGGAAAATATCTTCTTGTTCTCCAATGGAAACAAAAAACATCAAGCAAACATAATCTCCAATAAAATTGTAATTTTAAAAATAGGAAATTCAGCAATAGCCTATATGATCACCTCTTTCATTGCAATTTGGAGGCTCTGTTCTACGAAAGGGTGGCAAAAGTCTTGGTGTAACTTGCTTAAGAGCAACAGACACAGCATCTGCCAATGACGCCATTAGGCTGCTTCCTCAGGGTCATTGCATGGGGATGTCAGAGGACTTTAAGCACATACAGAGATTTTGATTTTCCTGAGAGTCTCTCAAAGCAAAGCCAGTGCCAAGCTTATTGTGAGTGTGTGTGTGGCAGACACGTGTGTACCAAACAACTAAACAGGCCTTGCAGACTGCTACAGATGCTGCTACAGTGTTGGGGAGAAGAAAAAGCAAGTTTGTAGCTTGGCAGACACTGGTTCCTTTCAGGGCTTCCCATTTACCAGCTGAGGGACCTGGGGCAAGTCAAGTAATTTTCTTACTCTCTATTTCTTTGCATGTAAAATAATAATGATGCTCTTCTTTTAGGAGGGTGAAATAAATTACCCTTGCCCTAACTAGGTTAGTAAAGGTGAAAACACCTTTCAGAGGTTGTCCATAGTGAACACTCAGAAATGCTTGACATTAAAGATTCTGTTGACAATTATTAGTATCGATGATGATAATGAAAACTAGGGTGGAATTACATTCTAGATATAAGAAAAAATATTTACAAAGTTATGAATGTATAATGCACAAATTTATCTATTTAGTCACGTCTCCATGAGACAGAGAGTTTTGTCATCTTTTTCCTACAGTGTCATATGGCTGGTAACAGTGTTGGCACATGAGAAATACTCTACAAATCATTGGTAAATAAAGTCACTCAACGATCATTTATTGAACATCCACTATGACTCAGGCTCTGTCATAGAAATGAAATATACCCTAGTATAAAAGACACAGAAGCTGCCCTGAAGGGGTTACAGTCTAAGGGACACGCAGACAATTAAATGGCAACTAAAATCAGCAGTATCAGTACTGAGATAAAGGAAACTATGGCAAAGTAATAGGTCCACACAGAAGAAATTCCAATCCAGACCCACAGGTCAGCAAAGGAAGCTATGTCAAACCTGAGAACTGGAGGCTCAACAGGAACTAAGAAGACAAAGTAGGGTAAAGAGGGTGAATAGGAGTTTTCTGAACAGAATAGGTCTATCCAGCATAAGGAATGGATTTGTAGAAGACAAGGCTAAAATGGCAAATAGGATTCAGATTGCAGAGGGTCTTGAAAGCCAGAATAAAGGTCTGGACTTCATTTAAAGAACCTGAGTTTGAATTACTTTTCCCAATATTCATTTTTCCAGTTCCTTGTCCAAAAGCACACACAGTGACATAGCCAGCCAGGCAAGGGGCAGCAGCAAAGACAAGAGCAGAGAAGTGTCAAAGACCATGACATAATTCTTTGCCCTTTTATGTTTGCTTAGTGAAAACATAACTTGGCAAGTTTCCATCAGGGAAGCTGAGGCTTCCCTTAGGCTCCATACACTTAGTTGCAAATCGAGGGATGGACTTTTTTTGTTTGTTTGTTTGTTTTATTTATTTATTTATCATTTATTTATTATGTATTTAGTTTTTGAGACCAGGTCTAACTCTGTCGCCCAGGCTGGAGTGCAGTGGAACAATCTCAGCTCGCTGCAACCTATGCCTCTCGGACTCAAGCAATTCTCCTACCTCAGCCTCCCAAATAGCTGGGACCACAGGCACAGGCCACCTCACCCAGCTACTTTTTTTTTTTTTTTCTTTAGTAGAGATGGGGTTTCTCCTTTTTGCCCAGGCTGCTCTTGAACCCCTGAGCTCAAGGTATCCACCCACCTTGGCCTCCCAAAGTGCTGGGATTAGAGGAGTGAACCACCATGCCAGGCCCAAGGGAGCGGTCTTCTATACTTAGAGCCTTACAGACTAGTGGGAGAGGCAGACAAAGACAAAGGCAATTCTAACATGCCTAGTAAGCCTTCTGGAAAAGTCACGATGGTCATG
Source organism: Macaca mulatta (assembly GCF_049350105.2). Taxonomy (NCBI): domain Eukaryota; kingdom Metazoa; phylum Chordata; class Mammalia; order Primates; family Cercopithecidae; genus Macaca; species Macaca mulatta. Next base: position 103,570,247 of record NC_133419.1, on the reverse strand, counting down.
TCTAGGAAGCACATCTAACCATTTTTTCATTCAGACAACACCTGGACATCCACTCATCATTATTAAGCAGTCACAGTCTCTAGGTATAAAAGATAATTAAGACATGGTTCCTGTACCCAGGGTGACAGAAATAAACAATACAGCCCTTACGGGCTATGACAGAATCAAGTGCTGAGTCTGTGGAAGCCGGAGCCGTGCATTTAACTCAACCTGGATAAGAGCAGGAGGGATAAGGGTTACATGAAGGAAATGACTTTAGAGGGAAGTCCTGGGGAATAAATAGGGTAGTTAAGCCAAGAGAAAGTAGAAGAGATATATTCTTAGCAAAGAGATGAAGGTATGAAGACGTAGAGATTAGAAAGAACCTGGCACAGAAGAAAAATGCCAGCGATTTAATATAGTTAGCTCGTGGAATACGAAAATAAAATATGAGGCTGAAAAAAGGCAGGGACTAGACTGTGGAGGGTCATGTGAAGGTGTTTGGACTTTATCCTATAGCCAAAATGGAACCTCTGAAGAATAAAAGTAGGAGCAACATGATCACATATAGTATAGTCTAGCAACAACCCCAAACTGGTGACTTCTATTTTTAAAAAAATATTATCCATTTCTGAGACACCAGTTTCAAGCCTTACCCTAGGCTATATTTTTCCATGATGTGACTAATACCAATTAAAGTCATGTGCCATTTAATCATATTTCAGTCAACTATGGACTATGTATGTGACAGTGGTCCCATTCGATTATGATGGAGCTGAAAATTTCCTGACACCTAGTGATGTCATAGCACAACACATTACTCACATGTTTGTGGTGATGCTGATATGAACAAACCTACTGTACTGCCAGTCATATAAAAGTTCAGCACATACAATTGTGTGAAGTACATAATACTTGATATTAAACAACCATGTTACTGGTTTATGTATTTAATGTACTATACCTTTTCTGGTTATTTTAGAATATACTCCTACTTGTAAAAAAAAAAAAAAAGAAAGAGAGAGAGAGAGAAAGAAAAAGAAAGAAAGAAAGAAAGAAAGAAAGAAAGAAAGAAAGAAGGAAGGAAGGAAGGAAGGAAGGAAGGAAGGAAGGAAGGAAGGAAGGAAGGAAGGAAGGAAGGAAGAGAAGAAAGGAAGAAAAAAAAAACAGGTAACTGTAAAACAGCCTCAGGTAGGCCCTTCAGGAGGGCTTCCAGAAGAAGTCATTGTTACCATAGGAGATGACAGCTCCATGCATGTTATTGTCCCTGAGGACTTTCCAGTGGGACAAGATATGGAGGTGGAAGACAGTAATACAGATGATCCTGATTGAAGGAAGGAAATATTTTTGTAGAGCTATACAACAAGTTTGTGTTTTAAGCTAAGTCACAAAAATGTCCAAAATTTTAAAAATGTAAAAGTTTAGGCCGGAGGTGGTGGCTCACACCTGTAATCCCAGCAGTTTGAAAGACCAAGCTGGAGGATTGCTTTAGCCCAGGAGTTCAAGATCAGCGTGGGCAACACAGTGAGACCCCCATCTCTACAAAAACAAATAAGAAAATTAGCTGGACATGGTGGCATGCACCTGTAGTCCCGGCTGCTCAGGAGGCTGAGGCAGGAGGAGTGCCTGAGCCTAGGAGTTTGAGGCTGCAGTGAGCTATGATCACACCACTCCAGCCTGGGCAACAGAGCAAGACCCTGCCTCAAAAAAAAAAATTACAAAGTAAAAAAGTTACAGTAAGCAAAGGTTATTATTGAAGAAAAAAAATTTTTTTAATTTGGTGTAGCTTAAGTGTCCAGTGTTTATACAGTCTACATAATGCCCTAGGCTTTCACATTCACTCACCACTCACTCACTCACTGACTCACCCAGAGCAACTTCCAGTCCTGCAAGCTCCATTCATGGTAAGTGTCCTACATAGCTGTACTATTTTTTTTAATCTTTTATACCATATTTTTACTGTACCTTCCTCATATTCAGATATGTTTAGATAGACAAATACTTCCCATTGCGCTAAATAATTGCTTACCATTGTGCTAGGATTACCTATAATATTCAGTAAAGTAATGTGCAATACAGGTTTGTAACCTGGGAGCAAGAGGCTATACCATGTAACCTTGGTGTGTAGTGCGCTGTGCCATCTAGGTTTGTGTAAGTGCACCTATAATGTTTGCACAATGATGCATTTCTCAGAACATATCCCCGTCATTAAGCAACACATGACTTTATTAGTATTGAAATATTTCCCAGATAAATGGTGGTACATATGAGAATTATCTGCTATATAGCAAGCCTTTATTTCATTCCCCTTAGTTACTTTCCAATCTTAGATGCAACCATTCTCTTTTTGATTAAGTCATGTGCTCGTGTTTTCCCTGTTGTTATCAAGGATTCAACTTGTTTCTTGTGGCTGCTCATGAATTTGGTCATGCACTGGGGCTGTCTCACTCCAATGATCAAACAGCCTTGATGTTCCCAAATTATGTCTCCCTGGATCCCAGAAAATACCCACTTTCTCAGGATGATATCAATGGAATCCAATCCATCTATGGTGAGCAAAATTATAAATCTCAATATATGTGAACTAAATAGGAAGCTTTGCAGAAAGGAAGTTAAGAAAATAACTTCTTGAAATATTATCATGAAGCAAATATCCACTTACGTAAGACCCTTGTGTAGGCATATTTCTTCATACCCTCTTAATTCATTGTGGTATTTTTTTTCTCATCAAAGGAGGTCTGCCTAAGGTACCTGCTAAGCCAAAGGAACCCACTATATCCCATGCCTGTGACCCTGACTTGACTTTTGATGCTATCACCACTTTCCGCAGAGAAGTAATGTTCTTTAAAGGCAGGTAAACTCATTTCCCTAAACACCTCAACTTCCTATGAAGATTTTTCTTTTCAAGGGATTTGAGGATAATGAGGTAGTCACAGAGCTAGTGAAAATGTGTGCCTTTTATCTTCATTTTATAACTGAACATACTGTTTGAATGCTTTACCATATGCGTGTGTCTTGTAGTTGTTGGATAAATTTTTTAAAGTCTTTAAGGAATTTTAAAAATTGCCATTGCATAAGAAGGGGAAATAGAGTCTACTTTCAGGGACTTCTTGGCCAGAAGAGTCCACCAATCCCAGTGGCCTACTGCAGCCAACTTACACTTCATTACAGGAGCCTATTGTTACATTTTCAGGAATTTTGCAAACCAGTTCACATCACATAGGCAGCTTGAAACTGGCCATGGTTGGAGTATTTACGTCTGAAAATCAGCAAATGATTAAAGTCATGTCTTCTTCCCACCTGGAGAGCCAGTTGTTAAATACGGGTCAGCACCTTACTGAACATTTCTTAAAGTTGCATCAATAAAGTGTTAGCTGTAGTGGGAAATCCCTTCTCTCACTAAAATTTATTGAACTTAAGTTGCAGCATGATGTGTCAGTTATGTAGACCATGACCATATTTTTATAGCAAAATATCAAGACATACACCATTGACAAAGATACAGGGGCAAAAGGAAAGAATATTTGAAATTGGACTCCTTTCACCCATGAATGTATCATGTTACGATCCATGCTATCACCACCATTCTCTGATCAGCAGAAGCCGAGAGGCTACCCATCATGAATGTCAGAGAGGAGTGGCGTGTATGTGGAGGAAAATGGAATATAAGGACTTTTAACGTCTCATTCATAGACTCGGAATTTTGCAGCCAGAAGGGAAATACTGAGGAAGTGTTTTGGCTCATCAATGATTACATTTCTTCATTCCAGCAAGCATCTGCTTCAAAAAGTTCTCCTTAGGAATGCTTGGTGTTGGCTTAGAATGTTGGGTGTTGCTGCTTTGGCAAAAACAAAACCATTGTGCATTCGGAACTCAGAATAAGAATTCCATGAAGAGTTTGCCACTCTACGGACCCAAGAGAGTGGGCACAAAGGCATGTCCTGAACTTGGGAGTCCCAAACTGAACTGAACTCACAACCACCTAAATTTGCTGAGGAAAATTATGCTAATTATCTCAGTTATTTGAGGAAGATACCAACCAATTAGATAAAAGGCAAGCCTAAGATTGCAAAGTTTTCATTGATATGGAAATAGGCTGCATGGGTAAAGTGTTTTTTGTTTAACACAGGCACCTATGGAGGATCTATTATGATATCACAGATGTTGAGTTTGAATTAATTGCTTCATTCTGGCCATCTCTGCCAGCTGATCTGCAAGCTGCATATGAGAACCCCAGAGATAAGATTCTGGTTTTCAAAGGTAACCTTGCCCATCCTGATTCCTCTTCTCCCTCTGGCTGCCTGAACTAACCAATGGGTATTTTGGTGTAAGAAATAAAATCTTCATGCCTGAGCCAACGTGTAGGGCTTTTGCCCTCATCTTAGGTTCCTGTCATAAAGAATATAACAAACTAGGATTCTCTGTGGCTGTGAAGATAAACACAATCTTAGCTGCACAGGGACTAAAATAAACCTGTGTGATAAGAACTAAAAAAGTCTCTTTTTCTGCCAAATAAAGGTAATTAATCTCTCTTTAATGTTCACTTTCTGCTAAAGTTGCCAGATTTGGCAAATAAAAATATAGGACACTATAAATTTCAGATAAACAACAAATAATTTTTTGGTGTATGTATATATCCCTTAAAATATTTTGTATTTATTTATACCCAAAGTTAGTCACTGTTCACTTGAAATTCAAATTTAACTGATTTGCATCAATATTGATAAATGTCATCCACTGCCTTCATTATTCACTTTAAGAACACTATGGGCTGGGTGTGGCGACTCATGCCTGTAACCCCAGCACTTTGAGAGGCTGAGGCGGGTGGATCGCTTGAGCCCAGGAGTTCAAGACGAGACTGAGAATCATGGTGAAACCCCATCCTACAAACCCCATCTCTACTTTAATTTGAAATTCAAATTAACTATTTAATCTAGCAACCCAACTTTTTATATGATGTTATCAGATTACTAGCCTTTGAGAGCACTTGGAGGCTGAAACTTAGGAGAACATGTCCAAACATACTTCATTTTAAAAATTTCAATTGACACATAATAATTGTACATATTTATGGGGTACAATATATTATTTTAATACATATATGCATTGCTTAGTTGATTGTTTTGACAGAGTTAGCCAATTAAAAGCAATCAATACAATGAAACCAATTGACAAAGGTATACATACTATTGACTTTTACCGGTATATTTATTTGTGTAATATAATGTGAGCAGCTAAAGACAGTAGTAAGAATGAATGTGGACATAAGATTATTAAATCTCTAAGCACTGAAGCTAAAAGGAACTAGGCATCTAATTATTTTTACATTTCTTAAGTTATCTATTTCTCCCTCTAGAAAATAAATAATCACTCTCTCTCTTAATAGATGAAAACTTCTGGATGATCAGAGGATATGCTGTCTTGCCAGATTATCCCAAATCCATTCATACATTAGGTTTTCCAGGACGTGTGAAGAAAGTAGATGCAGCCGTCTGTGATAAGACCACAAGAAAAACCTACTTCTTTGTGGGCATTTGGTGCTGGAGGTAAGTTTATAGACGATTGACTCTTTGTTTTATTATGGAAAAAAATATTCACAGTAGCATCACTTTGACACAGACAAAAATAAAATGAATCCATAATACTTTCTATTATTTATTTATTTATTTTTTGAGATAGAGTCTTGCCCTGTCTCCCAGGCTAGAGTGCAGTGCTGCAATCTCTGCTCACTGCAGCCTCAACCTCCCGCATTCAAGCGATCCTGCTGCCTCAGCACCCCCCAAGTAACTGGGTCTACAGGCATGTGCCACCACACCTGGCTAATTTTTGTACTTTTTGTAGAGATGGGGTTTCATCATGATTCTCAGTCTGGTCTCGAACTCCTGGGCTCAAGCAATCAACCCGCCTCGGCCTCTCAGAATGCTGGGATTACAGGCATGGGTCGCCACGCCCAGCCTATAGTCTTCTTAAAGTGAATAATGAAGGCAGAGAATGACATTTATCAAGCCGAAAGAGATCTCAATGAGTCTAATGACTTTCCTTCAACTTAAAAACTAAAGATAAGATAAAATAAAAAGTTGATGACCCCAACCAAATTGCCAATGACACAAACATATCTAGTGAAAATTTTTGAACGCTCCAAGCTCAGCCTTCAATCTGATGTAACAATTCCTCTGAATAGCATCAATCTAACAAATGTTGTGGCCTTTTTCCCTGATCATTTCTTGTTTGGAAGATTCTATAAGTGATTCAACCAAACATAATCTTTACTATATTTTTATTATAGATCCAATTAGTTTTCCTCTACTAGGCCTATGTATTCCCCACATCCCTGCTTGACTCTAAGTTGAGCAGTAGACAAATTAAGCTCCCCAAACCAAAGATCCTCTGGTATCCTTTCATATCCTTATATGCAGGTTTGATGAAATGACCCAAACCATGGACAAAGGGTTCCCGCAGAGGGTGGTAAAACACTTTCCTGGAATCAGTATCCGTGTTGATGCTGCTTTCCAGTACAAAGGTAAGCAAGGATGTCTCACTTATTGGGATACTTGTGAGACTGTGTTGACTGTGAAAAAAGACAGCACAAAAACTTAAATGTTTCTATTTTAATGCAATTTTGCTACTCTTAAGTATATACAATAATAAACATTAACCTGACAAGCATTATGACAAACTGAATTTATAAATCCTGAATTATACTCTCTGTTATACCATCTCAAATCTAGGTAAAAAGTACCAAATCCATTTTACTCATCATTGATAAGTAAAGATACCCCCTAAAGTATACAAAGTAAGCACATGAACAAAACAATGATTCTCAAACTTTAATGTATGTAGCTTAATGTACATAAGGGGTTTGTGTGTGAAACAAAGTATTTGAGGCAGAATTGTGAGTGATACCTAGGAACCTGTAGTTTTAAAAGAACCTCAGGCAATGTAATGCATACAATCCAGCAACTCTATCATCAAAGACAATGACCTAGACCTAGACTGTGGAGTAATCAGATGTCTAGAAATATTTTTGAGTGACACGATCTATTACTACAATGAAACTAACACAGAACCTCGTAACCTAAAGCAGAGCAAAGTAGAACAGCTCTAAGAAAACGAGGATATAGAGACCAAGGCCACATCCACAGGGGCCTTCTCCCCTTCACTGAGACACTTTGTTGAAGCCTAGTTTGAGAACCTCTGGCATAGACTGCAGTCTGGCTAGAAAGGTAAAAAGTCCCTTTAAACTCACACTTTATAACATTGACTTCCTCCTTAGGGAAATAAAAACGATAGGATTTCCCACATGACAGTAGAAAACTAAAATGTATGTATGTGATTCCACAAATGTCTTTGCTCTCCATAACGTTATTTTTTTCCAAGTTTATAAAATTTAAAAGTATGGAAGTATTACATAGTTATGAAAGATAACTAATCCTGATTCTCTGTCTCTAGGATTCTTCTATTTCAGCCGTGGATCAAAGCAATTTCAATATGACATTAAGACAAAGAATATTACCCGAATCATGAGAACTAATACTTGGTTTCAATGCAAAGAACCATTAAACTCATCATTTGGTTTTGATATCAACAAGGAAAAAGCACATTCAGGAGGCGTAAAGATATCGCATCATAAGAGTTTAAGCTTGTTTATTTTAAGTATTGTTCATGTGCTGAAAAACACTTCTATTGATCAATAAATTCATAGACCTAAAATAAACCTCAACAGGTCTTTTAATATAAATTCTGCTTCAAAATAGAATAGAACCATTCTTTAACAAGTTGCTAGTCCTAGTTCTAAATATCCAAATTCAATAGCCATTTTGAGCTGCCTGATTCTTTTAATAGGAAGTTATTATGTAGAAACAAAAATCTGTGACTGTACCTTAAGCCTATTTCATGCTTTGTGGACTTGGAGAAGACATGTCTTACAACTAAATACTAAAACATTTATTAAACCAATCTTTAGCATTCTATTTTGTCTGGACCTTTGGAGTTTAAGAGCCCCAATAAACTATAGTCCTCATCCCTATGCATGTTCTGAATCCATCAATCAAATAAGTTACTCCACCTCCCAAAGAGAAGGGTGACAGCCTGGATAGATGCAGGATGAGTTACGTTAGAGGTGATTCTCTGACAAGTAAGGAACTAGCAGAAGTAGGAGAGAAGTGTTCCCATAGCCTGACAAACATTGACCAATGCAGTTAAACATTCCTTAGGGAATACAAAATTAAGTTTTCTACACACTGATTTCAGCCACAACAGACACATGAAAAAATGCTCATCATCACTGGCCATCAGAGAAATGCAAATCAAAACCACAATGAGATACCATCTCACACCAGTTAGAATGGTGATCATTAAAAAGTCAGGAAACAACAGGTGCTGGAGAGGATGTGGAGAAATAGGAACACTTTTACACTGTTGGTGGGATTGTAAACTAGTTCAACCATTATGGAAAACAGTATGGCGATTCCTCAAGGATCTAGAACTAGATGTACCATATGACCCAGCCATCCCATTACTGGGTATATACCCAAAGGATTATAAATCATGCTGCTATAAAGACACATGAACACGTATGTTTATTGCAGCACTATTCACAATAGCAAAGACTTGGAATCAACCCAAATGTCCATCAGTGACAGACTGGATTAAGAAAATGTGGCACATATACACCATGGAATACTATGCAGCCATAAAAAAGGATGAGTTTGTGTCCTTTGTAGGGACATGGATGCAGCTGGAAACCATCATTCTTAGCAAACTATCACAAGCACAGAAAACCAAACACCGCATGTTCTCACTCATAGGTGGGAACTGAACAATGAGATCACTTGGACTCGGGAAGGGGAACATCACACACCGGGGCCTATCATGGGGAGGGGGGAGGGATTGCATTGGGAGTTATACCTGATGTAAATGACGAGTTGATGGGTGCTGACGAGTTGATGGGTGCAGCACAGCAACATAGCACAAGTATACATATGTAACAAACCTGCACGTCATGCACATGTACCCTAGAACTTAAAGTATAATAATAATAAAAAATAAACAACAACAACAAAAAGAAATGTGGGGATTTTCATCCTGTGTCTGTGGTATATGTGCATCATCTGAGCCTATGGGTAGGAAGTTTCTGTACTCTTTGTTCCATCATGGATTTGTTGACTTCCTAAATGCTTATGGCTTGATTTTATCTTTATACCCTCAAAGTTAAGTGCTTAGCAAAGTTCTTAATACAATTTTTGACCCAGAAAATGGGAGATTGTCAGTTGAACTTGCTTCTGATGAGGTGATATATTGAGCATATGTCAACTGATAGAAAATAGGCATAGAAAATCACACAAATTACTACAGTTGGTCCCCACTTCCCTGGAGCTCAGTGTTTCCAGTTTCCTAAAAGAAGGGGTGTGTAAAAGAGTTATTGTATGTTTGAAATACAAATTTTAAGAAGTACAGCTTAACACTCAGCAAGTAGTAGATAGTAGTCTTTGTGAAAAAAAAAATAGTGTTGGAATAATCGAATATCCATATGCATGAAAAAAGAATGTTGACCCCTACCTCACACTATTCACAAAAATTAATAAAAATGGGCCACAGACCTCTAAATATAAGAAATAAAATTATAAAACCTGCAAAAAAAATTTTTTTTAATTCTGGGACTTTGGACTAAGCAAAGATTTCTTAGGTAGAACATAAAAACTATTGACCATTAAAAAATCAATGAATTAAACTTTAACATTTAAAACCTTTGCTTTCAAAAAACAATATTAAAAGAATAAAAAGTTGGCTGGGCACAGTGGCTCATGCCTGTAATCCCAGCACTTTGGGAGGTCAAGACAGGAGGATTGCATTAGGCCAGAAGTTCAAGACTAGCCTAGCCAACATAGCAAGACCCTATCGCTATATAAAATAAATAATTAAATAAATTTTTTTTTCCAGGCGTGGTGGCTCACACCTGTAATCCCAGCACTTTGGGAGGCTGAGTTGGGCAGATCACGAGGTCAGGAGATTGAGACCATCCTGGCTAACATGGTGAAACCCTGTCTCTACTAAAAATATGAAAATTAACTGGGCTTGGTGACGCGCACCTGTAGTCCCAGTGCTCGGGAGGCTGAGGCAGGAGAATCGCTTGAACCAGGGAGGTGGAGGTTGTAGTGAGCTGAGATTGTGCCACTGCATTCCAGCCTGGTGACAGAGTGAGACTCCATCTCAAAAAAAACAAAAAAAACAAAAACTGCTGGACTGAGCACAGTGGCTCACGCCTGTAATCCTAGCACTTTGGGAAGCTGAGGCAGGTGAATCACAAGGTCAGGAGTTCAAGACCAGCCTGGCCAAGATGGTGAAACCCTGTGTCTACTAACAATGCAAAAAATAATTAGCAAGGTGTGGTGGCGGGCACCTGTAATCCCAGCTACTTGGGAGGCTGAGGCAGGAGAATCACTTGAACCCAGGGGGCAGAGGTTGCAGTCAGCTGAGATCACACCACTGCACTACAGCCTGGGCAACAGAGTGAGACTCAGTCTAAAAAAAAAAAAAATTAAAAGGATCAAAAGTCAAGCTATACACTGGGGAAAAAATATTTTCAAAACATATATCTGATAAAGGACTTGTATCTTAAATATATAAAGAATTCTTACAACTCAAAAATAAGACAAACAGCTCATTCTTTTTTTTTTTTTTTTTTTTTTTTTTTGAGACAGGGTCTCACTCTGTTGCCCAGGTTGGAGTGCAGTGGTGCAATCTCAGCTCACTGCAACCTCTGCCTCCTGGGCTCAAGCAATTCTCCCACCTCAGCCTCCTAAGTAGCTGGAATTACAGGAACACACCACCATGCCAGGTTAGTTTTTCTGTTTTTCACAGAGATGGCATTTCGCCATGTTGCCCAGGCTGGGAACTCCTGGACTCAAGTGATCCGCCCACCTCAGCCTCCAAAGTGCTGGGGTTACAAGCACGAGGCACCACCCCGTCATCCCCTCAATTTTTTTAAAAAAAATTAATGAATGTTTATATTTTAAATTATTTATTTATTTATTTTTGAGAAAAAGTCTTGTTCTGTCGCCCAGGCTGGAGAGTAGTGGTGCGATCTTGGCTCACTGCAACCTTCACCTCCCAGGTTCAAGCGATTCTGCCGTCTCAGCCTCCCCAGTAGCTGGGATTACAGCACCTGCCACCGCGCCCAGCTAATTTTTGTATTTTTAGTAGAGACCAAGTTTCACCATGTTGGCCAGGCTGGTCTCGAACTCCTGACCTCAAGTGATGCACCCACCTTGGCCTCCCAAAGTGCTGGGATTACAGGCGTGAGCCACTGCGCCCCGCCTTATTTATTTATTTTGAGACACAGTCTCACTCTGCCTCCCAGGCTGGAGTGCAGTGGCGCCATCTCTGCTCACTGCAACCTCCACCTCCCAGGTTCAAGTGATTCTCATGCCTCAGCCTCCTGACCAGCTGGGATTACAGGTGTATACCACTACACCTAATTTTTGTATTTTTAGTGGAGATGGGGTTTTGCCATATTGGCCAGGCTGGTCTCAAACTCCTGACCTCAAGTGATCCACTCCTCTAGGCCTCCCAAAGTGCTGGGACCAAAGGCATGAGACACCGCACACAACCTCAAATTTTTTTTAATGCCCAAAATATTCACCATATGAGTAGTAAATAAGTACATGAAAAGATTTTTCTCTTTTTTTTTTTTTTTTTTGGAGATGGAGTCTCTCTCTGTCGCCCAGGCTGGAATGCAGTGGTGCGATCTCAGCTCACTGCAACCTCTGCCTCCCAGGTTCAAGCAATTCTCCTGCCTCAGCCTTCCAAGTAGCTGGGACTACAGGTGCGTGCCACCACGCCCAGCTAATTTTTGTATTTTTAGTAGAGACAGAGTTTTCACTATGTTGGTCAAGATGGTCTCCATCTCTTGACCTTGTGATCCGCCCACCTCAGCCTCCCAAAGTGCTGGGATTACAGGTGTGAGCCACCGCACCCAGCAAGATTTTTCAATATCATTAGTCATTAGGTAAATGCTAAACCACAAGGAGATACTACTGAATACCCAGTAAAATGGTGACCATTCAATGGAGAAAGAAACATGCCCTGTTAACATATTCTCAATGTTTGCTTTCAAAGGTGTGTTGCTGTCACTCTTCCATTCACTGAAATAAATAGTCTATGATGCATTTTAAAATAAGTAAATAAATAAATAAGATGGTTAACATTTAAAAGCTGGCCAGGCGTGGTTGCTCATACCTGTAATTCCAGCACTTTGGGAGGCCGAGGTGGGTGGATTGCTTGAGGCTGGGAGTTGGAGACCAACCTGAGCAACATGGTGAAAAACCCGTGTCTACTGAAAACACAAAAAATTAGCCAGGCGTGGTGGCATGCACCTGTAATCCCAGCTACTTGGAAGGCTGGGGCAGAAGAATCGCTTGAACCCAGGAGGTGGATGTTGCAGTGAGCCGAGATCATGCCACTGCAAGTTTAACAAGTGAAAGAGAGAAAGAAAGCTCTCTGCCACAAAAAAGGGGTCCCAAAAAAGGCTTGCCATTTCCCAGTTGAATACAGAGACTTATAAGAAACCAGTGAGGGCTGGGTGTCTCATTTGCATAAGGAGCAAATTTCTGGTCACTCCACCCAGTCCTCCTAGTGCGCATGCGGGCCCTTAGTTTGAGTTACTCCATATTGGCTTTGTTTCCCTTACTGCGCATGTGTCAAAGGATGGAATTTTCCATTACAGATATGTCTGGGCAAGTCTCCTGTGTAGACTTTCTTACCTATGCGGCTGTGGGCATATCTTAGGCAAGGCCGCCTCCTTTTCAGTGCTTGCAGGCTGTTGTTTTGTTTGAAAGACATTAGTGGAGGATCTACCCTGACTGACTGCCTTACTGCTTTCTTCCTTCCTCACTCAGTTTGGCAATTTATTATAAAATTAAACCCAGACTTACCATGTGACCCAACGATCCTACTCTAAATGTTTACCCAAGAAGAATGAAAACCTGCCCAAATAAGTATTTGCACATAAATGTTCATGAAAGTTTTATTTATGATAGCTCAAATCTAGAAACAACCCAAATATCTATCGATTGACGAATGGACAAACTGGAATGTCCATACTCAGCAACAAAAAGGAAGAAATGACTGACACATGAAACAATATGGATGAATCCCAAAAGCAATATGGAAAGTGAATGAAACCAGACACAAAAGACTTCATGATATATGATTCCATTTATACGAAAAATTAGAGGAGACAAAACTATTGTAACAGAAAGCAGGTCACTGATTGCCAGAGGTAGCAAGTGGCAGGAGGGATTGACTACAAACGATCATGAGTAAACTTTCTGGGGTGATAGAAATGTTCTGTATCATGACTGTTGCAGTGGTGACACTATTGTATGTACATTAAGGCTGTGCAGATAAAATTAGTGAATTGTATATGTTAACTCTACTTCAATAAAGTGGATTTTTAAAAGTAGTGTGACTTACTACTTAACATGTAGTAGATTCTCAAATGTTGGTCAAGCTTGTTTTCTTTCCTTGTACCTATTCTTGTTCTGTAGCACAAATACCTGTGATACTACACTTAGGAGAGCACCAGAAATTGCACTCATGTTTGCTTATGGGCAGTTACTTTTTCCGGGATATATATTCTTAAAAACTGACTTGTAGGAGAGGACAAGATACAACTATAAAAATAATCCTATTTCAAATTCAGTGGAAAATCTGAAAACACAGTTTTCAAAGCATATGTTGAATATTAGAATTATATTAATGATTTATAACTCAAAAGTAAGGTGATATCACTCATCCTTTGAGATTTAAATAAACTTGACATCCAAAATCATATGGGGATTCTAATGCTCCTCATCAAACAATTAGGGGAAAAAATCTTATCAACATCCTTTGGCAAACCCACCTCCAAAATCATCTCCCCACAGTGACCTCCCCACAGATCCCAATCTTCTGCTGTTCTGTCTGACCCCTCCCTTCTCTGACCTCTGTGAGGAACTCAAGTTCCTGTTTCTTCATCTTTCTTTTTAAATGTAAACTAGTTATGTAAACATGTTTATCGTCTCCTTTAGACGTATCATGACAGCCTCCCATTCCTTGGAAAAACAGTTTATCAAGGTTATCTTTTCTCCTTGGAGGCTGAGTAAGAGTATGAGCTTTCAACCCAGATTAGTTAGGCTCATTGAGCACTTCCTCTACTTATTCGCTATGGAACCTGGGGCAAGTTCCTTCTCTGGGCCACAGTTTCTCTATTTGTTAAATGAGAATGCTAACAGATCCAAGCTCATAGCCTGAACAATTGGCAACTGGTCACATGTGGCACTTACAATAAGTACTTGATGTAGTTAATGTGCGGTAAATGTGAGCCATCATTATTATAATTATATATGTTATGCAATTTATTCTTAAGTAAAAACAATTGGAAAAACTAGAAATTAAGCTCAGAGTTTCTCAAAACTGAAATAAAATATGGGTCAGTTCTCTCTGTCCTATATCATACACTTACAGAAACAGATTAGCTGGAAAAACAAACACAATTGACACTTGCCTTATCCCTTCTGGTTCTCTCAAGAGCCTGCGATTAGGTCTCAAAAGAAAGAAACAGCTTTGAAAACAAGCATGAACAAGACAGTGCTAGCAATAGATATTCATTTTGGAAATTTGGAAAGCTGAGGTGGAAAAGAAATGAATTCACACACAAAGAATGTATTTGAATCTCTTCTTGCCTGAGGACAAAGAGAGAAACTCATTACAGTCTTCATATTATTTATCATGGGTGGATTCTCCTAAAGAAAAAGGAATCAAAATGTGGGATTTGGTGACCTGAAAATATGTCATAGGCTTTACCTGAAATGAATCATTTTTCCCAGAAAATAACAAGATTTTTGTTGTTGTTGTTGTTCTTGAAGTTATTTGAAACACATGACATATTTTCAAGTTGAAATTCAGTGCTTTGTTTGTGTTTGAGTATAAAGAATCTCAAAGAGGAAGCTCAGTAGCCAAAACATATCTTTAACATGCTTAAATTGGTCACCAAATCCTACATTTTAATTCCTTTTTCTTTTCAATTTAAAAAAGAGAGCTTTATTTCTCATAATGGATTGCAGTTTTCAGGGTGGCTGTTCTGACAGGCTGGGAGGTGTAGCCTCCAGCCAGAAGCTGGAGACAGGCACTTTCTTAAATTTTAAGTCTATATTCACTCACCACCCAGAAATCTATCCCAAGTCATACAGGAAATCAAAATCCAACTTTATCAATACAAATCAGTCCTAATTTGATCTCTAGGAGTTATCGAGAAAATGTGAACAAGATAATCAACAATGAATTTAAGACTTTCTTAAAGTGAAAAGTTTCCGACACAGAGAAATGTTCTGTTTGACTACAAACAGAGAAATGTTTGTAGTATTTATTGCTTAATTGACCAATATGGTTTGGCTGTGTCCCCACCTAAACCTCATCTCGAATTGTAATCAGAATCATAAGGCCCACATGTCGACGGAGGGACTTGGTGGGAGGTGACTGGATCAAGCGGGCACTTTTCCCCATGTTATTCTCACGATAGTGAGTGAGTTCTTACGAGGTCTGATGGTTTTATAAGTGGTGGTTTCCCCTCCTCTTCCTCTCTCCTGCCACCTTGTAAAGACGGTGCCTGCTTTCCATTCCTCCATGATTGTAAGTTTCCTGAGGCCTCCCCAGCCCTGCAGAATTGTGATTCAATTAAACCTTCTTTGTTTATAAATTACCCAGTCTTGGGTGGTATCTTTATAGCAGTGTGAAAATGGACTAATACAATCATAAAGCAACATTTGGTTTTAATCTTGAGATTAATAAATCATTTTTGCTCAGTTTTTCTGGATTATAGTGTCCAATTTTATTAGCAATAAATAGTGAAAACATTCATTTTCAAGGTTATTTGATTTTTTTTCATTTTTTTGGATGAATTGAGTTCAGAATTTTGGATTTTCTGAACTATTTTTAGGAACTTAGAAACAAAAAGAATAAAGTAGGAAGCGTTTCAGCTGCACAAATGTATAAAAATGAAATGAAGAATAGCTGAGTCTAAAACCCCTCAGGAAATAAGATAGCAGGGTTTCAAAGAATTCACATATAAAAATGTATCATAAAATACAAGGTTCTTAAAATGAATGTGATCTCAGAAGTCTTGGTGGGTTAAAAAAATATATATCTCAAGATGGATTTCAGTTAAGATATCAACCCTGTCATATTTCACATAAGACCTGCTTTTGTAGTAAATTGTTAGTCTCATTCATTCAATAGATATTTATTCAATGTCTGCTATAAGTCTGACTCACTGTTGAGGCATATTTGTTTATCCAAAGAATATCTATTGATTGCCTACTATGTTTTAGGCACTGTTATAGGAGCGATGGACATAGTGAACAAAATGGCAAAGCCCAAGCCTTTGTGGATCTTACATTCTAGTCAAGGTAGAGAAATCAAAAATAAACAAAAAGTTATAAATATGTCAAGGACGATAAATGCTCTGAGGGAAAATCAATCAGACTGTGCCAGTGCTGGGCCTGTTTGCCTGAAATTCATTCCTTGCCCTTCCAAGGCTGGGAACAGGGTGGTGGGTGCTGGCCCCTGAGGTAGAGTGCAAGCCTCAGCATCAGTTCCTTCATCCAGAAGGAAGCTGAAGGGAGACAGGAGGACAGGAGGAGGGAGGCACCAGGGCAGGAGGAAGGGAGACGCTAGATGTAGCTCTGTCTCCCTCTCTTGGCAGCATCTGCAGTGGGGCTGCGTCTCTTCAGTGCTACTGCTTCCACCACAACCACTGTGGCCAGGTGATATGGATGCCTTTGTCCTTCCCTCCTAGGGGATTGTAGGCATGAGCCACTCTGCCTGGTTCTAGAAAGATTTAAGCAGAAACAATATTATTTGACTTGTATTTCAGAAAAATCACTCTGACTGCTCTGAGGACAGTAAACCATAGGAGAAAAAAAGTAGGAACTGGAGATCTGTTAGGAGGCTACTGTAACAATCCAGACAGCAGATGACGGTGGTAGCAAGTAAGAAATAGTCTGAGGTTATATTTTGAAGGTAGAGATGACAAGATTTACTAACAGATTGTATGTGTGATGTGATATCAAGAGAAGAGTCAGATATAACCCAACTTTTTTTCTGAACAAGTAGAAGAATGGAGCGTGTGTTCACTGCAGTGATGAAACATGGGGAAGGAACAACTTTGAAAAGGAATTCAAGATATCCAATAGGCAGCTGCATAGATAAGTCTAAAGTATACAGAAGAGTCTAAACATAGCGATATAAATTTGGGAGTTGTCATTATGTAGAAATACAGGATTGGATTAGGTCATTTAGGTGGTGACCTAGATAGAGACGAGAAAATTGAGAACTGACCCCCAATCATTAATTAACAGATTAAAGATCAATTTTGTTGTACATTTTCCTAATCCCCACAGCAACTCCGTTTATGCATATGGGCATATTCTTCCTGTTGGGTGTTCATTCTCCATGCTATGTGTCACTGAGCTCACTATTTCACTCTGCATGACTTACCAGGACTCTTAATCCTTCTAGTGGATTTTCCAAACCAGAGCATGTGCATATCTTGCAGGATGAGGGATAGGGGGTGGGAAGGAATTAGCCCCTAACTTTTCACATGTTAAATAAGTAGAGGCCAGGCATAGCAACTCATGCCTGCAATCCCAGCACTTTGGTAGGCCAAGGCAGGTGGGTCACATGAGGCCAGGAGTTTGAGACCAGCCTGGCCAACATGGTGAAACCCTGTCTCTACCAAAAATACAAAAAAATAGCTGGGCATGGTGGTGGGCACCTGCAATCCCAGCTACTTGGAAGGCTGAGGCATGAGAATTGCTTGAACCCGGGAGGTAGAGGTCGCAGTGAGCCGAGATGGTGCCATTGCACTCCAGCCTGGGTGACAGAGCAAGACCCTGTCTCAATAAAAAATTTTTTTAAAAAGTAGAACATTCAAAAGCATATGAAATCATTCATGACATTAATGTAGGTCATGGTTGTATTTAGAAAATATACAAAAAGATCATACATTTTTTGTTAATGTAGAAATATTTACAAAATGAGCAAACTTTGATCCTGCCATCTTGAGAAAGATCTGTTGTATACAATGTAGGAGAATGCTGCCTTACCTTCTTCTAAATGGTCTTTGAGCTGAGTTTCTTGGGGGCCTTGTGGGCTACTGAGACTTTATTTTAATGAGTATTATAAACATTACTGACATTTTTTCTTTTTTCTGTAAGAATAGGACTTGTTTTAAGAAACAACAAAAATAATCAATTCAAAACTTTTATATTAGAGAAAGTATTTCTTCCAAAAACTCACTTGACCATTTTCCACCTCACTCATTGCATTCAAATTAGGAAAACATCCTACTTTTCAGACTTCACCCCGGTGACAAGAACAACGTATTTCAGAGTGACATGCCTCCTCTGTGACAAACACTCAAGTGAAAAATGAGTTTGTTTATTGTTAAGTCCTTCTCTTTACCGTGAAAGACAGTTTATCTTCAAGTTAGTTCTATAAATAATCATCATAATAATAACTATTTACTAAACACAGCATGCTATAGTTACTTTGTGCTATCTCATTTATGCTAATGACAATTCTATAAGGGGTGGGCATTGTTGCCATTTAACAAATGGAGAAATGATGCTTACAGATTATTTGTTGCCCAAGGTCACACGATAAATGTTATAATTCAAATTCTGTCTTATATTTTTATATTTTCATCTTCTCATGGAATGTGAAAGTTTTGATACTCTATCATGCCCCATACTCACCACCAACACTCAAAATTAAACAAAACAAAAAGGCTTTCTACACATTTGTCTGCTCACCTATAAGAACCTGATCCTCCTGTTCACCCCCAAACTTGCAGCAGCACCCAGCAGGCTCAATTGCAATGTGTTTCCTGGTTCTTCTGCAACATGTTTTACCAAAGTTCTAATTTCATGGTTACTGTGGTTTATTTTCTCAATAAAGAAAGAAGAAGGAACACAGTTTATTCCCCATTAAGCAATCCAACAACACACCAAATGACACCCAATGATAACGCAGGTTATGCTGGACCTCATGCTGCCTGCATCAGTTCATGAAGACAGTCCTACAGAATGCAGCTGTCAGAGACTCTGGGGAACTCTCCACCCTCTTGGCCTGGGATTCCCTTATTTCACAGTAATAAAAATGACTAAAAATGTTGGCTTGCAAGTTATTTTGCATAGAGTTACGTAAGTAAAGAATGCCAAAAGTGACAATTTAAAGTTTCTATTTCACTGGCTGGGTGCAGTGGCTCACGCCTGTAATGCCAGCACTTACGGAGGCCGAGGCAGGCGGATCACTTAAGGCCAGAGTTTGAGACCAGCCTGGTCCACATGGCAAAATGCCATTTCTAATATAAATACAAAACTTAGTCTGGTATAGTGGCACGTGTCTGTGGTATCAGCTACTTGGGAGGCTGAGGCATGAGAATCCCTTGAACTCAGGAGGCAGAGGCTACAGTGAGCCAAGATTACACCATTATACTCCAGCCTAGGTGACTCCACCTCAAAATGAAGCGAGACTCCATCTCAAAAATGAAAATTTTTTTAAAAAAAGTTCCTATTTCACTAATTGTTTTCAGATCCATGAACTTATTTGGTTCTCAAGATAATCCTTCAAGATAAGACAAAAAATACCAGGGGTGATAAATTCATTTTATAGAAAAGAAAACTAAGATATACAATTAGCTGAGGAAAAAGATGCAATTCATATTTAGATACCCTGGCTACTGGTCCTGTATTCTTTTCTACATAACAGTCTTTGCCTTTTCAACTTATATTTTTATTGTTGAAGATTATGTGTTTTCATCCTTATGACCCCCTTCTTAAATGATGGGAGCAAGTCTTCAGCATCTTGACATTCAGTAAAGTATTTAATACCAACAAGGACTAAAAGAATATATGTGAGATTGAGACAAAAAAATCTCACCATCATACTTCCATGATCTTGTTCAAGCTTTCATGTCCCCTGCATTTATTCCATGAGACCCAAACCTAAAGCACCAGTGGTAATTTGGAGAATATTAAAATCCAACTTATTGTCTTACACAATCCAAAGAAGAGGAACATTGAGTAAATTTAAAATTTCACAAAGATGTAACAGCCAGTCACTCCAAAGAATATAGGACACTGGAAGCAGGTCTTCATGGGAGCAGACGTTCACACAATCACAGAGCTGCAGCTTCCTCAGGATATCATATATACACAGTCAGTTTGATGAGCCTGAATGCCCAACACAGTTTCCTTTCAGTGTCCTATGGTGGCTGCAGCCCAGTGCTGACTGGCACACAGCTGGCTGGGCCAGTTCTGAAGCTCGCCTGGAGGGACTGCCTTCCTCTCCCCCAAGCTGGGCCTTTCTCCTACTGGCTAACCTGGTCCCCAACATTTAGGCAGAGCCCTTGATTGCAGGTGTTGACCCAGGGCTGGGTTGGACTTGAATTTGGACTGCTGGGCCCTCCTTTTCTTATTCCATATTTCAGTGCTTCATGGCTTTCTCATCACTCTGGTAGTAACTTCCTCTTAGCTCTTTCTTGCATTCCCCTGAGGGAATTGAAAGGATCACCGACCGATGATATAGTTTGGATATTTGTCCCCACCCAAATCTCATGTTGAATTGTAATCCCCAGGGCTTGAGGTGGGGCCTGGTGGGAAGTGTTTGGATCATGGGGGCGGATCCTCATAGTTTGATGTTGTCTTCATGATAGTGAGTTAGTGCAAGATCTGGTTGTTTAAAAGTGTGTGGCACCTCCCCCAGCCACCCTCCTCCCACTCTCTCTCTCTTGCTCCTGCTCTGGCCATGTGACGTCCCTGCTCCCCCTTCACCTTCTGCCATGCTTGTAAGCTTCCTGAGGCCTCCCTAGAAACTGAGCAGATGCCAGCACTATGTTTCCTGTAAAGCCTGCAGAACCGTGAGCCAATTAAACCTCATTTCTTTATAAAAAGTACCCTGTCTCACGTATCTTTGTAGCAACGCAAAAACAGCCTAATATAACTGATATTGACGTTGCAACACTGGCTTGATTCCTCCCAGCTTTCCTCTACTGCTGGAACTCTGAAACCTACCCCTCTTTGGAGGAAGATGTGATAACTGAGCTATTCTAGTGGAACTCCGGTGAATCTACAAAGAATAATCATTCATATCTTTTAATGTCTATGTGGAAGGGACCATCTTTTCTCCTGGAAAACATAAAATGCATTTAACAATGTCTTCCTTAGAGCAATAATTCTCTATTCTGGATGCAAAGTTAGAATCACACGGGAGGTTTTTTAAATGACCAATAACTGGGCTCCTCCACCCTAGACCAATGAAACCTGAATCTCAGAAGGGTGGGGCCTGACATTCTGCATTTCTAACAAGTTCCCAGGGGGTGTTGCTTCATAGACTTTCTTTAAGTAGCAAAAACTTTCTAGAATGCTAGTTCACATATGTCAGCATGTATCAAAATTACCTGGAGGTCTTGGGCCCCACCCCTAGATTTTCTGATTCAGTCAGTCTTCGGCAGGCCTGAGCATCTGCACTTCTAAGAAGTTCCCAGGTTATATTGATGTTGCCTATTTTGAAAACCACTATAGTTCACACTATCCCTGCCCCATCCCTACCCTAGCATTTTTGTCCTTCTAGCAACACTGTGGCTACAAGGGTCAAGACCTGAGAGCATAGAGAGCAGGACCAAGGCAGACAGGTGGAGAGCCCCTAATCCTTTGAGTGTTCTTGGGTCTGATTCCCTAAATTTAACTTCAGGATTTGGTGAAGGCCACCAGCTATGACCCACGCAGTCTCCTCTATCTAAAAGTCCCCATTGTGTGCCACATGTTTATCAAACAGAAGCCAACCTCACGTTCACTCAAGCTTCCTCAGAAGCAGTCACTCAGTTCCTAAAGAAAACAGTCCCCTCCCTTGGCTGGGCCAAGGGTTTGGAACACTGGAATGAGAGGTTACTGCCAGTTGTGAAACATCTTTCCCAGAAAAGACCAACACCCACCTGGCATCTGAGGCTTTAGGAATCTGTTTGAACCATATGGACTTTCATTAAATCAATTTTGGAAACTACTTGGAAAGAGAATTTGCTCACAAGAATCATCTAAGGACAGAAACAGCATTTTTCTTTTTTTCTTTTCTTTTCTTTTCTTTTCTTTTCTTTTTCTTTTTTTTTTTTTTTTTTTTTTTGAGACTGAGTCGCACCCTGTTGCCCAGGCTGGAGTCCAATGACATGATATCAGCTCACTGCAACCTCCACCTCCCAGGTTCAAGCAATCCTTCTGCCTCAACCTCCTGAGTAGCTGGGATTACAGGCACATGCCACCATGCCCTGCTAATTTTTGTATTTTTAGTAGAGACGGGGTTTCACCATGTAGGTCAGGGTGATCTTGAATCATGATGCCTGACATGACTATGTAGCTGGTCAGGGGAATGGGAAGTACCTGTTTGTAAGATAATTCCTTATTTATTCTTCTTGCCCAAGGAAAGCTGCCATTAATTACTTCTCTGTTTTCATCCTTGGGCTCTGAGTGAAAGGAGGAGAGGAAAAAATAAATATAATTCCACTGTTTATGAAAAACCCAGAGAAGTAAGAGTAACAAGCCAACTGCCAGCTCTACCTGGGCTTAGCTTGGAGTGGGCAGTTACAAAAGAGGGTGAGTCTATCCAGGAAAGTTTAAAAGAAAAAAAAAAAAATTTCTAGAGCTTGATAGCAACAAGTCAGTTTCCACAAATCTCCACAGGGTTATTAGACGAAAACATCAGGTTTGGTCAGTGAGAAAATATTCAAACCAATGATCAGGAAGAAATACAAACAGATCCCAGAACCAGACATTCTGTGATTACTTCCTCTTAAACACAGACCTAGATTAGCTCTCTCTTAATCTCTCATAAAATTAATCCTTAGCTGAGTGGACCCAGAAAGCCAAGTATAGTCTTCATAATTTTATGTATTTAAATCTTCGAATCTTTAGCATGATTTAAAATTCTCTGTGCACGACATAGTGAAAACCTTCATGAGCTGAAAAGGTGCTCTTTCATCCATCCTACGGGGTCTGACTATTGTTTAATGAAGGAAAAACCACAAACCTATACAATCCATTTTAATGTTTTGCTAGTTTTAATGTGCATATGAATCACGGGGAATCTCAGTAAAATGCAGATTCTAATTCAAAATGGCCTTGAGTAGGACCTAAGATTCTGCATTTCCAATAAGCTCCCAGGTGAGCCCATGCTTGAGGTTCTCAAACAACACCTTGAGTAAAAAGGATCTGTTCCACCTAAACTGGTGTTTTAGATTACAACCCTTAAAGTGACAAGATAAAACACAAGAGAATTTTTTGTAACATTTTTTTTCTTTTTACATAAGTCACAAACCCAGGAATCACAATGGAAAAATAGACAAATTTGACCAAATGAAAACTTAAATTTCTACATGTCAGGAAATACTATAGGAATTAAAGGACAAGATGGCAGATAGAAGGCAGGACTAGCTTGCAGCTCCCACTGGGACAGACAGAGCAGCATGTGGAAACTTATATCGTGAACTTTTGCTCCAAGAACTACAGCAGGAACATACTAAGAAAGCCGAGAGAATCCACAGACGTTTTGAAGGGACTGGATCACCACTGCAGGCTCCCTGAGATGCCAAAAAACTATGAGTCCACTTGCTTTTTCAGCAAGGAGGCTCGTGTTCTGGGGCAAGTTCTCAGCCCTGGTCACCGGCTGCCTGGAAATAGACTCAGTGCTGCTGTGAGGCATGGTGGGAGCGAGATTGGTCTTTAGGACTTCCAGCTGCATGGGAGTGGGGTGAGGCCTGTGACTGCCAGCTTTCCCCCACTTCCCAGATGACCTGTATGACTCAGCAGATGCAGCCATAATCTCCTTGGGAACATAACTCCATTGCCTAGGGACCACACCCCCAACCTCCACAGCAGCTGCAGCAAGCCCTGCCCAAGGAGAGCCTAAGTTCGGATGCATCTTACCCTGCCCCCACCTGGTGGTCTTTCTCTACCTTCCCTGGTAGCTGAAGACAAAGGCCATAATCTCTTGGGAACTCTAGGGTCCTGCCCACCAACTGAGAAACCTGAATACTTAACTAGGTGTCCCTAGGGCAAGTTTGCATCCTCCCTATAGTACTGCAACTGATGCACTCTTGAAAGCACCACCTCCTGACTGGAGGCCAACCAATACAAAACTAGCACACTAAACAAAAATAGAACCAAGGACCCTCCCAGAGTCCACTTCACTCCCTTGCTACCTCTACTGGAGCAGGTGCTGGTATCCAGGGCTGAAAGGCCTGAAGACAGTTCATATCACTGGACTTTTTGCAGACACTCCACAGCACCAGCCCAGAGCCTAGTAGCTCTGCTGGATCACTAGACCCAGAAGACCACAAACAATCACTACAGTTCAGCTCTCAAGAAGCCTTATTCCCAGGGGAAGGGGAAGAACACCATATCAAAGGAGCACTCCATGGGACAAAAGAATCTGAACAGTAACCCTTGAGTCCCAGATCTTTTATCTCACATAGTCTACCCAAATGAGAATAGACTAGAAAAACAATTCTGGTAATATGACAAAACAAGGTTCTTTAACACCCCCAAAACATCACACCAGCTCAGCAGCAATGGATCCAAATCAAGATGAAATCTCTGAATTGCCAGAAAAAGAATTCAGAAGGTCAATTATTAAGCTAATCAAGGAGGCACCAGAGAAAAGTGAAGTTCAACTTAAAGAAATCAAAAACATTACACAGGATATGAAAGAAAAAATCTTCAGTGAAATAGATAGCATAAATAAAAAACAATCACAACTTCTGGAAATCAAGGACAAGCTTAGAGAAATGTAAGATGTATTGGAATGTCTCAGCAACAGAATCTAACAAGCTGAAGAAAGAACTTCAGAGCTCAAAGACAAGGCCTTTGAATTAACCCAATGCTTCAAAGACAGATTAAAAATAATTTTAAAAAATGAACAAAGCCTCTGAGAAGTTTGGGACTATGTTAAATGCCCAAACCTAAGAAAAATTGGTGTTCCCAAGGAAGAAGAGAAATCTAAAAGTTTGGAAAACATATTTGAGGGTATAATCAAGGAAAACTTCCCCAGTCTTGCTAGAGATCTAGACATCCAAATACAAGAAGCTCAAAGAACACCTGGGACATTTATCACAAAAATATCATTGCCTAGGCACATAGTCATCAGGTTATTTAAAGTGAAGACAAAGAAAAGAATCCTAAGAGCTGTGAAGCAAAAGCATCAGGTAACCTATAAAGGAAAACCTATCAGATTAACAGCAGATTTCTCAGCAGAAATCCTACAAGCTAGAAGGGATTGAGGTCCTATTGTTAGCCTCCTTAAACAAAACAATTATCGGCCAACAATTCTGTATCTGGTGAAACTAAGTTTTATAAATGAAAGATACAGTCTTTTCCAGACAAACAAATGCTAAGAGAATTCGCCACTACTAAGCTAGCACTATAAGAACTGCTAAAAGGAGCTCAAATCTTGAAACAGATCCTTGAAATATGCCAATACAGAACCTCCTTAAAGCATACATTTTACAGGATCTGTATATCAATAACACAATGAAAAAACACAAGGTATTCAGGCAACAAATAGCATGATGAATAAAATAGTACCTCACATCTGAATACTAACGTTGAATATAAATGACCTAAATTCTCTACTTAAAAGATAGCAAATGGCAGAGTGGATAAGAATTCACCAACCAAGTTTCTGCTGTCTTCAGGAGACTCAATTAACACATAAGGACTCACATAAACTTACGGTAAAGGGGTGGAAAAAGATATTCCATGCAAATGGACACTGAAAGTGAGCAGAAGTAGCGATGCTTATATATGACAAAACAAACTTTAAAGCAACAGCAGTTCAAAAACACAAAGAGAGATATTATATAATGATAAAAGAACTAGTCTAACAGAAAACTATCACAATCCTAAACATATGTAACACTGCAGCTCTCAAATTTATAAAACAATTACTACTAGACCTAAGAAGTGAGACAGATGACAGCACAATAATATTCCACTGACAGCACTAGACAGGTCATCAAGACAGAAGGTCAACAAAGAAACAGTGGACTTAAACTACAGCCTGAGCTGTACCTTGGCCCCTTTTAGACATGCTTAGAGCCACTGGTATGCAGGGCACCAAGTCCCTAGGCTGCGTACAGCAGGGGGCCCTGGACCCTGCCCACAAAACCATTTTTTCCTCCTAGGTCTCCAAGCCTGTGATGAGAGGGGCTGCTACAAAGGTCTCTGGCATGCCCTGGAGACATTTTCCCCATTGTTTTGGTAATTAACATTTGACTCCTCATTACTTATCCAAGTTTCTGCAGCCAGCTTGAATTTCTCCTCTGAAAATGGGTCTTTCTTTCCTATTTCATTGTCAGGCTGCAAAGTTTCTGAACTTTCATGCTCTGTTTCCCTTTTAAAACTGAATGCTTTTAACAGCACCCGAGTCACCTCTTGAATGCTTTACTGCTTAGAAATTTCTTCCACCAGATACCCTAAATCATCTCTCTCAGGTTCAAAGTTCTACAAATCTCTAGGTCAGGGGCAAAATGCTACCACTGTCTTTGCTAAAACATAGCAAGAGTCACATTTACTCTAGTTTCCAACAATTTCCTCATCTCCATGTGAGACCACCTCAGCCTGGATTTCATTGGCTATACCATTATCAACATTTTGGTCAAAGCCACTCAACAAGTCTCTAGGAAGTTCCAAACTTTCCCACATTTTCCTGCCTTCTCCTGAGCCCTCCAAACTGTTCCAACTTCTGCTTGTTACCCAGTTCCAAAGTCACTTCCACATTTTCAGGTATCTTTACAACAGCACTCCACTCTACCGGTACAAATATACTGTATTAGTCCATTTTCATGCTGCTGATAAAGGCATACCCAAGACTGGGTAATTTACAAAGAAAATGAGGGTCAATGAACTTACAGTTCCATGTGGCTTGGGAGGTCTCACAATCATGGTAGAAGGTATGTCTTACACGGCAGCAGGCAAGAGAGAATGAGAGCCAAGAGGAAGTTGAAACCTCTCATAAAACGATCAGATCCTGTGAGACTTATTCACTGCCATGAGAACAGTATGGGGGAAACTGCCCCCATAATTCAATTATCTCCCACTGGGTCCCTCCCACAACTTGTGGGAATTATGGGAGCTACAATTCAAGATGTGATTTGGATGGGGACACAGCCAAACCATATCAACAAGGATGCCCACTATCACTGCTTCTATTCTACATAGTACTGGAAGTCCTAGCCAGAGCAATTAGACAAGAGAAAGAAATAATGGGCATCCAAATCAGTAAATACTGGCTCCTCCTTCTCTTCCATTATAATTGTGAGCTTCCCCAGTCACGTGGAACTGTAAGTCCAATTAAACCTCTTCCTTTTGTAAATTGCCCAATCTTGGGTATATCTTTATCAGCAGCATGAAAACAGACTAATACAGATGTGGAGAAAAGAGAACACTTATACACTGTGAGAATGTAAATTAATACAACATTTATGGAAAACAGTATGGAAGTTTCTCAAAGAACTAAAAATAGAACTGCCATTCAATCCAACAATACCACTACTGGGTATATATACCCAAAGGGAAGGAAATCATCATATCAAAAAGATACCTGCACAACTGCCACACTGCTGGGCATGTACCCTCAGCCCCACAACCACCCTGTTGATGAGCACTCACCCATGGCTGCCCCACCATCCTGTTGGTGCTCACTCACCTGCAATGCCCCCACTGCAGTGCACTCTTCCATTATCCCCTGCCACCCTGCTAGAGTGCTTTTATGGCAGCCCCTGTTTGAAAGTTGCTTCTAGCAAATTGGGAACACCTTGGCCCCTCAAGAGTAGCAGGTGCTTGACCTTGAGGGGCCAGAAAACAAAGCTGCAGACCTGGTCCCAGCACCCCATAGTCGGAGCACGAAGCCCAGGAGTGCTTAGCTGAGCCCTGGCGCCCTAAAAGCATCCAGAAATGAAGCCAATCAACTACACCCAAATGATACCACAGTCAAACTTTTCAGGACATCAAAAAATATAAAAGCAAAAAGTCCCATTCAAAGGATAACAATTTCAAAGATTAAAGGAACATCAGCCCACACAGATGAAAAAGAACTGACACAAGAATTCTGGCAACTCTAAAAGTCAGGATGTCTTCTTACCCTTAGACAACCATACTAGCTCCCCAGCAATAGTTCTTACCAGATTGAAGTGGCTAAAATGACAGACATAAAATTTAGAATCTGGATGACAAAGAAGCTCAAAAAGTTACAGGAGAAGATTGAAACCCAATCAAGAAAACCGGTAAAACAATCCAAGAGTTGAAAGATGACATGTCAATTTTAACAAAGCATCAAACTAAACTTCTAGAAATGAAAAATTCACTACAGGAATTTCATAGTGAAATCAGAAGCATTAATAACAGAATAGACAAAGCTGAGGGAAGAGTTTCAGAGCTCAAAGACTGCTCCTTCAAACCAACACAGGCAGACAAAAAATTTTTAAAAAATTTAAACATGAACGAAACCTCTGAGAAATATGGGATTATGTAAAAAGACCAAACCTACAACTCAATGGCATTCCTGAAAGAGTTGGAGAGACAGGAAGCAGCTTGGAAAACATATTTGAGGATGTTGTCCACAATAATTTCCCCAATCTTGCTAGGAAGGTCAACATGCAAATTCAGAAAATTCATGGAACCCCTGCAAGATACACTAGACCATGAACAACCATTCCCAAGACACATATTCATCAGGTTCTCCAAGGTCAACATGGAAAAAAAATCTTAAAGGCAGCTAGAAAGAAAGGGTAAGTCAGGTACAAAGGGAACACTGTCACACTAACAGCAGGGCTTTTAGCAGAGACCTCAGAGACCTTACAAGCCAAAATAGAGTAGGGACCTGTATTCAGTATCCTTAAGGAAAAAAAAATTCTAGGCTGGATGTTGTAGCTTGTGGCTATAATTCCAGCACATTGAGAGGCCAAGGCAGGAAGATCACTTGAGCCCAGAAATTTTAGACTAGCCTGGGCAACTAGGTGAGACCCACATCTCTACAAAAAATAGAAAATTAGCCAGGTGTGGTGGCATGTACCTGTAGTCCCAGCTACTCAGGATGCTGAGGTGGGAGGATCACTTGAGCCCAGCATGTTGAGGCCACAGTGATCTGAGATCACACCACTGCACTTCAGCCTGAACAACAGAGAAGATTATGTCTTAAAAAAAGAAAAGAAATTCCAACCAAGAATTTCCTATCCAGCCAAACCAAACTTCATAAGTAATGGAGAAATAAAGTCCTTTTCAGACAGACAAATGCCAAGGGAATTCATTACCACTAGACTTGTCTTACGAAAAATCCTGAAGAGGGTGCTATACATGGAAATGAAAGACTGAAGCCTACCACCACAAAAACGCACTTAAGGTACACTGCCCACTCACGCTATAAAGCAACTATTCAATCGTGTCTACAGAACAACCAGCAAGCAACACAGTGACAGGATTAAAATCCTTACATATTGATATTGACATTGAATGTAAAGGTCAATTAATAGTGCCAACATATTCACAGTATCGATATGTGTGAAGGTAAAGGTGCAAACATTTCACTTAAAAGGCACAGAGTGGCAAGTTGGATAAAGAAACAAGACCCGAGTGTTTGCTGTCAAGAGACCGATCTCATCTGCATTGGCGCCCAGAGGCTCAGAGTGAAAGGATGGAAAATGATCTATCAAGAAAATAGAAAACAAAAAAGAGCAAGTGTTGCCATCCTTATTTCAGACAAAACAGACTTTAAACCAACAATGATCAGAAAGGACAAAGAAGGGCATTATGAAATGATAAAGGATTCAATTCAACAAGAAGAATTAGCTGTCCTAAATATATATGCACCCAACACTGGGACACCCAGATTCATAAAACAAGTTCTTAAAGACTATGAAGAGACTTAGATAACCACACAATAACAGCAGGAGACTTCAACACCCCACTGACAGTGTTGGACAGATCGTCAAGGCAGAAAACTAACAAAGATATTTGGGACCTAAACTTGACACTTGACCAAATAGACCTAACAGGCAGCTATAGAACATTCCACCCAACAACAGAATATACATTCTTCTCATCTACACATGGCACATACTCTAAGATATAGAACACTCCAACTAACAACAACAGAATATACATTCTTCTCATCTGCACATGGCGTATACTCTAAGATTGACAACATGCTCAGCCATAAAGCAATTCTCAAAACAAATTCAAAACAACCAAAATCATACTAACCATGTTCTTAGACCTCAGTGCAATAAAAATAGAAATTAATACTAAGAAGATCACTCAAAGCCATACAATCACAGGGAAATTAAACAACCTGCTCCTGAATGACTTTTGGATAAACAAAATGAAACCAAGGCAGAAATCAATAAATTTTTTAAACTACTGAGAACAAAGATACAACATATTGGAATCTCTGGGACACAGCCAAGAAGTATTAAGAGGAAAGTTTATAGCACTAAATGCCTACATCAAGAAGTTAGAAAGCTATCAAATGAACAACCTAATATCACACCTAAGGAAACTAGAAAAAGAAAAGAAATGCAACCCTAAAGCTTGCAGAAAAAAAAGAAATAACCAAAATCAGAGCTGGAGTGGACAAAATTGAGATATGAAAATTCACACAAAAACTCAACGAAACCAAAAGTTGGTTTTTTGAAAGAATAAACAAGATTGATAGACCACTAGCTAGATTAATAAAAAGAGAGAGAGAGAGAAGGCCCAAATAAACACAATGAGAAATGACAAAGGTGACATTACCACTGACCCCACAGAAACACAAAAAGCCCTCAAGGACTATTATGAACACCTCTATGCACACACACTAGAAAACTTAGAAGAAATGGATAAATTCCTAGAAACATACAACCTGCCAAGACCAAACCAGGAAAAAGTTGAAATCCTGAATAGACCAATAAAAAATTCTGAAATTGAATTAGTAATAAAAAACCTACAAACCAGAAAAAGTCCTCGACCACATGAATTCATAGCCAAATTCTATCAACCGTACAAAGAGCTGGTACCAATCCTACTAAAAATATTTCAAAAAATTGAGGAGGGATTCCTCCCTAACTCATTCTGAGGCCAATATCATTCTGATACCAAAACCTGGCAGAGACACAATGAAAAAGAAAACTTCAGATCAAAATCCCTGATGAACATAGATGCAAAAATCTTCAACAAAATACTAGTAGACTAATACAAAATACTAAAAAACTGAAAGCTAATTCACCACAATAAAGCAGGCTTTATTCCTATGATGGAAGATTGGTTCAACATACAAAACCAAAATTCATCATCTTTCATGTAAAAACCCTCAACAGACTAGGCATTGAAGGAATATACCTCAAAATAATGAGAGTCATCTATGACAAACCCGCAGCCAACATCATACTAAACATGCAAAAGTTGGAAGCGTTCCCCTCGAGAACCAGAACAAGACAAGGATGCCCACTCTCACCACTCCTATACAACATAGCCAGAGCAATCAGGCAAGAGAAAGAAATAAAAGATACGCAAATAGAAAGAGAGAAAGTCAAACTATCTCTCTTCACAGACAATACGATTCTATGTCTAGAAAATGCCATAGTCTCTCTGTAAAGGCTCCTAGAACTAATAAACAACTTCAGCAAAGTTTCAGCATACAAATCAATGTACAAAAATCAACAGCATTTCTACACACTGATAACGTCCAAGCTGGCAACCAAATCAAGAATGCAATCCCATTCATGATATCCACAAAGAGAAGAAAATAACTAAGAACACAGCTAACCAGAGAGGTAAACAAACTATACAAAAACAATTACAAAACACTGCTGACAAAAGTCACAGGTGACACGAACATATGGAAAAATATTCCATGCTCATGGATAGGAAGAATCAATATTGTTAAAATGGCCATACTATCCAAAGCAATTTACAGATTCAGTGCTATTCCTATCAAACTAGCAATGTCATTTTTTCGCAGAATTAGAAAAAACTATTGCAAAATTTATATGAAACCAAAAAAGAGCCCAAATAACCAAAGCAATCCTAAACCAAAATAGCAAAGCTGGAGGCATCATACTACCCGACTTCAAACTGTACTACAAGGCTATCGTAACAAAGACAGCATGTACTGTTGCAAAAATAGAAACAGACCAATGGAACAGATTAGAGAACCCAGAAATAAAGCCATACACCTACAGCCATCTGATCTTTGACAAAGTCAATAATAACAAGCAATGAAGAAAGGACTCTCTATTCAATCAGTGTTGGGATAACTGGCTAGCCATATACAGAAAATTGAAACTGTGCCCCTTCATTTCACTATATACAAATGTCAACTCAGAAAAGATTACACACTTAAATGAAATACATAAAATCATTAAAAAATTCAAAAGAAAACCTAGGAAATACCACTCTGGACATCAGCATTAGCAAAGATTTTATGACAAAGTCCTCAAATGCAATTGTAAAAAAAGAAAAAAAAGAAAAAGAAACTAAAACAAACAAACAGAAACTGACAAGGACAAGTGGGAGCTAATTAAACTAAAGAGTTTCTGCACAGAAAAAGAAAGTATCAACAATAAACAGACAACGTACAAAATGGGAGAAAATATTCATAAAGTATGCACCTGACAACAGAGTAATATGCAGAATCTACAAGGAACTGAAATCAACAAGTAAAATACAAACAACCCCACTAAAAAGTGGTCAAAGGATATCAAGTGACACCTTTCAAGAGAAGACATAATCTCAGCCCACAAGCATATGAAACAATGCTCAGCATCACTAAGCATTACAGAAATGCAAATCAAAACCACAATGGATACTAGCTCACATCAGTCAGAATGGCTATTATGAAAAAGTAAAAAAATAACAAATATTAGTGAGGTCGTCTAGAATAGGGAATGCCGATACACTGCTGAGGGAATGTAAATTAGTTCAGCCACTGTGAAAAGCTGTGGAAAGTTTAAAGATTTATCAAAGAACTTAAAACAGAACTACCATTTTACCTAGCAATCCCATTAGTGCATATATACCCAAAGGAATATAACTCACTCAACCAAAAAGACATGTATGTTCATCACGGTAATATTCACAATAACAAAGATATGGAATCAACTAGATGCTCATCAATGATGGAATGGATAAATAAAATGTGATATATATATATATATGAATACTATGCAGCCATTAAAAAACCAGAATGATGTCCTTTGCAGAAACATGAATGCAGCTGGAGGCCATTATATTAAATGAATAAATGCAGGAACAGAAAATCAAATAACATATGTTCTAACTTATAAGTGGGAGCTAACCACTGAGTACACATGGACACAAAAATAGGAACAACATGCATTGTGGCCTACTTGAGGGGAGAGGTTAAGAGAAGAGTGAGTGCCACAAAACCACCTATTGAGTACCATGCTCACTATTTAGAAGACAAAATGATCTGTTCACCGAACTTCAGAGACATGCAATTTACCCGTATAACAAAGTTGTACATGTACCCCCTGAACCTAAAGTAAAAGTTGGAAAAAAAAAGATACCTGCACATGTATGTTTATCACAGCACTAGTCACAATAGCAAAGATATGGAATCAACTTAAGTGTCAACAGAGAAATGGATAACAACAGAGAATTGGATAAAAGAAATATGGTATCTATGTACCATGAAATGCTTCTCATCCATGGAAAAGAATAAAATCATGTCTTTTGCAAAAACATAGATGGAACAGGATGACATTATCCTAAGTAAAATAACTCAAAAACAGGAAGTCAAATACTAGTATGTTCTCACTTATAAGTAGAAGCTAAACAATGGGTACACAGGGACACACAGACTGTAAGAATTGACATTGGACACGACAAGAGGTAGGAGGGTGGGAGGGGCATGAGGGATGGAAAATTACCTGTTGGGTACAGTGTTCACTATTTGGGTGATAGGTACATTAAAAGCCCAGACTTCACTGCTACACAATACAGGCATGTAAGAAACCTGCACTTGTACCCCTTAAATATATTTTTAATTAAAAATTTTTTTAAGTCACAGACTTACGATTCCATTTATATATTCTTTACATGATAAAATGACAGATACAGAAGACAGATTAGCCAGTGCCAGGGTTTAAGGATAGTGGGAGGCTGGGGGACAGGTGTAACTATAAAAGAGCAGCACAAAGGAGATCTTCGTGGTGATGGACTAGTTGTGGCTACTGATTGCAATGGTGTTTCCATGAATCTACACATATGATACGATGACAGAGAATATACACATATTGTACCAATTGCCTAGTTTAGATATTGTACTATGATTATGTAAGATGTAATTTTTGGGGAAAACTGGGTGAAAGATACATGAGTCACCTCTGTATTATCTTTGCAACTTCATGTGAATCTATAATCATTTTTAAATTAAAAGTTTTAAAAAAGCAGCCCTACATTTATGCTAAATTTAACATTTGGTTTATGTATTGAAAAAAAATGTCTAAGACAAACTAGGTTTAAAAAAGAAGTAAGGTCAAGAACAATGCATATAATGTACTCCTATTTACTTTTTTCTTAGAAAGGCAATATATGCCAGTACATATGCACATATATATGCTTATATAATTTCTTTATACAGAAATTTCCAAAGTGAAGGACAAAATACTAATAGCAAAGGCTGACCCTCAGGAACAGACTGGGGGAACCCAGACTAAAGAATATTTTTAACATGCAAGAGGACTGTATTAATAATTGCACAGAAACAACAAGCATAACGGGCTCAAAACTCAGAAAATCAGAGTTTATGGTCACTGAGAGTAGGCATTACTCAATAAATGCCAGTTATTGTGGTTACCTTCTTTTCTTCCTTATATTTTTACATATTTTGTGCAAAAAAAAAAGTTTATGGTAACGGTAGACTAAGTTATTTGTTATTAACACTCCTATTAAAAAAATTGATAGGATAGTTTTATAATGTTGGTAACCCATCAGCTACATGATAGGATAGCCTCTTAAACACCTGTCAATCACTCAGTGGCCAACAACCTAAATGCCTAGCAGACCAGGAAGGTAAAGTAAACATGTGAGGGCCAGGGGTATTATTTAGAAAAAGATTGAGATGGTGGATAACTAGAAAGAACATCCAGGCAAAGCATTTAAATACAAATGTACACAAGACACGGCTTGGGCGAAACAAAACACATCTATGTTCTGCCAGTCCCCCACAGCAACCCATGCATGTCTGCTTGCTAAGGAATCCTGTTCCACTCTAGGCAGATCTAATGGCTAGAAAGTTCCTTGTGCTAAGCTGAACTTTACGTCGGTAATTTCCTTCTATAAATCCTAGATCTGAGCATTTTCTTCATAACAATATGTAGTTGACTTGGTTTTGGGTTTAGCGAACACTTGCTGATGTCTATAATAAGAACTAGTTCCTTTAACATGCGTTCAAAGCTACCTACAGGTAGGTAGACAATGTAACTCAAGTTTGCCCTCAGAAAGACTAGGCTTAAATCCCAACTCTGTCATCTAAAAGCTCTAGGACACTGGAAAAGTAATTTAAGTCTTAGATATATTTATATTTAAGATGAGGATAATGAAACTGTTCAGCTTGCAGAGTTGCTATGGAGATTAAATGTGAAAATGTGTACAATGTGTAGTACATGCCAAAGAAATGACATTTTCTGTCAGAAATGTAAGTAATTTGGGGCCAATTGTCCAATTTTGAATTTTTGAGAAAGTAGAAAATCAGCAAATTTTCAAAGTCATTTCATAGCCAAAGGTTGAAACACAAGCTACAGGCTTGATTATCCTAAAGAAACTTCTTTTCCTTCCCAAGCTACCAGGTGTGTTTTCTTGCTTTGCCACTAGATGGCAATTGCCTCCCAGAGTATTTGAGCTCAAACACCATAAAATCCCAGAGGCCCCACCAAGGCTAACTTTTAAATTACAAAGCAGTCCAGAACCACACCCTGGTCTCTCAAAGATAATTTGTTCACTTAGTAACTAAGAAATACAGGGACCACTTCCTGAAATTCAAGGGGGTAGGAGAAGGGGTGATTGTCTAGAAGAGCAACTTAAGACTTTTTCCACAAAGTAACTCATTCATCTAACCTAGTTTGTTCCTGCTGCAAGAATCTTTGCTCTCACTGCCCCGTATTCCCGGACCCTCTCCCTCCAGACATTTGTGCAGCCCCCTCCTTTATGTGTTTATTTACTAGCTCCCTGCCTCCGTAATGTAAGTCTCAGGAGAGTTTTAGTTTCCTACAGCACACTCAACCTTAGGAATTATGCTTTCCACGTAGTAAGTGCTCAGTAAACATTGGCTGAATGAAAGTTAAATGAATACCCAGGACTCTCAAAAGTTGCTTGTCCAGTAGCTGGATAGACACCCTCCCTCTTCTGAAGAAAGCAAATCAAGATGCAAGTGAACCAGAGACGGTGTATGTCCTGCTGAGGCAGGGCTGAAGCTTCAGGCGGCTTCCCACCCCCCACCTCTGGAAATCACATCTCATCTCCTACATTCTTGGGGCCATCGGTGACAATAAACTAGCCTGAGATGATGGGTAAAAGTCAAGAGTGACCCCTTTCTTTCCTTAACAATAACGTGCCTTTTAATAGGGTCCTTCTGGAGAGAAAGCTGTTCCCCAAAACCCATCATCTCTTCATCTCTTTCCTGTAGTCTTTTATCTAAACCTCTAGGTCTCTTTGGTGCTTCAGAGGGAAGTAAATGCAGTTTCTCCTCCCATAAACTGTTCCTGAGAGGGGCATCCCAGTCCCCGGACTTCAGATCAGTACTCCCCTTGGGCCCCATATGTAATCATCATCTCCTGATAATCTCACCTCAAGCCTGCCTCTGTGTTCTTCTTCCCCATTCTCACTGCCACCACCCAGAGTCAGGCCTTCCTTTTCCTGAGTCGGTGGATGGGAAATAGGCTATTTAATGAAATGCATGTTTCTGGCCATGACATTCTGCTCAAAACCTTCCAAGGACCTTGTAAAACCAGCTTATGTCATCTCCTTACGAAGCCTTCCCTGCCCCCTTCCTCTCAGAAGAATTGACTCTCTCCCCGTTGTGTCTCTGCTGTGCTTCATGTAGACTCGACTATTACCATCTGTTCCTCTCTACTGCAGTGACTTGTTAGCCAGCTGCTTCACCTCTAGACTAGCAGGCCTTCATCATGTTACTTTTTATGTCCAGTACGTTAAAAAAAAAAACTGACTTTTATCAGCGTATCAACACCTATAGTTGGTTCTTATTACCCATCAAAAACAATCCGAGCCTCTTGCTCTATCATTAACAGTCACCACCATGTCCCTTCATTAGTCCCCCATATATCTCATCCACTCCCAGCCAGGCTGAGTGTCCCTGGGTGCCCCTGTTAGCATGTGTCTGGGACCACCTAAAGGATCCTGGCGAAAGGCCCCTAAATGGTAACGTTTAGTACATGATGGCAGATTGTACTTAAAATGGTAGATGTTAGAATATAGTTAACTGGAGGTTCTAGAGCCAGACCACCTGGTTCAATTTCCCTTCTACCACTTACTAAATTGTGACTTGGGAAATTATATCACCTTAACCTCTCCATGCCTTAGTTTCTTCCCTGGCAAAAAAGGTGCCAATAACAGGA
Source organism: Macaca mulatta (assembly GCF_049350105.2). Classification (NCBI taxonomy): domain Eukaryota; kingdom Metazoa; phylum Chordata; class Mammalia; order Primates; family Cercopithecidae; genus Macaca; species Macaca mulatta. Next base: position 103,532,551 of record NC_133419.1, on the reverse strand, counting down.
CCTATCTCATAAAGGTTTTTTGGAGGATTAGAATGATATAGATAAAGCTCTAGAACAACCTTGTCACATAGTAAGCATTTACTTAATTCTGATTATTATTGAGTGTCTGCTATATGTCGGCCACAATGCTAGAAACTTGACATATATTACTAAAACAGGAAAAGTTCCCATGTCCCCCTCACAGGGCGTGCAATGGAGGCGTGGCTCGCTTCTCCAGTGCCAGGCTGCTCAAACCTCTAGGGGGAGCATGCAGATGGGCAGGCTGTGCGACTCCAACCCCACGGCAGTGTCTTGGGGCGAATGTTTACAGCTGAAGCCCCAGTGGGCGTGTGTTACAGGGTGCTCTTTTAGTTTGGCCCTTTGTAGGCGGCTTGTGGTAGCTCAATTAGACCTATGCCTTATTGCAAGGACAGAGGACTTTGTGTATCCTGGGGTTCTTGCCTTGGTGTACCAGAAGAATCAGATCACGCGTGGGCTTGGAGAATGAGTGCAAGGTTTCATTGAGTGGAAGTAGCTCTCGGCAGATGGGGGAGCCAGAAGAGAGATGGTTTTCCCGTGGAGTTGGGCTGCTCGGCGGCCTGGGCTCTCCTCCAACTGCCACCTTGTTCCACCTGTCGATGGCCTGCTGGCCAGCCAGCATCGGTCGTGTGTTCTTCGCCCAGCATGCTCCCCTCAATGTCCTCTCAACGTCCAGCCACTCGTGTCTTCTTCCACCAATGTGTTTCTCTCAACCTCCAGCCGCTTGTGTGTCTGCCTGCTAGGGCCTCCGGGTTTTTATAAGCACAGGATGTGGGCGTGGCAGTCCCGGGTGGTCCTGGGAAATGCAACATTTGAGCAGGAAGGCAGGAGTGTCTGTCCTCTCCTAGGTCAGTGGGCACAGGCTGAGGGTGGAGCCCTCACTAGGGAGCATGCCCTTCCCTTCCCAGCACTTCCCTTGTCCCCTTTCCTATCATTACTTCTCATCCTTACAACAACACTGGAAGCAAACAGTACTTTCTTCCTTCAACCAGTGAAAGGGCTGAAGCCCACAGAGATTAAGTATCTGTCTCAAATTCACATGGTCAGGACATTTTGAAGCAAGGATTTAAATCTACTTATGTAATTTTTGCCATACCTGTACTATTATTTACTAAATAGCCTTTAATTTGGCTCCTTCTCCTTTAAATAAATATATTAATAAATCTAAACTGCATTTCATTTTCACAAATAAGTTTGATGTGTTCACTAATTCTCCTTATTCACATAATAAGTTTACAATAGTTAAATGTTCATATTTCCCCTAAAAATATCAGATATTCCACAGTAATTACTAAAAATCTTATATATTCCACAGACCATGGTACTGAGCCACATTGCTTAGCCTGTTTTTACTTATATGCGTTTCACAAGAATAAAGTAATCACTTAACTTATGAATTAAAAGGACTTAAAAAAGCAATCTAAGCCAGGAGTCAGTAGCCTTAAATTTTTATGGCAATTTTGAGGAATTGACAATGGCTGCCCAGAATAAATACTGTGTTGGACACAACAAGAAATAACACCATGCTCTCTGTGCACTATAGGCCCAGGAGGCTGGAGTGAGGGCATTGGCCACATATGTGCCATTCTTTGTCTAGTCCAATCCACTCAACTTTTCAGAGATGATGCCCCATTAACTCTTCTTCCTCCCATCGCCATTCCTTTACTGGATAACCATGAGAGTCATATTTTACCAAGAGACACTAGTAAGTAAGCAAGGAAGGAGACTGGCAACTGTCTTCATTCTGCAGTGATGGCAGCTTAGGAGACACACAGGGAACCTAGGGCCATCAAAAAGGCAATTAAAAGGGCTGACAGATGATATGCTGGATAGGACATCCAGGCAAGGAGAGTAGAAAAACATCAAGGAGCTGTAACAGCCAGACACAATAGGATCCTGGCAAGTAAACATTGTTGAATGTGATGACTGTGTATTAAACCTGAAGTTAGCATTTAGCCGCTGTCGGTAAGCCAGCTGGATGCCTCTAAGTGCTTACTGGGGCTCTTGTATATATATTTTTTCTTGCTCCAACACATACTTAAGGCAGACACTGGGTTGTGGTAAGAGATCTCTTTTATGGCTATTTACTTGGACCAAGTTGTTATGCCCATGCAGACAAGCCTCTACTTATTTGGTCTCATTTGAAGGATTAAAAAAAAATTCTCCTACTGATTCTCCCTCTATAATTCTTCCTATTCTTTCCATTATTAAAAGGAAGGGAGGTTTGTTCAGTGGTTAGGATCTCTCCAAAATCTACAAAAGAAGAGTCGCAGGCCCTTCCTCTTCTGGTAAGACTGGATCCCTTTTTCAGAAAACATGTACAAGATCACAGTTCAGAAAAGAGTTAACATAGCAGACTTGAAAACTGCTATGCTTAGAAAGCCTTGCTTACAGGATCGGCCTTTGGGCTGACATCTGGAAACTTAGATTTCAGAAGATTCCCACAATTCACTAGCAAGAAAGGCTCACTGTACCTAAACTGTGTAAACATGGTTTACGCTGAACACCTGCTTTCATTCTGGGAGTCTGGAATTTGTGTACATGGCAGGCAGAGGCAGGTAAAGAGGGCATGCCCCCAGACCCCAGTGAAACACCTGGGCGCTGAATCTCTAACGGGCTTTCCTGATGGGCAACATTTCACACTTGTTGTCACAACTCATTACTGGGAAATTTAAGAGTGTCCTCTGTTACAACATTAGGAAAGGACCCCTGGAAATTTGCACCTAACTTACCCTGGACATGCACCTGTTCCCTTTGCCAATTTTTGTCTGAATCCTTTCACTGCAATAAATAATTGCTGTGAGTAGGACTATGCATTCTATACATTGAGTCCTGTGAGTCCCTCCAGGGGATCGTGGAACCAGTAGCAGACCAGGGGAATCCACTGACACAAGCACTTGTGCTTTTCTGTGCTCTGGGAATATAAGTAGATGGGTCATGGCCAGAAAACAAACAAACAAAAATTGAGCTAAAAATACAAAATTTAACCATAAAGTGTGAACTCCATAATCATCAACTAGAGAGCTGATCTATGTCTTGGACAAGCGGTGAAACATGGTGAATTTCCTGTAGCAATTGGAGAAGGGGGATTTTGCCCTTGAAAAGCATCATTCAATTTATGATCTGATCTTGTACAGAAGAGGAGAAAGTTGCTATATAAAAAAATGCTAGCTAACACAAACAACCTCTCTTGAAGTAGAATCACCTCCAAACTAGAAATCTAAGATTCCTCCCCACTTCTTTATAAAGGCCCCGCCTTCCATAAAGGCCTTTAGAAAACCTTAGACCTGAAAGGGAGCTCAAAGCTCGTCATTCCCTCTCTTCTCAGTATAGAAATCCTCTTCAGAACATTCCTATCAGATTATCTCTTGAGCACTTCCCATTCACCCAATGCTTCTCAAAAATTTCCTCCAAACTACCCTAAGAAAATAGCTCTTATTGGCAGAGTAGTTACAGGTATAGTTCCAATCAGATTTGAAAAGATAAGTATCTCTGAGCATACCTTGCTTTTCCTTAAAATTTATTTGATTTTTGTTATTTCCTCACATGTCTGTGTTTTGTGGAGAGATTCATCACCATTTTAAAAAGCATGCCTCAGGCCAGGCACCATGGCTCACATCTGTCATCCCAGCACTTTGGGAGGCCAAGGCAGGAGAATCGATTGAGCCCAGGAGTTGAGGACCAGCCAGGGCAACAAAGCAAGACCTTGTTTCTGCTAAAGGTAATTTTTTTTTTTTCAAAAAATTAGCCAGGTGTGGTAGCACATTCCTGTACTCCCAACTACTAGGGAGGCTGAGGTGGGAGGATTGATTTAACCTGGGAGATTGAGGCTGCAGTGAGGTTTGAATGCCATTGCACTTCAGCCTGAGAGACAGAAAAATACCTTGTTCAAAAAGAAAGAAAAAAATAATAAAGTGGCCGGGCACGGTGGCTCATGCCTGTAATCCCAGCACTTTGGGAGGCCGAGGTGGGTGGATCACAAGGTCAGGAGATCAAGACCATCCTGGCTAACACAGTGAAACCCTGTCTTTACTAAAAATACAAAAATTAGCCAGGTGTGGTGGCGGGCACCTGTAGTCCCAGCTACTTGGGAGGCTGAGGCGGGAGAATGGCATGAACGCGGAAGGTGGAGCTTGCAGTGAGCCGAGATCGCGCCACTGCACTCCAGCCTGGGCGACAGAGCGAGACTCTGTCTCAAAAATAAATAAATAAATAAATAAATAATAAAGTATGGCCTTAGAGAGATTACTAAAGTACATTTTTATGTAAATTTTTTCTAATTACAAAATACAAAAAACATACAGAGAGAAAAGAATAATACCTATGCATAATCCCTGCACTTCTACCAAGATAACTGCTTCTAATATTTATGTGCCTGTCTTAGAAATTTTTATTTTAAAGAAAAAACCAACTATAAGATAGTGTGATAGGTTCTACTTGCAGAAAAAAATATATGAAAGAAAAAAAGAATGGAGAATTACAATCTTAACAGAAGAAGTGCCTGAAATCTACTTTGACTAGAAAACCTAGAGGTGAGAGAGACAGAAAATTAGACATAATAACCATGTTTTCATTTTAAAACACACCTTTCAAGTAAGGATCCAAATGCTTCAGATATACTAGGCAAAGACAGGGTCCAAGAAATTTAAGAAAGGCTGTCTGCACATGTATTCATCTTGATTCTTCGTTAATGTAAGGTTTGGCATCTATATACCCTTTAGTTATACTCACTCAGCAGCTGTCAGCAGAATCATTGCACAGGTTAAGAGACAGCAGTGTTGGGAATTTACTTTCCAATGACATATATATACAGGTCTTTCCAAGACGTAGAAAGTTTAGGTCTCATAAGAAAAATAATTGTGCTTCTAAGGCATTAGATTTCGTGGTTGGCCAGCTAAATAAGAGACCTACATCCTTTTCAAGGGCCTAAAGGAGGTAGATGTTGCGCGCACACACACACACACACACACACACACAAACACACACAAGAAGATGGGTGACACTCCTGCTGAACAACAATATTCTACCAGGCAACTGGCTAAAGGAGTGGAATTTACTTCAATGGCTGGACACCTAAAGGGATCTACAGTGTTTGAAAGAAACTGAGAACTTGCTTTAGAAGTCCAAGTTCTAGTCCAAGTTCTGTCCTTTACCATCTGGTTGTCTTTGCAAGCCGTTTCACTTCTCTGAGCCTGTTTTCCCATCAATAGAATGGGTACAACAATGTCCACCTTGAATGATTCGGGGTTTATATAATTTAGACTACTTGGCATGTAATAAATACTGAATAAATGTAGCCCAGAGAATTGTTACACTGATACAATAAAACAATACATGCGAAAGCACTTCGTAATCTGTATAGTTATCTGGGAGTGGGAGAGAGCCAAACCTTGCCAGAATACTACTATTTAGAACTAAGGATTACATTTAATAAGGGCCTCATACATCAAGGAAGGCAAACAGATTGAGACAACTCCATTTGATGAGGAGCTGCTGTCTCGAGTGCCACATTGTAAAAAGTACCCTGCAGCCATGAGTACAGAAGAGACAAAGAAATACAGCATTCATGGCAGGTATTGCAGCATAATCGAAATGAGTTAGAGCTTGAGCCCAGCAGGAACTTACAGAAAGACACTCGGCCTACACCCTGGCTCCCTAATCTGAGCTGCACCATTGAATGTTGCAGAAAAAGGTTTCGTGAACAGAACATGGCAATCATAAGCATTAGACTTGTAAGGTGTATATACTCAAGTATATCTAAGTGTGTGATCTCAAATTGCTGGATATCAGCAAAAAAGAACAGAGAATATTTCCAGTCACAATCCAAGGACAATATGGAGTATCAGTTTCCACTAACTATGAGATTAATGATAGACCTACTTGATAGAGTTTCTATGAGGAATAAATTAGATGAAATATAGAAAATACCTAGAACATATCTAGCAAGGGGCAAGCTTTTGATAATATATAACTGTTATTATTAGGATAAAAATGTATTATCTTTTTTTTCAATAATTTACAATACAATTTGGGATTAGGTTACAAAATTAATGAGTAATGTGATACTCAAGTGAGGTAAAATTATTTACTAATAATCTCTAAATTCACAAGACCTGCAGACTTGGAAGCTCCAAAGCAAATAATACATGACTTTAATCACTCTTTGTCTTTCAAGTGAGATCTCCCTTTACCCAGGGCAAGGGAAGCTTCTGTTTTAATGGAAAGGAAAAGAGAGAGGACGGAGGGAATTGAAGCTGGAGCAGGCTTGTACAATGGGACAAATAAATATAGTTTTCTCTCTTTCTGACCAATACATACCGTTGGCTTCATTTTACAGTTGGCTTCAAGTTAACAGTGCATGTGATGCAAATCAATTTACAATTTTCCTTAGTAATTAAATCAAATAGTAATAAAATACTTAAAGCTGTCTTTTACTATGCCTCAGTCTGACAACTGAGAGGCAACTACTGCAAACATATTGAATTATGTCTTCTGGTATTCAGCTTCGTTTCTCTAAATAATATGCTTGTGCATTTATTTCTTGATTAATGTGTCTTATACATTATCTAGTGACTTCTGTTAATATTTAGCTCTATTACATTCCCAACCCTCCACCTCCTTTCTTCCCTACACTCCCTCTTACATCACGGTTTTTCTTAATAAATCAATAGTGTTTATATTTTTATTATATAAATATTGTTTATTTCCAAGTCAAATAGTTTATTATTACATTCCCATTTACATACAATTTTCTGGTATTTCTTTTTCTTTTCTTTCTTTTCTTTTCTTTTTTTTTTTTTTGAGATGGAGTTTCACTCTTGTTGCCCAGGCTGGAATGCAATGGCGTGATCTCAGCTCACCACAACCTCCGCCTCCCGGATTCAAGCGATTCTCCTGCCTCAGCCTCACGAGTAGCAGAATCCCAGCTACTTACAGGCATAGTTAGTAACTGCTTTATTTATCATTCCTTGGTTTTCTATGCCTATTCCAAGTTTTTTCTAATGCTACTTGCAGGCATGATTAGTGATTGCTTTATTTATCATTGCTACTGATTACAAGCATAGTTAGTGATTGCTTATTTATCATTGATTGGTTTTCTGTGCCCATTCCAAGTCTTTTCAAATGCTGCAGCTGTTTTGTTGTGTACTTATCAATAATTATTTAACTCAAATGCTAGCCAACCATTTAATTTAGTTATATTATTTTTCTCTTTGAGGATGAAACTGTCCATCCAGTTCTAGTAAGAACTGGTAGCTTTCTTGCCCTGATGCTTAGCTGTTTATACTGAAACTTCCCCTCCACTTCTCTCCTGTATTGGATCCCCTGATTCCTTGAAGTAGTGTCTATTTTTCATTTTAGCCTATCAATTGCTAAAACATATTCTGCAATAACTTCCTGAGAAAGGATACATGAAAAATTAGTTTTTTGACTTCTGATGTATCTTGATTGATTGATTGATTGGTGGGGTATGGAAACCTAAGTTGAAGTCAAATCCCCTTAGAATTTTGAAGGTATTTCTTTACTATCTTCTAGAATCCTATATTTTAGCAATCTTATTTGCTATCCTTTGATTGGGACCTTTTTTTCCTCTATAACTTGATGTAGGCCTTTTTGTATTTGTTGATCTGGGTAATTGGTGGACCCTTTCACTCTAGAAACTTTCAGCATTCAGTAATGAGAAATTTTCCTATATTATTTACTTGACAATTTCTTCCTTTATGTTTTCTCAGTTCTATTTTTCTGGATCACTTCCTTCGTAGGATGTTTGTTCTCCTTGTTTGATCTCCAATATAGAACCCCTAGCTCTATTTTCTGGGCAATTATCTTTCACTTTATTATTTACATATTAATAAAATTAACCAACTTATTTGTATTAGTCAGGGTACTTATGTGCAATGATGAGAAGCAAACTCTGCCTCATAAAGCAGAAAGGGAATGTACGTAAAACATTTTGGGAAGCTTATAGAATATTTGCAACATGAAAGAACAGACTTAGAGGATGCAACAGCCAAGGCTACAACAGCCAAGAAACCAGAGCACCCTGAATACTTCTCAGAACATAATCCATAAGAGTGTGTCTGGAATTGGTGGGCTCTTGGTCTCGCTGACTTAAAGAATGAAGCTGCGGACCCTTCCCGTGAGTGTTACAGTTCTTAAAGATGGTGTGTCCGGAGTTTGTACCTTCTGATGTTCGGACGTGTCCAGAGTTTCTTCCTTCTGGTAGGTTTGTGGTCTCGCTGACTTCAGGAGTGGAGCCGCAGACCTTCGCGGTGAGTGTTACAGTTCATAAAAGCAGCGCCTCCAGAGTTGTTAGCTTCTCCCGGTTGGTTTGTTGTCTTGCTGACTTCAGGAGTGAAGCTGCAGACCTTCAAGATGAGTGTGACAGCTCTTAAAGGCGGTGTGTCTGGAGTTGTTCGTTTCTCCTGGTGGGTTTGTGGTCTCACTGGCTTCAGGAGTGAAGCTGTAGATCTTCCTGGTGAGTGTTACAGCTTATAAAGGTAGTGTGGACCCAAAAGCAGAACAGCAGCAAGATTTATTGCAAAGAGCAAAAGAACAAAGCCTTCACAGCATTGAAAGCTACCCCAAGATGCCGCTGCTTGCTTTGGTGACCTGCTTTTATTCCCTTATTTGGCCCCACCCACATCCTGCTGATTGGTCCATTTTACAGAGAGTTGATTGGTCCGTTTTACAGAGTTCTGATTGGTCCATTTTTACAGAGTGCTGACTGGTGCATTTACAAACCTTTAGCTAGACACAGAGCGCTGATTGGTGCATTTACAATCCTTTAGCTAGACACAAAAGTTCTCCAAGTCCCCACCCAATTAGCTAGACGCAGAGTGCTGATTGGTGCATTTACAAACCTTTAGCAAGACAGTTCTCCAAGTCTCCACCCTACCCAGAAGCCCAGCTGGCTTCATCTCTCAAAAGGGTTACTGTGGCCATCACTGGGCATAGCTTGCACTGTAATGCCACCAACACTGGGTGCTGTGTGGTGTCACTAGAATTTCTTCCAATCTACCATCAGAAGCTGGAAGTAGCTGCAATCACAACTTCCAGACTCAGCAGAATGGATCTGTGTGGTACCTGAGTCTTCGTGTCACTAAATGCTAATTCATAGTCTAGAGAAACTGACCATGCCCTAGTTACAAGCAAATGTTTGACATTTTCGGTTTTAATATTGGAAACTGGTTCTGTCTCAAAAGGTAGGGAATCCCCCAAATGTATGATAAGGGTTCAGAGACTGGGCAATCACAAAGGATAAAAATGTCCACTGAGGTCCATGCTTAATCCATCCTACACCAATGTTCACCCTTCTTCTACACTTCTAAAAAAATGCTTCTACATAGCATAATGCAAGGGAAAATACCTTGTCCAACTAAAAAACATGCTTATCCTTTGCCCTAATATTTAAAAAGCAGTCAACTCAAAGTCTCATTGTTATTTATTGTTTCCATTCCAAGGTCAGGATCTCTGAGTAATGTTCATGCTTCTCTGGTTCTGTACTGATAATGTATTCAATATCACATAATCTTGGATTAATTTGTGAATTTAACCATAACGAACAAACATAAGGTAGTGGGAGATGGGGGATAAAGGAAAGAAAAGAAGGCAGTTCAACTGTCTAGGATATTAATTACTTTCAATAGCAAAACCTGCAGTTACTTTTGCACCAACGTATAATACAAGAAAATATTGGGAGATGCTGCTGTCCTTATTTCTCCAAATCCCCACCAAACTTGTGGTGGGCTGAAAAATGATTCTTCAACGATATGTCCACATCCTAATACTCGGAAACTGTATATGTTACTGTATTTGAATAAAGAGTCCTTGTAGATGCAATTGAATTAAGGATCTTGAGATGAAGAGATAATCCTGGATTACAAACATGGACATAGACATAAAATCCAATCATAGAGGTCCACATAAGAGAGAGGCAGAGAAATGTTTGACACATACAGAAGAGGAAAAGTCAATGTGTACACCAAGGCAGAGATTACAACAATGTGGCCACAAGCCAAGGAATGCCAGCAGCCACCAAAACGTAGAAGCAGCAAGAAATGTGTATCCGCTAGAGCCTCCAGAGGGAGCATATTCCTGCTGAAACCTTGATTTTAGCTCAGCGAAACTGATGTCAGGTTTATGGTCTTCAGAATTGTAAGAGAATAAATTTCAGTTATTTTAACCAACCAGACTTGTGAGAGGTTGTTACAGCAACCACTGGAAAAGAATATGAAGCTACAGTAGAATTTAGGATTTTCCTTCTCTACTATCAGGCTCAGAAGTCTGTGTTTGTCAAATGCTTCTCATGAGATTCTAGACATTATTCAGATTTTTAAATTACTTCTTTGGTAGCAGCAGCATCTGCTAAATGGGTCACTTCTTCACCACCCCTGCTATTTCCTTCTTCAGGGAGGAGTTCCTATACCTTTAATACTTCTGATCTGCCCATTGTCTTGCTAGTTGGTGAATTTGGAAGGAGAAGTTCCTTCCTTTTGGGAACTTGGTCTCTGCATAGAGGTTTTTGTACCTGGGTAGTTGGCTTTTAACTGCTACAACCTGAACAAAAGACTTTTAAATCTAAGCTGCAGAGCATTGTGACTTTTGTGGATGATTATAGTTTAAGGAGGCTAATTCCAGAGGCAGAACCTGACCCATGGGAAGTTTCAGAGAAATGTCAGTTGAAAGCCACTAGGCCTCAGCAAAGACACTGGAGACCTCAGGTCTCAGCAAAATCTCCAAGAAGAATATTTGTTGGGGGCAAGAAAACCACAACAGGAGGAAGTTCACCCAGAGGCTGGCAAGCAAACTGATTGCTCTGTCCTCAGCAAACTTACAGGCCCATAGTAGGCACAGGCAGCTTCGCAGTACAGGCAAAAGCAGTTCAAACTTTAACTACATGTAACATACCTGTGTGGGCAACAGGACCTCTGCAGAAGCCTTGGAATATGTTGGGAAGCCTGAGTCAACAAGAACACCTGAGGCAGGGGTCCAGTTGTAGGGAAATACAGTGTGTCTTCCTATAAGCCTTTGAGACATTAGTTATAGCACAACATTTGTTTTTTTTTAAGCTGAAAGGAAGGTAAACTCACGTGCATTACAAAGCACTAGGGAGATTCATATATATCCACCCTAGCTTTATATCATTTATCATTATTTATATCACACTAGCTTCATATATCCATACTAGCTTTATATTATTCGTGTCCAGCCAACATAAGATGTCCTAGATTGGCTGTTTCAACTTCCATTCTACATTCCCAAGGGGAAAACTGCAACAAGGTCTAAGGTTGAATTAGTAAGTCTTGTATATGGACTCAAGAATCATCCTCATTCAGTGGTACCCCATTTGGTTAATTTCTTATGAGGAAGAAACCTTCCCCAGGATGCAGTTTTCTTTAACCTAAACAACCTGACAGGTGCGTGACACGTGACTGACACGTCTGTGACTGTGTGACACGTGACTGACAAATCTGTGACATGTGTGTGGCATGTGACTGACAGGTGTATGACGTGCTATATGTGAATGACATGTGTGTGACATGTGACTGACACATGACTGACAGGTGACTGGCACATGACTGACACGTGTGACATGTGACTGACGTGTGGCACGTGACTGACAGGGGTATGACACCTGTGTGACAGGTGAATGACGTGTGTGACAGGTGACTGATATGACTGACATAGTTGACACGTGACTGGCACATGACTGACACATGTGGCATGTGACAAGTAAATGACATGTGTGACACATGACTGACAGGTGGCTGACACGTGTGCAGCATGTGACTGACACCTGGCTGACACATTTCTGACACATGGCAGGCACATGCTGACATATAGCTGATGTGTGTGAGGGGCATGTGACTGACGTGACCAACACATGACACACGTGTGTGACTGGTGTGTGACCCATGACTGAATCATTACAGACCCGTGAATGACCTGTGTGTGACCTGTGTGTGACCCCTGTCCAGGTAATTTTTGTTTTTTTAGTAGAGGCGAGGTTTCACCATATTGGCCATGATGGTCTCGATTTCTTGACTTCATGATCCACCTTCTCAGCCTCCCAAAGCGCTAGGATTACAGGTGTGAGCTACCACACTTGGCCTCAAATGATACTCTGTTGGAAAGGAGAATGGATATACAGGTGGATATTCCTTTAAGGTATGGTAGATACACAAGGTCATATTAGTTTCTCTTGGAGATTTCTCACTAATCAGCTTTGGCTCACAACAGGCATTGTTAAGAAGATTCTAGAAGCTTGACATTGACCTTCTTGTGTCTTAGAGACATTAAAACAAAGAAGGCTTTCTTTTTCTACTTTTCACTCGGGAACCTTAGAGTATTTGGTAACATAAAATACTGGGTTCTAGGGAAATAACTGTCCCTGGGATAACTGCTCTAGAGCCGATAATTGATTTTTTTTTAAATTTGGTGAATATGGCAAGTACTGACAAATGTGTGCAGCACATTAAGATGAAACACCAAAGTTGTTGCTTCAGAACAATTCTGGAGTCCCTGAAAAACCCATACTCCTCCCAGGAAGAGGATTCCCAAGCTATAGGTGCCACAGGAGCCCACCGCACCCTCTCAATGAGACTGAGCAGAAAAATAAACTGATGAGGGCACTTTGATTTCTTTAGATTTTTAACTCACAAGAGTAGGAGAATTTCAATTACTGAGGGGATTTGAGTCCCTGAGACTTTCATGTCTTTTAACTTTAGCTTGCAAGGGGATTTAATCTTCAGGCCTTAATTTCTCTCTGGGAATTTGATGATGGGAGGAGGCTTATACCCAAATGTGGAATATCTCTATTTTGCCAGGCTATTTATTACTACAGGGTCTCCATGCACTTCATTTTGGAGCATTTTATGATATCACTTGATCTCACTGTAGAACTTCTGACAACAGTGACTAAACGAAGAGAAAAGCAGTAAGAGGTGTCCTCTCCATAGTGAAGAGTGTTTTCAATCATTGACATTGTTCAGAATGGTAATAAGAAGTCATACCAAGGCTAAACCAAGGGTGGAATATCCACTGGAGTGTTTCTTCTCTTGGGAAACCATTTTCAGGTAAGCCATAATTGGGAGTACAGTGGGTAATTTAGGATGGGAAATAGAATAAGTAATAGATTTTCTTAGCTTTGGATGTAGAAGGTACTTAAAATTGGTTTAATTAATGTACATTTCCGACTTATTTCAGAACCTTGTAGAGGTGAAAATTCACATTGCCTCTCGATAGTCCCAGGATCAAAGCCAGAGGATCAGAGGTTGGACTGAGGCAAGGGCCTTGTGAAGGCCTGCTAATCTCCTCCCATGAGGGGATAGACAGCCCACTGTTGGTTAACTACAGGGTTAATGTCCCAGTCACTGAATTGATTGACCAAAACTTGAAGTCTAAAAGTCCTAGCCAGAGCAATTAGGCAAGGGGAAGAAATAAAAGGCATCCAAATAGAAAGATAGGAAGTCAGACTGTCTCTCTTTACTAATGATATGATTCTTTACCTAGAGAATCCCCTAATCTCTGCCCAAGTCTCCTAAATCAGATAAGTAACTTAGGCAAAGTTTCAGGATAAAAGACCAATATACTAAAATCAGTAGCATTTCTATACACCAATAACATCCAAGCTGAAAGCCAAATCAAGAATGCAATCCCATTCACAATAGCCACAAAGAGAATAAAAAACCTAGGAATACAGCTAACCAGGGAGGTGAAAGATCTTTACAAGAAGAATTTTAAAACACTGCTGAAAGAAAGCAGAGATGGCACAAACCAATGGAAAAACATTCCATGCTCATGGATAAGAAGAATCAATATTGTTAAAATGGTCATACTACCCAAAGCAATTTACAGATTCAATGCTATTCCTATCAAACTACCAAAGACATTCTTCTTCACAGAATTAGAAAAAACTATTCTAAAAATAATTTTGAACCAAAAAAGATCCCAAATAGCTAGAGAAATCTTAAGCAAAAAGAACAAAGCTAGAGACATCACACTAAATGACTTCAAACTATGCTACAAGGCTACAGTAACTAAAATAGCATGGTACTTGTAAAAAAAAAAAAAAAAAAAAAAGACACCTAGACCAATGGAATGTGTTAGAGAACCTAGAAATAAACCCGCACACCTACAACCATCTGATCTTTGACAAAGCCAGGAATAACAAGCAAAAGGGAAAGGACTCCTTATTCAATAAATAGCGCTGGGATAACTGGCTAGTCATGTGCAGAAGATTGAAACTGGATGACTTCCTCTCACTATATACAAAAATCAACTCAAGATAGATCAAAGGCGTAAATGTATAACCTAAAACTATTAAAATCCTAAAAGAAAACCTGGGAAATACCATTCTGGCCATTGGTCCTGGCACAGATTTTATGATGAAGACTCCAAAAACAATTGCAACAAAAACACAAATTGACAAGTGTGACCTAATTAAACTAAAGAGTTTCTGCACAGCAGAAGAAACTATCACAGAGTAAACAAGCAACCTACAAAATGGGAAAATATTCGCACACTACATATCTGACAAAGGTCTAATATCCAGAATTAACAAGCAAAAAACAAATAAGTCCATTAAATATGGGCAAAAGACACATCTCAAAATACATACATGCTGCCAACAAGTATATGAAAAAATGTTTAACATCAGTAATTATTAGAGAAATGCAAATCAAAACAACAATGAGATACCACCTCACACCAGTCAGAATGGCTATTATTAAAAAGTCAAAACATGACAGATGCCGATCAGGCCATGGAGAAAAGGGAAAGCTTATACACTGCTGGTGGGAGTGTAAATTAGTTCAGCCACAGGAAAGCAGTTTGGAGATTTCTCAAAGAACTTAAAACAGAACTACCATTTGATCTTGCAATCCCATTACTGATATATACCCACAGGAATATCAATTGTTTTACCATAAAGACACATGCACATGTACATCCATTGCAGCACTATTCACAATAGCAAAGACATGGAATCAACCTAGATGTCCATCAATGGTAAACTAGACTAAGAAAGTGTGGTACATATACACAATAGAATACTGCACAGCCATAAAAAAAGAATGAGATCATTTCCTGTGCAGCACCATGGATGCAGCTGGAGGGCATTATCTTAAGCGAATTAAAGCAGGAACAGAAAAGCAAATACTGCATATTCTCACTTACAAGTGGAAGGTAAACATGCAGTACACATGGACACAAACAACGGAACAATTGACACCAGGGCCTTCTTGAGGGTAGAAGGTGGAAGAAGGGTGAGGATTTAAAAACTACTTATTGGGTACTATGTTGATTACCTGGGTGACAAAATTATTTGTACACCAAATCCCTGCAACATGCAATTTACCCATATAACAACCTGCACAGGTACCCCCTGAACGTAAAATAAAAGTTGAAAAGAAAACAATTGAAAAAATAAAAAAAAGAAGCAAAGGCCTGTTGGGGGAAATGATTGCTTTGTCATTCCTGGTGTTTCCTTTGTAGGGAGAAAGCTCCACAGCCATAACGTAGTGTTACCTGCTCCTTTGATGGATGAGTTGGAAGGGGAAAGTGGCCATGTCATTTCTATTTTCTCACAGTTCTGGAGGCTGGAAAGTCCAAGATGAAGGCATCAGCAGATTTAGTGTCTGGTGAGAACTGCTCTCTACCTCCAAGATGGCACCTCTTATTGCATCCTCATATGGCAGAAAGTGTGACCAGTTCCCTCACACCTCTTTTAAACATGCTAATCCCATTCACGAAGGCTCTACCCTCATAACTTAGACCCCCACCTCTTAATACTATCACATTGGCAATTAAGTTTCAACACATGAATTTGAGGAGGACACATTCAGACCGTAGCACGTCTCCCGTAGCATGCTGCATGGTGCTTCTATCATCACATTTTTCAAAAGTCTTTCTTAAGACAGCAGGACAAGAAGTCCACAACCAAATGATCAGCCTTTATATGATCAATATGCCTTGAACAGGCCAAAGTGAATCCATCAGGCAACTCTCACATACACTATTTTAACCCTTAGAATTCTTTTAAAGAGTACCAAAAAAAGAACAGCCCACTAGTAGAACAAAATAAGTAGAGTGGGAAACCTAGAAATCCGATGGAAAGCCAAAGGTAATGAGGATGATGATGACAATAATAATGAAGATGATGGCAAAATATAGTTTGTGTTGCCAGTGGTGGTGTTTGGCAAACTCCAGGAACTGAGTCACCAGCACTTTCAACAACCTATAAATGCTACAATCTGGAGCAGTCTGACTTATTTTGGAACCATGTAATCAGCTGTGGGTCTAAAACTAGATGATGGGTGTTGACCTGAGCAGAGAACGAAAAAGAGAGGAAACAACGTTGTATTTCTGGAAATTAAGCACTATGTTGAAAGAACAAAGGAAGGGAATCATTTATTTAGAAGAATACGTGAAAATGTAAGAGATGAAGAAAAATCTCATTCACCCAAATCCCTGTTAGGGAAAGCACCATGTTTGTCCTGGAATAGATGTCTTGATTAATAACTAGTGGTCAAGTGTAAGACTCACCCCGTATGCTGCTGGTGCATGCTCAAGAAACAAGTGTTGTCTGTTAAACTGTTCTGCATAGTAGAAAGGTGAGGAGTTTAAAGTTCTCTTTGAAAAGAGAAGAAGAAAAGCCAAAAGATTTATGTAAGCGGAAAAGAAACCAGATTGTTAATGTCGGTACTACCCAAAGCAATACCCAGATTTAACGCAACCCTACCAAAATTCCAATGGCTTTTTTCACAGAAATAGAAAAAACAATCCTAAAATTTGCACGAACCACACACAAAAAAATCCAAATAGCCAAAGCAGTACTACAAAAGAAAAGCAAAGTTGGAGGTATCACACTTCCTGGTTTGAAATTATATTGCAAAGCAATAGTAAGCAAAGAAGTGCTGGGTGTGAGAGGTCACACCTGTAATCTCAGTACTTTAAGAGGCTGAGGCAGGAGGATTGTTTGAGCTCAGGAGTTTGAGACTGGCCTGGGCAACACAGCCAAACCTCGTCTCTACAAGAAATACAAAAATTAACCAGGCATGGTGGCATGTGCCTGTGGTCCCAGCTACTCGGGAGGCTGAGGTGGGAGGATCACTTAAGCCTGGGAGGTAGAGGCTGCAGTGAGTCATGTTCGTGCCACTGCACTCCAGCCTGGGCGACAGAGTGAGACCCCGTCTCAACAACAAAACAACAACAACAACAAAAAAGGGGGGTGGGGGTAAGGGAAAAAGTATTGTGCTGGCATAGAAGCAGAAACACAGGCCAATGGAGCAGGATAGAGAGCCCAGAAATAAATCTAAATAGATACGGTTAACTGAGTTTTGATGAAGACACCAAGAAGACAGAATGAGGAACAGATAGTTTCTTCAATAGGAAAACTGGATTTACACATGCAAAAGAATAAAATTAGACCCTTACACCATGTTGTAAACCTCAAATATACACAATAAAAATTTTTTCAGAAAAAAAGAGATCAGAGAAAGAAATCACCCAGAATTGGCAAGAAAAGAAAGAACTAAAAAAAAAAAAAAGGCATATCCGATGGTTAAACCATAAGTGAAAAGGCACAAAAAATAGTATTTATTTAAAAATGGTTTGGACCTCTATGTGTCCTTTCTTTCTTAGATATTTTAAAAGAAAACTATAGGGTAAGCAAATGCTTGCAGAAGTTTAAACTCATGTCTCTTTAGAGACAGAGACTAAAAGGTCTTTTGAGACCTTCTCAGTCCTGTGGTTCTATGACATTTCATGGAATCAAAAGCATGATTAAGCCTGAAGAACTATAATAAAAACAAGCCTTATATGTAATTATAGTATCCAAAAGTGCCTACTTGGTCTCTTTTGCTGCTGCTTCTTGTATTTTTTTTTTTTAACCTAAACAGCTTCAAACTGCAAATTAGCATTTTTTAAAAGATCCTGCATTCTCAAGAAAGAAAAAGAAAGTACATACTTCTGCATTCAGAACATGATTCTGGTTCCAGGTCAATATCTGTGTTTTTACTGCTGTAATTCCATTGATACAACAAGTATTGCTAAACTGCTCTCTATAATTCATATTAGATCTTATGGAATGGGGAATCAAAGGTGAGTGAAATATGCTTTCTGCCTTTAGAAAACTCATAATCTAGTTTGAGGGACAGACATATAATAAATAGCCCAAATAAAAGAGATAAATATCAAAATGGAGTTATGTGAAAATGCTACCTAATGAAAAATTCTTATTGGAGACAAGGAAAAATTCATCCATTGCAAATCTTAAGCATTATCCTTTGTCGTACTATCATATCCTGTTATCTTTCATATCAAAATATGACACTGTATCAAGCTAGCCTTAAGGAGCCAAAAATACTACAATAGCTGATAATGCCAAATAAGAGAAAGAACAAGGCTCTGAGCCCAGAAGTTGGAGTGTAACTCCGTAAGGGCCACCAGCCTGGCTGTCGGATTATTTTGCAGTATAAGCCAAAGCATGGTCTCACCCTTCAAGGGATCAAAAGGGTCAGAAGATACTAAATATCCTAGTAAAAGTCAGCCCTTAGGAGGTGTAGCTCACCACTGCTGCCACCACTTCATTCAGATGAAATCGGGGTAAGATGAACACCGAGGAGAAAGAAAGAAATTATAAAGAGAGAATTTGCCACTTTTTCAGGATGGTCTGTAGAAGTACAGAATGCCTTTGACTAGGTTTGGTGATGATGGTCTTGGGGGTGCAACAAATGCAAATGCTTCAGATCATTTTAGCTCCACCGGCAATTATGCCATGCCCAGCACTACCAGCTTGACCTTGGGACTTGGAAACCCCACAAAGTGACCATCTTTATTTGCCTATAGATGACCCTAACCTCTGCTCTTCCTACCAAAAGACACTAAAGTCAACTGGTTATTTGCAGACAAATAAGCTTCATCCCATGATCATAAACCAATGATTAACATTTGAAGGACTGTCTGGAAGGAAAAAATTAATATTGCTTAATAATCTGAAAGCACAGCTGAGTTTGCTTCCTAATTAATATAATATATTTTAACTAATATATGAAACCACATTAAATAGAAATCACTCATGGTGCCCTTTCTTTCTTGTTTCACTTTTTACTTATTCCTTTTTAATAAAATTTAGGGGTGACGAGGGGGACACTGAATTTTAAATTACACATACAAGAATGCTTTTTAAAAAATTCAATGCTCAAAAAAAACCAGGAACACCTATTTTAAGAAATAAAAGAGGATAGGAGCAGTGACTCACGCCTGTAATCCCAGCACTTTGGGAGGCTGAGGCAGGTGGATCACCTGAGGTCAGGAGTTTGAGACCAGCCTGACTAACATGGTGAAACCCTATCTCTACTAAAATATAAAAATTAGCCAGGCGTGGTGGCAGGTGCTTATAATCTCAACTACTCGGGAGGCTGAGGCAGGAGAATCACTTGAACCCAGGAGGTGGAGGTTGCAGTGAGCCAAGATCATGCCATTGCACTCCAGCCTAGGCAATAAGAGCAAAACTCTGTCTCAAAAATAAATACACAAACAAATAATAAAAAAAAGAAATAAAAAAAACTGTGAAAAGAAGTTACAGACAAAGACTATAATATATAGATATTTGACAACCAGTTCTGAGAGAAAACAAAGCCAACAGCAATGACAAAATGAAAAATGAAAGCATTAACTAGGATTCAATTTCCCTTAAGCTCAATCTCCAAGAAGAAAGAAAGAAAAAAGAATTCATTGAGTAAATAAACATAACTTTAGCTAAAGTCCAAGTTGTCATTGTTATTGCAGTAGCTCTTGAAGAGGCCACTTTTATAATAAATATAATTGTTTATTACAGTAAATAAGTGCCTTTGAATAATTGTTTTTCTGACTTTATTTATTTATTTTTGAGACAGAGTTTCGCTCTTGTTGCCCAGGCTTGAGTGCCATGGCGTGATCTTGGCTCACTGCAACCTCCGCCTCCTGGGTTCAAGCAATTCTTCTGCCTCGGCCTCCCAAGTAGCTGGGATTACAGGCATGCACCACCATGCCCAGCTAATTTTTTTATTTAGTAGAGACGGAGTTTCATCATGTTGGTCAGGCTGGTCTCGAACTCCTGACCTCAGGTGATCCACCACCTCGGCCTCCGAAAGTGCTGGGATTACAGGCGTGAGCCACCACGCCCAGCCTTCTCACTTTAATAATAGAATAATCATATTTAAGAGTCAGAAATTTTCTTTTAAAATAGCAATAACTAATATGAAACATGAGAATAAAATCTAGAAACTTTTCACTTGAGTAGAGAAAAATAAAGTTAATGATAGATCATTTAAAAAGTGAAAATAAGCTCTGAACCCAAAAGAAACCCACACGTCCCCAGGGGAAGTCCAGCAGTGCACTGTAAACTCAGCCCTAGAGGCAGGAGGAGAAGCAAATACACCAATAGCTTCTTTCCGTTCCCTGTGGATTCCAATTTCTCAGGAATACACATTTTCAGGGAGAGCCATGATTCTATTCTTGACACTGGAGGCAATAGAGGGAAGTCAATACAAACAGGAAAAAAATCAAGAAGTTAAAGTGAAAAACGAAAGAAAGGTCAAAACCGCTCCATGCTTATCTCTCACCTCCACATCAAGTCCGGACTCCCAGTGTGGCACAGGAGACTCCGTGACCTGGCCCCGCCAACCTCCTCTGCCTTGTCTCACTTTCCCTTTAGGCTTCAGGAACACTAGTTTGTCATGTTCTTGCACAAACCAGGCCACCTCATCTGACCTGCTTCCTGCCATGCCACTTTTCTTTGCCTGCTTTTGGGCTGCCCATCCTCTCATGGTTAGAAAGTCTTCTCTCACGTCCCAGTAATCCCATAACAATGACATCCTATCTCTGCCCTTGACCCCTGTTTTGTAATTGCACTTTTGTGTGACTGTCTGTCAGATCAGCTAGTGACCTGGACAGGGGTGGGTCAATGTTTACTACAACAGCATTGGTTCCGGGCATGTGGCTCTTCGTTAAGTGAATAACTAGAATATTTGTAAACTTTCATTCAGCCATTCATTCAACGTTTGCTGGCAAAAACCTCCTAAGCAATGTTCCAGGGACTGTGAGGGTAATGGGAAAAGAGAAAGGAAGCGGGGAAGGGAGGGAGAGAAGGGGAAGGGGAGGGGAGGGGAAAGGAAGGGAGGGGAGGGAATCCATGGTGAGCCCCGTGTCCTTGAAGACAATGCCTTTTAATTGTGGAGTGGGTGGTTGGGTAGGGGTAGAGGAGATAAATTTAGGATATGTTTAGAAGTTTGGGAAGGAGAAAAGTATGAAAGAGAAGAAAAACAGGATACTCTTATAACCACTCATTAAGCTGTAGCCATTTGCTTCACAGTTCTAAGCATGTTTGAAGGAGTTCAAGTCAAAAAGGAATGATGTTGAGAAGCGCTTTGCAGATAAATTATATCTTATGATTACAATAATGACTATTTACGATATTAAAATATAATTGTTATATATGTATACATAATATATAATGCTGTATAATAATAACAATCATGTATTCAGTACTTTTCACTTTGCAAGCATTGTGCCAAGCATTTACACACACTTTCTCATTTAATTCACACAACTTGATAGAGTAGGTATTAATATCCTCACTTCATAAATGAAGAAACTAAAGTTTAGAAAAGTTAAATAACTTACCCACGACCACACAGCTTTAGTGCCTACCTATCTTACATATGTATAAATAATCAAAAAGATAAATAAATTAATTAACTAAAATTTCCCATCACCATACATAAACTGACTTATTCAAACAGTAGATGTTCTTGGAAAGAGTTTGCTGATACTATTGTCTTTTACAAAAACATCACCCGTGTCTCAAACACACCAATAATTCTTCCTCAAAATGGAATGCTACCTTTATTTAGATTCTGGTTAATTATAAATGAATCACAACTAGTGAATTGTTTCCTTGAAATTTGTCCCAAAATTTTTAGGGAAATGTTTATAAAACAAAATTGAGGTTTTATTTAACCATTATGTGGGTCTTGAGACATTTATTGATGTAAGTACTTCAGAATTACAAAATAGAGAGATCTAGGGCTCCGACTGTTAAAGATTAAAATAAAACTATTTAAGAAGCTTAATGAATGCAAAATACCTTTTTATTTGCTGGTTACACTGAGCAGGAAGTTCTGTGGTTGTTTCATTGTGTGCTCATGAATTACCATGATTATGCGGTTTAAGACAACCTATTTTTATTTATATATACTTCTTTGAAATCACTGCTACCCACATTGCCCTTTACTCATCATTTTTCATATCTAAAAATGTAAATCTTTATGTTTAGTGACTTCTTAATTCTATTAAAATCCTCTGTCTCAAAATTTTGAAATGGCTGCTTTTGCAGAATTCAATATTTAAAATCCTTTTATATTCTTTGAGCAGAAACATTAACTGTAATAATGGGCACTAATGAGCAATAAAACTAAAAGGCAACAATTAAATTGTTTCAAGTCGTTGTTATCAAAATTTATTTTCAATTCAGTTCTCAATGGAAGATTTGTTGAGTTCTGCTATGTCCTCCCTCACAGAAACTGTGGCTGATGGTTCTGGCATTGTATGACCTAGTACTCTTCCGTCTTCCTTGCATTGTTCTTTCCCAGATAGAAAATGTTTCGAGTTGACTAATAGCTTCCAGTATGCCTACTTCATAGCGATCTCAATGAAAGAAAGGCTCTGCCCACCTGACTCCAAATTGGAGGATTTTGTTGTTGTTTTACTGCCCTCAAGCTCAATAGAAAGGCCAGATTTGTGCCCCTGGCTGAAGTCTAGAGCGTACTTAAGAAACTATGTACCCTCCCTAGTGACTACACTGAGTAATAATGGAGTCCAATCCACCTAGCTCATAGTATTTGTGGATGTAGTGGATGCTATGGTACAATGTCTAGATGTTCCCCACGCTGGACTAAAGAGTTTATTTCCTCCAGTTTTGAATTGCCTCAACTGAAGAGAATTTACCTCTCCCCAGGCCGTATCCCCTATCCAGAGCAGACCACATCCAACAATTGGTCCATGTAGGGGTAATAAGGCCCTTCAACCATGCTCCAACCCAGGACAACTCTGAAGGGCTGATATGGTTTGGCTCTGTGTCCCCACCCAAATTTCATCTTGAATTGTAATTCCCATGTGTTGAAGGACGAAGGTGATTGGAACATGGAGGCAGCTTCCCCCATGCTGTTCTCATGATATTGAGTGAGTTCTCATGAGATCTGATGGTTTTATGTGGTGGTTTCACTGGCTCTTTACCCTCCTGCTGCCTCGTGAAGAAGGTGCCTGCTTCCTCTTCTGCCATGACTGTGAGTTTCCTGAGGCCTCCCTAGTCATGCAGAATTGTGAGTCAATTAAACCTCTTTCGTTTATAAATTACCTAGTTTCAGAGAAGTTCTTTACAGCAGTGTGAAAACAGACTAATACAAGGGCTATGTCAGCTCCCAACCCCTGGGACACTGAGACAATCCTGAGACTCCATTACAGTCCATCTTCTTCCTCTCCATATCCTGCTTCCTTTCCCTTCCCATCTACATGTGGTGCTCCAAGAGCACTGCCCAATAACTTCCTACACTCTCGTGTCCCTCTCAGAGTTGGCTTCCAGGGGGAACTCGATCTATGACAACAGACAAATCCTCACTTTGACAAAGGTACCACAAAACTTAATTTGTTAAATATTTCAATTCCAAACAACATTACGTTTAACCTTTTTCTGGAATCTAAAGAAACTACTATATGATATTCTTGTTACATACTGAATCTTCGTTCTATTTCCATTTTTTAATCAAGTCATTTCATTAATTGCTTGAACAAATATATTTTGTTCACTTTTTAAATTGTTTATAATTTATTCAACAGACATATTTACTTGATGCCAAATTTCCTTTCTTAAGGTGCTCAAAGCATAATAGAAAGAAAGACAATTTCCCCAATAGCATGAGAAGTATTAGGCGACAGATAAAGAGATGATATCTAAGCTGAGTCTCAAGGGACAGGTAGGCTAGGCAGGATGTGGAGGAGAGTGTCCCTGGCAGACAGGGTAACACTGAAAAGGCAGGGCGGGATTAGAGTTCGTGGCACAATTCAGGGGCGACAAAGAGTTCATTACAGCCATAGCAGAGGCTGCAAGCAGGGAGAGTGGGAAAAGAGGCTGGAGACTGCAAGATGAGAACAATGTCAGGCAAAGGATGATGGGCATGTTCTTAAAGGCCAAGTACAGGGTGACATGATTATATTTTATTTTTTTAAATGTTACTTTGGTAACAGGATAAAGTTTGCATCAGAACAGGACTGATGGTGGGAGACTGTAAGGAGGCTATTTTAGGAATCCAAGTAAGAAATAATGAGGTCTTGAACAGAGGCAGTGAAAGAGGAAAGAAGTAAACAGACTCTAAAGACATTACAAAACTAGACTCCACAGGACTTAGTAAACCATTTAGAAATTGAGTTGTTACTCTTTATCATATATACAAAATATCATATATATTTAAAATCATATTAAAAATATTTTTAAATAACACAGTTATTTTTAAATAACACGGTTATTATTAGGTGGTAATGTTATAGGTGATTTTTAATTTCCTTACTTTTAAAAATCTGTTTTCTTATAAATTATTAACAGACGCCTTGCATAAATTTTGTAATAACAAAAAATAATTACTAAAAATAAGTAAAGGCAGCACAGTACCATTCGGCACAGCCAGCCAGATTTTGATTTCTAGATAATGTTCTCCAATAAGAGGAAATAGAGCTCCTTGGAGAAATGGCTGATTCCAGGGATGAGCCAGGGTAAGTACAAGATGAGCCCAAAATATCTTGTGATGCCAGAACACAATAAAGTGCCTGACAAAATGTTGGAGGCATGTTAAATGGAAACAGGGGCCTCCGTCAGCCAAGTCTGGACAGTCATTGGTCAAGTTTATCTGGCTATAGTTATCACATTAAGCATATTATAAATTAAAATAGAAAAATAATATTTAATAGTTCATTTTAAAATAATAATACATTATTTGTTCATGTCACATATTTTTGTAAAAAATAACTGTTTTCAAAAAAATTGGTTGTGAAGAGTGGCATTGTTTTACACTTCATAAACAAAATAATCATGCCAACAGATTATAATCTAGAGAATAAAATGAGAATCCTTGATTCTATAACTGTTATAATGGAATGAATAAGTAAACCGGTGAAGGAGAAGAAAAAGCACTTCCTTACCACTGAATTCCAACAAAACAATGCAGAAGGAACAAAGGAAATAGAAAATCACCTCTGGAAAAATTGTTTCAGGCAAGAATCAACAGCAGATGCTAAAATCAGTGGACAGGAGTATCATGAATGACATACAGAATAGCTCTGTAAGTCTCATAGTGTCTTCTCACAAGGGGAAAACAACAGGTGAAAAAATCTGACCGACATCACGGGGACCAAGTTATAATTTAACATCACCAGTAATGAAAGAAATTGATATCATTTGTCTCCTGATGTGATGTACCAAGGGGACATAGCACAGGTTCTGTGGTATTCTTATAAAAAATGTATGATCTGAATTTAACCACAAGGAGGCATAAAAAAATTCCAGATCGAGGACCATCCTTTAAAATAACTGGCCAATACTTTTTTATTTTTTTCAGATGGAGTCTTGCTCTGTTGCCCAGGCTGGAGTGCAGTGATGTGATCTTGGCTCACTGCAACCTCCGCCTCCCGAGTTCAAGTGATTCTCCTGCCTCAGCCTCCCGAGTAGCTGGGATTACAGGTGCATGCCACCACGCCCGGCTAATTTTTGTATTTTTAGTAGAGACGGGGTTTCGCCATGTTGGCCAGGCTAGGCCTGACCTCAGGTGATCCACCTGCCTCAGCTTCCCAAAGTGCTGGGATTACAGGCGTGTGCCACTGCACCTGGCCTGGCCAATACTTTTTATTTATTTTTTGGATTTGTCAGTACTTTTTGAAAGTATCAAGATATCAAGAGTAGGTATCAAGTATCAAGACAGACAAATAAAGAATGATAAAGAAAGAGGAAATGTTTCAAACTAAAGGAAAATAAAGGGGCATGATGACTAAATCCAATGTAAAATCCTGGATTGGATCCCAGATAAGAAAAAAAAAATTAGAAAGACAATTGAGTCCATGAATTAGATCAGCAGTTCTCACCATTTTGGTCCTACGATCCTTTTGCCTTTCTAAAATATATTAAGAACCCCAGAAGCTCTTGTTTATGGCTGGCTATAGTTGTCACATTAAGCATATTGTAAATTAAAATTGACAATTAATATTTAATAGTTCATTTGAAAATAATAGTATATTACTTATTGAAAGTATGCCTCTCAGGTTCAAACAATTCTCCTGCCTCAGCCTCCCGAGTAGTGGGACTGCAGGCGTGCCACCACGCCCGGCTAATTTTTGTATTTTTAGTAGAGATGGAGTTTCACTATGTTGGCTAGGATGGTCTCGATCTCTTAACCTGGTGATCTGCCCGCCTCGGCCTCCCAAAGTGCTGGGATTACAAGCGTGAGCCACTGCGCCCAGCCAATTTTTGCAACTTTTTTGTAAGCCTGAAAGCATTTCAAAACGCAAAATTTAAAAATAAAGTAGTAAACATCAAATACGTAAAGTATTTCATATTTCAAAAGTTGAGGAAAAATACATAGAGGTAGAGGGAAGCTGGAATCAAGAATAAATTCCTGGTTTCTGGATAGACGTTGGCAGGGGTAATAGTCAAAGTATTTTTCAAACAGCATGGCATTGGTACTGACACAGCAAAAGCCCATGAGCAACCATGACAGTTCTACCAGTACACATCAGCTAAGGCTAGTGGCATTGCTAAACTGGAGAATGTAAGAGGAGAAATAAGTGGGGAAGGTGGTGGGGGAACGGGCAGAAAAGGCATGTTGCAAAAGATGGCAGGTTTTATTCTGGACTGACCTCAATTTGAAGGTGAAATGCAAGTGACAGAAATCCCACTAGAATTAATTTAGGTCAAGGGGAAATTTACTGGGAGGTTCACATAACTGCAGAAAATGAATGCTTACTGAGCCTTACTGAGGATGAAACGCTTTCAGTCTCCCTTTCTCTTTCTTTCTCTCATCTCTGCTTCATTCTCTTCTACTACCAGCTGGCATTTCCACTGAGCAGGGAACATGACCACAAGTGATTCAAGCGCTTTACTTCTCCATCCCCAGAAAGAGCCCAATCTCTAATCCCAAATTCAGTAATACTGGGACACCAGTCTAATGAATCCAGTTGGGTCACTGATTGGCCCATTCTTGGACCAATGGAAGGTGGCCAGGAAAATGAGGAACTATGATTGGCCCAGCACAGGTCAGGGGCCTTTCTTACCTGGAGCATTTCCCTCTCTTTCAGTGAGACAGAGCCAATAAGAAGTTTCATTCAAATTACATGCTTGAAAGGATAGCTTCCCATTGGACCAGTGTGGCTACTCTAAGCAGACAGTACAGTAGGTGGCCACTTCACAGTCCCTGTGGGGAGAGATTCAAGTAGAGATTGCAGGAAACCTTTGAATATATCTTAAAACAAAAATCTGAGTTGACGATAAAAATTAAGGTTTCATCAGCACATATGTGATATTTATATTCTCGTTAAACGGCAACTCTCTATTCTCCCCCACCCCAACCCAACCCTTGGCAACCAGCATTCTGCTCTGTTTCTACGAGTTTAACCATTTTATTTATTTTTTAGCTTTTTATTATTAATATTTTTTGAGACGGAGCCTCGCTCTGTCGCTCAGGCTGGAGTGCAGTGGCATGATCTCAGCTCACTGCAAGCTCCTCCTCCCGGCTTTCAGCAATTCTCCTGCCTCAGCTCCCCAAGTAGTAGGAACTAGAGGCGCGCGCCACCACGCCCGGCTAATTTTTTTGCATTTTTAGTAGAGACAGGGTTTCATCATGTTGGCGAGGCCAGTCTCAAACTCCTGACCTCAAGTGATCCTCCCACCTCGGCCTCCCACAGTGCTGGGATTACAGGTGTGAGCCACCATGCCTGGCCGAGTTTAACTATTTTAAGTATTTCATGTATTAATAAGTGGAATCATGCAGTATTTGTTCTGTGACTGCTTTATATCACTTAGCATAATGTCCTCCAGAGCATATATCTCTGCCTCTGTGAGATGAACTTTTTTTAGCTCCGACTTATGGAGTGAGAACAGGTAATATTTGTCTTTCTGTGCCTGGTTCATTTCACTTAAGGTAATGACCTCCAGTTCCATCCACGTTGTGGCAAATGACAGGATTTCATTCTTTTCTACACTCGAATAGTATTCCATAGTGTATATATGCCACATTTCTTTATCCATTCAACCATTGATGGACACGTTAGTTGATTCCATATCTTAGCTATTGTGAATAGTCACAATACACATGGACATGAAGACAACCCTTTAACATATGAGTTTCCTTTCTTTTGGATATTTACCCAGCAGTGGGATTGCTGGATCATATGGCAGATCTATTTTTAGTTTTTTGAGAAACATTCATATTGTTTTCCATAGTGGCCGTACCAAATTACATTCCCAGCAACAGTGTATTAGCTTGTCTATTTCTCTGCATCCTCATGAGCATCTGTTATTTTTTGTCTTTCTGATAACAGCCATTTTTACTGGGGTAAGATGATATCTCACTGTGGTTTTGGTTTGCACTTCCCTGCTGACCAAATGCGTATTTTCTAAAGCCTTCACTTTTTCTACATGTATTTGTTAGTTACCTTTTTACCATAAGGAAGTGCTTTCTCTTCTCCCCATTATTGCTTGTTTATATCAGTACAGACTCATGAGTTATTTCATTCAATGGACCACACCCATTACTATCATTATGGATTTTGATGCTCAAAGTATCTTAGATTAGGCCAGAGGGGGCTCCAAAAAACTGGATAGTGTCCTTTAAACATTCCTTCATCATTCTACTACCTGGCACCACAATATGCTGCAGGTTTGCCTTAGTTTATTTGGGTCACTATAACAAAATACCATAAAGTAGGTGGCCTATATACAACAAAAATTAATTTCTCACAGTTCTGGAGCCTGCAACACCCAAGATCAAGGGAGCTTTCCCTGATACATAGATGGTGCCTTTCTGCTGTGTCCTTGCTTGCTGGAGGGGGCAAGGCAGCTCCCTGGAGCCTCTTTAATAAGGACACTTACTCCAATCATGAGGGCTGCAACCTCATAGCCTAATCACACCCCAAAGGCCCCACCTACTAGTGCTGTCACCTTGGTAGCGAGAATTTCAACATATAAATTTGGAGGGGGACCCAAACATTCAGATGATAGCACTGGGGATATGGTAGATCTTTCAAAATAGTTAAATTGATTTTACCTGTAGACAACACTCTAGGAAAAAATGGAGATGTTCAAAAGAAGCTGCCAGGCAAACTATCAGTTTCCAGAATTGCTGATTTGTATGCTGAAATAAGTCTATAATTTAGCAAATTGACTCACTAAAATGGGCAAGTGGAATGTGCTCTAATGGGACTTTTGACATTCCGCCCTCTACACAGGCAGCTGTAAACACATTTACTATCCAATCTCAAAAGCTCACATTGGTGATCATTGCAATACAGTCCAGAGATTTTACAAGAATAAACGTTATTTATACTGACAGCTCGTCTCTCACAGTTCATGATCTAAGATAAACGTAACAGTAAGCCCTCTGACTGGACCTCCTATTACCCTCCCCTTGGTGCCCCTGGCAGCCTCCATCCTCACTCTCCTCCGATCCATCCCGCATGCTCTTTTCAGAGCAATCTTTCTGTAAATGCAAACCTCATCATGTCATTGCTGGGGAAGAAACTCTCCAGTGGTTTCCCATCACAAACCATTAATGTCTAGATGCCTTAGCCTGGCACACAAGACGCCTGTGACGTTACCTAGCACACTCCTCTCCAGGCCCTTTAAATAAAACCCCACAAGCCCTCCAAGCCTTTGCTGCACTGTGGCTGCTCCGGATTTGTTCCATGCCATTCTGCCCATCTACTGCCTTTTCTGTTTTGCCAACCACATTCCAGCTCTGCACCTTGGAGCCTCATGTCAGTCCTGCCCTTTGGATCTGCAGCTTGGGCTGGAAATTGCTGTCTGGCTTTCCCTTTGACCAAGGTTCACCCAGCAAATGACTCCTGGCCTCTGTTTTTCTGTGTCAGTACCTGGAACTGTGGGTGAGAGGCGTCCTCCAACAGACCGGTCTCTGCCTTTCTTTTCCGCCTACCTCCTGTTGGCTGCCCCCAAACTGCCTTGTACGTAGAAATATCTTCAGTTTCTTAAGAACAGAGGCTTTTCTTTAACCTCTTCTTTAACATCTCCTCATTGACTCCTCTGCTTGGAATTTCCCCCTCCCCACTACCTGTCACTCTCCTTCCTTCTCACCTCACCCTTCTTGCAGGTGAGTTCTAACTCCATTGGCAATCAGCCCTCAACTAAAGCTTCATCCCCATGGAAAGTCCACCCTGGCCCCTACTTTCTTCCATTTTACTCTCATTCTCAACTGCTCAGGCAGAGATGGCTTTCCCTCTTCTGCCCTCATTTGGACCTTTAAGTACCTTTCTTTTGTTACTAATTACACTGTAACATATTTTGAGTTTATATCTGAGCCTCTCCCTGGAGATTCTAAGACTCTGGTTAAGGACAGGTTTTATTTGCCTTTTGTACCTCCAGGACTAAGCCTAGTGCCAGCATATAGAATAAATACAAGAGTTCTAGACTGAGTAAATAGAAAGAAGACTCACAACCGAACAAATGAATGAGTTAAATATGCCAGTGGGTTCGTTATCTATGTCTTCTGTTTACTCAAATACAAATATAAAGGGTACATTGACACAGTCTTTCACACTTTCACTTACTGTTTTGAAAAAATGCATGGTAGCATTAAAGGAAATTGTATAAGAATTATAGGTGTAAGGCCCTAACACTCTCACACTACTGTTTTCTCTACCCCAGGTTTCCCTTTTTTTTTTTTTTCCTATATACTTCTCTTTAGCAGATATAGAATCAAATGTTGTGTAATTTTTATTTGCCGTTTTGGTTAAAATTGTCCTTTTAATATTTTATACATTGCTAAATCATTTATAGCTCTTTAGAAGGATTCTACCAATTTGTAATGTAAAGACATGTTTTTTGTCACTAAGATTCAGTCGATCTTTATCTAAGATTTTACTCCAAGTTCAATTTTATTGCAGCAGTAAGTTTTGAGCTCCCAGAGTGTTAAAACAGTGTCTCATATCTCTGTATTCCTGGTGCCTAACAAATAATTGATACTTAATAAATATTTATTGAAAATATGAAGATATTTTACTTATTGTGTATATATAAATTATATCAATAAGTATTTATAAATTATATATATTTGTGTGTGTATATATATATGAATAAAATTTGGCAGAGCAATCTAATCTAAGTTCTGTGCACATACCCCAAGCCTGAGCAGACAGGCAGAACCCCACTGAACCCAATCTTTTCTAAAAGCATGATGCTCTACCCTGTACTCAAAGACTGCTGAAGGCAACCTCACAACCTTCTTTAATAGCTCATTTTAATGCTAATGATTGCCGAATCAGAAGGCTGTTTGCTTCTTCCTCTCTAACCAAAATTACCTACAGTACAAAGTAGATGTTGGGTTTTTTTTTCTTTTCTTCCCTTCTCTTCCCTTTTCTCTTTCTTTTTCTGTTCTTGGTGAAAATAAACCAGTTGGCTTCTGGATATAAGCTTGCCAAGGTCCTCTCTGAGCTTCTCATTCTCACAAATGAGGTAAGATCATTCACTCATTTTTTGTATGAGATTCTGGGGGTAGTCTTTGGTTTTAAATACACTTTTTTCTTTTCTCTATTTTTATTCCATCTGATTCTAGAATATGTGTGCTCTAGAAATTCAGAATATGGTTCATGTTATTCTGTATTCTAATAATAAATTTCTAAACTTAAAAAATACCATTACAAAATAGAATATGATGTGATATACAAGTTATGTAAATAAACAATTTTTAGAGTCAGCCATTCATAAATAAACATTTTTTAGAGTCAGCCATTCAAAGTGGCATATATTTACTGGAGTCATTTGAAAGGATGGCCATGGTAAGGTTGGATATAGAATAAAATGTAGCTGGTGACTGATCACTCAGAATCCTGCTTCAATGAGAAGCATCCCTTATTCTGAAAAATTTACCAGGTTGTAACTGAATTCTTTGGAAATCCAGAAATTTAATCATTTATGAAAGTTAAATTCACTAAAGGTTGAAAAACAGAAACCAGAGTAACATAGGAGTCATTTGCAATAAGAAACATCATCACCAGCCAGGGAGCTTGCACGGTCTAGCTGGCCCAACTTCTGCTCAGTCCAGATACACGGGAGTGCCAGGGAGCTGCCGGGGAGCTAGAATAAGCCTAGGGATCTCCCTGACAGCCAACTTGAAATACCATGTTCCCAAGGCACTGCTCCACAAAGGCACCAACGTACACTTCCTGTAAAGAACACAGGCTTCGATGTCTAACAGAACTGGGTGAAAATCTTGGAGCCACCACCTTAATAGCTATGTGAAATTAACAAATCATTTATCCTCCATGAGCCCATTTCTTTACTTGAAAAATAGCGCATCACAAAGTTGTGTGAAAAATGTACATAAGGTACTTGGCTACATGTCTGGCATATAATGTGAGTTTAATAAAGGTTCTAGTTTCTTAGAGTGATGCTATACACCTTCATTTGATCCATTATATGGGTTGATTTAAAATTTATCCCTCTAAGGACAATCTTGTTTTTCTTCTTTCTATCTTTAATCATTCAATTAATCACTCATTTATACATTCGTTTGTTCAACAGCTGTTTATTTTATGCTAGGTACTGTTCTATGCACTAGAGATGCTGCTGTGAACAGAATATATAGAGTTCTTACCCTTATGGGACTTACATTCTACTGGTGAAAGACAATAAGCACATAACAACATATAGTATGTCAACATATACATTTAATGGTATAATGATTTATTTTTCCCCTAACTGTTATTTAATCAGTGGTATTTTCCCTTTCATATTTCTCTGATAGGATCTCTCATTTCATTTTCTTTTAGTCATTGACTTGCTTTGATATGATTTTTTAGACTTCAGTGATTTGGGTTTTAATTTAGAGTTGATACAAGAATGATAGAAAAAAAGCAGACCTTTGCTCCCCTGTGAAGAAAGAAAAATCAGGAAAGGAAAATCATGGTGAGGAACTACCAGACATTTACTTTATTATCCTCTCTCTGGAAAGGTCAAAGATGTTGCCTAGGGCTGACTCTGAGGTGAAATTTAGTCACACTAATATATAAATGACTTATAAGAACATAAATTGCTATTCCTCTTCAAAAGTTTTGCACTTGATAATTAAAATGTTGCACTTAGGAATATTGGGATTGATTGCATTTATGTGTTAGAAAAGTGGATACTGGAACCTTCTAGAAGTATCTAGATCACACCCTACAGGCAGTTATTAAACTTCCATGTGCTTCCAAAAACAGAACTTAGATTACTCTATAGAGTCCTAGAGGTGAGAATATTTTCTCTCTATTGGCCCCAGAATTTCTTACCATCATTACTTTCACTCCAATGTTCACTTCCATGTCTTTTTTGCATTGGGGCCCTCATAATGAATTGGAACAGTGTTTAAAGGAGAAAAAAAGGGAAGAGGATGACTAGTTGAAGGGAAGTTTCAAGGATTCTCTTTGTTCTTCAATTTTGGCAGCTGCTGAAGATAGGGCTCTAGAAGACAGGAGACCAAATAAACACAAATTTTGAAAAAGTATTGCAATATCCTATTCCTTTCCTGAAACCAAAAAGCGACGATTAGTATATGTTTGTACATTGATTCATTCTTTTCTTAACAAACTTGATTAAGTGACATTTTTTAGAATACAATCTTCAAAGAGCTTACAATTTCGTTAGTTGAATTAATCTAATCTGTGGTTTTCTTTTTTCTTCTTCTGAAACACATGTTTTGTGTATCTCACAGTACATGCCAGAAATTCTGTTTGCATGTGTGTATTAGTCCATTCTCACACTGCTATAAAGAAATACCTGAGACTGGGTAATTTATCAAGGAAAGAGGCTTAGTTGACTCACAGTTCTACATGGCTGGGGAGGCCTCAGGAAGCTTACAATTGTGGCGGAAGGCAAAGGGGAAGCAGGCACCTTCTCGACAAGGCAGCAGGAGACAGAAGAGCAAAGAAGGAACTTTCACCTATAAAACCATCATATGTTTTGAGAACTCACTTATTATCATGAGAACAGCATGGAGGAACCACCCTCATTATCCAATCACCTCCCTCCTCACACGTGGACTACATTTTGAGATGAGATTTTGTTAGGGACACAGAGCCAAACCATATCAATATGTGACAAACTCTTGTTGAGTACCTGGGGTTGTACACTAGATACTACACATTGGCTATAACTCCATCACTTTGTCTTCCATACAAGAAAGTATATGAAAATGCAACAGAGTGAGAAAGACTATAGGAATTCACTATATTCACTATAGGAATAACTTTGAATCTAGTCTAAAATCAAAATTAGGATTTGAATCCACATCTAAGAGATGCCAAGTGGTGCTAGCAGATGTCATGCTATGTGTGTTACTCCATAACATTGAAAAGTTTATACTTAGTGGTAGTATTGTCAGTCTTTTGTAGATTTTCAAAAAACTAATGTTCACAGAGATTAAATGACATGCCCCACATCACACAGCTAGGAAATATCTTTTTTAAAATTTAATTTTGCTTTGTCTGACTCTAAGTGCTTTTCCCACCATATGACACCATTTCACCATATCATCTCTGGATCAAAATCCATCTTAATCAGACCAGAAAAAAACAATATGACTCCAATTAACCAGAGTGCGCATAGATTGGGGAGTTCTGGTTAATGTTTTGGTTAACTAAGACATAACTCTTGTCTTAATTTATTCAAAGGCTTTCTAACAGTTATCGGTTCGCTTTCCACCCTGCGTCAGCACAGTATAATGTAATCTTGCCTTGATGATTCAGGATCTTATGTGTCTCAGAGCCGTCATTATGAACAGCAGTTGCTACTGAAAAATTTTGAAGTGAATGCAGAAGATAGAGGCGATTGAGTTGAATGCATGGGGAGTTTGGGATTACTTGGAGGACAAATTCAATTATACTGTAATCATCTATCTTTTCTGTAATCAGAATGGCAAAAGGTCCCCAAATTAAGACTAATCAAATGTTTCAGCTGAATTGGGTTCAAATCAATCAAGTTTACTTCAATTTGTTTAACTAGCTGACAAACTTCATTAAAAGTGACTGTTGTTCTCCTTTTGCCACTTGGCAAATAACAAAAAAAAAAAAAAAAATGAAGCTTTCCCTGATTTCTGTGTACAGTTGTGTTACCCCATCATCAGGGAGAGAAATGAGCTGTATAATTACTGTTTGAGACATGAATCATCCTTGCTCAGAGGGTCCAGACCTGTTTGACTCTATAAAAGGAGCTCAAGGTCGAAGTGCAAACGTGCACTGTCTGCCATCCCCCAGGCTGATATAATTACCAAGCTACTGTGAGGGGATGAAGGTGCTCCCTGCATCTGGCCTTGCTGTCCTCCTCATCATGGCTTTGAAGTTTTCCACTGCAGCCCCCTCCCTAGTTGCAGCCTCCCCCAGGACCTGGAGGAACAACTACCGCCTCGCACAGGTTTGTGAACTTTTGCCCAATTCCTTCTTGCTCCTTTGCCCTAGAAAACCTAAAAGGGCATAGTGAGAAAATAAGAAAAAAATTCTATTGTTCTTTTAAAATCATTTTATGTGAGTCCATTGAAGTATGATCGATGCTATCTTCTGTCCATCTAGATTGGTGTCTGGTGCATATTAGGTGTATCATGTTACATGATTGAATAAATACATAAATATATATCTACCTAGTTATCTTGCTTCATAAAGAATTCCAGGTGGCTTGTGAAAACCATACAATATAAAAGGACCAAACAAGTACTTCTCAGGAATGATGTAGGATGAAAAACAGAAGCAGAAAAATAAAAACCGAGGAATAATCCACACGCTAGAGGCAGGTTGTGAATTTAGTGCTAAGCTTTAGCAGTCACAACGAAGAGATTTCCTCTGTTTGCACTTTTTAAAAGGCTCTTATATTCAAGGTAACCCTGATCAAAATTTAAAGTGGACTAAGTTCTTCCTGGGTGCCAACCCACTTCTCATTTGAGGGCCTTTTCTCCCTAAAGCATATTCCCCAACGAAGTAAAAGTTTCTGTACAAAGTACATAACAAAGTTTATGTAGTAAGTACAAAGTACAAAGTTTATGTGCTTAAACTTTGTGTATTTTCCTCTTTTAACATCTCTCCTATATGACTGCTGGAAAGGGTCTGATAGAAATGATTCATATTAGAAATTTTGCAAAGACTACTTGATTCAAAATGATTCAATATATATATTATATATATGCTTCCAAGCGTTTTTTGTTTTTAAAAGAAGGGTGGCATCCTTAACCTTAAGAAATGGATGTCTAAGGATGGAATTTCCAACATTAGTGAAAGATATGTAGAGGAAATGTTTTTGTACACAGGCCTATTCAAGAGTCTGCCAACATTATAGCATACCTGTGATCACTAGCTCTGCCTCAGGGCTGCTTTCTTGCCTGCCAGGCTGCACCCGTGTACCGCTTGGCTGTCTGCATCATAGAGCTGATTTCCACCCATGTGCAATGGCATGTCCCTACCGATTGTTTCTGCTACTCATCCTTATTCACTGGTCAGTTCCCCAGCCGTACCAGTCATTAAACACTTAAATATCAGCTCCACAGATGAACAGCACAGCCGATGCCCAGCACAGCCATATTGAATTGAACTTCCTTTGACTTTAGCTCACTTTTAGATGAACTCATTTCAAAGTAACTCAGGATACTGGGATCTTTATTCAATTGTATTTTGTCCGTGCCACCTAGTTTTAGGTGCCTTCTTCCCAAATGTAATTTTCCCTACCCTGCCTCATGCCACTGTGATTCTGAAACTAAAGGGGTTTTGTGACCTCCGGAAGGAGAGCCATGCTGAGGCCAGAATGGATCTGAGGTGTTGGGAATCTTCTAATCCACGGTTCAGGGAAACTACAGTTGGCCCTGTCCCTTAGTTTACAGATTGTCTAGGATTGCTTTTGTGCCACAATGGCAGAGGTTTGCCTAGAAGCAAAGAATATTAATTATTGTCCTTTGCAGAAAAAAAATAGCCACCCCTGACTAGTCTATGAACGAATAAGGCTAGACCAGCCAGGGACCAGTTTCATGGAAGACAGTTTTACATGGACATGGGAAGCAGGAGGCTGGGGGGTGATGGTTTGGGGATGAAACTGTTCCACCTCAGATCATCAGGCTTAAGATTCTCAAAAGGAGCGTGCAACCTGGACCCCTCACATGCACATTTCACCATAGGGTTTCTGCTCCTATGCGAATCTAATGCCTGTGCTGATCTGATAGGAGGCAGAGCTCAGGCGGTAATGCTGGCCTGCCACTCACCTCCTGCTGTGGGGCCGGGGTCCTAACAGGCCACAGACGGGTTCCTGCGTGCAGCCCAGGAGCTGCGGATCCCTGGGCTACACACTCTTGGGTGGAGCCATTCTTGCTGTTCTAGCTGGTCAGGAGTCAGCTGGGCATCTTTAGAAACAATGGCATGGCCTGGGAATGTTGGGGACATTTAATGATTCCTTACTTCTTCCTCTCCAAAATAAATCAGCCCTTCTCTGTCTCCCTTATGACATACTCTTAGAAAGATCTTAGACCAAGGAGCAGGGAAACTTGTCCACATCTCCTCACCTGGCACACAGCACCTTCTGCCTGCAATGGCCCTGGCCCTCAGCTCTGGGCAGGGACACTCATCACTCCGTAGGAGTCTGGAATGATCTGGCCGAACCTCTAATGAGGATCACAGTGACAAGAAAGAAGTATTTAATAACATCCTACCTTATAATTTATAGAAACGTTATATAACAACCTCATCAGCCTCATAAAGTCACGAACAAAAGCAGTAAAATAGGCAGCAAAAGTTCATGTATTGAATGCTTCCAGTGTGGTGTGTGCTGGAGAAGCATGAGGGAATCAAACAAATGAAGCCGCTGTTCTTATGCTGCTTCCATGAGGACGAGGGAGCTGGTGGGAAGGTGCTGCGAGAAGCTAAACAGGTCAGCCAATCAGTGCACAAGATTATTTCACAAAGTGATCGGTGAGATTGGAAAGCAGTTAATCAGGATGACAGAGAGTTACTGACTGGGGAAGTGGTCTGGGGAGGGAGTATTTTTAAATGAAGTAGTCCAGGAAGGCTGCTCAGAGGAAGTGACCTTTCAGATGAACCTGAGCTGCATGAAAAAGCCAGCCACATGAAGACCCGGAGATGGGGCAGTCCTGGCAGAGGAAACAGCAGCTGCTTGGAATGCGATCATCAGGCCCATGTGACTAGAGCCAAGAGGTCAGGGAAGAGGGTCCCAAGGACAGGCGAAGCCAGCGGGTCCTCTGGTGCCTGGTGGCCTGGGTCACGCTAAGCAGAGAGAATGCTTAGAGATGCTCTCTTCTTGCTAAGTGATCTGTTAGGTCACTCGCTAAGAAAGAACAAATGGTTCCTGGAAACACCAAAGAGGTCATGTTTCCAAACACCATACACCTCTCCCTCCCACCAAAAAATCTGTACTTGAGAAGATAAACAGCTTCTTGATTTATTTAATGTCACTTGTGTCCTTTAAATTCTGATTTGCTAATTTGCATAAGTGCTTTGAAAATGATGAGACGGCAAAATGCTTACCTATTTTCATAATCCAGGATTTTATTCTGGATTTGTTTGTTTAAAAAAAATGAGTATTAATATGACATTTAAAACATATTTTTTAAATTATGTTTAAAAATAACAAAAATTTTAATTACCCCATTATTATGAACTCATAACTAAAGAAAATGAAAATACACACTGTTAATTCAGGCAGTTTTACTACCATTTTATTCTCTATGATAAAGACTTTTTAAAATTGTTATTGTCTTCAAAATGTGGTTTTTACTTTTCTAACTATTATGTAATAAGAAAATTTTGATTTTATACTATTTTCATAACATCACTTTAAACACTCAGAAATATTCCAGAATATAAGTTATAATTTATTTGACCATTTCCTTTATTTGGCAAATAGATTACTTCCATATGAATAAAGCTTCTATAAGCATCTTTGTACATCAAGCTAATTTAAACAATTATTTTTTCAGGATAGGTTTCCAGACATGGACTTAATGAGTAAAAGGGCATTTTAAAGTATTCTGACACATTTAAAAGCATTCACATTGAGGACCTCATTGGATCCTCACACTCGTGTAGCCAGTAGGGCAGAAACCACTCTATAGATGAGAAAGCTGAAACCACAAGAAATTAAAAGAATTGCAAAAGCATGTTAGTGACACAGCCTGGACTAGAACCTAGGATTTTTCAGACAGCTTTAAAAGTTCGCACAAATCTATTTGTGTGACTGTAAGGAACATGGCTGTGCTGCAGCCAAGCAGGCATAGGCCGAGGTAAACATTCTGTGTGACTCGGTGAGTTTAGGGTGCAGGCGTATATCTCCACTTGTTATCACAGCCGTGTAGCCACAACATGGGGAAGGCCATCACTTAGCTCTAAGCCACTATTGTCTGTAAAAGGTATAATTGCCCTGCTGACACTGTACAGGAGTCCTCTCACCCAGAGAAATAGAGAGCCAGCCAAAGCTATCCATATTGCGGGTGGGTGGAGGGGAGCCAGGAACCGGCTTGTGCCCAGAGAGAGAAAGAGTTAAGCTGCTGACCCTGAAGGGCGCGCCAGCCACGCAGCTGTGTGTGGGAGCAGCCGGCTCTAGCAGCTGAAACAGGGGGGACAGTGTGAGAAAGCTGCTGAAGAGAGAGCTGCTGAATAAAACCATATTCATCTGCCTATGCCCGCACCCCCTCCCTGAGGATTCTTTCAGCTATCTGCCACCCACCCATTCCCCTCAGACCTCAGCATGGGCTGGAACCTGACACTGAGCATGTCAGTGTACTCAGTGCATTTGGTGTAGTGGTGGCCCCAAACCTGACCCTGGAACCTGACAGTGACTTCGCCAAAAAAGAAAAATGTTGACGAAATGTACCTTAAGTTTCACCCTGTCCTGGAGCGTACATAAACTGAGTTTTAAACTCTTAAGTTTCAGGAAAGACACTAAGGAAATGAACTGAATGAGGGCTTGGGAGGGAGCCCTAAGCTGCTAGCCTGCAGGAATGGAACCCCTGGCCTCCTGTACTTTTATCTGTCAGATACTGGAAGAGAAGTGGAGAGAGGATCACCTGATAATTGATCTCAATATTCTATAATTTTAACAATGAGGAAGTGGGGAAG
Organism: Macaca mulatta; assembly: GCF_049350105.2. Classification (NCBI taxonomy): domain Eukaryota; kingdom Metazoa; phylum Chordata; class Mammalia; order Primates; family Cercopithecidae; genus Macaca; species Macaca mulatta. Next base: position 103,492,144 of record NC_133419.1, on the reverse strand, counting down.
CTTGGAAGGAAATGGGACAATTCTGGTAAATTCTGAATTCTTTGTCTCAGCGCCAACAATAAGTGCTGAGCCAACAGTATGCAAGCGTTAGGGTATCACATGAAAGCAATTCTAAGCACACACCTAAGTGCCTGATAGAATATTGTGACTGTGAAAAGTATGCCAAAACCTTGTCAGTAACTTTAGCAGGAAAGTGCCCAGAGTTCTAAGCTTTCAGTACTTCAGGATATCTGATAATTCTTCAAGGAAACACACTTTCATATTTTGCCTAAAGAAATAGAGCTGAAACATTAACTGAGCATCTACTCTGAGCCTAGAACTGAGTCAAACACAGGGTTTGTATCTGTGAAGGCAAAACGGTGCCTGATTGGAAGGAGGTTGCAAACAAGCAGGTGAGAGCAATAAGAAATTGGTAGGAAGTGATGGTTTACAGTGCAATGAGACACGTGTTTTACTAGTACAAGAATCACATCTTATGGAAGCACCAACTAGGGAGAGATTTTGTTTATATCACTGCAGTGATGAATTTTTGTTTTTAAGAAGGAATAGTTTCTAATTTTATTTTTACTTCATTAAAAGGTACTGTTTTAATCCTTCCTGTATGACCAGCCATAAACCTTTCGTGCTCTCAGAATAACATCCTGTGCATATTTTAAAGAAACAAACTGTTGGTTATAAAAATTATGCAGGTTTGTAGTAAAAAAAAAAAAAAGTAAAAACCCTGTCTTTAAAAATATATCATCTTAACTCCATTATTAAGGTTTAACCACTGTTAGTCCCTTAGACTGTATCTTTCATAACACTTTTCTATGATTCAAGGCCAGGATTAGTGTGAGGCAACCTAGGCAGGAAATGCATCCTGTTTTTAAAATTTTGAAATTTTGTTTATCACGGATTTTTTGGCATTGATTTTATTTTTTTTAATTCTGCATTAAATTATTATCTTGATTACAGAGTTTTTGGTAACCACCACTGGCCACATCTCAGCCCTGGTGATATGACTGGGATGGTATGACTAGATATCACTTACGTTTGTAAACATGGCTCATACTGTAATAGCAGTGGTAAACACGGCAAACATGTTTTCCACTTAATTTATCATGCGCATCTTCCCTTATATAACCTATTTTGTGAGACAAAAACTAGAACGTAGAGTGTAACACATAATCTAACAGGAGAACAAAATATTTGAAATCAATGATCTCAGAGACACAGAGGACCTGGTCTTATACATGGAGCTTAACCCTGAGGAGTATAATTCAGACATTACCACAAGCATCGCATTATCACAGCATCAACGTGCACAGACAGGAACAATTCATCCAATCCACCTCATCTTGCCAAAAAAAAAAAAAAAAAAGGATGAGAAACATAAATACTTACTTAAGGTGGTCTAACTAGAGGTGGAATGGAACCAAATAGTCACAGTTTTGTTTCAGAATACCTAGGCTAGATTTCAGAGCCTGGGCACCCCATGTTTCCTTCCCTTTTCCTCCTCTTGGCTTCTCATCTCACCTAAGGTGTTTATAAGGGACAACAACAGGGAAAGTGATCTTCTCTCACAAGCAGGGCAGGGAGTGAAGGATCGGCTGATCCTGCAGTGAAAAAATAGAGTATCCTCTCCAAACATATGAGTGAGACTTACTCCTTTTTATTTTTTCCCCAACAGTAACGGTTCATGCTCATTGTAAAAAAATGTGGAATATAGGAAGGAATAAAGAATAAATTAAGTCATCCATAATTTCATTACCCAGACATAATCAACATTAATATTCAGGCAGACTTCCTTTTATTATTGTGTGTGTGTGCATGTGTGTATATGTATGGTTTACTCAGAAAATTATTATTGTAACCTTATAAAGATTTCTTCTCTTCTTTTCTCAGTATATTGCCATTACATAAAGAGCATTCTTTCATAACATTAAATATTTATTTTTCAAAACTGATCTTACTAGAGGCCTAGTATTGCCTCATATGAATATAGGATAATATATATACTAAATCCCCTGACATAAGACATTAAGGTTACTTCCAATTATTATCTTTATATATATGTTAAAAATACGTGTGCATGATATGTAAGTAAACAATTTGCATAGTTTATATGTGGTAATATATGGCTAATATATAGGTGAATAGTATGTAATTTATATCTAATAAATAAATATATACTATATAAATACAAAATTGTAGATAATTAAATACAATCAGTGCTTTGTATCCATGGGATCTGTACACATGGAATCAACCAATTATGGATTGCAAATATTCAAGAAAAAAATCGACGGTTGCATCTGTTTCAGGGAAGGCATGTTCAAAACATACATTTTTTGTAGCTTTTCCCTAGACAATACAGTGTAACAACTATTTACATAGTATTTATATTATAGTAGGTATTATAAGTAATTTAGAGATGATTTAAAGCATACAGGAGGCTGTACTTAAGTCGTATGTGAATATTATGCCATTTTATATCAGGGACTTGAGCATCTGTTGATTAGGTATCTGAGAGAGGTCCTGGGACCAATTCCCCCATGGATATGAAAGGATGACTGAACCCTTAGCAGCTCTTTGGTTATTTTCCTAAAATCAGCTGGGTAGGTGAAATTCCTGGGCCAAAGGCAGGCCTCAACCCTGTATTTGCATGCCCCTGCGTCACTCGTTTAACCCTAATCCCAGCCATGAGTCATAGAAAAGTGTTTTGAACAATATATACTGAGGGGCTTTATGTCTTTTTGTGCAAATGAAAGCCTTATAATTTATGGCTTATTTTATTTGCTTCAAGGGACAAAGAGCCTTGCCTAGGAAAGTTGTCTCATGGAAACAAATTCCAGCCCACATACTGAACACATCTGAACTCATTAAAATCCTCAGCTGAAAAACAGGTGGACCCTCTGCCTTTGTAAAGTATGACAGGCTGGAATACAATGCCTCCAAGACTTAAAAGCATACTGATCTTGCATTATGTACAATGGAAAGATGATACCAATAACTGCTTACCAAAGAAACCAGATAGCCTTTGTTTTGCAAATTGGGTAAAGAACTTCAGTGACAAATAAGTGATCCACGGAAATAATGTTCACATCAGATTCCTTCCCTGAATTTTTTTCTTTTAAAAAAATTAAAGCAAAAATGCATATTTGTTATATTCATTGTAGAAAAACTATAAAATGCAGGTGGATGAAAGGAAATAATTAAATAATCTGTAATCCCCACTACCCAAAACCGATCATCGTTAATAATTTGGAGTATAGCTAAGCTATATGTATACAAATATGTCTGCCTTTTTCATAAATGGGAAAATACTCTACACACTGCTTTTAATACATCAGGAATGCTGTCCCCTGCCTTACCTGAGCATGAGTATTTCCCAGACTACACTGTAGACATGTCAGCCTGCCTCTCCATTTCAGGCGTATCTTGACAAATATTACACAAATAAAGAAGGACACCAGATTGGTGAGATGGTTGCAAGAGGAGGCAATTCCATGGTAAGGAAGATTAAGGAGCTACAAGCGTTCTTTGGCCTCCGAGTCACCGGGAAGTTAGACCAGACCACAATGGACGTGATCAAGAAGCCGCGCTGTGGAGTTCCTGATGTGGCCAATTATCGCCTCTTCCCTGGTGAACCCAAATGGAAAAAAAATATTTTGACATACAGGTAATGAGATCAAGTCTTTCCAAATTCAGAGAAAAAACAGCCCCTCTCTCTTTTTCCCTTTTCTTGAAAAAAATCTTCCTTCTCATCTGTATAAAAATCCTGACGCCTCACAACCGCAAGAAAGAATAAGAACTGTTTACGTCCATCTGTCAGGCAATGACAATGGGCAATTCACCAGAAAATATGGTCTTAGGATTATCATAATGACTGGCTATTTTAGGCATTTCAAACAATTTCATCAGTTAGAAACAACACAACTATCTTTAATCTAGTCTAGGATTAATGACCTGGCAGTAAAAACCAGTTTTCTTAAAACAACCTGCTTAATAAGAAAGAAAAAAGTAACTTACTAATAAAGTAATTTATTTCATTGACTCCAAAACTCTTTTATTGATGATTCAAAAAATGCATTCCATTTGAGGGACATAAAGGTGAACAGGTCAACTTTGTTGACCTTAGGGAACTCACAGTCCTTTAAGGAGAGACAGACATGCAAACAGACAGCTGTAGCTCTGTGTGAAACGTGCAAAATCATAGCTCTAAGCAGTGAACTGTGGGACCACAGTTCACATGGAGAGAGCTAGCAAGTGGCCCAGGGACCAGGCAGTGACATTTGAGCCTGATTCAAAGGCAAAGTAGAAGTAGTTCCACTCTTAGCCCCAAGCTCCCCTCACACCCTCCCTGCCCTCTTTCTTCCCCCAACTAATCCTCTGACTTCATCCTGTGTAAACCAAGGGAACACACCCAACCAGAACCTCTGTCCCTCCCTGCAGTGCTCAGGGTACAGAGGCTGGAATTCCCTCTCCCAGAGCCAGACCTGATTCTGGGGCCAGGGCAGACTTCCTCCCCAGGTTGGTACAATCGAGGGCAAATTATGCATGGTATCTGCCCCTCAGCCTGAGGTAGGGGTGGACGGTGCCTGCCTGCGTGGGCCTCACGCATGCCAGATGGGTGCAGGTCAGAAAAGAAGAGTGACCTCCACTCTTTGTGGTCCTGCCCCAGGCCTTGCACATGTAAGGAGTTTTCTAAGAAGAAAACCAGACCAAGCATATAGCAGCAGAGAGTGGACAGACTGGATGTTGATGGGCAGCATTCCCACCACCAGTGCCTAGGGCATGCGGCTGCGGCAGAGGGTCCAGGAAGGGCAATGGCAGGAAATAAGCTGGAGGGGCAGCTTTAAGGGCAACTAGAGCGTAATGTTAAGGAGTTTGGACTTTATCTCCAGGGCAGTGGAGAGCTAGGACGGGGATCAGATTTCGCTTTTAAGATGAACACGTCTAGATGATAACTGGAGATGGGGAAAGGCTGGACTTGTGCAATAGTCCAAGCAGTGGTGTGCTAGAGCTGCCTCCTAATAGCTCACTGAAGCCAATCCTTAAAATGTCAGGAAGGTTGCAGCCACTTGTTAAGCTCCCAAGAATTTTGTGAGCTGGTTGCTAAGACAGCCATTGTTGAATTATGTAAATTCACAATTAAATAAATCACATTAAATTATATTAAATTAAATTACACTATATTAAACTATATTAAATAATTATATTATTTAATATTTATATTTATTATTAAAATATATTATTTTATAGTAATAAATAAAATATATTGTTTATTATTAATATATTATTAAAATATATTATTTTCTAACAATAAATAAAATATATTATATTTTATATTATTTAATATTTATAATTACTTCGTAAATTATATTAAATAATTATATTAAATAAAGTATATTAAAAACAAAGGTAATAAAAACATATTGCCTCTTATTTCACTACATTTTATTATCTTCTCTGCTCATGAGGCTATGTACATCTGTATAATCTGAATGGTTCATTCATGCTCATCTCTTCACAACCTGGCATTCAGTGATGGTAAATTGGTAGCTTGAATTAGCCATAGTGAGAATATTTACAACACAGAAATCAGCAAGTCATACAAATCAAGGGGTTTTTTTTCCTCCTTGTGGAGCCACTTGTTAAACTGTTCCGGCACACCAGTGAGTCCATTTGATTAAATGAGGGGCCAGAACCCAGGGAACAGTCATGAATCCCCTAGGCCATTTGTTACCTGCTATCAGCCAATAAATCCATAAGGTGGCAGGCTGAACAAAAACATCAAAGCAATTGGGGAAGAAAAACCTCATAGGGAGTTGAACACAAAAGTGATTCTGAGATAGTAAGAATAAGGCAAGAAAAATGTATATGCATCGACAGAGTCTTTTCATAGTTTTCTTAAACTGTGTTCCGGAATTTTAGTCCATGACTATGTACATACAACAAAGACGAGAAGCATGGGTCAAGATAATGTGATACTTAGGGAAGTATAATATTCTTGCGATAAGGTGGGCAATCTTAAAACCCCTCAACACACACATTGTCCATCCACTCTTGCTCCCCAACAACTGCACCGTCCCCTCCCCATGAAAAAGGACACTAGACGCTATCACAGTACTCTGCCCATGTAGCTACTGACTTTCAGAATAACTTCTTACAATATAACCCAAAGGGTTACAAAAAGGAAAAAAAAAATACAGCATAGTGCTTATATGCATAAGCTTTGGAGTCAGACAGAACTGGGCTTAAACCTCATTAATCATAACATGTAGATGATGAAGATGATCTTCCTCTTACGGGTCATAGTAAGGATTAAATAAATGCCACTTAAAAAGTGTATGCAGCAACAGCACATAGTGTGACTTCAAAGAATATTAGCTAGTATTATTATTGCTTTATCAAGCTCCAGACCCTGAGTCGGGGATTTTTCCATGTTCTCTTCTTCTCTGGTGCTATCCCTCTCTCCTTCCCTGTCTTCTCAGGCCAACACACACTGTCAGCTCAAAGATACAGCTGACTTATCAAAAATGCGAGGGCATGTCAAAGTAGTAAGTCTACCTAGTTGTGATAAATTGCAGACTCATATTACACAGTGGGCTTGGTATATTTTGAAAGCATTAAATAGTCCCTTTGAGGGTCTTTCTGGTCTCCCCCTTCAATTCTATAGCTCTCTTCTTTTGGCCCCAACTCCTGGGGTTGAAGAGCTCCTTGTTCCTTCACTCTCAAGTCCTGAATTGAGCTAGTTGCTATCCTTTCTGTGGGCACGTCCTTTCACTTGGGACCCCAGCATTATTGCTGTTGGTTTCTCATTGAAATTGCACCATCTGCATTATAATAACCTAGGATACCTTTCAAAACACAGACTTCTGGACCACACCTGTATCTTTAACAAGCTTCCTAGGTAATTATCACAGGTCCTAAACTTTGAGAGCCACTGAGTGGGCCCGAAAACAGCTAGCTTTACTTATTTAATTCATTCATTTATTTATCAAGCAATTGCTAGGCATTTGCTATGTGCAAGGCACTAGACTAGGAGCTATAGAGAGAGAGAAAGCAGGGCCGGTCCCTGCTCATGGGGTTGGCTCTCACAGACACAGCTTCTCACTTTCAACATATTCCAGCCCAGCCCAAGGTCTCAGGTAGAAGTCGCCCTTCCTGCCTTTCCTTTGTATGTTGCCAGAAATCCCCAGACCCTGGGCTTCAGAGCAGAAAGTTCTAACAATCACCAACTCTGACTCCACTCACAGTCCAAAAAGCACTACATTTTTCTGCCTTCAGGTGTCATCGTCATACCAGTAATTGCTGAAAGTCTCACCCTTTTGTTCAGTTCCAGTGAGCCTCCACTTTTAAAGCTAGCCCTTCCTCTTTAAGAATGCATTATTGGCCGGGCGCGGTGGCTCAAGCCTGTAATCCCAGCACTTTGGGAGGCCGAGACGGGCGGATCACGAGGCCAGGAGATCGAGAGACGATCCCGGCTAACACGGTGAAACCCCGCCTCTACTAAAAAATACAAAAAAACTAGCCGGGCGAGGTGGCGGGCGCCTGTAGTCCCAGCTACTCGGGAGGCTGAGGCAGGAGAACGGCGTAAACCCGGGAGGCGGAGCTTGCAGTGAGCTGAGATCCGGCCACTGCACTCCAGCCTGGGCGACAGAGCGAGACTCCGTCTCAAAAAAAAAAAAAAAAAAAAAAAAAGAATGCATTATTTTGGGCTGGGGGGCAGTGGCTCACACCTGTAATCTGAGCACTTTGGGAGGCAGAGGAGGGCAGATCACCTGAAGTCAGGAATTCGAGACCAGCCTGGCCAACATGGTGAAACCCTGTCTCTACCAAAAATATAAAAATTAACCCGGTGTGGTGGTGGGCGCCTATAATCCCAGCTACTCAGGGGGCTGAGGCAGGAGAATCAATTGAACCTGGGAGGCGGAGGTTGCAGTGAGCAGAGATCATGCCATTGCACTCCAGCCTGGGTGACAAGAGCAAAACTCCGTCTCAAACAAAAAAAAAGAGAGAGAGAGAGAGAGAAAAGAAGAAGAAGAAAAAAAGAATGCATTATTCTGAGGAAAAAAATCTTCCCCAACAGCCCTGGGGAAATCCTGATGAGCTCTGAATAAGAATTAGCAAAACTTCAAAACTCTACATTTCTATTTTTCATATTGAAAACATCCAGTCCCTTTGGGGAAAAAGAGGTCCTCTCTCAATGAAAACAACTTTAAAAAAATTGACTACTTACTACCTGTGACATTTCACAAGTTTTATTTATTTATTTATTTATTTTTGAGCAAAGTCTCACTCTGTCACCCAGGCTGGAGTGCAATCACCGGATCTCACCTCACTGCAACCTCCATTTCCCGGGTTCAAATGATTCTCCTGCCTCAGCCTCCCGAGTAGCTGGAACTACAGGTTTGCACCACCACGCCAAACTAATTTTTGTATTTTTAGTAGAGATGGGGTTTCACCATCTTGGCCAGGATGATCTCGAACTCTTGACCTCAAGTGATCCTCCCGCCTCAGCTTTCCAAAGTGCTGGGATTACAGACGTGAGCCACTGTACCTGGCCACAAATTTTATTCTTTTAAGTCAGAGGTAGTATAATAACAAAGAAAGTTAAACGGTTTCAGTACCAGATTATCCCAACTTCTCTCATCTCTCCCTTTCATTTGTCTTGTTTCACATAAAGCAATTTAACATATAATAAAGCAAAACAAGAGTTATCACTTCAGAGAAAAAATCTAAATTGTAGATTTATATTTAACAATTTTTGAATACAACATATAATTCTTGCCTTCTTTGGAGCAGTTACTGAAAAGAAAACATGTTTCTTCCGTTTTCACAGAGTATCTAAATACACAACCTCCATGAGTTCTGCCGAGGTGGAAAAAGCAGTGCAGATGGCCTTGCAGGCCTGGAGTAGCGCCGTCCCTCTGAGCTTTGTCAGAATAAACTCAGGAGAAGCGGATATTATGATATCTTTTGAAAATGGAGGTATTGTGGTACTTGGATTCCATCTACTAATTCAAAGGAGAGTTGTCCCAATACTGTTCCTTCTACATCTTTAATTCGAGTGATCACACACTTCTCCTTCACACCGTACTGTGATGGGCCAAGGCCAAGACCATGACAAAGCCATGATCTTCCTCTGGCCGGAAAATAGAATCAAGAAAATAGGAATTCTTAGCATGTCTTGTCATCATCAGATACAGCTGTAGAGTAGATTCACTGTAACAAACTTTCATTATGACTTTGCCCCACTAGGGGACAAATTCTTGCAGATTTTGCTTTCCCGTTAGCCACATGACCTCATCCATTCCCATGATGGTGTTTATCACTTATATACCCCCCTCCATATTAGCCAAGAATATCCCACCATGAATCCTCACTGAAGGAAATACCTTCCACAGTGACCTTGATACAGCTTTCCCCCTGCAGCAATGGTTAGGAAAGTGTCGTTCCTGTCTTGCCCACACTTGCAGACCACCTTTTGGGAGATGTGTGAGAGGTCTGCCTCCAACTTTCCCACTTCTTCTCCATTCCATTGCTCACCCTGGTAAGGAGTAGAGGCGTAAGTTTGCACAGGGATTGGTGAGAGCTCTGATCCCTTTTCAGAGAAGCAAGTCTAGGAAATAGATAAAGGGAGGGCCAAATGGCTCATGAAATTTCTTTTCCTTCTCAGCTTCGTAATAGTCAGGGTAAGTGACAGCTACTATCTATTCCCCTCCTCAGATAAGATTTCTAAGTGTCCTTGTCATTTCAAGTCCAGATCTTAATTTGAATCTGATGTCACTGGGGGGAAAGCACGCTTAGGAGCTAGGAGAGAGAAGATCAAGCAAGTTCTGAGAATAGAGCCTTTAGAAATGGTCCTGGGTGCAACCTGGCCCAGGGCAGGTCCTATTCCTCCCAAAGGACAAAGGCCACCCCTGGTGAAGTGGCAGGGAGGGCAGTGTGACTTGGGGTAGCTTTGAAGGCCAAGGAATGAATGTCTGGCTCTCTCTTGATCTTTCAAGCTTGCAGTCTGTCCCCTAATACATAAGCCAACACAGGGACTGTGCTAGTCTACTTAGTTGTGATGCCATTGCATGAAGTCCTGTGTGCATGCACCTGAGTAGACTGCATGTCACTGAAACCTGAGAAATGGCATACCAGAACTTTGTTCTGTCGGCTCAAAAAAAAAAAAAAGAAAAAAAAAAAAAAAAAACAACTAACTAAAACTGGGTATCCTTACTAAGGTTTTTTAAAGTGGTAAACTATAACCCTCATTTTGTTCTTCCTCCTCCTCTTCTATTAAATCTGTAATGAATTGTTAATTAAAACAGATAATTAAACAAAAACATAAAAAAGCTTCAAAAGTTAGGATTTTATAAATGCCTTTATGACTTTCATAAGTTTTCCACATGAAAGTATGTCAAAATTACAGATAAATTTTTGACACTTTCTTAAACTGTATTGTGCTATAGAAACAAAAAGCACACACTTGTTCAATTCACTATCACTATCTCAGCTGAATCAAATTTGAAAGGTCATTCTGCCAACAGGTTCACATTTCAATCAGTGGAGTAGGTTTTTCCATCCAATGCCCCCCGGTTAGTTCTCCTTTTGTAATCCATGGCATGTGCAAAGTCCACAGTATCCTATGTGTCAGTTAACAGATGTTGTGATAGCAACAATAACCCAAAAAAGGTGTTTTTTAATTATTATTTTTAATGCTTACTATCTTTGCAGTATGAATTAGCCTCTTTTATTTTTCAATGGGCAGTTACTCATTGACAAGTGAACTTCCTATTATAACAAATAAATACTGAAAAGTAAATTGAAGTGTCAATGCTATTCAAAATGTCCATTTTCTGTAATATGATGTGCCCTCAAAATTGCTAGAAGGACTCAATCCTGTTGGCCTTTCTCCCCACTTGTTTAGATCATGGGGATTCCTATCCATTCGATGGGCCTCGGGGGACTCTAGCCCATGCATTTGCTCCTGGAGAAGGCCTGGGAGGAGATACACATTTCGACAATGCTGAGAAGTGGACTATGGGAACGAATGGTATATATGCACAATTCACCATAACCTGGAAAATATTGTACCTTCTTCTGGGCTCCATCATGAAACCTTGAGGTTCAACGTCCCAAGCCACCCTTTAACTAGGGGGGCTGGCTAGGAAAAACAAGTAAGCCAAAAATCCAAAAGGGATCACATAAGGGAAAAAAATCCACCCCAAATTGTGTTGTAGACTTGTCTGATCTGTTTCATAGCATATCATCTGAAGAAATGGTCATCCCCTTTTCAACGCACTGCTCTCGTTTCCTTCAACAACCTAGTATTTATGATTTCTTACTTGTTCTTGGAAATAGGCTACATTCAGAAATGACCCAAGAGAATCAGTACTGTCCTGAGAAGTGTGATGGGGATGGGAATAAAGGTTCCAGAATATCATACAGGTCATCTGGAAATCTTCAGTGTGAAACATGTGGATCAAAAGGTGTAGGCTGTAATAGCAGGGAACTATTAAGGCATTTGTGGTCTAAATTTATGAATTATTCCCAAATATCATTGCCACTATTTGCTCCAAGGCTCTCCTTTATCAGTCTACCAAACATCACTGATGATGAGCAAAATGGATTGATGTGCATTTCCATCCTCCCCCACCTCCAACCCCCTTCTAGCCAAGAGGGGGAAAATTTAAGTCACCAAAGCTAAGTGCCAGAATAACTTACCAAAATTTGAATAATCCAGTTAGGAAAAGGAGATGAGTTAACTGTGATGTGGGCATAAATTATCCTATAAAGATGGAAGATGGAGAAAACAAAAACCTGTGGTGATACTGTTTTTTCTCTGTCATATTGTCTAGGTTTTAATTTGTTTACCGTTGCTGCTCATGAATTTGGTCATGCCCTGGGCCTGGCCCATTCCACAGACCCATCAGCACTGATGTACCCAACTTATAAGTACCAGAATCCCTATGGATTCCACCTCCCCAAAGATGATGTGAAAGGGATCCAGGCATTATATGGTAAGATTATTACCTTCTTTGACCACTAACCCTGAAATTGGCAGGCATTCAGTCTCCAACTTAAAGAAAGTGCATTTTATCTGCATTGGTAAAGATCAATCTAGAAACCATAGCCCCAACTATGCCTTCTTGTGAAGAGCTCATTTGCCAGTTATAAATGTGTGTGTGATGTGTGATTAAATTTTACACCTTTCCTTTAGAGCATATTAGTCCTGGATAGCCTTAAAAAATATAGTCATTTGTCTGTTTGTGTTTTTCCTTTGAGTGCAGGTTAGAATTTACAAATTGGGAGAGGATGGATGTAGTTTATAGTTCATATACGTGGTGCTTACCCATTTGCAGATAAGTGACCTTATCTCCCTAAAAATAGCAATCATGATTAAAATAACTCCACGCCCAGCCATGTAGCCGATCTGCAGTTTACAAAACAGGTTCATGTGTGTAGTCTTACACCAGCCTCACAACTAACCTGTGGGGTGTGAAGTGTTTTCCTCGTTTGATAGCTGAGAAAGCTGAGGTTCAAAGGCAGTAAGTATCCTGAGATAAACTACCTCAAGTATTAGCATTCTTCTAAAAGGTAATGAGGGATTATTAGAAACTCTGTATCCAATTTTCCTTAAGGGAAACAAACCAATTAATCCATCAGAAGGAATCTTGAAACATCCTTAGACCTTGACAATTTTTCTTTAATGGATAAAAGGCAAAAAGATCTAGGAAATTGCTTTTCCCTTGAGCCCTGGAGACCTGGTTATTAGGCTTCTGCTTATCAGAGCCTCTCCCCATCTTCTCAGTGCCTAGAGACCCAGATCCCCCAGCACCTTCCTGGGGCACTAGGAATCTGGCCCCAGGAGATCTGGAGGGTGGGAAGCCCAGAAATGGGCACACCATTCAAAATCAGTCAGATTTCACCTGAGGCACAAAAGGCAAATTTCATCCCAAGAAGTCTTCAGCCAGCTCTATCCATTTCCAGGAGGGGGAAAGCACCAGATCTGCCTGACCCTTGAGGGACAGGAAAAACACCATGAATGTCACAAACTCAGCTCCAGAGTCTTGGTGGCAGTGCTCCAATGGGAAGCAATTTCTGTGGGCCATCGAGAAGGGCTGAGCTCAAACACTTGCCTTTAGAGGTCCTTGTGCTCTGGAAAGTCACTGCCTTCGGATGGCCACTGTTACTCGGCCAGGAGGCAAAGCACATATTTTGGCACAGCTATTATGACACAGGTGAATGAAACATGAAAACATGGGTTTATGTTACAAGGAAGCATTCATATCACCCAGATGATCGCTTGCCGCTGCTGACCCTCTCCAATTTCCAGCTTCCATCTTCTCCCAAAGCCTTACCCCGCCTCCGATCTTCGCCTTGCTGCTAACCCTACTCCATCCCTGATCTCAAACCTCATCTGACCCTTATCAGAGGCCGGAACCTTTCCCTTCCCTGTGCCTCATTCCTTCCCTCTCACCTGTGGTTATGACGAGGCCTCATCAAAGAGCAGGGACCCGCCAGAGGCGACAGTCCAAGCTGTGCAGACTCATTCTTCTGGAGCTGGGGCAAGGTCCTCAGAGATGCAGAGCAGGAGGGGAGACTCACTGACAGCTCTCGCAAGATTTGGGTCCATGTTTTCCAAGACGATCCACCAGAAGATACCTTTAAGTAACAAACACTTTCAGTGTACTTCAATTCCACAAGAATTCGCTCAGTTTTTCCTGGATGCCTAGTAAAAGACAAAAGCACAGGGCAGGATGCCAAGGAGTCTATGAAAATAATAGGAAAACACATAAGAAAATTTTCTTATTGAGAAAAAGAGAACTTAATTACAAAGAAATAATCCATGCCAATTTTTAAATTACATTTCTAATCTGGAACACTTGTAGATATCAAAGAAGTTCTATAATAACATAATGATCTTTAGAAGACTTACTATGTGCCAAGCACTCTGCTACCCGCTTTACAGGAATTATTTAATTCTCACAACAGCCTTCTGAGGTGAGTACTATTTTCATCCCTCCCTTTTAACAAGTGAGGAAGCTGAGGCTTAAAAAGTTAAATAATGTGCGGCAAATCACACGGCTCAGCAACCAGGAGAGCCAGGACTCAAACCCTGGTCTACCTGCCCTCAACAGCCATGGCCATGATCACATGTCCAGGGTGAAAGTGTACAACCTCCCCTGGGGCTCTATCTAGAACAGAAGTGTGTGAACTCCAAATTCCCGTTACCATTTTGACCAAGTCATTTTGAATCCTAGGACCTCGGAAACCATTCCTGGGGAAGCCCATGGTGCCCCATGCCCCCCATCACAAGCCATCCACCCCCGACCTCTGTGACTCCAGCTCATCCTTTGACGCAGTGACAATGCTGGGGAAGGAGCTCCTGCTCTTCAAGGGCCGGTAAGCCTCAGACGCGCCACCGACTCTCGTTGGGCCTCATCTCCACTCCCAGATAAATGTCGTCCCACAGGTCCTTGTTGCTGCCGTGTATGAAGATCATGCAGAAATGCTGTCCTATGCAGCAGGAGGGTGGTAGGCAGGGGTCTTTGGGGGAGATAGAGAACTGCCAAAGCTACTGTTTGTGGTGCACCTACTGTGGTCTTGCTACTGTGCTAAGTGATTTCCATAAATGGACAATATTTATTCTAACCCTTTTCACTGTAGAGATTAGAATCCCTAATGTGCACATAAAGAAAGCAGATCAAAGAGAGCAAGTAGGTTTCCCAAGGTGACAGTTAAATGGCTGAGCTAGGACACCAGCCTGAATTGATCTGATGTCCGTTTTGTTTAACACTTTATCCCTAGTGAGTGTGCATAGCAAATGCTCAATAAATACTTGGTGAATGAGGGTTGGCTAGCTGGATGGATGGACAGATAGGAGATTGGATAAAAGGATGGATGGATGGGATGGATGATCAGATGGATAGATAAGTGGGTGGATAATTCCAAGGCCAACATTCTGAAACTCTTCCTCTTCAATGCCTCTGGGCCTTTCACCCGTCAGGTAGCACAGAGAAGGCAGATCCCTATTCTCCCCCAACTCTGGCTTCTTGGGGAGTATGGCTGTTTTCTCCATGATGCTGGTTACTCTAATTACTTCTTCCCATGGAGGCAAAGAGAAACACAGCAACATTCACCCTATTCCTCCCTTTGCTGGAGACAGAATTCAATCACACCAGAATAGGCAGAGGCATCTCAGGAGCATTCATGTGCGGCGTTATTCCTTCTACTTCTTCAATATTGCAAAAGTGTTTATGGAGCCCATTGTGGTTTTCAAGCAGTGTAGTCTTTAGGGGTATAAAGATGGATTGATACCTGCCCCCCACCTTTACATACCCCTCAGGTATATGACTCCAAAAGCCCTGCAAGATAGTGAGACATGAGCTCTAAAAGTTAGGCCCATGAAACAAAACAAGAAGCAAGTATCTGGGAAGATCTAGAGAGAGTTTCCCAAGGAGGTGACGTTTGAGAAATGTGATGTTCCTTATCTTGTATGCTTTTGGGGATATATTGCTGAGCTACTATTGTAAGAATACTTTTTGCTCCTTCCGCACAGAAAGTAACAAAGTAGTTTTAAAAAAGCAAAATTTACCCAGAATCCCACCACCTGGAGTGTATCAGTCTGCGGGATTGATACCCATCCATCCTTTTATCCAGTCTCCTATCTGTCCATCCGTCCAGCTAGCCAACCCTCATTCACCAAATATTTATTGAGCATTTGCTATGCACACTCACTAGGGATAAAGTGGACATCAGGTCAATTCAGGCTGATGTCCTAGCTCAGCCATTTAACCGTCACCTTGGGAAACTTACTTGCTCTCTTTGATCTGCTTTCTAATACCATAGACCAGGTAGCTTAGACAAGAGAAATTTATTCCTCACAGTTTTGGAGGGTAAGAAGTTCAAGATCAAGGTATCTGCAAGGTAAGTTTCACTCTGAGGCCTCTTTTCCTGGCTTGTAGGCAGCCGCCATCTTGCTGTGAGCTCGCACGACCTCTTCGTGTACAGCGAAAGAGGGAGCAAGCTTTCCAGTTTCTCTTCTTATAAGTGCACCAGTCCCATCATGGGGCCCCTACCTTCATGACCTCATGAGTCAGGAATGTTCTCTTCTAGCACTAACCCTAACTACCTCCTGAAGGCCCCATCTCCAAATACCATCCCACTGGGGGTTAAGGCTTCAACATAGGAATCTGGAGGGCACATAACGCAGAGCATTCCCATTGTTAACCATATTGTTGTGTGTCCCTCCAGACGTTTTCTCTGGATAGAGAGCTAGATATTGTACATATGGGAGTGGGGTGCAATGATTTCCACAAAAATAGAATTTTACTAGTGGTGTTGATTTATAAAGTTTTTTCACTCACAAAATTTTATTTTTTCCTGTCAATGAATTTTAATTCTCATCCTTCGATATATCATTACTTATTTAATCAGTCCCATACTGGATTATTTCTAATTTTTAAAAATTAGAAAGAGCTTGAACTAAATCTTTGACAATGGACAGACATTCACTTTTCAAATGCAAATTAGAGCCAGGCCCAGGAACCCAGGCTTTCACAGCAGAGTCAGTGGGATTAAGTTCTGGCCCTACCGCTTACTGATGAGGTGATCCCCAGCAAGTAATATGCCAGACACATAGTGTCAATAAATGGCAGTCACTATTCTTAAGAGTGGGAATCAAAAAATATTTATAATGGCAGGGAGGCTTATAAACAGCTTCAGGTATTTAGAGAACCCAATTGATTCTTTTGTGTTATTAATTTTCTGATGATTATTTATTTTTAAGACACTGACCATTGATGTTCTTTTTCTTGAGTATTACCAAAAAGTACATCAAATGGAACTGGTAGGCAACGACCCAGAAGTAGTAGACCAGGTAGGGCAGGAGGAGCTTGGAGCACAGATCTTAGTAACCTTGGCTTCATCTAAGGGATATCATTCAGGCTCCACTCTCCCAGACACTGAAATAGCATGTAGCACTCATTCAGTGATAAAGCAGTGAGTTGCTAGCCATCATGCAGGGTGTAGCTTATTCTTCTGGTAAATATCAGAGGTTGTGGGGGCAAAGGAGACAGTGAAGTCAAAGATATGATACCATTTCATTCAATGATCATTGTTTTCTTAAAAAAGTAAAAAAAAAAAAAAAGCCTTCTGTTTATCAAACTGTGAGCATTTAGCAATTACTAATGACAACTTGAAGTCGATACATCTTTTGACATAGTCTTGTTCATAAATACTGAGGGTAGTAACAGACTAGTAAGTGAGGCATTGGTGCAAGAGACGTCTAGAAACAAAAAATCAGCAGAGGGGCTACAGAAGGAGAGATGGTCTGCTACCACGTATGTATCTGCTTAGTCACCACCTTCTCATCTTCTTCCATTTCAGATTCAATGAGCTATTGGGGTAGGGCAGATGATTCCAAAGAACTAGCACAAGCTATAAGCAGGATGGGGAGTCAGGAGTGGTCCCTTCCAGCGCTGGACCACTAACTCACCGTGGCACCTGGAGCTTCTCTTCCTTTTCTATAAAGTGAGGGAGTTTTCTGTTACTAATAGTGACTTAAAAGTGTTCAGTACTTACTATGCAAAGTGTTCAGTACTTACTATGCAAAGCGTTCAGTACTTACTATGCAAAGTGTTCAGTACTTACTATGCAAAGCGTTCAGTGCTTACTATGCAAAGCACTACGTTATCACATTCTTACAATTCCCCTGTGAAGCCTGAAATATCATTCCTTTTACAAGTGATAGAAAGGATAAGCAACTTGTTCAAGAGTACACAGCTAGTAAAGGGTGGAGCTGGAATTCAAACCCAAACTAGCAGACTTCAGAGCCCGTGCTCCTAACTACCTTGCTGTACTACCTCCTAAGATGCTGTCCAGAGCTGGAATCCCATGACTTTTTAGCTCCGATCCCCTACCAGCTGCCGCTAAAAGTCCCAGAGTGCTTGCTAAGCCTGGACAAAGAACAAAGAATTCTTTCAAGCCACAGTTATAATGGCAACCAGGGAGCCACTGATTATGAAAGAGCTCCCAGTCTGTTCTCTCCCACTCAACAGCCTGGAATTCCCCGTCACCAACAATAGTCTGTTGATGGGACATTTCAAGCTATGAGCATAATAACCACATGGTTTGTTTCCAAAGCAAGATGGAATGCAGTACCTTTTAAAGTAACCGTGAGATTGTCAGATATTCTCCATAGCGTGTAAACGTACATTCATACGTTCCGTGTGAAGGGAAATAAGTGTTAGCTATAATAAGTTGAAGGATAGATAGATAGATAGATAGATAGATAGATAGATAGATAGATAGACAGACTTAATGAACACACACTTACTTTTTATAATAGGTGACAAAATTATTAAGGCTATATCAGATTTCCTCAGTCACTTAGGGAAAATAAGAGAGAAATGACTGGAATTGTAACCATACCAAAATTATATTTGCATCTATTATATTATGTTGCGTTTGGCCCAATATAATTTTAAGGGTAAAATCAAGAATATCACACATAATCATCTATAAATCTTAGAGGTACAATAGATTTTACAAATAGAGTAAGCATAAAGGTCGATCATGTCCAAGTCCTTCAGTGTAGAGATAAGGAAAATAGGCACAGGTCTTTTAGCCCTAGCAGACCCTCCCATGAGACCCAGGTCTTCTGACTCCAGTCCAGAGTCTATCCTAGCACTAATATAGAAAGCTTTCTGCCTATGAAATGGAACTACCAAGAAAAGCACTGAAATTTAACCTGAATGAACATATGCCCATTGACTGTTACGCATTTGAGTTAGTAGGAAGAGCACTTTCAAGCTGTTCCTTTGCTTTCACGCCCTCTGCTTGCAGGTGGGGTAACCAACCACAAAGAGGAGGATGTTCATAGACTATCTAGGTTTCCCAAGAATGTCTAATATGTTTCTTCACATTTGTTTTTTTTTTTTCAAAATAGGATTCTCTATATATTTTTTAATCTGTAACTAATTGTCAAATTTCAAAAGATGTTATGTATCTTAAATTAGAAGGCAAAGAAAAACATTTTTAAGGGTTATGCAAGTAGGAATTGGAGAGAACAATGGATATATTAATAAAAGGCATTCTAAGGACTCACCAGCGGGATTAGGACACTAATTTGGTGAGAAGAACAATAGAAAAGGAAGAGTTAAAGCAGGTAGAAGCCTCATGGCTGAGAGTATAATATACAGCATTGTTCTCTCAGAAAAATTGAGAGGATTTGTTGGGAACACGATGTAAAACTCAGGGTGAGATGTATCAGATTTAAAGCAATGACAATTTTCACGGAGTTTCATAGAAATAAGCTAGTGCTCAGGGAAGAGGTCATAGTTGGAGGCTTTGTGAGTTTTGAATCTCCCACATAAAGGAGATAGTTAAAGATGTAGAGATGAAAAACAGCTCTGAAGAGAGAATGAGGAGAAAGAAAAAAAGTCTAAAGAATGAGCCTAGGAAATGGGAGAAAAAGATTCAATAACAACCAGAGAGATTCAGCACTCCAAAAATAATAACAATAATAATAGCCAACACTTCATGGTAATTTGCAATGTGCTATGTGTTGTGCTAAGCATTTTACAGACATTCACTCATTTAATCCACACTGCCATTGTCCTAAGCTGGAATTATAACTTAGTTCTGTTTGATATCAGAGACAAAATGCCTGTAGTGGAATCCCAAATAAATCTCGGGAAAAAAGGTGTATTTTTTTTTTAAGTGATCAACAGTGGAAAATGTTGCCAAGGTCACCAGACTGAGGACTGAAGAAAAGGGACTGAGTGGCCAGGATAATTTAGAATGTAGTCACAGCAGAGCAATGAGGAAGAAAGCAGATCATGGAAAAGGATTAAAGCGCAAATGGGGTCAGGTGCGGTGGTTCACACCTGTAATCCCAGCACTTTGGGAAAGAGGCAAGTGGATCACTTGAGGTCAGGAGTTCAAGACCAGCCTGGGCAACATGGTGAAATCCCATCTCTACTAAAAACACACACAAAAAATTAGCCAGGTGTGGTGGCAGGTGCCTTGTAATCCCAACTTCTCAGGAAGCTGAGGTGGGAGAATCACTTGAACCCTGGAGGAGGAGGTTGCAGTGAGCTGAGATTGCACCATTGCACTCCAGCCTGGGTGACAGAGCAAGACCCTGTCTCAAAATAAATAAATAAGAGCAAATGAGGGGAAACAAAAGAGTTGAGATAGAGCATTCACTTGAGAAGCTTGTTGACCACAAAAGAAGTTAACATAATAGTTGGCAGTAACAGCAGGGCCAAGAGAGGATTTCAAAGAGGAAACTGTTCATGTTTGAAGACAGTGGAGAAAAACAAATACGAGATGCTACAGGAAGGGAAACAATAACAGTAACCACTATTTCTGGAGAGTAGATTTGAAATTGGGAATTTCCAGGATGCCATGGGCTTGAGGTAAGCCCACCATGGAACAGGAGGAAGTCTTCCTCCTTCTCATTCTCCCTGGCGATGTGTCTTTTCTGGCTGGAAGGTTGCTTCCCTGAAAGCCAACAAATGGCATTGTGTTTACTTAGAGCAGTTCTCTGTGATCTATTAATAATTCAGATAAAGAAGCAGAGGTCAACTAAGATCCCTGACTCATTGTCATTTCTTCTGAACCACCTGATTCTGAGAGAGGAGGGGCCCTTTACATGTTCACAGGTTATGGTTTATGAATATGGATTTTCACAGGCTCTTCAGATGGGTACAAACACTCTTAATTTAAGGACACTATACACAGCTTTGACTACCATTAATCTACACCACTGGCTACACATGGGTTTTTAGTTGTATGAGCTATATTTTTCTTGGGTTCTGTGAGATGGATGATGCATGATTGATTTCTTGGATTCTGATTCATCCTGAACTAAGCAACCCTGGTTAATGAGTCCCACAGAATGAATGGCTTCTCAGCCAATGACATGACAGTTTGTACTTCAAAGTTTCCAGCGAAAAAAAACTAAGAAGGAAACTTAGCTATATTGATAAACTCTAAGTTTATATTCTGCATATCACCTATTAATAAATTTGTAGAGTAAAAACATGTCTTTTTAAAGTATCTACAAATAAGGGTAGTCCTGAATTTATAAAACACTTTCATATGCTTTATCTCAGATGATCCTTTGAAGTATTTGTGCAGATATTATTCTTACTCTTATCTGACAGTAGGAAATTGAGTCTCAGAAAAATTGAATGACTCACACGAGGTCATACAGCCAGTTATAAAACAAGGCTTCAAGCATTCCTTGTTTTGTTCACTGCATCACATTGCCTGATCTCAGGGGAGTGAGCAGTAATTAAATAGAGCATCAAAAAGATAGAGGCCAGTGTGGTGGCTCATGCCTGTAATCCCAGTACTTTGGGAAGCCAAGGCGGGCAGATCACTTGAGGTCAGGAATTCGAGACCAGCCTGGCCAACATGGTGAAACCCCGTCTCTACTGAAAAAAATACAAAAATTAGCTGGGCAAGTGTGGTGACACGTGCCTGTAGTCCCTACTACTTGGGAGGCTGAGGCAGGAGAATTGTTTGAACCCAGGAGGCAGAGGTTGCAGTAAGCTGAGATTGCGTCACTGCATTCCAGCCTAGGGGCCAAAGCAAGACTCCATCTCAAAAAAAAAAAAAAAAAGGTGGAGAAAAGACACCCCTTCCCACAAGTAGGAAAGAGGATGACAGAGATCAGAATCTAGGAGAGTGTGAGACTAAAGAGGATGAAAAGTGGGCCATTCATTCAGCTTGTGCTAAGTTGCCTTGATTGTCCAGCAAATAAAGGGTGAAGGCATCTCCTGAAAATGAAAGACTAATGGGATCAGCTTAGGTAGGTGGAGAATGATGGCTGGGTATAACAAAAGAAGACCTTTAAGGCTTGACAACATGCATCAAGTCCCTGGATACACCAGGCACCATGCTAAGCCCAAGGATAAAAAGATGAATAACACATGATGCTGGAGGAGGAGTTCAAGGAACTAGAAAAGAGCTGCAAGAGGCCAGGTGAAAGTTACCAGAGACCGAATCTCAAATTTGATGAGTTAGTTACTGTTCTTTGGTAAAAGCGAATTAAAATTTCAAAGAATATGAAACTTTGAATGAAAAATCAACGGATCAAGTAAGTTCCAGTCATCTCTCTGGCACCCATTCATTTAGCCAACAAATATGTATTGAATCCTGACTATGTGCCAGCACAGCATTAGATGTGGGTACATGAAGGTAAATAATGCAGCTAAATGTCTAATCAGCAGATCTAAAACATCAATAAACTCCATTGTTTTGCCTTCCTCATCAAAGATCAAATTATGGACTAGTGATATAATCTATTTATTTTCATTCCAATACATCCTGCAGCTGTTCTTTTCCAAGAGGTTTATAGATTTTTTGTTTATATTTTAAATCCATTCACAGATGTATAAGGAAGTTACTTGCTATAATTGTTTTTATGAGTTTTACTTCACTTATTACTACAATCTATAGCTCTAAGGATGCAAATTCTCTGAGTATGTTACTGTTTTATTGCCACATCATTTTTTTCATTAGTTTACTGAAGTTTTTCATGACTACAGATTATTTTTGAAATTTGTGATAATTTGTCCAGGCATAGTGGCTCACGCCTGTAATCCCAGCACTTTGGGAGGCCAAGGCAGCGGGATCACCTGAGGTAGGCAGTTCGAGACCAGCCTGACCAACATGGAGAAACCCCATCTCTACTAAAAATACAAAATTAGCCAGGCGTGGTGGCACATGCCTGTAATCCCAGCTACTCAGGAGGCTGAGGCAGGAAAATTGCTTGAACCCAGGAGGCAGAGGTTGCCGTGAGCTTAGATCACGTCATTGTACTCCAGCCCGGGCAACAAGAGTGAAACTCCATCTCAAAAAAAGAAAAGAAACAAATTTGTGATAATTTATATAAGTGATGGATAGCATTTATTTCTATCCTATGTGCACACTATATACATTATACTACGTCATAGTGGTGTTTAAAGCAGGGTTTCTTAACATTGACACTACTGGTATTTCGAACCAGATAAGTCTTTGTTGTGTTGAGCTGTCCTTTGCATTAGGATGTTTAGTGGCATCCCTGGTTCCACGCATTAGACTCCAATAGCACTGCCCATCCCCAGCTATGACAACCAAAATTGTCACCAGATATTGCCTAATGTACCCCGGGGTGCAAAATCACACTTGATTTAGAATGACTACTTCAATTTAGTCCTCACAATATCCTACATCAAAGTTTCTTTAGTGAGGAATTTAAGAGTCTACCACTTGTGAAAAGTTTCAAGAGTACGATTTCCCTTTGCCTGAGCTCTTAACTACTACGCTTTACTACCTCTCACGTTGAGTCATTCAGGACATCACTGTCCCATAACTTCAAATAAAAAGTAGGACTTAGCTTTGCCTAGAGTTGCTTGTTGATTTCTAAGTGAGAAATGAAAGAAAATGCATCTGGCTTTAGAGTGATCAAAGAGAAAGCAGCTGGAAGTCAACTATACCTCATCAGAGATCATTCAGACAGAGCCTAGTTTTGGGAAGACATATCTGCTCCTCTACCTCCCCACTTTCCCCACATGGCCTCATCATTATAATATTCTGAAATGCACACTTTGTGTCTTAGCACAGCAACTTATAAGAGACAACATTTCAGAGCTGTGTATTGAACTGCATTAATTGGAACACATTTGCTATTCAGGTTTCATCCCAGGTTCTCAATTAATCCAAGAAGTAGTTGCTGAATTCCGGATACCCAAAACTGTGTTCATTACGAGGTGGTGAGAGAAAAGAGAAAAGGGAAGTGGTCCCTCTGGACTTCAGAAAAGTCCACGTCTGATTGGACAAAGGGTCAAAGTACAAACAAAGAAAAACCAGAGATCACAACACTGAGCTTGAGCAAGTGGGTGAGATTAGACATGTGACCAACATCAAGGCAGCTGAAGCCTGAGCCAGGCCCTGTCTGCCCCCTCACCACCTGGTGACCTTTGGGCCCAGCAGCCTTTCTGGATCTCAGTTTTTCATCAGTTAATACATGCGTTTTAGATAAGGCTGTGATGTTTGGAGCTTGTGTATCAACTATGGTGGGTGCCCAATTAGTGGGTAATTAAGGCCTAAATAAATAATACCTTTTCAAACAAACGGTATCTATCCATATGGCACCTTACAGTTTATAATACACTTTCATATTCATTATCTCATTTGGTCCTTGCAATGATCTCATGATATTGGCCAGGAAATTATTTTTCCCATTTAAGATGATTAAACTGAGGCTTGGAGAGGCTGGTTAGCAGTGGAGTTAAAACTTTAGTCCACATCTTCTGAAACACAATGTGCTTTTCCTTCTGCACCATGATGCCTCTTATGAAACATGAGGAAATATTTATCTTTTCTCAATATATCCCCTTTTTGATTTTATCATCAGCTTAAGTTGCCTCATCGGGGATACCTTTATTAAGCCCCTAAATGCAATGGCATATATCCTTCTTGTGTGTTCTCAGAGTATCCTGAACTTAACTCTTTGTAGCACCAATCACTCTGATCATTACTAATCAGTCTCTACTACTAGAGTGCAAACATATTGAGGGCAGGGCCAACATCTTCCTCAGTGTTTCATTCTTGATGTCCACCACAGTGCCTGATGATAGGTGCTCCATAAATATTTGTTAGATTAACTGAATAGGAAAACTCAGCATAAAATTTGGAGAATTCCTAAACTAGCCACTAAGAAAGTTCAATGTCAAAATTTTATTACAGTTTCCCAGTTCCCAAACAATCCTGTGCATTAATTCTGGGTTCCTAAGAAGCCAAGTAAATTATTCATGTTTTATCAAAATGATTTTCATCTTCAAACTATAAAATAGAGCACATTTACATTGTCAGTTTCAATAATGTACCCTCACAGATATACTGCCACAAATTTATGACTATAATATTGGGTAATTGGATAGATGAATTGCTAAACCTTAAATTAATATGTGTGTACTAGATTTTCTGTTAACTAGATATCAGGTTCATGCATGCAAGCACTTCCAGAAGACAATTATGTAGGCAACACCATAATTTATGATTATTAATGTTTTTGTTATTTTTACAGGGTCTAATCAGCATGACTCAACCACAGACTTCTGGTTCATTTACATACTATCTGTAATGTCCACCTTCCGGATCATAGTTACCTTTGTAAGATTTTAACTTTTAAAAGATCAGAAAAGGAAAGAGAAATTTATATCAGGTGATATTTGGAATGGGGGGGATGCATAACTTAAATGCGTAAATAACTGATACTATTACTTTGCTATATTCTTTCATTATTTTGAACATCCTTAAATAAATGAAGGAGAGGGGATCACAGAAATGCTAAGACAATGAAAAGGGAGTAGAAACTGTTTACCAAGGTCCAAAAAGTTGTGTTCTTCCTTAAAAACAAGACAAGAGTGGGCTGAACACGGTCGTTCATGTCTGTAATCCCAGCACTTTGGGAGGCCGAGGCAGGTGGGTCACTTGAGGTCAGGAGTTCGAGACCAGCCTGGCCAACGTGGTAAAGTGAAACCCTGTCTCTACTAAAAGTACAAAAATTAGCGAGGCATGGTGACACACAGCTGTAGCCTCAGCTATTCCAGAAGCTAAGGCAGGAGAATCGCTTGAACTGGAGAGGTGGATGTTGCAGTGAGCCGAGGTTGCAGTGAGCCAAGATCACACCACTGCACTCCAGCCTGGGTCACACAGAGACACTCCATCCCAAAAAAAAAAAAAAAACAAGGCAAGGCGAGGGCAAAGGGCATTTAGCAAGTGGCCTCTGAGTACATTTCAGTTCAAGTGTAATTTTATATGTATATCAATCATTGATCTTGATTTTTTTTTTCTTTTTTGATATGTCCCATAGGATTTTCTGGAGACGGCAGGTTCACTTGCGGACAGGAATTCGGCCCAGCACTATTACCAGCTCCTTCCCCCAGCTCATGTCCAATGTGGATGCAGCTTACGAAGTGGCTGAGAGGGGCACTGCTTACTTCTTCAAAGGTACCCTCCAGATCTCTCAATGAAAGAAATGGCAGGGCTGCAGTGCCCCCTCCATTTGGCATATCTAGCCCTGCCAGCATTTTCCAGTCATCATGGAGCACATTTCAGTTGCTCTTTGTCCTCAGGTTGGGTATGAAATGCCACCTACATTTGTTATACCCGACATTGTGTAACAATGAAAGTGATGGCAGTGGCCATTAAGCTTCTCGGAACCACGCCTGTTAGGCTAGTAAGGCACTGTGTTAGGTGATAGCGCCCAGAGAGCTAAAAACCTGGTCCCTGCCACACAGGACCTCTGCTCAGAGTGACAGCGTATACTCTACTGGGACACTTTAATAAATAAAAGCCAACGCGGAACTCAGTGGGAGGTAAACAATACCCTTCCTTCTATGCTGTGGTCAGAAGCAGCCAGGAGACGAGGACACCTTTGACTTCAGGAGGTAGATACACACACCAATCTCTGGCTCTAGCCTTTACTATTTGAGTGACTTTGCAAAGTTATCTAATGGCTCTGAGCTCCAATTCTTCCTCCGCAAAGTGATTATGGCAATACAAACCTTGAAGATGTGGTGTGACAATGGCTAGTCAATGGAAGTTATCCAGTAGGTAATAACTAGCAGTTTCAGCTTATATGTTCTTGATACGGAGAGATAAAGTTAGAAAGCAAGTGCCAGTTTAAGTAAAAATCATGGCATTTGCATGTCACTTGCCCATTCTCTCTCGTAGATCTCTGAAGGTGAAATGAGATTATAAATGAAGGATATCTTGAAAGACATAACATGTTAAATGTAAAACACAATTGTATCAATGTTATTGCTTTCTTAAGGCATAACTAGGGAATTTTGCCTCCAGGGAAGTTTGAAGTCTTTTACTGAACTGAGTAGTTAGAAGCTTATATCTCCTGTTGGGTTATAGCCATGGCAAATATCCCATAAACTAACACCATTTATGAGCCTTCATAGAAATCTTTATGAGAGAAGTGCATCAACATGTGGTGCAGAGTTTTCATAAACTTTAATTTCTGTTTTCAGGTCCCCACTACTGGATAACAAGAGGATTCCAAATGCAAGGTCCTCCTCGAACTATTTATGACTTTGGATTTCCAAGGCACGTGCAGCAAATAGATGCTGCTGTCTACCTCAGGGAGCCACAGAAGACCCTTTTCTTTGTGGGAGATGAATACTACAGGTATGCCTTTTTTCCTTTTGACTGTCTATATGTATTCAATGAGAAGGATTAAAACAACAACAGCCGGGCGCGGTGGCTCAAGCCTGTAATCCCAGCACTTTGGGAGGCCGAGACGGGCGGATCACGAGGTCAGGAGATCAAGACCATCCTGGCTAACACGGTGAAACCCCGTCTCTACTAAAAAATACAAAAAACTAGCCGGGCGAGGTGGCGGGCGCCTGTAGTCCCAGCTACTCGGGAGGCTGAGGCAGGAGAATGGCGTGAACCCGGGAGGCGGAGCTTGCAGTGAGCCAAGATCGCGCCACTGCACTCCAGCCTGGGCGACAGAGCAAGACTCCGTCTCAAAAAAAAAAAAAAAAAAAAAAAAAAAAACAACAACAACAACAACAACAACAACAAAAAAACCACAAAACCCTTCCATGAAACAGTGCAAGGCAAGTTTGCAATAGGCCCGTTGACTCTTTTCAGCCACTGGGGTGCCAATGACAGATGGTTGACTGTCTTCAAGATATGGAATCATCCAAATAATGAGTGAAACCTTCATTCAACAATCCCATTGTTTGATCTCTAGGACATGACACATCCCGATCTTTCAATGCACTCATTAACTGGACACCTAGTGGCCTAAAAGAGTAGATGCAGCATCACCAAATCCCTAAGTACCTTCTGAGAATGCCTGACTTTGCTATTATGTGAGCATAAAATGCATTCCACAATACTCCATGATTTAGGGCAAAATGGAGATGGTCCTGACCGTGGGTCTCTTTGAAGTATAGTTCTGCTGGAAGGAAAAGGCCGTATTTCTTAGTCCTTTTATCCAGCCTAGAATATGAGGATCCATCTTATCCAAAGGAAACCATATAATTTCAATTCCTATCCTCAGGGGCTTTGTATGAGCAAATCTGAATCAGGTGTCATCTGTCATCCAATCACTGCACATAGGGTCACACCTTATCTTAGCTACTGAGTTTCTATCCTTAGTTGACTCATGTTGAGGAACGAGTGGAGCCCCTTCAAAGATCACCCCTGCCTCTGCACACCTTCCCTCTGTTCCCAGTTTTCTCTTTTTGCCTGTTTACCTAAACATCCGAAGAGAAAAGCAAAAGCAGATTCTAAGCAGGTGACAATGCTAGACACCTTAGGCTCATGAAAGGGTCTTGAAGAAAACAGGAGAGCACCCAACTTTGTTCCAAGAGCTTTCATTTTATTTCCTATCACATATTTTAAATAACCATTTTTGTGATATAAAAGAAATTTTAAAACAGATATTTGTCATCTTATTCTGATTCATATTTTCTTCCCCAATTTGGAATTGAGAAAATAATATAAGTGAGGCACACATATATTTCATAAGAAAACAAATTTCTTGTATAAAGAAAGAATTGCAAACAAATATGGACTCTGCTGACTCTTCTGGGCCACTGAGAGCCATGGAAGCATTGCTCAGTGTCATGTGGTGTCATGAGCTGTCACTTCCAGACCAGTGTTTAAACCACTAGGCCAGCTATTTTTCTCTCAGACCTTCCTTTTTAAAACGTGATAACAGGAAATCACTTATTGAGGCCCTAATATCTGCAGGACAGAATATGATTCTCTAAAGTCTTTCTTTAAGATAAGGTGGCTGTAGTCACAGAGCAGATATACAGGAAGATAGGTATTGAGAAATCCAATTCTCCTGGTGAATTTTCAGAGAATAAAATCAAGAGAAGCATGTGTAAGCATGTGTGTTGGAGTATGAGGGCGTTTATGTTAGGATTATTCAGTTAATGTTTTAAAGGGTATTCACAGTGTGATTCTCAATGGGGGAATTAACCACTCTCCCATTGTCTCTCTTGCCCATTTATCACCTGATCTTTGGTCTAATCTACCACCCACCAGCACCTGCAGTAAAGCATATACCTTCAGTCAGGCTGGATTGAAGCCTAACAGCTAAGTTAAGAGATGTGGGCAGAGGTTCAAAATTCTCTGTAAGTTTTAGGATGGGGAGGTCAAGGCTCTCTGATTTTAGTGATGCTCATTGCTCCCAGAGAAAATCATACTGTACCTTTCCAACTGGCTCTCTGTGAGTATCTACTAAGGAGAAGTCTTTCATAATCTAGATAAATAGATTCACCAAAAAGTTGGTCTAGAGCATTAACTAAAATGTTAACAAGCTCATTTTTCTGGTTAAGAAAGGAAACCATGGTAGGCACTTCTAACCTTCCCAGGTTATGGAGAGTGTTAAGTGATACAATGCATGCAGACACAGACACCTAGCAGTGTCTGCACAAAGTAGGTGCTCAAAAAGTTATTCTTCAGCAACAGGAGGAACTTATATGGTAATTAACAAATAATTTCTTAACAACTTGTGATGCTTAGCAAATTGCTTAAACCTCAATATTTCTCTGAGCAGCGATTCAGTCAAAAATCTCATCAAAGGGAATTTCCTTTTTAAATACTGAAGGCCCCAAACATTGGACTGAAATTGCTGCTTTTGGCAAAACATAGACACTCCCATCAGCAATGGGAATCTTCTACTTTACACACTCCAACACACACACTGGTGTATGCACCAAGGAGTAAGACAACCCTGACCTATAGCTCAAAAGTGTAGAGAAAGCTATTGTACTGGCCCTATTCATAAACACCCCTGAATTCTGCACAGTGTGCTTTACAGGGCCTCATATGTGTGACATCTTATTGTCATGTGAAGTCCTCTATTGGTTTGAAATTTAATTTAGCCATTAGTGTCAGAAACCCCAAAATAATTGTGGCTTAAACACATGAGGGTTTGTTTTTCTCATATATGTAAAAAGTCTGACAGTTTGGTATGGCTGACTGGTGATCACCAGGGACCCAAGTTCCCTTAAACATTTTGCTCTGCTATTCTTAACACATACTTCCATTCTCATGGTTGCCTCATGACTCGTGGTGGCCAGGGGAGCTTTAGTCATTACATCCCTACTGTAGAAGGATGCAACTGCAAAGAAAGGACAAAGGAGACAAATGAAGTTTTGTAGGTAAGCACATGGCCACACTAAAAAATATGGAAGGTCCCAAGCCTCAAGTTACGGAATAAGAATTTCACTACATTGACATCCACTGAAAGTGTGTTAGGTCTTACTCATCTTAGACATTTATCAGGTTCTTCCTTGCCCCTCATGCTAGTTCAGTCTGTGACAGAGGAATGTGCCAAGGGAAGAAAAGTCTCTGGAAATTCTCCAAGAACTCCCAGAGTTTGGACCCAGTTTTAGTGAATGAAATGCCATGAGGAAATGACTGAGGAACTTCCTCCACAGAGGATTGAAGGTTGGCTTGAGGACAGGTTGGATTAGACTCTAAAAGGGAGAACCCATGTCTCTGTGTGGTGGTTACTTACAGGGGAGCAGCACGCAGAGGACCACAATGTCAAATCCAAATAGGAGGCTCTACTATGTTGATGCCATTACATGCTACATCAGCAAATGACATATTGGTTAAACTTTGCCAACTAGAGCCACTTCCCCTTACTTTTATTCCTTCCTTTTCTCTTTCTAGCAGGCCCTAATGGTTCAATCAGTTTTTCATTTTTTACATTATTTCCACTTCCTATGGCTAATTTCTTCTTTTAGATGTTCTCCCTCGCCTACCAGTAGCACAGCAGTGGCTACATCAATGGATTTCTGGGGGAAGGGGATGTCAACACCTCCATAATTCTTCAAGATAATCAATGATTTCTGAATTTTATGCAAAGTGACTTGCAAATCTGCAGGTCCTACCCCTTTTCAATCATATTGCCCCTCTACCCTGAATCACTCTTTCTATACAGTCAGACTGAGGACATCATTGCTGCAAAGTAGAATATGTCTTCCACATTCTCTCCTTCCTGAATGCCTCAGAAATACTAGAAATAGATGTTTTTATTTGAGGATTTTATAGTCACCATAAATAAATAAATAATAAGTAACAAAAAGAAGTAAGATGAAATAGGGTTAAAAAAATCTTGTTTTTTCATGTTTTAAATTTTAAAAAATTTATGACTAAACTACCACATTCAACCTACATTTATTAGACATATTATGTGTCAGCCTGTGTACTAGTGATATTCAAGAGAAGGTGTAGAGTTTGCTGGTTAAGAATGGGCAGAAGTAAAAGAGTCCTAGTGTTCATCTTAACTCTATCAACAATCATCTGGCAATTTGGATCACCTTTCTGCCTTAGTTTCATCATCTGCAAAATAGGGGTAGAAATACTAAACACTTCCTAGAATTATGGCATTGAAAGAGAAAAATGTGAAATGCCTGTCACATAATAAGCATTCAGTTCATGTTGGGTGAACAGGTCTTACAGTTGAGGGTAAATATACAGATAAATAACTAACAGAAATCCAAGTGCCAAAAGTGCCCTGACTCAAGACTTCAAGGAGATCAGTGGGTCAAAACAAAGAGGATATGGCCAACTTAGCAAAATTATCAGGAAATAATTCTTAGAGGAAGTGATGGCTGAGCTCCATTTTGAGAGTTGTGTAGGAGTTTCCCAGACAGAGGCTGAGGTGCAGGTGGGTGGCTTCCAGGCAGAGAAAGCAGTTAAAGCAAAGGCACTGATGCACAAAATAGCATGTGAGCATGGGGAAAACCTCAAGCAGTTCAGTATGACTAGAATATAGACTAAAATCAAAACGGTGGCCCAAGGAAACCAGGGTACAGATCAGGTAGGGTCAATGCCTTTCTAGGGAGATCAGTGTTTATTCTGCAGAGAAGAGGGACATGTTAAATATCTTCGACAAGGGAGAAACTCAGTAAGATTCATGTTATAAAAATAACACTCTGCCAGCAATGCGACTGAATTAGAGGGAAATGAGACTTGAAACCAGAAAAACTAGTTAGGCCAAAAGGCAGTGGAAAGCATACTCAAAGTTCTCAAAGAAAAAACTCAACCAAGAATCTTACATCCACCAGAGTTATCTTTCAAAAATGAAGGAGAAATAAAGGCATTCCCAGAGAAACAAAAACTGAGAGAATTTGTTACTTGCAGATTGCCTAACCAGAGATACTAAAGAAAGTTCTTTAGGCTGAAAGTAAGTGAGCCTAGATAGCAACTCAAGCCCCCACAAATATCCAGAGAGCATCAGTAAGTGTAATTATGTAAAAGATAGCATAAATGCACATTTCTTCTTCTTTATTCTCTTAATTTAAAAATGGAAAATCAATTATATTAAACAATGTGCATATTATTGCATAATTGTATTGTTAAGGCTACAACATGTAGAAAGAAATATATTTATCAATAACATGAAGGAAGTAGGTGGGAGCAAAACTGTATTTGACTTAAAAAAAAATGACACTAGATGGTAACTAAATTTCACAGGAACGAAAGAACGGAACCAGAAATGGCAAATAAGACAATTAATATAACAAAAGCTGCAAATATATACATCCTCTCTTTTCTCTTCTCAGCTTCTTTAGAAGACATTAAATTATATAAAATAATAATTGTAATAATTAATTTGGGGCTTCAGATGTATATCGATATAATACGTATAACAATAATAACACAGAAGGAAGGGAAGAGAAATAGAGTTATATAGGAGTAATGTTTCTATATCTCACTGGAATTAATTTAGTATAAGTCTTAAGATTTTTGTAAGTTAACATGTATATGGCAAGCCCTACATCAACCACTAAGGAAATCACTTAGGAAAATATAGTTAAACAATTATAAAAGAAATTAAAATGTTACATTAGAAAATTTTTACTAATGCAAAAGAAAACAGTGAGGATGAATAGAGGAACCAAAAAGACATGAGTTATATAGAAAACAAAAAGTAAAATGGCAAGCATAAATCCAACTTTATCAATGACTTTAAATGTGAATAAATTAAACAGTCTAATCAAATGGCAAAGACTGCCAGATTGGATTGTAAAAAACAAGACCCAACTATATGCTGTCTATAGGAGATACATTTTAGGTTCAAAGATACAAATAGATTGAAAGTAAAAGAATGGAAAAAATACGTCATGTAAATGGCAACCATAAGAAAGCTTGAATGGCTATACTATCAGGCAAAACAGACTTTGAAATAAAAAATGCTACTAGCAATAAAGAAGGACATTTTATAATGACAAAAAGTCAATATACCATGAAGATATAATTATAAACATATGTGCATCTAACACAGGGCCCCAAAAATGTATGAAGCAGTAATTGACAGAAATGAAGGGAGAACTCAATAATGAAACAATAATAAAGATTTCAATACCCCACTTTCAATAATGGATAGGACAACTAGAGAGATCAACAAAGAATAAAAGACTTGAACAATACTATAAACCAACTAAACCTAACATATATCTATAGAATGCTATACCCAAAAAGAGCAGAATACACATTCTTTTCAAGTGAACATGGAACATTCCCCAGAATAGACTATATGTTAGGCCACCACACAAGTCTCAACAAATTTAAAACAACTTAAGTCATACAAGTATCTCGTCTGATCACAATAGAATAAAGCCAGAAATCAGTTCTAGAAAGAAAACTAGAAAACTGACAAATATGTGGAAATTAAACAACACACTATTAAACAACCAATAAGTCAAAGAAGAAATCACAAGGGAAATTAGAAAGTACTTAGAAATAAATGAAAATTAAAATACAACATACCAGAACTTATGGGATGCAGTGAAAGCAGAACTCAGAGAAAAATTTATAGCTATAAATGCCTATATTTAAAAAGGAGAAAAATCTGAAATCAATAACTTCACCTTCCATTTTGAGGCAATGGAAAATCAAGAACATATTAAACCTAAGGCAAGAAGAAAGAAGGAAACATAAACATTATAATGCAAATAAATAAAATAGATGATAAATAAACAATTTGAGAAAACCAACAAAACTAAAGTTTGGTTCTTTGAGAAAATAAACAAAAGTGACAAACTTTCTACTAGATTGACCAAATAAAAAAGAAAAACAATTTTTTTTTTTTTTTTGAGGCAGAGTCTTGCTCTTCCCCCCCAGGCTGGAGTACAGTGGTGCGATCTCGGCTCCCTCACTGCAAGCTGCACCTCCTGGGTTCACACCATTCTCCTGCCTCAGCCTCCCGAGTAGCTGAGACTACAGGCATCCGCCCCCATGCCTGGCTAATTTTTTTTGTATTTTTTAGTAGAGACGGGGTTTCACTGTGTTAGCCAGAATGGTCTCAATCTCCTGACCTTGTTATCTGCCTGCCTCAGCCTCCTATAGTGCCGGGATTACAGGCGTGAGCCACCACACCTGGCCAAAAGAAAAAATTTAAATTACTAAAATCAGAAATAAGAGAGGAGACATTACTACCCACGTTACAGAAATAAAAAGGGTCATAAAGGAATACTGTGAACGATTGTATACCAATAAATTAGGTAACGTAAATGAAATGGACAAACTCCTAAGAAGACACAATCTAGTGAAACCGAGTCAAAAAGAAATACACAGTCTGAATATACCTACAATAAGAAAATAGATTAAAGTAGTAATCAAAAACTATCCACAGAGAAAAGCCCAGGCCCAGAAGCATTCACTGGTAAATTCTACCAATACATTTAAAGAAGAATTAATATCATTTTTTTTACAAAGTCCTCCAAACCTTAGAAGAGAACAGAATTAATACCAGTTTTTCAGACTTTTCCAAAACATAGAAAAGAAGAAAACACTACCTAACTCACTGAAGTCAGCATTATCCTTATACCAAAACCAGAGAGAAATATCACAAGAAAATAAAGCTTCAGACCAATATCTTATAAATATGGCTACAAAAATCCTCCAAAAACACTAACAAACTAAATCCAGCAACATATAAAAAGAATTATACAGCAAGACCAAGTGGGATTTGTCACAGAAATTCGAGATTGGTTTAATATCCAAAAATCAATTAATGTAATGTACCATATCAATAGAACAAAAACAAAAATCATATAATCATCTCAATAGATGCAGTAAAAGCATTTGGCAAAATTCAACATTATTTCATAATAAAAAACATTCAACAACCTAGGAATAAAAAAATCCCTTCTCAAATCAATAAAGAGCATCTATGAAAACCCATAGCTGATGGCATAGTCAGTGGTGAAAGACTGGATGCATTTCTCCTAAAATCAAAAACAAGACAAAAATTTCTGCTCTCATCTCTCCATTCACATTGTACTGGAGGACCTAAACAAGAGAATTAAACAAGAATAAATGAAATAAAAATTATCCAGATAGGAAAGAAAGTAAAACTATTTCTTTTTGCATATGGTATTATCTTTTAAATAGAAAAACCCTAGAGAATACTCTAAAAAAACTTTTAGAAATAATAAATGAGTTCAGAAAGGTTGAAAGGAATGAGTTCAATGTTTTAATCAACTGCATTTTTATACACCTCAACAAACAATTTGAAAATGAAATTAAGAAAGCAATTCCACCTGGAATAGCATCAAAAAGAGTAAAATACTTAGAAATAAATTTAACAAAAGAAATGGAAAATTTCGTTTTGTAGTCTGAAAACTACAAAACATTGTTGAAAGAAATTAAGCAAGATCTAAATGGAGTGATATCTCATGTTCATGAATCAGGATATTTTTAAGATGATAGTAGTCCCCAAATTGATCTGTATCGATCAACACAATCTCTATCAGAATACCACTAGTTTCTGTGTAGAAATTCATAAGTTTTTCTTGAAACTCAAAACTCACAGGCCTAGAATAGCCAAAATATCTTTAAAAAGAACAAAGTTGGAGGATTCGTACTTCCCAATTTCAAAAATTACTACAAAGAAACAGTAACTAAGACTGTGATATTAGCATAAGGATAGCCGTATATGTTAGTAGAATAAAATTTAGAGTTCAGAAATAAATCCATATATCTATGGGCAGCTGATTTTTGACAAATATATAAAGTCATTCAATGGAGAAAAATGGTACCTTCAACAAATGGTGCTGGAAGGAGTGGATAGCCACATGCAAAAGAATGGACTTAGACCCCTACCTCACAACATATACAAAAATTAACTCAAAATTGATCAAATTTCTTAAATATAAGAGCTAATATGACATAACTCTTAAAGGAAAATATAAAGATAAATCTCCATGAGCTTGGATTTAGCAATGAATGCTCAGATACAACACCAAAAGCATAAGCAAAAAGAAAAATGGACAAGTTGGGCTTACTCAAAATTAAAAACTTTTCTGCTTCACAGCATACTATCAACAAAGTAAAAAGACAACCCAGGGAATGGTTAGAAACATTTGTAAGTCATATATCTGATAAAGAACTTGTGTCTAGAATATATAAAGGACTATTCAATTAATAACAAAAATAACTCAGTTAAAATATGGGCAAAAGATCTAAATAGACATTTCTCCAACAAAGATATACAAATGGCCAGTAAGCACATGAAAAGATGCTTCAACATCAATAGTCATGAGAAAAATGCAAATGAAACCCACAGTGAAATACTTCTTCACACCTACTAGAATGCATTGTCAAAAAGTCAGATAATAATAAGTGTTGGTGAGAATATGGAGAAATCAAAACCCTCATATATTAGTAGCAGAAATGCAAATTAGTATAGTCACTTTGGAAAGCAGTCTCCTTCTCCTTAAAAAGTAGAAAATAGAATTATCATTTGACCCAGAATTCCACTTTCTCTTGAGGATATACCCAAGAGAAGTAAAAACATAAGTCCACATAATAGCTGTATACAAATGTTCATAGCAGCATTATTCATAATAGACAAATGCTGGAAACAACCCGAATCTCCATCAAGTGTTGAATGGATATATAAAATGTGATAAATTCATACAATGGAATATTATTTGCCCACAAAAATGAATGAAGTGCTGGTACACGGTACAACATGGATGAATCTTGAGAGCATTATACTAAATGAAAGATGTCAGTCATGAAAATCTGCATATTATATAAAATGTCCATAATAGGCAAGTTTAAACAGACAAAGTAGATAGTGATTGTCTAGGTGTGGTTGAGATGGAGGGGTGTGGGATATGGGGACTTATAGTGAAAAGGTATAAGGTTTTTGTGGGGGCGGGTGATGGCAACATTCTAAAATTGATTGTGTTGATGGTAGCACAATTCTGTGACTATAGTCATACATCACTTGCTTAACAGTGGGGCTGTGATCTGAGGAATGTGTCATTAGGTGATTTGGTCAATCAGCGAACATCATAGAGTGTACTTACACAAACCTAGATGGTATTGCTTACTACCCACTTAGGCCATATGGTATACCCTATTTCTCCTATAGCTCCTACAGACCTGTATAGCATGATACTGTACTGAATACTGTAGGCAATTGTAATACAATGGTAAGTATTTGTGTATCTAAACATAGAAATGGTATAGTAAAAATACAGTGTTATAATCTTATGGGACCACTATTATGTACATGGTCTGTCATTTCCTGAAATGTCAATATATGGCAAATGACTGTGCACTAAAAAACCACTGAATTGTTTAAATAAGAGCGAGAACTATTGCAAGAATTCTGCCAAAGATGATGAGTTTGGGAGTTGGGGTAGATTTGATTGTTCTTCAAATGGTAGAAAACATAGGTGTGGGTGACTGACTAGTTGGGGGTAATTTCCTTAACAAATGGGTTTTCAATTTTGGCATTTATCAAGACAGTAAACTTAAGAAATGAAGCAGATTTAGGGGAACAAGAAGCAGTTTCATTTTGTACATATGGAGTCTGACATGCTGGTGAGAACTGAGAAGAAAAATATCAAAAAGAGATTTGGACATACAGGTCTTGAACTCAAGAGCACTCAGGCTGGAAAGATAAGCTTGGAATTCATCATGTAATCAGGTGGTGATTGAGGCCATGTGAGGATATAAGCCTGCCCAGGAAGATGGAGTCCAAGGGCAGCACGTGATGTTTGTTACAGAAAACACAGAATATATGAAAGGGAAAGAAATTCTTCAATGGCCAACACCTGCAACATCTTTTGATCCTCATTTAATGTTTTTCTTCTAGTTTTTTCCTGGCAGTTTTCCCCATTTTTAAGTAATTACATATGCAATTTTGTGTCCTGACATTCTTCTACTTAATATTGTAGGATACATATTTTTCTATGTTGTTATAAATTATTTGTCCCAGAATCTCCTCACAATCATTTTCCTCATGGGGTCCTGTTTCCGGACTCTCATCTGGGATTGTACATGGCAACTTCCTCCTCTCCTGCCTTCCCTTCGTTCTCGATCACTCTCCTACCTGCCCTTCTCTAGTATAGATCACAAAGGCCACTTCATTCATGAAAGTCATGTGATGTCTGGCTGAAATCATTAACTTCAAACTGGAATTTCAGATTTCTATTTCCCTGTCCCTCCTGACCCACACTGGAAAGGTCACCTTGAGAAAACTCCCTGAAACCATTTCAGAAACCTTATCAGTAAATTCCCCTTTCTGCCGCCCTTTCTTGCATTCTGTTTAAGCATCCTTTTGCAAACTCAGATCCCCATTTAGTGCTTCTAAGAGGGTGGAATGGAGTCAGTTATGCCCTTGACATATGACTGAAATCAGCACAATCAAAACACCAAAAATACCTAACAAATCTAAATTCTAAGCATACAGATGAGGTTAAACAAAAATGCAGGCACTTTATCAAAACAGACTCTGAGTCCTTAGAATACAATTGTGGAGAGTAAGATAACATATTTGAAAAACTACATCACATATCTGTTGTAGGCAATGATTTATTTAATATATATTAAATGTAAATACCTTGAATCAATATTAAATGATGTAACAAATGCCCACAAAGGAAATAAACATAATTCAGATCACTATTTCTAGTTTGGTATTTAGGTTTCACAAATAAGACCTCAGTGATGAGAGGATATATGCAATGATTTTAGCAGATACTCAAGATATAGTTGATTCTCAATAAAAATTGCATTTATTTCCTTAATATTGAAATTCAGTTACTATTTCTTGACGACCGGCTCACTATGTGCCAGGAATCATGCTGAGCATTTTCTCATATTCTCTCTTTGTCCCATCTACCTTTGCAACAATCTGGAGAAGTAGGTATTTCTTTTATTTCCATTGAACATTGTGTCTCTGAGAGGTTACATGATTCACTCAAGATCACACACCTGCAGTGGTCCATCTGAAGCTGCATTTCGTGTCCTCCGAATCCAAATTCAGTGGGCCTTCCCAACCACCACATATGTTCATTCTTCAATTCTCTTCATCATTTATTTGTTGTTAGTCAAAATGCCCATGATCTTCATCCTATCATATAATCTCCTTTTCTGTTACTCTCTCAGCAAAATCCTCACCACACCAGCAGACCTACTTCATCTTAATCCCCTCTCTGACTTGCTTCTCCAGACTGCCTCCCACATTTTTTAGCCCTCCTTTTTCACTCCTTCTCAACCTTGCCTACCACCACAAATATTACCTTGTAAAGTAAGTTTAAAGATTAAACTCCTTAATGACTTAGGATCCCAGATCAAACCACGAAGTTCACTCAACCTTATATTGACAAGTCAGAGTTAATTGTTCTTGGGGCCAAAATAAACGATAAAGTCGGCTGGCTTGGGCCTGCTCTTGGTGCTACATGTGCCACGTGTGTGTGTGTGTGTGGTGCGTGTGTGTGTGTGTGTGTAAATTGTCTCTTACCCTCATGACCACTGTTTTCCAGATGAGAAAAACCAGGGTTCAGAGCTCAAAGTACGTTCTCCTGATCACGGAGTCAGCAGGTAACAGAGTCAGAAATTCAAACCCAGTACCATCAGACTGTACATGTTGAGCTCTTTGGACTGTAACAGGAATCCTTAAATATCTTTCCAGAAACAAAGGGCTAGATCATCACAAAGTTCTCACCAGTTCACAGCTAAATAAGAACAGCACAATATTATAAATCAGGGAGTTGCAGTCTATGTCAGCATAAAAACAGATTATTGGCAAAAACCATCTTTTATTCTGAGTTTAT
Source organism: Macaca mulatta (assembly GCF_049350105.2). Lineage (NCBI taxonomy): Eukaryota > Metazoa > Chordata > Mammalia > Primates > Cercopithecidae > Macaca > Macaca mulatta. The sequence goes on along the minus strand of NC_133419.1, from coordinate 103,452,038 downwards.
GTCCTTTCTGCCTTTTTGGTGTTAACGTTTCTTTTTCTTTGTGAAAGGATTATGAAAACAGGTGGTAATCAAGGTAATCAAGGTTAAATGGTAATGTTCTCACTTAGTGAAATGAAAAGTAGGCAACCTTGTGTTTGTTATGCAGGCCACTGCATAATGTCTATACATAAGGTCCACATGAAACATTAATTGTTATAGTTAATATGGATAATATGCTGGGACAGTTAGCTTCCACCCCTAGCTCCAAACATTCTGTAGAGCAGCTCAGACTTGCACTTAGTTTCAGCCTGAGTATGTCTTTTTCAATGTTTGCCTCCGGCTCAACATCACTAGAGAGTTGTCCCTGTCCTGTGTAGTCATAGCCACACAAAAGGCACATTTCAAGAGACGGTGGGTGGGATCTGCTGCCACAGGAAATTTCTCAGTAGCCCAGGCACTGGGAGAAATTGTCTGACCTTTTGGTGGGAAAGGAGTGGGGTGTCCACCTGGGAGTGTCCCCATTTGGAACTCTGTGCTAATGAAGAAGGGACTTTCTCAAACTTTAAATGAAGTCTGATTCTCATACAAGTCATGCTGACTCACACGGTCACAGTCTTTTTTAACAATGAGTAATTTAGATCACAAAGAGATGTATTAATCAATCTTCAGAGTTATCATTGAATGCTGGTTGCTGATCCAGAAAAAGAAATCAGGTCTACTATTCAGTCAGTCATATAAGCTTTCCAGGAAACAAAAGCAACAAAATTCAAGTAAATTGGTTTAAAAGGCAGAAGTTCAATTATTACATATTTACTTGGTTCTTATTTACTTATTGTTCACACATTTGTTTATTTGTTCAATGTGCATTATTTGTTCAACCCTTTCTGCATGGATACATAGCATAAGTTCATGAATAAAAGCCCCTATGAAAGGCTTTCAATTGTTTGATGAACCAAGGAATTGAGAGAGAGAACTAATTACAACAATAAATAAGGCAATAAAAAATATAGAGAGTTCCTTTCAAATGGCAAGGTTTTTTTGAGTTAACAGAACATGTTGCTATAATATGTAGAATGAATAATTCTAAACAATGTATGTGGAAATTTTTTGGAGACTGCTTTAAGCAAGTGACTTCCAAGCTTGTGGTACCAGAATCTCAGGGACATGTGAGCATAGTGATAAAGGTCTATAATCTCTTTTAGGTATTTTAAGAGCCCAATTTAAACAACAAATGCCAGGACCAGTGGTTTATTCCTGTAATCCTAGCACTTTGGGAGGTTGACGTGGGAGGATTGCTTGAGACCAGGAGTTTGAGACCAGCCTGAGCAGCATGGCAAGACCTTGTCTCTATAAAAAAAAAATTATCCAGGGTGTGGTGGTACATGCCTGTATTCCCAGTTACTCAGGAGGCTGAGACAGGAGGATCACTTGAGCTTGGAAGGTCAAGGCAGTGGTGAGCCATGATGGCACCACTGCACTTCAGTCTGGGCAACAGAGTGAGACCGCATCTCAAAAGAAACAAAAACACAACAAAGAAAAAATAAACAAACAACAACATAAGTGCATGTGTATGCGTATATGACAGAGGGAGAAACCTAAATAAGTTATAAGTGTGCATATGCCTGATCAGTAGAGTGTCATTTACAACCAGTAAAAACCTCTTAGTAATATTATTTATGAAATAATACTTTTTCTAGCTACGATGAACGGAAAAGGAAAATGGAAAAAGACTATCCAAAGAATACTGAAGAAGAATTTTCAGGAGTAAATGGCCAAATAGATGCTGCTGTAGAATTAAATGGTGAGTGTTTCCACTGTAAACTTTCTTCATGAAAACTATCATAAGAAGTCTGGGCTCTGCTTTAACACAACAGAAAGTGGATTTCCAAGTGGCAGTCATTGATTCTTATATTTGGTCTTAGGTCCTTTCATAAGTTTATCTAAACAGATTATCCACTAGAAAGAGTAACTATAAAAGTTCTGGTATTGTAGTTCTCTTTTTCCTAATGGAAACCTTTTTTGTTTTTTGTTTTTTTCGTGTGTGTGTGTGTGTGTGTGTGTGTGTTTTGAGACAGAGTCTCGCTCTGTGGCCAGGCTGGAGTGCAGTGGCGCAATCTCTGCTCACTGCAACCTCTGCCTCCCAGGTTCAAGCGATTCTTCTGCCTCAACTTTCCAAGTAGCTGGGACTACAGGTGCATATCACCACGCCCAGCTAATTTTTGTATTTTTAGTAGAGATGGGGTTTCACCATGTTGACCACCTAACGGAAAGTTTTTAAAGTATAGCTTCAATCAATTAGTCAGCTAGATCATAAAGTCTACCTGGGTCAAGATTACCTTTTCTATCTTTAAAGTACACATAGTCTTGGCCAGGGGCAGTGGCTCACACCTGTAATCCCAGCACTTTGGGAGGGTGAGGTGGCAGGATCGCTTCAGCCCAGAAATTCAAGACCAGCCTGAGCAATATGGCGAAACTCTGTCTCTACGAAAAAATTAGCTGGGAATAATGGCACACACCTGTAGTCCCAGCTACTCAGGATGCTGAGATGGGAGGATTACTTGAGCTCAGGAGGTCAAGGCTGCCGTGAACTGTAATTGCATCACTGAACTCTAGCCTGGGCAACAGAGTGATACCCTGTCTCAAAAAAAAAAAAAATATTCTCAAGCTTCTCAGTGCTTTTTCCCACTCCATCATCCAATTCCTGCAATTTAACACATAGCTAGGAAAGTTGAATAGAACTTTGTCGAATAAATTTAATTGAATCTTCTGAATCAGTCAGCACACTCTTCCTGAAAAAAAATAGCACAGGGCTGGACACTGTTCAGAAGTGCAAAGACCATTCCAGACGTGGCCTCTGCTCTCACAAAATGGTTCACCCAACACAGATGAAATGACTGGAAAACAGACCATCTATAATTTAGTATTGAGTCATGTGGTAGACCTCACAATAATTGCAAGAGCCGATCTGAGAATTAAAAGATCAGAATCGGCAGCAATCATTGGAAATTTTATAGTGAGACTTCAGATGGGTTTTGAAGATTGGCCAGAGGCTTAACTAGGCAAAGAGAAGGGGAGGGGCTTCCTGGAGAACAGCCTGAGCAGAAGCATAGCACATAACTGAGCATGACACATTGGATGACCCCAACGAGAAGGCCTTACCCTAGCTGGAACAAGGAGAAAGCTCAGAAATGACTGAGAAGTTGAGGAGTCGGGTTCTAGGGCATGAAGACAGAAGACAAGCTAACTGCCACCTGACAAATTCACAATTCCTCTTTGGTGACACCTTAAGAAAGTGACAATGACAAATCCTTCCATTTATATATGTGCTGGTCATCTTCAGTAACCACAATTTCAACTTTGTCTCTTTTAGGCTACATTTACTTCTTTTCAGGACCAAAAACATACAAGTATGACACAGAGAAGGAAGATGTGGTTAGTGTGGTGAAATCTAGTTCCTGGATTGGTTGCTAAATAGAAAAGCCTAGTCTTCCCAAGCAATGAGGACGACTGCAAGCAGCTTCTAACTGGATCTTAAGGACTAAAGCAGAATGTAGGACAGGGATTCTTCCCATGGCCTTCAAATCAAATTAGAATTCATTGAGAATAATAATACTTTCAAATTTTTTCATAGTTGTATAATCAGAATCCACATTAGAAAGTTTCTATATGGACACCTCTATACAAAATCCGAATCAACACAACGCCCTCTGCAGTTAGACACCATTATTTTTTTCTTACCTAATATACTGAAGCAAATTGATCAGTTTGATTTTTATTTCCAGAAGGAAGACTAGTGGTGGATCCCACGACATATATTGTAATTCTTTTCACAGGAAATGTCATTACCATATGAATTATAATTATTTGCCAGCAATGGCTTTCGTGGCTATCATTTGGCCATCATTTGTTATAATAAATATAAATTTCCCAATTTTTACTTAAAAGACGTCACAACAAAATACTGCATAAGAGTTGTTTCTTGTGTGTTTAACTTTGTGTCTACTCACTGGTCTCTCATGTAGGCTTAGGTGGATAAACCTATTCAAACAAATTTTCATAGTAGGCAAGAGATGGGCACTTTGCAAATGGAAAATTTTTTAACAAAAGCTAATAAAATGTTTTAATAGAACAGTTCCTCTTTTCTTTTTTCTGTTAATATTTACCAGCTTCTGTAATACTTTATTTGGCCACCCACACATCCTGTGTGCCTATAGAAAAATTAAACCATAAGATAGCATCATAAGTACACAGACCCAGAAAAAGATAACAGTAACTCATTCTACTTCCTGCTTCCTGAAAACAGCCTCAGTGATCCAGCTAAGTGAGTGTCTTTTGAATAGTCTTCCATTCAGGGAAGTTCATCTTTTTGTTTTAGTTTTTCTTACTTCAAGCTAAACCTTTTCCCGCTACCTAGTGATCAGTATAGATAAAACTATGGCTCTGTCATTCTTATAATTTTGCTTTAATCTTACTCTCTAGAATGTAAAGATTCTAAAATATTTTAGTGGTTCTAAAATTGAATGATAAAATACTTGTAATACTTCATAGACCTCCTGATACATCTACAGTGTTTAACAGATGCTACTATTGTTTTCATCATTTATTAAATTTGTTTCATACAGTCACTTAAAAGACCTAATATTAAGAAGGGTTGGGGTAGTTACTCAAGATTATTCTACATTTTCCATTTGGTTTCTGTTACTAAAAGTGGCCACTTATAGTCCACCAGATGTTGAATATTTGTTGAAGACAAGGTCTGGCATCCTTGCCTTCTAATGTCAAGGTGCTTCTATAGAGGAGAAAAGTCACTTTTGCAAAAACTGCTAAGAAGGACTTCTTACTATCAATAAGCAAGGAGGAAAACAGGCTGGCAATTTCTTAAAAGGTTTAATGTAGTCTTACCCTATGACACAGCAATTTCACTCCTAAGTGTACACCTGTGAGAAATTAAAACACATCTACACAAAAAACTTGCACACAAATATTCATAGCATTGTTATTTATAATAGCCAAAGAGTGGAAAAATGTCCATTGAGTACTGAATGAATACATAAAATGTGGCAAATTCAGACAATAGAATGTTATTTGACAATAAACAGAAATGAAGTCCTAACACGTACTATAACATGGATGAAGCTTGAAAACATCATGCTAAATGAAAGAAGCCAGACAGAAAAGTTCACATATTGTATGATTCTATTTATATGAAATGTTCATAATAAAAAAAATCTATGGAGACATAAAGCAGACCAGTGCTTGTTAGTAATTGGGAGAGGGGCTTATAAAGAGTGACTACGAATGGGTATGAGGTTCTTTTTTTCAGAATAATGAAAATCTTCTAAAACTGATGATGATGATGGTTGTACAACTCTGTGAATATATTCAAAGCCATTAAATTGTACACTTTACATGAGTGAATTATATGTTATGTTAACTATATCTCAATAAAGCTGCTACATTAAAAAAACCAAAAAACAAAAAACAAGGAGATCAAAGTAGTGTGGTGATCCATGGAGGTCATGCATTCTGGCAACTGTGTCAGGGACCACATGACAATGAAGCACCAGCCTGAGGACATTCAGTGCTGCACGCAACCAGTCAGATGTCCTCCTCATGTCCAGCACTAGCCCAGAATTGTGCATATGGAAGATACTTCGCTAGTCAACGAATTCACTGAAAGCAATAAAGCATATGCTCTCAGGTCTGGCTCATGGATTCAAACTCCAGATCTTCTATTTTCAACTGTGTGATGTTGACCAAATTCCCTCATCCTCATTCTCTGTCTCAGTGTCTTCCTTTCTAAAAATGGAATAATGGCAGTTTTTATCTCCTAAGGATATTTAGAGGCTTAAATATGTGAGTCAAAATATGCAAAGTAGTCCCTGGCATTCTACAGGGGCTCTATAATTGTTGTTTTTGAAGCCATTAGAGTTCATTTTGTTTTGTGATATTTTGGAGAATTTGTACATATCCCTTAAGATAGCTAAAAATCTGATGAGCTATAATATCACAAGAATTAATAATCAATGACCTGAAATTTTTCTCTTCCAAATGTCAAATTAAATCAAATAATTAAAAAATACTATGTTTATCCCCCATCTCCAAAAAATAATTCTTATGAATCATCATTTTTTGTTAAGTTAAAGAACTCTTGGCTCTTAGGCCAGGCATAATGGCTCACACCTGTAGTCCTAACACTTTGGGAGGCTAAGGTAGATGGATCACTTGAGCTCAGGAGTTTGAGACCAGCCTGAGCAAGATGGTGAGACCCCGTCTCTACTAAAAATACAGAAAATTATCTTGGCACGGTGGCACATGCCAGTAGTCCCAGCTACTTGGGAGCCTGAGGTGGGAGGACCACTTGAGCCCAGGGGTCAGAGGTTGCAGTGAGCTCAGATTGTGCCACCGCACCTGCCTGGGTGACAGAGCAAGACCCTGTCTCAAAAAGAAAACTCTTGGCTCTCAGATATAAAATTATTATGTATTTTGGAAAGATACAGTCTCTCTAAAGCACAAGAAGGGGTGATTGTATCATAACATAGAGCATTTATCCTCATGTGATACAAGAACTTTGAGCAGAAATGATTTATAACGTATACTACTCATTTGGCTTCCGAGTAACTGAGTGCAAACATGACTCATTGAATAACAGTTTTGGACAAAGTGTGGTTGAAGTACTCCCTTGAGGATCACGAGGTAGCAAAACAGAGTTCACTTCCTGATGAATTCTGTGCATTATCCTATTAACCTCAGTGATGACTCTTTGTGGGCAGAGACCTTTGAAAGCACTAGACAGGCTACTAAGGATGAATGGATTCACCTCGGTGGGGAGCTTTCCTAACAGCTCCATATTAAATTTTCTCTGGTATAAACCAAGTCCTCTTCCATTTAGCCTAGTCCTAAATGAAAGACCTAAGTTTGTCTTGGGTTTTCTGTTTCTTTTCAAATGTTTATTGGGAAACGTCTTAGATGTCCATTTCACAAAGCAAATGGCAAACAAACTGCAGTTTTTCATTCAGAATTCTGCGTGTAATATTTTTAAATGGTCACAGGGTCTTCAGGGTGCTTTTATTTATATGTTATCCAGATGTTTTTCTTTATTCCTGTTAGTTTTCTTCTACAGACAATGATATTGAAGGTTCTTTGTGAATATTCATAGCTAAAAGTACCCAATGAAGTGCCATTTGAGAGGAAATGCATACTGCTGGCCAATAGGTTGGTGTTTTAGACTACCATAATGGAGCTGAGAAGAGTCCAGGCCAAAAGATCGTCGGCTTTTCTCCCCAGTAGGTCTGGGTAAAATGTAGAAACAGCATCTTCTGATCATCTGTCATCTGCCAAGCCTCCTGTCTTTGGTCTCATTCCAATCCCTAAGTGACTTGTCAACACAACCAGTTTAAAAGGTATCCTGTTATACTCAAAATGTCATAATTTCAGCTTTGCTCCCAACACCCAGACCCTTGGAATTGAACTAGAAGCAGAATTGTGAAGCTTGCTGGTAAATAAATTACAATGGGAAATTAGTGAATGCCTTCGGGATCCAAAAGAGACTCTTTTTGTTTTTAATGCAACATCTCTTCATTTTAATGACTTCTCCATTAGTCTTGACATTCTTTCCTTTAATCTAATGTATCCTTTAACATGTTTGGAGATGAAAGTAAACTTTTGTTGCACAATGCAGCATGTTGTTCTGACAAGAGTTTGAGGAGAGATGAGAAGAGAAAAGCATGAGAGGGCGTTAATGAGAAAAACATTGCAAAACATCAGTTAAGAAATGTAACACTTAAGTCCATCTCAGATCATTTGCAGTGGAAAAAAAGAATGTCTGTATAAATAGTTAGCAATTTGTTTATTCTTGGAAAGTCCCAGGCCTGTAATGCAGTGATAAACAATGTGAGTTTTTTAGTTCGCTTTTAAATGTATTTACAGCTGCCTCTATAGAGGATGGATGTCAAAAGTCTCATTACAGCACATTCCACTTGAATTGCAGACTGTTCAATGATTGTAGCATGTCACTTTGCCAGATTTTAAAAGTATTTCCATATATGAATCAGTAATTTCTGTAATTTTATCAGTGGTTTCTTTTGAAACGCTTAATCTCTAAAATTAGCTCATCTTTACAATCAATCAATTCAGCCTTTTTGAAGGATCTAGCTACCCCACCATCTCTACCCTTAATATTCACTCTCAATTCACTAGAAAATACTTACTAAGCACCTACTTTGTGCTGGCACCAACCTATGCTCAGCTGCTTTCTTGCATAAACCTCTGCCCTCAAGGAGCTTACATTCTATTAAAGACACACAATATTCAAATGAATAGAGATCTATAATGAAAGATAGTTGAAAGTGTTTTGAAAAAATAAGTAAAGCAGGGCAAGTAATAAAGAATGTTGGAGTACCATTTTATAAAAATTTATTTGGGAAAAGGACATACTGGGTCCAGGGTATTCATGCAGAATGACTGAAGGGAGGGAGGAAACTGTTGAAGTCTCTAGAGGTTTCCAGTAGAAGAAGCAATAAGCACAAGACCTTGAGGTAGGTAGGAAGGATTTGCACCTGTTTGAGGCACATCAGGAAGGCCAGTGTGGCTGCAGACAGTGAGGGAGAAGGAAAGTAGAAACAGATGGGAATAGAGAAGCAGCTAACCAAGCTATAGAAAACCTTTGGGTCCCTGTGATAAGAAGAGTTTTCAGCAGGTTCATAACATGATCTGACTGCTGAGTAGCAAACAGATTATAAAAGCACATGAGTGGATTCAGGGACACTAGACAGTGACATTTTCCAGGATAGAAATGATGGTGGCACTGACCAAAGAAGTAGCAGTGAAAATGCTAAGATTGTCAGATTGAGGAATATTTTCCAGGTAAAGCCAACACTATTTGTATCTAAAGTGCATGCAGAATGTAATAAAAAGAGAAGGATCCACAATGACTCCAGAGTTTTTGGCCTACACAAGTGAAAGAGTAGTGGTAAAATGAGAAAGACCAAAGGAAGAGCAGGTTTATGGGGGCTGGAGATCAAGAGTGCAATTTTGAATTCACGGAGTTTGAGATGCCTATTAGACATCCAAGGGTAAACATCCATATATAAAAAGCTTAAGTAGGTAGATAGATATAAAAAGCTTGGGTTCAAGGAAGAGTTTGAGACCTAAGATAGAAATTTAGGAGTTAAGCCTTAAATTGTTATCTATATTCCTTTTGATTTCCTCCACATACTATGTGGAATTTAGGGCAACATAAATTATTAAAATATAAGAAGGCAGACGAAAAATGATCTCAAGTCTTTTTGAATTATCGTCCAGTGTTAGTAAGCGCATTCTTTCCCACCTCAAGAACATAGTTTAGTTTTCAACAAAAGTTGCACACTTTTTTTGAAGTTTTTGTTTTTTGATCTTCATTTTTCTATTTCTTGTTTCCAAAATCAAAGAAGAAATCAGAAAAGAAAATATAAAATCTTAAAGATTGTTCTCAATGAAAGTTGTTGAAAATCTTAAGGATTGTTCTTCAGGAACTAACAAGATCCTATGCTAATAAGTATTACTTATTAATACAGTAATAAGTAGACTAAGAACTTATTTATACTTTAATAAGTAGCCTAGGAACTTACTAAGAAGGATAAAAGTGTTTTTGAGATTTAAAAACATCTGTTTTATTCTTACAGTAAAAACAGCTCTGTTTATAATCTCACCATGTCTCACAGAGAAAGTGAGTAGCAAGGTCCCTTAATAAAGTTTTCAAATAAGGCAGTTTTTATAATTAATTTTTAATTAACTTCTAATTTAATTGCATTGTAGTTTGAGAATGTGGTCTGAATGATACAAGCTTTTTTACATTTGTTGAGACTTACCTAAATTTGTCTTTTGCCTTACTACATGATCAAATTTTTGTAAATGCTGTGTGTTCAAATACAGGTTTTCAGTAAGTGAATTTTCTTTTGCACAGCTTGTTCTCCCCAGATGTCTCACTAATTTCCCCTGTGAGCTCACATTTTCATGGGATCATCAGTTTTCCCAGCTAGGAGAGGTGTGAAGGCCTGTGTCTTTTTTGTTCCCTACTTGATGAGTGTAGAGGTTGGGATGGGATTGAAGCACCTCTGGGCAGCATTCTTGGTAATGAGGTCTGGACTCAACCCCTGTCATTCTCATTCACTCTTATCAGTAAATCCTCCTCTCAGGGACCCCTCAGAAATTCAGTCTTAGGCTTTGAGAATTTATGGGGGTTGCTACTATGTCTATACTGGCCTCCCCAGCCATGAGGAACTGTGAGTCAATTAAACTTCTTTCCTTTATAAGTTACCCAGTCTTTAGCCTGGGGAAGAGTACAGGAAGGGATCTCTCAGGAGCTGGTGAGGCTGACTACACACCTTGTTATAGGCATCCCATCTCTGCTGACATCCAACATCAATTCTGCATTAGTTTACTCAAAAATATTCATTGAATCCCTATTTGACCCCTGGGTTATATTAGGAAACAAAACAAAATCCCTTGCCTTTGTACAACTTCCAATGTACAAGGAGAAGACAGACAATAAGCAGTAGACATAATAAGTGATCAAATTATACAGCATGTTAGAAAATAAGGTCTATAGAAAAAATAATAACTGTAGGGAAGTGCCCAGACATTTGGGAATCATGAGCTGGGGAGGTAGCTTGTAATTTTAAGTAGATCAGCCAGGAAAGGCCTCACTAAGAAGGTATAAAATGGCATCTTAATGAGAAAGAAAATCCATTTTCTTTTCTGGGTGGCTTTGTGTTCCCATCCAACTCTCATCTCAAAATGTAATCCCCATGTGTTAAGGGAGGGACCTGGTGGGAGGTGATTGAATCATGGGGGTGATTTCCTCCATGCTGTTCTCATCACAGTGAGTGAGTTATCAGGAGATCTGATGGTTTTATAAGTGTTTGGCACTTCCTTCTTCTTTTGCTCTTTCTCATTTTTTTTCCTGCTGTCTTGTGAAGAGGTACCTGAATCCCCGTGACCTTCCGTCATGATTGTAAGCTTTCTGAGACCTCCCCAACCATGAGGAACTGTGAGTCAATTAAACCTCTTTCCTTATAAATTACCCAGTCTCAGGTATTTCTTTATAGCAGTGTGAAAATGGACTAATGCATATATTGTACCTAATATTGATAAACCAAATAAAAGCTTCAGCTATTTAAAAAAAAGTTACTAAATCAGTCATATCTGCCAAAGATTTCACATTATTATGTAAACTTAAAGTCTTACCACTTTTTTGAGCTAACAGTCTTTGTAAAAAGAATTTTTTTAAAAATCAAGTACATTTAACATATTAAAAATTCAATTTTCTTATTTTCTGTTAAATGGGGAAATAGAATTATATAAGGGCTTAATTATCTCTATAAAAATAAGATGAGAGCTTCTTTAAGAGACATTATAATCTAATTCATAAATACTTTCTAGTATTAATACTTTTCAAAAGCTGAAAAACTTTTCCAACTCTTACAATTAAAGGGCAGTATCTTTCCCAATGACAAATACTAATACATATAGACACATAGATAAGTAGAGAGCTTATGGCTTCAGTCTTTCAATTCTGCCATGAGTCAAGAATAAACACAGAAATACAAACACTAACTAGTCTTGATATCAAAAATCTAGTCTTCTTCCCAGCGGGCACAACATTCTGAATTGATTTGAGTTCACAAATAGATAAACATACAGAAAAACAAACAAAAACTTACCAAATTCTCTGTTGTTTTTTACCCAACAAAAAAGATCTTCTCCATCATGTAGAGAGATCACCAAATGGTTACATTGTAAAACCAAATTCCCAATCATTACAACAACCAATTGAGAATAAGTTGTTGACTATGGGCAAACCAGAAACAAGAACTAAACACAAAATTACTAGAGAGGGAGGGATAAAAATAGATAAACAGAGAGTGAGTAAGCAAAGCCAAAGTTCTACTATTACTTGGAATTTACTCTGGAAACGAAGAAAAGATGTGCCCAGGTTAAGCAACCATTGGTAAACTTCTCCAACGACACAGTGTAAGGTAGGAAAACCATCTTTTCTGTACCCATCCTAGGTTCACAGCTGAGACTCCTTAACAAAAGACAGATTTTCAAGTGAAAAATATACAATTTATTTAACACAAGTTTCACATGACACAGAAGCTTTCATTAAAAAATGAAGACCAGAAAAAAATGGTAAATTCTGCATATTTTTATGTTAGGTTTGATGACAAGTGAACTGTCATAGAGAAATATGATTGGACAAAATGTATGATCTAATAGTAATAAAATGGGGAAAACAGCAAATCTTTGTAACTCCTGATGAGTTCTTCCTGCCTGCTGCACAGACAAAACTGATTCATGGAGACCATGGCAATGCAGTAAAGAAAGAGTTTAATTGACACGAGACTGGCCCTGCCATGCAGGAAACAGAATTATAATTTTACTCAAATCAGTAGCCCCAAAGGCTCAGAGTTTAGGGTTTCTATGGAGTTTGGTGGGCAGAGAGCTAGGGAATGGGTGCTGTTGATTGGCAGGGGATGAAATCATAGGGGTGTGGAAAACAGTCCTCAAGCACTGAGTCCACATCTGAGTGGGGCCACAGGTTCAGTTGAGTCATGAGTCCATGTTGGGTCTATCTGGAAGATGTCTCAAAAAAAAAATTCTTAGGTTTTACAACCGTGATGTTATCTATAGGAGCAACTGAGGAAGTCACAAATCTGGTGACCTCTGGCCACGTGACTCCCGAGCAGTAAAGGATTGTAGAAAGATGTCTATGTCTTATCAGAGTTCAGCCCCCCACCCCATAATCCTATTCTTGTGGCCTTTCATTAGTCTTATAAAGATGGTCTTTGGTCCCTACACAAGGAGGGGATTTGTTTTAGTGAGGGATTATTCTCATCCTTGCTTGCAAGTTATATTATAAACAGGTCAGGTGCAGTGGCTTGCGCCTGTAATCCTAGCACTTTGGGAGGCCAAGGCAGGCAGATTACCTGAGGGCAGGAGTTCGAGACCAGCTTGGCCAACAAGGTGAAACCCCATCTTTATTAAAAATGCAAAAATTAGCTGGGCATGGTGGTGGGTGCCTGCAGTCCTAGCTACTTGGGAGGCTGAGGCAGGAGAATAGCGTGAACCAGGAGGCAGAGCTTGCAGTGAGCCAAGATTGCACCATTGCACTGCAGCCTGGGTGACAGAGCAAGACTCTATCTCAAAAAAAAAAAAAAAAATTAGCCTGGCGTGGGTGCGGGCACCTGTAATCCCATCTACCCAGGAGGCTGAGGCAGAAGAATTGCCTGAACACAGGAGGCAGAGGTTGCTGTGAGCCAAGACCATGCCATTGCATTCCAGCCTGGGTGACAAGAGTGAAACTCCATCACACACACATTAAAAAAAAATTATTCTCCTAAAGTTAGGTTGGCCTATGCCCAGGAATGACCAAGGACATCCTGGAGGTCAGAAACAAGATGGAGTCAACTATGTGAGATTTCTCTCATTGTCATAATTTTGCAAAAGCAGTTTCATCTTGTTTGTACAGATTCTTCCCTGTGTCATTTTATCTTCAAAGATAAGGACATTCCTTTCCTCCACGTATTGGGAGGGCACCCAGTCTCTTTCTTCAAGGAAAGATCAGAAAATTCTTCCTAGGTTTTACAGTCTGCTTCAGGGGAGAAAGACGGGGTAAAGTAGAGTGAACTTCCTGCTTCTCAAATTTCTTCAGTTTAAAATATTTAATATGCCAAGGTGCTATATTTTGGAGTAATGTGTCCTAAACCCCATCAGAAGTTTACTTTGTCAGGAAAGCCCACTTGGGCTTCTCAGTGGAACCTTCAAAATTGCTAAACTATAATTTTTTACGAAGTAAAATCAAGACTCTCAAACAAATGTAAAATGAACCTGTGTCAAATAATTTGTTGATTCAATTAATTAATGAGGAGACTAGTAGAAGAATTTAGAGAATGTACACATGCAGTTAGGAATGCTAAAATGATTTTGCTAATAAATGCAAAACTGGTTGATATCCCACAGGTCACTAAACATTTTCAAGTTTTATCTCTATAATGTTTTATAAAACATAATAAAATTTTATCTCTAAATGCAATATGCCTTTGCATTTCTGTGAACAAGAATCATCTGCGGCTGGGCACGGTGTAATCCCAGCACTTTGGGAGGCCAAGGCGGGCAGATCACGAGATCAGGAGATCGAGACCATCCTGGTTAACATGGTGAAACCCCGTCTCTACTAAAAGTACAAAAGGAAAAATATCCTGGCATGGTGGCGGGTGTCTGTAGTCCCAGCTACTCAGGAGGCTGAGGTGGGAGAATGGCATGAACCCAGGAGGTGGAGCTTGTAGTGAGCCAAGATCGTGCTACTGCACTCCAGACAGACTGAGACTCCGTCTCAAAAAAAATAATAAAAACAAAAATTAAAAAAAAGAATCATTTGCACTACTGTGGACAAGAAAAACCTGCATTGTTATCAGTTTTCTACCACTTAGTTTCTATTTAGAGAGCTATAAAATAGCCCAGTCATCAGAGAAAGTCATAGGTGCACACCCTGTAAAATCAGATACTCTCTGGAAGATGCATAATTTCATGTATGTGTCAGGGCGATGAAAAACCAACACAGGTACCTTATAAGCATTCCACTAGAGTTAGCCATTATTTGAAAGTAAGCTCTAATATTAGTTCCTAATATTATGCTGGGACTTGGGGCTTCAATTCTTTAATTTCCTTTTGAAGTAATTTCTACAATTAAGAACAACATATTGAAAGTTAAAATTAAACAGAAGAGAGTCCTCTAAGTCAAAGCACTGCTTTCTCTTCCCATTTTGAAAAACACTGTTCTTCATAAAACTGGTTACTGGGTGAATCTACTGAGAGAAGGGACATCTGAGAGAAGGGACCCTTCCTGGGTCATGGCTTTTAAGGACAGGTGATATGGCTCAGAAGTTCATCTGAACACCTAAAGGCAGTGCTTGGCATCTGGTAGCTGCTGCTCTTTCAGGTCTGGGAAAGTGCAGGTGGGTCCAGAGCCTCCAGACAAGAACTAGAAGATATTCCCCTGTCTGTATTCACCCCGGAACTACCCTTCAAACCCACATCTGATAGTAATTGGAGATGAGTACTGAGGCAGTACAATTCCAAAATAATGGGCTAAATAAAAAATTTTCATCAAGTACTTTTGGGTATAACCACAGTTTTATCAAAAACATAAGAAACTCTTGGCATTCGGGGTTTTGACAGTTGAGGTTTCAGCTTTTTACAAGCACAAGATGTCCAAGGACATGAGTTTGCCATTTTGCTAAAGCACAAATTTGGTGCACTTGCATCATGAGGATGGTATGGACGGGAGAAGTACGTGAGCAGTAAATCGCCGTGGCCAGTGGGCATCCACTTTATAGCATGGCTTACCCATATCCCTCACCAGTGTCAAGGTTCTGCTGTATTTTTAACTATCTTTCCTATGCTCTACACTCTAGGGAACAGAAAAATACAAATACCATATAATTGGACGGGAGGTTATTATTTAAAAAAAAAAAAGAAAGAAAAGAAAGCAAAGAAAGAAAGGGAAAAAAGACGAATTCCTTACCATCAAAGAATATTCATTTTCATTGGGAAGACAAGATGAAATTAATAAAATGGTCAACACCAGAGATAACATAGCCAAGAGCTAAAGTAGTTCTATAAGAACATTCCAAATAAGTCAAGGGGCCCATGAGTGATTTTGGAGGAGTGGGGTTTTGAATCTCATCCTGAAGGAAGTACACAGCTTGGGCAGATGGAAAAAGAAGAGTGGGCATTGCAGAAATAAAAAGGGGAGTTGGAACAGGAAGATAGTACCAGGAAATGGAACTAGTTTAGAATGTGCATGGTGTAGAACAGGAAAAGGATAGATAGCCTTTGGTGTCAGAATTAAAGTAAATGGAAGGTAACATTTTTTTCATAGGTGACAAGAAGAAAATAGCATTGAATAAATTCTACATTATGACAGGTTCTTTCACCTTATTATTTAATATAATCTTTTTTAAAAAATCCTTTATGAAGGAAAGATCAGCATCATGCCCACTTTACAGATGAGTGCACAAAGGAGACCTAAGGAATTAGGGGTCGTGACTAGCTGGGATTTATATCCCAGTCCCCAATCCCTGTGACTCTCTTTGTTTTTTTTGTTTCTGTTTTTGTTTTTGTTTTTTGAGACAGAGTCTCATTCTGTCTCCCAGGCTGGAGTGCAATGGCGCGATCTCAGCTCACTGCAACCTCTGTCTCCTGGGTTCAAGCAATTCTCCTGCCTCAGCCTCCTGAGTAGCCGGGACTACAAGCATGTGCCACCATGTCCCGGCTAATTTTTTTGTATTTTTAGTAGAGACGGGGTTTCACCATATTGGTCAGACTTGTCTCGAACTCTTGACTTCAAATGATCTGCCTGCCTCAGCCTCCCAAAGTGCTGGGATTACAGGCGTGAGTCACCGCACCTGGCCGTGCTTTTTCTAAATACACCTCATGGAGACGCCCCCAAAGAAGAGGTAAGTATTTGACTATGTTCTAGGTGCTAAACTCCTGAGTGGCAGGAACTCATTGCCCAGCATCTAATTGATGCTAAATACTCATTAGGTGGGTGAATCAAACAAGAAGTTGGTGGAGAATCCATTCTTGGAAGATAAATGGTATAAATACACAATAAAGGGGAGATCATCATAATTTTAAGGGAATTATGAGGAGTTAGGACTGTTATATTGGGCTTACATTGGAAAGATCCTGAAAATCAAGCTGAAGAACTGGAATTTATTCCATTAAAAAAAAAAAAGTAGGTTACAAAATGCATTTTTTCAATGGACCTGTAAGATAAAGGTGGTATTTAAAATAATATTTTAAATTAATAAGTTCTCATCAAGGTAACTGAAAGGAACAATTACTTACGTACCTTAGGTGAATATAGTGCACTTTCATATCTGGAGGAGGAGGAGGACAAGGGAGAAGAATCAGAAGGAACAGGACGAGGGGGAAAAGGAAGACAAAACGAAGAATAAGAAGGCAAAGAATAAAATCAGGAAAGAGAAGGTGAGCAGCAGGGGCAGTATCAATAACAGGAGAAAGAGAAAGAGGAGTGGAAGACAGCAAGAAGGAGGAGAAGAAACAGCAAGTAACAAACTACATCCTTCTCTTAGGAAAACTTTATAGGTTTATTCAACAGACATAAACTTACTCTGAGAAATTGGTTACAAAAGTTTACAAATGCTTTCAAGTTCTGTAGAAATCTCATTACAGACAGGTAGTAAACAGTTTGCAGGCAGGCCTTGGCCCATGGACCACATTTTCGGTAACCCTGGGCCATAGGGCACAGCCATTCAAAATAATGTGCCTTTATTTCAAACTTGTCATCATATGAGCAATATTATTCAGCAAGTTTCCAAACTGAGGATGCTGTGACTAAAAGTTGTCGTCTGTAAAGTGTGTTGATATTCTATACACTAGTTTTGTGAAATATTTAAAATACCACAGAGAAGGAAAAGAAGGAAGGAGGAAAAAATAAAATTGGCTGTCAATTTCATAACTGCACCAAAAATTGTTTCAATAAGGGCTTTTTCATAAAATATCAAAACCAAGTGTCAAAATTCCACTGAGGAGGGAATGAAAGAACACTAGGTTAAATTTACCATATGAGAATTTAATGAGGTACAGCAGTCCCTCTTTATTCATAAGGGATACATTTCAAGACCCCCAGTAGGTTCTTGCAGTGGGGAGATAGTACCAAATCCTATATATACTATTTTTTTCCAATATATACATATCTAGGATAAAGTTTAATTTACAAATTAGACACAGTAAGTGATTAATAATAATTAATATTAAAATAGAACAACTATAGCATTTACTGTAATAAAAGTTATTTGAATGTGGTCTCTCTCTCTGTCACTGTCTTTCAAAATATCTTATGTTCATAAAAATAACCTACTGCGGTTGATCGTGAGTAACTGAAACTGCAGAAAGTGAAACCACAAATATGAGGGAACTACTTTACAAATAAGAATATTCTTTACAATGAAAACTGTCAAGTACTTCAATGTAATAACTGTCATGCCAAGAAACCCTGCCTAGTAGCCTAACGTCATGAGACTTAACCTTGCCTATCTAGGAAGTCAGCCAATTTCTGCCTAAGTTTTAATTATTCTTCTAACAGAACCCAAACTTATAACACAACCCAAACTCTAAAACATGACCATGTGGCTAATCTGCCTATGGTGTGCCAAGAACTTCAAGGCAGTAAACCTTAGGAATTCAAGTACCAGAGAACACCAAACCACAGACTATTAATAAAATATAGTACAGACAGTCCCCAAGTTAAAATCGGGTGTGTTTCAAAAGTTTCTTCATTGGCTCTTCAGAACTCAGAATACTTTTCCCACAATGATGATCTTATAAACTAACAAAAGGCTAATACCTACATATGTAAGAGAAGTACTGTGTACTAGGAATGAAAAAGTAGAGAAAATTGCCAGAGTATAAATCTTTTAATGTTAAAAAATATATGAGAACACATAGTGACCAGATTTCAAATATTTAAACTTATTAATGAGGGAACCTTTGGGATGGTAAAGGGAGTTTAAAGAAGTATATGCAAGACTGGTATATAGCATTAGTAAAAGAAAAGATGCTAAAATAAGATTGCTAAATTAGATACTGGGTAGATTAACAGCTCACCACAGTGGTATAAAAATTATTTTAAACTGAGAACATCTTAATCTATAATCACCAAAAAATAAAAATAAAACACTATCTACACTCATACAGGTACTCCCAAAAATACACCTGCCATTGACACTACCCACACCCCCTCACCCAGGGAGTTTCCTCTTTTGGAAAATACTGACCCTCAGCACCAGGAAGTATGAATTTAGCTGCCTATTAGCATCAAAAAGCTAAATAGAGCCTTTCATACCTTCCTATTGATGCCATAAACCTCCCCTCCATTTTTGCTAAATTGGAATACAAACCTTTACCTCTGGCTACCAAACAAGTTACTCATTACTGGGTGCTTCTGTAGGCACAAAAACGTTTCTCTGTTAATCTCTTCTTAGTTAATCCAAAGGCCTAGACCATTTGAACCTAAGAGGGTTAGAGGAAAGTTTTCCTCCCAACAGAGCAAAACTGGCTAACGTCATAAAGAGCTATAAAATCATAACCTCTGGATTATCTTTTCTACTGAAGGGGTTCAAAACATGCTATCCTCAAAATGTGTCACTTGGCATATTGCTTATTTCAAGCTAAAGTAAATTAAGAACCAACCAATGCCAAAAAAGCTCTTCACTTCCCCCTCACCTGCTTAAAATAATGTATAAACTTCCCCTTCTGTAAAGAAAATTTATATTTACAAAGAAAATTTCTATTAGTAAAGGTATCTATACCAGGAAGAGAACAACTCCAACATAATTTTTATTGCCTGAGAGACTCTTATCCACATAAAAAGGTAAACTATGTTCACTCTACATTTCCTCCCCTCACCTTCCTGTCATTTGCCTCCACCACTCCCCAGAATTTACAAAGCCCTATTTTTTCCTATAGCTTAGGCTGACATATATCTCAGTTATCTGGCCACTTCCTTGAGTCTCATTTTTTTAGTGGGATTCCCATGCATATGTCCATAAATTAAAATTATTTTTCTCCTGCGAATGTGTTTTATGTCCATTTAATTCTTAGACTAGTCACAGAACATAGAAGGGTAGAAGGAAGCATTTTTCCTCCCCTACAGAGTCACACAGAAATCAATTTTATCTCTACCAAACGAAAATTATTTTCAACTGTGTAATGTTAGATGCTAATTCCTAGAATCTAGTCCTAATGAATGGTAAATAGTAATTTTAACAAAAGAAATGACAGGATTTTTAGGTGCCGCTTTCCAGTTGGAAATATCTGCGGCCAGCAGCACTCCTGCCCCAACTTCGCTCCACTCAGGGCTCGTGCCTGGACTTGCCCCACGTACTCGACCCAGCAGGCAGTGCTGTGCTCATGCTGCTGACCTGGATCTCACATCCGCCAAGGGCGAGCCAGGATCACCAGCTGCTACAGCAGTGGGGGACAACTCCAGGCACCGGCTCTGTACAAGGCTGATGCTGGACCAGGAATACTGCAAGTGGCCTCCACCTTGGGCACCAGCATCTGGATGAGAGGAACATGGTGGTGCCTGAAAAATCAGAGATATCAGCAACCATGGAACCCAAAGGGGGTGTTACAGCTCTAGCTTGGGGAGTCCTGAAGTCTGGGTTCCAGAAGCATTGCAGCTCTTCTCTCCCATGGTCCAGAGAATGGGAGCATGCCAATACCCACAGCTCAGTGAGCCCACCAGGAACATGTTACAGTCTTTTTGCACCCATCATTCAGCAGGTCCCAGGTTCTTGTCCCACATCCAAGAAGAATGAGGTTATGCAGACAACCAGAGGGTGAGCAAGGCAGAGAAGAGTTTTATCGAGTCACAGAACAGCTCTCCGTGGAGAGGGGACCCAAAGTGAATAGCCCCTACCCAAAGTTGTATAGTCCCTCCATATGGCTGAGTCTGGGGTTTTTATAGGCTCAGAATAGGGGAGGTGTGGGCTGTATGTACCCTTGGAAAAGGCAACATTTGATTGATTAAAAGGAAGTTTTCAGAAAGAACCAATCAGAAAAGAGCAGGCACACAGGACTATTTCTCACCTGGGTCATGGACTCTATCCGGAACCCGCAGCCAGGTTTTCAGGCTTCAGGCTGTTTTTGGCTTGAGGGTCAGGTTTCACTGGGGACCCGCCCCTATCTGCCTAGAAATATGTCTGCCTCCTGCTGTTACCAGTAACATCATTCTAAAGCATCAGATGTCTCTCAAGTCAGCTTGTTAGACAATGCTTTTATATGAATTTGAAAGGAGACAACTATCTCTAAGTTTTCTAAGTTTGGAATAGTTTTCCTTAATGATAAATTTCTAAACAGTAAAATTCATTGAAAATTTTTAAAATTTATCCTAAATTAGAATCTTTTAAAATGTAGATTATTTAAATAAGACAGTTGGGGCATCATCATTTTTATTGTTTTCCTAAGTTGAGCTTATTGAGGTACATATGGTATAACTCACCCATTTTAAGTGTACCATTAAGAGTTCTGGTCAGGTGTAGTCCCAGCTACTCGGGAGGCTGAGGCAGGAGAATGGCGTGAACCCAGGAGGCGGAGCTTGCAGTGAGCCGAGATCATACCATTGCACTCCAGCCTGGGGGACAGAGCAAGACCCCGTCTCAAAAAAAAAGGGTTTTGGTCAGGTAACCAACACCACTATCAAGACGTAGAACGTTTTCATCACCCAGAAAAGTTCCTTTGTGCCCCTTTGTAGTCAATTCCCTCACCTTTCTCTAGTCCGTGGTAACTACTGATCTGTTTTCTATTCTTATATTTTGTCTTTTCCAGAATGTCACATAAGTAGAATCAGTTCTCATCAATGCCAATCTATGCATTTGTGCTTTAGCTTTGATTAGTCTATTCATTCTGCAATCATAAACATATCAGAAATATGCATATGCATTATTACAAATAAGCAGAAAACTAGAGGCAGCATTTTTGTTTTTGTTTTTGTTTTTGTTTTTGTTTGAGACAAGTCTCATTCTGTCACTTAGGCTGCAGTGCAGTAGTGCAATCATAGCTCACTGCAACCTCTGCCTCCTTGGCTCAAGTGATGCTCCCACCACAGTCTCCTGAGTAGCTATGACCACAGGCACATGCCCCCACACCTGGCTAGTTTTTAAATATTTTTTTTTAAGAAACAAGAGTCTTACATGTTTCCCAGGCTGGTCTCTTATTCCTGGGCTCAAGCAATCCTCCTGTGTCAGCCTCCCAAAGTGCTAAGATTATAGGCATGAGCCACCATGCCCACCCTAGAGATAGCATTTTGAACCAACTAGTCAGAATGTAAATACAACTCTGTGAAATAGCTGAAGTATTGTCACTAAATACTTATCAATAAAATATAAAGAGGATCATCCCTAAGAAAAAACATAATTTAATAGTTGCATATAGCAGGGAATACAATTCAAGTAATACCTGCAATGTTAACTTAGTAAACTAAATCTTGTTAGAAATATTCCCCTCCATGACACTATTATGGTCTCTGTCCTCTGTATATCCTGCCATGGCCACAGACATCACGTAAACCCGCCTGATACCCTTACCATCCTAGGCAGCAGTCATGCAGCCTTCAGGGATGTAGGCCCCAGGAAGAGGATTTCCAACATGGAATTTCCCACCCTTTCGTTATTACATGGCTACTGCAGAGCCCAATATGAGAAAAGTCAATCAAGTGGTACCTGAAGGCAGAAAGTACAGTACATTTTCTGAACTCTTGTCATGAATTCTTCATGGCCTAGGTCTAAGCTAGTCCCTGTACTGGAAAATTGGCTGACAGGGAGACTTCCCAGAGCACTGACTCTGCCCAGAGCACTGACATAATGACACAAAAGAGTGCATTTGTATTGACTGCCTTCCTACAACAGGCAAAATGGTTGTCATAAAGTCACATCTTTCCTTTTTCTCAGAGTTGGCAATCTCTGAAAAGTGGTTTGTGAAGTTCACTCCACCTAGAAGCAGGGTGATATATGAGAAGAATATAAAGTTGAAGATCACTCATCTATGTGCAAATCCTGTCTGACTTTACAAACTTGCTTAAATTGGTCCTTGAGCGTGTTTTCCTGAATGAAAAATGGGGATGCTAAATATGGTAAACTGTTTGCAGAAATGGCCACAGTAATTCTTACCAGTCCTGTACATGTGCCCACTTAAATGTGAATTTGCCACTCCTTTTATAATGAAGTGGAATTTATTTTTTTATTCCTTAAATATAAACTTCAATTTGGGCTTGAATAGGGCATTATCAAATGTAATGCAAGCAGAGGATTGAAAAATGTGTACATAGTGGAGCTTGAGTTGTCTTGCTGTTAGAAACCCTGAGATCACCATGTGAAGAAATATCAACTAGTCTTCCAGAGAACAGGAGGTTATACAGAGAGAAACCAGCCATTTAAGCCATTTTAGCTGCCTCAGACATCCCAAATATCCCAACCAACCACAGATACCCAAAAGTTTGATTAAATGATTCTTTTAAGCCACTGTGTGTGGAGTGATTTATTACATAACAACAGCTGATACAATAAAATAATGATTACTAATGTGCATAAAACCTGTTACATGGTAGTAGTTCAAAAATGACTATACAAATAAATATTAAGTGACTTAGTACAATTTCAGCTTGTTGTAGAAAAGGGAAAATTATCATTTCCTATAACATAACAGTCTCCTAATAATTTTTGAATACATTGACAGAGACTAGTTGCTGTTCTATCTCACAGCACAGAACTGCTTTAATGTAATGAAGAATGTATTTCAAGATCTCTCAAGGGCCTGTAGGGCAAAGAGGGAAAGCTTCACCTTTGCCCTCTGAAGGTTTGCTGTAAATGAACTGACAAAAGGCAGATTAATAGGAGAAAAAGTCATAACAAATGTATTTAATGTGCATAAGCATGGGAGAATCATGGAAAATGATTGCCCAATAATCCAGTAAGGTCCAGATGCTTATATAGCCTTCTTCATACAGCAAGGAGTAAATAACAAAGTTCCTTTGAGCTCGGAGGGAGGTGGTGAGAAGGCAAGGGGCAGAACTTCACTGTGAACAAAGGTAGTCTTATTATCCAGTTAAAGCTTCCCAGGTAATCTCCTGGAGCTGCCCTCAGAAGAATAGAAGGAAAGTCTCTCTAGGTGTGGAGATGACTCCCAGTATCTCCTCTTCTCTAGTGGTTAATCTTTTCTGGTTATTCCATGTGATTCTTAGGAAGGGTGTTTTAAGACAATTGCAATTCTTCTTGAAAGAAGCTTTCTTAGTCAGAAAAGAAAATTCCACAGAGTCCCTTCTTTCTTCATGAAGAAAAAGGATCAGAGAGACAGGGAGGAAGGGGAAGGTCAGAGAAAGACCTTGGTTCTAAGGTTTATTTCTAAACTCCTTCAATTTGCTTTAATTCTAAGCACTCAACATGCCAAAGCGCCATATTTTGGGGTATCACTTTCTGTACCCCAAAAGGCCTCACAACTAAATTTTCAATATATCTCATATTTTTTATTTAGATTTTCTGTTCTTTAAAGGTACACTGTGGTCTAGATCAATGTCAGTTACTAAATCCATATTTTGGTAATGTCTACTATTACTATTTTGTAATAGGAAAGACAATGATTATAAAGTATCACCAAAGTTCTGAAAAGGAAGTCTTATTGGAAAGGACTGCTTCTTTACCCAGAAAAAGGGTAAGTTTTGAAGAGTGCCTCTCTCTCTCTCAGAAATAAGATCCAAGGGGAAAAAGAAGTTCAGTAAGGTTTCCAGTAACTTCCAGTTATAACACAAAATGGAGGGAATCAGGAGGTTAGATAAGGCAACTGCTTTGTAAGATTTTACTTTGTTAGATTGGGAACATTAGTAGTTTCCCCAAACTCATTATCTATGCTATACTTATTTCTGAATAAGAATAAAACCCTTGAAATGAAACAAGCATGTACAATATACATTCTTTTTTGTTTGATTCCTTTTGCTCATCATTATGTCTGAAAGTCTTATTTATATTGCTGCATGTAGGCATAATTTGTTCATTCTCACTGTTGTTTAGAATTTAATTGTATGAATATATTACAATTGATTTGTCCATTCTATTGCTAATGGACATTGGGTCGTTTCCCTGCTTTAACTGTTGCAAATAGTGCAACTATGAATATTCTTGTGAGTATCTATTTGTGAAACTCCATGTGGTAGAGAGCTTCTAAAACAGCTCTCAATGGATCCTGCCTCTGGCTATTCTTGTCCTATGTAATCCCCACCCTTGTGTGTGAAGTGGATGTAGTGACTCATAACAAACAGAATATAGCAAACATGATGCAGTGTTGCTCTCCAAGACTAGATTGTTAAAGGCCATGACCTTGGTCTTGCTGGGGATCTCTCTCTCTCTCTCTTGCTCATTCTCACTCTCACTCTTCTTGCTTGCTTTCTCTGATGAAGCCACTGCCTTGTTTTGAGCTGCCCTATGGAGAGGCTCAGTGGCAAGGAATTGAGGACAGACTTCTGTGCAGACCTGAGGTCATCATTCCAACAACTCATGAAGAGCTGAATCCTGCCAACAACTTCATTGGTAAGCTTGGAAGTGGATTTTTCCTCAAGCAGGCCTTGAGGTGATCACAACCCTGGCTGACACCTTGATTGCAGCCTTGTGAAATACCCAGACAGAAGACCCAGCTCAGCCACACATGAACTCCTGAACCACAGAACCTGAGATAATAAATGCTGTTTTGGCTATGACGTTTTGGAGTGATTTATTATTAGATAACTAATATGCATGCATTTGGGAAAGTAAAGGCCTAAGAGTATATGGAAGTGGAATTGTTCGGCCATAATCTATGCATACATTCAGCTTTAATATATACCACCAAATTGTTTTCAAAAGCAGTTGTTCTCATGTACACTCCCACCAGCAGTGTGTGAGAGTTTTTACTGAGTTCTATTGAATGATAATTGTTATTGAGCTTTTATTATATGCCAGCCACTAAGTGCCTTACATGTGTTGTATCATTTAATCTTCACGACAGTTCAGTGAGGTGGGTATTACTGTTTCCTCCATTTTCAGATTAAGTGAACCTGCCCCTGTCATTTGCTAAAAAGAGGTGATCCAGGATTTGAACCCATGTCCAATGCTCTTAGCCATTAAGCCTCCCCTGAGACAGATTTCAATGCAATTATAACTACAGAGAAAACACATGTGAAAAATACCCATCATAGCTCACTAAAGAAAGAGCAGCATTTCATCTTGTGCATAAGTCAACCATCAGCACTGCACAGGGCTGATGAGGAGAGGAGGCTTCCAGATGGAGTTAGCAAGGGAAAAAAGACAGGCAATTTGGAAGGAGGGAAAGGTTGGCCCAGACCAGGCTGGGAGGTAGAGAATATGCAAGCAAGGTCAAGAGCTCTATGCATTTGGCTCACTCTGCCCCCTGCATTTCCAGCCTCATACAGAGATGTCGTCCTTAGCAGTGAGTTGTCTAATTTTTCCGGAGCTCTCCCCAGAACAATACAAACCCCAGGGTCTTAAATGAAGGAGTCATTTTTCCAGATATTTCACCTTTCCCAGGGGAGAACACTACTCAGTTATCGCTCCTTGGAACTCCTTTTGCTGTTTGTTGTTTCTGACTGGGATTTTTTCCTTTCTTCCTCATTCTGCTGGTGCTTGTCACCACTCTGATGGGAATTCCTCTTAAAATGCCGGCAGTCTCTTTGATAAGCCTCGCCTTGCAGACCTAAGGTAAACTCCTGGAAGGATGCCCTGAGCCACTGGCTGTCTAACCACCTTCCACAACCCACAAGTGGAGTGTTTCCGTGCACAAATCATCGGTTTTCCCCTCTTAAAACACTTGGAGCTCCCTTGAGGGAAGAAAACCCTGGGAAACTCAATCTGCCTCTTTGAGATCCAAGACAGGGCCTGGCCTTACTTTTTGGTAGACACTTATCTGAGCCAGCTTAAAGCATTACATTTTAGCTCAAGTGTCTCCAAATTTCCACCTTTGAGGCCATACGTTTCTCTAACATCCAAATACAATGATGAAATCCCCCATCCTGACTGGTTCTCTAGTTATCCCCTTCCTGCCAAAACAACACCAGCACCCAAATCCTTCTGAGAATCCTTCTGTTAGGGGGATGCCTGCACTCTCTACATTGTGTACATCATCTCCTCTCCAAGCTCCACCCCTGAGCATTGTCATGATTGTCTGTGCTTGTTACCCTTCCTGAGTCTGGAGTTCTTCGATGTGGACACAGCTCCTCCTCAACTCCATCTCACCTCTTCACAATGTTGATGAGGGCAGCAGGTTTAAGAGGGAGATCAGAGCAGAGGAGAGGAAATAATTTCAAACGAGTATCAGACTTCACTCTTGTAAACTTGCCTGGCCGTTCTCATCTTAATAATGTTTGCTCCTGTTTCTCTTTGAGGGCCCTAGTCTCTCACAGTTGCTGTGGCCTCTTTTCTCTCCTCTTGTGTCTCTTCTCCCTTTTCCTAAGTCTCCACATTCAGTGACCCTATAATACCCCTTGGGATGACTAGGAAGAAGATAAAAGGCCTATTGCTTTATTACATCAATCAATTTTACTTCCTTTGTCACCATTTCCTATTTCCTGGATCATGACTTTCATAATCCCAAAATGCCATAAATTATATTCTCAAGAGAAAACTGTTCATTCTAGTCTTCCAGCTTCAGTGGTAGCCTGGATCTCTGAAATTATTATTTTTTAACAGCTTCAAAGCTTCCAGTTCTAGTTTCTTAGCTTCTTGGTAAAAGTACCTGTGCTTTCCCCTCCTAGGTACAAACTTCTACCTAGGAGTTTGTAGGTAGAAGGAGAACAGTTAATACTCTAGTCTCCCCGTCTCCCAGGAGGCAAACACGGGGGCTGAGGCTCTTGTTTTATCCTCTTTCCTGGGTAATACTGTGAAGGAAGGGCAGGATTTCTAGCCCAACTGTTATAGCCATGAGTGAGAAGAGTATCAATCAAGAAGTGAGAAGAAAGCATCAGTGTAAGGGATGTAGATTGCTGATCAGTGCATTGTGGCCAAGCACCACATGCCTGAAACAAAGCAGCTTCAAAGTCTCCCTGGCTATCTGTGAAAACTCCAGACACAAGCAGGATTTTGCAGCTTGAGAGAGCTGCCTACATGCACTCTAGACTCCATTGGACCTGCTATGGTCAACATGCTCTTATAAGGGATTCAGGCTTCACTCCCAGAAGGGCCCTTGATGACATCTGTCTCACCTTCTTGTGTTATTCATCGGGCAGTGACAGTTAAATAACAAGTCTATGATCCCACAGCTTCTCAGATAGAGACTAGAACTCAGACCCAGCGTATGTTCCCAGAATCCAAAAGTAAAAAGGCAAATTGCTAGACGGGCAGAGACTGGGAGAAGGTGGCAATGGCTACAGCAGGAGTTCACAATGTTAGGCAGTTATGTGATTCTGTTATTTGTCCTCCTTTACCTTTCCGATGACACACACCTTGTTAATACGTCACCAGCTATGGGTTCTGTAATCAGGCCAGTAAGAGCTATGTGATTTGGAACAAATTATTTACTTCTCTAAGCCTCAGTTTTCCCAGCTGCAAAATGGGGATACTAACTATAGAATTAACGTGATGAGAATTGAGATAATCTAGATAAAGATCTTAGCACAATGTCTAGTTCATCAAAAGCAATCATTTAATAATTGGTATAATATTAGAATAATTTATATTTTTATGTTGCTTCTAAATCCCTAAGGACCTGCCCCATGTGTTGGTGCTATCCATCTTGTTACTTGGTTCCAGGTAATAAGAAATCTGGGTTCTAGTCCAGGTCTCCTGCGGATGAGCTCTGTGTTCTTAGATGACTTACTGCATCGTTTCAGACCAACTAAAACTCAGTCTGCATTTTATAATCACCATGTGTCAGAAATTCTAAACAATATCATCGACAAAATCTTCCTTCCCCACTAATCTCTTATAGGTCTATGTTCTAAACAAATTCTGAAGTGACTGTTGAGTTTTACTAATGTATATGCATACTTCAAACTACCTCATATTTATCACTTAATAGATATTGTGTCCTACATGGAAGTTAGTTTGGAGGACTTCTAGCTATTCAGTTAGCCTCAGACAAATGAGAACTGAGCTGCACACACACCCTTTGAATGTGTGTCCATAATGGCTTCTGCTCACTCTGGCACAATTTGTTCGGCCAATTCCTGTGCACTACACATGCCTGCGTTTAAACAGTTGATTAAAAATTAACAATAGAAGCATGGGATTATGAAGATGGGAAAACAGATCTTCCATCAATTTTGTCATCATCTGTGACACATAGAGTTTCTATTTGTATTTAAATTTTTTCAATTATAGAGATACATGAAAATTGCATGATAGCATTGTGATTTCTGGAACTGAGGCATAGTGGAATTTACTCTGACTTTGACAAATTTAATCTTATGTTTAAGACTTTTCTTAATTCCTTGTATATTATTTATTCCATGTGAAGAAACTTTTCAAAATTAAAATTAATAAAAAGTGTGTTCTTCACTTAACCATGAGTCTAAAGAGATTGACACATTGTTTAACATAAATATGTAAAGATCAATTATGATGAAGTACAGCCTCCAAAATAAAAACTATAACATTATTTATTACTATGATGATTGCTAGGGGGCATACATTTTTTCCTTTTTTCAACATTAATATAATCTTCCCTTTTGTACCTGAATATTTATTTTATTTTCTATTTGTTTTCCTAGCATGCTTATCTATAAAATGTTCAGTAACTGAAAATTTTGCTTTCTGCATTCTTTTTCAGTTTATATATATAGTTTGAGACAGGGTCTTGCTCTATCTATTTTTTGTGTTTTTAGTAGAGATACAGTCTCCCTGTGTTGCCCAGGCTGCTCTCAAACTTCTGGGCTCAAGCAATCCTCCCACCTCAGCCTCCCAAAGTGCTGCAATTACAGGTTGGGCCTCCCCACCAAGCCAATAACTTCCTGATTATTACAGGAAATAACTTTGTTGTATAAAGAATGAAACTACCATCAGAGAATACTATAAACACCTCTACGCAAATAAACTAGAAAATCTAGAAGAAATGGATAAATTCCTGGACACAAACACTCTCCCAAGACTAAACCAGGAAGAAGTTGAATCCCTGAATACACCAATAGTAGGCTCTGAAATTGAGGCAATAATTAATAGCCTACCAACCAAAAAAAGTCCAGGGCCAGACGGATTCACAGCCAAATTCTACTAGAGGTACAAGGAGGAACTGGTACCATTCCTTCTGAAACTATTCCAATCAATAGAAAAAGAGGGAATCCTCCCTAACTCATTTTATGAGGCCAACATCATCCTGATACCAAAGCCTGGCAGAGACATGACAAAAAAAGAGAATTTTAGACCAATATTCCTGATGAACATCGATGCAAAAATCCTCAGTAAAATACTGGCAAACTGAATCCAGTAGCACATCAAAAAGCTTATCCACCATGATCAAGTGGGCTTCATCCCTGGGATGCAATGCTGGTTCAACATACGCAAATCAATAAACGTAATCCAGCATATAAACAGAACCAAAGACAAAAACCACATGATTATCTCAATAGATGCAGAAAAGGCCTTTGATAAAATTCAACAACCCTTCATGCTAAAAACTCTCAA
Organism: Macaca mulatta; assembly: GCF_049350105.2. Lineage (NCBI taxonomy): Eukaryota > Metazoa > Chordata > Mammalia > Primates > Cercopithecidae > Macaca > Macaca mulatta. The sequence goes on along the minus strand of NC_133419.1, from coordinate 103,421,832 downwards.
TAAATTTGGTATTGATGGAACGAATCTCAAAATAATAAGAGCTATTTATGACAAACCTACAGCCAATATCTTACTGAATGGGCAAAAACTGGAAGCATTCCCTTTGAAAACTGGCACAAGACAGGGATACCCTCTCTCACCACTCCTATTCAACAGAGTGTTGGAAGTTCTGGCCAAGGCAATCAGGCAGGAGAAAGAAATAAAGGGTATTCAATTAGGAAAAGAAAAAGTCAAATTGTCCCTGTTTGCAGATGACATGATTGTATATTTAGAAAACCCCATTGTCTCAGCCCAAAATCTCCTTAAGCTGATAAGCAACTTCAGCAAAGTCTCAGGATACAAAATTAATGTGCAAAAATCACAAGCATTCTTATACACCAATAACAAACAGAGAGCCAAATCATGAATGAACTCCCATTCACAATTGCTACTAAGAGAATAAAATACCTAGGAATACAACTTACAAGGGATGTGAAGGACCTCTTCAAGGAGAACTACAAACCACTGCTCAATGAAATAAGAGAGGACACAAACAAATGGAAGAACATTCAATGCTCATGGATAGGAATAATCAATATCGTGAAAATGGCCATACTGCCCAAGGTAATTTATAGATTCAAGGGCATCCCCATTAAGCTACCAATGACTTTCTTCACAGAATTGGGAAAAACCACTTTAAAGTTCATATGGAACCAGAAAAGAGCCCGCATTGCCAAAACAATCCTAAGTCAAAAGAACCAAGCTGGAGGCATCACACTACCTGACTTCAAACTATACTACAAGGCTACAGTAACCAAAACAGCATGGTACTGGTACCAAAACAGAGATATAGACCAATGGAACAGAACAGAGCCCTCAGAAATAATACCACGCATCTACAACCATCTGATCTTTGACAAACCTGACAAAAACAAGAAATGGGGAAAGGATTCCCTATTTAATAAATTGTGCTGAGGAAACTGGCTAGCCATAAGTAGAAAGCTGAAATTGGATCCCTTCCTTACTCCTTACAGAAAAATTAATTCAAGATGGATTAGAGACTTAAATGTTAGACCTAAAATCATAAAAACCCTGGAAGAAAACCTAGGCAATACCATTCAGGATATAGGCATGGGCAAGGACTTCATGTCTAAAACACAAAAAGCAATGGCAACAAAAGCCAAAATTGACAAATGGGATCTCATTAAACTAAAGAGCTTCTGCACAGCAAAGAAAACTACCATCAGAGTGAACAGGCGACCTACGGAATGGGAGAAAATTTTTGCAATCTACTCATCTGTCAAAGGGCTAATATCCAGAACCTACAAAGAACTCAAACAAATTTACAAGAAAAAAACAAACAACCCCATCAAAAATTGGGCAAAGGACACGAACAGACATTTCTCAAAAGAAGACATTTATTCAGCCAACAGACACATGAAAAAATGCTCATCACCACTTGTCATCAGAGAAATGCAAATCAAAACCACAATGAGATACCATCTCACACCAGTTAGAATGGCAATCATTAAAAAGTCAGGAAACAACAGATGCTGGAGAAGATGTGGAGAAATAGGAACACTTTTACACTGTTGGTGGGACTGTAAACTAGTTCAACCATTGTGGAAAACAGTGTGGCAATTCCTCAAGGATCCAGAACTAGAAATACCATTTGACCCAGCCATCCCATTACTGGGTATATACCCAAAGGATTATAAATCATGCTGCTATAAAGACACATGCACACGTATGTTTATTGCAGCACTATTCACAATAGCTAAGATTTGTAACCAATCCAAGTGTCCATCAGTGACAGACTGGATTAAGAAAATGTGGCACATATACACCATGGAATACTATGCAGCCATAAAAAAGGATTAGTTTGTGTCCTTCATAGGGACATGGATGCAGCTGGAAACCATCATTCTCAGCAAACTATCACAAGAACAGAAAACCAAACACCACATGTTCTCACTCATAGGTGGGAATTGAACAATGAGATCACTTGGACACGGGAAGGGGAACATCACACACTGGGGCCTATTATGGAGTGGGGGCGGGGGGAGGGATAGCATTAGGAGATATACCTAATGTAAATGACGAGTTAATGGGTGCAGCACACCAACATGGCACATGGATACATATGTAACAAACCTGCACGATGTGCACACGTACCCTAGAACTTAAACTATAATCCAGAAAAAAAGGGGCTGTCAAAAAGATGGTCCAATCCATGGGCTGTATATGCTAGGTTTGCTGCTGCCTCTGCCAACCAGAAGTAAAGGGATTGGACTGGTTCCAGGGTTGAAAAGGAGTGGTCCCTGGGTGAAAGTTAATCTAAAGGTATATTTTGGGTTTTTTTCTTTTTCTTTTTTTTTTTTTTTTTTGCGTGTGTTTGACCACACAGTAGTGTTCTTTTAAAAATGTATTCGTTTTAATTAGTTGATACTTACAAGTCAGGGTTCTCATGCAGCGTTAACATTTTCTGACATCTCTTGAAAAATCAGACAATTCCGTCACAATCAATTAGAGCTGAGTAGCAATTGCCCCACTCAGCATGGCCATGGCTCTCCAGCTGACTGCAGTCACCACTTCACCCTTATCACCACCCTGACCCGAAGGCTGACGCTTGGACACTTGGTTTGCCATAAACTACTGTACAAGTTGAAGGTGTTCCCAACTTGTTCTGTGCTCACTTGAGGCTCAGGGAGGCCATATAATTTCCCCCAGGTTACTCAACCAGTGAAACTGAAACCACCGTCTCAGATCTTCTGAGGTAGGATTCCCAGGTTCTTTCCAATGCACTACCTGCCTATCGCATGCATGCATGCGCGCGTGTGTGTGTGTGTGTGTGTGTCAAAGAGACAGTACCACCACATAGCCACATGTCAGTGCAACAGCAAGAGGTATACATAGAAGACTTGGTCTTGGAACATTAAGAAGATTTTATTTTTCATAGGAATCTTTGCTGGATCAAGTTACGAGCCATATTTTTCTGAGTCCTCTATCCCTCGCTCCCTCCATTTCTCCTCCCCTCCCCTTCTTCTTTCAACAAGCACATGTCCCTAGCTGCTTTATTGGGCACCTATGATTACATCAGGCACTGCCTAATCACTATAACATTCACTCTGCTAACATCCCTGCACTTACATCTTCTCAATTCTATGCACAGTTCTCAAACTGCATGTTGAGATAAACTGAGCTGCAAATATGAACTCACAGAATACTTCAAATTTTCAAGGGAAATACAGTGACACTCGATGTTTGCTCAACACTTCACAAACTGCTTGAAATAGTTCACAATTTCAATAGGAGGTCACGCTATATTCCATTAGATATCACTGAATTTTGCAAAGCTGGGTTTTCTGCTGTTGCTGTAATAAAAAGCAAACACTGTACAGCCGGGCACGGCAGCTCACGCCTGTAATTCCAGCACTTTGGGAGGCCAAGGTGGGCAGATCACAAGATCAGAAGTTCGAGACCAGCCTGGCCAACACAATGAAACCCCGTCTCTACTAAAAATTAGCTGGTCATGGTGGCGGACACCTGTAATCCCAGCTACTGAGGAGGTTGAGGCAGGAGAATCGCTTGAACTCGGAAGGCAGAGGTTGCAGTGAGCCAAGATCACGCCACTGCACTCCAACCCAGGTGACAGTGCAAGACTCCATCTCAAAAAAATAATAAAAAATAAATAAAAAAAGCAAACACTGAATGAAAGTCAATTGACCTTATTCCAAAAATCAAGAAATTGTACAATACCCAAAAGGCACGCAAATTCCATCCATAAGAAATTGTGACTATTTAAGAATAAAATTAAATTGTATTTTTTCTTTCAATTTATGGCTCTTCTTCTTTTAATAGCTACCAAGTTGTTGGAACATACTTAATAAGTTAATTTAGACCTAACTAAATAAACAGGACTGTTAATAAACAGGATTGTTGGTCATTTCTTCTGGCCTAAGGGTACTATGAAAAAAAATCACTAAGACCTGGGAGGCCAGAAACAAGAAAGTTTTAGATCTTCTATATTAACACATTTTTCAGGCAAGAAATTAGGCTCAAGGAAGTTAAATACCCTACCTACCCATATCTAAATTTTGAGATTTCAATCCAGAGGTTCCTTATTTCAAAGTCCATGTTGTTTCTGCCACCCTACATTGCCTCCTGCATGTCAGACAACAAACCAGTTCTGTGAACACAAGCCAGGGTCAGGGTCAGGATCAGTCACTGCCTCAAGGGACTCATAAATGTGGTCAAGTGCGTCGTGGGTGCTGCACCAACACTTCCAGCATCATGCTACCCACCCACATTATTTATAACCAACCAGAAACTTCAATTCTGCTTCCCCAATTCTCTGTCTGGCTCATAAACATACTCCAAATGCAGGTCCCTGAGGAAAAAGAATGTCCCTTATACAAAATAACTCAGTTAATGATGTATGGCAATGTGACATCATTTTAGGCAATCTGTGATGAGGCTACACATGCAGGTGGGGGAAGGTCAGTCAATGAAGCAGGCCCTGAAAAAGAAGAACTGGTGGAGTTTTGTATTTACCAAGCGGAACGCTTCTAATGGTACAAACACCTTAGGAAATTCTCAGACTGGAATGACTAGTATGTAACGTGGTGTCAGACTTCCTTCCAAGGAATATATAAAACATTAGAGAACTCTTTCCTTCACCACAAATGGATACAACTTCTTCAAAACAAGAAAGTAGGCAAAAGAAAATCCTGATGGCAAAAGTATTGAATCTATTATTAAATGCCACCAAAAAAAAACGTAGTGGCATGCTGTATAATTTAATCATGATTTACATTAAGAGGAAAAAGACCAAAAATAATCAAATGCAAATTATCAACAAAAATCCCAGCACTTTGGGAGGCCGAGGCGGGCGGATCACGAGGTCTGGAGATCCAGACCATCCTGGCTAACACGGTGAAACCCCATCTCTACTAAAAATACAAAAAATTAGCTGGGCGTGGTGGCGGGCGCCTGTAGTCCCAGCTACTTGGGAGACTGAGGCAGGAGAATGGCGTGAACCCAGGGGGTGGAGCTTGCAGTAAGCCAAGATTGCACCACTGCACTCCAGCCTGGGAGACAGAACAAGACTCCGTCTCAAAAAAAAAATAAAATCATCAACAACAACAAAAAACAACTATTGAGTTTAAGGAAAGGTAGGAGACTCTTCATATGACCAAGTAGCCAAAATTCTCACGTCGCCTGTCTTTTGTGCCAATACCTCTTCCCCAGCCCATACTTTCAGCCCTGTGGGAGTTCCCTATGACTAACATAGGGTAGAAAAAATATTATTCCCTCTACCCTCCTAGGTTCACTGGCTGGGGCCCTAAAAATTAGACCAACAAAGACAAATTCACAGGAAAAAGACAAACAAATGTTGATTCACACGTGTTTACACAAAGGAGTATTCAGTGATGAGTAGCTCAAAGCAATAGTAAGAATTTGGATTTAGATAGCATCTTAAGAGAAGAACAACAAATTTGTAGAAAAGTGACAAAACAAAGGAAAAGGACTTTGAGTTTCTACAGCTGCAAATCATGTGAAGGGAAATGCACAGGGGAACTAACTAATGGAAGACAATAGCTAGCTTACAAGTTTATGTCACTTTTAGGCAAATAGGGAAAAGGCAGAGGGCTTTTCTTGTATCTGCTTCTCAATTGCCTTCAGCTCAATATGATCCTTATGCCAAAGTGGCATGTTTTGGGGTGGCATATTCTGCTGTCCCTCATTCACTAACTTCACTAAATAGGAAGAAAAAGTTCACACCTGGCTGACTGAAAATAGACTACTGCTGCACTTTTGCCTCACACAGGGGGACTGTGAAAGGTGCTGGGGAAGAGTACTGCTTCCAGTAAGCAGAGCGCTGAGTACATTTGGTGTTGATGATGAGGATGATAAGGAGTCTCCAACCCGGCATGGCGGAGGAAGTGAAATGATCATAGGTCAGAGTGCATGTAGATTACCCAGTAGTCACAAGTTGCCGAGCTGGTTTGTCACATTCTGGATGAAACAAAATACCAAGATTATAAAATCAGAGACAAAGATGTTTGGGAAAGTAGTGCCTGAATGAATTTACGGAATTTTAAGCATAAAACGTGTGGCTCTTTTTGTCTCAGATCGATGCCCAAAACAGAACAACTCCTGAGGAGGAAGCACTGAACACCTGTGTGGATAGGATGAGGCATCCAGTGGGGGTCAGCCGGCCTGTGTCCTTGTCTACCCAAGGAACAACACTGAGCCCACAAACTGCATGGCTGTGGTAATAGGCTTGGAGGCATCTCATGAGCCCTGCTACAGTTGACCTAGCCTCTGCTGCTGCTGGAGGTCTGACTTGGCAGCATTAAGGATTGAATCTAAACCCTCAGTATGGTACCATCCTTCAATGGCACCAACCAATCACTTGGTTAGAAGTTAATTAAGTCAGCAATTCATGCTTACTAGGACTGACAGGGATTACAGGCATGGGTCTGCCTTCATTGCCCTTGGTGCATCAGTCACAGAGACCCTGCTAAATGTTTAAATCCTCTCTATATTTCTTTACCTCAGCAAATACCTTCATCATTGTGCAGACCACATTGCCTTCCAGTTTTGTATGTCTGTTTCAACATACATAAGCTTCTTGAGAGTAAATTCCAGGTCTTATTCTTCATGAGTTCCCCATTCCTACCACAGGGCCAGACCGCATAGCATAAGCTTTATAGATATTTGGTAAGTAAACGAAAGAATAAAAAATGCATGCAGCTGGACACAATGGCCAATGCCTTTAATCCCAATGTTTTGGGAGGCCAAGGCAGGGGGGGTCATTTGAGGTCAAGAGTTCAAGACCAGTCTGGGCAACATAGCAAGACTGTTTTCACAAAAAAAAAAAACAAAAAACAAAACAAAACAAAACCTAATTTTCTGGCATGTGCCTGTACTTCCAACTACTTGGGAGGGTCCCTTGAGCCCAGGAGTTTGAGGCTGCAGTAAGCCAAGCTTGCAGCACTGCACTCCATCCTGGTGACAGAGTAAGATGCTGTCTTAAGAAGAAAGAGAAGAAGGAAGGAAGGAAGGAAGGAAGGAAGGAAGGAAGGAAGGAAGGAAGGAAGGAAGGAAGGAAGGAAGGAAGGAAGGGAGAGAAAGAGAGAGAAAGAAAAAGAGAAAGAGAGAGAGAAAGAAGGAAAGAAAGAAAGAAAGAGAAAGAAAGAAAGAAAAAGAAAGAAGAAAGAAAGAAAGAAAGAAAGAAAGAAAGAAAGAAAGAAAGAAAGAAAGAAAGAAAGAAAGAAAGAAAGAGAAAGAAAGAAAGAGGAAGGAAGGAAGGAAGGAAGGAAGGAAGGAAGGAAGGACGGACAAAGAGAGAGAGAAAGAAAGAAAGAGAAAGAGAGAAAACTCGTCCAAACACCCAAATGAGGGATACTAAGAGCTGTAAGTAGGGCAGTACCAGTGGGCTTGGAGAATCCTCTGTCCTTTGACTCTGAGGGCATTCCCCCTCACAGTTACCACACCAAGAGTAGGGGAGTCTTTCATAACTATAATGGGCTCAGGATACAGGGAGAATCAGAACAGGTAGCAATTTGGTTGGCAAAACCATTTTGTTGTATATTCATTATTAATAACCATGATTATCACAATGACGCAAAAACCTAGTGTTAGAAATCTCTGCAGGGTGTGATGGCTCATGCCTGTAAACCCAGCACTTTGGGAGGCCGAGGCGGGTGGATCACCTGAGGTCAGGAGATCAAGACCAGTGTGGCCAACATGGTGAAACTCCATCTCTACTAACAATACAAAAATTAGCTGGGCATGGTGGCATGTGCCTGTAATCTCAGCTACTAGGGAGGCTGATACAAGAGAATCACTTGGACCCAGGAGATGAAGGTTGCAGTGAGCCAAGATCGTGCCACTGCACTCCAGCCCAGGCAACAAGAGTAAAACTGTATCTCAAAAAAAAAAAAGAAAGAAAGAAAAAGAAAATCTGTCATTCTGTCATGTGTCTCTATAGTCCTAGCACCTGGCATAAGACATATACTAACTATCTGTTTGTAGAATGAATGAAAAATGTCTGAATTACTGAATGAGAAGTAACATGGAATATTGAAAGGAATGTGAGCTTAGCCGAGAAGCAGGCTTGGATTCACACCCAAGCTCTACATGTGTTAACTACGTAACTTTAAATAGATATAATCATAACCTCCTTTATCACACAGAACTTATTTGGTTGAAAGTGTCAGAAAACCAGCCCAAACTATCTCAATCAATAATGAACTAAAACTGTGGGAAATTTTATTGACTTGCATAATTGGGAAATCCACATAGTGTAACTTCCATTAGGTCTGATTGAAAAAAGGGATTCAAATTCTACTATTGGAAATCTAATGACCTCTGCTTGGTTTTATTTGCACACAGATTTTCTCCAGGTGCTAACAAGATTGCCAGTATGTGTTCCAAGTTTGTATAGTCCTTATAACTCACATTGCAGAAAAAGAGCAAGACTGGCCAGGCAGAGTGGCTCATGCCTGTAATCCCAACACTTTCGGAGGCCAAGGTGGGGCGGTCACTTGAACTCAGGAGTTGCATATCAGCTGGGCAACATGGTGAAACCCCGTCTCAACTAAAAATACAAAAATTAGCTGGGAGTGGTGGTGTGCGCCTACAGTACCAGCTATTCAAGAGGTTGACGTAAAAGGATTGCTTAGGCCTGGGAGCTCGAGACTGCAGTGAGTTGTGATTGCACCACTGTACTCCAGCCTGGGTAACAGAGAAAGACCCTGTCTCAAAAAAAGAAAAAAAAAAAAGAAAAAAAAAGAACATGACCTTCTCTCAGCCATTGTCTACATCAACCCCGGAAACAAATACTGTATGTAACACCCATGGGGCAGAGAAGATATGAGACAGCTCCTGCCTCAAGGATTTCAGAGTCTAGACAGATGTACTAGGGTGTAAATTGTGCTATAGTGAGAGACATGCAAACATTGAAACATGAATAATATTTCCTTGGGACATGGGAGTGATTCAAGAGGGAGCAACATCTAACACGTTGTAAAAGACAAATGAGATTCTCCAGACAGTTAATTTTTCTGGTTAGGGTGCAGTGGGTAGGGAACTCAGGAAGGAGAGTAGGAAAGGCACAGTGTGGCGAGTTCAAGAAGCCAGATGTAGCTTGGTATAATTAAAGCATTAAGTGGGAAGAAGTGACAGAAAATGAGGCTGGAGAGGTAAATGGTTATCAGATCCTAAAACTCCTTTAATGCCACATTAAAATAATTGTGTCTTTATTATTAAGTTTCAGCTTCACAAATTTAGGTCACTTATACCTTCGAGGGTGAATGGGAGGTAGAAGAAGGGTGGGTAGGTAGGGTCACAGAAAAGTGGTTCAGACCCTTAACCGAAAGTGTTTAAGAACACAGAAGTGATTAAGTCTAGATTTCTAGACTCAGGCATCAGATTTTGTCTGGTTTTAAATCCCAGCTCCAATATTTCGAAGCTCATGAGACCTTGAGCAAGTTGCTAAATCTCTCTGTGCCTTGGTTTCCTCATCTGTAAAAATGAGATTAACAACAATAGCTACCTCCTAGGATTGTAAAGATTAAATACTCATAAAGCATTAGACCAGTGCCTCAAAACAAAGTTCCTGAAGTATCTGTTTGCTAATTCTTTTATTGTGTTTTTGCTTAAAGATTTAGTAATGGAAGACTTTTTACTTAAAGATACTACTAATTAAAATGCAAAATTGGCATGAATTATTAAAAATGAAACATAAGATATCAAAGAACTTTCCCCACCTATGGAGAGATACTTCATGCCACACCCTTAGGATAGCCAAGGGCGCCTGAGTAGAGAGGTTTGAGAAGAACAATTATAGTCAATAAAAAATTACTGACAAGACCCTCATCATGTAATAAAGGCCGAGAGACAGACTAACACATCCGTAGGCATTGGCAAAGTAGAGGGTAACTAAATGAAAAAAGTAGGAAGATAGGAACAATCAGGAAGAGCTCTCTTTCTCCAAAATGACTCTTATGTATTCCCTGAGGCTTGAAATCTCTTGAAAAGGAGATGACCAAACTCGGTTATAGACATAGGTTTAAAATGTAAGTGGGAGTGTTAATGGAGGCTAACGATCTTGCTGAGGCATAGATAACCTATATAGATCGTAAGAGTTGATGAGGGAGAGTGAGTCTTGGGGAGCTTGGAAATTGAAGAGAGTAGGCATAATAAACTTCAAGGAATGACTAGGATATGACATAGTGTTAGACTTCCTTCTAAGGAATATCATTCAGTTCAAACAATATTTTAATTTCCATCATGATTTCGTTGTTGACCCAATGATCATTCCGGGGCAGGTTATTTAATGTCCAGGTATTTACATGGTTTTGAGGGTTCCTTTTGGAGTTGATTTCCAATTTTATTCCACTGTGGTCTGAGAGAGTACTTGATATAATTTCAATTTTCTTAAATTTACTGAGACTTGTTTTGTGGCCTATCAGATGGTCTATCTTGGAGAATGTTCCATGTTGCTGAATAGAATATATATTCTGCAGTTGTTGGCTAGAATGTTCCATAAATATCTGTTAAGTTTGTTTGTTGTAGGGTATACTTTAAGTTTATTGTTTCTTTGTTGTCTTTCTGTCTTGATGACCTGTCTAGTGCTGTCAGTGGAGTATTAAAGTCCTCACTATTATTGTATTGCCATGTATCTCATTTCTTAGGTCTAGTAGTAATTGTTGCATAAATTTGGGAGCTCCAGTGTTAGGTGCATATATATATAGAATTGTGATATTTTCCTGTTGGACTAATCTTTTTGTCATTATATAATGTCCCTCTTTGTCTTTTTTAACTGCTGTCACTTTAAAGTTTGCTCTGTATGATATAAGAATAATTACTCCTGCTTGCTTTTGGTGTCCATTTCCATGGAATATCTTTTTCCACCCCTTTACTTTAACTTTATGTGAGTCCTTATGTGTTAGGTGAGTCTCTGAAAACAGCAGAAACTTGGTTGGTGAATTCTCATGCTTTCTGTGTCTTCTAAGTGGAACATTTAGGCCATTTAGAGTCAATGTTGATATTGAGATGTGAGGTACTGCTCTATTTATTGTGCTATTTGTTGCCTGAATATCTTGATTTTTTTTTCATTGTGATATTGCTATATAGGTCCTGTTAGATTTATCCTTTAAGGAGGTTCTATTTTGGTGTGTTTCCAGGATTTGTTTCAAGATTTAGAGCTCCTTTTAGCAGTTCTTGTAGTGCTGGCTGGGCAGTGGCGGATTCTCTCAGTATCTATTTGTCTGGAAAAGACTGTATCTTTCATTTATGAAGCTTAGTTTCACTGGATACAAAATTCTTGGCTGATAATTGTTTTGTTTAAGGAGACTAAAAATAGGACCCCAATCCCTTCTAGTTTATAAAGTTCCTGCTGAGAAATGTGCTGTTAATCTGACAGATTTTCCTTTACAGGTTACCTGATGCTTTTCCCTCACAGCTCTTAAGAGTCTTTCCTTTGTCTTGACTTTAGATAACCTGATGACTATGTGCCTCGGCAATGATCTTTTTGTGATGAACTTCCCAGGTGTTCTTTGAGCTTCTTGTATTTGGTGTCTGGATTTCTAGCAAGGCCAGGGAAGTCTTCCTTGATTATTCCTTCAAATATGTTTTCCAAATTTTTAGATTTCTTTTCTTCCTTGGGAACACTAGTAATTCTTAGGTTTGGATATTTAACATAGTCCCATACTTCTTGGAGGCTTTGTTCATTTTTTTTTTTTTTCTTTGTCTTTGATGGATTGGGTTAATTCAAAAGCCTTGTCTTTTGAATTAACTAAAGAAAGGTCTAAAGCTCTTTCTTCTGCTTGTTTGATTCTATGCATTTTTCTAAGTATATCCTTGATTTCCAGTTTTGACTGTTTTTTATTTAGGCTATTTCACTGAAGAATTTTCCTTTCATATCCTGTATCATGTTTTTTATTTCTTTAATTTAGACTTTACCTTTCTCTGGTGCCTCCTTGATTGGCTTAATAATTGACCTTCTGAATTCCTTTTCTGGCAATTCAGAGATTTCACCTTGGTTTAGACCCATTTTTGGTGAGCTGGTACGATCTTTTGGAAATGTTAAAGGACCATGTTTTGTCATATTACCAGAAGTGTTTTTCTGGTTCTTTCTCATTTGGGTAGACTATGTCAGAGGGAAGATCTGGGAATCAAGGGCTATTGTTCAGATTATTTTGTCCCACAGGGTGCTCCCTTGATGTGGTATTCTCCCCCTTCCCCTAGGAATGGAGTTTCCTGAGAGCCAGACCTCAGTGATTGTTATTGCTCTCCTGGGTCCAGTCACCCAGTGTAGTTACTGGGCTCTGGGCTGGTACTGGGGAGTGTCTGCAGACAGTCCTGTGATGTGATCCATCTTCAGGTCTTTTAGCCATGGATACCAGCACCTGCTCTGGTGGAAGTAGCAGGGGAGTGAAGTGAACTCTGAGGGTCCTTGGTTGTGTTTTTTTGCTTAGTGGGCTGGTTTTGTGTTGGTTGGCCTTCAGCCAGGAAATGGCGCATTCAAGAGTGCATCAGCTGCAGTCCCATAGGGAGGATGCAAACATGCCCTAGGGACATCTGGTTAAGTTTTCAGGTTTCTCAGGAGGTGGGCAGGGCCATAGAGCTCCCAAGAGATTATGGCCTTTGTCTTCAGCTACCAGGGCAGGTACAGAAAGACCACCAGGTGGGGGCAGCATTAGGTATGTCTGAGCTCAGACTCTCCTTGGGTGGGACTTGCTGCAGCTACTGTCAAGGATGGGAATGTGGTTCCCAGTTCAATGTATTTATATTCTCAGGGGGATTATGACTGCCTCTGCTTAGTCATACAGGTCACCAGGGAAGTGGGGGAAAGCCATCAGTCACAGGCTTCACCCTACTGCCACTCAGCCTTCAGTCCTAAAGACCAGTCTCACTCCCACCATGTCCCCTCAACAGCACTGAGTATTTCCACCAGGCAGCCAGTGACCAAGGCTGAGAACTTGTCTCAGATCATGAGCCTCCTTGTTGAGAAAGCAAGCTGACCCACAGTTGTTTTTTTTTTTTTTTTTTGGCGTGTCAGGGAGCTTACAGAGGTGATCCAGTTCCTTCAAAGGGTCTGTGGATTCTCTCAGCTTTCCTACTATGTTCCTGCCATAGTTCTTGGAGCAAAAGTTCATGATGTGAGTCTCCACATGCTCTGTCCATCAGAGTGGGAGCTGAAAGCTAGTCCTGCCTCCTACCTGCCATCTTAATCCAGTATCCCTGGCTTAATTTTTTTATTATTATTTGTGTAGAGACGGGGGTCTCCCTATGTTGCCCAGACTGGTCTTGAGCTTCTGGGCTCAAGTTATCCTCCCACCTCAGCCTCCCAAAGTGCTGGGATTACAGGCATGAGCCACTGTGCCCAACTTGAACCCAGTCTTAAACTTGCAAATTCCCTCAGGCAAAACCACATGAGAAAAATGAGTGAAGACACCACCCTTGCTGAGCCACAAATCTGGCCTCAAAAGAATCAGACAGTGTGGTGGTGTGGTCCAGCCAGAGCCCAGGGGCTGCCCTTTGGACAGATTAATTAGTGGCAAACTGATTCGACCTGGTGGGTATCTCTATCCCTCCTCCTCTTGAGTCAGTCCAAACTCTAGGCACTTAGCTTTCTTCAAAAATTATTGCTGATTTTAGCTTTGTAAACTGCATAAAGCTATGGATATAAACGATACAATAAAAAGTCCCAATAAATGTTTTGGCTCTAAGCATCAGTCTAATTAATTTTCAATATTAGTCTAAACATGAGAAAAGAGAGGACAGGGAAGGTCAAATATTCTGATAGTAACTCATTGAAAGACAAAAATACTCTCAGATAGTCCAAGTAATTACTCAGAGAATTTTTGCCCTAACAGTTCTAGGCATGATATGAAGTAAATTATTTGCTTCTATGTTTTAAATCACAAAATAAAATATAGTCATAACTATGATGACCTCTATACAAACTCTAAGGGGAGTTCATGTTATCTGACGCAGCTGAGCAGCTAAGTTCTTGTTTCACCAGTAGGCACAGTTTCTCTAGAGAAATAACTGTCTTTGTTTAAACAACAGCAACAACAAACCTAACTAACTGCTTGACAATGGAAAGGAAGGCCTTGAATGCTTGGATTATATGGAGACAGCCTAGAGATTAGTAAAGGGCCCCTAATTTTAAAAAATGAACGAAAGTTCATTGGAAGGACTGAAGGAAAATAGAATAGGAAAAGCCAGGGCAGGAGCAGAAGATCTATTTGGTGAAAGATTTTCTTTTTTAAGAACAGGGAAGCTTAATATTAATTTTTAAGTTATCTACAGTATGATCCTGGGCTGAAACTTGCCTATCCCTACTCCCTACTCACCAGTAAAATCTATTATACAAAGCTACTTCTGTGAGTCCGTATGGAGGAGGTCAAGCATACAGTTACATCCTACTTCAGAGGTCAGGCTGGGACAAGGATTATTACTTCACTTTCTTTCTGAAGTGTAACTTGTAAAAATTGGCACCGATGGAAAAAAATATCTAGCCCCATTTGAAAGTTTCCCTGCCCTTCCTCTTGCAAGCACGGGAGAGGTACTTAGTTAAATAACATCTAAATTCTTTACAGGCTAGAGTTTTGGGAGAAAGGAAGGAATAGACAGAAAGGAAGAATAAGTGGTTCTGATTTTGCTTTCTCCCTTTGGTGGTGGAGAGAGCAAGTTTCCGAGAGCACGGCATCTGAGGAAAGCTGCAGTCTCTCAGACCATCCTCTCCTTCACTTTCCTCTCACTTTCCTTTCCTCTTTATGCTCCTTCTTCCTGTAGTTCTATAACTTTCCATCCACTGACACATGAGCACCAGGGCAACGGCAGCTGCACTGAGAGGCAATGTTGCTGCAGCAGTTCACACTTGCCTTGCAAAAGGCTTAGATGTCACCTTGTTTAGTTGCCCCTCACCCAAACAGAGGGAGGGCCACCCATAACATCAGGTGCATCCACTAAGGTGCTCCACCACCTTCCCTTTCTCTGCATAAATCCTGCTTTTGAATATAAAATGTTTCCATTTGAAATTAAAATCCTGTCACTTTTCCTATCTGATTTACCCTATTTCAATTTTTGTGACTATTTTTCCCATGAATTTGTTCTGTTGTTCACACTGTACACCCAAAGATTTTATTGATATAAAGACATTGTGCTTATCTTGTTTAAAAAGTTAATAGCTTCTATAGTAAGGAGATTACTTTGGTTGATTATTATAACAAATCACATTGAAATATTTAAGATAGTTACTTCGTTGTGTCTCAGAAAACATTGGTATCAATAAAAATTATTGAAACAGAATCATTTAAACCTTGTATTTTTCCTTTATACATGTCTGATCTCCATGCTACGTTCATAAATGGGGAAAAATGATATTATATTACATACAAACTTTCAGCATAATAATAACAATGACATCAATACTAGCTAGCATTTACTGAGCTTTTACTATGCTTCAAAAACACTACTAAGTCTTTTAAACATTTAATCCTCTTATTTAATCCTCACCACAACCCTAAGGAAAAGTACTATTTCCTTTTCTCTGATAAGGAAGCTGAATTTCAGAAAGGTTAAATATTTGGTCACTGTAACACAGAAGGAATGTAACCAGGGCTGAATGACTCTCCTTTAACATAATTACAAGTTAAGTCAGTCTGCTCAGATCACCAAAGCAGAAAATCACACTACAGCATGGGGAAATCAAAGGTATGAAAAGGAAAGCTATCAGAATCAAAGCATCTGGAACAAAGACCTAAATATAATAGCTAAAACCGTAAAACTCTTAGGAGAAAATGTAGAAATAAATCTTCATGACATTGGGTTTGGCAATTGATTCTTAGATGTGACACCAAACACATGAGCAACCAAGGAAAAAAATAGATAAACTGGACTTCATCAAAATCAGAAACCTTTGTGCATCAAAAGACATCATCAAGAAAGTGAAAGACAACCCACAGAAATTTGCAAAATGTTTGCAAATCACATATCTGATAAAGGTTTGATATCCAGAATATATAAGGAACTCCTAACAACTTAACAAAAAAGACAAATAACCCAGTTAAAACTATAAGAAATGACTTGAATAGACCTTTCTCCAAAGATATACAAATGGACAACCACCATGTGAAAAGATGCGCAGCCTTATCCATTAGTCGCTAGGGAAATACAAATGAAAACAACCATGAGATACCACTTCACACCTACTTAGATGGCCCTGATAATTTTAAGAGTTAAAAATAAAATAAAAAATAAAAAATGTTATTTTGAATACAGAGTATACAGAGAAATTGAAATCCTAGTACATTGCTGGTGGGAATGTTTAGTACATTGTATTCTACAGTGGTATAGCCACTGGAATGGATTGTATGGCTATTCCACTGGATGTACCTGGAATAGTCAGATTGCTAGAGTCAGAGCGCAGACGGAGAGGAGAGAAGAGAGCTATTCGTTAATGGATACAGAGTTTCTCTTTGGAATGGCAAAATAGCTCTCAAAATTGATACTGGTTATACAACGTTGTAAATGTACTTAATGACATGGAATTCTACACTTAAAAATGGTTAAAGTGCTAAATTTTATATGATGTATATTTTACCGGTTAAGAAAACATAGTTTCCTTCCTTAAAAATAAGTCACTCATAACCTATGGATTAGATCACTCTCATTAGCTCCAGACCTGATTTCCAGCTGAAACCTTGAACCCAATGTCCAGGATGTCCATGATGTCTGTGCTTTCCCACAACCACGTCTGTTTCCCTCACAAAATCAACTCCTAGTTTCTTTTCCTGTAAGCCATGTTTCCATATTAACAGCACGACCACTCACCAAGTCTATTAGGCTCAGATCATCCTTGATTTTCTTCTCATTCCTGCAACCAATCATCTCCCAAGTTTTGGTTTTGTTTTGTTTTTATCAATCCTACCTTCTACATACATCTTGGATTTCCTTCCTCTTTCTCATCACTATGGTCACAATCTTAGTTTAGGGACTCATCTTCCCCCTCTCTCAGCTGGATTATTGTAATAACTTTTTGCTTGGTCTATCTGCCTCTCCAATATCCCTCTACAGAGCATCATCTCATCTTCCACAATCTGTCTTTACAATCACCAGTATCATTTTCTTACAGCATTACAAAGCTTATTATGCTGCTTTCTTCCTTTAAAACATTCCTTGATGCCCTTGGAATAAAGTCCAAACTCCCTGGCACACGAGGCTCGCTCTCAACAACTTGACCCCGACCTGCTTTTCCAGCCACTCACCACCCTTGACCACAGCCACGTTACTGCTCACTCTACTGTATCCATGCTCTTCCCATGTCTTCTTCCTGGAATGCCCTTTTCCAAGGGAACTCCTAGTTACCCTCTAAAATCCAGCTAAAATGCTACCTCTTGTATGGATTCTCCTCAATTCCCACAAGAAGGATTAACTGTTCCCTTCTCTTTGGTAACTTGGCACACTATAAGCAAGTGTCACTTGGTTTTAAGAGTATTTACCTCCCGGTATTGCCACCCTAGAGCACGAGCTTCTAAAGGCTGGAAGTGGGACTTGATTCCACTGGGTCTTTTTTCACTAATTACAATTTAGATGAACAAGAGATTTTTTTCCTCCTTATTCAAGAGTGAATATTAAAGGGAGTTACTAAAATTCATTTAAAGTGTTTGTAATTTCTAATGCTCTTTGAATTGCTAAAAGTAAACAGAAATGTAAAATACAAAATCTAGAAAATACCTTTTTTAAGACTTTATTTTTTTAAAGCAGTTTTAAGTTCACAGCAAAATTGAAAGTACGGAGATGTCCCGTATACGTCCTGCCCCCACACATGCATAGCCTCCCCCATTATCAACATCTCCCACCAGAGGGGTACATTTGTTTCTGTGTGTGTGTTTTGTTTTTTGTTTTGTTTTTTGTTTTGTTTTGTTTTGTTTTGTTTGAGACAGAGTCTCCCTCTGTTGCCCAGACTGGAGTGCAGTGTCATGATCTCGGCTCACTGCAACCTCCGCCTCCTGGATTCAGGTGATTCTCCTGCCTCAGCCTCCTGAGCAGCTGGCATTACAGGTGCCCGCCACGACACCTGGCTAATTTTTGTACTTTTAGTAGAGACAGGGTTTCACTATGTTGGCCAGGCTGGCCTCAAACTCCTGACCTCAGGTGATCTGCCTGCCTCGGCCTCCCAAAGTGCTGGGATTACAGGCGTGGGCCACCATGCCCGGCCTACATTTGTTACAATTGAAGAACCTACACCGACACATCATAATCACCCAAAGTTTATTGCATTTGTGGTCACTGTTGGTGTTGTACATTCTGTGTGTTTGGACAAATGTAAAATGACATGAATCCACCATTATAGTATTACACAGAGTAAATGCACTCCCCCAGAAATTCTCTGGGCTTTGCCCATTCATCCCCCAATCCCACGTCCAGCCCACACAACTACTGATATTTTTACCTATTTTTGCCTTTTCCAGAATGTTATATAGTTGGAATCATACACTAAGTAGCCCTGCAGATTGCTTCTTTCAGTTAATAATATGCATTTAAGATTCTTTCACGTCTATTCATGGTTTCACAGCTCATTTCTTTTTAGCACTGAATAATATTTCATTGCCTAGATGTCCCGCAGTACATGTATTCATTCACCTACTGAGCGACATCTTGATTGCTTCCAAGTTTGGGCAATTATGGATAAAGCTGCTATAAACATCCATATGTATGTTTTTGTGTAAACATAAATTTTTATCTCCTTAAGATAAATACCAAGGAGCACCATTGCTGCATCATATGGTAAGAGTATGTTTCATTCTGAAAGAAACCATCAAACTGTCTTCCAAGGTGGCTGTACCATTTTTCATTTCCACTAAAACATCCTGCATTTGCCACCGTCAGTGTTCTGGATTTTGACCTTTCTAATAGGTGTGTAGTGGTATCTCATTACTGTTTTGATTTGCATTTCCCCTATAACATATGACGTGAAGAATCTTTTCATATGCTTATTCACTATCTGTATATCTTTTCTGGTAAGATGTCTGTTAAGGTTTTAGGCCCATTTTTAAAATCAGATTGTTTGTGTTCTTATTGTTGAGTTTTAAAAGTTACTTGTACATTTTGGATAACAGTCCTGTATTGGATATGTCTTTTTTTTTTTTTTTTTTTTTTTTTGAGAGTGTCACTCTGTCACCCAGGCTGGAGTGCAGTGGAGTGATCTCAGCTCACTGCAACCTCTGCCTCTGAGGTTCAAGCAGTTCTCGTGCCTCAGCCTCCTGAGTAGCTAGGACTACAGGCACGCATCATCATGCTTGGCTAATTTTTGTATTTTTATTAGAAACAGGGTTTTGCCATGTTTCCCAGGCTATCTCAAACTTCTGAGCTCAGGCAGTCCACTGGCCTCAGCTTTCCAAAGTGCTAGAATTACAGGCATGAGCCACTGCACCTGGCCACGGATGTGTCTTTGCATTTATTTTCATCCAATCTGTGGCTTATGTGCTCACTCGCTTGAGGAAATGCCTTTTGATTTTAATTCAATGCAAATATTATCAAAAACCTGATATAATTTCATTTTTAGCTGATTCGAGTTCATAAATATTCATTATTCTACAAATATTTATGATGCACCTTATCATATGTCAAACTCTGACTAAGGATACCAATTGCTCTAGTTAAACTGTGACCATACAGAATCAAGATGTCTCTGTAAAGAGAGCAAATTTAATTAACTGATCTGAAAATTTTACCTTTGCTGGCTCACGGTGCTCAACTACCGTGTAATTGAAGTGACATGTGATTAATTAAATTTTTTAGCTGCAGTATATTTGGAGTGTTTCCCATGATGTATTAGAGTCAAAAGCCATGGTGCTCTCCCAAGTAATGTATAATATAATAAAGGAGACAGACCTATTACAACATGAATAGGCAGTGCAGTGGGATAGAAAAAGCACTAAGCTACTATCTGTGTGAGCTGAGAGAAGTATAGTAAGTTAAATTGTCATCTTGGCCTCAGTTTCATCTTTGGTAAGAATAGAGTCATTGGGCTAGAATCTGTAGGTAATGGATTCTTACTGCTATACGTAGAATAACCATTTTGTGTACTAAGGACCAATGCATCCCTACCTGTAGCTGGGTAGCAGCCAGAGTCAGAGTGATTGGAAGAAAAAAAATGGATACAATGATTTCCAAGTTGAAGGTCTAGCTTTGGAAGAATCTGTGACTATAAAATGAGAAGCAGAATAAGTAAGCCAGATGAACAGTTAAGCCCATGCTTGTAGATTTTTGTTGGCTTCGTATTTTTTCATGTTTATTTCAAGAAGAATTAGAGGCAGTGTTCACCACTAAGAAAAGACATAAACTGATTAAAAGGAGACCCAAAGAAGGGAATTATCACTGCTCTGCCAAGGGACCCGGAAGGTGAGGGGACACAACACAGTTCTATGGTCGCCATTAATCCACCCGCACAGCAGCATCTCCATCTGCCTCCTGCCATCTTTCCCCTGTATAGAGAATGACAGGATGTTGGTGATGTTCTATTTCTTGACTTTGGTGACTGTTACAGTCTTTGCTTAATTATATTTCATTATTTATATGTTTTGTGCACTTTTTCATACCTTTCAATTTTAAAAAAATCCTTTAAAAATATATGGTACAATCATGTCCTGAATGATGCTTCCCTACATTTTTAAATTGAAAAGACCTATGTGAGCAGTCATTTGACTTTGGCAAACAAATGAGGTTTCTCATGGATTCAATTTTTGCGGCAGACAGAAAAAAAATCCTTTGAAAGACAAATACATTGTGTGCTTCCTGCCAATAAGGATGTAATACTTCCTCGTTTTAGTTAATGAAAAATAACACATACTTTCAAAGTTCTGTAGGCTCTAAAAAGAAAGAAAACACTCAAATGAGTCACCTATTTCCACATTCGAGGCTCAGAAGCTATATAAATTTCTGCAGTCACTAGCAGAAAACACCAAATCAACCATAGGTCCAAGAACAATTGTCTCTGTATGGCAGCTATGCGACTCACCGTGCTATGTGCTGTGTGCCTGCTGCCTGGCAGCCTGGCCCTGCCGCTGCCTCGGGAGGCGGGAGGCATGAGTGAGCTCCAGTGGAAACAGGCTCAGGTATGTCACAGCCCACTTACTTGGGGTTCCATTCTTTTGCCATCTACATTAAGAAATGTGTTTTTCAATTATTTCCCTTCCCATGTTAGCATTGCAGTGGAATTTTCTTTGGGGTAGTTTTTCTGATTATAAAAGCAATATATGTTTTCATCAAGTAGCCATTAAAAGCAGGTTTCAGAGTCTGCTCTAATCGGGCTTGAGTTCCAACCCTCCACTCACTATGTAGATAGACTCAGGAAGGTCATTAAACTTCTGCAAGCTTCAGGTTTCCAATTTGGAAGTTGGAGATAAGCATGGTATCAACCAAATGAGGGTATTGTAAAGCATTTAACACAATACCTGAAACATTGTTTAAATTAAGTTCTTATTTTTATTTACTATAACTTGAGATTCTTTTTCTATAGCATACAGAATATTGCCTCTTAAGATACAACTTGTAAATATACTGTTTGTATATTTACAAAACTGTTTGTAATGGAGATATTTGAAGTCAGAAAACATGGGTAGAAGTTACAACTCTCCAACAAATCAATGACGATAGACAAGGCATTAACTTTTGACTTTGTTTTCTCCTATGTCCAGCAGAAAAAAAATACTATGTGTTTTATACCACACGGGGTATTCTAGTAAGTAAATGAGGTGATAACAAAACCGACTAGCATGTATGTAACAATTGTAGATTATAAAGTACTACATATACATTGTGACATTTAATCCTTAGTTCTATAAAAAGAGGAAACCAAGGTTAAATTGATTCGTATACTTATTAGTGGTAGAGATAGAAATCAAGGACAAGTGCTTCTGGTTCAAAAATCATGTTCTTTCCAATATGCTTCTTAATAAGCATCTAATAAATACAAGCAGTCTACTAATTATTATTTGGTCAACTAATGGGATGATTACTCATAAGCATTATTTGTAAATTTAGCTTTAAGCATAAGAAAAGTCAATTTTTAATTTGCATTAACTTAGACTTTTAAAAAGTTCCAGTTATAACAAGTTAGATTGAACCACATGAAGTTACTAGTATTTAACTTTTAAAATCTCCAAAACAGCAATTTTATATGGTTCCACCTAATGAATTCTCCAGAAAGAGTACTTTGCATTTAGTTTCTTTACTTAGAGTGCAGGTTAGCAGAAACTTAGAGTTTCTTTACTCGGAGGGATGTTAGCTAGGTTTAACAAAAAATAGGAAAAGTCATCTCAACAAAGATTTATCAAATCTCACATCCAGAGGGTGTCTTGGTAAAGTCTGTAGCTCTAGAAGGGATTAAATGGGTTATTTGTTTTTAAGTAAAGGATCAGTTATCAATTGTCATGGATGAACATAAGTATTTGTTGTACTTAATGAGACAACTGTTGGCAACAGGAAAAAAGTTACAATATTAATAAGATTTCTTACATAAATTACATATTCCTGAGCTGTCCTAAGACAGGTAACCATTACCATCTACTCAAAATAAACTGCAAATTAGTAAGTCAATGTTTAAATCGTTTTAACAACAGTACTATCAGGCATCATATAACCCTACACATGTTTCTAATGCATAGAAGTCAAAACACTTAAGTTCAAATACTGGCTCCTTCAGTTACTCACGAGGTGATCTTATGCAATTTATTTAACTTCTCTGAGCTGTGTTTCTTCATATATAAAATAGGGATAACAATGCCATACTTGTTTCATAGGGTGGTTATGAGGTTTACATAAAATAAATATGTGAGTGCCTGGCACTAGTAAGTGCTTAAAAATGTTCCTGTGAGGTTGCTGTTGTTAGTTCATTCACTTCTGTTGTTGTATTTGTGCTGCTGGATTCCTATTCTCATATCCAGATACTGAGAACCTTTAGAGAAATTCCCAGGAACCCAACTTTGTGTGGAATAAACCTGGGAGACCTACTGTATACTACAATCTCCCAAAGTGGGTTTGACTAGAGATTTACCAGCAGAAAGAGGGGCTGGGAATGGAATGAGCAGAAAGAGGGAAAAGAGGGCCTAGGAGTCAGGAAAGTCAAGTCCAGTTCTGCTACTAATTTAAGGTGTGAACCTGGGCACATAAATCATTTAGTTGTTATAAGCTTTGGTTCCTTCGCTGGATTATTAAATTGAACTACTTAATAATTTGCTAATATCTTTTCCCAGAGCTAAAATTTTAAGACCCTTTAACTTTTGGCTGGAACTACATCTCAGCTGGACCTTAGAGAGGGCTGGTTGACCTCAGCTCTCCCCCACAGGGTCTATGATAACACAGAGAGAAGGTCCCAGTTGTACCCCTGAGGACAGACTGGTACATGCTTCCTGATTGCTCTTACACACATCCAGGCTTTATAAAGTGTATAGTGTATTTCTGCCCCAAACATTTAAAGGGATTTTTTAAAAACTGAGGGATTCTTTTCTTTTGCTCATGAAATGGCATGCCAGTGCTTCATTAGCAATATTAAATTTTCTCCTCACTAATGCACACTTATTTTACTCAGTGACTATGTAATTATTCTGTCTTCAAATCATTATTTGAATCCACAGGAACCAAAGGCAAGAGATGTATAAGCTTCTAAGATAAAAGAAGATAATAAAAAAGAACTATAGATTAATTACTCTCTTTTCAATAGGACTATCTCAAGAGATTTTATCTCTATGACTCAGAAACAAAAAATGCCAACAGTTTAGAAGCCAAACTCAAGGAGATGGAAAAATTCTTTGGCCTGCCTATAACTGGAATGTTAAACTCCCGCATCATAGAAATAATGCAGAAGCCCAGATGTGGAGTGCCAGATGTTGCAGAATACTCACTATTTCCAAATAGCCCAAAATGGACTTCCAAAGTAGTTACCTACAGGTTAGTTTTGCTCTGGCTCATTTTGGCAAAAACAATGAAGCCTGTTTCCTAAGAGGTCAAACATTGTTTTCTTGTTTGCTACTAGGATTGTATCATATACTCGAGACTTACCGCATTTTACAGTGGATCGATTAGTGTCAAAGGCTTTAAACATGTGGGGCAAAGAGATCCCCCTGCATTTCAGGAAAGTTGTATGGGGAACTGCTGACATCATGATTGGCTTTGCACGAGGAGGTAAGAAAGATTCCTGTAGGCTAATCCTGTGTCCTGTTTTGTTTGTTCATGGTTTATATCAGTGCTCTTTTCTTATGAGGATTAAAATCCTTTAATGAGATTTGATTGGTAGATAGATAGATAGATAGATAGATAGATAGATAGATAGATAGATAGATAGATTTAGTAATATTGTTATAATGTTTATAATCTGGTAATATAGAGCCAGTCTTTACAGGAGCAGTCAGCAAACTAGGACCCACTGAGCCAAATCCAGCCCACCTTCTGTTTTTGTAAACAAAGTTTTACTGGAACACAGTCAGGATCCTTCATTTCCCTATTATCTATGACTGTTTGGGGTCAGGCTGTAACTGTGACAGAGATGACAAAGCTTAAACACTTGTTATCTGATCCTTTACAGAAAGAGTTTGCCAATCTCTGTTTTGTAATGTGAATTATTATTTGTATGTACAGTCAAGAACTGCTTAACAATAGGAATACATTCTGAGAAATGAGACCTTTGGCAATCTTGTCATTGTGCTAACATCACAGACTACACTTACACAAACCCAGGTGATACAGCCTACTATCCAACTAGGCTATATAGTATAGCCTATTGCTCCTTGGCTGTAAATCTATACAGCATGTTACTATACTGAATACGGTAGGCAACTATAACACAATGGCAAGTATTTGTGTGTCTAAACATATTCAAACATTGAAAAGGTAATGCACTGAGCTATGACATTATCACAGCTATTATATCACTAGGCTATAGGAATTTTTCAGCTCCATTATAGTCTTACAGGACCATTGTATATGTGGTCTGTTGACTGAAAGATCATTATGTAGCACATGACTATATGTTTACAATGTATCGAGCTAACATCAATATTAAATCAACAGAAAGAGCTGTAGCTTCCAAAGGCCTCAAGAGGCCCCTGAGAAGTGGTATATAACCTGTTGCTAATGCCTTTCATGTGGCAAGGAAGTAGGAAATGGAAACTTTCATATTAAAGAACTTAAAAATATATAACCCACCAGGGCGTGGTGGCTCATGCCTGTAATCTCAACACTTCGGGAGACCGAGGCAGGTGGATCATCTGTGGTCAGGAGTTTAAGACCAGCCTGGCCAATATGGTGAAACCTCATCTCTACTAAAACAAAAATTAGCTGAGCATGGTGGCGCATGCCTGTAATTCCAGCTATTTGGGAGGCTGAAGCATGAGAATCGCTTGAACCCAGGAGACAGAGGTTGCAGTGAGCCAAGATCACACCACTGTATTCCAGCCTGGGCAACAGAGCAAGACTATGTCTCAAAAAAATATATATGTATATAAAAAATACATATATATTGTATATATATAATACATATATAGTATATATATAATACATATATAGTATATATACAAATATATATGTATATATAAAAATATATACATATATGCAAATATATATATATTTTTATATAAACCCTTTTTTTAGTATATGGGTTATATATATGTGTGTGTGTGTGTGTGTGTGTGTATATATATATATAACACATATACATAAACTGTTCTTAATTGCTAGTGTTTCGTGGTGCAACTTTAGAGAAAAATGTTGCCCATTTAGGTCTGTTCTATGTGGAACTGTCCGGCTACTGTAGCTGAAATTTGAACTTCAACCCACAATATTGAAAACACTGAAGAAAATGCTATGGGAAAGCACTAATCATAGCACTACAAGTTTTTTAAGAGCTAGATAAACTGGACCGGCCTCATATCACCTTGAAGATAACCAGCTCCGCATCACAAATTAAAGGACTATCAAAAGCCATTTTAAGAGATCTTGAGCATGGCTCTCTAAGAGACTATTTACTATGCCCACAAAGAATAAGCTAGGTTTTTAAGAAAAAAAAAAACGTATGAAATGGTGTACAAATTACCTGCCAAATGCAGTATTCATATTCATTCTCCCTCCCACCACCCTTTGACAGAGCAAAGTGGTCAAATTTAACAAAAGCTTAAATGCAACCCTAAGTTAGATATAACTGCATTTTAAGTCCTATATCCAGTAAGCTTTCAATATATGGTGATTATCAGTGATGAGCAATGATTCTGTGAAAGGAAAAAGTGTCTGGGCCAAGAAAGCACCCCAACTACCCTGTGAATGCAACTGACAGCGTGTAACAATGCCAGCTACTTGGACTGGGCTGCTTTTTTTTTTTTTTTTTTAATTTATTTTTTGAGATGGAGTTTCACTCTTGTAACCCAGGCTGGAGTACAGTGGCATGATCTCGGCTTACTGCAACTTCCACCTCCTGAGTTCAAGCAATTCTCCAGCCTCAGCCTTCCAAGTAGCTAGGATTACAGGCATGTGCCACCACGCCCAGTTAATTTTTGTATTTTTAGTAGAGATGGGGTTTCACCATGCTGGCCAGACTGGTCTCAAACTCCTGACCTCAGGTGATCCACCCAGCTCAGCCTCCCAAAGTGCTGGGATTACAGGCGTGGGCCACCGTGCCTGGCCTGGACTGGGCTGCTTTTTCTAGCCTCAATAATCATATAAACTGAAAAATAAAATTATTGGAGAAAAAAAATCAGTCACTAAGAACAATCACTCCGTTTTCTTTCAGCTCATGGGGACCCATACCCGTTTGATGGGCCAGGAAACACGCTGGCTCATGCCTTTGCACCTGGGCCAGGTCTTGGAGGAGATGCTCACTTCGATGAGGATGAACGCTGGACGGATGGTAGCAGTCTAGGTATAGCATCTCATGTCTCTTCTACTCCACATCCTTTTTAAAATCCTGGACTTACACTAAGTTAAATAATTATTTTAATTTATAAGTATTGAGCCCTTGCTAAGTGCCAAACACTGTACTATATGCCTGAAATGCATTATTTCATGTAATATACTCATAATGCTACACATACAGAAGATGGACACTCAGGCTATGGAGTCAAGCAGCACTGGTCCAATTTGCTGTACATCTACCAATTACTCTGTGTCATTGGGCAAGTTATTGAATTTCTCTGAGCCTCAGTCTCCTCCTCTGTGGAATGGGAATATAAATAGTTCCCACATCAAGGATTCTTTAAATTAAATGGGATAATGCCTATATAGTGCCTGGAATATATTAATAATTCAATAAATTATAGCTCTTTCTTCATATTTCCAAAAAATACATGCTCCAAATGGAAAAGAAAGAGAAGTAGAAACTACGATATTTAAGAAGTATACACAATTCTGGAATTATTCACTATTTTCCAAAAAGAACCAATCCATGACTTAGTCTATCATATTTATCATTTTACATGGTAGGATATTATAGGCACATCAGAGAAGTAATGGAGAAGACTCTGGCATAAAAATCCCAACTAGAGACAATTTAAAAACAAAAAATACAAAAAAAAAAAAAAGGCTACCAACTGGCCCTAAAAGGGAAATTTGTATTTGTGTTTGGCAAAGGGAATTCACCATAGCTTGCTGCCTTGCTTTGAAAATCTATGTAAAATTGTGATGCTGCCTCCCATTCACATCTAGCATATTCTTTTCATTCTTTTTTCTTCCCACTTAAGGTAGGTTAAAGGCAGTTTCCTTCAATTCAATGCTACATCACCAGAGCTCTGGCCACTCCTCAAACTCACAGGCTCACATCTTCCACATACTTGCAAAGCCTTTCAATGAGTCTGAAGGAGAGCAAAGGATATATGTAATATAAGTTAATGAATCAAAATGAAAGACAAAACTCAGCATTGCCTGGAGATCCTGCCTTTCAATCTTCACTTTCTCAAAGCCAACTTTCTCTCCTCTGATATCCAAAGTCACTAACATTTATTGAATGGCTGTGACTTCCCAAATATTGTGAAACTCTAGTTATCATGACAAATCTATAGGGCAGGAATTACTGTCTCTGTTTAACAGGTGAGAAACGGAGACTCGGCAACATCAATTAATCTGTCCAGAGTTGTCCAGCTAGTAAGCAGTGGAGCTACATTTCAAACCTAGGTCTTAGTGCTTTTAAAGCCTTTGCTTTCCACTGCAGAGTATTGCTGCCTGAATGAAAGAAGCAAATAAAAAACATTACACATTTTTAAGAAGCAGAAGTAGTGATGAGATTAAAGTACTCCTATTCTGATTATCCTTCTAACCTCTCTCCACTTTTGAAAGCCTAGAAACAAATAAGTAAGCTACCGAGGGCTAAAAATTGGGTATTTTTCTTTAGTTATTTAAATTATGATATCATATATTATATGTAATATTACAATAATATATGCAGCTATTTTTATCATAAGTTTCTCACTTCTTCGGTTGTAGGAATTAACTTCCTGTATGCTGCAACGCATGAACTTGGCCATTCTTTGGGTATGGGACATTCTTCTGATCCCAATGCAGTGATGTATCCGACCTATGGAAACGGAGATCCCCAAAATTTTAAACTTTCCCAGGATGATATTAAAGGCATTCAGAAACTATATGGTAATATTTATTATTTCAAATAAGAGGATTTCACATTTTCTTTTTAGAGTGGGGTAGGAAAAGAAAGGCGAGGAAGTGGGTATTTACCTGGAAAACCACACTGGAACTTATATCAAAAAGCCTATTAAGGGGAGGAACTGGGGACCTTAGATACTTAAAATATAACTAGGCTGTGTTATACCTTGCAGATGTTGATTGTGAGTTTCAGTAACATAGTACAATATGGTAAAATTATGCAAATGATATTGTCAAGATTTTCTTCAAGCTGCCACCCACTGCTCTTCCTCTCTCAGTTTAAATAGTTTATTTAGGAGAGTGTCCCCTGTAGGGGTGGATTGAAGGAACAAAACACCTTTCTTCATAGCTGCCCACTCCTAAAGATTCAACTCTAAATAATTAAAAGTGACCCTACTATTCCTGTTTGCATATACATGCAGAGAAAGTGGTTAACCACGGACAGAAACTGCTTATCATTCCTGGTCTTGATACTTATGTATATCCCATGTCCCAATCTATGCTTTTTTGGTTTAATCAAGTTCCAAATTCAGTTTTTTTAAGAAAACTGATTTGGATTTACTGAATTGAGTCAGCCAAAAGTAGAATTTGAGAAAGAAATCAAAGGAC
Source organism: Macaca mulatta (assembly GCF_049350105.2). Taxonomy (NCBI): domain Eukaryota; kingdom Metazoa; phylum Chordata; class Mammalia; order Primates; family Cercopithecidae; genus Macaca; species Macaca mulatta. Next base: position 103,392,576 of record NC_133419.1, on the reverse strand, counting down.
AAGAATAAAAACCTCTGTCTCTGGATAAAGGTAACGAAAGTAAGGTTCACAGAGGCTAAGTGGACTGTCCAAGGTCATGTGACTGCCAAGTGCTTGAGCCTTGATTCCAAATGAGGGCTATGTGACTTCATACTCTTTCTACTACATATCCCTGCCTATCACTGCCCAGTAAGCTTTTTATCCTAGTAAGGATAAAAGAATACAGAATGGCATATTTAAATCAGCAGATATAACTAAACCTAGCCGTAAAAAAGATCAGGATGAAGAGAATACACTGCAAAAAGATCATATAAGACTCTTCGAATGATCACATGAGCAATGAAAGTGCTTCCACATAATAGAGGATTGTCCTCAAGGGAGAAATATTCCAGTAAGACACTGGATTTAAGATATCAGTTCAACCTAGCATTTACTATAAATTAGCATGTACCAAAATGTATTCTCAGAACACTAGTCCTACAGGGTGATTTCCAGATAAGGCGACTATGGAGAAATAAGTTCAAGAAACACTACCTACTATATTTCAGGTACATAGAATATTGGAGAGTATAGACTATTGAACAAACGTTTAACCGAGTGTTTCCTAAATTATAATCCTTTTTACGGGTCTTAATGAGTCCCATAAAATAGTACTTCAGAGAACGCACTTTGGAAAATGCTATGTAACTATTCCCAAAAGATCTGACTTAACGAACCACTGCTGTCCAAACGATTCACAAAATGCTGACTATTGTTGGTAAAGCTATCACCAAGAAAACTGAAAATACTACCCTCCCCTTACAGAAAACTGTGAAACTCATGGAATATTCTACAGCAGTCTGTAAATATTTTAGAACCCTAAGAAAAATACAAAGAGAATAAAGAAGATCCGAGGCATACTGATTAAATTTAATAGGAAGAAAAGAGACTAGTGCATTAAAACCTTAAGTATTAGACAAAAGGGCACCCCTGGTCAGAGGTGGAAAGAAGTAACTTCTGGACAAATGGAAATAGAATTTAATTATGTAGGCTGTAAATGTAGGGAGTTAATCTAAAACAGAATATGAGCAGAACACATAGATTCCAAAGAAAGTGATTAAGATACAAGATTCCTAATGCTATACTCAGAATGATAAAAATAATAGCTGACTGGGCACGGTGGCTCACGCCTTTACCCAGCACTTTGGGAGGCTGAGGCGGGTGGGGATCGCTTGAGGCCACGAGTTTGAGACCTGGGCAACATGGCAAAACCCCATCTCTACTAAAAATACAAAAATTAGCCAGGCATGAAGGTGTGTTTCTGTAGTCCCAGCAACTCGGAAGGCTGAGGCATGAGAATTGCTGGAACCCAGGAGGCAGAGGTTGCAGTGAGTCAAGATCACACCACTGCACTCCAGCCTGGGCAACAGAGTGAGACTCCATCTCAAAAAATAAATAAATAATAGCTAACATGCATTGAGTACTTGCAGTATTCCAAGACTTCACATGGATTGACTCATTTAATTCAAGAATTCAATGAGACATTATTATCCACATTTTACAGATTTGTAATCCGATGCTAAGAGAGGTTAAGTAGTAAACTACCTAAGGTCACACAGCTAGTAAACTGGTAGAGACAAGATACAAAGGTACCTGAGCCCTGGGCCCACACTCCAGTCAATCCTGCCTTCTTAGCCTCTGGAGGTTGTTCTTCAGAATCTTTGTCCCAGGCACACAGAACTGGGCTGAGTGAATAATAGATTATACTTTCTGTGACATTTCCTTTGTCTGTATAATCTTAGGATGGTTTTTATGCATTTTCTACACATCAGAATGTTCTCTTTTTTTTTCTCTCAATAGGAAAGAGAAGTAATTCAAGAAAGAAATAGAAACTTCAAGGAGAACATCCATTCATTCATTGGATTTTATATCATTGTTGCACAATCAGAATTGATAAGCACTGTTCTTCCACTCTGTTTAGCAATTATGTCACCCTTTTTTATTGCAGTTGGTTTTTGAATGTCTTTCACTCCTTTTAAGGATAAACTCATTTATGGCGTGACTGTGTCTTACTCATCTATACTAGCAGTGGGTAGATGTCAATAAATGTTATGTACACAAATAAATAAAATGTTTATTCCGTGGTAAATTTATTTATATTTGGGAGCACTCTTTCTATGGCAAGTGAAGACATACTATACAATGAAAAGAAAGACTAGGACAAAGAAAGAATCCCACCACACTATTTTGGGGTCTTCTGCTGCACCTCACCCTTCCACCCAAGAGGGAAAGTAGGAGCTCCACCTCTTTATCGTTCACTAGTGTGCCTAAAGTTACACTAATTTCCCCTTACCTTTGTGGCCCGTGCTCTCACTCTGAGTCCTCTGGAAAATCCAATTCTTCCCACAAATGTCTGAGAATTTTCAACAACTTACAACTTACCACCTCACCATCACTTCCAGCTCCAAGTTCCTACCTCCCCATCACCTCCTGATTTTCATGCAACCTCTCCTACTGCAGCCACTCTCCAGGTTCCCTTCCCTTTTCCCCATGCCAACCAAGATATTGGTCTCACCCTATTCTCTTTAACTTTCTACAAACCAGTGCTACAGGCTTCAATGAAAAGGTAGATGTTGCTGGAGATTTGCATAAATAGTGGAATTTTCATAAAATTGAACAAAACTAAAATTGGATGTTATTCCCATCCTTCAAATCTTTTTTTTTGGGGGGGGGCGGAGGCAGAGTCTCATTCTGTTGCCCAGGTTGGCTTGCAGTGGCATGCGATCTCGGCTCACTGCAACCTCCACCTCCTGGGTTCAAGCGATTCTCCTGCTTCAGCCTCCCAAGTAGCTGGGATTATAGGCACATGCCACCATCCCTGCCTAATTTTTGTATTTTGAGTAGAGATGGGGTTTCACCATATTGGCCAGACTGGTCTTGAACTCCTGACCTCCAGTGATCCACTGGTCTGAGTCTCCCAGTGCTAGGATTGCAGGTGTGAGCCACCGCACCCAGCCCAAATCCTTTACTTATCCCAGATCAGGAATTTCTCACTGGCCACCTACTTCTGCAGGCTGCAGCCTCCTATCACCTCTCTCCCAACATCTCTTGTCTTTAAACCCCACTCCTTCTCACTTCCCCAGAAACTCATTTTCCTGATGTCCTTCAGCTCAGGTCCTCCCTTTCCACACACAGAAACCCACTGTGTTTCTCTGGGTGAAGCACTCTCTGTGCAGGGTTTAACCTTAATTAGCAGAACACGGAGCTGGCAAGGGCTTTGCCATTTCAGCCTTCTCTTTCTTCCTCCTCCTGCACACTCCCAATACCCAAGCATGTCTTTCTCTATAGGGAGATGAACAATTGAAATTTACTTTCTTACCGATAAAAATTATCCCTCCCACACATACCCTAAAAGCAGATCAGTATCCCAAAATTCAGAACTATCCAGCAGCCTTAGGAAGCCATTCCTAGAATAGTTCAAATGAGAGGAGAATCCACAATCCAGGCAAAATATAAAGTGTATGTGAACAAGAGTTCAAAGACCCTTTTAAAACATAAGGAAATATATATATACACACATATATATACACACACACACACACACACACATATATATACACACACACACACACACACACACACACACACACGATGCTGGAATGAAAAGGAAGTTATGCCATTAAATTCAAGTTCTTCCTTTTGTAGAAGACAAAACAGAGATTAAATGATTTCCCTAAGGTTCACAGTAAGCAAAAGTGGTGATTAAACATTTTGTTGTTTGTTTAACTCTTTGTATTTTGATTTTGGACAGCAGGAGGCAGTATCTATCTTGCAGCTAAAGTGGATGTCTATTGTTTTAACCTGCGCATCACCCTACTTTTGGAGACAAGAAACTACCTTTTCCCTTTGTGTACAATCTTCATGAGATGTCACATAGGTTGCTACAAGCTGCCTGGGCTGAGAGAAGAGTACAGGACCCAAGCTTGGCCTATCAGACACCGTCTCCCAAAAACACTGGAGGGATTATAGGTGGATTCAAACTGGCCATGGGGCTCTGGAGACACTGCCTATTGAATCCTGCACCCAGACAGATTGCCCGAGGTTGCCCTGGGCCCTGTCCTTCTCATAGCTTAGGTGTAGGGCTTCTCTTCCAGATTTGTAACTGACTGCACTGCCTTCCAATACATTTTGTCTATTGCTTAAGTTATCCATAGTTAGTTCATGTCTGTGGTTTGCAATCCCTGGCACAGTAGCTTAGTTGTCTTTCCTAGGGTATATGCACATACGGGCTCCGTTCTGTATTTTACCACATACTTCAATCTTAACAATGAAGTAAGCTCTAACAGAGCAGAGAAGTAAATAAAATGTTCTTTTTCTGATCAAATAGCATAAAACTAACTGGTAAACAGAAATTTTTCCTAGCAAATAAGGACCCATTTTTTTAAATTGTGGTAAAATACATTTAACATAAAATTTACCATCTCAACCATTAAGTGTACAGTTCAGTAATGTTAAGTGTATTCACACTGTTGCACAAGAGAAAAAGTCCTTAACCTCAGCACTATTGGCATTTTTGACTACATAATTCTTTGTTGTGTCCTATGTATTAAGAATATTAGGCCAGGCACAGTGGCTCATGCCTATAATCCCAGCACAGTGGGAGGCTAAGGCGAGCAAATTGTGTGAGCCCAGATATTAAAGACCAGCCTGGGCAACATAGAAAAACCCCATCTCTACAAAAAATTTCACAATTAGCCAGGCATGGTTGTACGTACCTGTGGTCCCAGCTACTTGGAAGGCTGAGGTGGCAGGATTGCTTGAGTCCAGGAGGTCAAGGCTGCAGTGAGGTATGACTGTACCACTGCACTCCAGGCTGGGCAACAGAGCAAGACCCTGTCTCAAAAGAGAAAAAAAAAAGAATGCTTGCAGTTACCCCTGGCCTCTATGCACTGATGCCAGTAGAATATCCTCAGTTCTCTCAACCAAAAAAGTCTTCAGACCGTACCAAATATCCTCCAAGAGGAAAAATAGTCCCCAGTTGAGAACCACTGAGCTAAAGAGAATAAACTATTTCATTGTATTATACTTAGCAACCCTTCTACCATTTTCACCCAGGACACCATCATACTCTAATTCTGTACCATCCCATGAGAAAGAAAAACCAGTAAGAGATTAAGGTGACATTGCCTGTTTTTGACACTTATTTGAGGAAAAGATTGTCATATTTTAAGAAATAAACACCTAGGCCGGGCGCGGTGGCTCAAGCCTGTAATCCCAGCACTTTGGGAGGCCGAGACGGGCGGATCACGAGGTCAGGAGATCGAGACCATCCTGGCTAACACAGTGAAACCCCGTCTCTACTAAAAATACAAAAAACTAGCCGGGCGTGGTGGCGGGTGCCTGTAGTCCCAGCTACTCGGGAGGCTGAGGCCGGAGAAGGGCGTAAACCCGGGAGGCGGAGCTTGCAGTGAGCTGAGATCCGGCCACTGCACTCCAGCCTGGGCGGCAGAGCGAGACTCCGTCTCAAAAAAAAAAAAAAAAAAAAAGAAATAAACACCTGAATTCTGGTTGGGCACGTAGCTCATGCCTGTAATCACAACACTTTGGGAGGCCGAGGCAGGCAGATCATTTGAGATCAGGAGTTCAAGACCAGCCTGGCCAACATAGCAAAACCCCCTCTCTACTAAAAATACAAAAATTAGCCAGGTGTGATGGCAGGCACCTGTAATCTCAGCTACTTGGGAGACTAAGGCATGAGGATCACTTGAGCCCAGGAGGCAGAGGTTGCAGTGAGCTGAGATCATGCCACCGCACTCCAGCCTAGGTGATAGAGTGACACCCCGTCTCAAAAAAAAAAAAAAAAAAAAAAAATCTGTATTCTAAAGCCAGGGTACTATGTATTGATAGAAGTCCATAAGACTTGGGTGTATTTTATAAATTACTTGTTATTTTTCTGGTTTTAAAGTCAATAAACTCCAGTTTAAGAAAAAGGTCTTAGATGAATTTGTCTTCCCTCCTTTCAAAGATTCCATTTAAGCAGTAGTGAAGGAATAAAACAGAACAGGAGGAGGTCTGCAATGGACAAGGGATTTCAATCAATTTCTGTAAGATCTAATACAGCTGATACACAAAACATATCAGCCTCAGCCTAGGATGTACAAAGAGGCCTACAGTGAAAATGGGAGTTCAATTGTCTAACTCCTGAGAGGCTTTGAAATCTCAGTTAGAAGGTTTAATGAAGGCAGGGTGAAAAATGATATCAGGGGATTAACTGTGTATGTGTACATGCGTATAAGACAATTAACTTCATTTCATCCCTTTAACAAAAAAAGGCAGAGAGCCAGATGTTCACGTCCAGGCAAAACAGCAAAGGGTTCTTTGCTAAATAAGTTTTTTTAAAAAATTTGAGAGAGAACAGGACATTTAAATTGGGCTCTGTGCCTCTGAACAAAATATCCATATTTTGGCTTTGAGGCTGGGAATAGGGAAGCCCCCATCCATCTGCTCATCCTAACTTAAATGTACCAGTGAACAAGAACATCCATGGACACCAAGCCCCTAGTCAGCTTTCTTATTGCATTGTTCTGTGGTAGACAGGTGTAGGCAAATCTACCCACGAAGGCTGAGGAACTTGTGGGGCTGAAGAAAGAGACTGACAAATCCAGTTTCTCAGAAAGAAACATTCAACAGTGACTTACGAACAGAAGCCTTATCTTGGGCAGCCATAAGATGAGAGGGTAGCTTCCTGCACCATTACCCGCAGAACCAGTAGTCACGTGCCATAGGGAAAGGGTATACATACTTCAGAAGGGATAGGTAGGAAAATTGTAGCACAGTAACATCAAGGTTGTTTTGACTGGAAATTTATGGTTAAGTACCTACTCTTACACAAGGAATAATAAATAAGCTGGAAATCTTGGAGGCCTTCCCAGAACTGGGATTAATGAGAAATTAACATGGTGGATTAACATCCAAGATGGAATTGCTTTAGTCTCCACACCTCTTATTAAAATGAAATGGGGAACAAAATAATAGCTTGTTGAAAAAAAAGGTGATACCAAAAAAAGTCATCCCAGAAAAAACAGAAATAATTTACAGAATAGAAGAGGTATGAGAAAAAAAAAAAAAATAGGACATTCTCACAGAAATTTGGGACGACATTACATACATGAAAAACAGTAACCAGCCAGGTGCAGTGGCTCACGCCTACAATCTCAGCACTTTGGGAGGCCAAGGTGGGCGGATGGCTTGAAGTCAGGAGTTCAAGACCAGCCTGGCCAACATGGTGAAACCCCATCTCTACTAAAAATACAAAAATTAGCCGGGTGTGGTGGCAGACGCCTGTAGTCCCAGCTACTCGGGAGGCTGAGGCAAGAGAATCACTTGGACCCGGGAGGCGGAGGTTGCAGTGAGCTGAGATCATGTCACTGCACTCCAGCCTGGGAGACAGAGTGAGACTCTATCTCAAAAACAAAACAAACAACAACAACAACAACAAACAGTAATACCAAGATTGCATTAAAAAGTATCAGAGAATAAGCTGAAACTCTTCAAAATTGAATTTATGATTGTCAAGAAAGAAGTATAATATTAAAAAGTTGGAAGATAAGGAAAGCCACTCAGAATGAAGAGCTGAAAGACAAAAAAATAGAAAATAGCACAGAAAAAAGAAGAAAAGATCAATTCAGGAGGTCCAACGCCCAACTCTGTTGGCTTTGAAATACGTCAACTTGACTAAGCTAAACTTTATTTTCCAGAATTCCTATCTCTCTGTTTCTTGTTAGGGCTGGCCACAAGAAAAATCTACATGGAATTTGGACCATGAAAGTAAAGTAATACTTGCTCTACCAAGGTTGATACGAGTCTGGTGCTGTGCAGCTCATGCACAGTTTCATGGTTCTGCCCATTCACATTGTGAGCACAAAACACTGCAGGCCCAGGGCTCCAGCTCCCACATTCTCTCTTCCTTCAACTTCTCCAACTCCTGAGCTAGGTCTGAGTGTTACTCCATACAATAATACTAGTATCTACCACGGGGCACCCACGGAAGCAAGGTTGGAGACTTAGCAACAGGGAGAAGCCATCACAAGTACCTGTGATAGAAGGAGAGAGGTTCCAGCTTCTTACTCACTTCACAAGTCCCAGGTGTCCTGCTCTCCCCACTTTACTTCTATCTTTTAACCCCTAACACCTGTCCTGTAACTTCAAGCTCAGCACCAGATGCAGAAGAAACAGCCAAATCAAGATCATTTTACCAGCTCCCACAATGGTATGAGGATAAATTCCTATAATAAGTCCCTTATTTTACATCATTCTTAGTGATTCTGCTCCTCTCATTGAACCTTGTCTGCTACAACAGCCAATAAGATTTCCAGAAATGAAGAATAGACAAAATAAAGAAAAGAAAATTATCAAAGAAATAATTGGACATTTTCCAGTCTTGAGAAGGGGGAATGGTTTGGAGAAAAACAAGTCTTCAAATGAAAGAGCCAACATCATGTTAAAATGTTAGAACATTAAGAATAAAGAGATTTAACCATGCCCCAAGATTTTTTTTTAAAAAAAAGGACTCCAACAAAATAAAATTAAACTGACATCAGATTTCTCATCAGCAAAAATGATTCTAAGCTAGAGTGAAGTAAGGTCTTGAAAACCCTGAGGATGAGTTATCTCTATCCTAGAATTCTATACCCAGGCAAACTATCTACCCAGTGTGGTTGTGGGCGGAATTGTGTCCCCCAAAAAGACAAGTTGAAGTCCTTATCTCTTGTACCTGTGAAAATGGGACCTAATTTAGAAATGGGGTGTTTGCAGAGGTAATCAAGTTAAAATCAGGCCATATTGAAGTGGAGTGGGCCCTAAATCCAATGACCCTTGTCCTAAGAAAGCCATGTAAAGACAGAAGAACACAGATACACACAAGGAAAACACCAGGCAGTAACAGAGGCAGAAGCTGGAGCAATGCAACTACAAGCCAAAGAATGCCAAGGACTGCTGGCAACCACCCAAAGCTAGGAGATGGACTTGGAACAGATTCTCCCTCGGATACCAACTTGGCTGACACCTTACTTTTGACCTTCTTGCTTTCAGAACTGTGACACTTATTTTAAGCCATACAATTTATGGTACTTTTTTATGTCAGCCCTAGAAAACTGATCAAGGTGTGAAGCCAACATAAACTCAATCTTGTACGATAAGAGTTCAGAAAGTCCATCTCTCGTGTCCATTTTCTGAGATAGCTAATTTAAAATATATTGCAAACACAAAGGATGAAATCCAAGACAGAAGATGTGAGATATGGAAATGATGGAAAAGGAATCTCTGAATGATAGCTGTGCTCCGGGCTAGAAAGCAACCAGTCCAAATTACAACAGTAAGTCAATGAGACCTAAAAAAAAAAAAAAAAAAAAAAAGATGGTTTTTAAGAAAAGATGAAATAGCTACTAAACAACATATGAAATGAGGAGTAAAAATCTGTAAAATATATAGGACGTGGTGAAGGGACATAAACTTCATCTCCCAGTGGAGAAAAATGAGATATTCAAGGGAAAATGGGGAATTATAATAAAAATCATGATCCAAATATAAGGCAACAAACTCAAATGTGACAGGAGTAATTCTCAAAGAGTAGTCAGAGTAATTACTCCAGGAGGAATCAGAGAAGTGGGAGAAAGGAGAGCACATTTGAAATGAAGGGAAAATTCTTCTGTGAGAGGCAGGGGGTCGTGTCGGAACCAGAGAGACGAAATGTGGTTGTAGCTCACTGCTTAGCTCTGAGCTGAATAATGTTGACATGGTGATTTATTTAAATGCTCTTAATTGGTTGTTCGATATTCAAAATCAACACACAGATAAAGCTCAGGCAATTTAATGATGGATACAGAATGAAAAAGTCATATCAAGCATGACAATGTAGCAATATGGGAAGTTGGGAGGTGAAGGGAAGGGAGAGATGCGGAGAATGTCAGAGGCTTTGAGAGCCTCCTATTACAGGGTGGGGAACTGAGAGGTGCTCCTGAAACTGATGGAACAAGAAGCAAAGATTTACATCAATCATGTAAAGTTACAAGCAAAACCAATAATGATACAACTCTCAAAATTGGGAAAGAATGGAAGGACAGCAGAGAGTAGTACAAGTGAGCAAATGCTCTGAATAGAGAACACCTAAAACCGATAAAGAAATAATGACATAGGCCAGGTGTGGTGGCCGACGACTGCAATCCCAAAGCTTTGGGAGGCCAAAGTGGGAGAATCACTTGAGCTGGGGACTCACTTTCAAGTTGTCAGTCCCCTTCTCTGACAGTCTTCCTTCTCTAATAAGTACCCCTGACCTATTGCAGGCCTTCATGCCAACTGTGTACTATCCCAACTGCTGTCACAGCTATCTGGAGCAGGGGCAGACACCTGACCCAAGCAGGACCAACATGGCAACCTGGTGAAATTGCATCTCTACATAAAATTTAAAAAATTACAGCCAGGCGTGGTGGCTCACACCTGTAATCCTAGCACTTTGGGAGGCCAAGGCGGGCAGATCACTTGAGGTCAGGAGTTCAAGACCACCCTGGCCCACACGGCAAAACCCCTTCTCTACTAAAAATACAAAAATTGGGGCCGGGTGCTGTGGCTCACGCCTGTAATCTCAGCACTTTGGGAAGCCAAGGCAGGCAGATCATGAGGTCAGGAGTTTGAGAGCAGCCTGGCTAATATGATGAAACCCTGTCTCTACTAAAAATACAAAAAAAAATTGTCAGGCGTGGTGGCAGGCGTCTGTAATTCCAGCTACTCGGGAGGCTGAGGCAGGAGAATCGCTTGAATCCAGGAAACGGAAGTTGCAGTGAGCCAAGACTGTGCCATTACACTCCGGCCTAGGCAACAGAGCAAGACTCTGTCTCAAAAAAAAATACAAAAATTAGCTGGTCATGGTGGCAGGTGTCTGTAATCCCACCTACTCAGTAGGCCAAGGCAGGACAATCACTTGAACCTGGGAGTTGGAGGTTGCAGTGAGCCAAGATTGCACCACTGCACTCCAGCCTGGGCTACAGAGCAAGAACCTGTCTCAAAAACCAAACAAACAAACTAGCTAGCTAGATAGATAAATAGACGATAGATAGATAGATAGATAGATAGATAGATAGATAGATAGATAGATAGATAGATAGATAGATAGATAGATAGATAGATAGATAAGTAGCCTGGCATGGTGGCATGCACTGTAGTCCCATCTACTTGGGTGGCTGAGGTGGGAGGATCACCTGAGCCCAGGCCGTCAAGGAGGCCACAGTGAGCCATCATCCCACCAGAGCACTCTAGCCTGGGTGACAGGATGAGATCCTGTCTTAAAAAAAAGAAAAAGAAAGAAAAGAAATAGTGATGTAAGCATATTATTCAATAATATGGAGCTAACTATTTTTAGACAACTAAAAAAAAAAGAAAATATATTACTTCTGGTCGGGGGAAGGAAAAAAGAGAAGTTGCTTTTCCTACTGGGAACACTTTTCCCTCTGGGTTTTATTTTCTAATTTATATAAAAGTATTGTTTTTATTAAAAATTAAATAAATGCAATGTATGTCCACAGGGAAAATTTTTGAAAATAAAAATGCATATAAAGAGGAAAAATAAAATAATTTAAAATCAAACAGAAATAATTACTGTTGACATTTTGAGATATTTTATTTATAAAAAATGTGAGGAAATAGAAAGAGGAAGGCAAGAGTGTTGCTCATATGATATAATTACAGGTGTGCTAACGAGAGACTTTGATATCCAATGCTTCCTCCACTTCTAAGCAAATGCCTGAAAATTTCTTCCACAGTTGCAAACACATTTTCAGGAAAGAAAAAAAAAAAAAAAGGAAAGAAGTAATGTATAAACACAAATTTATACCAAGAAGAAAATAACTGATACTGATCCTCTCCTGAGGCCACAAGAATGGGATGAAATGATGATTCTCTGAATGAGGAAGAAAAGACAGAAAGATCTCACATGGAAAAGACCAAGACAAATATCTAATTTATGCATTTTCTCAAGGCTGAATTTAAAATGATACTTTGGGGATGCTAAAATTATAAAGTAGTCTTTCTGGATTGCTGTTTCAGGAGACTAAATCAACTTTGATGTGCCAGGAGATTAAATCTTTTCTGATTTCCATATATTTCTCCTTTTATCATTGCCTAGCTAAACTGTCCTCACTCTCTCAAAACCCACTTTTATCCTGTGGTTAATCTGTGAATCTAGGATGCTGGAGAACTGGATGAATTTCCACAATTATTCAGCACGTTGCCAATTTCACAGATTGTAAAACACACATTTGTACATATTTACACTGCTAAAATAAGATGGCATCTTACAATAGCTGCTGGCAGTTCTCCTGAAGAGGATTTGGGTTTGTTTATGCCAAACTTATGGGGCCCTATCAATGTGAGATCACTTGATATTAAATCATTTGCTTGAGATTGTTTAGGCCACACTGTTTGCATGAATTCAGTCAGCAAACCTGTAGGAGTGCCTGCTTAACATTCATACATTGAGGCAGTATGGTGTTTTTTCCTCCAGTACTACAACTTAAATAGTCATGTGTCCTTGCTGGGTTTATTTTTGTTGTTGTTGTCGTTGTTTTTAAACACAGTCTTCCTCTGTTGCCCAGACTGGACTGCAGTGGTGTGATCTCGACTCAGGGCAACCTCCGCCTCCCGGGCTCAAGCAATTCTCCTGTCTTGGCCTCCTGAGTAGCTAGGATTACAGGCATGCACCACCATGCCCGGCTGATTTTTGTATTTTTAGTAGAGATGGGGCTTTGCCATGTTGGCCAGGCTGGGCCTTGCTGTATTTAGTAGAGATGGGGTTTTGCCATGTTGGCCAGGCTGGACCTTGCTGTAGTTTTGGTGTGGCAGATTTATTTCTCATTTATCTTTGTACCACAAGATCAGTCATTGGTGCCTGAGCTCCATCTCAGTGTTTCCTGTTAGACTCTACTTCTTTAACATCTCTTCTTTTTTAATGGTACACAAAGAAATGGTTCATCCTACAGTAGATGACATTTTATTTCTCAGAAATGTGCTAATTGGAATACCAAGTTTAGATGAAATACATGAAAAGACACCAAAGTTTATATAATAATCTTTTCTTATTTTAAATGCCAATTCTCCAGAACTGTTGGGTGCCTGTCAGTCTTTTAAGAACAAACATAAATAACTCACTTTCAAGTCATCAGCCCCCTTCTCTGACAGTCTTTCTTCTCTGATGAGTATCCTGACCTATAGCAGGCCTTCATGCCAACTGTATACTATCCCAACTCCTGCCACAGCTGTTGGGAGCAGGGGCAGACACCTGACCCAGGCAGGACCAACCAGGTGCTTTCTCCACAGGGGACTGTGGAATTCCATTCACTTACTCATTCAATGTGTACTGATGGTTTCCCATTGTCTTAGTCTGTTTTGTGTTGCTATACAGAAATACCTGAGGTTGGCCAATTTATAAAGAAAAGAGATTTTGGCCAAGCCAGGCACGGTGGCTCATGCTTGTAATCCCAGCACTTTGGAAGGCCGAGGTGGGCAAATCACTTAAGGTCCAGAGTTCAAGATCAAGGTTTGGCCAACATGGCGAAACCTTGTCTCTACTGAAAACATAAAAATTAGCCAAGTGTGGTGACGCACACCTGTAATCCCAGCTACTTGGGAGATTAAAGCAGGAGAATCACTTGAACCTGGGAGGCAGGGGTTGCAGTGAGCCGAGATAGTGCCATTGCACTCTAGCCTGGGTGACAGAGCAATTCTCCCTCTCAAAAAAAAAAAAAGGTATATTTATCCCACAGTTGTGCAGGCTGTACAAAAAGCATGGCGCCAGCATCTGGTTGGCTTCTGGTGAGGGTTTTTGTGCTAAGTCGTAACACGATGGAGAAGGTCAAACAGGAAGCAGGCGTGTGTGAAGCAGGGCCCAAAACTAAGGGACATCGTGGCTTTATAACAACCTACTCTCAAGGGAACTAATCTGTTCCCCTGTGAATCAATCCAGTCTCCCAAGAACAACAACTCACTCACTACTGCAAGAACAGCACCAAGCCATTCACAAGGGATCTGCCTCCATCACCCAAACATCTTCCACCAGGCCCCACCTCCTGACACCACCACACTGGGGTTAAATTTAATGGGGACAAACAACCCATATCCAAACCATAGCAATCATTTCCCAGGCCCTGTTATAACCTGAAAGACACCATCCTGAACAGAGCAAGCCCTTGTATGCACATAGACCCCACAACCTAACCACAGTGAATAGAGAGGCCTAGAGACTGGGAGCTCTGAGCTGAGTCTCGTTTATGGTGAGATCCCACAGGAAAGATCCATATATTTCAAATAAGCTGCTGAAGATTCCAGAAATACTGTAAAACTTTTCTTTCCCACACCCTGGTTGTTCAATGGCTTCTTTAGGATTTCATAAAGCATTCTAATCTTCTTCCAATAAATTATTTTTTGGCCATGCTAGCACAAAAACAAATGAACCTAACTACAAAGGGAAAAAAGAGAATGTAGTAGTCTTCCTCTCCTTTTTGGTGTTATTCACCCTTTTTGCCATGAAACTTTCCAGAAAGAATAGAGTCCAACAATGCAGAATGAAGACCAGAGCAAAGGTGACGGAAGTGGTATAAACAAATAAGTTAATTATTTTTTTCTCCTGGTGCCAACCTAGTGTGAAGCTAATCAGGGCTGTTCTCACGTTGTTGTTGTTTGTTGTTGTTGTTGTTGTTAATGTAAAAATAATTATATGAAACAGAAAAAGTATTGAACTGTGTCTGAAGTTCTGTTTTGATCCTAATTATGCTCTAACCAGTAGGGAGGCCTTGGGCTTTCTTTTCTCAGCTACAGATCATCATTTATTTTAATTCCCTTACTTTATAAAGCGAGGCTTATGATCCTTCTAGTTCTAAAATTTAATGATCACCTAATAAGATAATATTTACTAGTAATCTTTTATGATTTTAGAATTCTCTACATGTCAAAATATTTGGTTTCACCCTTGAGTAAATTTACGAATGCTATCAATTCTATTATGAAAAACAAGGATGTGAAGGAAAATGTGTATTATCAGAATCATTCATTGGGGCTCTACAAGGGAAACAACCTAGCTTACAGAGTTTAAAACTGATATAAAAAGAGCCGCTTCTCTTCACCTAGCTACTTCTGGAGCACCTCTCAGTCTATATATCTTGACGTCCAGAATACCTTCACTGATCTCACACTCACCTAAACCTGCTTAGATGCTCCTCTTAAGAGCTGCCTCGGTAACTAACACTTTACCCCTCACATTTATCACTTACCTCACTGAATTAACAATCTTCTGTTTAATTAAGGAGTCCACTCTAGATTGTCAGCTTCTTAATGAAATTGGACATATATATGTGTAAAAACAATTATTTCAGAAACTGAATGAAAGCTTCACTAACAGAAACTTCCATTAAGGTTATATTCAAATTATTAAATCATTCAAGTCACTCCCAAAATACAGAAAGTTGAGTTATCTACAGTACATAACTAGATCAATGCCCAAGAAATTAAGGAAAAAGAGAACTTTAAAAAGAACCACAGATGAGGATTCTAGGAAGATGGCAGAGTTGGAACTACCAGAAATCTAGCTCCTCACCTAGATGACAATTGCACTGGAAGAATCTGTCTGATGTAACTATATATATGTTAGAACTCTGGAGTCTATGGAAGGCTTCCATCTTCCAGGGGACAGCTTAGACGGTATGTGGTGAATTTTGGTGAATTTCAGCTCTTAATACAGTAGCGGCTACCCATCCCCCACTCTAAGCCCAGTGGCAGGCAATTGTGCACCTGTTCCTGGAGCAGCTTTATATAATACAACTTTCACACAATTTTGAAAGCCAGGGTGGACGAACAGGACCCTGTCCTGCAATTATTAGGTATTTGTGCTCTGATCTCCAGATTGCTGCTTCTGATCACAGAAGTACACAAAAAGAGATTATGGCCATTGTTTTTTCATCTCTCTCACTGTTACAAGCTCTCCCTGTCTGACTGAAATAACTTCCAGGGACTTTAAATGGCCAGCACCTTTTCCCCCTTCATTTTTCTCTTTTTCCCTTTTTGGGACCAGACACTGAAGACACAACCTTAAAAGGCAACTGCATATACAAGGGAAATTAGAAAGCCACCATGCATGCTCGAGGGTAGGCTCAGGCTCAGAAAAGACCTGAGAAGACCTTAAATGTACACTTCAAGCTGATCCTTGGTGCAGAGACCACCTATAAGAATGAAATTAAAAAAAAAAGGGGGGAAGGCAAAACCTAGGGATGGGAGAGAATCTGACTTCCAGAGTTACCATATTATTAGCTTCAAATGTTCAGTGTTCAACAGCAATAAAAAAGTCACAGTGCATATGAAGTATAGCCCACTTAAAGATAAATAAAAAGTTAAGTATTGCACATTTAAAGATAAATAAAATAAACCAACAGAAACTGTCCCTGAAAGTGATATGATAGTAGATCTATCAGACAAAATCTTTAAAGCAACTGTTTTAAAGATACTCAAAGAACTAAAAGAAGACTTAGAAAAAGTCAGGAATATAACATATGAACAAAATTAAAATATTAATAAAGAGATAGAATACCTGAAAATAAACCAAAAAGAAATGCTGGAGCTAAAAAGTGCGATAACTAAAATAATTAAGTCACTAAAAGTATTCAAAGACAGATCTGAGTGGGAAGAAGAAAGAATCAGTGAACTTTGAGATAGAACAACCAAATTTATAAAAGTTGAAAAACAGAAAGAAAAATTGAAGAAAAGGGAATGGAGTCTAAGAGACTTGTGAGATACCATCACACAAACCAACATGCATTGTGGGAATCCTAGAAGATAAAGAGAAGGAGGAGAGAGAATATTTGAAGAATTAATAACTGAAGACTTTATAAATTTGTTGAAAGACATGACTGTAAACATTCAAGAAGCTTAATGAACTCCAAATAAAATGAACCAAAAGAGATACACACCAAGACACATTATAATCAAACTGTTGAAAGGCAAAGACAAAGAGAGAATTTTAAAAACAGCAAGAGATAAATGATGTGTCACATATGAGATCCTCAGTAAGATCATCAGCAGATCTCTCATTGGAAACGCTGGAGGCCAGAAGTATTCAAAGTGCTAAAGGAAAAAATAAGTCAGCCAGGAATTATATATCTGGCAAAAATGTCCTTCAAAAGTAAGGGAGAAATTAAGATATTATCAGATAAACAAAAACAGTCGGAGTTTGTTACCACTAGACTGACCCTACAAGAAATGCTAAAGGGAATCCTGCAGGTTGAAATGAAAGAACCACAGACGGTAACTTGAAGTCGTATGGTGAAATAAAGATCTTAATAAACGTAAATAGAGGAGCAATTATAAAAGATAGTATTATTGTAATGATGGTATGTAATTCTACTTTTTGTTTCTACATGTTTTAAGAGACACATTTTTTAAAAAAAAATTCCTAATCTAAAAGCTAATATTATTTTAACTTTTGTTTGTAACTCCACATTTTGTTTTCTACATGATTTAAGAAAGTAATGCATTAAAAATTATTTCTGTGTTTGGACATACAATGTATAAAGATGTAATTTTGTGACATCAACAACTGAAAATGGTGGCGGTGTTAAAGGAGCAGAGGGTGTTAAAGGGGCAGAGTTTGTTTATGTTATTAAAATTAAACTGGTATAAATTCAAATGAGAATGTTCTAACTTTATAATGTTAAATGTAATTCCAACAGTATTCAAAAAAAGATAAAATAATATACACAAAAGAAAATGAGAGAAGAATTGAAACATTTTATTACAACAAATCAATTAAACACAAAAGAAGAAAATAATGCAGGAAATTTGTGCATCAAAAAACACTCTCAACAGAATAAAAAGGCAACCCAAAGAATGGGAGAAAATATTTGCAAATTATATATATGATAAGGAATTAATATAGAAAATATATAGAGACCTCCTAAAATTCGACAACAAAAAAAAATTGAGTTAAAAATGGGCAAAGAACTTAAACAGAAGTTTCTACAAAGAATATATACTAATGATCGATAAGTACGTTAAAACATGCTCAGCATCACTAATCATTAGAGAAACGCAAATCAAAACTACAACAAAATACTGCCTCACATCCCCTAAGATGGCTTCTACTTTTAAAAGCTGAGAATAAGTGTTGGCGAATATATGAAGAAATTGAAACCTCTATGCACTCTTCGAGGGAAAATTGTATAGCAGCTATGGAAAACAGTATGGTGGTTCTCCAAGAAATAAAAGCAGAATTATCATATGATCCAGCAATTCCACTTCTGGGAGTGTACGCAAAAGAATTGAAAGCAGGATTTCAAAGACACAGTTGTACACTCACATTCATAGCAGCATTATTCCCAGGAGCTAAAATGTGGAGGCACCCAAGTGTCCACTGACAGATGAACAGATAAACAAAAGGTGGTGTATGTTAGCCATAACAAAGGAAGAAACTTCTGGATAAAACCTGAGGACATTATGGTCAGTGAAATAAGCCAGTTACAAAAAGACAAACACTGCATGACTCCACTTACATGAGGTACTTAGAGATGGAAAGTAGAATGATAGTTTCCAGGGCCTTTGGGGGAAGGGTCAATAGGGAATTATTGTTTAATGGGCAGAGAGCTTCAGTTTTGCAAGAAGGAAAGTGTTCTGGAGATTGATGGTGGTGATGGTTGTTCAACCATACGAATGTACTTAATACCACTGAACTGTACACTTAAAAATGATCACGACAGTAAATTTTATGTTATGTGTATTTTTCCCCAAAAAAAGAGAAAACATTTGCAATGAAAAAAGATCGTAAGTTAAAATTCAATTTGTAAAATACTATGAATTGAATTACCAGTTGTATTTTCAGTATAATTTAAACATATAAACATATGTTTAGGTGTGGAACGATAAAGAACAAAATAGTATTCATGATCATATCCAGGTTTTCCTTATATGTATTTTTATAATGGACATGAATTTATTTTGTAATAATAACACCATAAAATATTTTTCAAAAGCACATAAAAAATAATCACCACAAAGTTTCTTCAGGCAAAAAGTTTCTTTAATAAGGAAGAGAAAGTTAGAAACAGGATATCTCATCTGAAAAACGAAGTGTGACTGTTAGGAAGAAACAATAACACAAGTTACCATGGAATAAAAGTGTCTCTTTAAAATTTTTGTTTGTATTAAAAAGGAATCAGCTATTTATCATTGCAGAGTTAATAATTTCGTGAAGAAATTATAGCTATTCCAGTTTTACTTTTATTAGGCTGAAAGAAATCATTTTTAATAACACATCACAGTTGTAGAACTCCTTTTCTTCAACTTCATGTCTTCTCGAATGTTCTTGACAATAATTAAACTATATTTAACCACACATGGCAACGCACATTATGTGACTATAGATGAACAAACTAAGCCATTGCTAGGGCTTGAATGTTTGTTCCTTCCCAAACTCATGTTGAAACTTAAGTGTCATTCAAACAGTATTAAGAGGTGGAACCTTTAAGAAGTGACACAGCTGTAGCGGCTCTGCCCTCCTGAGTGGATTAATGCCATTATTGCAGGAGTGAGTTTGTTATCATGGGAATTGGTTCCTTATAAAAAGACAAGTTTAGCCCCCTTTCTCTCTCTCTCTCTCTCTCCCTCTCTCTCCTCTCTCTCTCTCTCCCTCTTGCTTTCCACCATAGAATGATACAGCAAGAAAGCCCTCACCAGATGCCAGCCGCTTGATTTTGAACTTCCCATCCTCCAGACTCTGCAGATGTAAATTTTTGTTCTTTATACATTACCCAGTCTGTGGTATTTTGTTATAGCAGCACAAAACAGACTAAGACAGCCACTGAAAAGGCCAACTAATTTTCTCCTGGTGTTTACATAGGATGGCATAGGCTACTAGATGCCTACTCAAACATTCATTCTCCGCTTTTTTTTTGTTTTTTGGTTTTTGGTTTTTTTTAGCTAAGAACATTTCCATTGTAAATCAAAAACCATTTCTCAAACTTTCTTAACAACAAGTATACAGAAATGTGATGTGGGATATCTAGGGAAGCTTAAAGGGACTCTGTTGGTCTTATGCTTTTCTGCTTTTCTTACATTTTGCAGCCTGAAAAGCTAGCTGGAGAGGAGCTCAAACAAGATTGCATTTTATTTCTCTTTTATCTAACAGTCTAACAGTGCACAGACCTGGGCAGGTGCGGGAGCTTTCCTCAGTATGAGGCTCCCAAGTTTGCTCTGCTCGTCTCTGATTTCCAGCCAGCAGTCAGAAATATAGAGAGAAATGAAATTCTATGTTTTAAGCCACTGCATATCTATATCCCCTTGTCAAGAAGCTTAGCTCATTCTCTACTGATATTAGTCCTCAAAGGACTGCATGGAGCAGGGCCACTGCTGGTATGAAACTCCAGCACAGAGCTCTTCTGTAAAAAATGAAATGAACTATCTTTTCTTTAAATCATTATGTTCTGGGGTCTGTAGCCTATTCTAAAAAATGCATATAGCAAATAGATCGGGCACACCTATCTTGCACCAGCAGGAAGAAGGCTATGAAATCTAAACAGCCTTCTACAGGAACGTATTTCTAACACTGGCAAAAAGTAGAGAATAATGAGTAAAGGACAATAGACAAAGAATTGCTCACAGAAAATGGAACAAGTTCTAACCAAGAATGTATTCCATTGCCAGGGCAAGAGTCTGTTTTTCTCCCCGTTAGAATTTCACCATTGTTACAAACCATTGACTCCTGCACATTTCCCATTTCCCAATTTTCCATTTGTGAAAGAGATTTTATTGCAGACACACCATTCTACAACATCATTAAGTATTGGATGCAGGCGTGCGAGGCAAAAGCCACCCTGTCACTTGACAGAGAGGACAGCACATCACCCAGAGATCCTGGACTTGGGGACGGATGTGGCCCCCAGACAGGACTTTGGGTTGTTGGTATGTGGTGATTATACTCCATTACTGAGACAAAAGGTGAACCTGGCTACATGGAGGGCCAAAGGAGTGGGCTGTGATGGATCACTATTTTCTCCAGTATCCATTCTCCCCTTCCTTTCAAAAATAGAATCACCAAGTTTTAGCTAAATACATGGCCAAGAGCTGCAGACCAGAATTCCCCAGCCTCACTAGTCTGTTCCTCCAACCAAGTCCAGGCCAACAGAATGTAAGCAGACGTGAGGTGTGCAACTCTTGTGTTGCCTCTGTAAAAATGAAGCATTGGCTGGGTGCAGTGGCTCATGTCTATAATCCCAGCACTTTGGGAGGCCGAGGCAGGTGGATCACCTGAGGTCAGGAGTTTGAGACCAGACTAACCAACATGGCAAAACCCCATCTCTACTAAAAATACAAAAATTAGCCAGGCGTGGGGGCAGGCTCCTGTAATCCCAGCTACTTGGGAGGCTGAGGCAGGAGAATGGCTTGAACCCAGGAGGCGGCGGTTGCAGTGAGCCAAGATGACGCTATTGCACTACAGCCCACCAGCCTAGGCAACAAGAATGAAACTCCGTCTCAAAAAAAAAAAAAAAAAAAGCATCGTCCCCAGAACATTCTCATTCCTCCTTCCCAGCCCCTGGAAAATGACAGCTACTGGATATGGGGATAAAAAGAAGCTGAAGACATAGGCTGAGCACCAACTAGGAAAGCCTTACTTAAGTTGAAATTTTAATTTACAGCCAATAGTTCAGGTACACAGTCTGGTACCAAACTGTAAAGGAATGAGAAACAATAAGGATAATGTACTAACTCTGTAATCTGTCTCTGTCCTTTCCATTTTAAAATTCTGAGATAATTTTTTCCTCTTTTTGTTATGAACATAGCCTTTCTTTTGTAAAATGATGATAATAACAGGCCATAGATTATTTTTGATGTTCTTGCTTTACAAAATAAGCGTCAGCACCCCAGTTTTTAAAAAATGATATTAATCCATGAAATCCAAAAATCTAGAAACCATCACAATAGGATACAGTGACAAGGAAGGCTTTAGGTACAGAACTTGCAAGATCAAATGTATTCTCTAGGAAGTCAACTAAAACGTCAGTCTAGTGAGTTATGAATTCTCCTATCCATAATCCTCAGAAAATGGTAGGAGAGCAGTGCTAGCAGACAAGACTATAAAAACTATTTACTAAGATAGCAGAGTACCATTAAAGAGAAATTCCTCCTTTTGTGTGATTTTCTTCACTATTATTTACAAGTCTGTTTACAACATATTTTTAGAAGATGTAATTAATATTCAGATATTTCATCAACAATGAAGTCCTTACAGATAAATCCAGAGAATTACAATTTGTTCTGAGAACCACACAAGGAATGTGATTTCACTATTATTCTTAGTCATTCAACAAGCATTCATTAAGCCAGAAACTTGGGGGAATGAAGAAGGATACAAAGATGAAAAAAACACAGACCCTGCCTTCAAGAATCTCAAAGTCTGATGAATAACATGGCTACATAAAGAATAACTATAACACATTTTGGCTGGGTGCAATGGCTCACACCTGTAATTGCCGCACTTTGGGAGCCAAGTGCCGCATTTTGGGAGCCATTTGTGGTCAGGAGTTCGAGACCAGCCTGGCCAATGTGGCAAAACCCCAACTCTACTAAAAATACAAAAATTAGCCAGGCGTGATGGGGCACACCTGTAATCGCAGATACTTGGGAGGCTGAGGCAGGAGAATTGCTTGAACCCTGGAGGCAGAAGTTGCAGTGAGCTGAGATTGCACCACCACTGCACTCCAGCCTGGGTGACAGAAAAAGACTCCATCTCTAAATAAATAAATAAATAAATAAATAAATAAATAAATAAACCATTATACATTTTCAGAGTTATAACAGATGATATACAATGTGAGAGGGAGAAAGTCCTAACATTGGGATTCTCTAAGTTGTTTTAATCAGTTTCTAAGCTACATTCTATCAATTCTAGCATGCTGCACACAGGTCCAAAACTCCAGTTTGATCATAAAGTGTTTGGGATGAGAAGAATCTTTCTAACAGGCTTGAGGACCTCCCCACCACCACCACAGCCTGGAAAAACTTTATTTTCTTGTGAGAGAGCCTAAGACTCTTCTTGCCTAATCTTTCTTCCTTCAGATTCTAGACCTGCATCAGAGTCTGAAAGCTCTCCCTACCTAGTCCCCTCCTTACCCCTTTATCCTCCACAGGTGTTTCCCCAAAAACCTCTTGTACGTCGAATTCCCTCTTGGTATCAGCTTTTGGAGAACTTGAATTAATACAAGGAGTGTCCAGTTATCTAACATTGCATAAAAAGAACCCTAAACCGTAGCTCAAAACAGCAATCATTTTATTATATCTCATGACTTTGTAGGCCAGGAATTCAGGCAAGGCTGCCTTGGGTGATCCTTTTGTTCTATCGGCCGATGGGCTGGTTGGGAGGGACTGGGATGGCTTCAGTCACACGTCTGCTGCGTTACTGTAGATAACTGGAAATCTGGGCTCAGCTGGGACTGTCAACCATATTGCCTGCTCATGGCATCTCCTCCACCATGGAGGCTGTATGACTTTTAAGATCTAGCCATACAAGTCAATAGCCTTACTTCTGCCATACTCCACTGATAAAAGTAATCACAAACACAACCAGAGTTAAAACGAGGCAATACACACCTCCTTGAAACCGGGAATGCCAAAGAATTTGCTGTTATGTTTCTAAATCGCCACATGAGGGCACCCTTTCTCTTATGAAACCACTAAGTTCCATCAACTTCAGGAGACTCATTCAAACCAGAAGAGATGTGTTAATTCTAACCAAAAGTACACTTGCTACAACAAAAAAGTGCTGCATGGATCAGCAAAGATAAGTTCTAGTTTATACCTTCTTTTATCATTACAGCTCACCTGTCAATGCCGCAATCAACAAAAAAGGAATTCAGATCTAGTGCTTTACACTCCAAATGACGTGAATCTAAAGACCATGACCCTGGTGACAGCAGTAGTTTCTTTGATGGTAAAATCTGTATTTCCTACAAGTATAGAAGGCTGTCATGCAACGTGAACCCTGGCCACTGACTCACTGATCATTCTTGGTGTGTGGAATTGTTACTCCTTTGGTTACTAGCAAGCATGCAGAGGAGAGTAAATTGCACCTGAACCTAACCTCCGACTAAGGGGCTGCTGTGACCTACTGTTGCCTTTTGGAACTTTAATTGGGGAGGTAAAAAACATGGAGTTATGATTACCAAAGGATAATGAGTTAAACTTCAAAGGAATAACACAGTCTTATATCCCTGTCATCTTTTGCTGAGGCATCTTCATAAAGATTAAGCACGTTTGGACCATGCAGCAGTGACTTTCCTTGGTTACAAAGCAAGACTGGATTCGCCATCCTAGTCATTGATAATGGTGAATGTCGAGTTTGTTTTGTGAGCATGTGTATGTGCTAAACATTCACTTGAAAGATACCTTGAGAACTACGTTGGCATAATACGAATGCATTCGACAGGTTTTTTTTGTCTTGCCTCTCAAATTCGCAACTTTACCTAGCCCTGAATAAAACCAAGCAACTACAGTATATAGAAAAATTTAGGAACCCTAAATAATGGATTGAAATTCTATTCAAACTTAACATCTAATCGTAATTTTTTAGTTATCAGTAACTAGACCATGTCATTCAGGGATCAATCTACCTCAAAGTAAATAGATTAAAATCTCTTAATCTAAGAAATCATTCAGTTATAAAAAAAAAAATGCGATTAACCTAGCACTTTTTTTCAAGGTTTTCCTCGTCTACCATAATTTTGATATGAAAGTGGAGTTCTTGGCAGAAAAAGCAGAGTCTATGTCTGAATCATTCAGAGTTAGAAACAATGGTTAGCACAGTTTAGCATATAAAAGTTGTCCAACAAATACTTGTTGAAGCCAGGCACTGTGGCTCATGCCTGTAATTCCAGCACTTTGGTCAAGGTGGGTGGATCAGTTAAGACCAGGAGTTCAAGATCAGCCTGGCCAACATAGCGAAACCCCGTGTCTACTAAAAATACAAAAAGATTAGCCAGGCGTGGTGATGCCCACCTGTGGTCCCATGTACTTGGGAGGCTGAGGCAGGATAATTGCTTGAACCTGAAAGGTGGAGGTTGCAGTGAGCCAGGATCATGACAGTGCACTCCAGCCTGGGTGACAGAGTGAGACTCTGCCTCAAAAAATAAATAAGTGAAATAAAATAAAATATTTGTTGAATGATTGGTTGAATGAATGAATGGATGAGTGGTATTTATTTGTGTTAACTTACTCAATTAGGATTTTCATTTACGCATCTTCCAGAAGGTAGTGGTATAAATTAAAAATAATAGGTAAGATAGAGGCTAATTTAAATTTGAAATAGCTATATGGTTTCTATTCGGCTTGTTAACGATTAATACTTAGATGTTAATTATAATTTACTTAGGACAGATTTCCTTTGAACTTCACTTCTTACGTGTCCATATCAGACAATTAGGTCTTTTTAGCTAAACCCTGATATTCTGGTTCTCTTAATAACCATTACATCACCAACAATGATTAAAAGGTATTACCTTAATTACTTTCAGGCAAGGAATTTATCTACTTTGTTCAGCAGCAAGAAGGTCACGTGACACAGAGTAAGCACCCATTAAATATCTGTTGAATGAGGCAATTAATTATTAAACTCCATTTCTCAGTGTGAGTACATGACGAAGAATGTGCAGTCATCCCCAATCCACCCTTCATACCCACATTCTGATCATTACAGCAACCCTGAAAAGTAGGTATTATTTTATTCATTTCATAAATTAAGAAATTCCCACAGTTGGGATGTAATAGCACTTGGATTTGAAGCTATATTTGTATGTTCCCAAAGTCTTTTTAATTGCCTCTCCAGGTGCGGTGGCTCACGACTATAATCCCAACACTTTGGGAAGCCAAGGCGGGTGGATCACCTGAGGTCAGGAGTTTGAGACCAGCCTGACCAATATGGTGAAACCCCATCTTTACTAAAAAAGAAAAAAATACAAAAATAAATTAGCCTAAAAAATTAGGTGGTGGCAGGTGCCTGTAATCCCAGCTACTCAGGAGGCTGAGGCAGGAGAATCACTTGAACCCAGGAGGCAGAGGTTATGGTGAGCCAAGCCTGTGCCACTGCACTCCACCCTGGGCAACAGAGCCAGACTCCGTCCCAAAAAAATATAAAATAATAACAATAATAATTGCCTCTCCAATAAGATAATCTTAAGGACATATACATATAGAAAACAAAAACAAACAACAATTATTGGATATCTGACTTTGTATCTGGACTTACTCATTTGCCTCATGACTGTCCCTGTTAGCCATGTTTAGGGACAATCTATTTTCATATAGAATCATCCATCAGGGCCCCGTACTGCCTTTGGCTCCAAATTCTGCCTCTTGGGGTTTTCCTATTAATTGTTGTCAACACAAAGACCACCAGACCACCATTCCCTTATTCAGCCTGGGTTTCCTGTCTTTTCACAAACCAATCATTCAGCCACCAATAAATAACCAGTCCTCGGTTCTTTTTTTTTTTTTTTTTGAAGTAGAGACGAAAGCACACTTGGCTAGTCCTTGGTTCTTTGAAGAAAGACTATGCTTACCTGAAATAACAACATAGAATTGAGCTCTAGGCAAATTTATCCTTATAACCCAATCACTTTCTCTGATGTGTCCTCAGAGAATGCAAAACATTTGAATACTGGCCTGATGATCATAATTCTTCTCCCTACTCCAAAATCCTAAAGATATTCAATGTTTTATTTTTAGTTGTTGAGACAGGGTCTTGTTCTCTCACCCAGTCTGGAGTGCAGTGCAGGCTCACTGTTGCCTCAACTTCCCAGGCTCAAGTTATCTTCCCACCTCAGCCTCCTGAGTAGCTGGGACCACAGCCACATGCCACCACACCCAACGAATTTTTGTATTTTCTGTAGAGACAGGGTCTTATTATGTTGCCCAGGCTGGTCTTGAACTCCTGGGTTCAAGCAATCCTCTCACCTAGCCTCCCAAAGTGCTAGGCCATGCCTGACCTACATATTTTTTTCCAGCAGTTACAATCTTTCATATTTAAGTCCTTACTTATTTTTATATTTCTCCCTTAGGTAGGGATCTAATTTTTATTTTTCCGTAAAAACTAATTTTTTCTCCAAAATAGACCAAATTCTCATGTGCCTGTTTCTGGGTTCTTTCTGTTCCCTGGTCTATTCGTATATTCCCGTACCAGTACCACATTGGCTTACCTACTATGGCTGAGTAATATGTTTGAATATCTGATGGAAAGGGGCTGTCCCCTCTTTTCTTTTCTTTCTTTTTTTTTTTTTTTTTTTTTTTTTTTGATTGTCTTAGGCAGGGGTCAGAGAATTATAGTTCATGGGCCCAACCCTATTCACTAACTATTTTAATAAGTTTTATTAAAACACAACTACTCTCATTTGCTTCTTTTGAACACTGCAACAGCCAAATTGGGTAGTTGCATCCAGCCACCAAAGATTAAAATGTTTAATATCTGGTCTTTTATAGAAAAAGTTGACCAATCCCTGGTCTTAATTTACTCATGGACATGTATACTTTTACATGAATTTCAGAATCATTTTGTAAACATTCCCAGTTCCAAGTTACTGATTGTAAGGAACAGCAACTGATTCTAAATTAATACAGAAATGAATTTTATTGGGAAAGATACCAGAGAGCTCACAAAATCAGAAAGAAGTTTAGAGAAACAGGCCCAGAAAATGGGCAGGAACCATGGGAGGCCTGGCAACAGAGAAGACCACACTGCACCAGGATGCTGCCACAGAGAATGTTCTTCCAAACCACCCCCGCATCACCCTACCACTCACACAAGCTTCAAAGTTCCGGAAAGGAGAATGTTTTGTCCAAGTTAGGATCACATACTCATATCCTAGTCTCCAGAGAGAAAGAAGGTTCTGATTCTTCTCCCGCTTCCACAGAGAGAGGCAGGGCTCTGCCCTCTATCAAGACTTACTCAATGAAGGGTTCGTTCAAAATATGAGAAGGCAGATTCTCCCTAAAGGTGGCTATAATTTTGCTTGGAATTGCCCTAAATTGAGGGAAAATGGTTATCCTTAAATACTGCTGCCTCATTCATGAAGATGATTCTTCTGATTATTAATTCAGGTTTCTTTTTGCCCTTTGGTAGAGTTTCAAAATGTTCTTCTGTGGTGGTCTTGTGAGTTTTTGTCTATTAAGTCCTTGATATTTTACAGGGATTTGTGGTTGTTTTGAACAGTATCTTCTTTTCTATTATCTCAGTAATTTTATTTTTTCTAGTACTGAAAAATGTTACTGACTTTTGTATATGGATCTTGCAATCAAACAAGTTTCTTATTACTTCTAAGAGTTTTGTTGATTTACTTTAATTTTCTGTGTAAATGGCCATAGCAGTCATAACACTCACAAATGACAATTTTATTTTCCTCCAATCCAATCATTATATTTCTTTGTGTTCTATTCTATGTTATTACATTGGCCTGAGCCTCCAGTGTGAGGCAGAACATTATGATAGCCAGTATTCTTGAATTATCCCTAATTTTAAAGCAAACATTTTTCAAGATTTTCCAGGTAAACAGTAAATATCTCTTTATTACATTAAGAAAATCTCTTTCTGTTCCTAGTTTTCTGCTAATTTAAACTGTAAATAAATATAGAACTTTATGGAATGCTTTTTATGCTCTTTTGAAATGTTCTAAGTATTTCTTTCTTTAGTTTCCTAGTATGGGAAATCACATTAATAAATTTTTCAAATGTAGAATTATCTCCTTGCAGACCTAAGAATTAACTATAACTGGTCATGGTATGCTATATTTTTAAATCATCGTATATTATTTTAGTAATTACCAAATTCAGTTACCTAATGCATATTAGTATTCTTGCATTTATGTTCAGAAGTGAGACTGATCTGTAATCTACTTTACTGCAGTGCTCTTATCAAGTTTTGATACTAGGGTTATATTGGCTTCATAAAAGGAATTAGAAGTCTTTTTTTTTCTTTTTTTTTTTTTTTTGGCAGAGTCTCGCTCTGTTGCCCAGGCTGGAGTGCAGCGGCACGATCTCAGCTCATTGAAACCTCTACCTTCTGGGTTCAAGCAATCCTCCTGCCTCAGCCTTCTGAGTAGCTGAGACTACTGGCATGCACCACAACGCCCGGCTAATTTTTGTGTTTTTAATAGAGACAGGATTTTGCCATGTCGGCCAGGCTGGGGAATTTTTAAAAGTTGAAGTGAATTTTTAAAAGTACGAAGATTACAATTTGTTCTTTAAAAAGTTAATAAGAATAAAGAAATAGCCGAGTTGACTGACCACACAGGAAAACTCCAGTTTATACTTATAGTCCTGAGATAACTATTAATAGCAGCCCCTTTCATTCTCAAAATATCACTATTGAGCAATAAATTATCCACTAGAGTAAACCTACAATAACTGACATGGATTTGATGTCACATACTAGCTGTATTACTGTGATAAATTCCCCTGGCCTCTCTTAGCTTCAGGTTTCCCATCAGCAGAATGGAAACTGTGACATTTACCTTCCTGGGTAGTTTGAAGAACAAATGAAATAAAGCAAGTAAACTGACCAATTATTTTTTAAAGTTAGTTAATTTCAGCCATGAGCATCCACAACCCCCAACAGAATTCCAAAGCGTTCTTGACTAGAAGCAGGACAGTTCATATGAGGTCAGACCACCAATGCCCAGCCCCCACCCCCGCCACCTGCAGCCCTATCTACTAGGTAACTGTGGATATTCAGGTTTGATCTGAGTGCAGGCTCATTGCAGTGCTCCATTCTGAAACTCAGGGAAGCCCAAGTTTAAAGACATCACCTTCAACCACTCCTCGGACCCATCATACGTCCTGCCAATTGTCCCATTCATCGAGTCCTTCTGAGGCCTGGGTGTTTCCTTCCACTTGCTGATCTTCCTCTCCACAAATATGTGGCAGGGTGCAGATGCTCACGATTTCAATACAAAATCTTAACTGTTTTTGTTTTTCTTCCCTTTTTTTGATGGACTAGAAAGTGAAATGCAAATATTTTCCCTCACTTTCAATTAGTAATCTCTTCCTTTCCTGGAGTAAAGAGGAACATGTTTTTCAAGTTATGAATTTGATGAACTATAAAAGCATATGGTGAAAGAACAAGAGGGAGAAATATCCACCCAAACTAGAGATTACTTTAGACGTCCTGAAGAGAAGAGATCTGTAGGTCTAGAAGCAAGAAGGACCCATTTTCTGCTTAGGTCATTACTATGGGAAGCAAGACTCCAGGCAGGAGGTACTCAGTTCATCTAGGGAAACAAAGCCCCAGGCAATGGTTGCAGAGCTTTGCCAAATAGCCCAGTGTCCTAAATATGTTACGGAAACTGCCAGATGCTGCCAGACCTGCCAGTACTGTGCAGACACAGACAATGGGCATGTCAGCATTGACTGATGTGGGAGATGACCAATGACTAAGGAAGGCCTCCGGAGCCTTGGCAGAGTAAGGGAGTGTGACTGAGGTGGACTCAAACCTACTGGAGTGATTTACGTTCACCTTCCTACCAGCCTAATGCATGGCAGCTTGGAGTCAAAATTAGGTGGATTCATAGGTCATAAACATTAGGCTTCTCTCACACTTGAGCTTTGAGACTTAGAGTCAAATATAATAATACAGGAGATTCCTAATTCAGGGTGTAGATCTAGTAGTTGAGAGACTACCCCCTGGAGGAAAGATTTCTCTGCTGACCATTCATAGGTCACCCTTCCGGATTTATTTTGGCCACACTCCAACCATGCTTCAGCCTCTCACACCACACTGCTCACCAGCCTCAGCCTTGATTGTCGGCCACAGAAGCTGGGCCAAGTTTTCAGGGTTGGGCTTCAGTATCTCCTCTCTTGCTCTGTCTTGATCTGGTTCATCTCAAGAACAGACACTTGTAGGATGCAAGGAATTTCTCCTCTTCAGTTTCACCTTTCAAATGCTCTGGGATGGCTATGTGTACCCTGTGACTCTCAAATCTGTATCTTCAGCCCTGCCCTCACTACAGAATAGCAACTCGTATGTATGAGAACCTACTGGACATCCCCTTGAGTCTCCTACATAAAAATCAAGAACCAGATACTAAAAACAGAACCTATTAGCTCATGCTACCCTGCCCTTTGATGTCACCATCTCAGTCATTAGAACCACGACCCAGTCGCTTTAATAAAAAACCCAGAGTCACTAATTCCTTTAACATGTTCTTAATTTACTATCTTCTCCAGTCCCATTGCTGCTGAGTTAGTTCAGGGCCTCATCATCTCCTGTTTGAATTATTACAATAGCCTCCAGTTTTTCCAGTTTCTATATATGCTCCACAAAGCCAAACTGATAATTCTAAAACACAAAGTGACGGTCAGTCCCCTTTTCACACTCTTCAGAGATGTGCTACTACTCTTGTTGCATGTCATACCAATTATGACCCCTGGCCAAATCCAACCTGCAGCCTAATATTGTATGGCCTTCAAGCTAAGAATGGATTTTGTATTTTTAATGCCTGCAACCAAAACAAAACAGGAACATCCAGTGGTGGCCATATCTGGCCTTCAAAGCCTGAATTATTTACTAGCTAGTCTTTCACAGAAAAAGTTTGCTACCCCACTAAAATTTAGATAGCCCCACTCTGGCCCTCCTCTAACCACACTTCCCTCCTCACTCGGGATCAGGAGTCTCTATGGGTCCAAAGGGCTGTTCTTCCCAGAGCCTGTGTCCTCCCCACTTATAGACAACACTCCTGGAACACCCAGCCCAAAAGATCTGAGTTGGCTTCCAGATCCATGAAGCCACCAGGCTGCCAAGGCTCATTCTTAAACCTTAGAGGAGACCAAAAGGCAGATGTTTTCATGAGGATAGGACATAGGTTAGATACGCAGCCTGGCCTATTCACAGATGTGTGTGAGGATCTTTAAGTTGTAGGAGAGGAAATAGGAAGAAGCCTGTACTTCTGCTCTTGCCCTGAACTCCACAAGTGTTAGGACAAGCCTGCTTAGGATGCAATACTTAAAAATTCCCTTGCCTGGTAACTAAGCTCTTCATGATACAGTACTTGTGGACACTGCACTCAAGACAAGTGTGAACTGGGCTGACTCATCACACACCATGCTGTTTTATCAGCTCCCATGTACTGGCCTTCCTTTCATTGCCCATTCTCCTAGTGGAATCTTCTCATCTTCAAGACTCAACTCAAGAGTCAATTCCTCCATGAAGCCTTTCCTACTGTCTTGTAACTGAAACGCAGGTTCAGTTGCTCACTGCTTGCAGAGTCCAATGAACAAGAGCAAGGTCTGGTATTTAAAAAGTACCTTTTATTCCAAAGCTAGTTTAGGAGAAGAAATATAGCCTTCCTGTCTTAATGGTATTTCTTTGCTTTTGGAGCAAAAAGTGGGCACTTTAAAAGCCAGGAGAGGAAGTAAGCAGGCAGGGAGGGTCCATGTGATAGCTTGGTACATTATCTACCAGGCAGTTGAGTTGGCATCTTTATAGGCAGAAATAGGTTGTAAAGGTGGCTGAAAATTCTCCAGGTGGGAGAGCTGGCAGGACTTTGGGTTGTAATTCAACTGTTGTCTCTCAAGACAACTTCCTGGTGGGTGAGAGGTTATAGTTGCGTTTCTAAAGAGCTAAGTAGGAAGCAGGGGAAAGGAAGAAAGAGAAAATAAGAGAGAGAGAAAAAAATTAAACTATGTCTTAGAAAAATGGGGTTTCTCAGTTACACTCCTCTCATAATGTCCCATCTTTTATCGTTTAGTCTTAGTAGCCTCAATGACCCTATGAAAATGTCTATCATAGCACCTATGACACTATTATACCTAATTCATTGTGTCTGTTTTCCTCCATTAGGCTAGACTGTCACTGAGGACAAAGACTTGGTCTAATTTGTCTCTGTAATCTAGTCAGTTAGTTGCATAGTTGAGTATACACATAATATATCCTCAATGACTGTTGAAAAAATGCATGAATAAATGAATATGTATGATCAGCAAACCTTACCACAACCTGGGATCCGTTCTTAAAGTACATAAATACTTATATACCCCAAGTGACCATGGGGTCAAATTTTTATCTGTACTAAATTAGAATCAAACTAGAATCATAGAACTGTAAGGGAACAAAACTTTACTCCTACTCCCTGGGGTTTTTCAGCTGGGTCTAAGAATTAAGTTGACATAAGACAGGTGAACAGAAGAAAAGCATACAAACTTGTTTAATACAAATGTTATGTAGCACAGGAGTCTTCATAAGGAAATGAGCACCCAAAGTCACAGTTAGAGTTAAACACTTATATTCTGAATTTAACAAAAAAAATTAAAAACTTATGAAAATGTGACAAAGTTAAAAGGCTTGATCTAGGGTAGTTGATGGGGTAGAGAAGAAACTAGGAAGATAAGAGTTAGTTTAACAAGGTTTGATTTACAGATTTCCCTCCCTATATTTTGCTTGAACTTCCCTTCCCCAATGATAAGAATAATGTTTCCTTCTGGTATAGGGAAGACACCTTTCACACGGGAATTTCATCATCTACTTTCAAGAGATAGAAAGAAAGAGTGATCTTGCACCTGCTGTTTTTCAAGTACCTTATTTCAAAATAGTCAATATGCCAGAGGAGCATATTTTGAGGCAGCATGTTTTTAACTCCTTTATTTCTCCCATCTGAAACTTCCCTAGAAGTTTCATACATTAAAAGCTGAGCAGGTGGCGGTGGAGAGAAAAATTGGGTTAGTAGCTGAGTGGCAAGAGATGTGCAAAGGGAGAGAAGAACATAGATTACAAATATGAATCATCAGAAAAGAACAAATCTAAGCACATTTCATCATATCCCATTAAGCCAGTCTCCCATCCCTAGAAATAGGTCAGTCCATTAAAATCGTGAGCCTCATTTATCTGATGGAGAGGATTAATATTTATCTCGCCCTTTACATGGCGCCAATTAGACACTATTTGTCCTAAGCTCTTTACATAGAAGCAGCTTTCTTCACCAATGATCAAGCAAGCGCCTCCTTCTTTGACTATTAGTGAATCTAGTCCATGACAATTTTGGAGTGAAATAGCATGATGACAGCTCACTGTAGCCTTGAACTCCTGGGCTCTAGCAAAAATTTAACTTCTGATTGGAGTGCTTCCAATGTTTAAATAGTAATACTGAACTCTTGTCCATTACTATGGAAAGACTTGGAACTGCCTTTTCCAAAAAGTAAGTTCCAAAGCCCAGGAACAAGATCTCAATAGTGAAGAGAACTTGTAACTGTGACACACAAATGGGTTTTCCATAATGTCACTTCTGGTACATTTGTGTGGCACTACTTTGTGAACAATTGAGCCCACACTTGTAATCTGACTGGCATTTAAAGGGGAGTATCTGGTGATGGGAGGTATCAGGTATTCAAGTCTGCATCATCCTAACCATATAGATGGGAACACCATATATACTTTGTTGCCACATAAGATAAAAAGACCAGTGTTGTTCATGGATGAGGTCAGAGTGGAATTGTGACCCACCAGTCTGGGGTTTGTTATGTTCTGACACATGTCATGTTGGTATCTGCACATTCCCATCTTCCTATGTCCCTGTCAGTCTGTAGGAGCAGAACTGCTGCAAAGTATCTGAT
The DNA here is from genome assembly GCF_049350105.2 of Macaca mulatta. Taxonomy (NCBI): domain Eukaryota; kingdom Metazoa; phylum Chordata; class Mammalia; order Primates; family Cercopithecidae; genus Macaca; species Macaca mulatta. The sequence continues at coordinate 103,357,953 of NC_133419.1, read as the reverse complement.
ATAAGAGTCCTAGAGTTTGGCTTTGGCAGCGATAAGGTATGGTTTTGTCATCTGACCAAGTTAATCTACATTTTTGGTCTATCCATATGTAACCTTTGGTTTTTGGAAGCCCAGTTAGAGGAATAGCTGAACTACCCCGGGTTGCACAGGGCTGGCTTGTAGGCCAGCTATGACATCCGGTGATTTGGCAAGTGCTTGTATCACAAGAGTCAGTGCCAGGACCATCTATGACCTTCATGAGAGGTTGAAAATGCCGCCTATAGAACAAACCACAGGATTTGGTTCCAACATATCCTTGGTATATCACCCAGGAAGGGCCCAGCACCATGATTATTTTCCATACAAAGGGAAAAATTTCCTTTAATGACTTTACTTGAACAAAGGAGAGCCTTTGAGCTTTCGTAGAGATTTTTCTATATCAAATTAACTCACCAAAAGATGTAGAAAGGTATTATTTTCTTTTTTCTTTTTTTCTTTGAGACAAAGTCTTACTCTGTCACCTAGGCTGGAGTGCAGTGGCATAATCACAGCTCATGACAGCCTCAACCTCCTGGGCTCAAGCAATTCCCCCACCTCAGCCTCCCAAGTAGCTGGGACTACAGGCACACAACAACACACCCAGCTAACTTTTTGCATTTTTTTGTAGAGATGGGGTCTCACCATGTTGCCCAGGCTGGTCTTGAACTCTACTCGCTTAAACCTCCCAAAGTGCTGGGATTACAGGTGTGAGCCACTGTGCCCAGTGATATTATTTTGTTGGTCATTGATACCATACCCTGTCACACATCCATTTTCCAAGTTGGTCCACCAGGTACTTGCATTGGCAGAAATGAAAATTAGTTTAGGTTCTTTTGCATAATCTGGATGGCACTGACATAACCAGCAATCAGATTAATTAATGTGGCCAAGTTTGGAAAACTGGTTTCAGGGGAGTTAGGTCCACAATTAACCTGTTGAGAAAACTGTCAGGGCTAATAAAAGAGAGACACAGTTTCAAAAAAAAGGTCATAGTGGAGGATCAGAGGGCCAATCGAAGAGACTGGAACAATGATCTCCACAGTCAGCCCTTAAATAAAAGGCCAATAAGTCAACACGACGGAGGGATTGGTGAACAGGTCTGTTCATAGGTAGTCTGTGATGAAGGAAGCGGGTTTGTTTGTTGTTTTCTGATCTCTTGTTGTTTTTATATTTATTGAATTTGAGAGGCTGAAGAGAGGAAGAAAATATTAATAGGTGCAAGCAAAGTTTCTTGATCTGTGATCTTGGGAAAAACTGTCTACTTCATGATATTGTTTGCTTCCTGGGCCTGGTTCTCAACTCTGGAAATCCTTACTTAAAGGTCACCTGTAGGGATGGTCTTCCAGTTGCCCTGGGACTGGTCTTCAGGGTCTGGTTTGGCATGACTTGCATGAATCCTGGAGGATTCTTCTTTCATTTTGATAGCAGAGTAGGGGGTTAGTGGTACTTTGCAAGGGCATTTCCAATTAGGTGACAGCGCATGTTTTCTTCTGAAAACCTTGACGCACTCTGATTTCCCAATCAAAAGGTTTATAGTAAGGCTTGTTAGTCAGCAGAAGCCATCCCCCTTTTACCTGCTGATGATATGCTCTAAATATAATAGGGTCTGTGTATAGCTAGTCATAGCATCAAATTGTTCACTGAAGTCCCTGTAATGTTCATTCAATCCAGAAATGGAAGGTTTAGAGCTGCCAGTAGGCATGGGGCAACCAAACACTATTCCAAAAGAGGTTAATCCATGTCTTCTATTTGGAGTATTCTAGATTTTTATAAAGGGTAATGCTTTTTGTTTGTTTGTTTGTTTATTTTATGGAGTCTCGCCCTGTCTGGAATGCAGTGATGCGATCTCAGCTCAATGCAACCTCCACCTGCCGGGTTCAAGCAATTCTCCTGCCTCAGCCTCCCAAGAAGCTGGGATTTCAGGCGCCCACCACCTCGCCCGGCTAGTTTTGTATTTTTAGTAGAGATGGGGTTTTGCCATGCTGGCCAGGCTGCTCTCAAACTCCTGACCTCAAGTGATCCGCCCACCTTGGCCTCCCAAAGTGATGGGATTACAGAGTTGAGCCACTGCACCTTGCCCATTTTTTTTTTATAAGGTATAATGCTTTCAGCCAATTAAGTCCAATTTCTTGACGGACTTGTCCGAAAGTTACTTTTGTGTTTCAGTGTTTACATTCCACTTGCTTTGAGGATTGGGAATGATATAGGGTATTAAATTACAATGAATACCCTAGAATTTTTACAAACAACTGTTTTATTTCTGCTGTAAAATAAGTGCCAGTGGTCTGATTCAATCTATAATGGAATGTCCAAATGAAGAATGATCTGTTATTTATTATTTATTAATTGATTAATGTATTTTTGAGGCAGAGTCTTGCTCTGTCTCCCAGGCTGGAATGCAATGGCACGATCTCAGCTCACTGCAACCTCCATCTCCCAGGTTCAAGTCTCCTGCCTCACCCTCCGTAGTAGCTGGGACTACAGGCGTGCACCATCACATCAGGCTAATTTTTGTATTTTTTTGTAGAGATAGGGTTCTGCCATGTTGGCCAGGCTGGTATCGAACTCCTGATCCCAGATGATCCACCTGCCTCAGCCTCCCAAAGTGCTGGGATTACAGGCATGAGCCACTGTGCTGACCTGTTATTAATTTCTTTACCACTGTCATGGTGTCAGCACATCTAGTCAGATAGCATTCAATCCATCCACTAAACATACAGACAACAACCAAACCGTAACAAGAGCCTGAAGCCTAATGTCTTAGAGGACTTGCTGAGGCCTGTTGGTCTCCTCCAAAAATTTGATGGGATTTATTAGGAGTGCACTGAGAATAATTTAGTTAGAAATTTTGTAAATACCAAGGCAAAACCAATTATCTTTTCATTCCTTCACTATCCTCTGTCTGTACATATGTCTCATCTGAAGGAAGATGAGTGCTTCAAGCCAAAAAGTCAAAAAGAAGGGGGCCACAGGAATTCCACTGGCCACAGGTATAATACACCTGATAATTTTATCTGACATTCGTTTGTATTCATTTGTGGGTTTTTGTTGTTGTTTTTGCATTGTGGGGCATTCTCTGGTAATCAATAACACCAGTAAGCAATAAAGGCAGGTTAATAAAGGGTAGAAAAGAATAGGAAGGTTCTTTGGGGCTGCATTCTTAGTAGCCTTCTCCACCCTCTCAGTTCCCTAGAGATATAGTATCAGTCTCCTTAGGATGAGCTGAACAATAAACAATAGCAATTTGAATAGGGAGGTGAATAGCGTGTAATAGAGCAGCAATTATATGCTCATTGGCAATAGGATTATCAGCAGAAATTAAGAATCTGCTGGATTTCCAGATTGTCAATAGTGTGGCAGACGCCCAAGGCATATCCGGAGTCAGGGTAAATAGTGGCAATTTTTCCTTTGCCATTATGCCAGCTCTAGCAAGATCTATACATTCAGCAGCTTGGGCTAACTTTACAGTGGACAAAGAGGATGCCTCAAATGTTTCACAAGGGAAAACTATGGCTTAACAGTTATGTTTCCTGGAAATGTCATCCACGGAAGCCATTACAAAACAGAAATAAGTCTGGATTGCCTAAGGAGTATCTAGGAGGTCTTCTTGTGGTTTTGAGACCTTTTCTATCATTGCAAGGCAATCATATGGAATGGCGTGAAGATCTCCATCATCAGGGAGGGGCAGTAGAGCAGCCGGGTTTAAAGTATTACAACAATGCAACATGATAGAGGAGCTGGTGGACAGGGCCTGTTCATAGGTGGCCTGCCACCTGGAGAAAGGTGTTGTATCTTATGAACTTGTAAGAGAACAGACAGCATGGGAAACATATTGATGAATGAAGCAGTGTAATATCAGAATATACTGGCTTTGTCAATTATTAGGGTGGTAGCTGTGGCTACTGCCCATCGTCATGGGGGTCCAATTGACATGAGAAGTATACCACAGGGTGTTATCAGAGAGGCAAAAAAATTGTTCCGAATATCTGCAGCAATCCCATTATTTCATGGTAAGATGGGCAAAAAGGTATGTCAAAATCAGATTAGCTGAGAGCAGGGGATGTGGACATTAGTTTTAAGGCTCCAGAGGATATTTATGGCTCTACAGTCCAAGAAAATGGGCTCAGAAGTAGTGTCCGGGAGGAGGGTATATAGGAGCTTAGCAAGGGCAGCAAAATTAGGAATATATTGGTGGCAATAACCAGCTGCCCCTAGACATTTATTAGATGTTTTTTTGGGAGGGGAATGCACAAAATTGACTCTAGGCGTTTTGGGGTAAGCTTTTGAGTGCTCTGAGATATGACAACCTAGCAATTCAATCCTACATAAGTAACAGTTATTTGCCCCCACTGAAGTTTAGATCGGAAGGCTTTATAGCCTCTGTTGAGCTAGTGCCTTTAGGAGAATGAGGGAGTGTAGAAGAGCAGGCTGCTTAGTTCAGTAACAAACTAAAGGATCATATCAGAATAATGAACAAGAGTGGAGCCTTGGGTAAAGGCCACAGAGACTAAGCTGGCTTTAAGGACTCGGGAAAACATTGAAAAGGACTCACAGTATCCCTGAGGTATATGAGTTCATGTTAATTTTCTCCCTCTAAATGTAAATGTAAAGAGAAATTTTGAGTCAGGGCGCATGGAATTGAAAAGAAAATTGAGCAGATGTCAATCACTGTAAATCAGGCTGTATCAGCAGAAATTGAAGTAGAAATGTCAGCTGGATTAGGGACTAAGGGGTGCTGAAAAATCACAAAGGAGTTTCTGGGCTCTTAGATCTTTTACAAGTCAATAGATTTTATTCCTGTCTGAATGAAATGTTCCTTCTTTCTTTACTGGCAAGATTAAGGTATTACAGAGTAAGGAAGGAAATAAAGACAAGAACACCCTCTGCAAAAGACAGTCTATTATAAGTTTGTTGACCTAAAAGGAAGAAGCTGAGGCTAAATTAAAGAGTTTATCTGTGCCAAGGCTGAGGATTGTAGCCTGATTCCAGGTTGCCTTGGTAAGCCTTCAGGAGAACAAAGGAAAGGTTCAAGTGTTTAAAGAAAAAGGACAAATCAGGAGAGGGAGTGATTACAAAATATGTTCATCAAGAATTCTCACTGATTTACAGAAATACATTGGTTAGTGATTGGCTATATACATTGTTGAACTATAGGGTATATGACATCTTCTGGCTACATGGTTTCAGTTAGTCTATAGCTCATATAGCACATATAGCTTCAAGAGGTAATTCTTTAGCTCAAGGGCGAATGAAACCTGACTGCTGTTTATATAGTATAAATACCTCTCTGGACCTGATAATTTAAAGAGGTTTGCATTCCTTAGACAAAAAGGTTTTTTTTCTTTCTTTCTTTCTTTCTCAGGTTTAATTTCTTGCTCTGCATTTTGCGAGAGGGCATACTGAGCTACTAACAGGAAAGGTTTATTCTTTTCCAGGCAATACCTACAGGCTCTACGTGCAGTAGCAGTTCAACCTCATTGGCATGTGAGGCTGGGAGATGAGTTGAGACATCTTTTAAGGTTGCTTCCTCTTCAGAGAATTTAAAATCAAGATGAATTTCCATTAGGGAAAGGAGGAAGTCTAAGGCCAGGGAAATAAAAATGCCTCTCTCTTTACATTGCATAACACATCTCCACATAAAAAGTTTGCTGGTGAGGACTCAGAAACTAGAAAAGCTTGACTGAAAATGCTCCCACAGGGTTGACAAGCATTGCATATCGGTTTCTAGACAGAAATATAATTATAATTCAGCATTAATCAGGCTGCACTTTGGCCCACTTCCTTGTTGCTGAAAGGCACATAGCACTAGAATCTGAGCATCTGCAGATGTAAACACATTGTCCACATTGTTCGTCTGGATTAGGGTCGTAAGACTGTTTAAAAATTGATTTGCATCCCCATTATTCCTACAAACAGGATCTCTGATATAAGAATCATACGTTTTGTTACATTCCCTGAATTCCAGCAACCAGTTTAAAGACCAGCATAAAGGAATGGGATCAGCATGAAAACACAACTTCTTCACCTCCTGTGTCATTAGTTCACCCTGTACTCTTCAACCAATCAACAATCTCCACGCTTTGGCCTACTCCAAAATCCTTAAAAACCCTAACCCCAAATTCCTCAGGGAGGTGGATTTGAGGTTTCCTCTCATCTCCTCGTTTGGTAGCCCTACAATTAAACCTCCTTCTCTGCTGCCCCCAATATGTGTCTTCGCATATTGATTTGCTGTGTACATTGGGCAATGAATCTATTAGAGTTACATGATGGGTGTTAAGAAGGCCTAAGGGTATTGCGGTGGCCTGATACATGGGCAATGAAATACATTGGCCAGAAACTCCAATAGCTTGAATAGAAGCAGAGGTGACAGGGAGAGATAGATCCTCTGAGCAGATGGTAGGGACAGTTGCACCCGTGGCAATTAAGTTTTACAGTTCCCAGCTGGCCCTGTGGCCCATGTCTGTAGTCTGCGGCTGAGGCAAGAGGATTACTTGAGCCCAGGAGTCCAGTCTGAGCAACATAGCTAAAGTTTATCTGTTATTAAAAAAAAAGAAAGAGAATGTCAGTTCCCAATCCTCTACTATAAGTTTAATAGTGGGATCTAGGGTGTGACTGAAAACTAGCTGACCCCATCAGTCGATGGGGTATTGTCCCACAGAAGAGAGAAAGCTGACCTTGTGAAGGTGCTGGGGTCTAGGGAGACGGTTATTTAAGCTTTCCTTTCTCATAAGTCTAGGACAGTTGTTTTTCCAGTGCCCTTGTTTTTTTACAATATCTGCAAACATCTGAACACAAAGCTCTGTGGTTGGGGAGAAAGGTGAGTGGGTTTTGAGTTTTCCCTGGAGTTATGATTTTGTTTTTGTAAAGAATCAATTTGCAAAGCAATTACTATTGACTTTAATCCCTTTTTCCTCTTATTTTCCTGCAAGTTCTTTTTAAAGAATTGCATTGCTCCTTCTATAATAACGTCCAGAGAATGACCTGTCCACACAATGACACTATTTTGGATTTGGCTCTTTATATCGGGGTGATTTCTAACCAAGGCAGAATTTTAACATTTTTTATGTCTTAAGACTTCAGGATTTAATGCAGTGAACCTTCCAAAAGTTTGTATAAATCATTCCATACAGGCCTTAAGATGTTCCCCTTTCTTCTGAGTACATAATTCAACCCTAGACCACTTCACCTTAGAGGAAAAGGCCTCAATTATTGTCTCTATCAGGCCCCATAACTCAGCCATTTCCTGGTCAATTGTAGGAGGATCTGGGAGAAGTTCTGGCCACTTGTTCCCTCTAGAGGTAAGACATTCATCTGGGGGCTTTCTGGAATGTGTGATAACCACAGTATAATCATGGGTGGAAAGAATACCCCTTAGTAGCCAGTGGAGGTTCCTATGAATGGGGTTATAAATGGCCACTAATCTTTCTAACTCCTCTCTAAATTTGACAGGCTCTTTCAAAAGTGGAGGCAAAAGGGCTTTGTAATTTAGAAGATCTGTCTCTGTCCAAGGGACATGAATTCTTTGCAGTAGGGATCCAGGATATATTCGCAGGAGGCATTGTATAGGAAGGTCTGTGGCTGAGGAGTCTGATTACAGAACACCAGGAAGTAGGAGGAGTTGTAAGGTACAACAAAGCAAGACTAGCTGCACGTACCAGGGCCTGTGCCAGGTTTGTTTTCTGGCTGTCAGCATTGACACAAGTGACCTGTATACTCTGAGCCTAGAGATCAGGCTGGAGTGCTCTCTGAAAATTTTGCAAGGAAAGGAAAGATAAAGCAGGCAGTTGATGTTTAAAGGATTTTCTAGGGAAGTTGGAGTTTTAGAACTTACATAAAAATGTGTTGAGGAGGTGGGACTGGATTTTGAGGAGGAGAGTTTAAGCCAGTGGCCCAGAGATCAAAAGATCTTCTGGAGGATCAGGGACCAGAAGTTAGCGATAAAGGGGTATATAGGAACTGAAATTGTCTCCTTGTAAGTTTCACCCATTGTTCTTGGAATACATGTTTGCCTTCTTCACATGAGAGATTCCATATTTTTCAGAGAAAAAGATCTCATACCTCTCCCACCTTGAACCACTTTTCCAAGCTCCATTCCTCCAATTCTTCCTAATATGTTCCTAGACCTTTCATCATCTCCTTACATGCTCTGCTCTCAACATCCTTCTGATATTGAACAAAATATTCAAGAAGAGCTGTGAAACAGATGAGTACAACATCATTGAAACTGATACCCTTAGGCCTACTCCAACAGTTTAAACATTTCAGAGCTCAGGGAATCCCTAAAGATGATCTAGTCTGGGCCCTTTATTTCACAAATGAAGAAACTGAAGTTAATTACTCATCAGAACAAGACACAAGACTGGCTCCTGGTCCACTAGATAGTCAGGAGTGGACCTAACCCTAGAATTTCAAGTTAATTATCTTATTCTATTTGAATTCTTATTCTCTTTTTTTTTTTTTTTTTTGAGACAAAGTCTCTTACTGTCATCCGGGCTGGTATGCTGTGGGGTGATCTCAGCTCGCTGTAGCCTCCACCTCCCGGGTTCAAGCGATTCTCCTGCCTCAGCCTCCCAAGTGGCTGGGACTACAGGCACACGCCAACATGCCTGGCTAATTTTTGTATTTTTAGTAGAGACGGGGTTTCACTATGTTGGCCAGGCTGGTCTTGAACTCCTGACCTCGTGATCTGCCCACCTCAGCCTCCCAAAGTGCTGGGATTACAGGTGTGAGCCACTGTGCCCAGCCTGAATTCTTATTCTGATGCAACACGGAAAACCCCCTGTTAGATTTGCAAGCTCTAGCTCCCTGCCAAAGACTAGTCTCTCTAAAGAGATGACAAAATTATTTTCGAAAGAGGGCCAAGTGTCCTATTTGAGAGGAATAATTTATAGTCATTTTATCTGTTTCTCATGAATTATCAGCTTCTTGGTAGCCTTTTAAAGAAAGGGTTAATAAAATAGTTTACAACTTGTTAAAAGAGCTGTAGAAAATTATATTAAGTTCTTATATAAACTGTATGATACTTAAATTTTTTAGGTCAAACATAAACTGGATCTCAGTAAAAATTATAAGACAGAGGGAATTCAGCTTAAACCATAAGTGGTCCATGTCACACTTCTTTTATCTCCTATATAGAGAAAAATAAACTTAAAACTAATTTTTCAGAACAAGAAAGGATAACCCATTCGCATATCTATTTATCACTTCCTTTCACTGTGTTCCCTTTTTTCAGGAAAAAGTAAACCAAATCAAGTAGAAAATGTCAAATTTTTAGTCAAAAGGGTGAGCAGTTACATTCCTTTTAAAGAATTCTATCTTAATATTGATGAGAGAATAGTTAAAAAAGGATGATAAGGCCTACTTTGCATGTAATATGTATAATGTATAGTAAGACAATTTGTAAATAATCTAGTGGAAAACTGGTTTTTCTAATCCATTTCCCTAAAATAAATATGCCTACTTATAATTGAGAATTTCCTGGAAAATGAACAATAAACACATAAAATTTTTACTTTTATGTGTACTACATAATTTGACTGTCAACAATTTGCACAAATTATTTTTGGGAGAATCTTCCTATATGCCCTTCCCCCTGAAAGACTGGTAATTTAAAATAGGAAAATGCACAATTCTACAATTCTACAGTGTTAGAATTGCATCAGAGAGTAACATAGAGACCACTCTAGATTTTTTTTTTTTTTTTTTGAGACAGAGTCTCACTCTTGTGGCCCAGGCTGGAGTACAGTGGCGTGATCTCGGCTCACTGCAACCTCCACCTCCTGGGTTCAAGCAATTCTCCTGCCTCAGCCTCCTGAGTAGCTGGGATTACAGGCATGCACCACTACAGCCAGCTAATTTTTGTATTTTTAGTAGGAACAGGGTTTCACCACATTGGCCAGGCTAGTCTCGATCTCCTGACCTCAGATGATCCACCCGCTTTGGCCTCCCAGTGTGTTGGGATTACAGGCATGAGCCACTGCACCCGGCCCGCTCTAGATTTTTATCTTGGGAATTGCAGCTACCTCTATTGGGTCAGTTTTCTTATACTGTAATTATCCTCACTTTTGATACTTCCATCTATTTCAGTGGTTTTCAAAGTGTGGTCTGGTAGCATAGACAACACCTGAGGACTGGTTAGAAATGCACATTTTCAAGTCTTACCCTAGAGCTACAGAATCAGAAACTCGGCATGGAGCCCAGCCCTCCGTATCTTCAGAGGTCTTCCAGGATATTCTGATGCATGTCAAAGTTTGAGGATCAATGCTAGTCCTCTACAGCAATCCACCACATTTTGTTCCTTTATCCTTCCAATGTTTTTACCCTTACACAAGAATTATATCACCTCATGGAGGTAAGAAAGGAAAAAGCAGCCCGACAACTGGAAGTTGGCCTAGCACTCACAGTTAGGCTTTGGTGTGGAACATAAACAGTTTCACTGAACATCAACATCAGACCACAGTACTCTGTGATCATGACAAAAACAAGAGCACTCCATCATCATATCTGAACAGAAAAACAAACAAGCCCAAACCACAAAAATAACCGAAATATCCCCCAACCTAGCTAATATGAGAGGATCTTGCCTCTGCCAATTAAAACTTCAGACTCAGTTTATTCCTACCCCCTTCAATAAGATTTGTTAAAATACCCAGTCATAAAATTGCCTCTGCTCCCTTGACAGCAACGAATCCAGGCAAAGCTCCACTTCTCAGTATCACCTAATACAAGCCCAAATCCTAAAATAAGCCTTTCTCACTTGCTTCTACTAAGATGTCCCAGGATGTGCAATCTGCCTTGCTATAAATGTAACCACGTAATGGGCTTGTTATAGTAGGCAACTAGTCAGACATGAGCAGGGCAGCAGAGGACCCCCCCTCCCCAACACCACCAGGAATGTCAGGCAACCACCAGGTGATGGTCAGGTGGTTGTTAACTGTCTCTCTAAAATAATAATTGGTCACAGCCAGTGCCAGGGGAAAGGCAGTTCTCCAATAGGTAGAAAAAATCTGAAACTGGTGATCAGCAACTTTCCAGTAAGATCTTAGGATCTGAGCAAGTGGGTTCAAGCATGTGCACTAAGAGGCAAAATGGTGGAGCTTAACTGCTATAGGACCTTACTCTAGGAACACTCTACTGGTAAGGGAAGAACGACCTAAGTGAGCATGCGCACAATTCCAGTAAACACACTGTGTATGCAGCCCCTCCCAAGCATTGGCAGGGCACTGCGCCTGTGGACAGCACACCCCAAGGGAAGAATCAGGGCAGAAATAATGCAAGGACCTGGAATTATGCCAACATATAAAACCCAAGTCAAAAGGTCAAACCCTGCACTTGATCTTGAAACCACTTTTGCAAAATTGTGACTGAGCCAGTGAAAGAGATCTAACTTAACAGACTCCGTCCTGCTTCTAACCTCCAACCTGTCCTTGTTCATTCCTGAGCATGGACTGAACTAACTTTGAGAGAAACCTAGTTTATGGTTTATAAACAAAGACAGTAACAGCCCTTTCCCAAAGCAGACCTCCTTCTTGCCTGGGGACTAGACTGCCTTTGAAGGACTAACATTAGCCACAGGATTATAAATTATGGTTTAGAAGTCATGCAGCTGGAGGCTACAGCATTCTGACCCTCCCTAAACTGCTCCTAAGATCAGTGCTTGAGATGTTTTGCAGACCCTGCTCTTGATGGATCAGCTGGCACCATCCAGATCCATAAACTGGCTCATCTGATCTCATGGCCCGCACCCAGGAATGGACTCAGTGCAAGAAGACAGCTTCGACTCCCGATTATTTTTCATCTCTAACCAATCAGCACTCCCGGCTCACTGGCTTCCCTCCACCCACCAAGTTATCCTTAAAAACCCTGCTCTCCAAATGCTCAGAGAGACTGATTTGAGTAATAATAAAACTCTGGTCTTGGCTGTGTAAGGTGGCTCATGCCTGTAATCCCAGCACTTTGGGAGGTCGAGGCAGGCAGATCATCTGAGGTCAGGAGTTCGAGACCAGCCTGGCCAAAATGGAGAAACCTCGTCTCTACCAAAAATACAAAATTAGCCAGGTGTGGTAGCGCATGCCTGTAATCACAGCTACTTGGGAGGCTGAGGCAGAAGAATCACTTGAACCTGGGGAGGTATAGGTTGTGATGAGCCAAGATTGTGCCCTTGCATTCCAGCCTGGGCAACACGAAAGAAAGAAAAGAAAGAAAAGAAAAGAAAAGAGAGAGAAGGGGAAGGGGAAAGGGAAAGGGTTAAGGGAAAGGGGGAAGGAAGGAAGGAAGGAAAAAAGAAAAGGAAGGGAGGGAGGAAGGAAGGGAAGGAGGAAAAGAAAGAAAGAGGAAGGAAGGAAGAAAAAAGAAAGAAAGAAAGAAAAAGAAAGAAAGAAAAGAAAAGAAAAGACTGGCTCCTTATCAGAAACAGTTTGAAAAGCACTGTCCTAAACCATGTCCTAACACTGTCCTATTCTCTAATGCTTTTCTTTCCAACACTATTACATTAAGATTCTTTTTTTTTTTAATTTATTTATTTTTATTATACTTTAAGTTGTAGGGTACATGTGCATAACGTGCAGGTTTGTTACATATGTATACTTGTGCCATGTTGCTGTGCTGCACCCATCAACTCGTCATTTACATCAGGTATAACTCCCAATGCAATCCCTTCCCCCCTCCCCCCTACATTAAGATTCTTAAAATTCTGCTTTTAATGTGTAACATTCTCAAGCATCTTTAACATTACAATCTCCTCTGTTTTCTAGTTGAAGATGGGAAAACTAATATATTTTGAGTACATACCACATGCTATAAATTGTGCAAATCTAAACATACTCCAACACCCATGACTTTATTTTATTTTTTAAAATTGTGTTAAATAAATTTAATTGTGTATGTGTATTTAAGGCATACAACATAATGTTGTGGGATACATATAGATAGTAATGTGGTTACTATAGTGAGGCAAATTAACATATCCATCATCTCATGCAATTACCCATTTGCGTGTGTGTATGTGTCCTGAGGAGCTAAAATCTACTCATTTAGCAGAATTCCCAAATAAAGTACAATTTTATTAACTAGACTTCATGTTGTTCATTAGATATCTAGATTTGTTCATCCCACTCATCTGCTACTTTGTAAACTCTAACCTACATGTCTCCATTTCCTCTCTCCTCCCAACCCCTGCCCTTCCCCTGGTAACCACACCCACAATTTCTCTCTCTCTGTATATTTGACTTTTTTTTTTTTTTTTTTTTTTAAGATTCCACATGTAAGTGAGATTTTCACTGGTAGAGGATGTCAGTGCCTGAAGGGTTGAAGGTCAGGAGCAATGACTCATTACAGAATGAAGAGGACTTCCTGAACAATTCGCTTCCAAAAGAAAAGGGAGAAGAAGAAATCCAAGAAGACATCAGCACTTTCACCTTTCATGTCTTCTAGGTTTGATAGGGGTCTGCTATTCCACCCTCAATTCAGGCAAGTCTGTTAGCAGCAGTGAATCTGAATTTGTTTGGGTCTGCAGCAACCTCAATTCTTGCCTCCCCAGAATAAAGAATTTGACTGAGGGGCATGAGGCATAAGGACAGATTGAGGCAAGTTTTAAAGTGGGAGTGAAAGTTTATTAAAAAGTTTTAGAGCAGGAACAAAAGGAAGTAAAGTATACTTGGAAGAGGCCAAGCAGGTGACTTGAGAGATCAAGTGCATGGTTTGACCTTCGACTTGGGGTCTTATACGTTGGCATTCCACGTGCACAGTGACCTGCCAGCACTTGAGAGGGGCCGCTTGGGCATTGCGTTTACTGGAGTTGTATGCATGCTCACTTGAGGCGTTCTTCCCTTACTAGTCAAGTGTTCCTAGAAGGTCCTATACCAGTTAAACTCTGCCATTTTGCTGCTTGGTGAACATACGTGAACCCGCCCGCCCAACTCCATCGGGAAGCTGCTGATCACCAGTTTGAGGAGTTTCTATCTATTGGGAGACTGCCTTTCCCTGGCGCTGGCTGCAACAAATTGTTATTTTACAGAGGCAGTTTAACAACTGCCTGACCATCACCTGATGGTTGCCAGACATTCCTGATGAAGGGGGGCCTCTCCTGCCCTGTTCATGTCTGCCTGGCTACCTACTGTAACAAGCCTTGGCTTCAGGACATTTGGGCTTCTCAAGGAAGAAAACCAGAGTTTGCTTTGGTAAGTGTCTCCATGGTAAAAGCCTACCTCTTTGACCTTTCTGCTTTCACTTGCTTTTTAGCCTCTGAAAAATCCCAACTTCTCATCCATTTATTGAAGTCTTCTTCATTAAATGTCATTTTACATTATACTTTCTCCAGTGTTTTTATGCGTTTTCACTGTGAGCCAAGAAAAATGACTCACTGACTGGTAGTTCTATTTACTGTTTATTTGGAATTTCGCTGTTTTCATTTCAAAAATGCCTTAGTGTGTTAAAGCAAACTAAACATGGCCTGAGAAGGACTCCATAACTCTGCATTTTAGTCCTGGCGCATGAACTGCTACCTAACTTAATAGGTAGGCAAGATTGAAAACCTAACTCAGGAGTATGTGCCTGTAACAATCTCTGAGTCTTGGCCAATCCCAGCAGCCATGTTTCAACTAGTCATTTACTGCTGTGTTCAAACTGTGTTCAAATAAGGCAAATGCTGAGCTGTAACCAATCCAGCTGTTTCTGTACCTCACTTCCAATTTCTGTACATCACATTATATTTTTGTCTATAAATTTGTTCTGACCGCGAGGCACCTCTATGACAGAGGTACTGTCAGAGGTATTTGAACCAGAGCAATTGTATCTTAAATAGGGACTTGATAAAATAACGCTAAGACCTGCTAGCCTACATTCCCAGTAAGTTAAGGCATTCTTAGTCACAGGATGAGACAGGAGGTCAGCACAAGATACAGGTCATACAGACCTTGCTGATAAAACAGTTGCAGCGAAGAAGCCTGCTAAATCCCACCAAAACCAAGATGGTAATGAGAGTGACCTCTGGTCTTCTCACTGCTACACTCCCACCAGCACCATGACACTTTACAAATGCCATGGGCATGTCAGGAAGTTACCCTATGTGGTCTAAAAATGGGGAGGCATGAATAATCCACCCCTTGTTTAACATATAATCAAGAAATAACCATAAAAATGGGCAACCAGCAGCCCTCAGGGCTGCTCTGTCTATGAACTAGCCATGCTCTATTCCTTTACTATCTTTAAATCTCTTTCAATTTAGGCTAGACGTCCAATGCGCTGTCCATTACACCACAGAGCCTGCTTGCTGTTCCTTTACTTTCTTAATAAACTTACTTTCACTTTGCTGTATGATTTTGCCTCGAATTCTTTCTTGTGTGAGATCCAAGAATGCTCTCTGGAGTCTTGATCAGGACCCCTTTCCGGTAACAGTACTATTATTTTCTTTATATTACAGTTGAAGAAATGGAAGTTCCAAGAAGCTGAGGGACTCAGGCTTGTAGATAGAGGAGAGGACAGATTGAAGGTCAGGCTGTCAGGTGGCACAGCAAATGCATAACCAGGAAGATATGCAGCCATGCATCTCTGAGGTCAGCACACACTTGTGTCTCTTGAAGTCATGGGTTTGGGTCTGGGGTGGCTGTTGTTTTTGGCAGCTGGATGGGACACTAAGGACACCTTGTCAACTGAACCCTCCCTATTTTACCTATGAGGAAATAAGTTTGTGATTTGTGCTACACAATTAGAAGTGGCAGAAATGAGATCAGAAGCCTTGCCTTCCAACACTTATCAAGTGTCTATCCACGTACTTAATCCTGAAGTCAGATATTTTATTGGTGTTTTATAAACTATCTGAGCAAACCGATGTGGGAGATACACAGAGTGTATTATTTATATAGAAATCCAGCAAGTTAGGCCGGGCGCGGTGGCTCAAGCCTGTAATCCCAGCACTTTGGGAGGCCGAGGCGGGTGGATCACGAGGTCAGGAGATCGAGACCATCCTGGCTAACATGGTGAAACCCCGTCTCTACTAAAAATACAAAAAACTAGCCGGGCGTGGTGGCGGGCGCCTGTAGTCCCAGCTACTCGGAGGCTGAGGCAGGAGAATGGCGTGAACCTGGGAGGCGGAGCTTGCAGTGAGCCGAGATCGCGCCACTGCATTCCAGCCTGGGTGACACAGTGCGAGACTCCGTCTCAAAAAAAAAAAAAAAAAAAAAAAGAAAAAAGAAATCCAGCAAGTTGAAAATTGTTCTCACCCTAGGTCAGTTTGTTATTGTAACATTTACAATATACAGCAAGCAATAAAACAAGATAACACAAAGCAAAGTAATCTGAATATGAACCCTGAAAGAAGTAACAGATGTCCAGTTAGATTCTATTGTAATGCCACCATTATTAGAGCCACTCCACCTTTCTAGTATGCCAGAGGGCCATGTGAACTAACTGGTTCAGCAAGAAAAAAAAAAAAAAAATTTTTAAGTGTAAGTAAAACTTCCTCCATCTGCTAAGGCATACTGATCTTCTGTAAACAGGTACAATAAAATATAATATAAATAAAAGCCAAGGCTTCCCTGAATGAGAATGTGAACTATCACCTCCCATTCTCAGCTCATCTCACCAGTCTCTTGTGTCTCAGGCACCAGCAAGCCACCTGTTGGTCCTTCCCAACAAGGCTATGCAGGAGGACAGGTCTCTGCATAACCTTGATCCACCCAGATTTCTTGCACTGAGAATATGACATCCTGAGATAAGGAGAAAGGCCCGGAACCACCAGGCTATATTCTGTGACACTTGCACTCAGCAAGTCCCATGTCTCCCAGGATATAAAAGCCCAGGGTGGTGTGCTTTCGGTTTCCTTAGCTGTAGTGTGACATGGGATCTGTGCAGATGAGACTCCACCCACCCTGGGCGGCTTTCCTGAGGTCTGGAGGACCAGCTTGTCATGGATCCTAGGCTTTAGTTTATCCTTGCTGCTTATCTGTGAGTATTACATCTGTTTGCCTAACTTGGTATGTATGAGTGCTCTGTCTCACCAGACTCATACAAGTGGTAAAGAACCTTTGCAGGCTAACCCTTTTAACAAGAGTGAAGATCAGGCCTTGAAACAGATTTAAATCCAGACACACTACCTCTGAGACTGGGGTACTCACATGTTCTAGCCAAGTACCTAAGCACTCCACTTATCCCACCTGTAATAAACTTGAGGTTACACAAGGAAGGAAACCTGCCACGTTCACCTTTGTCTCCTTACCATCTACCACAGCCCTAATGCATACTGGGAGGGCAGTACCTATCTTCAGAATGCTGTCACATTAGATAATAAAGGACTCAATGAGTTAATGGGTGTCACAGTGACTAAAAATCAGGGATAGAATGGTTCACATGTAGTGTATTCCTTCTGTGGTCACAGACAATGTCTGTGTGGAAACATTAGAAGATTTCAGTTCAACTCAAACCCCAGATAAACCACTAGTGAGATATGGCCGATAAAAATGGCACAGCCTTAAGACTGACTTAACAGGAGTATGGTGCTCAGAAGAAAGGTTAATAGGGGAGTCTTCACTCCTGTGTCACTTCCCAGGCATTCTAAATGCTGTGCTCAATCTAATGGGAGCTGGTCCTTCTTTTGTCCTTTCTCTTCACATTTTTATCTTCCACTTCGAAGAAGGCTTCCCATCCCTTCTTTTATCTCTATCTACCATCCTTCTTGGAGTTCTTTCTGGTTCCACAATATCAGTCCCCACACTCTCGACTTATATGTTTCCCCTGGAATCCCTATTATGATGCTATAGCATTTAACTTTTTGCTTAATATTTTAGCTATTTATACACACATCTTCTTTAACACTGCAAAGCACTGCTCAAAAGAAAGCAATTGTCATTATCTTTTGTTAGATTTGCTCCATGTATGTTTTATATCTATTACTTCTCTTTGCCATCAGTAGATTGTAACCTCTACATTTCTTTGTAAATTACATGTTGCCCCTAGCTAGTTGTTCTGAACAAAGAACAAATGTTGCTAATCTGGTGATCTACAAGCCATAAAAAGAGGAAGCTGACATGCTAGGAAGGAACAAGAACACACACTCCAAGACAGGAGTGAGGTTTTGAAACATCCCTTAGTATATAACTACATACATGTATGTTCTGGTTACATTATTTTCATGTCCACAGTTCAGTAAGCAACTCAGGATATAAACAATTCCCAGGAGAGGAAATAAAAATGGCTAATAAACATAGGCAAAGATGTTCCATCTCAGTGATTAAGAAGGGAAATTCAAATTAAACAAAATGAGACACCATCATTTGCCCATCACATTGCTAAAAACAGTGTCATTACATTTATATTAGCAAAAATCAGAAATAACTGAAATATCTGTCAAAAGTGAGGTGCTAAAATAAATTACATCCATGCTCTGAATACTATGTAGCCATCACAATGAAGCATATACATTTGTGTATACATATGGAAAAATGATTATGACATACTGTCAAATTTTTTAAAAGCAAGTTGCAAAGCACGTATTTTTGGGAAAAACCCATATGTTCTATGTTTCTATGTTCATATAAATACATATTCTAGTATCTATGTAATTGTAGGTGCAAAACCTAAAACTAAAACAAAGACACAAACGGAAACAAAGGTATGGAAAGAAAAACACTCAAGTGCTAACTGTGGTTACCCCTAGGGAAGTAAAACAGGAAGGATTTTTTCTTTTTATTTTGGGTACTTCTGTGCATTAAGTTTTGTTTAACACTAAAGTAATACTTTTGACTTTCTTTGAAATGAAAAATAAAACCAATAAAATGTGTGGTCATAAAAGTAGTTATAAAATGTTTTAACTATTCTAGAAAACAGTGACCCAACTTCAAGAACTGCATGCATGAATAGTCTAAGTCTTCTTTATAACTCTATGCTTGCAAAATTATATACACATATTTGTGTCAGTTACAGAAATCTGAAGCCCTATGTGGTAGCCTAGAAGAGTTGTTTCCATATTGTAGATGAGGCAAGAAAGAAACTAAAAGAAAACAAAATATTTAATACTTTATATAAACTGACAACCCAGGGACAGGGCCCTCAGAAACAATTTACCTGATTATTGTTTTATGTTAGGGATCAGAAATTCAAATGCAAGTATCAGAAATTACAAAGCCAGCTGGGAATAAAATAATACAGACAGTACAGAGAGTTCAAATACTGCCTAAAGGGAGCAGCCATTTCATAACTCCTGTTGAGAAGATGGGTCTGGTATTACCAGATCATTCAATGTTTCCAGAGAAACCAGGAATCAGAATTTTTATATCGATACTCTCGTGTTTTAAATTTTAGCAACTGATTTTTTTAAATCCTAAATACTGTGTTGATAAACACTGTGAAAGCCAAACAAAACTTACCTCCTGGCTGGATTTGGCCTGCAGCCTCCTGTTTGCCATTTTTGGGCTTTCCCATCTTTGAAGCGTTCTAGTGGACAAATTCTAACACAACAGTCCCCAATCTTTTTGGCACCAGGGACCAGTTTTGTGGAAGACAATTTTTCCACGAAGAGGTGGGGCATGGTTTCAGGATGAAATGTTCCACCTCGAATCAGGCATTAGATGCTCATAAGGAGTGCACAACCTAGATCCCTCATTTGAGCAGTTCACAATAGGGTTCGTGCTCCTAGGAGAATCTAGTGCTGCAGCTGATATGACAGGAGGCGGAGCTCAGGTGGTACTGACTCACCCACTGCCATCTCCTGCTGTGCCGCAGGAGATGGAGATATATATATATATGAGTTAAAAGATATTTCAGAAATATCTTGTTAAGTATCTCATTTTTTATTGTAGTGAAATATGTAACATAAAATTTGCTGTATTAACCAATTTTAAGTACACGATTTAGTGGTATTAATTACAGATGCAATGTGCAACCACCACTAGCTATTTCCAAAAATTTTTCATCACCCTCAACAGAAGCTCTGTACCCATTAAACAATAACTTTAATTATTGCCTCCCCCAGTCCCAGACAACTTCTAATCTACTTTGTTTCTGTGACTTTGCTTATTCTAGGCACCTAACATAAATAGAATGATTCAATATATTTCCTTTTGTGTCTGGCTTATTTCACTTAGCATAGTGTCTTCGAGGTTCATCCATGTTGTAGCATGTATCAGAACACCAGTTTTTCATGGCTCATTAATATTCCATTATACGTGAATACCACAATACCACATTTTCTTTTTTTGTTTGTTTTTTGTTTCTGAGACAGTCTTGCTCTGTTGCCCAGGCTGGAGTGCAGTGGCGGGATCTTGGCTCACTGCAAGCTCCACATCCTGGGTTCACACCATTCTCCTGCCTCAGCTTCCCAACTAGCTGGGACTACAGGTGCCCACCACCACATCTAGCTAATTTTTTGTATTTTTAGTAGAGACAGGGTTTCACTGTGTTAGCCAGGATGGTCTCGATCTCCTGACCTCGTGATCCACCCTCCTCAGCCTCCCAAAGTGCTGGGATTATAGGCATGAGCCACCGTGCCTGACGCCCATTTTCTTTATCCATTCATCTTCTGATGGACAATTGAGTTGTTTTTACCTTTTGCAGATTGTGAGTCATGCTTAAAACATTTGTGTACAAGTATGTGTTTGAATCCCTGCTTTTGATTCTATACCTACGAGTAGAATTACTGGGTAGCATATACTGGGTACACTGAGTATTACTGGGTAACGTATACTGGGTAATTCTATACTTAAGTTTTTGAGGAACCACCAAACTGTTTTCATAGTGACTGTACATTTTACATTCCCATCATTAATGAATATAAAATGCTCATTTTTAAGATGAAGAACCCATGGGCAATGCCAGTGAGACAGCTCAACCTCAGACACAGGAAGTCAGCTGCAATGCACAGCTGACGTCAGAAACCAGATATCTTGACTCTCAGTGTAGACACAGCCCTCTTTCCAAGGTTAAATCGATTAAGATTTAAACCAGATGATCAGACAAATGGCTGGAATGTCTATGCAAAGACTGGGTCGTTACAAATAGATCACTTGATATCTTTAGAAGAAAGAATTTGAGTAAGTTCTAGACTCTTTTCTCCATCACGGAATGTGGTTTTCTTTTACCCTTTTCTTCCTCAGGCCTAGGTTCTAAAAGTAGATTAGATCATATTTGTTTTTAGCCTGGTACCTAATTGTAGGATAGTCATAAAATGTCTTTTATCATTATTAGAACTACAATTCTAAAATAACAGATTAAAAAAATTCCTTGAAATGCAATACATATTTATTTCAGAAAAACTGAAAAACTCATAAAAGTAGAAAGGTAAAAAAAAAAAAAAGATCACTCAGAGAATGGTAGACTAGATCATATTTGTTTTTAGCCTGGTACCTAATTATAGGATAATCATAAAATGTCTTTTATCATTATTAGAACTATAATTCTAAAATAACAGCTTTAAAAAATTCCTTGAAATGCAATACATAGTTATTTCAGAAAAACTGAAAAACTCAGAAAAGTAGAAAGAAAAAAAAAAGATCACTCAGAGAACGGTCAACCAGAAATATGACTATTAATCTTTACCTTTTTTTCCAGACTTATTTTTTTCTAGGAATGGTATTTTTGTTTGGTATATATTATCAGAATTATAAAATCTTAAAGCTTAAGGCAATTATTACACTTTGGGATGAAGTTTAAAAATCAAATAAGGAAAAATAGATATTAAGTTCTACATTTAGCTAGTACTATATTTAGTTAGTACTTCTTCCTACCAACTTACAGCCCCACAGTCTGGTGATAGTTTTTGGTAGAGTGCTGTTACTTACCTGTCCATGTGGAACTGTCATTTACTTAAATATAACACCTGCAGGGGCATGGCCACACATTATACTATTTTGTTTTTTCTTCCATGCCTCATACAACGCTGCACATACAACAGATGCTCAGAAAAAAGCTTCTGGATGATTTTTACTGATTTCATGCCATCATTAAGGTTAACACCCCTCAGAATCTCCCCATAGGCAGTAGTAGCCCAACCCAGGCCCTGCAGGGCCCAGTCTTGGCGACTTTCACATTCCAAGAAACTTGGTTTAGAAATCAAAGGTGGCTGGGTGCGGTGGTTCACGCCTGTAATCCCAGCACTTTGGGAGGCCGAGGCGGGCGGAACACCTGAGGTTGGGAGTTCAAGACCAGCCTGACCAACATGGAGAAACTCCATCTCTACTAAAAATACAAAATTAGCCGGGCGTGGTGGTGCATGTCTGTAATCCCAGCTACTCGGGAGGCTGAGGCAGGAGAATCGCTTGAACCCGGGAGGCGGAGGTTGCAGTGACCCGAGATCATGCCATTGCACTCTAGCCTGGGCAACGAGAGTGAAACTCTGCCTCAAAAAAAAAAAAAAAAAAAAAAGAAATCAAAGGTAATTTAAAAGTTATTTAGTTACTTGAATCTTTACTTTCATTGCTTGAAGAATATTAAACAGAATTCAACTTGTAACCCATAATGGTAGTCTTAAATCCTCCTTGGCCCCATTCTTCTTTTCTTTCCCCTTTTCTTTTTTCCCTTCATTCCTCTTACTTCAGTATGTTCATGGCTGACTTAAAGCCCCCGTCTCAAAATCCCTACCAAAATTCTCTCTGAACTTGATCCCTTATGATTCTTGATTTTGCTTTTTCTTCCCCCTTCCTTTGGCTTCTATTCCTTCTTCCTTCCTGCCAGGAAATCACAGCCCTTGGCATCATCTTGGTACTCACGCTTGTTTCTTCACTCAGCCCTGCTCTCCTCGGTCACGATTCTGCCCCATGAGCAGTCAGAAGTGGAACTGGCAAGCTCAGCCTCTCAGCAGGAGACACGGGAGTCAGGGCTGAAGGGAGAAGAGGGGAGAAGATCACAAATGCTCATCATCTAATGTCCTTTCTTTTATTCTCATTACACAGTGAAATTCTAATATATTTACTTATGGGGGTGGGCTACATGAAAGATCTCTGGAAGAAATATGTGGCAATTATAAGGGTAAAATGATAAAATTTTCTTTGAGGAGGGAGAACACTGCCTACCCATCCTCCCCTCTTTTGAGCGTCACCCTGACAACATAATAGTTCTGACCTTTTGATTTTACATGCAAGGACACGGGCCTTCTGACCTTTGAAACTGTCAACACTTACCTCTAGGATTTTGCTGAGGTCTCTCATAGGTATAATGATGGGTGTAATGAGACATCACACAGCACATCCTTTTGTCTCTCATAGAAATAAGAGGTTTTAGGCCAGGCGCGGTGGCTCACGCCTGTAATCCCAGCACTTTGGGAGGCCGAGGTGGGCAGATTATGAGGTCAAGAGATCAAGACCAGCCTGGCCAACATGGTGAAACCTGGTCTTTACTAAAAATACAAAAATTATTTTTTTTATTTAATTAAAATAAAAAGCAGGCATGGTGGCGGGCCTGTAGTCCCAGCTACTCAGGAGGCTGAGGCAGGAGAATTGCTTGAACCTGGGAGGTGGAGTTTGCAGTGAGCCAAGATTGAGCCACTGCACTCCAGCCTGGGCAACAGAGTGAGACTCTGCCTTAAAAAAAAAAAAAAAAAAAAAAAAGGCAAAATGGCAAAGTATACCTGGTATATGACCGCTAGACTGGTAAGGGAAAAATGCCACAAGTGAGCGTGCATACAACTCCAGTAAACACAGTGCACATGCGGCCCCTCCCAAATGCCAGTAGGCCACCGCACAGGCAGACAACCCCACAAAGGAAGAATAAAGGGAGAAGTAATGCAGACCCCAAAAGAATGCCAACACATAAAACTCCAAATCAATGGTCAAACAGTACACTTGATCTCTCAAGTTGCCCGCCTGGCCCTCTTCCAAGTGTACTTTATTCTCTTTCATCCCTGCTCTAAAGCTTTTGAATAAACTTACACTCCTGCTCCAAAACCTGCCTCATTCTCTTACTCTGTCTTACGTCCCTTGGTCAAATTCTTTCTTCTGAGGAGGCAAGAGTTGAGGCTGCTGCAGACCCATACGGATTCACCACTGCTAACACAAGTAATACTCAAAATGCAGTATTCCTGGGTGAGAGTGAACTTAGGGAGCATCCAATAGTGCTTACTTCCCTCTTGACCCATGTAGATACCAACAGATGATCCCTGAAATATTGTATTCAATTTGGCTAACTCTGTACACATTCCTGATGAAGGCTGCTACAAGAGATTCAGAAATGACAGGAGGACAGTAGGACAGAATTCAAAAAGTGTGTGTTAGTATTCCAGGATATGGGATGTGAAGCTACCACTCACCCAGTTGCTTAAGCCACAAACCTAAGAGGCTTAATTCCTCTTTCCCTCAGCCATCATATCCAATTGACTCTACTCTCAATCCACATCCTAAATCCATTCACTTATTCCATTTTCACCACTTCTACCCTAGTTCAAGCTCCCAACAATAGCCTCGTAACTAGTCTGTTTCTACTTTTGTTCCTCCATAGAAGCTGGTGTGATGTTTTTAAAAATATATAAAGCATAAGGTGACTTGCCAACTCTCAGATGGCTTCTCATCACATTTTATTTTGTTGTTCCTGTTGCTTCCATACATCAGATTTAAAATAAAATCTAAATTCCTCATCTGAAAAGGCTCAGATCTCCCCTTGTACCTCTCTGTTCTTATTCACTGAGCTTCAGGCACACTGGCTTTCTTTCTATTCCCCCAACACACCATGCTGGTTGAAATGTACACCATGCTGGTTGAAATGTACTTTCACATGGCTCCTTGTAAGGACTCAGTTTAACTGTTTACCTACTGCAGAGGACTTCCGACTGCTTATTCTGAAGTCGCCATCCAGTTGTTCATCATATTGGTGTGTTTTCTCAGCACCACACTTATTTCTAGTTGTTTCCTGTGGGTGTATATGTGTGTGTGTATTTGTGTGTTCAACTGCTCAATTTTTGTTGAATGAATGGACTGGTAAGCCCTATTCCTCCAATTTTTTAGATGAGCAACAGAAAATATTGAGCAGGGGTTAAGACTCTTAACAACTTTCATCTTTTTTTAACCTTCTCCACAACAGCAATTTTATCTTCTGTCAATTTCTCTGTCATGATTAGCAATGAAACTTTTGCTACGGAAAGTGGTTATGTTCAGAGGCAGCAAAGAGGAATGGCCTGGAGACTTGCAACTCACTCCATATGTAGACTTGAAGAAATAAGAACACCAAAGGATTGGGGTGGAGAGCAGTGGCTTTAAACAGAGAAACAAAATATGCTGAGTTCCTATAGCCTCCTAAAGAGAAGAAACAAAAAAAAAAAAATCAAAGTAGGAGCTAATAAATAACATGGGATTTAATTAACACTGGAAAGGGCCATGAGGCTTCCCTACATGCCCCCTACAAAACCTCCGAACTCACATCTCTCCTCTTCCTACTGTCCTCAGAGCACAACATAATCCTGCCTAGAATTGACACTGAAAACTCAATCACAACCTCTCATCTGCCCAAATCCTTCAGATTCTGACACAGCTCTCCCACTCCCTTTCTGAGAAGTCACCCTTACAAACTTCAGTTCACACAGAACTTTCTTTTTCTGATCTCGTTTCAAGAGGAAAATCCAATTGCATCACAGTTCATTGTTCTCTGCTTATTTTTTGTTTTGTTTGTTTGCTTGCTTTTTGAGACAGAGTATCATCAACACTCAGGCTGGAGTACAGTGGCGCAATACTGCTCACTATAGCCTTGACCTCCCAGGCTCAAGTGATCCTCCCACCTCAGCCTCCTGAGTAGCTGGGACCACAGGCACATGCCACCATGCTCAGCTAATTTTTTATTTTTTGTAGAGATGAGATCTCACTATGTTGCCCAGGCTGCTCTCAAACTCCTGGGCTCAAGCAATCCTCTTGACTCAGAATCCCAAAGTGCTGGGATTATAGGCGTCAGCCACCATGCCTGCCCTGTTTGTTTTATCTTTGCTTTCACTTGTTTTATTTTTACTTTTACTCATCTGAATCTAAGAATCCTATTAAGTGTTGAACACAAAATACTCAATAAATTCTTTTTGATTAATTATACAGATTCACACTCGGTTTGCAGTTTCTACTGTAAAGGAGGAAACAAGAAGGCAAAACCTAAAGGTAAGGGAAGAAGAAAGTACAAGAAAAATAGGGGCTCTACAATACAAGGGAAAGGAAGCAAAGGTACAAGAATGGGGAAGATACCCAGTAAATGAGCTTTCATTGTGAAGACTTAATCACAGTTTATAATATGTTGTCAATCTGCTAAAATGGAAGTTGACAGGAAATTGGCAGAAACAGGGAAATGGACACAGGCCAATTTACTCTCTTTTGTTAAATCTCACCAGTGCCTTGCCTTATTTGCAACTACTTCAGTTTCAAAGCCAGGCAGATTCTGGTTCTTTCCTTATGCAAATATTGATTTATTAACAGACTAATTCATACATAGCTAGAAGATAATTATCTATGCACATTAAGCCAGATGAGCCATCCTCTATCACCTGCTTCTTTTTAAAACTGAATTAAAATTTACTGTGGGATATAAGTAAATCTCACTGAGAAAACATGAAATCTCTATATCTTTTTACAATCATAACAGAAGCAGCCGTTACCATTCATTTTTAGAAACCAGCTCACATTTTTTTCCTTAACAACATTTTTAAATGTATTGTTCTATTTTTGGGGGTGGGGTGTAATTCTTCTCAATTGTGGTTATAGATACATAAAATGTATCATCTTAGCCATTTTTACATGTACAGCTCAGTAGTATTATGTACATTCAAACTGTGTGTAACCATCGCCCCCCATCCATCTTCATAACTCTTTTTGTCTTGCAAAATTAAATTAAAACTCTGTACCCATTAAACAGAACTCCCCATTCTTCTCTCCCCAGCCTTTGGTAACCACCATTCTATAATATTTTCTGTCTCTATGGGTAGGAACCAACTAACTTGTAAAGGACTCAATGGTGTCTATCATTTTGTGAGGCAGACAGACCTGTGTTACTCTCTGTTGCTTCTAAGCACCTAGCATAGTGCCTTGTACATGTCATGTATTCAATAAATGTTTGCACACTGACTAAGTGAATGAATGATAGTTCCAACTCCTGGTCCGCCCTCAGGTAACCCTAAGTTAAAGACTCAGACATACAGGAAATATAGGTTGGATGAAAAGAGAATATGATTGATGGAGAAGGACACCAGCATTTTGCTGCTCTATTTGTCTCCACCCAAAATTCATTCCACAAATATAAACTGAATGCTTCTATATGATGGAAGTACACTAGAGCCTCAAATACAAAGATGAACACATAGACTGTGCCTCCAATGTGTGCCTTCCCATGATCACTTCATAGCACTGATTACACTCTAGTGTAATCGTGTATGTATCTGCCCTGCCACTATACTGTTAGCTTTGGCCAGGACATTGTCCATCACGTAGTAAGCACTCACTCAATAAATAGTTGGCGAATCATCTAATGGAGACTGTAGCCCACTGTGGGGAAAAAGACACACAATCATACAGAGTCAGGATCCTTAGTTGTACGAAAGAAAAGCTGCTGACTCTTGCCGATATAGCAGAAAAGGATTATATTGAAGATACTGGGTAGCTCTCGGGTGTGTTGGAAGGTGCAGAGATTCAAGACTGGGCCCATGCCTCTAGGAATAATGCACAAAATCACTGCAGAACTAGCCCAGCGAGAAAACTATCACCATTGCAGCTCTCTGTCAATACCACTATTACATCAGAAACTCAATGCTGCAACCACTGAGAAACTAATGTCACTGCTAGTGCTGCCAACAAAGCCAGCCGCCTGGCTATTAGGGCTATTCATACCAGCAAGGAAAGGAGCTCCAAAATGAGCCACTATCCTCTGGTTGCTCATACCTGAATTTAAGTTTGATAGAATGAGCCTGACTGGCAAAGCCTAGGTTATATTCTTAAGCCCAGTTGTAATGGAGGCTGGGAATTTGAGCTCTAAATAAAAGAAAGTAGGCTGGGTACAGTCACTCATGCTTGTAATCCCAACACTTTGAGAGGCCAAGGCAGGCAGATCACTTCTGGTCAGGAGTTCAAAGACAGCCTGGCCAACATGGGGAAACCCCATCTCTACTAAAAATACAAAAGTTAGCAAGGCATGGTGGCACATGCCTGTAGTCCTAGCTACTCAGGAGGCTGAGGCATGAGAATCGCATGAACTTGGGAGGCAGAGGTTGCAGTGAGCTGACATCGTGCCCCCACACTCCATCCTGGGTGACAGAGCAAGATTCTGTCTCAAAATAAAAGGAACTGATTCGTGTGACATGAATCCAGTAGTAATATGCAATAGGCACTAGGCCTAAATATACATTCACTTTTTCATTGTCATGGAACTTGTACTTTTGTAGGAAAGACAAACAATAAACACATAAATGAACATAATGATGGACAGCACTAGATGCCACAAAGAGAAACAGGGTTGTAAACTAGGGTATTCAAGAAGGACTTTCCTCAGATGAGCAGTCTTGAAGGATGTGAGGAAGCAGCAAGTACAGAGTCTCTGGGATGGAAACTGACTTGACATTTCTAAAGTGCTGCAAAGAGGCTGGAGCTGAGAAGTGAAGGAGAGGGTAGAAAAAGAGGTGGAAAGGGCAGCCATGGACCATGTCATGTAGTCCTTGCAGGCCATGGTTTTGGACTCTGTTAAGTGGCAAGGGAATGGCATAATCTGACATATTTTAAAAGAATCACACTGGCTGCCATGTGGAGAATATTTTACAGAGAACAAGGGTAGAGACCCAGCTGATCAATGTATAAGCAGAGGGATCCAATCACTAAAATCCGCCCAGATGGTTGGGGAGATGGGATATGAAGGAAATCTTGAAACAGGTAGTTTCTACTACCCAAAAGAAAAGGTTAGAGGGCATCATGGGCAAAGGGAAGCAGGAGCAAGAACACAGCGGCATGGAAGGCCCCAGCATATGTGGAAAACTTCGAGTGGTCTGGTGAGGTTACAGAGAGGGATTTAGACATGAGGATGGAAAGGAGGAGAGACCTAAACGGCCAAGGGCTGCCCATGCTGTTCTTTTAACTTTTCACATCACCAAAGTAAAATGTTGGTACAGTGATGGGGGCTGAACCTGAGGCACAATTAGGACTACAACTTCCCTGGGAGGCTAGTCCTCCCAACAGAGTTTCCAAGAGAGCAGGAAGGCCACACAGTTCCTTGCTCTTCCCCCTCTCCTCAGACTAGAAAAAACATGGGCAACCCACAGTACTGAGCTGTCAGTATCAAAGCAAAGCTGGGCACACCCACTCACTGTGGTGTGGCAATCAGATAGCAGAGATCTGAAGGTGTCTCCAACAGGTCAGTCTCCAGGAAAAACTGTCCAAGTAAATATGCTGTTTTCCACACTGTCTTAGTCTGTTTCTGCTGCTATAACACAAATACCTTAAATGGGATATTTTATAAACAAATTTATAAACAATAGAAATCTATTTGCCCCAGTTCTGGAGGCTGGGAAGTTGAGAGAGCAAGGCATCAACAGACTTGGTGTCTGGTGAGGGCCCTTTGCCTCATAGATGGCGTCTTCCTGCTGTGCCCTCACAGGGCAGAAGGGTGAAACAAGTTCCCTCAGGCCTCCTTTATAAGGGCATTAATTCCATTCATTAGCAACCAAATCACCTCCCAAAAGCCTCACATCTTCTTTTTTTTTCTTGAGACAAGTTTCACTCTGTCTCCCAGGCTGGAGCGCAGCAGCGTGATCTCGGCTTACTGCAACCTCCACCTCCCGGGTTCAAGCGATTCTCGTGCCTCAGCCTCCCAAGTAGCTGGGATTATAGGCATGTGCCACCACGCCCAGCTAATCTTTTGTATTTTTAGTAGAGGCGGGGTTTCACCATATTGGTCAAGCTGGTCTTCAACTCCTCACCTCAAACGATCTACCCTTCTCAGCTTCCCAAAGTGCTGGGATTACAGGCGTGAGCCACTACACCTGCCCACGTCCCACATATTATTATCATTACCTTGAGGATTAGGTTTCAACACTTGAATGTGGTGGGGATATAAACATCCAGACTTCTGATTCCACCCCAGATTCCCAGGCTGTAAGTACACTCAGCCTTAAAGGAAGTATTAGCTGTGGGTTGGTGAAGAGAATAGAGGAAAACATTCCAGAAGGAAAGAACAATGTATGCAAATGCCAGGAACCATTTCTCCATGGGCAACAAAACCAAGGCTGGAAAGACAGGTTGGGCCTAGATTGTGAAATGCTTGGATAATGGGGTAGTTACCAAACGGTTTATTCCTAAACCAGATTCCCCAGTTAAATACAATAACCAAAACCGAAATGTGCAGTGCTTGCTTTTTGTCCATGATAGATGCTGGGGAAACATTTGCAGGTTTGCTGATTGAATCCACAGATGGAAGTCTGTAAATTTAGGATAGATTGTCTCAGTTAATCTCTATGACCAGTCAGACTTCGGTAATGATGGATTTGCCTGACACGAGAAAGTTCTACTTCTCATAAGTTTTGAGAACTTAACTGCAATGTGGCCTTTATGAGATGAAATCTGGCTCAGGTGCCAAAGATCTGCAACATTAAGACCTTTGCAGGTGGGAATTCCCTGTGATTTTAGGTTCCCTGGATCCTTCAGTCTTCTACTCCAGCTGAGGGTTCCCACCCAAGCCAGGACTCAGCCTTTGTTATTCTCATGCATCAGCCACAGGTCGCTACCTGTCACTTCAGAGTTCTGAGCACAATGAAAATGCAGACTTTACAAGCACTTCAAGTCAAGACAAGTGATTAGCATTGGCACCAAGGGTTTAAGAGGAACTCAGCCAAAAACTGTTCAAAACTAGCCATTTCATCCGAAGTGGGACACCAGGGCCCAAGGAGAGAAGAAGCTGGTTGGATTAATGCATACCCCCGCTTTCCATGACTCTATTGTATTTCAGTGAGAGTTGCTACCAACTCCTGCGGGCGCCCCCACCCGCCCACTCCACTAATCTCTTGTCTTATCCAGAGATACAAGGAACCCGTGGAGAAGATGAGGTACAACTGGGATAAGGAGCTCGTAGGTGTTTTACATTTGAATTTAAGCAACAAATCTGTCGAGCTGTTTTTCTGCACTTCCCCCTTGGGCTGGGTCACGGGAGGGGAAAGCTCCAACCGCCCGGGACTCCTTAGAGTGAATCCCATCCCCTCAAGTTCCTCTCCAGAACCTCCCCCTACTCCCGCCCTTGCCCTGCAACTCCTCCCTCTCACTCTGAGTCGCACGCACCCCTGTCCCCTTCCTGCCCGCAAAACTACTCTTCAAAGACTTCCTTCCGGGCACCGCGAAGCCGGCGTGCTCAGCATTCGGAGAGGCAGCGTCGCTCGCCTTCATCCAGGACAACAAAACTGCCATTTCCGAAGAGAAAGGAAACGGCTCGCGGCTTCTGGGGTTCCCAGGCGCGGGCCTGCGAGGGAGGCCGGGAGCCGAGTCGCCACGCCCAGAACCCCGAGCCCGCCCCCGCGCCAGCCAGCCGGGCCCCGCACGCGACGCCCCCTCCAGGTCCCGCTCCTGCGCCGTATTTGGTCATTCGGGGGGCAAGTGGCGGGAGGGGGAGACGTGAGCGGCCGAAGGGGAAGCGGAGCCGGCGCCGGCTGCACAGAGGAGTCGCTCTCGCCGCCGCCACCTCGGCTGGGAACCCACGAGGCCGCCGCATCCTGCCCTCGGAACAATGGGGCTCGGCGCGCGAGGTGCCTGGGCCGCGCTGCTCCTGGGAACGCTGCAGGTGCTAGCGCTGCTAGGGGCCGCCCATGAAAGCGCACCCAAGGCGGGTAAGTGGCCTCGGGGATCGCCAGCCCCGTTCGTGGGACTCAGCGCCCTGCCGAGGCTTGGGTTCCCAAGTTGGGCTCTGGTACAGAAAGTTCCGCGTGTCTCTGGCCGAACGCTCGGGGCGGACCCGGAGGTGACCGGGCGGGGTGGGGGAAACTGAGGCTTGGACCAGTCACCCGCTGGCTCCGGGGCCGCCTGCTGAGGAAATTGCCCGGTGCTTCCCCTCTCGCTTTTTGGAAGCGGCGGCCTCAGGCAGGGACGGGTGCGCATAACCTGTTGAGTTACCACAAGTTGGTTTTTACAGCCTTTCCCTGAAGTTAATGTTTGCCGAGGTTAGAGTTTATCTAAGGCTTCCGTTTGTAAACAAGATTAGCTGAGTTGAAAAATATGTCTACCGAGGCCCGCGGAAACGTCTCCCAGTTAGTTGGGGAGCTTTTCAAGCGTCTCCCCGGCATTTCATGGTCTAATATTATGCAGCATTATCCAGATGACTTAAGGTTCCTCTGACGCTCGAAGTTAGACTTCGGAGCTCTTGGAGCTAGCTGGGAGCCTTTGGGGAGCGCGCCCCGCCCTCGCGGCAGTTGAGGCGGCTGCCCCCTTGGCGGGGCGCTCTCCACCCCTCGTGTGCCATAAACACCCGGCCGCGGCGCGCGGCAGCTGCGCAGCGTTAAGGGCACAGCTGCACGGTCGCCGGTGGCCCGCGTCGTCGCTAGTAAGGTCGTAACAGGACGATGTTGACATTGCTTTTCTGTGTAGGGCGGAATTTGTTTCCTTTTAGGCCGTTGGCCCTTTGGAGACTTTAAACAGCCCTTTTTGGATGAAACCAGGAAGTTGGGATTTGCTGTGTAAATACTGTTCTCCTTGGTCAACTGTTACAGAAGTCAGGTCCCTACGTAATGGTCAGTAAACCAGGATAAGTTAACTTTAAGTGAACCAAGGTTTTCATGGTTTTGAATTCTGTCCATCCACTGTATAGTTAGCCTTAGGTTCGTTTTATCCAGCCAGAGAAAAAGAAGGCAGTTTGTAAATCTGGAAGGTTCAGGCACAACACTTGCTTTTTCTGGAATGATCTAGGTGAATTCATTTTTCTTCGTTTTGCTGAAGTTTTTTTGTTTGCTTAATTGTGCATGTGACACACTGGCTTCGCAGACCTAATTTTGAGATCATTTAAGAAAAGTGGTAAAATCATGTCCATCGTGTATGTTGGTCCTCATTTTAATCAATTATTTCATGAGGTGAGGTCTCCATTTTTAAAAATTTGTTGCTGTGTTTGTGAAGATAAACCTTACTGTTCCAGTGAATTACCGGTTAGAGTAATTGTGAGTGACCATGCTTTCCTTTCTTTTGTCCTCATAACACAGATTTTTTTTTTGTCCTATTTTAACACTCATTGTTTGTTCTGTTTATTAACTTAATGTCTTTCTAGAGGTTAGTCCCATTTGGAAAACTTAAAATGCTCTGTAGTAGGAGAGCCCTGAATTCATAAACTAGTATAACCAGCCAGAGGTGGAATCTGTTTCTACAGACTATGATGTCACCTTGCAACTAGACTAAAAGGTAACAATAGAAGATTTCTCAAAAAGCTAGTAACTGTTAATCCAAGTCTTCATATATAGTGAAATCTGTATACAATGTCATTACGGAGTATAGTGATTTTTAGCAATCATACTAAAACTCGTATGGCTGATTTTTACTGGATACATTTTCTTTGCATCCCACACTATACTAATTTAGGTCCGTAAATCATCCCATTGGATCCTCACAGTATTGTCCCCATTTTATAGATAAGTAAGCTAATTTATGGCAAGTAAAACAATTAATACATGTTTGGTTTCAGATCAGAATCCAAATTTTCAATTAACCATTTCACCACTAAGCCACGTTAGTTGATGATGGCTCTTGAAGTAGATAATGCTTGTATTCCACAGTACTACCATTGCCTAGAATAAAGTGGGAGAAGATAAAAACATTATTGAAATTCTGCTTTTAAAATATTCTTAACAGTCTGCTGCATAGCTTTATAAATATCAGTTGGAGGAGGGAGACTATGAGCACGTTTGCAAATCAGTGAACAGGATTTATTGTAGTATTCCAAAGAATGGCATTAACATTAACAGGATGGGAGGGGAGGCTATTAGTCATTACTCTTAGTAGCAAGTGACAGAAACCCACCTTGAACAACCTTTGTGGAAAGAAGGGACTTTTTTGACTTGTAACTGAAAAATGCAAGGATTGAGGTGGCTTGAAAATGGCTGTATTCAAGGGTTCAAATAAGTTGCCAAGAAATTAAGAAATCATCGTGTAAGAATGAAAATAGCGTGGAAACAAAAACAGGTGTTTGTGTTAGCCCAGTCAAAAGATGATGGTGAGTGGCAATGGAGATAAAAGGGTGGATTCTAGATCTGTTGGGGTTTGGGACTAATGACTTGCGGATGGATTGGAGGGTGGGATGAGGAAGAGAGAAGAATCAAAGGATGACCTCTTGCTTTTGGGGTTGAGCAGCTGGTAATGCAACAATTGGGAAGGTTGGGGGAGGAGCAGGTTTCGAGTAGAAAATCAGTAGTTGCATTTTGGCACTCATATCTGCAGGCTTAGGAATCAAACAATCTGGTCCAATTCTAGTCTCTGCCACTTTCTATTTGGGTGGCCTTCTCTGGGCCTCAGTTCTTGTCTGCAAAACAATACTCCTGTCTAAGAATTGTTGAGAGGGTTAGATGAGCTAATGCACATAACCGTGGCTTGCAGTAAGCACCTAATAATGTTGGCAATTATTTGCTATCTGCTGCTAAATACATCTACATAGTCTATTGACCTTGATCTTTTTCAAGTAAATCTTACATTGTATTCTTTTGTGATAAATAGATGATAGTCCCATCAAGAAGAAGAAATTCTCACAAAGAAGAAATTTGCCCAAGAAGTAAAGATAAATCCTTCAAAGTTACTGTTTTTCTTTGTACTTTGAGGATTTTTTTTTAAGTGTGGGAGAGTTCATCTTTGTGAAAAGGACACAATAATACATTTGCTCTCTTCCTATGTGGTGTACATATTTAATCTTCATTAGACAAAAACTCAAAACGAATAAAGCACTCTGAAAAGTTGCTCAATTGGGACATAGAAATCTCTTACATGTTTTCCAAATCTAAAGGTACTAATTTAAAAATTAAAACTGTACTGAGAAGGCTTGCAGTTAAATAAGAAAATCCTATTTTATCCCTCCATTGTATGAAATTAGGGGTGTTGGTGGGGTGGTGCAAGACCTGGAGATGCCTGTGAGTAGAAAGGGCCTCTCCTGAAATGGTCCCCTCCACTCATAAGAGCAGAGCTGTCAGTGGCAGAAATTGGTCCATCTGTCCCCAATTGTGTGGGTGAATGAATTTTGGCAAAGCTATTGCATTCAGTGGCTGGTACATAGTAAGTACTATGTAAGTGTTTGTTACATAAGCTAGATATTTATCTTGAAAAACCTGATAATACAGTCCCTTTTAGTGACAGCTTCAAGATATGTTTCATAACTACAGGGGCAAAAGTAGAACTTCCTGTGGAATAATCTACCCTCCCGACACCACTACCCCCACTCCCCCTAGGCAGAAAACCACACATTGCCAGTATTCTTAGTTATATGTTCTTTCATAACAGGATATTTCTTTATTTTTACAGCATCTGCAAACATAGAGAATTCTGGGCCTCCACACAACTCCAGTGCTAACTCAACAGGTGAGTTTTAAAAGATTAAAAAAACAAATTTTCATTTGTCTAGGGTACATGAAGTAATAACAGCCAGGGAAGTAGGCGTAAGCTGATTCACTGACCTGTTTTAACCCTGAGTTCTCCACCCATGAATCGCTATGACCTGCCCTAGTGCCCTATAGTAGACATCAGTAAGTGATAGTTCGCTGGATTAGTCTTTCTCAGTCTTGTAAAGATGTGAATAAACTCTAAAACAAAAAGTGTATCAGAATTTCATGTTACAAATTTTTGAAGCACATTTTTAGATGTGGGGGTTTTGTAGTTTGCCTGTAGATATGAAATGTCGGTACAGAAGTCTGCAGGTCTTGCTGATGAAACAAATCACTCTAAACTAGTCAGCCATGGCAGCCTTAATATACCTCTGCTGACTCTAAGGAGACCCTACTTACATTTCACCCATTAGGCAGACTCAACCCAAACACTTGGTGAGGCCCTTACCCTGTGATTTTAGTTTGGGACAAAGCCTTGGGCCTCTGAGTTCACTAGCATGGAAAGATACAAGAACCAGGCTGATGTCATCAATATCAGTAGTAAATCATCAAGGTGTGTTTCTTGTAAACAATTTTTAAGTTATCTTCTCACTACCCTTAATCTTCACAGTTGAC
Organism: Macaca mulatta; assembly: GCF_049350105.2. NCBI lineage: Eukaryota > Metazoa > Chordata > Mammalia > Primates > Cercopithecidae > Macaca > Macaca mulatta. The sequence continues at coordinate 103,321,850 of NC_133419.1, read as the reverse complement.
TGAGTTGGAAACTAGAAAAAGGTACGCCAATCCTGTCGCTAACTTGTTTACTTTTATTCAGGGAATATTGACTCTAATGAGCTAGCACATTCTAGGTTCTAAGAATACAAAATGGACCAAGCCTTAACTTCTAGGGGTTTTTGCTTTTTGTTTTTTATTTATTGGCAAAATATACATGACATAAAATGTATAACCATTTTTTTCAGTGTAAAGCTCAGTGGCGCTAAGTACATTCATGCTGCTTTGCAACTTGCTGGAGTTTTTATTTCTGTGCAGCATCCCAGTGTTTCACTTAGTTTATGTTCTTGGTTTACTGCTGTTCTTTCTTTCATTATCTCTGCCTTTTCAACTGGTGTCTGGTGGTACATACTCAGGACATACTTTTATTCTAGTTTTAGTAATTATACAGGAAACATTTTCATTGAGAGGAAAAGTCTAGATGGATTACTCCAAAATGTAGTGGTTATCGTTGGGTAGTTGTGAGAGGGTCTTAGTTAAAAAAAATTTGATTATACTATTAGGTACCTTTTCCTTTTGTCCTTTATTGAATCTAATTCTGCACTAAACTTTTAACCTCGGGTAAACAAAGGAGGTAGAAGAAACATAAAGACAGTAGTATTAGCAATAGACACCATTTATTGAATGCATACAACTTACAAGATACATTTACTAATCTAACCACGGTGAGGGGGGTGTCCTTTCTGGTTTACACATGGGGAAATTGAAACTCAAGAGTGGTTAGGAAATGCCCAAGATCACGTGACACTAAGTGTCACATTCAGGATTTGAAACCTAGTTGTATTCTAAAACCTATGTCTCTTTATCACACTGTCTGAAATGGGTTATGGCCTTACTTTTTAAAAGTGGTTTTCACTGTGAATGATTATTAAAAATCAACTCAGTACTTTGAGGGCAACTCCAGAGTCAGTGGGATGATTTCAAATGCCCCTTCTAGCACAGGGAAATTTTTTGAGAAGAAAAGCATTGCCTCAAATTTTTCTAGAAGGAGAACAGGTAATACAACTATTAAAAATGTTTTTGCACAATGTGTTATACTTCTCCTAACTGTTGCATTCCTCTTTGTATCTTGAAAACACTTTTGAAACATGTTAAGTTTGTGTATTTTTACGGGATGGATGCTTAACTGTGTTTAGTTACCTAGACCCTTGTTGAAGCTTTGTTTCTTTGAACATACTGTTTACCAATTTATTTGGTGCTATTTATTTAGTGCACTTTCTGTGGCACCATATTTCCTCTCACTAGGAAAATAGCATGTTTGGCAAATTCCATTATGATGTGTATTCCAGGAATGTACTGTCGGAAAAAGCGGAGACTGCCTGCAGTGCTACTTAGAATGTTGGGTGTCTATCACTTTTATAGGACTTACCACGTTGGAGTTTCAGAGAATCTTTTTTTCTCTTGTTTTGGTCTCCATCTAAGTTCCTTGAGAGTGAAATCTATGATTTATTCGTTCTGACATCTCACTCTATGCCTGGTGCATAGTAGGTATGCAGAATATGTATATTTTTGGTTGGTTGAACTCAATTGTGGAACGAAATACATATTTTGTAATTGCTGACTTGCCTTGTCAAAACACTATTATATACATTTTGCAGATATGTACTGGTTTGTGTTCCAGTCCTACCCATTATTACAGCTGTTCTCTGTTTATATAGTAACATAGGTACTTAAAGTCAAACAACAGGAATGGAGGTTGCTTTCCAGTGTACCACTCAGTTACATGTAACAGTTCTTTTTTATGTCCCCTAATCATTATTTGAAGACAGCTATACTTTTGACATTCTTGTCTGCAGGGACTTGTTTGACACACTTTCATCTTACAGAGAAAATAATTTCCGCTTATTTCATTTGTAGTCAGAGTATTTATATTTTAGATTCTGTGGATGGATGAATTTACACTTTATAGTACAAGGAAGACACATGCCCAGATTATTTTTCATAATGGGTTTGGGCAAGGATGTAAGGAAATGTGGCATGGTCTAGATGGGAGTGCAGATATCATCAGTAACTAGAACAGCAGCTCAGTATCATTCAGGATACAGCTGTCTCCTTGATCACCTAGCATTGATGCTTCCCAACGAAGAGGGATCTGAGAGGATTGGGTTACCATCATCCAATCTGAAGCTCTTTGCTTGGACATAACTCGCACCAACTCCTTTCCAAAGCCGTTTCTCTCTTAATCATGTATGTTCCATCTATTATGATTGCTATTGGTTTGGTTACTCATCCTTGGCATAGTCATTTGGGCCACTCTAGTGGGGTTAGTTTTTTCCATAGCCATAGCAGGGATGGGTAGTTGTGAGAGGGTCTTATTTTAAAAATATTTTATTACACTATTAGGTACCTTTTCCTTTTATCCTTTGTTGAATCTAATTCTGCACTACTGAACTTTTAACCACAATTTTGAGCATTTGGACCTGTCTTGCATTTAGATTTCTACAGAAGAAAGCAGTAGAAATGTGGGAACAGCTTATTCTGTATTCCAATTTTTACCTCTAATTGCAACAATGAAAGTCCTACTGAAGTGGAAAGAATTTATCAGATATATAATCCCGTATGTCACACTACCTTCTTCTATTTATTTTAGATAAAATGTTTTATGTGTGAAAAGAATATTAGATGGAAACTTTCTGTGAGTTTGTAAGTCAATCAAAGATAGGAACCAGTTGGCCTGATGGTGATACCGATGATTGATTGATTGATTGATAAAAATGGTGATAGATACAAATAGTGATAGACAGATACACAGAGAGACATAGAGATATCAATACTGGTTTTTCTCTAGAGATTTGATGTAGGAAAGAATTTTTCTAACTAAAGAATTCATAGTACATTTAAAATAACTGCTTCACCTCCTCAGAGAGTTAATTGTTTTCAACTCATGTTTTTGAGATTGCGTCTGAAAATTGCTGGTAATTTTTTTTATGCTTTAAGTTCTAGGGTACATGTGCACAACATGCAGATTTGTTACATATGTATACATGTGCCATGTTGGTGTGCTGCACCCTTTAACGCATCATTTGCATTAGCTATATCTCCTAATGCTATCCTTCCCCCCTTCCCCCCACCCCACGACAGGCCCAGGTGTGTGATGTTCCCCACCCTGTGTCCAAGTTTCTTATTGTTCAATTTCCACCTATGAGTGAGAACATGAGGTATTTGGTTTTTCTGTCCTTGGGATAATTTGTTTAGAATGATGGTTTCCAGCTTCAGCCATGTCCCTGCAAAAGACATGAACTCATCCTTTTTTGTAGCTGCATAGTATTCCATGTTGTATATGGGCCACATTTTCTTAATCCAGTCTATCACTGATGGACACAGGAAGGGGAACATCACACACTGGGGCCTGTCGGGGCGGGAGTGGGGAAAGGACAGCATTAGGAGATATACCTAATGTAAATGATGAGTTAATGGGTGCAGCACACCAACATGGCACATGTATACATATGTAACAAACCTGCATGTTGTGCACATGTACCACAGAACTTAAAGTATAATAAAAAAAGACACACGCACATGTATGTTCATTGTGGCAGCGTTCACAATAGCAAAGACTTGGAACCAACCCAAATATCCAAGTGTTCTCATTATTCAGTTCCCACCTCTGAGTGAGAACATGCAGTGTTTGATTTTCTGTCCTTGTGATAGTTTGCTCAGAATGATGGATTCCAGCTTCTTCCTTGTCCCTACAAAGGACATGGACTCATCCTTTTTTATGGCTGCATAGTATTCCATGGTGTATATGTGCCACATTTTCTTAATCCAGTCTTATTGATGGACGTTTAGGTTGGTTTCAAGTCTTTGCTATTGTGAATAGTGCTGCAATAAACATACGTGTGCATGTGTCTTTATAGCAGCATGATTTATAATCCTTTGGGTATATGCCTAGTAATAGGATATCTGGGTCAAATGGTATTTCTAGTTCTAGATCCTTGAGGAATCGCCACACTGTCTTCCACAATGGTTGAACTAGTTTATAGTCCCACCAACAGTGTAAAAGTGTTCCTATTGCTCCACATCCTCTCCAGCAATTGTTGTTTCCTGACTTTTTAATGATCGCCATTCTAACTGGTGTGAGGTTGTATCTCATTGTGGATTTGATTTGCATTTCTCTGATGGCCAGTGATGATGAGCATTTTTTCATGTGTCTGTTGGATGCATAAATGTCTTTTGAGAAGTGTCTGTTCATATCCTTTGCCCACTTTTTGATGGGGTTGTTTGCTTTTTTCCTTGTAAATTTAAGTTCTTTGTAGATTTTGGATATTAGCCCTTTGTCAGATGGGTAGATTGTAAAAATTTTCTCCCATTATGCAGGTTGACTGTTCACTCTGATGATAGTTTCTTTCGCTGTGCAGAATCTCTTTTAGCTTAATTAGATCCCATTTGTCAATTTTGTCTTTTGTTGCAATTGCTTTTGTTATTTTAGTGATGATGTCTTTGCCCGTGCCTATGTCCCAAATGGGATTTCCCAGGTTTTCTTCTAGGGTTTTTATGCTTTTAGGTCTAACATTTAAGTCTTTAATCCATCTTGAATTACTTTTTGTATAAGGTGTAAGGAAGGGATCCAGTTTCATCTTTCTACCTATGGCTAGCCAGTTTTCCCAGCACCATTTATTAAATAGGGACTCCTTTCCCCATTTCTTGTTTTTGTCAGGTTTGTCAAAGATCAGATGGTTGTAGATGTGTGGTATTATTTCTGAGGACTCTGTTCTGTTCCATTGGTCTATATCTCTGTTTTGGTACCAGTACCATGCTGTTTTGGTTACTGTAGCCTTGTAGTATAGTTTCAGTTCGGGTACCATGATGCCTCCAGCTTTGTTCTTTTGGCTTAGAATTGACTTGGCAATGTGGGCTCTTTTTAGCTTCCATATGAACTTGAAAGTAGTTTTTTCCAATTCTGTGAAGAAACTCATTGGTAGCTTGATGGGGATGGCATTGAATCTATAAATTACCTTGGGCAGTATGGCCATTTTCATGATATTGATCCTTCCTGTCCATGAGCATGGAATGTTTTTCCATTTGTTTGTGTCATTTTTTATTTTGTTGAGCATTGGTTTGTAGTTCTCCTTGAAGAGGTCCTTCACATCCCTTGTAAGTTGGATTCCTAGGTATCTTTTTCTCTTTGAAGCAGTTGTGAATGGGAGTTCAGTCATGATTTGACTCTCTGTTATTGGTGTATAGGAATGCTTGTGATTTTTGCACATTGATTTTGTATCCTGAGACTTTGCTGAAGTTGCTTATCAGCTTAAGGAGATTTTGGGCTGAGACGATGGGGTTTTCTAAATATTACAATCATGTCATCTGCAAACAGGGACAATTTGACTTCCTCTTTATTTCTAATTGAATACCTTTTATTTCTTTCTCCTGCCTGATTGCCCTGACCAGAACTTCCAACACCATGTTGAATAGGAGTGGTGAGAGAGGGGATCCCTGTCTTGTGCCAGTTTTCAAAGGGAATTTTTCCAGTTTTTGCCCATTCAGTAAGATATTGGCTGTGAGTTTGTCATAAATAGCTCTTATTATTTTGAGATCTGTCCTATCAATATCTAGTTTATTAATAGTTTTTAGCATGAAGCACTGTTAAATTTTGTCAAAGGCCTTTTCTGCATCTGTTGAGATAATCATGTGTTTTTTTGTTGTTGGTTCTGTTTATATGATGTATTATGTTTATTGATTTGCATATGTTGAACCAGCCTTGTATCCCAGAGATGAAGCCAACTTGATCGTGGTGGATACGCTTTTTGATGTGCTACTGGATTCGGTTTGCCAGTATTTTATTGAGGATTTTTGCATGGATGTTCATCAGGGATATTGGTCTAAAATTCTCTTTTTTTGTTGTGTCTTTGCCAGGCTTTGGTATCAGGATGATGCTGGCCTCATAAAATGAGTTAGGGAGGATTCCCTCTTTTTATATTGATTGGAATAGTTTCCGAAGGAATGGTACCAGCTCATCCTTGTACCTCTGGTAGAAATCGGCTGTGAATCCATCTGTTCCTGGACTTTTTTTGGTTGGTAGGCTATTATTGCCTCAGTTTCAGAGGCTGATATTGGTCTATTCAGGGATTCAGCTTCTTTGTGGTGTAGTCTTGGGAGGGTGTATGTGTCCAGGAATTTATCCATTTCTTCTAAATTTTCTAGTTTATTTGCAAAGAGGTGTTTATAGTATTCTCTGATGGTAGTTTGTATTTCTGTGGGATCAGTGGTGATATCCCCTTTATCATTTTTTTATTGCGTCTATTTATTTCATTCTTCTCTCTTTTCTTCTTTCTTAGTCTTGCTAGCGGTCTATCAGTTTCGTTGATCTTTTCAAAAAACCAGCTCCTGGATTCATTAATTTTTTTTAAGGGTTTTTTTGTGTCTCTATCTCCTTCATTTCTGCTCTGATCTTCGTTACTTCTTGCCTTCTGCTAGCTTTTGAATGTGTTTGCTCTTGCTTCTCTAGTTCTTTTAATTGTGATATTAGGGTGTCAATTTTAGATCTTTCCTGCTTTCTCTGGGTATTTAGTGCTATAAATTTCCCTCTACACACTGCTTTAATGTGTCCCAGAGATTCTGGTATGTTGTGTCTTTGTTCTCATTGGTTTCAAAGAACATCTTTGTTTCTGCCTTTAGTTCGTTGTGTACCCAGTAGTCATTCAGGAGCAGGTTGTTCAGTTTCCATGTAGTTGAGCGGTTTTGAGTGAGTTTCTTAATCCTGAGTTCTAGTTTGATTGCACTGTGGTCCGAGAGACAGTTTGTTATAATTTCTGTTCTTTTACATTTGCTGAGGAGTGCTTTACTTCCAACTATGTGGTCAATTTTGGAATAAGTGTGATGTGGTGCTGAGCCGAACGTATATTTTGTTTGTTTGGGATGGAGAGTTCTGTAGATGTCTATTAGGTCCGGTTGGTACAGAGCTGAGTTCAAGTCCTGGATATCCTTTTTAACTTTGTGTCTCGTTGATCTGTCTAATGTTGACAGTGGGGTGTTAAAGTCTCCCATTATTATTGTGTGGCAGTCTAAGTCTCTTTGTAGGTCTCTAAGGACTTGCATATGAATCTGGGTGCTCCTGTATTGGGTGCATATATATTCAGGATAGTTAGCTCTTGTTGAATTGAATAGTAATTTACTATTACATAATGGCCTTCTTTGTCTCTTTTGATCTTTGTTGGTTTAAAGTCTGTTGTATCAGAGACTAGGATTGCATCCCCTGCTTTTGTTTTCCATTTGCTTGGTAGATCTTCCTCCATCCCTTTATTTTGAGCCTATGTATGTCTCTGCACATGAGATGGGTCTCCTGAATACCGCACACTGATGGGTCTAGACTCTTTATCCAATTTGCTGACTGTGTCTTTTAATTGGAGCATTTAGCCTGTTTACATTTAAAGGTAATATTGTTAATATGTGAATTTGATCCTGTCATTATGATGTTAGCTGGTTATTTTGCCCGTTAGTTGATGCAGTTTCTTCCTGTCAATGGTGGTCTTTATAATTTGGCATGTTTTTGCAGTGGCTAGTACCAGTTGTTCCTTTCTATGTGTTTAGTGCTTCCTTCAGTAGCTCTTGTAAGGCAGGCCTGGTGGTGACAAAATCTCTCAGCATTTGCTTGTCTGTATAGGATTTTATTTCTCCTTCACTTATGAAGCTTAGTTTGGCTGGATATGAAATTCTGGGTGGAGAAGTCTTTTCTTTAAGAATGTTGAATATTTATCCCCACTTTCTTCTGGCTTGTAGAGTTTCTGCTGAGAGATCCGGTGTTAGTCTGATGGGCTTTGTTTTATGGGTAACCCAACCTTTCTCTCTGGCTGCCTTTAATACTTTTTCCTTCATTTCAACTTTGGTGAATCTGACAATTACGTGTCTTGGAGTTGTTCTTCTCGAGGAGTGTCTTTGTGGCATTCTCTGTATTTCCTAAATTTGAATGTTGGCCTGCCTTGCTAGGTTGGGGAAGTTCTCCTGGATAATATCCCGAAGAGTGTTTTCCAATTTGGTTCCCTGCTCCCCGTCACTTTCAGGTACACAAGATGTAGATTTGGTCTTTTCACAGTGTCATTTCGTGGAGGCTTTGTTCGTTTTTCTTTTTACTCTTTTTTCTCTAAACTTCTCATCTTGCTTCATTTCATTCATTGGATCTTCAGTCACTGATACCCTTTCTCCCACTTGATCGAATCAGCTACTGAAGCTTGTGCATGCGTCATGTAGTTCTCGTGTCATGGTTTTCAGCTCCATCAGGTCATTTAAGGTCTTCTCTACGCTGTTTATTCTAGTTAGCCATTCATCTAATCTTTTTTCACGGTTTTTAGCTTCTTTGCGATGGGTTCGAACATCCTCCTTTAGCTTGGAGAAGTTCGTTATTACCGATCATCTGAAGCCTTCTTCTCTCAACTCGTCCAAGTCATTCTCCATCCAGCTTTGTTCTGTTGCTGGCGAGGAGCTGCGTTCCTTCGGAGAAGAGGCGCTCTGATTTTCAGAATTTTCAGCTTTTCTGCTCTGGTTTCTCACCATCTTTGTGGTTTTATCTACCTTTTGTCTTTGATGATGGTGACATACAGATGGGGTTTTGGTGTGGGTATCCTTTCTGGTTTTTTTTTTTTTTTCTTTTTTTTATTTTATTTATTATTATTATTATTATACTTTAAGTTCTAGGGTACATGTGCATAACGTGCAGGTTTGTTACATATGTATATTTGTGCCATGTTGCTGTGCTGCACCCATCAACTCGTCAGCACCCATCAACTCGTCATTTACATCAGGTATAACTCCCAATGCAATCCCTCCCCCCACCCCCCTCCCCATGATAGGCCCCCATGTGTGATGTTCCCCTTCCTGAGTCCAAGTGATCTCATTGTTCAGTTCCCACCTATGAGTGAGAACATGCGGTGTTTGGTTTTCTGTTCTTGTGATAGTTTGCTAAGAATGATGGTTTCCAGCTGCATCCATGTCCCTACAAAGGACACAAACTCATCCTTTTTTATGGCTGCATAGTATTCCATGGTGTATATGTGCCACATTTTCTTAATCCAGTCTGTCACTGATAGACATTTGGGTTGATTCCAAGTCTTTGCTATTGTGAATAGTGCCGCAATAAACATACGTGTGCATGTGTCTTTATAGTAGCATGATTTATAATCCTTTGGATATATACCCAGAAATGGGATGGCTGGCTCATATGGTACATCTAGTTCTAGATCTTTGAGGAATCGCCACACTGTTTTCCACAATGGTTGAACTAGTTTACAGTCCCACCAACAGTGTAAAAGTGTTCCTAATTCTCCACATCCTCTCCAGCACCTGTTGTTTCCTGACTTTTTAATGATCGCCATTCTAACTGGTGTGAGATGGTATCTCATTGTGGTTTTGATTTGCATTTCTCTGATGGCCAGTGATGATGAGCATTTTTCATGTGTCTGTTGGCTGTATGAATGTCTTCTTTTGAGAAATGTCTGTTCATATCCTTTGCCCACTTTTTGATGGGGTTGTTTGTTTTTTTCTTGTAAATTTGTTTGAGTTCTTTGTAGGTTCTGGATATTAGCCCTTTGTCAGATGAGTAGATTGCAAAAATTTTCTCCCATTCTGTAGGTTGCCTGTTCACTCTGATGGTAGTTTCTTTTGCTGTGCAGAAGCTCTTTAGTTTAATTAGATCCCATTTGTCAATTTTGGCTTTTGCTGCTGTTGTTTTTGGTGTTTTAGACATGAAGTCTTTGCCCATGCCTGTGTCCTGAATGGTACTACCTAGGTTTTCTTCTAGGATTTTTATGGTATTAGGTCTAACATTTAAGTCTCTAATCCATCTTGAATTAATTTTCGTATAAGGAGTAAGGAAAGGATCCAGTTTCAGCTTTCTACTTATGGCTAGCCAATTTTCCCAACACCATTTATTAAATAGGGAATCCTTTCCCCATTTCTTGTTTCTCTCAGGTTTGTCAAAGATCAGTTGGCTGTAGATGTGTGGTATTATTTCTGAGGACTCTGTTCTGTTCCATTGGTCTATATCTCTGTTTTGGTACCAGTACCATGCTGTTTTGGTTACTGTAGCCTTGTAGTATAGTTTGAAGTCAGGTAGCGTGATGCCTCCAGCTTTGTTCTTTTGACTTAGGATTGTCTTGGAGATGCGGGCTCTTTTTTGGTTCCATATGAACTTTAAAGCAGTTTTTTCCAATTCTGTGAAGAAAGTTATTGGTAGCTTGATGGGGATGGCATTGAATCTATAAATAACCTTGGGCAGTATGGCCATTTTCACGATATTGATGATTCTTATCCATGAGCATGGTATGTTCTTCCATTTGTTTGTGTCCTCTTTTATTTCACTGAGCAGTGGTTTGTAGTTCTCCTTGAAGAGGTCCTTTACATCCCTTGTAAGTTGGATTCCTAGATATTTTATTCTCTTTGAAGCGATTGTGAATGGAAGTTCATTCATGATTTGGCTCTCTGTTTGTCTGTTACTGGTGTATAAGAATGCTTGTGATTTTTGCACATTAATTTTGTATCCTGAGACTTTGCTGAAGTTGCTTATCAGCTTAAGGAGATTTTGGGCTGAGACAATGGGGTTTTCTAAATATACAATCATGTCATCTGCAAAGAGGGACAATTTGACTTCTTCTTTTCCTAACTGAATACCCTTGATTTCTTTCTCTTGCCTGATTGCCCTAGCCAGAACTTCCAACACTATGTTGAATAGGAGTGGTTAGAGAGGGCATCCCTGTCTTGTGCCAGTTTTCAAAGGGAATTTTTCCAGTTTTTGCCCATTCAGTAAGATATTGGCTGTGGGTTTGTCATAAATAGCTCTTATTATTTTGAGGTACGTTCCATCAATACCGAATTTATTGAGCGTTTTTAGCATGAAGGGCTGTTGAATTTTGTCAAAAGCCTTTTCTGCGTCTATTGAGATAATCATGTGGTTCTTGTCTTTGGTTCTGTTTATATGCTGGATTATGTTTATTGATTTGCGAATGTTAAACCAGCCTTGCATCCCAGGGATGAAGCCCACTTGATCATGGTGGATAAGCTTTTTGATGTGCTGCTGAGTATTTTATTTGCCAGTATTTTATTGAGGATTTTTGCATCGATGTTCATCAGGGATATTGGTCTAAAATTCTCTTTTTTTGTTGTGTCTCTGCCAGGCTTTGGTATCAGGATGATGTTGGCCTCATAAAATGAGTTAGGGAGGATTCCCTCTTTTTCTATTGATTGGAATAGTTTCCGAAGGAATGGTACCAGCTCATCCTTGTACCTCTGGTAGAAATCGGCTGTGAATCCATCTGGTCCTGGACTTTTTTTGGTTGGTAGGCTATTAATTATTGCCTCAATTTCAGAGCCTGCTATTGGTCTATTCAGGGATTCAACTTCTTCCTGGTTTAGTCTTGGAAGAGTGTAAGTGTCCAGGAAATTATCCATTTCTTCTAGACTTTCTAGTTTATTTGCGTAGAGGTGTTTATAGTATTCTCTGATGGTAGTTTGTATTTCTGTGGGGTCGGTGGTGATATCCCCTTTATCATTTTTTATTGCGTCTATTTGATTCTTCTCTCTTTTCTTCTTTATTAGTCTTGCTAGCGGTCTGTCAATTTTGTTGATCTTTTCAAAAAACCAACTCCTGGATTCATTGATTTTTTGGAGGGTTTTTTGTGTCTCTATCTCCTTCAGTTCTGCTCTGATCTTAGTTAGTTATTGCCTTCTGCTAGCTTTCGAATGTGTTTGCTCTTGCTTCTCTAGTTCTTTTAATTGTGATGTTAGAGTGTCAATTTTAGATCTTTCCTGCTTTCTGTTGTGGGCATGTAGTGCTATAAATTTCCCTCTACACACTGCTTTAAATGTGTCCCAGAGATTCTGGTATGTTGTATCTTTGTTCTCATTGGTTTCAAAGAACATCTTTGTTTCTGCCTTCATTTCGTTATGTACCCAGTAGTCATTCAGGAGCAGGTTGTTCAGTTTCCATGTAGTTGAGCGGTTTTGATTGAGTTTCTTAGTCCTGAGTTCTAGTTTGATTGCACTGTGGTCTGAGAGACAGTTTGTTATAATTTCTATTCTTTTACATTTGCTGAGGAGTGCTTTACTTCCAATTATGTGGTCAATTTTGGAGTAAGTGCGATGTGGTGCTGAGAAGAATGTATATTCTGTTGATTTGGGTTGGAGAGTTCTATAGATGTCTATTAGGTCTGCTTGCTGCAGAGATGAGTTTAATTCCTGGATATCCTTGTTAACTTTCTGTCTCGTTGATCTGTCTAATGTTGACAGTGGAGTGTTGAAGTCTCCCATTATTATTGTATGGGAGTCTAAGTCTCTTTGTAAGTCTCTAAGGACTTGCTTGATGAATCTGGGTGCTCCTGTATTGGGTGCATATATATTTAGGATAGTTATCTCTTCCTGTTGAATTGATCCCTTTACCATTATGTAATGGCCTTCTTTGTCTCTTTTGATCTTTGATGGTTTAAAGTCTATTTTATCAGAGACTAGTATTGCAACTCCTGCTTTTTTTGTTCTCCATTTGCTTGGTAAATCTTCCTCCATCCCTTTATTTTGAGCCTATGTATGTCTCTGCATGTGAGATGGGTCTCCTGAATACAGCAGACTGATGGGTCTTGACTCTTTATCCAGTTTGCCAGTCTGTGTCTTTTAATTGGAGCATTTAGTCCATTTACAATTAAGGTTAATATTGTTATGTGTGAACTTGATCCTGCCATTATGATATTAACTGGTTATTTTGCTCGTTAGTTGATGCAGTTTCTTCCTAGCCTCGATGGTCTTTACATTTTGGCTTGTTTTTGCAATGGCTGGTACCGGTTGTTCCTTTCCATATTTAGTGCTTCCTTCAGGGTCTCTTGTAAGGCAGGCCTAGTGGTGACAAAATCTCTAAGCATTTGCTTATCTGTAAAGGATTTTATTTCTCCTTCACTTATGAAACTTAGTTTGGCTGGATATGAAATTCTGGGTTGAAAATTCTTTTCTTTAAGAATGTTGAATATTGGCCCCCACTCTCTTCTGGCTTGGAGAGTTTCTGCCGAGAGATCTGCTGTTAGTCTGATGGGCTTCCCTTTGTGGGTAACCCGACCTTTCTCTCTGGCTGCCCTTAAGATTTTTTCCTTCATTTCAACTTTGGTGAATCTGGCAATTATGTGTCTTGGAGTTGCTCTTCTCGAGGAGTATCTTTGTGGCATTCTCTGTATTTCCTGGATTTGAATGTTGGCCTGCCCTACTAGGTTGGGGAAGTTCTCCTGGATGATATCCTGAAGAGTGTTTTCCAACTTGGTTCCATTTTCCCCCTCACTTTCAGGCACCCCAATCAGACGTAGATTTGGTCTTTTTACATAATCCCATACTTCTTGCAGGCTTTGTTCATTTCTTTTTCTTCTTTTTTCTTTTGGTTTCTCTTCTCGCTTCATTTCATTCATTTGATCCTCAATCGCTGATACTCTTTCTTCCAGTTGATCGAGTCGGTTACTGAAGCTTGTGCATTTGTCACGTATTTCTCGTGTCATGGTTTTCATCTCTTTCATTTCGTTTAGGACCTTCTCTGCATTAATTACTCTAGCTATCAATTCTTCCACTTTTTTTTCAAGATTTTTAGTTTCTTTGCGCTGGGTACATAATTCCTCCTTTAGTTCTGAGAAGTTTGATGGACTGAAGCCTTCTTCTCTCATCTCGTCAAAGTCATTCTCTGTCCAGCTTTGATCCGTTGCTGGCGATGAGCTGCGCTCCTTTGCCGGGGTAGATGTGCTCTTATTTTTTGAATTTCCAGCTTTTCTGCCCTGCTTTTTCCCCATCTTTGTGGTTTTATCTGCCTCTGGTCTTTGAGGATGGTGGCGTACTGATGGGGTTTTGGTGTAGGTGTCCTTCCTGTTTGATAGTTTTCCTTCTAACAGTCAGGACCCTCAGCTGTAGGTCTGTTGGAGATTGCTTGAGGTCCACTCCAGACCCTGTTTGCCTGGGTATCAGCAGCAGAGGCTGCAGAAGATAGAATATTGCTGAACAGCGAGTGTACCTGTCTGATTCTTGCTTTGGAAGCTTCCTCTCAGGGGTGTACTCCACCCTGTGAGGTGTGGGGTGTCAGACTGCCCCTAGGGGGGAATGTGTCCCAGTTAGGCTACTCAGGGGTCAGGGACCCACTTGAGCCGGCAGTCTGTCCCTTTTCAGATCTCAACTTACGTGTTGGGAGATCCACTGCTCTCTTCAAAGCTGTCAGACAGAGTCGTTTGCGTCTGCAGAGGTTTCTGCTGCTTTTGCTCTTGTTTAGTTGTGCCCTGTCCCCAGAGGTGGAGTCTACAGAGACCGGCAGGTTTCCTTGAGCTGCTGTGAGCTCCACCCAGTTCGAGCTTCCCAGCGGCTTTGTTTACCTACTTAAGCCTCAGCAATGGCGGGCGCCCCTCCCCCAGCCTCGCTGCTGCCTTGCGGTTAGGTCGCAGACTGCTGTGCTAGCAGTGAGGGAGGCTCTGTGGGCGTGGGACCTTCCCGGCCAGGTGTGGGATACAATCTCCTGGTGTGCCCATTTGCTTAAAGTGCAGTATTGGGGTGGGAGTTACCCGATTTTCCAAGTGTTGTGTGTCTCAGTTCCCCTGGCTAGGAAAAGGGATTCCCTTCCCCCTTGGTGCTTCCCAGGTGAGGCGATGCCTCGCCCTACTTGAGCTCTTGCTGGTCGGGCTGCAGCAGCTGACCAGCACCGATTGTCCAGCACTCCCTAGTGAGATGAACCCAGTACCTCAGTTGAAAAAGCAGAAATCACCGGTCTTCTGTGTCGCTCGCGCTGGGAGTTGGAGACCGGAGCTGTTCCTATTTGGCCATCTTGCTCCGCCCCCTTTCTGTTTTTTAGTTTTCCTTCTAACAGGACCCTCAGTTATTGGTCTGTTGGAGTTTGCTGGAGGTCCACTCCAGACCCTGTTTGCCTGGGTATCACCAGCAGAGGCTGCAGAACAGCAAATATTGCAGAACGGCAAATGTTGCTGCCTGATCCTTCCTCTGGAAGCTCTCTCAGAGGGGCACCTGGCTGTTTGAGGTGTCAGTCGGCCCCAGCTGGTAGGTGACGACCAGTTAGCCTTCTTGGGGGTCAGGGACCCACTTGAGGAGGCAGTCTGTCCGTTCTCAATCTCAAACTGCATGCTGGGAGAACCACTACTCTTTAAAGCTGTCAGACAGGGACGTTTAAGTCTGCGGAAGTTTCTGCTGCCTTTTGTTCAGCTATGCCCTGCCCCAGAGGTGGAATCTACAGAGGCAGGCAGGCCTCGTTTAGCTGTGGTGGGCTCCACCCAGTTCAAACTTCCTGGCCGCTTTGTTTACCTACTCAAGCCTCAGCACTGGCGAACGCCCCTCCCCCAGCCTCCGTGTCACCTTGCAGTTCAATCTCAGACTGCTGTGCTAGCAGTGAGCGAGGCTCTGTGGGCATGGGACCCTCCGAGCCAGTCATGGGATATAATCTCCTGGTGTGCCGTTTGCTAAGACCGTTGGAAAAGCACGGTATTAGGGTGGAAGTGTCCCGATTTTCCAGGTACCGTCTGTCACGGCTTACCTTTGCTAGGATGGGGGAATTCCCCAACCCCTTGTGCTTCCCTGGTGAGGTAATGCCCCGCCCTGCTTTGGCTCACACTCCGTGGGCTGCACCCACTGTCTGACAAGCCCTAGTGAGATGAACCTGGTACCTCCGTTGGAAATACAGAAATCTACCCATCTTCTTCATCGCTCATACTGGGAGCTGTAGACTGGAGCTGTTCCTATTTGGCTATGTTGGAACCCATTGCTGGTAATTTTTAACATCATCTAGTTTCATTTAAAGGAATTAAATGTAGGAAAATCATGCAATATTAAGCTAACTTACTCAGTGAACAGCTATTAGTTTGGACTGCCCACTCTGCTAGTCACTATTTTAGGCACAAGGCATACAGTGGTAAATAAGATGGATAAGTTCCTGCTCTCATGAAGATAATATCCAGGTGGAGAGACATAGACTAAAAGGAAGTAAACAACTAAAGGTGATGATTTTGGATTGTGATTAAAAATAAATAGCTGGGCATGGTGGCTCATGGCTGTAATACCAGCACTCTGGGAGGCTGAGGTGGGCAGATCACTTGAGGTCAGGAATGTGAGGCCAGCCTGGCCAACATGGTGAAACCCCGTCTGTACTGAAGATACAAAAATTAGCTGGGTATGGTGGCGTGTGCCTGTAATCCCAGCTACTCAGAAGGCTGAGGCAGGAGAATTGCTTGATCCCGTGAGGCGGAGGTTGCAGTGAGCTGAGATTGTGCCACTGTACTCCAGCCTGGGTGACAGCAAGACTTTGTCTCAAAAAATAATAATAATAAATAAATAAACATGGTAAAACACTTATCTATCTCCATGAATAAAGAGGGCAATGTGGAAAAAAGTGACTAGGAAGGGCTGCAGATTGGTTGGTCAGGGAAGCCCTCTCTAAGGTGGGATCATCTGAGCTGAGACCTCCATGACAGGAAGGAGCCAGCCCTACAAATACTAGGGGGAGGAACATTCCAGGCAGAAGCCCTGAAACAGGACTGAGGAACATATATTTCAGTAAAAGAATTGTATTTTGAGACATCAGAAACAGCAGGCCCAGCACATGAGGCTAGAAATGTAGATTCTGACAACTTAGAATGTAGATTCTTGTTAATGTCTCTGGGTCTTTTTAAATTCTATAGTGATTCTAAACCACTATGTACTCTCATACACCCTGTACTCTAAAGACAGCAGATACAGTAATAAATTGGAACTGCACTAGTGCTTTCTTTCCTGAAGTGTATCTTCATTCTTAAAGTTGTAATTAGGACCCAAATTAAATGCTTCCACTTCAGATTAAGGACCACTGCTGTACTTTATTGCTATGTGAACTATAAAAGGGAACATTTAACATTTTAAACATAAAAAAATTTTTTTTTTTTTTTTTTTTTTTTGAGATAAGAGTCTCATTCTGTCACCCAGGTTGGAATGCAGTGGCTGGATCTCAACTCACTGCAACCTCTGCCTCCTGGGTTCAAGCAATTCTCCTGCCTCAGCCTCCCGAGTAGCTGGGATTACTGGTGTGTGCCACCACACCCAGCTAATTTTTGTATTTTGAGGGTTACAGAGATGGGGCTGGGTTGAGTAACCAGCCTATCATGTAAATTCTGGGAAAACCCAGGAAATACTGAATTTGCCTGTGGGATGGTGTGAGTAGGTGGAGGAAGTCATGAATGGGGATTAGAAGAGATAAACAGTGGGGGAAAGTACACAAACTGAAAAAGCACGCAAAAATCCCAAAAACGAAGTGCACAATAGCAACAAAACTAACAGGAAAACAAAACTTGGAGGCATTTTTTAATACTTGTTTTTTTCCTTTTCAAAAGCTGGAAAAACAGAAGATGGTGTAGAATATAAAACATAGGCCAAAAAAAGTAGACCTAGGTCAGAAAAATCAACTACCAAACTCTGGGTTCCTGTTGTCTTTCCATAATGAAGTTGTCTGGCTCACAGTGGGTTCAGTCTAAATTCTAGTGTGAATAGGAGAATGAACTCAATTGGCATTGAATACATGGCATTCTTTCTTATTGTCTTTCTTTTGCATTAAATACTCCTTTTTCATAGAGAGCAGGCAGGCTTGCTCTGGATTCCCATGACTTCCTTCTTTCAGACTAAAATTCATGACTTACTCCATCATGTTGAGTAACACAAAGATTTCTCATGAATAATTTTTCCCAGATGTATGTATGAAGTTCTTAGGAATAAACTTTGAGTTAAGCAGTAAGTAGAGTTAAACAATAATTGGTACTGAACATTAACTGCATGGCTCTTCATCTCTGCGTGGCTATATTTTTTAAATACATAATTTTGTTTAAAACCTATTAGTAAAGTAATGCATGCACCAGTCTTCCTGGCTTTGAATTACACTTCTTTATAAGGAGTTAAATTGAGGCTGGGCGCAGTGGCTCATGCCTGTAATCCCAGCACTTTGGGAGGCTGTGGCAGGCAGATCACTTGAGGTCAGGAGTTTGATACCAGCCTGACCAACATAGCAAAACCTTGTCTCGACTGAAAATGCAAAAATTAGCCAGGTGTGGAGATGCGCACCTGTAGTCCCAGCTACTCGGAAGGCTGAGGCAGGAGAATCACTTGAACCTGGGAGGTGGAAGCTGCAGTGAGCTGAGAGCATGCCACTGCACTCCAGCCTGGGCGGTAGAGGGAATCTCCATCTCAAAAAAATGAAATAAAATAAAAAAGGAGTTAAACCAAGAATATTTTCATAATGGCTTTTGGATTCTTTGTTTTGTCTTTTTGTTAAGGAAACTTCATGCATGTTTTTAAAAAAAATCTTCACTGAGATGTAATTCACGTACAATATAATTAAATTTATATAATCACACACCCCATTTCAAGTGTACAGTCCAGTGATTTTTAGTATATTCACAGGTATGGTTAACCATCACCACAATCAATTTTAGAACATTTTCATCACCTCAAAAAGAAACCCCGTGCTCTTTATTTATCACCCCCTTATCCTCCCTGCTTTTGCCCCCACCAGCCCTAAGCAACCACAAATCTACTTTCATTTTCCTGTTCTGGACTTTCATATGAATGTAGTCCTACAGTATGGAGTCATGTTAGTATGTAGTCTTTCGTGACTGTCTTATTTCCATACTTCATTCTCTTTTATGGCCACACAATTCACAGTATGAGTATGTCACATATGGTTTATCCATTCATCTGTTGATGGACATTGGAGTTGGTTCCACCTTTTGGTATTATGAATAATGCTTCTATGAATATTTGTGTAAACGCTTTTGTGTGGATATATATTTTCATTTTTATTGTGAATATAACTAGGAGTAGAATTGCTAGTTCATATGGTAACTTTGTTTAATGAACTGCCAAACTGTTTTCCAAAGTAGCCACACCATTTTACATACACACTAGCAGCGTATAAGGGTTTTATTTTCTTCATATCCTCACCAGTCCTTGTTACGGTACGGTTTTTTGGTTGTATCTATCCTAATGGGCATGATGTGTTTTTGATTTGCAATTCCTTGGTAACTAATGATGTTGAACATTTTTTCATGTGATTATGGGTCATTTGTGTATTTTCTGTGAAGAAACGTTTATCCAAGTCCTTTGCCATTTTTAAAAATTGGGTTGTCTTTTTGTTAGCTTGTCTGTGTCTTTTTGTTATTTTTTCTGATTATGAAGATAATACAGGTTCTTGTGGAAATTTATTATTTATTTATTTTTATAAAGATGGAATCTCGTTTTGTTGCCCAAGCTGTTCTGAAACTCCTGGGCTCAAGCAGTCCTTCTGCCTTGGCCTTCCAATGTGCTGGGATTACAGGTGTGAGCCCCTGTGCCCAGCCTGTTGTAGAAATTCTGGAAATACAGCAAAGTATATATTTTTAAAAAATTATTCAAAGTACTCCCACCACAAAGCTATTGTATATTGTGGTGACTATAGTTCACAATATGTTGTATACTTGAAAATTGTTAAGAGAGTAGATTTTAAGAGTTCCCATCACATACAAATGGCCAGTTGATTTCAGACAAAGGTGCAAGAATACACAATGGAAAAGGACAGTCTATTTAATGAATTATGTTGGGGAAACTGGTTATCCACATGCAGAAGAATGAAATAGCACCCTTATCTCAGACCACATGATTTCCATATGGAAAAATCAACTCAAAATGAGTTAAAGATTTAACATGAATCCTGAAGTTGTAAAACTACTAGAAAAAAATAGGAAAAACTACACAACATTGCTCCAGGTAATGATATTTTAGATTTGGCCCCAAAAGCACAGGCAACAAAAACAAAAATAGACAAGATTACATCAAACTGAAAAGCTGCTTCTTAAAAAGGAAACAACAGAATGAAGAGACATCATACAGATTTGGAGGAAATATTTGTAAGCCATATGTTTGTTAAGGGATTAGCATTAAAATATATAAAGAACTCAACTCTATAGAAAGAAAATAAATAATCCAATTTAACAATGGACAAGGAACCTGAATAGACAGACATTTTTCAAAAGAAGACATACAGATAGCCAACAGTTATACGAAAAATTGCTGAATGTCAAGAATCATTAGGGAAATGCAAATTAAAACCACAATGAGGTGTCATCTCACACCTATGAGAATGGCTGTTCTCAAAAAGACAGAAGATAACAAATGTTGGTGATAATGTGGACAAAGGGGGACTCTTGTACACTGTTGGTGAGAATGTAAATTAGTACAGCCATTATGGAAAACAATATGGAAGTTCCTCAAAAAATTAAAAATAGAATTACCATATGATCCAGCAATCCCACTTCTGGGTATTTACACAAAAGACAAAATCAGTATGTCAAAAAGATGCCTGCACTCCCATGTTCATTTCAGCACTATTCACAATAGCCAAGTGTATTCATCTGTTCTTGCTGCTATAAAGAAATACTGGTGACTGGATAATTTATAAAGAAAAGAGGTTTAATTGACTCACAGTTCCACATGGCTGGGGAGGCCTCAGGAAACTTGTAATCATGGCGGAAGGCACCTCTTCACAGGGTGGCACGAGTGAGAATGAGTGCCAGCAGGGGAAATGCCAAACACTTACAAAACCGTCAGATCTCATGAAAAACTGTCACGAGAACAGCATGGGGGAAACCTTACCTCCATGATTCAGTTACCTCCCACCAGCTTGCTGCCATGACACTTGGGGATTATGGGGATTACAATTCAACATGAAATTTAAGTGGGGACACAGCCAAACCATATCATTTCACCACTGGCCCCTCTCAAATCTCATGCCCTCACACTTCATGCCTTCCCAACAGTCTTCCAGAGTCTTAACTCATTCCAGCATTAACCCAAAAGTCCAAAATCTCAACTGAGATGAGGCAAGTTCCTTCCACCTATGAGCCTGTAAAATCAAAAGCAAGTTAGTTACTTTCTAGATACAATGGGAGTACAGGCATTGGGTAAATACACCTGTTGCAAATGGGATAAATTGGCCAAAACAAAGGAGCTGCAGGCCCCATGCAAGTCTGAAATCCAGTAGGGCAGTCATTAAACCTTAAAGTTCCAAAATGATCTCCTTTAACTCTGTGTCTCATATCTAGATCATGCTGATGCAAGAGGTGGGCTCCCATGGCTTTGGGCAGCTCCACCCTTGTGGTTTTGCAGGGTACAGCCCCCTTCCCAGTGCTGTCACTAGCTGGCGTTGAGTGTCTGTGGCTCTTCCAGACACACAGTGCAGCTGTTGATGGATCTACCATTCTGGGGGTTGGAGGACAGTGGCCCTCTTCTCACAGTTCCACTAGGCAGTGCCCCAGTGGGGACCCTGTATGAGGGCTCCAACCCCACATTTCCCTTCTGCACTGCCCTAGCAGAGTTTCTCCGTGAAGACCCCACCCCTGTAGCAAACTTCTGCCTAGACATCCAGGCATTTCCATACATTCTCTGAAATCCAGTCAGAGGTTCCCAAACCTCAATTCTTGATTTCTGTGCGCCCACAGGCTCAACACTGCATGGAAACCACCAAGGCTTGGGGCTTGCACCCTCTGAAGCAATGGCCTGAGCTGTACCTTGGCCTGTTTTAGCCATGGCTGGAGCTAAAGCAGCAGGAATGCAGGGCACCACGTCCCCAGGCTGCATAGAGCAGGGGGCCTCTGGGCTTGGCCCAGGAAACCATTTTTCCCTCCTAGGCCTCCAGGCCTGTGATGGGAGGGGCTGCTGTGAAGGTATCTGACATGCCCTGGAGACATTTTCTCCATTGTCTTGGTGGTTAACATTTGGCTCCTTGTTACTTTCACAAATTCCTGCAGCCAGCTTGAATTTCTCCTCAGAGAATGGGTTTTTCTTTTCTGTCACATCATCAGGCTACGAATTTTCCAAACTTTTATGCTCTGCTACCTCTTGAATGCTTTGCTGCTAGAAATTTCTGCCAGATACCCTAAATCATGTCTCTCAAGTTCCAATTCCACAGGTATCTAGGGCAGGGGCAAAGGCCACCAATCTCTTCGCTAAAGCATAGCAAGAGTGACCTTTACTCCAGTTCTCAACAAGTTCCTCATATCTCCATCTGAGACCACCTCAGCCTGGACTTCATTGTCCATATCACTCTCAGCATTTTGGTCAAAGCCATTCAACAGGTCTCTAGGAAGTTCCAAACTTTCCCACATCTTTTTGTCTTCTGAGCCCTCCAAGTCTCTAGGAAGTTCCAAACTTTCCCACATTTCCCTGTCTTCTAAGTTCTCCAAACTGTTTAAACCTCTGCCTGTTACCCAGTTCCAAAGTCGCTTCCACATTTTCAGGTATCCTTATAGTAGCACCCCACTCCCAGTACCAATTTACTGTATTAATCCGTTCTTATACTGCTATGAAGAAATAACCCAAGACTGGGTAATTTATAAAGAAAAGAGGTTTAATTGACTCAGTTCCACATGGGTAGGAAGGCTTCAGGAAACTCACAATCATGGCAGAAGGCACCTCTTCACAGGCTGGTGGGAGAGAGAATGAGTGCCAGCAGGGAAATGCCAGATGCTTATAAAACCATCAGATCTCCTGAGAACTCACTCACTGTCATGGGAACAGCATGGGGGAAACCACCCCCATGATTGAATTTGCTGAGACTAGCTCGGTCGGGGAGTCCCTAACCCAGTGGTGCTAGAGGAATTTAAAGACACACACACAGAAATACAGAGGTGTGAAGTGAGAAATCAGGGGTCTCACAGCTTTCAGAGCTGAGAGTCCCAAACAGAGATTTACCCATGTGTTTATTAACAGCAAATCAGTCATTAGCATTGTTTCTATAGATATAAATTAACTGAAAGTATCCCTTATGGGAAACGATGGGATGCGATGAATTAAAGGAATAGGTTGGGCTAGTTAACTGCAGCAGGAGCATGTCCTTAAGGTACAGATTGCTCATGCTATTGTTTGTGGCTATTGTTGTGCCTTTAAGTGCTTTTCTGCCCTGGGTGGGCCAGGTGTTCCTTGCCCTCATTCCCGTAAAACCACAACCTTCCAGCATGGGCGTTATGGCCATCATGAACGTGTCACAGTGCTGCAGAGATTTTGTTTGTGGCCAGTTTTGGGGCCAGTTTATGGACATATTTTGGGGGGGCCTCCTGCCAACACAATTACCTACCACCAGGTCACTGCCATGAACACACGGGGATAACAATTCAAGATGAGATTTGGGTGGGGACATAGCCAGCCCATATCACCAAGTTATGGAATTAACCTGTTACTCAGCAGATGAGTGTATAAAGTACACATGATACATATACACACAGTGGAATACTGTTCAGCTTTAAAAAAGTAAATGTGCAAATTCCATCATTTGCGACAACATGGATGGAATGGCAGAGAGTAGAATGGTGGTTCCCAGAGGCTGCAGGGTGGGGAAAAAGGGGAGATGATTGTTAAAGGGTACAGAGCCTCAGAGAAGAGGAATACTTTTTTTTTGTTATTCTATTGCACAGCATAGTGAATATAGTTAATAGTGTATGGTACCTTCCAAAATTGCTGAGTAAAATTTCAGTGTTTTCACCACAAAAATGATAAGTATTTGAGGTGATGGATATGTTAATTAGCATGATTTAATTATTCTACATGTATTCATAAATCATAACATCACTTTGTACCTGTAAATTTGTACAGCTGTAATTTGTTAGTTTACAAAGATAAGTATGTGAGGCAATGCATATATTAATTAATTTAGCAATTCCACATTGTGTACATGAAACATCATGTTGTACACCATAAATACATATGGTTTTTTTTTTAAAGTATTCCACCAACTATTTTTAGTTTTCTTTTAACCCAACGACATAAGCACAGTTTCCTAAAATGGGAACTGACCCTCTCCTACAAAACATTTCATTATGGTTTTATCTTTATGACATGAAAACAACTGGTTGAAAAGTGATGATTTTTTTTTTAGTCTATTACCTGAGTGTTCAGTAAGAATTGGTTTGACTACTTTTTTCACCTCACATTGAATTTGGTTCACTAGTTTAGTGGCCCCTCCCCCATGTCATCCCCACCTGGTATGTGTATTATGTTGTATTTTGGGGAAGATACAAAGAGAAAAATTGCTTTGCTGTTAATTGAATTTGGGCAAGCTACTTAATCTCTGCTTCTCACTTCCTGCTATGACATAGAGCTGATTATAGAAAGATGGCTGTCTCATGGGGCTAAGAGAGTACAGCCATCTCATGGGTTAAATGAGATAACATGTAAAGCACCTGGCACAAAACCAGGACCTAAATAAATGTGTTTTTCCTAGCTTTGTGGCCACACTTACCTTTTTGGTTCCTCCTTTCTCTGACCTCTGTGCCACGAGACCTTTGCATGTTCTGTTCGCACTACCTGAAGAGCTCTTCCTTTCATCTTTCCTTTTTTCTGGCTACCAGTTACCCTTTCAGCCTTTAGATTGCTTAAGCTTGTTTCCTCAGGTACAGTCCTAGACCTCTAGGCTTATAACTGGGGTACCTGCCTTGAGAGGACTTTGTGGTTTACTGGTTTACAGTAATATAATGTGATGCTTCATCTCATTCTGCCTCTCCAACTAGAAAGTCAGCTCCTTCAGGGGGAAGACTGATTTTACTCACCACTACCTCCCTAGCACCCAGTGCTGTTTTTGTTGAAACAATGAAGGATATGCGAATGCTATGGGAGGAGTAAACCAGTTTTTGAGTTTTTTGCTTGCTATCTCAGCCTTAGTTGTGAGATGGAGCCCCTTGGTCAAAACATCACCACCTGCACTCTGGTCTTCTCACTTAACAAAACAGGGGAGAGTTGCCACAATTGTCTTCTGTGGTCCTGGGCAACTCTGTTCTTTGCCTCTGTTTCCATAAAGATAAAGCCCATCCAGAAAAGGCACTCATGCTGGCTGGGGGAGGTGGCATGGGGAAGGGGATGGACAGAGCAATTCAGAAGATCAGAGAGGCCTCTGCCCCTGCTCAGGGCCATGCTTGTCCTGCTGTGTGGTGCTCCCATCTCACAGGCTGCTTCTGGAGTTGCTCAGGTTGTTCAGGCCCTGTGGCTTTTGGCAAGGTGGGAGCATCTGTGCTCCTCTTCACATAAAAGAGGGTAATAAAAGTAACACAGGAAAGGGGTGTTGTGAGGCTTTAGTGATGGTGGAGCAGTGTTGCTGAAGTCCCTCAGGGAGTCTGGATTTGATTGCAGTGAGTCTGGCTGCATCTGAAGCCTATAATAGTTTACAGTGAAAGAGGCTGTGTATAAGATGTCAAACATTTGGTTGGTAGAATGTTATGATTGTCAGGAGTTTACTTTTGCACTGAAAATAGTGGTGTTGGTTTGGTGTAAGTAGAGTCACATTGCAGCACACACACAGGCATTCATGCTTTTATGTTGGCTAATTGTAAGGAAATGTTTTCTCAAGGCAAGAGTCAAAGGTTCACAGAGTGCCAAAGACCACCTCAAAGAGAAAAGTCTAATTTTAGAAACTTCATTTTGTATGCCAAAACTTGCCTTTCATTAGTTTTGTGTAATGTTTCTGCTGCCACAGGTTAAAAAATGTGTTCTGTTGTAAAGGAGGAAAAAAAAAACCGAAGAGAAACCATAAGCATGATTAGAAGAAGAGAAAAGAACAGGAAGAAAGTAGACATCATCCCAGATTTAAATTTCATATTGTTAAAATCATTTGGTTGTGAGCAGTAGGAATTATCTAAAGCTAACTTAGATATGGAAGGACTTGTTGGACACCTGCTGTCCAACATTCACAAAACCTAAAGAAGAAAACTGAACTAGATCTAGTGTGGCTAGGGACTTCAGGGACAGGAATTAACAAATCTCCTAAGGAGGTTGCCATCAAAAGACTCTGCTAACTGTTGTCCATCCTGGTGTATGCTACTCACATTTCAGACTCCTACGAGAGGCTGATTGACCTGGTTTGAATCTTATGCCTACCCACTCCTAGACCCTCTAGACCCCAGGGGATGAGAGAAGGGTGGTTGCCTGAAGGAAGAGTGGAACAGGAGCTGGGCAGGGAAAAAATATCCACAACTGGCTATTGCTGTGCAATAGAACAACAAAAAAAAAGTATTCCTCTTCTACTGGCCACATAGCCACCGTCAGTGGTAATGATTTTTGCCTGGCCAGAGACAGTGGCCAGTAGTTACTAGTCTCCTTTCTCTTCAGAAACATCTGCTCTTGTCAGAGTTGTAGCCTATTCTTGATGAGCTGCAGCAAAAATGTTGTACCACTATTAAATTGGAGACGGCTCATTTCCCAATGATCTCAGAATATCTTTCTCAGTTAGCTTTATAAAGTAATTGTCCATATGGCCATTTAATTTCTGATATGGGATAAAGTAATCTAGGGGAAAAAACACTTCTTTAAAATGACTTTTTTTTTTTTTTTTTTGGCTGGGCACACTGCCTTACATCTGTAATCCCAGCACTTTGGGAGGCCAAGCTGGGCGGATCACCTGGGGTCAGAAGTTCGAGACCAGCCTGGCCAACATGGCAAAACCCTGTCTTTACTAAAAAAATACAAAAAACTTAGCTGGATGTGGTGGCAGGCAACTGTAATCCCAGCTACTTGGCAGGCTGAGGCAGGGAGAATTTCTTGAACCAGCGAGGTGGAGGTTGCAGTGAGCTGAGATTGCGCCACTGCACTCCAGCCTGGGTGACAGTGAGACTCAATCTCAAAAAACTAAAATAAAATGACTCTTTTTGAATTGTGAAGAATATAGGTTAAGATTATATTACAGTAGTAACATGTAATAATGTATTCAGGATAAAAAATTGAAGTTAGATCTGAAATATCAACATACTAAACTACGAAAAACCTTTTACATTAACGTACTCTTTTTTTTTTTCTTAGCTAATAGTAAGTAATGATAGACTCACACTCCCAGAAAGGGTGAGGAAGGGACAATTCAGACCTCTCTAGACTCCATGCGTGGCCTGGTTAAATCACATTTTTTTTTTTATCAGCATCTCATTTTTTTCTCCCACCAAGTTTATATCCTTGTTGAGAAAGTGTGTCTTGCCAGAAAATTATTGTGATAATTTTTATAAGATATGTGTATTCTTTTCTGAATCTCAGAGTAAATATTTTTTGTCTTCCTAAATGAACTGGCAGAATGTTCACATTTGAATTCTATTTCTGTAGAATATTTTTAAATTTTTTTATTGAAACAGAGTCTCACTGTGTTCCCGAGGCTGGAGTGCAGTGGCACAATCTCGGCTCACTGCAACCTCTGCCTCTCGGGTTCCAGCGATTCTCCTGCGTCAGTCTCCCAAGTAGCTGGGACTACAGGTGCGCATCACCACGCCTGGCTAATTTTTGTATTTTTTAGTAGAGACAGGATTTCACCATATCGGCCAGGCCTGGTCTCGAACTCCTGACCTCGTGATCCACCCACCTCAGCCTCCCAAAGTGCTGGGATGACAGGTGTGAGCCACCGCACCCAGCTATTTCCGTAGAATTTATACCCTCACTGTTGCAGTGAGCCGAGATTGTGCCATTGCACTACAGCCTGGGCGACAGAGCAAGACTCCGTCTCCAAAAAACAAAACAAAACAAAACAAAAAAATGATTTATACCCTCCCTGTTTCTTCTCTCCCACTTCTGCCGTCTCTTCCACTTCTGCCTTCTCCCCCTGTTCCTCATAGTTCCTGGGCATGTACTACTTCAGCAGAGACCTGGGTCCTCTTTTGGGAAATTCAGTTAACAAAAAGCTCAAGGAACAAGTCAAGACTGAAGACTGATTGAGTTCATTGAAGTGTGGTAGGATTGCATGGTGCCATTTGATATTAAAAGGCATGTATTGTTTAAGAAACTAAACAAAAGCCAACTGTATTTGAACAACAGTGTTTGTCAGTAAACTAGCTAGATAGGGAGGATAAAGATATGTATAGTGCGTTCCAGCCACAGACTAGATTGTGAAAAAGAGAACCAGCAAAAAAAAAAAAGAAAAAAAAAACCCGCAAAACAAAAAACCCTGCAACTTAATCTCAGAGTTCGCTCCTGCAATAGACAGTAATACATTTATAGTTAGAAAACTTCAATTTGGTTTGGCAACATCCCAACTATAGAACATCAAGTAACTGATATATATACCCAGACACAAAACTTTTTATCAACTGAATAGCCAGTTGTGGATTTTGATCAATAAATGGGGGGGAAAACAACTTTAAAACCTTTAAGCCATGAGTTTATTCAATCTGTATCTTTGTATTCTAATAAGTAAATTTGCTTTCATTGTTAAACAGCAGCAACAAAGGGACACCAAAGATCTTTGCATACCTTATTTGGTTGTAAACTTTTTGAAGTCAAAGGTAATTTTTCTGACATCTTTGCAATAGCTAAAACTTACAGAACAGCCTCTTTAAGCAGGGAACATTATTGTAAAGAAATTGCTCTTAGATTACTTTCCACTCAACGGTTTTAAGCTTTTTGTTTTGTTTTTAAAATCTTTTATGATGAACACTTGGTAAGTCTACTATTTAGCTCAAAGCAGTTTTCTTTGAGGACCCACTCCAGGCTGGGAGACAGAGCGAGATCCCATCTCTTAAAAACAAAAGATAATAAATATAGAGGGAAATGAATTGTGATACGGAGGTAAAAGCGGCTCACTTCTATTACTGCTTCCTAAAGTTGTTGTGAGGATTAAATGAGTTAACATAGGTAAAGCATTCAGAACAGTGCCTGGCACATAAGTGCTATGGATGTGTTAACTGTTATTATTGTTAAGAATGATTTAAACACAATGGTCAGGAATGGCAAAGTCAGGAGTTCTGATAGGATACTATGGTTATTTAGACTCAAAAGCAAAGCTGCAAAACTCCAGCTGATCTTCCTTGTGATATTTAGAGAAAATCCTGTTACCTCTGATATTTCATTATAGCCAATCAACAAATGTTCATTTGGTACCTTCTATGTGTTGGGCAGTGTGCAAGGTACTGAGGGAGCTACAGAGACATGACATAAATATCACTATTAGGTGCTTATAATTTAATTGGAAAGTTAATAAGAACAAAAATAACTATAATAAAAGACCAGTATGCTAACTACAGTAATAAAGGTGCAGATAACATAAGTGAGCACTCAGAAGAGGGAGAGCTTACTTTCAATTAGGAAAATCTTGAGGGCCGGGCACAATGGCTTATGCCTGTAATTCCAGCACTTTGGGAGGCAGATTGCTTGACCCCAGGAGTTAAGACTAGCCTGTGCAACATGGGGAACCCCCGTCTCCTCAAAAAATACAAAAATTAGCTAGGTGTGGGGGCGCATGACTGTAGCCTCAGTTTCTTAGTTGGGTGAAGTGGGAGGATCACGTGAGCTTGGGAGGTTGAGTCTACAGTGAGCTGCAGCCATGCCACTGCACTTTTAGCCTGGGCAAGAGAGTGAGACCTTGCCTCAAAAAAAAAAAAATCTTGGAGGAAATAGCGCTTGAACTAGGTCTGAGTGGATGTGGCATTGATAGATGGACAAATGAAAAACAGACAGTGCTTTTTATCAATATCATTGGAGGACACAACATGAACAGTGGTGAGGGGGAAGGAAATGGGTCTATGCTCAAGAGAAGGTGCAAGCCAACCACCTTTATTATTTGCACACAACCTGTTGTACAGTGATATTGCTGGTGGTCTTAACAGTGGTAACCATCTGTTGAGCATAATGCTGTCGCCAAGCGTTGTTGTTCAGGGTGTTTCATCCTTGTTATTACATTCCATACAATAACCATATGGGTTAAGTGTTATTTTAGGTATTTTAGAGATGAAGAAAGAGCTATACAGAAGATGACTATGCCACAATTTAATCTCAGACTGGTTGGTGCAAAAGCCTCTGTTTCTTTCTGATATGCCTGGGTGCTGCTTGGAGATCACAAGTATTTGATTAACAGATAGTAGACACATATGCTATCATTTTGAGAATAGCAATGGATACAAATTAGGATATTCTTCATTCTTACTTCTGTATTTTCAGTAAGCAGATTTTCTGCCTCTAGTGTTTCCTGGAAACACCAAATAAAAACACATTTTTGTCTTTGACCAAGAATGTGCTTCTGAAAAACTTGCTCAGTGAGCATGCAATCAGTACAGCATTGGGTGGTCTGGAGGGAACATTCATTCTGGCTGTAGTGGCTTGAGGACCCCTATCTACAAGCTTTGACTATCTCCCTTTTCAGTGTCAGATAAATAGGCTTATCTATATAAATCAAATTTGAACTCTTGGAACGGAACTGAGGGTCTTCTATTCCCTGACTCCCCTCACTTCCCGAGCTTTTTTTTTTTTTTTTTTTTTTGAGACAGGGTCTTGTTGTGTTGCCCAGGCTGGAGTGCAGTGGTGCGATCTTTGCTCATTGCAGCCTCTGCCTCCTGGGTTCAAGCGATTCTCCCGCCTGAGCATCCCAATTAGCTGGGACTACAGGTGTGCGCCACCAAACCTGGCTAATTTTTATTTTTTTTAGTAGAGATGAGGTTTTGCCATGTTGGCCAGGCTGGTCTTGAACCTCCTGGCCTGAAGTGATCCACCTGCCTCAGCCTCCCCAAGTGTTGGGGTTACAGGCATGTGCCACTGTGCCTGGCCCTGAGTTTATTTTCAAATCTGTAAATTGGCAGTAAGTGTATGTCTATAAAGTATATGGAATACTTGATAAAGTATTCACTGCTTTATAAATATATGATAAAGTATTCACTGCTTTATAAATACATGATAAAGTATTCACTGCTTTATTATAAATACTGTTTTTGTAATCATAGTCTTGTGAGACAGTTGCATCCTCAGAGTTTTCTTTATAAATACGTAGAGGTCTTTGTTCCTATACTTGAGTGGCTTCAGATGGCTTATATTAGCTTTTGTCTCCTTTTTGGTGACAGACTCAACTGTTGTGTCTTTGTATTGGCATTATGCCTCCCTCTAATAGCCCACTCCTCCCTCAATTTGCTGCTTTTAATCAGCAGTCATCTAGGAAACCACATAATAGAACTTGTTAGCAATGTGTCTAAAATGAAAAAGTCGTTTTGTTCTTTTCTTTTACAGGAGGTGATTTTAAAAAAAAATCTGAATTGGTTTGAAACTTTTATTTTTTTTTAATCTTGATAGCCTTCTAAAAATTGTAGGAGTTAATAATGCATGCACTTAATGTTTTAAGTAATGCAAAAGTGTACAAAAAATAAGCATTCTCTTCCTCCCTCCCTTTGTCTTCCCAATACCTCCCTAGCAATAATCACTGGTAGCTGGTGTGACTATACAAAAGAGGCATACACATTAATATTGTGCAACTTGCTTTTTTGACTGAACTATGAATTTTTGATTTTTTTGTGTTAGTACATTATTGGTTATCTATTGATACATAGCAGAATCCCAGAACTAAGTGGTTTAAAACTGTGCTTATTATCTCATGGTTCCTATGTGTCAGGAGTTTAGAGGTAGCTTAGCTGGGGTCAGATCTGAGGTTGCAGTCATGAAGGCTTAATTGGGGATTGAGAATTTTCTTCCAGTGTGACTTGCTCACATGGCTGGCTATTGGCAGACAGTCAGTTCTCCATATGAGGTGCCCCATAGGGCTGCCTGAGTGTCTTCACAGCATCATGCCAGGCTTCCGCAAAAGGGAGTTGACTTTAAAGGGAGCTGGGAGGGAGCCATCCTTATTATGACCTAGCCTCAGAAGTCATATAGCATCATTTCATTCTGCCCTGTGCTCAGAAGAGAGTCTGGTTAGGTCCACCCACAAGAGAAGTGGAATGAGCCTTCACTTTTTGAAGGGAGGCTTATCAAAGAATTTATGGACATATTTTAAAACCACCACAGTATGTATAGCTGTATCTCATTCATTTGCATATTTGCACTGTGTTGCATAGTAGGGATATACCATAATTTTTCCTTAGCCATGCCCCCATTTATGGATATTTTTACTCTTCTAAACAGTGCTGAAGTGAACATACATACACACCTTTAGCAGCTTGAGCTAGGATTTAGCCAGATTATTAGAAGTGGGATTGTTGAGTCAGTAGGTGTTGGGTTCTGAGGGCCAGAGGGGTAGCTCTCCTGTAACTAAAAAACCTGACTGTGTACCAACATGTTTTATCTTTCAGCTCTGTTCTGGGTAGATTGTTCAGAAAGCTTTTGGAGTTAATCATTGCATGAGGCCAGACTCCTGGAAACATAAAAACATCTTAAAACATAGCTGTTAGGATAAAAATTTTAAATGCTGTGAGAAATGAATGAAATAGAGCTAAAGATGTCAACATGAATGAAATTCATAAATATAATATTGAGTGCAAAAAGCAAATAAAATACATTTTGCATGATGCTATTTATATAAAATTTAAATGTGTGAAAAGCACAGTATTATGTTGCTTAGAAATAGATTGATGTGAAGTAAAAATAAAGAGAAATGTGTGAGAATGATAAACCCAGAATTCAGGATAGTGGTTATCCTGAAAGGGATGCAGTTGAGGAGGGGCACACTTTTGGGGGATTTCTTAATCGGCAGAATGATGAGAACACAGATGTTTATATTCTCTTCACTTTTTTTTTCTTTTATTTGGAGATGGAGTGTTGTTCTGTCACCCAGGCTGGAGTGCAGCGGCACGATCTTGGCTCACTGCAATCTCCCCCTGCCAGGTTCAAGCGATTCTCCTGTCTCAGCCTCCCAAGTAACTGGGATTACAGGTGTGTGCCACCACACCTGGCTATTTTTATATTTTTTAGTAGAGACAACGTTTTGCCATGTTGGCCAGGCTGGTCTCAAACTCCTGACCTCAAGTGATCCACCCGCCTCGGCCTCCCACAGTGTTGGGATTACAGGCGAGAGCCACCACACTCTGCCATTCTTTTCACCTTTACCATCAACATTAGTGATGAAGTATGTATGTTGTATTGATTGATGATGATTCCAGTGCAGTGAATATAGTGGTAAAATTAATGCCTAATGAATATGTGCAGTTAATATCAAATATGCCAGACTCTAGAATTCAGGTGGATTTTTGTAGAGAAACAGTAAACTAATGACAGGAGCACCAGGCTCAGAGCAGTTCAAAGACCTAAGTTAAAGTGTCTTCACTACCATCTCCAAAAGCAGCATTTATTTAACCTTCTGGGTCAGTTTTCTCATCTGCAAATTGGGAGGAGCAAACCCATCTCCCATTACCGTTCTACAGATCATGTGAAATTTTTTAAAAATTAAAAATATGAAAAAGCACCTAGCATGGTGACTGCACATAGCAAATGTTCAATATTTTCTTCCTGCTTCCCCAGATTACTGCCATCTTCAGTTTGGTACCATTGCTAACATTAAACAAGTATGTGTTTTTAGTAACTGGCGAAGTTTCCATTTTTCCTTTGTCTTGCAAGAAAACATATTTAGTATTAAATATTAAATTTTCTAGTGCCTTTACACAATGAATTAAAATTATTTACTAGTAGATACTAAACTGTACAGTTGTCATCTCTAGGGATTTCTTTTGTGCTGACATTTGAGCAGACGGTTTTTCTTTGCTGACTGAATATCTCTTTGTTGTGGTGCGTTGAGCTTGTTAATGACCAAATTCTTATGTGGCAGCTGCACATTACACATGCTTATTCCCCGTGTTTAGACCATAAATCTTCTGTAACTGAGTGACAGCACCACCTGCACGGCCTTTCAGGGTTGCAAATATAGCTCTAATAATGTTATTTCAAAATATTTCAGACATGTTTTTTCACACATTTTAGTCCCACTGTGACAATAAAATCATATTTTAGAGTATGAGAAGTTGTTGTTGTTGTTATTTCATGTGGATTTTATAATGGAGACAGACTAATAGTATGTCTTGTATGCAGGTTTATAGAACATGGGATATCAGGAGTATTTGGTACATACCCAGTGGAGGTTTATAAAATACTTGGAGTAATTCTGAGCTTGTTTATGTTGTTATTTTTCTACCTAAAATCTATTTATCCCCTAGTTTTTTGTTGTTATTGTTTTCTTTCAAGACAGAGTCTCACTCTGTCACCCAGGCCAGAGTGCAGTGGCACCATCTTGACTCACTGTAGCCTCCGCCTCCCGGGTTCAAGCAATTCTTGTGCCTCAGCCTCCAGAGTAACTGGGATTACAGGCACGCACCACCCCGCCTGGGTAATTTTTTGTATTTTTGCAGAGACGGGGTTTCACCATGTTGGCCAGGCTGGTTTTGAACTCCCGACCTCAAGTGACCCACTCGCCTTGGCCTCCCAAAGTGAGCCACCAGGCCCAGCCCCCTGGTTTTATCATTCTTAGCCAGCAGTATGTTAAAGGTTAACATTGGAACATTGGCACATTCACTCACCTGTCCTAACCAAAGCTTCTTGAGTTTGTGATACTGCTCCTTGTGACTGGCAGCCTAATAGTGATGAAGTGCAGGGACTCCTTGGCCAACCTGAGGAAGTCTAAATCTTGGCTCCTCCCCTTACTAGTTTGTGACCCTAGGCAAGTTACTCAACCTCTCTGTGCCGTAGTTTCATCTGTAAAATGGGGATGACAATAACAGCTGCCTCCTAGGGTTATGAAAATTACAAATGTTTATAAAATATTTAGAACAGCATTCGGTGCAGAATGAGCACTGTTGAGGTATTCATTGAATACTGCTGGGACAGACAGATACTTACAGAGCACACAGGGCTCAGCTTTTATGAGCTCATTCCAGGTCAGATCTATGCCTAGACAGTAAAAGACATTTACTGTTCTCTGAGTCAGGTAAGTAATACAAACTGGTAAGAATAGTGAGGAATATAAAACATTAACAATGATGCTTTCCCTTTGGCCAGATCTAACCAGAAGCCTTGAGGGGCAAGGGAGCCTGTTAGTGCAGTCTGTAAGTGTCACCTCTCAGGGCAGAGAGCAGGCTGGATGAGGGTGGGGAGGGGATCTGGAGATGCAAATAGTTTCTAATTAATTCCTATATAATTCATATGTTTGTGCATATTTTTATATAAAAACCATTCTTCCCCATTGCCTTCCAATATACTTTATAAGTTTCTACAGAAAGAAATTTGGCCTCAGCATGTAACGGAAGGGAATATAAAAATTCGGGGTTGCTTACAGTGTATATCCTGGATTAATATTTCAAGGCTTAAAACAAGGGAGAAACAGTTCATTTTTCTACCTAATCCATAAAAGCCATTCCAAGCATGGGGGAAATGTTGAAGAGCTGATGGATAGAATTGATAATGCTGCCTCCCAGCTAGAAATGCAGCTGAAACTACCCACCGCGTCTTAATACTTCTAATCCACACTAATAACTTGTGTTCATAAATGTGTTCTTTATTCAGCCATCTCATTCTTCTTTTAATAGAGACCTATTGAGCTCGCTTTACTGTTTACATCTTCAAGGGTATAATGCTAGTGTGGAATATACTGAATTTTAAAAGTAGTTTAAAAAATGCTTTTAAAAAGCCATTGTCTAACAGACTGGACACACAGTTGCCCTGGGGAGGTTTAGGTAGCTGAGAGCTGATGGAGGAGGAGACTTTCTAATTCTCTTGGTGAATTCTTACTAAAGCACCATTTAAAACTCCTTCTGGAGGTTTGTGAAGGAGCCTTTCTTGCTTCACACCATTGAATTAATTTCATGTACAGGTAGGTGTACAAAGTACATGATTAACCCTGGTTTGACAATTGATGTTGGTAGCTAAAAGTACTTATTCAGGATATGAGGAAACATGAACAAGGATTGAAATTAAATATGGATGGATGAGTGAACTTTTTTGTATAACAGGTACTTTAATTTTTAGAATAGTGAACATGAAAGCTGAAAAGCCATAAACTTGAATGCATGTACTTTTTGTTTTTCTTTCCAACTTTTATTTTAGGTTCGGGGGTACATGTGCAGATTTGTTACATGGGTAAATCGGGTGTGACGGGGGTTTGATGTACAGATTATTTCATCACACAGGTAATGAGCCTAGTACTCAATAGGTAGTTTTTCGATCCTCACCCTCCTCCCTACTCCTACCCTCAGGCAGGTCTTGGTGTCTTATTCTTCCCTTCTAAGTGTCCATTGTGTACTCATTGTTTAGCTCCCACTTATAATTAAGAACATGCAGTATTTGATTTTCTGTTTTTGTGTTAATTTGCTTAGGATAATGGCTTCCAGCTGCATCCGTGTTGCTGCAAAGGATGTGATTTCATTCCTTTTTATGGCTGGGTAGTATTCCATGGTGTATATCATTAATACCAGATTTTCTTTATCCAGTCCACCACCGTTGGACTTCTAGGTTGATTCCGTGTCTTTGCTATTGTGAATAGTGCTGCAATTAACATGTGTGTGCATGTGTCTTTATTATAGAATGATTTATATTTTGGGTATATACCCAGTAATGGGATTGCTAAGTCAAATGGTATTTCTATTGTAAGCTCTTTGTGAAATCTTCAAACTGCTTTCCATAGTGGCTGATCTAATTTACATTCCCACCAGTGGTGTATAAGCATTCCTTTTTCTCCATGGACTTGCCAGTATCTGTTATTTTTTTACTTTTTTACCATTCTGACTGGTGTGAGATGCTCTCGCACTGTGGTTTGATTTGCATTTCTCTAATAATTAGTGATGAGCATTTTTTTTTATATGCTTGTTGGCTGCATGTGTATGTCTTTTGGGAAGTGTGCTCATATCCTTTTAATAAGGGTTGTTTTTTGCCTGTTCGTTAAAGTTTCTTACAGATTCTAGATATTAGACCTTTGTCAGATGCATAGTTTGCAAACATTTTCTCCCATTCTGTAGGTTTTCTGTTTACTTCGTTGGTAGTTTCTTTTGCAGTACAGAAGCTCTTTAATTAGGTCGCACTTCTCAATTTTTGTTTTTGTTGCAGTTGCCTTTGGCGTCTCTGTCATGAAAGCTTTAACAGGGCCAATGGCCAGAATGGTGTTTCCTAGGTTTTCTTCTAGGTTTTTGTTTTTTTTTTTCTGCCTCCCTCCCTTCCTCCCTTCAAGGGTTTTTATAGTTTTAGGTTTTACATTTAAGCCTTTAATCCATCTTGAGTTGATTTTCATATATGGTGAAAGGAAGGGATCCAGTTTTAATCTTCTGCTTATGGCTAGCGAGTTATCCTAGTACCATTTATTGAATAGGGAGTCCCTTCCCCATTGCACATTTTTGTTAACTTTGTCAAAGATCAAATGGCTGTAGTTGTCAGGTTTATTTCTGGGTTATCTAACGTGTTTCATTGTTCCATGTATCAGGTTTTGTACTGATAACATGTTGTTTTGGTTACTGTAGTCTTGTAGTGTAGTTTGAAGTCGGGTAGCATGATTACTCTAGCTTTGTTCTTTTTGCTTAGGGTTGCTTTTGCTAGGTGGGCTCTTCTATAGTTCCATACGAATTTTAGAAGAGCTTTTTCCACTTATGTGAAGAATGTCATTGGCGGTTTGATGTCAATAGCACTGAATCTGTAAATTGCTTTGGGTAGTATGGCCATCTTAATAATATTGATTCTTTCTCTCCATGAGCAAGGATGGTTTTTTATTTGTGTCATTTCTGATTTCTTTGAGCAGTGTTTTATAATTCTCGTTGTAGAGACCTTTCACCTCTCT
The DNA here is from genome assembly GCF_049350105.2 of Macaca mulatta. NCBI lineage: Eukaryota > Metazoa > Chordata > Mammalia > Primates > Cercopithecidae > Macaca > Macaca mulatta. Next base: position 103,284,385 of record NC_133419.1, on the reverse strand, counting down.
GGTTAGCTGTATTCCTAGGTGTTTGTATGTGTGTGGTGGGGGAAGGGAGTGCTGCTGTGAATGGGATTGCATTCTTGATTTGGCTCTCGGGCATTATTGGTGTATAGAAATGTTACTGATTTTTGTACATTGATTTTGCGTCTCAAAACTTTGCTGAAGTTGTTAATCAGATCTAGGAGCCCTTGGGCAGAGACTGGGGGGTTTTCTAGTTAGAGAATCTGCATTCTGCAGATTCTCTATCTGCAGAGAGAGATAGATAGATATATCATCTGCAAAGAGAGAGTTTGACTTTCTTTTGGTTACCTGTTATTTCTTTCTCTTGCCTGACTGCCCTGGCTAGGATTTCCAGTACCATCTTGAATAGGAGTGGTGAGAGTGGGCATTTTTGTGTTGTTCTGGTTCTCAAAGGGAGTGCTTCCAGCTTTTGCCCACTCAGTATGATGTTAGGTGTAGGTTTGTCATAGATGGATCTTATTATTTTGAGGTATCTTTCTTTAATACCTAGATTGTTGAGGGTTTTTAACATAAAGGGATTTTGAATTTTATTGAAAGCCTTTTCTTTGTTTACTGAGATGATCATGTGGTTTTTTAAGTTCAGATTATGTGATAAATCACATTTATTGATTTGCGTATGTTTAACCAACCTTGCATCCCAAGAAAATACCTACTTGATCATGGTAGATTAGCTTTTTGATGTGCTGCTGGATCAGTTTGCCAGTATTTTCTTGAGGATTTTTGTGTCTGTGTTCATCAGGGATATTGGCCTGAAGTTTTCTTTTTTTGTTGTGTCTCTGCCAGATTTTGGTATCAGAATGATGCTAGACTTATAGAATGAGCTAGGGTAGAATCTCTTCTTAATTTTTTGGAATAATTTTATATTTTATTAATATATGCCTGGTAGAACTTGACTGAATCTGTCTGGTACAAGGCTTTTCCTGATTGGTAGGTCTTTTATTACTGATTCAATGTCAGAACTCATTACTGATCTGTTCAGGGTTTCACTTTCTTCTTGGTTCAGTCTTGGAGGTTGTATGTTTCTGGGAATTTATCCATTTCTTCTTCCAGGCTTTCCAGTTTGTGTACATAGTTGTGTTCATAATAGTCTTTGAGGGTTTTGTTTTTTTTTTTTTTTTACAGAAATACTCTGAGGTATTTCTCAGAGGAATTTATCCATTTCTTCTTCCAAGTTTTCCAGTTTATGTGCATAGTGGTGTTCATAATAGTCTCTGAGGGTATTTTTTACAGAAATACTTTGAGGTATTTCTGTAGGGTTGGTGGTAATGTTTCCTTTATCATTTCTGATTGTGTTTATTTGGCTCCTCTCTCTTTTTTTCTTAGTCTAGCTAGAGTCTGTCAATCTTATTTATTCTTTCAAATAACCAACTTTTGGGCTGGGCATGGTACCTCACACCTGTAATCCCAACACTTTGGGAGGCCAAGGTGAGTGGATCACCTGAGGTCAGGAGTTTGACACCAGCCTGGCCAACATGGTAAAACTATCTCTACTAAAAATACAAAACTTAGCTGGGTGTGGTGGCGCATACCTGTAGTCCCAGGTACTTGGGAGGCTGAGGCAGGAGAATCACTGGAACCCAGACGGTGGAGGTTGCAGTGAGCTGAGATTGCACCATTGTACTCCAGCCTGGGCAACAGAGCGAGACTCTATCTCAATAATAACAACAACAACAACCAACTTTTGGTTTCATTGATCTTTTGTATGGTTTTTCACATCTCAATTTCATTGAGTTCAGCTCTGATTTTGATTATTTCTTTTCTTCTGCTAGCACTGGGGTTGGTTTGCTTTTGTTTTTCTAGTTCCCCTAGGTGTAATGTTAGGTTGTTAATTTGAGGTCTTTCTAACATTTTTGTGTGGGCATTTAGAGCTGTAAATTTTCCTCTTAACACTGGTTTAGCCATGTCTCACAGATTCTGATATGTCGTAGCTTCAGTTTCAAAGAATTTTTTTTATTTCTGTCTTAATTTCATTGTTTACCCCAAAGTTAGTAATGAGCAGATTGTTTAATTTCCTTTTCATTGTATGGGTTTTAAGAGATCTTCCTGGTATTGATTTCCATTTTTACGCTGTGGTCCGAGAGTGTGATTGGTATGATTTTGAGAATCATAATTTGATGAGAATTGCTTTATGGCTGAGCATGTGGTATGTGCCATGTGCAATTTTAGAGTATGTGCCTTGTGCAGATGAGGAGAATGTATATTCTGTTGTTAGGTGGAGCGCTCTGTAGATATCTGTTAGGTCCATTTGGTCAAGTGTTGAGTTCAGGTCCCAAATATCTTTGTTAGTTTTCTGCTTCAGTGATCTGTCTAATACTGTCAGTGGGGTTTTGAAGTCTGCCACTATTATTGTGTGGTTATCTTAAGAGTCTATAGGTCTCTAAGAACTTGTTTTATGAATCTTGGTTCTCCAGTATTGGGTGTATATTTATTTAGGATAGTTAAGTTGTCTTGTTGAGGTAACCCTATATCTTATGTAATGCCCTTCTTGGTCCTTTTCGATTGTTGTTGGTTTAAAGTTTGTTTTGTCAGAAATAAGAATAGCAACCTCTGTTCTTTTGTGATTTCCATTTGCCTGATTTTTCTTTATCCCTTTCTTTTGAGCCTATGGGTGTCATTGCAGGTGAGACTGGTCTCTTGAAGACAGCATACGATTGGGTTTTGCTTCTTTATCCAATTTGCCATTCTGTACCTTTTAAGTGGGGCATTTAGTTTGTTTACATTCAAGGTTAACATTGATATGTATGGATTTGACCCTGTTACTGTGTTGTTAATTGGTTACTGTGTAAACTTGGTTGTGTAGTTGCTTTTAGTGTCATTGGTCTGTGTACTTAAGTGTGTTTTTGTGGTGGCTGGTAAGAGCCCTTTATTTCCATGTTTAGCCCTCTCTTAAGGACCTCTTGTAAGGCAAGTCTAGTGGTAGTGGATTCCCTTAGTGCTTGCGTGTCTGAAATAAATTTTATTTCTCCTTTGCTTATGAAGCTTAGCTTGGCTAGATATGACATTCTTGGTTGAAATTTCTCTTCTTTAAGGATGCCGAATATAGGCCCCCAATCTCTTCTGGCTTGTAGGGTTTCTGCAGAAAGGTCTGCTGTTAGCCTGATGGAGTTCCCTCTAAGTTATCTGCCCCTTCTCTCTGTCTTTAGTATTTTTTCTTTTGTGTTGACCTTGGAGAATCTGATGGCTGTATGTCTTGGGGATGGTTATCTTGTATGGTATCTTGCAAGAGTTTTCTCACTTTCCTGAATTTGAAAGTTGACCTCTCTAGTGAGTTTGGGGAAATTTTCATGGACAGTATCCTCAAGTATGTTTTCCAGGTTGCTTGTTTTCTCTCCCTCTCCGGGATGCCAGTGAGTTGTAGGTTTTGATCTCTTTACATAATCCCAGGAATCCCATATTTCCAGGAAGTTATCTTCATTTCTTTTCCTTCTTTTTTGTTTCTTTTGTCTGACTGAGTTGATTGAAAGAACTCGTCTCTGAGCTCTGAGAGTCTTTCCTCAGATTGGTCTCTTCTGTTGTTAATACTTGCAGTTATATTATGAAATTCTTGTCGTGAATTTTTCAATTCTATCAGATCAGTTTGGTTCTTTCTTAAAATTGCTATTTTGTGTTTCAGCCCTTGTATCATTTTACTGGATTCCTTAGGTTCCATGGATTGGGCTTCAACTTTGTCCTGAATCTTGATCTTTCTTGCCCTCTGGATTCTTAATTCTGTGTCTCATGTTTTAGCCATTTCAGTCTCATTAAGAACCATTGCTGGAGAGGCAGTATGGTTGTTTGGAGGTAAGAAGACACTGCAGCTTTTTGAGTTGCCTGAGTTCTTGCACTGGTTCCTTCTCAGGTGTATAGGCTTTGAAGTTGCTGTCCTTTGAGGCTTTTGCTTTTATATTCTTTGATGCCCTTGATTTGACTATGGCATAAGTTGGGTTCATTTGACTGGCTTCATTTCAGAATGCTTCCAGGGGGCCAAGGCTTAGCTCAGCACTCTGGGGCCGTGTGCTCTAACCCTGGAGGTCTGGGACCAGGCCTACAGCTCTGTTTTCTGGCCCCTCGAAATTAAGCACCTGCCATGCTGGAGGAACTTAGGTGTTCCTGGTCTACTGACAATAACATTCCAATGTGGAGGTGCCAGCAAAAGCGCTTTGTCAGGACGGTGGCAGCAGGGTCCACGTGCATGTGCCAGTAGTGATGGGGTGGTGGGGTCTGTGCACATGTACACCAGTGGTGCATGCACTTTTTAAATTAAACTTATCTAGCTAGAGGAACCATCTCGAGATGGTTTCCAACAAAATTTTGACAGCAAATTTTTCCAAGTTCTTTCTCTTGGTATGGACTAACACATACCTTAACAGAAACTTATGAAGTATAAGTCTCACATTTAAGAGGAATGCAGCCTTCAAAAGTTCTCAAATTTCTCTGAAATGGAAACATTTGTATGAGTTGCTGGAAGATGGTGTGCATTTTTTAAGCTTATTCTCACATCAAAAGTTCATTTTACCTTTCTTTCCAATACATGCATTTTTGCTGTAAGTTTCTCTCTCTAAGCATAGCTTGAGTTGCATCCCACAAGTTTTTAGGTCATAGGTTCCTTATCAAAATATTTTTAATTTTTTTTTTTTTTTACTTTATCAATAATTGGGAATTATTTATTTTCTCATCCTTTGGGAATTAGCATGTGAAGAATTCTGTAGTTTTCAGGTACATTGTTCTATATGTGAAGAAGTCAGATTTGTTAACATTGTTGGGAACCTGTAATTTCCTTATGAATTTCTTGGGGTCTGTTCTTTTGCTTAGAGATGTTGACAAAAGTCCAACTCTATAAAAAGTGTCTACTTTTCTCCATCAGGTCTATCATATTTTGTTTTATGTATTTCTCATCTTGTATATGAAGTATATTTTCCTGTTAGATTAATTGATTTATGAGATGTCTTTTTAAAAAATTTCTAGTGATGCTTTTCACCTTAAAGACTTGCATATGATATTAATAGAGTTTTGTTATCTTTATTTTCTGGCCAGTAGTTGTATTGTAAAATTTCTTTACTTTTACTTTCAATACTTTTTAGCATTTCTATATCTTATATTTAAGTTGTATTACTTATAAACCGTTCAATCCAGCCTCATAATCTCTGTCTTTTAAATGGCCTATTGATGCCATTTGGTGTTTTGTTTTTGAAACCGAGTTTTGCACTGCTGCCCAGGCTGGAGTGCACTGGTGTGATCTCGGCTCATGCAACCCCCGCCTCCCGGGTTCAGGCGATTCTCCTGCCTCAGCTTCCTGAGTAGCTGGGATTACAGGCATGCGCCACCACACCCGGCTAATTTTGTATTTTTAGTAGAGATGGGGTTTCACCATGTTGGTCAGGCTGGTCTTAAACTCCTGACCTCAGATGATTTGCCCGCCTTGGCCTCCCAAAGTGCTGGGATTACAGGCATGAGCCACCGCACCCGGCCTCTATTTGCTTTTAATATACCTTTAATACGATGTGTAGACTGGTTCTTGAACATGAGTAAAATTTCACAGAGCTGAGAATGGGTGGGAAGCAGCCCAGGCACCTGTAGTAACATAACAAACAACAGAAATAAAAATGAACTGCATGCTAGGGGATAGGTAGGTAGATAGATCTTCCTCCTGGGGCAGAAGGGTATAAGCAGCAGAGGGCGACTGGGGCCTTGGCTGTAATGGTGAAGAGTTCAGACACATCTTGGGTGCCCCCCAACTGTATATGCTACAGACTGCTAGGCACTTGCACAGGTTGGAGCGTATACTAGAAATTATCATGTTTTCCCAGAACTGTGTCTGACACTTTGATAGAATGAAAATGTAAGACATAGTTCTTACAATTAATTCAATTGAAAAGATAAACAAGACCTGGGAAAATACCGTTTCTCTATAATCATACAGCACTTCTGACACCAGATGTGTGTTTTTTTTTTTCCCACATCAGCCAGTTCTCAGACTTCAGCTGAGTGTCCTACAATCCAATTCAATTCTGACTCTACCTACTACCTATCTGGATTTAGTGTCAGATCCCACCAGTTAAGGTCTCAGCCCACAAGACTGCCCTCAGTTCAGATGCTAATTGCAAGTTTAGCTCTTGTACTCCTAATTAACTATAAATCAGGGTTTCCCATAACCCCCTCCTTAGATAATTTGCTAGAATGGCTCCCAGAACTCAAGGAAACACTTTATTTACATTTATTGGTTTATTATAGAGGATGTAACTCAGGAGCAGCCAAATGGAAGAGATAGTTAGGGTAAGGTATGGGCGTGGAGGAATGATGCACAGAGCTTCAATACGCTCTCTGGGAACACGCCTTCTTAGTACCTCCATGTGTTCACCAGCTCAGAAGCCCCTCAAATCTCAGTCCAGGAGTTTATTTTATAGAGCTTAATTTCTAGCTTTCCCAAAGGTTGATGGATGGGGCTGAAAGTTCCAACCCTCTAATCCCCTGGTATTTCTGGTGAGGAGCCCATCCTGAGGCTATCTATGGGCCCTACCCTATGGCACTTCATTGGCCAAAAACTCAGGTTTGAGCAAAAGAGGGGTCCTCATGAGTAACCAAAGACGCTCCCATCATTCAGGAAATCCCAAGGGGTTTTAGGAACTCTGTCCCAGGAACCAGGGACAAAGACCAAATATATTTTGTATTATAACACACAAGATACATTCATTTTTAAAGTAATGATATTAAAAGTTCAGAAAAATGAACAATAGGTGTTCAATAAAAAGGAAGATGCCTGAGGAGGAGGTGAAAATCGAACTGGCCCCTGGCATACATATTGTAACTGTGTTGTTTTCTTCTCGTCCTTACTAGACCACCCTCCATGCTGGTAAGGATCACGTCTCTTCTGTGTCTGCAGAGCCTCCTAGTATAGTTCTTGGTACAGAGAAGGTACTAAACAAGGGTATGGAAAGGCATGAGGGAGGAGCCAGCTGCCAGCCTAACAGGAACGTGATAGGGAGGAATAGCAGAGTGAATTCTGCTCCCTGGAGAGTGAGGATGCCAGGATGAGAGGCTTGGGGGAGTTTTGAGCAGCAACAGGGGGAAAATGTCAGTCTAGCCTGATGCGCTTGTGGCTGTGATTCATGCCTCTTTTTTTGTAACTTAACAGGGGTTATTAATTGTCGATTGAGTATGTAGAAAAGGAATGGAATGGGCAAGACCTGTGGGAAAAGCATAAAGAAGCCTGGACACTGTCTACAGTGCCCTGTCAACCTTGCCCATCTGTTAGTCTCATGCCCTAGGAAGCCAGGCTGCTTTTCTCACCCTCTCTGCTCAGCTTCTTTGCAGTTCAATTCCAGTTCTGGGAATGAACAGGATCACCTTTCAAGCATGTTTCCTTACACAGACCTGAACTATGTCTCCGTTGTTAGCTCTCATTGTCCTTAATACAGGTCATTATCACTTTAACTGTAAGTGCCTCTTTCATTTATTGCCACAGGAAACAAACATCCTATTTATGTTCATAGATTTTAGTGGAATGAATGATAGTTTGACTAAAATGTGGTAGTAAATTTACTGCAGATATACTGTAACTTATTGGAATCCCTAGTTGTTATTTTTCTGTGATTATATACACACCATTGTTTTTCCCTTTTGAAACTTTTTTAGTTTTTGAGTTTAAAAATTAAGGAATTTATAAAACGTTTTCAGAAAATGTAGTTATTTATCATGATGATTTTTTTAAAGCTGTTTTAGATTTTTTTTTATTTATTTGAATCTAGATTTATCTAGTATGTTTTCATTTGTTTGTTTTTTTGTGACAGAGTCTTGCTTTGTCACCCAGGCTGGAGGGTAGTGCCTGCGATCTCAGCTCACTGCAACCTCTGCCTCCCAGGTTCAAGCAATTCTCCTGCCTCAGCCTCCCCAGTAGCTGGGATTACAGGTGCCCGCCACCACGCCTGGCTAATTTTTATATTTTTATTAGAGACAAGGTTTCACCATGTTGGCCAGGCTGGTCTCGAATTCCTGACCTCAGGTGATCTGCCCGCCTGGGCCTCCCAAAGTGCTGGGATTACAGGTATAAGCCACCATACCCGGCCTGTCTAGGTTTTTTTAAAGATTTTTTTTTTTTAATGTAGATTCTCAGTTGTATGGATTTTTGATCCCCAGGTAATTTGAATTCAGAAGAATGTTTAGAATGAATCTGTTGACTCTGTAATGAGGAAAGGCCTCTTTGCTTTCTAAACAATGAATGTTTCTGGAATTACACTGATATTTAGTTGATGGGGTAAGGTTGTAAATTCTATAGGAAAGAGATTCTCAAGGTTTTCATGTTTTAAAAAATTCCCAGAACCCCACATAAGAGTAGTTATTCTTAAATTTACTCAAGCTGCAGACCATTCCTAGAATCACAGACCCCCCCAAAATAACTATGGCACCAGGAATTTATGGTTTATGTCTTGAATAGCTCAGTATTTTTGACAACTACAATATGAAATGAAAAGCTGCTACTGTCCCATTTAAAAATAACTATGAGATTTTTAAAAATTGGATGTGTATTTACAACTCCGGTTTAAGTGTATATCTGATGCCCTGATGAAAACAAATTGTCATCCTTAACTTTGAGATATCTAGGTTAAAGGAGAACAATGGCACTTAGATATTTTTGGACTCAAGGTTATAGGAATAAGGTTAAGTTATTTCAACACAGCAGAGATAGTCGGAATGAATCCAAACTTTGATGAGTACTTTTACTTGAAACTAGAAAGATGGACTGCTTCATAGTGTCCTTGGCCTTGTTGCAATATGGTAGCTGTCTGGTATTAACAGAAAAAGGTCTGGGCCTCACTTTTTTCTTTTTGGGTGTTTGCATTGATAAATCAAAAATACCCCAATAGTGTCTTCTTCTGTAAGATGTTATTCAGATGGTAGTTATGGTAACCATGGGAGCTCGGAGATCTCACAGTGCCTATTCCTCAGCCTCCCATCGGGAATTGTACAGTGCAGCTTTGTAGGGGAGTTACATTTAATGAAACTAATGGTTAAAAAGAATTAGTTGAGCGCTTCTCAGGCACTGTGCGAAGTGCTCAACACAGATTATATCAGTGAATTCTCCCAAACTCTTGTGATAGCCCTGATTTATAGACAAGAAAGGATAGTGAATCTAAGGTACCCAAGCAAGTAAATCGCTGAGCTCATCCAGAGCTTGAGCTTGTACTCACCATGCCTAGGTAACATTACCAGGCTTGGTGAAAAGAAGAGCTCAGCAAATGGAAGCTCTAATTCTAATCACAGAAAAATTAGGAGTAATAGTTTTACCACCAAACAGGAATGGAGAACTGATTGGGCTGTTGGAATATATTTTTTTACAGCAGTGCCACACGTCGCTCATAGCCATGTGTGCATTCTTTGTCGTCTTTCACTGTGGGCTGAACACTGCAGCTGCTGGGAAGGAAGGTGCATGGATGCTGTTATTACAGTCTTCACTTCATTTTTCCTGTAATTATGTTAGTTGAAACCAGGAGTTAAAGAGAGAAATTCTTATATCTCTGATTGACATCTATACATGATCTCAGCTTTCATTAAAACAAGTTTTGTGAGTAGTTTGACGAGTATTTACAGACTGACTTTATATCATGGTGACTAGTTTCAAAGATCTGCAAAAGGAATCGGCTCAATACAATCACTAGTGCCAGTTGTACCATTGCATGGAGACATATTTTTTATAAATGAAAAAAAGTTTGAAGCTGAGTGTATTAATTTGCATGGGCTGCAGAAACAAAGGACCGGAAACTGGGTGGCTTAAACAACAGAAATGGATTGTCTCACAGTTCGGGAGGCTGGAGTCGGAGGTGAAGGTGTTTGCAGAGTTGCTTCCTTCTGGGGGCTTTGAGAGAATCTGTTCCATGCCTCTCCTCTGGCTTCTGGCGGTTTGTGGCAATCCATGGCATTCCCTGGCTTATGGAAACATCACCATGATCTCTGTCTTCGTCTTCACAGGGTGTTCTTTCTGTGTGTTTGTGTGTCTGTCTCCAAATTTTCCCTTTTAATAAGGACACTAAGCATAATGGGTTAGTAAGCCTAACCTAACGACTTAATGACCTTTGTAAAGATTCTCTCTCCAAGTAAGGTCACATTCTGAAGTACTGGGGGTTAGGACTTCAACGTATGAATTTGGGCAGGGTGGAGAGGGGAACAGTTCAACCCTTAACACTGGGCATGGACAACTGAATGTCACACACATCCTTTCCCTGGTGGCTCTCCCCTCCCAACTGCACTAGCTGAGGTGTTATAGATACAATGTCCAGTTCACTGAATAAGTTCTCTTTAGTAGGGTGCAGCTCCTGTCCAGAATAATGCCAAAATAATAAAACTCTACAGTGATTCAAAATTGAAACTTGTCCCTTCTGCCAGCCCAGGCCTGCTTCAGGCTTAGAAGCCTGCAGTGGGAAAGTTAATGTTGTTGGCTTCCTTCCTTGTTCCACCTCTTCTCCTCAATTCTGCTGTTTGCCACCCTTATGGAATCAGGCCTAGAGAGGCTTAAGGGACAAAAGCTGTTTGGTTGATGGCTGGGCTGTTTTCATTTGGCACAGGTGCCCTCTGGATGGCAGATGTGTGGTTCTCATTGGTAGGTTCCTGGGAGATCCTCCTGCTAAGCCTCCCCCTTCAGCTCTCTTGATGCAGTGGGCCTCTCCTTCAGCTGGCCCATGCTTTTGGTGCTCTACCCCCGCCGCCCCCCCCTCCCCCGTCGTGACCTCCCCCTCTCTAGGCTGTACTCTCTTGGGAAGCTATCTTTTTTTTTTTTTTTGAGACGGAGTCTCATTCTGTGGCCCAGGCTGGAATGCAGTGGCACGTTCTCAGCTCACTGCAAGCTCTGCCTCCCAGGTTCACGCCATTCTCCTGCCTCAGCCTCCCAAGTAGCTGGGACTACAGGTGCCCGCCACCACGTCTGGCTAATTTTTTGTATTTTTAGTAGAGATGGGGTTTCGCCGTGTTACCCAGGATGGTCTCGATCTCCTGACCTTGTGATCCACCTGCCTCGGCCTCCCAAAGTGCTGGGATTACAGGCGTGAGCCACCGTGCTCAGCCCCAGGAAGCTGTCTTTTTTAAGGCAATCCATGTCATTTATCTTCCATGAAGTTTGATTTGGTTCATGGGAAACAAGAACCTTTGCTGTTAGTGGAGGTGTGGTCTACTCCTAGTGCAGCCTTTTAAACTTAGCTGATGGGTAGATGGAGCTCAGTCATAGTGTCTTACCTTTGTTCAGGCTTGAATCAAATCGTACTATCTGTGTCCATGTAAGTCCAGTAGATGCTTGTCCAGCTCTTCAGGTAGTGCCCTGGAAGCCTTCCCAGGCTGGTGTGAGGTGAAGGATGGCATTCTCCTCTTTTCCCCCACCATAGACAGAGGACGGAGTGGACACCCTGCACACCGACACCCTCCAGCAACATATGCGCCTCAGATTCTTCAACCTTAGCTTATCGGAGGCTGGAGGAGACTGAGTGGCCAAGATGGGCAGAGTTAGATAAAGCTTCACCCCTTGCAAGTCCCGCATGGATGGTCCGTTCTACATCTCTGTGCAGGTGTTAACTGTGCCACTCCTAGAGGTGCCAGTCAGCATTTCAACAGTTAAGGGAGAGGAAAGAAGACCGGAGTTGGGATGGTATCATTTGCAGAGGAAAACAAGTGACTGTTTACTTACTACAGAAGACTGGGTCATCTGATGTGAATTCTGAGAGCATCCTTGCATTTCGTTTACACTTTTAAGCATCAGGAAACACAGTTTAATGCAAAATTTCCTTTGCGTGTTTTGTCAGTTCATAGAAATTGACAAAATTTTTTGTGTCTTTAGCACATTTGGATTGACTTAGCGGAGAACTAACCTATTATAGCTTCCCGTTTTTGCCCACGTAACTTTGTGCAGTATCTCTGAAGAATGTTTTATTATACCAGAGCCCAGGGGGAAGGGAGTGTGTATGTGTTGAATCCAAAAGCAGTATCATGCTCATTGTTTTATTCCGCAGGATCATTCTGTTCTAAAGATATGATATAAACGTTGGTTCTTTGCTGTATTTAATTTCATTGCAATAGAATCCATTCAGCATTTTAAAATAAAAGGTGATTATTTTAATGTTAAATTCTATTACTTATATCTTTATAGAACATTCAGACTTGAAAAGATTAGTTCAAGGTCATTTGAACTTAGTGCATTTGTATTACTTACTTAGATAATTTTTATTTATTCGCCTATGTAGTATAAAAGCATTAATTCCTTTGGCCTTATTAAGAAAATAGATCATACTCAGTAGAAGAGATCACAGAGACCCAAAGTTGAAGAAAGTAGTAGAAATGTCAGTAGTAAAACCTGATACGCAGGTAAGCGGCACTATTAAAACCAACTTGTTTTGACAGTTAAGTCAAAAATAAGTAATAGTGGGGGCCGGGCATGGTGGCTCAAACTGTAATCCCAGCACTTTGGGAGGCCAAGGCAGGCAGATCACCTGAGGTCAGAAGTTCAAGACCAGCCTGGCCAACGTGGCAAAACCCCGTCTCTACTAAAAATACAAAAATTAGCTGGGCGTGGTGGTGCATGTCTGTGACCCCAGCTACTAGGGAGGCTGAGGCAGGAGAATTGCTTGAACCTGGGAGGCAGAGGTTACAGTGAGCAGAGATCGCAGGCACCACACTCCAGCCTGGGCGACAGAGCAAGACTCTGTCTCAAAAATAGTAATAATAATAATAAATACATATGGGGCCAGGTGCAGTGGCTCACGCCTGCAGTACCAGCACTTTGAGAGGCTCAGGTGGGCGGATCACCTGACTTCAGGAGTTTGAAACCATCCTGGCCAACATGGTGAAGCCCTCTACTAAAAATACAAAAATTAGCCAGGCATGGTGGCACGTGCCTGTAATCCCAGCTACTCGGTAGGCTGAGGCACGAGAATCGCTTGAACCCAGGAGGCGGAGATTGCAGTGAGCTGAGCTCGTGCCACTGCACCCCAGCCTGGGTGACACAGTGACACTTCGTCTCTAAGTAAATAAATAAATACCAATCTATGTATCTTTCAAGAATAAGGCCAAAATAGTTGTGGCAGATAGGATAATATATGAAGTACCACTTTTGGTACTTGGCAGCAGTGGTGGGGCAAGGAACCCTAAGGCATTGGTACTGCTCTCACTGGGGGAAAGGAGAAGGCAGTGATCCCAGCACTTGGGGAAGCCGAGGCGGGCAGATCACTTGAGGTCAGGCATTCAGGACCAGCCTGGCCAACATGGCGAAACCTCATCTCTACTAAAAATACAAAAATTAGCCGGCATGGTGGCAGACGCCCATAATCCCAGGAGGCCAAGGCAGGAGAATCACTTGGACCCGGGAAGCGGAGGTTGCAGTGAGCCGAGATCTTGCCACTGCACTTCAGCCTGGGTGACAGTGAAACTCTATCTCCAAAAAAAAAAAAAAAAAAAAGGAGCATTAACAACATCAGTACCTATTTGTTTTTGTTTACATCATACCCCACAAAAAACAAAAACTCAGTTTCAGGTATGAGCGAAGGTATTGTTTGAGTTGTGTATTTTAAATCACTAATTTTTCTTTTCATATCAAATTGACTTTTGGATTTTTAAAACTTTCACAGATAGTTTTAGAACTGTCCTTCCAGCTATGGGAAATCATTACTACCAGTATGACAGCTAGCCACATTCTGTGATGGTATTTCACTTCCTAATGCATAGGGGGAAATTGGCTTTACTCTTACAAAGAATAATTCACTTGCACTTCTCATTCTACCAGCAGGGTTAGAAACATGCAGCTACTGAATTTATTGTCCTCAAAGCCCCTTAGAAGGTATAGCAGAGAACTGGAAATTTAAAAACCATTTTTATATTCATTATCCATCCATTCACTAGGTATTTGTTGAAAGCCTACTATGTGATATGAAGTATGTTGAGATGTTCACAGAGATGATTAAGACATGTCCCTGCACTGAGGGAACTCAAGTCTTCTGGGGTTTTTGTTCTTCATATTTTCCCCAAAATTTCTAACTTTATATAAATTTAGACTTGGTTTCTGTTGAGTCTTTAACTAGTTTGAGACATTTTATTGCAGTATAGTGCAAAGTATTAATGGGCTAAGTATGTTAAATGCTGCTGTATTTGTAAGATCTCTTGCTTTGTCTGTGACCATGAAAGTCTCAGTGAAATGGGATCTTATTCCCTAAATCATAGCTCTGGTTTTAATGTTTCTTGATATTATTGCAGAGACTCAACATGTGCCTTCCAACCATACAAATGAAACTTCCAACAGTACTGCGAAACCAACAACTTCAGTTACCTCAGTCTCCAGCAGTATGACAGTCACCACCATGAAACCCACAGCAGCATCTAATACAACAATACCAGCGATGGTCTCAACAAAGATGACTTCTACCACCTTAAAGTCTACACCCAAAACAACAAGTGCTTCACAGAACACATCTCAGATATCAACATCCACAATGACCGTAACCCACAATAGTTCAGTGACATCTGCTGCTTCATCAGTAACAAGTATGTATTAAAGCTGACCTGTTTTTCCTATGCTGCAAGTAAATGCCACGTTTAAGTCATTATTCTGTCTTTCAAAAATAATATAGAAACTTTATATGCCTAGATTTTCCTTAATTCCTAATTAAATGTTCTTCACACAGAAAATCAGAGAGCTTTAATTACAATGTTAAAAAAAAAAAAAAAAAAAAGCACCTAAAGCCCTTTTTTGTTTTGTTTTGTTTTGTTTTTTTCTAGTCACAACAACTATGCATTCTGAAGCAAAGAAAGGATCAAAATTTGATACTGGGAGCTTTGTTGGTGGTATTGTATTAACGCTGGGAGTTTTATCTATTCTTTACATTGGATGCAAAATGTATTACTCAAGAAGAGGCATTCGGTATAGAACCATGTAAGTTTTGAATGGCCAGGACTTTTTAAAAAAATTGTTGTTGCACATCTTTAATTATAAAATATCAAGCCAGTGTTCATCTCAGGGATGAATAATTGATAGATTTATGAGTTACATTCCCATTAACCCTCTTCGCCCAAAGTAAATTATATACAAGCTTGTGATTATAATTATTTGCAAATGAAAATGGATGTATGTACTTACAAAAATGTATTTTACTAGTGTCAAACATACTTTACAAGAGACCAGAGTTAACCCACCCTGAAATTTTCACTTACTCATACCACTAATCATAAGAAATACCAGTTCTCAGCAGGCGGTTGACTTAGTATGTCTGTGTCTGTTGTGGTACTAAATAGCATCCTTGGTAAAACCATGGCTTTTGCTTTCCATGACAAAGACAAACAAAAGAAATTCCTCTGACACCCTCATTATCCCTGATAATTTAAATGAGTAGTTAGTATAAATAATATAATTTATCATTTTATCTATAGCAAAACTCTCTTTATAAATGTGCATTATCAACAAGACCCAATCAACAAACCATGTTTACCCTACATGTAGCTCTATAGGTCTTATGGTTTGAGGACATATCCAAAATTTTGTTGCTCCAATAGTCCTTTTTGTTTATGTTTTTTGAATCTTACATGTTGTCTTAGTTCACGCTGATACAACAAAGTATCATACAGCTGGGTGCCTTAAACAACAGACGTTTATATCTCACACTTCTGGATGCTTGGAAGTCCAAGATTAGGGTACCACCATGGTTGAGTTCTAGTAAAGGCCTTCTTCACATGGCAGAAAGAAGGCTAGCTAGTTCTCTGACCTCTAATTGTAAGGGTATTAATTCTGTTCATGAGGGCTCCACCCTCATGACCTAACTACCTCCCCAAGGCCCCACTTCAGAATATCATCACACTGGGATTAGGGTTTCAACATATTCATACTGGGTGACACAAACATTCATTCCATTGCATATATGCAAGAGCTAATTCACTTTTTTGATTGATAATGTATATAAATACCGTAGAACAGATGACTGTTTTCCAAAATTTGCCTTGTGGGTTAACATTTGACATACATGTGTCCCACACACAGTTCCTATATCAAAAAGTTTGGGAAATGTTCAGTTGACTAAAGTAAACTAAAACAGTTTACTATAAGACTTCTCTAAGCCTTTAAAATGTTGATATACATTATGATTTTCCAGGATGGAATACAGTATGAACTGTTTCCCAAGTTTTTAACCAAAATACTTGTTAAATGATTAAATCCCTCCCCCTGCCCCTTTTCAAGGGGAGCTAATACTGTCTATCTCTTGGAACTAGTATTGTGTGGAATACATTTTGGGAAATGTTGGACTAGGCCATTGGAGGCAATCTTCCAGTTTTGACACTACATATGATTCAGTACACATAAAAGCAAATCAAACTTCTTGATATATTTGTAAGAAGTACTAAATAAGAACATGGAAGTTTCCCAAATTTTCAGTTTATTGATATAAGCTCTTAAACATCTCATCATAAATAAAAATTGGATCTAACAGTTACATTACTAATACTTAAACAAAAATGATAATTTAAGAACAGATTTTTTTTTTTTTGAGATGGAGTTTCCCTCTTGTCACCCAGGCTGTGGAGTGCAATGGCACAATCTCATCTCACTGCAGCCTCCACCTCCTGGGTTCAAGCTATTCTCCTGCCTCAGCCTCCCCAGTAGCTGGGATTATAGGTGCCTGCCACCATGCCCAGCTAATTTTTGTGTTTTTTGTAGAGACGGGGTTTCACCATGTTGGCCAGGCTGGTCTCGAACCCCTGACCTTAGGTGATCCTCCCACCTTGGTCTCCTAAAGTGCTGGGATTACAGGCGTGAGCCACCATGCCTGGCCTTAAGAACATATTTTTAAAAGTTATATTTAAATGAAGTTGCATTGCATGTATTTATCCCATCAAACTCACTTTAGCTTCCAGGATCAAATGAGATCAGACACATTCACAATGGTGTGGCTGTAGGCTCAAACTCATTTTAAAAGAATATCAAGGTGATATTTTGTCAGATTAAAGGCATATTCAGAAACGTTCTTTTTTAAGGTCAATACATGAAAGAATACATAAAGGAAACTATGACTAAACAGAGTGCTTTGCAGTGGGCAGGTTTGGGCAAACCTACCCTTAAAAGTCTGAGGAAGCTAAGAGGCCAAAGGAAAAGAGGCTGACATACCCAGTTTCTCAGAAACTTTTTTTGGGGGAAGGGGACATGGTCTGGCTCTTTCAACCAGGCTGGAGTGCAGTGGTACGATCACGGGTCACTGCAACCTCAGCCTCCTGGGCTTAAGGTGATCCTCTTGTGTCAGCCTGCTGAGTAGCTGGGGCTACAGGCATGCAGTACCACACCGGGCTAATTTTTAAATTTTTTGTAGAGATGGTGGTCTCACTGTTTTGCCCAGGCTGGTCTCAAACTCCTGGGCTCAAGTGATCCTCTGTTCTGACCTCCTAGAGTGCTGGGATTATAAACATGAGCCACTGTGCCCAGGTAGAAAGAAATATTTAATAAGGACTTACAAACAGAAGCTATGTCTGTGTCTGTGATCGCAGCAAGACAAGATGGGTGGATCCCCATGCCATAACCCCCATATCTTTAACCACTACGGTATACTGGATACTTAAGGAACTTTACACAGAACAATGACAATTTTGATTGTGCAGCTTGAAATTGTTCTAATGTTACTTAACTAACAAATAGGAACGTAACTAGTCTTGACAGAAATACAAAACAAAGTAATTGTAACTTTTAATATATTACAGAGATGAACATGATGCCATCATTTAAGGAAATCCATGGACCAAGGAAGGAAGACAGATTGATGCCGCCCTATCAATTAATTTTGGTTTATTAATAGTTTAAAACAATGTTCTTTTTTTGAAAATAGTATAAACAGGCCACGCATTTAATGTACAGTGTATTACGTAAATATGTAAAGATTCCTCAAGGTAACAGGTTTGGGTTTTGTAATAAACATCTGGAGCTTACAGACAGTGAATATAATGGTTTATATTCACTTTTAGCAAGCTCATAGTAAGACAAACAAGTCCTATCTCTTTTTTTTTTTTTTTTTTAATGGCCGGGGGTTGGGGGGCATTGGTCACATATAACCAGTAATTGAAAGGTGTCATCACTGAAAGTGCCATCTGGGCATACAAATAAGGAGTTTGTCACAGCACTCAGGATTTTGGGTATCTTTTGGAGCTCACAAAAAGAACTTCAGTGCTTTTCAGAGCTGGATGTATCCTGATTACTGATGCCACACAGAAATTATACAATCAAGTAAACCAGATCTGAAGCGTAGTTTAAGAAAAACATCAACCTTTTTTGTGCTTTAAACTGTAGTAGTTGGTCTAGAAACAAAATACTCTGAGAAAAAGAAAATTTTCAAATAAAACCCAAAATAATATCTGTGCTTAACCCTGTTAGGGATCCATTGGAGCATTAAAGAGCGTATATTTTTATTAACTTCTTTTGAGCTTTCAATGTTGATGTAATTTTTGTTCTCTGTGTAATTTAGGTAAACTGCAGTGTTTAACATAATAATGTTTTAAAGACTTAGCTGTCAGTATTAAATAATCCTGGCAATATAGGGAAAAAAACACCTAGAAGTTAGATTATTTGCTACTGTGAGAATATTGTCACCACTGGAAGTTACTTTAGTTCATTTAATTTTAATCTTATATTTCATGAATATTTTAAGAACTGTAGAGCTGCTTTCAATATCTAGAAATTTTTAATTGAGTGTAAACACCTAACTTTAAGAAAAAGAACCCCTTGTGTGATTTTCGAAGGAACATTTAGAATTCTATAGAGTCAAAACTGTAGCCTAATGCTGTGTTTATTAACCCAGGGATTGTGGGACTTCCCCCAGGCTACTAAACCTGCAGGATGAAAATGCTGTATTTTCTTTCATGCACTGTTGGTATTACTCAGAGATTTGGGGAAATGACATTTTTTATACTAAAACACCCCAACATATTTTAGAATAAATTCTTAGAAAGTTTTGAGAGGAATTTTTAGCAGGACATTTCCTCCTTCCTGATTTGGATATTCCCTCAGATCCCTCTTACTCCATGCTGAAGGAGAAGTACTTTCAGATGCATTATGTTAATGGACAGAAAAAGCACAGTATTTGTAGACACCCCGGTATTAGCCACAATGTATTTTGGAGTGTTTTCCGTTTCACAGTTTATATTCCAGCACTCAAAACTCAGGGTCAGGCTTTAACAAAAGAGGTATGTAGTCACAGTAAATACTAAGATCGCATTTCTATCTCAGAGGGCCAAAGTAAATCACACCAGTTTCTGAAGGTCCTAAAAATAGCTCAGATGTCCTAATGAACATGCGCCTACATTTAACGGGAATACAATAAAACTACTGTGGTCAGCTTTTGTTTTGCAGAGAATGCTAGATATTAAGAATTTTGAAATGGATCATTTCTGCTTGCTGTGCATTATAACCAATAATCTGATGAACATAGAAAAAAATTATCCAAAATATGGATATGATTGGATGTATGTAACATATAGAGTATGGAGGAAATTTTCTGAAAAATACATTTAGATTAGTTGAAAGAGATGTGGGCTGATGGCTGAGTTGTATGTTACTAACTTGGCCCTGACTGGTTATGCAACCATTGCTTCATTTCTTTGCAAAATGTAGTTAAGATATACTTTATTCTAATGAAGGCCTTTTAAATTTGTCCACTGCATTCTTGGTATTTCACTACTTCAAGTCAGTCAGAACTTTGTGGACCGACCTGAAGTTTCTTTTTGAATACTTGTTTCTTTAGCCCTTTGAAGATAGAAAAACCACTTTTTAAGTACTAAGTCATTTGCCCTGAAAGTTTCCTCTGCATTGGATTTGAAGTAGTTTAGTTATGTCTTTTCTCTGTATATAAGTAGTATAATTTGTTACTTGCAAATACCAGTACTTTCAATGCAGGGTTTTTTTGTTGTTGTTATCTATAAAAATTGAGGGAAATAGTTATGCAAAAAAAAATTTTGCTTTGGATCACATTTCCTAAGCATAAATTTACCTTCCTAATTATGTTTACTTAGGAAAATGCTCAATTTTGCTTGCATTCCTTGAGAATGTATTTATTTGAAGATCAAAACAATCCAAATGTATAAGTACTAGGCAGAAGCCAATTTTAAAATTTTCTTGAATAATCCATGAAAGGAGTAATTCAAATACAGATAAACAGAGTTGGCAGTATATTATAGTGATAATTTTGTATTTTCAGGAAAAAAAGTTAAACTCTTCTTTTTATTATAATGACCAGCTTTTGGTATTTCATTGTTACCAAGATCTATTTTTAGAATAAAATTGTTCTCCTTCTAAAATTTTAAGTGTGTGATTTTGCTTTATTTCATGTTTAATGAAATTTCATTTTCAAGATAAATAGAAAACGCTCAAAATAAGAGGGCAGATTGCAAGTGTGGTTGTCTGGGTAAGGAGCAGCAGCACTACCTGGGAACGTGTTAGAAAATGCAAATTCTTTGGCCCCAACCCAATTATGTTGAGTTGGAAATTCTGGGGTAGAGCTCAGCAATCTGACTGTTTTTTTTAGAGATAGGGTCTTGCTCTGTCACCCAGGCTGGAGTGCAGTGGCACAATCATAGCTCACTATAACTTTGAACCCCTTGACTCGGTTCAAGCGATCCTCCAGCCTCAGCCTCCTGAGTAGCTAGGACTGCAGGCATGCACCATCACACCCAGCTATTTTAAAAATATTTTTTGTAGAGACGGGGTCTCGCTGTGTTGCCCAGGCTAGTCTCAAACTTATAGCATCAAGCGATCCTCATGCCATGGCCTCCCAGAGTGCTGGGATTACAGGACTGAGCCACTGCACCTGGCCAGCAGTCTATTTTAATGAGCCTACCATGTGATTCTGATGTACACCAAAATAATGAGAACCACTAAAAGGATTTTTATTTGCAGCTGCTGCAAATAAAACTCTGGACAGAGTTTTAAAAATTGGTATACTAATGGTAGAAAATTTATTCTCTAGATAAATCAGTTACAAATGCATTAGTGTATGGTATTTTCAACAGTCTTTTTCTTCTTTAAAAGTAGATATAATTTAGGCTGGATGCAGTGGCTCACACCTGTAATCCCAGCAATTTGGGAGGACAAGGCGGGCGGATCACCTGAGGTCAGCAGTTCGAGACCAGCCTGGCCAACATGGAAACCCCATCTCAACCAAAAACAGAAAAATTAGCCGCCCGTGGTGGTGTGTGCTTGTAATCCCAGCTACTGGGGAGGCTAAGGAAGAAGAATCGCTTGAACTCAGGAGGTGGAGGTTGTAGTGAGCCGAGATCACACCACTGCCCTCCAGCCTGGGTGACAGAGCAAGACTATACCTCAAGAAAGAAAAAACGAGATATAATTTGTATCTGAGAATGGATTTAAATATTATAGACAACCAAGGTAAAATGATGCTGTCTTAAGAAAAAAAAAATTTTGGGCCGGGCGCAGTGGCTCAAGCCTGTAATCCCAGCACTTTGGGAGGCCGAGACGGGCGGATCACGAGGTCAGGAGATCGAGACCATCCTGGCTGACATGGTGAAACCCCGTCTCTACTTTAAAAATACAAAAAACTAGCCGGGCGAGGTGGCGGGCGCCTATAGTCCCAGCTACTCGGGAGGCTGAGGCAGGAGAATGGCGTGAACCCGGGAGGCGGAGCTTGCAGTGAGCTGAGATCCGGCCACTGCACTCCAGCCTGGGCGGCAGAGCGAGACTCTCTCAACAAAAAAAAAAAAAAAAAAAAAAAAAAAAATTTTTTTGAGAATGAGTTTTGCTCTTGTCACCCAGGCTGGAGTGCAATGGCATGACCTTGGCTCACTGCAACCTCCACCTTCCAGGTTCAAGCGATTCTCCTGCTCCAGCCTCTCTAGTTAGGATTACAGGTGCCTGCCACTATGCCCAGCTAATTGTTGTACTTTTAGAAGAGATGAGGTTTCACCATGTTGGCCAAGCTGGTCTTGCACTCCTGACCTCAGGGGATCCACCCACCTCGGCCTCCCAAAGTGCTGAGATTACAGGTGTGAGCCACTGTGCCAGCCAAAAAAAATTTTAAGTATCCTCCTATAGTCAAGCTCTGATGTCAGATTGCTTGGGGTTAAGTGCTTCCTCTACTATATACTAGCTGTATGACCTTGGGTAAGTTACTCCTCTTACCCTCCATGTCATCTGTAAAATGGGGATGGTAACAGTACTTACTGCACAGGGTTATTGCATGAGGATTATATAGGATACTTCATATAAAGTATTTAGGATACTGTCTTGCACAAGTGCTAAAGTCTTACTAATCCCGACAAAGCCAATTTTCTGATACCCAAGGGAAAAAAAAGTACCCTCTCTTTTTTTTCCAAAAGATTAAAAGTACCCTCTTTCGATATTTGTTCACAATTCTGCCTCCCTCCTCACCTTGCTATGGCTTCAAAATGGGCACAGTTTACTCCCCCAACAACTTTAGGTGTGGGTATGTGTCTTGCTTTTAGTCCATAGGTACGAGAGTGGATGTAATAAACATTATGTCTGTTCTGGGGGTAAAAAGACCCTCCTAACTTTCATCTAATCACTTTTTAAAAATTACATTCTACCTACCAAAAAATGCGCAAATCAGAAGTATATAGAAATTTTGGCAAGTGATGTCACCAAAATGGTGGAGTAGGAGATACCAGCCTTCATACCCTGTCAAAAGAAACAAATATACACTGCTATCCACAAACCAAAATAGCCCTGGAGGGCTCAAGGGCAATTGTCTTTTTATATATGTATGTATGTTAGTATGTTTGTATGAATTAATGCATGGCAGGATCTCCCACTCTGTCGCCCAGGCTGGAGTGCAGTGGTGTGATCATAGCACACTGTAGCCTCAAACTCCTGGGCTGAAGTGATCCTCCCACCTCAGACTCTCAAGTAGCTGGGACTCAGGTGCCACCATGCTTGACTTAAGTTTTTGGTTGTTTTTGTTTCTCAGTAGAAACAGGGCCTCACTATGTTGCCCGGGCTGGTCTCAAACTCTTGAGCTCAAGCGATCCTCCTGCCTCAGCCTCCCAAACTGCTAGAATTACAGGCATGAGCTACTGCGTCCGGCCTCAAGGGCCCATTAAATAATGTGCAACAACCTAGTGGAGAATTAAAAAAAAAAAATGCACATAAAGAATTGCTTCTGAGATCAGAATTCCTGAGACACCAGAAGATGGCTAAGAAGAAAGGCAGGGGCTATCAGTATCAGTCATGTGGCCTGCTCTGCAGAGGATACCAGCTTCTTTTGCCACAAAGGTAACCAACAGCCATGGCCATAGCAAGCTAGTTTGCACTCCAGAGCCAAGATCTCTCTGCATGTCCACACTCCGAACACCAACTCAGCTGCCATTGAAAGCCCACACTCCAGGCCCTGACTCCAAGGCTGGGCTGTGCACACCTATACTGCAAACAGTAAAGCCACTGCCATAGTAAGGGAGTTTGCACCCTGGGCCCCAGAGCCAAGGTTTCTCTATCTGTTTACACCCTGGCGACCAGCTCAGTCATCATAGAGGGCCAGGCCTTGCCCCAACCCTTAAGCTACTGTAGCTGTGTGCACACTTGTGCTCTTGTCCCTGCCTGTTTCACAAGCTCCCATACTTCACATACCATTATCAACTGTCAGCAGGGTGTCTGTGCCCTGGGCACCAGTGCCATTACCACCCCAGAGCTATAGTCCCTTTACACATGCTGCTCTCTGGGCATCACTCATCAGACACCAGTTTCTTTACCACCTCAAGTGGGCTTGCATGCCAGACCCAGTGTCAAGAAGGATCCCTTTAGCCACAACTTCCCTGGTCGGGGAAAGAGAGATCAAGAGGACCCTACAGTCATCATCACTGAGCACCCCAACAGCCCTTACTACTGCTGCAAACACAGTGTTGGTTGCTAAGGATCCCTGCAGTTTTCAACAGTGGTCTCAGCTGAAACAGCTACAAGGAGACCACACTGCTGCATCCTCACAGCTGCCAGAATCACTGCACCTCACCCAGCCAGTGCCCTCACATCCCCCGCACAGGGAAGTCTTTCCTTAACAAAACCAGCCTGAAAAGTCTGGAAGAGGTGACTGCTGCACCAAATGTACAAACATCAACATAAAGTAAAAAGAAACATGAAAAGCCAAGGAAACATCAATATCAAAAGAACACAATAATTTCCCAGTAGCTAATGCCAGAGAAATGGAGAGCAACAAACTACATAACAAAGAATTCAAAGTAATCATTTTAAGGAAGCTCAGCACACTAAGGAAATACAGAGGAACAAGTCAATGAAATCAGGAACACAAAATTAGAAATTTAATAGATCGAAATAAAAAAAAAGTTCCATAGCTGCAGAGTACAACAAATGAAAAATGCAATAAAGATACCAGGTTCAACATGGCTGACTAGAGTGCAGCTACGATATGCCTCTTCCACAAAGAGGAACCAAAATATTGAGTAAATCACATGAACAGATCTTTTAAGAGAGAACAGGTTGGGAGCGGTGGCTCATACCTGTAATCCCAACACTTTGGGAGGCTGAGGCAGGCAGATCACCTGAGGTCGGGAGTTCGAGACCAGCCTGACCAACATGGAGAAACCCTGTCTGTACTAAAAACACAAAAATTAGCCAGGCATGGTGGCACATGCCTGTAATCCCAGCTACTTGGGAGGCTGAGGCAGGAGAATCATTTGAACCTGCAAGGCGGGCTCAAAAAAAAGAGAACACTGAAATTCAAGAGGAGATGGAAGACACTGGTGGAAGAAGGAAGAAATGGGACTGCATGCTTGATATCACCAAGTGCCAAGACTGGCCCCAGACCAGGAAAGGGTGAGTGAAGGAATCCTGGGCACCACATTCCTGCCATAGGCCTCTGAGATCTTAGCTACAGAAGAGTTCCATGACCCCACAGAACTTCAGACTGGCAGAGGGAGCTAGGGAATTACCTGGTGACCACACACACAGAGGTCACTTGAACTCGCATAGAACCTCAAAGGCTTCCATGTACTGGACAATTTAAACAAAGCGTGACTCTGGGCACCAACCTCCAAGACTCTATGTCCTGTCGTAAGCTGTTGCAGCTGCTGCTGTCTGCCAGACCAGGGAATGAGCAGGGCCCAGGCACTCTCACTCTTATATGCCACAAAGACAGGCTACATCTGAGCATGCCCCATGCCTGCTCATCCCTCCCAAGACTGCCTGCCTTGCCATTCCCATGGCTTGTTGGGGAGGGACGGGACAGGGGGAACCTGACCCCATAGTGTAGCCACCATTGTCCCATCTGAGTGTTTTGTTGGCAGCCTGGGGACAATTTGCTCCTATCACAGCTGGTACTGGAGCCCAAGGGGTCAGTGGACAAGTCTGCTGACTTGGTACTGGTTCCCCAGGACTCAAGCACACCATCCAGGAGCATGGAGATTTATGATCTGATCTCAAGCAGGGTAGAAGCTCCCCGTCAGAACCGCAGAGAACAGCATGGTGTGGGTTCGTGCAGTGGCAGAGAAGCATGGTGGCCCTCCCTCCATAAGACTAAACCAGAAAGGGTATGGCCTAATAACCATGGTTTCTGCCCCTAAGGAGTCACATGGCCTGTGGCTAGGCAATTTGAATGCAGTTGGCTTGGGACTAGCATAACCATTCTGTTCTGCTGCTGACAGCTGAAGGGGTGGCCTACCCCTCCACACCTGTGGGCGTTTCTCGTTAGGTGGAACTAGAGACTTGAGAAAAGAAATGAGACACAGAGACAAAGTACAGAGAAAGAAAAAGTGGGCCCAGGGGACTGGCGCTCAGCATACAGAGGACCCACGCCTGCACCCGGTCTCTGAGTTCCCTAGTATTTATTGATAATTATCTTTACCATCTTAAAGATAAGGGAGTGGCAGGATAATAGGATCATTGTAGGGAGAAAATCAGCAGTAAGACATATGAATAAAGATCTCTGTGACATGAATAAGTTTAAAGGAAAATGCTGTGCCTTGATATGCATATGCAAACATCTCCATAAACCTTTTAGCAGCATTGTGCCAGCAAGTCCCACCTTTGTTTTCTCCTATCCCAGTAAACAGAGCATACAATCGGGTTTTACACTGAGATGTTCCATTGCCCAGGGACGGGCAGGAGACAGATGCTTTTCTCTATCTCAACTGTCAACAACCGCCAAAAGGCCTTCTTTCCTCTTGTACTAGTCCTCCTCAGCACAGACCCTTCACGGGTGTCAGGCTGGGGGACGATCAGGTCTTTCCCTTCCCACGAGGCCATATTTCAGACCATCACATGGGGAGAAACCTTGGACAATACCTAGCTTTCCTAGGCAGAGGTCCCTGGGACCTTTGGCAGTGTACGTGTCCCTGGGTACTTGAGATTAAGAGAATGATGATGACTTTTAACCAGCAAGCTGCCTTCAGGCACTTGTTTAACAAAGGCACATCCTGCACAGCCCAAAATCCATTAAACCTTGAGTCACCACAGCACATGTCTCTTGCAAGGACAAGGTTGGGGGTAGGGTCACAGATTAACAGCATCTCAAATACAGAACAAAATGGAGTCTCTTATGTCTACTTCTTTCTATATAGACACAGTAACAGTCTGATCTTTCTTTTCCCCACAACAGCTAGATACTGGAGACCTTCCAGCTCAGGGGTGTGGGAGCTGGGTGGGTCCCACTGCAACGTGATACAGTGAAAACCCGGGGCTGTCCCAATTCCCCTGAATGGGCTCTGTAGCACAGGAGAGGCACCTCCCGGTCTCTCTGGAAGATTGCCCCAGTGGCCTGGAAGCTGACCCTAGACCCTTGCCAGCCACCTTGGCAGCGGAGCTGGGATGGGGACCACTGGGAACCCCATGGGCCCACTCATGGCCCAGGAACTCTGATACCTCTCCTGATTAACAAAGGCCAAGTAAAAATTTTACACCATCGCAATACCTGGCGCCTGCAAGCGCCAGCTACTGGCTGGGAGGTCAACCTCCAGGGCCCATCACTTCTACTGACACCATTGGACAGTGCTTGGCCGTCTTTTGCCCGCAAGCTCCACCTACTGGCCGGTAGAGTGAACTGCACAACCCAATGTAATTCCTCCTGACAGAAGTACACAGCTCTGGAGAATGAGATAAGCCTCCCAACACCTCCACCTTCCCATCTCTGTAGGAGACAGTGAGCCATTACTACAACCTAAAACAACCAGCATTTGAGAAAACCACTACATTAAGGCTATTATTAGTACAGAGCTTTGGCCCCCTAAAAACAAAGAGAAGCAGACTATGCACTTACCTTGCAATGCCCTACTTCAGAAATGAAGGAGAGATAAACTCTCTCAGACAAAAGCTATGGGGGTTCATCGCCGCTAAACCTGCCGTATAAGAAATGTTAAGGGAATTCTTCAAACTGAAAGAAAAGGATGCTAATTATTAACAGGAAAACATGAATATGAAACTCACTGGTTAAAAAGTAAGTACATAGTCAACCCTAGAATACTCTAATACCATAATGGTGGTTTATAAATCAACTTATATCATTAGTATGAATGTTAAAAGACACAACTTTAAGCTGGGTGCGGTGGCTCACGACTGTAATCCCAGCACTTTGGGAGGCCAAGGCAGGCAGATCACCCGAGGTCAAGAGTTTGAGACCAGCCTGGCCAACATGGCGAAACCCCATCTCTACTAAAAATACAAAAATTAGCCACGTGTGGTGGCGGGCGCTGTAATCCCAGCTACTCAGGAGGCTGAGTCAGGGAGAATCGCTTGAACCCGGGAGGTGAAGGTTGCAGTGAGCTGAGATTGTGCCACTAAACTCCAGCCTGGGTGACAGAGGGAGACTCCATCTCAAGAAAAAAAAAAAAAAAAAAAAAACACAACTTGAAAAAATAATAATAGCGATAATAATTTGTTAATGGATATGTGATATAAAAAATATAAATTGTGACATCAAAAACAAAATGGGGAGCATGGAGTAAAAGTATAGTTTTTTTAATGCAATGAAAATTATTAGTCTGAAATATCCGGTTATAAGATGTTTTATATAAGCCTCATGGTAACCACAAACTAAAAGCCAAGAGTAGATGCACAAAAAGTAAACAGTAAGGAATGAAAGCATGCCACTACAGAAAATCATCTAATCACAAAGGAAGACAGCAAGAGAGGAAGAAACAAAGAATCTGCTAAACAACCACAAAACAATTAACAAAATTGCAGTAGTGAGTTCTTCTTTATCAATAATTATCTTGAATGTAAATGGGTTAAATTCTCTGATATGGTTTGTATATTTGTTCCCTCCAAATGTCATGCTGAAATGTGACCTCCATTATTGAAGGTAGGGCCTGGTGGGAGGTGTTTGAGTCATGGAGGTGGATTCCTCATGGATGGCTTAGTATTATCCCCTGGGTGACAAGTGAGTTCGTGTTCTGAGTTCACAAGAGATCTGGTTATTTAAAAGAGTGTGGGACTTCCCCCTTCTCTTGCTTCCTCTCACCATGTGACACGTGACTTCACCTTCTACTACGAGTAAAAGCTCCATGAGGCCCTCACCAGAAGCTGAATAGATGCCAGCACTGTGCTTCCTGTACAGTCTACAGAACTGTGAGCCAATTAAACCTCTTTCCTTTATAAATTACCCAGTCTTAGG
Organism: Macaca mulatta; assembly: GCF_049350105.2. NCBI lineage: Eukaryota > Metazoa > Chordata > Mammalia > Primates > Cercopithecidae > Macaca > Macaca mulatta. Next base: position 103,255,817 of record NC_133419.1, on the reverse strand, counting down.
TATTCCTTTATAGCAACACAAAATAGATGAACACATTCTCACATGAAAAGATGCAGAGCAGCTGAATGGATAAAGGAAAAGAAGATCCAACTACATGTTGCCTACAAGGACACACATGGTTTGAAAGAGAAGGGATGGAAAAAAAGATATTCCAAGAAAACGGAAACCAAGAGTGCAGAAGACACTATAGTTTTATCAAATAGAATAGATTTTAATTCAAAAACTGCAAAAAGAGACAAGGTAAATATATGACAAAGGGGTGAATTCTGCAAGAGAATGTAACAATTGTAAATATATATGCTTCCAGTGTCAGACCTCCTAAATACAGTCATACCTCAGTATCTTGAGGGACTGGTTCCAGGTCTCTGGCAGATACCAAAAGACACACACATTCAAGTCCCATAATTGGCCCTGCAGAACTCTGCAGATACAGATTTTGCATCCCATGAATACCATATTCTTTATATAGGTTTGGTTGCAGATGTGAAACCTGCTAATACAGGGGGCCAACGGTATTTACTGCCAAAATCTGTATATAAGCAGACCCACGCAGTTCGAACCCATATTGTTCAAGGGTCAAACTGTATGTAAAGAAAGAAAACACAGTGTTCTTTTCTGATCTGAAGGAAGAAATAAAGAGCAACACAGCTGAAGAGGACTTCAATACCCCACTTTCAACAATGGACTTACCATCCAGACAGAAAATCAGTAAGGATATATTTGAACTACATACATTAAACCAAATGGAGCTAAAAGACATATACAGAACATTCGATCTAACAGCAGCAGGATACAAATTCTTCTCAAGCACACACAGAACATACTGCAGGAGATATCATATATTTGACCACAAAACAAGTCTTTATAAATTTAAGAGACTGAAATAAAATCAAGTGCCTTTCAAATCACAATGTTATGTAACTAGAAATCTAAAAGGAATTCTAGAAAATTCAGAAATATATGGAAATTAAACAGATGCACCTGAATAGCCAATGGGTCAAAGAAATTAAAGGGGATATTTAAAATTTTCTTGAGACAAACAAAAGTGGGAACTCAACATACCAAAATTTACAGTATGCAGCAAAAGCAGATCCAAAAGGAAAGTTTATAGCAATAAATGCCTATGTCAAAAAGAGAAGAAAAATCTGATATAAACAACCTAATCTATTACCTCAGTCAACAGAGTAGAGACAACCTACAGAATGGGAAATAATATATGTAAACCATACATCTGATAAGGGGTTAATATTCAAAAATATATAAGGATCTGAAGCAATAGTAAGAAAACAAATAACCCTATTAAAAATAGGGGCAAAGGATCTGAATAGACATTTTTCAAAAGAGGACATACAGACAACAGATACATGAAAATATGCAAATCATGAATCATCAGGGAAATGCAAATTAAAATCATGATCTCTCACAACTGTTAAAAATGGCTATCATCAGCTGGGTGTGGTGGCTCACATCTGTAATCCTAGCACTTTGGGAAGCCGAGGTGAGTGGATTGTCTGAGCTCAGGAGTTCAAGACCAGCCTGGGCAACATGGCAAAACCCCGTCTCTACTAAAAAAATACAAAAAAATTAGCTGGGTGTGGTGGTGCACACCTGTAATCCCAGCTACTTGGGAGGCTGAGGCATGAGAATCGCTTGAACCTGGGAGGTAGAGGTTGCAGTTAACCGACATCGTGCCACTGCACGCCAGCCTAAGTGACAGAGCAAGACTCTGTCTCAAAAAAAAAAGGCTGTCATTAAACAGATGAAAGATATCAAGTGTTAGTGCATATGCAGGCAAAAGGGAACCCTGTATGCTGTTGGTGAGAATGTAAATTAGTACAGGCATTATGGGAAACTTGTGGTGGTTAAAACAACTCCATATTGGATGCTAATCAGCCATGTTGACTTCTGATTAACCCCAGTTCTGGGAATGCCTCTAAGGTTTCTACTTTCACATACTTTCTGTAAATCCTGTCCTTAGGTCAAAACAATCTTGATGCTCTCATAAACACATACTTACCATAAATCTTGCCCTTAGGCAAATTCCTTATGATAGAAAAGCCCTGGGTCTAGCGGGTAACAGTACAGGGATCCACCATCTCAGAGTCACTGGAGACATGGCTTCTGTTTGTTAAGATCCTATTTTCTTTCTGAGAAACTGGATTTATCAGCCTCTTTCTTTGGCCTCACAGCTCCTCAGCTTTTGGCGGTCAGCTTACATATACCTACTCACTATGAAACAAAACTGTAGTATGGAGATTCCTCAAAACATTACAAATAGAACTACCACATGAACCAGCCGTCCCACTTACAAGTATTTACCTAAAAGATCTGAAATCAGCATGTTGAAGAGACATCTCCACTCTCATGTTCATGAATGTATACAGAAAATGTGGGATACATACACTATGTAATACTATTTAGCCTTAGAAAAGAATGAAACCCTGTCATTTGTGATAACAGGGATGAACCCGGAGGGCATTCTGTTAAGTGAAATAAGCCAGGCACAGAAAGACAAATACTGCATGATCTCACTTATAATATGGGAATCTAAAAAAGTTGAACTCATAGAAGCAGAGAGTATAATGGTGTTTACCAGAGGCTCTGGGGACTGGGAGATGTTGGTCAAAGGATATAAAGTTTCAGTTAGACAGGAAGAATACATTCAATAGATCTACTGAATATCATGCTGACTATAGTTAACAACAATATGTTGTAGACTTGAAAACTGTTGAGAGTAGATTTTAAGTATTCTGACCACAAAAGAAAATGAGGTAATACATATGTTAATTTTCTTCATTTAGCCATTCCACAGGGTATACATATGTCAAAACATATTATACAATATGTAATAAAGTTTTGTCAACTTTAAAAGCTTTTTTTTAAAAAGTACATACATAGCACAATGAATTATTAAAGTGAACAGACCTATCTAACTCCCACTTACGTCAAAGACTAGAACATTACCAGCACTCCAGAAGTGCCCCTGATATTCCCAACCATTCTTCCCTAGTTGTTAGATAACAACCAACTTTTAACACCATAGATGAGTATTGCCTGATTTAGAACTTTATATAGCAGAATCAAGCTTCTTTTGCATATGGGTTCATTGCATTTAATTTCATAGGAAAACTAAATTTCTGTTCTATGCAAGGCATCAATATATGGTATATACAATCTATATTTTCATTAAATGTTTACAGCCAAAACCAGTTTTCATTATATCCTCTGAAAATGCTTCAAATAAATGTTTATTTTTGATCCTTGCAAATGTTGTGTATGACAGTACAGAGAAACCAACTTCCGAAGAAATAATGCATATTAAAATGAAACATTTGATAAACACAAACCTTTTATACCTACTCTGCTATTGTGTGATCATACAGATTAGTGGGTTTGTAGTAGAGGTTAGAACCCAATTTAATAGACATCTTCGGATGTAAGTAGCTGACAACCTCACAAAAAAGAGGAAAATGAGTTGGAAATCTAAGATTAAGACCTGGAAGATTTCTATTGTGAACAGAAAGAACTCAGCTTCCTGCTCTTTTCCTGCAGCTATACCCATCCATCTGATACGGAAGGGGGCCAGGGAAGTGCTGGAAAGGGAAGGGCTTGGTCCCTTTAAATGATATGGAAGTGGGGAAGGGAAGTGCTGGGTAGAGGAGGGTGCAGTCTCAGGCTAGGGCTCCAACCCCACAGACCTAGGTGAGAACAGGCATTTTTGTTTTCCTCCCCAAATGTTGCATTTCCCAAGACCACCCTGGCCTGCCACGGCCCCATCCTGTGCCTATAAAAACCCTGAGACCCTAGCAGGCATGGAACAGGAATTAAAAGAAATTAAAGAATGGTTAGCAGAAACTCAGCTGTATGTAAGAAAATCCAGTTCCCCCTGAGAAAGAGAAAGAGCTGGAGTCCTTTAAAAATTAACTGCCTGTTTTTTATGGCTAGTGAGCCTTATCTCTCCTTCTTTCTCAGGCATTGTGTAAGACCCTGTTTCTCTAGCTGTGCAGCTGCAAGGTCAACAGACAGATAAACTCAAGTCGTAAAACATGTTTTTCCTTGAAAAGTAATAAATGATGTAATGCATGTCTCAATTAATTAAATAACTGTCTTTGTTTCTCGCTTCTGTAATATGCTTCCCCCTGCACAGATCTCCCCCTGCCCCAAGAATTGCTTAAAAGGTAACTTAACTCCTTGTTCAGGGCTCAGTCCTTTGGATGTTAATCCGACTGGGCTGGTGCACCTAAAATAAGGGAAAATATCCTCCTCAACCCCATCGGTCTCTCTGATTCCTTATCAATCCTGCCACAGGCAGACAAACAGCCAGCTGGACGTCGAGAGAGGAACACAAAAGCGGCTGGACGTCAAGAGGACATTGAGGGGAGCATACCAGCACACCAGCAGGCCGTCAACCAGCGGAATGAGGTGGAGAGTTTGGCTGGGGCAGTCAGAGGAGAGCCCGTGCCACTGAGCGGCCAGACTCCAGAGGAAAAGCATCTCCCTTCTGGCTCCCTCATCTGCTGAGAGTTACTTCCACTCAATAAAAGCTTGCACTCATTCTCCAAGCTCATGTGTGATTCGGTTCTTCCGGTACACTAAGGCAAGAACCCCAGGCCAAGAAAGCCCTCTGTCCTTGAGCTAAGGCAGGGGTCTAACTGAGCTAACACAAGCCGCCCACGGACAACTAAACTAAAAGAGCACCCTGTAACATACGCCCACTGGGGCTTCAGCTGTAAACATTCACCCCTAGACACTGCCGTAGGGTCAGAGCCTCACAGCCTGTCCATTGGTATGCTCCCCTAGAGGTTTGAGCAGTAGGGCACTGAAGAAGCGAGCCACTCCTTCATCACATGCTCTGCGAGGGGGACAAGGGAACGTTTCCTGTTCCACATCCTAACCCTCTTCCTTCTCATCTCAGGAGAAGATGGCCTTTCTGTGCAAAAATATCTAGATTTATCACTTGCCAGTTACTCAAAGACTTTTCCCCTTTATATTAAAACATTAATCATAATCACTTAAAAAAAATTTTTAAGAACCAGTTAAAGTGACCTCTTTTACACAGAACTTTTACCACGCGGTCAAGCCTGCTCCTTTTCTATTTTTCTTCTATTCCTTGTTCTCTGCTGCTAGTGCTGCTGCTTCAAAAAGTTGAGAGGAAGGCATGTATCAAAAGGTCTCTCAGGACATGTTGTTCTATCCTGTTTCTTTGCTGTGGGATCAGGAATGGAATTTCTGAGAACCTCAAGTTCTCTGCACCCAAGGGTAAAAGGAAAAAAAATCAGCTGAAAAGGAACACTTCCTAACTCATTCTATGAGACCAGTATTACCCTGATACCAAATCTAGACAAACATACCACAAAAAACTACAAACCAATATCCTTTATAAATACAGATGCAAAAATCTTCAACAAAATACTAACAGTGCTTTATGAATTGGGCTTCAAGCCTAATCAGCTTGCTTCCCAACCCCTTTTATATGGAAATCCAATTCTGCCACTACATTGTTCTTTGTGAGTAACACCTAAAATCATATAACTCCTCTGCTTAAAAACCAACAGCTCTCCTTTACCTAAAGAAAGAAGTCTAGATGGCAAAGCCCGTAATTTGTAGTCCTCTTAAGCCTGGTCCCCATCCTATCTTCCCAACCTTGTTTCCCATTATTCACCTTCACTGACCCTAAAACTACTTCTCACAAAAATGATTCATGCATTTTTGTCTTTCTTCGTTCTTCCCTCTTCCTGGAAAATACTTTCCAACAACTCCATTCTCCAACTTTGCATATTTTAACCCTATTTAATCCTCAATACCCAATTGAGATATTTCATCTAATATTCTTTTTTAAAAAGACCCCATAGCACTTCATCTGAACCTCTCTTATGGCACTTATTTCTTACTTTGGATTAAAATACTTCCGAGCCTCAGTAAAACAAGAGTAATATGTTTTAATTCATAGGACAACACCCTGTTCTCTGACAATGCTTGCGCTTTTGCACCTCTGTGCCTTTACTGTGCCAAACCTATCACTGATCTCTAGACCTGATCCTGTTTTTTCACCTCTGTGTAAAATATTCTCCAATATCCTGAATTGTGCTGTACTACGAATTACTCTAGCAACCAAAATAGCCTCAAAATGGATATATTTAAGTAATGAATTGTCTGAAACAGAGGTTGTACATGTACTTGTCAGAAATACTATAAAGTGATTTTATATTATCAAATAGGACAGAGAAAATATCTTAGTGTCCATATAGCTTTGAAGCTGAAATTATGACTTCTATATTTATAGAAAAATAATTGGATATTTGCTTACTATCATGGAAAGATAAAGATCTTCAAGACCTACTACTGAGTGAAAAAGTAACCTTAAGAACATTTCTATAACCATATGTATGTAGGCATGTGTGTACACATATGCCCCCACACACTGAATACATATCAAATTTAACAGTGATTACTACCAGGGAGCGGACTGAAAGTAGTAGCGGGGAGAAATTAAAGGGGATTCAAACATGTTACTTTATACACTGATTTTGTTTGAAACTTTTTACAACAAATATATATTCTAAAGTATTTACCTTACCTTAAAACAAAACAAAACAAAAACTGATTGGAACACAATGCTATGACTCAGTCTATCCAGGTCTGATACGAAACAGAACGCTTGCTACTTGGGAATCAGACCTGTGATAGTCTTTAGCATAGCCCACTAATGAAGAATACAGAAGTCAAGTGTAGCTCTACATCAGACCTCACTACAGCCCTGTGAGGAATAAGCAGGGCAGAAATTCACCCTCACAGAAAAACTGAGGACCAGAAAGGGTTGTAAAGGGCTTGCCGAAGACCTCATTAAACTGCAGAATTAGGCTTAGAGGCAAAGTCTTTGGATTTGAAATTCAGGGCTCTTTAACTACCTATTACCCTTCATTATCAGAGCTGCTAAGGCTTACAAGCTCCAAGGACTCCATGGTTAAAGCCTATCTGGACACCATACCAGAAAGATAACAGGACCTAACACAGTGATCAATTATTACCATAGTTTTCATTTCTACTAAGCCATCTAAACCTTCTTCCCCGGAATAATCACGCATATCCCAACAGACCAAGTAGGCAAAAGAATCTATTATGGACTTGTGGGGCTCAATAGATAACATCCCTTTTAAGCAAGTTTAGAACCAATAAAAAGAGACACCATGTAACATTGAAAACATCATGTTTATCACTGATAAAAGATCTGAAGGATGATGCTTTCGTGTAGATTTCCTGATATGAATGCTAGAAGGAAACACACTTTACCAGTCACTGGCAATACTGAACAACTAAGACAGGCCCCTGTGATGCCGACATCACAGAAGGACAGAGCACACTCTCTTCAGACAAGCTGGCTCCCAAAGAGAAAGAAGAAAGATGGGATTGAGCTACCGGGCATACCCATGTTTCTCTCCGAAAAGCACCAAGATGGTAAGTGCAGGGGCAAAAAGAGTTCCTTCTATGTTGAAGAAAACCGCAACACATAAGACTAAGTGTTATCCTTTAATACAATTCTTCTTAGATTCTTTTTTTTTTTTTTTTAAATCAGGCTAATGGTTTTACCATACACCAGTGGTTCTTAAATGCAGGTCTACTGACCACCATTGTGCCTGCAAAATCATTGCAAATGTCAGCACAGTGAAAACAGCAAATAGCATCTTACTTCTGTTTTGTTGTTGTTGTTTTTGAGACAGAATCTCACTGTGTTGCCCAGGATGGAGTGCAGTGGTGAAATCCTGGCTCACTGCAACCTCTGCCTCCCACATTCAAACAATTCTCCTGCTTCAGCCTCTAGAGTAGCTGGGATTACAGGCAACTGCCATCACGCCCGGCTAATTTTTGTATTTTTAGTAGAGATGGGGGTTTCACCATGTTGGCCAGACTGGTCTTGAACTCCTGACATCAAGTGATCAGCCCGCCTCGACCTCCCAAAGGGTTGGGATTACAGGCGTGAGCCACTGTGCCCCACCAGCATCTTAGTTCTACTTTTATTTTTTTCACAGTACCCAAAAAGGTTGAAAGAACTGTTACTATGTACTGACAGGTTTCTCTTACATATAGTAGGGGATACTCATTGAAATGTTACACCTCTAGAAAAAATTTAGGTGTGTCTTCAAAGCTGACTATCAATTGTCCTTTGACTTATGGAATGGCAGTCAACAAGTAATGGGTCTCTTAGGTCACTAGTGTTGAGAAATGCAGACTGTATTCAGCTCTGGTACCTGAGCTCTTTTAAGAAAAAATGTGGGAAACAAATGAGAAGCATAACTAACAGTCATACAATTCTTCCCATTTAGGTTAAGACAGGGAAGAAAGAGATCCAAACCACAAGAAAGAAAGTACAAAACTAAAGTACGGGCTGCGTGCAGTGGCTCACACCTGTAATCCCAGCACTTCGGGAGGCAGAGGCAGGTGGATCACCTGAGGTCAGGGGTTTGAGACCGGTCTGGCCAACATGGTGAAACCCTGGCTCTACTAAAAATATTAGCCAGTTGTGGTGGCGGGCCCCTATAATCCCAGCTACTTGGGAGGCTGAGGCAGGAGAATCACTTCAACCCAGGAGGCAGAGGTTGCAGTGAAGCGAGATCATATCATTGCACTCCAGCCTGGGCAACAAGAACGAGACTCCATCTCAAAAGCAAACAAACAAATAAAAACAGAAGTACGGTTTAGCAAGAGATTAAAAAATAAAAAGTAAATGTTCTGGAGCCACTTCCACCTGGACTGTATACAATTCACACTCTACCACTTGCTATCTCTAGCAAATTACTTGGTTTCACTGGGCCTCAATTTCCACATTTGTATTATAAAAAGGAGACATGTTTCCTATGGTTTTAAGGATTATGGAAGGCAATAAAAAATCCAAACAAAGCATCTGACATTCATCTGTCTGCTCAACATAATGGGCAACTGCTAGGACACTGATTAACTGATTATCATCATTAAGAGGGCAAAAAAGATGAGACTAAAACCCTAATCTCAAACCCAGGTCCATGTGAGAATTTTGCAAGCAGATAAAGTATAAATTACACTATGTTTAGTTATATTTTTTGCATTGTTTTTACGGAATGTGAAAAACACAGAAGTCTTTAAACTGCTAGCTGAATAAAGCCAAATAAGATAACTCTTTTATAAATAGATGGCAAATCGTAAGCTGTTACAGTTATACTGTAAGCATCAGTATGTTATACTATACAGCAGCCCATGTTAATTTTTAAAAATATAAGGATAGCTTATTGGGACAGTTTGTTAAAAAAGCACAAGCTAAGGAGTCAGGCAGATCTGTGTTCAAATCTTACTTTGCAAAATTGCTGAAAGGATCAGCGCCAATGTGCTTTAAAGTATCCATTAAGGGCAGTTTGTATTACTTTGCTAAGGCTGCTATAAAGTACCAATGACTGGGTGGCTTAAACAACAGAAATTTATTTTCTTACCGCTCTGGAAGCTAGAAGGCCAAGATCAAGGTGTTGGTAGGTTTGCTTTCTTCTGAGGCCTCTTTCTCAGGTGTCTTCACATAGTCACCCCTCTGCATCTGTATCCTAATCCCTTCTTAGAACACCAATCATGTTGATTAGCAGTCACCTATATAATCTCATTTTACCTTATTTGCCTCTTTAACGGCCCCATTTCCAAATACAGGTACATTCTGAGGTACTGGCAATTAGGACTTCAACATATAAATTTGCGGGGGATACAAATGAACCTACAGCACATCTCAATTGTTTAAAGCATTTAGCACTGTATCTGGCAAACGGGATCCTCGATAGAGCAGCTATTACAAGCAAGATAAGAAAAAAAGAGAATAGTTTTTAAAAAGATTTAATAGTATCCTGTGACAACAAGGGGGATTGGTTTTATGACTTAGACATATTGGGTTGTTCTAACTAAAGGACTTCTAATTTGATTCCTTGAGGGTGCTAATTATCCCTTCAGCAATCATACGTCCAGGATGAAAAGCAGAGAAAAGTTAACAATGTTTTAACATTGTTCTGAGTCTACTGAATTTGCGGGGGGGGGGGGGGTGGAATTCCCTCTTTATATTCCCTCCATAATGGCTGGGAGTTTCTCTCGTGAGGTCTTTAATCTAGGTATATGCATCTGGACTTATATACATGTATCAGCATATCAGGACAGAAACAAAGGCAAGAGAAGAGACTGGGGGATACAGGAATTCTTACTCTTCCCATGTTCTCTAAAGGAATCCAAAAGAGTTGTGAGGTGAGAAGAAAAAGGAAGAGTTTTTAACATTAGACTTCCTTATCCACCTGGCTTCAGAAGTCTGCCACAGAGTGAGATCTAAGAAAGGTCAAATATGGCTGGACCAAGAAAGGAGGTACTAACCATTCATTGCCTGTATGCCGCCACCTCACCTCATCAACACCTATGCAACAAAGCAATTACACGATTGTCTGAAAATAATGCCTATTTATCTAATTTAAGAGTTTTTTGAAATTAACGTTGGATTCATTTTTCATCCAACATTGTATCTATAACATACAAAGCAACAAGAGACTGTCATCTAAAGAAATTTCACAGATAACATTATTTTTAAAACAATAATTTCTCATGAATGCAATTTTTTACTTAATAGCTGGCATTTGAGTACAATGAAGACACATGAAAATTACTTTTTAAATCAGGACAGAAAAAATATTCTGGTAACACAATCTTTTTAAAGCACTTTATTGAGATGTTTCTCACAAACTAGGGGGAGAAATAAGAGAAAATAATAAGGATATTTTAAAACACAAGTGAAAAGCACCAAAGACAATTCGGCACCATTAACTCTGATGAACTCGAGTTTCTGGTTTCCAGTTCTTTTAATCTACACTGTAATTTAGTATTCAAAGCTTTCTGAAAGAATACCAAATCCAGTAACTCCTGAAATGATACATAACAAGCAGTGACACTACTCCCTTAGTTCCTCTTAGGTCCACACATACATACCAATATAGTTCACCAAACATAAATCTTCCCTTGTAAATAAACAGATTAAGATTAAATATATGATACCATCTTTTCAGAAACAAGATTATTAGTACCAAAGCAGACTAGAACATGAATGTCACTAATTGAAAAACTAATAATTCCCTTTTTACTTCAGATGGCTTCAAGTGTTCAACAATATTTTAAAGACTTTTTTATACATGTTAAAATATAGCCTATTTTTCTTTAAGACAGAAATGTACGAACAGTACCCTTGATTATACCCCTGCAAATAGGGCATTTTCTTAGAGAAGGGGCACATTCCTGGCATACTACCAGATGACCACAAGGAATAAATACAATAGAAACTTCTTTGTCCATACACACTTTACAAGTTCGTTCTTCTTGCAACCTCCTCAATTGTTCTTCCAGTGACAGACCTAATAACAAAAAATTACTTTAGTAAAACTGCTTCTACTTCATTCCCCATTAAAAAAAAAAAGAGTAATAATTCATGTTGGTTTTAAATCTTTGTTTTACCTGAAACATCTTCTGTTGGAATATACTTCATATTCTTATCCACTGAGGAAAGAAAACATATAAAAAGCATCACTCTACAAAACTGAGCCACCGTGTCTAGCCAGTCCTAAGAATTTCTAAAATAATTTTCTCAACAAACTCACCAAATAAGTTCTTATACAATGTAGAGTCAATTTCTTTTAGACAGTTTTTGAAGATGTTGGCTGCAGCATTTCCTTTAACCAAAACGGTATCAATCAGTTCTCTCGCTTGTAAAGGTATCTGTGTTTTTTGTTTAATAATATCATGTTCCTGTTTATTAATTACATTGGCCTTTAAAAGATTATCCAAAATAGGAAGCACACACGTCAACTGTTGAAAGAGAGCCATTCTATTCTTCCGAATTAATGACAAATCATCTTCATTAAAAAAAGAAAAAGAAATCCATTAGAATTTAAACTCCTTTAACTATACTCATATAGTCACTAATAACCAACCCTACAAACAATTTAGGCACTAAAGTTCAAAAAAGAACAAAGTAACTTGTTTGCATTTGAAAGTTTGTTGTTTGGTAAACTTCCAGAGGAAGTCTCTGGTTCTGTAATTTTTAAGTCTACATGTTTACATGTCCTAGAACTCTGCTTTTATTTTGTTGCAAGTAAGAGATTTTTAGAAGACAGTAATAATTTCCCCCACCCTATATAATAATACTGAGTTATATTTCCATTATATCACTTTACTTTTGTAAGCACTTTCATAGTAATTTGTCTCATTTGATACAGCGATCCTGTCAATTAAACAAGGGAAGTATCACTGGCTCTCATTTTCACATAGGGAGAAAAAAGACTCAGATAAGAATGAGTGGCCTGTCCAAGATCACAGAAAGAATAAGCTGCAGAACCAGGTATCCTAGACGACTGTTCTTTTCAACACCCCATATTTAAGACGCGGTATTGTAGTATTGTAAGGTTTGAGCTGTGAAGTCAAAACAGACCTACGTTCCAGTTGGCTAGGCTCACTCACTAGCTATGTGTCCTCATCTTTCCCCATACACCTCAGTTTCCTCATCTGTAAAATATACATAATGGTACCTTCCTCAGAGTTGTGAGGATTGAATAATACATGTAAAGCATCTGGCACAATATGTGGTACACAGTTAACTACCATTATTATTTTATAAATATCTATGTTTATAGCAATTTTAAGAAAAACTACGTAGGAATGAAGCCTGACCTTTTTATTAAAAGTCAACGTTTTTCCTTCAATATTGCATCCCATAAAACTCCATAGTTAATTTATATTTATGGAATATGGTAGTTCCTTCTTTTGGTATCTGAATCATTAAAAAATTTAATTGTCTATTTTCAGACTTTCAAAAAAATTTTAAAAGTACATCTCTACAAAGTACCAGTTTAATGAGAAATAAATTATAAAAACAGAAGTCTATCTTCTTTCCCCTTTTACATCTTTCTAGAAGTGAACTGCTCTAATACTCTCAAAACTATAAAATTCCATTCTGTGACAACTTTTTCTTCTACTGAAATAATTCCTCTCACTGCTAACAAATTTGTTCTTCACCTTTTCAAGATCTCCACGTCATTCCCAATTCCACCTGCACAAGGCTGTCTCCAGGCTTTGCTTCAAATCTCCTATTCCAATCTAGGTAGCAGTCAGGTGTTTCAATGAGGTTCTCTGTATTAGCACCCTTAACTCATCTTCCATATTCCTTACTTGGCCTTTCCCCTATTAACACTGCCAAATCTGTAATTCAATACTATCTTCCGACCCACACAAAGTATGAGAAAGTCATAAATCTAAGGTGACAGTAATTTCATATAACCTTAGCTGGATTTCATTACTACTTAACAATCCTTAAATTGACCTTCCTTAGGCCCTTTCTTTCACCAAGTCCCTCCCACTTCCCAAGTCAATCTGCCTAATGGATAAAAATATATATATAAATAAAGAAATAAATTGATGTGCTAGGAGCTGTGTTAAAGTGTTTTATTTGCAATATCTCATTTAATTCCAACAGCAACCTTATGGGATTCATACTATTATGATCCCCATTTTACAGATAAGAAAGCAGATGTCTGGATAAATAGCCAAGCTAGTAACTGATGGAGTTGGAATTTTTTTTTTTTTTGAGACAGTCTTGCTCTGTCCCCCAGGCTGGAGTGCAGTGGCGCAATCTCGGCTCCCTGCAAGCTCCGCCTCCTGGGTTCACACCATTCTCCTGCCTCAGCCTCTCGAGTAGCTGGGACTACAGGCGCCTGCCACCACGTCCGGCTAATTTTTTGTATTTTTAGTAGAGACGGGGTTTCACCGTGTTAGCCAGGATCCTTTCGATTTCCTGACCTCGTGATCCGCCCGTCTCGGCCTCCCAAAGTGCTGGGATTACAGGCGTGAGCCACCGTGCCCGGCCTGGAGCTGCAATTTAAACACAAATCTGTTTCAATGTAGAAATCCAGACTTTAAACATTTTGCTACATGGTCGTGCAATAATGTACCCCTTTTTTTTTTTTTTTGAGACGGAGTCTCGCTCTGTCGCCCAGGCTGGAGTGCAGTGGCCGGATCTCAGCTCACTGCAAGCTCTGCCTGCCGGGTTTACGCCATTCTCCTGCCTCAGCCTCCCAAGTAGCTGGGACTACAGGCGCCCGCCACCTCGCCCGGCTAGTTTTTTGTATTTTTTAGTAGAGACGGGGTTTCACCGTGTTAGCCTGGATGGTCTTGATCTCCCGACCTCGTGATCCGCCCGTCTCGGCCTCCCAAAGTGCTGGGATTACAGGCTTGACCCACCGCGCCCGGCCAATAATGTACTCTTAAGTTATTTCCTATCTTTACTTACAAGCTTAAAAAGAAAGCATCTTCCAACCCAATACTCCAATACATATGCAACCTTCGCCTCTCTGCTGGCCCTTTAACCCTGTTTTCTGCACACTAGTCTCGCCAGCTAGTGTATATACTCCTTGAGAGCAACCACCATGATTAGGCACAGTATTTGGCACTGGGGCTCATGCTCATAAATATTTATTGAAGGAATAAATGATTACTCAAAATACTTGTTTTGGGGGGCCGAAACTTAACACTGTCTGGACGAATACAAAAATTAGTTTTCCTGTTATCCTTGGATTGGGCAGGTGGTTCTCATCAAGCCCCAGAATTTCATTGTAAGTTCTATTTTTTGTATGCAGACCATTTAGCAAGGATTAGGGAGTAAAATATCATATTAAAAATATGATTTGCAGAAACTTAAAAAACAGGTTGAAAAAAGACCTGCATCCAACTTTAATATCTTGCTTTCTCAAAACAATTTAAATTTGTTATGTATGAGAAAGAAATGGAATACAGCTCAAGAAAGAGCTTATTATGCTAAAATTCTCTGATTGGCATAAATCAGGGAATCTCAGCCAAAAATAAATATGTAGAAAAAAGCTGCAGTCAGTGGTTCTCAACTAGAAGCAATAGAGAGGGGTAGAAAAGGAGGGATGGTTTCGAAATTACTGGAGGACTGCTACCAGCACTTAGTGGATGTGAAACAAACATGTTGTTCTGTAACATGTGAGACAGTCCTAAGAGTTCCATTGAGAAATAATGCAGGTGACTAACATTCCCAAATACCTGATGCCATTTCTTCAGCTTGTCTTTCCTTCTCCTCTTCTCTTTTTTCATCTTCAGCATTAAGAAGTGCTGATACAATATCATTAACTGTTTTGTAGTTCTCTCCAGTTGTCAGGATTTTACTTTGAACTGTTTGTTTTACCAGGTCTCTACTAAAGCCCATTTCCAAGGCAGATTTAACCACAGGTGTATTCATCATGACGGCATCTTCTGAAGAACTTTCTCCGGGTCCAAAATGAATAACTATTTGAAAAGACACATGCTAATATTAAATTCCACAAACATAAACCTATGGAAAAAAGTATCACAGCACAATCTTTATTCATCCTTTACTCTCATATTCTGGTAAAGGAGATGAGCTATATGCATCAATTACCTATAACTCCAATAAAAGTCTGAACTTCATAATGGTCAAATGAGAATACAATTAATATGCTATACTCTTCACAAAACCCACCTCTCTGGCTACATCCTAGACCTACTTAATGAAAGATTATCTAAGGATAAGAATTAGGAATCTGGGCCGGGCGCGGTGGCTCAAGCCTGTAATCCCAGCACTTTGGGAGGCCGAGACGGGCGGATCACGAGGTCAGGAGATCGAGACCATCCTGGCTAACACGGTGAAACCGTGTTAGTTTTGTACTAAAAAAATACAAAAAACTAGCCGGGCGAGGTGGCGGGCGCCTGTAGTCCCAGCTACTTGGGAGGCTGAGGCAGGAGAATGGCGTGAACCCGGGAGGCGGAGCTTGCAGTGAGCTGAGATCCGGCCACTGCACTCCAGCCTGGGCGACAGAGCGAGACTCCGTCTCAAAAAAAAAAAAAAAAAGAATTAGGAATCTGTATCTTTTAAATATTTCCCCAAATGATTCTGATGTATAGTCATTTCTGGAAACCAAAATGCTACACAAACTTAGAAGTGAGAAATAATCTTCTCCAGCCAGGAAAGTGGGGGAAAATCACAAAGACTTCATGGAAAAGTGGCATTAGAGTTTGGACTTGAAGGATGGACAGGGTCTAGACAAGTGGATAGCTGAAGTAGAGAGAATAACAAACAAAAATGGGAAGTATAGCAAAATAGAAGATCAGTTCACCCAGAAGACGTAGTGAAAAAGTATGGCTTAAGAAGTAATTAAAGCAATATGATTTTAGGCAGTGACAGATGCTCTGAAGAAAAAAGTAGTGTAAGGTCATTAAAAGAAACTGGGAAGCAGGAAGACATTTTAGATAGGGTAGTCAGGGAAAAATTTTCTGCTAACAGTCAATGCTAGCCCATATGATACTTTTATGAAAAAAATACAAAAAGACATAATTCTTCAAGATACTACTGCCATCTTCTGTGAAACTGTTATAATAAACATATAAATATACAATGTCAACAATGTGCTCTCTTGTTCAAATATGCGTGGAATCCCTGTTTGGAGAAACGGCACCAGAACAAAGACTTAAATAACAAGGAATGAGCTCTATTTCACTTTTAAGTGCATCCCTTAAGGAAATACTTAATGTTCAAGGTAAGAGACACATGAGAGGATCGTTACAGCAATATTTACAGCAGGAAAAAAAAAACCCAGAAAACAACATAGCTCTCAATAGGGAATGGATAAATAAAATACAATATATGCTGGACTACTGTAAAAATATTTAAAAATATACAAATGAACTAAACTGGTATAAATCCAGTCCATGTTACTGAGCTCTGGGTGTTAGAAGTTAGAAACAGAACTGTATGTAAGCATCAGAGGGAAATTTGGCATTGCCTCCAGCATTTAGTTCTTTTTCTTTCCCTTATGAAGAATGTATACATCTATTACATGTGCAATTATTAATACTTGGGGGGGAAGGAGTAAGCTATGGAAATATGTCAAAGAAGTCTTCTAAGCAAAGAGAATAGCAAGTGTAAAAGCCTTAAATTAAGTGAAAAGCTTG
Organism: Macaca mulatta; assembly: GCF_049350105.2. Taxonomy (NCBI): domain Eukaryota; kingdom Metazoa; phylum Chordata; class Mammalia; order Primates; family Cercopithecidae; genus Macaca; species Macaca mulatta. The sequence continues at coordinate 103,238,801 of NC_133419.1, read as the reverse complement.
ACATGATCAAGAAACAGAAAGAAGGTGGCAGAAGGTAAAAGAGGACAATGCCCAGATGAGCAGAGCCTTCCTAAGAGTTTATATTTTATTCTAATTTTGGTAGACTATTCCAGGAGTGTTTTAAGCATGCAATTGATAAAACTTGACTTGTGTTTCAGAAGATGACTTCTTAATGCTGAAGATGAAAAAAGAGAAGAGGAGAAGGAAAGACAAGCTGAAGAAATGGCATCAGGTATTTGGGAATGTTAGTCACCTGCATTATTTCTCAATGGAACTCTTAGGACTGTCTCACATGTTACAGAACAACATGCTTGTTTCACATCCACTAAGTGCTGGTAGCAGTCCTCCAGTAATTTCGAAACCAACCCTCCTTTTCTACCCCTCTCAATTGCTTCTAGTTGAGAACCACTGACTGCAGCTTTTTTCTACATATTTATTTTTGGCTGAGGTTCCCTGATTTATGCCAATCAGAGAATTTTAGCATAATAAGCTCTTTCTTGAGCTGTATTCCATTTCTTTCTCATACATAACAAATTTAAATTGTTCTGAAAAAGCAAGATGTTAAAGTTGGATGCAGGTCTTTTTTCAACCTGTTTTTAAGTATCTGCAAATCATATTTTTAATAAGGTATCTTCTGTGGAGATGTACTTTAATGGGGTAATCTGGAATCAGGAAGACTTGTTAGGATGTTAGACACAGATGATGGTAGTTTGGATTAGGTTAATAGTGGTGGAGACAGTGAGATGTAGTCAGATTTGGCATATGTTATGAAGACAGAAATGAAAAGACTTTAATAGATTAAATATAAAAACTAAAGGAAGGAGAGGAATCAGGGATGATACCTATCTTGAGCCAACTTTTAATGCTAAGAAATGAGTACCATTAACTGAGATGGGGAAGATCAAAGAAGGAACAAATCTGATGAATGAAGAATGGGGGAGAAAATTTCTGGTTTGGTCCTATTAACTCTACGATGTCTGTTACAGCCAAGTAGAGATTTAAACACTCAGCTGGACATTCCAGCTTGGGGCTCAGGAAATGGAGAAATAAACTTAAGCTGAGCTTTGAGGGGTACTCCATCATTTTAAAGTTTGAAAAAGGAGCAGCCAACAAAGGAAATTGTTCAGGATCAACCAGAGAAACAGAAAACCAAGGGTATGGGATCTGATTAGTCAAGCAAAAAACGTGTCTTAAGAAAGATGAGGCCAAGTGCAGTGGCTCATGCCTGTAATCCCAGCACTATGGGAGGCCGAGGCAGGCAGATTGCTTAAGTTCAAGAGTTTGAGACCAGCCTGGGCAACATGGTGAAACCCTGCATCTACAAAACACACACACACACACACACACACAGAGACACAATTAGCTGAACGTGGTGGTGCATGCCTGTAGTCCCAGCTACTCGGGGAGCTGAGGTGAGAGGATCACCTGAGCCAGGGAAGTTAAGGCTACAGTGAGCCATGATGGCACCACTACACTACAGCCTAGGTGACAAAGTGAGACCTTGTTTCAAAAAAAGAAAAAAGAAAGACAAAGCACCCAATGATTATCAAATGCTGGTTAACAGGTCAAGTGGTGGATTTGCTAACATGGCAGTCCTTGGTTACCATGACAAGAACAGTTCCAGCAGAACAAGTAAGAGAAAGAATGAAAGGTGAGAAAGTAAAACAGAGTAAGCATAGATAAATCTTCCTAGGTATTTTGTTGTAAAGGGAAGCAGAGTAATAAGATAATAGCTGAATGGGGACATTGGTTCATGGAAGTTTTCCTAGGATTAGCAAAAGTACATTATGTTTATATGCTAACATGAATGATTCAGGAGAGATGGAAAAATTGAAGACTCGAGAGAAAGGGTATGTCACTGCCAAAGTAACCTTCTTAAGTTGGCAGCAGGGGATGGAATACAGAGGAAAAGTGGAAGTATTGGCCTTAGAAAAAGGAAAGGACAATTCATCTCTTATGAACGAACAGAAAGAAAAGTACAAGGATAAATTATGTAGCCTTGTGGTTTTGCTGGTGAGGCAATAAAGCAGCTCTCTTTTGGATTCTATTTTCTTAGGGAAGCAAGGTTATAAACTGACAAGGTGGGAAGAGAGTGTTAGAAAATTACCAAGAAAGAAAACAAGAAACAGTCATTTAAAGATTGACAAAGTGATTTTATTAGGAACTACGGTAGAACTTCAGGGGAGCCTACTTGACAGCAGTGGTTAAAAATTTTAAGAACAGCCCACACTGCTATCTATCTTTTCTAGGTCCATTACACAAGAGATAGCTGTCATGTACCCAGGTACTCTCCTTCCTATTTCCCAGTCAAATACTACCAAATCCTTCATCCAGTCCTCCTGAGCCATGGTTTCTAAGATTCATACATCTTGGTCACCTTTCTCTGGTCCAGTTAACAAATCTACCAGTATCTTTCTTGAAATGCTGTGCCACAAACAGAATGGCCCTTGGTACATAAAACAGTGTATTACCTTAGCCATTTTAGACACCATAACATATGTATATTACATAAACTGGCAGATGTGGCTAACATTAAGCTCTAATCAAAAGCTATACTATTTCCTGCCCTTGCGTTGAAATACAACATACCTGACTTAAATACCTAACATCTAGTCCAATTCGTAAATCATATGTGAACTGCTTTTCCAAATCATGCTAGCTCACAGCAACCTTTTCTTTTCTGGGGGGCTTATTATTTGCACCGCTTATTTGGCATTGCTTCAAGCTATCTGTTGTTTTTCTTTTGCTTATGTCTCATTTCTCCAGTTGGAATGTCAGCACTAAAAGTGGTAAGTATAGCACTAGAACAAAAACTAGTGTGTAAGCATATATATATATATATATAAAATATTTATTAGCTGACTTCCCAGTATTTTTCCCTATGGCTTCAGAAACTCTTTTAAAAAGTACATACTTTCATTCCTACATTTGTTTTTTTTTGGAGACCGAGTCTCACTCTGTCGCCCAGGCTGAAGTGCAATGGCACAATCTCAGTTCACTGCAACCTCCGCCTCCTGGGTTCAAGCAATTCTCCTGCCTCAGCCTCCCGAGTAGCTGAGACTACAGGCGCATCACGCCTGGCTAATTTTTGTATTTTTAGTAGAGACGGGGTTTACTATGTTGGCCAGGCTGGTCTCGAACTCCTGACCTCAGGTGATCTGCCAACCTCGGCCTCTCAAAGTGTTAGGATTACAGGCATGAGCCACTGCACCCAGCCTATTCCTAAAATTCTTATAAAAATTTACACTCTATACTTAAAATTATTTCATACATACTTGGTGGGTCAGCATTTTCGTCTCCAGTAGTATCCGAAGTTGACAACAGCTATGAAACAAGAGAAAAGTTAATAGGTAAAATCAGATATCCCCAACAATCTGAAAGGAACAACACTAAAGTAAGTTTATGTTAAGTATATGTATATATTCTATTGAGAACTGAGTGATTTATGAGCTTTACTTTGCTTTCTTTCACCCTAATCACATAGATTTCCTTAAATTTCATGTTATCCCAAATTAGAATTCAAGTATTTCTCTAGTTTCAGGAAAGTAGAAAAATGTATCAGTGGTTTCTCATTCCATTAGGAAAATAAGATTTTAACTGGGTTACTCTCAAAGGGTCTCAGAGCCTAACAAGTTATTTTTTGTTTGTTTTTCTGGAAAACAGCAAAGAGACACTAAACCTCCTTCTCTAATCCCATCACAAATTTGTACAGTGGCAGCATAAATGATTTTTCAAAATAGTAAAAACAAACAACAATCTTTTTAAAAAGCCCTAAACAATCAAGTTGATTACAAAAGTAAAAATCAAAGTTGTCATTAACATCAATGAAAATATGTACCTACAATTAATAAAAGAGAAATAAGTATAACTTCTAATACAGGTTGGTACAAAAGTGGTCACGGTTTTGGTCATGATTTTCAATGGCAAAAACCATGATTACTTTTGCACCAATCTAATAGTATTTTTATTATAAAGCAGAATTCAAAGTTGTTGATTTTAAAAATATATTTACCTGTTCAAGAAGATGAGGATATCTACCTTGAATCTCATCAACAAACTCTTGACCTTTCATTCGTATCAAGAACTCACACCTAAAACATATGAGGAAAATTATTTTTTAAAATTGTTCCATATCAATATAACCTGACCATTCTAGAAAAAATGGCTTTCAAATCTTTCATTGTACCCCACAGTAAAAACATTTTACATCACAACCCAGAACACATACATATCTAACGGGAACAAAATTATCATAAAACAATATACATCTTACTGTGTGTTATATATCATGGTATTTTCTTTCTTTTTTTTTTTTTTTTTTTTTTTTTTTTTGAGACAGAGTCTTGCTCTGTCACCCAGGCTGGGGTGCAGTGGCCGGATCTCAGCTCACTGCAAGCTCCGCCTCTCGGGTTTAGACCATTCTCCTGCCTCAGCCTCCCGAGTAGCTGGGACTACAGGCGCCCGCCACCTCGCCCGGCTAGTTTTTTGTATTTTTTTAGTAGAGACGGGGTTTCACCGTGTTAGCCAGGATGGTCTCGATCTCCTGACCTCGTGATCCGCCCGTCTCGGCCTCCCAAAGTGCTGGGATTACAGGCTTGAGCCACCGCGCCCGGCCAATATATCATGGTATTTTCTAATTCAATCCATTAACACAACAACAACAAAAAGAAAAGCGTCTGCACCTACAAAGGGGAACAAGTTGACTCCCAAAAAACACTATTATACACAATTTATTTTGTGCTTAAAGTGAACTACTTAACAGTTTCAGATACTATTAACTTAGTATTCCTACAACATGATCTTTCACAATATAACTGCTCATCTTTCTTCAATGTTCACTCTTCCATTACATTTGAGCCACAATCCACTACCTTCCCTCCAAAAAATATGGAATCAAATATTTTTATCTATATATAATGTGACAGTGTTTCTCAAGTATTTGTTTTTAAACTGATAGGGCTTCTTGAAGATGTTCCAAGAAGTTCACATACCATCTATATCCATTCTACTCCTTTTGTTTCTTCAACAAATGATACTCTACAACAGGATATACGTATTTAAAAAACAAAAAACTCTGACCTATGCCCATATTATATGCAAAAATAGCAAAAATAAAAGTAAAAATAGATCATATACCTAAATATAAAACCTAAAATAATAAAACTTCTAGGAAAAAGTACAGGAGAAAAATACTTTTGTCTTTACATTAGGTAAAGAATTATTAGACAAAAGACCAAAAACATCTTCTACAAAAGATAAAATTGATAAACTGACATCATCAACATTGAAAATATCTGCTCTTCAAAAGATGTTAAAAAATGAAAAGCCACAACACTCGAAGAAAGTTTGCAAGAGTGACATCAGCAAGACGGCAGACTAGGAGACACCAGCCTTCTTCCACCCACAAAAAACAATAAAGAGACAGCTATCCACAAACAAATACAGCTCTGGAAGAACTCAATAGCCCAATCAGCCTACAGCAATACAGTGAGGAGGGAAAAAAAAAAAAAAAAAGAGAGAGAATAACCACACAGAAAGGACTGCTGGGAGATCTGCTTAGCAGAGACATCTGGAGACGGCTAAGAACAAGGGGTGAGGGCTATCTGTATCAGTCATGTGGTGAGTGCCATCACAGTCCTCAGTGGCAAAGACTGCTAGGCTCCTCCCCAGAGCAGGTCCCTGGAGACCCCAATAACCCTCAGGATAGCCACAGACTTCCTGCAGGTTTCACAGTGAAGGACCCTATAGTGTTCATTGATGCCAACTGCAGTAGCCTACTCTGCAGAGGACACTGAGAGCTTTCACCATTAAGGTAACCAGCACCCAGCACTGCTGTGAACCCCCTGGAGAGGGAGACACTACCGCACTCCTCACCCTGAAAAAAAGCAGCTCTTGCACTGCCCAGAGACAGTGCAGCCCCTCACCCCCAGACCCCAGAGCCACAGGTGGTCCACGTGTACTTGCATGTAAAATCATATACTTTCCAGATCCCAGCTCTCTGGCTGCTCTGCACACCTGCACTCCACACCCAACTCAAAGGCTGCTCTATGTGCACCCACATCTGAGGCACTAGAAGCACCACTGCTGCAGGCTAGTCAACATCCTGAACCCCAGACCCGCTGTCTTTCTGCAGGCACTTGCACTCCAAACCTTGGCTCTGTAGCTGCCCCACAGGTGTCCACGCCATCAGAGACATCAGTGCTGCCACCAACACCAACACAACAAAGCCCAAAGCCAGAACCTGTGCCAAAAAGAATCCCCTTGGCCACGATGTCTCCCATGGGAGAAAAAGTGATCAAGAGGTCCCCAGCAGCCTCTGCCACCAAAAAAACCTTGCTGCTGGTATGGATACCTGCAGCCTTGGATGTTGAGGACCCCTGCAATCCTCACTGACAATGATCTGGGGTAACAGAGCTACATGGAGTTTACAATGCTGGGCCTTCCACAGAGCCAGAACTACCACACCTACTGGCTGGCACCCTCACACTCACCCACAGGCAAATGTCTTTGCTCAAAAAAAAAAAACTAATCTGTAATGTCTGAAAGTAATTATTCCATCAAATACACAGATAACAACAGAAGGCCACAAGAAACAGAAAGAAAAAAAAAAAAGAAACATCACATTACCAAAGAAACACAGTAATTTTCCATAACCACCCCCAAAGAAAGGGAGATCAATCAACTAACAGATAAAGAATTCAAAATAATTGTTTCAAGCAAACTCAGTGAGCTACAAAAGAACACAGATAATGAAATAAAAAAATATATACAAACAAATGAGAAATTCAACAGAGATAGGAATAATAAAAAGAAACACATTCAGGAGCTGAAGAATATAACAACAAAAAAAATGCAATAGAGAGCATCAACAGCAGACCTGATTAAGCAGAAGAAAGAATCTGTGAACTCAAAGGCAGGTCATCTGAAATGATCTAGTCAGAGGAAAAAAAAAAGAAAAAAGAAAAAAGAACAGTGGAGAAAGCCTATCTGAATTATAGGACACCATCAAGCAAAACAATATTTGCATTTTAAGAATTCAAGGCCAGGAACAATGGCTGACACATGTAATCCTAGCACTTTGGGAGGTCGAGGCGGGTGGATCACATGAGGTCAGGGGTTCAAGACCAGCCTGACCAACATGGCAAAACCCTGTCTCTACTAAAAATATAAAAATAAGCAAGGTATGGTGGTGCGCACCTGTAGTCCCAGCTAGGTGGGAGGCTGAGGCAAGAGAATTCCTTGAACCTGGGAGGTGGAGGCTGCAGTGAGCTGAGATCATGCCACCAAGACACCATCTAAAAAAATACCAAGAAAACAAAAAACAAACTCGAGAATTCAAGAAGGAAAAGAGAGAAAGGGCAGAAAGATGATTTTAAAAAAACAATGGCTGAAAACTTCATAAACCTAGGGAAAGATAAGATGTCCAGGTACAGGAAGTTCAAAGGACCTCGTAAAGATTCAACCCAAAAAAGATTTCACTGACACACATTATAATGAAACTGTCAAAAACAGAAGATGAAAGAGAATTTAAAAACTGTAACAGAAAAGAAACTCATTTTCTACAAGGGAATCCCTATAAGACCATAAGTGGATTTCTCTGCAAAAACCTTGTAGGCCAGGAGAGAGTTGGATATATTCAAAGTGCTGAAAGAAAAAACTGCCAGACAAGAATATGTATCCCAGCAAAGCTGTCCTTCAGAAATGAAAGAGATGTAAACAGTCCCAGACAAACAAAAGCTGAGGGAGTTTATCACCACTAGATGCGCCTTACAAGAAATGCTGAAGAGTTCTTCAAACTGAAATGAAAGGACACTAATAAGCAACATGGAAACATATGAAAGTATAAAACTCACTGGTAAGATACATATCTAATCAAATTAAGAATATTCTAAATTTATAATAACCATGTGTAAATTACTTAATTCTAAAATACAGGTTTTTTAAAAAAAAGTATTAAAAACTATAGCTTCAATACTTCTTTCATGAATATACAATATAAAACGATGTAAATAATGACATCAAAAACATAAAATATATGCAGGAAGGTCTGAGTAAGAGTACAGTTTTTTTATGCAATTGAAATTAAATTGTTAGTGCTTGAAATAGACTACTATAACTAACTATAAGATGTTCTATGTAAGCCTCATGATAGCCACAAAGTAGAAACCAATAGTAGATGCACAAAAGATATAAAGGAATCAAAGCATACCACCACAGAAAATCATCTAAACACAAAGGAAGACAGCAAGAGAGGAAGAAACAAAGAATCTGCCAAACAACCAGAAAACAATTACAAAATGACAGTAGTCTTTACCCATCAATAACTACCTTGAATGTAAATGGGTTAAATTCTCCTATCAAAAGATAAAGAGCAGATGAATGGATAAAGAAAACAAGATTCAACTACAGGTTGTCTACAAGAGACTCAATTCACCTTTAAGCACATGCATGTGTATGGGAAAAAAGATATTCCATACAAATGGAAACCAAAATAGAGCAGAGGAAGCTATAGTTCTATCAGATAGGACAGACTTTACATCAAAAACTGTAAAAAGAGTCAGAGAAAGTAATTATATAATGAGAAAGGGGCCAATTCCACAAGAGGATATAATGACTGTAAATATATATATGCACTCAACATCAGACCACCTAAATATATAGAGAAAACATAACAGATCTGAAGACATTAATAGATAGGAACACAATTATAGTAGACGACTTCAAAAACCCTACTTTCAATAATGGATGGGTCATCCAGGCAGAAAATAAGTAAGAAAATATTGGACTTCGACTATACATTGGATCTAATGGACCTAACATACATACAGGTTGAGTATTCCTTATCTAAAATACTTGGGACTAAAAGTGTTTTGAATTTTAGATTTTTTTGGATTTGGGAATATCTGCCTTATGTTTACCAGCTGAGCATCCTAATCGAAAAATGCAAAACCAAAAATGTTTCAAAGAGCATTTCCTTTGAGCATCATGTTGATATTCAAAAAGTTCTAAATTTTGGAACATTTTAGATTTTGGACTAGAGATACTCAACCTTTATACAGAACATTCCATCAAACAGCAGATAATACACATTCTTCTTAAGCACACATGAAAAATTATCCAGGGCTGGGCGCGGTGGCTCAAGCCTGTAATCCCAGCACTTTGGGAGGCCGAGACGGGCGGATCACGAGGTCAGGAGATCGAGACCATCCTGGGTAACACAGTGAAACCCCGTCTCTACTAAAAATACAAAAACGTAGCCGGGCGAGGTGGCAGGCGCCTGTAGTCCCAGCTACTCGGGAGGCTGAGGCAGGAGAATGGCGTGAACCCGGGAGGCGGAGCTTGCAGTGAGCTGAGATCCGGCCACTGCACTCCAGCCTGGGTGACAGAGCGAGACTCCGTCTCAAAAAAAAAAAAAAAAAAAAAAAAAGAAAAATTATCCAGGGTAGATCATGTAGCAGGTCGCAAAACCAGACTCAACAAACTGATGAAGACTGAAATCCTATCAAGTATCTTTTCAGACCACAATGGTATGTAACCAGAAATCAGTAACAGAATGAAAGCTGGAAAGCTGACAACTATGTGGAAACTGAACAAAATACTCCTGAATAATCAATGGGTCAAAGAAGAAACCAAAAAGAAAATTTAAAAAATCTGAAGAAGTATTAAAATTGAAACATGACACAGCAAAATGTATAGAACAAATGCAGTTCTAAAAGGCAAGTTTATAGCAATAATTGCCTACATTAAAAAAAATCTTAAAAATAAACAATGTAACTTTACATCTAAAGGAACTACAAAAAGCAGAAGAAAATAAAAATCAGAAAAGAAACGAAGACTACAAAAACAATAGAAAAGATGACTAAAACTAAGAGCTAGATTTTGAAAAGATAAGTAAAATCAACAAAGCTTTAGCTCGACTAGTAAAAAGGAAGACTAAAATAAATAAAATCAAAACCAAGAGACGTTACCATTGATAACACAGAAATGCAAATGATCATAAGAGACTACCATGAACAATTATTCACCAAAAAACTGGATAACCTAGAAGAAATGGATACATTCTTAGAAACCTGTAACTTACCAAGACTAAAATAAGGACGAAATAGAAGATCTGAAAAGACTTACAACTAGTAAGAAGATTGAATCAGTAATCATAAATCTTCTGACAAAGAAAAGCCCAGGGAATAGATGACTTCACAGCACAATTCTACCAAGAAGAAGAAAGAAAGGAGGAGGAGAAGAAAGAAGAGGAGGAGGAGGAGAAAAGAAGGAAGGAAGAAGAAGAAAGGAGGATGAAGAAGAAAGAAAAGGGAGGAGGAGGAGGAAGGAGGAGGAGGAAAAGGGAGGGAAGAGGGAGGAGGAAAAGGGAGGGAAGAGGGAGTAGCGGGGGAGGAGGAGGGGGAATACTTCCAAACTCATTTTACCAAGCCAAGCATTACTCTGACACCAAAGCCATACCAGGACAACAAAAGAAAAGAAAATTACAAGCCAATAGCCCTGATGAGCACAGACGCGAAAATCCTCAACAAATACTAGCAAACTGAATTCAGCAGCATACTAGAAGAATCATATATCAAGATCAAGTGAGATTTATACCTGGGATGCAAGGATGGTATGACACATGCAAATCAATAAATGTGATACCACACATTGACAAAATGAAGGATAAAAATCACATAATCAGCCGGGTGAAGGGGCTCACACCTGTAATTCCAGCAGTTTGGGAGGCCAAAGTGGGTGGATCACCTGAGGTCAGGAGTTTGAGACCAGCCCCATCACTACAAAAAATAAAAAAATCAGCTGGGTGTGGTGGCATGCACCTGTAGTCCCACCTACTCGGGAGGCTGAGGCAGGAGAATCACTTGAACCCAGGAGGCAGAGGTTGCAGTGAGCTGAGATTGCACCACTGCACTCCAGCCTGGGCAACACAGCAACACTCAATCTCAAAAAACAAACAAACAAACAAAATCATATAATCATCTCAACAGACACAGAAAAAGCATTTGACAAAATTCAATACCCTTTCAGGATAAAAATTCTCACCAATTTAGCTATAGAAGGAATATACTTCAACATAAGGACCGCAAGTGCACAGTTAATATCATACTCGGTAATGAAAAATCTGAAAGCTGGCTGGGCGCGGTGGCTCACACCTCTAATCCCAGCACTTTGGGAGGCTGAGGCGGGTGGATCATGAGGTCAGGAGTTAGAGACCAGCCTGGCCAACGTGGTGAAACATCGTCTCTACTAAAAGTACAAAAATTAGCCAGGTGCAGTGGCACACACCTGTAATCCCAGCTACTCAGGAGGCTGGGGCAGAAGAGTCACTTGAACCCGGGAGGCGGAGGTTGCAATGAGCTGAGATCACACCACTGCATTCTAGCCTGGGCGACAGAGCAAGACTCCGTCTCAAGAGAAAAAAAAAAAAAAAAAAGCTTTCAGCTTTTCCACTAACATGAGGAACAAGACAAGGGTGCTTACTCTTGCCACTTCTATTCAACATAATACTGGAACAGTTAGCCAGAGCAATTAAGCAAGAAAAAGAAAAAGGCATCCAAATCAGACTGGAAGAAGTCACACTGTCTCTGTCTGCAGATGACATAATCTTATATATAGAAAACCCTAAAGATGCCACCAAAAACAGTTAAAACTAATAAACCATCCAGAAGTTGCAGGATACAAAACCAACTTACAAAAGTCAGTACTAACAATGAACTATGTGAAAGAGAACTCAAGAAAGTAATCCCATGCACAATAGCACCAAAATAATAAAACACTTAAGAATAAATTTAACCAAGGAGGTAAAAGAGAAATACAATGAAAAACAAATGACACTGAAAAAGGAAACTGAAAATGACAGAAATAAATTTTTTAAAAATCTTGTGTTCTTGAATTAACAGAATATTGTTAAAATGTACATACTACCTATAACAATCTACAGATTCAATATAATCCCTATCAAAATTCCAATGACTTTTTTTCACAGAAATAGAAAAACCAATCATAAAATTTGTATGGAACTTAAGGCCCAGAATAGCCTAAGCAATCTTGAGGAAAAACAAAAAAACAAAAAAACAAAAAAAACGAGGCATCATACTTCCTGATTGCAAGCTATATTACAAAGCTACAGTAATCAAAACAATATGATACTAGCATAAAAACAAAGACATATACCAACAGAACAGAGAGCCCAGAAATAAATCCACATATACAGTCAACTAATCTCTGACAAGGGCACAAAGAACACACAATGTTGAAATGATAGTCTCTTTAACAAACAGTATTGGGAAAGCTGGATATCCACATGTAAAACAATAAAACCAGACCTCTATCTTACACCACCTACAAAAATTAACCAGAAATGGATTAAAGACTAAACATAAATCCAGAAACCATAAAACTCCTTTAAGAAAATGTAGGCTAAAAAGCTCCTTGGCACTGGTCTTGGCAATGATGTGGATATGACACCAAAAGCATAGGCAACCAAAATAAAAATAAACTGGGACTACATCAAGCTAAAAAGCTTCTGCTCAGCAAAGGAAACAATCAACAAAATAAAAAAGTAACCTAGAGAATGGGAGAAAATATTTGCAAATTATACATCTGATAAGGAGTTAATATCTAAAATATATAAGGAATTTATACAACTCAAAGGCAAAAAAAAAACCAAATAATTCAGGTTAAAAAAATGGGCAAAGGACCTGAATAGAAATTTTCCCAAAGATATACAAATGGCCAACAGGTACATGAAAAGGTGTTCAATATCACTAATCATCAGGGAAATACAAACTAAAACCAAAATGAAACATCACCTCCCACCTGTAATGATGCTTTATTATCAAACAGACAAGAAGTAACAAATGTTGGCAAACATGTGAAGAAAAGGGAACCCCTGACCATTGCTGGCAACTTAGTACAGTCATTATGGAAAACAGCATAGAGGCTGCTCAAAAAACTAAAAATAGAACTAGCATATGATCTAGCAATCCCACTCCTGTGTACATATCTTAAGGAAATGAAATCAGTATCTCAAAAAGATATCTCTACTCTCATGTTCAAGCAGCTATATGGAAACAACTTAAGTGTCTACTGAGGGATGAATGGGGGATGAGCCTGGCCAGGCGTGGTGGTTCATGCCTGTAATCCCACCCACATCCTCACTTGAGGTCAGGAGTTTGAGACCAGCCTGGCCAACATGGTGAAACCCCATCTCTACAATAATAGAGTAATTAGCCGGGCATGATGGCAGGTGCCTATAATGCCAGCTACTCAAGAGGCAGAGGCAGGAGAATCGCTTGAGGCCAGGAGGTAGAGACCGCAGTGAGCCAAAATGGCGCCACTGCACTCCAGCCTGGGCGACAGAGAGAGCCTCCGTCAAAAAAAAACAAATAAATAAAATCCTGCCATCTGCAATATGAATGAACCCAGAAGGCATTATGCCAAGTGAAACAAGCCAGAGAAAGACAAATACAACTGGCCCTTGAACAACACAGGTTTGAACTGCACGTGTCCACTTACACGCAGATTTTTCTCAATGAAATGCAGATCGTATCTGCAGATGTGAAACCCACATATTTGGAGGGCTGACTTTTGGATGCACAGGTTCTGCAGAGTCAACTTCAGGACTTCAGTATATGCGAATTTTGGTATACATCCTAGAACCAATCCCCCAAGCATACCAAGGGACAACTATACTATATGGTATCCAAAACCATAGAAACAGAGAGTAGAATGCTGGTGGCCAGGGACAAGGAGGTGGGTGAAATGGGAAGATGCTGGTCAAAGGTCACAAACTTTCTGAGGATCTAATGTACAGCACATGGTGACTACAGCTAATAATACTGGACCCTATACCTGAAATTTGCGAAGAGAGCATCTTTTAAAAGTTCTCACCAAAAAAAAAAGAAAGTTACTACATAAGGTGATCGATTTACGGAGATTAAAAATTATTCCCAATTGAAATGTGAGCCAGGCTCAGTGGCTCAGGTCTGTAAGCCCAGCACTTTGGGAGGCCAAAGAGGGCAGATCACTTGAGGTCAGGAGTTTGAGACCAGGCTGGCCAACATAGCGAAACTCCGTCTCTACTAAAAATACAAAAACTACTGAGCATGGTGGTGCGTGCCTATGATTCCAGCTACTTGGGGGGCTGAGGCTTGAACCCAGGAGGAAGAGGTTGCAGTGAACTGCCATCTTGCCACTGCACTCCAGCAGTGATAGGTGATAAAATGAGACTCTGTCTCAAAAAAATTTAAAAAAGGAAAAAAGAATGTGTTGTTTTCAGAGAAGCATTTACAAAATGCACCCCTACATCTTCTCCCTTATTTAATCATTTAAAACAAAATACAAGTTACAAAAATAAAGATTTTAATTTTGTTTCATAAAGTACAAAATGTAGCAGTTCCAACACTGGAATTTGGAAGCTGTTTTTGTCTTTGATACCATAACATGAATTAAATTTCAAATTAAATGTATACAATCCCATAGAGCCCAACATAATTAAGTCATTTAAAAGTCTGATAAAACATGCGTTTTAATTTTAAACGTAATAGTCATTTTTCAAAGTGTAAAAAAGTCAAAATTTATCTTGATATGACTATTAATGATATAACTTTAAAATACAACTTTTAACAATGTAGTGATCCATAATGAAGTATTTACTTCAAGTTTCTTTTTCATCATATATCACACAAAATGACAAAAATATGTTTTTAATTTCCTGAAGGGGTTCAAGAGATTCTTCATTATTGTGAAAGACACTCACAGGTAAAAACATAATCTATATGTATGATTCCACTTATATGTGGTGCCTAGAGTAGTCGAATTCATAGAGACAGAAACAGAATGGTGGAGCAGGGAGCGGTGGCTCACACCTGTAATCCCAGCACTTTCCGAGGCAGAGGTGAGCAGATCGCTTGAGGTCAGGAGTTCAAGATCGGCCTGGCCAACATGGTGAAACTGGGTCTCTACTAAAAACCGTCTCTACTAAAAATACAAAAAAATTAGCCAGGTGTGGTGGCGGGCACCTGTAATCCCAGCACTTTTCGAGGCAGAGGTGAGCAGATCGCTTGAGGTCAGCAGTTCAAGATCGGCCTGGCCAACATGGTGAAACTGGGTCTCTACTAAAAACCGTCTCTACTAAAAATACAAAAAAATTAGCCAGGTGTGGTGGCGGGCACCTGTAATCCCAGCTACTCAGGAGCCTGACGCAGGAGAATCGCTTGAACCTGGGAGGTGGAGGTTGCAGTGAGCCAAGATCATGTCACTGCACTCCAGCCTGGATGACAGAGCAAGACTCCACCACAAAAAAACAAACAAAAAAAGAAGTAGAATGGTGGTTGCCAGGATGCTGGGGAAAGGGGAATGGGGAATTAGTACTTGATGGGTAGACAGTTTCAGTTTGGGAAGATGCAAAGATTCTGGAGATGGATAGCGGTGTGATCGCAGAACAGTATGAATGTACTTAATGACACAGAACTCTACACTTAAAAATGGTTAAGATTGTAAATGTTATGTTATGCCTATTTTATCACTATTTAAAAAAAATTATCCAGGCCAACCCCTCCTCATTTTACAAATGATGTCTCAGTTCACACAGCTACTCAATTACAAACACAATTAATCTCTAATTTTATTTCTACTAATAACACTGCCCCTAAATTCTTTCTAGGCTACAATAAAAAGACACTGCTAGAGATAAAGTGGCTAAAAAGAGGTAAATGACAGATTATAAAAAAAGAAAATTGTACAGAAAAAAAAACTTACAATTACAATTAAAATGGGCAGTCAGATGATGGAGTCTCGCTGTTACCCAGGCTGGAGTGCAGTGGCATGATCCTGGCTCACTGCAGCCTCCACCTCCTGGGCTCAACCGATTCTCCTGCCTCAGCCTCCCGAGAAGCTGGGACTACAGCCGTGTGCCACCATGCCCAGTCAGTTTTTGTATTTTTAGTAGATACAGGGTTTCACCATGTTGGTCAGGCTGGTCTTGAACTCCTGACCTCAGGTGGTCCACCTGTCTTGGCCTCCCAAAGTGCTGGGATTACAGGTGTGAGCCACTGCACCCAGCCAAGATATGCTCTTAATATATGCATTTTTACATTTGCCTTATTCCTGCATCCATTCTATGTCCCTTCTTGTTTTCCTGTTCTTACCTTTTTCTAACTTCTTTTTAATCTATTTTATATGTCTTTGTAATCCTTAAGTACTGTTTAAAAGAAGACGGGCAATAAATAAAATGTATGGCTATACTTGTAACTGACTTACAAAAGTACACAGAAGACTGCATAATATTTTTCAACAAAACAATTAAAGTTAAAATGTGATCTTTTAGAAGGATAATTCCCCAGCGGCACAAAAGAGGCTTTGTTATAATTTAACGGTAAACTAAATCATGTAAGCATGCCTACTTCTTTTAAGCAGAGTTTTTTGTACAAATACCTTTTTCAAAACAATTACCTTGGAAACCACTTGGCATGTTCTACCCATGGATCATCTCCAGATTCCCAACACCTCAAGCCGCCATCACAACAAAAGCATTTGACATCATCATTGCGACCTTCAAGAAAAAAAAAAAGACTAAATATTGAAAACACATTATGTTCTAATATGTAAATCAAAATAAAATGATAAAATGTAGTTATTTGCTTCTTACCCACATAATAAAAACCAGCACTTGCAAGCTGCTCAGGCTGAACTGGAACACTGGATGGCCAGTACATAAACGTTCTCATTCGAGCTGCATGTGTCTGCATGCTCAGATTTGAAATGCTAAACCTCAGCGTTTCTAGAGAATTTTCCAAAAATGGACAGTTGGGAAAATGCCTCCGGTGTTCTGACATAGCATCATCCTTTGGTTCCCAGTTACTGAGCTTCCCACCACAGGCAAAGCAGGCTACCCTATCTCCAGGTCCTATATAATAAAAACCAGCTCTTGCCAATTCTGATGGTGACAAAAAAGTTAATGGCCACATATGGTAGGTAAGAAATCGGGCTTCTTCAGTACTCATTGCATAACTGTAGGGGTTAGTCCTCGATGGAGACAAGTCTTCAACTGCTCTAGAATTAAGAGGGTTTGGTGAAAGGCTAGAGTAAGAACCACTGAACAAGCTACTATGTTCCAAGGTGGGAGATAATGAATGTGCAAAACTGTTTCTCATTGGAGAAGTATTCTTAGAGGTGGATCCCAGAGTAGCTGAAACCAGATTCTGAATAAAGCTACAGCTAGGATATAGTTGTTTATGCTTTTCAATAGGACTGTCTCCTAGTTTCCAGTTATCCAGCATCAGGCCACAACAGAAGCATTTGACCTTGTCATTCACACCAGTATAATAAAAACCAGCACGAGCAAGACTCCTTTCTGAGACAGGAACGCCGGTGGGGAAAGTTGAATATGTAGACATTCTGTAGAGTTCACAGGAAAAGTCATACTTCATTTTTTGTTTGTTGCTGTTTGTCCAATCTGACAAGATCGTGCTATCTTCCATTATACTCTTAATGTTTTGATACGAGGGACCTGGGAAAAGTCTTTGGGAGGCAGTTTTGTGCATGAGTAGGTGACAGTACTGTTTGATAGCTAAAACAGTCACATGAAATTTCTTCACACAAAATAAGATTTTTACCACAAAAAGAAATCAATGATAGACTCTTACGTAGAATTCACTACACTTTCTTTACTGGATTTATCTCAGTTTATATTCAGGTAGGATGAGTCTCTCTCTGAATTACCAAGATACTACTTGGAACACAAGTCTTTGGGGTTGTAGTAACTCTTTTAAGTAATCTAAGTGCTATTTGTTCATAATCTTGAGTAATACTAACCTAAAGCCCTGAGAGGTGGATGCCCTTTTGAAAATGTTGAAACTCCTTGATTTTTCACAGAGATTTATATTCTCAAAATTCTAAGCAACTACAGAATACCTAAATTACTCCTTTTATTTATATTTGGTTACAAGCTATGAAGCCTGGGTAACAGATCAATTACTGATTATGCCACAAGGTAAAAAATTACATGCAGGCTTCTTTCCCTATAAGCACTTTAATATAATGTCCCCAAAAAATCTCATTTTATTCCAATAAACAAAAGTAATTAAAATCTTCATATGGTCACACTATTTAAAGGCTAAGTTCACACAGCTTATCACCATAGTATTTACATAAGCGGGCTATATTACTTCAGCTGACAACTTTTGGGGAAGTCAACACCCACAAGCTTTGTTGAACCTGTGCCTGTTATAGTGTTTGATGTCAAATGAATTTGGCTTAAAGTTCACAAACTATAAACTCTTCTATCTTTGTTAAATATCATTTGTATTTGTTTCTATTTCCTGCAGCATGTTGACTTTCTTCCTAACTTTGTATACCACTTTATTATTCTTGATCAACTGAAGGTATTTTCTCCATAAACTTAATTAGTTAGCCATAAAATTTCCACAGCACACTTTTCACACTGCATTTAAAAACTAAATAACCTGTTCATCATTTAAGGACTATTCAGCTATAATTATCAGTCATGCTGTAAACATTAATCAATTTGTCACAAGACACAACTTGTCCTTTCTAGTGTTATCAGAAACGCCTAACAAAATACTGTATTACCAAAAAAGTACTGCTTAGCATAACGTATCAGTAATCAACTCTACTAGCCTTCTTTCTGAAAACTCTTCAATGTTTTAAAAATATAATTCATACACAAAATTACACTCCATAGAATTCAAACTATATCCCTTTATAAAGCTTCGAGATCTCCAAAATGGGATTTATTACTGCAAGGGGAAAGGGAGAGGAGGATTCTTCAGGGCTGTAAATCTGAAAAGAAAAAACAAAAGGTATTTTAGAAAACCGTATTTGCATGCCAAATAGAACTTACATACTCTTCAATTTATTCACTAAAGTCTAAGAATAATTTACATTTTAGATAACACATCTTAATTTCCAGCAATTTGTCACAACTTTCTAACTGAAAAAGCTCTTAATTAAAATAAATAAATGCAACATACTCCCATAGCACTAACTATACGTGTCTTTAAAAAGCACAACTTTAGAGACAGATGGAAATTTTCACACAGGAAAACATTTTGTCCTTGCTCTCCTCCCCTTTTCTGACCTAAAGGTATCTTTGGCACTCTGCTGGAGGCAAAGGAACATTGGTGAAAAAGGCAGAGAGAGCGACAAGGTACTCCACTAAACCCTGTCAACAGCAGTACAGCAGTAATCAGACAGCAACGTTAGTTTGTAATATCAAGTCTCTCCGCGACTAGGAAAACTGCAGTAAAATGTACCACGAGTTCATTAATATAAACCCTTAAACTCTGCCAATCCCTTACAATTTCAAAGCAACGACGGTAGAAAACAACCGAAAACAAAACCTAACACAGCGGCCTGTGAAACAGTGGCCTGACGCCCACTGGCATGATTGCTTTAATTACACGCGATTTTTTATATACTATCTTTAAACGAAAGACTTTTATCTGCGAGCACCGTACTGCAGCATTCTCTTTATGCAAACTGCAGCTGGACAGGGGATAGGATGGAAGAGAAAAGAATAGAAACTATGGGATTTACCCAATAATTACCCAGAGTTGTTTCTCACAATACACAACAGACTACTGGAATGACAGAGCGCAGTGGCAACTATGAAATATGAAATATCACCGCCACCGAAATATCTTCGTTTCAATGTATTACATTAAAAGAACGCCGAGGGCTGTTTAAAACCTTGCAAAAACTGCGAGAAAACATCTTGGTCAAAGTCCAAGGGCCAGAAGAGTGGGCGGCGGCCAGAGGAGGTTTGAAAACAAGTCATATTTTAAAAACGGCTTTGACTGCAAGTCTTGAAGTTTGGGCTTCCGAATCCAATAAAACCTTGGCGAGAGTAGAAAGCAGAGAGCCCCCGGCGACCCTCGACCCTTGGCCGAAGGGCCTCTGGCCCCTTCCTTCCTCGCCCGGCCGCCACATCAGGGAAGTGGGCCCCCGCGGGCCCGCGCGTCCCCACCCTCCCCGCGCCGCCCGAGTCCGGAAGGAGCAGCACTCACCGCAGTGCGGGCGCAGCAAACAAGGAAGCTGCGCGGCAGCCTAGAGGCCTCCCCAGAGCCGGGAAGCGGCGGTACCGACAAGGAGACACGGCCGCCTCGGCTCGGGTCAGCTCCGGCGCTCCCGAAGCCCGCCGCCCCATCCGGGCTCACGCCGACGCACGATGACGTCAGCGCGCCCGGCCGGAGACTCGCGTTGGCAGCCGCGCGAGGGCGCCCGGGAGGCTGGGGCCGGAAAGCGAAACCGAGCGCACTTGCGGCCGTGGGGCGACTAACCGCCGGGAAAGACGCTGGGAGGCTCAGGGACCCCCGGCGCAACTGGACGCCCATCGGGAGTCGCGGGGTCGGCCCTTAGGGGAACGGGGACTATCCGTATCAACTCGGTGTTTGTTCGTTTTCTTCACCTTGCAGTTTGTGCCCCCTCCACGTTTCCTCTCTCTCTGTGCCTACCATTCTCCTGGGGGACGTGGCAAACCGTGAGCCGCTGCGTTTGACTCTTGGGAAACCCTGCGGAAACGCCCTGGCGCCGGTGGTTTTGCGCGTCTACCCTGTGTCACCTCAGGGTTATGATCTGGCCCCTGGCAAGGCTCCCCTAGTGTGATGCCTCCCCCGTCGAGATGACTGCATTTTGAGGATGGAGTCAGTCTGATGGCATTTTTTGCTCAAGTAAACAGTTGTAACCGTTTGTGTAGCATCAGCGTTCAACAGCTGTTTGTGCAAATCGAAAAAAGCGAAGCGTTGGAAAGTAGGAAGCATCTGATGAATAATTTTGACTCGATGAGTTTTACAATCAACTAGGTTATCTTGTTTTTAAACTTTTGGTTTTCTGTTCTGGAGACAAACAGTGCATATGCACTAAAGACAAAAGTGTCATTATTTCAGATGCTCATTGCCAGCAACGGGAACGGTATTGCAAGTCAGGCTTCACTCCCAGTATTTTCTGAATGTTTCAATAAAATGAAATATATACGTCCGCCTGTGTATTGGTGTACATGCACATATAATTGTACATAAACCACAGAGAAGCCCAAGGTTGTTTTTTTTTTTAATGCTTAGGTAATAGAAAATTTGTAAACAAACACCCTTGGCTTTTACTAGTGATGGACCTTTTGTATCCCTCCGCCATACTCCCCCAGTAGTGCCATAGACACAGTGGCATGCAGTAAATGTTTGTGCTATGACAGCCAACGAATGACTTTTGAAGTTGACGCTCTTTGCCCATTGAATCCAATGCTTGCTTCTCTCTGGGGAACTCCAAGGGGCAAATATTTTAAAAACTTCCAAATAGCGAACCACTTAATTAGGCAGCCGGGGGAATTCCAAGACCCTGAACCATTTCCCATTTCCTGTCCGTGTCATTTCTGCCTGCCAGTCAGTCACAGAACAGGAGGTCTACTGTTCCAATGTTAATAGTCAAAGAAAGTGAGTGTAACAGTTTGTAATACAGAGAAAAGAAATGCCATGGCTCCCAATGACTAAAAACTTCCAAAAATGCACGTGGGGCTTGGTAGTAGTTTAGTATTTAGTTCAAGTCACTATTTCTCGGAAAGTTACAGAACATTCCTAACATGTGGGAAAATATATATAGCAAGAATTGTTCATTCTGAACTCAAGTATTTCTCTTTTTCAGTTCTTGTCCTGACCAAAACAGTAAGATAATGAATATACTTAAGTATAGGGGAAAGCTTGCATTTCAAAAATTCAAAAGCCTTAGATATTTTTAACAAAAAATATATGTAATATTTAGGTATAATAAATAGTACTTCATAACTTTTATTCTTGTATAACTTTGTAGTCTAGTGTTACAGTTAGTTAATTCAGTTACCTGGTTATTCAGTTAATTTTTTTCGTTTTACTAGTATAAAGTTGCTGTTAATCTTAAAAAATAAGCTAGTATGTCTGCTACAGTTGCCATTCTAACGTTTTTCATATATATGTAGAAAAAATATTTACAGTATTTAAAACAATTTTGAAGAAGAAAAGTTAAGATTGGAAAGTCTTGTCCTACCAGGTAATGAGTTACAATAAAGCCATAGTAATTGAGACAGTCGTGTATTATTAAATGCACTAGGATGTACAATTAAACAAAAGAAGGAGATACAGAGCCCCAAAAAGAGACCCATATCAATGTATTTGGGAATTTGATATACTGGCATTATGTATTAATAAGAAAAGGATTAATTAGTCAATAAGTAATGCTGAATGAATGGTTATTCTAATGGAAAATAAAATTAGATCACTACCATATACTATTTAAAAATCTCTGCTTGATTTTTTAAAAAAACCCTCAAAAGTAAACAGCCATCATTATGAATCCAGGGATTTAAAGAAGTTTGGTGAGTTGTAATCCATCGCAGCTATTATCACTATTAGTGCTCAAGTTGTTTTATTTTAGGCCGGTGAGAGTTTACTCAGGTTGGCTCCTGAGTCTTTTTGATACTTTCCTAGTAGTCTTTGCTTTCCAGGCTCATTTTGTGTATTTCTTACTCCATACCCATAATAAGCCATTACTCCTAAGTGTCCTGGATCCTTTAGTGGGAAATGGTATTTAAAGAGCATAATCTGAATGTTTGTCTCCTGTGAGTTAGCGCTGCAAGGAACAACAAACAAAAAATGTTTGTCGTGTTCATTGTTAATGAGTTTGATTGTTTCTATACCTGTTCAATGGACAAAGCTGGTTAGTATGGGTTTGTTTTGGTTTGGTTTTTGTTTTTTAAATCAAATATATCACAAACTCATTGATACTTCCGATTCAAATTCAGGAAGTCAAGGTTTTATTTAACCTCTTTGATTGCACATCTGTAACTCCCTTTGTTTTGAAAATCCTTGGTCTCCCCTCTACTTTTTCCTTCCTGCCCCATAAGTAATGACTTAAACACTTTTTATGATTCATTTTTTCATTTTAAAAATGTAATTATGCATGTTTATACCTACCCTTTTCTTAGATAAATAATAGTAGCATACTTTTCTCCACCTTTTTTCACTTCATAATAAATTCTAGAGATTATGTAATACATATAGAGCTATTCCTCGTTTCTATATAGTACTCCGTTGTGTAGATGTGCCATAATATATTCAACAACATAATTCAGAAAGCAGCCAAAAACTGCTAGGGCCACGTCAAAGACTAAGGATCCAACCTGAATAAGCTCCCCAGTCATAGATAAAATTAGTACCATAATATATTCAGCTACTTCCCTATGGATGGACATCTGGGTGGTTTCCAGGCTTTTGCTATTACAAATAGTGCTGCAATGAATAGTCATGGGAACACATCTTATTTTAGGATATATTCCCAGAAGTTAGTTCAAATGGTAAATCCATATGTAAATTTGCCTAATATGGCCACATACCCATCCATGGGTATGCTGGTATTTTGCAATCCAACCAGCAATGTATGTGAGTGCCTGTATTTCCCACAACTTTATCAGTGGAGTAAGTTGTCAGACTTTTGGATTGTTGCCAACCTGTTGAATAATAAATAGTATTTCAGTTCAGTTTCAATTTTTTATTGCTATATTATGAATGGGATTGAAAAATTTTTCCTATGCATCAATTGTATGTGTAATGTTTTATTTATTTTTTTAAGTTAGGTGAGTATAAAAGAATGTTAGGATTGGTTGTGTGTTATTGTTAAAGAAAAATATATTCTGACATTTGTTAAAATGGTAAGGAAGACTTTATTCAGGACTATGCAATCAAAACATTGTAATAGGGAAGCAAGATTGGGCTCAATTGGGAATACAGCAAGGACTGCTGGGATATTTATAACCAACAGTTAGGAGGGTCAATGGATGGAAAAGTACTAAGAGGAGACATCAAGGATAGTAGGATTCTTGCTGAAGGCAGGCTAAGGGCTTACACTTCAGAAGTGGAGAAGGAGGAATTTGATCAGATATCAGGGTTGATCAGATATCCAGAGTGGCGGAATCCTCACTAAACTGACAGGATTCTTGTTAAGACTGAGGTAGGCCAACAATTACAGGTGGGGTAGGGCCCAAAGTCAAGGCCTAGTCAAGAAGAGGGCTCAGAAGAGGCTGAGTAAAGTTTGGTCAAAGAGATAGTCTTTGTCAGTATGTACACAGATGGCATGCATATCTTCCTGAATTTTTGAATTTTTTAAAAAATTCAAATAGGACATTAAAAACTTACAGATTTGGGTCATATCAGAACTTCCCTTTCCAACTTTTAGCCACTTACAGGCATCCCAAGCATTACCTTTTCATCTGCTAAAAAAAAAAAAAAAAAAAAAGTCACTTTATATTTCTGTGGTGAAACTTTGGATTTTAATTTTCATAAAACCCTTCATTAGGGTTTTGGAACTAGAAAGCATCCAATAGCCCACTTGATTTAATCAGTTTATTTTGTATATGATCACTTAGCCAAAGTAACTGCCAAAAAGATTTTTATAGATAATATTGGAACTCTTAAAATCCATGACAGCTTTAAAATGTTGGCATCTGTATCAAAAGTCAGGTTTTAAAAATTTACAGAAATATTATTAAAAGGCTTAATTAGTAAACCTTAATAATTGAATGTGAATTAGAATTTCAGCAACTCTAGTTTCAAAAATCAATGAATTAAAAGGAAAATAAAGGTGTTAAAGATTGGCCCGCATATATTGGGCACATATTGTTTGCTTCTTCACATCAGGCTGGGACTGTTAGCTCAAAAGCTTACCTTCTCTAAGCTCAAAATGTTATCCATGTAATCCCTTAAATACAGCTCAGATGGTCCAGGCACGGTGGCTTACGCCTGTAATCACAGCACTTTGGGAGGCCGAGGCAGGCAGATTGCCTGAGATCAGGAGTTTGAGACCAGCCTGGCCAACATGGTGAAACCTCATCTCTACTAAAAATTACAAAAATTAGCTGGGCATGGTAGTGCACGCCTGTAGTCCCAGCTACTTGGGAGGCTGAGGCAGGAGAATCTCTTCAACCCAGGAGATGGAGGTTGCAATGAGATGAGATTGTGCCATTGCACTCCAGCCTGGGATACAGAGCAAGACTCCATCTCAAAAATAATAATAATAATAATAATAATAATAAATGTTTAGGGGAAAATAGTCACACACACACACACACACACACACACAGAGCTCAGATGGCCATGTTTTTAGCCATTTAGAGTCTGCCTGCTAGCCAAAGATAAAACTGTACCTGGCATCTGTTAACCAAAGATAAGACAAAGCATAGGGCTATAAAAGACCCCAAACCTCTGCTGCCCTTCCAAGTTCTCTGACTCAGAGACTCCTCATTTTGCAGTTGTACAACATCGCCTAGACAGATAAACCCCATTTCTGCTTCTCCCGTACCCCGGGAGTAGTTCCCTTGCCTTCTTCCCCTTCTGCGTGGGGGCCATACACCTGGGCCTCTGGAAGGTCTCCGTCTCCAGCTCTGAGGGATGTCCTTACATGCAGTCTCTCAAGCACCGCCCAAATAAAGCTTGTTGCATGCTACTGCCACCTTGTGGTCACATCTCTTTTTTGATCAGCCCCAAAATCTGAACTCAGAAAAACCTTATGTTGAGGGGAAAATAGTCACAAGAAATTATATTGACAAACACCAGGCAGAGAGGACCTTGTTCTTCCTATACGTATTTCCTGTCAAGGAAGGAAAAAAGAATTCTAGGATCCCAAAAGCCGATGGAAGTCCAGGAAAAGCCTTTCCTATGGATTTCCAGAAGGCAATCATGCAAGGGACTAAGTACACAGAGGCACGGAGATGTTAAATAATTGCCCAAGCTTACTCAGCTGTGATTGGAATCCAAAGTCTGAACTTTCAATTCCTGTGCTACTGCCTCTTCTAAATTACAGTGTCTCAAATCAGATAATGAATATAGACACTTAGTACATTTGCGTTCCATAAATGTCAAGCTGGGCGCGGTGGCTCACGCCTGTAATCCCAGCACTTTGGGAGGCTGAGGTGGGTGGATCACTTGAAGCCAGGATTTCAAGACCAGCCTGGGCAACATGGCGAAACCCCATCTCTACTAAAAATACAAAAACCGGGTGTGGTGACGCGCACCTGTAATCCCAGCTACTTGGGAGGCTGAGGCATGAGAATTACTTGAGCCTGGGAGCTGGAGGTTGCAGAGTTAGACTCTGTCTCAAAAACAAAAACATAACAACATACCAAAAATAAATAAATGTCGGTTAATTGTTGTTATTAAGATTCTAATGCCTATATCTGTACCTTATGCTCTTTCCAGAATTGAAATGCCATGCCTCCTCCTCCGAAATCAGTTCCAATTCCCGTCTCCTACATGAATCCTTTTTAACTAGGTTGATCTTTCCTCTCTAAAGATTCCTTTTGATATCTAAAGGCAGAATTTGGCCCCATGATCTACTTTATCAATGATTCTGCCTTAGTACTTTATCAGCAGTGGTATTTAAAGAGGAAGAAATCTCCTCTCAGGTTCCATGTTAACTCACAGGAAGCCATTCATTCATTCATTCATTTACTCAATAAGGGTCTGTTCTGTCAGGCCCTGTGCTCAGTGCTGCACATATAGTGGTGTTAAATACATGATTATTGTCCTCATGGGAATTTTGACAACACACTATGGCATTAAAAACTGTAAATACAAATTGTGTTAAGTGTTATGAAGAAAAAGAACAAAGGGTCTACTAAAGAGACTATCAAAGGGATATGATTTAGATGGGAGAAGTCAGAGAAAGACAGTCTGAGAAAGTAACATGGAGGCTGACACCTGAAGAATGAGTAGGAATTTGCCAGGGAAAGAATGAATGAAAGATTCCAGTCAAAGACGCTGAAGCAAAAAAAGAGAGTTTGACATATTTAGAAACTAATCAAAACCAAGGTGGCTGAGAGATAGTGAGCAATGGGTGAGTGGCAGAAAATAAAGTTGAAGACTACTAAGGGCCATGTTGACCTGAGGAGGAGCAGAAATATTGTGCAACTTGGAAAAAAACCCTGTTATTTGCACAGTACAAATGCTGCAAATGAGACCTTGCCTAAATCTTGACTCAAGATTTAGAAGTGGGCATGGTTTTGTTTTGTTATGGTTTGGGTTTTTTTTTTTTGGTTTTTTTTTTTTTTTTTGAGCTGGAGTTTCACTCTTGTTGCCCAGGCTGGAGTGCAATGGCATGATCTCAGCTCACCATAACCTCCACCTCCTGGGTTCAAGCAATTCTCCTGCCTCAGCCTCCCAAGTACCTGGGATTACAGGCATGTGTCACCACGCCTGTCTAATTTTTGGTACTTTTAGTAGAGATGGGGTTTCTCCATGTTGGTCAGGCTGGTCTTGAACTCCCGACCTCAGGTGATCCGCCCACCTTGGCCTCCCAAAGTGCTGGGATTACAGGTGTGAGCCACCACATCTGGCCAGGAGTGGGCGTAATTTTTAAGAGATTAAGTAATACTGACCCACTGATTCTTTTTGTTTCAAGGGTACTTGTATTGCTTTTAAAATAGTGAATCTCTTAAACATCACATCTGTTTTGCCTGGAATTTTCTGTCATTCTTATTAGGACATGGTCTTACTATGTTACCATGTTGCCCAGATTAGTCTGGAGCTCCAGGACTCAAATGATCCACCTGCCTTGGCCTCCCAAAGTGCTGGGATTACAAGTGTGAACCATTGCATCTGGTCTTGAATTTTCTTAGTAACATACGTAGTGTCTACTATGATGTGCAAGACAACAAAAGGAGGTGACCTTCACCAGTAGGAGCTGAAGATGGTTAAATCACATTGCCTGTGACCACAAAGGAACTTAATGGCTAATGGTATCAAGTGACATAAGGAAATTAAGAGAAAGGTTGGATGGAAGCTATAATGAGCATGGCTGAAGTATGAAATTAAGCTTGCTGCAAAGTCCTGTATGATCACCCTTATATATTGAGGTTTAAAACCTATGACTGAAGACCAGGTTGGCTGGTAGGTGGGGTTGGAGGCAATCAAATGGATTAATGCATGTCAAGCACCTGAAAACATCTGACATTTGTTCAACAAATGGAGCTACCATTATTATCTATGGTGATTTATTTTTTCCGAAAAAAAATTTCAAAATAACACTTAGGGAAATAACATATTTGAATAAGTGAGTTGGTTATAATAGCTATTTATTACCAAAATGAGAAATGAACAAAAGTTGTACAGTGAGATGACAAGTTCAAATATTATCTGTAGTATACAAGAACTAGATTAAAAAAAAAAAGTCGCAAAAAGGGTGCCCACTATTTAAATATCCTATACTTGAGTTACAAATCACCTAAGCACAATTACAAATAATTCAGGGTAGCACCCATGCAGGACACTGGCTAGCGTGTGGCTAGCCAGCAGAGCCTCTTAGCAGAGGCAAAATCAATTGCATCTCAAGGAAATAGTCTCCCAGCATCAGAATGAAGAGATGGATTCTTTCCTCCCCTCGCTTCGTCCCTAATTTTTATAACTCTAGCAGATGTTGGGGCTCAGAAAACCCGAAGTGAAAGCCTCAGAAGCAAAGTTTTCTCTAACGTTATCCTGCCCTCCTGTTTCAGCCTCATTCACCCCGAAAGCAAGATATAGAAACTTGAATTCCTCTTCCCCAAGGTAGGTCATAGAAACCGGAACCACTTTTCCACAATGCCAGACTTACATCATAAAGATAGTACTCTAATCTTCCCTCACCTATGTAAGAGCTGGCCATAAATAAATTCTCTGACCTACCTTGTTTGATAGTAGGTTATAAGATCCCCATTCCATACAGGCCCTGCCCTGTATCCAGGAGGAAGGAATGCTGCACAGAGACCAAAAAGAATCTGAACAGACAGGCCTTGCTAGGTCCCCAAGCTGAGTCTATTCCCATTAGATCTTTTTTTTCCAATCACTGTTCTTCAGGGCTGTCCATTCTTTATCACACCTAAGCATAATAATGCATAGTTTCCCCTGTAATTTTGGGTTTTCATTCTGAAGGCTCCCCGGTCATGTAAAACTTTGGTTAAATACATTTGTTGAGTTTTTCTCTTGTTAACCTGTCTTTTGTTATAGGATTGTCAGCTGTGACCCTTATGAAGGGGTCTTTCCCTTCTGCCCTTACAGAGCCATCTGCCCCTACACAGACATCTAGAACTGGTTTAGATGACTGGCCTTTGCCTGTCTTCCCCTGATTTTCCCTATTACAGTCTTACTTCTAGTCTTAAAGACCTAATACCTCTATAAGAAACAAAGGAGAGAGTTATGACTTGGACATGTTGAGTACCAAAAACGTAATGCAGAGGGGAACATTTTGTTGCACTGACAACATGGAACAGATTTATTTACCAGAACAACCTGTTGGTCCCAAGCATTGCTAACCAGTGTACTTTCTAAGTTTCAGAATTAATACCAAAGAGGTAAGAATAAAACTCAGACCTTCTTCCAATAGGCGGGTCTGGCATCAGACTTCTTGAATGAATCAATAGACAAATGAATAAACAAACTTACTAAAGGGACTGTTTGATTCTTGTCTCAGGCATTCCATAAAATCCTATAGACTTTATAGTGTCTTGACCCCGTGCTCTGTGTCAATGAAGAAGCATCTTATAGGAAAGAATATAAACTGTAGTTCAATATTTAAGAGGCTTCAAGGAAGTATGGAAAGAGTCTGGGAGTGACTAAACTATCCAACGTCATAGAAATAAAGCTATTAAGAATAAGAGTAATTTTTGTTGCTTTATTAAATTTTTTCTCACAGAATTCTTTATAAAAATACCATGTCCCTAAAATGTCATTCAACATATATGCACACCTTCAATGTATAGGACGCTGATCAAAAAAGACAGAGAAATGTGTCTCCCTGGTGTTTGGTTTTTGTTCTGTTTGTTTTTACAGGCAGGGTCTCAGTATGCTGCCCAGGATGGATTCAAACTCCTGGGCTCAAGTAATCCTCTTGCCTCAGCCTGGGACTACAGGCACACACCACCACATCTGGCTTCATGTTGCCAGTATTAATGCAATGCCAAAATATTCAAAATTCTGAAAGGCAAACTCAAATATCTTAAATTTTACTTCACTTACAATTTCAATAATGCTGAAATGTTGATTGAATATTGTGTTTGTAGTGCTATCTCTTTTTTGTTCATAAGAACAACAGCCTATCATTCTCTTGGTTTCTAAAATGTATGTTCATATGGTTTAGATACATATAGTTATATAAATATGTTACACAAAACAATATTTTTTTGAGTTGTAAATAAATAAAAAATTTTAAGGAACTGAATCAGGATAAAAGTTAAAATTATAATACATTTAATAAATTAATTCTAAAGTTTAGACAAAGTTTTGGTTCTTCTTCATGAAAGAAATGTACGAACTGTACCCTTGATTGTACTCCTGCAAATAGGACACTTTCTTAAAGAAGGAGCACAATCTTTGCATACTACTAGATGACCACAAGGAATAAACACTATGGACACTTCTTTGTCCATACACACTTTACATGTTCTTTCTTCTTGTAATCTCCGCAACTGTTCTTCCACTGGTAGATCTAGAAAGAGGAAAGAATTTTTCATAAAAGGCAATTTGCTTCTTCAATGAAAAAAACAAGAAAATAGACAATGTTTTCTATTGGTTTAAAATATTAATACTATTACCTGAAACATCTTCTGTGGGAATATACTTTATGTCCTGTTGCACTAAGGGAGAAAAAGAAAAAGCATTACTATGACAAATAAGGTTAATATTTAGCTACAGAATATATTTTAAAAATGAACTCTTTAGACTTTGGCCAAATACTCATGTCAAGGCAACAAAAGTCTTTAATCTTTTTATGCAATTAATATCTATAAATTTGATTGAGTTTTTTTTCAAGACAGAGTCTCACTCTGTCACCCAGGCTGGAGTGCAGTGGCACAATCACAGCTCATGGCAGCCTCTATCTCTCAGGTTCAAGCCATCCTCCCACCTCATCCTCCTGAGTAGCTGGGATTACCAGGTGTACGCCATCACAACTAATTTTTTTAAAAAATTTTTGTAGTGATGGGGTCTCGCCATGTTGTCCAGTCTGGTCTCAAACTCCTGGGCTCAAGCAATCCACTTGCCTCAGCCTCCCAAGGTGTTAGGATTACAGGCATGCATCACCACACTCAGCCTGAATTATTTTCAATAATCATAAGTTATTAATAAGATCATATTTTCAATTGACTTAGAAAATTTAAAAAAATAATTTTCTACCACTCACCAAATAAACGCTCATATAACACAGCGTCAGCTTCTTGCAGAGAGTTTCTGAATACAGTGGCTGCAATATTTCCTTTTACTAAAATAGTATCAATCAGTTCTCTTGCTTGTAAAGATGTCTGTGTCTTCTGTTTAATAACATCATGTTCTTGTTCATTAATAATTCTGGCAGTTAGTAGACTATCCAGGATTGGAATTACACAAGTCAAATGTTGAAACAGTGCCATTCTATTCTTCCGGATTAATAATAAATCATCTTTATAAAAAAGAAGACAAACATAAACATATTCAAACACTGCTCACAAACTTCCTTCCAGGCCTACATATGTAACAGAATAAAAACTGTCTTTAATTCATAATCAGTAAGGCATTGATATTGATTGCTAGGTTTAGGGGTATCTCATCTCCTGTGCTTAATAATAATGTTATTATAATTATAATTCAGGGTGCAGTGGCACATGCCTGTAGCACCAGCTACTCAGGAGGCTGAGGTAGGAGGATCACTTGAGCCCTGGAGTCAGAGACCAGACTGGGCAACATAGCAATACCCTGTCTCAAAAAGCTGTAATAATAATAATAATTATTATAATTATAATTATAGTAAGGACTAACATTTAGTGAGCACTGTGTTAAGAACTTTATACACATTGATTCATTTCATCTTCACAACAGCTCTTTGAGGTAGGTCCAAATAGCCTCATTTAACAAATGAGAAAATGAAGCCACAGTGAGGCAAGTAAGTTGCCAAAGGACACCACAACTAGCAAAAATCAAACTGAGGTAGTCTGGTGTCATGTACTGTGCTTTCAATCATTTTGCAATACTGCTAAGCCTTTAACCAAATGAAACTTAGAACCTATTAAAATTGATGTTTCAATTCAATCTAGGTAAATTGGGGAAAGATAAAATCAAGATAATTAAAACAATTTTTTCTTAAAGTATTCTTCCATAAAATTTCTTTTATTATTTATTTATTCATTTTTAAAACAGAGTCTTGCTCTGTCACCCAGGCTGGAGTGCAGTGGTGTGATCTCAGCTCACTGCAACCTCTACCTCCCAGGTTCATGCTATACTTGTGCCTCAGCCTCCTGAGTAGTTGAGATTACACCCAGCTAATTTTTTGTAGTTTTAGTAGAGACAAGGTTTCACCATGTTGGCCAGCCTGGTCTTGAACTCCTGGCCTCAAGTGATCTGCCCACCTCAGCCTCCAAAGGTGCTGGGATTACAGGTGTGAGCCATTGTGTCCGGCCCATAAAATTTCTTTAAAATTCCAAGTTGAAATTTTAATTATTTCCAGAAATTAGACATATTGCCATTACCTGAATATTGTATAGTAAGCAGGGAAAGGCAGTAACAGCATTTTGAATACTAAACCCTATTTGTCAATGACTACCTTCTTGTCCTACAAGATAACATCTAATTCTCCTTCAAGACCTAGATTTTGTATCCATTGGTAAAACATTTTATATTGCAAAACTGTGATTTTATTATCTCTTTGGAATATAACTTATGAATCTAAGTTTATTAATTTTCATATAGCTTACCATAAGCCATAAAGCTATTTCTAAAAAATAACTAATGACAGAGGCTGAGCTATCTGAAGAACTGTTTTGGGAGAGAGGATGGTTAGATTTTAGATACACTGACTTTGTCAAGTGATAGGACTCATAAAAAGAACCATTTAAGAAAGAATAAAAAATGGAAAAAAGAAAACATCAAAAATCGAAAACAACAACCAGAAAATAAAGAATTAAAATGGTGCTGCATCAAAAAGACAAGGCTAAAGACATACTTTGAAAATAATTGAAGCTCTGAGAATAAATGAGAAAAGGGTCAGGAGCTAGAATAGTGTCTGGCACAAAGTTAATGCTCCATAAATATCTGTTGAACAAATGAACAACCAAGCCTTAGTTCTATAATTTAAAGAGTAGGAATAGAAAAGTAATAGTGAGGGGGTAGAAGACTTAGAACTTACTATATTTTGTTAAATTATCTATATTAGCAAAGTAGGGATATATCAGAAAATAAAAATATAATGTAAACTTGGTGTTGAAGTATACTGGTTTTTCAATCTAAGATTTATTTTTGCAATTATACCTAATCTAATATAATACATTCTCTGAAATTCTTAAGATTTCTAAAATTTAATTGCTAGTAACTGAGAAAAAGTTTCATTTCAAAGTTGTAGACTATATTCTGGTTTGTAAGTTTGGAAGACTTGAGTATACCTTTGAAGCATATTATTTCCTTCCTTCCTTCGGAAGACTTGAGTATACCTTTGAAGCATATTATTTCCTTCCTTCCTTCCTTCCTTCCCTCCTTCCCTTCTTCCCTCCTTCCCTCCTTCCCACCTTCCTTCCTTCCTTCCTTCCTTCCTTCCTTCCTTCCTTCCTTCCTTCCTTCCCTCCTTCCTTTCTTCCTTCCTTCCTTCCTTCCCTCCTTCCTTCCTTCCTCTCTTTCTTTCTTTCTTGAGACAGACTCTCACTCTGTGGCCCAGGCTGGAGTGCAGTGGCATATGATCATAGCTCGTTGCAGCCTCAACCTCCCTGGGCTCAAGTGGTCCTCCCACCTCAGACTCCTGAATAGCTGGGACTACAGACACATGCCACCACACCCTGCTAATTTTTGTATTTTTTTTATACAGACAGGGTTTTGCTATGTTGCCCAGGCTGGTCTCAAACTCCTGGGCTTAAGTGATCTGCCTGCCTCAGCCTCCCAAAGTGCTGTGATTACAGGCGTGAGCCACCACACCCAGCCATGTTATTATTTTATTCTGGGAAAAAATATCTTAAATTGCCTCTTTATTTATATCCTTACTGTTCTTGGGAAACTATAAAGTAATAATTAACCTAAATGTGTTTTCATTCACTCACTCAGAACACAGACTATATGCAGGCACCATACTAGGTAGTAGATATATATATATATAAAACAGTGAGGCAGAAACACTAAGGGCTCTTTTTGACAATGTAAATTATTATATATTGTTGACTTGAAGTCATTTCTGGAGACTTTTCTGATTGTCTTTGAAAGAAATATAAATATTTTATAAGTGGATAGTTTCAGATTTTATGGGGTCTCTCAATGGTTGTGGAGATAAGTGTTCTTTTCTTTGAGCAATTGTTGGCTGGTGACAAATGGCTACCACTAAGAAGGCTACAGGAAGGACATACTTGCCTAATCTTCACAGAGAAAAGAGAACTTGATGAGGCTGGGCAAAGGTTAACTGTGACTGTATTGCTGCTACACTAGTGGTTTATAGACTGAGTAATTCACACTTGGGTGAATGTATGATGCCATGTCACTATGATCTGATAGGTTTGTCCGGGTTGGGTCAGAAAACAAATCCATCTTCATGGGCAGGGTTGGATTTATCCCTAAATGCAATGGACGATCTGACTGTCAATAATCCTATGAAGAAATAGATCCCGGATGGCATTGGACAAGGATAAGGAAAAATCTTTGTTGTCCTTCTGAACTTTATGAATATTTGGGGGCCTGAGTTTTGATAAAGGAAAACATTACTGGGACATTCCGAGTGATTTGTGTAAACTTGCCAAAGCTACACAGAGATGAACCAGAAGCTAGGCAGAGAGATTTATGAGGATGAGCCCGGGGGCACTAAGAGGGGCCACATCTAGTTGCAGCTGTAAATCGACATTTGTGATGTAATTCCCTTCTGTTACCCTTAAGTCTCCAATAAGAGCTTGTTAAAAGTTGCATCTGTTTTTAGCTGTGTTGAAGGGACTTATAGGTCTGGTCCATGCTTGGGAAAGGAGAGATCAGCATTTCTTTTTGTCTAGGACAGAGTGATAACAGCCGTCAAAACAGCCAGATGAGAATGGATGTGCCCAGAAGAGTTTTTGTGAAGGGCAATAGAGAACATAGTAGTGGATAAGGTTAATATGGAAGGACATGAGCAACTTGTCCTAAGAAATTGCGAAACAGTATCCTAGGACTTGCCTAAATAATCGAAGGATGCTCTGAAAGACTCAGTTCTTGTGTGGGCAGGTAGGGGACTTAATAGTAGTTTGCGCATTAATGTATAGTCACAGGCTAAGACATGCTTTTATGTTAACGTTAAAATTAACAATTGTCCAGCCAGGCACGGTGGCTCATGCCTGTAATCCCAGCACTTCGGGAGGCCGAGGCGGGTGGATCACTTGAGGTCAGGAGTTTGAGACCAGTGTGGCCAACATGGAGAAACCCCGTCTCTACTAAAAGTACAAAAATTAGCCTGGCATGATGGCAGGTGCTTGTAGTCCCAGCTAAGGGAGGGAGGCACGGGAATTGCTTGAACCCAGAAGGCAGAAGTTGCGGTGAGTTGAGATCATGCCACTGCACTCCAGCGTGGGTGACAGAGTAAGACTCTGTCTCAAAAAAAAATTAATAATTGTCGCTGATCCCACCCTGATTTACTCCAAAGGGGAGTGAGCAACTAGCCTGAGATTAAAAATGTGCCATGCTGCAACAAGGATTCCATTTTCAAAACCTTAAGAAAAAAAAAGCGCCATGAATGCATAATTGGACACAGCGTCAGCTATCCAGAGAAAAAATATGAATTAAGGAAAAACAGGAAAAAACATATCATACATTTTCAACTTATGGGCAACTCAAATATATCTGAATATGAATAAATTTTTCAGCACTTGAATTCAGAATACTAAACATGAAAAAAATCTGACTGGATTGAGTATATTTTCAGATATACTAGATGAGTATATTTTCCATAACATGTAGACTGGTATCAAATCCTTATGAAAATAGACTGTATTAATAAATCTACATACTTGATTCTTTTTCCTCAGTTGCTCTTTCTCTCTCCTCTTCCCTCATTTCATCTTCTGCATTGAGTAAGTCTAACACAAGATCACTGATGAGTCTATAATTCTCTCCAGTTGCTAGGATTTTTCTCTGAACCATGTATTTTACCAGGCTTCTACTAAAGCCCATTTCCACGGCAGCATTAACCACAGGAGTATTCATCATGATTGCATCTTCTGAATGGTCTTCTCCAGGTTCAAAACGAATAACTATATGGAACAAGAATTTAACACATATTAGGATAGCCTGTATATTTCTTAAAAATTAAAATTTGAACTGAAATCAAAAATGTTTTTACAATATTAAAAATGTAAAACCAACAAAATGTATAGGCATTATTTTGTATGAACATTGTTAAATTTAAAATGATATACACGTTCAGTCATCAAAATAGCAACATGAAATATTGTACTTAGATGCAAAATACATATTACCTGTCATAACTGGATATACATATGTGAG
This sequence comes from Macaca mulatta, assembly GCF_049350105.2. Lineage (NCBI taxonomy): Eukaryota > Metazoa > Chordata > Mammalia > Primates > Cercopithecidae > Macaca > Macaca mulatta. Next base: position 103,202,328 of record NC_133419.1, on the reverse strand, counting down.
CAGGAGAAGGAAACAGAATGGCAGGGATTACTTCCCACTAGAATTGAGATTCTTTTTCCCTATGTTGGATGAACAAATGAGCTTTCAATCAAGAATAATTCACATATTTTTTCAGAGAGGCTCTTATTATACAATATTGCTTCCTTGGAGTTCATTCTCAAGAGTGTAATCAGAGTGACTTTTTAAAAACACAAATCTGATTGTGTCACACTTCTTGAATTCTATCAACAATTTCATTGCTCTTAGGATAAAATCCAAAATAGAAATGGCTTACAAGGTCTCATACAATCTGAACCCTGTTTAGCTCTTCAGCCTCATCCCTCGCCACTGTATCATTCGCATTCTGCACTCTAGCCCAGGAGTCACAAACTGATGGCTCTGGTGTCAAATTCTGCCTGCAGTGCTGACCACTCATACAGCTGGCCTGCTTCACTCATTTGTCTATTAGCAACTCCTATTTCTGGCCATATAGAATTTTGTTCAGTTATTCAAAGGTGCCTATTCTCCTTTGTCACTTCGGTCTTTCATGTGCTGTTCTCTCTGCCTGGAATACTCTTTTCTTCCATTTGTCACTCAGTTAACTCCTATTCTTCCCTTGGATTTTCTGCTAAGACAAATATTTCCTCTGGAAAGCCTTTTCTGACCCTCCAAGTCTGGGTTAATTGTCCTATATGCACTCTCATATTACACTTTACTTTTGTTGCCATATCCCTTTCTCCTGTCTGTGTGTTTCTGTGTATCCTGTAGATACATGAGACCAGGAGTTATGTTTATCCTGTTGTCTATTCTTTCCTCAGAACAGGAGATACACAATAAATATATATTGAATTGAATTGAATATGAGATAATGGAGTAGAAGAGCTTGCACAAATGTTAGCTCTATTGCATTTTAGGTTTAAGGCGATGTACAAGTCATGTAACTTTTCTGAGCCTCAGGATCCCTATTTAAAAAGGGGACTAACATGTTCTATCCTTTCCCTTTCACAGAAAGAATATGTGAGCAATCTAATATCATAGTACATCTGTTCTCACACTGGCCCAAGAACAAGGGTTAGGCTAGATGTATGTAGTTTGTTAAAACTATACATGCCTGAGCCCCTCCTTTAGATACTCAGATTTAATTCAGTAGGTCTGAAGTAGAAACTGGAAATCTGTCATATTCTTTAAAGTTCTCCAGGCAACTCTGATATGCACTGAAGTTTGGGAAATACCAACACAGTATATTTGAAAATGCATTCATTGTAAATTATAAATCAATATAAAGGTACGTTACTGTTATCAACTTTCAATCTTAACAGTACCAAATGACTCTATTTAAATGCATTCATTATTATCCATTGCACTTACTTGATGACTCTGCATTTTCATCTTCTGGGCTGTCTGATGTAGATAGCAGCTGCAGAAAAAAAAAAAATATATATATATATATAAATTAAAATATAAATCTTATCTTACCCATTGCAATGAAAATGACCCAACAGACATATTTTATTCAATTTATTGCAAACTACTTGCTTACTAGCAAAATAATTTTTTAACCAAAAGCAATATTTCATTTATATTTGATAGTTATTCCCTAGGCCATAAATTAATAGAGTTTCAGTGTGTGTATATAATAACAAATAAAACCCATTTTCATTAAGGCAGGAAAAGGACTGTACCTTTTCAATAATCCATGTGACAATCAATTTTTCTTTCATACACAGGTCTTACCTACCCTGGGTCATTCTTTGGGATAAGTTGGACCCTATATCAGTTTCATTGCTCATGGCTGGAATGGGATTGACCATCCAACTATCAAGTAAGTTATTTGTTTTCCCAAGAAGATTAGAAAAAGCAATAAAATTCTCTTTCTCAGATCTTTTGAAGGAAAATTTATATAGTAAAACTGTTAAATGCTACTATCCCAGTCATTTTTTTTCCCAAACAGTTTAATTTATTGCAACTTGATTGAAAAAATGCTTAAAGAGAAACATCACAAGTGTCATTATCAGGAGACTACCATTTATGGATCTATTTTTCTCTAAAGAATAATACATTCTAAGATCATGCCAGGTTTGATAAGAAAAAGAAAAAGTATTTCTAAAACAATCTTGTCTTTTCATTAAAATAGCACTCTCTGTAATTATCAGAAAGTAATTTCTCTGATGGCAACCAATATTTAAAAAAAGAACTTTCCCTACCTACCTGTTCAAGTAGATGAGGGTAACTGGCTTGAACTTGACGGATGAACTCCTGTCCTTTAATTCTTATCAAGTACTCACACCTAAAATGTAAAGAAAATAAAGTTTGAGGTATTATTTATACCAGTGAAATGAAAATGTAATAAATAAATTTCTCATCTCTAGGTGTTTATTCCATTTCAAATCTGGTTGTTTGCCCCAAATCACAGAATCATTTAAGATCATTTATTCTAAACTTAATGTTGCAAGAATAAATAAATCCTAGCTCACTGGGAACTGATTCTATTGTATTGCTTTCAAGAAAAAATTGTTTTCTAAAACTAACCTGTAAGTATCCTATGATAGGATCCAAATTTTTTGTGTGAATTTTTAATTGTTTTGTAAGATGCTTCTCATGACAGTTAACATTTTTCATACAGGTTGAATGTCTTACAAAATTAATATTTTTATATTTGCCAAGAAATATTATGCTTCTGCTAATTTTTTTTTTTTAAGACAGAGTCTCACTCTGTCACCCAGGCTGGAGTGCAGTGGGATGATCTCAGTTCACTGTAACCTCTGCCTCCCGGGTTCAAGTGATTCTCGTACCTCAGCCTCCAGTGTAGCTGGGATTGCAGGTGCCTGCCACCACGCCCGGCTAATTTTTGCATTTTTAGTGGAGATGGGGTTTTACCATGTTGCCACACTGGTCTTGAATTCCTGACCTCAAGCGATCCTCCTGCCTCAGCCTCCCAAAGTGCTGGGATTACAGGCATGAGCCACTGCACCCGACCACTTCAGCTAATTTTGAAAAGCACTAAATGTTTATCTTAATTTGGGCAGGACTAATCCAGCCATTTGTAGACTGGATATTTCAAATGAGTATAAACATACATATAATCAATTTACTTTTAATATATTGTGAAGTATAAATATTTCAAATGAGTATAAACATACATATAATCACTTTACTATTCATTTAGCATACAGAGAATGATCAGAGATATTGTAGTGAAAGGCAGGTTGATATAAGCAAGAGGAAGGCGATTACTAGTAATCTACCAAGGCTCAAGTGGACAAGGGTCAGGAGCCTCTCAGTCTACTGAGGTCAAGTAAGTCCATCTCTCCTCACAGCTCTTAGCTACTCTCTTCAAGTCTTCTAAGATTCTTGAAAACACACTAATGTTGGCTGGGCGTGGTAGCACTTCAAACTCCTGAGGTTAGGAGTTTGAGACCAGCCTGCACAACATGGTGAACCCCCGTCTCTACTAAGAATACAAAAATTAGCTGGGCATGCTAGCATATATCTGTAGTCCCAGCTACTAGCAAGGCTGAGGCGTGAGAATTGCTTGAACCCAACCGGCGGAGGTTGCAGTGAGCTGAGATCACACCACTGCACTCCAATCTGGGCAAGAGAGCCAGGCTTCATCTCAAAAAAAAAAAAAAAAAAAAAAAAGAGAGAAAAAAAAGGAATCAAAATAAGTTAAGATGCCACATTTATTAATCAATATTAACCCATTTCCCCATTTGGAAAAAAACAGTGCAGCTTGTCGCCAGTGCAGTATTCTCAGGGCAAATGGGAAACGAGCTGAATAATAGCAAAAGTTTTGATCATGAAAAAATGTAATTTTAGGCCACATGATTTAGATGAAAAAGGAGAATGTGAAAAAAGTATTTTGAAGCTGGTATTTTAGTTTGTACATTAAGTTTCTTACCCACATGATAAAAACCCACACTTGCAAGCTGATCCGGATTAATTAGAATGCTAGGCGGCCAGTTAAACAATCAAAAGGGTAACATATCACATTAAAATGCTGTGTGGCAATTAAAACACATGAGATGAGACTATACTTACCCTGATTTAGTATTGTAACCTGCCTGGCATTTCTAAACCCCTCTTTGTTCTTTTTATTGATTGTACTTATTTTCCAACATGCTCTATAACTTATTCAAGTTTTTATTAATTGTCTGTTCTCTCCTGCTATAATACAAACTTAGGCGACCAGGGGTCTTTGTTTTGTTCAACTGATTTTATGCACCCAGAACAATGCCTGGCAATAGGTGATCAATTGTTATTGAATACTGAATGAATGGAAATATATCCAAGACATATGTTGACTGAAAAAAACTTCAAAACTAAATAGAATATTTAATTTATGTAAAATTGTGTACATTTATTTCTATATGGATATTTATTTCTATATGTATATGTATTGTATACATTTATTTCTTTATGTCTGGAGCGATGTTCACTAAAATGGTAACCATGTTCATCCTTAGGTGGTAAGATTTCTGGACAGTTTAATTTTCTTTCTCTGTACTTTTCTACAATGTGTGACTTTGTTTTTATAATGAGCATGTATTATTTAAATATATATATTTCTTTAAAAATTAAACAAAAATCCCCAAATATATTTCTTCATTAAGTCCATCAAAACTTTTTAAGTATTTTGCTAAGTAATCCATCCTAAACTTATTCACAAATATATATTTGGAACGGAGTAAAGTAACAGCTGATTTAAGGTAAACACATATAAGCAATCTCATGATAATCACAAGAATTTGCAAAGAGAATTTCAAAACAATTACCTTGGAAACCACTTGGCATGTTCCACCCATGGATCATCTCCAGATTCCCAACACCTGAGTCCACCATCACAGCAAAAGCATTTGACATCATCACTGTTACCTAAAATTAATTTTGGACCAAAACATGAATACACACAATTTGCCCACTGAAATGTATAAAATGAAATGTATTTTTTTTAAATTAGCAGATTCAGTTTCTTACCCACATAATAAAAACCCGCACTTGCAAGCTGCTCAGGATTAACTAGAACACTAGAGGGCCAGTTAAAGAATGTTTTAAAGCGGGCTGCATGTGTCTGCATGCTCAGATTAGAAACTGTGTATCTCGAAGTGTCTTGAAGCTGATTTTCGATAAATGGGCATTTGGGAAAATGTCTCAGGTGTTCTGACATTGCATTATCCTTCGGTTCCCAGTTGCTCAATTTTCCGCCACAGGCAAAGCAAGCCACTCTGTCTCCAGGTCCAACGTAGTAAAAGCCTGCTTTTGCCAGATCTGTTGGCGACAGAAAAGTCAATGGCCACGTCTGAAAAGTAAGTAATCTGGCTTTTTCATTATTCATTGCACAGTGGTAGGAACTTCTCATCAAGGCAGAAAAATCTTGATTTGCTCTGGAGTTTACAGGATTTGATGGAAAGCTTGAATAAGAGCCACTGAAATATCCACTGTTTTCTGTACCCGGAAGTAATGAATGTGTGGAATTTGTTACTGAAGAAGGAAAAGCAGGCTGAGAGGTAGCTTCCGAGTTGTTAACTGAATTTAGACTCTGAACGAATCTGCAGCTAGGATACAACTTTTTATGCTTTTCAACAGGACTGTCTCCTCTTTTCCAGTTATCCAGCATCAGGCCGCAACAGAAGCATTTGACCTTGTCATTCACACCAGTGTAATAGAAACCAGCGCGAGCAAGACTCCTTTCTGAGACAGGAACCCCAGCAGGAAAAGCAGAATACGTAGACATTCGGTACAGTTCACATGACAAGTCGTATTTCAGTTCAAACGTGTTGGCACTTTTCATCAAATTTGATAAGAATATGCTATTTTCTACTATGTTCATGATGAAATGAATGGGGAAGAAAAGGGACTAGCCTTTCTCTGGGGAGGTAGTTTTGTGCATGGCTTTGCTTTTATTAGTTTTAATACTAGGTTGAAAAGCCAAAATGAAAAAATTTTTAATTATTTTTATTTCTATGCATTTAGAGTTTCAACATGGAAAGATTCTAAATCCTATACTGATACATTTTAAGGAAGAAATAAACAATTGCACCTTTGTATAATCTTTATACATACAATGTAAACATGATGCTACAGAGTAAGCTGTGCTGAAGATTAAAACCCTTCACAGAAGAGTAAAGTGTATTAGGCCATCAGGATGCCAGTTAATGGCAGGCATCTCCACAGGTAGGTCAACTTCTCCAGGCTACTAGAATGTTTCAGTGGCATTCAATCAATCTGAAGATGTAATGTGTGACTCATGAAGCTTCTTTACATGGTGGAAAGCTCTGCTCTCAAGTGTTTCACAGTAAAAATATTCAGAATATGTTTATTTTGCTTTTTGGAAATTGTGAAATTTAGTAGCCAGGAAAAAAAAGCATAACACCTACCTCAAAGGAGGAAAAGAATACATTACCATATTTCACTAAATTCTAAGATGGCTATTTTAAAACTTCTGTTATCAAGAAGTATTTTATAATTAATGGCATATCATATTTTAATTAGCAGCACTTTTATTTCTTAGAGGTACATACAATAATGGTATGATTTACAATTGAAGACATTTTGAATTCAATGAAATATGGTATATCCCAAATTTTTCTCCAATTAGTCATATTTTTCTTTCTACAATCCTTCTAATAAGGAGAACAAAACAATCTAAAATTTCTCTCCATATAAAGAGCTTTACTAATAACAGGACTGGCTAACGCTCTTAAAATCTGGTTTCAATATGTATTAAATAATAGTTATTTCCCATAGATCATCAGGAATATAATTGCTTAAGCATAATGATACTATTAGATCTTATGCAATTAAATATTCTATTTAAAATAAATCATCAGAGATTAATGTGTTTGTTCATTTGGTCTTTTGGACTCAGCTTCATGCTGTTGAAGCAACTCAGTGTTAACATTTTTTTATTCTAAGAGTATACTTGGCTAGAACACCGAAATGTCCTCTATAATTATGGTAGACAACAGGTGCTGCAAAAAGGGACTCTGCCGAAACTACCAATAACAAAACTGAACTTCATTGCTATATTCAGGTTACTTTTGGAAAAACAGAATCATGATATATATTGCATTCCCTTGGTTAAAAAATTTCTTAAGATAATTTAGATATGGCTGTAAAATAAGACCTTTCAAAGATTTTTTAAAAAAATTTTATCCCCCTTAAAGAACTAACATTGTAGAGTTATTCAACTTATCACCTACTGAAAACATTTTTGAACTTTTGTTTTTCTATATGTTTCTGAAGCCAACATCCAATCTACTCTGATAGTGGATTTATTTTTTAAAACAGTCAAAAGTTACCAAATGCCATGTATAGGCTAAGATGAATAATCAAATGGCATCAATGTAGTTTTGGTCAGAAATTATTTCATGGATAGCATACCTTGAACCAGAATTTATCGTGACAAAAAAAATTAAATTTACCATTTCAACAGCGAGACCTTGTCAAAATTCAGAATTTCTCAATTATGACTTCCTAGCCATTAGTAAAGAGGTTCTGAGTCAGTAATACTAGCAATGACCAATAAGAAAGTCATTGTGGCTTTTTTTTTTTTCCACCAGTGATTTGCAAGCATGGTTTCCTGGATCTCAGAGATGTTGGACTTTTTGACTGCAGACTTCAATGGTTTGTTTCCAGGTGGCAGGAGAAACATCACATCTCATTACCGATAATTATTTCCCTCAAAGGTAAGTAATTGTATCTAACTTCAATATTCCTTTCCCTGGCCAAAAATTTTACACATTGTCATAAAAATCTTCTTTGTATTCATCGCTGTCTTTATATTATTTTTCTTTCTAAATTTCTTCATTTCCTAAGATGTAACCTTCAACTATCACTCTCATCCTCATCATTCTCAGAGGTAACAGCCCACTTAAACACACTTTTGGACTTTTAAAATATCAATGGCCTTATAAATAACTGGATATTTATTTATAAAATAACTGGATATTTCTTATAAATAACTGGATAATTTCCAATCATCACATTTATCTTTTTACTTACTCTAAATTTGTTGCACCTATCAAAACGCTTTGTTCTTGATTTTTCTTTGTCACTGTAGAAGTATTTTAATGTGTCAGAGCTTTCATCTGCATATTTCTTTAGTTTGCAGAGGATTTATTATTAGCTTTTTGTTCAACGTAAGTGTCACTCATTTTAAAATCTTTCCCAAACACCGGTACTGTTTCTATTCTACATAATGGGAGAATATGCCAGTAGGAGATTGCCTGGCCAACTCTGAAAAAAATGCTTTAACAATATGCCCCAGCTAGGATCACTTCTCCTTTACTTCCACAAATCAAATTCAAAATCAGACTCATTATAGTTACACCTTATATAACTCAATCATGTTTATAAAATTAGCATTCTTTGGATAGTAAAACACCAGTCAACTACTTAATTTGTTTACCCATGCACAAAACTACCTCCCGAGATTAGACTAAGTCCCTTTAAGGATTTTAGGTCTCCATTTTGAGATGTTTTGATTTATAGAAGAAACTGAAAAAAAAAAAATCTAGAAGAAGTTGTTTTCCTCCTTTGTAAACCTGTTCAAAAACAAACAAACAAAAAGACAGTTTTAAAAGTCAAACAATTCATAGATGGAACACAATGACTTTTTTAAAAAACATTTTCTCCAAAATAGAGCACTAATAATTACTGATCGTTTACCATGTATCAGGTGCTTTACTAGTCACTGTAGAGGCCAAAAAGAGATTTAAAAAAACAGAGGTCTGTGCCTGGTGCAGTGGCTCACGCCTGTAATCCCAGCACTTTGGGAGGCCAAGGCAGGTGGATCACTTGGGGTCAGGAGTTCGAAACCAGCCTGGCCAACCTGGTGAAACCCCATCTCTCCTAAAAATACAAAAATTAGCTGGGTGTGGTGGTGCACGCCTGTAATCCCAGCTACTCAGGAGGTTGAGGCAGGAGAATCGTTTGAGCCTGGGAGGTGGAGGTGGCAGTGGGCTGAAATAGCGCCACTGCACTCCAACCTGGGTGACACAGCAAGACTCTGTCTCAAAAATAAAATAAAATAAAACCTAGAGGTTTCAAACTGGAAGACATATCATGTTTGGCTTACATAGAATTGCATTATAGTACTTTACTAATTTTTTATTTTTATTTTGAAATTTATTTATACTTAGAGAAAACTTACAAAAATGACACAGTTTCTGCATACTCTGCACTTAGCTTCCCCAAAGCTAACATCTTACCTAATTACAGTGCAATTAAAGAAACCAGAAAATTTACATTGTACCATGCTGTGGATTAATCTACATGCCTCATTTGAATTTAATCCAGTTTCCAAATACATTTGGAAACAGTATGGACCACAGTATTTTTAAATCTTACCGTTAATTGCCAACATTTTTAAATGTAAGAGACTTCCCATCACATTCTAGATTCCAAGCTTCTCTTGGAAAATCAAAAGATCTAGCAACACTGGGTCTATAGTCCTGCAGGGCAGCTAGAGCTGAGCAGCAGCTGTGCCCTTTAGAGAGGGAACGTGTTCTCTTTGATTCCCTGATACTGGGACTGACTGTGCTGGTAGTCTCCGCTAACAATAACAGTCTAGCAATAACAGACTGTTGCCATTTGTCATTGAACAGGCACTATTGTTTTTCTTACAGCAGAATTATGAGGAAAGTGAAATCAGTGTAACATGTGTCTATCAAAAGTAACAAAAATGAAAAGTAGAAGAAGGACATATGTTTCCAGAAAAATAGGAGAACTTTTGTCTTTGTGAAAAGGAAGGATATTCCTTCATATCAAATATGCAAACAGAGTATGCTTTCATTTAAAAGAGACATCCCACAAGCTCTCATGCCATGGCTCACACCTGTAATTCCAGCACTTTGGGAGGCCAAGGTAGACGGATTGCTTGAGCCCAGGAGTTTGAGACCAGCCTTAAACTGGGTGACCTGGCAAAACCCCATCTCTACAAAAATACCTCAAAAATTAGCCAGACATGGTGGCACATGCCTGTGATCCCAGCTACTTGGGAGGCTGAGACAGGAGGTTCACTTGAGCCCATGAGGCAGAGGTTGCAGTGTGAGACCGCATCACTGCACTCCAGCCTGGGTGTGCAGAGCAAGACCCTGTCTCAAAAAATAAAAATTAAAAAAAAAAGAAAGAAAGAAAGAAAAAAGAAAAAGAAAGACTCAGAGTTTTTCTCATTTATATCACCTCCATTTGAGTTTGCAAACCCCTTACACAAATCTTATCCTAAAGAAGCTTTAGGTCAGGCGTGGTGGCTCACGCCTGTAATCCCAGCACTTTGGGAGGCCAAGGCAAGCAGATGACTTGAGATCAGGAGTTTGAGACCAGGCTGGCCAACATGGTGAAACCCTGTCTCTACTAAAAATACAAAAAAAATTCGTCAGGTGTGGTGGCACGCACCTGTAGTTCCAGCTACTCAGGAGACTGAGGTAGGAGAATCACTTGAACCCAGAAGGTGGAGGTTGCAGTGAGCCAAGATCATGCCACTGCACTCCAGCAAGGTATATATTTGTGGAAATTCAGGCAACAACTATACAATAAATATACAAAAATATGCCAAGATGTCAACCCCAGATCACTTCAGCCTCTGTCCTAACAATTTCCAACACCTAGATGCAGCCCTGCAGACTGGGACCAGCATCACTTAAGACTCCTTTGCCACCCCTTAGCAATTCCTTTTCGCCCTGCTCAGCCCCCTAGCCCACTGCCCTATGCACCCTTCTAAACCTTCAACACCTTCCTCAGATTTCTCCACTGCACTCCATCTCATTTTCAGTCCATTGCTTTGCCTTCTATTTCTCAAAGAAAAGAGATATCATTGAGCAGGAACCGCCTCACATTCTCATATCCAAGCCTTTTTGGCTCACAACCTACTTGCTGCCTCAGTTAAAGACTTGCCCCCTTATGGGATCCTAAACTCTCCTACTGCCTCAGAAGTCTTGTTCTTAATCCCATCTCCCTCATTGCGTCAACTCTCATTCCTCTCACTCTCAACTGGCCCTTTTCCTTCCACATAACAACCATGCTTAAATCTATCTCAACTCTCAAATGAAAGAAATTTTTAAAATTCTCTTTCGGCCAGGTGCGGTGGCTCATGCCTGTAATGCCAGCGCTTCAGGAGGCTGAGGCGGGTGGATCACAAGGTCAGGAGATCAAGGCCATCCTGGCTAACACGGTGAAACCCCATCTCTACTAAAAAGAAATGCAAAAAATTAGCCAGGCATGGTGGCGTGCACCTTTACTACCAACTACTTGGGAGGCTGAGGAAGGAGAATCGCTTGAACCCAGGAGGCAGAGGTTGCAGTGAGCTGAGACTGCGCCACTGTACTCCAGCCTGGGTGACACAGTGAGACTCCGTCTAAAAAAAAAAAAAAAATCCCCTTTCAACCCCACTTCCCACTGTAGCAACTACCCTGTATCGCCCCTTCCCTTCATAGCCAAGCAAACTGGACATGTGTGTACGGTTAATGTCTCCATTTTCCCTCTCCCATTTACTCATTAAGTCAGCATCACTTAAAACTGCTCTCAGTATTAATAACACCAATGGTTTTTTTGCCAAAACAAATGGAAATGTTTGCATCTGACGTTGGGGCACACTTCCTCTTAGAAATGTCCCATTCCCTGGGCTTCTCTGATACCAAGCTCTTGGGATTCTTCTTTCATTTCTAGTGGCTCCTTCTCAGATTGGCTCAGTCCCCAACCTTTCGTCTTCTGACTCTTCCATTTAACCTACCAAGAAAGCAACCTCCCCAATCCCAGGGCTGTTGGGCATCCCTACCCTTTGGGCACGCGGCACATCCATTTCTATGACACTGGAGGGCAAGTGTGCCTTTTCTTTCTGCCTCCCCCTAGACAGTAAGGTATTTTAGAACCGCAGCTATTAATATGTTTCATCTCTGTACCTGCCCTCCCACTCATAGCATCTGCAGAGCTTGGCATACAGGGTAGACACAAAGACTTCCCGTTGAAGGAATAAATGTTAGCAAATGTGACTGAGCCCCGAGTGACCACAGTACTTCTATCAATTTTACATTAATGACCACAGAGTCTACTCAGTGATTGATTAGGATCAGGCTTTGGAGTCAGACATCTGGGGTGCTCAGTACCAAGCAGCCCGGTAACCAGAAGCATGACGTTGCACAAGTAAATCTCCAAGAGCCTCAGTTTCCTCACTGTCAAATGGAGATAATTCTGCTCCTTAAGATTATGATAATTAAACGTGAAAAATACATGTAAATTCTTCAGAGAGAAACCTAGCATATAGCAGGTAGCAGTACTTAATGTTAGCAATACATAATAGCAAATAAAGTCAATAGTTAATATTATTGTTACGTTAGCATCAGGTACATGCCTTCGACACTGTATTGATCAGAGTAAGAGCACTTCTGGGTTTCCATGCTGATCACCAGGAAGACAACCAAAAACTGCTGTCTTCCTACCACAGGTTGGAAACATGCCTCCATTTGCTCATTAAACACTTTACTTCCTTCCTGTGCCAGAGCTCTGTGTTAGGCTCGGTCCTGAAATTTATTTGGCACCTGCAAAGGCCCAGTGATAACTCTTGGCAACCGAATCAAAATGACACAGCTGCACAATTCCACTGGCTCACTCCAAAGGTAAAATAGAAATTGAGCACCTGGAACCTATCTAGAGCCTGCCTTTGGGCCCTGACGTTTGATAACTGCGCCCCACCCACTGACTCTCAACCTCTGCAGCGCTCTAGCCCTGAGCACCCCTCGGCCACCCGCTGGCACACCTCTTACCCCAGGGGAGGCGCGCGCGCGCACGCACACACACAAACACACAAGCACACAGCAGCCTTCCTCGCCCACCTGCTGCCCGCGCGCACACACACACACACACACACGCACGCACACCCCAGCCTTCCTCGCCCACCTGCTGCCTAGAGGCCGACGACGCATGCACCAGCAAGGACAAGCCCAGTCTTTTCAAGCGACACCTGTCGCCCGGCCTGTTCCGTGCGGAGGGCGCGAGTCTCACGCTGTCCTTTAAATGCGTCACCCAAATCCCCACCCCTACCCGTAGCAGGCGTTCCGCACTCCTCCCAGTGGTTTGCATGTGCACTGGTGCTTTCCTTTTAGGACTTAGGGGAACTCCAGGGGTAATAACCACAGACACTTCCTCTTAATCAGTGGCCTGGCAAACCCGCTCGGGGATTTCCATGACCCAAAAGCATGACTTTTAACCGTGGCCTATCTGCGCGGCATTTACTGAAAGACATTTGCTTCATTGCTCGTGGGCCAGAGGAAATCTTGATAACAACCCATACAGAGAGGACGGTCATTGCTCAGCCTGCCTGGAAAAGGTCAATATGCCCTATTCACCCTCCATCTGCCATACACTTTACACGTAAAAAGGTTCGGGTTTTCAATCTTCTACTATAGCTGCAGAAGTCCAGCATTAAAAAAAAAAATTCGAAACTTTGTGAAATCTTTCTATTTATTTTTACTTTTTGTTCTGATCAAGAAAGTAAGAGGTGAAAGGAAATGTAGGGGTATGTGAAAAAAATCATGCAGTTCTCCTTTGCAGTTTATTTTTACCATTTTAAAGATTGAAATTGCTTTATTAATTTTCTGTATTGAAATACTTTTTGTTTTGTTTGGTGAGTTTTGGGTTGTTGTTTTTTTTAATAAGTATGGTGGAGTTGGCTACTTAAAAAAATCCCTCCTTTATAGCCTTTGATTTCACAGGGCAGGTGTCTGAGTTGCAGTGCCATTCTCAGGGAAACCTGACATCTTCGAGTCTAACTGCACTGCCATATTTTCCTCAACGTTCTCTAAGTAGTAACTTTAAGCAACTTTATCTGAGAGCCATCCATACCAGGGTAAGAGATGGATTTGGGAGAGCTCATCTGATTTTCTGTCTTCCAGTAGATCAAAGACAGTTACCAACCAGAGGCAGAGCCCATAAAGATTATTTGGTCCTTCATCATTCTGTGGAAACAGCATCCAGTGCATTCTGCACACAATGGACTGAGCTGAGGCATCTTCTGGTTTAGGTGGACTTGGCTGTCCATAGCAACTGAAGTTCCAGTTGGAATTATTTCAGAAAGACTAAGTGTATTTATCATATGGAGACTTTAATCCACATTTGAGTCTGCTTCAATCAAGACTTTCTAAGCCATTTTCAACTCACTCCTGAGATTATGGAAAATAATTTGTGGGCCTTACACATTTTTGATTATGTACTCACCAGAAGAATTTCAAAAAGCTCTGCATTCCCTTGCCCATTTTTAACTTAACATTAAAACATAAAGCTGTTGTACATGTCAGTAATCTACAAAATGTAAACATAGATATTTTTGGAAAAAATTGATAGAACACTCTTTTTTTTTTTTTTTTGAGACGGAGTCTGGCTCTGTCACCCAGGCTGGAGTGCAGTGGCGCGATCTCGGCTCACTGCAAGCTCCGCCTCCCGGGTTTACGCCATTCTCCTGCCTCAGCCTCCCGAGTAGCTGGGACTACAGGCGCCCGCCACCTCGCCTGGCTAGTTTTTTGTATTTTTTAGTAGAGACGGGGTTTCACCGTGTTAGCCAGGATGGTCTCGATCTCCTGACCTCGTGATCCGCCCGTCTTGGCCTCCCAAAGTGCTGGGATTACAGGCTTGAGCCACCGCGCCCGGCCTAGAACACTCTTTTAAATGTATTTGATGGATCCTAATACCATAGTAATTTGACATACATGATCATCCATGAAGCAATTATCAAGTCATCTTTAATAATTAAAAATATTTTATCATTGCCTTTTGTCATTGAACATTCCAATTCCCCTACAGAATGTTAATACATGTTTACACTGAACATCTTTTATGATCTCTCTGTCACATATCTCTGAAACAAATACATATTATAAATTGAAATCCATTTTTTTCTCTGGGATCATAAGGATCTAAATGTTAAAAAAAAAAAAAATTCTCTTTGGCCAGGCATGGTGGCTCACGCCTGTAATACCAGCACTTTGGGAGGCAAAGGTGGGTGGATCATCTAAGGTCAGGAGTTCAAGACCAGCCTGGCCAACATGGTGAAACCCATCTCTCCCAAAAATACAAAAATGAGCCAGGTGTGGTGGTGCACACCTGTAGTCCCAGCTACCTGGGAGGGTGAGGCATAAGAATCACTTGAACAGGGGAGGCAGTGGTTGCAGTGAGTCAAGATAGTGCCACTGCACTCCAGCCTGGGACAGAGCGAGACTTCATCTCAGAAAAAAAGAAAGAAAAATCCTCTTTGATTACATTATAATTGATATTGTTTTCATTACTTTTAAAACGTAATTGGTCAAGACAATATAAAAATATTGTAAATGTTGGCCGGCCGCGGTGGCTTAAGCCTGTAATCCCAGCACTTTGGGAGGCCGAGATGGACGGATCACAAGGTCAGGAGATCAAGACCATCCTGGCTAATACGGTGAAACCCCGTCTCTATTAAAAAACATACAAAAAACTAGCCGGGTGAGGTGGCGGGCGCCTTCGTCCCAGCTACTCAGGAGGCTGAGGCAGGAGAATGGCATAAACCCGGGAGGCGGAGCTTGCAGTGAGCTGGGATCCGGCCACTGCACTCCAGCCTGGGCGACAGAGCGAGACTCCGTCTCAAAAAAAAAAAAAAAAAAAAAAAAAAAAAAAAAAATATATATATATATATATATATATATATATATATATAGTAAGTGTTAATAACTATTACAAATACAATTTAAGGGGGTTGCAGCTTGTATTTTAAGCAAGTGTTTCAAGTGTGCAGTCATGAATATTACCTATAGCTATAATGTTAGGGTTCAGCACAGATTCTGTTCCTTTTTTTCATTTCTACAGATTATAAATGCTGTAAACCCTATTTCAGAGAAATAAGTAGATAAGTAGATAGGCCCAGAAGAAACATTATTATGACAATTTTTTCACAATTTAAAAAATATGTTTTATATTTCAAAAGTCATTTAGTGATCTCTAGTCGAAATATGTAATTACTTATCAGTAGACAACTCAATTTTGTTGAAATTGGTGGTTTAGAAACCACTGAACTTTTGGTACCCAGGTAGGGTTGACAGAGTTAGCAAATTAAAACAGAGAACACCTAGTTAAATTTTTATTTAATATAAATAATGAATGCATTTCTAGTATATGAATGTATTGTGCAATATTTGGTACCTATCTATACTAATAAATTATTCATTAGTTATCTGAAATTTAGATTCAATTTGGTGTTCTGTATTTTACCTGGCAACCCTATACCCAGATATTAGAGTTATTCATTTTCTCAACACTCATGCCGATCAATTATTTCAAATCATCCAGGAGACTTCGACACCCAGAGAAATATACCATTTTAAAACTCATGGTAGGTGAGAGGTAAGCCTGTCTTTTAAGAGAAGACAGAGAACCATTGTGAAAAGGGAGATGAGAAGACAAAACAACCCTGGCAAACTTCACAATTCTTGTTTTCAAGTAGATCAGTTTTAGGAGAAACTACATATGAAAGTTGAGAGTCAGGCTATTAATTCCTTAAAACTATTTGAGCTCCCACCTCCCTGTTGGTAAGTCTTTGTAAAAACCCAGGGGCACACTTACCCCAATTTAAAGACTATGGCTGGCCAGGCACATTGGCTCACACCTGTAATCCCAGCACTTTAGGAGGCCAAGGTGTGTGGATCACCGGAGGTCAGGAGTTCGAGACCAGCCTGGTCAACATGGCGAAAACTCGTCTCTACTAAAAGTACAAAGATTAGCGGGGCATGGTTGCGGGTGCCTGTAATCGCAGCTACTTGAGAGGCTGAGGTAGGAGAATTGCTTGAACCCGGGAAGCAGAGATTACAGTGAGCTGAGATCTCGCTACTGCATTCCAGCCTGGGAGACAGAGCAAGACTCCATTGCCAAAAAAGTAAATAAATAAAAACAAATAAAGACCATGGCTTAAAAAAACCTTGAATTGACTGAGTCCCACGTTTTTCAAACTGGTCATGAGAGCTAGGGTCAGGCCTACTAGGTTGGAAGCAAATTAACATGTCTCCTTTGCAACATTTTGCACAATTAAAAAAAAATAGTTTCTCTAGATAAATGTGTCTGGGCAAATGTGTATGTATTTGCTCACTGCGTTATTCTAGTACTAGTAGAGTGTCTGCTCAAAGGTGCTCAGTAAACCTTTGTTTACTGACTAACAACAATGGAGCCAATCTATCCAAACTATCCACTTAGGCTTTCTCTATTCTAAACCTGCATCCATATCTTTAATGGTGTAACATACCTTGCATTTTCTTTCTAACTCTTTGTATATCTCACATACTTTATAACAAAAGCTCCTCTTTTCCTTTCAGCATCTAGCTGTTATCCTTGCACAGGGGCCATGCTAATATTCTCGGTATGGTTCCAATTTTAGTATATGTGCTGCCAAAGCAAGCGCAGCCTAAATGTATTTTCTCTCCAAATACTCTTATTTTCTTCCAAGCCAGTGAATTCCAAGCTCCAAATACTCTTTTCACGACAGAAATACACAAGGAAACCTTTGAGGAAAGTGACAAGATAGACACATACTGTATAGCCATTACTATCTTCAGTTTTCTAGGTCTGTTTGTTTGTTTGTGGTTTTGTTTTTTCATTTTTATTTTTTTGAGACAGAGCCTTGTTCTGTCACCCAGGCTGAAATGCAGTGGCACAATCTCAGCTCACTATAACCTCAACCTACTGGGCTCAATCCATCCTCTCACCTCAGCCTCCTGAATAGCTGTGACTACAGTCATGGGCTACCATGCTTGGCTAATTTTTGTATATTTTATAGAGACAGAGCCTTGCCGTGTTGCCCCAGCTGGTCTTAAACTCCTGGGCTCAAGTGATCTATTTGCCTTGACCTCCCAAAGTGCTGGAATTACAGACATGAGCCACCACACTTGGCCTCTCAGTTTTCTAGTTTTTTTTCTACTGTCAGTATATGAGCAAGGTGTGAATGACAGAGTTTTTCACCCCATTCCTAGCTTGGAACTCTGACAATCCCTGAGAGCGATATGCTTTCAGTATCCTATTATTAAATAATCAATTTAAAAGTATGTTTCCCTTGGGGGGAATTATTATTAAAAATATTTTTTCTCTGGAGGCAATTTCACATAATGTTGTAACAACTTTAGTTGTAGCCTAATGCTTTTTCACTGTAAGTTTTTAGATTTTTATGTATAAAGAAACCCAGGAATCTAGAACTGAAAGTGAAAGTGAAATCTAACAGGGAACATGCTGTTCTGATTCCAAAGTAAATCTGAGAGTCCTTGTAAATGTTGAGAATTTCCTGGTCTGTTGATAACTTTATAACATCTTGCAAATAAAATACAATTAGATCAGCCTTGAATGAGCGCTAAAGACCAAATTTACAAAGAAACCTCCTCTAATGTAAAGGTGTAGTCAAGATGATGCAGTTTACCCCTCACAAATGGTGGCTTACTTTATTTTATACTGATAGTACTCTAATAAAATATAATTGATATCATGTAAAGTACACAGATATTAAAAGTGTGTAGCTTTCTGATTTTGACAAATGAATGTACTCAGTTAATAACCATCAACCAGATCAAGACCAAGAACACCTTCCATTACCTCAGAAAATTCTTTCATGCCCTTTTCCAGTCAGTACCAAGCTACAATGCCCCCACCACCCCTCCCCCTCCCACAATCACTGTTATGATTTATCACCCTAGATCTCATTTGTCTGTCCTTGAACTTTAAACAAATGAAATCATATAATGTGTACTCATACTGGCTTCCTTTACTCAACATGTTTCTTAGTTTCATCAATATTGTAATGTATATCAGTGATTTGTTCTTTTTATTGTATAGTAGTATTCCACTGTATAAATATATCATAGTTTCTTTTTTTTTCTTTTTTTGAGATGGAATTTTGCTCTTGTTGCCCAGGTTGGGGTGCAGTGGCACGATCTCGGCTCGCTGCAACCTCTGCCCCCCAGGTTCAAGCGATTCTCCTGCCTCAGCCTCTTGAGTAGCTGGGATTACAGGTGTGCACCACCACGCCCAGCTAATTTTTTGTATTTTTAATAGAAACGTGGTTCATCATGTTGGCCAAGCTAGTCTTGAAGTCATGACCCCAGGTGATCCACCGGTCTTGGCCTCCCAAAGTGCAGGGATTACAGGCGTGAGCCACTGCGCCTGGCCTACTATATTTTTCCATTTTTCTGCTAAGATACATTTGTGTTGTTCCCTGACTCAATCCCTTGTGAAAAGAACCTATAAACTTTTTTTTGTTTGTTTGAGACAGAGTCTCACTTTTTTGCACAGGATGGAGTGCAGTGTTGCTGTCTCAGCTCACCGCAACCTCCACCTCCCAGGTTCAAGTGATTCTCATGCCTCAGCCTCCTGTGTAGCTGGGACTACAGACTCGTGCCACCACACCCAGATAATTTTTTGTACTTTTAGTAGAGGTGGTGTTTCACCATGTTGCCCAGGCTGGTCTTAAAGTCCTGAGCTCAGGTAACCCACCCGCCTTGGCCTCCCAAAGTGCTAGTATTACAGGCATAAGCCACTGCGCCCAGCCCAGAACCTATAAACATTTTAGATTTGTTTGTTTGTTTGTTTTTCTTTAATAATATAGATGAGGTCTCACTATGTTGTCCAGGCTGGTCTCAAACTTCTGAACTCAGGTTCAAGGGATCTGCCAACCTCAGCCTCCCAAAGTGCTGGGATTACGGGTGTGAGCCATTGTGCCTGGCCCATGTTAGTTTTTCTTTTGGTGAACCTATGAATTCTTCCTGTTGGCTAAATAGCTGGATATGGAATTGCCATTGAGTAGGTGTATGTTTTATTTTTATTAGAAATGGCCAAAAGTTTTACAAAGTCTTTGCACCATTTTACACTCCCACCAGCAGTGTATAAGAGTTCTAGTTGCTACACATCTTTCCCAAGACTTAGTATTGTGAGCCTTTTTAAGTTTAGCTCTTCTTTTGGGTATGTGGTGACATCCCATTATGCTTTTAGTTTTTCTATCCCTGTTAATTAATGATGTTGATTATATTTTCATATGCTTCTCAACACTTTAGATATCATCTTTTGTGAGGTACCTGTTCAAATCTTCCTCCAATTTTTAAATTGAATTGATTGACTTAAGGGAATTTCTTATCTTCCCTGGGTTGAGTCCTGTCATTGACATGTGCATTGTGAACAGTTTCTCCCCATTTGTGGCTTGTCTCTACTCTTTATTAATACTTTCCTTTGATAAGTAGAATATTTTAATTCTGTGAAGTCCAACTTACAATATTTTTATATTCAGTGTGTTTTATATCCTGTTTAAGAAAACTTGGCCTATCCCAAGATTATGAAGATTTTCTTTTAGAAGCTTTGTGATATTCACTTTTATATTTAGGACTATTGAAATGTAAAAAGGGCCAGGCGTGGAGGTTCATGCCTGTAATCCCAGGACTTTGGGAGGCCAAGGTGGGTGGATCACGAGGTCAGGAATTCGTGACCAGCCTGCCCAATATGGTGAAACCCCATCTCTACTAAAAATACAGAAATTAGCCAGAAGTGGTCGCGCACACCTGTAGTCCCAGCTACTCCGTGGGCTGAGGCAGAAGAATCGTTTGAACCTGGGAAGTGGAGGTTGCAGTGAGCCAAGACCGCCCCACTGTGCTCCATCCTGGGTGACAGAGCAAGATTCTGTCTCAAAAAAAACAAAAAAAAGTGGAAAAAGTTCCCTTGTCCCCCTCGCAGGGCTTGCAACAGGGAGAATGGCTCACTTCTTCAGTGCCCCGCTGCTCAAACCTCTAGGGGGAGCATGCAGACAGGCAGGCTATGGGGCCCTGACCCCACGGCAGTGTCTAGGGGTGAATGTTTATAGCTGAAGGCCTAGTGGGCATGTGTTACAGGGTGCTCTTTTAGGTTAGCCATCCATAGGCGGCTTATGTTAGCTCAATTAGACCCTTGCCTTTTCGCAAAGACAGCTTTCTGTATCTCAGGGTTCTTTCCTTGCTGTACCAGAAGAATAGGATCACATGTGGGGTTGGAGAATGAGTGCAAGGGTTTATTGAGTGGAAGTAGCTCTCAGCAGATAGGGGAGCCAGAAGAGAAATGGTTTTCCCCTGGAGTCGGGCAGCTCCGCGGACTTGGGCTCTTCTCTGACTGTCCCAGACGAACTTCGTGTGGTTCAGTGGTCAGTGGCCTGTCAGCCTCCTGGTGTGCTCCTATGCCAGTGCTTTCCTCTTGACGTCCAGCCGCCTGTGTGTCTGCCTGCTTGGGTCTTGGACAAACATTGGAAAACAACACAAGATCATTCTAGTCAGTATCTTCTACTTCTTTCCACAATTCCATAAACTGGCATCGATCTAAAGTATTTGCATATATATATTGCACAACTTTCATAACTGTATCCACTATGCTTTCTATGAGCCTGATTCAGAACACTGAGCACAAATGTTTTCAGTATGTATTTATGATGGATGGATGGATGGATGGAAGGAAGGAAGGAAGGAAGGAAGGAAGGAAGGAAGGAAGGAAGGAAGGAAGACATCAATCTCTTATTTTAAAATTCCATAAATTCATAACTAGCTGAAATTCTTCTTTGACAATATTAAAGGTTCAAATATTTCTATACCATGAGTTTGACCTTTTAGTTTACAAGTTGGCAACATTTCATAAATTTGGAAGTTCTTTGAGATGAAATATACCCAAAGTATTAATTGGGCATGACTTATCTAAAGGTAAAGGAAAACACTTGCAGTTTTTCAAAATTTTAATCAATTAACTTGATATTCTTAAAAAGGGCTTGTAGGCTATGGGCAATTGTTTGGTGGCATAATTTAAAATATCTTACTTTTTGTGAAATATCATTTTTACTCTTTTCCTAATAATTTTCTAACAATTTCCATAACTATAATAATAATGTATTTTACCATGTCCCCATGGTTTTCTTTTGTATGCCAGAATCCAAGCCATTTAATCACCGCCTAAAGTTACAAGCCCAGATCCTGTTAAGCATAATTTTTTTAAAAAATTTGGGGGAGTTGGGCACAGTGGCTCATGCTTGTAATCCCAGCACTTTGGGAGGCCGAGGAGGATGGATCACCTGAGGTCAGGAGATGGAGACCATCTTGGCCAACATGGTGAAACCCCGTCTCTACTAAAAATACAAAAATTAGTCAGGCATGGTGGTGCATGCCTATAATCCCAGCTACTCAGGAGGCTGAGGCAGAATTACTTAAACCCAGGAGGTGGTGTTTGCAGTGAGGGGAGATCGCCCCACTGCACTCAAGCCTGGGCGACAGAGTGAGACTCTGTCTCAGGAGAAAAAAAAAAAAATTGAAACAAGGGTATGTGAAGTGAAGTTGCACCAAACCAGCAACTACAGTTGCCGCTGTTCTAGCTTCAGTTTTGCAATGTTTCCCTTAGCCAAAAATACACTAAATCATTTTTGAGTTTGAAGCATTTAGCAAATAACAACAAAGCATAGCCACCAGAAACATACACCTGATTGCTATGCCAAATACGGTAATGCTGTGTTAGCTAGTGGAGCTAATTTCTGTATCACTGTGTGGACATAACAGCAACATAAATTGGAAGATAGTGGACCCCGCCCCCCTGTTGGTAGAATCTTACTCCAAATGAATGGAAAGATAAGTAATCATCCCAGCTGGTATAATACTGAATTGTTTCAAAACCAACCCATAATTGATGTGAAGTAAAAGTACTATGAACCCATTAAAATATGGCAGTATTGAAAAAATAAAGTACATTTAAAACCTTCAAAAATATTTTTTGTTAGAGATTTATTTCAGATTTCAGGTGACTAACTTAATCTATTCTTTTCAATTATTTTTGACTGTTGAGAGGAAACATCAAACTTGCTATGTAGTATCTGAAAATATCTCTAATATTGTCTACTTTAGTATCCTGTAAAAGTTTGTACACAACAAGCAAACAGCTTTTTTGTTTTGCTCTGCCACAACAAATTGCAATTTCCATTCATTGCAAACTTCAAGACATACTTTCTTCCAGTTTTTTATTTTCTTTACTGTTCTGGTTGTAGTACTGGTAGGCTCTGCATTGCCATTCGATTCTACATCACTAGTATGTCTTAGCTTTAATCTTAAATTTTTTCCCATACTTGCTTTTAAAATTAGAACAAAATATAATTCTGTTATAATAATAAGCATTTTTATTTAATTACCAGTTACAATTTATATAGGTATCAATTTAATTTGTGCAACCTGTATAAAACACTCAAATAATCATGTTACAATGTTATGTGGGTGCATAGGAAAAATCACTTAAATGATTTTGTGGACACCAACCAGACTGGTGTTTATATGACTTGAAACACATGTGCACAATGCACAGAACAATGTCACAATGACATTTTACGTGATGCAACAGTAAAAGTGAAATGTAGCCCTATGAAACCAATGGAGTTGTATTAATGCACAAATATCTTACATTGGTTCAATTTTAATTTAAATATAAATAAAAATTAAACTGAAATTTAAAAATTTATTTTCTCAGTGGTGCTAGCCCCATTTCAAGTGCTCAAATACCCATGTGGCTAGTAGCTATCATATTTAACACAACAGCTTTGTGCCATACATGATTGGTCCTGGCTTGCTTTTGAATCCTGACTTTGATCTTCTCATTGTTTGCCGTGCGTTGGACTCTCGACCCTTCTTCTGGTGGATGTTAGCTCAGACTCGTTGCCCTTCACTGTTCTCAATTAAATCAGACTATCGTGTTCTAGTTTCAGCTTTTCTGGTCCCTTCCTCTAGCAGCAGCTACTTGGTTAGTGCTTCTCCTAGACCAGCGTGACTTCTCTGCAAGGTTGGTGGAGTAGGATGGGGCAAACATTAGTAAGAAGGAAACAGAGGTCAGGATTAAGGAGGAGGCTATTACAAAGCAAATGGAAGTTCTAAATAATTCTTTCTTGTCTTGGACAAAGACTTTCAAAAACATTGCAGAAGATATTACTTAAGCGCAGACGTAATTATTTTTGAAAATCGCACAAAATAGTGGAAGAACTGAAAATGAGCCAATATTCTAATTTTCAAAAAGGAGAAGAAAGAAGATTCTGCAGGCAATTTAGACTGAAGGCATTTATTAACCATCTTAAGCAAGATCCTAGTATGAATCTGTCAAAGAGTGCCATGTGAACTTTTAGATAGTGAAGTAGTGGTTGCCAGGTGATAACTTGCATTCATATGAAACGATTTGGGCCCAACACACCCACTTCCTGTTTTGATAAGCCGATGAGACTGGTGGTAAGCCTGCAGATGTTTGGATTTCATTAAAACACTTGGCAAGCCTTTCACAATATTTTTGTGGTAAAATAGACACAAACAGGTGGAATGATAGTATCACATTGCATCTGATGTTCAATCCAACTGGATATTTGTTAAATTGGTTCTTTTCTCCCTGTAGAAGATTTGGACAATGTCTCTGGACAGGGTCTGATATCAAATCTCTCCTTAATATTTAGTGAATATGATTAAGAGTAGATTGGCTGAGGACACTGGGCATCGTTTTTATAGGTAGCAGGAATCTCTGGCTTGATAGCCAGTAAATTGGATAATAGTCTCAGAATTCAAGCAGATCCCAATAGTTCGGATTTGTGGTTTAAATGTATCTCATCAGGGCATCCAATAGCTCAAGAATGGAATTGCAGAGATGTGATTCGCAGTATAATTTGTGTTTACCTGAAGTCATACCAGCTTGGGGTGGGGCAGGGTACGGGGAGTATGTACAGTTCCATTACTGGCCATCTACCTCTTCCCCTCCCTCCCTCCACTCCCCCTCCCCCCTGCCCCCACAGCACACTGAGTGGCTCTCAATGAACAGTTTGAGTTGGTTTTGAAACAATTGTTTCAGCATTCAAACAATTCAGTATTATACCAGCTGGGATGATTACTAATCTCACCATTCATTTGAGGTGGGACTCAGCCAACAGGGGGCAGGTTCCATTCTCTTTCAACTTCTGTTGCTGTTTATGTTCACACAGTCATACAGAAATTAGCTCCAGTAGCTAATACAGCATTACAATATTTGTCACGGCAATCAGGTGTATGTTTCTGGTCTCATCTGCTGCTAGCACTGATCTGGCGTTAATGCCTTGTAGCCTCTGCCCTGCCAGTGGATGCAGGTTGTTGCTGTTGCTGCCACTTCTACCTGGGCAAGCTCCAGCAGATCCTCGGTCCCACTGCCACTTGATCACACTTAAGTTGTAAGAAAGAAGTGCTTAACTGATCCCACCACAGTTAAGAAGTGCTCAATTTCCACTATGCAGTGCGGAATGATGATCTTCAAAGGTAAAAACTGATTTTTTGCTGAAGAAGCATTTCTATTCTAGAGGACAGAAATGGAAGTTGGAATCTGCAGCTGTCTGGCTGCTTTTCTAGTCCCCCCACATTGCCCCGAATATTGATAGTGGAGTGCCTTGGGGCTTTTCTCATTGCCATTTATACTCATCATCTGAAGAAAATTATAAGCTGTACACTTATAAATTTATATCTATAGTCCATATTTCTACACTGAGATTTATTTTCCTTTTAATTATTTGCTGGTATAGTATACCTAAGTGTGTTTCAGTGTGACCATCTGGCATCATAGTTATCTTTGTGTTTTTTTTGTTGTTGTTGTTTTGTTTTTTTTTTTTTTTTTGAGATGGAGTCTCGCTCTGTCGCCCAGGCTGGAGTGCAGTGGCCGGATCTCAGCTCACTGCAAGCTCCGCCTCCTGGGTTTACGCCATTCTCCTGCCTCAGCCTCCCAAGTAGCTGGGACTACAGGCGCCCGCCACCTCACCCGGCTAGTTTTTTGTATTTTTTAGTAGAGATGGGGTTTCACCCTGTTAGCCAGGATGGTCTCGATCTCCTGACCTCGTGATAGCCAGGATGGTCTCAATCTCCTGACCTCGTGATCCGCCCGTCTTGGCCTCCCAAAGTGCTGGGATTACAGGCTTGAGTCACCGCCCCCAGCCCATAGTTATCTTTTATTCATCTAGAATTTGTACCCACTAGAAGATAAGTCTGATGAGAGCAAGGACTTTGTATCTTCAGAACATAAAGTAGTGCCTGCCACTTAGTAGACTCTTAGTACATATTTAATGAAAAGTTTAGTTCAATATTAAGAACTTCTTAACCACAGAAGTGTTCACAAATGGAAAGGACTTTCCCCCAATGGCATTGAGTTTCCTATGACTGAATGTTACTTGCCGGGGATATTGAGCAATACATGCAACTAGTAACCAGAAACAGGGAGGAAACTAAAAGAGATTCTATATTTTATTTGCATGAAATGTGACTATTATAGGATTAAAGGTACAAATTTAGTTGAATTTTTCATAAGCATAACCAATTTCTCTCTCCATCCTCCAATTCTTTTTTTTCCCCATATATGTTCTCTCTCTCTCTCTCTCTCTCTCTCTCTCACACACACACACACACACACACATTTTTACATAACCTGGATGCTGCTACTTGGAAACCATCCTGCCCCTTGAGATCTTGGTTGCCTTGAGCTCAAGTTGCATGACCTGGCATGCCAAGATTTCTATGAATTACTGAAAATTTCTGTGGTCCATAATCCCCTGAGCCTCAAGAATGTTCATCTATGTTATCACTGACCAACCAGCACCAACATAGATGTGAAACCCAGCCTTTGCATAATTTTCCACCAGCCAAAGTTTGTAGATTCTACAGAATCAGTGGGGTCGATCATATCACTTACTGCCCACAATGACTTGCACATTTCTAGGAAGTCCTTTGTAGACTCTTTTCCTCCAGTGTTCCATCCAACTTCTTTCTTCTTCCTCTTCCCCCTCTCCCTTCTCACCTCCTCCACTGACCCCTTTTGTCCCCCCTCCTCCTCTTTTATCCTCTTATCTTTTCCTCCCCTTCCCTTACCTCAACTTTCTCCTTTTCTCATCTTTAAATCACATTGAAGAACACTAATTTTTTTTTCCTCTGTAAAGCAATGTCCCAATCTACACCCAGGCTTTGGTATCGGCCATTTATCTGACATTTACCTATCAAATGCCTCTATTCCAAATAAAGATTATTCTTTACCCACAAACAATTGTGGTGCAAAGTATCAATATGATTTTTTAATTGCCACTTGGTACATCAATAACACATTTTGACCTCAGTACATATATGTCAGTCTTTACTCCTGTTTAATTGCTACTCTTTAGCCTGAATTAACACTAAGAAACCTAATACTGGAATTAATCCATATATGGTGATATGGATTAGATGTTGCCTCCAACCTCATGTTGAAATGTAATCCCCATTGTTGGAGGTGGGACCTAATGGGAAGTATTGGATCATGGGACAGATCCTTCATGAATGGCTTAGCACCATCTCCTTTGTAATGAATGAGTTCTCACTCTGTCAGTCACCTGAGATCTGGTTGTTTAAAAGAGCATGGCACTTCCTCCCGCTCTCTCTTGCTCCTCTTCTCTCCATGTGACATCTTGGCTCCCATCACCTTCTGCCATGATTGTA
The DNA here is from genome assembly GCF_049350105.2 of Macaca mulatta. NCBI lineage: Eukaryota > Metazoa > Chordata > Mammalia > Primates > Cercopithecidae > Macaca > Macaca mulatta. The sequence goes on along the minus strand of NC_133419.1, from coordinate 103,174,876 downwards.
AGCTTCTTGAGGCCTCATCAGAAGCAGATGCCAGCGCAATGCTTCTGGTAAAGTCTGCAGGATTGTGAGCCAATTAAACCTTTTTTTCTTTATAAATTACCCAGCCTTGGGTATTTCTATATAGCAACGCAAGAATGGACTAACACAGAAAATTGGTACAGAGGAGGGAGGCATTGCTAAAAAGACACCTGAACATGTGAAATTGGCTTTGCAACAGAGTAAGAAACAGGCTGAAAGAGTTTGGTGGAGTCAGAAGAAGACAGGAAGATGAGGGAAAGTTTGAATGGTTGTGACCAAAATGCTGATAGAAATATGGAAAGTGAGAGCAAGGCTGAGAAGGTCTCAGATGGAAATGAGGAAGTTATTGGGAACTGGAGCAAAGGCCACCCTTGTTACACCCTAGCAAAAAAGCTTGGCTGTATTGTGTCCCTGATCTAGGAAATTGCAGACGTTTGAACTTAAGAATGATGACTTAAGGTGTCTGGCAGAAGAAATTTCGAAGCAGCAAATTATTCAAGATGTAGCATGGCTGCTTCTAACAGCCTACTTCAGATGCAGGAACAAATAAATGACTTAAATATAAGTTGGAACTTATATTTAAAAGGGAAGCAGAGCATAAAAGCTTGGAAAATGTTCATCCTGGCTCTGTGGTAGAGAAAGAATCCAAGCAGGCTGTGGACCAACCACTTGCTAAAGAGACTGGCATAACTAAGAGGGCCAGGTGCTAATATCCATGACAATGGGAAGAAGGCCTTAAAGACATTTCAGAAATCTTTGAGGCAGCCCCTTTCATTACAGGCCAGAGACCTAGGAGGAAAGAATTATTTCAGGGGCCAGGCACAGGGCATTGCTGCCCTACTTAGCCTTAGGACACCGCTCGCTGCATCCTAGCCACTCCAGCTCCACCCATGGCTCACAGGGCCATAGGTACAGCTCAAGCTGCCACTTTGGAAAGTGCAAACCACTGTAAGCCTTGGCAGCTTCCACATGGTGTTAAGCTTGCAGGTGTAGAAAATGCAAGAGTAAAGGAGGCTTGGCAACTCCCACCTAGATTCCAGAGGATATATGGGAAAGCCTCAGTGCCCAGGCAGAAGCCTGCAGTAGGGACAGAGTCCCTACAGAGAAACTGTACAAGGGCAGTGCTGAGAGGAAATGTGGGTTTTCAGATCCTACAGAGTCCCCAGCAGGACACTGCCAAGTGGAGCTGTAGGAAGAGGGCTACTACCCTCCAGACCTGAGAATGGTAAAGCCACCAGCAACTTGCAAGCTCAGCATGAAAAAGCCACAGGAACTTAACTCCAGCCCATTAGAGCAGCCACAAATTGCATTCTGTAAAGCCATAAGGGCAAAGCTGCCCAAGGCTTTGGGAACCCACATCTTGTACCAGTATGCCCAGGATACAGGACTTGGAGGCAAGGGAAATTATTTTGGAATTTAAAGTTTAATGCCTACCCTGCTGGGTTTCAGACTTGCATGGGGCCAACTGCCTCTTTCCTTTGGCTGATTTCTCCCTTTTGGAATAGAATGTCTACCCAATGCCTGTACCACCATTGTATCTTGGGTATAAATAACTTGTTTTGTTTTGATATCATAGGCTTGTAGGTAAAAGGAACTCAACTTGAGTCTCAGATGTGACTTTGGACTTTTGATTGAATTAATGCTGGAATGAGGTAAGGCTTTGGGGGACTGTCGGAAGGGATTATTGTATTTTATAATGTGAGAAGGACATGAGATTTGAGGGGCCAGAAGGGGGAGGATATGATTTGGGTGTTAGACTCCTCCTAATCTCATGTTGAAATGTAATTCTCAATCTTGGAGGTGGGGCCGAGTGGGATATATTGGATCATGGGGGCAGATCTTTCATGAATGGCTCAGCACCATCACCTTCATGATGAGTCGGTTCTCACTCTGTTAGTTCATCTGAGATCTGGTTATTTTAAAAAGGGCATGGCATTTCCTCCCTCTCTCTCTCTTGCTCCTGTTCTTTCCATGTGAAATGCTAGATCCCAATTGCCTTCCAACATGATTGTAACCTTCCTGAGGCCTCACCAGAAGCAGATGCCAGCACTATGCTTCCTTGAAGCCTGCGGAAACATGAGACAATTAAATCTCTTTTCTTTATAAATCACCCAGCCTCGGGTGTTTCTTTATAGCAACACAAGAATAGACTAACGCATATATTAAGTGAATTCTTATTTAGAATAGTTATAAAAAATTAGACATTAAAACCATCTGACTGAGACTTGTTTTCCAAGATGGCTGAATAAGAACAGCTGCGGTCTGCAGCTCCCAGTGTGATCAATGCAGAAGATGGGTGATTTTTGCATTTCCAACTGAGATACCTGGTTCATCTCATCGGGACTAGTTGGACAGTGGGTGCAACCCATGGAGGGTGAACCAAAGCAGGGTGGGGCATCGCCTCACTGGGGAAGCACAAGGGGTAAGGGGATTTCCCTTTCCTAGCCAAGGGAAGCCGGGACAGATTGTGCCTGGAAAAACAGGACCCTCTTACCCAAATACTGCACTGTTCCCAAGGTCTTAGCAACTGGCAGACAAGAAGATTCTCTCCTATGCCTGGCTCAGTGGGTCTTACACCCACAGAGCCTTGCTCACTGCTAGTGCAACAGACTGAGATCAAACTACGAGGTGGCAGCCTGGCTGGGGGAGGGGCATCTGCCATTGATGAGGCTTGAGTAGGTAAAATAAGTGCCCAGGAAGCTCGAACTGGGCAGAGCCCACCACAACTCAGCAAGGCCTACTGCCTCTATGAACTCCACCTCTGTGGGCAGGACATAGCTGAACAAAAGGCAGCAGACATCTTCTGCAGACTTAAACGTCCCTGTCTGACAGTTCTGATGAGAGCAGTGGTTCTCCCAGCATGGTGTTTGAGCTCTGAGAATGGACAGACTCCCACCTTAAGTGGGTCACTGAACTCTATGTAGCCTAACTGGGAGACACCGCCCAGTAGGGGCCAATAGATACCTCATATAGGCAGGTGCTCCTCTGGGACGAAGCTTCCAGAGGAAGGATCAGGCAGCAATATTTGCTGTTCTGCAATATTTGCTGTTCTGCAACTTCCACTGCTGATACCCAGGCAAACGGGGTATGGAGTGGACCTCCAGCAAACTCCAACAGACCTGCAACTGAGGGACCTGACTGTTAGAAGGAAAACTAACAAACAGAAAGGAATTGCACCAACATCAACAAAAAGGACATCTATACCAAAACCCCATCTGTAGGTGACCAAAATCAAAGACCAAAGGTAAAGGGATGGAGGAAGATCTACCAGGCAATTGGGAAAAAAAAAAAAAAAAAAGCAGGGGTTGCAATCCTAGTCTCTGATAAAACAGACTTTAAACCAACAAAGATCAAAAAGAGACAAAGAAGGCCATTACATAATGGTAAAGGGATCAATTCAACAAGAAGAGCTAACAATCCTAAATATATATGCACCCAATACAGGAGCACCCAGATTCATAAAGCAAGTCCTTAGAGACCTACAAAGAGACTTAGACTCCCCCACAATAATAATGGGAGACTTTAACAACCCACTGTCAACATTAGACAGATCAACGAGACAGAAGGTTAACAAGGATATCCAGGACTTGAACTCAGCTCTGCACCAAGCAGACCTGATTGACCTCTACAGAACTCTCCATCCCAAATCAACAGAATACACATTCTTCTCAGCATGACATTGCACTTCTTCCAAAATTGACCACATAGTTGGAAGTAAGGCACTCCTCAGCAAATGTAAAAGAACAGAAATTACAACAAACTGTCTCTTAGACCACAGTGCAATCAAACTAGAACTCAGGATTAAGAAACTCACTCAAAACCACTCAACTATATGGAAACTGAACAACCTGCTTTTAAATGACTACTGGGTACATAACGAAATGAAGGCAGACATAAAGATGTTCTTTGAAACCAAGGAGAACAAAAACACAATATACAGAATCTCTGGGACACATTTAAAGCAGTGTGTAGAGGGAAATTTATAGCACTAAATGCCCACAAGAGAAAGCAGAAAAGATCCAAAATTGACACCCTAACATCACAATTAAAAGAACTAGAGAAGCAAGAGCAAACATATTCAAAAGCTAGCAGAAGGCAAGAAATAACTAAGATCAGAGCAGAACTGAAAGAGATAGAGACACAAAAAAACCCTTCAAAAAATCAATGAATCCAGGACCTGGGTTTTTGAAAAGATCAACAAAATTGATAGACCGCTAGCAAGACTAAGAAAGAAGAAAAGAGAGAAGAATCAAATAGACACAATAAAAAATGATAAAGGGGATATCACCACCGATCCCACAGAAATACAAACTACTATCAGAGAATACTAAAAACACCTCTATGCAAATAAGCCAGAAAATCTAGAAGAAGTGGATAAATTCCTTCCCTGGTTTAGTCTTAGGAGAGACATACACCCTCCCAAGACTAAACCAGGAAGAAGTTGAATCCCTGAATAGACCAATATCAGGCTCTGAAATTGAGGCAATAATTAATAGCCTACCAACCAAAAAATGTCCAGGACCAGACGGATTCACAGCCGAATTCTACAAGAGGTACAAAGAGGAGCTGTTACCACTCCTTCTGAAACTATTCCAATCAACAGAAGAAGAGGGAGTGCTCCCTCACTCATTTTATGAGGCCAAAATCATCCTGATACCAAAGCCTGGCAGAGACACGACAAAAAAAAAAAAAGAGAATTTTAGACCAATATTCCTGATGAACATCGCTGCAAAAATCCTGAATAAAATGCTGGCAAACCGAATCCAGCAGCACATCAAAAAGCTTATCCACCACGATTGAGTTGGCTTCATTCCTGGGATGCAAGACTGATTCAACATACGCAAATCAATAAACGTAATCAATCACATAAACAGAACCAAAGACAAAAACCACGTGATTATCTGAATAGATGCAGAAAAGGCCTTTGACAAAATTCAACAGCCCTTCATGCTAAAATCTCTCAATAAAATAGGTATTGATGGGACATATCTCAAAATAATAAAAGCTATTTATGACAAACCCACAGCCAATATCTAACTGAATGGCCAAAAACTGGAAGCATTCCTTTGAAAACTGGCACAAGACAGGGATGCCCTCTCTCACCACTCCTATTCAACATAGTGTTGGAAGTTCTGGCCAGGACAATCAGGCAGGAGAAAGAAATAAAGGGTATTTAATTAGGAAAACAGGAAGTCAAATTGTCCCTGTTTGCAGATGACATGATTGTATATTTAGAAAACCACATTATCGACCGTGCGCAGTGGCTCATGCCTGTAATCCCAGCACTTTGGGAGGCCGAGATGGGCGGATCACAAGGTCAGGAGATCGAGACCACCCTGGCTAACACGGTGAAACCCCATCTCTACTAAAAATACAAAAATTAGCCAGGCGCGGTGGCAGGCGCCTGTAGTCCTGGCTACACGGGAGGCTAAGGGAGAAGAATGGCGTGAACCTGGGAGGTGGAGCTTGCAGTGAGTGGAGATCGCACCACTGCACTCCAGCCTGGGTGACAGAGCGAGAATCCATCTCAAAAAAACAAAACAAAACAAAACAGAAAACCCCATTGTCTCAGCCCAGCATCTCCTTAAGATGTTAACAACTTCAGCAAAGTCTCAGGATACAACATCAATGTGCAAAAATCACAGGCATTCCTATACACCAATAAAAGACAAACAGAGAGCCAAATCATGAGTGAACTCCCATTCACAATTGCTTCAATGAGAATAAAATACCTAGGAATGCAACTTACAAGGGATGTGAAGGACCGCTTCAAGGAGAACTACAAACCACTGCTCAACGAAATAAAAGAGGACACAAACAAATGGAAGAACATTCCATGCTCATGGACAGGAAGAACAAATATCATGAAAATGGCCATACTGCCCAAGGTAATTTATAGATTCAAAGCCATCACCATCAAGCTACCAATGAGTTTTGTCACAGAATTGGAAAAAACTACTTTCAAGTTCATATGGAACCAAAAAAGAGCCCGCATTGCCAAGTCAATCCTAAGCCAAAAGAACAAAGCTGGAGGCATCACGCTACCTGACTTCAAACTATATTACAAGGCTACAGTAACCAAAACAGCACGGTACTGGTACCAAAACAGAGACCAGAGCCCTCAGAAATAATACCACACATCTACAACCATCTGATCTTTGACAAACCTGACAAAAACAAGAAATGGGGAAAGGATTCCCTATTTAATAAATAGTGCTGGGAAAACTGGCTAGCCATACGTAGAAAGCTGAAACTGGATCCCTTCCTTACACCTTATACAAAAATTAATTTAAGATGGATTAAAGACTTAAATGTTAGACCTAAAACCATAAAAACCCTAGAAGAAAACCTAGGCAATACCATTCAGGACATAGGCATGGGCAAGGACTTCATGACTGAAACAGCAAAAGCAATGGCAACAGAAGCCAAAATTGACAAATGGTATCTAATTAAACTAAAGAGCTTCTGCACAGCATAAGAAACTACCATCAGAGTGAACAGGCAACCTACAGAAGGGGAGAAAATTTTTACAATCTACCCATCTAACAAAGGGCTAATATCCAGAATCTACAAAGAACTAAAACAAATTTACAAGAAAAAATCAAACAAACCCATCAAAAAGTAGGCAAAGGATATGAACAGACACTTCTCAAAAGAAGACATTTATGCAGCCAACAGACACATGAGAAAAGGCTCATCATCACTGGCCATCAGAGAAATGAAAATCAAAACCACAATGAGATACCATCTCATGCCAGTTAGAATGGCGATCATTAAAAAGTCAGGAAACAACAGGTGCTGGAGAGGATGTGGACAAATAGGAATGCTTTTATACTGTTGGTGGGACTGTAAACTAGTTCAATCATTGTGGAAGGTAGTGTGGCGATTCCTAAAGGATCTAGAACTAGAAATACCATTTGACCCAGCCATACTATTACTGGATATATACCCAAAGGATTATAAATCATGCTGCTATAAAGACACATGCACACGTATGTTTATTGCAGCACTATTCAGAATAGCAAAGACTTGGAACCAACCCAAATGTCCATCAATGATAGACTGGATTAAGAAAATGTGGCACATATACACCATGTAATATTATGCAGCCATATAAAAGGATGAGTTCATGTCCTTTGTAGGGACATGGATGAAGCTAGAAACCATCATTCTCAACAAACTATCACAAGGACGGAAAACCAAACACTGCATGTTCTCACTCATAGGTGGGAATTGAACAATGAGAACACTTAGACACAGGGTGAGGAACATCACACACAGGGGCCTGTCATGGGGCAGGGCGATGCGGGAGGGATAGCATTAGGAGATACACCTAATGTAAATGACGAGTTAACGGGTGCAGCACACTAACATGGCACATGTATACATATGTAACAAACCTGCAAGTTGTGCACATGTACCCTAGAACTTAAAGTATGATAATAAAAAAAAAGACCAAAGGTAAATAAAACCACAAAGATGAGAAGAAACCAGAGCAGAAAAGCTGAAAATTCTAAAAACCAGAGTACCTCTTCTCCCCCAAAGGATTGCAGCTCCCTGTCAGCAATGGAGGAAAGCTGGACGGAGAATGACTTTGACAAACTGATAGAAGTAGGTTTCAGAAGGTCGGTAATAAACTTCTCCCAGCTAAAGCAGCATGTTCAAACCTATCACAAGGAAGCTAAAAAATTGAAAAAAGATTAGATGAATGGTCAACTAGAATAAATAGTGTAGAGAAGACCTTAAATGACCTAATGGAGCTGAAAACCATGGCACGAGAACTTCATGACGCATGCACAAGCTTCAATAGCCAATTTGATCAAGTGGAAGAAAGGGTATCAGTGATTGAAGATCAAATTAATGAAATAAAGTGAGAAGACAAGTTTAAAGAAAAAGAGTAAAAAGAAACGAACAAAGCCTACAAGAAATATTGGACTATGTGAAAAGACCAAATCTATGTTTGATTGGTGTACCCGAAAGTGATGGGGAAATGGAATCAAGTTGGAAAACATACTTCAGGATGTTAACCAGGAGAACTTCCCCAACCTAGCAAGGCAGGCCAACATTCAAATTCAGGAAATACAGAGAACACCACAAAAATACTCCTCGAGAAGAGCAACCCCAAGACACATAATTGTCAGATTCACCAAAGTTGAAATGCAGGAAAAAATGTTAAGGGCAGCCAGAGAGAAAGGTCGGGTTACCCACAAAGGGAAGCCCCTCAGACTAACAGTGGATCTCTTGGCAGACACCCTACAAGCCAGAAGAGAGTGAGGGCTATTACTCAACATTCTTAAAGAAAAGAATTTTCAACCCAGAATTTCATATCCAGCCAATTTCATAACCAGAAGTGAAGGAGAAATAAAATCCTTTACAGACAAGCAAATGCTGAGAGATTTTGTCACCACCAGGCCTGCCCTACAAGAGCTCCTGAAGGAAGCACTAAACATGGAAAGAAACAACCGGTACCAGCCACTGCAAAAACATGCCAAACTGTAAAGACCATCGATGCCAGGAAGAAACTGTATCAACTAATGGGCAAAATAACCAGCTAACATCATAACGGCAGAATCAAATTCACATATAGCAATATTAACCTTAAATGTAAATGGGTTAAATGCCCCAGTTAAAAGACACAGATTGGCAAACTGGATAAAGAGTCAAGACCATCAGGGTGCTTTATTCAGCAGACCCATCTCATGTGCAGATACACACATAGACTCAAAGGGATGAAGGAAGATCTACCAAGCAAATGGAAAGCAAAAAAAAAAAAGCAGGGGTTGCAATTCTAGTCTCTGATAAAACAGACTTTAAACCAACAAAGATCAAAAAGAGACAAAGAAGGCCATTACATAATGGTAAAGAGATCAATTCAACAAGAAGAGCTAACAATCCTAAATATATATGCACCCAATACAGGAGCACCCAGATTCATAAAGCAAGTCCTTAGAGACCTACAAAGAGACTTAGACTCCCCCACAATAATAATGGGAGACTTTAACAACCCACTGTCAACATCAGACAGATCAACAAGACAGAAGGTTAACAAGGATATCCAGGACTTGAACTCAGCTCTGCACCAAGCAGACATAATAGACATCTACGGAACTCTCCACCCCAAATCAACAGAATATACATTCTTCTCAGCACCACATCACGCTTATTCCAAAATTGACCACATAATTGGAAGTAAAGCACTCCTCAGCAAATGTAAAATAACAGAAATCACAAGAAACAGTCTCTCAGACCACAGTGCAATCAAATTAGAACTCACATGAAAAAATGCTTACCATCACTGGTCATCAGAGACATGCAGATCGAAACCACAGTCAGATACCATCTCATGCCAATTAGAATGGCGATCATTAAAAAGTCAGGAAATGACAGATACTGGAGAGGATGTGGACAAATAGGAACGCTTCTGTACTATTGGTGGGAGTGTCAATTAGTTCAACCACTGTGGAAGATAGTGTGGCGATTCCTCAAGGATCTAGAACTAGAAATACCATTTGACCCAGTGATCCCATTACTAGGTATATAACGAAAGGATTATAAATCATGCTACTATAAAGACACACGCACACGTATGTTTATTTCGGCACTATTCACAATAGGAAAGACTTGGAACCATCCCAAATGTCCATCAATGATAGACTGCATTAAGAAAATGTGGCACATATATACCATGGAATACTATGCAGCCATAAAAAAGGATGAGTTCATGTCCTTTGTAGGGACATGGATGAAGCTGGAAACCATCATTCTCAGCAAACTACCACAAAGACAGAAAACCAAACACCAGATGTTCTCATTCATAGGCAAGAATTGAACAGTGAGAACACTTAGACACAGGGAACATCACACACTGGGGTCTGTCAGGGGGTTGGGGGCTGGGGAGGGATAGCATTAGGAGAAATACCTAATGTAAATGATGAGTTGATGGGTGCAGCATACCAACATGGCATACATATACCTATAATAAAGTATAATAAAAAGTATAATAATAATTTTTTAAAAAGCATCTGACCATTTTAACTTTTGGGGTAAATGGAAATTAAGTGACTTACTATATATATATATATATTTTTTTTTTTTTTGGCAGAGTCTTACTCTGTCGCCAGACTGAAGTGCAGTGGCATGATCTCGCTCACTGCAACCTCTGCCTCCTGGGTTCGAGCAATTCTTCTGCCTCAGCCTTGCATGTAGCTGGGATTACAGCTGTCCGCCACCATGCCCGGCTATGTTTTGTATTTTTAGTAGAGACAGGGTTTCGCCATGTTGGCCAGGCTGGTCTTGAACTCCTGACCTCAGGTGATCCACCTGCCTTGGCCTCCCAAAATGCTGGGATTACAGGTGTGAGCCACCGTGCCCGGCCACTATTCGTATAGATAGGAATGAATTTAATTCCCTCCTCCTCTGTGAGAGCTATCTTTTTGAAAAAAAAAGTAGTTTATTGTCTTTACTGGTTATAAAATTAACACATACACAATCATAAGATTAGAAAATATGGACAATTAGGATAATGAATATGATAGCTAATAGTTTCTTAGTATGCATGATGTGTTCAGCACTCTTTTAAATGCTTTACATATATAAATGTGTTGAATTCCTCATGTTACCCATGAGGTAGGAAATATTATTGCCACCATTTTGCTGATGATGAAACTGAGAGGTATGGAAGGGCTAAGTTTTTTTCTCAAGGTTACACAACCAGATAATAAGGATCACAAATAATCACATTATCTAGAGACAATCATCATTTCAGTGAATATCTGCCATGCTTTTCTGTATCATATCTTTATTTAAATGAGACATTAAATGACAATTTTGTAACCTGCATTTTTTTTAGTCTGTCTTATTTATTTGTTACTCAAAAAATCTTATTTTTGACTAGATTCAGACTTGGAAGTAGAAGCTCGCAGAGAGGACAGTCTGCGTCTCTTGTCAATCTGTCCTTGGTGCTTCTCTTTAGCTTCCTTCATTCTCTCGGCCAAAAGTTTAGCATATTCGGTAGCCACTTCCTTATTTTTCTTAATTCTCTGTTTCTTCAGAGCAATACGCCACCGTTTGTGCTGCAGTACACGTGGAGTAAGTAACAAGATACTGAATCTTGGGTGATTTGGTCCTAGGTTTCTTACCTTCTTTGTTTAACAGCTTTCTTACAACACACTGGTGGACATCATCATATTTAGAGAGACTGAAAAGTTTGCAGATTCAGCTAGCTCTTTTGGGCCCGAGGCGACAAGGCACCATAGTATCAGTCAGTCCAGGAATATCCTTCTCTCCTTTTTTTTACAATAACCAAGTAGAGAATGCTCAGATTGGAATCCACAATGCAACCACAAGCAGATTTTCACTTTCTTTTTCCAGTTCTCCTTGGTCTGTAACAGGAATGCCTTTTATTCAGTAGCAGGTGGACATGGCCATTGGTCAAGACACCCTGATTCATAGGGAAACCTTGTTTGTTGTTCCCACCGCTGATTCAGACCACATAACCCTTCCAGTCTTTACCCAGAGCATCAGCAGCAACTTCTGTGGCCACACGCTTCTCATAAAAAGTATGAAGTTTGTGTCCATTGTCCACTTCAATGAGTTTCTGGCAGCCAGTGGCTGGGAAGGAGATGTTCAGCTTCATCTTGAAGCAGCTGATCGCTTTCAGGGCACCATGAAAAAGAGCTGTAGCCTGCATTTTTAACTTAATAATATTACATCAGCTGGACATGGTAGCACATGCCTATAGTCTCAGCTACTCAGGAGACTGAGGCGGGAGGATTGCTTGAGCCTAGGAGTTTGAGACCAGACTGGGCAATATAGTGAGACCCTGTCACTTAACAATTTTTGTAATTATCAGGGCATAGTGGAGGATGCCTGTAGTCCCAGCTACTCGGGAGGCTGAGGTGGGGGGATTGCTTGAGCCCAGTAGTTAAAGGTTGTAGTGAGCTGTGATCACACCACTGTGCTCCAGCCTGGGCAACAGAGCAATATCGCATCTCTATTTAAAATAATAACAACAATCATATTGCATGGATAGCTTTCCATGGCAATAAACACAATCTTCACCATCATTTTTATGGCCACAGTGTTCCACTATATGAAGTTATGTAATATAGCCATGATATAGTACTTTAAACAATGTTGAGATGAACATCTTATCCATTCATTTTTTGTTCACCTGTCTGATATTTTATCTTGGTACAAATTTCGAGAAGCATTGTCACTAAATCCAAGAGAATACCTCAGTTTATTTTATATACTTGAGTCTAGAGATAATTGTATTTTTTATGCATTATTTTCATCACTTTTCTAGATTGAATATTAACAATAAAATGGGTAATTAGGTGCCTTCCCATTAGAGAGGAAACAGATTGTTGTATGTTATTTTTTCACATCAAACTACTATCAGTAAATTTGGCAAAAATAAACAGATGAATATATTTCCCCATGAGCTCACTGGGCTTCTTCTCATAGTCTGTCACACTGAAAACATTTAATGGTGTTGTTAGCACCTTCTACTGGTAAGAAAGCAAAATCTGACAGTGATGGCTCAGGTTTGTATGGGTTGTTTTAAAGTAAAAAATCCAAACAGGAACAAAAAACCAAACACCACATGTTCTCACTCATAAGCGGGAGCTGAAAAATGAGAACACATGGACAACAGGGAGGGGAACGTCATACGCGGGGGCCTGTCGGGGGGTGGGGGACGAGGGGAGGGAGAGCATTAGGATAAATACTTAATGCATGTGGGGTTTAAAACCTAGATGATCGGTGCAGCAAACCACCATGGCACATGTATACCTATGTAACAAACCTGCACATTCTGCACGTGTATCCCAGAACTTGAAGTAAAATTTAAAAAAATAAAATTAAAAGAAGAATGCAAAAAATAAAAATAAAAAAACATAATCTATAGCTTTATGGTATTTTTACTTTTTACTTTTCTTTCATTTTGTTAATATGACTGCAAAGACTAGGAAAGTCCAAAAAATAAATCAGATATTTTGATGTTAATATGAGCATAATTTCATCTTAAGTATGAAACCATGTATTGTAGTTCAGCTCTAAAGGTCAAGATATTTCAGGGAATGTTAGGTGTTTTTTTTAAAAAAGGTCAACTTTTCCCACCGTCTCAGACTTGTAAACACCTACTTAAACTGTAATTGTCTTTGTGGTTAATTACTTTTTTTTTTTTTTTGGAGACGGAGTTTCACTCTGTCACCCAGACTGAAGTGCAGTGGCCCGATCTCGGCTCACTGCAACATCCACCTCCCAGCAACCTCCGCCTCCCGGTTTCAAGCAATTCTCCTGCCTCAGCCTCTCAAGTAGCTGGGATTACAGGTGCCCATCCTGCCCGGCTAATGTTTGTGGTTTTAGTAGATATGGGGTTTCACCATGTTGGCCACTGGTCTCAAACTCCTGAACTTAGATGATCCACCCACCTTGGCCTCCCAAAGTGCTGGGATTACAGGTGTGAGACACTGTGTCCTCCCAAAGTGCTGGGATTACAGGCGTGAGCCACCGCACCTGGCCTGTGGTCAATTACTTTCTATTTAACCTCCAGCTCAGCATAATACCAGTGACTCATATTTACCTAGAAATGCTAACAGGATACATAGTATTGTGCTAAATCACATTCATCTGGCAACAAGAATAGATGTGACATTGTACATTTAGTAACAAAAGAAAGAAAATGTGGCCCTATTCAGACGAGAAAGTACTGAAGAAGAATTATCCTCCTGTTTTTTCCAATTGCATTCCCTGCACTGAACGGTACAGCGGATCTCTGTCCTCATCTTATGGTGAGAAAATTTAAAACGCCACTATGAAGATCATCTATTTGACATGATTCAGAACTGTGAACATCATTAATTTGGCTCTTCCCCTATATGACAAGTCTTCCTAAGTTTTTCTTAGTTTCTTAGGACATTAAGAATGTCCTAAGAGTGTTTCATAGTTCTGAGACTTACACCTAAGACTATAATAGGGTTATGACCAAGAGGGGATTTGAGTATAAGATCAGTTGTAACTCCTAGCTGTGTCCTTCTGTTTCCAGAATATTCCTCCCCACCAGAAGCTCAGGTAGCCTGAGCTTCTGTTGGCACCACAGAAGCTGCTGTTGGCACCACACCTTCTGTAAAAATAACAAGGTGGCATGCTGAGGAGGCAGTGAGATACCACAGGACACATGAGAAATTCATCCAAGTTGGGCTCAAAATAAGCCCTTCCTGGCCGGGCACGGTGGCTCACACCTGTAATCCCAGCACTTTGGAAGGCCGAGGCGGGGTGGATCACCTGAGGTCAGGAGTTTAAGACCAGCCTGGCCAACATGACAAAACCCCATCTCTACCAAAAAATACAAAAATTAGCCAGGTGTGGTGGGTGCCTGTAATCCCAGCCACTCATGAGGCTGAAGCAGGAGAATCGCTTGAACCCGGGAGACGGAGGTTACAGTGAGCTGAGATCATGCCACTGCGCTCCAGCCTGGGTGACAGAGTGAGACTCCATCTCAAAAAAAATAAAATTTAAATTTAAATTTAAATTAAAAAAAAAAAAAAAAAAAGCCCTTCCTAGCAGAGAAGATGGTAGCAGCATTTACTGGAGAAAATTGGACAATCTACTCCTTCCTTTCTGAAAGCAGCTTTTTAGAGGGTGGACAGTTGTTGCTGCACAGAGGTTGCTCATCCTTATTACTGCTGCTGTGTACCTTTCTCTGTGTTCTGGAACTCTTCACTCAACAGTCTTTACCAGAGGCCCTATTCTTGGGGCTGGGGATGCCATGAACAAGACAGGCAAAGTCCTGCCCTCGGTAAGCAGACATTGTAGCTGGGGAGACAGTGCACAAGTGAATAGTGGATATGATCCAAAAGAAAAGACAGTGGGATAGGAAGGAGACAGCAGTGATGATTCTAGAGAGATGCTCAGGAAAGCCCTTCTGGGGAGATTTCATATTTGAGCTGAGATCTGAAATAAGTGAGCCATGTGGGAAGGTCTAGGGGCAGAGAGAACAGCAAGTGTGGAGCCCTGAAGGGGACTGAGCCTAGTGCTTGTGAGGGACAAGAGGACTGCCAGGGTAGCCAGGGGGAGTACAGGAGGTGGGTGGGTGGGCAGGCGAGCAAGAAAGGCCATCGAAATAATAGGGTGTTCTCCACAGCAAAGCAAATGTTATAAGACAGTCTCTGGAAAAAATGCTGATGGTCAAAAATTTGGACAATCGGTAATAAAATTAATGACAAATGCCACACTGTAACTGAACTGCAATGAAATTTACCTCTAAATGCATCTGGGATTTAGCTTCCCCAAACCAAGGCATATTCTGGAAAATGTTATTAATTCACTCAAGTATGTTTTCAGCACATAGAATATGCTTAGCACCTACTAGTGGATGAAGATACAGTGTGGAGTTCGTAGCATAGCAAGAAAGAAGCACAACAAAGTTCAAATAAATCTGGATTTGTGGATCATGGTGAGTGTCATGGAGAAAGACATCAGGGGGATGGGAGCGAAGAGAACAGGAGAGGTTGGGAGGAACATGCCTTGAACAGGTTGCCAGCCTCCTGTCTGGGGAAGTTGCATCTGAGCTAAGACCTGAGTGAGCATGAGAGGACCGGTGGGAAGACAAGCTTCTAGAGAGTGGGAACATGTGTCAAGGCCTGCGCTGAGCAAGCGTGGCTGGCGAGGAGTGAATGAGGAGAGAGAAGCCGTAGGAGAGGAGGGAGCCAGGTTTCTCAGCCTCAGCACTGCTGATATTTTGGGCTTGACAATTCTTTGTTGAGGGCTGTCCTGTGCATTGTAGGATGTTAAGCAGCATCCCTGGTCTGTACCGCTAGATGCCAGTAACACTTTCCTCTGCTCCACCCCAAGCTGAAACTACTAAAAAAAGGCCCCAAACATTGCCAAATGTCCCCTGGGGGGCAAGAGAAGCACTGGGCTAGAGGCTCAGGCAAGGCCAGGTGAAGCGGAGCTTTGAAGGCCATGATAAGGCATTTTATTCAGAGTCCGATAGTGTTATAGAGGAATGTTATGCTCCCCAAAATTCATCTGTTGAAGGCCTAACCACCACTGTGATGGTATTAGGAGGTGGGCCTTTGGGACGTGATTAGGTCTTGAGGGTAGAGCCTTCATGAATGGGAATTAGTGGCCTTAAAGGAAAACACAGGAGAGAGTTTGCTTCCTGTCTTCCTGCTTTCTGCCATGTGAGGATACAGTCAGATAGACATCTGTAAACCAGGAAGCTGGCCCTCACCAAGTTCCAGACCTGCCAGCGCCTCCATCTTGGACTTCCCAACCTGCGAAGCTGTGAGAAACAGGTGTTTGTTGTTTAAGCCACCAAGTCTATGACAATTTGTTAGAGCAGCCTGACGTGACTAAGACAAATGGAAAGTCATGGAAAATTCCAAGTAAGCGAAATACGTGATCCCGAATACACCATAGGTAATTGAACCATGTATTATTATCTTTGAAAGTTTTCTTTCAAGAGTATTGAACCATCGTAGTCACTACTATTTTGACTAGAACCTGCCAGTTCCAGTTTACCCTCAGCTTGTATCTGCCTGCATCCAAATCTTGCGTTAGGTTCTCTCCCTGGAGTAACTTCTGCTGGTTCAGACACGACCACCACCACTGACGCTGTTTTAAGCAGGCAACTGGGGAAGAGTATGGACTGAAACACACTTTGCCTATCTGAAACATGGGGATCTTATCCATCTCAAAGAGCTGTTGCAAGCATAAATGAAAAAAGTGCCTGGCACAGCCTCTGGACATACTGACACTCTATAAGTCTTAGAAGGAAGTAGAACAAAATACTGTGGCAGACACAGAGGTGTGCCCCTCAGATCTCCTTTCAAGAAAAACTTTTGCTGCTCAACTGCCAAGAATGCAGTGAGCTGACAGCCTCCGCTGTTACTACCTCCAGAATCTGCCACTTTTTAGCTAAGGTCATGTTCTTCCTGGAGGGGCACCAGGGCCTGGATATTTCTGCAAAGTGCAGGACTCCTCTAACAGGCAATATTGCTCCAGAGCTCTCTGTTGGGGGGGTGGAGACTCAGATCTGTAACATTGTCTGAGCTTTTCCACCCAATACCACTTCTCCAGTCTCTTTCATTTTTCATAGGCATTACTTCCCACTAAGCCTCTTGCACTAACTCTGTCTCAGATCTGCTTCCCAGAGGACCCAGCTGATGCATCTCTCTATTTACTTTGCCCCCTGCCTACAACTTTCTTCTTTTTCTGTGCTTCCAGATTGCAGAGTTTTCAGGAAACTCTTACAAGCTTCCTCCTCTGCGTTTCCACAAAATTTTGTTTATACCTTTATTATAGAGGAGGAAAAGGGAACAGTACTTATTGAACACCTGTTGTAGGCCAAGAGCTGTACTGAGGAAATTTTATGTTTGTGTATCCACATTCACTCCGAGTTTTCATACTAGCCTGGTAGGTAGAGCTTAGCATTCTTATATTGTAGATAAAAACTCAGAGTTGCAGTGGTCAGTATTCCAGAATAATATTTCATTTCAGTCTGATAAAGGACCCTGCTATTTATTTTCATTATACTACTAAGCATTTAATGTACTTGATTGTACTTTATCTGATTGCATGTCTACTTTGGGGGAGTGGAAATGCTTTATTTGTTTTTATAAACAATGACAGAACCCGGTTCTATGTTAATATACATGTAGTAAATGCTTACTGAATGAGTGAATGAATTATGGCTAGATTGGACTTGGACTTACTCTTGTTCTATGTGAAAAGGTGCATTTTGAATAATTGCCAAAATGCATGATAATGAGACTACCACAGGCCTGGATATAGCAGAGCTGCCCAGTTGCTGTTAAATGCTGGGATTAGATAAAATGAAAACCACTGGATTCTATGGAGGCACTAATGGGATTTGCAGCTAGGATGTTTCAGATTTTAAAAACCTGTCGCTTATGATGAGGAAAACAAGGCCAGGTCGGCTGGGCCTGAGGCCAAATGGAGAAGGAGGTCAGGTTTAAGGATGAAAATGGCAGACCTAGTTGATTTGCAGAAAGCAAGGGATCCTTACAGCTTCTCGGGGAGAGAAACGTAAATGTTAGATGTAAGTCTAGGGAAGGACCTTCTGAGTCTGCTGCAACAGATGGAGGTCGGGGGAGGTTGCAGGGTGGGGCCATGGTAACTACAGGAGCTGGATCATGGTGGGCACAGGATGCAGGTGTTAAGTCTGCTGCAGGAAATTCTTGTTTTTTGGTTTTTGTTTTTTTCTGAATGAACAAATAGCTCAGCATATTATCGTTATTTTTGGCTCCTAAGTTTGAGACATCTGAAAAATCAATTGCTGACGCTACACTCCCACTGCAGTGCTTCACGGCTTGCCCCCCATTTTGTTGACCTGAAAATTTAGAGAGTTGCAATAGAATAGATAATATCTGAGATTATTTCCAAGGAGCAAATGTCATGATTCTCAGCCCCCTAGAGGGCTGGCGGGAAATGAAGGAACAGCCATAACGGGGCAGGATCAGGGGAGTTCAGACATACATGACTGACTTGATCCAGACGAATAGCCACCACCTTCCCCCAGACTTGTGAAAATTTGCAACACAGATCCAGATAAACAGTGCCATCTAGTGGCAACTCTCTTGAACTCATCCATCCATTTATCCACCAGCCATCCATTTAATATTTGTAACATGTCTACTATGTGCCCGCTACTATTTAACAGTAACAAGAAAGATTCTGAAGGCTCCTCCCTAGTGAAACATTCTAACCAGGGACAGACAAGTCCCAAGTCCCATAGTGGTAGTGTAGACCTCATTAATTGACAGTTGAGATGTTTCCAACTTGGAGGCCAAAATTAAATATAATACACTAAGTTACTTGTTCCTTTTTTTAAGTGAAAATTATCTTGTAATGTAGAGAAGATGAATCCAGGAGTTCCAAAATTAGCCTGGGCAACATAGTGAGACTCCATTTCAAAGAAAGAGAAAAAAAGTAAACAGGAGGTTTTTAAACTCTTATTATCATAGCCTGACTTCATTTTTGATGTTTGCTGACAGTTTTCAAGCCCCCCGCCCCCCAACTTCCTTGTCCTTTCCCCACCTCTGGGTGAGGTGGTAAGAAATCCTGAGTGCTTCCTCCTTTGGCACTGAAAGTGAGTTAAAATCATGCAAGCCTTGGCCAAGTAAGAACCCTACCCTCTAATCACAGTAAAAGCACAGTCAGTCTCCTTTCCCTGCTCTCTCAAGCCACGCTTGGACCTGCTTAGGAGCCACTCTGTTCTCCCCAGAAAGCCTCCATCCATCATGTGATTAATAAAATTAATAACCCTTTTTTCTTTTTTTTGAGACAGAGTCTCACTCTGTCGCCCAGGCTGGAGTGCAATGGCGCGATCTTGGCTCACTGCAACTTCTGCCTCCTGGGTTCAAGCAATTGTCCTGCCTCAGCCTCCCAAGTAGCTGGGATTACAGGTGCACACCACCATCTCAGCTAATTTTTTATATTTTTAGTAGACATGGGGTTTCACTATGTTGGCCAGGCTAGTCTCCAACTCCTGACCTCAGGTGATCCACCGGTCTTGGCCTCCCAAAGTGCTGGGATTACAGGCGTGAGCCATCATGCCCAGCCCATAATTCCTATTCTTATATATGATAATGGAGGTAGTCCTGTCTGTTCGTATGTCATTTCCAAGTTCTTTGTCTCACCCATCATAAGGGCCATGGCCAAAACTCCTATAACAAAAGACAGATTAGTAAGAGAAAAGCATAACAAATATTTTAATCAAAGAATTTTGTGATGACACAGGAGCCTTCAGAAATGAAGACCCAAAGACCCAGAAAAAAATGTTCTATTTTTATTCTTAGGTTTGATAAAGAATGGACAGCCATGTAGAAATGTGATTGGACGAAAGTCAGAGACTAGGGAGGGAAACCCAGCAAGGCCTGTCCGTTCAGATTCTTCTTGGCCTCTCTGTGTAGCATTCTTTCCTCCCTGGCATGAGGCAGGACCCCTCCGGAATGAAGGTCTTCCAGGGAGAAAGGAGAGAGTAACCTTTCTAGATGTTACGGCTCGCTTTGCAGGCAGAGGGATTCTAATTTGTATGACCCAAAGTGGGGAAGAGGAATTGTGGTTTCTATGACTCACTTCAGGGAAGAAAGGTGGATGGGAAACAGGCAGGTGGGAGAAGGTCAGAGAAAGACTTTGCTTCTTTGTTTTGGGGGTTTTTTGTTTGTTTTTGAGACAGGGTCTTGCTCTGTCTGCCAGGCTGGAGCTTAGTGGTGTGATGTGGGCTTACTGCAGCCTAAATCTCCCAGACTCAAGTGATCCTTGTGTCTCAGCCTCCCAAGTAGCTGGGACTACAGGTAGGTGCCACCCCATTCAGCTATTTTAAAAATTTTTTGGAGAAATGTGGTCTCTCTATGTTGCTCAGTCTGGTCTTGAACTCCTAGGCTCAAGCGATCCTTCTGCCTCAGCCTCCCAAAGTGCTGGGATTACAGGCGTGAGCCACTGCCTGAGACTTTGCTTCTTAAACTGCCTCTGAGGCTTTCTAATCTCCTTTAGTTCAAAGTACTCAGAATACAAAAATTAGCCGGGCGTGGTGGTGGGCACCTGTAACGCCAGCTACTCGGGAGGCCAAGGCAGGAGAATCACTTGAACCTGGGAGGTGGAGGTTGCAGTGAGCCGAGATCACACCACTGCACTTCAGCCTGGGCGACAGAGTGAGACTTCATCTCAAAAAAACAAACAAGCAAAAAAAAAAAAAAAAAAAAAAAAAAATCAAAGTACTCAGCAGGCCAAAGTGCCATATTTGGGGTATTGTTTCCTGAGCCCCAAGAGATGCATTCTCAAGAACACTAGAAGGTGAAAGAGAACTCTCATTCCTCATCTCTCCCCATGCCAGAATTTTCTCAGATCATCTTCCCCTCACTCCACTCTCCAA
Source organism: Macaca mulatta (assembly GCF_049350105.2). Taxonomy (NCBI): domain Eukaryota; kingdom Metazoa; phylum Chordata; class Mammalia; order Primates; family Cercopithecidae; genus Macaca; species Macaca mulatta. The sequence continues at coordinate 103,153,953 of NC_133419.1, read as the reverse complement.
GATACCAGAACAAAATAGGTTGCCAAAATACAAAATGTCTTTAATTCTATTTTACTAAAAATACAACCAACAAATATCATATTAAACAATTTGAATAAGTCAAAATGCAGTGACAAATATTTTAAATACATATGTTCAGAAAAAAATACCTTGTGTGGCTTTTTCTTCTTTAATTTACTTTTCTCTATTTCCACATAGAGAAAGTGTCAACCCGTCCCCTTGGAATAGATTTTTTACTATAAAAACTGGCCATCTTAGCTTCCATTCTGTTTTGTTTTTCTTATAGTCTGGGCCCTAGGTTTTTCAAGCCGAATAATAGTAAAGGAAAATGCAGAACTGAATAGAAATCCTAACAGCTGTGCCAGCTTCATTGGCATCTTTCTGGCTATTTAGCTCCATATTCCTGGAGTTCAGAACAACCAAAGTTTTGCTATTTAAAAGTCCATTGACCCTCTTAGGAAGATTTGGTCCCATTGGCACTTTTCTTTGAGACAGAGTCTGGCTCTGTCACCCAGGCTGGAGTAGTGATACAATCTCAGCTCATTGCAACCTCTACCTCCTGGGTTTAAGTGATTCTCCTGCCTCAGCCTCCTGAGTAGCTGGGATTATAGGCCTGCACCACCATGCCTGGCTAATTTTTGTATTTTTAGTAGAGATGGGATTTCACCATGTTGGCCAGGCTGGTCTGGAACTCCTGACCTCAAATGATCCGCCTGCCTCGGCCCTGGGATTACAGGAGTGAGCCACCATATCCAGTCCCTTACTGGCACATTTTAATGTGCTAATGTTTATCCATAAAATGAAAGCTTGCTTTAAAATCAGGTTTGTGCCATTAGTCAACGATTTCAAGATCAAAATTTAAATAGCTTATTTAAATAGAAAACATATGAAAGTAGATATATCTGTTTACTATTCTTTGCATGTTGGGTTTACTATCCTGTAACTTTGGTGTTTTACTAATTAAGGCTCTCTGAGTTGCAAAAAATGACCTGTGCCAGCTTCAGCAAACCCCAAAGCACAAATTAATCAGAATGATGTAGGTTTCCCTTGGAGTAAGCAGGAAGCAGAAACAGGAGGCTGCATCAAATAGCCTCAGGCCCTGTAACCCCCTATTTACATCTGTAGTTCAAAATTCCAGGCTCTTTTAAAAAAATGATCTGATAGGCCAGGATCAGGATTCATCCATAGACCAATCACCCATAGCCTCTGGGCAGTCTGCTAGGAATGTCCCAGCTGTTGGCAGTTCCTGGAAAGGGAGGAATGATTCTGAGCAGGGTGTGCAACCCAAGATGCACCTGCCGCATGCACTTCGACTCATTTTCATGACATTCCTCCTCACGGTACAGATGAATGATGTTGCTCAAGTCCAACACCTACTTTTCTGCAAATGTAATCCTCAGGCTTAACTCAGTTAATGGAACTAAATGCCTATAATATGTGCAAGAAGGTACATATAAACAAATATAAAAAGGCAGAAAAAGGTATCCCCATTTCATGCTATAACTTCCAAAGAGTTTTGTGGTTTACATGTAGTTTCATACTGACTTCTCAGTAAAAAAAAAAAAAAAAAGATCTATTTTCCTGACAGAGACTATGCCAGCACTTTATACCCAGAATCTTTGATTATCATAATAACTCTGTGTAGTACACTGAATAGTATCCCAGAAAAAGTCACATCTACTTGGAATCGCAGGATATGACTGTGTTTGGAAATAGGGTTATTGCAGATGCGATTAAAGTAAGAATGGAGAGATCATACTGGAGGGGGGTGGGCCTCAACTCCAAGGAAATCGTCACTATAAGAGACAGAAGAACACACACAGACACAGAGAAGATGAGGCAGATTGGAACGAAGGGCCTACAAGCTAAGGAAGGCCAAGGACTGCCAGAAACCGCTACAGACCCAGAGAGGCCTGGAGTGATTTCTGTCTCAGAGCCTCTGGCAAGGAAGCAATGATGCTGATTCCTTGATTTTGGATTTCTGGCCTCCTGAACTGTGAGAGAATGCATTTCTATTATTTTAAACTACCCAATTTGTAGTAATTTGCTATGGCAGCCCTGGAAATCCAATACAATCCACAAGGTAGATATCCTTAAGTAATTTGCCCAAGTTAGGCAGCTACTATGTCAGTGACTACTAGTCATCTACCTATTACCACCCTTTCCTTTTTTCTTACCAACAGAGAAAAGTTTTATTTGGGTTGGCAATATGCCCACCCTAATTACTACTTTTTCCAGCCTACTCAAAGTCACTGAGAGAGAAGCAGAAGTCATTGGGAAGACTAAATAGAGGAAACTGAGTTTTTTTCTCCCAACCCAACACAGACATCATGACTGAGCTCCCATAGCCAGGAAAAAAACTTTAGAATGGAAATCATATTCTATTTTTTTTCATACAGGGTCTCACTGTCATCCAGGCTGGAGTGCAGTGGCATGATCACAGCTCACTGCAGCTTTGACCTCCTGAACTCAAGCAATCCCCGACCTGAGCCTTCCGAGTTCCGAGTATCTAGGACTGGAGGCTCGTGTCATCACTCCTGGTTAATTTTTTTTTTTTTTTTAAGATGGAGTTTCACTCTTGAGCAATGGCGCGATCTTGGCTTACTGCAATCTCCGCCTCCCAGGTTCAAACGATTATCCTGCCTTAGCCTCCCAAGTAGCTAGGATTACAGGTGCCCTTCACCAAGCCCAGCTAATTTTTTGTATTTTCAATAGAGACAGGTTTTCACCATGTTGGCCACGCTGGTCTTGAACTCCTGACCTCAGGTGATCCACCCGCCTCGGCCTCCCAAAGTGCTGGGATTACAGGTGTGAGCCACTGTACCTGGTCTAATTTTTTTTTTTTTTTTTTAATTTTTGAGACGGAGTCTCGCTCTGTTGCCCAGGCTGGAGTGCAATGGTGTGATCTCGGCTACTACAACCTCCGCCTCTTGGGTTCAAGCTATTCTCCTGCCTCAGCCTCCTGAGTAGCTCGGACTACAGCCATGTGCCACCATGCCTGGCTAATTTTTGTATTTTTATCAGAGATGTAGTTTCACTATGTTGGCCAGGCTGGTCTCAAACTCCTGACCTTGTGATTCACCCTCCTCAGCCTCTCAAAGTGCTAGGATTACAGGCATGAGCCACTGCACACTGCCTTGCTAATTTTTTGTATTTTTAGTAGAGACAGGATTTTGCCATGTTGGCCAGGCTGGTCTTGAACTTCTGACCTCAGGTGATCCACCCACCTTGGCCTCCTGAAGTAGTGGGATTACAGGTGTGAGCCACCACACCCAGCCCCTGAAATTTGAATTTAAGACAATTTTTAACATGTCATGAAATGTTATTCTTTTGATTTTGTTTTCAGCCATTTAAAAATGTATCAACATTCTAGTCAAAACAAAACAAAACAAAACAAACAAAAAAACAGGCAGTAGACTGGATTTGACCTGCAGGCTGTACTCTGCTAACCCCTGCTTTAGACAGATGTACATTTATTCTATTTTTTTCTTAACTTGGTACATTTTTTTAAATGCATACTAATGATGAACTTCTTAAAGTCACAGTACTGGTTATCTTGACCCACCAAAAAAAAGTGGTTGCAAATCATAGTTCCAAAATGTATTTGAGGCAGAAGATTGTTCAGAATAAAAATCACTGAAAAGATATATTTTTAGACAGAACTCCTTTACAATTACTTCTTGATACACAATGGAATTTAACTCTGCACTTATATTCTAATTCTACTTTGACAACGGAACTATTGGAAAAATTTTGGCATATATTTCTCTAGTTTTGGTTTTATATTTTCTCTATAACTTAAACAATCTAATTATCATTCTTTTTCACGAAGGCACTCAATAAATGCTTTTTGAATGAATGATCCAGTCTGTTAAAACTGAAACATTTGCATTCACCCTGCCTTAGGCAAAATTGTAATGAAAGTTATCTTGAACAGGCACAGCCCGTCTTTTTCTCTCTACATGGTATGTCTTCTGTTAATATTGTTTTTAAACCAACCTTTTCCCTTTCCTTCTCTTGCTGAGATCTCAATACCCTTGTGAACCCTTCCACTTTTTATTAAAACCTGTGCTCAGGGTGAATAAGAGCGTTACTCTTGCTATATTGTAAATAACTTCTAGCAGCAAACTGTTTTACTACTCTGTTGGGCTCATTTGCGTTTTAACAGAATGAATGAAGCTTTGTATCTGGCATCTTAATACTCAGGGAACCAACAGGTGGGGAAAGCATTTTTTCCAGGAACCTCAGGTAAACTTCTGCTTCAGAAATCATGTCCCACAGGAAGTCACCTCCTTCGCCTATGAGGAAAGACGACCACGCTGTCACTGGGCGGAATGGTCACAGCTGGCCTGTGGTGGAATCATGCATTGTAACAGGCAAAGGTTCCAATCAAGCCTGTCCTCGCCCTAGATCTTGGGCTGATAGTATTCTAAGAGAAGAGCCATAAAATAAGAACAGGAATCATCTGCATTTTGGAAACACCAACACAGAGACCTATTTTGGAAAACAACAGTGTCTGAAACGGAAAGCTTAGGGGAGACACTTCAAAGAACTCCCTGCTGAAATTTTAAAGCCCCACCACATAAAGAAAAAGGCTTGAAGTGTTTGACTAGCACCTGACAATTTATGTAGAATATCAACTTTCATATCACTAATATTTATATTGCCTAACTTTTATAAGGAACATAAAATATACACATGACTATTCAACCTGCTAAAAAACGATAGCTCGGGACACTGTCATTGGCCTTGGATCATTGCTTGCATTGAGCAACATAATAATTCAGAGCACAGACAGAGTCTCAGACTCACGGGGAATATAAAATTCTTATCCAAGGACAATGTAACCCGCTTGCAAATATAACAGCGCACGTGCAATTTGTGGTGTCTCTCTTTCCGCTTTTGTTCATTTGCTCTCCACTAGGGGATGTGATCTCTGAAACTGCTCTTTATGCAGATGGTTTGCAGAGGACTGAGTGAGAGCGGGAGCTGAAAGAGAAACAAGACCTTCGAGTTCTCACATTACATTATACTTTCCAACCGTTTGAAGTTAGTGTAACCCTTCGCTAAGTACTTGGCAAACTTTAAACTATACATCTGTGAAGCTGGGTTATTTTTTTTTTCTTCACATTACCTTTCACCTACTTTAAAATAAACCACTCATTGTTCAAGAGGGAAAAATCAAATTCGTTTTTCCAAAGCAATCTATAATGGAGTAAAACATTGTTAGAAGGTTTGCAATTAACTAATTTACTGTGTAATAAATCTCAGAGGGAATGTAAGTTAATGAGGAAATCATTTTTGACCTTCAATATTTAGGCTTCTTTTATTATTAACAAAACATAAACTTTTTTAAATTGGAAAAGTATATGAACCTGATTTTTTAAATGTTTGCACCATGGAGAAACATAAAATTAAAGTGAAAAATGAATAGCTTGTTTTCTTGTATATCTGGGTTTGTTTGGGTATTAAAATAATGAAAGCAAACATACGGAAATAAGAAATTTGTTTGCAAATTTATTAGTTTAACTTTAGTTTAACTATATTTTCCCAAATTTTATCACTTAGAGATGACAAAAACCATTTTAAATCAGTTTAGAAAGTGTAAAGCGAAGGCCTACTGTGTTCCAGGCGTGATGTTAGATACCAGAGGTGATATGAGGATGGAATGACCTGGAATCCTTAACTCTATAATAGGACATTTGTATAAAATAAAATGGAAACTTCATATCTTGGCTGGTAAGGCCTTTAATGATCTTCTTTGCCTGGTTTCCACTGCTTTATCATACACACCTTGTCCTGCAGCCATACAAAATTATTTTTAATTCTCCAAACATGCCAGACCTTCCCAAGCCTTTATGCCTTTGCAAATACAGTTGTGTCTTGGTATCCGTCGGGGTTTCAGGACACTCCACAGATACCAAAATCCAAGGATGCTCAAATCCCTGATATAAAATGGTGTAATATTTGCATATAACTTACATACATCCTCCTGTACACTTTTGTTTGTTTGTTTGTTTGTTTCTGAGACAGGGTCTCACACTGTCATGCAGGCACGATCTCGGCTCACTGCAACCTCTGCTCCTGGGTTCAAGTGATTCTCGTGCCTCAGCCTTCCAAGTAGCTGTGACTACAGATGTGCATCACCATGACTGCTTGCCTCAGCCTCCCAAAGTGCTGAGATTACAGGTGTGAGCCACCATGCCTGGTCTCTCTTGTATACTTTAAACCATTTCTAGATTACTTATAATACATACTACAATTTAAATACTATATAAGTTGCTGCTATACTATTGTTTAAAAAATAATGAAAAGAAAGTCCAGGCACAGTGGCTTACACCAGTAAACCCAGCATTTTGGGAGGTTGAGGCGGGTGGATGACCTGAGGTCAGAAGTTCAAGACCAGCCTGGCCAACATGGTGAAACCCCGTCTCTACTAAAAATACAAAAATTAGGCTAGGCGCAGTGGCTCACGCTTGTAATCCCAGCACTTTGGGAGGCCGAGATGGGCGGATCATGAGGTCAGGAGATCGAGACCATCCTGGCTAACACGGTGAAACCCCATCTCTACTAAAAAAAATACAAAAAAAACTAGCCAGGCGAGGTGGCAGGCGCCTGTAGTCCCAGCTACTCGGGAGGCTGAGGCAGGAGAATGGCGTGAACCCGGGAGGCAGAGGTTGCAGTGAGCAGGGATCATACCACTGCACTCCAGCCTGGGCAACAGAGCAAGACTCCACCTCAGAAAAAAAGAAAAAAAAAATTAGCCAGGCGTGGTAACACATGTCTATAATCCCAACTACTCAGGAGGCTGAGGCAAGAGAATTGCTTAAACCCAGGAGGCGAACTGTACTCCAGCCTGGGCAACAGAGCAAGGCTCTGTCAAAAAAAAAAAAAGAAAAAAAAGGAAAGGAAGGGAAAGAAAGAAAGAAAGAAAGAAAGGAAGGAAGGAAGGAAGGAAGGAAGGAAGGAAGGAAGGAAGGAAGGAAGGGAAAGAAAAAGAAAGAAAGAAAGGAAGGAAGGAAGGAAGGAAGGAAAAAAGAAAGAGAGAGAGAGAGAAAAATGTCTGTACATGTTCAGTACAGATATGATTTTTTTTTCCAAATATTTTCCATATGCAGGCGGTTGAATCCACAGACGCAGAACCCATGGACGTGGAGAGCTGACTACTCATCTCTCTACTTACAAGGCCCTTTCCCTTGGAATACTCCATGAAGCTCTAGTCATCTTTTACATATCCACTCAAATCACCACCACCTCTTCTTTAATGACTGCCAGGTCCCTTAGGTAAGTAAAAATCCTTGGGTCTGCCACACTCAAGACACGCCTATGTAACATATTTCTCACAATGGTTTCTTTTTCTTTTTCTTTTTTCTTTTCTTTTTTTTTTTTTTAGACAGAGTCTCACTCTGTCACCCAGGCTGGAGTACAGTGGCGCAATCTTGGCTCCCTGCAACCTCCGCCTCCCAGGTTCAAGCGCTTCTCCTGCCTCAGCCTCCAGGGTAGCTGAGATTACAGGCACCCACCACCATGCCCTGCTAACTTTTTATATTTTTAGTAGACACAGGGTTTCGCCATGTTGGCCAGGCTGATCTTGAACTCTTGACCTCAAGTGATCTGTCTGCCTCAACCTCCCAAAGTGCCAGGATTACAGGTGTGAGCCACCTCGCCCAGCCATCACAGTGGTTTCTAATTAGTGATTTCTTTTTCTGTCTGTGGTGAGCTCCTTGAGAGTAGGGGGTGGGAATTTGTCACCTTGATATTCTCATTGATTATCCATCGTACCTAGCACACGGTGGGCAATATTGAGAGTGCTGTGGAAGCAGCCAGGAATGAGTGACTTCCTCTTTCTGGCTGTAGGGAAAGACTTCCCAGAGAAGCTGACACGTGGCTTTGATCAGGAATTTCTCAGGAAATACCAAGTAAAGAAAATACAATGTGCCAAAGTATGTGCGTTGGTGTGGAAGCAAATGAGGCTCTAAAGTGGGTTGTGACTGGACTGAGAGGTCATTCCTGAGAAGTTCCAGAGTTTGGCAGCAGCATGATGGACACATTGGAAGGTGATGTGATTAGACATAGGGAGAACTGTTAGGAGGCTATTCTCATAGTCTACGTAAGAATAGATCATGGCCTATGTTAAGATCACAGCAATGGGAATGGAGAAAAACATTAAGATTAGAGAAGTATTTAGGGCATAGAATTGAGAATTGATTTGATGTAGGGTTCTGGGGTACGTTTTAAGCACTGAGTCATATGATGAGGCTTATACTTTAGAAAGATCACTGGCGACGGCTGCATGGAGGGCAGGTGGGATTAGAGGTGCAGGCAGAGGAGGAGGCCATGTAGAATACTACTCCCACCAGCTCAATTTCAGCCATGTTGTGTGCTAAATAGACTTTGGGGAACCAGCCAGTTGACTGGACTTTTACTTATTACATTGTTTCCATGGAAAAAGTGATTTGAGTCTTAAACTGATTTTCAACCACGTTTTTGGAACATAGCCCATTTGTAGTTTGAAACTGGCTGTACTGAGGGATGTGGTATGGTGAGCCAGGGCTTAAAGCAATATGGGTGCCAGTGTCAGTTAACTTCACAATAAGGACAAACAAGTGATGTTGTGTATGTGAAGAAATTACCACTTTTCTGCATCAAATACAATTTGTACTTTTCCACTCCTATTAAGTGATTACTACCAAATTGCTAGTTAGTAGCAACAGAGATCAACTTTCACAACGTTTTCCTTGACTGCCAGTAAGTCCACAAGCTATCCATTTCTCGTAAATAATAAAAAGTATATGATGACAGGAAACATTCATACATGCAACATTCGTATTGTGAGAACAAACGGATGATGACATGGGAAATGAAAATCAGGTGGAAACAGGTAAAAGCAGAGGTAACCACTTGAAAGAAAAGTCTTCCATTGCCTTTAGGTTTAAAACAGGAAAAAATGTCATCAGTGCACAAAACAGTCTCAGGACAGGGAACTTTAATTATATACATTGTTTATAGTTTAAAACTTCAGTTTTCTCTGCAAGATAGATCTTGGCTCAATCATATGCCAATTAATAGTTAGGGACTTTTACATACTGCAAAATACCCTGTCCCACCACAAGATACGTCCCCACAGAACCTGCTGGCCCCAAGGCTAATAACTAGGTTAAGTCACAATATAACCCAGATGGGGTCATGCTGGGTCTGATAAGGAAGGAAAGGAACTGGTACAAAGAGGCTGCAGGTCCCAGCCAGCAAGTACTGGCAGCAGCCAGGAGACTATGCGTGGAATTAGACTAAGGAGAGTGAAACATGAAAAGATAAGGGAAAGGATAGTGGATAAGGGAAAGTTAGAGTTTATCAACTCAGAGCAGAATATAGCATTTAACACCTGGAAAAGACCCGCAGAAGTGTCGCAGATAGGCTACTAGGATGACTTCTAGAAGCAGGGAAAAGTGAAGCCCACACTAAGTGAGGTGGACATGCTGGAAAGCAGAAGGTATTGAAAGGCTAAGAGAGGCCTGGCGCAGTGGCTCATACCTGTAATTCCAGCACTTTGGGAGGCAGAGGAAGGCAGATCACTGGAGGCTAGGAGTTTGAGACCAGCCTGGCCAAGATGGTGAAACCCCATCTCTACCAAAAATACAAAAATTAGCCAGGTATGGTGGTGCACAGCTGTAGTTCCAGCTACTTGGGAGGCTGAGGCATGAGAATCACTTGAACCCAGGAGGCAGAGGCTGCAGTGAGCTGAGATTGCACCACTGCGCTTCAGCCTGGGTGACACAGCAAGACTCTGTCTCAAAAACAAACAAACAAACAAACAAACAAACACCATCAGGGGACTATGTTCCATGGCAGGGCCATTTACCCAATAGATATATCAATTTCCAAAGCAACAGAGAAGGTGCTGATGAGAGTCGCGCCAGTATCACTGCCATGGTTTGAATGTGTCCCCTCCAGAATTCTAGTGTTGCCAATGTGATAGTGTTAAGCAGTGAGGCCTTTAAGAGGCAATGAGGCCATGAGGGCTCCTCCCTCGTGAATGGGATTAAGTCTTTTATGAAAGAGGCTTCACACAGCATTACCTTAGGTTGCTCTTCAGTTCTGCCATATGAGGTCACAGCGTTCTGCCCCTCTGGAGGATGCAGCCTCACCAGACACCAAATCTGTTGGCACCTTGATCTTGGACTTCCCAGCCTCCAGAACTGTGAGAAATAAATGTTTGTTTTTTTATAAATTATCCAGTCTCAGGCATTTTTTTGTAGTAGCACAAATGGACCAAGACAATCACCAATAAGGTCAGTAGGGGCTTTTCTCTCTAGGCCAGGCCTGCTATCAGGAGGCATCATTACAGGATAGAGGTCATTAACAGCCACAGGGTTTTAGGACCCTAAAGCAGAGGCCAGGTGGAAGAGCTTAGCTATTAAAAGGTGGGTATATGCAATTACCATAATGAATGGCATGATCAGAGGGGCAGCCAGGGATGATTGACCTAAAGAGTTATGGAGATGGTTAATAGAACTCAGCCTCCACACAGGCAGCCAGCAAGGGGGAACTCAAGCTATACAATCCAAAGAAATCAAAGATGGATAAACAGGAGGCTGAGAGCAGTTAGTTCAATAAAAAGTCATAATGCTTCTCCAAGTTTCTGAACCTTTTTTTTTTTTTTCTTCCTGAGATGGAGTCTCGCTCTGTTTCCCAGGCTGGAGTGCAGTGGTATGATCTCAATTCACTGCAACCTCCGCCTCCCAGGTTCAAGGGATTCTCCTGCCTCAGCTTCCTGAGTAGCTGGGATTACAGGTGCGTGCCACCACGCCTGGCTAATTTTTGTATTTTTAGGAGAGACGGGGTATCACCATGTTGGCCAGGCTGGTCTTGAACTCCTGACCTCAGGTTATCCACCCGCCTCAGCCTCCCAAAGTGCTGGGATTACAGGCGTCACCCACCATGCCCGGCCCCATTTCTGAACCTTGAGCCAGTTTTTCAACTTTGGAACACACTAACTAAAAGAGAGGGTATGTCTCCAAGAGGAAGGACCCTGCAACACCATGGCAAGTTTATATGGTAAAGATTCTCCCAGCCCAAGAGACCAGTGGCCATGTGCTCAAATAGCTGCACACTGGAGAAGGGGCATTTCAAGAACCACTGGATGCCAATCTGATTTGAAATTGATACTCAGAGACTCAAAGCAATATCATGAGTCTCCTGTAGAGTGAAGCATATGACAGTAAAATAATAAATGGAGTTTAACTTAATTCATAAATGGAATGGCTGTGCATTCCAGTGGACATTCCAATGTCAATTTCCCTACTCCCTAAATGTGTTACTAGAATAGAGGTATTCAGCAGAAACCCACGCTGAATCCTTAGCCAGTGAGGTAAGAACTATCCACTAATATGGTAGCCTAGGGGAAGTTCCTGAAACTCCCCTTCCCTCCTCCCTAGCCAAGATACTAAACCAAAAATACTATCTCATCCACAGAGAAATGGCATACATTCATAACACTCTTTATGGAAGATGGAAAGGAATGCTATGGAGAAGAATAAATCGGGGAAGGGTGACAGACAGTACTTGTAGGAAGAGAGTTGCCATTTAAAATATAGCAAACAGGGCTGGGCTTGGTGGCTCACACCTGTAATCCCAGAACTTTGGGAGGCCGAGGTGGGCAGATCATATGAGGTCAGGAGTTCAAGACCAGCCTGGCCAACATGGTGAAACCCCGTCTCTACTAAAAATACAAAAATTAGCCAGGTGTAGTGGCATGTGCCTGTAGTCCCAGCTACTCAGGAAGCTGAGGCAGGAGAATCGCTTGAACCTGGGAGGCAGAGGTTGCAGTAAGCCAAGAGCACACCACTGCCCTCCAGCTTCAGCAACAGAGTGAGACTCCATGTCAAAAAAATTAAAAAATTAAAATAAATTTTAAAAAAATACAGCAGACAGGAGGGACTCACTGAGAAGATGACATTTGAGCAAATACTTGAATGTGAGGGCTGGACGTAAAATAAAGAACTTCAAGATCAACTCCAAGGTTTTTGGTTTCAGAATCTAGGAAAGATGGCATTATCATTACTGAGATGTAAAGAAGAGAAGACAAGGCTTTGTTGAGCAGCTAGATACACAAGTCTGTAGTTCAAGGGGGAGTTTTAGGCTGAAGATGAAAAAGGAGATATTAGCATATACTGGTAGGCGGGGTTTAAAGCCATGAGAGTGGGCGATATCAGGAAGAGACTAAGTGTACAAGAGACAAGAGGACTGAACGTTGAGCCTTGGCAATAGGGGAAATGAGGCAGTAACCAAGGGAGAAGAGGATCAACAAGGAATTTTATAATGCTAGAAATAAGATGTTTGCGATGGAAATGTTCCTGTAAAGAGAGGAAACTTGATCATGCAGAAAAGAAAGTGGAAACTGATACAGTGACATCCTTAGGCATTTGAAGGGATGGGGTCTAGAATACAAGTGGAGGTGTTGATTTTAGGAGTGTAAACAGTGCGTGCCTAAAAGCACAAGGAAAAGCAGAGCATATGGGCAAAAAATACAGAAAGGTGGGTACTTGTGGTATCAGGAGGATATGAACATTCTCTTCTGATTGCTTCTATTCATTCAGTGAAATAGGAAGAAATGTTACCAGCCAAGAGGGCAAAGATGTTTAGGCTTTATACTCTGTGGGATAGAGAACCACTGACGTATTTTGAGCAGGGCTATAACGTGATCAGATATGGGTCTAATGATCTAGGACTCAAGGTAGTGAAGGGCGTGAGATAGTTAGAGCCATTCAGACAGAGGATGATGAAGTGCCTTAATAATGTCAGTGGAATGGGAAGACGTAGTATGGAGGCTTTTAGGAGATTAAATTAACAGATATGGTCAGGTTTCCCAAAATAGCCCCCCACTCTTCATCTCCTTATCTTTATTTATTTTCTGTATAGCACTTACCAATATCTGACAATAAAATCTACACTTGTTTGTAGGTTGACTGTGTCCCTCACTAGAATGAGAGAGAATGTGAGCTGTGTTAGGGTGAAGACTTTGTCTGGTTCACCCTTCTGTCCTTCCACATACAGAAACAGTGATTGGCACTTACTGGAGCCTTAATAAATACATATAGAAACAATGATTGGATGGAAGGGACAAGGTAGAGGTAAGAGTCAAGGATAACTTCAGAGTTCTGGCTGGGGTCATTGGGAAAATGTTGGTTTGAAAACACCCAAGTAGCTGGGATTACAGGCACTGGCCACCATACCAGGCCTAACTATGCTAGTTTCATCATTACTGTGAAAGATACGTCTGTGAGTCACTGATAAAGGAAAAGAGGAAATATATCTAGACAAAAAAGATAAATGAAAGAAAAAAATTTGCTGGCGGCCAGGCGCGGTGGATCACGCCTGTAATCCCAGCACTTTGGGAGGCCAAGGAGGGCAGATCACCTGAGGTCAGGAGTTTGAGACCAGCCTGGCCAACATGGCGAAACCGCGTCTCTACTAAAATACAAAAGTTAGCCAGGCATGGTGGCAGGTGCCTGTAATCCCAGCTACTCAGGAGCTGAAGGAGGAGAATCGTTTGAACTCAGGAGGTGGAGCCAAGATCGCACCATTGCACTACAGCCTGGGTGACAAGAGCGAAACTCCATCTCAAAAGAAGAAGAAAAAAAATGCTAATTAATAAGCAAAATATATTTTTAAAATTAGAACCATGAGAGGTATTAAAAAATGGCTTTCTTTGGCAACAGAGTTTAGAATATACTGGTATTCAACACCGAATGTTAGACCTCTTAAATCCCTTTTGAAACAAGATTGAAGATTAATAAATGCAGGAAATAGTGATATCCCAAAAAGCCATTTAAAATGGACACTAAAGGGAAACCAAAATTTCATAGAAAAAAGTTTGGATTTCATTTTGAAAAACAATGAAATTATAAAACAAGAATATATTTATAATTCTAATAAATCAAGTATTTACTGTTTTATTGACATCACTTTTCAGGTATTTTTCACTATGTTTGACTTATCATTTTTATAAAAATGTAAATAGGCTTCGCCAATTTTTTTCAAAATGTCTCTATTAATCCTTTGCTAATCTAATAATTCTCTTTGGAAGTACTTACCTTGTCATCATTCTTGTTGATTTTTTTTTCTTCAGCTTTTAGGTAATTTCCCTAGCAAGATTCCTGTTTGTGCAAAGAACTTGCTATCTCCATTATTACTTTCATCAGCTTAATGTAATCCTGTATATTTGACAAGATTTGCAATTTCATTTAGAAATCAATTTGCAATGACCAAGAGACTGCTTGCCAGGCAAAGATGTAGACCCAGAGGAGTGTTTGAGGATAATTCTTTATAGTTTCATGCTATGCCTTTAAATGTAGGGATTTGATAGTAACTACTCTGATGACCAGGAGCCTCCCAGAGCTGGAAAGAAACTTCCAGCATTTTATCAAACTCTCGTTTTATAACTAAGCCTCAAAGAATGGAAAGAGCAATTCCAGATCACTGAACAAATTAGGAGCAACTCAGGGCAAAATTTGAGACCTACATTCTGCCTTATATAACCACACAAAAAAAAGGACTTGGTGCTGACAAGACTCACTCTTTCAGAACTTGCCCACCTGGAGCAACTCTGAGGAGGAGCCAATTAACTCATCCCCACATCAGCTCAGTCACCCATCCCATGCAATGATAGGGCTAGACAGAGAGAACCTGAAGCCTGCACTGAGCACATCTGAGATTAAATCACTGTTCACTGGGTTTAAATAGGGATGACAGCACGGTTATTCGCTAATCCTGCAAACTGCTGTTTCAAAAGCAATGCTCAGGGGTGAATCATTAAAATAAAAACATAACCAGCTCACATATCACCTAACAGGAAATGATGGGAGAGGAACAACCCAACTAACTTGTTTAGGCTTTTAATCCCCCAAATCAGCCTGCAAGCCTGAGCCTGAAGCCTCAGCCCTGCCCAGCTCCACCTGATTAAGCTCTGTCTCCAGAACATCTTCAAGGAGGAGCTGGTCTTAATGCAAGTCTGCTAACACTTTTCACTGCCTCCTGGCTTCTTGATCCCAGAAGCTAGACACGTGGAGGCGAGTGAGAAAGCAAGTTTACAAAGCGGCAGTTGATTAATGTAGGTATAAATGTTTTATTTTTCCAACTGAATAATAAAATTTGGTTTGAAATCAAGCCTGGTTTACAGGAGGGATATTAAAACCCAACTCAATTCCAGTTATAAAGAACTAACCGATCCTTCTAGTCATTTTTGAGAATTCAGAATTACATGGCCTGACCTGAAAAATTCCAAATACTTTAGACTCTAGGGGAATTCTTTTTGTGACCCTCAAATGAAGCTGCTAATAATGAGCTTAGGAGCTAAACTGTGCCTTGCATTGATGTGATCTCTACCCAGAGGAATCTTTCTAAAATCCAAATCACATCATAGTCTCTTGCTTAAGATATTCAATGTTTCCTCTCTGCTTCAAGATAAAAATCTATAGCCACTAGAATTTATAATTTAGGAATTCTTTCATGATCTGGCCCCATGATCCAGCTTCACCTTTCCAGAGGATCTGTACTACTTCCAGCTTCTCCCTGTCCTTGCTCTCATCCTACCTCTCTAACTAGCTGCAACGTGCTCTTCCTCCACAGCTCCCTCTACCTGTCCAACACCCAGCAATTCCACCCTCACAGCACTTCCCACTGCCCGTTTACCTGTTGATCTTCTCCACTAGACAATAAGCTTCTTGGGGGTTATTTTGCCATTAAATCCCCGGCGTCTGGAAACAGGTAGACCCCCGGTAGCTATTTGCTGAATCAGACTGAATTTGGAAAGAAAAAGGAAAGAAACGAGCACTAATGAATACCTGTCAGAGCTTGGCACATAAACAATATAGATACATCATTCTTTTAATCCTCAAACAACTGTGAAATGTAACGATCATCAACCCCGTTTTGTGAATAAGGAAACTGAATCTCGAGAGTCCAGTCACTTGAGCAAGGTATATACAGGAGGTAGTACAAAATTGTCGCTAAGTCGGGCAATGCCTTCTGCTGCAGCCGAGTGGCGCTGCCTCCTGACTACGGAGATGCCTGGGGCTGCCAGAGCTCGCTGCGCAGAGATCCAAGCTCCGGGCCCAAGTACAGGCAGGTGTTCGTGCCGAGGCCCCACCCACCCTGGCTGGAGCCCCGCCCCACCCGCATGCCCCGCCTACTCCGAGCGCTGCCCCAGTGGAGAAAGCAGCGGGGCCGCCGGGCGTGCAGGATTGACAGGGCATGTCCTGGCATTCCGGAAATGCCGTGGAAAACAGCGAAACTTCAGCTCCAGGTGGCCTAGAGGCGTAGCAAACGAGAATGTGGAGGAGGTGTTCACTGCAGAGGGGTCGTCCCAAATCTGGGACCCAGGGTTCCCCGCAGCCCCGCAGAAGCCAGTCAGGCCGTGGTGCTGGAAGCTTCTCAGACTTGCCTCTCATTAAAGTCCTAGGGTGGTTATAAACTCCAACTGTCACGGCAGGTTGTGTTTTTGGAGACTCTTCCAGCTCCGCCAGGCTGTAAACAACGACTTTGCCTTAGAAGTTGCAGTTGAATAGGAAGAGCTTGGAAGAGCCCTTTGAGTTGTATTGCCAAGTCGGAGCTTTTGAAGCTTCTCCGAAGTTTACTTGAATTGCAGCCCGAACTACATCTTTTCCACAAGGGCTGGACATATTTCAGGAATCTAGTGTTTCCTTGGGGAATGTTTTCCTCCCCCTGCGCTGGAAGCTGCTCTCCATGTTTTCCCCCTCTTTCATTCCCATGGGCTGAAACTGACCCGCCCTGTGTGGAGCAAGTCCTCTGTAGGACTCTGGAGATCCGACCGGGACATCCACCAGGGCATTTTGGACCCCAGCGCCTTGCTTCTGTGTCTGATCTGCGTTTGCCTTTCTGGACACCCTCTTCTGTGCTCCAAGACACCCTATACTTTTCTATCTTGACAGGGAACTTGACATCTTTAAACTTACCTATTTATTTGTCCGTCTCCTCCATGAGATTATGAATTCCTTAGGTCAGAGACATTCTATCCTTATGTCAGTACCTGACACATTTGAACTATGGTTGTGGAGAGAATAAGTTCCCTTAGCCATTATGAAGGGAAACCTCCCCAGCTTGTAAACTGTCTCCTTGACTTATAGAGGACTGTTCCAAAATAGTCAGAGGGGAAGATCCATCCAGGTAAGTCGGAAGCATTGGAAACAAGCAGATAAAACTTTCTTCATTTGATCTTTTATACATTGGAGCTACTCACGCAGATAGATTTTTGAAGCAAATAACTGCATTTTGCATCTACCATCCCTTGTCTCCCACATTTAACCCACACATATATAGATAAAATTTACTTGGGAAATTCTGGAACTGTTAAGTTGTTTATATTCAATTAAGAGATTTTTATCTTTATTAATCTCCTCCTCCTCCGCATATTTTCATGCAAAATAATTATTGGGTAGTATAAGGGACTTTGGGATCGTTTTAATGATCAAAAAGGCCTGAGTATGATTTTTCATTTTTTGAAGGAAGGAATTTGTGCTTAACTCTGATGTTCATTTGGTTACTGATGGTTTTTAAATTTTAACTCGTATATTCAAGTGAGTATTGTCTTTTTTAGTTATGTTTATTTAACAATGCCATCATTTCTCAAAGCATTTTATTTTACTTACTTTAGGCCATAAGTAAAGCAAGGTGGGCATGGTGACTCACAACTGTAATCCCAGCACTTTGGGAGGCTGAGGTGGGTGGATTGCTTGAGCCCAGGAGTTTGGGACCAGCCTGGGCAACAAAGTGAGATCCCCCGTCTGTCTCTCTCTCTCTCTCTTTTTTTTTTCTTAAATAAGAAGTTAAAAAAGAAAAAGAAAGAAAGAAAAGAAAAGCATACTTGTGGTAGGACACAGTGGCTCACACCTGAGGTCCCAGCATTTTGGGAGGCTAAGGTAGGAGGATCCCTTGATCCCAGGAGTTCGAGACCAGTCAGGGCAACACAGGGAACCCCTATCTTTTTTTTTTTTTTTTTTTTTTTTTTGATGGAGTCTCACTCTGTCGCCCAGGCTGGAGTACAGTGGCGCAATCTCGTCTCACTGCAAGCTCCGCCTTCCAGGTTCACGCCATTCTCCTGCCTCAGCCTTCTAAGTAGCTGGGACTACAGGCAGCCACCACCATGCCCGGCTAATTTTTTGTATTTTTTAGTAGAGACGGTGTTTCACCGTGTTAGCCAGGATGGTCTCAATCTCCTGACCTTGTGACCCACCTGACTCGGCCTCCCAAAGTGCTGGGATTACAGGCGTGAGCCACTGTGCCCGGCGGAGCCTCTATCTCTAAAAAATAAAATAAAATAAGATGTATATATTTTTAAAGCAGACTTGTATCTTTATATAATACCTCATATACCCCAGAATTCTGAAGATAAGACGGTCAGGCCAAGTCCAGACTTAGGGCCACACTACCCCTCCACGTTTTTTAGGGCCACACAACCCCTTCATGTTTTTTAAATTCAGTTAGTGTTCTTTCAACACGAATAGACTAAAATATCTCAGTTTTCTGAAACAAAAAGGAACATGATTTATTGACCTTATTTAACCAGAGGAAACATATGGTGTCATTTAACACTAAGTCTAGATTTGGATCAAATTTTTAGAATGAGCAATGCCTCTGATTTAACTAAGCATCTCCTGCAGGAAAGGAGTCATGCAAAGCTTCATCTGCTCAACTGAGAACAGAACAGGCCAAAGTTTAACTTTACATTCCCTGGGATTCTTCAGGTTATTAAAATATTTGGCTAAATGATTGAATACACTTTACGAAAGTCACAATATTTTCATATACAACATTTGGAAATGAGCTAATTGCTGCTCATGTGCTTCTCAAATGACAGACAGTACAGCCGCCTCAGAGATTCCCATAGCAATGGCCTATAGATTTTGCAAAATCATAGACTAACAGGGATGCAGTTTTTTTTGGAGGATCAATTTTGCTGAATGGTGATTAGCCTAAAATATTTTATATTAAAAACCAAACAGAATGCAACATTTGTATGAATTTTTAAGATCAAACAGGAAATTCTAAAGAAGTTTTTGTTTGCAGTGTCAGCATCATCTCTCCAACAGCCCTCTCACCCTCAGATATATATTCATTTTCTTTTATTCAGGATTGTTTGGCGGAAGTTTAAGATATTCTGTAACCTAATATGTTGACATTAGTCAGAGCTCACTGACCTTGAGGAAAACTAACTAATCTGACTTGTGTTGTGGTCTTTATCATTCTGGTTCTTCCCTCCACCCACCATCTGTCTCCTAGGTAGGCTAACTCTAAAACAGGCACAACTAAGGCTTACTTACCTTCACTTTTTTTTTTTTTTTTTTTCTGAGACAGAGTCTCACTCTGTCACCCAGGCTGGAGTGCAGTGGTGCCCTCTCAGCTCACTGCAACTTCCACCTCGCGGGTTCAAGCTATTCTCGCGCCTCAGCCTCCCGAGTAGCAGGGACGACAGGTGCACACCACTACACCTGGCTAATTTTTGTATTTTCAGTAGAGACGGGGTTTCGCCGTGTTGGCCAGGCTGGTCTCGAACTCCTTAAGTGATTTGCCCACCTCGGCCTCTCAAACTGCTAGGAGGACAGGCGTGAGCCACTACGCCCGGCCTACATTCCCTTTTAAAGGTTGCCTTTCTTCCTAGGCTGCACTTCGGTACTGTAAGAAGAGTGCTAAACCCTTATGAACTTTTTCTTTCTTTTAAAAAAAAGTTTGTCTAGATATACCTAAGTATTGTTCATGAGGCCCATGGTTTTAGACCACGCTGGTTTTCTCATATTACGTGTCCCTTTTCTGAGAGTGCTAATCCATGGACACACATGCACACTGGTCTCTCCCATCCTGCACCCGTACCCTTGACTCACCTGTTCACATGGCTCCATTCCCTCTCTAGCACCTGCAGTTACTTTTTCCAGTTTCTTTCCATGAATACAGACCTACTTCTCCTGCTGTACTGTAAAGACAAGAGGCAAAGGCAGGAGCTGTTTTCTGTTAAAATCTGCTAATGCTGATATGGCATTTCCCACATTGGCTAAAGTTAAACATAGTTGATGATGTTATTTTATATCCTTTTTTTTTTTTTTTTTTTTTTTTAGACAGAGTCTCGGTCTGTTGCCCAGGCTGGAGTACAGTGGTGTGATCTCGACTCACTGCAACCTCCACCTCCCGGGTTCAAGTGATTCTCTTGCCTCAGCCTCCGGAGTAGCTGGGACTACAGGCACACACCACCACACCTAGATAATTTTTGTGTTTTTAATAGAGACAGGGTTTTGCCATGTTGGCTAGGCTGGTCTCAAACTCCTGACCTCAAGTGATCCACCTGCCTTAGCCTCCCCAAGGGCTGGGATTACAGGCGTGAGCCACTGCACCCAGCTTATTTTATATAATTGTAAAGCTTTGTGTCTTCTTTACTTTTCCCCCCGTTATTTCAGTTCCTCCAGTTTTTGCACAACACTTGATAAAATCTCTAAAATAAAACGTTCTATAATCAAAAAACAGGACCATGCTCTAAAATGCCTGGAATATGAATAGAAATGATATTCTAAATGATGGTTGTATGTTAGAGATATTGTCAAAAACCTAACAACCTCCCCTCTCTTCCATAACACAGAATAAGGCAGGACAGAAATGACTATAGGCCACTGAGAGAGAAGATACTTACTTTCCAACGTCTCATTATCCTCTAGGGAATTAAAAGGCAGTGTCCAGGAAGAGAGCAGAACAGGGTGTCCCACCTCTGGACAGATTTACAGTCCCCTTATCCACTGAAAATGTTATTTATGAGGAGCATGCAGTCAGGCTGGTGGAGAGAATAGAGAATGCTTGACTATGGACTTGACTCTAAACCCCATCATTAACTACCACACAAATCATGTTTCCCATTCAAGCACGCAGTAACTTAATGCTGGTTCTTGAGAGGTGTGCAATTAACTCATACCAGCACTGGGCAGAAGTTTTAAATTAAACAGATGTGATGTATATTAATGGCCTAATGGGACATCAAAGGAGCAGTTTGGAATTATTTTCTTTTTTTCTCTAAATGGGCTTTGATCTGGCTCTCTTGCTCTCATATTGCCAGGATTAGTGTGATGGCTGGAGGCTCTGAGTTAGAAATGGACTGCCACTTAAGGACTGTGTGTGGCTGCAGCGGCCCCTCACTGAACCCAATTTCCTGCGAAGAGATGGGACCATCATTAGTTCTATTTAAAGCAAAACAAAACAAACCCAGGAGGGTTTAGTATATTGTACCAACAAATATTAAGAATCAAACTTTTTTTTAAGAGGCTGTTTTTATTATTCTCTTTGATGACTCTACTATTTTTCAAACATTTTTAATATATAAGACATACACTTTTGGATTTAATATGTATAAAATCTAATACTTGAAAATACAATAGGTTTAGCATATCAGTAGAGTACAAAGACAAAACAAGATATTATAATTCTCAGGTTTTTTTTCTCCTTTTTTTTTTTTTTTTGAGACAGTAGTCTTGCTCTGTCATCCAGGCTAGAGTGCAATGGTATGATCTTGGCTCACTGCAACCTCCACCTCCTGGATTCAAGTGATTTCTTGTGTCTTAGCCCCCCAAGCACCTGGGACTACAGGCATGCACCATCACCCCCAGCTAATTTTTGTATTTTTAGTAGAGACGGGGTTTCGCCATGTTTTCCAGGCTGGTCTTGAACTCCTGGCCTCCAGTGATCTGCCCACCTCAGTCTCCCAAAGGTGCTGGGATTATAGGCATGAGCCTATATCTTTTTTTCATTGTAGTTTTGGGAAGGAGTCTCACCCTGTCCCCCAGGCTGGAGTGCAGTGGCCTAATCTCAGTTCACTGCAACCTCCGCATCGTGGGTTCAAGCGATTCTCCTGCCTCAGCCTCCCGAGTAGCTGGGATTACAGGTTCGTGCCACCACGCCCAACTAATTTTTGTTTTTTGTTTTTTTAGTAGAGACGGGTTTTCACCATGTTGGTCAGGTTGGTCTCAAACTCCTGACCTCAAGTGATCCATCTGTCTCACCTCCCAAAGAGATGGGGTTTCACCATGTTGGCCAGGCTGGTCTCAATCTCCTGACCTCAAGTGATCCGCCTGCCTTGGCCTCCCAAAGTGCTGGCATTACAGGTATGAGCCACCATTCCCAGCCCAGTAAAAAGATCTTGAGGCCGGGCGCGGTTAATCCCAGCACTTTGGGAGGCCGAGACGGGCGGATCACGAGGTCAGGAGATCGTAGACCATCCTGGCTAGCACAGTGAAACCCTGTCTCTACTAAAAAATACAAAAAATTAGCCGGGTGAGGTGGCGGGCGCCTGTAGTCCCAGCTACTCGGGAGGCTGAGGCAGGAGAACGGCGGGAACCTGGGAGGCGGAGCTTGCAGTGAGCTGAGATCCGGCCACTGTACTCCAGCCCGGGCGACAGAGCGAGACTCCGTCTCAAAAAAAAAAAAAAAAAAAAAAAAAAAGCCCCTTTTTAATGATGAGGAGTTTGAGAGATAAATTTACTCTTTTGGTGAGTGTCAAGTTATATGACACTTGTCATATAACTAAGTGGCCATTTGTCATTCTTTAAAGTTTCTCAGCATTTAAACATCGCTTCCTGTATTTGGAGAGACCCACGCCTCCACTACAGAAGCTGAAAATGCTGGGTGCTTGCTTTCCCAAACTACTTTGCAATCTAGAATGAAGACATTGACATGAAGTGTCCATTCATCAGATGAACCTCTAATTGAACTGAAAGCAAGTGATTCAAACGAGCAGAAACCATACTGACTCTGTTTTGGCACAGGCAGCCTCGCTCCTACAGCCACTTCCCAGAGGAAGCACGAACAGACATTTCGTGTCCCTGTCCAAGACTGATGATGTTAGAGGTGCAAGTGGCTGTGTGTGTCTGCCCAGCAGACTCACTCTGTAGCGTGAGTTTGGGCACGTGTGATGGATAATGTTGGGTGTCAGCTGAACTAGATTGAGGAGAGCCTGGATGGGACTAATGAGGCAATTACAAAGTCAGACTAAGGGGAGAGTTTTTGCTGCTTTATATTAGGGGGAAAAAAATAGACTACCTAAGGTTTATTCTGAGGGTGCCAGATTAAGTAGGAAAGAAAACTTTAGGCTGAAATAATCAATGTGAATGAAATTATCAGAGATTCTGAAATCACTAGGCTAGATCGAATGGCTGGGAGCAATTCTCAATGTATGCTCCATTTCTATTTTAAAAGCTGGCCCATTGGCCAGGCGCGGTGACTCACATCTGCAATCTCAGCACTTTGGGAGGCTGAGGTGGGTGGACCACTTGAGGTCAGGAGTTCGAGACCAACCTGGCCAACATGGCAACATGGCAAAAACCTGTCTCTACTAAAAATACAAAAATTAGCCAGGCATGGTGGCATGGACCTGGAATCTCAGCTATTTTGGAGGCTAAGACACGAGAATTATTTGAACCTGGGAGGTGGAGGCTGCAGTGAGCCCAGGTGGCACCACTGCACTCCAGCCTGGGCGACAGAGTGAGACTGTGTCTCAAAACAACCACCACTACAACAACAAAACAGCTGGCCCACTGTGACAAGCCATTGCCCAGACCTGCAACGACAAAGCCTCAAGCAGGTCTGAGGATGCAGAAAGGCATAAAAACAACAGGAACCAGATTATGTCCCTGCAGTGAGATAAGAAGTTTTCTTTTTTATTTTCTGGAAATAGATGGGACCCTTGAATAATGGACAGCCTAAAGTGGTGTCAAAGGCAGTCATGTTTCTCAACTCCGTTTACCTGATGAATTCATCACTCTGGGAGGGCTGTTGAGACCATCAACTGAGGTTACACCTCTGTAATTAACGATGGGGATCCTGACCGGGCACCATGGCTCAAGTCTGTAATCCCAGATACTCCAGAGGCTGAGGCAGGAGTACTGCTTGAACCCAGGAGGGCAGAGGTTGCAGTGAGCCAAGATCATGCCACTGCATTCCAGTCTGGGTGACAGAGCGAGACTCTTATCTCCAAAAAAATAAAGTGGGGGATCCCAGCCGGGCACAGTGGCTCACGTCTATAATCCCAGCACTTTGGGAGGCTAAGGCGGGTGGATCATCTGAGGTCGGGAGTTGGAGACCAGCCTGGCCAACATGGTGAAACCCCATCTCTACTTAAAAAAATATGAAAATTATCCGGGCATGGTGGCAGGTGCCTGTAATCCCAGCTACTCGGGAGGCTGAGGCAGGAGAATCGCTTGAACCCAGGGGGCAGAGGTTGCAGTGAGCCGAGAATGTGCCACTGTACTCCAGCCTGGGCAACAGAGTGAGACTTCATCTCAAAAAATAATAATAAAAAAATAAATAATTTAAAAAAGGAGATCCTGAGATGCTCATTTACTCACACCAACACGTATTCTTAATCATGCGTGAAGGTTTTGAAATAATTGTAAAGTCAAGTGAGAGAAGCCTTAGCTAAGTCTGAGCTGTCATTCTCACCAATGCACAAACCTTGGTCGCTTTTGTGGTCTGCCCTAGCTTACCCGTGCTAATTGAAGTTGAGGTGCCAGAAATTCCTTAGTATAATACAAAGGAAGTAATTCAAAGGCTTAGGAAAATAGGAATGCTGGAGTGGATTTTTAATGGATGAACTGCTCACTCCTCACCTAAATATGTCCCTTAAAGAACTAGAAGACAGTGTTCACCAATACTTTTTTTTTTTTTTTAAGATGGAGTCTTGTTCTTGTCACCCAGTCTGGGGTGCAATGGTGAGATTTTGGCTCACTGCAACCTCCACCTCCCGGGTTCAAACAATTCTCCTGCCTCAGCCTCCCGAGTAGCTGGGATTACAGGCGCCCACCACCACACCTGGCTAATTTTTTTTGTATTTTTAATAGAGATGGGGTTTCAACATGTTGGCCAGGCTGGTCTTGAATTCGTGACCTCAGGTGATCCACCTGCCTCAGCCTCCCAAAGTGTTGGGATTACAGGCATGAGCTACCATGCCCGGCCAGTGTGCACCAAGACTTTGAGAAACATTGGAAAGGGAAGCACCAGCATCTTTGAATATTGCTATCCTGGCCATCAGAAAATGTCTACATTGAAATGAGCTTCCTGATTTCTATGGGGAGAAAAACCATGATCCAGGGTGGCGGAGGTTAGGCAAAGGCATGGTGGATGTTCTTAGAAAAACAGGCAGCATGGTCGGGGGAGTTTTCAGAATGGTCTGATCTCATTACCTGGCAGTAGCTGATTGATTATGGGTCCCCTATGAACAGATTATAGAGCAGCTGATGCAGGTTCTGCCTGATCTGTATAGTAATTTAAAAACAAAAAAGTCTCTAGCATACGGTGAACAGAGGCCTGACTTGAACCACCCTGTTGGTGATTTAAAGATTCACCACTGCAGGACATAGCAGATGAGCAAGATGGCTTAGTAAGACACTCACCTGCATTCCAGGAGGGAAGATAAATCCCACAAAAACACAAGATCCCAACACCACATCATGTTTCTCAGGGTCTAGAGGTCGGGAGCAGATTGAGAGATTTTCTCCTAAGTAAAGGTTAAAAGGACTGATAAACGCAACCATTAAAAAGATTTCCATCAACATAACATCCCAAGCAAAGTCAAAACACTAGTGACAAGCTGGAAAACTTTTCTACAACTTCTAGTCTCTTATAAAGAACTCCTTTACATTCGAGAAAAATCTAACAACCCAACAGTAAAATGAGAAAAAGACCTGAAGAGACAATTCTGAGTAAAAGAAATACAGACGGGTGTCCGGGCGTGGTGGCTCACGCCTGTAACCCCAGCACTTTGGGAGGCTGAGGCAGGTGGATCACTGAGGTCAGAAGTTCGAGACCAGCCTGGCCAACATGGTGAAACCCCATCTCTACTAAAAATACAAAAATTAGCCGGGCATGGTGGCACGTGCCTGTAATTCCAGCTACTTGGAAGGCTGAAGCTGGAAAGTTGCTTGGACCCGCGAGGTGGAGGTTGCAGTGAGTGAGACTCCATCTCAAAAAATAAAAAATAAAAATAAATAAATAAATAAATACAGAGTGGCCTTAAATATATGAAAGATGCTCAACTTGATTCATCCTAAGTTACATACAAATTAAAACTTTGGAGATACCAGCTGGGCACGGTGGCTCACGCCTGTAATCCCAGCACCTTGGGAGGCCAAGGCAGGCAGATTACCTGAGGTCAGGAGTTCAAGACCAGCCTGGGCAACATGGCGAAACCCCGTCTCTACTAAAAATACAAAAAAATTTAGCTGGGCATGGTGGCGGGCACCTGTAGTCCCATCTACTCAGGAGGCTGAGGCAGGAGAATAGCGTGAACGCACGAGGCGGAGCTTGCAGTGAGCCAAGAGCACGCCACTGCACTGTTGCCTGGGCGACAGAGCGAGAGACTCCGTATCAAGCAAAACAAAACAAAACAAAACAGAAAACTACTGAGATACCATTTGTTACCAAATTGGCAAAATTCCAAAAGTAAGATGTCACACTCTATCGGTAAGATTGTAGGGAAACTGAGACTCTCATAAATTACTGACAGGAATACAAAAATAGAACAAACTATATGTTCTAACATTTATCTGTATGCATCAGATTATAAATGCACACATCCTTTAATTCAGCATTCTTGCCTCTGGGACTGTATCCTACAAATATAGGTATTCTTGCACATGTACAAAATGATATGTGTGCCATGGTTGCAGTATTGTTTGAAATGGCAAAAGACTGGAAATAATACATGTTTCTCAATAAACTATCAAATAACATATGGTACAGCTGTACAACACTGTGCAGTTGTGAACTTTTTTAATGCACTAATATAGAAAATACATATTGTGAAGTGAAAAAGTGAGGTACTGAAAAGTGCATACATGTTATTTGTTTAAGAAAGATAAAAAGGAGGACTGGGCATGGTGGCCCCAGCACTTCGGAAGGTCAAGGGGAGGTGGACCACTTCAGGTCAGGAGTTTAAGACCAGCCTGACCAACACGGTGCAGCCCTGTCTTTACTACAAATACAAAAATTAGCTGGGCGTGGTGGCATATGTCTGTAATCCCACCTACTTGGGAGGCTGAGGCAGGAGAATTGCATGAACCCAGGATGCAGAGGTTGTAGTAAGCTGAGATCATGCCACTGCACTCCAGCCTGGGTGACAGAGCAAGACTCTGACTCAGAAGGAAAAAAAATGATAAAAAGGATATTTGTTTAGATTTGATTGTATTTCTATAAAGGAACTTCAGAAAGATGCTAAAGATGCCTATATGTGGAGAAGGAACTGTATTAGAGGAGGACATAAAAAAGACAAAGAATGAGAGTTATGGGAAGTGGGGACAAAGCTTGGTGGCCCTTTAGCTATTGGAGGTAACACATATTAAATGTGTGATTTGTTCTCCAGTCCATTTGTATTGAATGTATTAGTTATTGGTGTGGCTGCAAAACAGATGACACTGAAATTATCAATGCCTTAAACAAGACAGAAATGTATTTGCCTCTCACAAGACAGTCTTGAGGTAAATGGCCCAAGCCTGGTAGAACAGCTGTGCTCCATAGAACATCCAGGGACCCGAGGTCCTTCAATTATGTGGCTCTGCTGTGCCTGGGGTGTTGTACTTGTTCACATGCTTCATTTAGCATGATGGACTGGGCAGTCATTGCGCAGCTAAAATTCTATTTTAAATTTTAACTTCAGATTTAAAACATAATGGGAAAAATGGAGAATGGACATTTTGGGTCAACCCACATCAATATCTGACATGCTGAGTGACCTGAAAAGGCTGTCAACTCTAACGGAGCCCAGAGCATCAGAAGAATCTCCAGGTGGTTCGGGTTGAAGTACAAGATAGCTCTGCCACTTGGCCCTTGTGAGCCAGTGGATTTGATGGTGTGCAAATGTCTGTGGCCCTTCAGGAACCTGTGATGTCTTTATTGGAGAATCACAGTGAAGATCCCTAACAAAGACATACTTTTTAAAGCAAATTACTATTCTTTCTTTCTTCTTTTTCTTTTTCTTTCTTTCTTTCTTTTTTTTTTTTTTTTTTTTTTTTTTTTGAGACGGAGTCTTGCTTTGTTGCCCAGGCTGGAGAGCAGTGGCACACTTTCAGCTCACTGCAGCCTCCACCTCCCAGGTTCAAGCAATTCTCCTGCCTCAGCCTCCTGAGTAGCTGGGATTACAGACACCTGCCACCACACCCAACTAATTTTTGTATTTTTAGTAGAGACGGGGTTTCACCATGTTGGCCAGACTAGACTCGAACTCCTGACTTCAGGTGATCTGCCCACCTCGGCCTTCCAAAGTGCTGGGATTACAGGCGTGAGCCACTGCGTCCAGCCCAAAGTACTATTCTTTTGAGAAACAGACATTGTTTTACTACGGGGTGCTTGTAGCAAATAAATGCCTTATCACAGGACACTAGGAGCATAAGCAATCTGAGCTGTCTTTCATCAAGTTGATGCCCTCTGACCCTCTAAGCTATATGATCAGGCATGTCCAGGAAGATTCTATCATTAAGATGAAGTAGTCTGTACAAGATCAGACATGAGCAGGTCCTGAAGGCACGAGCAAGTTATGTGGGCAGGTGAGTCACACTCCCACCATTCCCGCCCCTGCCACAATTCCTCCCTCAACACGCAGCAGAGGACAGACGAGACAGACACAAAATGAACAAATCTGAAAGGCTGGGATAGGTGCCTGTAAAAGGGAAATTCACATGCTTTCCCTTCTAAACTGCTGTTAAAGAGAACATCAGGCCGGGCACAGTGGCTCACCCCTGTAATCCCAGCACTTTGGGAGGCCAAGATGGGCAGATCACTTGAGCCCAGGAGTTTGAGACCAGCCTGGGCAATATGGTGAAACCGCATCTCTACAAAAAAATTTAAAAAAAAAAAAAAATTAGCCAAGTGTGGTGGCGCATGCCTATCGTCCCAGCTTCTTGGGAGGCTAAGGCAAAATGTGAGCTGAGATGGTATCGTTGCATTCCAGCCTGGGTGACAGGAGTGAAACCCTGTCTAAAAAAAAAGAAAAAAGACATCAGACAAGGTAAAGATGTCTTACAGTTACTAAGACAGCAATAATGATGGACATAAAGAAGTCTAACAGAGAAAGCAGCGTATCAGAGTGCAGTCTAGATGATTCTCCCAGAGGGGCCAACGACCAGGGAATGATTTAAGGTGGTCTCCTCAAGTTAAAGAAAAAATCCAGAATTATTATAATAGAGACACCACCTTCTATTTACCAGGACAGCCATACTAAATGGTGGCAGAATGTTAGAGCCAGTGATCAAAATCAGTGTAACACCAGTACAGATTGACCAGTAATTAGTGAAATTACTGGTAAGTTTTATTGTGCACACAATCATTATAGTGAGTTCAGAGTTATTGTTCTGAGGGAACCTAAGAATCCTTAGGAAAGGCTCTGCAAACGTGAGATTAAAGAGGAGCATGAAGAAAAATGATAAATTGCATCCAGGTATGAACTGGATGATGGTCTGACAGGGAAACATGTTTCCCAGCTGGAACTATCCAACCGAGAGAACTAAAGGTAGACAAGATGTATTTGAACAATGGCTGTTTTTCGTAGACCAAGAAGTTATTGATTTTGTATCTCTCACCATAAACTACTTCATGAGACAAAGCTAGATGAATGTGTTAGATAAATAAATATCTAGGTAAAAAGGAGAGTACTGGATTCCAGGATGATAATTTTGCCTGGGATGCTCTAGGGACTGGGGATAGTTTGTTTCTTAAATTGGTTGGATCTGGCTAGGCGCGGTGGCTCATGACCATAATACTAGCACTTTGGGAGGCCAAGGTGGGCAGATATGTCTTGAGGTCAGGAGTTCGAGACCAGCCTGGCCAACATGGCAAAACCACATCTCTACTAAAAATACAAAAATTAGCCGGACATGGTGGCAGGTACCTGTAATCCCAGCTACTTGGGAGGCTGAGGCAAGAGAATTGCTTGAACATGGGAGAATCGCTTGAATGTGGGAGACGCAGGTTGCAGTGAGCTGAGATCATGCCACTGCACTCCAGCCTGGGCAACAGAGCAAGACTGTCTCAAAAAAAAAAAATTTTATATATATATATATATATATATATATATATATATATATATATATATATATGATGGATCTAGCACCAGTGTTCTAATTACCTCATGTGTATGGTAACTCAGGCTCTTTGAAAAGGAAGGTTCATGAAAGACTTGGCACTGAATTAATGCAGCTTCTGAGGCCATGAAGAAATGATATACTTTACAATAAGAGAAACTCCAGACTTTCCCTGTTGAAAAAAGCTTCAACTCTCACCCAGACTTGAGAAGCGTGTAACTGAGGTTGAGCAGAATGAGCAACTGAACATTTAAAGTGCAGTTTATTTTAGGCTTTAAAATTTATTTGGATTTTAATGCCATTGAACTTTAACATGCAAGGGGATTTAGGTTTTTGGACTTTAATTTTTCCCTGGGAATTTCGTATTGGGAGGGGGCTTATATTCACATTTGAGACATTTTAAAAAATATTTTGGGCCTTTTATTTTTGGAGTGTGTCTATGCACAGTACTATCAGAGGACCTTCTTTTCAAGATTTACTGTCATTGTGGAACTTCCAGTATGCTATGTTTGACAATATAGCTAGGTGTCTTGGACTGGGGACTGAATATTTAGCCTTAGGAACACAGTGGACTTGGACCATTTGGGCCCTTTTTCAGTGCTTTCTTGGGAGACATTTATACTGCCCCCTAGTGATTCCAGGAGGACTCCCAAATAAGGAGGAGTAGTTGTGGGCGAGCCAGCACATGCAGCTGGAAGCTAATAGCCTTACTTCTGTGAATGGTGAAACCAAAAGTGTTAGAAAAAAAAAATCTGGGCCAGGCGTGGTGGCTCACGCCTGTGATCCCAGCACTTTGGGAGGCTGAGGGGGGCAGATCACTTGAGCTCAGGAGTTCAAGACCAGCCTGGGCAACATGGTGAAAGCCCGTCTCTTTGAAAACTAAAAAAAAATGAGCCAGGTGTTGTGGCACATGCCTGTAATCCCATGCCTGTAAATCCCAGGTGTTTACTTGATGGGGCTGAGGCAGGAGGATCACTGGAGCCTAGGAGGTCAAGGCTCACGCCACTGCACCCCAGCCTGGATCACGCCACTGATCACGCCACTGCACCCCAGCCTGGGTGACAAAGGGAGCCAAGATCACGCCACTGCACCCCAGGCTGGGTGACAAAGGGAGACACTTTCTCAAAACACAAACAAACAAAAAACAACACAAGAAAGCAAAATCTGAAAAATGTGGGAAAAGTTAGGCAGAAACAGTTTCTCCCTCAATCCTGATTTCCAGGAGGTGGTGGGATTTATCTTATCTACTAATTGGGGAAGCATAAGGTAGGCTAGTGGCTTTCTCCTTCCTCTTGAGTGGGAGCTGCATCCCCAGGAGTGCTTTTTATCTTTACTTGCATGTCTGAGTCTTACCTTGAGAGGGCTCACCCATCAGGAAGTGTGCCCTGATCCAGAGCTGCCTGCAGCTGGGCGTGGAAGTCTGCTTAATTCTAGGTCTCCAGTAGAAGGCCTGTTTGTCTCTCTCTCAAAGCTACAACATCCAGCTTAGCCTTTAGCAGAAACAAGGGGATGTTTTGGCTTCCATACAACTTCCTTGTTTTATTTCTCTCTCTTTTTTTTTTTCAAAAACCAATTGTGGAAGAGGTGTGCTATTTATTGGACCTGCTAGGATTTGAATGTGTCCCCTAGAGTTCACGTGTTGGAAACTTCATCTCCAAGGCAACAATGTTGAGAGGTGGGCCCTTTAAGAGGTGATTATATCAGAGAGCCCTGCCCTCATAAATCAATTAGTTGTCTCTGGAGTGGGTTCCTGATTAAAGGATGTGTTCCACCCCCTTGGCGCTATCTCTCAGCTCTTTCTTGTCCCTCTTTCAGCTCTCTTTCCCTTCCACCTTCCACCATGAGATCACACAGAGAAGGCCCTCAGAAGAGGCTGACACCTTAATCTTGGACTTCACAGCTTCCAGAAATGAGAGAAATAAATTTCTTTATAAATGACCCAGTCCGTGGTATTCTGCTATAGCAACACAAAATGGACTAAGACAGGCCCCCTGAAAACTGCAAACTATTTCTTTTTCATTCCAGGGTGGCTGGGTACCAGGCCGATTGGGGCTGCATAACATTTGTTGATCTTGCTTGAATTCAAAGAAAATGACCAAAAAAGGAGGCAATATACATTGTTTTTGCATACATGAATAAAAATGGCATTTATATTTTAAATCTCTATTTCTCTGGAAATTAGGAACCACCCTTCTGAAGTTAGCAGGAGCCACCAAGCACTCCCAGACAACTTCCGCTTAACAGCTCATCTTATTTCTGACATCCCCAGATGATGGTCAGGAGTCAGAAGTAAACAATTCAGTGGCATTTAGCAGAGAAGTAAGAAGGCTGGAAGGGGAAAACAACAGCTGAGTCAGGGTACAAAAGTAAAAACCATTTCCTCCCCCTCCTGTATACAGAGGCAGACAGTGGTTGTGTTTTATTCCTCAGATTTCTCGCTTTCCATTCACTATTCAACCCACTGCAATCTGGCACCCACCCACACTGAAACTGCTTTTGACAACATTTTCAGTGACTTCCTAGCTGCAAAATGCAATGGACGATTTTCGGCCTTCATGTTATTGGACCTTTTTGCCTGATTTGAAAGTCTTGATTTGCTATCCTCTTTGTCCACATCTTTGACATAAGTTTCGCTTGGTTCTTTTCCTGCCTCCCGACTGCTCCTTCTTAGCCTGCTTCATTCATGTAAGGTCCTATGCTAGGTGCTGGATATAGCAGTAAACACGACAGACACAGCGTCTTCCCTTACAGGGAAAAGCAGACATTAAATCAATAATTATATATCAATTTTTTTTTTTTTTTTTGAGATGAGTCTCGCTCTGTTGCTAGGTTGGAGTGCAGTGGCACATTCTCAGCTCACTGCAACCTCCGCCTCCTGGGTTCAAACGATTCTCCTGCCTCAGCCTCCCAATAGCTGAGACTACAGGTGTGCGCCACCACGCCCAGCTAATTTTTGTATTTTTAGTAGAGATGGGATTTCACCATGTTGGCCAGGATGGTCTTGATCTCTTGACCTTGTGATCTGCCCACCTCGGCCTCCCAAAGTGTTGGGATTACAGGTGTGAGCCACTTACCTGGCTAATACATCAATTTTTTACTTAGGATTATGAAAAGTACAACAAAGAAGAGTACAAGGGGCTTTGAGAGCACATGCCAGGGGTCTAGTTTATACCAGGGGCTCAGCAAGTCTTCCCTGAAGAAATGATATTTAAGCTAAGACCTGAAGGATGAGTGGGGAATTGGGAGAACTGTCCTCCAGGCAGACGGAACAGAATGAGGAAAGGTTGTGAGATAGAAAAGAGTTTGCAGGTTTCAGAAACAGAGAAGCCAGCATGGCTAGAGAAGAGGGAGTGAAGGGCAGAATTGGGAGGGACTAGATTTTACAAGGCCCTGCAATCATGTAGGGTTTGGGACTAAATCTTAAAAGTAATGAGAAGCCACTCAAGTGTATAAGATAGGAACGTGATATGATTAGATCTGTGTTCTAAAAAGATCTCACCAAGTCTAAATCTGAACTTACCATATCCCCGAATCTGTTTCTCCTCCTGTCTCCCTTATGTGGCACCACTATCCATTAGAGACCCGGAATCATCCTAGATGACTTCATCTCCCTTAGCTTCCACTTCCAATCAATTACAAGTTTGTGAATTTATAATTATTTCTAGATTCAAGCCCTTTCACCATCTCTACTACCATGGACCCACTTAGGTCCTTATTATCACTCTCTTGGCCTATGCAATAGCCTCTTAACTAATCTTCCAGACTTGTCCTTCCTTCAAGCCATCCTCCACACTGTAACCTGTGTGCCTTTGCCTATCTCCAGCCACTGCTGCTTCCAGTCTTTCACTGGACAGCCCGGGAAAACCCATACTGTTTCACTGTCTTTGATATAAATATAAGTCTTTGCTTATATTTCCTTTTTTCTTTTTTCTTTTTTTTTGGAGACAGGGTCTCAGTCTGCTGCCCAGACTGGAATGCAGTGGGTGATCATGGCTCACTGCAGCCTCAACCTCCCAGGCTCAAGTGATCCTCTCGCCTCAGCTTCCTGAGTAGCTGGGACTACAAGCGTGCGATACAATACCTGGCTAATTTTTGTACTTTTTGGTAGAGACAGGGTTTCACCATGCTGCCCAGGCTGGTCTCAAACTCCTGAGCTCAAGCAATCCATCCACCTCAGCCTCCCAAAGTGCTGGGATTACAGGTGTGAGCCACTGCACCTGGCCTTATATTTCTTCCGCCTAGAATCCCCTTTCAATTTTTCTTTCAGTGGCTATCTCTTACTCATCCTTTAAAACTTAACACAGGTGGCCAGGCGTGGTGGCTCACGCCTGTCATCTCAGCACCTTGGGAGGCCAAGGTGGGCAGATCATGAGGTCAGGAGATCAAGACCATCCTGGCTAACACGATGAAACCTTGTCTCTACTAAGAATACAAAAAATTAGCTGGGCGTGGTGGCACGTGCCTGTAATCCCAGCTACTAGGGAGGCGGAGGGAGGAGAATGGGGTGAACCCCGGAGGCTGAGCTTGCAGTGAGCAGAGATCACGCCACTGCACTCCCGCCTGGACGACAGAGCGAGACTCCATCTCAAAAAACAAAACAAAAACAACAAAAACAAAACTCAACACAGGTATTAGCCCATCCCTCAGTGGTTTTGGGTCCTCCCGAATGGTTAATAACTGGAAATTCTGAGAAGCCCCAGACACAGGTCTGTCATGCTTCTGAAGCTAGAGAACATCCACAGGCCAAGAGAATATAAATGGAAGTCTGGGTAGGCCAAGGGGGTATCAACAATGCATCAACAGTACAGTTTCCACCGGAAGTGACACACATCCCTTCTGCTCACATTCCACAGGCCAAAGCAAGTCACATGGCTTCCAGAAGGGCATAGAGGTCACCCCTACCATGTGCTAAAAAAGCAAAGAGCTGAAAATATTTTATGCTTAGCACGAATGATCACCACCAAGCAATGTCAAAATTAATAAATGATAGGAAGGAAAATATTGGACCAAAACCAATTTTCATCTATACAGTTATTTACTAGCCAATTTGGAGGCACTTTGTATGTGTCATGCAGTGTATTAGGCTTATAATATTCAGCTTATATGTTAACCAAGAAGACCAGAATGATTGATTAAATATTGAAATATTATTGTATCAATTGGTAAACAGTATAACTTCAGTAAGTTATAAAATGAAATAATAATATAAATTCTAATGCAAACCATTTGTTGAAGCTAATTATTTCGAAAGTTGCAATAATAAATCCGTGAGCTCCTGTCCTTAAAACCTCTGAAGAACTCAAGCACTTTACTTTGGAGTTCAGCCTGTGTCAAGGTGGGCACGATGGTTGCAGCTGCACATCCTGTACAAGGCTCTCTGGGTGCTGGTGGGCTCACCAGTTTATAACTATCCTCAAGTGACACGGTTGTTGTTATTTCTTTTTTTTCGTTTGTTTGAGATAGAGTCTTGCTCTGTCACCCAGCCCAGAGTGCAATGGCGCGATCTTGGCTCACTACAACCTCCCACTCTGGGTTCAAGCGATTATCCTGCCTCAGCCTCCCAAGTAGCTGGGATTACAGGCGCCCGCCACTGCACCCAGCTAATTTTTTTGAATTTTTAGTAGAGACGGGGTTTTACCATCTTGGAAAGGCTGGTCTCAAACTCCTGACCTCGTGATCCACCCACTTTGGCCTCCCAAAGGACTAGGATTACAGGCGTGAGCCACCTCACCTGGCCTCTTTTTTTTTTTTTTTGAGACAGGGTCTTACTCTCTCATCCAGACTGGAGTGCAGTGGTGTGATCTTGGCTCACTGCAACCTCTACCTCCTAGGCTCTAGTGATTCTCCTGCTTCAGCCTCCCAAGTAGCTGAGATTACTGGTGCGTACCACTACTGCCCAGCTAATTTTTGTATTTTTAATGCAGATGAGATTTCACCATGTTGGCCAGACTGGTCTTGAACTCCTGACCTCAAGTGATCCAGCTGCCTTGGCCTCCCAAAGTGCTGGAATTACAGGCGTGAGCCATGCGTCCAGCCTGCTACTTAATAGTGTAGGTTTTGTTCTGGTTTTATTAAGTTGTAATTCTGGTATAAGTAATAAGTATGTTGATAAGTAGGATTTTGAGGATTTATAATAAAACGTTAAAAACAAACAGCATCAAGAGAAATGACAAAATGTGGATAAGTTTTTTTATGTCTATTTTAAATGTCATACACACGAATCTTCTGAATCTGTGTAAGAACAAAACAGAAATGATGCTAAAATCAATTATACCTTGAGCTGGCTCTTCAAAGAGGGGGGCAACTTTGGGACCACTGAGAGGCTCCAGAGGTGGCAAAGGGGTTCCTGCACAACAGCAGGGGCTGTGATTCCCGTGGCTCTCGGGGCAATCGTTGTGGCAATGTAGAAGGCAAGAGAAAGGCAGATGTGGGGGCTGGGTGTGGTGACTCATGCCTGTAACCCCTGCACTTTGGGAGGCCGAGGTGGGAGGATCACTTGAGCCCAGGAATTCAAGACCAGTCTGGGCAAGATGGTGAGACCTCATCTTTATAAGAAAAATTCTAAAATGAGCCAAATGCAGTGGTATGCACCCATGCTCCCGGCTACTTGGGAGGCTGAGGCGGGAGGAGTGCTTGAACCTAGGAATTCAAGGCAGCACTGAGCCATGATCCCGCCACTGCATTCCAGCCTCGGTGACAAAGTGAGACCCTGTCTCTAATAAAAAATATAGAAAAATAAGAAAGAAAAATGACCAACACTGGATAAGGAAAATAAAAATTAC
Organism: Macaca mulatta; assembly: GCF_049350105.2. NCBI lineage: Eukaryota > Metazoa > Chordata > Mammalia > Primates > Cercopithecidae > Macaca > Macaca mulatta. The sequence continues at coordinate 103,117,058 of NC_133419.1, read as the reverse complement.
ATATAATTCTGCCAATAAGAGATAACCTCTGTGATTAGTGCATGTTATTCCCTTTTAGAAATGTATCAACATATTTTTCAACAAAAATGGGGATATATTGTCAGGGTGCAGTGGCTCATGCCTATAGTGCCAGCACTCTGGGAGGCCGAGGTGGGTGGATCACTTGAGGCCAGGAGTTTGAGACCAGCCTGGGCAACATGGTGAAACCCCGTCTCTACTAAAAATACAAAAATTAGCTGGGTATGGTGGCGGGTACCTGTAGTCCCAGCTATTCGGGAGGCTGAGGCAGGAGAATCGCTTGAACCCGGGAGGCGGCGGTTGCAGTGAGCCAAGATCGTGCCACTGCACTCCAGTCTGGGCGACAGAGTGAGACTCCATCTCAAAAACAAACAAACAAAAGAAAACTGAGCCAGGTGTGGCAGCAAGCGCCTGTGATCCCAGCTACTTGGGAGGCTGAGGCAGGATAATCACTTGAACCCAGGAGACAGAGGTTGCAGTGAGCCGAGATCACCACCTCACTCTAGCCTGGGCAACAAGAGCGAAACTCCATCTCAAAAAAAAAAAAAAAAAAAAAAATTCCCAGTCTCTAAAGTAGCACATAAAATTCATTTGATGTATAGTGCACTTGCAATACTAATCAGGGGTCCTGTGGCCAAGACCCCAACCTTTGACCTAAGGATTATACAGAACTATGGAGGCTTATGTCAAGAAGGGAAAGTTTTTCAAACAAGCCAGTTCCCTTCTCCCCGATGTCCAGCCCTGGTGAGTCAGTTGCCCTGGGGGACAGAGGCTCCCTGGTTGAACCTCAGACCCAGTCAGAGAACAAGCATCTGCTGTTGGGTGTGGAAACCAATGCCTGGCTTCACGGGGGGACTTTTTACCATCAGGAATGCTAGTTTGACTTTAATTGGCTCAGGGTCCTTAAAACTAAACATTTCAGCTGGGACAGGGCCAGGTGGGTAGATGTGAGCCAAAGAAGCGTGGTGGAACAAAGACTCCCTTACAACATGCCTAGAGTGACCCTCCCTCACTTCTTCCTCTGAGCATCTTCCTGACCCTCAGGGTCTGGGTCAGGTGTCTCACGTATGGGCTCCCTTAGCACAGAGGGGTGACTCAGACTGAGGTACCCTCAGGTGTCACTGCCGCTCAACATGTCTGTCTCCTTTATTCTGGCCTGGTGGTTCTCAGTCCTGGGTGCACACAAAAGTGGTCAGGAGAGCTTTGCAAAAACCCTGACACTCAGACTCCCTTGATCCCTTGTCCAATTAAAGCCAAATCTCTGGGAGGTGGAGCCTACACACCAAGGTGTTTAAAAAGCTTTCCAAGAGATTCTAATATTCAGCCAGGATTTAGAACCACTTCCCTTGACAACGAGCATTTTGAAAGCAAGGAACATGGTTATTCATTATTGGTATTAAATGAGTTAACAAAGGTCTTAGAATAGTGCCTGACATACATTAAGCTCTTAATAGCTTGGCTGCTAGTAGTAGGGGTTTTTTTGTTTTTTGTTTTTTGTTTTTGAGACGGAGTCTTACTCTGTCATCCACTCTGGAGTGCAGTGGTGCAATCTCGGCTCACTGTAGTCTCCGCCTCCTGGGTTTAAGCGATTCTCCTGCCTCAGCCTCCCAAGTAGCTGGGACTACAGGTGGGCACCACCATGCCTGGCTGATTTTTGTATTTTTTAGTAGAGATGGGGTTTCACCATGTTGGCCAGGCTGGTCTCAAACCTGGCCTCAAGTGATCTGCCTGCCTCGGCCTCCCAAAGTGCTGGGATTACACGTGTGAGCCACCGTGACCGGCCATTATTAGCGGTATTAACTCCCCATTGTCCATTCCGGTTCCTGACATACAGCAAGCACCTCATCACCCATTTAACATACATAAATTAAACCATATATTCTAGAGAAAGCAGAGAGAGCAAGAGAGAAATAATGTTTCAGAAGCCTGGGCGATTCCACTGACGTTTCCACTCAATAAGCACAGGCTTCAGAGTGAGCTTGAAATGGGCAATCTGGACCTGCTGTTCTTCCATTGCTGTTAGTCCTCTAAGTGCCTTTCAGAGTGTGAGGCTTTGGCCGAACTGTATTACAGGCAAGGTCGTGGGGATTTGAGAGGAATTTTGACTCTGGGGTTTTTACCAATATAGCTACAGGAGAAATTCACTGGGAGTGAAAAGTCTAAGGCTCTGTCCCCTGTTAGCTATATGGCTTTGAGCAAGTCACTTTGTCCTTCGTGGCCTCATTTTTCTCCCTAGAGTTCTGCAATTCTCTTTTCTTTCTTTCCCTCTTTCTTTCTTTTTCTCTTTCTTTCTTTCCTTTTTCTTTCTCTCTTTTCCTTCCTTCTCTTCTTTCTCTCTTTTCCTCTTTTTCTGTCTTTCTCTCTCTCTCTCTTCCTTCTCTTCTTTCTCTCCCTTCCCTTCCCTCCTCCCTTCTTCCCTTCCCTTCCCTCCTCCCTTCTTCCCTTCCCTTCCCTCCTCCCTTCCCTTCCCTTCCCTCCTCCCTTCCCTTCCCTTCCCTCCTCCCTTCCCTTCCCTTCCCTCCTCCCTTCCCTTCCCTCCTGCTTTCCCTCCTCCCTTCCCCTGCTTTCCCTTCCCTCCTCCCTTCTCTTCCCTCTTTCCTCTTCCCTCTTCCCTCTTCTCTCTTCTCCCTTCCCTTCCCTTCCCTCTTTCTTTTCTTTTCTTTTTTTTTTTTTTTTTTTATTGAGATGGAGTCTTAGTCTGTCACCCAGGCTGTAGTGCAGTGGCGCAATCTTGGCTTATGCAACCTCCGCCTCCCAAGTTCAAGCAATTCTCCTGCCTTAGCCTCCAGAGTAGCTGGGATTATAGGCGTCCACCACCAAGCCCAGCTAATTTTTTGTATTTTTCATAGAGACGGGGTTTCACCTTGTTGGCCAGGCTGGTCTTGAGCTTCTGTCTCAAGTGATCTGCCCACCTTGGCCTCCCAAAGTGCTGGAATTACAGGCATAAGCCACCATGCCTGGCCTGCGATTCTCTCATTTCGAGACCTGGCTGAACTCTGCCTCATACCTCCTTGTCTGCTTTTCTGATCCTGAGGGATCCGGCTCCCGAGTCCTGACTGTATGGGGTCACTCCCGACCACCCTACTCAAGCTACCCTGGGCAGGGTGTCAAGGATCTTGACCTACAAATATCATGAAGCACCTGTAACCCTCCCGACGCCTGGGATGGTTCAGGGGAGGCTATCGGTACCAGCCCAGTGGTTCAGTAGCTATGTGAATAAGTGGTTTTGGAAACCAGTTGCCATTTATACCTTAGCTCAGAGGGAAAACACTTCACAGTAGCCAAAGAAAAAGAGGGTAGGGCTGTAGAAATTCTCCTCTTTCGGAGATGCTGGTTCTGGGGAATAAAGGGCCCTAGGAGTCTATCTCAGGCTTTGGGACATCTCTCCCCACATCCCACCAAAAATAAAAAAGACCATCTGAACTTTCCTTTTTCTTTTTTTTGAGACAGTATCACTGTCACCCAGGCTGGAGTGCAGTGGCACCATCTTGGCTTACTGCAACCTCTTCCTTCCAGGCTTAAGCAATCTTCCTGGCTCAGCCTCCTGAGTAGCTGGGACTATAGGCATGCGCCACCACGCCTGGCTACATTTTTTATTTTTTGTAGAGATGAGGTCTCACTGTATTGCCCAGGCTGGTCTTGAACTCCTGGGCTCAAGCGATCCACCCACCTCCACCTCCCAAAGTGCTGGGATTACAGGCATGCGCCACCAGGCCCAGCCTCAGCTGATTTTTCAGTCAGCCTGGCCTTTGTTCCAGTTGTCACAATCCAGGGAGATTTCTCAGCCTGGCAACTCATCAGGAACAGCTGGACAGATGCCAACAACAGATAGTTCCTCTAGCGAATTGTAAACAAGGTGTGAGGTGCTAATCAAACACACACGTGGCATTTTGGTCAGTTTTTCAAAACACAAAGCCAATTGGAGAAATGAGGTCAATTTGTGCTAGAGATGAAATAACAGAACTGCCAACATTCTCTTATTGTGTTTATTGGGCAGGGATTTGTATTTTATCCACAGACAGATAGGTTATAATGGGATTCGTCCTGCATTTAAAAATAGTGACATGGGCCGGGCGCGGTGGCTCAAGCCTGTAATCCCAGCACTTTGGGAGGCCGAGACGGGCGGATCACGAGGTCAGGAGATCGAGACCATCCTGGCTAACACGGTGAAACCCCGTCTCTACTAAAAAATACAAAAAAAAACTAGCCGGGCGTGGTGGCGGTGCCTGTAGTCCCAGCTACTCGGGAGGCTGAGGCAGGAGAATGGCGAGAACCCGGGAGGCGGAGCTTGCAGTGAGCTGAGATCCGGCCACCGCACTCCAGCCTGGGCGGCAGAGCAAGACTCCGTCTCAAAAAAAAAAAATAATAAAATAAAATAAAAAATAAAAAATAAAAATAGTGACATGACCAACCATTTAAATCCATGTTTTGTATTTGGGACGGTTGCATGTTTTGTTTTGGTTTCTTTCATTTTGCTGATTTTTTTTTTTTTTTTTGAAACGGAGTCTCGCTCTGTCACCCAGGCTGGAGTGCAGTGGCATTATCTTGGCTCACTGCAAGCTCTGCCTCCTGGGTACAAGTGATTCTCGTGCCTCAGCCTCCTGAGTAGCTGGGATTACAGGTGCACGCCACCACGCCTGGCTAATTTTTGTATTTTTAGTAGAGATGGGGTTTCACCATGTTGGTCAGGCTGGTCTCGAACTCCTGACCTTGTGATCCACCCGCCTCAACCTCCCAAAGTGCTAGGATTACAGGCGTGAGCCACCGGCCATGCTCTTGATTTTAAAGGGGTTGTGGACTGGTCTTGTTTTTGTGTTGTGTTAGAGTTTAATGAGATCAAACACACTCTAGAGTTGCCCATTAAGTTCACCATCTAAATCAATTGTCCTTTATGGTAACACAGGATTCACGGAGCAGCAACCTCTTTTTGGATCAGGCAGCAACCTTTATTTGTGTTATGCACTTCACCAACATGTTTTTGTCTGGTATATTTCCCCGATCCCACTCTTCTGTTGTTTTACAGTACTTCTTGTCCTTCTCTCCCACACCTAGGCAGTTCCAAGCCTGAATCTTTTCTCTCCCACCGCCACAACCACCATCTCCTCACCTCTGCACTGCCACTGTAGTTTCCAGTTGGCCCCACCATGCTCGCCCCCTCCCTCTAGTTCACGTCACACAGCAGCTAGAAACATCTTTTGAACATACTCACGTGACCACGTCATTTCCCTACTTAACACTCTTCAAGGACTGCCCATTGCTGGTACTGGTGACTCAGCAACACTCCAGGACACTGAGTTCCTGTGCCCATTGCGTCTCCTCCTGCAGGCAGGGGGTCTTGGAGATATTCTAGAACAACACATCTTGACATGGCAGCCGCCCTCTTCGACAGAATTCTACTGGTGAGCCTGGTCTTTCTGCTGCCACTGGTATCTAGTAACCACACCAGAGCAGGGTTTGACTGAAGAAGTGTCGCTTGCTCACACTGGCTCACGATGTCTGCACACCAACCGCACATCACTGCCGTGCAAACAACCCACCTCTACTCCTGGGCAGTGAAGGGTTGAGTGAACCTTTGCATTAGCACATATAGGATCCTGCTAATCCTTGTTGGCATGGCTACCCAAAACACATTTTGGACTCTGTGAACTTATGCTTTTATTTTCTGACCACTGGAATGTGCATTTTCCCCCAATGATCATGATACTTTTAATTGCTTGAGGTCTGTTTTCCCACTAGACCATAAGAACACACTTTTTTGGCATTGCGTTTCCAGGCCTAGCCCAATGCTTGGCATGTAGTGGGTGCTCAAGTGTTTATTGAAAGCACCTAGCAAACAGTGACAGATATGACTAAACAGAAAATCTAGACTGGCCAAAGCATTTCCCTTTTCTGACTTCAGTTTTGTTCAGGCCTTTCAGTTGATCCATTCCTATTCAATGACCCCTAAATGGGTTTGCCATCTTTGGCTTTTGAGTAGCTGCTCTTGATAACCTCATGAATTTAGATCTTCCATAGTTTTTCTTTAGGTAAGTTTCACAAGTCAGGAATCTGCTCAGACGGCAGCTTCCCTAATTTTTATCTCTGTACAATAAATTGCACAAAATTATTTCCATTCTGCCAGATGTGGTGGTTCACGCCTGTAATCCCTGCACTTTGGGAGGCCGAGGCGAGTGGATTGCTTGGGCCCAGGAATTTGAGACCAGCCTGGGCAATGTGGTGAGACCCCATCTCTAAAAAAAAAAAAAATTAGCCAGGTGTGGTGGTGCATGCCTTTAGTGCCATCTACTCGGAGACTGACGCAGGAGGATCAATTGAGCCTGGGAGATTGAGGCTGCAGCAAGCTGTGACCATGCCACTGCACTCCAGCCTGGGCAACAGCAAGAGACTGTTTTAAAAATGAAAACAAAGTTATTTCCATTCTACAGAACCTACCACATGGGTAGATGAATTATACTATTGGGGAAACTGATTCAGTCATCTTTGAAATCATCACCTCTCCTCCTGTCTTCCATTTGCCAGTTAGAAAACCCAAAACAGATCCACAGTATTATGGGAGCAAATCATAGGTACTCTGAGTTCACTGTTAATGTCTGGAAAGGTATGTGCAGCTATCTGTGTTTTTTCTCTACTTGTGTGTTCAGCCCATTTTTGTTACCCTTTGGGTAAGTTCAATCATAATTTCTTCAAACTGTGATGTAATAGCCTGGACTTGAAATAATTTTTGCTATTATTGTCCTCTAGTTTGACAGACCTTCAAAGGCCTTCATTCTCATTGGATATTCAGAGTTCTCACTCTGGAATTCAAGCAATAGGCAGCACATGGTGGTAATAGGTCAGAATCTGGAGCCAGATTCTTGAAATCCCCTACTCAGATATGTGACCTCTATGTAAGTTTTAAAAAAATGTGTATTATCTTTTAACCAGCAAAACTAGGATACTACCAACCTTATTGTTGTGGGGATTAAATGAGTTAATAAGAAAGTGCTTGGGAAAGTGCCTGGCATATAATGGGCACTTGAGACATTAATTATCATTACCTGGTTCTGGTCTGCCAAGAATGTAAACCCCACGAGGGCAGGAATTTTTGTCTGTTTTGTTGCTTACTGTATTCCCAGGGCCTAGAACAGTTCCAGGCACATATTAGATACTCAAATTATTTGTTGAATGAGTTAATCCATTATATATTTATAGCTCAGCCAAACTATAATACTCCCTGATATGGTTTGGCTCTGTGTCCCCACCCAAATCTCATCTTGAATTGTAATCCCTATGTGTTGAAGGAGGGCCCTGGTGGGAGGTGTTTAAATCATGGGGGCAATTTCCCCCATGCTATTCTCATGATAGTGAGGGAGTTCTCACGAGACCTGATGGTTTTAAAAGTGGCAGTTTCCCCTGCACTCTCTCCTGCTGCCATGTAAGATGTACCTTGCTTCCCCTTCACCTTCTGCCATAATTGTAAGTTTCCAATTCCAGAGGCCTCCCCAGTCATGCAGAACTGAGAGTCAATTAAACCTCTTTTGCTTGGGAATTACCGGTCACAGGTAGTATCTGTATAGCAGTGTGAGAATGGATTAATACACTCCTCCTTCCTCCGAATATTCTTAGTTTTCCTTACCTAGTGCTTTCTCTGTCACTGACCACTTCTGTTGGGTTAGTCATAACCACTCAATGCCCAGCTTAAATAGAACCCGTACAAGGTCTTTCCCTGATCATCCTAGGAGGAAGTAATCTTCCCACAGACTATGCTCTCTCAGTACATTGTGTGAACTAACTTCAGCACTTAACAGTCTTACCTTTACTCTCGGTAAGCTCCCTGAGTAAGTTACCATGCCACTTATTACTCAAGCTGGAATATTTTCCAAGTGTGCTTGTTGAGCAAATGTACATGATTTTTTAAAATGGATGGAAGATCTAACGTATTAGAGCATTGTCTTATTGTGGCAATTTTCCCAGGATTCCCTCTGTGTGGAGAGCAAAGTCCTGCCTGCAGTGGGGCCAGAGGTAGGGAAGCTCATAACTGAGAAGACAATTTTGAGCCCCAGGGAATAGGGTTAGCCTTGAATACAGAAAGTGTTTTCCAGTTATGGGCTAACCCCTCAACTTCTAGTCATCTCACAGCCATAACGTGGGATGTGAACCTAGGTTTGAGGCACACAATTAGGTTGTAATAATTATGTCTTATTTGATCTTGGTATGATCAAACAAGGAGGTCATATGTGGGAGCATCTCAATAATTACAGAATATTAAAATACTGAAAAATAGCGTAGATATAAAATTGAAGAGGGTGTGCATCTTAATGACAGAACAAAACAGAGCCTTATGTACTTGTGCAGACGCCCTGGGTAGACCTACTCAAGTTTAAAGGACTATTTTGAATTATTCACTAATACTATGTCTTTAAACAAGATGATATTGAGAGGTCATAGTGATTTTAAAATACAGTATCACTTTTAACGAATGTTAATAGTTTACCAGTTGCTCTTGTAACACTTTGATCTTCTTTATCAGTGTCTGAGGTAGTGTAAATTGTAATACGTTCACTTTACCCATGATGGAGAAAAAGTCTGAGAGATTATTGCTAATCCCACCGTAAGTGATGGCAGTGGGACATCAACTTAATTGGAATAATCTGCCTTTCAAATATGTCATATTGACCAGGATAGAACAACAGAACTATGAGAACACTGGAGATGTTCAGGTATTGAGAATTTTTCTTCAGTGACTTTGGAAGACTGATAGGGATTTGGTCAAAGTTTTAGCTCCAATCAGTGTAAAATTTCCTCAACATCCTGAATTTGGGGTCGGGTTTGCCACTGCATTCCACATAAAGATGTGGCCTCGAAGGTGAGCTGTGAGTTAGCTGTTAAACACCCCTCACCCCCATCCCCGCCCGCTGCCCCTCAATGAAGCATCAGCTGTTTTCTGAATGAACGCTAAATGGGCTTACGCTGGTTTTCTGAAACTCCCATAGCAGAATTCCTTTGGCCTAGAATATAGAAAAGCTATGCTGTCTTTCAATGGTTTGGACTGTAAAAGAACAACTCAATCTCAAATCCACATTCTCCGCTGGGCAGTCCCATTTGGGATTATTTTTTACAGGGCTCAAGAGACTAGTGCTCAGAGACAAAACACCTCAGCACATGGCCTCCCTTTGGAAGATAATGCACATGTGGTTTTCGTGGTGTGACTTCAGATTACCTCAGTCTGGCTGCCCCTGAATATGAGTCATTGTATCTCTCAAAAAATCTAAGGTCTTAGTTCATGGTCATTCAAGTGATCAGTCTTACCTAGTTGTGATCCTAGATTCATTTAGATTCCGCTGGGCTACCCCCCATGAGGTAGATGCCTCTGCTGAACTCTGGCTGCAGATGTGCTTATCTCCTCTTCCCTTTTTCTTTCCTGAGAGTCTCGCTCTATTGCCCAGGCTGGAATGCAGTGGTGCGATCTCAGCTCCCTGCAACCTCCGCCTCCTGGTTTCAAGCAATTCTCCCTGCCTCAGTTGCTAGGATTACAGATGCCCGCCACTGCGGCCAGCTAATTTTTGTATTTTTAGTACATATGGGGTTTCACCATGTTGGCCAGGCTGGTCTTGAACTCTTGACCTCAGGTAATCTCCCTGCCTTGGCCTCCCAAAGTGCTGGGATTACAGGCGTGAGCCACCACGCCCGGCCTTATCTCTTATTCAGTAGAAAAAAGTGCCAAATACAAGTTTCTGGGAGGTTCCCTGAAGGAGGAGAAAGTGTCTTTAGCTAGGTTTCCCAACGACTGCATCACTACTGAAGCTGAGTTTCGAGTAGCTGGCTTCAGTAGCTCTTGGAGATAGCATTGAAACACAGATTTTCCCTCGGATTCTGCCATTTAATCCAGATCCTTGAGAAAATTAGTTTCTCTTTAACTTGCCACATATGCCATCATTTTAATTGTGTAAATCCACTGTAACATAAAAACCTGATTTGAAACAGAACAAATGCTTTAAAAGGAACTGAGATGCGGGACCCGGCATGGTGGCCCAGGCCTGTAATCCCAGCAGGCGATTGGAAGGCTGAGGTGGGCGGATTACTTGAGCTCAGGAGTTCCAGACCAGCCTGGATAACATGGTGAAACCCTGTGTCTCTACAAAAAATACAAAAATTAGCTGGGTGGGTGCCGCAAGCTACTTGGGAGGCTGAGGCATGGGAACTGCTTGAGCCCAGAAGGTGGAGGTTGCTGTGAGCTGAGATTGCACCACTGCACTCCAGCCTGGGTGACACAGCGAGACCCCGTCTCAAAAAAAAAAAAAAAAAGGGGGGGGGGGAACTGAGATGTGGCTTCTAATAATATCCCAAATAAAATTACACCCAAAAGGTGAAGTTTACCTCATATTTTATATAGATTCTATGAAGGTCATGGGAACTATAATTTCACACAAAAAAATATACCTGGGACAAGACATAAGGAAACATGGGGAAAGGTATGTCACAACCCTAAGGTTTTTTTAAAAAGTTTCTTTTACAAAAAAATCAAGCCTTATCCACTAACTTGAGTGCAAACCAATACCAATTGCGCAAAGTTACAGTACCTCTAGTTCTTGTTTCTTTTTTTTATTTTAACAGTTAAACAGTTTGCTTCTAAGTTAGACTAGCTGTTCAAAAATTTTATAGAAGTAGATTCTTTGCTAAGAGGTCTCCAAATAATTGCTTTCAGTGGGAAAGATACTAGGTTTTTTGTTTCTAACAGGATCATAGCAGCTTGTAAGTCAGGTCACTTTGGGGGTTTTGTTTTTTGTTAAAAGATGGCAGATTTTAATTCAGAATACCTTTTCAGTATCATTTTGTTTCGCTAATGTCTTGATTCTGCAAATGTTTTCATTCGTGGCAGTATTAAGGCTACGTTTATGGTTAAGAAATGATCCATTTTACCTATGTCAGAGCTTTTTGTATTCAATGTAGCAAAACATATTCCATGTGTGACTTGGAAAAACTGTAGTATTAAATGTCACAGACTTCTCATCTGAATTTTAATTTAGTAGTTAAGCTTTAAATCAGAAAAGATTGTTTATCACAAGGTTCTCATGGCTAAAAAAGAGTAAGTGTCAACAGTTTAAAGTGGAACAGGGATGACATGGCAGACATCCTGCCAGAGCTACTGTTGATTCCAACAGCATTAGCACATGTGGAACCCCAGAGCCAGGAATTTACCCGCAATAAAGCCAGGTTTTCAGTCAGTAAAACTGATGATTGCAGAAGCAGAGAGTCTGACTGCCACTAGAGAAGGTAAGAAAACATCATCGGCTCCTTGGGGCTGCCTTTCTTTTGTAACCTCAGCTGTCAAGAAATGGAAATCAGGGTTGGGGATTAAACAAAACCCACCAGTCTACTGATCACTTCTGCAGTAGTCACCTAGGTTTCCTTTTATTACTAGTTATTGCTCTTTTTCTTCCTCCCTCTGGAAGACTATTTTCTTGCTTATTGCAGCTGAGCAATTCACTTACTGAGCCTGTTGAACTTTAATTTGGGGTCTAAGAAAAACATTATGTAAATCAGGTTTTAAGTATGACTATTATACTTCTCAAGTATCTGGAATGTTCCTCCTCATTCTCGTTAGAGGCTATTCCCAAATCTAAATACATTCTTCTGAGTATTCTGTTAGACTCAGAGTTAACTAAAGACAATTCTGGTTCAGAGATCCAAAATGAAGGCAGATTCACACTACTGGGCTTCACACCATCCGACAAAAAGTTGGAGCAACAAGCACAATGCCTACAGACACAAGGTATGGTTTCGAGCCAAGATGTACCACCACTGTATTTGAACTACAACAAGGAAATAATTTCAAGCTACACGAAATTAGTGTTCTAACATAAAGAAATTATATATTGTAAAATATGAATCATTTTCAGATTTGCCTCACCAAAACAGATGTGTCAATAACTGAAGCTATTATACATACAACACAGATATCAATTTTTTTTTTTTTTTTGAGATGGAGTCTCGCTGTGTCACCCAGACTGGAGTGCAGTGGCATGATCTTGGCTTACTGTAGCCCCTGCGCCTCAGGGGTTCAAGTGATCCTCCCGCCTCAGCCTCTCAAGTAGCTGGGATTCCAAGCGTGCATCACCATGCCCAGCTAATTTTTGTACTTTTAGTACAGATGGGGTTTCCCCAGGTTGACCAGGCTGGTGTCGAACTCCTGACCTCAAGTGATCCGCCCGCCTCAGCCTCCCACAATGCTGAAACTACAGGCGTGAGCAACCACGCCCAGCCATCTTTAAAGATATTCAAATCTACTTCTTATTGAAAGGTCAGGACCCACCACTTCAATTTGTAAATGTTTTTATTTATAAGCCAATAAGTAATGCTTTTTACTAATATATATATTCTCTCATGACCTCCAAAATAGAACAGAATATATATATATATATATACTCAGCCTCCTGAGTAGCTGGGTTTACACACACGTGGCACCACGCCCGGCTAATTTCGTATTTTTAGTAGAGACGGGGTTTCTCCATGTTGGTCAGGCTGGTCTTGAACTCCCAACCTCAGGTGATCTGCCTGCCTGGCCTGAGAGAATATATTAAATAAGTAAAACCAAAGGCCATTCTGAAAGACAGTGCTGTCTTCTTACGTTTTCAGTTTCCTCTGTGCTGTCACATGTAGTGAAGTCATTTAAGAATGAAGCAGACACAATTCTGCTTAGACACTACCATTGATGAGGATGGTGTATGTGAAGAACACAAAGTTTAAAAAATTGTATATATCCATACTTCAAAAGCTCCAAATGCCAAGCCTAACTTAAAGCAAAACGAACCTTAAGTTTAACCTGTCTTCCTCTGATCACCTTTTATTTCCAGTTCTTGTTCTATTCGAAGACCATTAAGAAGTAAAAAAAAAAAAAAAAAAAAAAAAAAGTTTTAAGTATTGTTAAAAACAACAAAGAAGAGTTTAAGGAAAGAATATATTTGAACCACATAAACAAATAAAAAGGTATTACATAAGAAAAAATAATGTAACAATTTATGTAAGTACCTAACATATGAGCATGCTCTTACATCTAAAACAAAAAATAAAAAGGTAACATTGGTACTATATATATATATTTGACAAGTGTGCATTAAAGAATTCTCTAATATAAAACATTTAAAATGTGGAGAATACTTTTTCAAGATACAGAAAACAATTGTTATGATAGGCACACCCACAATTCTTATAAAAACATGCTTGCAAGGATAAAATCCACCTGAGCACTCATTTCTCAGATGTACCAACGCTATAAAATTGTTAAGCACTGAATATTGCCACCCACTTTTGCAATGTTTGAGTTTCAACACTGATTGATATGAATTCTGAATTACACAATTACTGTTATTTTTCAGTCTTTCTGCCATGTTCCATATAGAAGGCATGTATTTAATATGAATACTTAAAACAGCAACATTATTTGTAGCAAAGTCACTTCCCTGTGTTCATTTTTCCTTTAAAGGCACTATATTTAGAAAATAGTTATTACAACAAATAGTGCTTTGGAAGATCTGAAACTCCAAATCAATGTGCTCCATCAACCATAAGTAGATCTAAGAAGCCCTGACTGAAAAGAACACAAATGTAAAAAGCTGATAAATTTAAAGATTATAAAATTGGTTTATTGTAAAAGCAATTCAAGAATACCCAGTTAAAATCTTATCCCAATGCTACCCAATACAACCAAGAAGCAGTTAAGCACTTTTACATTAGGAACAAGGACATAAAACAAGAGACCACATCAAGGCTATGATTCAAACTCAAAAAGGGAAAGGACTCTTAGGTCTCCTTCAGGTCAGTACAGAGGGCATCATAAGATCAAAGCACTGTGCCAGGTATCACAGTACTGCTACAACACTGAGGTATAACTGGGCAAATCAAAGTCGAGGGGAAATGAAGACCTCCATATTATTGTGTTGTGGGTGTACTTAAGTGATTGAAATTCTAGGAACAGCTGCCTTTAATGGCAGCAAGGTGTGAAGACAAGTCTTTATTAAAGAGAAAGAAGTTTATCAAGTTCTCTATCAAGGTCCCCCCTAAATCTTCACAACCCCCCAAACTTTCCCACCCTCCCCCTAAGCTAAAGCTACTCTGCTGATACATAAGATATAATCTTAATTTGTGGCTACTGGCAAATTATAGGCACTCCTTCCAAGTAGCTTTGATCTTCTGCACATTAAAAAAAATCCCAACAACATGCTATATAATTCATATACCCAATTTTGCATTCTAGGTAGAATTTCATTACTACTCTAAAACTCCATCTGCAGTCGCCATTTCCCCCCAGACTTAATGCAAGATTTAATCTTTCTGCTGTTTTCTTAATAAAAGCCTTAGAGTCAATTATTATCAGTGATCAACCTATGAACTATTATATACAACACAGTGATTGCATTTTTTTTGAGCACTGAAAGTACTTAAAATAAAACTTCTTACTTCCAACTTTTACACTCCTCCAAACTGAAGGGCCAAAATACTTAGATTTTGTAATTGGGGGGGAAAAATCTATCTTCCCAAGCTGAGGCTTTTCATAGCAGCTTTTGCCAGGAGAAGAGATTTTATGCCTGTTATAAACCCTTGAAAATAAGGGCTTATTCTAGAAACATTGAAAGACCCTTAAAACATAGAGGTGCTAGCTGGTGCCACTTTAATTCACAACCAACTATTACTTCATAGCTTATACTGAAGAGTTAATTCATGCTCATTTTGTTCCTTTAAAAAATACTCTTTGGAAACCATTATTACTCCTGTAGACACATACTCTAGTTACATCATCTCTTCCTGTAAAAATAAAGGTATAATCATGATTATCTCTATTTCTTTGCTAAATTCAACTACCAATATACATTTATTAATCTGATCACTTTTCCAGCTAACTCATGACTTTATAATTCTATCCAGGGTCAATTTTCAGCATAGAAGTAGGAGCAAGTCTTATAAGTAAGAACAATTTTGAAGGCAATATTTTAATCTAGTCGTTAATGTGTTCATTACAAATGAGAACTACAAACTAGAATTTACTTCCAAAACTAAGGTAAAGGTAAACTTCCAAAGCTAAATGAAGGTAAACCACTATAAAGCTTATTTCTGTCATGCACATTATGAACCTACTCAGTGATTTCCAACAGAGACTTAAAAATTAGTCCAAGGGAGTCAATTAGTCCAAGGGAGTCCAAGGGTTAAAATAAAGCCATTTCTGGTTTGCTGCTTTCCAATTCATCAGATATCTATCGTATGTCCAGAGGGCATGGAGCACTCCCCTAGAACTATCCATAGTAATAACTCTTTCTAGAACACTAAACTACTTCAAACATCTGCAGACTGCCCCAACCAGATTTAAACTACCAGTGAAATATAAACTACTAGTCACGTATTCTAAATGCATACAAAGCGCTACCATTTTAAAAATTAACTGGAAAGTAGGGAAACCTAAAAAAAGGATACATTCCACTACCACACTATTATAAATGTTACGTTTGGGTGTGTGTATGTATATAAAAGAGAGAGCAGATAATCAAGATTTAAATAAGGTGGTAAAAAAACCAGGAAATGAAGATTTTACCAAAACAACTATAATAACCGTCCCAAGCTACAACTATGAACAGATTCACTAATATGGTCATTTGCCTAGGTTCCGACAAAACCAACCAATCAACACCCCCCACCGCCCCACCAAAAAAAACCCCAACAAAACAAAATGCACACCCACAAAATTATCCACCAAAATCTATACTAGAGTATGTGGCAATAATTAATATATTTCTATGGAAATTGTCTCATGCCTTATAAGCTCCTAAAATAAAATCAAGGTCACTATGTGACTAATGATAGCACTAGGAGGAAAGGAAAATACTGAAAGTAAAACAGGCTTCAGCCTTGGTTTCAGCTATCTCTTCAAATCAGCATTAAGTATTTAATATCAGATAGAACATTTTTGGCTTGTCAGACCAGTAAATCATGTTTTTCCACTGGCCAAAGGCAGCTGAAGAAACAACTGGTGAGCAAACTAAATGCTGTGACATAAAGCATCTGACTTCTAAGTCTGAGTATTTAGTTAAAATGACTGGTGAACATTTAACTGGGCAAAAGGAATGGCATCCATCATCCAAACAGGCTCACTTCCCCCAGCCCCCAAAATGAACAGTAGTTATAATAGCAAAAGAAACAAAAAGTTTTTTTCTTTTTTTTGATTCTTTAGAGCCAACTGTGAAAGAGGTCAGCAATATATTAACAGCAGCAATGGACAAGGAAGAGCAAAATAGAGGATTAAAGTATCTTGCTGGACGTTTGTTCATCTTTTTCTGTATTAGCCAGAAAATTGCAACTGGCTTATGGAAATTTCAGGTGCGTATGTCTCCTTAGATCCTTCACAGATTTAGAATTCAGTCTGCCTGAGGGCTCTATAACCATGTAAGAAAGCTTTCTTTATCTAGCTTGGTGGCAGCCAAAACAGACTCCATGTCATTAAGGATGTCAGAACTCAAAGCTTCCTGCAGACTTGGCATCAACTCCTCTCCTTCTATGTTCATTCCATCTCCTTCCAGTGTTCCAAGGTCCACATTTGTCCCAGGAATGGCTTCAAGGTAGTCTGGGAAACGGTTCTGCTGTGAGGGCAGGGTGCTTTGGTTGATAGTATCACCTAGTGGAAACACACACAGAGAGATAACAAAGTCCTTTTTGAAAAGCTAACATCAGGGCTGTATCATATGAGCATACAGAAATGCACAGGGAAAGAAAAGCGCTCCTGACTGACCTAAACTGATACCTAGAATTTATATCAGGTCAAACAACTCACAGGTAACAAGATAACAATGCCGAGTTTACTTTTGCTTCAACATTTGTTCAGATATCCAATAACAGCTCGATTGCTATTATGTGCTGAGCACTAAAGGGAGTCATTAAAAAAATAAAAAAGTCCTTGAAAAATTATATGCAGCAGGGGGAGAAAGAACAAGAACACAACACAACAGCATCACTACCCTGTCTTCCAGATAAGCACCACCATAATAAGACTAAACATAAAAACGAGTGGTATAGAACTTCCTTGGTCTTAAAAACACTTTGGGAAACATTAAAATAAAAGGACTGCATGAATACTTTATTCCACCCTTATGCACCTTCATAACAGCAAAACAAGCTTCCCAGAGGGCTTTGAAGAAATACATCTTCTTAGCCTTGCTTCTAGGTTTCCCAAACTTACTCCGCCACAGAGCCTTTTTTGCATATGACAACATTAACATTCCTCAGAGCTTCAATAGAACATACTTTCAGAAAAACTAATATAAATCATTAAGTGCTATAGGGATCTAGAGAAGAGAGAAATACAGATTAGAGAAGTAAAAGTGTGTGTGAAATGGGTTTGAAGTGGCTCCTAAGGATGATTTAAAATCTAGGTAAGCAGAGAGGAGGGGGTAGTGTGGATTCTAGAAAGCATCAAAGCCAGGAGCTGGATGAGTACAGGCACAAAAGCCTTGCTAAACACTTTCAGAAGAGAAGCAGTTAGCGAAAGAGCTGGTAGCTAAAGAACAGCTTCATTTCCCTGCCAATTCATGCAGTCTGGCAGTTGTCAAGTTTAAGGCAATGGTTGCCAGGTAAGCCACAGGAGAAATGCTTCCTTAATTATCCCTGTGAGGCAGGTATTTCTTAGCTCCTGCAAGACCCCTGTAACTATTCCTTTTTTTTTTTTTGAGACAGAGTCTTGCTCCGTCACCCAGGCTGGAGTGCAGTGGTGTGATCTCGGCTCACTGCAACCTCCGCCTCCTGGGTTCAAATGATTCTCCTTCCTCAGTCTCCTGAGTAGCTGGGATTACAGGCGCACACCACCACACATGGCTAATTTATGTATTTTTAGTAGAGACAGGGTTTCACCATGTTGGCCAGACTGGTCTTGAACTCCTGACCTCAGGTGATCTGGCCACCTCGGCCTCCCAAAGTGCTGGGATTACAGGTGTAAGCCACCACACCTGGCCTTCTGCAACTATTCTAATAAAGTAAGTGGGCCCCACCTCCTAGTCTTTCCCATCTGGTTTCCTGAGCCCCGTAACACCTAAGGTGGACCAAAAACTCTTAAGAGAAAAGATGAAAACAAACACTGAATAACATGTAGACATTTCTCAAAATTAAGGACACAAATCCATAATAAGGAGAGAGATGTTCTAACGGGCACTTGTTTGTCTTGCCAATTAAGATCAACATGCTAATGTAAGTCATGCTGCCAGAGTTTTATTCAAATAGAGCTAATATATCCAATTTATGATTTTTTTTTTTTTTTTTTTTGAGAACGGGTCTCATTCTGTCACCCAAACTGGATGGAGTGTAGTGGTGTGATCACCAGGGCTCAATCCATCCTCCCACCTCAGCCTCCTGAGTAGCTGGGACCACAGGCACGTACCACAACACCTGGCTTATTTTTGTATTTTTTTGTAGAGATGGGGTTTCACCATGTTGCCCAGACTGGTCTTGAACTCCTGGGCTCAAGAAATACGCCTACTTTGGCCTCCCAAAATGCTGAGGTTACAGGCATGAGTCACCGCACCCGGCCAATTCATGATACATATTTTTTTAAACTAGGAAAATACCAGTTACAAATCACCATATAGAGACAAAGCAGGCTCAATTTAATTCGAATTTACAGGATTTTAATTGGTTTTCTTCTGAATAATCTTTGCTTACAATACCTTATTAGACCTGGTGATAACATATCCGACTGTAAGTCAGGCTACTAAGAGGAATAAAGAATACCAACCTGTATCCATCTCATCAACGCTGTTCAGGAAGTCATCTGGGGTGCGAGGGACACTGTAGCTGCTCATGCTTAGTCCACTGTCTGTACTCTCATCGCGAGAGTGATAGGTGCCACTACAAAAACATGACAGTTAAAGACCAACACAAAAAATTTTAAAAATCAATTCAAGGTAAAAATAAACACCTGCTGAGTACCAACATAATTCTCAAAGAGGGTTAGTGAAAATTCCTGCTCTGCAATGTCTGAAACAAGCCCCTCCCTCAGGGCCGTAGACAGGGCTTGTGCTATGAAGTGAAATAGACAAGTTAATCCTAATTGAAGCTAGCAGCCCTAAAGAGCCAAGATTTCTCCTAAGGTTCTGTGCTTGATGACAATAAGGGACAAAAAAAGGTACCCCCAGTTAGTTTTCCTGGCTGGCAGACAATTCTCTGCATGAGTATTCTCCTCTCTGTAATACTATTTGAATCTGGAGGTGGGGAGGAACCCACACAACTTACTTGTCCCAAGGTCTCAATTCTCCAGGTGGTGGTGGCACAGACAGAGAGGTCAAAACACAAACTCCAGGTGGGCGAGGAGACAGGTCTGCACTAGATTCAAGTTAAATTCCTAGCTCTTGTGCAGAGAACATAAGCCAAGGAAAAATCAACCCCAAATAAACCACCAGAATTCCTTTTAGGACTGAACCAAAATAGATGAGTCACTGCTGATAAGATAAGAATACTCATGGCTTGATCTCCTTGCTTCTGTGTTTGGGCGGGGGAGGAAAAACCCTCAAACACTTTAGTACGAAAGGAAACGGGAGATCATATAGCTCCAGTTAAAGAAAGAGCAAGACAAAAAACTGCAAGGCACATCCCTTGAAAATAAAATGACCCGACACAGATTTTCACTTTAGACTAAGCAAGGTTTCCCAGATTTACATTCATGTATGGTAAATATCCATTACTCTGATAAATAGAACACTCTCCTAAGCTGGTAGCATCTAGACATCAGCGGGCATTCACTGAGGTCTACTAACTCTAGAAAATTCTCAGTTCTACTAACTCTAGAAAATCTTGGAGAAAAGCATAAAATCAAGGCAGCTGTTATTCTTCAATGGTCTGTGTACATGTGTGAACTTTAACTTTCTCTATAGATTGTACATTTAAAAGCAGCTATTTAACTTACATAAAAGTTAAAAAATAAAAACAAGTTTAACAATTGCTCAAGGCTACAAGCTCAGTCAGTACCCCAACTGCCTTCCCTAAATGATGCAATGCGTTTGCCTTGTTCTTTCTCTCCCCTCATTCTATATACTGCAATCACTGGTTTACTCTAATGCTTCTGCCAGATTTTGCCAATGCTCAAAAGCTTCACACAGATCCAAGAAAACACATACTTGCCTCTGAGACCACTGATATACAATGCAGCCATGGATGAGAAGGCCTCAGTATTTGGCTTGTTTGTATTTTGCGTGCCCTGATCTGGGACAAGAGCCTGGTCCTAGTCATCACTCTATTCGGCTGCTAAGCATGGGACGCACATCAGACATTTTAGTCTATTACTGAATAGCTGAACTTACAGAGTTGTGCAGAGTTCATTCCAAACCACAGGGGAAGCACATGGGCATTCCTGAGAACAGAGTTTACAGGGCCATTTTCCTGGCGAGGAACTGCTCCCTGCAGAACCTCACCTCCTACAGGCCCCACTCATTCAATAAACATTCACTGAGCATCTGCTACTACATGACAGGCATTAAACTAGGCTTTGAGGATAACGAGGTTAACCACCACCACCACCTACAAACAATGTTTTGTGAGAGACTCACAACTTCAAGGAGGGAAATGAACAAATATACTACTGAATCATATACAGGGGCTATATGAACTATGTAGGCACAGTACTTTCACAACAAACAAGGAGCTTGAAAGTAAAGGGTAAAGGTTTCATGGAGGGGGACATCTGAGTGAGCTTTGAGGGATCTCAAAAGTAAAAGGGAGATAAGGGAAGTTTGCGTTACTACTAAGAGTCAATGCCATGGCAAGTTGGGGGAAAAAGTATTTAGAGCTTAAGGAATATATATAAATCAAATAGTAAACAAGAGAAAAACCATCAAGAGGTTTTTTTTTTGTTTGTCTTTTTGTTTTTGAGACGAAGTTTCACTCTTGTTGCCCAGGCTGGAGTGCAATGGCATGATCTTGGCTCACCGCAACCTCCGCCTCCTGAATTCAAGCGATTCTCCTGCCTCAGCCTCCCGAGTAGCTGGGATGATAGGCATGTGTGACCACGCCCAGCTAATTTTGTATTTTTAGTAAAGACGGGGTTTCACCATGTTGGTCAGGCTGGTCTCGAACTCCTTACCCCAGGTGATGGTCCACCCGCCTCGGCCTCCCAAAGCGCTGGGATTACAGGCGTGAGCCACCATAGCCAAGAGTTTTTTTTTTTTTTTTAAAGAACAAAAAAAAGCCAAAGTCAGATGTATGTTATTATTAGAAACTGGGGGTACTGCAGATAATGCATATATAATTCTGCCCTTAGATTAGTAACATTGATTATCTGCCACTCTGATATTCCCAGAAAATAGAATCTCAAATTATAGCCCAGCTCTCATCAAAAGTTTTAAGAAAAAAAACTTCATAAGTGACTGTCAGAAGGATATGCAGCCTATCCATTTTTAAGATGTTCTAATTTTTATCCCTGGGATTAATATAGGTCCTTCAATAAGACAGGAGATGAAATTTTACATGGAGATGAAATTTTCCTTGTTGGAAATAAAGTTTTGAGGCTATGCCTCTCTTAATTAGCCTCAGTTTAAGTCTAGAACTATAATCTTACATAAATACACTTACTTTTAGACAGAAATGTCAGTAGAGTAAATACAAACTTAAAATACATTTTAGGTGGCCTTCAAAATCAAACCTTCCAACTAGGCCACCAGCACTAACCTTAAAAACTGAGTAAATGGTGAATTCTATTGCACTAAATATTTTTAGCAGGGTAAGATATTTTCTCTTGGAATTACTAAGTTTCCAATTTAATTGGTGAGAACTGAAAAGGTGATGCAATAGTTTTCCTAGTGCAAAATACCTTTAGGTGTTTAAGAAAGTGTGTTATTTAAATCGATTAGAAAAGGAATCCAAAGTGCAAAGTATCCCCATATTTTAAAAAGTTTGAAACTCCACAGATATTTTACAACCTAGAAGAATTAATTTTAGTTAAATCTTAATCTTAAATGACTTCCTAGGCAAAGAATATGACCTGTTTCAGCTTACAGACTTCAAAATGGCAGTTTATATAATACTGCAATCTGTCTGAAACCCAGGATTTGTGGTAACTCACTAAGAAGCATCCCTAAGCTATGTTATTTTCAAATACTGCCGTTAATCTTAATGCATTTTTGAAAGAGGCACAACCTTACACTTTATCTCCTTGGACTATAGCCCGTAAGAACATGAGGCCTTACAGTGCTGCTGGGTAAAACATTTTAGGTTGAATAGCTATGTGGAAAATTCCTTCCAGTGATCCTTACAATGCAATCCTAAATAGGTTTAACATGCAATTCATGCCTTTGACATTCACATGTTCCTTCGTGATTCTGTAATTTTAAGTAACTGTTAGTCAACAGTAAAGGCAGAAGCAAACACGTTGTGACTTTGAATAAGTATCCCTTGTACAAGTCTGAACAGCTCACTTCCTCTCACAGGAGACAACTTTTAATCCTCAACTCTGCATGTACTTGCCATTTACAGAGAGATTCATTTACAGCTATGGTTTCTGGCCCACACAGATGTTCCAAATAACTATTACAAGCACTAAGCAGAATGATTTTAAAGCAATGATCCTTTTCAGACATTCATCAGTAGCAACTTTCACTAACCTGTTAAGGAAAGGATCTGAACTATTGGTCGTCATTGTTCTCAATTCCTGAGACATCCCGGGAGAAGACACTGGATTTTGAGTCCCACCATCCTGCTCCAGTGTTGGTAACTGGCTACGCAGTGCTAATTCCTAATTAAAAATAAAGCAAAGCCAAAGAGAATCAATCTACTGATTAACATATTTAATGTTAGGTTTAAAGAAATAAAACGTTCATCAGAGTAACTGTGCAGACAGATTAAAAGCAGATTAAAAACATCTAGTTTAAAGTTAATACATTCCCCAATCAAAATGACCTAATTCTTCTATCCATTTCAAATGACTAAAAATTAAGTTACATATATTTAAAGTCTGTCTAGTTATATTAATCCCCACTCCCCCATATACGTTTTGCTACTTTGTTTTCATTTTGTTATTTTCCTTACTGTGGCAGACACTCCCAAATCCTACTTTGGGTTATTATAGAATGGCAAGTCTGGCCTTTAAAATGTAATTCTTAAAGTTTGTTTTTACTCACCAGCTCTCACATGGTTTTGTGTTTGGAACCCACAGGAAAAAAAAAAAAAAAAAAAAAAAAAAAAAAGTAGGAAGAATAGCATCTGATGATTTTCCTATAAGACACCAATCCTTCCCCAATCCCCCCCCAATCCCCAACACTATTTCACACTTTGCTATTAAATGTCTCATTCTGACTTCAGGTTTTTCTATCCTGAGCTGGATAGAATATGTTCTATTCTCTAGCAGGGAGAGAGGAGGAAAATGAAAAAAAGACATCAGAAGTAAAAACACAAGCCCAGGGCTTCTCCACCACAAACATAATATTTAAAATGGGGTAAAATGTCTTCAGGGACATCCAACAATTTCTCAGCAGGATTCTCCCTGGAAGCCTGAGCAAAGGCCGTGGGCTGCTACTCTGATGGTTCCAGAATGCCTGCCTTCACGGGTTTCCAAACATCCCAGGTTTCAGCCTGTATTTGCCTAGAACCTCAAAAACGGTTCATCTCACTGTGACCCATCCCTAGCACCCTCATTACTACTCTTGTCTTTTTTCTCTATCTGTTCACTGTTTCTTACCCTCCTAAGAATTTTCACTGTGCTTCTCCACCTATTGTAAACATCATCTTTACTTACACCATCAGCTTCCTTTCCCTCTACTTTTTGGGTTTGATTTGGAATACATACAGTTTTTTATCACAAAGGATACTGGCCTAATTCCCTCATCCTTCCACACAGCTTTCTGAGTCAAGTCTGCTCACTAAGGCACAGCCCCACCATCTCCAGCCCTCACCTCCACAATAGCCATGGGGTCCTGAAGTATGGAAAGCTTCTCCTAGCTCTACGCTGCCACTGCTCAGCTACAATTCTCCTGCATGCAAATACCACTTATTTTTCTTTAGGTTTATGCCTTCTGGATATACCATCCTTTAAACCAGAGTTGCTTAACCAGTGGACCATGACAGAATTCAGTCTCTGAAGTGGGGTAAAATTGGATGGGGTTAAAAAAAACAATTATACATTAATTTTCGCTAACTTTATCAACATTTTCTCCAATGTAGTATGCACCATTAGTATTCACTGTACCTAACTTTTCACCAATAGAACATACAGATGTTTTCGTATCACATCGTAGTTGCTGCAAATATTTTAAAATACCATTTGTGATCAGTGCTATTTCAATGTTGCAGTGGTTATGTTATAAGATGTGCTTCTAGATTTTTTTTTTTTCCCAATCTTTTTGAGACAGGGTCTCACTCTGTCACCCAGTCTGGAATGCAGTGGTGCAATCATAGCTCACTGCAGCCTTGACCTTTCAGGCTCAAGTAATCCTCCTGCCCTCAGCCTCATGAGTAGCTACAGCCATAGGGGCACACCACCATACCAAGCTAATTTTTTTGTATTTTTGTAGAGACAGAGTTTTGCCTTGTTGCCCAGCTGGTCTCAACCTCCCAGGCTCAGATGATCCACCTGCCTCAGCTGCCCAAAGTGCTGGGATTACAAGTGTAAGTAAGCCACTGCACCTAGCTTTAGATCTTGTTATTTATACATTAAAAAGAAGCACATTATATCACAAATTTCTATTTAATATTTTGTTAACAGTATCAATAAAATTCCTTTTCTTTTCAATCCTATACATTAAAAAAACAATCCCCAATGTCCTCCTGGGGGACCTAGGGTCTTGGCCAAATGCCAAAACTGTTTGCCCATCTTCCCTGCAAGGCAAACAGCTTCCTGCACTCAAATGTACTGATCTCTTCGTTACTCCATCTTATATACGGGAGAATTCTGGAGCCTGGTCAAAGTCTCTTGCCACTCCAAGTATTCTCCATGCCTCTTAACATGCTTCAGTATTAAATGGACAATTCACTTAACCCGACAGCTTCCTGAACCTTCTGGATTCCAGTGACCTTCATCTCTACCCCACTCAATCACCCATTGCACAGCCACTCCACTCAATCACCCATTGCACAGCCACTAAGATCCTGTTATTTGAAACCAAACCAATTCTAAAATCTTAAGTCATGTTTTGAGACGACGATCAGCATTTCACTTCATTCCAACTGCATTTATCACATGGGAATTATGACATCCACACATAAAACCCATATAATAACCCATTGTTGAAATGCTGGGATCGCCTTTACACTGAAATGATACTGACCACTTCATCACTGTATTTCAATCATTAAGTCTGTCAGTCATACCCTGGAACTGGCTTAGAAATTTCTCTCCCAAAAATCTTACATGCACTTATCCTACTTTCTCACAACATTTTTTCTAACCAGTTCCTGCATAAACTCACGTCCACTCTACCCGCCCTCCAACCTCAGAGACTCCAGACCCATCTCTCCTTACTATTCTAGTCTATTGGCTCTCTTTTGGTATCTTATTTTTTTTTCCTCCTTCCCTACAAGCTTGAATTCAGGACTGATCATTCAAAACAGCATAAGCACCTTTTAGATTCCTGATATACATAGAATTTTAACTCAGCCCAGCAAATCCCAACCCCAAAGCAATGCCAAAGTGTGTTTGTTCCGTTTTTATACTGAGATTGCTGAGAAATGCTAAAGGAAAAGGAAAAACAACAACAACAACAAAAAAACCCCACACAACTATCCAGAATGTTATCATTACAAATTAATGGTCTTTGGTTTTGGATGGACCCTTAGTATCATTAATTGTTTTTTTTTGTTTGTTTTGTTTCATTCCTGGTCAGTTCTTTCTCACATCCTCATGGTCACTACTCCTAATATGGCATACTCTCTCAAGCCCCTATTCAGGGAAGTCCATTTCTTTTTTTTTTTCTTCTTCTAAACTTTTTGTAGAGACAAGGTCTCACTATATGTTGCTCACATTGGTCTTGAACACCTGAGCTCAAGCGACTGGCCTCCCAAAGTGTTAGGATTACAGGCGTGAGCCACCATGCCCAGCCAGTGAAGTCCATGTCGATTTCTTTTCCATCTACATTAGAACATTGAGGCCATCGGCCAGGTGTGGTGGCTCACGCCTGTAAACCCAGCATTGTGGGAGGCCGAGGCGGGCGCATCATTTGAGGTCAGGAGTTGGAGACCAGCCTGACCAACGTGGTGAAACCCCGTCTCTACTAAAAATACAAAAAAATTAGCTGCGCATGGTGGCACATGCCTATAGTTCCAGCTACTCAGGAGGCTGAGGTTGCAGTGAGCCGAGATCGCACCACTGCACTCCAGCCTAGGTGACAGAGCGAGACTCTGTCTCAAAACAAGCAAGCAAGCAAGCAAAAAAAAAAAAAAAAAAAAAAAAACCCAAAACAACAACAACAAAAAAACAGGCCATTAGGTATAATCTTTGATTTTTCTGGCCCCTCTTGCCACCTCTTCCTGCTCCCCTCAAAAGTAACTTCATTTACACTCATCATCTTTTTAACTTTTCTTGCAGTCTTATGGGGGTCCCTCTTATTTCTTTTCTATCTTCTACTTTTGACACCTCCCCAGGCTCTTCTTACAAAGTGAGAAGTGACTTTAAAAACAATGATACTACACTCGTTGTAGTCTGTCTGTGGGAGGACACATCCTCTCAACACCATGCCTTTCTTCTATATTATTTAAGACCTGGTGAAGGCACTATCTTCTTGAAGATACTCTCCGTGGTAATCCCATCTCAATCTTGAGATTGGATTAGACACAAAGATGTCATGTCTTTAACACCCTGAACACAGCACTTATCACACAATATTGTAATTATTTTTTCTGTGCCCACTGAGGGCAGAGTGAATGGATTACTTTGGAGCATAAAACAACTTATAATTCCTTGAAGAATCTATATTGCTCCTAAAATACGAGGATGTATTTAACAATAAACTTTAAAATGAATACAATTATAGGCTCCAGATGAGGCTGATGGCTAGGGTTCTGTGACAAAACATGGGAGTA
Source organism: Macaca mulatta (assembly GCF_049350105.2). NCBI lineage: Eukaryota > Metazoa > Chordata > Mammalia > Primates > Cercopithecidae > Macaca > Macaca mulatta. The sequence continues at coordinate 103,090,031 of NC_133419.1, read as the reverse complement.
TTTGAGAATATCCTAAAGACTTTCATTTGCTTTGTCAGAGAAGGTATGCTCATATTTGAGGCACAAAACAAATATATAACACTAACCTGTAAGTCATAACTAAAATAAATGAATTGGCTATAAATTTCATATTATTTTTATAACTTTTTATTTTAGCCTTTAAATAAAATTGACTTTTATTAGGTTAAAACTAGTATCCTGTGTAGACTAGACTCTCCATGTTTTTGACGCTTTGAATTTGGCCACTATGTATGTTAAAAGCCATGAAATTTTTACTTTTTACTTCATTTAACAACTGAATTTCTATGTCAGCACACACTACAGAACCAACTATGCAGATTTATAAAGAAAGATAACTTAGAGGTGTCAGTAAGCAGGAAAATCATTCTATGTTACCTAAGGAGATATCTGACCCTTTGAAGGGCTATGGAAACACTCTTCTCATTAAACCTATATTTGAGCCATGACTAAGAGTAACTAACCTAAGGATTCACCTAAATTAGACTTGAAAGAATCAATTAAAAAAAGACACTTTACTTACTGGTGGCAGGAGAGTGTATTATTAATCAAAGAGGGAAGAATTTGGCATGAAAACAAATATAGTCACCCTTTCATATCCATGGAGTCAACCAAGTATGGATCAAAATATTCGAGAAGAAAAATGGAAGGCTGTGTCTGTACGTAACATACACAGACTATTCTTCTTGCCATTATTCCCAATACAGAATAACAATACAGTTATAACAGTGTAACAGCTTTTACATGGCATTTCCATTGTATTATTGTAAGTAATCTAGAAATGATTTAAGGTATACAGGAGGATGTATGTAGGTTATACGCGAATAGTATCCATACAAGGGACTTGAGCATCTGAGGATTTTGGTATTCGTGAGGATTCCTGGAACCAATCCCCTAGGCGATGACTCTATAATGTAACAAGGCCAATGATACAAACAACATATATGCAGATTATGGATAGCATACTAAAGGTATAAATACTCAGCTGAGTTTTGAAACTTTCAGTTACAGGTGATTAGATATTCCAAGTAAATTCTGAAAAGTTTTATTGATCGATAACTGATGTACAATAAATTTTAAAGTGCATGAATTGATGAGTTTTGAAATGTGTATACACCTGTGAAGCTGCCACTACAATCAAGATAATCATCCTCAGCCAGGTGCAGTGACTCACACCTGTAATCCCAGTACTTTGGGAGGCTGAGGTGGGCAGATCACCTGAGGTTGGGAGTTCGAGACCAGCCTGACTAACACGCAGAAACCCTGTCTCTACTAAAAATACAAAAAATTAGCTGGGTGTGGTGGTGGGTGCCTGAATTCAAGCTACTCAGGAGGCTGAGGCAGGAGAATCACTTGAACCTGGGAGGTGGAGGTTGTGGTAGCTGAGATTGCGCCATTGCACTCCAGCCTGTACAATAAAAACGAAACTCGGTCTCAAAAAGAAAGAAAGAAAGAAAAATCATCCTTAAAATTTTATCCCACTACTTCTCACCTCCCCTACTTCAACCTTCAGAAACTAATGATCTGCTTTTTGTCATTATAGATTAGTTGGTATCTTCTAGAATTTTCTAAAATAAAATCTTACAGCATGTACTTTTTCACTTAGTGTGATAACTTCGGGATTCATTCATATTATATCCACACAGCTCATTCCTTTTTATTGCTAACTAGTATTCCACTGTGGGAATATATTACATTTGTTTATCTGTTCATCTGGGTGGTTTCTACATTTGGGTTGTTTCTACATTTTGGCTTTGTGTAGACACATGCTTTCGTTTCTCTTGGATACTCTAAAAAATTTTAAAAACCCTAAAAATATTCTAAGTGTTTCCAGACTACTGACTACTTTTACTGCCTTTCTCATTATTTTTGTAAATGATGTGGATCAAGGCATCAATTTTATGTAAGGCCAAAATACCTTAACTACCAAAAATACATGATCTTAGCATCTTTTTTGCCTTCTGGGAAATTATATTGCTTCTTACATGAGAGGAGGGAAATGTAAGAAGAGTCAATGGCTTATGGCTAGGTCTTGGTTCCATAAAAGTCCACTAAATAAAGCAGGCAAACTCTTGTTTTCTTTTATGAACCACCCTGCAAAGTTTCCTCCAGAACAAACTGGGACCCTTAGTTTTACTTATAGCGCAGATAGCTCTGACTCCAAATGTGTCCCAGATTAGCTAAGATTTACAAGCTCAATGGGAAAAGCTACCACATTTTTCTATTATTACAGAAGAAAATGGCTAAAAATACTTGCTTCAGTTAGAAAAAACTATTTGACCTTTGAAATACAGAACAGAAGCATGATTATATTTTGGCTGAATTTCCTGTAACTTATTTCCGAAGTTTTGAAAGTTTGTCAAACTATTTATCCTAGTTACCTTTGGGAAAACAGAAGTTTAACAAACTTGTATTTTTAGTCCAGTATTCTAATTTTAGGCATTGTGTTCAGGATAAAATAATCCAAAAACTTCTTAGAGATAGAGGTAACTTTCAACATGAAATGTCTGAACTAAAATCAGTTTTGTAGACAATCCAATTATGTCCCAAGGCTTATGGCTCAGGATATAACTGGACTGTCTACAAAAGAGCTATGCCAGATTTACCCAATTATGAAATAATGTTGATATTCACTGAAAATGTGTTTTGATAAAATTACTCTATTGAAATATAACTGGCATTCTTTTACACAGGTGTAAGATATATACAGGCCTATTTTTAAATGCAATAAAATGGAGAATTTATATAAAATATTTTTGATTAAAAATTCAGATTAATTTGACTTCATGCTTATCCATATTATTTTTTAAAAGTAACTAGCAAAATGTCTAGATAACCCTGAAACAAATTTTCACTATTTTACATCTAAAATTCTTAGTTTCCTATGGTAACTTCCCTTTCACATTTACAATCCTTTGCTAAGAATACAAGGAATTATAACACTTACTCACGATGGAAACACATGATTTAACTGTTTCTCCCTAGAAGCAGGACACCTTACAGGAGAAAACTCTTTCTCAATTGTCTAACTTCACGGTCATTCTCCTTCATAATCTGACTAGGTAAAACATGGAGTAGGATACATTCCGAAACTTCCACTTCACTTCTAAGATCTGCCTCCTGAAACCTTCGTTATCTGAGTGTGTGCACACTCATGCACGTGTGACTGTGTGGGAGGTAGAGGTTGTTGGTTTTCTTTGGCAAGATTGAACTACAAAGACACATTGTTAAGAAGGGGAGAAAAAGGCTGGCCTATTTTCTTATATAAATATATGCAATTTCCCTACCCCATGTCTAGCAATTTCCTTAAATATCAACACTATTTTATTTTCCTTATTGAACCCAATGAAACATATTATATTCATTGCATATAAAAATATTAACATAGGCCAGGAGCAGTGGTTCATGCCTGTAATCCCAACACTTTGGGAGGCCAAGGTGGGTGGATCACCTGAGGTCAGGAGTTCGAGACCAGCCTAACCAACATGGTGAAACCCTGTCTCTACTAAAAATACAAAAAAATTAGCTGGGCGTGGTGGTGTGCGCCTGTAATCCCAACTATTTGGGAGGCTGAGGCAGGAGAATCACTTGAACCCACGAGGCGGAGGTTGCAGTGAGCCGAGATCATGCCATTGCACTCCAGCCTGGGTGATGAGCGAAATTTCATTTCAAAAAAATAAATAAATAAAATAAGAATTAATGACTCGGGGAGCTACCTAGTCAATGTTACTTTCTTAAAGCTATTCTGTCTTTAGCAAATACTGCATTACACAAGAGTGTATCCGTTTCTGGATGATATATGGCATAGGAGTAAGAGTTTTTGCAGGGAGGATGGTAATCAATTTGTTTAAGGAAGACTCACTTAGTGAACTAAAAATCCAAATTTAGAAATGGAGAATAACTCTAAAAATATATATCTTGTAAATAGTTTGCCTTAGTGATAGCAGTTTATGTCAACAATTCTAAAAATAGAAAAAAATGCCATTTCTTCCAACTGTTTAAGATAGAGGTCTTGCCATACCTCATTTTCCAACACAGCTTTAAACTATAATAGAACATTTTATTATTTCTAAAGTCATTAAAACACTGAGCCAATGCTTTATTTTTTTTAATGTTTATGCCATTTACCAAAGAAGCTTTAACTTCAGAACAACTTTTTTGATTAAAAAAAGTATACACATGGATTCGGGGACAGTTATGAGAACTATATGATAATCTTAAACTCTGAAAAGTCACATCCAAAACAGGATGGCAGTTTGGTGTTCCCTAGCATTATCCTAGGATTCTACACTCTTTCTCACAGACTTCTGGAATTAGGCCTTTTGTAATCTGTATTACTTAATCATGGTCTCAAAGTTACTACAGCACTGTTCAAATAACAAGAGGCAAGTGAAATAACAAATGAAAAAGCAAATGAAAAAACAAATGAAATAGCCAGTTAAAAGTGTGCAGGGTGTGAGGCTAAATCTTCCCTCTTATACAAAGTTTTCAACATACCCATTAAAAATAAAATATAATATATCCATTGGAAAACATTCAAAAATCCATGATTTATTTAATATTAGAACTTCAAAGAGAAATATAATGTTAGAAAAAGTATTAACAGGATTTTGAAAAGCTAACATGAAAGACAGTTTGAAAGGAAAAATGCCAAATATTTTACTTTTACTAAATTCAGGAAAAAAAATGGTTGTTGGCAATTATTTTCATAAAGGTCAGAACAATGGTATTATTTTGTTCTCATTAACTACAACTGTGAACATCTGAACCTCTTCAGTACTGAGAGGTAATGGTGTAGTACAATATCCTCAACAGCAATACTGTGGGCTTTATCATTCATTAAACCAGTGACTGACCCTGGTGTTTATTCATTACCACCCATAAGGAAAGGCAATTACACATTATTCAATAGTTGCAAAATATTTACACTGTAATTTCTATACAGACTGAAGCAATTACTTGCCCAGAAACAAAAGTAATCCCATATCACACTTTTGACCACCTAAATTGGAATTACACTGGCTACCGAGTTAAGATGTCTTTATACAGCAGTATTGTCCTTATTTCTGAGTAGTTTCAAGAATTCTCTAATTTTCTTTTTTTGAGGCACTCTCACTCTGTCACCCAGGCTGGATGGAGTGCAGTGGCACAATCTCAGCTCACTGAACTTCCCAGACTCAGGCCATCCTCCCACCTCAGCCTCCTGAGTAGCTGGGACTATAGGTGCATGCCACCAAGCCCAGCTAATTTTTCTATTTTTAGTAGAGACAGAGTTTCACCATATTGGCCAGGCTGGTCTCGAACTTCTGACCTCAGGTGATTTGCCTGCCTCAGCCTCTCAAAGTGCTGGGATTACAGGCGTGAGCCACTGTGCCCTGCCTCAAGAATTCTCATAAGGGCACTTGGGAATGAATCTCACCCAAAGCCTTAAAAGAGAAATGAAGAGGGGAGGGGGGAGGTGGGAGGGAGATATAGCATTAGGAGATATACCTAATGTAAATGACGAGTTAATGGGTGCAGCACACCAACATGGCACATGTATACATCTGTAACAAACCTGCATGTTGTGCACATGTACCCTAGAACTTAAAGTATAATAAAAAAGAAAAAAAAAAAGGAAAAAAAAAGAGAAATGAAGAATCTTTACTGGTAAGAAAGGGTATAAGCAAGGTTCTTACTATGGAGAAAAGCTTGTGAGCAGAGTAACAGCAACAAGGTAGCAGAGTGCACCTAGCTAATGGAAGAGTTACTGGCTTAACTGGAACCAGTGAGTGAGAAGGCTACTGACCACAGACCATGAGCCAGTTGCAGAGTTTAAACTTGATCTCATAGGTACTAGGGAACCCCAGATACCAAGAACCAAAGTCTCTCTCTCTTTTTTTTTTTTTTAAGATGGAGTTTTGCTCTTTTCGCCCAGGCCAGAGTGCAATGCCACGATCTGGACTCATTGCAACCTCTGCCTCCCGGGTTCAGGTGATTCTCCTGCCTCAGCCTCCTGAGCAGCTGGGATTGCAGGCACCTGCCACAACACCCAGCTAATTTTTGTATTTTTAGTAGAGACAGGGTTTCACCATGTTGACCAGGCTGGTCTCAAACTCCTGACTTCAGGTGATCCACCTGCTTCAGCCTCCCAAAGTGCTGGGATTACAGGCGTGAGCCACCGCCCCCAGTCCAAGAACCATATTCTTAAGCACAAGAGAAGGTAGAAGGGTTCGCACTCAAGGGGGACTATCTTTCCTCAAAGTGCTTCTCTCAAAAGACCTTGAAACAGAAGCTAGAGTGCATTCCTAAACCCACTCGCTCAAAAGGTCTCTCCAATTTACAAGTGAGCACTGATGTGTGACAGAGATATGACTAGAAAATAGCATTAACTGCTCAATCTCACAAAGCAAAGATGTTTACAGTTTCAAAAAGTTTCTTCTGAGAATGGAAATTGCTTTTGAAACATAAAAATCTTAAGTAATCAAAATGAAATTAAAATGTTAAGTTCTTTGGCCGGGCACGGTGGCTCATGCCTATAATCCCAGCACTTTGGGAGGTCAAGGCGGGCAGATCACCTGAGGTTGGGAGTTCGAGACCAGCCTGACCAACATGGAGAAACCCCATCTCCATCAAAAATACAAAATTAGCCGGGCATGGTGGTGAATGCCTGTAATCCCAGCTACTTGGGAGGCTGAGGCAGGAGAATCACTTGAACCCGGGAGGCAGAGGTTGCGGTGAGCAAAGATCACCCACGCCACTGCACTCCAACTGGGCAACAAGGGCAAAACTCCGTCTCAAAATAAAAATAAAAATAAAAAGTTAAGCTCTGTAAGGATGAATTTTTCTAAAATTCTGCCAACACAGTGTAATAAATTAAGGTGACAATTTCCATATTTAACTAAGAAGATATATAAATGCCTTTAAAGTTTTTTCAAAATTTTACATTTCAGTATCACTAAGCCCATGGATCTTGGAATTTTCCATTAACCTCACTCATACTGATGTTAGTGTACACGAGCACAGCACCCTACAACAGCCACGTGATTTGTTAATCCTGCTGGAAGTACTTAAAGACAGCTTTTCTAGTACTTCATAAGCATTTTGAAGTTTGGTGGCTTTCCACATCCCACAGCATATGAGGTATATGATGTGTCATTAGAAAATGACACTGCTCTCACTATTGCTTGCTAACTCAGCTGCATTAATATCTATTAAAAAAGTATAACTTAAAAAACCAGTAACTTTGAACAACAGTGCCTGGTATTCAGATATTGAATGATGTCTTTATACCCTCTGTTCTTTGGGACTGAAATATCCTTTCTAGCTTTCTTGACTATTCTGAGAAACACTATTTAAAGCCATCTTCACTTAAGATATGACTCTTCTGGGCAGACATGGTGGTTCACGCCTGTAATCCCAGCACTTTGGGAGGCCGAGGCAGGCGGATCACGAGGTCAACAGATGGGGACCACCCTGGATAACATGGTGAAACCTTGTCTCTACTAAAAATACAAAATATTAGCCGGGCGTGGTGGCAGGTGCCTGTAATCACAGCTACTCAGGAGGGTGAGGCAGGAGAATCGCTTGAACCTGGGGGGCGGAGGTTGCAGTGAGCCAAGATCACGCCACTGAACTCAAGCCTGGGCAACAGAGCAAGGCTCCGTCTCAAAAAAAAAAAAAAAAAAAAAAAAAAAAAAAAGGAAGAAGAAGAAAGAAAAAGATACGACTCTTCTTTGTGATCTATTTCCTGACAACTACCTTATGGTTATTTAGAAAATAATAGGATGAGAAAAATATACACATGCTTTCCTCATACAAATACCTCCAGATTTCTTGATCTGAGCTATTTCAAATATAACCCTATACTTGATTTTCATACATTTAACTGTTAATTTTCCACAATTATGTCAGGTAAATATTATACATTGACAACTAAAGCATATATAACAAACCAGTATTTTAATCTCCAGCATATGCAAAGATTTTAAAAAACCTCTTTCAAGTTTTTTGCTGTGGTCTGGGCAAATCTAAGTAATTACCACTAATCTTCACATCTTAGAAACTTTACTACTAATAAGGCTCATCTTTTCTAAAGCTTTACTATTTAAAAAAATCTAAGAATTCCTAATAATTTTAATAACAGTAAGGATTTACTTTTCTATTCAAGTATGAAACAAAGATCAAGAAGAACTTGACTATTTACCAGATTCAGGGTATAAGACCTTGGGAAAAAAGGAAACAAGTTCAACATTTTTATGGCATGGAGGACTTTTTACCTGAATCCAAATCTCCTTTGAGTTAATTTCTGCTCCTATATTAGTTTCTATTTCATTTATCATGAATAAAAGTCTTCTTTCAGAAACACTTCAGGCCTGGTGTGGTGGCTCACGCCTGTAATCCCAGCACTTTGGGAGGCTGAGGCAGGCGGATCACGAGGTCAGGAGATTGAGACCATCCTGGCTTACATGGTGAAACCCCGTCTCTACTAAAAAATACAAAAAAAATTAGCTGGGTGTGGTGGCGGCCGCCTGTAGTCCCAGCTACTCGGGAAGCTGAGGCAGGAGAATGGCATGAACCCAGGAGGTGGAGATTGCAGTGAACCGAGATTACGCCACTGCACTCCAGCCTGGACGACAGAGCGAGACTCTGTCTCAAAAATGAAACAAAAAGACAAAACAAAACAAAAACAAAACAAAACAAAACAAAAAAAAAACCACTTCAGAGAAATGGCAAAGAAAAAAATGGCTTCATGTTATAAAGACCCAATGCTATGCTGCACTTCACAGTCAAATGGGATATTAGTGCCCCCTCATCATAAGAATGTCTATGCTTGACTTTGGTGAAGATGGGTTATTATGAGTTATCCCTTGCTTGGTCTTTTGATGAATGGAGGCATTTATGAGACAGATAAAGAAGAATAGAGATTTTCCTTCTCACAAAATTAACTGGTCTCTATGAAGACTGTATCTGACTTTTATCATCATGGTGCTCCAATGGACAACTTAACAGTATCCAAAATGAGCAGAATTTTGCCAACTCCTACTTCTACAGCAGATTCTAAAACAATGTACTTATTTAGCCTAGTGCAGAATAAGCTTCATAGAATGTGAGGCATTTTATGGTTGCTTTTGCCCCAAGAGAAGTAGAATGATCCTCTGGCTCCAAATTTCTTCTAATCTTGCAGACCCCAAACACCTAAAATCTTTTTGGTTTTAAGAATGAGATTCTTCCCACAAGTCAGACAAGTGCCTGTGTTAGAAGAAAAAATGGCCACAATCTTTCCTTCTAAATAAGATGCCTTCACAACCAGGGTTCCCTGGGGTCCATCAGAGAATGCTGATAAAAGCCAACAAGAAAACCTGAAACACTATCCAGGCAGACCCACTCCTGATAATTTTGATGTTTTTCCTTTAGAATGTCCACTAGAAAGAATTTTTCTCTTCCACATAGTATCATGACTAAAATTTCCTAAACTAGCCTACCCAAGTAAGTACTGCTTTTGTTACTGTTCAATTTATTAATTCCTTTAAATCATTACACACACTATTTAAGCTATTCAAATAAAAATGAGACATACCTAGAAGCTGATAGGATGTACGACTGAGACACAATACATTTAAATATAGAATAAAAAAGACCTCCACGGAATCAGAACAAACAGAAACTCCCTAGGAGGAGCAGGGAGGGAGCAGACTGTGTAGACTTTCTTGGAAGGGCGACGTTAACCTCAGTATCAAAGATGGCTCAAAGTTATACTCTGGGCTAATGTCCAATAAGGATAGGACCCTGGAATGTAAGTTTATCTTTCCTAATTTAATATCTTTTTTTTTTTTCCAGTGCTAAAACATCAGATAAGAGCCTACCTGACATTTTGGAGAATTTGCTGTGCTGGGATTGATATTCCGCATTGCCTAAGAGTAAAAAATAAGATGGATAAAAATTACTTTAAGCCACATGGTCTGGCTGTGTAGGCTGACTTACAAATTGTATCCAGACATATCACCATAGCACAGAATTCCCAAGCTACCCAAGAAGAAGCAGACTGAGGAAGACAGGAGCCAATGGAGTCACCATATAACAAAACTGGAACCTCAGAAGTTTTTAACAGCATTGAGGATAGGACAGCAAGACTTTAGGTGTCAGAACTAAAAAAAATTTGATATTGGTCACGAAGGTTCTTTGCTTCTGAGTATTATTAGATAAAGCAGATACAATATATTTGATGTTTCAGTGGTAAGATAAACTATCAATGGAAGAAGTTCACAGGAAGCCAAAAGACTTAAGATACACTGAATTCATTGTGATTACTTAAAAAAAAAATCCAAAAAATATTAGTATGAGAATAGAGCAGGTCTGTCAACTTCAACATAAGAAAAGATGAGACAGTAGGTAGTAAAGATGAAACAAAGAAGTTACCTTTAAAGGAAGTGAAGCTATTCTGTCCAGGACCCATCACCCAGAGTAAGATTGAGAATTAAGATTTAGGGAAATTCTTTGAAAGTAGAGTTTTACAAAGAGCAGCGTTTGCCCACCAAAAAACCCCAGGATGATCTATGGCATAAAACAAAATGGCGAATGGCCCCATTTCTAGACTTTACAAATTATCTTAAAAACAGTATGATTTTAACATTAGTAATTAAAGAACTGTTTTTTAGTTTTTTGATTTTGACAGTTTTTATTCATAGTGAAATTGAGACCTGTATTTACTCAGAACAACTACTACTCGGTAACAACAAAATGAAAAACAATGAAAATAGGTTACATAAAACATTTTTAAATTGCTTTATTTTTTTCTATTAGCCACATAATTATATTTTTGATGGTTCTACCGTGTTCTAACAATAGCAGGTGAAACATCTTCTTTATGGTAATTTGTTAGAAAGTCAGAGGTACAATAATGCTTCCTTTCTCCATCTTTTTTATGTCAGATAAAGAAACATTTCTTTCAAGATCACTTTATAGGGGCCAAAAGGAAAACTTCCCCTCTGCCCTCTAAAGGTTCGCTGAAAATGAACTAATAGACAAATTAATTGGAGAAAAGGGCATACAAATTTATTTAAAGTACCCAAGTATGGGGGAAATTGCAAGAGAATGATTACCCAATAACTAAGTTCCAAATACTATATAATACCTTTCTTCACAGGGGAAGGGAACATGAGGGAAATGAGGCCATTTTGAAGGGCAGTAAATGATTCGTAGGAAGAATGAATGGGCCCAGTGCTCAGACAATGGTTAGTAAATAATTCTCTTTGGAAACTGAATGGGATCTGAGAACAGACAATAGTCTGGGCAAAGTTCCTCTGAGCTTTCTAGGTGTGATATTTAATTTTTAGTCTTTTCCTCTGTCATACAAGTTTCAGTCTTCTCTGGTTAATGAAATTTTGGGGAGGGGATCAACGGCAATTGTATTCCTTTTTGGGGGGTCTGGTTTCTAGGTAGATAAAGGAACTTCAAAGAACAGCCTCATCCTGTGCTTTGGGAGAGAACTTGAGGCTGCTTCCTTAGTTTAGTCTGTCAAAGAATCATATTTTGTAGCATCATTTTCTGAGCCCCAACAAGTTCCTGACATCATATGTTGGCACATACTGTCTTACTCCTTCTATCAGGGTTTACCTTTGATGCCAATCACACTAGATGGACAGATTACCGACAAAGCACAGTTTAAAAGTGAGCCTGTCTCAGAAGCCATGGCTTAATTTAACTCCTTAAATACCAGTTCCTCAAACCCCAAATCAGAGTTCAGGTAGTACTGAGTTCATATATTTTTACTGACACTCAAGAGATACTTTTAAAATATAGCCCTAAAAAAACAAAAAAAAAACAAAAAAAAAACAGACCTTTAAGTGCCTACTTCCTGGTAACGGAAATGTAGAGTTGTGTTTTTTTTTTTTTTTTTTTTTTTTTTAGAGACAGGGTCTTACACCATGTTGCCCAGGCTGGTTTCAAACTCCTGGGCTCAAGGAAGCCTCCTGCCTCAGTCTCCCAAAGTGCTGGGATTAGAGGCATGGGCCACCATGAGCCACCATGCCTGACCAAGTATGATGATTTTTAAATGTTTATACTTAGCATGCTGTGATTTAGGTGGGGAAAAAACAGCATAGATACATGTATTTTATGTATGTAAACAGAGTATCTCTGGAAAAATGAACAAAAAACCTAAGAAACTCATAGTTATTCAGGCCCCATAGGAGAGAACCAGAAAAACAGGGAAAAGCTCTTATTTTGAGTCTACTTTCACCTTTTGTACATTTATCACTATTATACCTTGTTTCTATTATCTATTCAAAAAAATTTTATATAGAAATTTAAAAAATATCTACACTACTTAACAAAAGACCTTATCCCCAATATCTGAACTTAGATTTAACCACTCTGAAATAAGTAAAAATTAATGTTGACATTAATTATATATATGAGGAACATAAAGACCAACAGTACCTTCTAGAAGAAAGCTGATAGAAATGGTGATTAAAGGGCTTCAAGCTCTCTACTGCTATGTCCTACTTTTCCCAACATAAAAAAACATCCATAAGCAGGTCATTTTAAAGCACACTGGCATCTTCTAAACTTGAAGATAACTTTTTTATTTTTGAGACAGAGTCACGCTCTGTCACCCAGGCTCGAGCGCAGTGGCATAATCTTGGCTCACTGAACCTCTGCCTCTGAGGCTCAAGTGATTCTTGTGCCTCAACCTCCCGAGTAGCTGGGATTACAGGTGTGCGCCACCACACTTGGCTAATTTTTATATTTTTAGTAGAGATGGGGTTTCGCTAAGTTGTCCAGGCTGGCCTTGAACTCCTGGCCTCAAGTGATCTGCCCACTCTGGCCTCCCAAAGTGCTGGGATTACAGGCGTGAGCCACCGCACCTGGCCAAAGGTAATATTTATTTTGTTTTAAATGAAAATTCTTAGATTCGGTAATACTGAAGTATATTTCATTTGAGAAATGTCATATTGGTGTATCCCACCACATAAGTTATTAATAAAGGATATTTTCTCCCAAGTGATGTTCTAGAATTTCCCCTTTAGTGAAATCCTCAGAAAAACAGCAATCCATAATTCTATGTAGGTTAGAGAAAGCATCCTTGCTTCCTTCACTTCTTGCTCAATTGCAATGACCATGACCAAAACAGCTCTTCACGATACAGGTTTCCAAGTCACATCCCTTGAAACCTGATCAAAGGCCATTCACAGTCACGAAACTAAGACAAGGACAGGGCTGGATAGAATGCTTCTGTGTCGCTCAGTTTTACAAAGACAACATTCCTCTGTAACTAATAAATGTTAAAATGCAATCTGCCCAACTTTAAGAAAACAAACCCCAAAAAGTGGAAGGCTGGTTTCTAACCTGTGGCCTCACCTGCCGAAGCAGTTCTTGTTGTTTCAGCCGCAGTCTCTCCTTCTCCATCTGGAGCTGCTGCAGTCGCATCTGTTGCTGCTGGTTGGAGCTGCTGCCACCCATGACGCCTCCCTGTGGGCTCTGGGGAGCCAGGGGTGGTGGTTGTTTCACTGGAGCACTCTGACTGATTCTCTGGTTCATGGCTGAAATGAAAAGAAAAAAAAAAATCTGTCCTAAAAAACTAGCGAAGGAAGAGAAAATGATAATTTAATTATTCAAAAGCAATTTGGGATATTCAATGTAGCTTTTCTGGGCAAGAAGACTGGAAATAACCTAAAAATCCATCAATATTACAATGACTACATTATTATTACTGTTGTCACAAGATACAAGGAAGTCATAAGAGAAAAGAAACAAGAGGTAGTTTTAACAGGCAATGATGATAAGGAATAGTTTCTAAGGACTTACTAAATTAAAAGCAAGGTAAAGTGTTAAAAAAAGAGGGGAGGGAGTGGGAGTGAATATATATTGCATATTCAGAGAATATAAAAATTGATGAATAGCTAAGAAGCAACTAACATCTTTTGGTTCCAGAGATGAGAAACTAGCTGACTAAAGGACAAAGCTGGAGAACCTTATTTATAACTTCTGAAGTGTGAATGATGTAAATTCATTACTTCTTATGAAATATAAAAATGTAATTAAAAATTCATCCACAAAAACTAAGACAAAGCATTCCAAGCAGCAAAGCCCATGAAAATAATCAGCCCTTAATATATCCACATACACATCCCAATAAAGCAAGTAGATTAAAATGATATGATGCTTGCTCATATCAAGTTGAGTTCACAAGTATTTGGATGACACAGATTTGTCTCATTTGACACCATGGCACACACAGCACAAAGCCTAGATAGCAAAAAAAAAAATTTTTTTTTTGAAGCTGTAATACACTATTTGGTGGTCAGAAATGGACTGGGTTTTCATACTGGTGAATTTCTGTCACTGATACAACACTGATCAAACTGTGGATTAACCCCAGTGGGCAGAGGGAAGTTTTATGTGAAAATGTTAGTAAAAATAATAAACCTTTTCAGATACATATTCGACTTAAGTTGAAATTTTGGGTCACTCTTTCTACTAAATGTTTAGTACACATTGACTAAAGAAAACCCCAGGTCCCAATGGCTTTGTAGTCATTCAAGGAAGAAATAACACCAATCTTACACAATCTCTTCCAGAGCATAACAAGGATGGAATATTTTCCAACACTTATAAGGCCAGCATAACCTTGATACCATACAAGGATATTAAAAGAAAGGAAAATTACAGGCCAATCTCTCATATAAACCTTGCTACAAAAATCCTAAATAACATACACTGACAGCTCTTATAACTTAATGGTCTCCCAGTCACACAGCAAACTCCTCGTGATTTTTAATGTGTCCCATTATAACAGACTGCCTGCTTGGTAAATGCCATTTCTTCTTGGAGACTACTTGAGGAAAAACCTCACAAAGCTGAGTCCATCCTATACATTAAAAATTTTCTTCTCTCAAGGAATTGCCTGGGAACGTTTCCATATTGTCTACTGACGTTTCCTGCCTGATTCTAATTTTTTGTTTACAAATTTATATGCTCCCTCAGACTGAGTGCCAGAGTATGGGCCATATCCTAGTCATCTATGTGTCCTCAATACCTAGCACAGCATCTGGTACGAAGTGCGTGCTGAAAAAATACTGAGCCAGAAACTATTTAAGACAATAGAGAAGTCCTACTATTAATTTCTCTTTAGATTACCACACTTTTTTTTTTTTTTCCTTTTCTGTCTTACTATGTTGCCCGGGCTGGTCTCAAACACCTGGCTTCAAACAATCCTACTGTCTGTCTCTCAAGTAGCTGAGACTGCAGGCAAGCACCATACCTGGCTCAGGACTGCCCAATTCTTCTATCAGGCTAGCATAGTACTGAGACAGAACCAAGGATATTACAGAGAGGAAAATTACAGACCAGTCTCTCTCAGAATAATGCCTTGGTTCAATCCAATCTTCTCAGCTAGTTAAGATGACTGCATTATTCACTTAGTTCCCTTTTTTCTGCTCTTATTTTTTTCCCTCCAGCTTTTCTGTATTTCATTTTCTAACTTTTAAGTTGAACTTAATTCATTTCAATCTTTTTTTGGAAGACTTAAGTCAATTAATTTACCCTTAAGTCCTGCTTTACCTGCATCCCACATGTTTTGAAATAGTATAATTCATGACTGTTCTATTCCAAAAACGTGTAATTTCTATGGTGACTTACATTTAAGTTATGAGCTATTTAGGAATATATTTTTGTGTTTCCAAACATATATTTTACATTTTGAAGGTAATTTCCATAAACACAGAAAAGTAGAAAAATTAATACAGATAATGAATCCTTGTATACTCATCACTCGCGTTCTTCCCAATTGTCAAAATCTGGCCAATCTTTTTTTACCTCTATCCTCAACTACTTTTCAGCGCCAATTATGTTCAAGTGAACAATATAGCATTTTACCCATAATTTCAACATATATTTCTAAAAAGATGGGGCCTTCTTTAAAAAAAGAAAAATATAATTACAATACCATGATTACACTATCAAAATTTACCAATTCCTTAAAATTATCAAAAGTCCATCCCATGCCTACACTTCCCTATTATCAAGGGAATTATTATTATTTTTACAATTGGCTTGTTCAAAACAGAATCCAAACAAGATCCATACATTGTATTTGATTCATAATCCAAGACTTCTTTAATAACATGGTT
Organism: Macaca mulatta; assembly: GCF_049350105.2. Taxonomy (NCBI): domain Eukaryota; kingdom Metazoa; phylum Chordata; class Mammalia; order Primates; family Cercopithecidae; genus Macaca; species Macaca mulatta. The sequence goes on along the minus strand of NC_133419.1, from coordinate 103,073,901 downwards.
CTGCGGTTTCTGGATCATCAGGAGGAAGAGCACCTAGCAACGTTTTAGAAATGCAAATTCATGGGCCCTGACCCAGGGCTAATGAATGAGAAACTATGGGATGAAGCCAGCAATCTGTGTTTTGACAAGCCCTCCCAGTGACTTTTGATTCATGCCAGCACTCTGAGGACCACTGTTTTATTTTTTATTTTTTTTATTTTATTTTTTTTTTTTGAGACGGAGTCTCGCTCTGTCGCCCAGGCTGGAGTGCAGTGGCGTGATCTCGGCTCACTGCAAGCTCCGCCTCCCAGGTTCACGCCATTCTCCTGCCTCAGCCTCCCGAGTAGCTGGGACTACAGGCGCCCACAACCGCGCCCGGCTAATTTTTTTTTGTATTTTTAGTAGAGACGGGGTTTCACCGTGGTCTCGATCTCCTGACCTTGTGATCCGCCCGCCTCGGCCTCCCAAAGTGCTGGGATTACAGGCGTGAGCCACCGCGCCCGGCCACCACTGTTTTAATACACAGGTTCCCCCTTTGTTTTTTCTGTCATTTATTTGTCAAAGAAACTGTGTCATTTGCCTCATAGACTTTTCTACAGCCTGGACTTTGCTGACTGCATCCCCATAGTACTATGTAGCATGCTTTTCCATTTCTTGATTTCTGTAAACAAGTTCGAATATAGAGGCCTGATCACAATTTTTGGCAAGAATACTTCACTGGTGGCACTACATGAGGACAGAAGGCACAAGATGACTGTCTTCATGATAAGGATGGATCAGTGGTGCAGACATGCCAAACCTATTATATCCACTTTAGGTTATTTTCACCCAATGGTTTTTTAGCAACCACTGATTTTTTAAAACCTAAACCCATTATTTCATTAGAGGTTACAAAATGATGGTATCATTCCTTCCCATGTATTATTTGAAGTTCTATAAATAAGAATTTTTCCATATTAAGCATTTCGTTACCCTGAAACATAATTTGTACAGGTAAGGTACAGAATAAATGTTTGATTCATTCCCTTTTTGTGCATATTTTCAGGATGATGAGTTGGTCCCAGAGTCCTCCCAAAGGTAGCCAATAAGGGTTTTAAAAAAAAAAACATCGGCCGGGCGCGGTGGCTCATGCCTGTAATCCCAGCACTTTGGGAGGCCGAGACAGGCGGATCACGAGGTCAGGAGATCATGACCATCCTGGCTAACATGGTGAAACCCCGTTTCTACTAAAAAAAAAAAAAAAAAAAAAAAAAAAAAAAAAAAAGAAAGAAAGAAAAAGAAAAAAAATTAGCCTGGCCTGGTGGCGGGTGACTGTAGTACCAGCTACTCAGGTTGCTGAGGCAGGAGAATGGTGTGAACCTGGGAGGCAGAGGTTGCAGTGAGCCAAGACCATGCCACTGCACTCCAGCATGGGCGAAAAAGTGAGACTCTGTTTCAAAAAAAAAAAAAATCATTCTGATACTCTGCTACCTAGAGCAAAGGGAATGCAATCATTATGAAATCACAGATTTATTTAAAATACGTTTATGATGGGTTTTAATCCAGCACAGTTATTCTGATCAATGCCCAAAGTGTGCCATATTTGACCAAGGTAAGCCCTTCAAGCTGGATCTTTTTGCTATGGCTACAATGGGCTTGGTCTACTTCCTTGTTTGCTTTTAGGCATAAAAAGATGTTCCAAGGTCATCTAGTATATTCCCTGCCCCAAATTTTAGTCAGCCTTTTTTGAAGCAGCCCTGATTTCTCTGACTGGGAAATGGTATTTAAGAGACATTAATCTGGGTACTAGGGAGTACCTATTATTATTTTGTTGCTTTTTTGTAACTATTTCTAGGTGGTACTCTCCTTCAGAAAATGCATATTTCCAATTCAGATTTAGGATGCATGGTTTTCACTTTGATTTTATAACAACTATTTTTTCTCATGCTGAAAAATTGGGTTCTAACAACATTAATATGTATTGTCCTCTATATATATATACAATCATCTAAAAACAACATATTATGATCACTAAAATGATTGAAGTTTCAGATTTCTTTGCAATTTTATCTCCTTAAGATATTCCATTAAATACATAAAGTAAAATCACTGTGCTTTAAAGTCACCTGAAATTATTCTTCTATAATTAGCCAACTACCTGAAATACAGGTGTACTTGTGACATTCTGCTTTTGAATTTCAGAGATGGGCTTTATTTCCCACCCACTTCCTCCTACCTCCAATAGGTAACAGATAAACTGTATTAGTGTTTCCTTTACTCTACTCTCAAAAATGTAAGCAAACACATACACATCCCTTCTTCTTTGATATATGGTAGCATACTATGGATACTTCCTTCCACTTTGCTTTTGTCTTTCTAACAATACAACCTGAGATAACTCTAAAGCAGTATATAGAGATTTTCCTATTGACATAGCTGGTTAATATTCTATTCAACCAATTTCCTATTAGGTTTTCATTATCAGTAAAGAGTACTGTACAGAATATACTCATACATAATTTTGTATTTCTGCTACTATATCTTTGGGTAGATTTCTATATGGGAGATTGCTTAGGTGAATGTTAAAAGCATAAATAATTTTGCTAGATATCGCCAAATTTGCACCACCGCCCCACCCCAGGAGTTGTACTTTGATGTATCCTCACTAGTAATGTAAGAGAGTGCTTTTTCTGCCCCCAAAGCCTTGCCAATTTTGGGTTTCTGCCAATCTGAAAGATGAGTAGTATCTCAGTATGATTTTTATTTTTGCTATGTCTTATTATACAATCTACACACGAAGGGTAAGAAATCTGTATCTGTGATGTAAGTCACAAACAATTTTCCTCAGTTTATCACCTTTTTTTCTTGTTTTTCCTAAGAACTTGGTCTTAGCCCGGCGTGGTGGCTCACGCCTGTAATCCCAGCCCTCTGGGAGGCTGAGGCAGACGGATTACTAGAGGTCAGAAGTTCAGATCAGCCTGGCCAAAATGGTGAAACCCTATCTCTACTAAAAATATAAAAATTAGCTGGGCATGGTGGCAGACACCTATAATCCCAGCTACTCCGGAGGCTGAGGCAGGATAATCACTTGAACCAGGGAGGCGGAGGTTGCAGTGTGCTGAGAGCGCACCACTGCACTCCAGCCTGGGCGACAAGTGCAAGACTCTGTCTTACAATAAAAAAAAAAAAAAAAAGCTTATTTAGTCAAATTTATCAATCTTTTTAAAAATCTGAATTATGTTTTCTCACTTTCAAACTAAAGAGAAATTCACCCATTTTAATTAAAAAACTAAAGTTCTCATTTACGTGGCAACTCAATCTGATCCACTGCAATTTATTCTGGTGTATGGCGGGAATGGATCTAATTTCATCTTCTTCCATATGGCTAACCATTAGTCCCAACACCACTTGTGTTACAGTGTATCTTTCCACTCATCTTCTTTATCATAGACTACATTTTGACATTTTGTTATTTCCAGACTTTTTATTAATCTAACTAGTCTTATACTAGTACCACAGTACTGCCTTTATGTTTATACTATATAAACATGTAAGTTATATATATGTATATAAACATATACATTATTTAGTATGTACAATATATACAAGAGTACAACCTTAGTAATATGTTTAATAGCTGGTAGGGCAAGACATGTTTTTTGAAACTAACTTTTTTACTATGAGTTTAAATGTAATTGCATTGAGGTTTAAAAAACATAGGCTATATAATATTGATTCTAGACAATTTGTGACTCTGTGACTTGACATGTGATCAATCCTTGTAAATGTTTGTCCTAGGCCAGGGCCAGGTCAGCTGCACGCCTGACTTTTCCCATTGACCTGTTTTGTGTGTCCTCTTCCTTATTAACACTTTTATTAACAGTTCTTCTCAGGAGCCAAATGGCCCCTAAACCTGGCAGGCCTCTAGCACTACCCACAATGCTTTATGTGGTTTTATTTTCTGCCCTATATATTTTTTTTTATTCATACTCTGGTTGTGTCTTTTTGGTTATCTTGTTTTAATATTTTGTCTGGAAGAGAGAAAGGATGTCAAAACACGACATATGGCTCCAGCTTGTTCAAAGCCTTATTAATCGCATATGGAAAAAAAATCATACTTATTAACTCAGGAAGACTTAGGAAATGGCTTTATAAGAAAGTAAATGGCTAAAAATTTCATCCTTATAAGTTAGTTTAGTATTTTACAGGGCAATGGATAGGAAAAAAGCCAACAATTTTTGGGACCTAAGATTTGCCAGGCATCAACAACCTCATTTAATAAAATTGCTCTTTTCTGTTACCAACATATTTACATAATTGACAGGTATCATAGCATATATAAAAAAACATAGCCTTTAGAGTCAAATGAACTTGGATTAGAGTTGGGCATACTAATTCAGTAATTCACTTAATCCTCGGTTTCCTCATCTGTACCAAGGATACTGACATCTCCATTTGAGTTATTATGAGGACTGATTATTCTATCACACACCTGGAATAGTGGGTGCTCCATAAACCTTAGTCTCCTCTCTTCTCCAGAACTTCTTTCAAGACTCTGACTCCTACAGACTAATTCCATATTTTGATGATTCCTATACCTCTCTCCTCCTCCTCCACAAACACGCATAGACATATACATACATTCTCTTTCTCCCTCCTATTTTATCAAACCATTTACTGTTTCCAAATATTCCTATGATTCACAAAGACATGCATGTTTATCTTTCCTACAAGGTCTAAATAGAAAAAAGATGGGTAGTGGAGATTGAGCTAAGGGCATAAGGGGATCCTTCTCTTTTGGTGAAACATCTTCTTGGTGTTTCAATATAACACTCAACATATTTCCACACAGATACATTTTAAAAGTGTGCTGTGCCAGGTTTTATAGCATGAGTTAAATATGAATTGGGCAACTGAAGTGAGATTCATCACATACAATGAATATATCATAAATTGAGGCCCAAGGCAAACAACTACTGGGGAAAAATGTTTTTGGTTCCAAGCAATAAAAAAGCAAAACCCCAAAAACCTGCTATAAAATAGCCCATCAGTAAGCTGAGGAGTGTTGGAATTATAAAACTATTGATTTCAAAGCAGATTCTAGAGCTAAACATTGTTAAATACTTCATCTATTAAGAAACATTTGGATAAGCTTTTGAGCTTTCCACACTATATTTTCATTACGTAACATAACATTATTTATGAAATAACATACATTCTTGGTTAAAAAAAAAAAAAACTGAATAGTAATAAAATTGCACAAAGATAAAGTGGTAAATAGCCTTTGCTTCTCACCAGTTTCCCAGAATTAGATACCATAAGCAGTAATCATTAATGACAATAGCCAATGCTGATGGCAAACTGAATTGGTTGGTAAGGTCTTTTTCAAATCTAAGCTTATCTGACTATTCAAAACCATGGAACAGGAAAAATAGGATATCAAAAGATGAAGGAAGAACCAGTCCACAGAATTAAACAGAAACTTGCACAAAATTATGTAAGAGAAATACTCTGATGACTATTGTCAGCACTTTTGGCTGTGTTTACCTAAATGTTGTTACCTATGGATACCAGCAGCACTACAAGGTTTCCATATAAAGAACTCACTTAAATGACCAATTCAAACAACCTTGTTTATCTACTGAAGCTGGGATTTATTCCTCTCCAGAAGCATCCTGTTCTTTACCTTCTGAGTATCTTAAGCCTTTCAACAAAGCACAGAGCGGTGCACCCACATGGGGTGCAGCAGAGACCTCACAAGCAGGCAAGAAACAAAACCGGCTTTGTTTCCTGGGGAAAGGGGGCAGGGCAGCAAGAAAAGAAAAGAATAGCATTACCAACTTCTTCCTCTGGCTATCAACTATTGAAATCCCAAAGTTTCCAGTTTTAAAAAAATTTCTAAAAGGTAAAAACAAAACAAAAACTCCACAAAATGTCAGAATTTTAAAAATTGTAATATGCTATGTTTTAAAATTTATAGTCTGTGCTTCTTGCACTACGAATAGTAACTGTTTTCAAGTTTTGCTTAACAAATCAGCCCTGACAGCTTTATGGTAGAAAACCAATGACTGAGCAATTACTGAAAAATAAGGGACTACTTTCTCAAAAATAAATGAAAGGGGTCATCACCATAGGTTTTTTCTCCCAAGTTTCATTCTAAACATGTGAATTTCCAAACTTCAAACAATTTTTAGATTTACATGATTTGTAACCTCTAAACGTGGATTGTAACAATGTACTACAGATTTGTTAGTCATAAACTTTCGAATAATAAATTTAATTCTAGTAATCTTATTGGGTATACATTTAAAATAAGAAACAATTCTTAAACTATTAAAACATTATATCAAATCTCCCACAACAAAAGCTTTTGTCTAGTATTTTTTTCAAATCTCAGACACTGCATATTTCCGTATTAGCACAGCTATATTAATTTGTTCAAAACATTTAGAAACAAAATTTGGGTTTTCCTCATACCTACGAGTATACTCAAAACTACAAAACAGTAGACTTGTTAAAAGAAATTAAGGTTCTTCTAAAAACACAAACCAATAGGCCATCTGTGGGTCTTAAAGCAATAAAAACAAAACACAAAACACCTATTCCTGGCTCTCAGCGTTTACTGCATGACCTAAAGGAACTGAATCATCTACAGAGAGTTGCTATAAAGTGGCATAATCTACTTAAACGTAAATACTTAAAACATAATCTACTTAAACATAAAATGTAGTTTTTCAGTAAAATATTGCTTACTTAATTCACACTGAAAAGCTGTCTTTTACAAAAAAAGGAAAAGATGGGAGACCTAACCTAATGACTGAATACATCTTTTTATGATCAATATACAAAAGGTATTTCCCAACTAAGCTATATACCTAAATGACATCATGCCTAGAAATAATTTTTTCTCTTTACTGAGATAATTCACCCTTGTTACATGTACTGTCTGGTAGTCCTTACATATTCACAGAATTGTACACCCATTGCCACTAATTTCAGAACATTTTCATCACTTCAAAAAAAAAGTCACAAAAACAAAAACAAACCAAAAAACCCTATATCCATTAGCAGTTCACTACCTACTGCCCTTCCCTGCAGTCCCTGGCAACTACTAATCTACTTCTGCCTCTATGAATTTTCCCATTCTGGACATTTCTAAAAATGGAATTAAGCAATATATGGCCTTTTGGGCCTCGCTAGTCTCATTTATAATGTTTTCAAGGTTTAGCCATGTTTTAGTATGTATCAAGCACTGCATTCCCTTTAATTGCCAAATAATATTCCATTACATGAATATACCACATTTTGTTAGTCCATTCATCAACTAATGGGCATTTGGGTTATTTTCACTTTCTGGCTATTTATTATAAAATAATACCGCTGTAAACCCGGATACAGGTTTTTGTGTAGACATATGTTCCCAATTCTTTAGCCTCTGTACCGAGGAATGGAATTGCTCGATCATATGGGAATGTTATAGTTAATGTTCTGAGGAACTGCCAGCCTATTTTCCAAAGTGGTTACATCATTTTTCAATCCCAACAGCAATGTATGAGGATTCCAATTTCTCCACATTCTGGCCAACATTTGTTATCTTTTCCAAAAAACTTTAGCCGTCGTAATGGGAGTTAAGTGTTATCTCATTGTGGTTTTGGTTTGCATTTCTCTAATGATCAATATGTGGGGACAGTTCACCTGCTCTAACATCCTACTCTAGGTTTTGTCACAGGCCAAGTAACCTCTCCATCCCACACTCTGCACTTCTTTCCCCACTTCTGGTACCAATTTACTCTATTAGTTTGTTCTAGTTTGCTGTTAATAAAAACATACCCAAGACTGGGTAATTTACAAAGAAAAGAGGTTTAATAGATTCACAGTTCAGCATGGGGAGGTCTCAGAAACTTAGATCATTGCAAAAGGGGAAGCAAACATGTCCTCCTTCACATGGCAGCAGGAGAGAGAAGAATAAGTGCTCAGCGAAGGGGGAAGCCCCTTATAAAACCATAACATCTTGTAACAACTCACTCACTATCTGAGATGAGAACAGGATGGGCGAAACTGCCCCCCCATGATTCAATTATCTCCACCTGGTCCCTCCCACAGCACGTGGGGATAATGGGAACTACAATTCAAGATGAGATTTGGGTGGGGACACAGCCAAACCATTTCCCCAGTACCAACTCCCAGCCTCCCCAAACTGGATTAAAGTTTTCACATCTTTAGCTGTTCAAAAATACTGTTAACAAGTATCAATACTTTCATCAATTCAACTTCCCCCTCCTTCAAACATAAAAATTCATTATAATGTTATTTTTCAAACAATACAATCATGAATGCAGCTAAAGAAAACAAAAAGAAATCCAGCAGAACATTTTCTCCTCATCACCTCATCAAGCAGTTTAGGGCAGGACACAGGGTTTGGTAAATGAGGTGAGGCAGAAAAGGGAGAATGTGTTCTCATTAGCTTTCAGCTCTCTCTGTCCCCAGAACACAACTAGACATTTCCCCCCACTACAAAAACAAAGTTTAAGGTCTAGTTAGGAAAGAAAGTTCAGATAATGAGACTGTAGAGAAGCAGCCAGACATGGTGACTTGCACCTGTAATACCAGCTACTCGGGAGGCGGAGGCAGGAGGATTTCTTCAGGACAGGAGTTCAAGACCAGATTGAGCAACACAGAGACACACCGTCTCTAAAAAACTAAAAATTAAAAAAATAAAGAGAAGGGGCATTATCTTTTAAAATACACTTGTCACTATGAATTCATGTTAGATTAATGAATAAACAGTTCAATTATAACACTTTATTTCTAATTTTATTTATTACTAGTAAAGCTCTTTCACAGAGGGGAATTTGTAATGTAGAAGTGATGCATACCTCAGAGTTTTTACTGAAAAGCACAAAAACTGCTCTGAAATTTGACTGGCAGCTTCCTATGTGCCTTTTTGCAAAACCCCCCTTGACCACCCAGGTGCAAGCAGGTTCCCACCACCCTAGTTCCTGTCACCCCACGTTGTTTAGCACCCTTTACCGTACTTAACACATTTGTAATGATTTATTTACTTGTTTAGTAGCATGTTCCTCCCCACCCATGGCTAGCATAGTGCCTGGCACGTAAATGGCACCCAAACTTTTGTAGCATAAATAAATAAATCCTAAAATAGTTTCTCTCCCTAGTTAGGAGGATGCTATTAGTAATGCACAGGAGAATCTCCAAGCTGAAGCCAGTCCAGAACGAGTTCTAAACTGACCTTAGCAACTAGGGTAGCAGAACAAAATGAGTATAAAACAAAACAAAACAGAATCTGAACCACTCTCCTTCTAAATCACTCCAATTACTTTTCAACAGAAATTTGACCTTTCCAATAATTCTATAATCTTTTTTTTCTTCTATCTGAATCTTTGGGTTGGTACAAAAAGGAGCAAGCAACACCAAATGCCTCTTCTTTTCTGGCATATAAGATGCTTGCTGTTAATACAGAGTTACTACAACTATAACTTAAAAAACAGTTTTCTTTTAAAAAATATGTAAGGGGTTGGACACGGTGGCTCGCGCCTGTAATCCCAGCACTTCGGGAGGCAGAGGTGGGCGGATCACAAGGTCAGGAGATCGAGACCATCCTCGCTAACATGGTGAAACCCCATCTCTACTAAAAATACAAAAAATTAGCCGGGTGTGGTGGCGGGTGCCTGTAGTCCCAGCTACTCGGGAGGCTGAGGCAGGAGAACGGCATGAACTCGGGAGGCAGAGGTTGCAGTGAGCCAAGATTGCGTCACTGCACTCCAGCCTGGACAACAGAGCGAGACTCTGTCTCAAAAAAAAAAAAAAAAAAACTATGTAAGGTCTTTTTGAGTGTGTTTGATAGGGACTTTAATAACACGAATAAGGCACTAGTTTAAACTATCATCTCAGTGACGCTGGCGGTCTTCAACTTTCATGTTTAAAAAATCCAGTATGAACAATGTACTCATTTTGTAAACAAAGACAAAAACGTTTCTTCATTGTATAATTAACTAATGGCATCAATGAAATATTAATCAAGTAGAAACTACCTATTAGTTTATCCTCCTTAACACATGTCTACTCAGCCTTGGTTAGTACAGGAGAGATTGCTTACCGTAATTGATAAACTATTTTGGCATTATCTTACTGGATCTTTTCCCTAGCTAACCAAAGTATTTATTTTTAGATAAAAAATAAAACATTTTGAAAAGGAACAGCGAAATTTTACAAAACATACTTGAGACATACTGGACAGACGAATACACACCTAAAGTTGTTTACTTTTTAGAATATATCCTATTGAATTTAACATAAAATTTTAAAACAAAACTGCAGAGCTCAAGTGTGCAACTAATTTTGAAATATATTCTACAATCTTTTGTATTAAAGTATTCATTTCAGCAAATGCTTGCTTTTGAAGGAAAAAGAAAATGTAGTGAGGGCAATAATTAGTAACAATCTCTATTAGTATGTCTTTAATCAGGTTTTGCTAAGCACATGGCCTGGAACTAGGCTTCAAATCTGCTTACATTAGACTTTCTGTCATGGCAACTTTATGGGAGTTTTAAACTTTGGAAACAAAGTGTACCAACAAGGCATCATCTTTAAGGCAATAAAGCTGAACTTTGCTAACATGAACATGTTTAAACTCCCATATGCTTCCAAGAATTTGAGAGTGTGGACAAAGCTTAACTATTCAGCTCAGCACTTCCCACACCCCCCATCAGATTTGTTTGCCTGGACATACTCAACCATGTGATAAGACTTATCTTTAGATTAAAGGTTGGAAGATTTCCCTGTCTCCTCTTCAAAAGTAATTCCACACTGTGACCAGAGGACCAAAGTTAAACTTAAATGGTGCAATAAATAGTTCAAAAGTATCTCTGAAACCTCAATGCACTCAAATCAAAAAGGCTATTGAGAAGTAACCTTAAGCAAGGGTCCAAAGCGGTTTCTGAGCATATTGCATTCTGTTAAAAACTGGAAATATTCTTAAAAGCATCCAGTCTAATCCAGTCACATTTTACAGATGAGTCAAAATAAGTCAAGAGAATTTAGGTATCTTTCTGATCCAGTTGGTTACACTGTGATAGCAGAACTTGGGTCTCTTGATTTCCAACTGAGAAGGTAACTTTTTCTACATCCCAATTTAATTCAGTTGAATCAAGTACATTGTTGTAACTACCATGTGGAAAAGAGATGCTAGCCTCTACTGCAGATGGAAAAAAGATTTCTGGAGGGCACTGAAAATGACAGGTCAGAGCAATGCCATAACTATTTTTCTCACAGGATAATGTACATACGAAACACTACAGAATATAACACTTAAAGAAGCACTAGCAAAATGAAGGACATCCAGAGGAAGTGAGTAAACTGATAAAGAACAGAGAACTCTGAACACATGAAAAACCAGAAAAACCACAGTTAGAAGACAACACTGCTGGGATTAGAGCTGTATTCACACATGTGAAAGGAAGTAAATTTTTGGGTAATCAAGAAACATAAACTTTGTGGTCATTAGAATTTTCCTTAAGTAGAATGGGCTACACCATAATGAAGTAAACTAGTAAAAGGAAAGGTCAAAGCTGAGATTGGTGAGGCATGAATTGGGTAAATAATTCAACCAGATGCCTTTCAAGTCTGTTCCAATCAGAGATTTTAAATTCTCTTATGTAATTAGAAACTTGGCCAGGCCCAGTGGCTCACGCCTGTAACTCCAGCACTTTGGGAGGTACAGGCAGGCGGACTGCTTGAGCCCCAGGGGTTTGAGACCAGCCTGGGCAACATGACAAAACCCCATCTCTATTAAAAATACAAAAAAATTAGCAGGACATGGTGGGACATGCCTGTAGTCCCAGCTACACAGGAAGCTGAGGTAGGAGGCTTGTTTGAGCCCAGGAATTGAGGCTGCAGTGAACTGAGAATGAGCCATGCTGCAGTCCAGCCTGGGCAATGAAAGTGAGACCCTGTCTCCAAGAAAGAAAGAAAGACAGAATAAAGAAAGAAAAGAAAAACTCATTATCTTTGGGTAATTTATTCAAGATGAGTCACAATACAAGAAGCAAGTGCATTACCCACTATTTTTCTCCCTCTCAAATTTTCATGTATCAGCATTAGTAGGTATTTCTGAAAGATTAACTGCATTCAATCTAAATTTCTTATAAATTCTAGGTATCAAAAGATAAATTCAAATTTCAGTTTTGTCACTTAACTATATAACCTTGGGTATAATCACCCTGGATCTCAGAGGAGCTCAGACTTTAGACAATATTCCCTAACTCTCCTAGCATTAAAAAAAAAAAAAAAAAACAGTGTTGGTGGTCCGAGGAATCACAATGGCTGTGTGGATGTTCTGCAGTGCTCAGAAGAGTAGCATTCTCCCCACTGAAAAAACGATTAGAGGAATCATTATGAGGGCCAAATTTTGTGAGTTTTATCGGTTTATATATATATATTTTTGAGATGGAGTCTCGCTCTGTTGCCCAGGCTGGAGTGCAGTGGTGCAAGATCTTGGCTCACTGCAACCTCTGCCTCCCAGACTCAAGCGATTCTCCTGCCTCAGCCTCCTGAGTAGTTGGGACTACAGGCACGTGCCACCAGCCCAGCTAATTTCTGTATTTTTAGTAGAGACGGGGTTTCACCATGTTGGCCAGGATGGTCTTGATCTCCTAACCTTATGATCCATCTGCCTCAGCTTTTGAGATGGAGTTTCATTCTGTCTCCCAGGCTAGAGTGCAGTGCACTATCTTAGCTCACTGCCGGGTTCAAGCGATTTTCAGTGTCTCAGCCTCCCAAGCAGCTGGGACTATAGGCGTGTGCCACCACGCTTGGCTAATTTTTGCACTTTTAGTAGAGATAGGGTTTCACCATGTTGGCCAGGCTGGTCGCGAACTCCTTACCTAAAGTGATCTGCCCGCCACGGCCTCCCAAAGTGGTGGGATTACAGGCGTGAGCCACTGCCTCCGGCCTGTTACTAATTTTTATTTTTGTTCTTAATTTTTTGAGACAGCATCTCACTCTGGTGGCCAAGCTGGAGTAGAGTAGCACAATATCCACTCACTGCAACCTCTGCCTCCTGGATTCAAGCGATTCTCATGCCTCAGCCTCCTGAGTAGCTGGGGCTACAAGTGTGCCCCACCACTCCCAGCTATTTTTTTCTATTTTTAGTAGAGATGGGGTTTCACTATGTTGGCCAGGCTGGTCTGGAACTCCAGGCCTCAAGTGATCCATCCACCTTGGCCTCCCAAAGTGCTGGGATTACAGGCATGAGCCACCTCACCTGGCCATCTGTTAATAATTTTTAGTTAGCAATAGCTCTTTTTACCTAAAACACACATCTTTTCCTCTGTACGCTAAGTAATTAATAGAGTCCGTAACCAAAGACTGACAGCCCAGGATAACCAGGAAAGACTTAAAAGAGCTGATAAGGGGGAAAAAAGCCCCAAACCTCAAAACAAAACAAAAACACCTTATTTTTAGCATATGGCTATCAAGAGACTTGCTTTGATAAAATTGAAATAATTAGATGCTGACATTCTCTTTACTCAAGACTCCATTAATGAAGTTACAAATTTGGTTTCTAGAGACTTCAGTAGATTTCCCTCAACACTAATAGGATGGATTCTTAGTTATTGAGTTGGTTGCTAGGTGTATTTTCATCAAAAGGAAAATATTATTTTTAACAACAGAAATATTCGGCTTAAAAAAGAAAAAATGTTAATGAATGTCTCACAATTTTTATAGATATTTAATTATTAATGCCAAATACTTAACTCCGATGAGAAAAATGTGAACAACTTTCGGCTTTAGTCTTAGTTTAATAAACTGCATATAGGTATTTGTATTTTACTTATCCTTTTTATTTCTTTCAAGACATTATATTAACACATACACATACGTGTATGCATATGCACAGATAGCAAGTTTTGGGAAACTGAAACAAAGGACCCAAAAGCAACATATGAGGCTTAATACCGCTGACATTTCTACACATAGAATTTCTGTGCATAGAACTGTAGTTAGGAATTAAATATTCTGTTTTTGTCACTCTAGACTGTTTATCACTTGCTTTAAAATTCAAAGGTATAATTTTTCCCGCAAATCTCTGCCTCCAATATTTTCCCCAAATCTCTGCCTCCAATATTTTCCCCAAATCTCTGGCTCCAATATTTTGTTTACACCAAATATATTTATCCCAGTGGTGCCATCAGTACTTATTTTCTAAAACACAGATTGGTAACAATATTTTAATACATCTTTTTATAATATAAACAATAGGGAAAATAACATTACATAAAAGATAGTTTATCAACTGTTAGTGTTTTAAAGATCTTTTTTCATTCTGAACAGCAATTATAATTGCATTGTGTTTTCATTAGGCCTTTTACTGGAAAATGTCCATGATTACATTATATAAAATAGCAGATCTACAACATACAAGGTGATGTTTAAACCTGATGTTTGCCAGTACAAAATCTCCAGGAAAAAAAATCATCTCCTATGTGTTTATATGAAATAATTTAACGGCTTGCATAATACTCAAGGATCCATTTTCTTGAACAAAGAGTAAAAACATTCCTAATATGACTCAAAAAAAACAAAGCCCTATTTTTCTTAAAACTCAACAAACATCAGTGCATCCTTATTGCCATTTGATGTCACTTCATGATTTACTATAAATTACTAATGAATTTTCTAAAATTAAAATATTAAATAGCTTTTAAATGTTAAAGAAAATGAATCAGATAAAAAACCCAATCTACAACAGATTACTCTTTGATTCCCTAAAATTACATAGATAACTTATTAATTTCATGTGAGATGTGAAGGACTGACACTATAAATATAGTCATGTGTCACTTAACCAGGATACGCTTTATGAAATGGATCATGAGGCAATTCTGTCATTGTGCAAACATCTTAGAGAGTACTTACACAAACCTAGATGGTAGAGTCTACTGCATGCCTAGGCTGTAAGGTATAGCCTATTGCCCCTAAGCTGTAAAACTGTACAGCCTGCTACTGTGCTCAACACTGTAGGCAACTGTAGCACAACGGTAAGTATTTGTGTATCTAAACATTAAAAAGGTACAGTAAAAACACAGGATTAGAATCATATAGGACCACGATTATATATGTGGTCTGCCACTCACTGAAACGTTATTATGCAGCACAGGAAGTGTAATTACTAAATACGGTTAATCTTAAAGCAAATCACTGTATTCTAAATATAATTAGCCTGGAAGCATCTGATAAATAAAAATATAAAACGGGTTGATGTTTGAAGGAGGTAAAATTAAGCTTCTCTAGGGGCTTAGCTCCCATTCTAAGATGCCAAAAGACACACATCTACTTGATTTAAGTTAAGAATTGACAAATATTTCAACACAGATTTGAAGAATACAGAAAAGCAAACTCCACAACCATGAAAGCAATATCCTACACCATTTGTTTGTGTTTGCATGGCTCAAAGGGTCAGAAATAAGGGGATAGTTTATATATCTTTGGCAGAGATAAAACATAATCCACTATGCAGAACTTTTGATTTCAAGGAAAACTTCAAATCCAGCAGCTAACAGCTTGTCTCTATTTGCTGTCACTCTAGATCAGAGAAACCCACACGTTTTCTTCTTTCCTGCCCCCCTTCAGTTACACTTGAGCTCTCTGAGTGAAAAGGTCTGGAACAGATTAAAAGTCGGGCCACAAAATAAAAAGCTTTGGCATATTGTCAAGGCTGTCTGGAATACACACACGGTGGGCCCAAAAAGGGAAGCTAAATGCAGTAAGAGAATTTTATGAAAGTTTTTCTGGGCACATCTCATTGTACGCCTATGTGTACATAACATGCTGGAGGGGTGGGAGTGTTTTTTTTTTAAGTACCTCCTCCTCTTAAAACAAAAGACCAAGCTGTGTGTGTAATCAATAGATCTACTTAAGCTTACAGAAAAGTTGTTTTATTTCACTGTTCTAAAGGAAAAATTTTTTTTCTTTAAAAAGCTTTGTTCTAATTCCTCATCTCTGCAGTTGGTAAAGCGTTCGTCATCATCTTTCATAACCTTATGTCAGGGAAAAAATTCTGCAACACCATTCTTTAGAATTTCCAAAATGTGGAGAAACTGAATTCATTTCATTAGAGATAATTTAAGGAAACATGGCTGTTATTGTTTCAGTCCATACAAATGGCCGTATTTATTAAATTCTCTATCTTACTTGGTTTCCTGTTCCAACCACAAGGGCTAATTCAAATAGTAAAAAGAAACTGCAGTTGCAAATTATTAACATACTGCATTACTTTTTTAACACCCAAACAGGTCTCAAAGCTTAAAAGGCTAGTATTTAAGCCAAAACGGTTATCTGTCAAAAAGGCATCACTGCCCTGACCCTACGATTGACTTAGCTTGAATGGGGGGTTCAGTCAGTTTGGGGCAAACTTGAATTTTTTTTTTTTAAGGTATATATAAGACAAAAAAATAACTGCTCATAATGTTCCTGATGGGGAAGCTATTTTATCCAACCAACTCCAGATAGAGTTTTTTTCTTTCCGCCCGCCGCCGGGTTGTGTTTTGATGGCATTCACAGAGTTAACTCCTCTTTCCCATAAGGGCCCCGCAGTTGGTGTTAGGTCAAACCCTGTAAAGCTTCAAAGGTTCCGAGTCCCCTCAGTCTGACCTATTCAGTGATCTGCACATTGTTTTCATTTAGCTGCATCTAGTCCAAGATGAAGCTTCAAAACCACAATTATCTGCTCTTTTTTAGATGCATATTCCACGGCCTTGGAAAAATATCTCAAAAACCCAAAAGAAGAACTGAAAACACTTTAACACACACACACACACACACACACACACACACACACACACACACACTCTTTTTAAAAAAGCACTGAAGAACTGGTATACTCTTATAAAAATGTACACATTTGGAAGGGGAGGGGTTCCTTTGTGCAAATGTGATTTATTCATGAAATCTGGGGGGGACTATGGCTTTTTGTTTTCTGAATGAAGAAAAAAAGAACATTTATTTTTCGAGAGAGACAGAAGAGGGGGCAAAATGCTTTCACTGGGCCATTTCTGGGGTGCCATTTTCCCCCTTAGGATGGGAAACACTGTAACACCCAGGCATGGGATGGTACTCTCAGAAGCTAAGCACAAGCAGACATCAGGTCACTGACAAAAGCTGGTATTCCTGGTCTGAGGTGCTGCATGACAGCCTGATTATTACTGCAGCTAAAAAAAATCATTTTAAATATGATCACTGTGTTTCTCCCATAATGTGAAAGGAACAAGTGATTTCTGGTTAGTTGGCCATTACGACATTCCCCAATCCCAACCTGAGGAGCCCCAAAAATCTGATTAAGATCTAAACTTCTCAAGTTTCCAATGAGAAGGATAAAAACTCTACTGGTAAACGTTGGGTGGGCAGGGTCATTTTTTAATACTATAAAGCAATGCAATTGTATTTAAATGTGCTTTCCCAAGTATATATACAAAAAAAAAAAAAAATAGTAACCAAAAGCATCTAAAAAGGTTTTGAGATGAACCTTTACCAAAACGAGGGTCAAGCCTTGGGTCTAGCCAAGAGGTGGTCTTGTTCTTATGGTTTATATAGTAAATTTCTCCATCCTGAGTCATGGCTTGTTCCCATCCATCAGGAAGAGGACCTATAATACAGAAAAAAAAAAAAAAATCACGGTTTTTATTTGGTGTACCTAAAAAAAGTGGGAGGGGGTACTAATTTAAAAAGAAAACACATCTTAACATAAAACAATTCATTGAAACATATTTAAGGCTGTGTTCAGAGAAGAAAGGTAAACCTATATACCTGCTTCTTCTCCACTAAAAAGAAACCACCAAATAATAAAATGAACATTCCTCAACACAGAGATGAAGAAAAAAAAATTTTCTCCAAAAAATCCTTTTGGAAGTCATGGCCCAAATAATTATTATTACTGTTAACCCAGGACACGGAAGAGTTTGCAGCTCAGAAACTACCACCCAATCCAATCAGTTCTGTGACAATACCTTCCTAGGAACGCCAAGATTCATTAATAAGAAATATATGCAAGTATTTTTAGAACATCAAAAATCTCATAAACATTCTATTTAATATAAAGCACACTTTAGCTAAGACAGCCAAGCTCCATTTATTTCCATGTTTTATGTGACTGGCTGACACCAAGAACACTTTAAGACAGAAAACTACAGTCCAAACAAAGCTTATTGTTAACCAGACCAGAAATTGCTAACGGGTGGGGGTTGCAGTTTGAAGTCTAAGCTTGTTGGAGGATTGTGAGGAGGCAAGATAAGTGCTAAAGTTGTTGGAAGGCAAACATTAAGGAATCATCAGTTGAGAGACAGGACTAAAGAATACAGTTAACTCTAAAAGGACTTTCCTATCTTTATGGGAATAGAGAAGTTAAGACAATTGCTCTTGGGAGGTAACAGCAATGAAAAGAGAGGCCCAGAATAAATTACTAAAGTATTCAAACATAATATCTCCTTATTTCCCTGTCCCTCCCAACTCCCCCAGTTCCCATTTCCAAAAGGTATCAAAAGAGGCAGGGCAGGAGATACAAACTGGGATAGTCAGTACATGGCTAAAATTTTTTCTTCTGTGGACTAACACGAGTTGAATACTTATCTTGTGCTAGTCACTGTTCTTATATATTATGTACATTAATTCATTTAATCCTTACAGTAACAAATGACATAAGAAGTACTACTACTTATTCTAATGAGGAAATTGAGGCACAAAGGGCCAGGTTGATTAGTCTGGTACAAGATCACAAAGCTAGTTAGTATCAGGAAGGATAAACCCAGGCAGTGTGATTCCTAACCCACTGACTGCTCTTCACAACTATACTTCTTTTCATTCATCTCCCACAGATGACCAGAGCCTAAGTATGCCTCCTATGCACAAACAGAACAATTCCCTTCTTCCTGTATTGGCAGTCCACACCAGTCTCGTGGGTGATGTTGAGTAAGTAACTTTGGTTAAACTGACCACTCACACAAGGCCCATGGGACCCAAAATCCTAATTTTAGGCCAGTTTTGTTTGTATTAGGAACAGATCAATTTGCAGCTGCATTTTCAAAGGTCTACTTTGATGGGGTAAAATCCTGTTAGGAAATGCAGACGTGTGGAATTAGTTTTCTCTTTGCCTAGAATCCTTAAAAGGAAGGCTCTCCTTCAGTCCTGGATGTGTAGTATACACTGCTAACCAAGTCCAGAGGTAGAATTTGCTGTACACATCCCAAGTTTACTAGAGGGTGAATGACAAGCAAACCTGTTTAACACATGTATATCAAACCTTTTCCCACCAGTTTTCACTGTCATTTTGGGCTCTATTTTCTTCCCAGAAAGACAGAACTCCAAAACTGAATATTAATGGTTTGCTACTATCTTTAACTGTAAAATGGCTGAATTATAAAATGCTTTTGCAAAACAACTAACTGTATTTCAAATTTTTAGGTACTGAAAATACCATGTGACTGTATCTGGTGATGAACAAGTCAACAGCAGTCACCGAATGCCTTTGGGAGCCTCAACTCAACAACCCCCAAAAGATCTCATCATAGCTTTCAAACCTGCTTGAATATATGGATTTCCTATGTGTGGTTTAAACACACACACACAAACACACACACACAGACACACACACACACCAGCATTATTCTCCACCTTAGCTGTCTGAATGAGAGCCACAAGAGATATCTTGGATACAAACCAACCTTCCCTACCTGCTCCACTCACTTCATTTTGTAAATTCCACTTATATTCTCTGTGATGGGTCTGTCCCAGTCCATCTCAGAGACCTCAGCCATCAATACTTACCAGCTCTCTTTTTTGACCACTTCCTCAGTAACTGGATTCTCATCTCTTCTCACTCCAGGGTCCTCTATCAAACAGTCACCAGGGGTTTCTCTTCTTAAAATATTTTCGAATCAAATTTTTATACATGTCATTCATTCTGACTAAAACACATTCCCATTGCTCTCTATCAAGAGGAAAATGCCTAAATTCTTTACTAGCTGGACTCACTTCTGAAGTCTTCTTCAGATACCCAGTTTTCCCACCAACTTTCCACAAAATCATGCCATCTTCTTGTATATGCCGCTCCCATTATCACACGTACTCTGTACCTCCTAAACTCTTAGTCATCCTGCAAGAGAGAGCTCAGATGTCACTTCTTTAATTCAGCCTTTCCGGCTGATGAAGCCGGATTACCTCAGACAGAAATTACTTTCCTCTTCTATTCTCCATGACCACTTAACAGGTAGAGTTGTAATTACTTGTTGACATATGTATTCTCCTGGCAATGATCAAGTCATTCATCTTTACAAGCTTGTAGGCTAATACCTGAATAGCTGCTCAATAAATGTTTGATGGAAGAATGAATGTCCTGCCTTTTAAGTAATACTTTGAACCTTCTGTAAGCTTAAAATCATGTAGAATATATACTATTTGCAATTAACATTTATACCAACATATATATACCAAATATAAAATAATGCTTTATATTCATTTTATCTTTCATTTAGTACTCTCTGGGTAAAAATATAATGTTATGTGGAAAGAAATGGCCCAAAATAGGATACTTTCTTTATACTGAAAGAAAGCTGCTCACCAAAGGCAAGCAATAGACTAGAAAAGATCACCTTTATGTAACTTTTCACCACATTATCTTTGTTATAGAATTAAGATAGAGATAACTGAAAAGAAACAAATCTTCCAGTGTTAATGAAACAATACAGATCCAGGCTTTATTCACAAAAAAATAATTTTTGGTCAAGTGGTCCTTAGAAGAAATTCAGTGACTTGATTCTTAATGCAGGATTCCAAGTCATTCTCCTAAACCAAGCTAACTGTTGAATAACCATGAAAAGGAGAGAAAGCAAAAAGTGGTATGTTTTCTGAAAGTGAAACAAGTCACACTTAGTGAAAATGTGTTTCAATCACCTGTTTGGGCTAGGGTTAGGATGCAGTAAGGTTAAGTCCAAGGGGCGAAATGTAGGATTCCCACAAAAATAAATGCAAGAGGAGACCACAGGGGCTTGATCGAAATAAATTTAGGATGCCTTTATGTTCAATTTATATTCTGATTGTAATGTGCTATAAATATTCATCAGAATCACCTGGGGCAGTTGTTAACACACATGTTGCTGAGCCCTACCCCTATACTTTCTGATTCAGCAGGCCAGGGGCTGGGCCTGAAAATTCCCACGTGATGCTGATGCTGGTCTAAGGAACACACTTTGAGAACCACTGATTTAAAACCACCACTTAGGGCCGAGCACGGTGGCTCATGCCTGTAATCCCAGCACTTTGGGAGGCCAAGGCAGGGGATCACGAGGTCAGGAGTCTGAGACCAGCCTGACCAACATGGTGAAACCCCGTCTCTACTAAAAAATATAAAACAATTAGCTGGGTGTGGTGGTAAGGGCCTGTAATCCCAGCTACTCAGGAGACTGAGACAGGAGAATCACTTGAATCTGGGAGGTGGAGGTTTCAGTAAGCTGAGATCACGCCACTGCACCCTATCCAGTCTGGGCGACAGGGTGAGACTCTGTCTCAAAAAACAACAACAAAAACAAACAAACAAAACACAACCACTTAGAATTCTTCAGCTAGTACAGAAGTATTTCTTATTATCTGAGTTATACACAACCACGTCTATTCATTTTAGGCAGTTTGGAGACAAATCTATGAAGCCCTGCAGGTCTGGGAATAGTACACAGCCACATCTGCTAGGAATAGGCAAATCTACCATGACAAAACAGGCACCAAAAGGGCAGTACTTTTTTTTTTTTTTTAATTCCCATGGGAGTTATTATTATTTTACTTTTTTTGAGAGAGGGTCTCATTGTCACCCAGGCTGGAGTGCAGTGGTGCCAACCCGGCTCACTGCAGCCTCGAACTCCTGGGCTCAAGCGACCTCCTGCCTCAGCTTCCTGGGGAGTTAGGACTACAGGTGCACACCACCACACTCAGCTATTTTTTAAATTTTTCTGTAGAGATGTGGTCTCATTATATTGCCCAGGCTGGTCTCGAACTCCTGAACTCAAGAGATCCTCCCACCTCGACCTCCCAAAGTGGTGGGATTACAGGTGCGAGCTACCATGCCTGGCCGAGAATTACTACTGGGCATTTAGCTTCAAACAATTTTTAGTTGAGAACTTTTCACTTCCTCAACACAGATGAAGAGTTCTTTCTCTGTGCTAGTAAAAAATTTTGTTTATATCTATGTCATAGCATTTATCATTCAGTATTTTCATTATGCATGTTTTCTCCCTGGCTAGACTGTGAAATTCCTGAACACAGGAGTATATATTTTGCATTTTCCATTTTTGTCCAGCATAGGACCTACTAATTAGAAATAGATTAGGAGGCTGAGGCGGGAGGATCATGAGGTTAGGAGTTCAAGACCAGCCTGCCAACATGGTGACATGGTGACACCCCATCTCTACTAAAACTGCAAAATCAGCCGGGTGTGGTGGCGCACACCTGTAGTTTCAGCTACTCGGGAGGCTGAGGCAAGAGAATATCTTGTACCCGGGAGGTGGAAGTTGCAGTGAGCTGAGATTGTGCCACTGCACTCCAGTCTGGGCAACGGATCCAAGACTCCATCTCAAAAAGAAAAAAAAAAAAATAGAATAAACTGAAATTCTATTGAATGTAATCAAAATGAAATTCAATTAAAATCCTTTGTTTATGCTTGTAAAACAAAATACTCTGTTTCATTCTTTCTACGTAAGCTCAATTTCTACATTATTTTAATGTGTCATGTGAACTGAAGGGACAGGGATATAGCGAATACTTCTATTCAACAAGTATTTATTGAGTTCCTACTATATTCAGGCCCTGGAGATGCAGCAATAAAAAACATAGCCCCTATCTGATGGAATTTATGTTCTAGACAGAAGATAGTACAATGCTGGCTAATGAAAAGGGCAGCAAAAATAAAGCAGCATGCATGAAAGAAAGAAAAATGAAAAATGGGAAAGAAAAAGAAAAATGGGAAACAGATTTTTAGAAAAGCAGATCAAAAGAAGGGCAGGAAGTGACCTGTAAGCTTTGACCTAAATGCATTCCTAGCCAAACATGTGACATTCTGGGCATGGGCATTCCAGGCAGGGGAAAGCATGAAGAGGCTACTACGTGTGGATGGGGCAGAATAAACAGTTCACTTTGTTTGTAGGGTTAAGAATCTACCAGAAAAACTTTCATCATTTCAACCAGTAAAGGGTCAAATAGGTAATACTTAAAGGGGATTACCATTACTGAATTCCAATCCCCCAAACTCATGACAACCTCTACACTGGTCAGAATGGGTAATACACATTTTCACCCCAATTAACTTTTACACACTCGAAAACTGGGCCCTTAGACACGAAAAATATGTGGAAGCTTTAAGGCTGGGCTATCATGCCTGACCACCACACCAAAGCCTTCTTTAGAAGGAAAGATTAAAAGTAGGCCCTATAGCAAAAAGGAAGAGAGAAACAGGCCAGCATTTTAATGAGACGTAAAGAGGGTGATATAGTTTGGATGTCTGTCCCCTCCAAAATTTCATAGTGAAATGGGATTCCCAAAGTTGGAGGTGGGGCCTGGTGAGGGGTGGGGTCCCTCATGAATGGCTTCCCACCATCCCCTTGGTCATAAATGAGTTCTCATTCAGTTCACCTGAGATCTGGTTGTTTAAAAGCCTGGGACTTCTCTCGCTCACTTTCTTGCACCCTCTCTCTCACTGTGTATCACACTGGTTCCCACTTGCCTTTTGCTAGGATTGTAAGCTTCCTGAGGTCCTCACCAGAAGCAGACGCTGGCACCATGCTTCCTATACAGCCTGTAGAACTATGAGCTAAATTAAACCTCTTTTCTTTATAAATTACTCAGTTTCAGTTATTCCTTCATAGCTACACAAAACTAGATTGACACAGGGTGAGAAATTTGAATCAGGATAAGCAAAAACAGAGTAGTAGGCAATATATAAAATAATTCATAAATCAGAATTACTTAAACTTGAAGGACGCAAGTTTTTAGGTAAGATTTACTACTAGTATTACTTGATTGACAACTTAGCTACTACAGCAAAAACCAACTCCCTGTGATATTTTAAAAACAAATACTCCATGTCATAATACTGAAGGTGACTCACCATCAACTTCCTGCTCTTGCCTAAGGACCTTCTTGCATTAGTAATGACTAACTAAAACCATCTGCCATGTCTATTCAAACAGGAAAGTCTTGATTAACTACACCACGAGTTAGACGACCAACCTTCCCTTGTCACCTGCCCCACAATTTGGGAATAAAGAAGTCACCCAGGACACTGAAGTTTATACTAAACACACCCTGATGAGTGGTACAAAGTACAGGATTATCAAGTAGTTTCCTTAAAAAGTAACAAGAGTAGCTGGAAAAGTAGATTCAATGACCTTTTAAAAGAACTGAATTCTAACACTTTGCCTGATGCTTGTTTTGAAAGTCTGATCTCATGTATTTATGATTCACAAACTGTTCTTACTATATACAAGGCACTTTTCCTAACTTCTTTGCAAGCAAATATTAACTCACTTAACAACCCTATGATGGAGGTACTATTATTACACCCACTCTACAGATGAGGAATCTAAGGCAAAGAAAAGTTAGCTTGTACAGGATCATTCAGCCCAACTGGTAAGTGGCAGAGTGAGATTCAAACCTTGATAGTTGGGCTCTCCAGAAACCATGCTCTTGCGTACTGTGCCACAAGTATGACAAACAGTAATCACATGCTGTGTTTTTTTTTAATCCTCTTTTCTTGGAATTTTCATGAAATCCCATGGCTTGTCATATTCATGTAAATGACTTCCATATCTTTAATGCCTCTCGCAGGGTCAATATTAGTTTTTCTCTTCCAACTGGACATCTGACACCTCACATGTATTCCCATATTTTGAGTGGGGTTTACTTTAAAATGTCATTTCCATTTGTCCCTCAAATAAAACTTTCACATAATTTTTTTTTTTTTTTTTTTGAGACTGAGTTTCACTCTGTCGCCGGGCTAGAGTGCCATGGCACAATCTTGGTTCACTGCAACCTCTGCCTGCTGGGTTCAAGCGATTCTCCTGCCTCAGCCTCCCGAGTAGCTGGGACTACAGGTGCCTAACACCACGGCTGGTTAATTTTTATATTTTTAGTAAAGATAGGGTTTCACCGTGTTGGCCAGGCTGGTCTCGATTTCTTGACCTTGAAATTTTCACATTTCCATGACGAAGTTTTAGCAGTAACTTCCAAATTGGTCTTATTCAACTCAACATTAAACTCTGTGTATACCACAGCCACATGATCATCTTACCTCACCTCCTCTAAGGAGGAAGTCCTCTGACTCAAGGCTCAGCTCCCTAAAGGAAAATTTGCAAATTTTTAGCAGGTTATCCTCTACAGTCAGGCATTATATAGCACTGCTTCAGTACTGAAAGCATCCAACATGCCAGGCTCTATCTATTCCTCCACAATCATTTCACATCCCTCCTCATTCAATCTTCTTTCAGTTCCTCAAACATCTCCTCTCCCACCTCCAGGACCTTCACAAGTGCAGCTGCTCCCTTCAGGAACTCTTCTCTCCACCTTTGTTGCTTAGCTAACTCCCTCTCATCCCTTCCCACTCTGAATGTCACTTCTTCCTAATAACTTGTCTACATACAGTTTCTTCTCCTACTTCATCAGTTGTTTTCTCTCTGGTAAGATGATTCTATCACTTTAGTAATTCATTCAGTCTTCCAAGTCGCATGGCTTGTTCACTCCTGTCTTTCCAGTACCTAGCAGTGCCATGCACTTTCCACCTCCATACATTCTCAGTATGTCCACCCCAAAGCCTGTGTCTTCCTAGCCTCCACTGTTTTCAACCCACTGAAATTCTACTCACTCTCTTTTTGAGACAGTCTTACTCTGTTGTCCAGGCTGGAGTGCAACGGCGTGATCTCAGCTCAATGCAACCTCCGCCTCCTGGGTTCAAGTGATTCTCCTGCCTCAGCCTCCTGAGTAGCTGGGATTATAGGCATGCACCACCACGTCCGGCTAACTTTTGTTATTTTTAGTAGAGATGGGGTTTCACCATGTTGGCCAGGCTGTTCTCAAACTCCTGACCTCATGATCTGCCCACATCGGCCTCCAAAAGTGCTGGGATTACAGGTGTGAGCCACTGTGCCCAACCCAATTCTACTCTATTCTTATGCCGTATCTTTGTGAAGCTTTTCTCCAATTCGTCCCACTAGTAAAACTCTTCCCCACCTATAAATTGAAATTGCACCTGTTCTGATTTCTTGAATACAGTACGTACTGTCTTGTGTTCATCACTCTTCTACACTGAGTTTAACTATAAGCTACATGGAATTATGAGAAGAAAAACTTATCACTCTGCCCTAGAATATCAGGAAAAAGTTCTCCATTTTTTATGAGTGGGAATGTACAATTCTGCAAGGTTGCTCAGGACAAAGATAGCAACATTGATTAGAAACTACTGCCTTGTTAGTAGTTTGTGATACTTTGGTCTGCAATTTGTGCCAACTTTTGGTTTTCAAAATAAATAGGAACTAAAATGTATCACCTCTGATTCTTCTTTAGTTTTCTTTACAAAGGAGTCTTCCATAAACATAAATATCTGAAATTCATGTTTGATGATATATGCCGTAAACAATCCCTAATCAAGTTCTGCCCACACTACTAAGATTTTTAGGCAGACGCAATGGAAAAAGTCATATACAAATTTGCTGCATAATGACATTTCAGTAAATGATGGATCACATGTAGAATGGTGATCCCAGAAACTTATAATAGAGCTGAAAAATTCCTGTCACCTAGAGACATCGTGGCTGTCATAAGGTAATGTCATAGTGCATTACCTCTTCTATGTTTAGACATATTTAGATACACATATACTTACCATGTGTTACAATTGCCTACAGTTTTCAGTATGGTAACATGCTGTCCAGGTTTGTAGCCTAGGAGCAATAAACTATATCATAGAGTCTAGGTGTGTATAACAGGCTATACCACCTAGGTTTGTGTAAGCATACTCTATGATGTTTATACAATGATAACATCACCCAGCAACCCATTTCTCAGAACTTACCCCAGTCATTAAGCAACACATGACTGTATTATTATCACTAACTTATTTTGTAGCTTCGATAAGCTGAATATGGGAAAATAAACACATTCACTGAAGAAAAGGCAGTCTACACATCAAGTTTTGGTGATAGAAGTAAGTTTTTTTTGAGACAAGGTCTCGCTCTGTCACCCAGGCTGGAGTGCAGTGGCGCAACCTCGGCTCACTGCAGCCTCCACCTCCCAGGTTCAAGCAATTCTCCCACCTCAGCCTCCCAAGTAGCCGGGGATTACAGGGGTGTACCACCATGCCCAGCAAATTTTTGTATTTTTAGTAGAGACAGGGTTTCACTATGTTGGTCAGGCTGGTCTCAAACTCCTGACCTCGGGTGATTCACCCGCCTTGGCCTCCCAAACTAACGATACTATAAACATACTGATGAAAATAAGCTTTGGCAAACAAATATAAGAGTGTGGTGGCTAACCCATCCTGCCCACCCTGTTCTGAGTTCAGGTTCACCTGTGTCCTATAGGTAACTAGAAGATTCTTCTGCCAAACTACTAGAACACGCTGATGAATCCAAGCCCCTTCTGGATTACAATGGGCAGTGTGGTAGAATAAGATGAAACTCTGGACCATACATATGAAGGCTTAGATTGGAATTCTGGCACTACTACTTACCTGCATTCTAGCACCAGCATACTGGTGCCCCAACCACTATATTTATGTCCCCTTTATAGCAGATGCCTCTCTGATATTAAAAGTGGAAGAAAGAAAAATAGGCAAGTTATGGTCAGAGTTATTGACTGGGGATGGAGGGAGATGATAGCTTAGATTACCTTCTCCAGTGCGGGCCTCTGTAATTGTCGTCTTTTGAGCAGAGATCTGAATGAACTGAGAGTGAGAGCCATGTGAATATCTGGGGAAGGGGGAGAATGTTCTACATCCCAATCATTAGACTGCATCCTTCTGTTCTCAACAGACTCTAAGCTATCGAAGTAGAGACACTGACTTTTTTGTCTTTGTATCCCTAGGACTTAGCACTGCTTTCAAATACAACCAAAGTTTGCTAAGCTGGCATGATTAAGAGCCTATCTGTGGGAAAGTATGATTGGTCTTTGTCAAGTTGCAATCTCTCAGAAACTTAGTTTGTGACTTTATAAATAACAAATTTTTTTTTTTTTTTTTTTTTTTTTTTGACGGAGTCTCACTCTGTCACCAGGCTGGAGTGCAGTGGCGCGATCTCGGCTTACTGCAACTTCTGCCTACCGGGTTCAAGTGATTCTCCTGTCTCAGCCTCCCGAGTAGCTGGGACTACAGGTGCGCACCACCGTGCCCAGCTAATTTTTGTATTTTTAGTAGAGACAGGGTTTCACCATGTTGGCCAGGACAGTCTCGATCTCTTGACCTCGTGATCTGCCCGCCTTGGCCTCCCAAAGTGCTGGGATTACAGGCGTGATCAGCCACCACACCCGGCCTGTAAATAATAGATTTAAGAAAAGTAGATAACATTTATTTTGCAGGGTTTTTATATTAAATAAAAGCTCATGAAATGATGGAACCACTCATTTGTATTTAGGTACTCAGTAAAGGTTTCATTCCAGCCTAAAATAAGAATGATAAAATGATCTCTAATGATATTTCTATGGATTTAAGTTTAAACCATACAACAGTATTCTATTTGTGTACTCCTTTAACCAGCAGTATCAGTATCACCTGGAAACTTGTTAGAAATGCAGAATCTCAGGTCCCAATCCTACTAAATCAGACCCACTGAATAAGAACTGCATTTGAACAAATCCCGAGGTAATTCCTTGACACATTACAAATTAAGAAGCACTACTCTAGAATACCAAAGACTAACAAGGACCACTTGTTTGATTAAACCTTTTCTAGAGTTACCATTAACTCAAACTTTTAACAGTATAGCAAAAGTACTACTCATTGGGTTACTTGATTTAAAAAATCTTTGATACCTTATAAATAAAATTTATATGACTTTAGTTTCATACTCAACTCTAGAAAGACAGTATAGTTTAGAGACTATACAGGGTTTAGATTCAGACAGACCTGGGCTCAAATCTTGGATCCAATACTTATTAGCCTTCTAACCTTGGGCAAATTCCTTAACCTGCTTGATGCTCACTTTCTTTATCTATAAAACAGAGATGAATACTCAATGGATCGTTGAGAGAATCAAAGCACGTGTGTGACACAGGTCATGGTTCACAGTATGCTTAAACGTCAGTTCCCTACTCTTTCTTAGAACAGTTCTACCATTTTGTTCCAATAATATATTAAACTTTTTTATGTATACTATATCTAAGAAAGTAGCTTTAAATATAAGAAAATGAGATATTTGGATTTCAAAATTCAAATGAGCAGATAATAAAAATAGGGAAAAAACCATAGAGGAAGACCCCTAAAGAAGATTTTTAATGGTATCCCAACATTTTCAGGACAAGGTTCAAACTTCTTAGCTTATAACAAAAAGCCATTCTGAGGTGGTCTTCAGTCTCATCGCTCACCTCTTACCACTAGCGATATGGCATTAGAGGTTCCAGGGCTCAGTAATTGCTCATCTACTAGCTACTTTTATCTTCCCTTTTCTTCTAACTTAACTTCCCACTCGTCCACTAATACTCAAGTCCTGAGCCCAATCACTTTTATCACCACCACTTTGGTCATCCTCTCCCTGGGTTACTGCAACTGCCCTCCAAGAAGTCTCCCTATTTTTTAAAAAGTTACTCATACCATGTCACTCCTCTGTTCAAAACCTACAAGCACCTCTGTAATGAAGCCCCATTCTGCCTTTCACAGAATCTGTTCATGCTGCAGTGGCCTTTTTGCTGTTCCCCAAACATGTCTCAGGGCCTTTGAACTGGTTGTTGTGTTATGCATGGAACATTCTCCCCCTTCCCCAGATATTCACATGGCTCTCACTCTCCGTTCATTCAGATCTCTGCTCAAAAGATGTCAATTACAGAGGCCCACATTAGAGAAGGTAATCTAAGCTATCATCTCCCTCCATCCCCAGTCAATCACTCTGACCATAACTTGCCTATTTTTCTTTCTTCTACTTTTAATATCTGACTCATTGTATATCCATTCTTATAACTTAGAACCATGCCTGGCACATAGTATATATTCAATATTGGATAAAGAAATCAATGAACCTCCTTGAGGGTGTCTTAGCAGAGTGCGGTGGCTCACACACGTAATCCTCAGAAAAGCTGCCAAAAAGCTGGGACTACAGGCATACACCACCATGCCCCACCGTTTTTTTGTCTCTACCAAAAAAAAAAAAAAAAAAACCAAAAAACAGTTGGGCCTGGTGGTGTATGCCTATAGCCCCAGCTACTTGGGAGGCTGAGGCATGAGAATCACTTGAGCCCAAGAAGGTGAAGCTGCAGTGAGCTGTGATCGTGCCACTGCTCTCCAGCCTGGGTGATGGAGCAACACCTTGTCTCCCCCCACCCCCGCAAAAAAAAGAAGTCTTCACTGTTCTCCCTTTGCACTACTGACTCATGTGTTCCTCTTTCTCTCTACTTTCTCAGCACTCAGTACCATACATCTGCCATAACATTCTTCGTTTTTTTTGTTTTTTTGTTTTTTTTTTTGAGAAGTTGTTTTGCTCGTCACCCAGGCTGGGGTGCAGTGGCACAATCTCAGTTCACTGCAACCTGTGTCTCCCAGGTTCAAGCAATTCTCCTGTCTCAGCCTCCCAAGCAGCTGGGATTACAGGTGAATGCCACCACACCCAGGTAATTTTTTGTATTTTTAGTAGAGACGGGGTTTCACCATGTTGGCCAAGATGGTCTCGAACTCCTAACCTCAGGTGATCCACCTGCCTCGGCCTCCCAAAGTGCTGGGAATACAAGTGTGAGCCACCACGCCCAGCCCTGCCATAACATTTTTAATGATAATATACAAAAAGTCTGTCTTCGCTTGATTCTGCAATCACAGTGCATAGCAAAAAGCAGGGCATGTGATATTTGCTGAATGAATGATTTAAGAAGGGAAAAATACAATTGTCTCAAGGTAAAACTATGAAACTGTTTAAAAAATCATTTTCCTGTTTGTCAGGTTATAGCTGTTAAGAACCTTCTAGAAGAAAAGGTCAAGTATAAACTTAGAGAGCCCACTAATATGCAACTCTTCAGACTTTCTTCAGTGCCACTTAAGTCTTTTCGATTTTAACTCAATGAAATGGCTTAGAGTTAGTTTACTAAGTTTATTTATGAAAGACTAGCTTTCTGTAAAGATTTACTGAAGGAAAAACAAATAGCACACTTACACTTCAGACTGCTCAAATAAATACCTGTCACTAAGATTTTAACCTAAAGTAAGTTTTACCATTTCCTTACCTTACTAACATCAAAAGAAAACCTTATCTTGGAAAACTGTGACTACTGTTGCAAGATTTATTCTATTTCACTTATGCTGCCTATATATGGTAGTCTATGAATATCATTTTTAAAGAATTAGCATCTTAATCTTTCACACAAATATTCCTCCTATGAGTCATAAAATTATTGTAGCAATAGAGTAACCAGAAGGATTTAGAAATCAGTGGGAAAGACAAAAATAATATTCCAACACTTATCAAGAGAATAAAACAGGCATTTGAGCTGGTTCTTAAATGGAAATAATTTAATCTCTTTCTCATTCTCTCGACTCCAAAACTGAGCAAAGTTTCCAAAAATCTACAAATAATCACTGAAGAAAAGTTGAACACAAATACTTCTATTTTTATGCCCCAATATGTAGTAAGTCATTTTATTAAGAGAGCTGGTAGAAATGATACTCATGGATCTAAAATTACTTTCTTTTTTTGAGACGGAGTCTGGCTGTCTCCCAGGCTGAAGTACAGTGGTACAATCTCGGCTCACCTGTCTCCTGGGTTCAAATGATTCTCCTGTCTCAGCCTCCTGAGTAGCTGGGACTACAGGCACCCACCACCATGCCTAGCTAATTTTTGTATTTTTAGTAGAGACAGAGTTTCACCATGTTGGCCAGGCTGGTCTCGAACTCCTGACCTCAGGTGATCTGCCCACCTTGGCCTCCCAAAGTGCCGGGAACACTTTGGGAGGTGTGAGCCACCGCACCTGGCCTACTTGAAAATCTTAATAACACTCAAAATGTAAATGAACTTTACTATCCCAAATGATTACTTCAAAGGTTTCTAGTAAATTTTTAAAAATACTTGATACGTGTGCTCTAAGATCAAGTCAAGAGCACTCAACAGTCTTGAGTTTCTATATGTTTCCCCCTTTTTAGAAGATAATCTCTAAAGTAAAGCAAAGAGGACAGGAAAGAATTACCTTATCTGGAATAATCAAGCATGTAACTATGTATACAAAACACAGTACTCCTCAACACATTTGAGATTTAGACAGTTATTGTAGATAATCATGATTCTCAAATTGAAATAATCTTTTAAAAATATGTGGCACTATTAGAAAAAAATACTGATCTGCAGCTACTGAAAAACAAAGTAACTATATACCCACATCTCAGCATAATGAATGTGGGTTTCTTTAAAGAAAGAATGAAGAAATTAATACTTTAAAAATCATGACTGGAATTAAACAACATCAGAGTGATTCCCAGTGGAGAGGAAGTGAAAGGCTCTCACCACCAGAGTTAAACCAAAGCCATTAGTTGTCCTGACATGAGTGGCATCTTCATTACGCAGCTAAGTCAAGAGCGATGATTAAAAAGTGCCATTTATCAGCCATCACTGGGTTTAACAAAGACTTCAGAAGAACTCCCATACTAGAGTAGATACAATAATTACAAGCTAATGCCATCTGCAACTTCGATATTATAATTGAATTACTTTTTCTATTTCAAAAAGAAAAATTTTAAGTCTTCATATTCCATATTGGCATCTTTTATTAAAATGAAATGGATTGGCCATAGTTTTAAGTAAGAAAAATGGTGGTTGTTTCTATATTATCATTTTTTAGGAACTAAATCATCAAATAGATCAAGCCATAAGCTATATAAAACAAACCAAGCTTCTTAAGGATTGGTTAGGTTATATTGATTTTGGATTATTATGTTTTTCCTTGTGCTATTTCTCCATTTCATAGGGCCATTTCTCTTATTTTACCTGAATTTCTACATGGGAAAAAGAAAGCAGCAATTTTGTTTTAAAAAAAAAAAAAGTGCTTTTATTTAAAAAGTTTTTAAAAAGATATTTGGAATACAAGCCTGAGAGTAACTAGTCAAATACACTGTCTCTGTCTCTTCATTGCTCTGACTTTGGGCTGTATTTGTTTTTTTTTTTTGTTTGTTTGTTTTTTGAGACGGAGTCTCGCTCTGTTGCCCGGGCTGGAGTGCAGTGGCCGGATCTCAGCTCACTGCAAGCTCCGCCTCCCGGGTTTATGCCATTCTGCTGCCTCAGCCTCCCGAGTAGCTGGGACTACAGGCGTCTGCCCACTCACCCGGCTAGTTTTTTGTATTTTTTAGTAGAGACGGAGTTTCACCGTGTTAGCCAGGATGGTCTCGATCTCCTGACCTCATGATCCGCCCGTCTCGGCCTCCCAAAGTGGGCTTTATTTGTTATAATTCATTGCTAATAGGCTTCCAGTTAGTATAGTCTTTTCCCATACATTGTGACTTCGGACTGACAATTTCCATCTTATAATAATCCAGAACTGTTAGAAGAATCAGGAACTAACTACTTGGATAAGAGCCAATGACCTCAATTTGATGATAAAAAGCTTAGAGATAAACATAACTTCAAAGACAGTGTGGTAACAGATTTTTAACAAAGTACCAGTGGCTACCAGGTATTACAAATTCATTAAATTGTAAAATATCAGATCACATTTATTTACCTATTATATATGCAAGACACTATACCAGGCACTGTATACTATTAATAATACATTTTAACTATGTGATATGGATTCTGTCTTTTAATGCTCGCAACAGCCCTATGAGTTATTATCTCATTTTTCCAAGTGAAGAATACAGGTAGATACAGTAACTTGTCCAAGATTTCATGGACAATAAAGGATGCCTGGGATTCAAACCAGGTCCATGGGATTTCAAGAGCCCTTGGTCTTAACCCTTATTGTAAACTGTCTCTCAGTTTCAAAGGTGAAAAGTAGAACTTTAAATGAACTACAGCACATAAACTAGGAGTTACCAACACCTCAACCCTGTCGGCTCTGCAACTTCTCACACATCTTTACCCTCTCTGTGCTTTTTAAAGTTAAAGCCTAAATCCATGTGTAATTTACCCATCATTTTTATATTTCACATCTATTTTCCAGCTCTCTCATTTTTCTTGGTAACAATCTCTCATTTGATCTTCGGTGCTGAGAGATATTACACAGGCAGGAGAACACTTAAGGCAGCTCTATGCTACTCACTTTGCTTGCTTCTGAACATTTTTCCCCACTTCAAGGAAGGTGCTCAGCACATTCCTCTAACATGTATCACTTTTCATGATCAAGAGAGCATTTTCTCCACCCATCTTGAGGTAATTCCTAGGAATTCCTCACAGTTTGTCATAATAGAGAAATCTGAGTGCTACACTGGTAGAGTTGGGAATTGTCAAATAAATCCCAATAATTTCTAACTTTAAAGCATACAAATAAGGAATTCTCTAAAATGTACCTGTAATAAGACATTTGGGCTCTGGATTGTTATCAAATGTACATTTCTCAAAAGCAGATAAATGGGTTGATTCTGCTTAATATAAATCTAAAGACATAACTTTTAATGATCCTAAATAGTCATTTGGCATACAGTTATTTCTGGATTATCACAGAATATACTTTGACTTTACTGTCCCTTTAAGATTCAGTAATCTTGTGGATCAGTGTTAACAAGCATACTATTAAAAAATTTAATATATATCATACACATAGAGCTAAGGAAGTATCACTTTTCACTCCCCAGGGCTTTCTTTTCTAATGTTGAACACAAAAAACATGAAATGTTTACCTGACTCTCAATATGTGGAGAAAAACTACGGCTCCTAAGCAGGCATCAAAACGCTATTATAAATATATATTTAATAACTAATTTATATTATAACTTTTTCTTTTTTTTTTTTTTTTTTTTTGAGACAGGGTTTCACTCTGTTGTCCAGGCTGGAATGCAGTGGTACGAACATGGCTCAATGCAGCCTTGACCTCATGGGCTCAAGCTATCCTCCCAATCTCAGTCACCCAAGTTGCTGGCACCACAGGAGTGTGGCCACCATGCCTGGCTAATTTTTATTTTTAATACAGATGGGGTCTCCCTATGTTGCCCAGGCTGGTCTTGAATTCCTAGGCTCAAGCAATCCTCCTACCTTGGCCTCTCAAAGTGCTGGGACTATATGAATGAATCACCACACCCAGCCTTATAAATAATAACTTTTTTTTTTTTTTTGAGATGGAGTCTTGCTCTGTCACCAGGCTGGAGTGCAGTGGTGCAATCTCAGCTCACTGCAACCTCCGCATCCTGGGTTCAAGTGATTCTCCTGCCTCAGCCTCCAGAGTAGCTGAGACTACAGGCGCATGCCACCACGCCCAGCTAATTTTTGTATTTTTAGTAGATAGGGTTTCACCATGTTGGCCAGGGTGGTCTCAATCTCTTGACCTCGTGATCCACCCGCCTTGCTCTCCCAAAGTGCTGGGATTACAGGCGTTAGCTATTGCGCCCAGCTATAAATTATAACTTTCAAAGGACAATCACCTCAAGTAATTTAACGGGCTAGACTTTTTATATACATATACTTATACACTGAACATTTTAATATAGAATAAAGTAAAATAAAACCATTATCTTAATAAATTATTCCATTTCCTCTTATTTTTCTATTTTCCTATTCCTCACCTTTCAAATTCTTTCACAAAGTTCGCTGTCATTTACCCTGCAACTTAAGTGGCATAGTTAAAGAATATAAATTAATCTTCTTTTAAGGGTGTACTGAGTGTTGCCTCTAGAATATTTTCCAGGTGCACCTTTGTTTTGGGTGATTCTCGGTTATAGATATTTGGAAATTTGCTCAATCACAAACCAGTGGTCTCTAGTCTATACATAAAATCCACCATTTCAACCTCATATTTTGAAAAAGGACTTATAAAAGCATAATCTGATCATTTTTGCTAAAGCAAATTAGAAAACAAAATAGGGTTTCATAAAATCTTAAGAATTGGAAAGAATCTTAAAAGATCTTTCAGCCTAGTCAACCACGAAAATTTGAAGCAAACAGGTTTGGGGAGTCTAGAGAAAATGACAGTATCTTAAGGAAAGCAGTCGGATGAAGAACAAGAAGTCAGAGCAGAACATGAAGCTGGACTCAATTATGAATGACAAGAATTCTTTTTCAAAAAAAAAGCAAAGCGAGAAAGTCCTTATTAAATAATGAGTAATAAAAATGTAAATCAAGTTGCATTTAGCATGATTAACCCAGGAGAGTGCTTCAAAAGCATGGTGTAGCTTTCTCTTTTATGTGAAGGCTTCAAGTCAGCAGATTCAGGAGACATTCCCTTCAGGGTGAAACTTTTCTGTAGATAGCCTGCTTCAATGGAAGCCATTTTCTGCTTTGTTACATTAAACGCCCTCAAAATTTACTAAATGCTCTTACAGTTGTCCTTGTTCCCTGTCTGTAAGATTTTTAAAACTCCGTAAAAGATCATTTTCCAAGTAGAGAAGAGCATCCTTTTGCTTATTGAAACTTTATTAACATGCTAACATGACGTTATGGTTATTTCATGTGAACATGAGGTATATCAAGATTACAGTGACATTCATTCCAAAGCATGTCAAAACCATGGGCTTCCACTGAAATGGAAGTAAAGACAACAAACAAGTGCATGTAATTTAGAGGAAAAAGAGGCATGTGCTGTAAAGATATCACCAATACCCTCGGCACTGTACCGGCAGGCCTCCATACGACCCAATTCAGAATAATCCACATATAAACTTGTCTGATTCTGGGAATTCATATATATTTAAGATAACACTTCACTCTAATTTTGAAAGTTATGACTGACTCCTAGGATCAGTGTTGCTGTTTATGTTTTAAAAAGCCTTTGGTTTTGGACCCATCAGCTAGTCTCTTCCTTTCCCCATCATACTGTCTGACCGTCCCCATAAAGGCAATGACCTCGAGTGTTTCTTTGAATATTCTCTTCTCTTAAGGGAACAATATTTTATTTGAAACAAGACCTCCTTAAGCAGACATCATCTCCACACCCACCACCTTCTGGAGAAGCAGTTACCCTATATTATCTACTATTAATAGTATTTAAAAACAGCGCCTCCAGGACGTTCGTTAGTGGTTCCTTCTCATTTCTGCCTTCTCTGAGGCTTCGCTCTGTCAGTTATCCTATCCTTGGTTAACATACAGGGAAGAACACGGGATCTTAAATGAGACAGTGCAAAATGGACCTTCACTGAATACCTGGCACACAAATAAGAATTATTATTATACTATTATTATTGTTAAATATCTTCTAGCACCATGTACACATACTCAAGCCTCTTCAGAGGTGACTTTTCCCATTTCAGTTCCTCCTTCCAACTCTCTCCTCACAACCCTCTCCTTTATGCCTTCTCCCCCTCACTCCTAACCCTCCAGTCATGCTTTTTGCCACTCCACTGAAACTGTATCAAAGTCACTTCTTTACTACATACAGCTCTATTATTTAGACATGTATATGCATACTAATTTTTACGTACTACATTAAAACATTTCGTATTTTAGAAACAAGACAAAAAAATTTTTTGTTGTTGTTAAGACAGGGACAGGGTTCCGCTCCAGCCAGGCTGAAGTATGGTGGTATAATCACAGGTCACTGTAGTCTCAATTTCCCAGGCTCAAGCCATCCTCCCACCTCAGCTTCCTGAGAGCTGGGTGAGACTTCACTTACGCACCACCATGACAGACTAATATTTTTTTGTAGAGACAAGGTTTCACCATGTTTCCCAGGCGGGTCTCAAACTCCTGGGCTCAAGTGATCCTCTCACCTGGGTCTCCCAAAGGCTGAAATTATAGGTGTGAGCCACTGTACCTGCCTAGGACATACAGCTGAAATAAAACATCCACAATTCTTTTCAAACCCACTAAAAACGGCTGGGCACGGTGGCTCATGCCTGTAATCCCAGCACTTTGGGAGGCAGAAGACAGGTGGATCACCTGAGGTTGGGAGTTCAAGACCAGCCTGACCAACATGGAGAAACCCTGTCTCTACTAAAAATACAAAATTAGCCGTGCGTGGTGGTGCATGCCTATAATCCCAGCTACTCGGGAGGCTGAGGCAGGAGAATTGCTTGAACCGGGAAGGCGGAGGTTATGGTGAGCTGAGATCATGCCATTGCACTCCAGCCTGGGCTACAAGAGCAAAACTCCATTTCAAAAACAAAAACAAAAACAAAGAAACCCCACTAAAACCAAGTTGATATATACCTTTGATTTAAAGCATAAATTTCAGCCAAAATACTCTCATTTCTCTAGATCATTACCATCAGAAAATGTAATGGGACACAACCAAACCAACGTTCTAAAAGAATTACAGTCAACCTTGTTAGATGCAAAATACTTACTCTTCCAAAATAAAGTTTAAATTAACGTTATTTGTCATTAACTGCCTAGATAATTTTTAGATGGAGCATGACAAAATGAATAATGTGAATCATCTTGTTTAACCATAAATACAGGGCAGATTTCACAACTTTATTTGAAAATTTGGTAATTAAAAAACATAGTAATAGTTGCCAAGTAAAAATATTAATATTTGTATAATTTTTGTCTTAAAAATGTTTAAATTAAATGTCACATATAGAACAGATTCTGAGAATATATTCATATTATAATGAGTTAAGGATTTAAGGAATTAATTTTTCTTCAGAATTTAAAGTCTATGTCAAGAAAAGCCCAATCACAAAATGTTGCCCTTTTTTTGTTTTCCACTCTTAACTCTTTAGAACTCAAATGTTCAACCCATCAAAAGCAAGAGCAGAGGTATGTAACAACAGAAAGATTCCAGCATGCTGGCATCATCTTCAGGGGCAGAAGGACGTTTCAAGTTCTGTGAATTCGCCTAGTCAAGGAACCCTCCTGTCAACTAACTGTACCACCCTTTCCACCCAACCACAACAGTCCCTTGCCAAAGACTGCTGTTTAAGAAATCTACTGTGTAGCTACTGAATATTATGTTCGTCAGCTTGTTGGCTAGGGAAAATGCATGGGCAGTGGAGAAAGCCATCAAGTCTACTAGAGCTGCCACATACTATTGTTAATATCTATGTCCTGAACCTGGGCACTCAGCAGTGGAGTAATGTGTGGGGGCCAGGGGAGTGGTCAGAAATCCAGCCCAAATGCTCCAA
Organism: Macaca mulatta; assembly: GCF_049350105.2. Lineage (NCBI taxonomy): Eukaryota > Metazoa > Chordata > Mammalia > Primates > Cercopithecidae > Macaca > Macaca mulatta. Next base: position 103,034,507 of record NC_133419.1, on the reverse strand, counting down.
TCTCATATGCCAGGCATACTGTTACATCTTCCCAGAGGAAGGGCACCTTTTCCTAGCATGTACAAAGGTACATAATGGGCTAACTGTGGCCTTCGACCCACCTAACGAAGGAGAAAGAGGCCAGACGGTATCTGATAGGGAAGATGAAGGAGCTAAACTTTCACTTAGTACCTACTCTGTAATTACTAGAAGCTTCATATGAATTCTATTATTTCCTTTCATATCCTCCTTTCTATCATAAGGGGCACTGTTACTCCCCATTATGTAGATGAGAAAAACTGCAGATTCAAGTAAATTGCCAAATAAGAGGTAGAAAAAAAGATTTATACTCTTCTGTAAAAAAGGTGAAGATATGGTTAATAATCCATGCTCGCCCTGGGAATAACAAATATTCTTTTGGGTTTACAAAAGTTACTGCCTTCTAGGTATTTTCAGGGTAGAATGAATAACCACATTAAAAGTTGGGTTAAGAACACCATAGCAAATAAATAAATAAGAACACCATAGCTTGGCTTTCCATCCAAACCACAAAGGGAAGAGGGTAACTTCAACTCAAATACCTGAGACACAAGAAAGTAGCAGAACAAAACCAAATAGGTCAAAATTAACAGAACTTAACATCTGAGATACTCGCTTCACAATCAGATCTTAAAGAACCATTGGCTTTCAGTTATTGGTCCCCTTATGCATTAACGACTATACAAGGCAATAATATAGCTTATGTTATTTTTAAGGAGACTATGTCTTCCGTATGAAACTGGAGAGACAATAAACATCACCCATGCCCCAGTTTCTGTAAATGATAATGACTGTTTTCCACATCAACTTTTACCAATGCATAAGCATTATTTCATGTGCTGTAATTACAGTGTCTCACTCACCTGAGGCCGAGTTCATCATATTCTGCTGCACTGGTGGACTGGTGGGGGCTGTAACGTTCATCTGGGACAGCATGGCCTTCCTGGGGTCCTGCCATGTTGTTGTCTGATCGATGTGACTAAGACAAAACAAACCACTGCATTAGGAAACAAATACCAGGTTCCAAAAACAATTCTTATCTTGTGGGCTCATAATCAAAGGGTGCCAAGAGAGCTCTGTAAAAGCATCAAGTCACGGAATCTCACTGCTCCCACCAGCCTCCCTCTGCAACACACATTTTTCACCCTTAAATCACTCAACTTTCACCTCTCAGATCTTACAAGTGCAACATCTGAAAAAGTTATGCCTGGAATTTTAAGTGAAGGGAAATCATCTTCAATTTGTAAGATAAATATTACCCACTTCTAATGCAAAGATACAATGCAGTTTGTAAACTAAAAGAGTAACCATATGACTAAAATCCAAGATTTCTAAGAAAATCATACACTTTTCCCCTAGAGATAAGAATGAGATAAAAATAAGAATAGAGATAAAAATAACATAATTTTTAGGCCTAAAACCCCTTTTTAAGGTAAAACACCACAGAACCCCAAAACTTGTCTTCTTATATACTCCAAAGCCAAAGCAGAATTTAAAACTTCATCTGTAAGTTTTCATTTTCTCCTGTGGCTGCTGAATAACATGTTCTTACACAAAGCCCTTTCATATTTGCTGAACATTTTCTACATAATTGTTAACTTACTGAGAAATACATGTATACATATAGATTTCTTAATCTATAAAGTTGGGAATTAAAACAGCCAAAGACTATGAAATGTAAGACTGCAAGGTATCTAGCACATTATCTGATATATAAACTTCCAGTAAGTACTAAGTTTTCTTGTAGCAAAGTTTCACTGTTTCAATGAAAGAAAAACTAGATACATTATACAAATAAAACTACCTGAAAAAGTATCCTGCATTAATAGCCAGAAGTAATCAAAACTTTATATATAAACATCTCTTCAGTATCATTTATTACAGCAAACATTTGAAAGCCAGTTAACATTTAATGATAGGGAATTAGTTAAATAAACACGAATATATACGACGGACTGTATGCAGCTGCTGAGTATGTTTTAGAATAATATATAATATGAAAAAATATTAATAATACAGTTTTTAAAAATAGGTTATAAAACAGTATGTACTGGATAAGGCTAATTGTTTAAAGTGTGTGTGTATGTGTGCAGTGAAAGTATATAGAAAGAATTAACATCAAAATGTTTTAACAGTGTTTATTTCTGGATGGCCAAATCACTGTTTTGTTTTTTGTAGCTGTTTAAGTTTCAAATCTGAGTTCTCTCTTCTTTAATAATCCTATTGATAACTACGTAAATGGCAAAGAAATGACGCTTTGTGCCATTAGCTATCCAGAAATGGATCCAGACTGCTATCTCATCAATAATTCTATCTTACCACTAATACACTAAGAAAGAATCACAGGCTTTAGTTAGAATGGGACTTAAATAAATATTTATTGAAGATGGGAGAAGAATTCTTTCTTTGTGTGTTTTTTGAGATAGCCTCACTCTGTCACCCAGGCTGAAATGCAGTGGTGTGATCTCAGCCTTCCAAGTAGCTGGGATTATAGGTGTGTGCCACCACACTGGCTAACTTTTTTGTATTTTTAGTAGAGATGGAGTTTTACCATGTTGGCCAGGCTGGTCTTGAACTCCTGACCTTAAGTGATCTGCCCACCTCGACCTCCCAAAGTGCTGGAATTACAGGTGTAAACCACTGTGCCTGGCCTGGGAGAAAAAAAGAACTATGTCTCTTTAAGGAATAAAGATGCTATTACCTAAATTTCCAACTATAAATACATGCACCCAGCCAGGCACGGTGGCTCACGCCTGTAATCCCAGCACTTTGGGAGGCCGAGGTGGATGAAACACGAGGTCAGGAGTTTGAGACCAGCCTAGCCAACACGGTGAAACCCCGTCTCCACTAAAAATACAAAAATTACCCAAGCATGGTGGTGCATGCCTGTAATTCCAGCTTCTCAGGAGGCTGAAGCAGGAGAACTGCTTGATCACGGGAGGCAGAGGTTGCAGTGAGTCAAGATCACGCCACTGCACTCCAGCCTGGATAACAGAGGGAGACTCTGTCTCGGAAAAAAAAAAAAAATACACGCACCCATTTAGATGCCAAAGAAAATGTCGAATAAAATTAACTTTAGAATATTTTGTTTTCATTTATTCTATAGATTAAACTATGATAAAGAAATAACGTTTTATCAATTTGCAACAGTATACAGTTGGCCCATGAACAATGCAAGAGTTAGGGGCACCAACCCTCCCATGCAGTCGAAAATCCACATTAACTTTTGATTCCCAAAAACTTAATTACTGACAGCCTACTGTTGACAGTCCATTATGCTGTATTTATATACTATATTCTTACAATAAAGTAAATTAAAGAAAAGAAAATGTTATTAAGAAAACCACAAAAGGCCAGGCATGGTGGCTCACACCTGTAATTCCAGCACATTGGGAGGCTGAGGCAGGTAAATCGCTTGAGCTCGGGAGTTCAAGATCAGCCTGGACAACACAGCAAAACCCATTTCTACACAAAATATAAAAAATTAGCCAGGCATATGATGCACACCTGTGGTCCCAGATACTTGGGAGGCTGAGGTGGGAAGACTGCTTGAGCCTAGAAGGTGGAGGTTACACAGTGGACTGAGATCGTGCCACTCCAGCCTGGACAATACAGTGAGACCCTGTCTCAGAACAGAATAGAACAGAACAGAACACCATGAAGAGAAAATGCATTTATAGTACTGTATTGTATCTGTCAATACCAATACCATTAAGTTTATATCCTTTGTTTACAAGATGAACCGTTTGTCTGAAATGCTGACAATCACAGCTACCTATCAAGGAATTCAACTTTTTCTTCTAATGCCATGACTCGTCTCTGCTTCACAGAAGTGTGTAAAAGTTTTGATAAATTTTAACTTTTATAATAAATTTATATATATTTTATGGTAGGAAATGATAAAATAGACTATTGTCTATATATATTTTATGCATTCATGAGACACCTAGATTTTCCTTAATTTTTTTGATATTTCCAGGGTATGAAGTTCATCTGAATTTTTCCAAATTGTCGCCAATCTACAAAAAAATTTCCAATATATTTATTGAGAAAAATCCACATATAAGTAGACCCATACAGGCCATATCAATATTGTTCAAGGGTCAACTGTACACACACACAAAATCCTTCTTTTTAATCACAAGGACTCTACAAAAACATCGCATATCACAAATGAACTATTTTTGCTAAGACCAAACAAACTGCTTGCCAGGTTCACTCGTCCCCAGCCCCAGATACCTGCAATGGTGCCTTCTCTTACCTCCCTGTCTTTCCTCAAATGTCATGTTCTCAGTAAGGCCTTTGCTGGCCATATCATCTAAAATTCACCATATCCAAACTCCTAACTCCCTCTGCTTGACTTTATTTTTGCTTGATAATATTTTACTTATTTTGTTTGCCTGTTTTCCCCAATGAGAACATAAACACTAGAAAAATAGGAACTTTGTCCATTTTATCTAGTACTATATGGTCAATGACTCAAAAAGTGCTCAATAAATATTTATCAAATAAATTAATAAAAAGAAAGCTATTTTCTTTTGCCATCACAAACTTTCTCTAAACATCTTTGTAGCCTTACTGACTTTAGCAACACCTACCTTTTCCAAAAATGAAATTACAAATAAGGATTGCAGACCTACTAGGATTAGCAATACAGAAATTATTGGTGACACTGGACAACAGCCATTTCAGTGGGACAGTGAGAGTACAGTGAGTAGGAAGTAGAGAAGCAGACAAATTTAGTTGTGCACAGGAAATCAATAAAAAGCTAACTAGATGGTTATGAGTTTTCGTTTTTTCAAGAGGAAGGGACACAAGTATTTAAATGTGAACACAGAGTAGCTGAAGATGTGCGAAGGGATTATTGATGGGGCACAGTCATCCTTCAGACAGCGGGAAGGAACAGGATACAAACGATACAAAGCATTGCTTCCACTGTAACGGGAGGTAAGAAAGCAAGCAAATAACTTCATTGGCTGGTGAAAGTTAAGCAAGTTCTCGTGTTACTGGCAACTGCAATGCCAGTTATGTGGTATCACCAGGATTAAAAACACGTCTTTTAGCTTCTGGCTCAGGAGTTCTTGTCACTCCATCTCACTGGTCTCAAAGTAGAAAAGGGTTTCTCTAAAATGATAGTTTGCTGCTAGCCGAGTAGAATTTTTACAGAGAATAATCAGTCAGTAAAACCAGAATCCTTTTAAATGCTTTCTTTTTCAAATCATCTATTAAGACAAATCCAGAACTAGCACATAAACTCTGCTGTCAGAACAGAAAGCTACATATACTAGACATAACTGCAATGTTCATGACTTGCTAACTGATAGCACTGGTAAAGAGATATATTGGTTATGGCGGTATTATGCCTACTATTTCTACGCGGTTAAGTTGGTGGTTTGAAGCTTTAAAAAAAAATGCTGGGCTGGGCGCGGTGGCTCAGGCCTGTAATCCCAGCTCTTTGGGAGGCCAAGGTGGGTGGATCACCTCAAATTGGGAGTTCAAGACCAGCCTCACCAACATGGAGGAACCCCGTCTTTACTAAAAACATAGAATTAGCTGGGCATGGTGGCGCATGCCTGTAATCCTAGCTACTCGGGAGGCTGAGGCAGGAGAATCGCTTAAACCCCAGGAGGCAGAGGTGGCCAAGATCACGCCGTTGCACTCCAGCCTGGGAAACAAGAGCAAAACTCTGTCTCAAAAAAAAAAAAAAAAATCCTTTATGTAAATCAGGTGTTGTCAGCTATACAAACTTAATATAGATTTTTGATTCTTTTGAAATATCTGCTACATTTCTTGAGGCTACTCTTCCTCCAGGGGTAATGTTTTCCCCAACTGCCCACAAAGCACCTAATTTCTATCCAACCTTTTAAAGACCCAGAAGCCTCCTCCTTTTAGAAGCCTCCTCTGTGGAAAAGTAAGGCAGACGTGTATTACAATCCCAGCTCTGCCAGTGACAATCTGGATTGTGTGGGCAATTTTTATCAATCTGCTCCACCTTTAATAAAGTGGGGTTGATTTATTTACTTACTTTCCAGGGTTGAGGTAATTAAATTCAGCAACATATATAAAAGCAACCAGGCAGGATTGTGACTTCTGGTACACAATAAGCCTTCAAATATTTCATTCCGTTGCTACCCCAATATTTAAAATAGGAAAAACTTCATGGTGAATGGGCCAAGAATATATTTTGTTAATGAGATAAGAGTTCACTGAAGTGAAGATGACAGGCCTCGTTTAAGAGCTTTAAAAGGAGTTTGGTTTTCACCGATAAGTAATGTAGAGATGCAGCAGGTAGACGCTACAGGTTTGAAGGCAAGGAATAGAAATGATAATAATGTTTCTGGACCATTACTTCAACCTGCAGAGAGCTATCAGCTTAAAGAAAGAATGAACTAGAAGCCTGGACATGTGAATGGAGACCCTCCTGCCACAGGCCAAGCACTGCGCCCTGGGTACCTGGCTGGCTGGCTGGGCTCTGAGAACCTGTGTGGCACTGCAACCTGTCAATAAATACGTCACCAGCAAAAAAAAAAAAAAAAAAAAAAAGAGAGAGAATGAACTAGAAAAGGAACTCAGCAAGTGTAGACATACTGGCTCCTAGGGGAAGAAAAGCAACATAGTAATTTGGAAATAAAATAAGAATCTCATTCCTATAACCAAATGTCACAAAATATTAATTGCTAAAAACCTTTCCATACAATCGATTTTTACTTAAGCCATAAGACAGTCAGATCTGTCAATGTAAACCAAAGCAAAGAATAAACAATATTTCTTAAGTATTAGTCAAAGCTCATCCTAATAAATTCTAAGACACACTTCAAATTCTTGGTTGTATTTTCAAATGCTGAATCTATAACCCTTATTTAAGGAACACTGAACAACATAATAAAAATGGGTTTTATAGTAATGAAAACACTGATGACTTTCTTACATCTATCTTCAAAGTTTAGGATTATAATTTTATAATGCTAATTTGTGAAAGCACTAGTAGGAGGTTAGTACTCATGTAGGTTAGTAAAATAAATTACTAAAAATAATATACTAAGAAAGAGATTAACATTGATACTGTGGTAAGGTTTGGAAACCTCAAAGAATAGATACTATCAATTCTTTCATACCCCTGCTACTCGAGTGTAGGTCTTGGGCCAGCAGCACTGACCACACCCAGGAGCTAGTTAAAACTGCAGAACCTCAGGCTCCACCCAACCCAATGATGAAGAATCTAGAGCCTAATGAGATCCTCTGTATATTCCTTAACGTTTGAGAAGCACTGCCTTAGATACTACTTTGAGATTTGATCATCTACATTGTTTTAAGAATGACATATGCCTGGAGGGTAAATATTTTGTGTACATGATAAAGCAAAACCACTAATCTGAGGAGTTAAGCATCCTCTGCAACTCTCAGTTTGTAAAATGATTCCATCTTCGTTAAAATCTAGAACTAGTATCAGTAGAATGAAGCTGTTTTTAAACTTAAACCTAACTATATTGTATCTTTTGTCCTCTTTTCATAATCCGTTTTTGAAAATATGTTTCTTCTAAACTAAAACACTTGTAAAATCGATTTTTCACAAAATCCCAGCAGTGTAATCTTAGATCGTTTGTACCTGTGCACAGCTACCTAACAAACTGGTTCCTTCCAAATCTGCTAAGATTTCGTGATGTCAGATAGCACAAATTAGGCGTTAGGAATTTAACATAATCTACAAACGATAAATAGAAGCTTTTTATGGACACTGCTAATAACATAATTAGAAACTTTGAAAAAAATGCAGCTGTCAGGTGTTTAAGCCCTTAAGACCACCTTTGGCCGGGCGTGGTGGCTCACACCTGTAATCCCAGCACTTTGGGAGGCCAAGGTGGGTGGATCACAAGGTCAGGAGATCGAGACCATCCTGGCTAACACGGTGAAACCCCGTCTCTACTAAAAATGCAAAAAATTAGCTGGGCGTGGCGGCGGGCGCCTGTAGTCCCAGCTAGTTGGGAGGCTGAGGCAGGAGAATGGCATGAACCCGGGAGGTGGAGCTTGCAGTGAGCTGAGATCACGCCACTGCACTCCGGCCTGGGCAACTAAAAGAGACTCCGTCTAAAAAAAAAAAAAGGCCCTCTTCATTGTGTTGTAAGGGGAAAAGAGAACGCACTTTTGATGATAGTGACCTGCTCAGACACTGAATTTTTTCTGATAAAGGTAAACAAAGATAACATGACAAAAATGTGCTTTATGTGCCCAAAAGAGACATCTGGGCAACCAAGTCACCCATTTCCCTGAAGAAAAGTGAGAAAACTTAAATATATTTAAGACCCCAAAGCCTAATATTTAATGAGAAATCAAGTGACCAACTAGTTTCTTTTTTTTATTAAGAAAAACTGACTTTTAGGAAACAGTAAGATTAAAACTGGAAAACCAGGAATAATATAAAATGCTGTGAAGAATGTTTTAAGCTTCTAATATTGTCAGACCCTCAAAATACTACGATGGCTGTCGTGGGAGTGGGCAGTCAGCCCAGATTTACTGCTCACTTATCAAGCCCATGTTTGCTGTGCAAGTGTTACGGAGTCACATGCTAGAGGCTGTTCCCAAACTAGCTAAACCTACACGCTTAATTGACTCTAGGAACAATGATACATTGTTCAATCTAATCCTTTCATGAGCCACAGTTCCTAAACCACAACTATATCCTTTTTATATTTGTATATGCGCACGGTGGACTATTTCTAGAACCTCAAAAATTCAGTGATTATGCATATACTATATTTCCTTAATATGCATGAGAAGACTTAAACATTTTGCCTCTATGGTAATACGGTTTCTGCATTACAGGAAATCAGAATCTTAAATTGAAATTTAAATAATTAAGCTATCACTGCTGTTAATGAGTTAAAATTATGAACAAGTATGAGCAGAAATTCATAAAAGCAAAGATGACCATTTATTGTAAGTCTACAAACTGTACACCACACTATAATCTGACCCTATAGCTTTAGGTTTGATAAAATTAACATCTGCCCGCAAGCATGAAACCAATTTAAACACAACTTAACCATGCTGACAAATTAAAAAAGTGACATGCTGACATGTTTATATATAATACATCTCCCCCGAGAAATGATTACTCCCTAAGGAAGGGATGAGGATGGACCAGCCATGAGAATAATGCCAAAGCTCAAGTGGAGGCTTCCTGAAGCAAACACAGTTCTCTCAATCTTGATCCCAAATGGCGTTTATCTGAAGTTACGTTCAGTAAAATTGAACATCTTTTCCTAATGCCGTAGTGACTGAGAATATCCCTCCCAAAAGTTCAACAATTGTATTTGTCCTGATTTCATGATATAGAAAATCACAGATGTCATTAGAGTATGAACTGAAAACAAAGACTAGAATTCCAATTACAAGTCCACCTAGCTCTTTTCGTAATAATCACCTTACCGGGAAATGGGGAAGAAAACAGAAATGGCAGAACTAAAAATAAATTTAAAAACAGCCCTGAGAAATTTTAGTTACACAAAGTCTACTGTGAATGTTTTTCAAAATGTGATTCCCAAACAACCTGCATCAAAATTAGCAGGGGAGACTTATTAGTACACCTGGGTATCTTTACAAATAACAGTTATTTTAGGAAAATAATTGACCTAGCAGTTTTACATGTTCTTTCATAATCTCGGATCCTTATATACAATATGACACTTATTTACCCAAAAGAGCCAAATTAGGAATTCAACTTCTTCAAAATATGGTTAGTGGTTTTCTCATGTTCTACTGTTTTGCTTAAACTGACATTCCTGAGCAAATACTATTTTAAATGGAACTACTACATGTCAGATGCCAAAAAGAAGTGAACTTTCTTATACAGGTTAGAGACACTGGCAGTATTGTCTTTTCATTTTATAATTGTCAGTCTAGGCAAAGAATAAAAACAAAAAGTGTGAAGATGACACAAATGTGATGGGTACCAACTCTGACCTCATTTGTCATGACATGACTTAGGAGTAATGCTCTCAACCAAGGACCAGTAAGGAAGACAGGTTTAGGCAGTCAAACAACGTTATAATCAGTGTTCTGTGGCCACATCAGACACCAGTGGCTTCCAAATAAGGATCTGTTCAGTCGGCTGGCTCATACGACTACAGTGAGGGAATCTAGTTACAAATCTGGAACCACATTCATTGTATATTTATGGTTACATTCAAATTTTCAACTGTTAACAACATAACAGGGCTTCAGCCACCCAAAATATTAATACAACACAAGTCTAACAGCCAGGGAAACATTTCCCAAAGGGTAAATCACCAGGAAGAGAGTCAGGAAAATCCACACTAAACACTTCTTAGCTAAGTGGGCAAATGGTCTTCATCAAAATAAAGTGTATATGGAACTTGTAACATAAACTGCTGACACAACCCACTCCTCCTCCAGCCATTTTGATGAAAATAATACAAACAGAAAAGGAACCTTCTGTATTCTTTACCACTTACTTTTAACAAGTTTGGTAACACTACAGAATGTCTTCAATCATCTAAAAAGATTCATATTGTTAGTTAGTAAAATAACTTGCGGAGGGACCCCAAAACATAAAACAATTTAACTTTTACATATTCTATACATAATATGTGTCAAATAATGACATGGTTTCTATACAAATAGATACTAAGCACAGTCTTAACTACTCAATAAATGATACAAAACATCTATTTCACTTTGATGTTTCATTATTTGTTAGATGTCATTTTAGGAAATGTTATTTAGATAACTTTGAAACTTTGCTAATGCTTTCAGGGCTTCCACAATCAGAAGAGAGGGCAGGACAGTGGTGGAAAGGCTAGATTTATTTAAGTTGGGAGCTAGGTTACCCAATCTCAGTGAAGTAATTTGACTTTTCTGAACCTCTACTTAGCAGCTGTGATATATAATAGGCCACCATTAAACAGGAACAAATACTTCACCTATTGATTGTCTACTGTGCTGTGCAAAACAAAGCATGTTATCTATATAACCATTTTTAAAGTAAATAAAATAATACCTGATGTCAACACTGTTCAGTCTTTTGGCTCACATGTGTGCTGTGAGGGAATCATATTTAGCTACAAACCTGAAACCATATTCATTGCATATTTATGGCAACATTCAAGTTTTCAAATGTTAGTAACACACCGGGGGTTAAATTACCAATAAGTAACAAATTACTTTAAAGTAAGTAAAGGAACCCTTGGCTAAATAAAGGTTACTGGTGATAATAATAAATTAATGAATAAATTTTACATGTAGGACTATGACAGATATTAAGGCAGTTTACCAGATCTGTGGATTTCATATGTGGCAAAAGAGTGATGGGATTCTTTTAATCATGGCCAAAAATTCTTGCAATAGACACCCATAATTCTTCCATTAATATCTCTTTGTATGATTACAACATGCTGTGTTTTCTCTGTATATATGCATATACACACATACATATATACACACACACGCATGTATAATTCTTTTAAAAGAAAATAAATGCTAGACACTCATACAAATCAAGCTTACAGGACTGGCTTACTTAGAAGAGTCAGTAGTCTTTCAATACGAAATTATAAATACAGATTAAATGTCTCCCTTCTGTCTCCTCTGGATTTAACGTGTTTACAGAGAGACAGCAAGAGAACACAGCGTGGTATAATCATACAAAGATACTTTAAATTCCCTAGGTCACCAGAATCAGAACATTTGTTCAGGCTGAAAACTAGGATTCAACTTGCTTTCTGTTAAGTTGCAGTGAAATGTGATCCTGTCAGTGAAAATATAGCTTTCTTCTTTGACTCTCTCAAGTTAAATGACTATGAAATTCCATTATACTATGAAATACATTATCACCTTTTTGAGGGGAATTTTTATGGATATTGGTAGAAAATGTTACTAATAGTCACAGTCATGGTCATTAAAAAGAAATTATTAAAAAGGTTATACTGTAAATATTAAATAACATGATCACTTAGAGACTGCCTCAATCTATGAGACCCATGCTAGCAGGTTGGATCTTTAGTGTTACTTACATGAGGATTACACAGAGCGTGTGTTCACAGGTTTCTAGGTCTTACGGACTTTTTTTCTTTTTTTTAACAGTTCCTCTGTATGGAGAGGAATATTTTTCTAGTCTCCTTAATATTAAGATGTCAGATGTCAAATGCCTAGCAGCTCACTAAGAACAAACTCAAGCTCTGGGAATCTAAAAAGTTAGTAAAAAGGCTGTTTACTAAATTGGAAGAAAGATATTGAGTACAGCAAATACATTAGGAGTTTCATTGAAATTCTTTTCAAAATTCTTCCAATAGCTAAAAAGATTAATAATTACTGAGAAAGGTTCCTGAAGCAGGAACTCAATTTGGTTATCCACAGAACTCACTTCATTGAATTTCTAATTCACGTATAATAAATGCATAGAAAATAACTGATACTTTAATGGTGTATCAGAAAACACTCTTGGATTTTAAGGTGAGAAGACTGACATAGCTAAGAAATATAAAAGAAAGATGACTTCTCTACTATCTTTTTTAAAAAGAAGACAAAGTTCTATACACATAAGAGCTTTCATAAAATGTTTTGTCCACTACAACTGTGGTGGGGAGGAGCAGTGGTAGAGTGGGCAGTGACTTTAACCATCTGTGGATCACTCATATCTGTGATACTGTGGAAAATTTTGGTCACTGTTGCTCAAGACTGACATGTAACTGCTACACAAAAGATGAACTATGAAAATGGCTTAAGGGATGGAACAAAGAGTAGGCCTAACTGGACTTGGAACACCTCAGTCTATAAAGATGAAGTCCACGTGGAGATGTGACTAAAATCTAAGAGAAAAGGAAAATTTGAAAGTTCTCAAAATATAAAAAACACTTCACACCTGAAAGGAAACTTCAGCCACAGATCACTATGTCATGTCTCCATGCCCTTGTTCACATAGTACCTCCGCCTTCAATTCCTTTCCCATCCCCACTCCTCTCCTGTCAGGTCTTTGAGGCCAGCTCAAATGTCTGCTCTTAGGAAGGTTTTCCTGAGCGCGCTCAGCCTCCACACTGCAGCTAACAGATCCGATGCTCCTCTCCTGTATTTCTGAGGAAAAATCCAGAATACATATATTTCCAAGAAAGGCTGTTACGTTTCCCTTTAATTACCCAAAGACAGCACAACTTACTTCTACTAATTGAAGCAAACATTAAAATATATTCAGATTACTCCATTATGTTCCAGGCATAATCTGAATCTTTTGAAACACTCAATAGTTTAACCTTTTGAATGGCTTCATTTGGTGATTAAGCAAACAAAAATAGAATTGCTGAAATCGAAGGGCAAACTTACACAGAAGAATACAATGTTAGAAGGAAACTTGGAGACCACCTGACCAACTGCTTCATTTTATACAAAAAGAAATGGACATTTAATTAAGGGCCCACAATGAGACTAAAACACGTATTTTCAGACTCACAGAGTAAACTGGCTTTCCCTAGACAAAACCCAGACTTACCTCTCAAATCAACGAGGCTAATCTACAGAGGCCAGAGTGAAAGGCACATGGCCACCGCCTTACCTGTCACCTCCCCAACAACTGCTAACATTGGGGTCACTGGTAGAAGCAGCATCTATGACTACTTTCAGGTCAATGACTGAGAGGCTGAAAAACGACTTACTACAAAGCTATTTCATCAGCATCTTACAGCTAGCTTTTCATTAGCCAGGTAAGAAATGGTTACTGAAGACTATATATGAACCAGACTGAATACAATAATAGTTCACTTATCCAGGCCATCAATAAAGACAGTATAGGCCCAAAGTTCCTTCACAGATAAGTGAAAGGGCCTCTTCGTTTGGACTCCCAGGTGTTTGGCATCTCCTATTAACTACTGTTTCTAATCTGTTGTCTTAAGTTATGGGGAAAATATCCGGCGGTTACACTGAAGCCTGTTTATTCCTGGACACACAGCTGTGCTCAATAAGGTTGTCTGCCCTCAGTTAAGTGAGCTGTGATACACAGCTTATGGGATGACTGCTCCTCTTTGTAGCCCAATCCTCCCTCACTCTGTACATAATTAAAGCTTACAATGGTCGCTCAACCATGCCTGAGGTGATGGCACTAATGCAGGCAGAACTAGAATTCAAGTCTCCTGTCAATCAGCTTCTCTCTCCACAATCCCAACCCTCTCCATACCACCAAAAAAAACCCACACGAAACCTAAGCCAAACAATAGTATCTGAGCTACGGTTTGTCTAAAGCACTTACTGAACACCTACTAAGTGCCAAGTACTGCTGACATCAAAATGAATAACACGTAGTTCCTGAACTGGAGGAGCTTATCTTCTAGTGGGAAAGATCCATAAAGATAAAACTTGAATACAAAATGATAGAGGTTAGAAAGGAATATAAAATGATCTATGAATGAATATAAAATGATCAAGGACAGAAAAAGGTTTAGGGTGTTTATGGAAAGGTCCTTGGTACAATCTAGCCATACAGAGGAGGACACATAAAGGTGATAGCCTCTGAAGGGAGTGCTGAATAATCTATAAAATTAGCCAGCTGGAGAGACTGGAGAAGCATTCTTGAAAGAGAAGCAAGGGGAAACCATGGGCTACATTACAGAGATGTGATTTCTGTACCACTTAAATGAGAGAACCCAAGTACATCAACTAAACCCCTCTGGCTGAAAAAAGGCTTAACATGATTCTAGCCACCAAATATATCTCCAGACATAGCCAAATGTACCCAGGAAGAAAAGGGACAAAATCATCCCTTGTTGAGAAGTACTGTTCTAGTCTTAAGAATAAAGGCCATGTTCAGCTGGGCGCTGTGGCTGAAGCCTGTATTCCCAGCACTTTGGGAGGCCAAGGCGGGTGAATCATGAGATCAGGCATTCGAGACCAGCCTGGCCAACATGGTGAAATCCTGTCTCTACTAAAAATACAAAAATTAGTTTGGCATGGTGGTGCACACCTGTAATCCTAGCTACCCAGGAAGGCGAGGCAGGAGAATCACTTGAACCTAGGAGGCGGAGACTGCAGTGAGCCAAGATCGTGCCAATGCACTCCAGTATGAGTGAAAGAGCAAGACTCTGTCTCCAAAAAAAAAAAATACTATTTGGATGTATGTGTTTTCATTGAAAAAAGATTTGCACGTGTAAAAAATTTTTGACAAGGTTCTATTAATATTCTTAATATGACTTAATCTATTTTTTTAATGTTTGAAGGTTTAAAGCATAAATTAAGCCAATACACGTATTTTTAAATTACTGCAAGCCATACACAATTCCATAGACATAGACATATGGGGGCTAAAAAATGAGTAGTAAAAGACAGAACCCCTACACTCGAAGATGTCATTTAAAGGGAGAAAAAGATTTGGGTGAAACCATTAGACAATCAAATACATTATATAATGCAGGCTTAACTTGGTAACTAACTATTTGAGAATAGATTTTATATCTCGACAATTTGCTGTGTAAGATAACTAAGCATTATGTCATCACTTTAAAATCTCCCAAGACACTGACTGGCAATACTTTACTTGGCCAAAGATCAAAACATTCTGAAACTTCTTGGTTGGCAGACAAAAGACAAGAGACACTAAAACGGTATCTCTAATTTCTGTGTAAAGTAGTAAGCAGGCTGGGTGCAGTGGCTCACGCCTGTAATCCCAGCACTTTGGGAGGCTGAGGCAGGAGGATCACCTGAGGTCAGGAGTTCAAGACCAGCCTGGCCAACATGGTGAAACCTCGTCTCTAGTAAAAATACAAAATTAGCCAGGCGTGGTGGTGCATGTCTGTAATCCCAGCTACTAAGGAGGCTGAGGCAGGAGAATCGCTTGAACCCGGGAGACGGAGGTTGCAATGAGCTGAGATAGCCTCACTGCACTCCAGCCTGGGCCACAGAGCAAGACTCTGTCTCAAAAAAAAAAAAAAAAAAAAGCACACTACTCAAAATCTCTTTTTTAGCAAATATCAGCAGAGGAGTGAAAAGATATGCTCCAGTCATCTGTATTTCTTCATATATGCAATTAGTTAATGAATGTTCCTGAGCAACAACTATGGGCAAAGTCATCGTGCCAGGTGATGTGAGGTACAAAATAAGGGAGATCCAGTCTCTAACTGGAGTCCAAAGTTGCAACAGAACAAGAAAGAGGAGGAAAATAAATTTAATCTTTTATGTAACTGAAAACAAAGGTATTCATCGTTCCTTTCCCAAATTCTTCCTACTTTTCCAAGATCACAAAAGCAATATTAAGTTATTTACATATCATTTCTGTTTTTACTTTCTATACTCAGCAATAACAAGTTTGGCCAATCATTCACATACACCTTACTTAAAGTGTACTCCCTGCCGCACAAGCCACATCTTCAACACAATTCATGTTAGTCTTTCCCCTCCCTTGACAATAAACCTGCCTTCCTCTTTCATCCATCTCCTGGCTTAACATTCATTTTGAACCCATTATCTCACCAGCTTCTTCTCTCTCTTGAAGGTGTCCTATCAATTTCTAATCCACTATACATATCATATCCATTGTATTCCATCTCCCTGTACAAACCATGCCTCTTTCTTCTCTTACCCTACAGCTCCTTCAAAGCCTGGCTCTAAAATATGTCTGTTCAGGAAGTTGTAGGTTGACCCCAATGGCTGGTGATCTCCTATCTAAATGCGCTCAGGTTACATAGCATTAATATACCTTCAATTTGTTGCTTTATAGGAACAAGATTTCCTCCAAATCCTCCAGTATTGCATTTTGCCCAAAAGGGTCACTTTAATAACCAAAAGGAACTCGTATTTCAAACTGTAACTAACAAAAACTACATAGCAACACATGAAGAGGTAAAAGATATCAGAATACCACACAAAGCAGTAAAAATGTAGTATTTTAACAGGCTCTATCATATGCAGCTAGTGGAACAACAAATAGTTATAACTGTATTAGAGAACCGTTTGGCAATATTCAAAGATTATAGTTAAACAGTCTGAAAACATACAGCCAATATGTTATCAATGGGTTATGAGATGATTTATTTGTTCTTTTGGCTTTTATATATTTTCAAACATTTTCTCCTATATTAAATCTCTACATGTGCAATAAAAGACATAATTTGTTTATGTTCTTAAAAGTAGATTGATATAATGACCAAGAACAGACAGAAGGTGAGGAAAGGCATTTCAGATACCGATGTCTTGTCCAGAGAACAGTAAGATAAATACTATCTTAAAAATATATTGAATAAATACCTTATAATGATTCTAGTGCTCTATGGCTACCCTTGAGTTGACACCAATACTGAGTATCATGAACTCTCATGGGATCCTTAAACCAGACACATTAATGCCATCCAAAAATCATCAGCTTGAAGAACACTTTAAGTACATGGGATTTACTGAACTGAGTGAACCACCAGTAAACCATGTAAGTCTCTGTTATAGCTCTTGTTTTTTCAGTTCTTGTCTATTACACAAGATTTCTCAGATAAACTTAATCCAAAGCTTCTCTTTTTGCAGAAACACAAGTGTCATAAATGTACACTTATTTCAGCTTTCAAACCAATGATCTTCGTAGGCTCCCCCAAAGCCTTGAAACCATGTGTTTATAGACAAGTCAGATGTTTACTTGCAGCTTAGAGGTCAAAGCTGCAATCTCTTATAAGTCAACTAAGAAACACCAAAGTTTCCCAATTTTAAGCATGCTCTACTAACTTCATATGTTATAAAACTGGCTAGAATTTTAAAACAGAGTAAAACCATTCAAAATTCTTAAGTGTCTAATACAGACTGTACTCTGTTAATTATTCTAAATAACCAAGGATAGTCATAAAGTTAACACAAATCTAGAAAATTCAAAGATGCTTTCAAAAATCCTTTGTAAAACTTTAACTTCCACAATACACTCCAATAATTTCTAAAATCCACATAGTAGACATTTTCTTCTCCTTTCACATGACTATCATTCTAATATCTCTAATATGCCAGTTTTTAAAGCCCGTGGTAAAGGTGGCAGAGAAATGGTGTGGTTAACATTAAGTAATATGTACACGGTTACAAAATGTTTAGTAAAAGCTGCTGAATATAATTAAAATACGTAAGCAAAGGACAGCTAATGACCTAGTTTTAAGATAACTTAATGGTGGAATAAAAGAATGGTGGAGAAGAAAGACTTCCTAAAAACCCCAAAAACAAAAATAATGTCACAGAGGCTCTGCCTGTGTAGAAGCCATTCTCAGGGATGGAGATCCAATGCTGAAACTGATTCTGCCTGTACTTCTTGTTCAATAAGTTGGTAATATTATTTAATCTTTAAACTTCCTCTCCTCATCTGTAAATAGGGATAATGTGCACCTGCCTTAAGCATAAAAGGTGCTCAATGTTAGTTCATTTCCACCAGAGTCTGGATTTGTTTCAGCAATTACATTTAATAATTTCAAAAAGTATAAAAGACTAGAAAGATCATCTTATTAGCCCTCAAACTCCAGCACGTACATGTAGAAATTAACTATAATATGTTTATCTCTTCATAGTATCAGAATAGAGACTAGAATTTACATCTAAAGATGACTACTAGAGTGCTCTGGCATATTACACTATAAATCTTCATGAGGCTACAATGAGGATTACATTAAAAAAATGCAGCTAAAGCACAAAACGCAGACCTGGTTAAATAAACATTCAAATACATTTCAGTATATAATAGTGGTTACATGGGCTTTGGTGCCAGATTAACAGAGCTAGAATCCTAAGTGTGCCACTTCTTAGTTCTATGATTTTGGCTGAACTGTACCCTAGCTTTCTCAAAAATAAAATAGAGATAACAGAGTTACTGTGAAGACTCACTGAGTTGCACCAAATAAAGGAATTAAAGCAGTGCCTAGCACACAATAAGAACTCTCTAAATGCTAGTCATTATCATTATTATTAATAGATTTCAGAACAAATCATGCCCTTGAAATTCCCCTGAATATAGTAAAAGCCAGATACAGTATTTTAAATCCGCTTAACAACGTTTGAGCATAATGAGCTGCCGTGCTGGAAGAGGAATTAGAGATATGGACCCAACGAAGAATGCAAGTTCCAGAAGCAAGGCAAGCACAGAATCTCAATTCTGCACCAGAATGGAAGGAAGTACCTTCCTTCCTAGCCAGTTTTATAACATACTTCCTTGATTAAACAAGGAAGTACCTTGTTTAATCAAAACTAAGACCCCATGAATTATAAGTACCACCCTAATTTCAGAGGTTAAAATGTAAAAAATAGACATATTAGAGTTGAAGAAACGCTATAGGAATAAAAATGAGTGAAGTAATGCTATGAAAGTTGGGATGAGGGAGGGGTTCAAATGTTATTAGTACGAGCTACAGGAAAAAAATTGTGACACATTTGAGTTAGAACTGAGCTTTAAATGATAAAGTAAAAATGAGGGGTGTGTAAGACCTTTTCAGGGTAAGTAGCCGAAGCAGTAAGAGCATGTACAATGCTCCAATGCATGCATGAATATACAACATGCAGAAGAGGTGCATCTCTTTAGTGCACCTGATTGGTGGTGTCTCACAGGCAGGGAGAGAGGAGTGAGGAGAAGAGGTGGCAGATGGAGATGAGGCTAGAGGCCGGGGCATGGTGGCTCACGCCTGTAACCCTAGCACTTTGGGAGGCCTAGGTGTGAAGACTGCTCGGGGCCAAGAGTTCAAGTCCAACCTAGCCAACATAGTGAGACCCTGTCTCTATCTGTTTTTTATTAATTAAAAGAGAGGGAGAGATGAGGCTTCTTAGAAAGGTGATGTGGGGCCAGGCTATGGACCTTAATCTGTAGGTCGTTGTTGTATGACTTGTCCAAGTACATTACTTGTAAGTAATTTAAATAACTAAGTAAACTGATTCCTTGACATACTGACTTAACTAACTTGACCTAACTGAATTTTGATCAAATGATCTGTCTTTACTATCTGGGTCAAGGAAGAGGGCTTCTCTTTTAGTCTCTCTGGCAGACGGCAGTTTCATAGCCACTTATGTCCTGAAAGACTTCAAGACAGTCAGGAATCAAAACACTGCAAATATTGGAAAGTCCAATGAGCAAAATGAGTGAGCAAAGAAGTAAGAAAAGTAGAAATATATATAAGGCATCTTGGATCTGAGAATAGGAATACCGAATTTATGAAGTATTATTAATCCTGTCCATCAGATGGAAACTTGTGAAGCTCACTAAGTTCTGATTTTGAACAGTTCAAACTAATAGGTTAAAAAATACAGTCAACATTTTACATTTACTGCCTCACAAATAACCTAATTCTTTACTTGTCCTAATAATGTCTTTTACCTTCCATTTTTTTCATTTTTTTT
Organism: Macaca mulatta; assembly: GCF_049350105.2. NCBI lineage: Eukaryota > Metazoa > Chordata > Mammalia > Primates > Cercopithecidae > Macaca > Macaca mulatta. Next base: position 103,014,158 of record NC_133419.1, on the reverse strand, counting down.
CTCAGTTCAACATTTACAGTTTATAGAACTAATTATTATAGGTTTCTTATCAAACTGGTTACATTTAACATTAAAAATGGACACTTCTTTCCACAGTGTCTTTCCACATTTGATAGTTAACTTCTATGGGGCAGGAACAGAAGCAAGTCATACATGTCAGTGGTATTTCTGATATACCAGAATTCCTCCATGAACTCTTTAAAGAAATTATTCACATTACACCTCCCTTTATCCCTACAAAGAAATACTGCTTGGCCACTCAAAACCCAATTGGTGAGATTCTCACCAATTACTGGAGAACACCAAAAGCACTGAGCTGAACTCCAATCATTAGGCAGAGCACTTCTATTCTTAGGAAAAGGAAGGGTATGGTTCAGTTGGCAACAGTCCTGGCCTCTGGATCAAGAGGTCACAGTCTCACATTTCACATATGAACTCCGGTTTACAACTCTTGCTAATACTCCTGCAGAATAATTCAAGAGGCATTAAATGACAGCCCTATCAAAAACCAAGTATCCAGTAAAACTTCAAACCCAGAAATATAATATAGAAACAAATTTGATATACTAATCCTTCTTTTAAACAAAAGACTCTGTGCTCAGAAATAGCCGAGGGGGAGGGAAGGAGAAGGAGAGAGAGAGAATGAGTGTATGTGTGTGAGCGTGAGTGTGTGTGTGTGTTTTGGCCAAAGGTAGTATAAATGAATTATATTGCATAACTACATCGACACATGTTTTTAAACACTAACCTATTCCAAAAAGGGTAAGGCAACATTTGCAATATTAAAAGTAAGCTTCTGGTCTCTAAACATTTCTATTAAATAATTTAACTTCACGCTAGGCTGGTGGGCTAAAAATATAGAAAAAATTCTTGCAGAAATGAGATGCCATATCAAGTGATTTCATGTGAACAATCTACAAGCACACAACTCAGACAGGGTGGCACCAAGTGATTAACAGCCCTTTACAAAAATAGATAAATAATGTTGCAATACATGAGCTGTCATTTGAAATACGAGGCTGAATTCCTGAAAGCAGAAGCTTATTCGGTTCTTTAAAAATATGCATCCTAATAAAATCAATAAGCCACATTACCAACTCATACAACCGCTGACTTAAATACCAGAGGTTCTAAAATGGCATAAGGTAAATTTCTTTACATAAAATTAATTTTTTTCTCCAATTTAAATAATGCAATAGAATATGTACTTTACTCCTACAGGAATAATTTGGCCCTAAGAGCATGACAAGAACTATATACCCTCAACTAATTCTGTACATAGTTGAGAAAATATTACTGGGATTTCTCTATGTATATAGGTATAAAAAATCGTTTCCACAATGCCAAGAATTTTCACTTTTCATTAAAAATGGGTTTCTCTGGTACCACTACTTTCAATGCTCAATCAGCTATACTTATAGACTCTTGATCACAGGTCCGGAGTCAGAAAACACCCTGGAGGTCATCCTGTCTCTTCTCAGGCTGTACTGCCAAGGTTGGAATGCCCTCTACAAATACCTGTCAGCCTCTACATTTGCTTAATTTTCTTTACACGTCTTTATGATGAAGGCCACTTTATCTAAACCAGGTACTATGAAAGAAATCATTCCTATTGCTTATCATTCCCAGAAGTGGGACATTCCAAGCAGGACAGTTCCATTAAGGAGGTTACGACAAGTGACTGTCAATTTGAATTTGCTACTGCTTTCACAGTAATCATACAAAAACTAAGCAACACAAGCATAAATGAAATCTTTATCAACTTCTAACTCAATGTGTAAGTACTAACAAGTAATCTGTTCGATTAAAACACTGGTTTTCAGATAAAACAAGATGGCTATGTATCCTTCCTTTCACACCTACACTATGTGACCTGCTGTTAGCAATAAATAGGTAATTAAGGGGAACATATATATGGCCCTTTATAGTTTATGTAGTAGTAGTATCACACATTATCACACATACATAAAATAATCAAGGAAACTTCAGGGTTGGGGCAGAGATGGGGGGTGTGCTGGCGAATGCTGGTAAACATTTCCACATGTGTACAATGAGGGTCCACCCATCTCACGGCCTGATGGATGTATTTGATGATATGAAAAAGTACATACCAATCGTATCTTGAATCTGAAATTTTTCCAGTTCATTCAACCACTATTTGGTAAGTGGACGGATACATCAGAACCACCTGGTGAGCTTCTGCATCAGTACTTAATTCTTCCTTATTCATGCTACTTCTTTTAATGAACACAGCAAGTGCCCCAGTTTAATTCAACAAGTATTTACTGATCACCAAATGAGTAAGTATGCCATATGAGACACTACAGAAAACACAATATAGTCTATATTTCTCTTAACCTATGCCGAAACTTGTTGAAGGGCAAAAACAGAAAACAAAAACAAAAAAAAAAACTTTTAATGGTTGTAGAGAGGCAGCCATAGGGTCATAGAAACTGTTCCTGCTTTGGAGTGACACAGACCTGGATGGGTGAACCTATTTAAGTTACTTCACCTCTTCAAAGCAGACCCCCAATTTATAAAACAGGTAACTATGAAGAGGATTAAAAGAGATAACACAGGCCGGGCGCGCGGTGGCTCACACCTGTAATCCCAGCACTTTGGGAGGCCAAGGCAGTGGATCACAAGGTCAGGAGATTGAGACCATCCTGGCTAACACGGTGAAAGCCCGTCTCTATTAAAAACACCAAAAATTAGCCGGGTGTGGTGGCAGGCGCCTGTAGTCCCAGTTACTCGGGAGGCTGAGGCAGAAGAATGGCGTGAACCCAGGAGGCAGAGCTTGCAGTGAGTGGAGATCGCACCACTGCACTCCAACCTGGGCGACAGAACGAGATCCTGTCTCAAAAAAAAAAAAAAAAGAGATAACACACACACACAAAAGAGATAATACAAAAAAAGAGATAAGAGACTACACCTAACTATTTAAGATACAGTTGCTCTCACTTTAAAGCAGTAATATCAAATGCAGGACATAAAACAAATGTTATATGCTCAAAAGGAACTTCCTTTAATATCCAATTACTAAAAAAAAGTTTGAAAATATCTTATTAGCAACAAATGGTTCTTTGAAATTAAATCTAAGTATAAATCATTACCTTACTCATAAAATACAAAAATTCTTCCATATACTTGAAGGGATAAAGCAGCTAATCATCAGCAATTTTCATTATTGCCCTGAATAGTTTTTAAAAAAAATTCTAAGTTTTACTTGACAATACAAACAATCTAAAACTGAAACTGATTGTAAAGAATAAATTCTGAAAGCTATGGAAAGTGACACACACAAAAATTCTGAGTTGTACTTGACAATCAAAACAGTCTAAAACTAAAACTGACTGTCAAGAATAGATTCTCAAAGCTATGGAAAGTGTCCGGCTCTGCCATGGCTCTGACATCAATGAATAGCTCTTCACTCAGAAGACTGAAGATGGCCCTTTTTTGGCTCTCAGGAATGGTGACTGCCTCAGTCTTCATGCTAAGAGAGAAGTGCAAATCAGAAACAGCTGCAAGTTAAAATCTCAAACTTCTTTAATTTCTTTTCTACAGTTTGACAGATAATCAACAATTTGTGATGTTAGTATTTTCTCAAACAGGACAAATATTGCTTAAAATCACTTTGCATTCTTACCAAAACTACAACCAAAATCTAATCATTGATTCTTTCTCTAGAAAGGTTGGCCCTCTCTTTTTCAGCCCTAAATATCAACTCACTCTTCATTTCTACCTAAATTCTATCTTCATTTTCCTCCAAAATATCGGTTAAGTCACAGTAAGAAAAATCCTTCTGAAAATACTCCTCCTATTACTAAGTCTTCTGGATTAATGGTAACATTTATATATTAAACTTATTATACTTTATTCTAAATGAAAAACACTGCAAATACAATGTTATCATACCAGAAAATACTTACATATATAGACCTGGGAATTCACAGGAAATTTTTTGTTGAATTTCACAGCATTTTAGAGCTGGAAAGGTTCTTACGAATCACATATTCCAATCCCCGAATTTTACAAATGAGGAAAACAACGCTCCAGAATTCAGTCAGTAAATCAGCCAGCACAACACATTCTTAAATATCTATTGCATACTAGACACACTGTGCTACATGCGTGAGACATAAGGGTGAGCCCAATGGGCCTTACCACATCTAGTGGAGGAGAATAAGCAATCAGGCAGCTAAAATTCAAACCAGAGGGAATTTTTTTAACCAAATGTAAAAGTACTAAAATTATATGTTATAAAATCATTACAGATAAAGCAAAGTCAACAAAAGGATTCAATATAGAATAAAATCCTATTCTATCTATTCTTATCCATCATCCAAATACAACCAAAGACCAAACTTCTCCAAGAATTCCAACACAGAAGAAAGTCTCTCTTTTTTCCCCTCCCTGAGTTCCTAAGCTGTATTACTTAGGGCTTACCACGTTGTTTAGCGCCAACTAGATATTTTTTCATGTCACTTCTTACTGTTACACCCATCTTGCCTCCTAACTGAGGAGAGGGACTGCATCACTTTCAATCCTTGTCCCATAGCTCTGAGCATGGTGCTGAAGCTTTATAAAGACACCAAAACAGATAAAAATAACTCAATGCTTCTGAAATGACTGGAAACAACATTTAAAAGTGGTTCTCAACTTCTTTTTGGTGAGCATTCATATTGTGCTGTATCACTATGCTAGGCACACAGGACACAACATCAAGTCTAAAGTGAAAATTCGTATTCCCAATGCAGCCTAGTCATGAAAGGCAACGAGGACTCCCAAGGCAGACTTTAGACAGGAAAAACCTAGGAAGACTCCTTAGGGGAATTAACACCTGAGCTGAATCTTAAAGGAATGTATATTTCATTTAAGTAGTTCTGGAAAAGATGGGGGTGAGGCACAAAGGTGAGGCAACAATATCTAAGGACCAGTTCCCAAAAGCCACCATTTAGTGAAATAGAAATGTCCTCAATTTATGTAACAGAACCAGAAAATTTATCTCAGTTATAACTGCCACAGTTAAGAAACTCGCCATTTCACCCAACCTTACTGAAACCCAAGTGAATTTAGGGATTAAGATGCTTTTTTTTTTTTTATTTTTTTTTTTAAACGGAGTCTCACTCTAGGCTGGAGTGAAACAGCACGATCTCAGCTTACTGCAACCTCTGCCTCCCAGGTTCAAGTGATTCTCCTGCCTTAGCTCCCCCAAGTAGCTGGGATTACAGGTGCGCACCACCACGCCTGGCTAATTTTTGTATTTTTAGTAGAGACAGGGTTTCACCATGTTGGCCAGGCTGGTCTCAAACTCCTGACCTCGTGATCTGCCCACTTCGGCCTCCCAAAGTGCTGGGATTATAGGCCTGAGCCACCACGCTGGACCTAAGATGCCATTTTTAAAAGGCCTAGTAATTTGGGGGACATCCTTCAATGACACTGCTCTTTCTGTTTTTAGTGTGTGTTGCTATCATGCGTAGTTGTGTTGGCACGGGCGGGGGATACTGAAACAGATTAAGAAATACTTCTCTTTTATAGAATGCCCATATGACTTTTAAATATCCTAGATTATTATATAAAATATGAACACTTTCAAAGAATCTTAATTTAGAGCAGATTTCAATCCTTAAAACATAATTCCTATCAATTGATGCTTTCTTGAAATGAAAATCATAGATATTGCTAAAAACTAATTTTTTAGTAGTTATATAAAATTTTCCCAAAATTGAATTTTTTCCAGAACAATGGAAAAATACAGATTTTTTTTTAACAGGGACAGAGAATACCATGCAACAACACCCAATTTTTTTACACTGTCAGACTACATACAGAAAAGCTACCATGCTTTAAAAGTTTGACACCAAAATGTGAAAAGGTTGTAAGATTCACAGGTTAGAAGAGTCCTATTTAGGACAAACCCCTGTTAATATTGTCCTGAGCAGATAAAAGCTCATTGATTTTCAATTCTTCATTTGCTGATACCAAATAAAATTTTCCAGCCAAATTCAGATAAGCCAATTTCATCCTTTGATGATAAAAAACACAATTAGGCCACTTATTTTCATTTTCTGTCACCATTTAAAAAAAAAAAAAAACCTCACAAAACCCTACAGAGAAATAAATGATGTTTTCATAGATAGGCAACAAAGGTATCTAAAATCTAAAATCAAATTCCCCTCAAACATAGATTCCAGGTCTACAGGATATAATTTGTTTGACAGACAACCCAACTTCTGTTTTTATAAGCATAAGTAAAACTGCTGGGAAAAGTCTGCATTTTATGGTAAGATGATTTGATTTTAAGTAACTAAAAGGGGATAGGGGATGGGGGAATCGTATTCTCTTTTTTTTTTTTTTTTTTTTTTGAGACGGAGTCTCGCTGTGTCTCCCAGGCTGGAGTGCAGTGGCGCGATCTCGGCTCACTGCAAGCTCCGCCCCCTGGGTTCACGCCATTCTCCCGACTCAGCCTCCCAAGTAGCTGGGACTACAGGCGCCCGCTACCACGCCCGGCTAATTTTTTTGTATTTTTAGTAGAGACGGGGTTTCACCGTGTTAGCCAGGATAGTCTCGATCTCCTGACCTCGTGATCCACCCGCCTCGGCCTCCCAAAGTGCTGGGATTACAGGCTTGAGCCACCGCGCCCGGCCATGGGAATCGTATTCTCAAATGCCGAACAACCTCCCCAAAACCCAAAAACTAGCTTATATCCTATAACTGCTTAATAATCTACCAGTTAACAAAGTGGATTTAGAAAGCCTGAAACCCTCTGCTCTTTAAAAAGTAGGCAATTGATAAACACCGCAGAGGGCAAACTTTGCACAGCAGTAGTTCTGAACTCACTCCACACAGGCTGCAGGATGGGGGCTTGAGTGACTGTTGGCCTGCAATCATGGACTTGCTCAGCAACTTTGCTATAATAGCTTCAAATTGCAGGCCTGAGGAAATGCTCCATAAATAGCTGCTCTTTTTTCTTGCAAAGCCTCTTCATAGACCCAATACAACTCCACTACCAAAAATGGAGGAGTCACCATCGACTTTTTTTTTTTTAAGTCAAGAGAACAACTAGGAATATCCTGCTAATCATGTTACTCATTTTGGGAGTATGAATCACAGTGCCGAAATCTGATTCACTGTTTAAATTCAACTTTTGGATAACAAAAAATTACAATGGACTAAATCAGTTTTTATAATCACTCAATTTTATGAAGAGAAAAAAAAGACTTGTTTTCATGGGCCTTTAGAAAAAGACATATATGCTTTGTTTGAAATTAAATATTTAAGAAGGTGTTAATTATCCTCCAGTGAAGCAGTGCTCCTTAAGTGTTCATTCATAAGAAACCTGGATATGTGTGGTGCAATCACAGAAAACATTTCTGGGAAGCAAGAACCACAGGAATATAACAATCATCCCAAAGCCACTGCAAGTATTCGCCTCCTGCATTACTTTACCTGTATTTGTGTATATAAATACCCACATACATGTGCGTAACTTGGTAACTCAGGTAGTTTACTAGTCTGTAAATTAACTGAAATGTTCAATGAAGAGCAAATAAAGTCTAATCCATCAGTAATAACAATGAACACTTTTCTCAACTTAATTGAACTCAGGGAGGGAGAGAAAGCAACAAAATAATTAAATGAAACACAGGTAACAGAAAATCCAGGATCCATTTCTGCTACAGTCTTCCATTTCAGTTCATGCCTAAACTAATCCACAATAGAATGTGGTAGAAGTGAAATTCTACAGCGGCCTCAAGAGGCCTTAAAGCTTCCACCTTCCTCCTCTTGGAATGCTCCCAGCAACATGTAAGGAAGCTTGGACTAAACAGATGAATGATGAGAACACGTGAAAAGAAAGGCCCAGATGAGCTGGCACCAGATATTTGAGTACGAGACCTTCCTAGACCCTCCAGCCCCAATACAGCTGCCAGATACAGATGCATGAGTGACTTCAGGCAGAACTGAGCAGAACTGCTCAGCTGAGCCCAACTCAAATGACAGAATTACTACTTGAAGCCATTAATTTTTTGCACAGTCAGTTAATAAAGCAATAGATAACCAATGTACCAAAGAACTTAATTCCCTACCAGCTGGGCGCAGTGGCTCATCCCTATAATTCCAGCACTTTGGGAAGCCAAGGCAGGCGGAGCACGGGGTCAGGAGTTTGAGACAAGCCTGGCCAACATGGTGAAACTCCGTCTCTACCAAAATACAAAAATTAGCCAGGGATGGTGGTGCGTGCCTGTAATCCCTGCTACTCAGGAGTCTGAGGCAAGAGAATTGTTTGACCTTGGGAGGCGGAGGTTGCAGTGAGCTGAGATGGCACCAGTACACTCCAGCCTGGGAGACAGAGCAAGACTCCATCTCGGAAATTTAAAAGAAGAAAAAAAAAAAAGAACTTAGTTCCCTTTCACCTCTCCAAAAATCAGTTAATTATGAGCTGTGTTGTAAACATTTTAAGAAGATCTTATAAGGTTAATAATATTGAGAAAAGGAACTCCATGACTTAAAAAAAAAAAAAGAAAAAAAAACCTCAATGACTCTAATAACATGTGAAATATTTAGAACTAAATCAGCCCACAAGAACATGTGTGTGTGCTAATAGTTTCAATAAAACATTTAATCTAAAAAGTCAGATTTAACTTGGCTTTACTGTGATTTCACATGCAGCAGGGACAGACAGCAAAGTCTTTTAAACATTCTGTATTTTTCATGTTCTTTTTTCTCAAAATCTTTTGAAAATTCTTCACATACAGCAAAACTGAAAACTTGTACAGCGAACATTCATATACCCATCACCTAAATTTTACCCATGTTATTTTGATAAATTTGTTAACAAGGATATTAAAAAATTATATGGCACCCAGTTTAAAAATGAATATCTCACAAGCTCAGAGGATGACAGAGAGATGTAGTATAATACTAATTCCATTCACTAAGAGATATTTATTATGCACTAGTTTCTACACTCAGGGTTTTAACATGATACTTTATTCTCTTAATAACTCTGCTTGGTAGTTATTACCACTTATTTTATAGATTAAAAAAACTGAAGTTTAGAGAGTTTATGTGACTCGCCTGAGGTCCTAAGGCAATAAGCAGCAGAACTGAGGTTTCAACCCAAACCTTGTTAGTTCCATCTTCAGATTATAGAAACATTTACGTTAAGGGGCAAAGGAGGCAGATGCTTATACTATTGTCATAGACTAGAAGACTGAATGTAAAGATGCCAATTCTCCAAATTTTTCTATCGATTCATTGCAATCTCAGAATTTCAAGAGGTCCTTTTCAGAACTTTACAGGCCAATTCCTAAATTTATTTGACTATAACAAAAAACAGCCAAGACAAGACAAGATAAAAGGACTTTCTCTACTATCAAGACATATTCTAATGTTCTAGTAAATAAGACAGTGCAACTGACACAGCAATAGAAAGACAACAAACAGGATACAGTAAAAGATCTATGCAACTTTTATGGACAGAGGTGGAATCACTCATCAGTGAGGAGTGAACTTTTCAGTAAATGGTCCTAGGAAAACTGGATACCCATTTGACAAAAAAAACTCCTACACTCATACTATTCATAGTCAATTCCAAGAAGATTAAAGACATATATATGAAAACTTTTCGAATATAGAAAAATGAGGCGTGCAGTGGCTCACGCCTGTAATCCCAGTACTTTGGGAGGCTGAGGCAGGTGGATCACTTTAGCCCAGAAGTTCGAGACCAGCCTGGGCAACATGGTGAAATTCCATCTCTACCAAAAAAACAAAAACAAAATTACCTAGGCATGGTAGCAGTACCCACCTGTAGCCCCACCTACTTAGGAGGCTGAGGTGAGAGGATCACTTGGGCCTGGGAGATAGAGGCTGCAGTGAGCTGAGATTGTGCCACTGCACTCCAGCCTAGGCGACGGAGACCCTGTCTCAACAAAAAAGGAAAAATGGCTCCATGTCCTAGGCACATGAGAGGATTAAAAGCAAGCAGTTATCATACAGGAAAAGGGTGAAAAATTCAAAAGAACAGTGGATAAAACATTTGAGCAAGCACTTTAGAAAGTAAAATAAATGGCCAAAATGTATATGAAAATATATCAGATCCACTGGTGATCCAAGCAATGTAAGTTAAAACCACAATGGTATACTAATATAAACACAGAAGACAAGCAAAAATACCATGCACTGGACTGTCATGTTAAGATGCACATACTTATCCTGTGACCCAGCAATTTCACTCTCACACAGCGTAGAAAAATTCTTATATATGTACACAGAGAAATCCTTGCATAGAAGACATACACATGAATGCTCACTGCAACATCATTATATAACACAAATGTTCCTCAATGACAGAATGGATAAACTGTGGTCTAGCCATACAATAGAGCCATACAGCTATGAAAATAACTATACAGCAATAAAGATGAACTGCACTAACATTCATGAGTCCCACAAAATTGATCAGAAGATGCAAACTGCAAAAATGTTTGCAGATATTACTTTATATAAATTTTTTAAAATTAGATTATAAGAACTGTGGCAAATTAAAAATGACCACAATTTTTTGCTATTCCTCCCACTGAAAAATGAAGTCTAATTCCTTTGGCTTGAATCCATTCTGGTCTTGGTGATCAGCCTGACCAATACAAGGGGATGTCTAAGGTTAGGTTGTAAGAAGCTTGAAACTTCTGCCCAAGCCTCTTGAAGTCGCCTCTCTAGGAAATCTCAGCTGCCATTTAAGAAATCCAACTGCCTTCAGACCGCAATGCTAGAAAGGACACGTACACACACTCTGGTAGATAGTTCCAGCTAAGCCCTGCCTTCCAGCCATCCACACCAAAGTGTAAGCAAGACCTATGAGTGAAGCTATCTTTGGATCCAGTCTGCCAGCTGAATGGCACTGAGTGACCTCCATCAATGCTACACGGAAAAGAATCACCCTGATGTGCCTTGACTGAATTCCTAATTCACAAATTTGTAAGATACAATAAAATGGTTGTTTTAAGCCATAAGTTTTAGGGTAGTTTGTTATGCGGTAGTAGGTAACTGAAACAAATACACATGTAGATGGTAAAACTAAAAAATAATCCAGCCTAGACAACATAGTGAGATACCATCCCTACAAAAAATTAAAAATTAAAAATTATGGTCAGGCTGTAATTCCAGCACTTTGGGAGGCTACAGTGGGCAGATCACCTGAAGTCAGGAGTTCAAGACCAGCCTGGCCAACATGGTGAAATCCTGACTCTATTAAAAATACAAAATTAGCCAGCGTGCGTCTTTAATCCCAGCTACTCAGGAGGCTGGGGCAGAAGCATCACTTGAACCCAGGAGGTGGAGGCTGCAGTGAGCTGAGGTTTCGTCACTACACTCCAACCTGGGCAAAAATAGTGAAACTCCGTCTCAAAGAAACAAATTAGCTGGTATGGTGGCATGTACCTGCAGTCCCAGCTACTCAGGAGGCTGAGGTCGGAGGATCTCTTCAGCCCAGGAGGTCAAGGCTGCAGTGAGCAGTGATCAGGCCACTATACTCCAGCCTGGGCAACAGAGTGAGACCCTCTCTCTCAAATTTAAAAAAAGGTAAGATAAAGGCCAGAAGTTACCTCTGGATAGAGGGAAAGGGATGTGATCTGTGAGAGGTACATGGAAGGCTTCTAAGGAACTAGCAATATTCTCTTTATTAACCTGGAGAGTGGTTAACCTGGAAGGGTATTTCCATCAAAATCGCTATTTAAAATAAGTGTTTTATGCATTCTTATATATATATATATTTAATTTTTCATAGATTAAAAAAAACCATACCATAGCATATTAAGACAAAGTACACACCTCTAAATAACATGGAGAACAATACTGAGATGTAAAAAAAAATCCCACTCTCAATCGTATATCTGCACATAATTCCATGCTGTTTATGGCATCTTGATATTTCTAAATCATAACAACAGATTAAGTATGATAATAAGGTGCTAATCTAGCACCTTGAAATGAGAAAGCAAAAGGTTTCCCTAACAAGTCAATGCCAAATAAAGTGAGAGACCATCACCACCTAAATAGCTGATTTTTTCAAACATAAATGTCCATAATGCAAACTCTTTTCAGTTAAGATGGTGTTTTGGACTAAATATCTGTGTCCTCCCAAAAGTCATCACTTAAGCGCTCATCTCTCAATGTGCTGACATTTGGAGACAGGGTCTTGGGAGTTAATTACGATTAGATCAGGTCATGAGGGTGGTGGGGTCCTCATGATGAAATCAGTTCCCTTACAAAAAATGACATGAGAGTGTGTATTTTCTTCCTCTATGTACAAAAAGCAGTCGTCTGAGCAAGCAGAGAGATTGATAGCCACCTACAAACCAAGAGAAGAGACCTCAGGATGAAATCTACCATGCCAAAACAATGAGAAATAAATTTCTCCGTTTGGGCCACTCGGTCTATGGTATTTTTTTTAAATGGCTGCCCAAGGAGACTAAGATAACCAGTAACAGTAAATGACCTCCATGTGACTTCCTATAAAACAGCAGAGTTGAAATCTTAACAGCCTAATATGCTATTGTCAACTAAATTTACTTCTTAATTATAAGCATTTGTGAAACTCATAACTTCCTTCCAAAACCATATTAAACTTTGACATTAGATAAAGAATTCTAGGCCAGGCGTGGTGGCATAAGCCTGTAATTCCAGCCCTGTGGGAGGCTGAGACAGGCAGATCACTTGGGCCTAGGAGTTTGAAACCAGCCTCGGCAACATGGTGAAACCCCCTCTCTACAAAAAATACAAAAATTAGCCGGGCATGGTAGCGCATGCCTGTAGTGCCAGCTACTCAGGAGACTGAGGCAGGAGAATTGCTTGAACCCAGGAGGTAGAAGCTGCAGTGAGCTGAGATCACCACTGTACTCCATCCCTGGGGTAACAGAATGAGACTCTGTCCCCTCAAAAAAACCAAAAATCCTGTGTGCCACAAAAGTTTTATTAATACATTTAAAATCCTAGAGTTTAGTAAGAATTATAGTTTAAAAATATTTTTAACTAAAATCCTAGTGTTTTTAAAATGAATTAATTTATTTATTTTGGAGACAGAGTCTCACTCTGTTGCCAGGCTGGAGTGCAGTGGTGCGATCTTGGCTCACTGCAACCTCCAACTCTCGGTTCAAATGATTCTCCTGCCTCAGCCTCCAGAGTAGCTGGGATTACAGGCACATGCCACCACTCCCAGCTAATTTTTGTATTTTTAGTAGAGACAGAGACAGGGTTTCATTATGTTGGCCAGGCTGGTCTCCATCTCCTGACCTCAGGTGATCTCCTGCCTCGGCCTCCCAAAGCACTGGGATAACAGGCGTGAACCACTACGCCTGGCCCCTATGCCAGTAAAAAATGAAAGAAGTAAAAAATAGTAATGTTTTACACATTTTACTATTAATTCAATTTGCAGTGATAATTACTAACTAAAACAGGAGTAACCAATGTGTGTAAAAGGTTTATATTCACTTTGCACAATTCTAGTAAGTTTATTGGTAAACAAATGAACATGAAGCTGAATTTACCAAAAAAATGAAATGAAAACAATCCCTTTCAACCAGCATTTTCTGGCAAACAGGGTCAAAAAGTAGCAAAAAAGGAAAATCTTAAACAGGTGCCAACATCAAAACAAACCTTTAAAAAATGTATACAGGATACAATTATAGTTAACAATGTTCATGTAATGCATGGTCCTCACTTCGAAACAATCTGTCTCAAGCAGTCAATAAAACCAAGTCATTAAATGGCTTTTCAAGTGTTTTGATATCAGAAGAAATGTTTTTCAAAAAATGAAAAAAAACCTCAAAGAGTGCAAAGTAAACTGAGATTAATTAACAGCATCAAGCGAAGACTCTCTTGAGATGCAATGTCATTCAAGGTGGGGAGGGAAAAGACCTTTGGTTTTACCAGAAAACCTTTTGGCAGCTCTGTCTTTGACTCCTCCAATGTCCGCACAATCACTAGTTGAAAATGCTAACTCCTTTAAGTGTGACTTGAGTACTATCTGACCCATGCTACCGCCTCATGACTTTTCTCTCAGCCTCCCAGAGTTGTCTGCTCATTGGTATCACTTTTTTTTTTCTTTTTTTTGACACAGGGTCTCTCTCTGTTGCCCAGGCTGGGATGCAGTGGTGAGATCTCAGCTCACTGCAACCTCCACCTTCAAGTGATTCTCCTGCCTCAGCCTCCCGAACAGCTGGGATTACGGGTGCACACTACCATGCCCAGTTAATTTTTATATTTTTAGTAGAGACAGGGTTTCATCATGTTGGCTAGGCTTGGTATCACTTTGACAACAGAATTTCTTACTCAATCCTAAAGCAATCAGATATTCACTGTCCATGGAACAAAATTTGTAACACCATATAATACCATATACTGTTGCTTTATATCCAGAAGACAAAGAGTACCTTTTTTTAATAGTTCTTGTTAAAGCTTAAAAATAACCTCAAACTCATAAAATTAACTTCAGAATACACATAATAAATACTCTAGTTCGCATATGTAATTTATCATCCATTGTGGGATACTTTCTTTTTTTTTTTTTTTTTTGAGACGGAGTCTCGCTCTGTCGCCCAGGCTGGAGTGCAGTGGCCGGATCTCAGCTCACTGCAAGCTCCGCCTCCCGGGTTCACGCCATTCTCCTGCCTCAGCCTCCCGAGTAGCTGGGACTACAGGCGCCCGCCACCGCGCCCGGCTAGTTTTTTGTATTTTTTAGTAGAGACGGGGTTTCACCGTGTTAGCCAGGATGGTCTTGATCTCCTGACCTCGTGATCCACCCGTCTCGGCCTCCCAAAGTGCTGGGATTACAGGCTTGAGCCACCGCGCCCGGCCCATTGTGGGATACTTTCAAGAGTGAAAAGGGCAATCAGAATTATGCAGAAACTACAGTCATCAATCAGGAAGACTATCGACCGATGGACTCTGAAATAAATGAGCCATCTATGGCGTGTCACCTGCCAATAAATGTATCAAGAGCTACACACACAATGCTGAACAAAGATGGCAAGATCTCTATTGAACTCATAGCCTCAATCGTGAGGGACAGTTACCATGAAAAGGCAAACAAGACAGACGACTAACAATGAAGTTTTGAGACCTACCCAGTCCATCAAGACTGACATGTTATTAATTTTGTCCCAACTACACAGAGTGGGATCCAGTAAACCCTTAGAACAATGCCTGCTACATAAAACCACTACATAGGTGTTTATAAAATCAAGAGATCAAAAGCACTTATAGTGAGTTCATAGAAAAGAATGGCAGGAAGAACAACATTGACAATGGCCTACTAAAGACTAAGCATTGGCTACTTTTTTGGGCTATAGTTTTAGAAACTATAACTACATCAAAGCAAGTAATCGAACACTTCATCCAGAACCATGTGGGTCTTTTTTGAGAAAACCACCCAGTATTTGAGGGAAGAGGGAGAACTGGCTTATTGATAAGCTGTGCAAATTCTTATCTGTAGTATGACAGGCACTAACGCAAAGCAGACAGGTATAAAAAGGGCATGGTTTATCCTCAAATACAGAGGACAATGACACTTACATATCATTGTGAAGAAACAGTGACTATTTTCTCACCCATAAGAGGAGATCTGTACTAGTCCTAACAGGAAAGCCTGCATACCCTCCAGCTGGGAGGGGTCAAAAGTGATCCTATTACATCATTTGGAACTCATCCAAACTACATGATTTTGGAAACATAACCTGTATCAGTCTGAACATGTGTAGAGGAAAAACAGAAACATCTGTATTTGGACAACTCTTTACCAGTTTTTTTAAATCTTAAAAAAAAAAAAAAAAAGTAGTTATCCAGGAGAGGCCAGGTGTGGTGGCTCACGCCTGTAAACCCAGCATTTTGGGAGGCTGAAGTGAGCAGACTGCTTGAGTCCAGGAGTTTGATTCCAGCCTGGGCAACATGACAAGACCCCATCTCTACTAAAAACACAAAAATTAGCCAGGTGTGGTGGCACACTCTTGTAATCCCAGCTATTCAGGAGGCTGAGGTGGAGAATCACCTAAATCCAGAGGATTGAGGCCGCAGTGAGCCTAGATCATGCTATTGCACTCCAGCCTGGGCAACCAGAATGAGAGCCTGTCAATCAATCCATCAATCAATCAATCAATCGTTATCCAGGAGAGCTCGGGAAATTTTAACTGTGACCCTAACACTGGTAAGAATTGGTTCCAGGCAGGGTCTCTAGGAATCTCCATTTATTTAGCTCATTTTAAACCTTAGCACTTGGCTATTCTAACACACTTTCTTATTTTACATGAACTAAGGTGTACCAAATTCTGTTCCACTCTTCCTCACACCATTCACTATTTTAATACCTTTTACGACTCAGAAAACCCTCTTCTCTGACAGCTATACAGTGCTCTGGTCTGGTTTTGCTTGCATGCAGTTTTAAAAGGTTTCTGGCCGGGCACAGTGGCTCGCGCCTATAATCCCAGCACTTTGGGAAGCTGAGGCAGGCGGATAACTTCAGGTCAATAGTTCAAAACCCCGTCTCTACAAAAATTAGCCAGGTGTGGTGGTGCATGCCTGTAATCCCAGCTGCTGGGGAGGCTGAGGGAGGAGTATCATTTGAACCCCGGAGGTGGAGGTGGAGGTTGCAGTGAGTTGAGATAGCACCACTGCACCACTCCAGCCTGGGTGACAGAGCGAGATCCCACCTCAAAAAAAAAAAAAAAAAAAAAAAAAAAAGGTTTGCTTCCTTTTCACCCAACAGATTTTCCCATGTAACCACTTTTTACCTAAACAAGGACGAGATTGCTGAAAAGGGGACCTGGAGAAATTCAACTTGAGATAAAAAACAATAAGGGGTCCTAACACATCTCAGCCATCATCTATGGGTGAATTTTTTTTTTTTTTTTTTTGAGACAGAGTCTCGCTCTGTCGCCCAGGCTGGAATGCAATGGTGCAATCTTGGCTCACTGCAACCTCCGCCTCCCGGGTTCAAGAGATTCTCATGCCTCAGCCTCCCGAGCAGCTGGGATTACAGGCACCCACCATCATGCACAGCTAATTTTTGTGTTTTGGAGAGACAGGGTTTCACAATGTTGGTCAGGCTAGTCTTGAATTCCTAACCTCGTGATCCGCCTACCTCAGCCTCCCAAAGTGCTGGTATTACAGGTGTGAGCCACTGCATCCGGCCCAGATGAATGTATTTTAACCTAAACCCAGCCTTCATGAAATTCTAACTCATTCTCTAAAAATGCTTACTTGACCATATGATAGTATATAGAAAAAATATATATTCTATGACATCAACAATGGTCTATTAAGGACTGAACGTAGGCTACTCTTTTGAGTTCTCTATTAAATGAACACCACTTGCCAGGGAAAAACTGAGACAAAACCCAGTTAAATACATCTCAGGGTTAACCTATGCAGTATACCACATATTTACAATTACTGAATCAATTTAGATATGTATAAACATTTTCCTACCACCATCTATACTGATGAGAGAAAGAGACAGCGTCAGGAGAATGGGGAGGGGACACAGGGTTTGGGGCGAGGGAAGCAAAGAGGGAGGGAGGGAGGTAAGGAAGGAAGAGAGGGAGAGGCAAAGGAAGAGAGGGAGAGGCCAATAATTCTATAAGGCTGTTCTACTTTAAAGCCCTAATTTTTAAAGCTGTGTATATTAACTAGACAAAGAACTTGGAAATGGCATATGAACAGATAGGGCTACCTCCCTTATCATACGTAAGAATAGGAATTATGTCTCCAGTCTCTCTGACCAGAATCCAGACCTTCTGAACAAAATTCTGTCCAATCAATGCTAACTACCCTGGTGTCACAGTCTATAATTCTCCCTTTAAGAAAATCTAACACACAAAAAGGTAAGCTAGCAAAACTGATACTGATAAGGACAAATATAACTGAAGTAAGCACTTGCTTGTTAAAAGCACTTAAGGCTTGTATTAGTTCATTTTCACAGTCCTGATAAAGACATACCTGAGACTCGGAAGAAAAGAGGTTTAACTGGACTTACAGTTCCACGTGGCTGGGAAGGCCTCAGAATCATGGTGGAAGGTGAGACGCACTTCTTACATGATGGCGGCAAGAGAGAAATGAAGAAGCGGCAAAAGGAGAAACCTGATAAACCCATCAGATCTTGTGAGACTTATTCAATATCACGAGAATAGTACAGGAAAGACCAGCCCCCATGATTAAATTACCTCCCCCCGGGGTCTCTCCCACAACACATGGGAATTCTGGGAGATACAACTCAAGTTGAGATTTCAGTGGGGACACAGCCAAATCATATCATGCCACTGTTGGCCCCTCCAAATCTCATGTCCTCACATTTCAAAACCAATCATGCCTTCCCAACAGTTCCCCCAAAGTCTTAACTCATTTCAGCATTAACCCAAAAGCCTACAGTCCAAAGTCTCACCTGAGACAAGGCAAGTCCCTTCCACCTATGGGCCTGTAAAATCAAAAGCAAGCTAGTTACTTCCTAGATACAATGGGGGTATAGGTATTGGGTAAATACAGCCATTCCAAATGGAAGAAATTGGCCAAAACAAAGGGGTTACAGGGCCCAAGTGAGTCTGAAATCCAGTGGGACAGTCACATTTTAAAGCTCCAAAATGATCTCCTGTTACTCCAGGTCTCACTGACATAAGAGATGGATTCCCATAGTCTTGGGCAGCTCCACCCCTGTGGCCTTACAGGGTACAGCCTCCGTCCTGGCTGCTTTCACAGTCTGGCACTGAGTGTCTGCAGCTTTTCCAAGAGCACGACGCAAGCTGTCAGTGGATCTACCATTCTGGGGTCTGGTGGCCCTCTTCTCACAGCTCCACTAGGAAGTGCCCCAGTGTGGATTCTGTGTGGGGGCTCCAACCCCACAGTTCCCTTCTGCACTGCCCTAGCAGAGGTTCTCCATCAGGGCCCCACCCCTGCAGCAAACTTTTGCCTGTACATCCAGGCATTTCCATACATTTGAAATCTAGGCAGAGGTTCCCAAACCTGAATTCTTGACTTCTGTGCAACTGCACACTCAACACCAAGTGGAAGCTGCCAAGGCTTGGGGCTCCCACCCTCTGAAGCCACAGCTTGAGCTGTACGTTGGCCCCTTTCAGCCACAGCTGCAGTGGCTGAGACACAGAGCACCAAGTCCCTAGACTGCACACAGCAGGGGGACCCTGGCCCAGCCTACAAAACCACTTTTTCCTCCTGGGCCTCCAGGCCTGTGATGGGACTGGCTGCCATGAAGGTCTCTGACATGGCCTGGAGACATCTTCCCCGTGGTCTTGGGGATTAACATTAGTTTCCTTGCTACTTATGCAAATTTCTGCAACTCTCCTGAATTTCTCCTCAGAAAATGGGTTTTTATTTTCTACTGCATTGTCAGGCTGCAAATTTTCTGAACTTTTATGCTCTGCTTCCTTTATAAAACTAAATGCTTTTAACAGCACCCAAGTCACCTTTTGAATGCTTTGCTGCTTAGAAATTTCTTTGGCCAGATACCTAAATCATCTCAAGTTCAAAGTTCCACAAATCTCTAGGAAAAGGGCAAACTGTCACCAGTCCCTTTGCTAAAATGTAACAAGAGTCACCCCTGCTCCAGTTCCCAACAAGTTCCTCATTTCCATCTGAGACCACCTCAGCCTGGACCTTACTGTTCACATCACTATCAGTACTTTTGTCAGAGCCATTCAACAAGTCTCTAGGAAATTCCAAACTTTCCCACATTTTCTTGTCTTCTTCTGAGTCTTCCAAACTGTTCCAACCTCTGTTACCCAGTTCCAAAGTCACTTCCACATTTTTGGGTATCTTTTCGGCAATGCCCCACTCTACTGATACCAATGTACTGCATTAGTTCATTTTCATGCTACTGATAAAGACATACCCAAGACTGGGAAGAAAAACAGGTTTAATTGGACTTACAGTTCCACATGGCTGGGGAGGCCTCAGAATCATGACGGGCAGCGAGAGGCACTTCTTACAAGGCGGGGGCAAGAGAGAAATGAGGAGGAAGCGAAAGCAGAAACCCCTGACAAACCCGTTAAATCTCATGGGACTTATTCACTATCACCAGAATAGCATGGGAAACACTGGCTCCCATGATTCAATTACCTCCCCCTGGGTTCCTCCCACAACACGTGGGAATTCTGGGAGATAAAATTCAAGTTGAGATTTCAGTGGGAACACAGCCAAACCATATCAAGGATTCAGTAAAAAGTGACTTTGTAATGTTTAAATCAAATCATAAAAAATGGCTAATAGTCACTGTTTTGGGTTTAGAAAATTGGCAACTTTCTATAGTCAACCTGTAATTATAAGCTGGATTCACAAAAATTCAGCTTACATACAACTTTTTAAAAACCTACTGCATACCTCTCTGCTCAGCCCAAGGAGGAAACTGATTATTCAGATTTCAGAGAAACAGACCTGGAGACTTTGGATTCAAACACATGACATCGCTGAGAGCAGGGATGAGGCCCCACACTGTCAAGCCCAAGAACACTGGTATTCAGTCCTAACCCCCATCACCACTGGTGCTCTCCAGACTGGCAGACTTTTAGCTAGAGATAGTGGCCGCTAAAAGAGGAAATTACTAAGACAGTGGCATTCAGGGGTCCCTGCAACTTCAGGGCTTGGCCCCTATTGTATTACTCTCCAATGAAGCCCACCTAGACAATGAAGGCATCAGCACAAAATATAAAAAGAAACAGTATAATATCCCAAGGAAGATAATACATTACTACATCCATAAAGTAAGAACAGCATGTTATTAAAAATAACAAACAAACAATGAGCTCACAAAAGACTCACTGGAGATTAAGAACGATAAACAGGCCAGGCATGATATGGCTGACATCTGTAATCCCAGCACTTTGGGAGGCTGAGGTGGGCGGATCACTTGAGGTCAGGAGTTTGAGACCAGCCTGGCTAACATGGTAAATCCCCATCTCTACTAAAAATATAAAAAAATTAGCCAGGCACGGTGGCAGGTGCCTGTAATCCCAGCTACTCAGGAGGCTGAAGGAGGAGAATCACTTGAACCCAGGAGGCGGAGGCTGCAGTGAGCCGAAATTGTGCCATTGCATTCCAGCCTGGGTGACAGTGCGAGGCTCTGTCTCAAAAAAAAGAATGAGAAATAGTTTTTTGGGGAAAAAAGAAAATCAGGCCAGGTGCACTGGCTCACATCTGTAACCCCAGCACTTTGGGAGGCCAAGGTGGGTGGATCATTTGAGCCCAGGAGTTTGACACCAGCCTGGGCAACATGGTAAAACACTGTCTCTACAAAACATACACACACAAAAATTAGCCAGTCCCAGCTACTTGGGGAGGCTGAGGCAGGAGGATCACCTGAGGTTTAGAAGTCGAGGCTGCAGTGAGCCCTGAGCGTGCCGCTGCATTCCAGCCTGGGCAACAGAGGAAGACCTTGTCTCTAAATCAATCAATAATCAATCAATCAATCAATCAATCTGGCTAGGCACCATAGCTTATCCCTGTAAGCCCAGTACTTTTGAAGGCAGACGCGGGCAGATCACTCGAGCTCAGGAGTCTGAGACCAACCCTGGGAAACATGGTGAAACCCCATTTCTACCAAAAACACAAAAACTTAGCCAAGCATGGTGATGCACATCTGTGGTCCATCTACTTAGGACACTGAGGAGGGAGGACTGCTTGAGCTCAGGGGGCAGAGGTTGCAGTAAGCTGAGATTGCACCACTGCACTACAGCCTGGGCAGCAGAGTGAGACCCCCCTCCACATCATCTCAGAAACAAAACAAAACAAAATCAACATAAAAATTAAAAGTTAAATTTGAAGGGATCTCCCAGAAAACATAACAAAATGCTAAGTGAAAGAAAACAGTGGGATAAGATAAGAAAATAAAATAAGAGTTATTCTGACTAGCAAGAATTCCAGAAAAAAAGAAAAGATAAAACAGTCTGGAAGAAATTACCTGGGAACTAACAAAAGAAATGTCTTCCAGGACTGAAAGATCCCATGCCTGAAATTGTACTTTAGGGCAACTGTACTGCAAAATCTTGAGGGGCATCATCCATACTGAAGACCGAGTTTCTTTATATGAACTGATACATGACCAGGCATTGTTTACAATGAATTTTAAAAGAGCATATCAAAGGACCCCCTGAAATTTCAGACCCCCAATATAAAGAACAAAACACTAAAATCCCCAAGGAAAGCAAACACTCAATTAACAAACTGGAAGCTAGAAGAAAAAAATGGAGTGCTGGGCGCAGCAGCTCACTCCTGTAATCCCAGGACTTTGAGAGGCCAAGGCGGGCGGATCACTTGAGGTCAGGAGTTCAAGACCAGCCTGGCCAACATGGTGAAACCCTGTCTCTACCAAAAATACAAAAATTAGCTATGTGTGGTGGCACACGCCAGTAGTCCCAGCTACTGGGGAGGCTAAGGCAGGAGAATCGCTTGAAACTGGGAGGCAGAGGTTGCGGTGAGCTGAGATCGCACCCCTGCGCTCCAGACTGGGCGACAGAGCAAGACTCTGTCTCAAAAACAAACAAACAAACAAAAAAAAGAAAATGGAGTAATGCCTCAAAATTTCAAGAGAAAATAACCTTAAATGCTACAACCAAACTGCCCACTAAATGTTAACAGAGAAAGATAGTTTTAGACACAAGAGATCTCAACACAGCTACCTCCCATGTACCCGTTTCCTCTGCAAATTTCTAGGAGATGAACTCAAAGAGTGAGCAAATAAAGAAAGAGAAAAATAGGGTATCCAACCCATAAGAGTGATCCAGAGACTCCCTAGGATGAAAACCAAGGAACATCCTAATATGACAACTCCGAAGCAACAAGTCTAGCACAGAGCAGGAAGACAAAGGACTCTGAGGATACCTCCAAGGTGGGCAAAAAGCAACAGAAATAAAAACAAAAAATCATGGCAATTAACAACTGGTCAGGCAAGGAAATACAGAAGTTTCCAGAAAATCATAGTACATTATATGACTCAGCTGTAGGTACAACATGAATTGTCATATTGTAAACACATTTAACAAAACAATTATAGGCATTATAATGGGATGATTAAGAAAAGAAGGATTTTGAGGGGTGATGAAAATTCAAGAAAGAGCAATGTAACATATTTTATAAATACGGAAATTTTAAAAGTACCTGGGGAAAAAACACCTAAAAGGAGTGGAAGTGTTTGCCTCTGAAGAAGGCAAGTCAGAGATAAAGAAAAGAGGGTCACTGCTGTTTTTCTCTTTTTTTTTTTGAGGGAAGTCTCTCTCTTGTCCCCCAGGCTGGAATGCAACGGCTCGATCTCGACTCACTGCAACCTCCGCCTCCCAGGTTCAAATGATTATCCTGCCTCTGCCTCCCAAGTAGCTGGGAATTAAGGCACCTGCCACCAGACCTGGCTAATTTTTGTATTTTTTAGTACAGATGGGGTTTCACCATGTTGGCCAGGCTGGTCTTGAACTCCTGAACTCAGGTGATCTGCCCGCCTTGGCCTCCCAAAGTGCTGGGATTACAAGCATGAGCCACTGTGCCCAGTCTGCTCTTTTTTCTTTATAAACCTTACAGTATTAAGGGATTTTCTAAATCAATGTACAGGTTACTTCCCTAAAAATTAAATTTCAAAATATATGTTTATACACAGACTATGAAAACAAGGTCCTTCAAACGCCTCTCATTGGCAGAAATCTGGTGCTTCCTTCCCTTTCTCTCTTTTTTTTCCCCCCTTCTCTTTTTTTTGAGACAGAGTCTGGCTCTGTCACTCAGGCTGGAGTGCAGTGGCGTGATCTTGGCTCATTGCAACCTCTGCCTCCCGGGTTCAAACGATTCTCATGCCTCAGCCTCCCAAAAGGAGTAGCTGGGATTACAGGCATGTGCTACCATGCCCAGCTATTTTTTTTTTCCTCCTTCTATTTTTAGTAGAGACCGGTTTTTACTGTTGGCCAGGCTGGTCTTGAACTCCTGGCCTCAAGTTATCTTCCCGCCTCAGCCTCCCAAAAGGCTAGGATCACAGGCATGAGCCCCCGCACCAGGCCCCCTTTCTCTTTTCCTGAATTTTCTGATTCTCTCTAATAAAAGTTAGTTTTATAATAAAAACCATGTGCCTGGCCAGGTGTGGTGGTTCACGCCTAAGGCTCACTTGAGTCCAGGAGTTTGAGACCAGCCTGGGCAACATAGTGAAACCCTGTCTCTACAAAAAAATTTAAAAATTAGCCAGGCATGGTTGTGGATGCCTGTAGTCCCAGCTTAAGAGGCTGGGTGGAGGATTACACAAGCCTGGGAGGTAGAAGCTGCTGTGGGCAGCGATCATGCCACTGCACTCCAGGTCTGGGTGACAGAGTAAGACTCAGTCTCAAAAAAAACCAAACAAATACAAAAAAATCATATACCTTATAAAACAAATGCAGAAAATCAGAGGCAGCAGCCCCTCACTTATCCTCAGGGGAAATGTTCCAAACCCCACAGTGGATACTTGAAACAGTGGATAGTACCAAACCCTATATCCTATATATATACACTACGGTCTTTGGATCTGACAACTGAGGTGGCTACTAAGTGACCAGTGGGGTGGTGGGGTGGGAGGTAGCATAGACAGTGTGGATGCATTGGCCAAACAGAGGATTCACATCCCAGACTGGACAGCACAAGATTGCAGGATTGCATCATGCTACTCAGAACATTGCAATTTAAAGCTTATGGTTTTTTGTTTTTGGCTTTTTTTGAGACAAGGTCTCACTCCCATTGCCCAGGCTGGGCTGAAGTGCAGTGGCACAATCACTGCAGCCGTGACTTCCCAGGCTCAGGTGATTCTTTCACCTCAGCCTCCTGAGTAGTTGGGACTACAGGCAGGTGCCACCATGCTTGGCTAATTTTTTGTATTTTTAGTAGAAACGAGATCTTGTTACGTTGCCCAGGCTGGTCGTGAACTCCTGGGCTCAACTGATGTGCCCACCTCAGCCTCTCAAAGTGCTGGGATTACAGATTTGAGCTACCACACCTGGCCATGAATTATTTCTGGAATTCTCCATTTTAATATTTTTACACCACAGTTAATGGCAGGTAACTGAAACTCTGGAAAGGAAACTCATGGATGGTGGGGAGGGACTACCGTACATGAAGAAATAAGAGTGAGGGAGGACTGTTTTATAAATATAAAACAAAAGAACCCCCACATCTATTTCCATACACAGGAAAAAACAATCCACATCTTGTTTCACCTCCTAGGTGGTAAGGTGTGTACTTCTTATCCCAAAAGCCTGCTCCGTATTACAGTCAGTTCAGGATATACTACAAGTTGAATTTCAAGCAACTTTTATATACTACATTCCATTTTGTCGAAGCACTTTAACAAACACACTATCTTTACTCCAAATCCCAAATCAAATCTGCAGCAATTTTCATGCAAATATCAACTCTCTAAACATACTTACTGACCAAATAAATACCTTACTTTAAAAACAAAAATCCTCCTCCCTTTAGGTTAAGTAAGCAACTGCAAGAAGAGAAAGGAAACAGCTTTTAATAAAATGTCCCCTCACCCACCCCCAACTGAGAATCCTGCTGAAGAATTTGATAGTCTGAGAATTCTGCTGAAGAATTTGATAGTCAAGTGACTAACATCCCATAAACAGATAAGAGACACAAATTAAAGTGACAGCAAATGAAGGAATGGCACTCACCACAAATACAGCACTGAAAACATTTGGTGGAAGAAAACCCAAATAATAGATACTGCCATTTGCATTATTTTATTAATTTGCAACATCATTTAAAGAAACAACAGACTATCACTTGGTGTGTTTAAAAATTATGATTCTTCTCATGCTAGGAGCAAAATGAGGATTAAATACCGACCATTTTCCTTGTCTAGAATATTAAAGAGGGGAGGGGGAAGACTGCTGTGATTTAAACCAAACTTCTTTGTTTGCATTTAGAAGGGGTCAAGCCCTACGTAAATAAAAGTGCTTCCACGGTGGCAGTACTTGTTCCCAGGAAACTTGGTGCTACAGCACTTGAGCAACCAGAACCATGAAGCAATTCTTCTTCATAGAAACGGCAATGTCCCTTTCATGGCTTGAAGTTCTGATTAATCCTAGAATCAGAAGCCCTTTTTGTCAGAAGTGCATCACTTAGTAACCACAGTTATAGAACGACACAGCTCTTTAAGACCTCCCTTTATACAATGCTACTCAGCTATTATTAAAAACTTTCAAGCCACAATTAATGGATAAATTATGCTATTACAGAGGGTAGCAAATTAAGTCTGAATAATCTTAAATCTTAGCAACTGATTTTTAAAATGACTTCACTTTGATTGGTCCTAAGCCTAAATTTCAATATACATTTTCGCAACAAAAAGGTTTAGCGTTTACCTCCCCTCAAAGCCTTAAGGTACAAGGCAATGCAGAGTCATGATAGCATGAGTATTTTAAGCTGCGAATTCCCATTATTTTTCTAACTACAAGGTAAAATATTTCTCTATGTAACTAAAGAGGACCAATCTTAGGGTTGTAAAAACCTGGGTTTTTTTGGTTTTTTTTTTCCCCCCAAGTTTCAACTATTTAAATGCTCCCTAGATGTTTTGGTTTTTATAATGGCTAAGATAAAGCTTTAGGAAAGGGTATTTTTTTAAATGTGACTTTAAAAAGAAAATTAGCCTACCATCTTGCAGTCAATTGTGTCTGCTACATTTAAACTTCTAGAGATATTTCTTAGTTCTAGAAAGAAGTTCTAGTGAACTTCTTTCTCAGTTCACACTAAAAAGATTCCATTACTTTTCCCAGGCAATATGTTAATCTCTATGTTCTATTTACTCTGTCACATCTACTATTTTCCAACTGTTTTTCTTCTGCCACCAGTGAATACGGTTTCTCCAGGGTTTTCTCCCTAAATCACTGTGGCACTGTGTGCCATTCTTCCCCGTGATGCCCACCCACTGAGCAGAAGTAAGCTCTCCCCCACCCCCCAGAGCTGAGGGCGTACTTTCATCTTCTCTCTCCACTCAGCCTCAACAGCAAGACAAACACCCAGAGACTGGCCTTCCCTCAAATAGGGAAATACTTTGTGATTGCAATTTGAACTGGCTTTTTGTTTGTGTATACATGTGCACGTGTGCAACTTAACATTTAATGGCAAAATTATAAGCTTTTCAGTTTTAAAGGGAAACTGGGTTATACTTGATACAGAAAGAAACAGCATAGCCTTATTCTTCATGAAACTTCCTTTTTAAAACATCTAATCTTTATCACGAAGATACATTCTATATGTTCTGAATACACTGTATACATCTCAGGTACACTGTACACGATAACAACATACACTGTATGTGTTTTTTTTTTTTTTTTTGAGAGTCTGGCTCTGTTGCCCAGGCTGGTGTGGAGTGACTCAATCTCAACTCACTGCAGCCTCCACCTGCCAGGTTCAAGCAATTCTCCTGCCTCAGCCTCCTGAGTAGCTGGGACTACAGTGTGCGCCAACACGCCTGGCTAGTTTTTGTGCTTTTAGTAGAGACGGGGCAGGGGAATCACTTGAACCCAGGAGGCAGAGGTTGCAGTGAGTCAAGATCGCGCCACTGCACTCCAGCCTGGGCGACAGAGCAAGACTGTCTCCAAAAAGAAAAACAAAAAAAGAAACAAAGAAAGAATCAGCCTATAGATAGCGATCAATTATATCTACAGGGCAAATTAATATTGGAAGATGGGTAAGCTGTATGCCACACAATGTCAAAAATCTCTGAAAAACATATCCTTTTTAAATTGTATACCAACATGCTCAATATAACTTAATCAAATCACAGCCACAAAAAACCCTGAATCTTCACAGACTAAAAACATTGTGGCCAGTTATTCAGAAAATGATAAACAATGGAAATGAAACAAAACTACCCTTTAAAAATTATTAGAACATTATTAAAACAATGCAAATGTACAAACTTTTAAAATCACTGATCCAGATTCCTTAAATCAAATTATAAGGTCCTACATGGTACATTATATATACGAACACGTCTTTGAACATGGTAATAGTTACAAGGCATCAGAGTCAATACCATAAACTTGCAAGTAAAAACACTCCTTGAAACCAGAGATATTATAGAATACTGATTCAGGAAGTTATTCAGCAGCTTATAAAGAAATAGGAAGTTGTTGACCAACTACTTGAAGAACTATTTCCTGTAGGAAAACCATAAGACAGCTGAAGAAGGTAATAACTCTCAGAGTCATAAAGACAATGAATTCTTTTAAAATGAAAGCTCAATGCAATGGTAAAGAAATTGGTTTTGAATAGTAAATGCCAATAGAACAAACATTATATGGCTAAGCCTTGTTTACATACTTCATATTCATCCCAGAGCTTGAAAACAAGCCACTGATAAATGTAGCTAGCACCATACTTCCACCATATCACTTGCCAAAATAAGATACGAGTCTTCTCCACAAGATCTCACTGACCTAAGGAGGGCTTTAAAATGACCAATGATTGCCTGCTTATAATCTTTCAGTAATCATGCTGCCTGGAAACTAGACGATAGGCCAACTAACTTCAAAAACTCAATCATCTATGGTCACAAGGCAACAACTGGGTAGTTTCTTAAGTTAACATTTCTAAGTTTTTTCTCAAATTACATCGCCTTGCCTGTCTGGACCATTTATAGTCAGGTTCTTCATGCCAAATATAAATCTCAGTAAGTTATAGACCTTGTAACTTAAAAGTCAGTTCCAACGAATATCTAAAAAGATGCATTAAAATAAAATGTTTCACTCTGGAAGTAAGTGTAAAACATGCAACTAATTTAAATCCTCATTCTACATCTGGTCGACAACAAAAAACTTCTTTAGATACAAGAGGAAAGTATATAAATATTGATTACAAAGACAGCCCTATTTTAAAACATCAAAACTAGGATAAAAATGAACTTTTGACAATAGAAACTTGGCAACAAAAGCTTAGTTGATCATCATCTTTGACTAATGGTTAGGATATTAACCTCACTTATCTGTTCAGTACACAAAAAGAAGTTATAACAACTATACAGCCCATAACATCACGGAAGTAGCTAACTAGAGAAGGTGAAATAATCTTATTTCAAAACATTTCTCCAAATTGCATATTGTTCATAAAGCAGATACTCTTTATAATACAAAATTTTATAAGCCCACAGCATTCATCTTCCACATCCAAGGTTTAGGGGCCTGCACAGAATCCCTGACAGATACCAAGTAACCATGATTTTACCTACATTTATTGAGCAAGATTTACCTGTCCAGGAAAACTCTTCCAGTTCTGAAAAGTTTTATATAAGAAAATTCTTCCAAGGAATCAAAATTCCTCACATTTCTTATATAATAAGGACTAATCTTACTCTCATATGAAAGTTCCCCAGAAACACTGAAAGAACAATCATGTCTTATCTCTCCTCCTCCCAGTTTTTTCTTTTCCAGGTAAATATCTCTCTACCCTTGCAACCTTTTCTCATATGACATAATTTGAGATTTATTTATTTTGGCCTGGTTTATCTTCCTTACAGGCCCATAGGTGACACGTGTGAACTGAGGTGACTGGGGCTGGAAGGTATATACCCTTCATTAATCCATCTACATATATCAATACCTTTAAGACAAACATTTCTTCACAAAGGAAGAATCACTGGAAACGTTGAAAAATGAATAGTCATTCCTTAGCAT
Source organism: Macaca mulatta (assembly GCF_049350105.2). NCBI lineage: Eukaryota > Metazoa > Chordata > Mammalia > Primates > Cercopithecidae > Macaca > Macaca mulatta. Next base: position 102,984,480 of record NC_133419.1, on the reverse strand, counting down.
CTGTGGTTAAGGATTGGTTCCAGGACCTCCTACATGTACTAAAATCCACAGACACTCTGGTCTTTCACAGAAAGTGGCATAATATTTGCATATAACCTATACATATTCTCCCATATACTTTATATCATCTCTAGATTACTTATAATAATACAATGTAAATGCTATATAAATAGTTGTTACATTATTTAGGAAATAACGACAAGGAAAAAAGTTTGTACATTAGTCAACAAAGATGTAATTTTTTTTCTGAATATTTTCAATCAGAGATTGGTTGAATCCATGAATACTGAACCCACAGATACGGAAGGCCAACTGTATCTAGAATACTGATTTCAGCTCAAAAAAAAAAGATCATTCATTCAAAATAATGAAACTGTAGGCAGATATCACCTACAAGCAATTATTACAAGATACAAAGAACTAACAAGAAGAGCATAAATGTTGCTCTTTAACCTTATACTTTTAGCCACAGCATCCACCAAAGAAAGAAGGCAAGCAGGCTATTAAGCTGTTTAAAAATCTCCCCAGGTCAGCATGTGACCCAGCAGGGAGAGGTTCAAAAAAGTGCAGCCTTTCTTTTTCTTCCTAACAACCTGGTTTGTTTCCACTCCCTTCCCCTTCAAGACACATCCTTCACAGCTAGCAGCTCTTTCAATCATTTACTTTGGATGTCTGCTTGAGAACAAATGATCTTGCTCATGCAGATGAGTTTGCCAGACTTGTGTGTACTTTCCAGTCTCAGGCCCTTTACTGTTCTGGTTGAAACCTGATCCTCTGAAATGGATACCAGGACACCAGAAAATGAATTTTAAAAAGAAGAAGAAAAACAAAAAGTTGCAGGAAAGGGGGCAAAAAAGAAACAAAACAAAACAAAACAAAAAACTACGAACTTTTCATGATCAAACTTTTTCCTCTGCTCTTTTGTAAGTCTGTCACGAAATTTTCTATCTTACATTACAAAGCAGCAACCCACCCTGGAAGGCAATCAATATAAAACACATATTAGGATTCACACAACAAAACATCCTTAATGGTATTACCTGATATGATAAATAAATGTTACACTTGCCTTAGGAGTAGACTGTCAAGACAGATCTGAATAAAAACTTACACTGTTTTTCACTTTATTATCTCAACTTGATTAAACACTATTAAGTGAGCTTTTTTAAAGACATCAATTTCGGTCTATAATAATTAGTTTTAGTCAACATTTTATATATACTTGATCCAAACAAGCCAGAAAAAAATTGAGGTCCTATCTGTAATTTCAAAATTAGAGGAGAGAAACTATTTAGATCTTTTCAGCCTAGTGCAATTTTGCCATTTTGTTAAACACAAAAAGACTGATAAAAAAATAAACAACCCAATGGTCATGTTTTTGTTTTCCCAGAGAGGAGGGTTTCTATTGTGAAGATCTACTAGCTTGAAAGAAGTTTGCCACTGAGAGACTGCGTATGAAACCTAAAAATTTATATTTCCCTTTACATTTTGGGGGGAAATATTGGTAAGTCACATCAAGCTTCAGTTGTAGTGCTTGTCATTTCACAATTTAAAATACTGTAAAATTAGACTCCCCCAAAAGCCCTACTTATTTTGTAGTTCTCCACCAATAAAATATTTATTTAAAAAGATACAAGTAGCACCACACGTACTTCATAAGATGCTGCTAGCCCTAATATTCTCAGAATTTGAAAATTTTCATGGTATTCTTTCTGTTTTGTGCTAGGCTAATTAACAGGTTTGGCACAAGCTCAAAATGAGAATAACCAAACTTCCACAAAAGAAAAGATTATAAAGAGGCTCAGAACCAAGACTCAGTAAAGCTCTCAAAATATTACCCATGCTAACAAAGGTATTTAGGTCACACCAAACTTAAACATATACATGGGAGATATAACAGAGCTCTAGAGCTTAACATAAATATTAAAAAAAATAAAAACAAATGATATTCTGTATCTTGACACCACTTTACTGTGTCTTCCAATACATATTTTTCTTAGATAACTGTCTCCCACCATTATTTTCACTTACTTTAAGAAGTATCTCTGACCAGAAGATGTCTTTGCCATCTCCCAACCTGCTGGCAGAGGTACATCATCAGGTATCTCAAAAGAAGACTGTCGAAGATGCTGAGCTGTGGGTGTAGCTGCTGGACCAGAGACTACTCCAGTGGGGGTCAGTGTCCCAGGAGAAACAGCTCCCAACTGCAGAGAAGCTGGAGAGGAATGAGCTCGAACATGCTGTGGAGTCAGGGCTCCTGCAGTGCCTGCATCAGTACTGGCCTATTAGGAATATTAAGATGAAAAATTAAAAAAGAAACACAACTTTTTAGAGAGTCCCTTTAAATTTCCCAGTCAGTGCTTAATTGCAGCCGAGTATCTAAGTGCCAAAGGAAAATTTCAACATTTAATATTCGACACTAGAGAACACAGGTTTTCAAACGGATACTTTTAATATTATATAATTTTAATATGTTTTATATTTGTGCTTTTATTGATGAGCAGTCCATCTAATGAATTTCCACCTACTACACACCAGACATGTAAGGGCAACTAGTACTGAATGAATAAAACATTCCAAAAATAATAGTGAATTTTAAAACCTAATTTTTAAAAAGTCACTGCAGTTATGGGTGCTTTTCCAAGTTCTAAAATGTTCTAAGTATAAACACAACGCAAACAATATGCATTTTTTACTAGGTTTTAAGTAATTAATTTTTTTTTCTAGGTCAAGCCCAAGAAAAAACAAGCCCTCGTCATTTTTTCCCACCATGATAAAACGCCATCAATAAAGAAATCATAACAAATTACACAATTTTTAATGAAAGCAACAAATTTGAACTGCCCAAATGTTCTTAAAAGCCATCTACAATGAACAAGATGAAAAAAACTCAACTATATATTTGTATGTAGAAGATAATGAGGTTATCAGTCCAATTATAACTTAAGAACTCACAGACATTCACAACTCTATACAAGCAGAAAAAATTCTGCATTCAGACCCCAAAGATCTGAGTTCCAGTCTAAGCTGGCTAGTGTGACACTGAACAAGTATGTTAACTTCCATATGCCTGTTTTCTCGTTTGTAACATAGTTTTCAAGACAGAAAAATGGATGTATATAAAACAACTTATAGTCACCAGTTTGTGTTGTGAACAATAGTATTCACAACCTACATTCTACTATTCACAATCTTGCATAGTTTTTAAAATGTGTCTAATTAGAATTAAGAGTTTGATTATCAAAAAGTTAGAATTTCCTAGATTCACAAAGGTAAGGAAACCGGAAGGACTCAGTAGAGTCATTAATGCCTTAAAGTGATAGACCTTTCTGAGTGTCCCATCAGAATAAGTATGATTTAGAAAATCACTAGCAGAAATAAAAGTCCAATTTACAGATGAGCAACACTTAGTTAAAAACTTATTAAAAACAAAACTGTAATAGTTTATGAATTTTAGAACTGCTGGATATAAATTCTTGTAAAAATTACCTACTAGAAGAAAAAGTACACTTTCCAGTTGTGACTCTTTGTCACAAAATGGGGGATCCAATCTATGTGTAGTATACTTTGAAAAAATACCGTGTAGTCTGCAGGGTGCATGCCAACACACATTTACTTACAATGAGTCCATAAACCAACTTCCAGGGGTAAGAAAAAAAGCATACCTAAGTCTATCTCTGACAAATTGAACTGTTTAGGCAAGCAGCTAAATTGTTTTTCCTTCCTTCCTCCTCCTTAACCCGGGTTTTTGTCATCAGGTTAAGTGAGTTTTTCTGAGTTCCAAAACCCTGTGGTCTCTGACAGAAGAATATACAACAGGCCTGCAAATAGGACAGAGGATGGGAGTGGGGGCGGTAACTCTTCTTTCCACTCAAGTTACAGCCCGAGTAGGCTAACTACATTGCAGTATTTGGAAAACCTATTAACTTTTGGGCAAAGTTCCTATGCTGAAGTTTAGCCTGAAGCAAGTTCTTTAAAAAAAAAAAAAGAAGAAAAAAGAAAAGAAGGAAAAAGAGAGAACCCTACACTAAACAAAACCACTGGGACCTATCGGAATGTTAACACTCTCATTATAAATAGTTTCACTTCTATGCTGAATCAAGCTGGCAAAATAATCGAACGTTGTGTATGTGGAAAAGCAGCCATGTTCATATCCGCAATAAGAATTAAAAAGCAATGGCGATCCTAGAATTAGTCATCGCTTCCCAAACATTAACTTTTAATCACAGTTGAACTAGGCAGGACTTGGCCTATGAGTCAACCCGCAGTGTATTATCAAAGGCTTGTGTTAAAACCTCGGTACTGTAAAGCGCAACTCAGTTCCTGCGCAACGTACAGATGTGGCTAATTCAAAAGCTTTTCAGCCGACTGTAAATAATAGCCTACGATCGGGAAACCAACACGCAACCTACTAAGTTTGATAAGAGCGAGCCGACCCAAGTTCCAAGACACAAGGGAAGCGCAGGGGTGAAAGAACTCCATAAACAACTTCCAGGAAAGTCTGGGCAGGGGAAGCCCGAAACCTGTATTCAGAAATCGCCTAAGCCGCGAGGAAAATAAATGCTTACGGGAGGGGGAGGCGGAGGGGGAGGGGAAATGGGTAGGGGGGAGGGAAAGAAAGAGCAAAAAACTAAATGGACCGGTTCTACCCCCACCTCTAATCAACACTGGAAAACAACAGAACAATTATTTGACTCCCCCAGGAGACTGAAGTGGACCGAGAGGCCGCAAAGGAAAGGGGCCCAGGGCTCAACTTCACAAACTCGGCCGCCGCTGGCAACTCACCCACACACAAATGCCAGAGGCCCCCCTCCCCCTTTCCCGGCCCGGCCCCGGCGGGAGCGAAGGTGCGGAGCGCGCGGAGGCGCGCGCATTGTGCAAGCCCACCGCGGCCCAGGCTCGGCTCTCCCCCACCCCCTTCCTTCCTCCCCACCCCTCCTCCACTCCCGCCAACCTCCCGGGAACCCCGGGAAGAAAGAAAGGAAGGAGGGAAAGCACGCCCCCCGGGGCCGCAACCGCAGAAAGAAACTCCGAAAGGAAAAACAAATCTCAGCCCCGGACTCTGGGAGGAGTGGGGAGCTGGTCACCGCGGCCGAGCGGACGACTCCAGTTCCTCCACTTCGCCGCGGGACCCCCACCCCAGCTAGAGCTCCCGCAACCCCCTCCCCTGGCCAGAGCTGGCGGCCGCGGCTCCCGAGCGCCCCCCCGGTCTGAGGCCCGCCCGACGGGGAAGCGGGGAGAGGGGCGACAAGGTTACCTGTCGGGAGTGGGATTTGGGCTCCGGCGGCTTGAAGAAGGAGTCGGGCAGCTTCCGGAGCCTCATAGGCACGGTCTGGGGCACGTTAGCCGTCTTGGGGTTCATGACGGCGTTGAAGAGCGCCTCCAGGTCGGTCTCCGAGTCCCCGCGGACGTGCACGATCTGATGCCCGGCGGGGGGTGCCTGCGGCGCCGCCTGGGTCGCCGCGGGTGCTGGCTGCCCGGGTCCGGACGGCGGGCCCTGCCCCTGGGGGGGCTGCGCAGGCGGCTGCCCTTGGCCCTGGGGGGCCGGTTGAGGCGGCGGCTGCTGCCCGGGATCCATGGCTTCTGCCTCCCCCGACGCGCACCCCCTAAACCAGGCGGGCGAGGGCTCCGCCCGGACGCCCCGGCTCCACAGGCCGAGGTGGAGAAGCGGCGACGGCTGCGGGCCGGGCGGTGCTGGGCGGCGGGAGCGACGCTCTCCTCGCTCTCAGGGCCGGGGGGCTGCGCCGCGGCCCCGCATCCCCCGCCCCGGCGCCTCCGCCCCCGCCCTGCGCCCCGGCTCCACTGGTCTGGCGGCTGCGCCTCGGGAGGGGCTGCGAGGGACTCGGACCTGCGGCGCCTGAGAACTTTTTCCCTCCAACTCCCTTGACGGAGGCCGGACAGCTCGTTGCCTTTCCCCTCCTCCCCCTTTCTCTTTTATTTCCTTTTCTTGTTCCTTCCTTCCTCCCTTTCTTTTCCCTGGCGGCGGCTGCGCCCGACTGAGACAGAAACTCGCCTCAGACGCCAAAACTAAAGTTGTGAGAAGCGCCCGCCCGCGCCGCCGCGGCCCCGCCTCCTCTCGGCTCTTCCTTCCTCTGCGCGCCCGCCCGCACCGCGGCCCGGCCGGCAGCGCAGGGAAACTTTTCGCTGCAAGTTGCTACATTCCTGCACACTCCCAGCCCTCCGCGCCTCTCCCGGTCGCACGTGACCCGCTCGCCCTGGTCCGGTCCGCCCTTCGCCCGCGCTCAGCCCGGCAGGGGCCCGGAGCGTGCCCCGTGTTCTACGCCGCGAACCACAAACGCTGGGTCCATTCCGAGGCCGAAGTGTGGTCTCTGCGGAGAACGCGGCCGCCCTTGGCCCCAGAAAGTCCTTCCGCCCCGCTCGGCTCCTTTTCCCGGCCCGTGCTCGGGAAAGGCGCTTCCAGCTCGCCTGGACTTGCGAAAGGACGAAGGCCGAAAGAAGTGGAGAGAGGATGTGCGAACCCACCTCCTCCTCCCGCGTTACCCCGGCTTGACCGAGCGGAGCGCCAGTGCGGGCTTAAAGCCGCCAGGATAGATGGGAGTTAAAATAGATACGGTGAGCCGGCGCTGATGTTAATAAAGGTCCATTGTTTTCAGCATTAACTTTATTTTGTAATTCTGTTTCACTTATCTGTTAGTGTGCGAAAACTCACTTGAAAGGGTAAACGGTTACTGTAATTGAAGCTTTGAGACCAGGTCTGTGAGTCAGTGTAACTTAGTAAAAGAAACAAAAACACTACATTTTCTAAATAGTGAAATCACATCAACTGTTTTAGTACTCGAGTTTGCAACATAGTCACTGGAAGCCTCAACCCAAAAAAATCAGTGCTTCTTCAGGTACAAGCATTCATTCCTCTGTACCTGCCTTTCATCCTCAGGGAGCTGGGTGCCTACCCCTGCTATCCCTGTGCCTGGCCCAAGGGTGGACTCCGTTAATGTGGACTGAATAAGAAATGAATGGGCAAGTAGGTCACCCCAGGCACCTGATGTACAAGGAGCCCATTGGAAGCCACTTAAAAACAATGGAAATATGTTGTTTAAGTCATACACTCTGGTTTTTTTTTTTAAGCATCCTTGTTGAGATGTAATTCATATACCATACAATTTTTGTAATATTTGTACATATTTGTATATTTAAGCAATTCAGTGGGGTTTTTTTGGTTTTGTTTTGTTTTAGTATAGTCATAGGATTGTGCAACGTCAGTCTAATTTTAAATGCACTAGCCCATTCTAAGGAAATCTGGCTTTCTTGTTTTAATGATTTTATCTACAATGCTAGTGAAACAGAGGTATAAATAGGATTAAGCAAGGAAAAAGTCCGGTAGCAAAAACATAATCTCTTCCTCCAGCCAGAACATGCCCAAGAGAATTCTGAAGGATCTGTATCACTTGGTGTGGTAGGGCTCGGCCAAAGGAGCAGGCTTCAGACACTCAAAATTCTAACAGAAGATTCCAATCAACTACTCTGAACCCCCAGTTTCCTGTCTGAAGAAAAGGATCAGAGTAAATGACACCCATGACTAGTTCTTGGATTTGTTCCCACTCCTAAATGTCAAGTGCATTTAACGACAAACTTGTAGGTTCTGGAGTTACAGAGTTTTGAGTTCAGGTCCCAGTTCTGCCATTTACTAGCTGTGAGATTTTGGACAAGTTATTTATTTCCTGTTCTTTAATATTAGCATCAGGGGTAATAACACCTGCCTCATAGTTGTTGGGGCATTAAATGAGTCAATGGATATATGGATATAATGTACTTAGCCTAGTTTGGGACGTGCAGTGAGTTGCGCATCAATGTCAGTTGTCATTGTTGTCCCATATTCATAGATGACTTCACAGGTAGTAACATAGCCTCTCCTTGCAGCAACCCTCTCTTTCTAAGCACAGCCTTAGGGACCCTGTTGGTAATCCCTTCCTCTCCTATCCAATAATCAATCCACACAAACAAAATCTTTGGGCAGAAACTGTGCATTAAAAATTTACCTGAAAGAAAACTTTAGGAACCAAAGTGGACCAGGCGTGGGGGTTCATGCCTCTAGTACCAGCACTTTGGGAGGCTAATGCAGGGGTCAGAATCACTTGAGGTCAGAAGTTCGAGACCAGTCTGGCCAAAATGGTGAAACCCTATCTACAAAAAATACAAAAATTAGCCAGGTGTGGTGGCATGTGCCTGTAGTCCCAGCTACTCAGGTGGCTGAGGCATGAGAATCACTTGAACCCAGGAGGTGGAGGTTGCAGTGAGCTGAGATCACACCACTGCACTCCAGCCTAGGCAACACAGCAAGACTCTGTCTCAAAAAAAGAACCAAAGTGATTGAAAACCTGGGATTGGAATGGAAGCTGTCCTTTTACTAGAGCATTTACTACTATGAACACTAGCTAAAGGGCTTAAAGTACAGCAGAGGCTGCTTTGTTCAATATTGTTTCGCCTGCCATTAAAATGAGGACAAAATTACTTTGATAAGTGGCGTGAAAGGGTCTTTGGAGTGACTACATTCTGTAAGCACTTCTGTATCATCAACCAAGATTTTGGAACTTACTATTCCTCGTTTATACAATTTCAGCCACAGTGTAGTAGGGGATACAGATAACATATTCCATCCTTTGTCTACTCCCTTCCTCTTCTGCCCATTTTGTGGAGCAATTATCTGTTGACAGCATCTTAAAATAGGGAGTCACCTTCTTCATACAAAGATTCATGCTTATCCTGAATCATTTTCAATGTCCAGGTAGATCGCTGTCTCAAAATACTCGTCTCCCAATTACTTGACCTCTCAACTACAATGGACCCTCACCTCTACTTCACTTTAGCCACCTACCCGTTCGTCTGTACTCTGTCATCATCAGAAATACTCCAGTAATGAAGTCAGATTATGGTATACCATATTCTTAATAATCATCTGGTTCTCTTATTTCATTACTCGCACCTCATTTATCCTTCACCTCTCCCTTTTCTGCAACCTATCACTCCCTTCCCTTTTCATTTCTGTTATGGTTTGGATGTTTGTGTCTCTCCAAAATTCATGTTGAAACGTCTCCAATGCATCGGTATTAAAAAGGTGGGGCCTTTGGGAGATGATTAGGTCATGAAGGTTCCTCCCTTCTAAATGGGATTAAGAACTTTATACAAGAGGCTTCACACAGCATTCAACTGTTTTGCCCTTTCATCTGTCTGCTGTGTGAGGATACAGCTTCCATCCCTTTAAGAGGATGTAGCAACAAGGCACCATCTTGAAAGCAGAAAGCAGCTGTCACCAGACAGCAAACCTGCTGCTGCCTTGATCTTGGACTTCCCAGCCTCCAGAACTGTGAGAAATAAAATTCTAGTATGTATAAATTATCCAGTCTGTGGTATTTTGTTATAGCAGCACAAACAGCCTAAGATAACATCCTTGCCAATTCAGTTTGGAAATCATAATTCATTGTTTAAACTTCCCATGCTGGGCATGGTGGCTTATGCCTATAATCCCAGCACTTTGGGAGGCTGAGGTGGGTGGATCACCTGAGGTCAGGAGTTCAAGACTAGCCTGGCCAACATGGCAAAACTCTGTCTCTACTAAAAATACAAAAATTAGCCAGGTATGGTGGCACAATGTCTGTAATTGTGTCTGTAATTACAGGCGGCCTGTAATCCCAGCTATTTGGTAGGCTGAGGCAGGAGAATCACTTGAATCCAGGAGGCAGAGGTCACAGTAAGCTGAGATTGTGCCACTGCACTCTAGTCTGGGCAAAAGAGCGAAACTCCGTCTCAAATAACAATAATAATAATAAATAAACGTCTCACAATTATCTATGTCTTCAATCCCATTCTCTCATGGATTTTAATGAACTGAATCTGTTAAACTGTTTTAATCTGATTTTCTGTGTTTTATTCCAACACCTAAGCTTATGGGGCCCTAGCCCCACATTGATGAGAAGCTTCAATCAAAACTTTCGACATTTTGTCCAAATCAGGTATACCTTCCCAAAGATATGCCTACACTATACAATTACAAGGAGGCATCCTTTGTAGAACTTCAAACTTTGTCTCATTACCAAATGACCCTGTCTATAACACATTATGAATTAATAGTTTAAGTAGGTTGAGTGTGGTGGCACACGCCTGTGGTCCCACCACTTTGGGATGCCGACAGGGATGTATCACCTGAAGTCAGGAGTTTGCAACCAGTCTGACTAATACGGTAAAACCCCGCCTCTACTAAGTACAAAAAAATTAGACAGGCTTGGTGGCACATGCCTGTAATCCGAGCTACTTGGGAGGCTGAGACAGGAGAATCACTTGTACCTGGAAGGTGGAGGTTGCAGCGAGCCAAGATCGCACCATTGCATTCCAGCCTGGGCAACGAGAGCGAAACTCCATCTCAAAAAAAAAAAAAGGCCGGCACTGTGGCTCACGCCTATAATCCCAGCATTTTGGGAGACCGAGGCAGGTGGATCACTTGAGGTCAGGAGTTTGACACCAGCCTGGCCAACATGGTGAAACCCTGTCTCTATTAAAAATACAAAACTTAGCAGGGTGTGGTGGCGCATTCCTGTAATTCCAGCTACTCCGGAGGCTGAGGCAGGAGAATCACTTGAACACAGGAGGCAGAAGTTGCAGTGAGGTGGGATTGCGCCACTGCACTCCAGCCTGGGTGACAGAGCGAGACTCCATCTCAAAAAAAAAAATAGTTTAAGTAAATTCTATAATTATCTGGTGAATATCACAAATTTTTTCTTTGTAATTATCCCATGTTAAAAGTATTAACTTGTTAAGCGTAAACGTTTGAAACATACTCATGTTTTAGAACCTTCTCTTGGCATTCTGGCATGCTAAGTACACTGGGAACTTGAAAGAAGTGGTCAGCTGTCTTCCAGCCTCCAAGAAGCCTGGCTAACACCTTGGTTTCTGGGGCCAACAGAAGGGAATCTCACAGGTGAATGGATTAGTGTCCTTCCACATTTATAGTCTCTAACCAAACCATGTTTCCTTGCATCTGTAATTAGCCTTTTCTCATATGATATAGCTATTCTAAACTTAGTCGCGCAACTCATCACATTTATTCATTATCCCCCTGCCCTGCAGAAAATGACATCTTATCCAATTGCTCAGAGATATGGAGGACACCATATACAAAAGACTTGAAAGTCTTTCCCTGGCCGGACGTGGCAGCTCACGCCTGTAATCCCAGCACTTTGGGAGGCTAAGGCGGGTGGATCACCTGAGGTCGGGAGTTCAAACCAGCCTGACCAACATGGAGAAACCCCATCTGTACTAAAAATACAAAAATTAGCCGGGTATGGTGGCACCTGCCTGTAATCCCAGCTACCCAGGAGGCTGAGGCAGGAGAATCACTTGAACCCGGGAGGCGGAGGTTGTGGTGAGTCGAGATCGCACCATTGCACTCCAACCTGGGCAACAAGAGCGAATCTCCGTCTCAAAAAAAAAAAAAAAAAAAAAAAAAAATTCTTTCCCTGACCTACATAAACATGTCTACATCCTCACAAGTTCTTCCCTTCACGGGTACATTTTTGGAAAGAGCAATCCACATGCCTGTTTACTTCACTTTTTGTTCATTTACCTTTGACTCAATACATCTAAAAGTGAACTCTTGGCCAGGTGCGGTGGCTAATGCCTGTAATCCCAACACTTTGGGAGCCCAAGGCAGGCAGATCACTTGAGGTCAGGAGTTCGAGACTGGCCTGGCTCACAGAGTGAAATCCTGTCTCTACTAAAAATACAAAAATTAGCTGGGCCTGGTGGCACACACCTGTGGTCCCAGCTACTTGGGAAGTTGAGGCACTGAGAATCGCTTGAACATGGGAGGTAGGGGTTGTAGTGAGCTGCGATTACACCACTGCATTCCAGCCTGGGCGACAGAGTGAGACTCTGTCTCAAGAAATAAATAAATAAATTAATTAATTAATTAAAAGTGAACTCTTGACCTCTACTCTCCTCCATCACCAGCCATGTACACAACCTTGCAAGCCACATCCTTCTTCTGATTCACCAGCTCAGTTAATGGCATCACAGTCCAGAGGCTTGTTTAAGCCAGAAAACTGGGCGTCCCCTTAATCACCTTCTTCTCACCATCACTTACAACTTACTTATTACTCATTTGTGTTAATTTTCTTTCAGATATTTGAAAGTCTACCACCCAACCACATGCCCATTTTCACTTCTGTAATACCTCACTTCTCATCTTTTTTTTTTTTTTTTTTGGCAGAACCACCAAAATCATGCTCCTGGTTCTAGGTTTTTTTTTTTTTTTTTTTTTTTTGAGATAGAGTGTTGCTCTGTCACCCAGGCTAGAGTGCAGTGGCACAATCTTGGCTCACTGCAACCTCCGCCTCCCAGGTTCAAGTGATTCTCCTGCCTTAGCCTCCCGAGTAGCTGGGACTACAGGCGCATGCCACCACACCCAGCTAATTTTTGTATTTTTAGTAGAGACGGGGTTTCACCATGTTGGTCATGCTGGTCTCCAAACTCCTGACCTTAGGTGATCCACCCACCTCGGCCTCCCAAAGTGCTGGGATTACAGACATGAGCCACTGCTCCCGGCCTCCTGCTTCCAGTTTTACCTGGCTCCATCAGATTTCTATTTTGATGTCAGAGTGAGCTTCCCAACATGTAAGTCTGATCAAGGTGTGATACCATTCAGGACAAATTCAGTCCCCTTAGAATGGCATATGAGGCTTTTAACCATTCTGGTCCTTGCTGCTCTCCTCAACCTATCTTTTGCCACTCCTCTTCTATGTCTGCTTTGTTTTCCAGACATATTGAACCACTTGTGGTTTCTTGAGTGAGCCATTTTCCCTCTCATCCTTTTGCCACTGCAGATGTTTTTACTGCTGCTTGGAATTCACTTGCCCCCTTTTCACATAGTTTCCCCTGAAACTCAACCTTGAAGACTTAACCTCTAACAGAGAGCCCTCATGGTTCTCCCCTGCTCATCGGTCCCCACCCAGAGTAGGCAAGGGCCTTCACCTCTGGGATCTCAAAGAATCTAACTTTTGCCTCCATCATGGCATTTACCATAGTTTGTTGTAACAGTTTACATACATGTTTGTGTCCCCAGCACTCCTCTGAGTGCTTCTGCAACAATATCTCCCATCTCTGTATCCCCATGACAGCAATGCTCAACAAATAACAGGTGTTCAATAAATGTACAAAAGAGGGAGGGGAGAGAGGTAAGGAGAGAGATGTTGGAGCCCAAAAATGAAGATACGGTTGAATCTCAAACAACTAACTTGCTGCCACAATTCTAATTTTGAAAATTCAGCCTCCACAGACCAGACAGATGTTTCTATCCCATATATCTCCAAGACATCACAACATAGACTAAATGCTAATGCATTTGTCTGTAAGCTCAAATGTTTTTGATGGAATAAAAGTAACAGTTGGCCAGGCACGATGGCTCACGCCTGTAATCCCAGCACTTTGGGAGGCAGAGGCAAGAGGATCACGAGGCCAGGAGTTTGAGACCAACCTGGCCAACATGGTGAAACCACATCTCTACTAAAGATAGAAAAAATTAGCTGGGCATGGTGGCACGCGCGTGTAATCCCAGCTACTTGGGAGGCTGGGACAGAAGAATCACTTGAACCCAGGAGGCGGAGGTTGCAGTGAGCCAAGATGGTGCCACTGCACTTCAGTCTGGGTGACAGGGAGAGACTCTGCCTCAAAAAAAAAAAAAGAAAAAAAAAAAGAAGCCAACATTTAACTGGCTTCTCTGACACTGGTTTGTATACTGAGCTGATTTGTTCAATACTTTTTATTTGTTTGTTTGGTACGGTGGAGATGTCAGGCCTCTTCCAGAAAGGCTTACTCCTTTCAAATACATGTCATTTTCATATTATCCCAACTATGGATGCATTTTGGTTAATCGGCTTCTTTTTTTAAAATATAAAGTCATATGTGCTACAGTAAAAATTAATTTCCAATTAGATTTATTTTTCTTCTAAAATCTAGCTAAAGTTATCCTTATGAGAGAAATTAAAGTAGGGCTGAATAGCCGGGTGTGAAGAATTTTGGAGTATGAGGCCCTTCACGCTTAGGGCAGAACTGGGTGTGGCATGCACCAAATAGGCCCCCCAAATAGCCTCTCAAATGCTATATACAATACCAGTTATCAGATTCAGGCTTGTACTTTTCCACATCCCGGCTTGAAAATAAAGGCTACTAGATCTCATTATTTACTATACTTTACTAAATTATACTAAAAAATGTAAAGATGTCTTCTAAATATATTAAATATATTCCATGATTATCTGTCAATGGTTCTCACAGTGTGGTCCCTAAACCAGCAGCATCAGCATCACTAATCTCTGGCCATAACCCAGACCAATGAAATCAGGGACTCTGGAGGTGCACACAGCATTCTGGGTTTTTTGGCGGTTTATTTTTATTTATTTTTTTGAGACAAAGTTTCGCTCTTATTGCCTAGACTGGAGTATAATGGCATGATTTCGGCTCACTGCAACCTCCACTTCCTGGGTTCAAGCAATTCTCCTGCCTCAGCCTCCCGAGTAGTTGGGATTACAGGCGTGTGCCACCAAAACCAGCTAATTTTGTAGTTTTAGTGGAGATGGGGTTTCTCCATGTTGGTCAGGCTGGTCTTGAACTCCTGACCTCAGGTGATCCAACTACCTCAGCCTCCCAAAGAGCTGGGATAACAGGCATGAGCCACTGTGCCCAGCATAATCTGGTTTTTAACCAGCCCTCTAAGTGGTTCTGGTGCATGCTGACGTTTGAGATCCACTGCTCTATATTATCTTCTACATTCTGTTTTTGTTCTATTAATATTAAATATCAGCTTTTGTAAATATTATGCATCAAAGTAAATGTCTTCATTTTATAGGCAAATCCTTTAATCTCATTTTCCCCACAAATATCTATATCTAGCATATAATATATATTTAATTGATAATTGAAAATATCTATCTGATTCATAACATATTCATGTTGTAAAGGATCTTACAAACTGAGGTCTTGAATCCTACCTGAAAGCTGACTATTAATCCTATTTTAAAACATCTCTTAAGCAGTGATTCCAATTTGTTTGTAGTTTTGTTTTTTTTTTTTTTAACATGGAGACTCTGTCACCCAGGCTGGAGTGCAGTGGCGCGATCTCAGCTCACTGCAACCTCCACCTCCTGGGTTCAAACGATTCTTCTGTCTCCGCCTCTTGAGTAGCTGGGACTACAGGCATGTGCCATCATGCCCGACTAATTTTTCTATTTTTGTAGAGACAAGATCTCACCATGTTGGCCAGGCTGGTCTTGAACTCCTGACCTCAAGTGATGCACCCGCCTTGGCCTTCCAAAGTGCTGGCATTACAGGCGTGAGCCACCGCACCCAGCCATGTTTATAGTTTTAAAATTTTGTGACCCCTGCTTTGTCATACACGTATCTTCAACATAACATAGCACAATTTTTTTTTTTTTTTTTTTTTTTTTGAGACGTCGTCTTGCTCTGTTGCCCAAGCTGGAGTGCAGTGGTGAGATCTTGGCTCATCACAACCTCTGCCTCCCGGGTTCAAGAGATTATCCTGCCTCAGCCTCCCGACTAGCTGGGACTACAGGTGCATGCCACCATGCCCAGCTAATTTCTGTATTTTTAGTAGAGATAGGGTTTCACCATGTTGGCCAGGCTGGTCTCAACCTGACCTCATGATCTGCCTGCCTGGGCCTCCCAAAGTGCTGGGATTGCAGGCGTAAGCCACCGTGCCGGCCGCACAATTTCATTTTAAAAACCGTTAAGTAGGCCGGCGCAGTGGCTCAGGCCTGTAACCTCAGCACTTTGGGAGGCTGTGGCCGGTGGATCTCTTGAGCTTAGGGGTTTGAGACCAACCCGGCCAACATGGCAAAACACCATCTCTACAAAAAAATATAAAAATTAGCCAAGCATGGTGGAGCATGCCTGTGGTCTCAACTACCCGTGAGGTTGCAGTGGGAGGATCACTTGAGCCCAGGGGACAGAGGTTGCAGTGAGTCGATATCGTGCCACTGCACTCCAGCCTGGGCAACAGAGAGAGACCCTATATCAAAAAAGCAAAACAAAAAAACTATTAAGTAAGAAACACTAGGCTGGGCACAGTGGCTAATGCCTGTAATCCCAGTACCTCGGGAGGCCAAGGAGGACGGATCACCTGAGGTTAGTAGTTCAGGACCAGCCTGTCCAACATGGTGAAACCCTGTCTCTACTAAAAATACAAAAATTAGCTGGGTTTGGTGGTGGGCACCTGTAATCCCAGCTACTTGGGAGGCTGAGGCAGGAGAATCGCTTGAACTTGGGAGGTGGAGGTTGCAGTGAGCCGAGATCATGCCACTGCACTCCAGCCAGGGTGACAGAGCAAGACTCCATCTAAAAAAATAAAATAAAATAAAATAAAAATAAAAAAAATTAAAAAAATAAATAAAAAGAAAACACTAAATTTCTTTTGATAATTTAATACATCAACTCTCAACTCTCTGGAAGTGCCTTCTAATACCCACTTATTTCTTCTTTAACCTAAGTTCCTAGTGTTTTGTCTAATAAGTGGAGAACAGCTGGATACCATTTCTGTCTAACAACCCTTCATATACTTGAATGTAATCATTATTCCCTCAGTCTTTTTTCTAAACAATCTGGGTCGCTTAACCTTTACTCAGTCTGTTTCTCAACTCTTTAATCATCTCACAGCCCTCTGAAGCCTCTCCAAGCAGTCCACAGTCTTATTTATTTATTTTTTGAGACGGAGTTTCACTCTTATTGCCCAGGCTGAAGTGCAGTGGCACGATCTCGGCTCACCCCAACCTCTGCCTCCTGGGTTCAAGTGATTCTTCTGCCTCAGCCTCCCGAGTACTTGGGATTACAGGCATGCGCCATGCCACCACGCCCAGCTAATTTTGTATTTTCAGCAGAGATGGGGTTTCTCCATGTTGGTCAGGCTGGTCTTGAATTCCCTACCTCAGGTGATCTGCGCGCGTTGACCTAACCAAAGTGCCGGGATTACAGGCGTGAGCCACCTCACCCGGCCTCTTCTCTATTTATTAATGTCATGATATATGCTATGGACAGTCCAAAACAGCATTTGTGTATACACAATTGATTAAAACGTATCATGATTTTCTATATATAAAAAGTGTATAATTTAACATTCTTTAAAAATATTTTTTTCTTAGGAAATAAAAATGTAAGCTCTTATCTTGTGCTCATGTATTTGTTGTGCTGGATTCAGAAAAGAACATTTTAGAACTAAAAGGCAAAGGAGATCACTTAACTTCCTCGTTTTACAGAACTCAAGGGTTTGGGAGGTTAACCTGCATCATCCAATATGGCAGCCGCTAGTCATATTTTAACAAAAAATTCAGTTCTTTAGTCACACTAGCCACTTTTCAAGTGCTCAGTAGCCACACATGTGGCTAGCAGCTGTGGTAGATAGCACAGATATAGATAATTGTCTCTTCATCACAGAAATTTCTCTTGGACAGTGCTGGTTTAAATGATTCGCCCAAAGCAAATCATTAACCAGCGGCAGAGCCAGAACTTCCAGTTCCTAGTCTAGAGATATCCCACCATACTATCTACTACCTTTTAAAATAAGATGAAATATGAGCAATTACATCTCTAATATACAAGCATTTATTATGTTTATGCAGAAAGCATTGTGGTAGGCATGGATCCTGACCCCAAAAAGGTTGTTTTTGCTTTGTTTTGAGATGGAGTCTTGCTCTGTTGCCCAGGCTGGAGTGCAGTGGCGTGATCTCGGCTCACTGCAAGCTCCGCCTCCCAGGTTCACGGCGTTCTCCTGCCTCAGCGCCCCCGAGGAGCTGGGACTACAGGCGCCGGCCACCACGCCTGGCTAATTTTTTTGTATTTTTAGTAGAGACGGGGTTTCACAGTATCAGCAAGGATGGTCTCAATCTCCTGACCTCATGATCCGCCCACCTTGGCCTCACAAAGTGTTGGGATTACAGGTGTGAGCCACCAGTTCCGGCCTTTCTTTTTTGTTTTATAGACAGGGTCTCACTATGTTGCCCAGGCTAGAGTGCAGTGGCCACTCACAGGCATGATCATAGTGCACTGAAGCCTCAGACTCCTGGGGGTCAAGCGATCTTCCTGCCTCAGCCTCCCCAGTATCTGATAGTACAGGCACAAGCCACTTGCCTTGCTCCAAAAAGGTTTTAAAAAGGAAATTACTTTAGACTAGGCACAATGGCTCAAGCCTGTAATCCCAGAAATTTGGGCGGCCGAGGTGGGCAGATCACTTGAGGCCAGGAGTACAAGACTAGCCTGGCCAACGTGTTGAAACCTCGTCTCTACTAAAAATACAAAAATTAGCCAGCTATGGTGACATGCACCTGTAACCCCAGCTACTCAGGAGGCTGAGGCAGGAAAATCACTTGAACCCAGGAGGCAGAGGTTGCAGTGAGCCAAGATTGTGCCACTGTATTCCAGCCTGGAACAACAGAGTGAAACTCTGTCTCACAAAAAAAAAAAAAAAAAAAAAAAAAAAAAGCCAGGTGCAGTCGTTCACGCCTGTAATCCCAGCACTTTGGGAGGCTAAGGTGGTGGAATCACAAGGTGAGGAGTTTCAGACCAGCCTGAGCAACATGGTGAAACCTTGTCTCTACTAAAAATACAAAAATTAGCCGGGCGTGGTGGCAGGCACCTGTAATCCCAGCTACTCAGGAGGCTGAGGCAGGAGAATCACTTGAACCCAGGAGGCGGAGGTTGCAGTGAGCCGAGATCGCACCACTGCACTCCAGCCTGGGCAAAAGTGGGACTCTGTCTCAAAAAAAAAAAGAAAGAAAGAAAGAAAGAAAATCACTCTAAATAGGATTGCTGCCTATACAGAAAATGACATACAGTTTGGTCACATTTTTCCTTTTGGCCTCTAGCTATTTAATGTATTTATGTATATAAATGTGTATATGTTTTACTGAAATATCTCCAATCCCTTTGACCTTCCCTGGGACATCAGATACTTCTCAGCTCATACCTCAATTTCTGCAGCCAATTCCTGGCTGGTTTCACAGGCTCCATACGGCCTTTCCTGTTTCTATCAATCTTCTTCAATTCTACAGCCATTTCCCTCAAGTACCATTTTCACCCTTGCTCACCCACTCAAAACTGTGTTTGATCACTATAGTGTATCATACACTAAAAACAATCATGATGAAGTTAACAACAATGACTTACGTTCGTGTGACACACTTTTCTCAAGGCTTCCACACATCATCCTGTTTCATTTAATTCCTGCCCTTCTCTCTGGATATTAAAGCCTTCAATCAACTGTTGCTCTTTTATTTCACAAGATTGTTTCTTGTTAAATATTTCAAGTAGATCAAGGCTGGATGCAGTGGCTCATGCCTGAAATCCTAGCGCTTTGGGAGACCAAGGTGGGAGGATCACTTGAGGTCAGGAGTTTGAATCACCCTGGCCAACATGGTGAAACCCCATCTCTACTAAAAATACAAAAATTAGACCGATGTGGTGGCGCACACCTGTAATTCCAGCTACTCGGGAGACTGAGGCATGAGAATTGCTTGAATCCGGGAGGTAGAGGTTGCAATGAGCTGAGATAGTGCCACTGCCCTCCAGCCTGGGTGACAGAGCCAGACTCTGTCTCACAGAAAAACAAAAAAAGTCAGGTAGATCTATTCTAAAAGTTCTATAACTAGGAGGCTGAGAGTCTCCTTGACTTTCCCAGTTCAATCCCTCAGCAAGTAACATTGGTTTCAGGTCCAAAAGTACATCTGGATATACCTACTTCCTTCCATGTATATTAGTTTGCTTTAGACTGTCATAACTAAGTACCACAGATTTGGTGGCTTAAACAATAGAAAGTTATTTTCTCACACTCCTGGAGGCCAGAAGTCTAAGATCAAGGTTCCAGCAGGATTGCTTATTCTAAGACTTTTCTCCTCGGCCTGTAGATGACCATCTTCTTCCGGTTTCTTCACATGATTGTCCTTCTGTGCTGTGCTCTTCTTCCTCTTATAAGGACAGCAGGCAAATTTAATTAGGGCCCACCCAAATGACCTCATTTTGCCTTCATTACCTCTTCAAAGGACCTATCTCCAAGTATAGTCCCATTCAAAGGTACTGAGGATTAGGATTTCAACACATGAATATGGGGGACAGGGGCACACAGTTCAGCTCATGACACTCCATCGTCACCGAAACCATCCTTGCCCAAGCTGCCCTCATTTGTCGTTAGACCGTGATGCTAGTTTCCTTGCTTCTGCATGTCCTCTTGAATCCACTTACCACATAACTGCCACAGTGATCTTTTGATCTTTCAAAAATGTATAGCACTCTCTTGCTTAAAATCTTGTACTGGTTTCCCATTGCACTTAAGTTAAATTTCAAACTCCCCTCATTGGCTTACAAGAGGTATGTGATTTATCTTTCTACCTTTCCAACTTCAATTCATGCCACTTTCTTTCTTGTCGACTTGTTCCATCCACAATGACTTCTGTCAGGTCCTAAAACATAACAAATTCCTTCCATCTTGGAGCCTTTGCATATGCTATCATTGTTTTCGAGAACATTAATATGCTTAAGTCTCAATTTAATTCTTAACCTCCTTAGAAGAATCTTCTCAGACTTACCACTATTATTTCCTAGTATAATCATAATTTATAATTACTTTATATATTTTACTATATTTTTCGGTCACTAGATTGTAAGTTTCTTCGAGCCATGGTAATGTGTTTTGTTCACCACTGTTTCTCCAAGCTTAGAATTGTGTCTGGCACACAATAAACATTCTTTGAACAATCTACTCTTTCGGCAGATCTCTTGCTCTATTCAAGAAAGTTTGTAATTGCACATTTATTTCCTACCTCTGCACCACAGCATGGAACATTCTTTCTACCTAGAATTCTTTCCCCCTCTAAGCCAATCCATGGCTATCATTTCTTTTAAAATAAACCTCAATTCCCTTCCCAAGGAAGCCTTTGACTATGGATCATCCTTGACTGTCATCTCTCTCTCTTGGTTTCCTTAGAACTTCACTGATATGTCTAAATTTATATTTATTAAGTACTTAAAAACACAGTTTTTTCTTTTTCTTTTTATTTTTTTTTTGGAGATGGAGTCTGGCTCTGTCACTCAGGCTGGAGTGCAGTAGTAGTGCTATCACGGCTCACTGCAACTTTCACCTTCCAGGTTCAAGTGATTCTCTTGCCTCAATCTCCCGAGTAGCTGGGATTATAGGCACCCATCACCATGCTCAGCTAATTTGTGTATTTTTAGCAGAGACGAGGTTTCACCATGTTGGCCAGGCTGGTCTCGAACTCCTGACGTCAGGTGATCCACCCGCCTAGGCCTCCCAAAGTGCTGGGATTACAGGTGTGAGCCACCACGCCTGGCCAGTTTTTTCTACAAAATGTTTTATTTTACAATATATTAAAGGAATAAAGGGTGCTAGTTGATTAAAAAAATTGGCTAAGTAAAAGTTAATTTAAAAGTTAACTTATACTATCATACGTGGTTTTACATTACTATCACCCTCATACCTTTCTAATAGCAAAGCCGATAAAGAATATAATTTATAGGCCGGGCACGTTGGCTCATGCCTGTAATCCCAGCACTTTGGAAGGCCGAGGCGGGCAGATCACAAGGTCAGATCGAGACCATCCTGGCAAACAAGGTGAAACCCCGTCTCTACTGAAAATACAAAAAAAAAAAAAAAAAAAAAAAATTAGCTGGGCATGGTGGCAGGTGCCGGTAGTCCCAGCTACTTGGGAGGCTGAGGCAGGAGAATGGCATGAACCCGGGGTTGGAGCTTGCAGTGAGCAGAGATTGTGCCACTGCACTCCAGCCTGGGTGACAGAGCGAGACTCCATCTCAAAAAAAAAAAAAAAAAAAAAAAAAAAGGAATATAATTTATAGATCCATAGTGTTTGTTAAAGCCCCAGGAGGTTACTTTTTTCTCTTTGCCAAAAAAAAAAAAAAAAAAAAAAGGGAGAGAGAGAAAGCATGAGGAAAGAAACATAAGCAGGAATGGTATTGCTTCTCAGCCTTTTGGCTAATATCAAGTGTAGCAGGAATGGTAAGTTTCAACCTTACTTAAACCAAGTTTAGCCTGCTTATTCCAACGAACTTGGCACGTGTACCAAGTCAGGAGATTGAAGACTTACCTTAGAGGATATAAGGTATACCAGCTACTAGAGTTTACCAACTGGGACACTGCTAAGTGTGGCACTAAATGTAGCTTTTAGTGTTAATGAATGCAGCTTTCACTGTAAAAGAATACTTCCCTGTCTTTTATTCCGTCCTTTGTTGTTTTGTTTTCCTCTATTCTTTTCTTTCTTTTCTCTCTGGTTTTTTAAACTAGAGGAGTAGACAGTGGAGTAGTCATTCCCAACCCTGGAGTTGCCAACCAGAATGAATACACATTTTAAAGGCAAAATACAAAGTAAAGCTCTATCTCATAAACAAGTTAGAGCAATTAAAATAATACCATTTTGGCCTGGTGCGGTGGCTCACGCCTGTAATCCTAGCACTTTGGGAGGCCAAGGCAGGTGGATCGCCTGAGGTGAGGAGTTTGAAACCAGCCTGACCAACATGGAGAAGCCTCGTCTCTACTAAAAATACAAAATTAGCCGGGTGTGGTAATGCATGCCTGTAATCCCAGCTACTGGGGACGCTGAGGCAGGAGAATTGCTTGAATCTGGGAGGCGGAGGTTGCAGTGAGCCGAGATCATGCCATTGCACTGCAGCCTGGGCAACAAGAGAGAAACTCTGTCTCAAAAAAACAAACAAACAAACAAACATTTCAGGCTGGGCACAATGGCTCTCGCCGGTAATCCCAGCACTTTGGGAGGCTGAGGCAGGCGGATCGCTTGAGCTCAAGAGTTTGATATCAGCCTGGGCAACATGGTAAAACCCCGTCTCTACCAAAAATACAAAAAATTAGCTGGGCATGGTGGTGTGTGTCTGTGGTCTACTCAAGAGGCTGAGATGGGAGGATTGATTGAGCCCTGGAGTTCGAGGCTGTCGTGAGTCAAGATCATGCCACTGCACTCCAGCTTGGGTGACAGAGTAAGACCCTGTCTAAAAATGAAAATAAAAATAAAAACACCACGATTTCACGTTCATCATATTGAAAAAAAATACAGATTTGACATATACTAAGTGTTATCCAGAAAGCTGTAAAATGGGAATTCTTACATCCGTAGTGGGAGCATAAATTTGTGCAATCATTTTGAAGAGCAACTTGTCAATATCTAGTAAGGCTGAATATATACTACTAACCAACAATTCTATCAGATAGAAGCCTAGAGATCTAGGAGCTCAAGCCCAGCCTGAGCAACACAGACAGATCTCATCTGTAAAAAAAGAATGAAGGCTTAGAGAACACTTCAGAGGAAGACATGCCCAAGGATATTCATTCCAGCATTATTCATGCAACCAACATGTCTAACAACATGAGATGGATAGATACGGTAAGGCCATCCAGTTAAAATGGATAAACAGGCTGGGAGCTGTGACTCATGCCTGTAATCCCAGCACTTTAGGAAGCTGAGGCGGGCGGATCACCTGAGGTTGGGAGTTTGAGACCAGCCTGACCAACATGGAGAAACCCCGTCTCTGCTAAAAATACAAAATTAGCCAGGGTGTGGTGGCGGGTGCCTGTCATCCCAGCTACTCGGAGGCTGAGGCAGGAGAATCACTTGAACCCAGGAGGCGGAGGTTGCAGTGAGCCGAGATTATGCCATTGCACTCCAGCTTGGGCAACAAGAGCAAAACTCTGTCTCAAAAAAAAAAAAAAAAAAAATGATAAACAGGAGTTATTTGTATCAACACAGGTAAAATTTGAAAAAATGCTGAGTAATAAAAGTTTGCAAAAATTTTAAAGCAGTATAATATATAATATATATAATAGTATATAATGTTAATAGAAACATATGTAGTAAAAGTATAAAACATACAGAAGGGCTGGGCGTAGTGACTCACACCTATAATCCCAGTACTTTGGGAGGCTGACGCAGGAGAATCTCTTGAGGCCAGGAGTTCAAGACCAGCCTGGGCAATATAGGAAGACCTCACTCTTTAAAAAATTTTAAAAGGCCAGGTGTGGTGGCTCATGCCTGTAATCCCAGCACTTTGGGAGGCTGAGGCAGGTGGATCATGAGGTCAGGAGTTCAAGACCAGCCTGGCCAAGATGGTGAAACCTCGTCTCTACTAAAAACACAAAAATTAGCCGGGCAGGTGCCTATAATCCCAGCTACTCCAGAGGCTGATGCAGAAGAATCATTTAAACCCGGGGCAGAGGTTGTAGTGAGCTGGGATCCCGCAATAGAGTGACACTCCATCTCAAAAAAAAAAAAACCAATAAAACAAAAAAAACAAAACAAAAATTAGCCAGGTGGTCCCAGCTACTCGGGAGGTTGAAATAGGAGGGTTATTTGAGACTGGGAGTTTGCAACTGCAATGAGCAGTGTCCGCACCACTGCACTCCAGCCTGGGTGACAGAGTGAGACCCTGTCTCAAATAAATAAATAAATAGATAAATAAAAAATATATATAAAAATAACAAATATCAGATATATAGTAAGGCCACGAGCAAGGTTGCTGTGGTTATAACAAGGTAATATGAGATATCATTGTGTTGTTGGAATTGTTCATTATCTTTTTATTTCCATTTATTTATTTATATTTTATTTATTTATTTATTTATTTGAGACGGAGTCTCATTCCATTGCCCAGGCTGGAGTGCAGTGGTGCCATCTTAGCTCCCTGAATTCTCAGCCTCCTGGGTTCAAGTGATTCTCCTGCTTCAGCCTCCCTAGTAGCTGGGATTACAGGCACCCACCACCATACCTGACTAATTTTTATACTTTTAGTAGGAATAGGGTTTCACCATGTTGGCCAGGCTGGTCTCAAACTCCTGACCTTAAGTGATCCACCCGCCTGTGCCTCCCAAAGTGCTGGGATTACAGGCATGAGCCACTGCACCTGGCCTTTTAAAATTTTTTTTAAATTTATTTTGGAGTCGCACTCTATTGCCCAGGCTGAGTGCAGTGTCATGAAGAAGGCTAACTGCAGCCTCAACCTCCTGGGCTCAAGTGATACTCCTACCTCAGCCTCCTAAGTAGTTGGGACTAGAGGCACACACCACCATGCCTGGCAAAATGTTAATTTTTGTGAAGGCGAGATCTTTCTATGTTGCCCAGGCTGGTATTGAACTACTGGGCTCGAGTGATCCTCTCGCCTTGGCCTCCCATGGCCACTGTGCCCAGCCTCTGTTCATTATCTTGACTGTTCTAATGAATAGAAAAACTTACACAGGTGATAAAACTGAATAGAACTTAATATACATACCACACACACACACACACACACACACACACACACAAATGAGTACAAGTAAAACTGGATAAATCTGAATAAGTGAGTATCAATGTAAATATTCTAGTTATGATATTACACTACAGTTTTGTACAATGTCACCATTAAGGGGGAAACTGGGCAAAGTATACAAAGGATCTCTGTATTACTTCATACAATTGCATGTGAATCTACATTTGTCTCAAGAATTTTGATTTAAAAATGTTAAATATGGTAAAATTTTAACTGTCAAATCTGGGTGGAGGGTATGTTATGTATTCCCTGCACTTTTTTCATATTTAAAAGAAAAAAGCAACATCTGGTACCCACTACAGAACTGATTCAATCACCAGAAGTAGAAGTAGAGATCAGCCATCTATATAGACAGTCCCCAACTTATGATGGTTCAACTTGAGATTTTTCGACTACAATCGTGCAAAAGTGATACACATTCCATAGGGACTGTATTTCAAGCACCCAGGCAACCATCATTTTTCACTTTTAGTACAGTTTTCAATAAATTACATGAGATATTCAACACTTTATTGTAAAACAGGCTTTGTGTCAGATGATTTTGCCCAGCTGTAGGCTAATATAAGTATGCCAAGCACATTTAAGGCAGGCTAGATTAAACTATGATGTTTGGTATGTTAGGTGTCTTAAATGCATTTTTGACTTCTGATATTTTCAGTTTACAATGTGTTTATTGGGACATAACCTTCTCATAAGTTCGGGAGCATTTGAATTTGTAAAAAGTTTCCCTCATTATTCTCAAGCAAAGCCAGGATTGTAAATCATTTGTTACTTTGGAGTGAGACCAAATTGGGTTCAAATCCTGGACCCAGCAATCACTTGTCCTGTGACCTATGGCAAATTACTTAACCTCTTTAAGTTTTAGCCTACTCATATAAAGTGGAAATGTAACAGAACCTTGGTAATCCACTTGTTGGGATATATAGCATATCTTCTGCTTCCATAACTATAAGCACATCCTTGACTGATGCAGGAAGCTAGCTTACTCCTTTTCCTAATGTCAGGCAATGCTGCTCATATACAGTGCTGCTCCTCTTATTCTAGTAACTGCTCCTCCCCATTTTGAGCTTAGCGTTCTCACTACTCCTTCCATCTGGTTGTCATGTTGTTGATTCCACCTCTGGATGAGTAGTATGTATCTCAGATCTGGCCAATCTGAAGCTAGCATTTCTAAGGCTGCAGGGATTAGTTAACAGATGGTCACAGTACCCCACTTGAGCCAATGTGACAAGATGGGATTTTTGTTGAGATTCTTGGGAATCTTGAGATAGATGTTATTTTCCCACTGGTTTTTTAGAACTGACAGGATGTATGTTAGGTATGCTAACATTTTTGTATGTGCAAAGACACAAACTAAGAATGGAGTCAACAGAGAGAATATGAACTGAGAGAGAAAACGGGTCTTGCATTAAATCAGACCAAAAAGCAAGCCAAACTACTATGGGACTCTTCAGTTATGTGGGCTAATGAATTCACTTTTTGCTTAAGACAATTTGGATCAAATTTTATTTCACTTATAACCCCAAAGATTCTACTGACTTAACCTACTTTGAAAGGGTAGTTGAGAAGATTAAATAAAGTAAGACATGTCAAGCACTAACTTTGACTAGAAACAAATACAATAACAGGCTGGGTGCGGTGGCTCATGCCTGTAATCCCAGCACTTTGGGAGGCTGAGGTGGGCGGATCACGAGGTCAGGAGTTCGAGACCAGCCTGACCAACATGGTGAAAGCCTGTCTCTACTAAAAAATTAGTTGGGCATGGTGGCAGACGCCTGTAATTCTAGCTACTAGGGAGGCTGAGGCAGGAGAATCGCTGGAACCCAGGAGGCGGAGGTTGCAGTGAGCCGAGATCTTGTCATTGCACTCCAGCCTGAGTGACAGGGCGAGACTCCATCTCAAAATAAATAAATAAATACATACATACATACGTACATACATACATAACATAAATAACAACAATAATACTGTCTTTCTACTTCCAGAACTATACCCTTTGACTTACAAGGGATGCTAGTTTGTTCCTGTTATTAATGTCAGAAAATGCTGCTAGTATAAAATAGAAATAAATAGGTAATCTGATTTGTTGCCAATTAATATTTTAACCATTCAGTTAATACAAGGGAGAAAGAAAAGGAAATCCCTACAAAACTTTAAGTTTCTTTGGAAATATACTCCTGCCTGTGGAACAGTTTAATCTTTCTTGACTTTTGCCTTTCTACAAGGTACCTTTCCCCATTCTTTGTTTCTTCAAAAATATTACCTAATAGGACTTCCAGATCCATTTTGAAGAATTTCCTGACTACTTCACACAGGCACGATTTTTTCCGAAATTTTTTTGCAATTACGGTCTTTGCTAGATATCTGATACTTACGTGCTGTTTTATACTATTAGTAATACTAACATGTATGATTGCCTTATGTCTCCAACAAGACCAACTTTCTTGAGTAATTGAGTCTTTCTCTTTCTCATTGCACCTAACACAGTTATGGGCACTAGAATGTAAGCTCCCTAATTTAGAAATTTTTGTTCATTGGTGTATTTGCAGTGCCTAGAAAGCGGCCAGAACATAACAGGTAATCAATAAGCATCTGTGGGGCTGGGCGTGGTGGCTCACACCTGTAATCCCAGCAATTTGGGAGGCCAAGGTGGGCAGATCACTTGAGGTCAGGAGTTCAAGACCAGCCTGGCCAACATTGTGAAACTCCATCTCTACTAAAAATACAAAAATTAGCCAGGTGTGGTAGCGCGTGGGGGTAGCCCCAGCTACTTGGGAGGCTGAGGCCCGAGAATGGGTTGAGCCCAGGAGGCGAAGGTTGCAGTGAGCTGAGATCGCGCCACTGCACTCTGGTCTGGGCGATGGAGCAAGACTCTGACTTAAAAAAAAAAAGCACCTGTAGGATTCATGAGAATGAACGGTAGTTCTTTAAAAATTCTTGTTGATTAACTGGATGACTGAGAAGCCTTCAGGGTAGATAGTTTTCCTTAAGAAGCCTCTAGTCTGTTTCTAGAACCTTCAGACCAGTTTTCAAAGTTTTAAGGACCAACGCTGGTTAGAGATGAGTTGGAACAAGGATGACAGACCAGTGAATCTGAATACAAGGAGAGCTCAGGACAAGGGAGCTTTCCTCTCTGACTACAGCTTCCTATCACAGTTACCACTTTCCAGTTCTTAATACGTCAAACATCAACATTTAATAATTCACACAGTCTGCTACCCTTTTTTGGGCCATATTTGATTTTTTTTTTCTATTGAGCATTCTGTTGTCCCATACTTCATGATGCCTTGAGATGTTACCATTGCTATGAGCTCAGTTCAGTTAATTCTGTGCTTTGACAACTACTATGTACCTCAATTGATCTTTGGACTTTTTTCACCCCAATTTATCACTGCCTGACTGATCTTTCTAGAGTATCACTTTCATGATGCTACTACCCCTATTCAAAAGTCCTTAATGATTGCTGTACATCACCTACTTAAAAGATTTCAATTTCTTAGCTTTGTGCCCGCAGCCCTCAGTGACCAAGTCCCCAGTAATCTATCTTCCCTGTTATTATCCAGAACTCCAGAAACTAGTAACTAGTAGTTACTAGTTTTAACTACTCAAATGTACTCATGTCCCCCTAAATCACCTTGTTTTTGTATCTTTGAATTTATTTTTGCTCATGTGACCTAAATATCCCAACTTCTCTAAGTTCCTCTTTTTAATGTCCAAATTACAATTCTGCAAGACTCCTCTCTTTAAGTAGCTTTTGGAATTTTTGAAGAATGTTCTCAGAAAGTCTCAGAAAACCATTCTGTGGTCACTTGTCACCATGGCCAGTTGTCTCACTCCAGACAACCCCTCTTCTCTCACTTGATCACAGTTTGCTTTTACAAAGCTGGCTTCTACGGGCTGTGGCTGCTGCTCTCTAGGGACAATTTTTGCCACATGCATATTCCTGGGCTGCACATCTAATCCCATGCTGGGCAGCTAAATCCAGACTACAGTATGAATCCAGACTATAATAGTTTGCAAAATTTAACAAAAGGTTGAAGTATAACTAGAGGGATGACTGTACAGTAAATTTAAGGTGGGCACTAGGTATGAAGGCTGCTAGAGTCCGCCAGCTCAGCCCCCGCAGAGGAGGCTTCCATGCTGATGATCTATGACCTTCAGCACCAACCTTTCCTCTCCCTCACTTTCCACACTCTGCACAGTTGCACTTCAAAGGCCAATTTCTCTCTACCAACAGTACTCTGTCTGTCAGAGAATGGATATTTATTGTCTTTCAAGTTCTAGACATTGTGGACACAAAGGTAAACAAAATAGACACAGTACCTGTTTTCATGAAAGATATTAAACAAATTATGACAAGTAGCTGAGCAAATAGTTCCAAGTGTACAAATGCTGCCAAAGAAATACCTGGAGTCCATGCTCAGGACCTCTACATTCTCTGGGGCCTCCAAAGAGGAAGAACCAATTTTCCCATCTCTTATACTCTATCTAGTCAAATTAATAATAATCTGTACAAAAGCAATTCTGGCCCCAAGAAGACAGCTCTTTACATTATCATGTAGACAGTTCACTGTTTCTCTTTTTTTTCTTCATATTTTCTCAGTAGAGAATGAATGCAGCCAAAATTCATGAGCAGTTAAACTATGTGCCTGGCATCATTCAAAGCCCAACATATGTATTAATTTATATAATTTTCCAAAAAACTTACGAGGTAGTCCTATTTTTTTATTTTTATTTTTATGTTTTTTTTGAGATGGAGTCTTGCTCTGTCGCCCAGGCTGGAGTGCAGTGGTGCGATCTCGGCTCACTGCAACCTCCACCTCCCGAGTTCAAGCCATTCTCCTGCCTCAGCCTCCCGAGTAGCTAGGACTACAGGCACCCGCCACTACGCCTGGGTCACTTTTTTTTTTTTTTTTTTTTTTTGTATTTTGTTGTAGAGATGGGGTTTCACTGTGTTAGCCAGGATGATCTCGATCTCCTGACCTCGTGATCCGTCCGCCTTGGCCTTCCAAAGTGCTGGGATTACAGGTGTGAGCCACTGCGCCCTGCGAGGCAGTCCTATTATTTTTTTCCATTTTATAGAAAAGACAATTCAGGTGCAGAGAGTTAAGTAACCAGCTCAAGGTCACACAGCAAGTAATGGTAAATTTAAAAATCCAGGCAACCTGACAGCCCAGCCCAAAGTCTTTATCACTACTCTATTATGCCTTACAATACAGATAATTTGCATAAACACAAATGAGTCATCAAATGATTTTTCCAAAACAATGGAGCAATCTTTCCTCAAAGGTCCTATCTACCTCCACCTTTAGAGCTGAGAAAAAATAGTGGCAATTCCTCAGTATCACTTTCCCATCTTTTGCCTCTGCACTTTCATCTGAGGGCCAGGCCCAGAGTACTCTGCCACATCATGCACTCCCTTCAACTGCTGTTCTCTTCCCTTGTTGAAATCCCACCGGTCTTTCCACAGAAGTCAGACTAAGCCTATCTTAGTTCAGAGTGATCTCTTCTATCTCTGAATTCATGTAACAATCACTATTGGTAGTCACACTCTTAAACAGTACCTTCCTAAATAGGTTTATAGGGAGTGTATGTTTCCCCAAAGTAAACTGCCCAGTGCCTTGCATAGAATTGGTGTTCAAAAATATTACTGATTGGCCGCTTGATTGATGGAAAGGGTCTCCAGGTCATAGGGAACTGCGAGGTAAGCAGCAAAGCTGGTAGCAAACAGACATTTCAGTTCTTGATTTTATGTTTTTATGTAATTAAAAAAAATCTATGGGTATTATGAGCATATCTGGAAAGTAGTTATTCGTTCAATAAACATTTAATATGCCAAGGCATTGTGCTAGGTATTAGAAGTAAAACATACTCTTTCTCCTGAGCTCTATACCCAGATTGCCAGCTGCATTCCAGATTCAAATCCAGGTTCAAGTCCAAGATAATCATCTTTATCCCACAACACAGAAACACATCTTTCAAACTTGCTCCTCCTCAAAACCTCAACATTTCTTACAGGCTTCCCATGACCCATGGGATATACATCAATGATTTTTGCCATCAAGAAAAAAAAAAAAACAAAACCAGGTTATACATTCATTCTATGAATGAAATAAGGAACAGTACTAAGATAACCTGGCTCTCACTGTTTGAACAGCCTACTAATACCATCAGGCCAACTTTCTCTGTTTACATGTAGCTCTTGTATTAGCTGTGGGACAGCTGCAGCCTTAATTTATTATGTGATAAAAGAGTTTACGACTACTTTCAGAACCTTTTTCTTTTTTTTTTTTTGAGATGGAGTCTTGTTCTGTTGCCAGGCTAGAGTGCAGTGGTGCAACCTCGGCTCAGTGCAACCTCCGTTTCCCGGGTTCAAGTGATTCTCTTGCCTCAGCCTCCTGAGTATCTGGGACTACAGACATGCGCCACCACACCCAGATAATTTTTGCACTTTTGGTAGAGACGGAGTTTCACCATGTTGGCCAGGATTGTCTCGATCTCTTGACCTCGTAATCTGCCCGCCTTGACCTCCCAAAGTGCTGAGATTACAGGCATGAGCCACCGTGCCAAGGCCCAGAACACTATTTTTTTATTGAGGCTTTTAAGTGGAACAAATAAAGCAAAAGAATTGTTATGCTTTTCCTAGCTTTAGAGATGTAAACGTTTGTGCAATGAAGAAATGTAATTAAATGAAACAAGTTAAATAAACTAACAATTTATATTAATGATCAGTAGTAGAAATGTTTAGTTTTCTGCTGCATTTGCAATCCAGAATTAATTAGCTTATAAATTAAAATACGTGGAAAATTGAGGATTCACTTGAATCACAATGCAAATTAGAACTAGATTTCTAGTTACAAGGAATTCCTTGTAACTTTTTGTAAAAATTCCACAATTTTTTTGGTATAGATTTTATTAGGGATGAAATTTGATCCCCGGTTAGTATTCCACACAAATTTTTAAAAAGGTATCTTGGTGTTTGCTTTCTTCTGCTCTAAGTAGGTTCCTTACATTTTTCTTGAATTAATTTGCAAAGTAAATGTTTATCTATTAGTATTAAAAGAGAAAAATGATAAATAAAAAATAGTAGAGGTACATAATTTGAAAGAGCATTAAGACATGTCTCCCACACCATAACAGTGGTATAAAACGTGAAGATGACGCCTGATAGGATCCACAATAAAGTAAGAAAATGTCTGTTCATGATTCTTTGATGAAGGATAGCACATACCAGCAGAATCCTGAAAAAGACAAACCTAAATTATTATTATTATTATTTTTATTTTATTTATTTATTTATTTTGAGAAAGAGTCTTGCTCTGTCACCCAGGTTGGAGTGCAGTGGCACCATCTCAGCTCACTGCAACCTCTGCCACCTGGGTTCAAGCGATTCTCCTGCCTCAGCCTCCCGAGTAGCTGGGATTACAGGCGTGTGCCGCCACGCTCGGCTAATTTTTTGTATTTTTAGTAGAGACGGGGTTTCACCGTGCTAGCCCGGATTGTCTCAATCTCCTGACCTCCTGTTCCACCCGCCTCGGCCTCCCAAAGTGCTGGGATCACAGGAGTGAGCCACCGCACCCGTCAACATTTAGGGCATTCTTATTTATCTGCCCTATAAATGATGGTTTGACAGACTAAGAGAACTGTGTTCTACTCCATCTGAGTCACAGATTTAGCTCTAAAATAAGCAGGCAATGTTATTAGATACAGATGACAGAAAGGAAGCCAGGGAAGAAAGTTCAAACTGTTCTCCAAACAAAAGCATATTCTATCAACTTTTAATTTTAACAAAACTCTAAATAACATTGTCTTTTCTCCTAGGCATAACATTGTCCTAATTGTTAACTCCAGTTGTAACAACTGTATTAACAAAAAGTAATTAAATTCTTTGGTTGCAAAAGTTCTCTCACACTTACATAGGCTGAAACTTTAAAGACAGAAGAGGTAATTTGTATTTTCTTGGTTTGAGGATTCTTTCGAACACTAAAAAAGGAAGAAAAGGTGCTTTTAACACATAATAGGCATTGGCGTATACATTTAAGTAATGATCCCTTTTAGTATTTACATATTCTTATTCATATAGAACATGGAAATACATACTATCCAACTAAGTGGTTTGAAGAAATGGCATCAGAGGCTTCAACCAAGAATGGGCAAGGTCAACTGAATTGAAATAGCAGAAAATTGAATCTTACAGTTAGAAGGTTTAAAGTCAGTCTGAGACTCAGATGATGAAATTACCTTCACAGGCTACAGAGACAATTATTGGACAAATGAGGATTCGTAAAAATCAGACTGAAGTGTAGACAACCATATCGGGTAGATAAAAGCATGCTAGACTGAAGACTTAAACAGTGTAAATACAAATGCTAGTTCTGCCACTGACCTGTTCTTTCACTTTGAGTAAGATTAACCTTTCTGAACCTCAATTTTCTCATATGTAAATTGGGAATAATATGTTCCTTTTAGTATATGAAAATCAAATGAGATAATGTATACAAGAACTATTTGTTGGCCCGTCACAGTGGCTCAAGCCTGTAATCTCAGCACTTTGGGAGGCCTAGGCGGGCGGATCACCTGAGGTCGGGAGTTCGAGACCAGCCCAACCAACATGGTGAAACCCTGTCTCTACTAAAAATACAAAAACTTAGCCTGTAATCCCAGGTACTCGGGAGGCCGAAGCAGGAGAATCACTTGAACCCGAGAGGCGGAGGTTGCGGTGAGCCAAGATTGCACCATTGCACTCCAGTGTGGGCAACAAGAGCGAAACTCCATCTCAAAACAAAAATAAAAACAAAAACAAAAACCCAAACAGCTATTTGTTAAATTATATATTGCTAAGTTATATCATATTAAAAATAATTTTTTCTCAGTAGCTTTCCTTCAGTTATTCTCCCCACAAAAGATTTCCTGTGGCAATATGTAGTGAGAAAGCAAACTAAGGATTGAGAAAATAAGCTACAGATATATATTTAAAATTTGTTACATATATAAATAAATATACACACACTTTCTAATGCTTTACAGTTTGTAAAACATTTTTACACAATTTTAAACTTTTTATTATTTTTCATTTTTGTAGAGACAAAGTCTTGCTATATTGCCCAAGCTGGTCTTGAAACCCTGGCCTCAAGAGATCCTTCTGCCTTCGCCTCCCAAAGTGCTGGGATTACAGGTGACGGCCACTGCAACCAGCCTCCAAAATACCTTTATATACATTACCTCATTTAAAGATCACACAATTCATTGAGGTAGGCATTATTTTGCCAATTTTATGGACAATATAACTAAAGAAGTTAAATTATGTAACTAAGATAAACTAAATAAAAGTGGTATTTCTGGGAATAGAATACAGGTGACTCAGAGTCCAATAATCTTTCTGCTACACCTCAGCTGCTTATCCCAGACCTATACACTCTATAAATATTTAACACATATGTATCAAAGGTATTATTAATGTGTGACATGTATAGGTAAAATGTGAAGGAAGATACCCTCTTCTCTACTTTTTTAGGTGAAAGTACTGCTTCTCCCTCTACTACACATGTAAAGGTAATTGGGAGAGGGAGAGAAGAAGGAGGAGGAGGACGAAAAAGGAAGACTCAGTTTGAGCGGTGTGTGTGTATGTATGTTTGAGCTTGTGCACCTTTTGGGGATGACCAGCCATTGCCATTTCAGGGTTCAAGAATCTTAGGTGGTTTTCATCTCTACTAGGTATTTCATTTAGACTTCAACCCAGGATTAAATTGATTTCCAAATATTTCTATGACATAGGTCAAGTTCATTTTCTTTTGTTTTCTCTATTGCTTAACATACTGCTTAAAAGTTGAATAATACTTTTAAGTTTTTGTGCTTACCCAAGGGATGACTATAACCACTATATATAAAATACTTGCATACACCTATATAATCACCTAGATCGATATAAAGAACATATCTATTTATATCTCATTATAAACATTTATCTGTGGGTGGTTATATGGTATAAACATACATATTCACCAAATTTTATGTATATTTATGATTTGTTCATTTTACTATACATAAATTATTTCCAGTTTGAAAATCTGAGGAAAGAAAAAACTTCGTAAAAGTGCTTATCAAATCAGTTTAGGGGAAAATTTAGTATTTGATACTAGAACAATTACTTAACACATATAAACATGTACCACAAGTATATCGGCCGGATGTGGTGGCTCACACCTGTAATCTCAGCACTTTGGGTGGCCAAGGTGGGCAGATCGCCTGAGGTTAGGAGTTCCAGACCAGCCTGGCCACCATGGTGAAACCTCGTCTCCACTAAAAATACAAAAATTAGCTGGGCCGTGGTGGCATGTGCCTGTAGTCCCAGCTACTGGGGAAGCTGAGGCACAAGAATCGCTTGAACTCAGTAGGCAGAGGTTGCAGTGAGCCGAGACTGCACCACTGCATTCCAGCCTGGGCAATAGAGTGAGACTCCATCTCAACAAAAACAAAAACAAAAACAAAAATATTGTTTTAGAAAGAGACTACCATTTGTACATTATTAGAAGTTAGTTACTAATAGAAATCACACTATTCTATTACCTCCGATCCTACATTAGTATTACTTTAAAATATCTCTAAAATAATTTGTCTAATTTTTTATAGGCCTAGTAAGAAAGTACAGTTATCATCTGTCCTATATCTCTTAAGAAAAAATGAAAAGGAAATATAAAGTGATATTGATTAGTGCTCTGTGGTGGTCTACTAATAATTGCATTATATCAGATCTTTATCCATCACTAACTCCATCCTCTGATAAGCATGGTTTTTAAGGATACTGGAACATAATTTCTATATAATATTTTTAAAAAGTGTAATTATATTAATGGTTTGGACATAATATAGTTGTTTCTTGTCAATGTCATTTGCGATTATTTCTGAGGATCACTCCCATATTGACTCTAAACTCCAGGGTGTCCAGACTATTCTAAGTAACTGCACATTTTAAAAAACAAGGGCCTGGCTGGGCACAGTGGTTCACACCTGTAATCCCAGCACTTTGGGAGTCTGAGGCAGGTGGATCACCTGAGTCCAGA
Source organism: Macaca mulatta (assembly GCF_049350105.2). Lineage (NCBI taxonomy): Eukaryota > Metazoa > Chordata > Mammalia > Primates > Cercopithecidae > Macaca > Macaca mulatta. The sequence goes on along the minus strand of NC_133419.1, from coordinate 102,948,067 downwards.
AGTTCAAGACCAGCCTGGGTAATATGGTGAAACCCCATCTGTACAAAAAATATGAAAAACTTAGTCAGGTGTAGTGGTGCATGCTTGTGATCCTAGCTATTGGGGAGGCTAAGGTAACGTGGGAGGATTACCTGAGCCTAGGAGGCAGGGGTTTCAGTGAGTTGAGATTGTGCCACTGTACTCCAGCCTGGGCAACAGAGTGAGACCCTGTCTCAAAAAAAACCAAAAAAACCAAAACGATAAAAAATAAATAAAACAGGCCGGGCACGGTGGCTCATGCCTATAATCCCAGCACTTTGGGAGGTCGAGGCAGGCATATCACAAGGTCAGGAGATCGAGACCGTCCTGGCTAACACGGTGAAACCCTGTCTCTACTAAAAATACAAAAAATTAGCCAGGCGTGGTGGCGGGTGCCTGTAGTCCCAGCTACTTGGGAGGCTGAGGTAGGAAAATGGCATGAACCCAGGAGGCGGAGGTTGCACTGAGCCGAGATCGTGCCACTGCACTCCAGCCTGGGTGACAAGCAAGACTCCATCTCAAAAAAATAAATAAAAAATAAATAAATAAAATAGAAAAAACAAGGACCTACTGCTTAACTAGTATCTGAAGGGCCTAATCTAAACTTCTCAGTTCAAATAATAAAATTTCACATCTGGGGTGGATACATGGCTTGGGGGAACTCTCCTGAAACTTTGACAAGAGCATGTGTCTAATGTCTAAAGCAGAAAAGACACAGGCACCATTATTAACTATGTACATTTCTGCATATACATTTTTGAAACGTAATAAAACAATTGATCATTTACTCTTTAACAAAATGGGTGGTTCTAAAGTATTGCTTATTTGGTTTAAAGAAATCTCAATCTTTTTAAGGAAAACATTTTTAAAAACATTAAAAAGGTATATTTTGGCCAGGTGCGGTGGCTCACGCCTGTGATCCCAGCACTTTGGGAGGCCGAGGCGGGAAGATCACCCGAGGTCGGGTGTTTGAGACCAGCCTGGCCAACAAGGTGAAACCCCATCTCTATGAAAAATAAATAAATTAGCCAGGCATGGTGGCTCAAGCCTGTAGTCCCAGCTACTTGGGAGACTGAGGCAGGAGAATCCCTTGAACCCAGGAGGTGGAGGTGGCAGTAAGCTGAGATCGTGCCACTGTACTCCAATCTGGCCTGGGTGACAGACTCTGTCTCAAAAAATAAATAAATAAAATTAAAAAAATAAAAGGTGTGTTTTATAGGACCTGTTATAATGGATGAGGACAAAAATATTTTAATAACATTTTTACCCTTTTGTTTGAGTTAGAGACTCCTAAAATCACACTCTGTAGTGTGCTCCCAACATGTACAAACATAAGGGATGGACTGTGCTAGAATGGATTAGCAATAATGTGTATTTGCAACGGCAGGTCAGACACTGTAAAGCAGTCATACTTTTTCTTAGCATCTAAAAATGTAGAAGAGAATTGCAGATGAGAATCTGGGGAAGGGAATGTTGGGAAAAATAGCAGTTTCTTCAATGTGTAGGTTCTAAACTTATTTCTACTCCAAATATCTCCAACACAATCTCCTCCTTCATAGCACACAGTAGTGAGGAATTCCACAAGTTCATGTGGCTGATGGGGTACAACACGTTGTGGTGGTAGTGGTAGTAGTATGTGTGTGTGTGCATGAGTGCGTGTGTGTGTGTGTGTAGGGTATACAGAGTAGTATCTTCAGGGAGTGCTAGAAGCAGACTAGCAGGTTTACATGAACTTCAAATAATTAGGACAGTATGTTTGATGTATTAATAGGTATGTACATGCTTTTTCTGAAATTGTTTCTAACATTTCTTTGTCCAATAATCTGTATGTGTTGACAATAACTTGTTCATTAAAATCATAGGGAGATTATAGAAACATTTTTCTGTTTTTAAAACCATATAATAAATTAATTGAATAAATAACTAAATTATGCAGTTTGCTGTATAGCTATGTGACACAAGGAATGGATATGAGAATTAAAGTGTTGAGTATAAGTAAATTAACAATTATGAGTGTAATGAGAAGCTAATTCTGGTTTTCTCCTATGAAAGTAAAATTATATAACTAACTTTTAAGACCCTTTACTCTCTGTTGTTTTGCCTATTAAGATGATCCAATATCTTCATAACTGAAAAACTCTACCAAAGAACATCCACTTCAGTTAAAAGAAAGGTACAAACAAGAAATTTGTAAGGTTTTAATTCTCATTAGATCTTCAAAAAGAAAAATGCTACCAAAGTACCTCAAACTGTATAGCACTGGGATTAATTTGAAAAGGTAAATATTATACCTACGTGAAAATTCTTTCACTTCTTTGGAACAAAGGTAATAATTGTTTTTACTATTAGTTAAGCAAACTTAAACATCTGGAGGGATCTCTTGTGTTCCCTTCAGATTTAAAAGGAGGCTTGGTAAGAAAAAAAAGAAGGCTTGGAAGATGGCAGTTGGTAACAGGTCTGAATAAGGAAAAAAGCAGAAGAGGTAGAGGAAGAATGAGAGGACTGAGAACTAAATAAGAGAGAAAACCAGAAATCTTTCTATTCTGGATGAGAGGGGGAAGGTTATGAGAGGGAGGTGAGGGTAGTGCTTTTTACACGCTTTGGTTGTTAATATGACCACTGAATGATGTTGTGTAATTCCATCATGGTTAAACAAATAATTTATTCTATTAACTAGAGATTTACATATTGTGATCTAGCAATATTACCTCACTAGATCCTTATAGATAAGCTTTGCTGTTTCCAGATATGGGCTAATCACATCTTCATATTGACAAAGGGCTCCACCAAGGCAAAGATGTTTGAAAAGACAAAACAGGAACTCTTCTCTATCTGGTTGGCTGAATATTTCATATTTTTCTGAGTCTTCCACTAGCAAAACCTAAGATGATAAAATTCATCTTAATGTAACATAACTCAAGGTTTTAACTTTTATGTTTTCAAAGGTTTCATTTCATATACTTAAAATAATCTTACACCTATTTTAAGAACTAATCTTGAGTCAACTGAAGAGAGTAACCTGTAATCTGCATTTATTTGCCTCTATTTTATCATTAGGAACTGACAATCAATGAAAAGAACAAATCAAAATTTAAAACACAGTGGCTAAGTCTTCCCTCCTTCCACTTTATGTCTTTATTCTAGTTGATATTTTTAGTAATTGTTTTAGTGTTATGTCACCTCAAATCTTATTTGGAAATAAATAGGAGCATAAATAAATGAGAACACTTCTCCATCCCATAAGGTCTCCTGCCTTGGCTTCTACCCAGAGACTAAATGGTCATGTTCTAAGCTCTCTCCTCTTATGGAGTTTGGATGAGTATTGGTCTTAATCCCACAAGTACTCCTTTTTGAAACTTTCAGGTGCTGGAGCCTCATATCCAGCTCTCGCTTTCCTGCTCTCTAGTAAGATCACTTCACACATCACCTATTGACATTGACTCTTGCCCCTCTGAGGTCTTGCTACCTCATACAGAGAGCAGAAAAACTAGATATGATGTAGGGGATTTTCTTATGCCATTGGGAAATACAGACCACTGATTCATTTATTGATTGTAGTGGGCATAAAAAGGTGACCAATGTAAGAAATATATTTCTTCCATTGGATTGTTTATATCTTACCTGCTTTGTTTATTTTTTCTTTTTTTAGAGATGGAGTCTCACTATGTTGCCCAGGCTGGTGTCAAACTCCTGGACTCAAGTGATCTTCTTACCTCAGCCTCCCTATTTTAAAAAAAGAATGTGAAGGCTGGGCACAGTGGTTCATGCCTATAATCCCAGCACTTTGGGAGGCCATGGCAGGAGGATTGCTTGAGGCCAGGAGCTTGAGTCCAGCCTGAACAACATAGTGAGACCTCATCTCTAGTAACCCCCACCCTAAAATAAGCTGGATGTGGTGGTGAATGCCTGTAGCCCTAGTGAATGAGGAGGTTGAGGTGAGAGGATTGCTTGAGCTCAGAAGATGATTGAAGCGGCAGTGAGCCATGACTGCACCACTGCACTCCAGCCTGGGTGACAGAGCAAAAAAAAAAAAAAAAAGCATGTGAAATAGCTAAAAATAAAATATAGATATAATAAGACCCAAATAATAAAGGACAAAAAAACTATGGTCAAGAAATAAAATGGAAAAAAAATAAATACATATAAACAACTTTAGATAGGAGGGATGTCAAGATGGTTGACTAGAGGCATCTGGCACTCACGTTATGAACAAAGTAGAACCAAAATAGCAAGTAGATAATCACACTTCAAAGACAGAGTCTAAGAGAGAACACTGGAATTCAACAGAGAGGTAACAGGAAACACACAGGCACAGAAGGAGCTGGGATTGGCTGGGAGTCTGGAGAGGCTTCCCAATGCAGGGAAATGGTAAGTGAAAGACCCCTAGCAGTCCACATTTCTACTGTGGACCTCTGCAATCCTCACCATGGGAGAGCTCCTCAACCCTCATGGGCCCTGAGACTAGTAATAGCGTGCTGCCTGGAGACCACACAATGGTACTGCTCCAGAGAGGAGCTCATGCTGGCTCCCACAACCCCCCCCTCCACCTCCAAGTCCTAAGGAGCTGCAGGATGGCACCATTTTGAGAGTCCAACTCCTACCAGACTGCATCCTTCCTTGGGGCCCAACAGTCCCTGCATTTCCACATCCCTAGATCCCCAATGACATCCCCAAATGTCCACCTGGATTCTGCATGGTGTCTTTTACCCCGGGGAATGAGTAATGCAGCACACTGACGAGGCTGTCCTTGAGACAAAGGGAGAGAAAGTGTGTGCTCCCCAGAACCTGAAACCCACTTACCTGGGGCTGCTGTTACTGATAGCAACCTTGCCACCACCAGCAGCAGGTCTACCATGCACTTGCATGCTCCCTGAAGATGGGGTCTCCCACCCACAGCTGAGGGCCTGAAGCATATGCCACTGGCAGCAACCTTGTACTCCCCATTCCCTTGGTAGCAGGGCCGCTACATGCTTGCATGTGCCCTGAAGACTGGCTCTCCCTACTGTTGCTGCCACTACTGCCATGGCCACTATTACTGGGAGCTGAAATGTATGTTCTCCAGAACCCAAGAGCCACCTGCCAGTGGCTGCAGCCACTGACGGTAGCCCCACCCCAAAGCCCTGCAGCAGGGCCACGGATGAGCTCTCTCCACTCATTGCCACTGCTGCTGCCATCTGAGCACTTTGCTAGGGGGCTTGAGGATCACCCTGCCCAACTCACAAGAGGCTGCATCTGTATGCACCACTGGGGGACCTGAGGACAGCCCCTCTGGCCTGGCACTGTCCCCCATCCAGTGCCCAAGCACACCCAGGACTCTGGGGTTTGCCCTGTCCCATCCACCACTGCTGACACTTGTGTACTCCTCTCGGGGACCTGAGCACAGGCCCATTCAACTGGCCACCACCATAGCATACTTGCTCCCTGGGGGCCTGGGGACTGGCCTGCCTAGCATGTCACAGCCACTGCTAATATAAGTGTGTACTGCTTGGGAATCCAAAGGTTGTCCCACCACTGCTACAGCCATCATCCATTTAATGCACACTGACTGGGGACCCAAACACACATCCACATACCCAGCCCACCACTAACACTGCTGGCACATGAGCAAGCTGCCTGGAGGCCCAAGAGTCAGCCTGCTTGGACCTGCTAACACCACTGCCTGCCTACACTGCTCAGGGGCCCAAGGACAGGTGTGCTTTGGCCAGCTGCTGCCACTACTGGGACCCAAGAACTGGCCTACCTGTCCCCAGCAAAACTTCACCCCAGCCTCTACTAACAATTGCAACCTAAGCCACTGAGGAAACCACAGACACCAGTGATGCTGAGTACACCTGAATAAATCATATGGAGACTACACTACTGCTTGCACCCAGAATTAGAACCAAAGTGCTCTACCCAATCAACACCACAAGTACATTTTCGGGAAAAAGTTTTCTCCTAAAAAGCCAATCCAATAAATTCAAAGAAGTGACTGTTAAACTAGATGCACAGATATTAATATAAGGACACAAGAAATATGAAAAAGCAAGAAAGATGACACCTCCAAAGGAGCACAATAATTCCCCAGCAACAGATTTAATTAAAAATAAATTTATGAGCTATAAGAAAAAAATTCAAAATAATGACTTGTCCGGGCACGGTATCTCACACCTGCAATCCCAAAACTTTAGGAGGCTGAGGTGGGTGGATCGCTTGAGCCCAAGAGTTTAAGACCAGCCTGGGCAACATGGTGAAACTCTGTCTCTAGTCCTGAAAAAAAAATTATCTCAAAAAATTAATGATATTAAAGAAGCTCAGTGAGATACAAGAAAGCACAGATAAAGGATACCAAGAAATCAGAAAAACAATTCAGGATATGAATGAGAAATTCACCAAAAAGATAGATATCATTAAAAAGCACCAAACAGAAATCCTAGAACTGAATAATTCAATGAGTGAAATAAAAGATTCAATTGAGAATTTCAACAATAGACTACATAAAGCCAAAGAAATTGTTTCAGAACTTGAAGACGGGTCTTTTGAAGTAACCCAGTCAGACAAAAAAAAGAGAAAAAGAACGAACAAAGCCTACATGACATATAGGATACCATAAAGCAAACACAGTTTTGAATTATGGGTGTTCCAGAAGGTGAAGAGAAGCCCAAAGGCATTTAAAAAAATCTATTTAACAAAATAATAGCTGAAAACTTTCCAATTCTAACAAGAGATTTAGATGACCAGATACAGGAACCTTAAAGATCCCCAAATAAGTACAACCCAAAAATGTCTTCTTGAAGGCACATTATCATCAGACCATCAAAAGTTAAAGAAAAGGAATTCTAAAAACAGCAAGAGAAAAGTGTCTAGTCACATATAAGGAAACCCTCAATAGACTCACAATGGATTTCTCAGAAGAAACCTTACAGGCCAGTAGAGGATGAGATGATTCAAAGTGCTGAGAGAGAAAACAAAGAAAAAAAATGGCAGCCAAAAATACTATACCCAGCAAAATTATCCTTCATAAATGAAAGAGAAAGTATTTCCTAGACAAGTAAAAATGGAGGGAATTTATCATCACTAGGCCTGCCCTGTAAGAAATGGTTAAGGGAGACCTATAACTGAAAGCAAAATTTGAAAACACAGAAAAGATTCAAATATTACCACTGCAGAAAACCACCAAACCACAAAGATAAACAAAAAGAGAAAAAGGAACAAAAGATATACAAAATAACCAAAAAAATTAACAAAATGACAGAAGTATGTCCTCACATATCAATAATAACCTTGAATATAAACAGACTAAATTTTTCACTTAAAATGTGTAAACTGGCTGAGTGGATCTAAAAAACAAAAAGCATGATCCAACTATGTTGCCCATAGCAAACTCACTTGACCTGTAAATAAAACAGTAAAAAGGGACAAAGAAAGTCATTATATAATGCTAATGGGGTCAATTCAGTCAGAGGATATACTATTCTTAATATATATGCATCCAACACCAGCAGACATAAATATATAAAGCAAATATTATTAGAGCTAACAGAAGAGATAGACTCTAATACAGTAATAGTTGGGAAATTCAACACCTCACTCTCCACATTAGACAGATCATCTAGACAGAAAATTCATAAAGAAACACTGGATTAAGCTGCACTTTAGACCAAATAGACATCTACAGAACATTTTATCCAACAGCTGCAGAATATCTATTCTCATCAGCACATGGAACATTCTTCAGGATAGACCATATGTTGATTAACAAAACAAGTCTCAACACACTTAAAAAACTGAAAACATACCAACTATCTTCTCATACCACAGTGGAATAAAATGAGAAATCAATAACAAAAGGAATTTTAGAAACTATACAAATACATGAGAACCAACAACACACTCCTGAATGACCAATGAGTCAATGAACAAATTCAGAAGAAAAATTTAAACTTTCTTGAACAAATAAAAATAGAAATATAATATACCCATGCCTATGGAATATAGCAAAAGCGTGCTAAAAGAGAATTTTACAGCAATAAATGCCTACATAATAAAAGTACAAAGACTTCAAATAATCTAATGATGCACCTCAAGAAACTAAAAAAGCAAGAACAAACCTAAAGTTAGTATAAGGAAATAATAAATACCAGAGCACAAATAAACAAAATAGAGAAAAAAATAAATAAACAAACAAACAGAAAGGAACTCTAGATGGAGAAAGGCTATCAAAATTGTACCTTATGCTTAACACTACCATACAAGGGAAAAAAGAAAATACAATGAATTATACAACAATCAGTGTCTAGTAGAAAGTGCACTTAATTATGAAAATTGATTAAGCTCATTTACAATCTCTACAGAAAACTTACCACAGGTCATTGCATATAAGAAGGATTTAAAAAACTCAACTCTATGGTGTTGTCCATACACAGTTTATTTATAATGCCTTGATGAAAACCAAGGTTGGATATGTCTAGGAAAATATAGGTAAGGGAAAGCAGTCCATACTTAATTGCTCTCTGGGTGTGCCACAGGTAACACTTACACATCTCCACTTCCTTCCTTCCTCTCTCCTTCCCTCCCTCCCTCTGTAAGAAAATAATGTGTTATTGCGGCCCATGTTTGCAACTATCTGAAGATGTGACTTAAGAGAAAGGTGAATAAAGTACTTAGGAATGAATAGTTAACACATTTCTTACATGAATACTCTCATATATTTAACTGATTAGGCTGTGCAATTATTGGGGGGTGGAGAAGACAGGGTCCCACTCTGTCACTCAGGCTGGAGTGCAATGGTGCCATCTTGGCTCACTGCAGCCCAACTTCCTGAGTTCAAGCAATCCTCCCACCTCAGCCTCCCAAGTAGCTAAGACTACAGGTATACGACACCATGACCAGCTAATTTTTTTTCTTTTTTTAGACAGAGTCTCGCTCTGTCGCCCAGGCTGGAAAGCAGTGGTGCAATCTCAGCTCACTGCAACCTCTGCCTCCTGGGTTCAAGCGATTCTCTTGCCTCAGCCTCCCTAGTAGTTGGGATTACAGGCACGTGCCACCTTGCCTGGCTAATTTTTGTATTTTTAATAGAGATGGGTTTTCACCATGTTGGCCAGGCTAGTCTCATACTCCTGGTCTCAGGTGATCCACCCGCCTCTGCCTCCCAAAGTGCTGGGATTACAAGCATGAGCCACCATGCCCGGCTTGGCTGTGTAATTTAAAAAAATATAATAATTTAAAAAAATTTTTGGAATGAATGTGAAAACATAATATTCTATGGCTTTTCTCCATCTCCATTCACATACAGATCTCTTCAGCAATGTAGCTCTTAGACAGTAGGTCAAACTTCTGAGCCACAGTCAGGAAAGTGGTTATTAGTACTTACATTACAGTGAGCCAATAGAATCTGTAGTGCTGCACAATGGGGGATGCTTTTTAGTTCAGGCTGAAGCTGGATGTTAGTGTTTTTTTTTATTAGCCATAAAGCAACCAAGTTAAAAACCTTTCCTCCCTGTTGCCACAGAGTAGCAATGAACCCAAGAGCAAGCCATACAGGCAACTAGTAGAAAAACACTGAGCTCCAGCATTTCATGAATAGAGGTGCTATTCATGGCAATAAATAAGATAGACAGCAAGCAGTTTTGCAGAGTATTCTGTTGGAAAACTAATCCTTCTTTTTAAAAAACTGTCCACTGATGATACTCTTTCTTAGAAGTGACAGTGAATTATCTAACATTAGAGGTAAGGGTCTTTAGACCCTTATGCCAGAGAAGAAGTGTGAGAGACAAGAGTTGACAGTAGTATCCAAAAGGAGGGAAACCCAGACCAAACATTTCCTAAATAGTAATTTCCAATCCTTGGTAAGAAGAAGTAGAAATTAATATCAGACCCCTATTGTATAGTATTTTTTGTTTTGTTTTGTTTAATTTTTTTCTTTTGAGACGAAGTCTTGCTCTTTCACCCAGGCTGGAGTGCAGTGGCGTGATCTTGGCTCACCGCAACCTCTGCTTCCTGGATTCAACGAATTCTTGTGCCTCAGCCTCTCGAGTAGCTGGGATTATGGGTGCCCACCACCACACCTGGCTAATTTTTGTATTTTTAGTAGAGACAGGGTTTCGCCATATTGGCTAGACTGGTCTTGAACTCCTGACCTCAGGTGATCTACCCACCTTGGCTTCCCAAAGTGCTGGGATTACAGGCGTGAGCCACCACGTCCGGCCACATATATTATTTATATTATCTCATGTTAGATATACTTCATTTACCTAAGAGCAAACTATATGTAGTCTCATTCAGTTGTGGGTGTTTGGGTATTCTCAGCAAGTTAATTTTATTTTCTTCTTAACTAAGTTAATGAGTTCTTTTAGGTATTTCCTGGTTGGATGTCTCCCTTTCCCCTACAGACAAGATTCCTGTGTCTGGAATGATGGATCAGTAGCTTCCCTAGTTCATTGCTATCTGGATTTGCAATACATCTGACTTGTATGTCTTCCTTCTCTCTTGAGGACAATAATAACAGTAGTAATTAATAGAAGTTGTTAATATTATGGAAAACTTACTAAGCGCCAGCCATTATGCTAAGCAGAGTAAGTACATTATCTCACAGAAATCTCACATTATGCCTACTTTATAGATGAAGAAACTGAGGCTTAGAGAGGTTAAGCATCAGTTATTAAGTGACAAAGGCAGGATTTGAACATATGGCTATTTGACATGAAAACCCTCATTTTTAACTATTTTAATACTCTCAATAATTGTAACAATGATAATATCAATAATACATTTCTTTTTTCTGTTTTATAGAGACAAGGTCTCACTCTGTTGCCCAAACTGGGGTGCAGCGGCACAATCATAGCTCACAGCAGTCTCAAACTCCTGGGCTCAAGCAATCCTCCCACCTCAGCTTGCCAAGTAGCTGGAACTACAGGTGCACTCCACTGCACCTGGCTTATTTCTTCGTATTTTTGTAGAGATGGGAGTCTTGCTCTGTTGCCCAAGCTGACATTCCATTTTAACAGCATTCAATATTTCTAAAAGGTACATTTAAATGCTTCCTCAATTAATTTTCTCGATTTTAGGAAGAGGGTAGAATGGGCACTTTCATCTTCATGTTGTATAGATAAGATCTTGAGGCTCAAAAGATGGAGAAATTTGTCTAAGATTATTATCTTCTAAATAATAAATCAGGAATCAGGTAAGTAATCTATATATTTTCATTCCAAGTTCAGTATACCTTTCACTAAAACAAAATTGAATTTAGTTAATCCAATGGCTTTGTTGATATTAGCAATGAGATAAAAAAGATTCTTTTACTCCTGGGATGTTTTTATTTATTTATCTAAGTTTATTTTTCAGACAAGGTCTTGCTCTGTCGCCCAGGTTGGAGTGCAGTGGCATGATCACAGCTCATTGCAGCCTTGATCTTCAAGGCTCAAGCAATCTTCTCACTTCAGCCTTCTAAGCAGCTGGGACCTCAGCCTTCTGAGCAGCTGGGAATACAGATGTGAGCCACCAGTCCCAGCTAATTTTTGTAGTTTTTGTGGAGAGGGTTTTGTCATGTTGCCCAGGCTGGTCTTGAACTCCTGGGCTCAAACCATCCACCCACCTCAGCCTCTCAAAGTGCTGGAATTACAAGCATGAGCTACTATGCCCAACTTCAGGATGTTTTTTGGGATGTTTTTAATATTAATTTGATAAGTTAAAAGGCCCACATTGAACAAAAATGACCTTACTAAATAGGCCAGGATTTCCCTACTTCAGCACTATAGACATTTTGAGCCAGAAAACTTTGTTGTGACTGTCCTGTGAGTTATATAATGTTTAGCAGTATCTCTACGTATCAGATGTTAATAGCACCTATTTGAGAATTACTGAAATACACAAATAACTAAGTTGACTGGTAAAGTGTCATCTAAGTAGAAATCTACCAATGTTAGGATTATTACTGATCATTATTTATAAATAAGAGGTATTTTATGAGAAGGTATTTTATGCCTTAAGCAGGCAGAGTTTTTGACATTTTTGCATTTCCTGAAATAAAATTCCACTGTGAAATTTTAAAATTCTGTACTTACTCTTCGTAACTCATCAGAAATGAGAAATGGATCACAAAAAGAATCTAAACATTTAACAATATGTCCACTGTCTCGTACAATATCTCCATCATATAACCGATGAAAAAATGACATTGAAAGCTGTGTGCAAGGAACATTTGTAGCTTCAATTTTTTTCACTTCAGTTCCTGAAAAAAGATATTTTATAAAGAATGGAGATAGAAAAATTAATTTAGCATTCTCAACTATTTCCAAAATAAATTGCTATGCAGAAATTCTAAGAAGTTAACAAATATGACATTTTTGGTATATTTAAAATATTTATTAGTTTATGAATTTTATTAAATTCTTATTTTGTAGCTTCTTCATTTGTGTTAATCATTAAGAGTTTATAACAAGGCCAGGCATGGTGGCTCATGCCTGTAATGCCAGCACTTTTGGAGGCAAAGGAGGGCGGATCACTTGAGGTCAGGAGTTCGAGAGTAGCCTGGTTAACATGGTGAAACCCCGTCTCTACTAAAACTACAAAAATTAGCTGGGCGTGGTAGCACATGCCTGTAATCCCAGCTACTAGGGAGGCTGAGGCAGGAGAACTGCTTGAACGTGAGGGGCAGAGGTTGCAGTGAGCCAAGATTGTGACACTGTACTCCAGCCTAGGCAACAGAGTGAGACTGTGTCTCAAAAAAAAAAAAAAAAAAAAGTTTATAAGAAAAGTCTCACCATTTCGGGACTAGATGAATATGAATTAGAGGATACTTAAAAATGAAATACATTTTTTAAAAATGTAGTAGAGGATTCTTAATGCATATATTATCAGAATTGCCTATAAAAGCATAGGAATTGCTTCATATGATTTTTGATTCCTATTACGCTTAATGCCTTATTTTTTTTTTTTTTTTTGAGACGGAGTCTCGCTCTGTCGCCCAGGCTGGAGTGCAGTGGCTGGATCTCAGCTCACTGCAAGCTCCGCTTCCCGGGTTTACGCCATTCTCCTGCCTCAGCCTCCCGAGTAGCTGGGACTACAGGCGCCAGCCACCTTGCCCGGCTAGTTTTTTTGTATTTTTAGTAGAGACTGGGTTTCACCATGTTAGCCAGGATGGTCTCGATCTCCTGACCTTGTGATCCGCCCATCTCGGCCTCCCAAAGTGCTGGGATTACAGGCTTGAGCCACCGCGCCCGGCGCTTAATGCTTTATAACTCACATTTTTTTTTTTTTTTTTGAGATGGAGTTTCGCTCATTTCCCAGGCTGGAGTGCAGTGGTGCAATCTCGGCTCACCGCAACCTCTGCCTCCCTGGTTCAAGCAATTCTCCTGCCTCAGCCTCCTGAGTATCTGGGATTACAGGCATGTGCCACCATGCCTGACTAATTTTGTATTTTTTAGTAGAGATGGGGTTTCTCCATGTTGGTCAGGCTGGTCTTGAACTCCTGACCTCAGGTGATCTGCCCACCTCGGCCTCCCAAAGTGCTGGGATTATAGGCATAAGCAACTGCACCTGGCCACAAAAATTTTAATTGAGCATTTGTAAAGTCCTTGAGTGTATCTTGAAAACATTTTCTCTTCATTTAAAAATTTCTTAGCTGGTGTGGTAGGTCACACCTGTAATTTCAGCACTATGGACGGCCGAGGCAGGTGGATCACTCAAGGTCAGGAGTTCGAGATCAGCCAGGTCAGGAGTTCGAGACCAGCCTAGCTAACACAGTGAAACACCATCTCTACTAAAAATACAAAAGTTAGCTGCTTGTAGTGGCGGGCTCCTGTAATCCCAGCCACCTGGGAGGCTGAGACAGGAGAATCAGTTGAACCTGGGAAGCGGAGTTTGCAGTGAGCCGAGATGGTACCACTGCATTCCAGTCTGGGTGACCAAATGAGACTCCATCTCAAACAAACAAACAAACAAAAAATTTCTCCTTTGTGATTTCATTTGTAGTATTTACTACAAAAAAAGGTTTTCTAAGTGAAGGTAAATTTCAAATCAGGCCCTAATCAAATTATCACAAATTCAGAATTACAGAAAATTGAAATAACAGCATTTTGTCTATTTTTCTCTTGTAGACTTAGTTTTGCCCCTATCCTCCATCCCCTATCCCACACTTATTTCCTGAATTTATCATTCAGGAATGGATTTTCTGCTATTAGAGATCCCATTAAATTACAGAAAGTCACAAAGATTAAAATGAATATTTTTATTATTACCTCCATCGATCACTGAATCAGTCTCTCTCAATGTACACACATATACACACACACTGATTCTGCTAGAAGGGGGTGGTGTTCTTTTGTTCAAAGTTCTAAGATTGTAGACCTAGGTGTGGTGGCCCTCGGTGTATCCCTACCCTGGATACATTTGCTGGATCTCTGACCTGAGAAGCAGCTTGTGCTTAAGAAGAGTAAGTAATGCTGGTGAATGTTTACGTTAGCTATTTTTGCTGTCCACTTGAGAGTCATGCTACGACCTGTTATTCTATGTCCTGGGCTGGGCTCATGTGGAGGCATGAAGGATGCCTGGAGCCAGGAACTGTGTCTGCCTCAGTAATTGCAAAAGCTATGCTGCTAAGAAGCTTCCTTTGTTTAGAGGTAAGATCCTCTGAAGGATTAGATAAAGAAAAAAGGAGACCATAGGAAATGATAAGAGGAGTTCTAGGCGATGTCGAAAGACCAAAAAAACAAGAGCAGTGGAGAGTCTGACAGTTTCTGAAGACTGGTCAGTGGACACTGGAGGAGGGACTGACGTTGGGCATGCCATTTTAATTAGTCTACCCTAGCTCTGATTTGGGGAGTAGAAGGAGGGTTTGGATGGTGAAAAAATGTGATTAAATTCAAACCACTTAATAAGAGACATGAAAATAGCATTTGCTATGGACTGAATTCTGTCCTTTTCAAAATTCATATATTGAGACATAAAAATAGCATTTTCTATGGACTGAACTGTATGGCCAAATATTCATATATTGAAACTCTAACCCTCCACGTGATGGTAGTCGGAGATGGGGCCTTTGGGAAATAATTGGGTTTCAATGAGGTAGAGGGAGGGATGGTCATGGGACTTCAAAATATGAATTAAGGAGGACATAGTTCAGACACTGAGTCTATAACATGTAACCACTAGGACCCCAAATTCATGTTCTTCTCACATGCAAAATACATTCATTCCATTCCAACAGCCCCACAAACTTTTTTTGTTTTCTTAGACAAGGTCTCACTCTGTCACCCAGGCTGGAGTGTGGTGATGTGATCATGGCTCATTGTGGCCTCAACTTCCTGGGCTCAAGAGATTCTTTTGCCTCAGCCTTCTGAATAGCTGGGACTACAGGTGTGTGCCACCACGGCCAGATAATTTTTTTGTAGAGATAGGGTCTTGCTGCATTGCCCAGGCTAGTCTCAAATGCCTGGGCTCAAGTGATCCTCCCACCTTGGCCTCTCAAAGTGTTGGGATTACAGGCGTGAGCCACTTGTCCTGCTCCCAAAATTTTCACTCATTCCAGTATCAACTTTAAAGTCCAAAGTCTCTTCTAAATATCATAAAAATTGGATAAGGGTAGACTTAGGTATGATTCATCCTAAGGCAAAATTCCCCTCCAGCTGTAAACCTGTGAAGAAGGACAAGGTATGTGTTTCCAAAATACATAGGTGGGACAGACATAGGCTAGTCATTTACATTCCAAAAGGGAGAAACAGGAAATAAGAAATGGGTGACAGGTGTCAAGCAAGCCCTTAACTTAGAAAGGCAAATTTCTTTAGATCTTAAATGCTCAGGGATAATCTTCTTTGGTTTGATACTCTGCCTCTGGACCCACTGGGGTGGCAGTCTTGCTTTTACCCTGGTGGCGGTAGAGCCCTGAAGGCTCTGGGTGGTCCAACCTCCAAGGTTCCACAGGGCCAACTTAGCCCGTATGCTCTGCAGAGTGGCCCTGCCTCCAAGGCTTTGGTTGGAGGCCATCTGCCCTGTTTAATGGAGGCAGTGGCCCTGATGGCCCTGAAGCTCTCTGAATTGCTTCGGGGTCTTTCTAATCTTTTCTGAAGAATAGCGCATGTTCACAGCCCAATAGCTCGATGGTCCAGTCTTGTAGGATCTAAGAAGTCCAACAGCCTTCCTTCATCTCATCTCATTGTTCAAACTAGCAGAGTCTTTGCTGCTGATATAATTCCATCTCTATTCCTGACTCTGTTGAAATGGCTGATTAAGTCCATGAGTCATACCCATGATCTCTTTATCAAATGGCTATTCAGTGTTCTGAACAGTGTTCTCTTCAGAACAAACTTCCTCATTTTTTACAATAAGGATAGGTTGAAAACTTTCCAAATCTTCAAATGTTGGTTCATTTCTGGTAAACAATTCCTTCTGCAATTCATCTCTCTTCTTTCATACTTTACTATAAGCAAGACATTGCTTTAAGACTTTACTTAGAAATCTCCTCAGCTAAATCTCCAGTTTCATCACTTATAAGTTCTGCCTTCCATACAACAATAGAAAACAGTTCATCCAAGTTATTTGCCACTTTATAACAAAGATCACCTTTATCACAGTTTCCAATAACATATCCCTTATTTCCTTGGGAGCTATCACCAGAATTGCCCATAATGTCCGTATACATGCACCTCAAGCTTCCATCCATTATTCAGTTCCAAAGCCACTTCCACATTCTTAGGTATTTGCTACAGCAGCACCTCACTTCTCAGTACCAAGATCCGTCTTAGTCAGCTTGGGTTGCTATAACAAAATGCCATAGTCTGGGTGGCTTAAACAATAGATGTGTGTTTCCCAAAGTTCTGTAGGCTAGAAAGTCCAAGGTCAAGGTCCAGATGATTCAGTTGCTGGTGAAGGCACTCTTCTTGGCTTGCAGAAAACTGCCTTCTTTCTGTGTACTTAGGTGGCTCTAGTGTTTTTGCTTCTTATTATAAAGGCACTAATCCCATCATGAGGGCTCCACCCTTGTGCCCTCATCTAAACCTAATTTATGTTCCAAAGGCCCCATCTCCAAAAACCATCACATTGAAGGGTTAGGGATTAAACATGTGAATTTGGTGGTGGGGACACAACTCACTCCAAAGCGAATGCTATTTTTTTATGTAGGAATTTCATTAAATTATGTCCCCAGCATTTATAAGATATGTAATGCATCACAGTGATCACATACAGAAAGAATACAGTTTTCCCCCTAATACTAGCATTATAAAACACTGGGTGCCTCCTTATCATTTGGTGTCTTAAGTTAGTACTTTTCTGGCAACCCCATCAATGTGGAAGTGACAGAGGCAGGAGAGTGAAGTGGTCAACGTCTTGAATTCTGGAGCCTCGATCTGAATCTCAAATCTGCTCACTCAGCCATGTAAAACTGCACACAGTACTTAGCTTATGCCTCTGACTATTCATTTGTAAAATAGTAATATATAATACTATCTTTCTTGCATTGTTTCCATGAATGAAAGGAGGTGATGTGCATGATGCCCTTAGCTGAGCACATAGGAAGTATCCATTATATGTTATTAAAAAAGACAAAGTGTATCTAAACATAGGAGCTATGGCGGCTGGCTGAGAGGATAAAACAGCACCGAAAACTGGTAATCTCCAGGGAATGCAGCACAGTGAACGAGGTTCCATCATCACTTTCTTTAGAACTGGTTCACTTGCCAAAAGAATGTCTCTTCACCTATTTTAAAAAGCGGCTTCTTTTGCTTTAAAAGAGCCCCAGAGGAAAATAAGAGGGGGGTATATCAGAAAAAGAAATATAGCAGAAAAAGAAAAAAGAGATAAAAATGAGTTAATGGAAGAGTACTAACAATCCACTAGAACTTCTACTTCTGAAATAGAGTGCTATCATTCTTCTGTCCTATTTTTCAAAGTATTTAGAATTCATCAAGTCAGGCACATGTGGTATTTGATAACCTCTTTTTGCAATGATTTTTTCAAAAATTAGTAAAAAGTTAATGCTATTTTGTGTATGTACTAACATGGGAGAGGGTTGAGCACTTATTTCAGTGAACCTTATTGTTTCTAATAGATTGACTGAAGTTACTGTAAACATGCTTTATAAACACTGTGATACATGGCTCTGATTATTTCCTTTTGAAAATTTTGAGTTGGGAAAATGTATTCTCTCAGATACTCAGTTTAATTTTGTAAGTAGTCTGTACCAGCTTTTTGCTCTATAAATTTTGCAGTAGTCTTTAGCCAAAAGCAATAAAATCTGACCTACTAAGTCTAACATCATGAACTGTTTGTATCTTGTTCTTGACTAATACTTTGTTACTTTTGTGTAAGGCTACTAGGCTTCCATGAGAATATAATGCAGTAATTTACCAAAATACATTTCCAAACAAACAAAAAAAAAATCTAATTTAAAATGCATTTTATTGAGTATAAATCCATATCACCAATCAGATTCTCCTTCTAAACGGAATGTTGCTTTTATTCATTCTGTTGCTAAGATACCTCAACCTAAAATTTAAAATATAGTTTTCATATTTTTTTTTCCAAAATAGTCTTATATTAACTCTCTGCTTTCTTCCTTGACCCATGAGTTATTGAAGGGATTTAAGTGACTGTTATTAAGTGTTTAAGTGTTTGGGTAATTTTCTTAAAAAAAATTTCTGGCTCTTTCAATGTATTATGAAATAATACATTATGAAAATATAATCTAGCTGGGCACGGTGGCTCACACCCATAATCCCAGCACTTTGGGAGGCTAAGGTGGGTGGATCACTTGAGGTCAGGAGTTCAAGGCCAGCCTGGCCAACATGGCGAAACCCTATCACTACTAAAAAAATAAATAAATAAATAAAAACAAAACTTAGGCTGAGCACGATGGTTCATGACTGTAATCTCAGCACTTTGGGAGGCCAAGGCTGGCAGATTCACTTGTGGTCAGGAGTTCAAGACCAACATGGTGAAACCCTGTCTCTACTAAAAACACAAAAATTAGCTGGGTGTGGTGGCACACTCCTGTAATCCCAGTTACTTGGGAGACTGAGGCAGGAGAATCGCTTGAACCTGGGAGACGAAGGTTGCAGTGAGCTGAGATCACGCCACTGCATTCCAGCCTAGGTGACAGTGAGACTCTGTCTCAAAAAATAAACAAGCAAAAAAACAAAAATTAGCCAAGAATTAGCCAGGTGTGGTGGCTCACGCCTATAGTCCCAGCTACTGAGGAGGCCGAGGCATGAGAATTGCTTGAACCCAGGAGGCACCACTGCACTCCAGCCTGGAGACAGAGTGAGACCTTGTCTAAAAAAAAAAAAAAAAAAAATTCCTATGGTTGGCTGATTCCTCTGAGATATCCATGTACCCATGTACTCATCTCAATGGAGATTCTGCCCAAATATCCCCGTATCAGTGGAATCTTTCCTGATTTTTTCCCTCTGGGCAAAACTGACCACTCTTGTCCACTTTCTAATTTTTTTTATTTTTTGAGGCAGTCTTGCTCTGTCATCCAGGGTGGAGGGCAGTGACACAATCTCAGCTCACGGCAACCCTCCATGTCCCAGGTCCAATTGATTCTCCTTCCTCAGCCACCAAGTAGCTGGTATTACAGGTGCTCACCACCACGCCTGGCTGATTTTTGTATTTTAAGTAGATAAGGGGTTTCACCATGTTGGCCAGGCTAGTCTCGAACTCCTGTACTCAAGTGATCCGCCCGCCTCAGCCTCCCAAAGTGCTGCAATTACAGATGTGAGCCACCACGCCTGGCTCTTGGCTACACTTCTATGGTAACACCTTTGACACATTAGTACACACACACATACACACACACATTTTAACATATCAAGTTCCTTTAGCACAGGTTTTCTTATTTACCTTAATGTTCCCTATATCTAGCAGAGTACATGGAAAATACACAACAAATACTTTTATATGAATAAATACTTTTATATGAATAAAAAGAGATAAAAATTGCTCTTATGTGTTAAGCCAGGATAGTAGCAGTAGACTCCCAGGAAAGAGATGCAGGGCAGGCCTGGCACAGCTGGTCATACTTGATCATGATATATCAAACAGATGAGGCATTCACAATTTATATTTTAATAATGAAAATTTCTGAGGCAAAATTTTGTTATAATAGTAAAATAGTATTTGAAAAGATGAAAATTTTATTTACCTAATGTAATCCATTGTCCAGAAGAATCTGAAAGTAACTTCAAATTGGGAATAACATTTGGGTCTTTGAAAAAAGCCTAAAATACAAATTTGAGGGGAATAAGTTAGATATTTTATTATAAATGATAGTAAAAATTAACATAAAATAACTATAATCTTGTTTAATTCAAATGGAAAGGACAATTTTAAATTGGTAAAATGTCTTGAGTAATAGTTTATAAATAAATGAAGTTTTATTACATACAAGTTGGAACAGTATGAACATTGTGTGTCCAAGTACAGATGTCTTTGGAACTTGATTTAGGTAATAATGATATACAATAAACATTAGGAGGTTATATAATATTTGAAAACTTTGTTTTCCTTCAATCTTGCTTACTGAATTGCCTTAGTAACAACTCATATACTAGATCTAAATCCAAAAGTAACTGTCAATTTAATTCTTTCCAAGAGGCATTTAAAAAAGTGAAAAATCTAACTTCCTAAAAATGAAACAGGCCGGGCGCGGTGGCTCAAGCCTGTAATCCCAGCACTTTGGGAGGCCGAGACGGGTGGATCACGAGGTCAGGAGATTGAGACCATCCTGGTGAACATGGTGAAACCCCGTCTCTACTAAAAAATACAAAAAACTAGCCGGGCGAGGTGGCGGCGCCTGTAGTCCCAGCTACTCGGGAGGCTGAGGCAGGAGAATGGCGTAAACCCGGGAGGCGGAGCTTGCAGTGAGCTGAGATCCGGCCACTGTACTCCAGCCTGGGCGACAGAGCCAGACTCAGTCTCAAAAAAAAAAAAAAAAAAAAAAAATGAAACGTTTTCTGTATGACAAAAGACAACAAAGCAGGAAAGAATTTTAGTTCCAGATCCTTTTGTAGTTTATGAGTATGATGACTAGGTGTTCGCAGGTATGTGTGAGATGTGCCACCCTCGAACCTTGTTATGATGTCAGCATATTGTTAGTCTGACATGAAAAAATAAAAAAATAAATAAAATAAAAAAGAGCTTTAGTTCTAAGCACCAGCAGCTGATTGAAGCTGAAAAGGCAGAAGAAAATTTATTGGAAGCATCTCAGGGAGTCCACAAAATGTTCCAGAGGTGGAGGGCATCAGGCTGATGGCTGGACCCAGGAACGATGCAAAATCATATGCAGAACCACCCTCATGAGGAAACTGTCACCCCTGCTGCAGCCCCATCAAGCACTACAGTTGATCTTAGCCAAAAGGCCAAGAAGTGATAGCCCCATCAAGCACTAGAGGAAGCCACCACCACCCCTTTTTCTCCTACTCAAGTACTAACCAGGCCCAACCCTACTTAGCTTTCAATATCAGGTACACTCAGGGTGGTATGGCCATGAACATCAAGTACTACCCAGGCCCAATCCTGCTTAGCTTCCAACATTCAGGGTGGTATGGTCATAGACATCACTATCACTCCCTTCTAACCTAGGCCATTGCTGTGCCAGGTCTGTCTGACCTGAAAGTGGTCTCTGCCACTGCCTTTGCCAATGAAATGAATTCTGTGTGTGCCTCCTTCCTTAAGTTGCTCGCTTCAAAATTCCAGTCTTGCACTGATGAGTCTGTTTGTAAACCTAGGTCCCACACTTATGATCTGGATGCAAGGGAGTTCCTTGCATTTTGGGAGGTTTCACTTGCATTTCCCAAAGTTACCCCCAAATTGCATGGTTGTTCACAAGGTGTTGGACACCCAGAAAACATAATGTCTGTGAAGAGCAATAAATAAAAGAAAAATAATAGACTGAGAGAAAATATTTGCAACACGTATGTTAAAACGGAGAAACTGACATCCTAGTGGTTAAAAAAAAGCCCTAAATGTAAGAAAAACTGACAAACCTAAATTTTCTTCTGCCTTTTCAGCTTGAGTCAGCTGCTGGTGCTTGGAACTAAAGATTTTTTTTTTTTTTTTGAGATGGAATTTCACTCTTGTTGCCCAGGCTGGAGTGCCGTAGCATGATGTCGGCTCACTGCAACCTCTGCCTCTCAGGTTCAAGCAATTTTTCTGTCTCAGCCTCCTGAGTATCTGGGATTACAGATGTGTGTCACCATGCCCGGCTAATTTTTTGTATTTTTAGCAGACACAGGGTTTACCATGTTGGCCAGGCTGGTCTCGAACTCCTGACCTCAGGTGATCTGACTGCCTTGGCCTCCCAAAGTGCTGGGATTACAGGCGTGAGCCACCGCACGCAGCCTAGCTCTTTTTTATTTTCTAATTTTTTTTCTTTTTTCATGTTAGAAGGGTAATATGCCAATGTCATCACAAGGTTTGAGGGTGGCACATGTCACCACAGGATAAAAATAGGCATATAAAAAATAAAAATAGGGCCAGGTGCAGTGGCTTAGGCCTGTAATCCCAGGACTTTGGGAGGCCAAGGTGGGTGGATCACTTGAGGCCAGGAGTTCAAGATCAGCCTGGCTAACATGGCGAAACCTCGTCTGTACTGAAAAAATACAAAAATTAGCTAGGCATGGTGGCACACTCCTGTAATTCCAGCTACCCGGAGGCTAAGGCATGAGAATTACTTGAACCTGGGAGGTGGAGGTTGTCATGAGCTGAGACTGTGTCACCGCACTCCAGCCTGGGTAGCAGAGTGAGACTATCTAAAAAAACAAACAAACAAACCAAAAAACCAAAAACCAAAAAACAAACAAAAAAAACCCCACAAATAGCCAATAAACTTTAGGAAAAGATGCTCAATTTCAAGAGCAGTGAAAGAAATGAAAATAAAATCCAGAAGATACCACTTTTATCCATTACATTGCTAAGATTTAAAAAGACTGGTAACTTTTGGTGACAGCACCAGAAGACATGCACTTCCACAAGCTGCTGGCAGAAGTGTGAATCTTTATAACCCATTGGGAAAGTAATTTGCTATTATCTTGAACAACAAAAACATGCATACCTCATCCAACAAACTCTACTTTTGGGTTCTGAAATCACCAGTGGATAAGATTTAGGTATAAGGAGTTTTTTGTTTTAATATAGTATTGTTTGTAGTGTCAAAACTTGGAAACAATTTCAATATCTATCAGTAGAAAAACAGTTGAATAAAATATAGTCCATCAATATCAGACAGAATGCAGCTATTGGAAAGAAAGTATTAGAATAGAATGTAAACTCCCTAAAAGCAGGAGTCCTGTTTTTCTTATTCACTGCTATATCCCGGGACTTAGAACAGGGCCTAACATATAGCACTTACTCAATAACCATCCCCTGAACAGACCATGTATTGATTTTGATGAAAAACCATAAATACTTTCAGTTAAAAAAACGTAGTTTAGGGCTGGGTGCGGTGGCTCACGCCTGTAATCCTAGCACTTTGGGAAACCTAGGTGGGCGGATCACGAAGTCGGGAGATCAAGACCATCCTCGCTAACGCGGTGAAACCCTGTCTCTACTAAAAATACAAAAAATTAGCCAGGCGTGGTGGTGGGCACCTGTAGTCCCAGCTACTCTGGAGGCTGAGGCAGGAGAATGGCGTGAACTCGAGAGGCGGAGCTTGCAGTGAGCCAAGATAGTGCCACTGCACTCCAGCCTGAGCGACACAGCAAGACTCCGTCTCACAAAAAAAAAAAAGGGTAGTTTAAGAGTAATGTATATGTTCAGGTGTGGTGCCTCACGCCTATGGTATCAGCACTTTGGGAGGCTGAGGCAGATCACTTGAGCTCAGGAGTTCGAGACCAGCCTGAGCAACGTGGTGAAAGCCCATCTCTACTAAAAATACAAAAAATTAGCTGGGCACAGTGGTGTGCACCTGTGGCCCAGCTACTCGGGAGGCTGGGCTAAAGCCCAGCGTAGTGGAGGTTGCAGTGAGCTGAGATCGCACCATTGCACTCCAGCCTGGGTGACAGAGTGAGACCCCATCTCAAAAAAAAAAAAAGTAATGCATGTGATAAAACAAAATAAAACCTCTGTACATTTATATGAGCATAAAGAAAAGTATGTAAGAATATGTATCACAGGCCGAGTGCAGTGGCTTACACCTGTAATCCCAGCACTTTGGGATGCCGAGGCAGGTGGATCACGAGGTCAGGAGTTCAAGACCAGCCTGACCAAAATGGTGAAACCCTGTCTGTACTAAAAATACAAAAATTAGCTGGGCTTGGTGGCACATGCCTGTAATCCCAGCTACTCAGGTGGCAAAGGCAGGAGAATTGCTTGAACCCGGGAGGCGGAGGTTGCAGTGAGCTGAGATCGTACCACTGCACTCCAGCCTGGGTGACAGAGCGAGACTCCGTCTCAAAAAAATAAAAGAATATCAAACTTCAGAAGTGGTGGTTACAGACTCGTGGTAAGAGGAGGGTCAAGAGGGTAGGGAGTGGCAGTAGATTGGGATAAGACTGACTTTTTCTATGAATTATTCTTTGTTGTTAAAATTGTTGCAATAAATATTTTAATTTTTTCAACATTCCCTTCAAGTGATCACTCACTTTTCTTAAATACCTTCTTGAGAGAGGAATCTAAACTCTCTCACTTTTTTTTTTTTTTTTTTGAGACCAAGTCTTGCTCTGTCCAGGCTGGAGTGCAATGGTACGATCTCAGCTCACTGCAGCCTCCACCTCCTGGGTTCAATAGATTCTCCTGCCTCAGCCTCCCAAGTAACTAGGACTACAGAAGTGCACCAACACACCCAGCTAATTTTTGTATTTTTAGTAGAGACGGCATTTTGCCACGTTGGCCAGGCCGGTCTCGAACTCCTGACCTCAGGCGATCCAGCCATCTCAGGCTCCCAAAGTGCTGGGATTACAGGCGTGAGCCACCAAGCCTGACCTCACTTCTCTTATCTACTTCTCATTCCTCTCTATCTGGCTCCTGCTCCTATCACTTAATGAACAGTACTCTTGACTTCCTAATACTAAAATCCAATGGACAGTGCTTGCCCTCATGGGCAGGCAGATAGTAAGAGAGGAGATAGTTACATGACATGTATACTACAAAGAAGTGCAGGTGCTATCAAAGTACAAAATGGGCAGACATAATCTAATGGTATTGGGAAGAAATGTTAATAAAGAAAGAACATTTCGGTTTAGATCAGAAAGTTGAGTAAGAGTTAGCTGGGCAATGGGGTATACTGGCAAATATTTAACAACTGGCCACCCTTCCTCCCCCAAAAAGCCCTGATTGTAGTGTTTGCCTGTTTCCATGGTGGATTTCAAGTTGCCAACAGTATAACAACCAACCAACAAAGATTCCTGAAAGTCTAGCAATCAGGCTCTCCTAAACTGGTTCCAGTATGCCACTGGAATTACTATTTTTTAATGGAGAGAAAATGGCAAGTTTGAAAGCTGTAAGGTGAGAAAGGATGGTATATTCCATTCAAGGAAAGTGAAGAGGTTTGGTGTGACCCAGAAGGCGCAATGGTCAGATAAGGCTGGGGAGTTAAATTGACCTTGCAGTCAAGTGAAGAATTTTAATCTTGATCTAAAATTGATCTAGATCTTGATCAGTATTTTGATCTAAGGGCAGTGGGAAAACACTGAAGTTCTTTTTCTTTTTTCTTTTATAATTTCGTAATACAGACAGGGTCTCACTTTGTTGCCGAAGCTGGTCTCAAACTCCTGGCTTCAAGTGATCCTCTTGCCTTGGCTTCCCAAAAAGCTGGGATTACAGGCATAAGCCACGGCACCAGCCACACTGAAGGTTTTTTTTTTTTTTGGACGGAGTTTCACTCCTGTTGCCCAGGCTGGAGTGCAATGGCATGATCTCTGCTCACCGCAGCCTCTGCCTCCTGGGTTCAAGTGATTCTCCTGCCTCAGCTTCCCAAGTAGCTGGGATTACAGGTGCCCGCCACCACGCCCAGCTAATTTTGTATTTTTAGTAGAGATGGGGTTTCTCCATGTTTGTCAGGCGGGTCTTGAACTCCCGACCTCAGGTGATCTGCCCGCCTCAGCCTCCCAAAGTGCTGGGATTACAGGCGTGAGAGCCACCATGCCCAGCCCTTTTTTAAATTTTATTTTTTAGTTAATTAATTATTTTTTTTTTTTTGAGAAGGAGTTTCACTCTATCGCCCAGGCGGGAGGGCAATGGCGTGATCTCAGCTCACTGCAACCTCCACCTCCCAGGTTCAAGCTATTCTCCTGCCTCAGCCTCCTGAGTAGCTGTGATTATAGACACCCACCACCCATGCCCAGCTAATTTTTGTATTTTTCAGTAGAGACGGGGTTTTACCATGTTGGTCAGGCTGGTCTCAAACTCCTGACCTCAGGTGATCCACCCGCCTTGGGTTCCACAAGTGCTGGGATTACAGGCTTGAGCCACTGCGCCTGGCCAGACAGAAGGTTTTTAAGCAGAGGAAACAGTTATCAGAATCATCTACTTTTCTTTAAAGTTCATTCTGTATGCAGTGTGGAGAATGAATTGAAGGGCTGGAAAAGGACTGGTTAGGAGGAAGGTTACTGTTGTAATTATGGAAGAGCTGATGTTCCCATCAGTCAAGGAGATACCAAGTGGGGAGGAAGAGAAGTAGATGAATTTAATGTTATTTAGGAGGAAGAAACAAATGAAGAAGGAAGAATTGAAGATGACTCCTGGGATTTCTCTTCATGAAAAACCATTTAATAAATGCTATTTAACAAGAAAGAGAACAGAGAAGAGATGTGAGCTGAGGATTATTTACAAATGTCTACATTATGCCAAGCAAGACACAGTCCCTGTTCTTATGGAATTTACATTCTAGTGTTGAAGATTGAAGGTAAACACATTTTTTTTTTTCAAATAGGTATCATATATGCTTAATTATAAAAAGATAAATTTTCCCCAAAGTTATTTCTAGACAAAAAGCAAGTTGCCTTATGACTTTTCAGGCTTTCAAATAAAAGAATATTTATGCAAGTATTTTAATTTATATACTGGTACGTTTTGAAAAAGACACATACATAAACTGGAATTAACCTCAATTAATATTGGTTTTGAATGCATTTTAGGCCTTCTGAATCTCTTAAAAAAAAGAAAATTTAATTTGGATTTAGTAATTACTCCTGGAGGTTATTAACAGTTACATGTTAGATGTCATTATAAATGGAGCAGCAGGTCAACTGGCTTGCAGTGAATTGACCTAGAACCAAAGGAAATGAGTCTATACAACGGACCCTCGAATAAGGCAATGCAAGGTACATTATTGAGATTACGATTATATTTCTAATAAGTGAATTTTTAAAAAATGTCCTAATACATGCAAATTGCATTTCTGGAATGGAATTTCCAGCAAGGCATTAGAAGAGATTTTCTGTATCTCAACTTTAGGAAAGCTGATTGTGCTTTGGAAAAATATGATTCCTAAACTAGTTACAGTAGTAGCAAAGACATTGACGTCAAAATGCATGTGAAAACGTTAAATAAACTTGTTTCATAAAATGTGAAAGTGGGCTGGGTGTGATAACTCACACCTGTAATCCCAGTACTTTGGGAGGCTGAGGCAGGAGAATTGCTTGAGCCTGGGAGTTTGAGACCAGCCTGGGCAACATAGTGAGACCCTGTCTCTATTAAAAATAAACAAATAATAAATAGAAATCTGAAAGTAGAAAAAGATAAGTTTCTCTATTCTCAATTTTTTATTAATTTAATTTTTACATCCAGAATGCATACTGGACAGACAATATTTCTAAATTATTTAAGTATATATTTGAATATATCATCTATCTGGCAGACTGATGGTTTCTAATCCAATATCAATTCTTTCTTCCTTAAGGAATCCCATTTTTATTTGGGACAGCAATATGCTCAGCTTAGTCTGCATTTCCAGCCTTCCTGGGATGTGGGAGGCCTAAATTCTGGTCACACGCCTAAGTTCTGGTCATGAGATGTAAGTAGAAGTGTTGTGCAGGCTTCCAGGAAAGCTCTGTAAATTAAGGCGCTTCCTTACAGTTGTTTATGTGGAAAATTCTCCTTATCATCCCTAGTCCCATCGTGAAGATGTCAACACTATATACTGAGCCCAGAGCTCTCTTGAAATCCAAAGTTAAATGTTATATTCAACTATCTAGAATACTGCCACTTGTATGTACCTCAAATTCAGCATGCCTAAAACTGAACTCATTTTCCTTGTAATTCTGTGTTTTCTACACATTTAATGGCATCATCAGCCACTCGAGTCAACCAAGCCAGAAACTTGGGAGTCATCCTACATGTGCCCCTCTCCTTTACTCTCAATATCTTACCATTCCTTAAGCCTTTCTCCTAAATCTGGGCCACACTGGTACTCGACATCATCATGTAACTGTCTAGAGGACAACAGTTTCCAATTTGGTGTCACTACTTCCTAACTCAGTCCTAACAACTCACTCTCCACACTTTTGGCAAGGTGATCTCAATATTTTAAAATTTAAAGTCTTTCTTAAAACCTTTTCCTTCTTAGCCCAAATTTCTTTGCATGGCACAAAAGGTCTTCTAAAATATTATCCCACCCATCTCTCAAATATTATCCTTGCCAATTCATCGACCCGATGAATTCCTACTCATCTTTCAGGCCCCACCTTAACAGTCTTGTCTTGTTAAATGCTCTTCTGACCACCTCAGTAAAAAATGATCACTTTCTCTTTTGTGCCACCGAAGTACCTTATGCCTCTGCTATGTATTATATCTCTTCTCTCTCTGCAATGCAGTTTTGGTTATTTCCCTTGCTTTAATTATGTCTATGCATCTATATAGACCTAGGAACTAAACAAATGTTTGCCAGATAAATGTTTCCTCCCATCCATTTATCATCTCACAAATATACTTTTGGAACATAATTTTAAATTGAAAGGGAAAATTCAAAATCTGGAATTCTAGTTTAAACAATACCCTCTGTTCAGTAATGAGTTTTTGTAGTAGAAACAGCATGGTATCTAGAGTCAAAATGCCTGGGTTCTGCCCTTTGCTGAATGTTTTTGCATAAATTACTTACCTTTCTGAATTTTAAGCTATAAAATGGGAGTCAGAACACCACCAAACTTAGCAGATTATTGTAAAGATTAATGATAAATGTAATATAAAAGGTGCTGAAAGCTGAATCAGCACACACTGGAGTCACTACTGCTATAGAATAATACTTTGTAAAGTAATACAGAATTTTCTTTTTTTGAGACAGGGTCTTTGTCACCCAGGCTAGGGTGCAGTGGAGCGATCACAGCTCAAGCAATCCTCCCACCTCAGCCCTCAAGTAGCTAGAACTACAGGTGTGTGCCACCACACCCAACTAATTAAAATTTTTTTAAAAAATAGCCACAGGGTCTCACTCTGTTGCCCAGGCTGGTCTCAAACTCCTGGGCTCAAGTGATCCTCCTGCCTCAGCCTCCCAAAGTGCTGGGATTACAGTTGTGAGCCACCATGCCCTGCCTCAGACTTTTTTTTTTCTTAATATTTCTAGCTCCCCAAACTATACATGCCTTGTAAGCTGGGATCAGTTCTCTTCATCTTTTTAATACCCTCTAGAGGGACACAGTAAATATTCAACAAATATTTATTGAATAAATGAATTATATTAAAATTTTTACAGTATTCTAAAATTCAGTGACCTCAAATCCTGATCTTTAAAAAAAATTATAGACAGCTAGTACTGGTATAAATAAAAAATATAAAAAGCTACATAATAATCTAACCATGAGTATTTGAGAAATGTTATTAATGTCATTATCAGTAGCATTCTAATATAATGGCACTATCACACTATCTTAGGGAAAGGGAGATAGACATTTAACCAATTTACTCTCTGTTATGGGTTGATAGTGTCCCCCAAAATTTACATCCTTCCTGAAATATCAGAAAGTGACCTTAGTTGGAATTAGGGTTGTTGCTGATGTAATTAATTAAGATTAGGTTATGCTGGGCCCTTAATTCAATATGATTGGTGTCTCTATAAGAAGAAAAGAGTTGCAGACACATGAAGGGAAAGGCTATGGGACTGACAGGCAGAGAAGAAAGTGCTGCAGCTGCAAGCTAAAGGATGTCAAGGGTGGGTGGCAACCGCCAGAAGCCAGGAAGCGGCAAGGATGGATTCTCCCCTACAGGTTTCAGAGGAATGATGGCCCTGCCAACACCTTGATTTAAGACTTCTAGCCTCCAGAACTATGACACAATCCTACCTAATGTTCTCCTTTCTCCATTTCCTCCTCTTTACTGCCCTTATCACTATATGAAATAATCAGATTTTAAAAAAAAATTTATTGTAGTCTTGCCAAGGCCTGTACAATCTTTGACAGCTGGGCGCTTGTCTTGTTCCTCCTCTTATCCCTAGCACTGGAAGGAATTCCTAGCACATGACAGGCCCTCAGGGAGTGCTTATTATGCCAAACTATAAACTACAGTCAATTCGTGAAGAACATGAATGGCAGAGAATGAAGATAATTTCATAAACCATAACAGCATTTTCCATTTGATTGAGGAGAGAAAAAAACAAAACAAAACGAAACAGGATTGAAAATAATGGACTAAATTTTAACAAACACACGAAAACTTAAACTTTCAAGTGAGTTTTACCTCTCTCAAAGTAGTCACCTCTAGCAGTCAAAAGACTTATTCAAATCACTGTGCTACGGCTTCAAACTTTTTTGGGGGAATTCTCATTTGGAACTGCTGGTAGAGCCTGAAGCCCAGTTCTCAGAGTGGGTGTGATGTTGAGAAAAAACTCAAAAGTAATTTGGAGCTAGTAAATAAAGCGGTGATAAAGCTGTGTGATAATATTTAATTTTTTTTAAATGAGGTGTGCCTATTTAAAAAGAGAGGCTGGGGGTGGATCGCAGCACTTTGGGAGGCCGGGGTGAGCGAATTGCTTGAGCCCGGGGATTCAAGACTAGCCTGGGCAACCTAGTGAGGCTCTGCCTCAAAAAATTTGTTTTGTTTTGTTTTTCTTTCTTTCTTTTAAATTAGCCTGACGAGGTGGCCTGCACCTGTAGTCCCAGCTACTCAGGAGGCTGAGGTGAGAGGATCACTTGAGCTCCGGAGGTCGAGGCTGCAATGAGCTGAGATGGTGCTACTGCACTTCATTCAGCCTGGTTGACAGAGAAAGACCCTGTTTAAAAAAATAAGTAAATAAAATAAAATAAAATAAAACGAAATAAAATGAAACAAAAATTAGAAAAGGGAGAAGCTAATCTTCTAGAGAGCAGGCGATCTTCCAGAAGTGCAAACTTCCCTGAGGCAAGATACAAGATGCTGAAAGTAGAGAAAGAATGAACTAAATGACAAACAAATTTATGATGGGTGATTCGAAACGTAAAAGTTCCTTTAAAAAAATCATTTGCACCTTTTATTACTCCCAAACGCCAAGAAAACGACCACATTAAGGAATGGCGTGCTCACAAGAATCCATGCCAACGTTGGGGGGAAGTTTAAAAATCGGCAGAGACCCAAGGAACTCTCCGACCCCCATACTAACCATAACGAAATCATCCTTCCGATAAGCCTGAAAGGTCTGGTCAAAGCCGAACGCCTGCGCCTTGATTCTGCCCAGCATGGACCTGGGGCAGAGAAGGAAAAATAAATCATCTGGGGGCTGGCACCCTCTCAGAGCGCACCGATAACCGATCCCACCCACAGCATCCGCCTGCCCGGGTGGTTCGGGGTTCACTCAGGAAGCCTCGGGGTTCGCTCAGAATGGCGCCGACCCGCGCGGGTCCCTTCGATGCCCGGCCCGCGCCTCCATAGCCGCGAAGACGAAGGGCCTCTTCTCTCCCTGCGCCTCGGTTCCTCACCACTGGCGGAGCCGGCTAGTGATCTCCTTAGAGTTCAGAGACTGGAAGGTTTTCTGAGGCAAGAACCTGAAGTAGTAGCCGCCCACGTCCCCGAGCTCCCCAGTAGCCATCGTGCTCTCGGCTGCTTGGATGCCTGGGCCGTTTCCATGGAGACGCGGCGGCCGTCGGGTCGAAGCGACGCTGCGGGGGCGGGGCCACGCGTCTCTAGGGACCCAGGGGTCCCGGCCTTGCCGCAGTGGGTGCAGGGAGGTAGGTCAGCCTGTCTTTCCCGGGAGCTTGTGCCACTCCACTCCCCCACCCCGGGCTTGGCGGTTAGGGAAACTAGGGGTCGGGGATGGAGACAAATTGCCAATCGATACTTGTTGACGTTGACTTTTAATAATAATTACACAGCATGGGTTAATGTCCTAGTCTCAAGAGCTATAACCTCAGATTTAGAGTTATCTACGTTTGATGACTCAAACGTTTCCGAAGAAAACATTATTCTGAATTAGGTTTATCTATTTTGGAAGACAAATGTCTATATGACTACTTAGGAAACTATTCTGTTTTACCATCTGCGGGTTTTTTTTTTTTTCCTTAAAATGTACATTTAAAGGCCAAAAAAAAAAAAAAAAAAAGTTTCCATACACAGTACATTACAACATGCTGTTTATTTATTTTTGTTTTTTAGACCACTTGTGTTCTGGTACAGCATGCTGTTTAATAGAAAACACACTTTTCTTATTTTCTATTGAGAATTGCCTTCGTTTCTACTTTTTTTTTTTTTTTTTTTTTTTTTTTTTTTGAGATGGAGTCTTGCTCTGTTGCTCAGGCTGGAGTGCAGTGGCGCGATCTCGGCTCACTGCAACCTCCGCCTCCAGGATTCAAGTGATTCTCCAGCTTCAGCCTCCCGAGTACCTAGGATTACAAGCGAAGTTTTTGTATTTTTAGTAGAGACAGGGTTCCCCATGTTGGCCAGGCTGGTCTCGAACTCCTGACCTGGAGTGATCCGCCCGCCTCAGCCTCCCAAGGTGTTGGGATTACAGGCTTGACCCACCGCGCCCGACCTGTTTCTATGGTTTTTATTTTTGCCTTATAATGCATTTGGACTTCAGAATGGGGGGGATAGTTCTTTTCCATCTCGTTACTTTCTTTCCTTTTCCCCTAGCCCTTACGAACTGACCTTGATTATTTTTTTAGCAGCATTAGCAGAAGAAGAGACAGGGAACAAGGACAAAAAAGAGAAACAGGGAG
Source organism: Macaca mulatta (assembly GCF_049350105.2). Lineage (NCBI taxonomy): Eukaryota > Metazoa > Chordata > Mammalia > Primates > Cercopithecidae > Macaca > Macaca mulatta. The sequence goes on along the minus strand of NC_133419.1, from coordinate 102,915,020 downwards.
AGAGAGAGAGAGTATTATTCCTTTTCATTGGTGTTTAGTATTCTGTAACTTGCCTATACTACAGTTTATCCTTTTGGGCTGTTTCCTCTTTGAGGTTATGATGAAAGCAGCTATGAACATTCTTGTGTATGCCTTTGGATGGACTGATGCACCATTTCTGTTGGAAATACATCCAGGGTTGGAATTGCTCAGTTACATGGTGTCAGTATGTCTAGTTTCACTACATACTGTCAAAAAGTTTTCTAAATATCAATTGACATCCCAACCAGCAATGAATGAGATTTCCCATTGTTCAACATCCTTGCCAACACATAGTATTGCCAGTCTTTTAAAATTTTAGCCATTCTAGGGAGGTTGTGTTAATTTTTTATTGTGATTTCAGTTTGCATTTCCTTGATAGTTAATGTTGCCGAGCAACTTTGTAATATGGTGGGTCATTTGGATATCTTCTTTAGGGAAATGCCCATTTGTTTTATCCATTAGGAGGAAGAAGGTTGTCAGTCTTTTTCTTACTAATGTTTAGGAAGTTTTTATTTAATATGGATATGAGCCCATTGCCAGATATACATATTACGAACATTCTCTTTGCTTGTAGCTTGCCTGTAGCTTTGATGCTCAGAAATGCTTAATTTTAATGAAGTTGAATTTATTGATTTTCTTTTTTATGTGTCAGGTTTGATTTCTGCCTAAACGAAGTCATGAAGGTAGTCTCACATTTATGTCCATGATCCATCTCAAAATAATTTTTTAAAGCTGAAGATTAGTTCTTTCCCTGTGGTTTTCCAGTAGACCGAGTTCTGTATATTGGTAAGACCATTTCTAATCCAGTGAATTGCTGTGGCACTTAAAAAAAAAATCAAGTGACTGTTTTTGTTCTTTCTGTTCAGTTTATTGGACTGTCCTTACACAAATGCCACATTGTGTTAATTACTGTAGGATTATATAAAGACATAATATCTGATGGTATAAGTTGTGTGACTTTGTTATTCTTTTTCTTCAAGATTGCATAGGCTGTTGCCTATTCGTTTCTGTATAAATTTTAGACTGGGTTTATCATTTTCCATTAAAGAAACCTGATGGGAATTTTTTTTTTTTTTTTTTTTTTTTTGAGATGGAATTTCACTCTTGTCGCCCAGGCTGGAGTGGAATGGCATGATCTCAGCTCATGGCAACCTCCGCCTCCCAGGTTCAAGCAATTCTACTGCCTTAGCCTCCCAAGTAGCTGGGATTACAGGAGCCCACTACCATGCCTGGCTAATTTTTGTATTTTTAGTAGAGATGGGGTTTCACCACATTTGCCAGGCTGGTCTCAAACTCCTGACCTTAAGTGATCCGCCTGCCTCGGCCTCCCAAAGTGCTGGGATTACAGGCGTGAGCCACCATGCCTAGCCCACCTGATGGGATTTTAATTGGAATTACATTGACTATCTAGATGAATTTAGGGAGAATTAATCTTGTAACAATATTGTCTTCCAAACTATAATAAATATCTATTTATTTAGATCTTTAATTTCTGTCAACTATGTTTTAAGGTATTGAGTGGAAGAGTATTGATATCTTTCATTAGATCAATGATTCTCAGCCACGGTTAATTTTGCTTCCCTAGGGAAAATTTGACAATGTCGAGATATTTTTAGTTGTCCCAACTGAGGTGAGGAGTGCTGTTGGCATCTGGTGGGTAGAGATCAACTATCCCGCTAAACATCCTGCAATGTACAGTATAGGCCCCCACAACAAAGACTGATCTGGCTCAAAATGTTGATAGTACCAAGGTTGAAAAACCCTATGTTAGGCCAGAAGTGATAGCCGATGTCTGTAATCCCAGCACATTGGGAGGCTGAGGCAGGCAGATCACTTGAGGCCAGGAATCAAGACCAGCCTGGGCAACATGGTGAAACCCTGTCTCTACTGGAAATACAAAAACATTAGCTGGGTGTGGTGGCACACACCCGTAATCCCAGATACTAGGCTGAGGCATGAGAATCACTTGAACCCAGAGGTGGAGGTTCCAGTGAGCTGAGATCACACCACTGCACTCTAGTCTGGGTGACGAGGTGAGACTGTCTCAAAAACAAACAAACAAACAAACAAACAAACAAACAAAATTGCATTTTTTTGGTGCTGTTATAAGTGATACTTTAAAGAGCTTATTTTCTTCCTGTTTGTTGTATTAGTTACACAATTTATTTTGTATATTGATCTTGTATCCAGAGACCTTGCTAAATTATCTTTTTATGTCTCACGTATTGTTAGATTTTTTTTGGAGTTTCTATATACATAATTGTGGTATCTGGTTATAAGAAGAGCTTTACTTTATTTTGTTTAATATTTGTGCCGCCCACCCAGCTGCCCCCAATTACTTTAGTGCACTGGCTATGATGTCCAGGATAATGTTAAAAAAGAAGTGGTAGTAGAGGACATTCTTGCTTTGTTTACAACATCATAGCAAAAAATGTTCGGTTTTGGGTTATTTATTTTTGTGTTTATGTTTATGTTTATTTTTTGATTAAAAAAAATTTTTTAGCCATTACATAGGGTAAAAACTGTAAGTGTTTTAGCTGATACCTGTTACCAAATTGAGAAAATTTCCTTCAGTTTTTTTTGAGATTTAAAAAATTGTGTAAAAGCACTAATTTTTTTTCATATTTACCAAATTGACCATATATTTTTTCTTCTTTATTCTGTTAATGTAGTAAACTAATTTGTTTTGTTACTGTTAAGCCAACTTTGCATTTATAGAATAAGCCCCACTTTGTTATATTTTTCTTTTTATAAAGCACATTATTAAATGTGATAAATGTGATAATACCATGTTTAAGATGTCTGATTTTATGTTCATGAGAGATATTGGTTTGTGATTTTCCTTACCTGTTATATGCTTGTTAAGCTTTACTATTAATGTTTTTCTGACCTCCTAAAATGAATTGAAAAGTTTTGTCTAATTTTTTGTTGCTAAACTTTTTTTTTTTTGAGACGAAGTCTCGCTCTGTTGCCCAGGCTGGAGTGCCGTGGTGCAATTTTGGCTCACTGCAACCTCCGCTTCCTGAGTTTAAGCGATTCTCCTACCTCAGCCTCCTGAGTAGCTGGGATTATAGGCATGCGTCACCATGCCTGGCTGATTTTTGTATTTTTAGTAGAGACTGGGTTTCTCCATGTTGGTCAGGCTGGTCTTGAACTCCTGACCTCAAGTGATCCACCTGCCTCAGCCTCCCAAAGTGCTGGGATTACAGGCGTGAACCACTGTGCCCAGCCTAAACTTTCTATAATATTGGTAATATGTATTTCTCAAATGCTTTTTAAAATTATGCCAAAAAGAAAACTCCATCTATGACTGTTAAAGTTTTTAAGGAATTTGAACACCTCATTTAGATTTTCAATTTTATTGGCATAATATTATTTCTTACATTTAAAAACTTATCTTTTAAATGTTTGTGGAATCTATAATGGTGCTATTTTTTAGTTTTACTATTGATGATTTATATATTTTATTTTTTTCTTGACCAGCCTTCCCAGTGGTTTATTGATGTTATTCTTTTTTTTTTTTTTTTTCCAGACGGAGTTTTACTCTGGTTGCCCAGGCTAGAGTGCAATGGGGCAACCTTGGCTCACCACAACCTCCACCTCCTGGGTTCAAGCAATTCTCGTGCCTCAGCCTGCTGAGTAGCTGGGATTACAGGCATGCACCACCACGCCGGCTAATTTTTGTATCTTTAGTAGACACAGGGTTTCACCATGTTGGTCAGGCTGGTCTCGAACTCCTGGCCCCGGGTGATCCACCAACCTTGACCTCCCAAAGTGCTGGGATAACAGACATGAGCCACTGCGCCCGGCTGTGGCCTTGATGTTATTCTTGACAACCAACCAACTCTGGCTTTGTTGAATTTCTATATTGCATGTTTGCTTTCTACTTAGTTGATTTCAGTTCTTATCTTTATTGTTTTCTTCTTCTGTTGAGTTTAATCTGCTGACCTTTTTCTAGGTCATTAATTTCTAAGCTGGGATCATTGATTTTTGACTTTTTTTTTTTTTTTTTTTTTTTTTTTTTTTTTTTTTTTTGAGGCAGTCTCACGCTATTGCCCAGGCTGGCATGCAGTGGTGTGATCTCAGCTCACTGCAACCTTCGCCTCCTGAGTTCAAGCGCCTCCTCTGCCTCAGCCTCCCAAGTACCTGGGATTACAGGAGTGTGCCACCACGCCTGGCAAATTTTTGTATTTTTAGTAGTGATGAAATTTCACCATGTTGGTCAGGCTGGTCTCAAACTCCTGACCTCAGGTGATCCACCCCGCCTCGGCCTCCCAAAGTGCTGGGATTACAGGTGTGAGCCACCATGCCTGGCCAAGTTGACATTTTAAATGATATATGCTTTAAAAGATGTAAATAGGCTGAGCGAGGTGGCATACACCTGTAATGTCAGCACTTTGGGAGGCCAAGGCAGGTGGATCTCTTAAGCCCAGGAGTTGGAGACCAGCCTGTGTAAAATGGTGAGATCCCGACTCTACTAAAATTTCGAGAAAGTAGCCGGGTGTGCTGGTGCGCACCTATAGTCCCAGCTACTGGGGAGGCTGAGGTAGGAGGATTGCTTGAGCATGGGAAGTCAAGGCTGCAGTGAGTCATGATCTTGCCACTGCACTCCAGCCTGGGCAACCAGAGTGAGACCCTGTCTCAAAAAAAAAAAAAAAAAAAAGATATAAATAAATAGCTTACACTATTTTAGTTACATCCTACATGTTCTGACATGACATATTTTCTTCATCATTCAGTTCAAAATATTTTCTAATTTCCAATAGAGTTTCTTATTTGATGAGTTATTTAAAATACGTTTAATCTTAAGTATTTAGATATTTCTATTTTTCATTTTGTTACTTATTTCTAGTTTAATTCTACTGTGGTCAGAAAACATAAAACATACTCTGTATGATTTCAGTTCTTTCAAATTTATTGAGACTTATGGTTTTGCATATGCTTTTTTTGATGACTAGTCTATGTACACTTGAAAAGGATATATATTCTGTAGTTAAATTTGGTGTCACATATATGGTAATTGTTCTGTTCAAATATTTTATATTTTCACAGATACTAAGTTTGCTTTTCTTAACAGTTACTGAGAGAGGAAGTTTAAAATCTGTAGTGGTTGTTGTGGATTTGTGTACTTCACCTTTTTGTTTACAAAAATTTATAAATAGGCCAGGTGTGAGGCTTACACCTGTAATCCCAGCTCTTTTCGAGGCTGAGGTAAGAGGATCGCTTGAGCTCAGAAGTTGCAGACCACCCTAGGTAACATGGTGAAACCCTGTCTCTACAAAACATAAAAAATTAGCTGGGCATGGTGGTGCATACCTGTAGTCCTAGCTATTCTGGAGGCTGAGGTGGGAGAATTGCTTGGAGCCCAGGAAGTCAAGGCTGCACCGAGTTGCAATCACACCACTACACTCCAGCTTAGGGATGTGTCTCCATCAATCAATCAATCAATCAATCAATCAATATGTTAGTCATTTCTTTCTATCACAATAAACCTTTTATCAATATGAAATACCCCTCTTTGTCTATTGTAACTGTTGTGCTTGAAAATCTACCTGTAATATAGTAATATAGTTACTATAGCCTTTTTTGGTTAATATTTTCGTGATATGTCCTTCCATCCTTTAACTTTTTCTTCTAAAAGGCACATATTTGGGGCTTATTATTCTTTAGCAAGCATTTGTCCATTCTTATACATTTGCTGAGGAGTGTTTTACTTCCAATTATGTGGTTGATTTTGGAATTAGTGTGATATGGTGCTGAGAAGAATGTATATTCTGTTGATTTGGGGTGGAGAGTTCTGTAGATGTCTATTAGGTCTGCTTGGTGCAGAGCTGAGTTCAAGTTCTGGATATCCTTTTTACCCTTCTGTCTCGTTGATCTGTCTAATATTGACAGCGGGGTGTTAAAGTCTCCAATTATTGTGTGGGAGTCTAAGTCTCTTTTTAGGTCTCTCAGAACTTGCTTTATGAATCTGAGTGCTCCTGTATTGGGTGCATATATCTTTAGGATAGTGAGCCGAGCACCACATTGCACTTATTCCAAAATTGACCACATAGTTGGAAGTAAAGCACTCCTCAGCAAATGTAAAAGAACAGAAATCACAACAAACTGTCTCTCAGACCACAGTGCATTCAAACTAGAACTCAGGATTAAGAAACTCAATCAAAACCGCTCAACTACATGGAAACTGAATAACCTGCTCCTGAATGACTACTGGGTACATAACGAAATGAAGGCAGAAATAAAGATGTTCTTTGAAACCAGTGAGAACAAAGACATAACATACCAGAATCTCTGGGACACATTTAAAGCAGTGTGGAGAGGGAAATTCATAACACTAAATGCCCATAAGAGAAAGCATAAAAGATCTAAAATCGACAGCCTAACATCACAATGAGAAGAACTAGAGAAGCAAGAGCAAACAAATTCAAAAGCTAGCAGAAGGCAAGAAATAACTAAGATCAGAGTAGAACTGAAGGAGATAGAGACACAAAAACCCCTTCAAAAAATCAATGAATCCAGGAGCTGGTTTTTTGAAAAGATCAACAAAATTGATAGACCGCTAGCAAGACTAAGAAAGAAGAAAAGAGAGAAGAATCAAATAGACAAAATAAAAAATGATAAAGGGGGTATCACCACCAATCTCAGAGAAATACAAACTACCATCAGAGAATACTATAAACACCTCTATGCAAATAAACTAGAAAATCTAGAAGAAATGGATAAATTCCTGGACATATACACCCTCCCAGGACTAAACCAAGAAGAAGTTGAATCCCTGAATAGACCAATAACAGGCTCTGAAATTGAGGCAATAATTAATAGCCTACCAACCAAAAAAAGTCCAGGACCAGATGGATTCACAGCCGAATTCTACTAGAGGTACAAAGAGGAGCTGGTACTATTCCTTCTGAAACTATTCCAATCCATAGAAAAAGAGGGAAAGCTCCCTAACTCATTTTATGAGGCAAGCATCATCCTGACACCAAAGCCTGGCAGAGACACAACAAAAAAAGAGAATTTTAGACCAATATCCCTGATGAACATCCATGCAAAAATCCTCAATAAAATACTGGCAAACCGAATCCAGCAGCACATCAAAAACCTTATTCACCAAGATCAAGTTGGTTTCATCCCTGGGATGCAAGGCTGGTTCAACATACACAAATCAATAAACATAATCCAGCATATAAATAGAACCAACGACAAAACCACATGATTATTTCAATAGATGCAGAAAAGGCCTTTGACAAAAGTAAACAGCCCTTCATGCTAAAAACTCTCAATGAACTAGGTATTGATGGAATGTATCTCAAAATAGTAAGAGCTATTTATGACAAACCCACAGCCAATATCATACTGAATGGGCAAAAACTGGAAGCATTCCCTTTGAAAACTGGCACAAGACAGGGATGCCCTCTGTCACCACTCCTATTCAACATAGTGTTGGAAGTTCTGGCCAAGCCAATCAGGCAAGAGAAAGAAATAAAGGGTATTCAGTTAGGAAAAGAGGGAGTCAAACTGTCCCTGTTTGCAGTTGAAATGATTGTGTATTTAGAAAACCCCATCCTCTCAACCCCAAATCCCCTTAAGTTGATAAGTAACTTCAGCAAACTCTCAGGATACAAAATCAGTGTGCAAAAATCACAAACATTCTTATATGCCAATAACAGACAAACAGCCAAATCCTGAGTGAACTCCCATTCAGTATTGCTACAAAGAGAATAAAATACCTAGGAAGCCAACTTACAAGGGATGTGAAGGAAGTCTTCAAAGAGAACTACAAACCACTGCTTAACGAAATGAAAGAGGACACAAATAGATGGAAGAACATTCCATGCTCATGGATAGGAAGAATCAATGTTGTGAAAATGGCCATACTGCCCAAGGTAATTTATAGATTCAATGCCATCCCCGTCAAGCTATCAATGAAATGAGTTTCTTCACAGAATTGAAAAAAACTGCTTTAAAGTTCATATGGAACCAAAAAAGAGCCCGCTTTGCCAAGACAAACCTAAGCCAAAAGAACAAAGCTGGAGGCATCACACTACCTGACTTCAGACTATACTACAAGGCTACAGTAACCAAAACAGCATGGTACTGGTACCAAAACAGAGATATAGACCAATGGAACAGAACAGAAGCCTCAGAAATAACACGACACATCTACAACCATCTGATCTTTGACAAACCTTACAAAAACAAGAAATGGGGAAAGGATTCCCTATTTAATAAATGGTGCTGGGAAAACTGGCTAGCCATATGTAGAAAGCTGAAACTGGATCCCTTCCTTACACCTTATACAAAAATTAATTCAAGATGGATTAAAGATTTAAATATTAGACCTAAAAATATAAAAACCCTAGAAGAAAACCTAGGCAATACCATTCGGGACGTAGGCATGGGCAAGGACTTCATGACTAAAACACCGAAAGCAATGGCAACAAAAGCTAAAATAGACAAACGAGATTTAATTAAACTAAAGACCTTCTGCACAGCAAAAGAAACTACCATCAGAGTGAACAGGCCACCTACAGAATGGGAGAAAATTTTTGCAATCTACCCATCTGACAAAGGGCTAATATCGAGAATCTATAAAGAACTTAAACAAATTTATAAGAAAAACATCAAACAACCCCATCAAAAAGTGGGCAAAGGATATGAACAGACACTTCTCAAAAGAAGACATTTATGTAGCCAACAGACACATGAAAAAATGCTCATCATCACTGGTCATCAGAGAAATGCAAATCAAAACCACAATGAGATACCATCTCACACTAGTTAGAATGGCGATCATTAAAAAGTTAGGAAGCAACAGGTGCTGGTGAGGATGTGGAGAAATAGGAACACATTTACACTGTTGGAGGGACTGTAAACTAGTTCAACCATTGTGGAAGACAGTGTGGTGATTCCTCAAGGATCTAGAACTAGAAATACCATTTGACCCAGCAATCCCATTACTGGGTATATACCCAAAGGCTTATAAGTCATGCTACTATAAAGACACATGCACACGTATGTTTATTGTGGCATTATTCATAATAGCAAAGACTTGGAATCAACCCAAATGTCCATCAGTGACAGACTGGATTAAGAAAATGTGGCACATATACACCATGGAATACTATGCAGCCATAAAAAAGGATGAGTTCATGTCCTTTGTAGGGACAGGGATGAAGCTGGAAACCATCAGTCTCAGCAAACTATCACAAGGACGGAAAACCAAACACCACATGTTCTCTCTCATAGGTGAGAATTGAACAATGAGAACACTTGGACACAGGGCAGGAAATATCACACACCAGGGCCTATTGTGGGGTAGGGGGAGGCGGGAGGGATAGCATTAGGAGAATTACTTAATGTAAATGATAAGTTAATGGGTGCAGCAAACCAACAGGGCACATGTATACATATGTAACAAACCTGCACATTGTGTACATGTACCCTAGAACTTAAAGTATAATAATTTTAAAAATTGAATAACTTTTATTATGTTATTGGTCAAATTATCATCTTTTATCAATCCTATAATCAGTGATTGGACTTTGAGTGTATAGTTTTAAGTGCAATATTTACTGGAAATGGATAGTTTTCTAAGTGTTGGTTCTCACTCAAATATGCATGACTGGTGTATGTTCTATATAACCTTCATTAATTCAGTCTTGACAGTGTATTTTTATTTTTTAGTACCTTCCAATCATCTTTATAGTTTAAAAAAAGCTTGTATAAGTAACACACGTTTAATATAGAAAACAAGCAAAAGAGTAAAAATTACCTATCATCCCAGACATAGAATTTTACATTCTATGTGTTTGGCATTTTTATAAAGTGTATTTTCTTCTAGGCCGGGTACAGTGGCTCACACCTGTAATCCCAGCACTTTGGGAGTCCGAGGCGGGTGGATCATGAGGTCAGGAGTTCAAGAACAGCCTGACCAACATGGTGAAACCCCATCTCTACTAAAAAATACAAAAATTAACCACACGTAGTGGCTTACACCTGTAATCCCAGCTACTCGGAAGGCTGAGGCAGGAGAATCACTCGAACCTGGAAGGCAGAAGGTTGCAGTGAGCTGAGATCACGCCACTGCACTCCAGCCTGGGCGAAAGAGTGAGACTCCGTCTCAAAAATAAATAAATAAACAAACAAATAAATAAAAAGTGTATTTTCTTCTAGACCTTTTGTTGCTTAGCCAGAACTCATCTTCTTATTTTTCCACCTTAACCCAACCTCTGTGTTGTTCATACAGCCATGTGTCTTTGGCACATAAGGTAAAATTTCACATCATCTGTGGCCAAATGAGGTAAATAATATAAAGGTAAGCTAATATATGTTCTGATAAATCTATTCTGTTAAGCAACCTTCTTTATTTTAAAATTGTGTTATCTTTTTTAATAATTAAAATCTATCTTTTATAAAATTATAATGATTAAATTAAAACATTATTCTTGGCCAGGCAAGGTGGCTCACACCTGTAATCCTAGCACTTTGGGAAGCCAAGGCAGGAGAATCACTTGAACCTAGGAGTTTGAGACCAGCCTGGTCACATAGCAAGACCTTATCTCTACAAAAAATTTAAAAAATTAGCCAGGTGTGTTGGTGCCTGCTTGTAGTCCCAGCTATTTGGGAGGCTGGGGTAGGAGGATTGCTTGAACCTGGGAGGTCAAGGCTACAGTGAGTCATGATCACACCACTGTACTCCAGCTTGGATGACAGAGCAAGACCCTTGGCAAGACCACTTGGCCACCAAGCTCAGCTCAAATCCCCTGCAAGAGGGGGAGCATGTAGGTGAGCGGGTGCAGGACCTGCCTTTGGGTGCTGGCAGGAATAAAGCCTGGACCGGCCTGCAGCCGCATCTAGGGGCTGCCCATGACCTCTGGAGCCCTAGAAGGCATGTGGTACAAAAAATGCTCTTTTAGCTTTGCCATCTATGGACAGCATAAGTGTTAAACAGCTCAGTGAAGAATCAGTGTGACAGCCTTTTTGGGTTCCCACACCCAGTGCATGCTGAATCCTTGCCCGGTGTCCAGGAAGAATCGGATCACACGAACGCATTGAAGGGTGGTGTACGTGGAGGGTTTTATTGAGCAATGAAAGTGGCTCTCAGTGGCCATTTTTTGTTGCAAGAAATGTTGAGGAAGTGTCTGTATGTGCTTATCACAGTGCCTGGTATGTGCTGACTAAATGAATATCATTATTATTTCCTTAGTGGGATGGAGAGCTAAAGGGGATGGAGTAGGAAGATAATCTTCCCTTGGAGTCTGGCCATCCCGGCTGAACTCCTCTCCAACTGTAGTCTCTGATGTCCAGCTGCCTCTTCTCCTCTCGACATTCAGATGCTTCTTCCCTTCTCTCCTTCTCTGCTGCGTGGCTCTGCTCCTCTGCCAGTGGAGCTTGGGGTTTTTATGGGTACATGGTCGGGGATGTGGCGGGCCAGGGTGGTTTTGGAATAGGCAACATTCAGGTGTGGAAACAGGAATGCATCTTCTCATTTATGACCATGGGTCCAGGCTTGAGGGTGTAGCCCCCACCAGGGACCACCTTTTTCTACCCAGTATTTCTCTGCCTCCTGTCTGCATCAACACTATTGAGAATTCTTCAGTGAATTTTCATTTGCACATGAGGTAAAAATACAAAATCTTTACGGCTTACATTGTCTTTCTTTGCAATCTCATTTCTCTTTCCCTGGTTCCCTACCTAAGGATCACTAGCTTGGAAAAAGCCAAGCTCTTTTCTTGCTGAGGGCCTCGGCACAAGGTTTGTCCCCTGCCTGGAACACCTCCCTCCCTCTCACTCTTAGCCTAACTACTTCCTATGCATCTTCAAGATTCAGGTGACAAGTCATTTCCCTACAGGGACTTTTCTGACTCCCAATCAATATTAGTCTTTCTGGTTATTCTCTCATAACAATGTACTTGTTCCCAACAGCACTTATAACAGCTTGCAATTATTTAAATATTTGTATGCTTCCCTACTTAATGTTTGTCTCTCTCATTAGCCAGTAACCTAAGAGGTCACAGCTGGAATATTCTGTTCAACGTTGTATCCTTAGTGGTTGGCACACAGGAGGGGATTCCAAAAAATTTAATGAGTAAATGAATCAGTGATTCTCATTTTACTGATCTATATTATATTATAGGTGTAAAAAACACAACTGATTTGACTAAGGTGATTGGTTATGTTTTTGTTGTAAGCATTAAGATTAGCCACAGGCACACTTGCTCCCCAGATATATTTAATTTAAAACAATACAAGTTTTGGCTGGGCGCGGTGGCTCAAGCCTGTAATCCCAGCACTTTGGGAGGCCGAGGCGGGCGGATCACGAGGTCAGGAGATCGAGACCATCCTGGCGAACATGGTGAAACCCCGTCTCTACTGAAAAATACAAAAAACTAGCCGGGCGAGGTGGCGGGCGCCTGTAGTCCCAGCTACTCAGGAGGCTGAGGCAGGAGAATGGCGTAAACCCAGGAGGTGGAGCTTGCAGTGAGCTGAGATCCGGCCACTGCATTCCAGCCTGGGCAACAGAGCGAGACTCCATCTCAAAAAAAAAAAAAATACAAGTTTTAAGGATTACCTTTAAATAAATAACATTTTATAAAATTAATTTATAGGTAATTTATTTATAAATAAATTGATAAATTATAGTAAATTAATTTTAATTTAGATAAATTTATAGAGATGTATAAATTTAACTTACAGCTTTTAGGTGTAGTTAAAGCTTCGATTTTATGGGGAAGCAGATCTGCTCTTTACCTTGTCACTTACCAGTTGTATAAAGGTAACTGACTAGTTACCTTTCTTGTCATAGTTTCCTCATCTGGGTTGTTGCAAGAAGTGTTGAGGAAACGTCTGTATGTGCTTATCACAGTGCCTGGTATGTGCTGACTAAATGAATATCATTATTATTTCCTTTTTAACTTGTACTTTGTTTGGCACAGCAGCAGCCTGTGGTTCGAGATGCAATTAATATATCTGCTGGCAGTTAAAAGGCCCCGTGGTGAAGGAAAGGGTTAAACTGGCCTGTCTTTTGTTTCTGGAAGACAGCTAGTGTGGGGCTGGGGCAGAGGGGGATAGGGTGGGGGTGCAGTTATGGCCCCAGGAAGACATAAACAAGTAGGGGCTGGAACGTGTCTTTCTGTTCTGTGACAGGACTCCTTCTTTGACATTAATTTAAAGCTTTCTAGGGCTGTCAAGAAAAGCACTTTCTTTGCCTTCCTAATGGCTGGGTACAACTTATGTTAGTCTTTGTTTGGTTTCTGCAAAAATACTTTTTATTGCAAAATCCTGTTTTTGGTTTACTCTCGTTTAAACAAAGTTTATGAAAAGTTACAAAGCAAGGTACCCCAACTTCCTGCTCAAATCAATCTGGCACGCCACCAGCACCAAGGGGTTGGAGTGGACATTGGCGGGTGGCTAAGACCCAGTGAGGGGCTGTAACTATTGCCTGAGATGGAGGAAAATGCTAAAGAGACAAAGTAGAGGGTCTAGTTAGAGAAACTGAGAAGCAGAACTACTACTCTAATGGGAAGCGGATAGCTCCTGATTATTAATTACATGTTTTTTCAAATCATGGGTAAACCTATAGATACATCTATGCTTACTTAGTCCAAGAACTGGGAGTGCTTGGAGAAAAGAACCATTAAGCTGCTTCCCACTCATGTAATAAAATGGAATTCAGATCAAAGTTCCATATTAACAGGAACGAGCGAGCACATCGTGTCCTCACACCTTTATCTGCCTTTCCTCATCTAAGATGCCACAGCTCATTATGTTGTGTCTCATTTGGAACTCTGCACATACTTGTAAGGCTCAGTCAGTGTTCCTTAGTGTCTCTTTTAAGTGTAATGTTTATCTAGCTTCTCATTCAGGGAGACATAGCCACTTTCAGTCTGCAGGTGAGTCTTTTTTCATTTGTGTGTTGCAATATCAGGGGGCTGGGTGTGGGGAGTGTCCCTCAATCAGATAGGTCTCTTTGGAGATCCCAGATAACACATTCCCAAGGTTTTTTTTTTGTTTTTAATTTTTTCAGAGAGAGAGAGATGGGCTATTATTGATGCCTTAAGAGGTTATTATGATGAACAGTTCCTCAGAAAGCCCAGTGATTTTGCTAAATAGGCTCGTCATGTTCTTTAGGCATATGCTTTAATAATTATCAACACAGATGATAGGATAAGAGAGACATGAAAATGTGTACACCAATCTTTTTTGGGCAATAGGATCACGCAGTTTTCCTGTCTACGTATTTCTTAGCTTTGCAGCTCATTGTGAATGTTCGTTAAAAAATTGGTTTGAATCAGATTCAGAGGCATATGGAGCTGTGTGTGTGGCATTTTGATTTTTTTTTCTCACCCACTGCTTACTCCTTCCCCCTTACTGTACACATAGTCTCTATCTGTAGACTCTCAGGTGTGTCCAGGTTCCTATGCTCCAAGTAAACATACCTCCTTCCATTTGGCCAGCCAACTGACATGGTGGGTTGTAAGGATTAATGAGTTGATACATGGAACATGCTTAGACCAGTCGCCTGCACATAGAAAACACTCAAATGTTAGTTACTGTTATTTTTTGGATGTCCATTATTTGCAAAGGGACCTTATATTCTGAAAGGCAAATTAGGAAAAGAGGAGTCTTCCAATAGCTAGAAATACAGAAGGGGAGACAGGACAGGTACACTACAGCCAGAGAACTTGTTGAAAAAACAATCTGATCATGCCTATGGCATTAAAAGCCTTTTTTTTTTTTTTTTTTTTTTTTTTTGTTGTTGTTGTTGAGACGGAGTCTCGCTCTGTCGCCCAGGCTGGAGTGCAGTGGCCGGATCTCAGCTCACTGCAAGCTCCGCCTCCCGGGTTCACGCCATTCTCCTGCCTCAGCCTCCCGAGTAGCTGGGACTACAGGCACCCACCACCTCGCCCCACTAGTTTTTTGAATTTTTTTTAGTAGAGATGGGGTTTCACTGTGTTAGCCAGGATGGTCTCGATCTCCTGACCTCGTGATCCGCCCATCTTGGCCTCCCAAAGTGCTGGGATTACACGCTTGAGCCACGGCGCCTGGCCGGCATTAAAATCCTTAAATCCTGACTGGGCCATTAGTGGTCTGGCCTCTACCTAACCCTTCAGCCCCATCTTGCACCACCCTCACTTTATTCTCTAAATTCTAGTTATATTAAGTTCTTTTATTTCCTAGGATGGAAGCTCTAAGGAAGAAGGACTTTTATTCTGCTTTTGTTTAGTAATGGAGTCCTTGCACCTGAGATGGTGTCTGCCATATAGGAAGAGATCAACATATGTCAGGTTTAGCATTTGCTGCTCTCTCTTGCTTTTTTTTTTTTTTTTTTTGACACAGAGTCTCGCTCTGTCGCCCAGGCTGGAGTGCAGTGGCATGATCCCGGCTCACTGCAACCTCTGACTTCCTGGTTCAAGAAATTCCCCTCTTCAGCCTCCCGAGTAGTTGGGATTACATGTGTGTGCCACAATGCCCAGCTAATTTTTGTATTTTTAGTAGAGATGGGGTTTCGCCATGTTGGCCAGGCTGGTCTTGAACTCCTGACCTCAAGTGATCTGTCTGCCTTGGCCTCCCAAAGTGTTGGGATTACAGGCGTGAGCCCCCACACCTGGCCTTGGTTGCTCTTACTTGAACACATCACACTCATCCCTACCACCACCCTTCACTGAGCTGCTCTCTACTACTGGGTTTCATATCACTTCTTTAGAGGATCATTTCCTGACACCTTCATTTGAATTAAATTTCCATCTATGTACTCTTTTACTACTGTGAACTTTTTACACTTCTATTTGTTTAAAGCATGAAGAGGGTCATATCTGTTTTAATCACTTTATATCCTTGGGTCCTAGTTTATTGCCTGAGTAACTGAAAGTTCTCAATTTATTGAAGTAAAAAATAGCTCTTATGGAAGGTAGAACAAGATAAGTGTCATAATGCCATGAGAGGAATATAAAGTACTCAACATTTAAGGTGAAAAATACTATTTACAATGACAAGAGTCAAAGAATGTTTAATGGAGGATATAGCATTTGAGCTGGGCTTAATTGGAGGTCGTAGGAATCGGAGGTGGTAGGAAATGTCCTTGAGAAAAATCAGTAGCCTGAGTAAATTCAAAGAAGTGGTGTAGATGCTGTGGTGTGCCACCAGGAACCCTCTTCAGAGCTAAGGCTCTCATTCGCTCAACTGATGGAATCCTGGTCTGTGGATGGCTTAAGGTTAAGTCCCTTTCCAGGAACTGTGCACAAACAAAGTGAGCTCCTTCACCTAAATTGATGCTACTACCTCCCCAGGTCAATCAGAATACATTGACTGGACAGCGCTGCCCCCTTGCCTCAATCTGGGACATCTAGGATTGACTGGAATCTCTGTTGTAAGTTTCATAGTTCCAACATCTCCCTCTATATAACCCTACTTCCTTCATTTCTTTACAGGAGAGCATGCCTCCATAAACTTCTTGTGCACAGATCTCTGTCTCAAAGTCTATTTCCTATAGAACCCAATCAATGACAAATAGGCAGTATAAAACTTGCACAAGAGGATCATTTAGTCTAGAGAGGAGGGTTTTTTTTTTTTCCCTAAAGCAACCGAATCTAGCCAGGCATAGTGGCTCATGCCTGTAATCCCAGCATTTTGGGAGGGGGAGGCAGGCAGATCACCTGAGGTCAGGAGTTTGAGACCAGCCTGACCAACATGATGAAACCCCGTCTCTACTAAAAATACAAAAAAAATTAGCCAGGCGTGGTGGCACATGCCTGTAATCCCAGCTACTCGGGAGGCTGAGGCAGGAGAATCACTTGAATCTGTGAGGCAGAGGTAGAAGTGAACCGAGACTGTGCCACTGCACTCCAGCCTGGGCGACAAAGCCATACTCTGTCTCAATAAATAAATAAAGAAGCAGCTGAATCTCTTCAGTAAAATTCCTTTTTTGAGACTCTGGCTCTGTCACCCAGGCTGGAGTGCAGTGGCACAGTTTTGGCTCACTGCAACCTCTGCCTCCTAGGTTCAAGTGATTTTCCTGCCTCAGCCTCCTGAGTAGCTGGGGTTACAGGTGCCCACCACCAAACCCGGCTACTTTTTGTATTTTTAGTAGAGATGGTGTTTCACCATGTTGGACCAGGCTGCTCTCAAACTCCTGACCTTAAGTGATCCGCCCACCCTGGCCTCCCAAAGTGCTGGGATTACAGGCATGAGCCACCTTGCACGGCCTCTTCAGTAAAATTCTCATTTGGAGGCATCAACATGTAAATCAGGAGAAGGGAGAGTTCTAGTGTTTGAAGTGGGATGAGTGGCAGGATCCTTAACTGTTTGCTCTGTTATCTCACGCCAAGATGGCTCTGAGAGGGCTTTACACAGCCCCTAGGGCTTATTCACAGTTTGAAAACCAGTAGGAAAATCATAATGTCAGTGAAATAGATCAGGAAAAAAAAATAAGACCAAGCAATTGAGTGCTTTGAATGCCAGAACAGGAAATCTAGACATTATTCTGGAGGTCGGGGGGTAGGAGGATAAGGAGAGTACTGATAGTATTGAATTAATGGAATAATGTAAGGATTGCACTGAGGCAGTTATTTTTCCCATTTGGGAAAAATAAAATCTCTACCACATATTGTATTACAATTTCCGGTGGATTAAAGACATACATATACATAAACCACACAATTACTAGAGAAATGTAAATATCATCTACATGCCAATTTAAAAAATCTCTGGCTTTAGGCCAGGAGCAGTGGCTCACACTTGTAATCCCAGCATTTTGGGAGGCTGAGGTGGGAGGATTGTTTGAGCTCAGGAGCTTGAGACCAGCCTCAGCAACATAGCGAAACTTCGTCTCTACTAAAAATAAAAATAAAAATAAAAAAAATGAGCCAGGTGTGGTGGCATGTGCTTGTAGTTCCAGCTACTCAGGAGGGTGAGATGGGAAGATCGTTTGAGCCCAGGAGTTTGAGGTTACAGTGAGCTAGGATTGCGCTGCTGCACTCCAGCCTAGGGGACAGCATGAGACCTTGTCTCCAAAACATAAAATAAAATCCCTGGCTTTGGCCCCTTTCTGAATTTCCAAACTTCTATTTCCAAATGCCTCCTTAACATCTTGCATGGTTGTCTAACCAGCACCCACTTAATATGGCCAAAACAGGCTATCTCTCACTTCTGTTTCTTCCATCACTTTCTAGTCTTTTTTATCTTAGTCATTAGTTCTCCATTTTATTTAGGTACTTATTTTTTTTTTTATTTTTTAATAAAGAATAGAAATGAGGTCTTACTATGTTGTCCATGCTGGTTTTAACCTCCTGGGCTCAAGCAATCCTCCTGCCTTGGCCTTCTGAAGTGTTAGGATTACAGGCTTGAGCTACCTCACCCGACTTCTCTATTTTATTTACAGTTTAAGGTCAAAATAAAATGACTGTTACTGGCCAGGCGTGGTGGTTCACGCCCACAATCCCAGCACTTTGTGGGGCCAAGGCAGGCGGATTACCTGAGGTCAGGTATTTGAGATCAGCCTGACCAACATGGTGAAACCCCATCTCTACTAAAAAAAAAAAAAAAAAAAAAAAAAAGATAAAAAAAATTAGCCGGGCGTGGTGGTGGGTGCCTGTAATCCCAGCTACTCAAGAGGCTGAGGCAGGAGAATCGCTTGAACCCGGGAGGTGGAGGTTGCAGTGAGCTGAGATGGCGTCACTGCACTACAACCTGGGAGCAACAGAGCAAGACTCCGTCCCCCACAAAAAAAAATTAAAAAAAATTAAATAAAATAAGAATTACTGTTACTGGGCAATGAGGGAGATGCCATTCGTCTTTCTTTCCAACATGCAAGCATTGCCTTCCCATAAAACGACAACAACTGGATAGTTAATTTTTGTGGGATTCACTAACTCTATGATATTCTTAGTCCATGACTTGATATAACAGAATATCACCATCTGGATAATTTATAAAGAAAAGAAATGTATTTCTCACAGTTCTGGTGACCGGGAAATCTAATATCAAGGCACTGGAATCTGGTAAGGGCCTTCTTGCTGCATTATCTCATAGTAGAAGGGAGGAAGATCTAAAAAGCACACATGGGAGAGAAAGGGGAAAAGGGGCCAAACATATCCTTTTAACAGGATCCTGTTCCTGAGATAACAGCATTAATCCACTCATGAGAGCAAAGCCATCATGACCTAATCACATCTTTGTTTTTTCTTTTTTTTTGAGACAAGAGTCTTGCTCTGTCACCCACGCTGGAGTGCCTGGGTGGGATCTCAGCTCATTGCAACTTCCACTTCTTGGGTTTAAACGATTCCCCTGTCTCAGCCTCCCAAGTAGCTGGGGCTACAGGTGCCTGCCACCACACCCAGCTGACTTTTTTGTATTTTTAGTAGAGAAGGGGTTTCATCATGTTGGCCAGGCTGGTCTGGAACTCTTGACCTCAGGTGATCTGCCTGCCTCAGCCTCCCAAAGTGTTCGGATTATGGGCATGAGCCATTGCTCTGGGCCCATGAGCTAATCACCTCTTAAAAATCCCACCCCCTCAGTACTGTTGCATTGGGGGTTAAGTTACAACACATGAACTTTAGGGGACACATCCAAACCATCGCATGTTTCCACTATAGTACTCTCTTCCATGGCTATCTCCCCATCTTCCACCACTTCTTGGCATCACAAACTAGCTGGCTAAAGCCATGCCTTGGACACCACACCCATATCTGGCTCTGTTAATCTGAGATGGAAAACTAAATAGATTAGAAAAGCATTGGCCGGGCGCGGTGGCTCAAGCCTGTAATCCCAGCACTTTGGGAGGCCGAGACGGGCGGATCACGAGGTCAGGAGATCGAGACCATCCTGGCTAACACAGTGAAACCCCGTCTCTACTAAAAAATACAAAAAACTAGCCGGGCGAGGTGGCGGGCGCCTGTAGTCCCAGCTACTCGGGAGGCTGAGGCAGGAGAATGGCGTGAACCCGGGAGACGGAGCTTGCAGTGAGCCGAGATCCGGCCACTGCACTCCAGCCTGGGCGACAGAGCGAGACTCCGTCTCCAGAAAAAAAAAAAAAAGAAAAGCATTAGATTGCTTTAGACACCAATGTCAGTTGGTAATCAATGTACTGGGAAGAGTGCTTAGGGGTTGAAAGAGCAGTCATGTGACTATATCTTCACTTCAAGGATAGCCTGGGACTTATTACAATTTCCCATTGGGTTAACCAGGAAAATACTCACTTTACTATATCTTGGAAATAATTGTGTCTATTTCAACTCCAGAGTTGGATGTTTAAACTTGGCTGACCCAGCAAAGTTTATATAAGCAAAACAAAAGAAGATCTGGCCCATACTATTGTGACCCATGAATCATTTATCACCTGTCTCCCTGGTTTTTACACCTTGGCTCTTCACACTGGTTTTAATATCTGTTTCTAGAACATTTAGTTTAGAGTTCACTTTGGCCTTTTCTTTCTTTTTTCTTTTTTCTTTTTCTTTCTTTTTCTTTTTTTTTTGATGGAGGCTTGCTCTGTCACCCAGGCTGGAGTGCAGTGGTGCGATCTCGTTTCACTGCAAGCTCTACCTCCCGGGTTCATGCCGTTCTCTTGCCTCAGCCTCCCAAGTAGCTGGGACCATAGGTACCTGCCACCACGCCTGGCTAATTTTTTGTATTTTTTAGTAGAGAAGGGGTTTCACCATGCTAGCCAGGATGGTCTCGATCTCCTGACCTCGTGATTCACCCGCCTCGGCCTCCCAAAGTGCTAGGATTAGAGGTGTGACCCACCGCGCCCGGCCTCTTTCTTTCTTTCTTCTTTTTTTTTTTGACACAGTCTTGCTCTGTTGCCCAGGCTGGAGTGCCACGTGGTATCATCTGGACTCACTGCAACCTCCGCCTCCTGGGTTCCAGCGATTCTCGTGCCTCAGCCTCTTGAGTAGCTGAGACTACAGGCACACACCACCACGCCTGGCTAATTTTTGTATTTTTAGTAGAGATGGGTTTTTGCCATGTTGCCCAGGCTGGTCTTGAACTCCTGGCCTCAAGTGATTTACCCAGCTTGGCCTCCCAAAGTGCTGGGATTATAGGCATGAGCCACCATGCCTGGCCCACTTTGACTTTTTTCTGTTCTTTTGGTTTTATCATTCTTTGTGATCTTGTGAGCAATCCATTTCTACTGTCTTGTGTGTGTAGGTGAGTGGGTGGGGGAGTCATACCTGGAAAGTTAACTGTGCAAAGATGGAGGTGAGTTAACTTTTGGGTTTATTAAGGATAAGATGAGGTCTTGAATGCCTTACTCCTTCAAGGGTCTAATTTTGCACTCTAGGTCTCACCAAAAAGGATTTCTGTGGAAAATATTCAGCACTAAAAAAATGTATACTTCTGAAGTGCTTGCAGTTCACTCTTTGACTATGTTTGGTGATGATTTTATACCATTTTCCTTTTTGTTTCCTAGGCATAGCTTCTAGGACTTCATCCAATTTATTGACAAAAAATGCTTAATGGAATTGGACCCGATACAAAGTCCTCTGGCATGATACTAAACACCTTCCATTAGATGGACATGTCTATTGTTACACATAACTGTACTGTATTGCAACCTGTATTCTTCTATTTTGTCTACAAGAACATTGTAAAATATTTTGTTCTGTGATTTTTGGAAAATAAGATCCAATGGGCCCATAACAATCCTTCTGTCTGCTTCAATGGTTTTCAGGCTGTCTTCCTTGAAATCCAGCATTTTTTGGAAGTGTCTCAGGGTCTATTTTGTGGAATGGAGAGAAGAGGCTTTTCCTCTCCCTCTTCAATCAGAACAAGTCAGAGAAGCTCTACTCTTGTCTATTTTAGGTCAGATTTCATTGGCCTAGATAATTATTTGGCTTTATAATGTTTGAAAACCATTTTTTCCAGGTGAATGGCTGCTGCTAAAGGAGACAAAACACCCCTTATGCTACCAGTTCCTTCTGTGTCTGAACTGGGTCATTCGTCATTACAGTTCAGTTGTGGACTTATAGACTATTGTCTAGACATGTTTCCAGGCTTTTGTGGACTATCTTGTGAAATTAATTACAGTTACAATGTGATTCCACAGGAAAATTCATTCTGAGTTTCAAGAAGCAGCATTAAGGAGTTAAGAAAGAGTGTGTGTTCTGAGGTCAAATTTCCTGGTTTTGAACTTCAGCCTGCCATACTTTCTGTGTGGCTTTGGGCAAGTTTCTTGACCTCTCTCTGTTTCATTCTTCTCATTTTTTTTTTTTTTTCTGAGAAAGAGTCTCGCTTTGTTGCCCAGGCTAGAGTGCAGTGGCGTGATCTCAGCCTACCTCTTGAGTTCAAGGGATTCTCCTGCCTCAGCTTCCCAAGCAGCTGGGACTACCGGGGCCTGCCATCACACCCAGCTAATTTTTATATTTTTAGTAGAGATGGGTTTCACCATGTTGGCCAGGCTGGTCTTGAATTCCTGACCTCAAGTGATCTGCCTGCCTCGGCCTCCCAAAGTGCTGGGATTACAGGCGTGAGCGACCGCACTTGGCCTGTTCTCATCTTTTAAAAGAGGAAAATATTCCATCTACATTATAAGGCTTTGAGGGCATGAAATGGGATTGTCGTGTACTGTGCCTCACAGAGTGCCTGGCATGTGGTAAGTACTCAGTCATTCATGGTTATTATTACCGTAATTTGTTCAAAAGCTGCTCATGTTGCACACTACCGTTTACTTCTGAAAAATTATCTGCAGTATCTTAATTTATGAGGACCTGACATAAAGTGGGCCCTCAATAAAAACTGACTGAAGATCAAACTGAAGCTTTCTCACCTTTCCCTTTAGGGGAAAATTCACTGTTGGATTATATACATTAATCCAACCTTCACTGAAGTTGTTTTTGTTGGATTGTTTTAATAGGGGGGAAAAAAGGCGTATCAACAAAATTCATTACTAGGAAGCTTGAATTTTATCCCAAAACTTAATGTATTCTGGCTGGGTGCCGTGGCTCATGCCTGTAATCCCAGCACTTTGGGAGGTCAAGGCAGGTGGACCACTTGAGCTTGGGAGTTCGAGACCAGCCTGGGCAACATGGCAAAACCCCATCTCTACAAAAAATATAAAAATTAGCCAGGTGTGATGGCGGGCATCTGTAGTCCCAGCTACTTGGGAGGCTGAGGTGGGAGGATTACCTGAGCTGGGGAGGTCAGGGCTGCAGTGAATTGAGATCATACTACTACACTCCAGCCTGAGTGACAGAATGAGACGCTGTCTCAAAAATGAATAATGTTTTATTTGATGTTTCTTTAGGTATCCATGCTGAAAGATGAAGTTATACAAATTATTTAAAAGTTACATGAACTATTTAAGAACAATTTGAGAACTATTAAAGAACAAATATGTGTCAATGAAACCACTATGTAGGATCAATACTTTAGCAGTTGCTTCTGGGAGGAGATTACCTTTTGTTTATTTCTGACTTATAAAACTGACTAAAAAATAATTTAAAAACTAACGTGGTCAATGAAATCTCATGAAATTTTTAGCTGGTTTGTCATGGAAATAAACTGGAAAGCGATGAGTTAGCTTTATGGAAGAGGCTGATTTCATTCTCTCCCATTTAAAATGATACTTTTGGCTCATGATTTATTTGGATGAAAGTTCCTCTTGGCTTCCTAGCTGTGCACACCTTCCAAGTTTTTTCTTGCAATGCTCTTAAAGCATCTTTGGGTCTTTGATGCTATTTTTGCCTTCCCAATTCATTTGGCAAAAAGCTGTTTGAAAACCTTACTCACTTCAAATAGTACATACATGTAGAAAGCAATTTAAATATTTTGCATTAGGGTAGATCAGCTAGATTCTCCTAGAAATACGGTATTCACTTGCTAAGCCAGTGGCTTTAATAGCTTTTTTCCTTAAAAAAGACAAAACAAAACCCATTTATTCTTTGTTTTTTTCTCAAGCCAAGGAGAAAACAGTCCTACTTCTCTATGATGATGAAATAGATTTTGTAACAGGTTTTTATTCCAAACCCTAGCCCTTAAAATATATGTATATGTATATCCACTATCTTGAGCTGTTTGCACTTATTTTTGGCGGCAATTATTCTGCCAAATAGAATATTTTGTATACAGAAATTTCACAACAAAAGGAATATGACTCTTATACTTACTGTGTTCAAATTGGAGACATGAATTTCAGTGTGTGGCCCTCCCATAAACAAAAATCTCTATACTTTTTTGACTTATTTAACCATGACATGCATTTGCTTGAATTGTTTTTTTCTTTTGTTTCTTTCTTTTTAAATCTTACTATTTTCTTCTGCCTTTCTCATTTCTTTGTTTTTGTATTTTTAATTTTTTGTGTTTTTTTTTACAACAGCTGTAGTGAGACATAATTCACATACCATAATATTTACCCTTATAAAGTATATAAAACTCAGTGGCTTTTAACGCATTTGTAGAGTTGTGCAACCATCACCACTAATTTTAGAGTACTTTCATAACCTCACGTAGACTCTATACTCATTAGCAGTTATGCCCTATTTCCTCTTCCTAGCTGCCGGCAACCACTCATCTATTTTCTGCTTCTGTTGATTTGCCTATTTTGGACATTTTATATAAATGGAATCATACAATATGTGACTGGTATCTTTCACTTAGCATAATGTTAATGTTTTCAAGATGCGTCTGTACTGTAGCATGTATCAGTACTTTATTCTTTTTTTTTTTTTTTTTTTTTTTTTTTTTTTGAGACGGAGTCTTGCTCTGTGCCCCAGGCTGGAGTGCAGTGGCGCGATCTCGGCTCACTGCAAGCTCCGCCCCCCCGGGTTCAGGCCATTCTCCTGCCTCAGCCTCCCGAGTAGCTGGGACTACAGGCGCCTGCCACCTCGCCCGGCTAATTTTTTGTATTTTTTAGTAGAGACGGGGTTTCACTGTGTTAGCCAGGATGGTCTCGATCTCCTGACCTAGTGATCCGCCCGTCTCGGCCTCCCAAAGTGCTAGGATTACAGGCTTGAGCCACGGCGCCCGGCCTACTTTATTCTTTATTGCTGAATAGTATTCCACTGTGTGGATATACCACATTTTGTTTATCCATTCATCAGTTGATGCACATTTGGGTTATTTCTTCTTTTTAGTTATTATAAATAATGCTGCTATGAATATTTATTTACAAGTTTAGGTGTAGATATATGTTTTCAATTCTCTTGAATATGTGTGTATCTAGAAACGGTCTCCTTTTTTTTTTCACTTTCATTTTTTAAAATCCGAGATAAAATTTCAACAATACATAGTTATTCACAGTTTTAGTTATTTTATGAGTCATTTGTTTAATTGTGGTGTTTGACTTTTATTAATTTCTTAAAACTCTATATATTCACATATTATTGTCAAATTGTTGCAATTTCATTGCTTTAAAAAAAGCATTTTAATTGTTTTTTGACCCAGTGTGGTAGCTCATTCCTGTAATCTAGCACTTTGGGAGGCTGAGATGGGAAGATTCCTAGAGGACAGAAGTTCAAATCCAGCCTAAGCAACATAGCAAGACCCCATCTCTATTTAAAAAACAAAAACAAAAACAAAAAATGTATTGCCCAATAATTATTTTGAATTTAAAGTTTACAAAGTTAAAGATAGCTTAAACATAAAATACAAGTCTTATTATTATGGAATAATTAGCAGTATCCCTCTCCATTTCTTCTCCCTAGATAATATTAATTCTTTTAGCTTTTTCTTATAGTATTTACTTCCATATTTCTAAATAACTTGCTTATCCTGTCATTCTTGGTATTTGTTTCATATATGGCCTGTTAACCTCTTACTATATTCTCCACCTGTCTCCCTCACACTTCCCATTCTCCCAGCCTACTAAAATTCTTACTAATTTTTGTTAGATCAATATTTAACACTTGCATTATTATGACTAAATATAATTTTTGCTGTTGTCATCTGGTATACTATGAATATTTATTATTCCTTGTTCATATTTTTGTTTGGGCTGTCATACAAATTATGATTTTTTTTTAGTTTTCTATGTAATTTATCACTAATTCTTTCTCTTCCAGATTGCAAACATCCTCTTAGTAACTCAAACTTAGTAGATTTCCTGTCAATTTTATCTTCTTGCGGCCATTCCTTCTGTACTTGTCTTGACTGGTTGCTTTCTAGGCTTGCCGCACAGCTGAATTTTTCCTTTACTGTCACCCTGGGGATTTCTGTTTGTGTTTTGCCTTTTCCTTGTTCCTCTGCATCCTTTGAGAATCTATCCTCTGGGCTGGGATGGGTTTCGGAGCACTTTAGCTAAGGTCTTTGATCAGTTATGCTCCGTAGCTGGAGGGCTGCAAAGTACATTCTCATGGCCACTGCAGCTTTGTTGCCTCTCAGATTTCTTATCTTTGTTTTCTTGGTTTACTCCCTTGGTTTAGTAGATCCTATCGTCTAGTAGCTTAAGAACATTATGGCCCAAGATCCCGCTTCAGTAGTCCTCGAATATTTGGTTATTCCCTTTTCTCAGTGTATTCCCACTGAAATGACCATAGGTCCCTTTAGACGACTGAGGGAATCTTTGCAGTATATATTTCTTGGAGGAATTGCAGGGTCCTTCCTGGAGACCCAGCCATCTTATCACTTAACGGGTTTCAGTTTAAAAATAGGCTCAGGCCGGGTGTGATGGCTCATGCCTGTAATCCCAGCACTTTGGGAGGCTGAGATGGGCGGATCACTTGAGGTCAGGAGTTTGATACCAGCCTGGCCAATATGGTGAAACCTTGTATCTATCAAAAATATAAAAAATTAGCCAGGTGTGGTGGCATGTGCCTGCAGTCCCAGCTACACAGGAGGCTGAGGCCAGAGAATTGCTTGAACCCGGGAGGTGGAGGCTGCAGTGAGCCGAGATTGTGCCACTGCATTCCAGCCTGGGCAACACAGCAAGACTCTGTCTTAAAAAAAAAAAAAAAGGCTCAGGTCTGGAAACGGAGCAAGATATTATCATTTTTATTGGAACCACTGTCCTAAGCTACCTACTCCTCCATTCTTTACTTGTTTTGACTGTAGATGTTAAGTAGTACCCTTGTAGGGTGCCAACTTGTTTGGACCCTAGAAACTCCAAATTGTGTTCATCATTTCTACAACTGCCTGACAACCAAGCCCCCTCTGCCGCTGCTTTAACCTTGCTGGTTGTTAGGGTAACTGTGGCCCCCAGCTTCTGGCAGTTGCCTGGTCTCTCTTACTCTGGGGGCTCATCATGCTCACTACAATTAAGGAGCTCAGCTCTTTAAGAGAGGAGGCTTGATCTCCTCTCATATCTTCAGTCCTGGCCTACAGAGCAGAGCCACCACTGAAGTTTAGTGACATCAGTGCCCCTCTCTCACTACTCCTTGTTAAGAGTTAGCATTTACGACACGTGAGAAGACCCTACTGAGGCCTTTCCACCACAAGGCAGCCAGAAAATCCTCACAGTTAACCCCCTGTCTGCTGACAAGCAGATAACTAGTGTTAAATCCCAGCCCAATACAGCTGGGGAAGTTCTAGGTCTGAAGGATCTGCAGGGAGAGGCAGCAGCATCACTGAGACCTTGTTGGTTCCTGCAGTCTCCTAAAGGTAGGAGAGATGGGCACAGATTTGGGAATCTGGTGACCCAGAATTCTTGGGGCTACCCACCCAGATGTTTCAGGGCTCTGGTGTTTTTGTGACAGATCTGCCTTGCCTGATAAATGCCTCTGCAGTTCCTTATTCTAAGTCCTATGATTGCCCCGCAGCTGAGCTCTCTTCCACTGCAGGGTGATAAGGATCTCTTTGTAAGCAATACCAGCACAAGTGCATCCTGGCTCTCATACTTAACCTTT
The DNA here is from genome assembly GCF_049350105.2 of Macaca mulatta. NCBI lineage: Eukaryota > Metazoa > Chordata > Mammalia > Primates > Cercopithecidae > Macaca > Macaca mulatta. The sequence goes on along the minus strand of NC_133419.1, from coordinate 102,887,220 downwards.
AGTTGTTAACTGCTCTCAGTTTCTCATCACTCTGAAGGGTTTCAATTCAACTTAGTAATAACTAGCTACTGTCTTTGCAGGTGTTGTCCCCACTGCATCTTTGAAATGCCTGGATTCTTGCATTGGCAAGCCTGTTTTTCTCAGGGGATGTTTCCTCAGGTCATCACCCGTGAAATAGTGGCAATCGAGCCACTACCTTGAGCCAGGGACAATCTGTGACTCACTCTCCACTCAGCATGGGGTTTTCCTTGCCAGTCAGTGATTCCATCCCCAATCTCCACCTTACAGCCTGCTTTCTTGGACTGTTCCTGGTACCAACTATGTCAGTTCAGTTCCTCTGAAAAGCAGATATCAAGATGGAATGAGAGGTGTGTGAGATTTATTGGGAAGAAACACCTGTGAAGGATAAAGGTCATGATGTTATGATGTGTGTCTGACACATGTGAAAAGAGCATGGGAAGGAAGAAGTAGCTCTGAAAAAGGGAGTCTTGCCCAGGGCTATTGAGGCACCCATAAGTAAAGACTGTCCACCAGAGAAGTCCCTCACTGGTTAAGAATTGTCTGTTTCTGGTACACCCACAGTGTTCAGTCACTGGGAACACTCTGCGGGGAGAAAGGCATTGATGTGAACACCATGGTAGATGCAGAAGGTACAGCAGGTAGGGGCTGTCAGCCAACAGTCTCTTTGGCGCAGGTTATCTCTTGAAAGGAAATCTGAGTGGTGCGTGTTCATAGCTACCATAGCTATTGTTGCTTGATAGTTTGCAATGCCTGCTTTGCTGTAAATCAGGTTTATTTGCAAGAGTTTTTATTGATTTTTATATATATTTTGGTTTTTAATATGTATTTTATTGATTTTTATATGCATCCTGTGCCAGTACCACATTATCTTAATTATAAGAGCTTTGCCGGGTGCCATGGCTCATGCCTGTAATCCCAACACTTTGGGAGGCTGAGGTTGATGGATCACTTGAGGCCAGGAGTTTGAGACCAGCCTGACCAACATGGCAAAATGCTGTTTCTACTAAAAATACAAAAATTACCTGGCGTGATGTTGCATGCCTGTAATCCCAGCTACTTGGGTGGCTGAGGCAGAAAAATCACTTGAACCCGGGAGGTGGAGGTTGTAGTGAGCCGAGATGGTGCCACTGCACTCCAGCCCGGGCGACAGAGCAAAACTCTGTCTCAAAAAAAAAAAAAAAAAAAAAAAGAGAAAAACAAAAAGTCTTGTTTGATAGGGCAAGTACCTCCACGTTAGTCTTCGGACACAGGTGTATCTGGGCTATTCTTGTTCTTTCCTCTTTCACATAAATTTTTAGATCATGTCAAGTTCCACAAACAGCCCTTTAGTGTTTTAGTTGGAATTGCATTGAATGTTTAATATCAATGGGAAGAACTGACATGATATTGAGTTTTCAAATCCAAGGATATGGTATATATATCCATTTATTTAAGTCTTTTAAAATGTCTTTCAATATTTTAATCTTTTTTCCAGAAAAGGCTTGCATATCTTTTTAAAGATTCATAGCTGGCATTTTAAATTTTGTTATTTTTGTAAATGGTATCTTTTAAAATGTTACAAAACATTTTTTGGTCGTTTCTTGCTGGTGTGCAGTCATGCCTTTCAAAACGGACCTACCTTGAGGCAAAGGGACCAGGACTTTATGCCCCACATCAACCAGGCATTGGATAAGGGCGGCCCTCAGGGACTGGGCGTGGCCCCGTGTGAGGAGCCTCTTGGCCTGCGGGAAATGCCTGGAGAGTGACTCAGCTGAGAGCTGTCAGCCGCCGACATTCCCGTCAGCTGGGGAAAGGCTCCTCAGGTCCTGACCGGGCTATCTCAGCAGCAAGCCCTCAGCACTAAATGCCTTCTAACGGGTTAAAGAAATTCTCGTTTATTCATAGTTTTAAAGTTAAATGTTCCTGTTTTGGCAAAAGAAGCAGAGTGGTCCAGCTGTATTGTATGACATTTGGATCTGGGGTTTAACTGTTTGTCTAATAGACTTCCAACTAATCGTGTTTCAGTCTTACCTTTACCCCCAGTTTTCAGAACTACCGGATGTCTTTCAAGCCTGGGCCTTTCTGGTTTTGCAGGAAAGATTGGCTTGCTTTAGGCTTCTCCTACTGCCAGCATAGGTTTTAGCGTTCTTTGATTATCTAAATCAGTTACCACTTCATCACCTGCTTTCTAACCTTCCGAGTTTTGGCGCTGTCTTCCCTTCTTTTCTCTTTGTTTTGTACTCCCTCCTTTTATTTTATTTACAACAATTGAGACATCTAGGGTATCTCTCTTTTTTTTTTTGTTTTGAGACGGAGTCTCACTCTGTCGCCCAGGCTGGAGTGCAGTTGCGCGATCTCGGCTCATTGCAACCTCTGCCTCCCGGATCCAAGCGAGTCTCCTGCCTCAGACCCCCGAGTAGCTGGGATTACAGGTGCCCGCCACCACGTCTGGATAATTTTTTTGTATTTTCAGTAGAGACGGGGTTTCACCATGTTGGCCAGGCTGGTCTCAAACTCCTGACCTCAGGTGATCCGTCTACCTCAACCTCCGAAAGTGCTGAGATTACAGGCATGACCCACCGCGCCTGGCTGGTGTCTCTTCCTGGCCTGTATCTCTCCTTTTTCATCCTTAATTGTGATTTAAGTAGGGCTTCAGGAAAGAGCAGAGGTATAATAAAAGCGTGCTTCCAATTGCTCTCTTGCCTGAAAGCCCTGCTTGATTTGGAAGATTTATGAAGTAAGGGCAAAGCAGGCTGAGTTTGACACATGCTGGTTCTAATGCCTGAAATTACATCCACTTCCATCCTTGCTTGTCTAACCCATCCTTCAGCCCTCACTTTGTAGTCACATTTTCCAGAAAGCCTGCCTTCACAGCCCAAGTCCTGGATTAGATGGCCCTTCTAGACAATCTCATTATAATCTGTGTTCACTCCTTGTCACACTTTGCAGTAATTACCTGTTTAACAGTCTTTAAGATCTCATAGGCTAAATGTTTTGATTAGTGGGATTCTATTTGATCTCTGTTGGAGTCCCTAGTCCCAAGCATAGAGATGATTTAAGAGGTACTCAATAAAGTTGTATTGAGTGAATATGTATTACATAGCTTTGGATTGATTTCTGATCAATGCAGTCGCTTACAAAGTTCTCACTTTCTGCAAAATTTTTTTTGTTCTTTCTTTGCTGAGCTGGAGAAACCAAAAAGGCAAAATACTAGTTTTATTTCCATGGACATTGGAAACTTTAACCAATGCCATTTAAAAAGTACTTGGATTTCATCTTTAATATGAAGAGTTAGATGGAGTGGATGATGTATAAATTTCTTCCTTTAAAATTATTTGAAATTCTTGGAAAGTTTTCTACTTAATCTTTAAAAAAAGGCATTGTAAAAAATCTCTAGAAGAAAGGCATTATGACAACTACTGCATATACAATAAAATATGAGGATAAAATATTAAAAACGGAAGAGATTTTTAATGGGTGTTTTAGGTGTTCGTAAATATTGTTTACGTCATAATCCATTTTAGGAAATAAAAGCAACATTGGTAACTGGCAACCTTTTAATATAAATTAATATAAAATTGCATATCATATTTGCCATTCTGTAGTGCAATACTCTTAGTGCTGTCATACTTTGCAGTCAAAAGTGCCACTGTGCCTGGCCTGGATGGCAGGAAGATTGCTTGAGCCCAGGAGTTTGAGACTAGCCTGGGCAACATGGCAAGACCCCATCTCTTAAAAAAAAAAAAAGAAAGGGCCATCCAATGGAACAAAACTCAGACTGATGTAACCTTCCCAAGGGAAAGTTCTTGGAGAGTTTGTTTGACTGCTATTTATATATAGGAGATAACGCAAAATTATACTTACTCATCTTCTGATTCTGAAGGTCCAGGGGCCCCTACTAAGAATATTTGTAGATAAGGAATAGCCTGGAAGATGCTTTTGTGACAAGCAAACTCATCCTCCAGTATAGAAAACCTATTACAGGGTCTATAATTCAGCTACATAGGACATCCGGAAAGGCAGACTTTGAGGGTCATTCTTTCTCTTTCATGTGTACACTTTTAACAAAGGAGACAATTTCATTTGCTTTTAATTTTTTTGGACTTCTCTAAAGTTACACATACACAATGTAGATAGTGTGAAAAATATAAAAAAAAAATTAAGGAAAAATGAAAATCACCTGGAATCCTACTTCAGTGAAACCACTCCTGATATTCGATTGCATTAATTTCCTAGTTTTTCTTTCTTGATGTGTTTATTTCCTCCCATGGTTGAGACACTCTTAAGTATAGCTCCAGGTCCCTCTATTTCCACTTAGCAACGAATTATTGCTATTTCTTTAATTCATTAAATATTCTTTGAATATATAATTTTAATAGTTGTGTAATAGTCATCATATAAATGTACCATAATTTAACAGTTTCCCTGTTTATCATCTTACAGAGTGTTTTCTTATTTGTCCTATTACAGTAATAAGCTATAGTTCATAACTTTATTGTAAGTCTTGTTATGCCTGAGGAAATTCATTCTGTAACTCTGAAGAATGAAAGTAAATACAGGTTTTGTTGTAGAGACTTTTTTGAGATAATACATGTGAAATGTACATAAATTATTAATAGAAAAGGTAATATATTTGGTAGGTATGATTAGTATTAGTGTATGGGTAATTTTATTTGTCTTATTTGTATTATCTGTATTGTTAAACTTAAGCAGCCTACCATTTCAGAAAAAGTTAAATCATATCTACTTTCAGAATAAATTAAATCATAAACCATAGTCTATGTGACATAGTTAATATATTAAACCAAGTGTTGTCAGAGACCACTGGTTGTCAAACTGGATGGCAAGCTATTAGTGGGTGAAGATATATTATTCCTTGTAACCAACATTGTTTTTAAAATACAATACAATACAATATAAAAATATCAAAGGGCATCCCTTAGTTTTCTTATTCGAAAGAGTGAAAGCTACTGGCATTGACCAATAGAAAAGTTTATTGTTTTATAACCACTAGAGGGCAGTCATTACATTAGTTTAAAAAAAGGCCAACTAACAGCTTAATACAAGTTGACCTAGTTTTACAACTGATTATGATAGACACCACATTACATTTAAAAAGATTGTCGGGCTGTTAATGTACTGTTATTTGAGGACCTATTACATGGCACACATTGAGTTAGGGAGACATTGATGAATAAGCCATGTTCTAGAATGCAGTGAGAAGGTAAGTGTGATATTACAAGGCAGTTATGCATGGCGTTTGGGCTTATGTTTGCCTTTCCAGCCTCATATCCTGCCACTCCCCAACTTGCAACCTGAACTGCAATCATGCTGAGCTACTTGTAGTCACCTTGAACACACTGTTCTGTCTTCCTGGAATATTTTTTGTGTCCCTCTTCGCCTGGTGAACCGCCACTTACACTCTAAGCCCCAATATCTTGACTTTCCCAGACAGAAAAAATATGTGCTTTCTCCACTTGACTCCTTCTGGGTCAAGTTCAGCCCTATTACAGTTGATTGCTTATGTCTCATTCCCCCAGGAAACTGAACTACTGGAGGGCAGGGAATATATCATTCATTTTTTTTCTGTAGCTGGGGTATAGTGCCTGGCACATAGACAGTGCTTAACATAAATATTTAGTCAATGAGCAAATAGAAATGCTATAAAGAGATACTGTAATGAATTTCTTTGTTATGTAATCTCTCAATTGATCTTCTACCCTCTCATTTTGTATATGCCACTAACATAGCAGCTGTTCAACTGCCAAAGCAAACCAAAGACAGACTGTTTGACTCATTGATGGTGAGGGAGGGTTAGGCTTTACTGAATATGAAAGGGGAGGGGAATTCTGCAGGAAGATTTAGGTTTCTCTAGTTATTTCCCCCATGATGACTTGCAAGATGATATTTACATTAGGAATACAATAGCTAAGACTAACTTTTATTATTCCATCCCTTCCTTACTTTTGCAATATTTACTTGGCCAAGTAGGTAAAGCAGTTTTGTTTGCCATTTGGCTAGCAGCTAATGATGCTGCTGACACCTTTGGTATTAAGAAGACAGGGTGCCAGCCGGGTGCAGTGGCTCACACCTGTAATCCCAGCACTTAGGGAGGCCAAGGTGGACAGATCACCTGAGGGCAGGAGTTTGAGACCAGCCTGGCCAACAGGGTGACACCCCATCTCTACTAAAAATACAAAATTAGCCAGGTGTGGCGGTGCATGCCTGTAATCCTAGCTACTATGGAGGCTGAGGCAGGAGAATTGCTTGAAACTGGGAGGTGGAGGTTGCAGTGAGCCAAGATCGCACCATTGCACTCCAGCCTGGGAGATAAGAGTGAAACTCTGTCTCAAAAAAAAAAAAAAAAAAAAAAAATAGACAGGGTTCCTAGTACATTCCACTGGTAGTCTATAAAAGCTTAAAAGATTTGAAGTTTCAGTATGTCCTAAGTGCTCATATGGCAAATTAAACAATTCTCCACCCAATTGGTATATGCATTTGTTCATAAAATTTTCGTTATATGTTCACCTTAGTCATGTTTGTAAAAAGTTGAAAAAATATTTTTAGCTAATTCTAAATCTTGTAAATAAGCCTATAGTCATACTCATCTGGAAAATTCTGCTCTGAAAAGAAACCTTGGCTGGGCGCAGTGGCTCACATCTGTAATCCTAGCACTTTGGGAGGCCGAGGTGGGCGGATCACTTGAGGTCAGGAGTTTGAGACCAGCCTGGCCAACATAGTGAAACCCTGTCTCTACTAAAAATACAAAAATTAGCCAGACATGGTAGTGGGTGCCTGTAATTCCAGCTACTCGGAAGGCTGAGGCAGGAGAATCACTTGAACTTGGGCAGTGGAGGTTGCAGTGAGCCAAGATGGTGCTCTGGCACTCCAGCCTGGATGACAGAGTGAGACTCTGTCTCAAAAAAGAAAGCTGGTTGTACATGATAGAGGTTAAGTCACTTGTAAAGACAGATAGACTTTGGTTTGATTCTTGGATATATCTTTCCCCACCTTTGCAACCTTGGGGCACATTACTTAACCTTGCAACACCTCAGTTCCCTTATTTGAATATGGACATAATAATAATACTTCTTTGGGTTCCTAGGGGGATTAGATGAAATCCTGCATATAAAGAGCTTTGCACAAGACTTGGCATATTATAAGCCTTCCACAAACGTTAGCTGTTGTTACAGGAAAAGGTCTTTATTGCAAGATAAAATCTTTTTTTTTCTTGGCATGTAGACATTTTTCCATTTCAAATAAACAGCTCTTAACGGTTTTTTTCCTTCCACCGTGGCAATAAAAAGGAGTCTTTTTGTCATTTTGATAAGATATATACCATAAGCAAACAAGTGCTTGTGACTGTAAAAACCTTGGCAGTGAAGCCTCCCCCTGTGGGATGCTGCAGGTCAGGGACAACTGGATGGGTCTCAAAAAGTCTCCCAGACGGTTTCCCCATTGATAGGGTTTGGATCTGTGTCCCCATCCAAATCTCGTGTTGAATTGTAATCCCCAGTGCTGGAGGTGGGGCCTGGTGGGAGGCAATTGGATCACGGAGGCGGTTTCTCATGGTTTAACACCACCCTCCCTTGGTGCTGTCTTCACGATAGTGAGTTATCGTGACATCTGGCTGTTTAAAAGTGTGTGGCACCTTTGTCCTCTCTCTCCTGCTCCTACCACATAAGATGTGCCTGCTTCCCCTTTGCCTTCTGCCACGATTGAAAGTTCTCTGAGGCCTCCCCAGAAGCCAAGCAGATGCCAGATCATGCTTCTGTGCAGCCTGTGGAAACACGAGCCAATTAAACCTTTTTTCTTTATAAACTACCCAGTTTCAGGTATTTCCTTATAGCAGGGTGAGAACAAGCGAATCCACCCATCCATCCACAGAGTTCATAATCTTTGCAGCCACCGCAGAAGCAGTAGGAAATATTGCTGCAGCAGCAAGCACCTTGAGGCTCTTTTACTACTTTGATGAGATGGAAATTTCTTTTCTTCAGTATCATTGATATTGGGCTTGGAATGGGGTTTTGAAACAGACTGTCTAAATTATTAACTCCTGTGGGCAAGAACATTACCCTGTATAATCTATATCAAGTAATATATATATATATATTTAATACATTTAAAACTATTCAATGTCTGTTTTAATGTTTTATATAATTATAGTGATATTTGCTCCAAACCCCAAATTGGGACACGTAGTATAACAAAAGATTTAAAAAATTTTGAGAATTAAAAAAAATTTAACTTGTTATTTTGAAATAACTTTAGGCTTACAGAAGAGTGACCATAATGACACAAAGAGTTTCTGTTACCCAGCTTTCTCTAATGTTAACATCCTGCATAACCAGGTACAGTTATCGAAACTAAGAAACTAATATTTGTATATAACACTATTAACAAGTGACAGACATTATTAGAATTCTACCATTCTTTTTTAAATGAATATCCTTATTCTGTTTCAGGGTCCAATCAAAGATGTTATGAAACATTTTGTGGTCATGTGCTTTTGTCTCCTCAGATCTGTAACAGTCTCCATCTTTCCTTCTCTTTCATGACATTGACATGTTTGGAACGTCCCTCAGTTTGAGTTTGTGTGATGTTTCTCTCTTGATTAAACTGAGTTCTGGGAAGAATACAGCAGAGGCGATGTAATCTTCTCAGTGCATCATATCACATTATATCAGGAGGTACAACATGATATTGACAGGTCTTTTAGTAATTTTAACCTTGATCATTTGGTTCAGGTGATATCAACTAGATTTCTGTACTGTAAAATTACTTTTTTTTTCTGCCTCTTTGTATTTAATACATATTTTGTGGGAGATACTTTGAGGCTCCATAAATACCCTGTTTCTTCTTAAAGTTTTTTTTTGAGATGGAGTCTTACTCTGTCACCCAGGCTGTAGTGCAGTGGCACGATCTCAGTTCACTGCAAGCTCCGCCTCCTGGGTTCATGCCATTCTCCTGCCTCAGCCTCCCAAGTAGCTGGGACTACAGGCGCCCGCCACCACGCCTGGCTAAGTTTTTGTATTTTTACTACAGATGGGGTTTCACCGTGTTAGCCAGGATGGTCTCGATCTCCTGACCTCGTGATCTGCCCACCTCAGCCTCCCAAAGTGCTGGGATTACAGGCGTGAGCCACCGTGCCCAGCCTCTTCTTAAAATTTTTAACAAATGTTAGCAGTCATTTGTGGATCTTGCTTGCAACAATTAATTGTGGTTTTCTAATGGTGATTTTTATATTTCTCTAATGTCGTCTACATTTATTAATTGGAATTCTACTGTAGAGTCATTCCTTCTTCCTCATCTATTTATTCAATCATTTATTCATTATCAGTGTAGGCAGGTGTAATTTGTTTTATTCTTTTGGTTATAACAGAATATTATCATTATTTATTTTGTTGCTCAAATTGTTCCAGCTTTGGCATGGCGAGCTCTGTCAGGTTGGCTCCTGTGTCTTTTTGGAATGTCCCCATTTTATTTATTTATTTATTTATTTATTTATTTATTTATTTATTTATTTTGAGACAGAGCTTTACTGTTGTTGCCCAGGCCAGAGCTCTGTCAGGTTGGCTCCTGTGTCTTTTTGGAATGTCCCCATTTTATTTATTTATTTATTTATTTAGAGACAGAGCTTTACTCTTGTTGCCCAGGCCAGGGTACAATGGCATCATCTCGGCTCACCGCAACCTCTGCCTCCTGGGTTAAAGCGATTCTCTTGCCTCAGCCTCCCCGAGTAGCTGGGATATTAGGTGCCTGCCACCACGTCTGGCTAATTTTTTCTATTTTTAGTAGAGATGGGGTTTCTCCATGTTGGTCAGACTGGTCTCAAACTCCTGACCTCAGGTGATCTGCCTGCCTCGGCCTCCCAAAGTGCTGGGATTACAGGCGTGAGCCACCTGCGCCCAGCCCATTTTTATTTATATTTAATTTAGTACATCCTTACTCTGTATCTTGTATTTTGCCTGCCCTAGCCCTGGATTCAATCACTTCTCTAAAAGCCCTGGATCCTTTTATTAGAGAATGGTATTTAGAAACCAAGATCTGGGTGCGCAGTCTTCTGTGTGTCAGATCCTGTCAGCAAAGACATATATATGCATATGTACTAACCTATGTAGACACACATATCTATATTTCTGTATCCGTGTATCTGTATGTATAGTTTTAAAAGCATGAATTTATGCTCATATGTTGTTTTTAAAATTTTAAAAATTATTTGTTTAGAGACACGGTCTCGCTTTGTCGTCCAGGTTGGAGTGCTGTGGTGCAATCATGGCTCACTGCAGCCTCGAACTTCTGGGCTCAGGTGATCCTCCTGCCTCAGTCTCCGAAGTAGCTAGGATTACAGGTACATGCCACCATGCCTGGCTATTTTATTTCAGTTTTTATAGAGACTGAGTCTTGCTGTGTTGCACAAGTTTGTTTCAAACTTTTGGCCTCAAGCAATCCTCCTTTCTCAGCCTCCTAAAATGTTGGGATCATAGGGGTGAACCATCGTGCCTGGCCTTGGTACCTTATTTTGAGAGCCCCTAGCTAAACTGGGGTTCCAGCGCCAGAGTCGCTAGCAACCCTACCCCAACAGGATATGAAGGGGAGATGGATGTGGGTGTTTACAGTGTGCCTTTCATGGGATACTTCTTTTACCCGGAGGATGGCCTAAGGCCTAGTTGCCTGACCTGACTGGGGGTCTCTCACATGGGAATACTGGCAGGTGCCCTTGTGGCTCTTATCTGATCTGTGTCCAGTTTATGCCTGCCTGATCATCACTTTGGCACCGGGAGTTCAACCTTGTGCTCTCCCTGGTGTCCCCTGGTTCTTCAGATGGAAAGCACAAATTCAGTACATCACCACAACAGGAAGTAAGTTCAATGATTTTCACATACAGATCCTGGGCAAGGAGGGTATAATGAGTCAGGAGGGCAGTCCTCTGTCCCCGGGTCATATAAGGCAGAAAGGAAGAGCCAGAGAGAAAGTGTGTCTAGCAGCATGTCTAAGGGAATGGAGTATGGGCCACTTTAACAAGCAAATGTCTAAATGGTCCATTTAAAGAGCGGCAGGAGAGCAGGGAGCCCAGTCTGCTAGGCAGGAGAGATCCATCTAAGTTCTTGTCGCTGGCCACCAGCTTGAGCCATCTAGGTGTAATGTAGAACTGGAAATTGTGCCAAAGATGACTGAGCCCTGCTTTTGGCATGAGAAAGTTAAACTTACATTCAAAATGGATGCTGAGCAACATAAAATTATAGGAATTCTCTATATATCTCCAACATCAATCCAGCACCACAAGTTTTATTCTAGTATTCCCCCTTTCTGGGAAAGGCAAAATAATAGAAACAAAACCCAGAGGAGTGGTTGCTCAGGGCTGTATGAAGGAATTTTTGGCATGATAGGGCTGTTCTGCATGGTACAGTAGTGGTGGGTATACAATGCTATGCATATGTCAACACCTACACAATTCTACAAAGAGTGAATTTACTGTATGCAAGTAAGAAAAACATCCAGGATGTTGGAAGAATCCAACGTGGGATACAGATTGTGACAAATGAATCTAACCGTATTAAAATGAGTAAACTTGGTAAACTATCACTCCTGTAATCTTAGCGACTCAGGAGGCTGAGATGGGAAAGTGGTTTGAGGCCAGTGGTTCCAGTCTAGCCTGGGCAACACAGTGAGATCCCCTCTCTAAAAAAGAAAAAGGAAAAAAAAAAAAAAAAAAAAAGCTGGGCATTGTGGTGCATGCCTTTAGTCCCAGATACTGGGAGACTGAGGTGGGAGGATCTCTTGAGCCCAGGAGTTGGAGGCTGCACTGAGCTATGATTGTGCCACTGCACCCCAGCCTGGGTGATGAAGTGAGACCCTCAACTCTTAAAAACAAAACAAAAACCCACCACAGTGAAGGTGGTAGAAAGGAAGGAACTGGCCTTAGTAACTTTGGAAAACTGTGTGTTGACTGAATAAGTAAGATTGGGCATGAAAAGAATGATAAAAATGCTGTACTTTAGTTGGCAAATTTATTTCTCCTAAATATGTGGATTAGCAATTCTGAAGCGAATTTTCATGTATACTAGAGTTAAATTAGTGCATGCATTGTGGCTCATGAGTGTCAGTTTTCTCAATGTCAAAGAAGATTAAAACATTTTGAGAATTTTTATATTAAAAATTTACAGAGATATAAAAACTAAATCACATTTAGTTATACATTTAATTGATCATTTTTATTGTAAAGGGTAAATTACATGAAATTGACAAAATTTAGTACATGTAATATCTATCAAAATACATACATGTAAGTGTGTGTATATTTATATATGTTAACAGTACAGTTTTCGCAAAAAGCTTCAACATTCATAAGAAACACAGACATAGTTATTCTGGTGCAACATGGATTTAAAATAAGGCCATGGTAATCCTCCCTGATGCCAATTTTAAAATGAAGACTCTCTAAATTTTTCTGACCAGTTATTAGACGCCCTGCCTCTCCCAAATGTGTTTAAACTTTTCTTTTGATTATTTGATACCTTTTGCCCAAGAGATTACTATCTCTTTTTTTTTTTTTTTTTTGAGACAGGGTCTCGCTCTATCATTTAGGCTGGAGTGCAGTGGCATGATGCCTGATCACTGCAACCTCTGCCCCCTGGGCTCAAGTGATCCTCCCACCTCAGCCTCTCCAGTAGCTTAGACCACAGGCACACATCACCAAGCCCAGCTTTTTTTTTTTTTTTTTTTTTTTTTTTTTTTTTGTATTTTTAGTAGAGACGGGGTCTTGCTTTGTTACCCAGGCGGGTCTTGAATTCCTGAGCTCAAACGATCCACCTGCCTCAGCCTCCCAAAGTGCTGGGATTACAGGTGTGAGCCACCATGTCCAGTCGACATTTTAATATTTTATATAGAGATGGGGTCTTGCTACATTGCCCAGGTTGGTTTCAAACTCCTGGGATGAAGCAATCCTGCCTCGACCTTCCAAAGTGCTGGAATTACAGGCATGAGCCACTGTGTCTGGCCAAAAAATTTTATTTTTATTACATTTCCACTTTTCACTTTTATAGCATGCAAAGTGCTATTCTCTTCCACTTTAATTTCACAAGGGATCTTTACTCTTTGTCTTCCCACTTTTGTCACTTTCAATGAACCCACCCTGTATCTACTAAAATTCTGGAGTAGCCATGGGCAGAATTGCATAAGAATTCTGATCATACCACAGTTTCATAAAAGGACAATGTCATAATGTGCAAGTTCTAATAAAATGCAAATCTTATCTTGTTTCACCAGCTTACTATTTAGGCTTTTTTTTGGCCTATTCCGACTTTGGATTTTAATTATTTTCAACTAGCTTTTGCTTGTAGAGGCATTCTTTGGTTCCTAAGAGGTGTTAAAGTGAGGGATTATTAACGGTGAAGCTAGTTTGGCATGCAGGACGCTGCTGTGTACATATATACTACTAGTGTACATGAATATAAACCCTTGTCTTTTTTTTTTTTTTTTTTTTAAATAAAAGTGAGTTTTCATCTGAGGTGCTTAGAATGATTCAGAAACAACTTGGCACACTCTTCTGGCCTGCTTACCCCCATTGAAATTTTATTTTATAAATTACATCTTAATTCACATAATTTTTTCTTGATAGTATAAAAATTCTCAAGTATTTTCTAAAAGGGCACACAACTTTCTATTTAAAAGTCTAAGCACTAAATTTTCTGTTGCCTTCCTAAAGCCTACTCTTATAATTCAAAATATAGGAAAGCACAAATGTTTCCTTCATTAGGTCAATTTTTTCACTAATTTTCTTCATTGAAAAAGTGAATTCATTTTCTGTTTTCCCTCATTTCATCCAATAGTTTCCATTTCTACCAACAAGGTGTGGCAGAAAGAACATGGGTTTTGGAACCAGATAAACCTGAGTTTGAATCTTGATTCTCTCACTGTAGGTAGCTATGTGGCCTTGGGTAAGTTTAACTTCTTTAAGCCTCCAGTTTCTCATCTGTAAAATGGAGACAAAAATACCCATGGTTTGGGTGACTGGTCAGATTAAATAAAAAAACATATTCACAAAATCTGGTACATGGTAGGCATTCAACATGTTAATGCATTTCTCACTGCATCAAGTGTTTCAAAACTAATTATGGGGAGGAACCAAAATTTAGTAGTGTTATTAATAAAAGACCACATAACATGTTTTCTTAAAACTGTTAATTTCTAATTTTGATTCATTACCTTTTTAAAATTTTTTTTAAATTTTGAGGCCGGGTCTCACACTGTCACCCAGGCTGGTGTGCAGTGGCGACACACAGCTCACCGCAGCCTCAACCTCCCAGGTTCAAGTAATCCTCCTGGGTTTAAGTAATCCTCTTGCCTCAGGCCCCAAGGAGCTGGGACTACAGGTGCATGCCACCATGCCTGGTTAACTTTTGTATTTTTTGTAGAGACAGGGTTGCCCAGGCTGGTCACGAACTCCTGAGCTCAAGCCATCTGCCCACCTCGGCCTGCAAAGTGCTGGGATTACAGGCATGAGCCAACGGCCCTGGCTTGATTCATGACATTTTAATGAAAAATTTCATGTTTTTTCTGTATGCCAAAATGCCATGTATGAAATTTGGAAGAATCGATGTAATTGTACAGCCATAGGAAGGCCTCCCTTCACCATACAAAAAGGTAACCTTTGCTCTATTGCTGCCACCAAGGGCCATTTTGTGGGATGTGATAACTTTAGGAATATTTATTACACTGAAATGGGCAATTAAAAAATCAAAATATGCCATACTTTATAAACATCTTATCAGTAAGTTAGAGGTTTAATAAAGAGGTTTAATAAACAGAAATTTTATTTAACATATATTTCAACATGGAATCTATAAATTACAAAGGAGCACTGTGAATTCTGCGGAAAAATGTTTGTTTGCTCTACTCACAAGCTTCATCCTTGTGGCATGTATTCAGAGCTAGGTTATGTCCTGCTTTTTGTTCAGGCAGGCATAATGTCTTTCATGGTATTCTCAGAACTTTGTTAAACTTCACTGCTTTGTTAAATGTTCACAGCTCTGTTAAACTTCACTGCTCACAAAATCTGAGTTAGGACAAATGTTCACAGGGGTTGTTGCTCACATGTTTTCCTATGGCTGGTTTTGACAAAATAGTATGCATCTAGTCCTAGAGAAGTACATGAAAGGTCTTCTTAGACGGATTCTGCTGGAATTTATCTCTTGTCTCTGCAGCTGCTGGTTCTATCTTCTCTCTTCTCCTGGAAATCAGAAAGAAGAAACAAGCATGCAAACACATGCTGAAACGGTGCAGCCACAAACTAGGCTGCTATGTCAAATAGTGGCATATTCAATACATCCTCACATCATTCTCTCAGGTAATGGTTTTAAGGTTGGAGAGGACTTTACAGATTATTTACCTCAACCCTTATGTTATTTTCATCAGTACCTTTCTACTCTAAAAGATAAAATTCCCATTTTGAAAATGTCCAATTTTACAATTTCATTAAAAATTCAGGGTTCAGGCTGGGCGCAGTGGCTCACGCTTGTAATCCCAGCACTTTGGGAGGCTGAGGTGGGCAGATCACGAAGTCAGGAGTTCAAGACCAGCCTGGCCAATATGGTAAAACCCTGTCTCTACTGAAAATACAAAAATTAGCTGGGTGTGGTGGCATGTGCCTGTAATCCCAGCTGCTCGGGAGGCTGAGGCAGGAGAATCACTTGAACCTGGGAGGCAGAGGTTGCAGTGAGTCCAGATCGCTCCACTGTACTCCAGCCTGGGTGACAGAGCAAGATTCTGTCTCAAAATAATAATAATAATAATAAAATAAAATAAAAAAATTCAGGGTTCAAAGTGAAATGATAAATTCTAATTTATTTGCACCTGCATTTAAAGCTCTTTATTTAAAATTTTCTTCTAGATAAATTCTGTTACCAATAAATCTCTATAGTGTTGTATAGCAGAAACGGGAGTTCTTGTGAAAACAATGTCCAACGGAACTAATGATGAAAGGGCCTGGAACCCACATAGTTAGGCACGTCAGAAGGAAACCTGTGGGCACGTTAGCCCTGCGTCCCTGTCCAGTTGTCTCTCTCCCTTTGTAAGGAATCTGTTTCATTTAGTCCCGGGAAGTTATTTTCTCCTTTTCAGTCTCTGAAATAATATTCATTTGGCTAACTCTGAAGCTTTTCTCAGAATTCAGAATGTGGTTCATCTCCTATATGTTCATATGCCTGTGAAGTTAGCACTTTTTACACTGATTTATAAGAGGCCGCTTATTTTTATGTTTCCTTTATCAGACTGTACCCATCAGGAAAACAAAGCCATTATAAGAATTGTAGGACTAAGGTATTTATTACAGGAATTACATTTGCCAAATATAGGAGCTGGGAAAATGAGGGTCTGGAAAAGGAAAATTGAAGGATCAGAGTATATGGGGCAAGGGATAAAAATGTAGCCTGCTCTACTGTGGCGTGCCAGTCAGGATCGGAGAAAGGATGACTAAGCAGGCTGTTTGAAACACTGGTGTGGGAAACAAATGGAAGCGTGCAGGGAAATCTGATAACCCGAGCATGCCCAAGCTGCTGAAGTGGAACTATGACGGGGAGCTTGCTGGGGAAATCTACGGAAACTGCCGAATGTGGAACGACTCTGCTTTTCTGAAGCTACTGTCTTCAGGTCCGCAGCCCAGTGCCTGGTGGTGGGCCTGGGGCTGCTGTTGGCCAGCAGGGCCTGTAGTCATGAAGATGCTATAGAGTAGAGAGGAGTGAGCTGCTGGGCACCTTTGTATTTGTCCATCACTGACTAACCATGATCAAGATCTTCCAACAATAATGGCTTCTGGTCACTTTTGCCTTCTTTTGTGGCCAAAATTTCTAACCTAGAAATGTGAATCCTAGCCTTAGCAAAGTTGGCTATCTTGTGCTCATGATGTATTCTTAGAATGTAGCAAAGTTTCTGGCACATAGACAGCACTTAATATTTAATAAACGAAAGAAGAAATGGAAGACCATTTATACGCTGCAAATGAGAAGCAAAGCAAAATTTGTCACTGAGACATGAAAGTGTTTCATAAATCTCTTTCTTGACTATAACAGTTAATTCAACATTTATGTAGTACTGCTGTTTTATTGATAGATTGGTGACTAAGAGAAGTCCAGCAAAAGAAGAATTTGTCACTGTATGTCCAGTACTGTCAATGGGAGAGGGTACTCGGATTGACTCCTTCACTGGCTTTCCTCATCAGTGCAGGCTACACTTTGATCCCCTTCCCCAAGAACTCCCAGATGGACAAAGGACAGGGGAACAAGAAGGTAGGTGACTTTCTTGTTTGTCATCACTGTTTCTAGACCAGTGTTTCTCATCCTTTGCTTCCCATTCGAATTCTTCAGCGAGCTTAGAAATATCTAAATGCTGAAGCTGCTCTCAGGTGCGACCCAGGCATCAATATTTTTTAAAGTTCTCCATGTGATTCCAATGTGTATCCACGTTTATGTTTCTATGTGAAGTTAGTGCTTCGCATACAACTAACTTGTGTTTCACAGTTAGCTAGCAGCATTGGTATTACCTACTCACATCCCAGACCTACTACATTAGAAAATGTATTTACCAAGATCTGTAGGTGGTACAAAGTACACTAAAGTTTAAAAAGTGCTGTTTCAGACCATTTTTACCAGAACCCAGTGCCAAGGCAAAAAATAAAAAAAAGATTCAGTAACGTCTAGTTTTAACACTGCATGTTCTCACTCATAAGTGGGAGTTGAACAATGAGAACACATGGACACAGGGAGGGGAACATCACATACCAGGGCCTGTCAAGGGGTGGGGAGCTAGGGGAGGGAGAGCATTAGCGGAAATACCTAATGTAGTTGACAGGTTGATGGGTGCAGCAACCCACCATGGCACGTGTATACCTATGTAACAAACCTGCATGTTCTGTACATGTATCCCAGAACTTAACATATAATTTAAAAAAAAAAAAAAACTCTCAAGACAGAAGAGATATGGATCCTTAATGATGTACACTTCTTAGCAGTTTTTCAATTAGGATACACATCTAAAATTATTTGAAGATTGGTACATTAATACCTGTTTCTGCTCCCAGGACTGATGAAAATACTCTGAATATAAAAATGTTCATATTCTGTAGACAGCCCAGAAATAATGCTGCACTCCTATAACCATCTGATCTTCAACAAAGTTGACAAAAACAAGCAATGGGGAAAGGATTCCCTATTCAATTAATGGTGCCGGGATAAGTGGCTAGCCATGTGCAGAAGACTGAAGCCGGACCCCTTCCTTATGCCATATACAAAAATCAACTCAAGATGGATTACATACTTAAATAAAGCCTAAAACTATAAAAACCCTGGAAGATAACCTAGGAAACCCCATTCTGGACATAGGCCCCAGTAAAGATTTCATGATGAAGACACCAAACGCAATCGCAAGAAAAGCAAACATTGACAAATGGAACCTAACTAAAGAGCTTCTGCACAGCAAAATAAACCATCAACAGAGTAAACACACAACCTACAGAATGGGAGACAATATTTGCAAACTACACATCTGACAAAGTTCTAACATCCAGAATCTTTTTAAAAAATCTTTTTGAGATAGAGTTTTGCTCTTGTCACCCAGGCTGGAGTGCAATGGCGTAATCTCGGCTCACTGCAACCTCCACCTCCCAGGTTCAAGCGATTCTCCTGCCTCAGCCTCCTGAGTATTTGAGAATACAGGTGCACACCACCACGCCCGGCTAATTTTTTGTATTTTTAGTAGAGACAGGGTTTCACCATGTTGGCCAGGCTGGTCTCAATCTACTGACCTCAGGTGATCCACCAGCCTCAGCCTCCCAAAGTGCTGGGATTACAGGCGTGAGCCACCGTGCCTGGTCTAATATTGAGAATCTATAAGGAACCTAAAACAAATTAACAAGCAAAAAACAACCCCATTAAAACGTGGGCAAAGAACATGAACAGACATTTTTCAAAGGACGACATACATGTGGCCAACAAGCATATGAAAAAAATTCAACATCACTAATCATTTGAAAAATGCAAATCAAAACCACAATGAGACAGCATCTCACACCAGTGAGAATGGCTATTATTAAAAAGTAAAAAAATAGCAGATCCTGGTGAGGCTGCGGAGAAAAGGGAATGCTTATACACTGTTCGTGGGAATGTAAATTACTTCAGTTATCGTGGAAAGCAGTGTGGCGATTTCTTAAAGAACTTAAAACAGAAGTACCATTCAACCCAGCAGTCCTATTATTGGGTATACACACTGAAGGAATGCAAATCATTCTATCTTAAAGACATGCAGGGGTATGTTCATTGCAGCACTATTCACAAAAACATGGAATCAACTTAAATGCCCATCAATCGTAGACTGGATAGAGAAAAATGTGGTATATGTAAACCATAGAATACTATGCAGCCATAAAAAAGACCAAGATCATGTCCTTGGCAGCAACATGGATAGAGCTGGAGGCCATAATCCTAAGTAAACTAATACACGAACAGAAAACCAAATACCACACGTTCTCACTTATACGTGGGAGCTAAACATTGAGTACACATGAACACAAAAACAGGAACAACAGACACTGGGGCCCAATTGAGGCCATGGAGGATGGGAGGAAGGAGAGGACTGAAAAACTACCTATCAGGTACTCTGCTTATTACCTGGGTGATGAAATAATCTATAAATGAAACCCCTGCGATACACAATTTACCTATTTAACAAACCTGCACATGTACCCCTGAGCCTAAACGTTAAAAAAAAATCGTCATATTTTGACCTTTCACTTTTTTTTTTTTTTTTTTTTGAGATAGAGTCTCGCTCTGTCACCCAGCCTGGAGTGCAGTGGCTGGATCTCAGCTCACTGCAAGCTCCACCTCCCGGGTTTATGCCATTCTCCTGCCTCAGCCTCCCGAGTAGCTGGGACTACAGGCGCCCGCCACCTCGCCCGGCTAGTTTTTTGTATTTTTTAGTAGAGACGGGGTTTCACCGGGTTAGCCAGGATGGTCTCGATCTCCTGACCTCGTGATCCGCCCGTCTCAGCCTCCCAAAGTGCTGGGATTACAGGCTTGAGCCACCGCGCCTGGCCCACATTTTTTTAAAATGAGAGGATATTTGCATAATTCTAACAAACAGTCTTATAATAAAAAGCTGATTGAGGAGAAAACCTCTATAAACCAATCCCAAGAAATATTAATATTAATACAGGGTTCTTACCTGTATTGATATGTACATAAAATCAGAAGTTTCCTAGAAAAAGAAAAAAAGAGCTTCTTCAAATACTTACCAGAAGTGGTATTATTTGTAAAGTATTTTTTTTGATGGATGAGTTTTTGCAAATGGATTCTTGTATATCTGAAATAATTATACCACAATACCAAAATAATTTAGTTACATATACAGAAATAGAAGAATGACTAAAGAATCAATTATTAAATTCTGATGTATCCAAATATTCAAAATTGAGTAAGAAACTTTTTTCTATCGCCCCCTAGAAATAGTCTTTATACTTATATTAGGTCCAAAAATGGAAGTAATTTGATTATAAACAATTATATAAAGCTTATGTTGATAAAAGAGAATTCCTAATACTTTTACTATTATATAACAATCTTCATTCAAATATTATGTTTTTTTTCTTTTTTTTTTTTAATCAAAAATATTAATTTTGGCCGGGCGCGGTGGCTCAAGCCTGTAATCCCAGCACTTTGGGAGGCCGAGACAGGCGGATCACGAGGTCAGGAGATCGAGACCATCCTGGCTAACACGGTGAAACCCCGTCTCTATTAAAAAATACAAAAAACTAGCCGGGCGAGGTGGCGGGCACCTGTAGTCCCAGCTACTTGGGATGCTGAGGCAGGAGAATGGCATGAACCCGGGAGGTGGAGCTTGCAGTGAGCTGAGATCCGGCCACTGCACTCCAGCCTGGGCAACAGAGCGAGACTCCGTCTCAAAAAAAGAAATAAAAATAAAAATATTAATTTCATCCTTGGAGCTTCTCAGAAAAAAAGAGATGTTTATTTAGTTATTGAGGCATAAAAAATTGAGTAACTTGGTTCCCTTTTCAATTTTTAGATTTTTGTCTATATAACAGCAAGCATCTGAGCAAAAGAAAAATAATTCATGCAGAATCTTTTACAGGAAACATTTAAATATGTGGAAGTATCAAATAAAAATTTAAAAATTCTCCAATTATTGACTTAAATTTTTTTCTTTATCTGCATAATTTTACATCTTAAACTCATAGCCTTAGTTCATGATTGTAGCTCCCTTTTTATTAACATATTATTTTAAAATTTAGTTTTAATTTAAAAATACAGAGTATATAAAACATATATGCATATTTTAATTAATACTTATAAAGCTAATGTCTGTGTAACCACCTAGATTAAGAAATTTGAACATTATCACTACCTTGGAAGCTTCCTGTCACTTCCTGCCTACACAATGCCCTATGGATTTCATTTCCTTCCCTCACTCAAAGAGGTAACCAACTGACTATACTGGTTTCTTTGTGATTTTAGCACATATTAATTGCAAGCATGCAAAATAATATCGTTTAGTTTTATCTGTTTTTAGACTTCATACAAATAGAATTGTACTGTCTTTATTCTCCTGTGATTTACCTTTTTTGCCCCAAATTATAAATTTTTAGATTCATCAATGATGATGTGTGTAGCTGTAGTTTGTTTATTTTCTTTTTGTTTTTTCTGTTGCTGTTTCAGTTTGGAAAATTTTTTGTTGACCTATATTCAAGTTCACTGATTCGTCAGTGGTGTCTTGAGTCTAATGATGAACACATATAAAACATTTTCCATTTCTGTTACTTTTCTTTCTCACACATCTGTCTCTCATAGTTTTCACCTCTCTGCTGAAATTCTCCATCTGTTCACGCACGTTGTCTATCTCTCTCGTGTTGTTCATCTTTCCCACTATAACCTTTAGCATATTAGTCATAGTTAATTTAAGTTACTTGATAGTTCCAACATCTTGGTCATCTTTGCATCTTATTCATTGATTGCTTTGTCCCTTGATAGTGTTTTTTTCTGTTGTTCTTTTGGTATGTCTCATAATTTTTGACTGAATGCTGGACATGATTTTTGGAATACTAGGAACCGAGGTAGATAGTATTTGTGTCTTGAAATGAGTATATGCACTTCTGCCACTTCTGCTAGGTCACTGGAGGGTATGTGTGTGTGTAGGTGTGTGCAGTGTGTATGTGTAGATGTTTAAAACCTTAGTAGGGAATTTGAGCTTTTTTTTTTGAGACAGGGTCTCCCTCTGTTGCCCAAGCTGGAGTGCAGTGCTGTGATCACGGCTCATTGCAGCCTTGACCTCCTTGGGCTCAGGTTATCCTCCCACTTCAGCCTCTGGAGTAGCTGGGACCACAGGCCTGTGCCACCATGCCTGACTAATTTTTTTTGAATTTTTTGTAGATACAGGGTTTCACCATGTTGCCCAGCTGGTCTCAAACTCCTGGGCTCAAGCGATCTGCCTGCCTCAGCCTCCCTGAGTGGGTTTGGGTTTTGTTGTTGCTGTAGCCAACTACAGTGCATTACTAACATTACTAATTTCAAATTCCATTAGTGTTACTCTGTACTTATGCAGGGGTCTTGGAGAGTCCCCCCACCTCTTGAAATGTTCCTGTTCTGCCCTCATGTTTTGGCCTTCCTATATGTGTGTACAGGAGAAGGGATCTCTCTCTATGCCCTTGCCTGTCTCCCAGTAGTAGATTTAGTTGTTACTTGGTACTTGCTGGTCTGGTGGTGGGGAAGTAGGGTAATTTTTCTGTTGCCCTGGTCCAGGCTCAGTCTTAAGCAGACCCTGTGTGCCCCCTCTTTCTCCTGCTCCTCCTTCCCATGACAGTTAACTTTGCCTTGTATCTTTGGCAGATTTTGTGTAAGAGAATTTTAGACCCCTCCTCTAACAGTAGGATACCTCTAATGGTTTTGGCCCAGGAATGTTTCTTGCTCCTCTCCCAGGGGTAGAGGCTTTTTTCCCTTTACTTTTTCCCTATCCCCAGTACGTCTTCACCTGTGCCTTGAGAGCAATCAAGAAGGTATGCGGCCTCTGTCCCAGATGGCCTTTATTCTGCAGGGGGCAAGGTTCTGTATGGGGGGCGCTTCATGCCTTTCCTACAGCAGTGGCTGCTGCCCTTTGTCAGGCCTGCACTACTGAGGAAGGGTTTCTCTTGTCCCCTGTTCTGCCTCCTATTTTCCTCATGAACACTCAATGTAGATCCATGGAGAAGAATCTGAGTAGGTGTGAAGTTCCCTTGTGCCTATGGCTCCCAGAGGTTCTACATCCTCACAGTAGTCCACATTCATCTTTTAGCAATCTGTTGAAAATTTAAACAGAATTTCTAAGATCAGCTTGATGGAACCCGACATTTCCCTCTCTCATATTCTCCCATGGGTGAGAAAATGTTCACGACCTGTCTCTCTTTAGATGTTTATGTGTTTTCTTGGATGCTAGGCTACTTGGTTGTGAGGCGACCTCAGCTCTCTAATTGGCTCAAGAAAAGTTATACTTTTGCCATTTATCTTTTATTGTTCTTCGAATGGGATTGATACATTCTGGCCTTCTGCATTTTAGGAGGAAATATGTGTGTGGTTCTGAACCATAGGTGATTTTTGCCACCCAGGGGATATTTGGTAAAGTCTAGGAGCACTTGTCATGATAGGGAAGTGCTATGGCATCTAGTGGGTAGAGGCCAGAGATGCTGCTAAACATGTTACAATGCACTAGACAGTCTCCCACAATAAAGCATTATCCAGCTCAAAATGTCAACGGTGCTGAGGTAGAGAAAACCTGATAGATACACAAAGTATTTCTATTGTTGTTCAGATCTAAATATTTAGAAATTCCTATTATTTTTTTTTCTTCAGAATCATGATTTATTTAGAAACTTGTTTCTTAATGGTTATCTTTTAGTTAGTAGATTTTAGGTAAATTGCATTGTGGTTAGAGGATGTGGGCTGTGTGACTCCGATCCTTTGAAACGTGTTAAGGCTTGTTTCATGGTCTTATATATGATTCATTTTATAAAGATTGTATGTTCACTTACAAAGAACATGTCCCTTTGATCAGTTTTGTTAATCATATTTAATTTTTATACATCTATTTGATTTTTAAAATCTATTTGTTCTATCAATTACTAACAATGGTATGTTAAAATCACCTACGATGGTTAAAATTATTTTATATATTTTGAGGCTGTGTTCTTAAGTGCATATAAAAATCTTATGTATTTCTTCTGAAGTAAGACTTTGCTCATCATAAAGTGATTTTTTTTTTTTTTGAGACGGAGTCTCGCTCTGTTGCCCACTTGGAGTGCAGTAGCGCGATCTCGGCTCACTGCAACCTCCACCTCCCAGGTTCAAGCGATTCTCCTGCCTCAGCCTCCTGAGTAGCTGGGACTACAGGCACGCACCAACACACTCAGATAATTATTGTATTTTTAGTAGAAACGGGCTTTCACCGTGTTGGCCAGGATGGTCTCGATCTCTTGACCTTGTGATCTGCCTGCTTCGGCCTCCCAAAGTGCTGGGATTACAGGAGTGAGCCACTGCACCTGGCCCAAAGTGATACTTTTTATGTCTAATAATGCTTTCTATTTAAAAGTGAATCAAAACCAGCTTTCCTTTGGTTAAAACTTGCTTGGCATACCTTTTCCATCTTTTTTTGCTTTCAGTTTTTTAATATCCTTATGTTTTAAATATATTGTTTATAAACAGAATATAGTTTCAACGTAAAGTTCCATTTAACAACCTCTTTCAACTGTACCACTTACTACATTTACAATTATTGTAAATATACTCCTACATATAATCTTACAGTATTTCTTCTATGTTTATTTTTCTCTCCTTTGTTGCTTTATTTCAGATTGATTTGTCAGCTTTTATGTGCCACTTTTCCTTCTCTACCAGATTGGAAGTTGTATATTACATTTCTAGTTCTTTAGTTGTGACTCTAGTAATTATCACAGGCATACTTCAGTTATCAATATCTAACTTTAATCTAGGACTTTACCCAATTCCCTAACAATATAAACATCCTACTATACTTTAACTCCATTTATGCCCTCTCAACTTATGTACTATTATTGATAGGTATTTTAATTCTAACCTTTTTATCTCTGAAACATATACTACTTTATTATATTTATTGTTTTATGCAGTGTTTGTTGAAATTTACTCTCTCAGACTGTCCATCTGAGGTTAACTGCACTTTCTGCCTGGTGAAGTGCGGTGAGAATTTTCTTTAGCAAGTCTGCTGTTAACAAAGTCTCTTGGTTTTTGTCTGAACATATTTTTAATTCACCCCTCTTCTTGAGAGACATTTTCATGTTAAGAAGGTATTAAATGGCTGGGCGTGGTGGCTCACGCCTATAATCCCAGCACTTTGGGAGGCTGAGGAGAGTGGATCATGAGGTCAAGAGATCGAGACCATCCTGGCTAACACGGTGAAACCCCCTCTCTACTAAAAAATACAAAAAATTAGCCAGGCGTGGCAGCGGGCGCCTGTAGTCCCAGCTACTCGGGAGGCTGAGGCAGGAGAATGGCATGAACCTGGGAGGTGGAGCTTACAGTGAGCTGAGATGGAACCATTGCACTCCAGCCTGGGCGACAGAGCGAGACTCCATCTCAAAAAAAAGAAGGTATTAAATTTGAAAGTTACTTTCTCTCAGCACATTAGACATGTTATCAATATCTTCTGAGTTTTTTTCATTGTTTTCTGCCTTTTTTGTTGCTGATTAAAATTAACTGTGATGTATCTTGTGGTAATTTCTTTTTATTTATTCTGAAATACGTTGGGTTGTTGAACTTGTAGGTTGGTATTGTTCATCAAATTGGAAAAGTTGTCAACCATTATCACTTTAGATATTGTTTCTGGCCTTTCAGGCTTTTTAATTTACTCTTTTGTGTCTCTTAAGCTCTATATCATATTTTCCATCTCTTTGTCTCTCTAAGATATATTGTGGATAAATTTCTTTGATTCGTGTTCTAGTTTACTAATTCTCTCTTCGGATGTCTGTAATCTGGTGGTTAACCCATCTACTAAATTTTATGTTTCAATTATTATATTTTCAATTTCCAGGCATTCTATTTGGGCCCTTTTTCAAATCTGTTTGTTCTTTCTTTATAGTTTCTTATTCCCTGCATGTTTAAGTTTAAAAATGACTGCATTTTTGCATTTTTTTTTTTTTTTTTTTTGAGACGGAGTCTCACGCTGTTGCCCAGGCTGGAGTGCAGTGGCGCGATCTCGGCTCACTGCAAGCTCCGCCTCCCGGGTTCCCGCCATTCTCCTGCCTCAGCTTCCTGAGTAGCTGGGACTACAGGCGCCCGCCACCGCGCCTGGCTAATTTTTTTTTGTATTTTTAGTAGAGACGGGGTTTCACTGTGGTCTCGATCTCCTGACCTTGTGATCCGCCCGCCTCGGCCTCCCAAAGTGCTGGGATTACAGGCTTGAGCCACCGCGCCCGGCCGAAAGCTTTTTTTTTTTTTTTAGGAAAAATTCCCTCTTCCTGTGCTGCCTCCTGTGTGTGTGCATGTGTGGTGCTGCCTCCTCTGTGTGTGCATGTGTGGTGCTGCCTCCTGTGTGTGTGCATGTGTGGTGCTGCCTCCTGTGTGTGTGCATGTGTGGTGCTGCCTCCTCTGTGTGTGCATGTGTGGTGCAGAGCTCGTTGGGTGGCCCAGCTTTATGATGAAAAGATCTTCTATGAGACTACTCATCTTGAGTAGGCCTGTTCCCTTTTTCCTATGAGGCCATGGAAAGCAAAGTTCAATTTCACTCCATGAGTTAAATATCCTCAGGACAAGAGCTAGCTGCAGCACTCTTCTTATTTTTTGAGTTCTTGTCTACATTTAGTTCTTGGTCTTAAGCATTTCTTACATTCTTACTAGATCATCACTATATTGCAGATTTAAAAAATACTTAATCAAGCATTTATGGTTGTTTTGATGGATGGTCAGTATAGGTACGTAGCCTGTCCATTGCTGAAACAGAAGTCTATTCATATATTCCAAAAAGACGGGTAAGTCTGCCAAATAAGTTGACATCATCACAAATGATATGGCATACTTGAACTAGTATTCAAATATGTTCTGAATGGTTATACACTCAATTAAGTCATATGGATACATTTTGTATTTTTCCTTTCAATTTTTAAATTAAAGTTTAAATTAAAATTATCTAAGTGAAAAATGCAGTATTTCTTATAAGAGGTGTTCTTCCATACTTACAATGTAGTCTTTCATTGAGATCATTAAGGGACTCTAGGATCTTCTGTTCTTCAGCTGATAGTGTGCAGATGTTGAATTGTTGAGTTTTACTTAAAGGTAGATTTGATTTCTGTATCTGTTTGCTATTCAAGACAGTCAGAATCTCATCCTCCGGCACTGATGCTTTCACTAAGTTTTCAGCCATCAAAAACTCAGAAGTACTATCTGAAACTACAGAAACTTACATCAGTTATTCTTTGATCCCCTTTTGTCTTTGAGATCAGCCCTTATACATACTTACACATACTTAACTGTCTGTATGTATTCATATTACAAACAGAAACCTAGTAAATATCTGCTACTTTGATTTCATCTATCAGGATTCTCTATCTAGCATTTTCCCATCCTTCATTTTTAAAAAAAGGATATTGAAAATGAAAGCAGTGAGTTAATAAAAATTCCCAGAGTATGACTTAACTAAAGAAAAAAATATTTAATGTAGATAGTTTTTGTAATATGTTTATTATTCATTGGTCGTACAAAAAAGATGACAGAGACCGTTTTTATAATAGTAGTTATAATGAATTATAAAAAAGTAAGACACAAAAAAGCTTAAGGAAACATTAGAAACTTTGATGATCAGCTGAACAGAACTGACAGCCTAGAAACAGATCCAGTTAGATATAAGAACATGTGATCAAAGAAGCATCAAAGACTTGACAGAAGGGAAAGATGATTTTATAAATTAGTTGTTGCTTATAAAAGAATCAATTTGGGCTGGGTGCAGTGGCTCATGCCTCTAATCCCAGCACCTTGGAAGGCTGAGGCGGGTAGTTCACTTGAGGTCAGGAGTTCGAGAGCAGCCTGGCCAATGTGGTGAAACCTCGTCTCTACTAAAAATACAAAAATTAGCCAGGTGTTATTGTGGGTGCTTATAATCCCAGCTACTTGGTAGGCTGAGGCAGGAGAAGCACTTGAACCTGGGAGGTGGAGGTTGCAGTGAGCTGAGATTACGCTACTGTGCTCCAGCCTCGGTGACAGACTCTGTCTCAAAAAAAAAAAAAAAAAAAAAAAAATCAATTCGTAGTTTTATTTCCCACTGTTTGTTAAAACAAATTCCAAAGACATTAAAGACAAACTTAAGGAATCAACCCATTAATTAAAGCAACCCTGAAGAAAATGAAACAAATGTTTCTGAATTTCTATATTAGGAAGGTTCTTCGACAAAGCTTAAAAGTAATGGAGAAATCAGTAAAAAAAAAAAAAAGACTAAAACATGTTTATTTAAAGCCAGTCTTCTCTAATATACTTTAAATTTCTGAAGAGCAATACTTTTGTATGTTTTGTTCATTATTATAAATGTTAAGTATTACTTATCCAAAAATGCTTGGGACTAGATGTGTTTCAGGTTTTGGATTTTTTTAGAATTTTGGATATTTGCACATACATGAGACATGTTGGTGATGAGACCTAGGTTTAAACATGAAACTCGGCTGGGTGTGGTGGCTCATGCCTGTAATCCTGGCACTTTGGGAGGCTGAAGTGGGTGGATCACCTGAAGTCAGGAGTTCAAGACCAGCCTGGCCAACATGGTAAAGCCTCGTCTCAACTAAAAATACAAAAATTACCCAGGTGTGGTGGCATACGCCTGCCATCCCAGCTACTTGGGAGGCTGATGCAGGAGAATTGCTTGAACTTGAGAGGTGGAGGTTGCAATGAGCTGAGATTGCACCACTGCACTCTATCCTAGGTGACAGAGTGAGACTCTGTTTCAAAAAAAAAAAAAAAAAAAAAGAAACTCATTTATGTTTCGTATATACCTTATACACACACCTGAGGTAATTTTATGTAACATTTTAAATAATTTTGTCCATGAAACGAAGTTGGTGTATATTGAACCATCAGAAAGCAAAGCTATCACTGTATCAGCAATCTATGTGGATGATCTGTGGTTGTCTGGCATCACTGTTATTCCTGACTCCGAATTTATATCTACTGAAAAGCAATGATGTTCTTACACCTATTCACACATAAGTACTTAACAGTAAAAAATAAGATGCATCCTTCATACCCTGAGAAAATAATGTGTTCAGAGCAACTAAGCACCACAGTAACATCACCAGAATTCCTGTGTCAGCTGTTCAGCAACAGCAACAAGGAACAATGGCAGGCTTCCAACCTTAGGTATTATGTTACATTTTGATCAAATGGTTACTGTACACTGTATTTTCTTTTTTTAGGTGAGAAGAAACATCAGAAGCAGCTGAGGCACAAGGAAGTGGGTCCTCTAGGGATGAGGAAATATTCTGCTAGATGACCTTAAAAACTGTTTCTTCCAGAGTCTTTTGCCTTAACATTTACAATGGTTTTTTTTTTTTTTTTTTTGGTCTTTGATTTTATAAACCGGCATAATTTCTTCTTGTTATGAGTGCATACTGCTCTAGTCGTTCAATAAACCCATCACACATTTTCATCATATTGTCAATTGGCACTTTTTTTTTTTTTTTGCAGTGTTAACAATGTCATTATCATCACTATTATCACAATCATCTTAATTCAGAGCTCTTTTGGCTATTTCACCATTGGTCAATGAAAACACCTGGAGTCTTATTATCGATGTTAATAACCTCTTTGATATCCAGTTCTTCCAGCTTACTGATAGACTCTCAAGGTATATTTTTTGCTTATGTAATGATGTCAGACATCATTTTTTTCTCACTTGACATATGGAATCCTTCAGTCACTACCTTGTTCATCATCATCACTGAATATAGTTGCAGGCCAGAGGTTGTGCCAGGAATGCACAATTGTGTCTTCAGTCCCTGTGTTTCAAGTGTTTGCAACAGCATGTATGGCATCCTTCATGCTAAACTCATTTTGAAAACCTTCTACATCCACACCTCTGTTCACTGTTGCTGGCATGCTGTTCAAGAAAGTGTTTATATACATTTACTCTTCATCTATCTAAGGATACTCTGGTCACACGGCTGAATTAATGAAGTAATATTTGGGGGAAAACACATGGCAAAAACATTATTTTTGATGAGAATTTCAGATGGAGGATGAACAGAACAGTTGTCAAAGAATAACAAAATCTTGCAGTCATCATTCGATCCAGCTTCCCTGATATAAAATGTTTGTGAAACCATGGCTGGGCGCGGTGGCTCAAGCCTGTAATCCCAGCACGTTGGGAGGCCGAGACGGGCAGATCACGAGGTCAGGAGATCAAGACCATCCTGGCTAACACGGTGAAACCCTGTCTCTACTAAAAAAATACAAAAAAAAAAAAAAAAAACTAGCCTGGCGAGGTGGCAGGCGCCTGTAGTCCCAGCTACTCAGGAGGCTGAGGCAGGAGAATGGCGTAAACCCGGGAGGCGGAGCTTGCAGTGAGCTGAGATCTGGCCACTGCACTCCAGCCTGGGTGACAGAGTGAGACTCCGTCTTAAAAAAAAAAAAAAAAAAAGTTTGTGAAACCAATCAGAAAAGATGTCCCTGGTGATCCATGTCCTTTTGTTAGCATATTAATGGACTGGTAAGAAATTCACTCCTTGAAAACAGTGAGGACACAAGATTTTGTCTATCATAGCAAGTTTACACTTAGGCATGACTGAGTCATTAGCACACCCCAGCAGTTATTCTGTTATTCTTAATTCTTATAGGGGCTGTCTCATCAGCTGCAGTCAATGTCTTTCTTGAGTAACAACACCAAGACAGTGATATTTCATCAGCAACATATACTTGTTCTGGTGTCAGATTTTCATCAGTGATGACCTTGGCAAACTCTTCAATTAATTTCTCTGCTGCTTTGTAGAGAAAATTGTGCTGCCTGATCACCATAAATCTTTAAAAATAATGCTGTGTCTTAAATGCTGTGTCTATAACCAGCCTGTTGCATATTCATAGTTCTCTTCAATTTTCAGTTCATCATGATAGATCTTTGCTTGTTTCATGATCAGCATATCATTAAGTGGCACATGTTCACTGCGACGCTGAGGGATCCACTCTTTGACTTCATGGTTGAAATCCTATGCAGAGTTTTTATATTTTGCATTAACTTCTGTTCATCTCTTCCAAAACAGAACTTCAACAGTTTATCCTTCTGTTTCTTCACGTCATATATTGTGGTCTTTCCAACACCATCCTTTTCTATATGACATTTTACACTATGTTGCTCGTCTAGTTTCTCCAACAGTTTGACTTTCTGTGCTATTGATAAACAGAAATGTTTCCTTTTTTTTTAATCACTGCTACCCACAGGGGTATCTTCAGGTCTTTTTTATATTTTCAACAATATCTTTACACCACAAAGCAGAGAAAAAGCAAAAAAATATATATATATATATAGTGAGTAATGCATGTAGGTCTTGGCCCCATGTGGGGCCTTGTGGGGAATCTGCCATTGGTACATATACCATTTTATTACTCCCTGTGAGGATGCTTATATGGGGGAATCCGGGTGTGCATGGAACAGATATAGTGCAGCTGAAGAGGGTTGAGAGGATCTTTTTTCCCCTTGGGGATGCTAAATAAACTGTGTGGCATGAGCCTGTGTTTTAGCTGTTACCTATCACATGAAGTCAGGTGTAAAATTTTCCATTTGTGGTATAATATCAGGGGTCAAAAAACTTTGGACTTTGGAGCATTTTTGATTGGGAAATATTTGGATTAGGGATATTCAACATGTACATCCAATACCTACTTACAAGCAGAAGATTAGCTCTCAATAATCATTTATTGAATGAACAAATAAAAATTAAAACTTATGTGAAAATACAATATAAGTAGAATAACATGCAAATAGTAAAGTAGTGAAAACATCTTCAACTAATATAAGAATTAGAATCCTTGATAGCTAAAGAATTTGCAGACATTAGTAAGAAAATTTCAAACTCTAATATCTAAGCTAAGAAAAAAGAGTACAAAGAGACAGTTCACCAAAAAATACACAGAAAAGCAATTAAGCATAATATTAATGAAAGGTATAGAAATCAAAACTAACATAATACTATTTTTTTTGTCTATAGCAAATATGAAAAGATTCTACCTCAAGTTGACATACAACACTGGACATATACTACTAGAACAATTTTGAATAATACTTTTCTGGAAAATACTTTAGTAATATATATGAAAAGCCATATCAATGCTTATTTCTTTTGATCCACTATTCATTTAATACACAGAGTTTAATTCAATAAATATTTACTGGGTGGCATTTACATGTCAGTTACTGTAATTTTAATTCTGGAAATCTAACCTACAGAAATAAGTAAAAATCACAAAATAACTTGATGTAGAAAGATGTTCAATACATTATTATTTAGAATAAAGAAACACTGACAATGACCTAGATGTGCAGAGGTGAGGAGAGTTCAGGTTCTAAATGGTGGTTTAACAATTACATAATACATTAGCATCTGAGAATAGGCATACAAGAAAAAAAAAATCACTGGGAACAAAGATCAGAGGAAAATGTTTAAACTAAAACGTACCTTCTTCAACATAAGAAGTACCCCTTGTAGTTTGTTTTGGCTCACTTGAACTTAGCTGGGCACTTTGTCCACAATTCTACAAAAATAGAATATTGAATTAAAACATATTTCCATATTTAAAATTCATATGTACATGAACTTTTAAAAAACATTTAATTGCTATATATATTTTCAGCTATAATTGTTCACATAACTTGTATATTACATTTTTTAGAGCTGAATTCAAGAATTATTATAATAAAGAATTTCTATGGTAACAGAATATTATGAATAATGTTTTATGTCCACTAAAAAATTTTCAGGTTATCATATTGTCCTGGATATTTGGAAGAGGTAAAGTGAGTAGGATGGTAATCAAAAGTGCTAATTAGGCCAGCACAGTGGCTCATGCTTATAATCCCAACACTTAGGGAGGCCGAGGTGGGCGGATCACAAGGTCAGGAGATCGAGACCATCCTGGCTAACCTGGTGAAACCCCGTCTCTACTAAAAAATACAAAAAATTAGCCGGGAGAGGTGGCACACACTTGTGGTCCCAGCTACTTGGGAGGCTGAGGCAGGAGAATCACTTGAACCCAGGAGGTGGAGGTTGCAGTGATCTGAGATTGCGCCACTGCACTCCAGCCTGGGCGACAGATCGAGACTCTGTCTGAAATATAAAAGAAGTGCTAATTAAAGAAAAGGTAAGAAATTACCTTAAAGTTTATAACCTAGTTGGTTTATCATTGTAAGCGTGAATCACAACTATTAGCCAAAAGCATCTGACTACAGCTAATGCCAAGGATAGGTAATTATCTTATATGACAAAACTTAAAACACAAATAGCTGCCCCAATGCTGCACAGAACCTTGAAAATGGAAGTCTCAGAACACTGGCAAAAAGTGTACGCATCCAACACTTTCTGAGAGATACCAACTTCCCTTCCCTGAATATGGTCTACCTCCTTCTTTATTACCATTCTGTTTCACTTTAAGAAATAATTGTTTTCTGTCAGATAAAACTGCCTGGCTATGACTATATGTAACTTTTGTTCAGTCTGATCTGATGAGAAACTGCAGATTTTTGCAACAGCTCTCCTTCAGTAGATCTCACAGTCTTGTTTGATCTCCATTATAGACTTGAGAAACCTTGGACTGAAATCCTGGTGCAAACCTTTTCTACCCTTTCTACCTTTCACTTATCTCTTTGAGATTTTCTCCATATAGATGTCATGGGCTGGAGAAAATCCGGTATGATAACATGCATTTCCTAATACAAGGTGACAAGGGCCACTGCTTAGTAACTGAACCCTTGCTTAGGCTCTGGAACAAAAAACAAAAACGAAAACAAGTCAAAATAATAAGGATGAAAAAATTTGATTCAGGAACACTGACCTATTCTTAGGCTAACAAGTGTTTGGAAGGTATGTAAGTGGATGGGTGAAGATCTGTATGTGAAAGTGGAAGGGAGGCTTCTGAAAAGGACAAAAATGGGCTCTAAACATATTAAGAATGCGAAAGAGCAAGAGACAGAAGAATAGAATAAGACCTAGTAAAATAAAAATGAGTTTACAGAGGGCACTAATAACAGGCATTTAAAATTTTGTTAGTTCGTTTTCTTGGTTATAATTACATATTACTTTTAAATTTATAATATATTAATGAAAATAAGGAAAAAATAAGGGTAAAGATTTTTTGCATTGTGCATTTTGAGATGTTGGATGGGAACACAGCAGTTGAAATGGAAGGACTTATTAGGCATTATTGTATTTGTAATCAGGAAGTTATATCTGTAATTAACCATTACACTATTAAGCAATAAAAATATATGGGTAATAGGATTAACTTTTTTTACATAAATATTCAACTAAATGACTTGTTTTGCTGATAAGATTACATCATTGTTGATTATTCTCCATATAATAATCTTATCCATATAAAAATCAGTACTTCCTATAATATACAAATCATAGCACCTTCAACCAGTAACTTGGAATATAAATTCTTCATAAGGCATTTTATTATAAATATTCCAGTTTTATTTTAAAAAGTCAGAGTGACATTTAAAGTGGAAACTCCCAAGTGAAATGCTATTTACTTATCTATCTAGACTTTTAATATTCTAAAGTCAATCCCTGGATCAAGTTAGACCTCTAGAAAATGCCATATTTGACTTCATTTACTTAGCTCTTACAGAATTACCTCCATTTATTTTAATTTTATTTCATTTTTTTGAGAGACAGGGTCTTGCTCTGTCACCTGGGCTGGAGTACACTGGCACAATTATAGTTTACTGCAGCCTCAAACTCCTGGGCTCATGCATCCTCCCACCTCAGCCTCCCAGGTAGCTGGGACTACAGGCATGCACTAGCATGCCTGGCTAATTTTTTTATTTTTATTTTTGTGGAGATGAGGTCTTGCTATGTTACCCGTGCTGGTCTTGAACTCCTGGGCTCAAGTAATCCTCCTGCCTTGGCCTCCCAAACTGCTGGGACTACAGGCATGAGCCACCATGCCTGGCCATTATTTAAAAATTGCTATTATGCTGTTTACTTTTTTTGAAGATCTCTATCTCAAATAGTCATATTAAACTCTTTATTTATTTGTTGTGGAACTGTTGTTAGGAGCATATTCATTATGTATTTCAAAGTTCCCTATGAAAGGTCCTCAGTGGGAAATGTTTTTTAAAATTGTATCCCAAACAACCAACAACATCATCATCAATATCCCTTGAGAAGTATATAACTCATCTAATTTTCCTTTTTGCCACGTCTTCCAGGAAGCTTAGACACAAATAGGATATTCAATCACATGAAACTATAGTTGTCTTTATGATTAGCATGCTTGCGTTTTTCTTTTTGAGATGGAGTCTTGCTTTTGTTGCCCCAGCTGGAGTGCAATGGTGTGATCTCAGCTCACCGTAACCTCCGCCTGCTAGGTTCAAGCAACTATCCTGCCTCAGCCTCCCAGTTGCTGGGATTACAGGCATCTGCCACCACTCCTGGCTAATTTTTCATATTTCTAGTAGAGACAGGGTTTCACCATGTTGGTCAGGCTGGTCTTGAACTCCTGACCTCAGGTGATCCACCCGCCTTGGCCTCCCAAAGTGCTGGGATTACAGGTGTGAGCCACCGTGCCTGGCCTAGCATACTTGTTTCTTCTATCCAGGTCTCTAATTTACCTTTCTTTCTTTTTTAAGTGCATATTTAAATAGCTTTGTTGAATTTTGTTGTGAATGACCTCATTTTTTCCAGCATTGGCTATCAATAATAACAAATAAAATAATAATGATTTAGAGTTGGTTTAAAGCTTTCATTGGTAACTGATTATATAGGCTAACTAGAATGCAGCAAGTAGGTATAGTGGAATAATTTCCTAGCATAAAGATTCCAAGACTGCTTCACAAAGGGCTTTGGCTATATTTATATTATGGTATACAGTCTTTAAGAACCTCTGTTTTCCAAGCAATTTTTTAATATTGAATAGAGATTTTGATTAATATTGTACTTACATTAATTTGCTCACTGTCCTTCTGTCCTACAGATCCAGGGTTTTGTCTTTTCTGCTCTAAAATATTTCTTCGCTTAGTTTCAACAATTCGTTTTCTTCTCGTAAAAGTAGACCCTTGAACAAATGCCAGCACAATATCAAAAATATGCAAGTTGAGTAGCCAATATATATCCACTACAAACTTTCAAGTTACTTTCAAACATCAAGAAAACTCTGTAAGTTTAATTTATTCAGTTGGCATACTTTATTGAGCTCCTCTTATATGTTCTATGCATGGCACAGTTAAAATGTTGAATTTAACAAAATCCTTGCTTCTGAGGGGTTTATAGTTTAGAGCAGTAACCTCCAGAGCATGATGCAGAACACCAGAAGACTGTGTGACATAATCCACTGGTGTGCTGGAAGAACATATTAGAATTCCAATTCATATTTATTATCTAAAAATTAGAAGTAAAACTTCACTCATGTAATATACGATTGACACTGGCACCCTGGTTATTTTGCAAGGTGGATGCTCATGTAATGCATGAAGTAAACTCAGTTATCTTAAGAGTCAAAATTCCAAGTGTGAGAGGTTGACAGTGGTGTCATGATTCATTAGCTCTCGTAAGCTTCCTGCAATGTACTAAAAATTATGTGTACCCAGGTAAGTGAACTTATGCGTATCTTACAGTATCTTAACAAGCCCTCACAAAATAACAAAGTGGCTAAAATAACTTTTGTAGGGCTTCTACTATATCTTTGGTATTTATTATTAAAGTGAGTTGTAGGTACATGAATGCTTACTATACTATTTTTCTTTGCTTTTTTTTTTTTTTTTTTTTTTTTTGAGACAGTCTTGCTCTGTCGCCCAGGCTGGAGTGCAGTGGTGCAATCTTGGCTCACTGCAACCTCTGCCTCCCGGGTTCAAGTGATTCTCCTGCCTCAGCCTCCCGAGTAGCTGAGACTACAGGTGCATGCCACCACGCCAAACTAATTTTTGTATTTTTAGTAGAGATGGGGTTTCACCATGTTGGCCACGATGGTCTTGATCATAAGGAAATCAAATACTCCATGTTCTCACTTATAAGTGGGAGCTAAACTTTGAATACACACGGTCATAAAGAAGGGAACAACAGACACTGGGGCCTACTTCAGAGTGCAGGGTGGGAGGAGAGCAAGGACTGGAAAACCACCCTTGGGTACTATGCTTACTTCCTAGGTGACAAAATAATCTGTACACCAAAACCTAGTGACATGCAATTTACCTATATAACAAAGTGCACATGTACTCCTGAACCTAAAAGTTAAAAAAGAAACAACAACAAAAAAATAAATGAAGGAGGGGGGAAGATAAATAACTTGCCCAAGGCCATGGAGCCAGTAAGGGGCAAAGCTGGGATTCAGCTCCAATTAGTTGGGTTCTAAAATCTAAACTTCTAGCTCCTACACATATGCTAGTAATTTTCATTCTGATTTGACTGTGTCTCACAGAAATAAATGTATTTTGCATTGTGACCTTGGATACATACATAGTTTTATAAAATATATTTATCCTCACAACATATGATACTTTCTGGTAGTTTCCATTCTAGAATATTCTAATTCTAAAATTAGACTTCATTAAAAAAATACTGGTTACCAGTCGTTGATTTCACAATTGACGAACGAGTCATATCCCACAGTTTAAAAAGCACTGTATTATGCTTATTTCCACCTGTATCAATATGCTAAATGCTACATATGCAAAATATTATAGTTTCCACTGAGATTATTTCGGCAGCAATATAGTTTCTATGTTGTTTTCTATTCTTGGAATTTTCTTCCTCTAAATCTTGAGAAGTCCTCATCTTTATCTAAAAAGCTTTAAACACCTTGCATAAAAATTCCCTTGTTCATGTAACTGCTGTGTCAAGGTTTTATCTCATCCCTCAGTCTGCTCATCAATCTTCTGAAGTCACTTTTGTACTTTCTTGATTGAATTATTTATCTTTGTGCTTTATTGTTCTTTGTGGTTTTGTGGATTGTAAATTATTGATCGCAGTTAAAGACACAGTATATGCCTGAAACAGTTTATGTATTTTTCTGTTCATATATATGTGCTTAAATATTATCTAACAATTAATACAATAGCTGAGAATCTTGCTATTTTTGCAAAAATAATGTAGCTTGCACTGGTATCTCTGGCCAAATTCCTAGTTTCATATGAAAATTCTAGATATGATAGTTTCACCACCACAACTCAAAATAAAGCAACTAATCTTCAATAAAGCATTATATTTTTTAAAATCTGTAGTATTCTTAATTGTAAACACAAAAAAAATACCGGAGACAATCTCAGAATTATAGTTTTGGAAAAAATCTTAGAAGTTAACTAGTTCAACCTGTAACCTATGGATCTAAATTACTCACAGGTGGACGTTCAACTGCTGCTTGAATGGAATAGTGATGAGGAGCCACTACCTCATGGGGGCATCCTCTTCCTTTGCTGGATAGCTCAAATCCTTCCTTATGCTGAGCTGAAAACCTCTCTGCAATTTTTACCCTTTCATTTCAGTTCTGTTTACTCCTTCTTCTTTGTAATAAGCCTTCAAATATTTGTACACAGCTGTCATGTCTCTTAGGCTTGTGTTTCTTTAACTGACTTTTAGACTGAATCTCTCCTCTCATAGCCCTGGGTAATCCAGTTTGTTTATAATTCCTTAAAATATATATTATAAAATGACATAAAGTACAGCAGTACTTCTAAAGATCTGCTTGTTACTGCCTAAAATTATTATCCATCACCTAGGTATTAAGCCCCGGATGCATTAGCTATCCTGATGCTCTCCCCTCCCCACTCCAAGACTCTAGTGTGTGTTGTTCCCCTCCCTGTGCCCACGTGTTCTCATTGTTCAGTTCCCATTTATAAGTGAGAACATGTGGTGTTTGATTTTGTGTTCCTGTATTAGTTTGCTGAGGATAATGGCTTCTAGCTTCGTCTATGTTCTTGCAAAGGACATGATCTCGTTCCTTTTTATGGCTGCATAGCATTCCATGGTGTATATGTACCACATAATTAGAAACCATTTTACACTGTACGACTGAAAAACATTAAAAAGTTTATCAGACTTTTGGTGAAGATGGAGTAAAGGCAACTTTCATATATTACTCTGGAAAACAATTTGGATTACCTAGTAAAGCTGAAAATACACATACCATATGGCTCAGCAACATGTGCATCAGTAGATGTACAAAGCTGTTCTTGGAAGAATTATTCATAAAAGGAAGAAACTAGAAGCAACCCAAATGTCCAATGCCAGGAGAATGAAAACATTGTTTGAACATTCATATAGTTGAATGCGACTGTAGCAATGAATATGAAGTATAGCCAACTAATCAATCTAAAAAACAAAGTTGATTGCAATGCATTCATATGTGGCAAAATTATCAAGAAAATCATGGAATAATTAACATGATTTTTTTTTTTTTTTTTTTTTTGAGATGGAGTCTCACTCTGTCGCCCAGGCTGGAGTGCAACAGCACGATCTCGGCTCACTGCAACCTCCACTTCCCAGGTTCAGGTGATTCTCCCACCTTAGCCTCCGGAGTAGCTGGGACTAAAGGTGTGCGCCAGCACATCCGGCTAATTTTTGTAGTTTTAGTAGAGACAGGGTTTCACTATGTTGGCCAGGCTGGTCTTGAACTCCTGACCTTGTGATTCACCCGCCTCGGCCTCCCAAAGTGTTGGGATTACAGGTGTGAGCCACCGTGCCCAGCTTAACGTGAAATTCTTCATGGTGTTCACGTCTGTAACAGAGGAAGGGGATGCAGTTGGGAAGAAGCATATAGGGCTTCGTAGGTATTGGGATTTTTCTTTTCTTTCTTATTTTATGTTTTTTGGAGACTGAGTCTCGCTCTGTTGCCCAGGCTGGAGTGCAGTGACATGTTCTTGACACACTGCAACCTCTGCCTTGGGATTGAAGTGATTCTCCTGCCTCAGCCTCCTGAGTAGCTGGGATTACAGGCGCCCACCACCACGCACAGCTAGTTTTTATATTTTTAGTAGAGACAGGGTTTCACCATGTTGGCCAAGCTGGTCTCAAACTCCTGGGATCAAGTGATCCACCTGCTTTGGCAACCCAAAGTGCTGGGATGACAGGTGTGAGCCATGGCACCTGGCCACTATTGGTGATTTTCTATTTCTAAAAGTGAGCAATGGGTACAGGGTTCTCTTATGATTAGTCTTAACTTGTTCTTATATGCCACATACATTCTTTTCTATGTCAGATATATTTCACAATTAAAACTTTAAAAAGCATGCCAGGCACCATGGCTCACAACTGTAACCCCAGCTACTTGGGAGGCTGAAGCAGGAGGAGCTCCTCAGCTCAGGAATTCAAGATCAGCCTGGGCAATGCAGTGAGTCCCCACCTTAAAAAAAAAATAAAGGCACCCCCCCCAAACTGTAAACAGTAAACTGAATGCAAATAAATGTATGACTTAATAGCTATTTCTGCTAAACTGAATTTTACTGGTTTTGATTTGCCAGTTCAGTTAGCCAGGATGATTCTGAAGCTTGCTTCCAGCCTCGATTTCATCAGTAACTTCCTTTGATACTCTGCACTATCCACAAATTGTATAGATTAATGTACTATTTTTTTCCATGTATATTACTGAAAAAATTGTTGTTATTAAGAGTTTAAAAAAAAACAAAGTAAGGCTGGGCACGGTGGCTCACACCTATAATCCCAGTACTTGGGAGGCCTAGGGAGGCAGAGCACCTGAGCCTGAGCTCAGGAGTTTGAGACCAGCCTGGGCAACATGGTGAGACTTCATCTGTACCAAAAATACAAAAAATTAGCCAGGTGTGGCGGTGCGTGCCTGTGGTCTCAGGTACTGAGAGGGCTGAGGTGGGAGGATCGCTTGACCTTGGGAGGCAGAGGTTGCACCAAGATCGTGCCATTGCACTCCAGCGCGGGTGACAGTGAGATCCCTGTCTCAGAAAAAAATAAACAAAGTAGCTCAATATTTAGGAACATAGATTCATAATGCCTTAATTTTGAGTATGCCACTTACACTAGCTATGCAATTTATACAGTCAGTTATCCTCTATGTGACCCAGTTTCCTCATCTATAAAATGGGTGTAAGAATATTACTCACCTCACAGATTTATTGGGAGGATTAACTTTGTTTCAATATTTAAAGTGCTTAGTGATTGGAACATAATAAATGTTACCTAATTTTTGCCTAGGATATTTCCTCATCTATAAAATGTGACAGTTTAAAGGAAATTGTCACATTGGTCCTTTCTAGTAATCAAATTTTTGATTCTGTGAAGATATTCTTAATAATTATTGGAAAAGAAAAATGTATTCTTTTTGAAATCAGATTTAAATAATGTGTCAACATCATTTGGCTTTCAAAAAAATGGAAGTAGAATCTATGTATAGAAAAGTGCACGAATTGAAAATAAACAGATTATATATCCAAACCCAGATTTCACAGCCACTCATGTCAAGAAACTGAATATTACTAGCACCAAAAATGCTCCCCTCATTACCTGTTTCTATATACTCCCCTGCCATAATTTTACCTGTTTTTGATATAAATGGAGCAGAATATGCATTTTTATTGTGCAATATGGTTCTTTTGCACAATATTAAGGTGTAAGGTATACCCACACTGCTGTTTTTCAGCAATAGCTCATTTATATTAGAGTATTTCATTAAATGAATAATGGAATTTAACTCTATTTATATATTATACTATTGAAGAGCATTTTGAGTTCTTTATATCTTCTGGATATAAGCCCTTTGTCAGTAATATGCATTACAAATATTCTCCCACTCTGTGGTTTGCCTTTTCAATCTGGTAATGGTTTTTTGGATGAAAATAGTCTCTCATTTTAAGAAAAATGAGCAGTGAAAGTATTTGATGAGGAAAGAGAAGTGGGGAAATTAGAGGTTTGGGAAGGATGTTTGAAATAATTATTTCAAAGGAAGGACAGTGAATTTACGAGAGAAACAGTAGGAATACTCAGTAAGGTTGCTCATCAGAAAATGTGGATCATAAATCTACAGTATAGCCAATATGCCTGGCACATTGGTATGAATTTTCTCTGCTACTTAGAAGGAGGCAGAGAAAAAGTAAATAATTTTTTCCCCTGGGTGGGGGAGGGTTGTTTGATTCCTGTGACAAAAAAGACCAAGAGGCAAAGAGCTTAGGATATTGGTAAAAGAACTATTGAAATGATGAACCTGGCCAGGCGCAGCGGCTCATGCCTATAATCCTAGCACTTTGGGAGACCGAGTGGGAAGATGGCTTGAGCCCAGGAGTTCAAGACCAGCCGGGGTATCATAGGCAGACCCTGTATCTATATAAAAAAATTAGTTGGGCATGGGGGTGTGTACCTGTAGTGCCTGAAAGGTTGAGGTGGGAGCACTGCTTGAGCCCAGGAGTCCCAGGCTGCACTGAGCCATGATCATGCCACTTTGCCCTAGCCTGGGGCACAAAGTGAGACCCCCATCTCAAAAAAAGAAAAAAATAATAAAAAGAAAAAGAAATGGACCATTAAATTTAAGCTGGGTAAGGAATAGAAAATAAAGAGCTGATGAATTGGAAAGAAAGAGATGATGAATTGGAATGAGAAAGTAGAGAAAATACTGGACTGAAGAAGCCCGGTAGGGTAGAAGAATGGGAGGAGTAAGAGTAGGGAAAAGAGAGGAGAATGTGCTTAAGTAGAGGAGTGAGTGAGTTTGCTTACTATCTGGGTAACAGGATCCATACCCCAAACCTCAGCATCATGCAATATCCCCATGTGACAAACATGCACATGTACCCTCTGTATCTAAAATAAAAGCTGAAATAAAAAAAAGAAGTAGAGAAGTTATAAATGTTGACGAGGTCCAGAATATAGCAAAGGGAATGGGTACTTGAGGCAGAATTGTATAGAAAGTTATTAGAGATGAAAAAGGAGTGAGGACGATCAGGGTGTTTGCTCATCCATATAAAAGCTGAACTATCCAGTATGATGGCAAAGACTTTGTATGGAAATGAAGACTGTGAACCAAATATCAAAGCCATCGTTTAGGGGGGAAATAACTTGAGACATCAGGAGGTGGTATAGTTGAATGGCTTGGATCTAATTGGAAGAGGTTTTCCTAGAGAGTTATGCTAGAGTGTTCTGGAAATGCTAATTGAGAACAAGATGCTCTCTACAACTGTCAACTCTGGATGCATAAGGGTATAAAAATAAAATGAACTGGCAAATAAAAGTGTAGGAAAAGAAATCCCACAAATGCTCACTGTACTATAATCCAGTATTAACAAAGAGTTCACATGAAGCATTTTATATTTAAACAGTTTTGGGAAAAAAGCTTAAATGACTGAACATACAAAATATTCAGTATTGTTAATATTGTTATATTTTTGAAGTAATCACTGTATTAATATGTATAGATATTTACAACAGTGTGAATATTTAAGAACATTTAAGAATGTTAAAATTCATTATATTTTCCAATGTCCCTTATATGAAGGTCCGAGAGAGAAGTACCTCCTTTGATTAAATGTCGGGAAAATATTGGTTTCTCCAGATAAAATGTATCCCATTCCTTTATCAGGGAATCAGATAATTTTAATATGCTACCCTTTTGTACATATATTGGGAAACTGTAAGTTTCCTAATATTTTTCTTAATTAGCAGAGTGCGATATATGATATTTGCTTAATAACTATATTTACTATACGGTTTTAGTACAAAAAGCACAGGACTTGGAACCACAGAGATCTGGATCAAAATACCAATTCTGCTATTTACTAGCTCTTGACCTTGGATAATTCTGCTTACTTCTTTGCAA
The DNA here is from genome assembly GCF_049350105.2 of Macaca mulatta. NCBI lineage: Eukaryota > Metazoa > Chordata > Mammalia > Primates > Cercopithecidae > Macaca > Macaca mulatta. The sequence continues at coordinate 102,843,199 of NC_133419.1, read as the reverse complement.
AACAGTGTCTTAAAAATATTTATTTCTCAGTATTATTAGAAGGTTTAAATCAGATAATAAGTATAAAACACTTAGTACTGTGACTGGTACAAGGTAGAAACTCAAAAAGGGTAACCATCATTATTTATTTTAGAATACTTAATCTGTATGATACCTTCATTTTTTGAAGTGTTGTGAAAACTAAAGTTACATTTTGAAATGACTGGATTAAAAAAATCGTAATTTTAGTGACAGAAACAGTTTTTTAAAATCTAGATTTTTGTAGACAAGTAATGAAGATTATTAGATTATAGTGTCTGCATTTAGCTTCCCTTCCGCTAATGTGGCTTGTATCCATTCAATTCAAGTAGAGTCTGGGTGATTACTAAGTGCCAGACACTTGTTAGGATCTGGGGATACTGTGATGAATTACATAAATGTCCCTTGTCCTTAAAAACTCATGGTTTAATTGAAGATGACTTTGAATATTAAATTTTAAACTCTCATTATATATCAATATTTATTCATACCTTTGGAAAAACAAGAGTTGTTTTTCTGATGGCCTCCAGACTCCAGTCCTATTTCTCAATAGGCAACTGTTTCCTATTGGCAGGAAAATGTATTGCTTTCTAGTTTATTCCCTCATAGGAGGAAAGAAGTTTTATGAGAGTCAACTAGCTAGTAAGGGCAATGGCATTCTATAGAGATTAATTTTCAAAAATATTTCAAGGCAATGATATCATTTTTTTGCTCTCACAAAAACCAATAGAGCAGATAAAAGCGGAGCTACCACACTTTGGGAAAGGGAATGGGAGAATCAGGTATATCTAATTAATATTAGTTTATAGCAACTCAATTTAACAAACATTTTAAAGAAAAATGAATATAATTACATGTATTCACTTGTTTATAATAATTTAAACAATATTTTTCACTGTGCTTTCTTTGATGGAAAATTTGACTACAATAGTAATGACAGAATAATATGGGACAAGAATCAGATCCTATTCCTTGTCCTTCCTCTTAAACTAACAGGAAAAGTCATGGAAAAAAATGGAGGCTGGCAAAAGTTTCTAATTTCAGTTGAGCACAGGTTGGCTCATTCTCTTAAAAACTTCAGCTACTAATGTCACAATGTTTTTTTTTCTTTTTGAGATGGAGTCTGGCTCTGTCACCCAGGCTGGAGTGCAGTGGTGCACAATCTCGGCTCACTGCAACCTCCGCCTCTTGGGCTCTAGGTTCAAACGATTCTCCTGCCTCCTCCCATGCAACTGGGATTATAGGCATGCGCCACCATGCCCAGCTAATTTTTGTATTTTTGTAGAGACAGGGTTTCGCCATGTTGGCCAGGCTGGTCTCGAACTTCCAATCTCAAGTAAATTCGCGAACCTTGGCCTCCCAAAGTGCTGGGATTACAGACATGAGCCACTGTGCCTGGCCAAAAATCACAGTATTACAGGAGGTAAGTTACTTCTTTTTTTTTTTTTTTTTTTTTTGGAGACAGAGTCTTGCTCTGTCATCAGGCTGGAGTGCAAGTGATGCGATCTCGGCTCACTGCAACCTCTGCCTCCCAGGTTCAAGCAATTCTCCTTCCTTTGCCTCCCAAGTAGCTGGGACTATAGGCATGTGCCACCATGCCGGACTAACTTTTGTATTAGTAGAGATGGGATTTTGCTATGTTGGCCAGGCTGGTCTTGAACTCCTGGCCTTAAGTGATCCACCCACCTGGGCCTCCCAAAGTGCTGGGATTACAGGTGTAAGCCACTGTGCTCGGCCTGGAGGTAAGTTATTTCTATACAGCTATTGTTTAATACTAATATTTACATAGTATGTATGTCCATACATAAATAGGAACAATTTCACATGACTTTAACAAAGGTGTACATTTTATCAATAAAAAGCTATAAATTTATTCTTACCCGTAGCCCTCTTATTTTGATGCAGGACATTATGCCCTCTTTTCCACAAGGGAACCGATTCTTCTTCAGCAGTTCTTGGAGTCACAGATGGATAACTTTCTTCACAAACAGGACTTCTTTGGGTGCAATATAATGTCCCATCTTGCTGGGCAACTGCTTGAGTGCCATTTGAATAATTTATTTTTGCAAAAGTTTGGCAGTCTGAAGAACAATATGATGGCAGTGATGGTATCACAGTGACTAGATCAGAACAAGCATTTGACAGTGGAGAACTACTTTCCTGATTCCACTGATTCAAATTGTGTTCTGTTGGAAGCACATGTTTTGAATTAAAACCGTTATGTGTAATAATGTTTTGAGGCTTTTCAGGAGTTACTGATTGACACTGAGACACCTGTATATTTTTACCACTTCTAATATTTGATGTAGATTGGGGAGGAGGACGAGGTATAATTAATTTTCCCTGAGCTTGTGTAAATATGTTGACTTTGCTTGCAGATTGTGGTTCAATGACAGTGCCTTTTCTGTTTGTACATATAAAGCCTGAATGGACTTTTGCAGATCCTGGTTTTCTAATTATTTTTGCTCCACCTCTTTGTGGCTTACCTTGCTTAGTTTTAGAATCATCATGTACAGGGATTTTACTTTCCTCTTTTTTTGAGGGTGGCCAGGCATGTTTAGCAAAATTATAACCTGAAGGTATAAAACAGTTCAAAGGCGTATGGTCTGCTCCAGTCGTAACATTTTCAGAGATAGAATCCTCCCTGGACTTCTTTCTAGCAGCAGAATTTACAGCACAAGCAGAAACACTAATTATGTTGCTTCCAGCACCACTTTGAATGCAGAATTTTTGAGAATGCTGTTGAGTTATTCCTGTTTTATTCTTCAGTGAATGACTGTGTTCAGCATTGTCTTCTATACTGCTAGTTTCATCAAACCACCTCAGTTTTTTAATAGTCTTTGGAATTTCTGCACCTTTTTCCCTTTCCTTTGTTAATTCAATACTATCTTTGATAGCTGCTGCTTTTTGATTTCCAAACTTAAAGCTCTGATTTATGATTAATGCCTTAAGATAACCATGTTCATATTTAGATTCTTTCTTTAAAATACTTTTAAGAAACCTCACACCATTTCTCTCATGGATGTTGTATTTCATTTTCTTGTGCTGGCCAACAAAGTCATAATTAGAAGTTACATTAGACAAGGATGATGTTTCAGCGAATTTTTGTTTTTCATCTTTTGAATCCGGATTGTGAGGTATATAGGCATCTTGAAAACTGTCTGAAAATAAAGGCAACTCTCCCTTATTGCAATTAAAATATTTTATCTTTTCTTCTTCACCATCTTTCAATTCATCAAACTTACCAGAACACTGCACTGCATCAATTTCTTTTATGTGTATACTGTTCTTTGCTGAAGGTCTAGCTGACTGTTTATTAGATGGCAAAACTAAAGGCGTTGCCACTGGTACACATGAAGTAGGAATTGAAGTAGTTCCATTTTCTTGATTTAATTCAGAATATTTCTCTTGGTCTGGAAATGTAGCCACTTCCTGGGTTGGAGAATCTGAAGTGCTTTGGGATTTGCTAAATTTAAATGTTGGGCTCTCAGTAACTAACGGCCTCTCTCTTTTGAATACTCCAGAAGTGGAGTCAGTTATCTTTATAGTGCTAGTTTCAGAGGTCTTTTCACATTTTTTATCTAGTACAAATATAGGTGGGCTAGGTACAAAGGGTACTGAATTATTAGCAGTATTTTTGGCTCTTTCCACTGTTCCATTCAAAGAAGACGGATTTTGTTCTTTACTATTAAAATATTCCCATGAAGGTAGAACATTAGATTTACTTAAAATATCTGAGAAAGGTGTGACATCCTGAGTATTTGAAGCATCTACATTTGTAAGCCAATTATTTATATGTTGAGTTTTAGAGAATGCCAGTTTATCTTCATCAAAGCAGCTGAGTTTAGTTGATTGCATATTTGCTGGTTTGAGGGAAATGGTATTCCACTGGATGGATGTGGAATGCTCCTTATTAAGTGTTAAATATATTTCTTCATGCTCTGTAGGCTCAAGACTGTCTATACTTGAGAGGGTTTCAGAATTGGTTATCTGATTAACTTCATCACAAAATTTCTGGAAAAAAAAGAACACTGTTTTATAGCTTATAAACTTTTAAATGCCAAGATTAATGATTCAACATACCATTGTTACTGAGCCCAAATCTCCTTGCATATAGAGTAATATGACTATAAATATCGTGGGTATATAAATAATTCTTATCGCTGCAGCAATCCTCAAGGTAAAAAATAGGGAGGTAACAAAGACTTATAATATAGTATGCTTGCTTTGATTTCAACTCCTAAAGTAATACCTGCTTATTCTAGCCACAGTTATAACTTAGAAAATATTTTTGTTACTGCTATTCCATTTAGAGTATGAAGTTTCTTGAAGGCTTAGTAATAGCAAGTGAGATTCTGAAAAATAATTATTTACAAATTGTATTTTTTCCTAAAACATTCACTGGACTTGAATGAGGCTCCTAAAAGCTCTGCGATCCTAATGTGAGCCTCCTGTTAGTAGGGGCTACATCTTTTTACAAAACTTAATTTTGTGGATTGTAGTAAGGCTTTTAACTCTGGCTACATGTTAAAATCACATAAAGAACTGTGTAAAATATCTATACCTGGGTCCTGCTGATTTAACACTTGGATGGGGTCCATATATTGGTATAATTTAAATTCCCCAGGTAATTTTCATATGGGTTTAGACTCAAAAACTATTGACTTTAATGACTCCTTTTGGAGGTTTAGCATAGCAGTAATTTCCATAAATTCCACAGACATTTTCATCACTATTTCAGTGAAATTTACATGAAATTTATCAGTCTTTAATAAAATTTCAAAATTACTTCAACGTATGGTAAATGTTTAAAAATATTTCTATTTTCTCACACATATCTAGAATGCTTTAATCTATATCACATACACAGAAATAAATTTTAAGAAGACATTAAATTGTATATCTAGTCAAAATGCTGAATGGAGAGAAAATTGATATCCCTTAAGATTTATTGTACATTTTAGATTTATCTAAAATATGAAAATTTTAAAAATTTACATACTATGGTATCAGACGAAATTACATTCTTTTTTTAGCCTAGTAAGTAAACTAAGAACTAAAGTAAACAAATTACAGAATACAAATATTTTAATTTACATAGTTAGTTCTTATTGATTTAGTATTATGGAGTAAGTTTTAAAAATTATTCATGAGAGTTTTATAGTTTTAGCATTTAGTCCCTATTTATCACATCCTTTGGCATACTTCTTAAAGTGATAGTCACTCAGCCAAACAGGGAATAAAACAAAGCACAGCTACTTCAATGCCTGTTCTTGGAACTAAGTTGTTTTAACTGATAATGATGATGAAATCAGGCCTGGAAGGCATCCTTTGAGGTTACATCTAGAGAGACACAGAAATTTGCATTAGAAGATCCTTCTAGATATAAGTATGACATCCATGGCTCTAAGATTTCAGTTTGCATAGGTCTGTAATTGCTTCATCTCCCAAATCACCTCAAAAGAAGTTTGGCAATTTCTGATTTCATAAACAATACTCTTTTTTTTTTTCAGATTTTTTTCCACCATTAAATAATGAAACATGATCAACTTCAAGTTTTGCTTATAAGTTACATGAGCGGTCCATCTTATCTTTATTGCCCTGCATGTAACATATCTTTTTTCCCTCTGGCTTTAATCTGATTGTTACGTGCCTTTCTGTGGTATGTGTGTGTGCATACACTTATCCTTCTTGGAGTTTGTTGAGCTTCTTGAGTCTGTGGATTTACAATTTTCATCAAATTTCTAGCATTTCCAGTGATGGTTTCTTTAAACATTTCCATTCCCACTTTGTGAAATTTTATTTAAATTTAAATTTTAATTAAATGTGTTGATGGCTTTATATGGACTCACAGATCACTAACAATCTGTTCATTTTTTTTCCAGCCTTTTTCTCCTAAAGCTTCAGCTTGGATAATTTCTATTGCTATGTTTTCAAGTCCACTAATCTTTTGTTCTGCAATTACTGCAAAGTTAAGCCCATCCAGTCAATTTTTCATTTCTGACAGTATGTTTTTCAGATTTAGAAGGTCTGTTTATTTCTTTTTTAAACTGTTTTTCTTATGTGCATTTTTACTTTAATTCCTTGAAAATATTTATAAAAATACGTTAAAATTCCTTGTTGGTTAATTCCATCATCTCTGTTATTTCTGTCTGATTATACTGACTACTCTTCTCCTGGTTATGGGTCATATTTTCCTGATTCTTCATATGTCTAGTAAGTTTTGATTGAATGCTGACATTGTGAGCATCATGTTATTGAATATTTAGATTTCATAGTCTTCTTTAAGAAAGTGTTGGCCAGGCATGGTGGTTCACACCTGTAATCCCAGCACTTTGGGAGGCCGAGGCGGTCGGATCATGGGGTCCAGAGATTGAGACCATCCTGGCCAACGTGGTGAAACCCCGTCTCTACTAAAAGTACAAAAATTAGCTGGGCGTGGTGGCAGGCACCTGTAGTCCCAGCTACTCGGGAGGCTGAGGCAGGAGAATTGCTTGAACCCGGGAGGCAGAGGTTGCAGTGAGCTGAGATTGCACCACTGCACTCCAGCCTGGTGACAGAGTGAAACTCCATCTCAAAAAAAAAAAAAGAAAAAAAAAAGAAAAGAAAAACAGAAAAAAGTGTTAAGTTTTTTTGTTTAATAGGTAGCTTGGGTTACTAGTGGATCTTTTTAAGGCTTATTCAGGCAATATACCAACATAGAAAGCCTAGGTGATCATAAGGCTTACGTCATTTGTTTCCCCTTTTCAAGATCACATCCTGCACTGCCTCTGGCTCATGTCTAAAAGCAGTTGTTTTATATATTTTATTCATAATCATAGTTGTTTATGGTAGGAAGGCACATCACGATAGCTGCCAGGAATCTTCTGTTTTGCCTTCTTAGCCTTGCCACTGTTGATTGTTGGATGAATCAGGTCAATGTTATGAATTTAATCTTGATATTGGCTTATTAAAAATCTCATAAATGTGTATAATTATTAATGAAAAATAAAGTACATGGATGGACATGTAGGAAAATCAGCTGATATCTGTATTCAGTTGTGGAAAAAATAACAAAGTATATGCCCTTCTAGGGATAGATTACAAACATCATTTCTAGTGAATCCTGCCATATTTCCATTAAGAAACTAATACCTACATCTTTATACTTTTCTGGTTGCTTTTTATAATACAATCTCTAACAATAATACATTACATTTTACTTTCAAAGGTAAGGAAAAAACTAAAAAATTATTTCTATAGTTTCTATGATGAATTTGTGCTGATTCCTCCACACTCTTTCAAGGCCACTCTTAGCTAGTAAGATATTTCTTTAGTGGAGAACATTGCAAAAGTGGAGCAAAATTAGTACAAGGAATTAAAATATTAACAACATTTTTATAGTTTCATACTTGCAAATTGCTTAGATGCTGATCTTCTAGGCATTTCTGAGTTTCCTCCAGTTTAAGCTGGAACACATTTTTGCTAGTAGCCAAGGTTGCCCTCATGTTTTCATTCATTTCTTTATCACAATTGATTCTGGATAAGAGTTGTTTCTGATGTTTGTGATCATTTTTTGATAATGCTGAAGGCAAGGCAGAATCTATAGCTCTGTGAACCAGACACAGAAAGCGCTTAGTACATTTAAATAAAGTTAACTTCTTTCTATATGTATATACATGACACATTTGTGTAATATGTGTGTGTTTGTCCAGGTAACCACATATAAGGATATTGGAGAAATATATAGACATGTTAGAATGAGAATTTAAGGCAATCAATAGTAGAATAAAAATAGTTGTGAGACTAAAGTGCCAGTAAAGAACTCCACCTTCATATAGGAATGCCCAGTAATTAACGGCTTTGAGGGATATTATAACCTATCCCTCTATCATCTGGGACAAGGGTAGAAGTAATTCCTGTGTAGAGTTAGTCCTCAGGTCTTTAAGAGCATTCCTATATGGATAATAATATACTGCATTACCCTTCTTTCTGAGTTGATGTCATGGCTGGTAGGTTAGGAAAAAACTGTAACCCTAATAGTGTTGGTTGAAGATTCAAGCAGATAGAAAATATAAACATTGCTTGTCGGGGTCGGCAGGAATTTCCTCCCTATTTAACTAGCTTTGGGAACTTGGATCTTCCTCAATGGAGGCCAAGTACTCACTTATTTTCAGTTATTTCAGGAATATAAATAGGAATATAAGCATGGTTTTTATGCCACAGAAGTGTACCCTTAATATACCCTTAATATACACAGAAGTGTACCCTTAATATAAGTGTACCCTTAATATAGAGTCTACCTTTACTATGCTAAGGGGTCATTCAAACATTTTCAGTGCATGACATCATTTTCTATTAGAATTTTGTACCTTCTGCAAAGCTATAGCATGTTACATTTCAGTACATATACAAAGTGAAAGCAAAGAACTAAAGAAGATTTTTGGGGGAGGATAGGATGGGGATGAGACTATCATATAGCTGAATGCTGCTGCACTGGGGCTGGCAGTATGAATCCCAAGAGCATTTATTCCTAATTCAATTAAATTATTAAATTATTCCCACTTTAATGAGAATAAAAATGTTTTGGAAGGTGACGATGGTCACATGTGATATATACCGATTACCTATCTCCAATATCCATATATATCTTTATTTGGACAGACTGGAGTAGTCAAGGTCAAAGATGACTAGATTCTTAACTATCCCTTTGTGATCACACATTTAATCAGGGAGAGCAAGAAGGTATTTAATACAAGTTCCTGAACATTGAGAGTATGTTTCTGTCTCTTCCTTTTACACTTTCCTACTCTTACATAATCCTTCCCCTTCAGTTGCCCTTCCCAAACAAAATATTGCTATATCTACAAAATATCTAATAAACTCAATTTATTTACCTTTAAAGTTGTCGTCTGTCAACTTTTTCTTCTCTATTCCTTTCTTCTCTACTTCACTTTCTTCTCTTCTCTTCTCTACTTTCTTCCCCCAGTGAGGAGGATTGAAGGGGTGGATAGGAATAAAAGGAGATGGGGAGGTAGAAACAGAAGGAGAGTGAAGAATAGGGGGAAAGGAAGAGGAAATCATAAAGGAAGAAGAAACAGGAGAAATTGGAGAGGGAAAAGCTAAATAAGTTGGAGGCAAACCTGGAGAGGAAGATGAATGCAAAGGAGAGGAAAAAAGAGGGATAGATGAAGGAGGTAAGGATGGAGAAGTAGAAGAGGAAGTCGAAGAAGAGGAAAGAACAGATGAGGAGGAAGAAAACGGTATACAGGCTGAAGAAAAGGATGTCGAAGTAGAAGGAGATGAAGGCAAAGAAGAAGATGAAGAATGACAGGGAGATGCAAGGGAGAGAACTGAGGCTGGTAGATGATCTGCAAAGGCCTTGGGCTGATTTGACAATGCTGTGGCTTGTGGAACAGATCGCTGGACTGACTGAAAAGAATCCAAGCTAGCAGGATGTGCAGGCAACGGAGTGACATAAGAAAGAGTGGGGACTGGTGGATGAGGGGAGTGACTGGATAAACAGGAAGGCTTCAAAACAGGGAGAGGTTCCAAAGGGGTTGGGGAAACAACCAGTCGAGCTGGAAGGGAACGACGAACAAGGGCAGGCATTAGAGTGGCTGCGGTAGAACGCTGTGCTGGAAGGAAATGTTTGGGTCTGAAAGTTTTGTAAAATAACTTGTTCTGTGAGTCAGGGTCAGGAATGACTGGAGACCTTTGGGGTGGATGGGGTAGATGGCCAGGTAGGCAAGAAGGAATTGGTGCTGGTAGATGAGGGAAACTGCTAGAAATGCTGGAAGTAGCCGGGGTTGGAGGACGAGGACGATATTTAATTGGGTAAGACAGTAATGGGACTGGTGCAAAGGTCTTTGGAAGAGTAGAGGGTACAGATGGATGGATAGGCAGTATATGGGGCTGGTGGGTAGGAGAAACAGTTGGGTAGCTAGGAAGAATTTGGAAGTGGTGGGACCGCAATGGGACCCGCGGAGGAGACAGTTGATCAGGTAAGTAGGGGTCAGGTGTGGAGACAGCTGGACAGGCAGGAATGGATCTGCACAGGTGGAAAAGCATTTGGACAGGCAAGTAGAGAGATAGCCTTATTAAGATTTTTTTTTTTTTTTGGTTTATTGGGCTGCCTCTAGGCTTTTGATTCATGTTTTTTTTTTTTTTTTTTTTTTTTTGTCCATAGGGTCCATGCATGATCTTCCTTTGATCAATCAGTGTCCTCTCACATGGACTGAAAAATGTACATAGCTTATTCAGGTTCGCCATTTCTTATTTCTGGCTCTTAGAGTATTTTCACTTCTCAGAAGCCTTTTACTCATACAGATACAGGAATATGGGCTGGACAATCTGGTTTAAAGCATGCGTTCAAAGGGCAAATAGAGGTCAATAGATAACTGCTCAGCTCTGGCCAGATTTCTCAGTGTAGCACGTAGTTCAGGATCAACTGCCACAACACAAATACATGGATATTGGAGATAGATATCTAGCAGTATCATTTTATTGAAGTTTAACCATTTAATACAGGAGAAAATATATCTCCCTTTTACCTTACACCTTCCAGAATGGTCAAGCACATTAGTTTTATGATAAGGATTTGGTGGTGATAGAAGACTAATTACTTCTTATATTTTTAACTTTACTCCCTTATTAATATTTTTACGTCTCACTATTTGCTGAAGCAGCTTCTATGTTCATGAGAACCTATTCTCTGATTTGTCTTGGGGCCTAAGCGCTAAATGCCCTGCACTTTATCGTACTTTTTTTTTCTCATTTACATGATCACATCGCCCACATCTTGTTTTTATCTACCACTAACATTTTCCACATTAGAATAATCTTACTGATATACCTCTGCTTCTTTGTAAGCCCCTTATTTCATGGCATTACTTTATTTCTTAATACAGTGAGGTTTACGTTCCACTGAAAATGTATTTTTAATATGATAGTAGTTTATCAATGATTTCAGCTTAATCAAATTTTCAATAAATAAAAATATGCCCACTAACCTAACACCTGATTCTTAATATTCCAATATCTCATATTTGTATAGAATTTCATAGTTTACAAAGCACTTTCATATACATTACTTAAGACTATTGGGTATCTGTGGAGAGAAGTCTAACTTTTTAATAAGTAAATCATAGTGTTCTCACTATACATTGTATATACTTGTTTTCCAAATACATAGAATTTATGTGATACATATATAAACATGCACACATAGATATCATGAAGTCAAAGTCAAAATAGCATATTAAAATAACACGAAAACTAGGTATTCTAATGCACAATGAAGATCATTTCTCATAAAACAAAGATGATGTGTGTTATTTAATGATCCTAGCATAGACTTGCTGTAATCATATCTACATGTTTGCTACAGGGAAAACAAAGTTGTTCTGACAGTTTAACTCTTCTAAGACTTCAAGCAACTGCACACTCTTGAACAAGAAAAATGCCTATGCTTTTCTTCATTCTACAAGAGTTTTTCAAAACTGAAAATATCTGGCCGAGCACGGTGGCTCAGGCCTGTATTCCCAGCACTTTGGGAGGCCGAGGTGGGTGGATCACCAGGTCAAGAAATCGAGACCCTCCTGGCCAAAATGGTAAAACCCAATCTCTACTAAAAATACAAAACTTAGCTGGGTATGGTACGTGCCTGTAATCCCAGATACTCGGGAGGCTGAGTCAGGAGAATCGCTTGAACCCAGGAGGCAGAGGTTGCAGTGAGCTGAGATCGCACCACTGCACTCCAGCCTGGCGACAGAGTGAGACTAAAATATCCAATTAGCATGAAGTATAACAATGGATAGAAAAAAAAAATTCAGAAGGCTCAAAGGGAATTTTAAAAAAGTTAATCATATTCTCTTAATCATCAAGACTCAAAATATCAGTTGCTTTTGATTTTTTTTTTGCTTTTTTCTATTTCCTCTGTCCTATACCAAACTCATCTATTCTTTTAATAAAGTATCTTTTCTTTCTGCTTCTATTCTGTCTATTCTCCAATTCTGCTTCCTCCTCCTCTTCCTCATCTTCTTGTTCTTTTCTTTTTCCTTCTCCTTCTCCTTTTTCTTTTGAGACAGGATTTTACTCTCTTACCTAGGCTGGAGTGCGGTGGTGTGATTATAGCTCATTGCGACTCCAACTCCTGGGCTCAAGTGATCCTTTTATCTCATCTCCTCGAGTAGCTAGAACTACAGGTGTGTGCCAGCATGCCCAGCTAATTTTTACATTTTATGTGTGTGTAGAGATGCTATATTGTCCAGGTTGATCTTGAACTCCTGGTCTTAATCGATTCTCCTTCCTCAGCCTCCCAAAGCACTGAAATTACAGGTATGGGTCACTATGCCCAGCCTATACTTCAATTCTTATACTTCTAGTTGACCAATATCCTTAAACTCTTATTTCTTTATGTTACTTCTCTGCACTGTGAAAGCACATTATCTTCATTCTTCTTTCTCATACTCTCACTACTCAAAACTTTTTACTATCAGATCCATCCTTTCTTCACTATACAAAATAGCACTGTTATGGTTTAGGCAGTAAGGATCTATCCCTTGGGTTATTCCAATAATTTCTTCTCTGGTCTCCTTGCCTCCAATTTGTCTCTATCTTCTCTATTCTCCAACATTTGCACCATTTATCTTTCTAAAATAATAAAGAGGATGCTATCACTCCCTGCTGAGAAACCTCCATTGGCTCCCCACTGGTTACAGGATAAAGTTCACACTCACTTGCTAGACATACAAACATTTTACATCTGATCACAATCAACATTTCTAGATCATCCCCTGTCCCATCAGCAACACATCCTATAGCCCTGCCACTCTGAATAAGTTCTATTTCCTCGGGGGTCTATGCCTTTCACAACACTGTAGCACTGCACATGCCTAAAACCCAACACATGCTTCTCTGATAAATCTTAACTCATTCTCTAAGACTACCTTCTACCTTCAATGCTGTACTTCTTTGTTACTTTGCTAGTATTTCTGTAACAATCCCCATTATGCAGTATTACATGTGTATTATGTTGTAAAGACCAACAAACAGTATTATAATGTAATTGCAAACCCTTGCTAGGCAGAGGACCATATCTCATTCACATGTGTAATCCATGCTAATCAATGTCCAACACAGGATAAGTACTTACTCAAATTCTACTCTACCTTTCTAGACTATAATTCTGTTGCTTATCACTTTAATATTCATATTTAAATATCATAAGATCTCTCTTAAGGGAAAAGCCATATATTGGCCGTACATCTCCTCTGGCTATTGTCCTATCACTCTCTAACTTTCACAGTCAAACTAAACTTGTTATCCTTTTCGCTCTCCATTTCTCTTCAACTCATCGCAATTTATTTTCTGCCCCCACCACTGCACTAAAATTGGTCTGACAAAAATTGTAGGGATGGGGTTGTGCCATGTTTCCCAGTCTGGTCTTGAACTCCTGAGCTCAAGTGATGCTTCCACCTCGGCCTTCCAAACTGCTGGAATTACTGGTGTGAATCACCCTGCCTGACCTACAGTAGATTTTTTTTTGAGACGGAGTCTCGCTCTGCCGCCCAGGCTGGAGTGCAGTGGCCGGATCCCAGCTCACTGTAAGCTCCGCCTCCCGGGTTCACGCCATTCTCCTGCCTCAGCCTCCCAAGTAGCTGGGACTACAGGCGCCCGCCATGTCGCCCGGCTAGTTTTTTGTAATTTTTAGTAGAGACGGGGTTTCACTGTGTTAGCCAGGATGGTCTCGATCTCCTGACCTCGTGATCCGCCCGTCTCGGCCTCCCAAAGTGCTGGGATTACAGGCTTGAGCCACTGCGCCCGGCCGCCAGTAACTTTTTTTGTTGTGAAATACAGTGGACACATTGTATGTTGGACATTCTCTCTTTGCCTCTCCAGATTCATTTGCCACATTTCTCTACTTGACTCTGCTCCAAGAGACTGAATCGTCCCTTGCTCTTTGATTTATGGCTGAGTTTGGCCAGTGGAAGGGACTAGAAGGAGAAACGAGGGTGACAGAACAAAGTGGTTTTTGATAATTATTCCTCTGACTTCCTCCCTGCTGGGCTTGGTTTAGCAGTGGCTTACATTCCTCTCCCTAAGACCACAGGACCTGTCCAGCCTCCTTCTTCTACAGTCCAGCTCTTTTCAGTTCAGGTCTGTGTTGGTAATATTGACTTTGTGTCAGTTCTGGGGGTGCTTTACCATCCTTTGTTGGTTTTATAGTTCCTTACTTAACCTCTCAGTCACCTCTTTTAAGTGTGCCTCCTGTTTCCTGCCAGGATCCTGACTGACAGACATTATGTGTCTGATTCTTTAGAAGTTATTTGATCTCTGTAAACTATTTTTTTTCCCATGAACATTTATCCTTCCTTAGTTTTCATAGTACTGACCTCTCCTAGTCCTATATGAGCCATTCTAGCCATTCTGTTTGCAAGCATCTCTTTTTTTTCCACTTGCTTAAATGTTGCTGTTCTTCAGTGCTCATCACACACATACTCTCCATAGTTGACCATATGCATTACCATGGCTTCAAATGCCTTTAGCCTAAGTTTCTCTTGAGCTCTAGGCTATATAATTTCTACATTTATTGAAATATCCCCACCTTTCAATCCATTATCCACAATTGTTCACAATGGATTGGAATAATATGTTTAAAAAGAAAATTTTACCTTATCACTAATTTGTCTAAAATTATTCATTGACTCCTCTTAAACTCTCAAGGTAAAGTTTATATTTCTTGGCATACAGATGCACTTATCTCTCCAATCTTGTATCTGGCAAAGCCATCTGTATTTTGCATTCTATGATGTACACATGCTCTTACTCCTAGAGTATATCATGGCTTCGATTGTCCTTGGCTTTTGCACAGCTCATCTCTCTGTCTAAAATGCCATCCACTCACTTGTTCCAAATAACTACTATTTTCTTCAAAGCTTTGCTGAAGAATTCTCTGTCCCATGAGGTCTTTCCTGAACTCTAATTAGGATCAAGAGGATACATTTACTTGTTCTTAGTCCTAATCAAGGGAACTATTGACCACAAATATTCTAAAAATGGAATAACATTATGCACAGGTAAAATATTAACATAATTTGTCTGAATTGCAGATGTTATTTATATAAATGAATTTTATATATTATTGTAATTACTCATTTGGCACTATTCTATATTTCTGAAGCACGATTTCACTTATCTTTTAGATTATACACTGGGGATTATATTTTACAATAGTATATACTTCTCCATATCCCCTTATAATGCCTGATCTACTTCTTTACATGTAGTAGCGTTAAGAAATGTTTGGAATAAATAAATGGAAGATACAGGATGTCCGAGGGTACCCACTGGTTGATTGGTCTATCCTATTACTTCTAGATGATTCACTTATGCCATCCTGTAGAAGAACCAGGAGACTCTGTAATCTTTTCAAGACATTCAAGATAGATTTTCAGTGAGGAAAAACCCATTTCTACCATAAAGTTACTCTTTTTACCTAAATTTATTACAATTCAACATAATTTTTCTCTTCTCAGTAAAGATATTACAATTTTAATCAAAATATCAATATCAATATTTAAAGTGTTTTGATATGTTCCACAAAAAATTATTTAACATACATAGTATTTTGTAACACCAAAGACTTTAAGACAACAAATTGGAATTCTGACCTATTCTTGGAGCAATTTACATTCTACTCTACCTCAATTTAAACTGTAAAAATAAAATAAACTCTAAAACAGAGGTGAGGAGTAGCTGATGAAAAGGCTGACAAGCACAGCAACTGGATAGTTATACAATTATTGTAATAATTGTATACAATAATCATAAATTACTTACCTCCAGTTTATTGTTGGTCTATGGGAAAAGGGAAGGTTTACTTCTGATTTTAAGTTGGATTCCTGAATTTGTTTGAGGGCCTCTTCTAATGGAGGAACTGGTTTTCTGAAAACTAAAGAGATAATAAAGACCAAATAGTGCAGAATCACTTTATCTTCAATGGTCTCTTTACATATAATTTAATTGGCTAATGATAAAATATTACTTTAAAACTTTTGTAAAAAGAAAATATTTTCAGAATAGTGTAAATACTTTAAATTTTGACATTCAATTCCCAAAAGAGAATGTGTTACCTCAAAGTTTTCATCACCAATTTTAAGAATATTTATCAGGAAAAAAGAGACTCTGAGAAATGTCCAGGCTCTTCATCCTCGCATGCAAACTCCCCTATATTTGATCTCATAGTGGTATAAATTTCTGACACTATTTATAAATATTCCTATGAAGAAAAGGGGAACATACAAAAACACCAACTAACATTTACTGAGCACTTAAGTTACAGACCTTATTTTTAAGCACTTAATGCACATAAACTATTTAACCCTCGCTATGGCCTATGAGGTATATTTGAATTTTACAACTGAGGAAACTAAAGCATACAGAAGCAAAGTAACTTGCTCAAGGTCATACATTATTATGGACACTCATCCATATACTGTCCTGTACAACGTTAAATATAACCCTATGTCCTATATATATCCACTTTCTCAAAGCCTTCCATTGTGCACTTTGGTACTCAACATACTCTATTTTCCCCTACTTCCCTCTAAATACTGTCTTCTCTTTCTTGTTCAAGTTGAAGCATAGCTGTCTTTTAAGGACATTAATTGTCCTACAACCCCCTCAAATGGAGACATTATTTTCCTCCCATCATAGACCATAAATATACTATACTATCTATACATGGTATCTGTAGTGTATCATATACTATAAATAACTCAAGGCCTAGAAATAGGGTGAGTGAATTTCTGGCTTTAGCTCTTTGTGAGTACTTCCAAACTATCTTCCTCTTTTCTCCTTTAAAACACCAATATGTCATCAGACTTTTTAATTATTACAATGTTTGTAATTTATTTAGAATGTTTAAACAAAAACAGTATGTTATTATGTAAGGTTTAGTTCAAACTTGAACTCTAGAGACAATCCATTTCCCTAATCAACTGGTGATTACATGAAGAACGCAAAGCTATAGGATAGTCTGCTGATATTTTGCATCATAAAGGATGCATCTATGAAAGTAATCAATTAATTTAAAAAGTATTTATTGAATGTTTAAAATAAGGTTTTCTGCTAATTTATAGAGGTACTGTTCTCCTTCTAGCCTCTCTTCCACCACTTTTTGTTTTTTTTTGATGGAGTCTTGCTCTGTCACTCAGGCTGGAATGCAGTGGTGCGACCTCAGCTTACTATGACCTTCGCCTCCTGGGTTTTTAAGCAATTCTCCTGCCTCAGCCTCCCTAGTAGTTGGGATTACAGGCACCCGCCTCGATGCCTGGCTAACGTTTGTATTTTTATTAGAGATGGGGTTTTACCGTTTTGGCCAGGCTGGTCTCGAACTCCCAACCTCAGGTGGTCCACCCGCCTCGGCCTCCCAAAGTGCTGGGATTACAGGTGTGAGCCACTGTGCTCAGCCTCTTTCACCACAATCGAATTAGTAACTGAATCCTATTGATTATGTCTATTTTTTTATTTTTTTGAGATAAGGTCTGACTCTGTTTCCCAGGCTGGAGTGCCGTGGTGTGATCTTGGCTCACTACAACCTCCGCTTCCTGGGCTCAAGTGATCCTCCCACTTCAGCCTCCCGAGTAGCTGGGACTACAGGCATGCACCACCATGCCTGGTTAATTTTTGTATTGTTTGTAGAGATTGAGTTTCATCATGTTGCCCAGGATGGTGTTGAACTCGTGAGCTCTCAAGCCATCCGCCTGCCTCGGCTTCCCAAAGGGCTGGGATTACAGGCATAAGCCACCTCAGCTGGCTGTGATTATATCTCTTGAATATAGTATCTCTGGTTGGGCACAGTAGCTCACGCCTGTAATCCCAGTACTTTGGGAAGCCAAGGAGGGCAGATCACCTGAGGTCAGGAGTTCAAGACCAGCTTTGCCAGCATGTTGAAACCCCATCTCTACTGAAAATACAAAAGGTGACTGGGCATGGTGGAGGGCACCTGTAATCCCACATACTTGGGAGGCTGAGGCAGAAGAATCTCTTGAACCCGGGAGGTGGAGGTTGCAGTGAGCCGAGATCGTACCACTGCATTCCAGTCTAGGTGAGAAGAGCAAGACTCCGTCTCAAAAAAAAAAAGAAAAAGAAAAAGAAAAAAAAGGATGAATATGGTAACTCTTATCTCTTACACTCAATGCACTGCTTTAATTTAGGAGCTTAACATCTCTTACCATAATTATTTAAATAGTATCCTACTAGTCTACTTACTTTAGTAAGTCTCTTCTTCAATCGATATTCCATCTTGTAACTGTAATTATCTTTCTAACAAATCTAATTATATAACAGAGACCCCAAGTTCCCCACCTAATATGCATTTTCTCTTTTTTCCTTATAGACCCTATATAGTTAGGGGTAGCAATACACCCACATTAAAAAAACTTTTTTTTAAACTCCCTTACAGACCCTATATAGTTAGGGGTAGCAATATACCTACATTAAAAGAAACTATTTTTTTCAGACTCCCTTGCAAATAAAGTTGCCAAGCAGAGATCTCAGAGGTGCACCCTTTTTTCCTGTCCTTTGTTCTTGCCTAGAACACTGCTATGATGGTTGAGCTCTGGCAGCTACCATGTGACCATGACAGTGAGGATAAAAACCAGATACTAAAGACTGTTGAGCCGAGTGATAGATGATCCTTCTGTCTCTCAACTCAGTATAATCAACAAACCAGCTCATGACTGCCTACCACAGGACTCCATATTATACGGGAGAAAAATAAACTCCTATCATGTTGAAGCTATTGTTATTTTGCACAGTTTTACTAGCTGCCCTTATTAACAGTAATATTACTAACACAGCAATGGCTTGCTTTCTCGTTAAAAAAACTGTAAGTGGACTGTATTTTGCATAAAGATGAAATTCCTGGCATGGCATATAAAGTTCTATGAGAACTGGCTACCTTTATTTTTTCTAGCTTCATATCCATTTTCTTCTTTTTTTCCCCATCCTATGCTTCAGATACACTGAAATACATAATTTATTTGCACAAGCTGTTCTTTTGCCTGGGATGTCCTTTTATTTTCTGTTTGCTTCGCAATATGCTCATTTGTTAAGATCTGACTTAAGTCATTTTTCCAAGAATGATGTCCTTGAGGTCCTGACATAGGTTTAGTGTTCTTTCCTCTGTGCTCTCATGGCACTTTACACACTCTGCTACCATAGCAATTATCATTACATTATTGACATTGCTTATACCACTCTCATCTCCAAAATAGGTTGTGAGATCTTTAATGGTAGAATGCAATTAGATTTTTCTATATCTCAGCTTAGCCTAAGGCTAAGTACAACACAGTACACCATATGTTTGCTGAATACATAAAGGTTTTGCTTATCACTTTTCTTTATGAAGTTTTGACATATTGTTAATTGTCTTACTATTTAAGGTACTAAAATGTAGATATAATACAAAAGAACCAACCATAATCTTATTTAAATTCTTAAATGGTTCCAAGTCTTTATCTTGTTGGATTATATTACTCTGTAGACTTTCTTTTTGTTCTGCCAGTCTCTCAAATATGAATTTGAACCAAACCATTAAAAAATACTAGAATAAATGTGACACTAATTTTCTGAACCCAAACGTTAAATTTTCTTTGTACTAAGCTACTTACCAAATCAATTTTAAAAAGACAAAACATTGTAACCAGTTGGAAGTCAATTCAAACCGTGAGTTTCAGAATTTAGTAATACAGCCAACAGTATTCTCTGAATTAAACCTAAATCAAATGACTATTTTTCATTTGGTTAAAGTGCTTTTACTCAAAAGTCATATTGGTCATTTTAGTTTGTTTCCACTTCATTTCTTCATTTATGAGTTTATTGTCTACCCAAGTCAAATGAGATTAAAACTTCAATTTTTGTTCTCATATTGTTCTAGAAATTAAGGCACCTGCTTTCCTCCGCTGTGAAAGAGGAATATGGGCACGCTGGAATTTTTCAGTAACTTCTTCAAACCTCTGTTTTCTTTGTTGAAGTATTTGTTCTCTAATTTGGTGTTCTTTTTCTTCTTGTTCTTTTCGTTTTTCCTCAAAAGCTCTATATTTAAAACACAAAGTAGGCAACAGAAAGAGGTGGTAAGTTTAGAAAATAGTTTCAAAATGATGCATTTATTGTATAACAGTGTTTTCGTATTTCAAAATTTTACTTAAAAACAACACATTTTAAATTTTTTTAAAACAGGTGTTTGCCAAAGACTTTTTGCTTTGTAAATGGTAATTTCAGAACTTTACCCAGGTCTCTTGCAACTAAGAGAAGATTCTCTAATGCGTCCCTTTCTAATTTCTGACAGGTCCGCATACCTATTCCCACTCGCAAACTGTCCTGTGGAAAAAACCTTTTCTAAGAAAGCTATGCCATTTTCTGTAATATGAAGAATGAATTCATTAGTGAAAGAAGTAGCTTTGAAAATTATGAGGCATTCAATAAAATCTGTACATTTTTATTTTTCTTTTGGACCACAAGTTTAAAATTGGCTGTCATTTTAAGTTGGAACTGTGCTAAAAATTCAGGAAATTTACATAAAAATGTGAATTTCCAGTTTCTCTTCAAAATTTGGAAGATCTGGCAAATCTGGATTCTTAATCACACATAGCTCCAAACACCTGCCCCAATCCCTGCCATTCCCTATTTTTCTTAACTTTCTTATTTCATTTATTTCTGATTGCCCCCAGACACTTGAAATTTATGTTCTCTAGTTTAAGCTGTACTGTCTCAAAAATTGATTTTGTCCTTGGAAGACTCTGTGTGTGTGTGTGTGTGTGTGTGTTCGCGCATGTATGTGTGTATGATTCAATAATTATTTGCTGGAAAATGAAAAAAAAAAAAAAAAAAGATGAGCCTACGAATCACTGGTAGAGAAACCTCCAAAGGGAACTCCTTAGAATGCATGGGGTTAGGAGATGGTTGGTAAGAACTCTTTAAGAATTTTTAGTGCCATAGGTTACTATTAACCATCTTTCTAAAGACCTCTCCTGGCTAGAACATTATTCTACTCTAAATAGCTCCGATTAAGGGAACTATATTTACTTTCAGGTGATAGAGGACTATAGATCTCCAAGTGGTCCAACATATGAGATAGGTAGAATGTAGTGATGTAGCACCAGAGGTGGGGGAGAAGATTTTTAGCTCCCAAAACAATCTCCTTCAAGAATCTCCCCAGGTCAAGGTAAGAAGTTGCTTTTACCATTTGATTCAACATAATATTAGACGTTGTAGCCAGAGCAAGTAGGCAAGAAAAAAAAAGAGGCATCGGACTAGAAAGGAAAAAGTAAAATTAACTCTAGTCCAGATGACATAATCTTATATTTAGAAAACCCTAAAGATTCCACCTAAAACCATCACTAATAAATGAATTCAGCAAAGTTGCAGGATACAAAATCAACACATATAAACCAGTTGCATTTCTATACACTTAACAATGAACAATCCAGAAAGGAAATAAACAATCTCAATTTACAATAGCACAGAAATGCTTAGGAATAAACTTAACCAAGGAGGCAAAAGACTTATACACCAAAAACTGTAAAACATGACTGAAATAATTTTAAAAAGATGCAAATAAATGTAAAGACCTACCATGCTCATGAATTCAAAGAAGATATCGTTAAGAAGACAACACTACTCAAAGCTACCTTCAATCTATTCAATCCCTCAAATCCCAATGACTTTTTTTTTCTTTGCAGAAATAGAAAAATCCACTTTAAAATTTACATACAATGTCAAGGAACCCTGAATAGCCAAAATAATATTGGGAAAAAAAAAAAAACCCAAAACGGAATGTTTCACCCTTCCTGATTTCAAAACTTACTACAAATTTATGGTAATCAAAGCAGTGTGGTACTGGCATAAAGATGGACACACAGACTAATGGAATGAATAGAGAGCCCATAAATAAACCCTCTTATATATGGTCAAATGATTTTCCACAAGGATGCCAAAACCATCTAATGAGAAAAGGACAATCTTTATAGGAAATGGTGTTGGATACTGCAAAACAATATAGTTGGACTCTTACCCTTACAGCACATATAAAAATTACCCCAAAGTGGATCAAATATCCAAATAGAAGAACTAAAAACTCAGAAGAGAACATACAGAAAAAGCTTCATGACATTAGGTTTGACAATAATTTCTTGATATCACACTAAAAGCACAAACAAAAGGAAAAATAGATAAGTTGAACTTCATCAAAATTAAAAACTTTTGTGGATCCAAGGACACTATCGACAGAGTAAAATGGCCACACAGGAAATGAGAGAAAATATTTCCTATTACATATCTGATAAGGATTGATATCAAGAACTTCAACAACTCAACAACAACAAAACAACCTGATTTAAAAATATGGGCAAAAGACTTGAATAGAAATTTCTCTAAAGAAGATATACAAATACAAACAAACACATGAAAAGATGCTCATTAATCATTAAGAAAATGCAAATTAAAACCACAATGAAATGCCACACCACACCCAATTAGGATGACTATTATTTAAAAAACAAAACAAAATAAAAAATAGAAACTGTTGGTAAGGATGTAGAGAAACTGGAACTCTTATGCATTGCTAGTAGAAATGTAACATGGTGCAGCAGCTGTGGAAATTGGTATGCTGATTCTTCAAAAAATTAAACATAGAATTACCATATGATAAAAGAGTTTCACTTTGAGGACTATATCCCAAAGAAGTGAAAACAGGGACTCAAACAGATATTTTTATATCCATTTTCATAGTAACATTATTCATAATAGCCAAAAGGTGGAAGCAATCCAAGTGCTCATAAATGGATGAATGGATAAACAAAATGTGGCATAGACATACAATGGAATTTTTTTCAGTCTAAAAAGGAAGAAAATTCTGGCACGTGCTACACATAAATGAACCTTGAAAACATTCTGCTAAGTGAAATAAGCCAGTCTCAAAAGGACAAATGTTGTAAGATTTCACTTTAAATGAGGTACCTGCAGTATTCAAATTCATAGAGACAGTAGAATGGGGGTTACCAGCTGGTGGGGAGGGAAGGATGGGGAGTTAGTGCTTAATGGGTACAGAATTTCAGTTGGGCAAGATGAAGTTTCAGAGATGGATAATGATGATGGTTACACAACAATGTGAATGTACTTAATGTAGTCTTTGAAGACAGAGACAACAAAAGAGATTAAATAGAGAGTCATAATAAAGTATTCTACTTTCTGTTGGGAGGAAGGAGGCACAGCTTGCTTAGCAGAAGCTGACAGAGTCAACTTAAAAAGTTCCAAATTCTACATTCATATGCTCTTGAGATTAAAATAATGTGTCAAGCAGATAAAATCACATGTCAAGCACTCCTGTGGTAGTCATAGTCAGTCTCCAAACATAATGTCCAATGAAGCAGGATTATGTAGTCCCCTCCCCTTTAATCAGTGTGGCCCTGTGACTTTCTTATTACCAACAGAATGTTATGGAAGTGATACTGTGTGACTTACCATGCTAGAATTTTGCAGCTTACAACTTGGACTTCTGGAATGCTCACTCCAAGAAAAGCCCAACCCCATGTAAGAATTTTAGTGCCTTTGAGGTCACCATGCTGAAAAGAAGCCCAAGCTAGCTAATAGGCAAGACAGCATTGGAGAGAGATAACTAGCTTGGTTCCAACTGTTCTAGCCTTCTCAGCCTAGCACAAGACATGTGACTGAAGAAACTATCTTGGATGTCCAGCGAAGTGGAATCTTCAGATAACACCAACCACAGCACAAATCTGAGTGCAATAGCATGAGACTTCCAAGGGAGAATAAACCAGCTCAGCCATTCAACACAGATTTTTAATAAACTGTTTTAAGCTACTAAATTTTAGGGTGGTTTGTTATAGAGAAGCAAATGACCAGAATAATAACTTTAAGTCAGTATATTAAAAACCAGTTAACATTTATTTAGTAGCGATGGGGAGAAATGTTTATTAACAAAAATTGTTTACTTTCTTCTTTATGTTATTTTAAAAGGATTATGTCCATTTATTATGTATGCTTTTCTGAAGAATAAAACTTTTTTTGATTTTAGAAATTAGTTTTATGATATTAAAATCTTCCTAGTAAATAGCACTACGTCATGCATTATTCAGTTTCTGAGTATCAGTGCACTGCAACTGCCAACTTAGGCAACTCGTCTTTATGTCTCATGGCTGATGTTGCGGCATGTAACTGCATAAAACAACTTATACCTATGACATTATTTAAAACAGAGATGTCTGTTCCAGGGATTTTTTTTGTACTATTGTATTTTTCTTTTAGAGCACTATCTACTTCACTGGTAATGAGAACAATTTACATTTATCTAGTTAGGTAAGGAAGGAATCTTAGTCAGCTGGTATGTATAACTGATTTATGTTAGTGATATTTCAGTGATCCTTACAGATTTGTATCCTGGGCAAATGCTTTGATGGTCTGTCCTTTAATATGGCTGATATGGAGCTAACTCTAGACAAAATTGTATATCTGAGAGTTGGTTTGAGAAGTCCATGGCTGCCTAGATGCTCAGGGGAATTTGTTAAATCATAAGTATATAAGCCTTCCTCTAATTAAAGTATTTGAAGTCGTTCGGTAATATCTTGTATCTGAGTTATCAAAAAAGACACTAAACATTTATGTCATATGGCAGACACTCATGAAAACAAGGAAACAAAAGTTATTTGTTGTTTAATATTTCAAAACAGGCAACATGAATTAACAACTATCTCATTGGTACTGAGTGAAATCATGGTAAACTAAATTATTAGCTTGCAAGTAGGGCAAAATCTCAGACCCTTCACAGTTTCTGACTTAGCACTTGCTGGAATGGATACTAAGTAAGACCCAACTGCAAATATACACGGGCTGAAGACCTAAGAATGGAAAAGCTTGAGAAATTTATTTGACTACATTAATATCAGATGAAGTTTTTGACTATGTATATTAATATCAGACAAATTTATTAGGTGCTATTAATATTGGACTTTAAGAAATGGAGTATTACTAGAGATAAAATACAACATTTCATAATGATAGGCCAATTCATCAGGAAGGCACAAAAATTATATAGATGTATGAACCTAATAACAGACCTTCAAAATACATAAGGCAAACACAGAACTAAAGATAGAAACAGACAAATCCACAATCCTAGCTGCATATTGTAACATCCTTTCTTAGTAACAGAACAACTGGACAAAAGTGTCAGTAAGAGGCCAAATGCGGTGGCTCATGCCTGTAAGCCCAGCACTTTGGGAGGCCGAAGCGGGTGGATCACGAGGTCAGGAGATCGAGACCATCCTGGCTAACACCGCGAAACCCCGTCTCTACTAAAAAAATATAAAAAATTAGCCGGGCGTGGTGGCTGGCGCCTGTAGTCCCAGCTACTCTGGAGGCTGAGGCAGGAGAATGGCGTGAACTGGGGAGGCGGCGCTTGCAGTGAGCCGAGATCGCACCACTGCACTCCAGCCTGGAAGACAGAGTGAGACTCTGTCTCAGAAAAAAAAAAAAAAAGAAAAGAAAAGAAAAGAAAAGAAGTATCAGTAAGAGTACAGAATATTTGAACAATGCTATCAGCTACATCAATCTAGTTGATATTTATAGAACAGTAATAATTTAAATCCAACAATAATAATACAGTCTTTCCCCAAGTACACCATAAAAATCTTATGCTGAGCCATAAAAGAAGTGTTAATGAATTTCATAAGATTTAAATCGTACAGAGTATGTTCTCTGACCAAAACACATTTACATTAGAAATCAATTACAATATCTAGAAAAGCTCCAAATAACTGAAAATTAAAGAAAAAATGAAAACACTGTACTAAATAAACCACAGATCAAAGAAAAAAATCTAAAGAGAAGTTAAAAAAAAATTTTTTTGAATGACATCAAAATGAAAATACAGCATACTGAATTTGTTAAATGCAGTTAAAAGAGCGTTTGGAAGACAATTTATAATTTTATTTCATTTTAATTTTTTTTTTTGTAGAGATGGGGGGTCTTGATTTGTTGCCCAGGCTGGTCTTGACTCCTGGCCTCAAGAAATCCTCCTACTTTGGCTTCCCAAAGTTCTGGGATTACAGGCAGTGAACCACCATGCTCGGCCAATTTATAATTTTAAATGCTATATCAGAAAAGGGGAAAGGTTTAAAATCAATGACTTCAGTTTCCACCTTAACAAGATAGAAGATGAGCAAATTTATCCTGAAGAAGAATCTAATAAAAAGAAAATAAACTGATGAAATAGTAAGCAAAAAAATTAGAGAAAACACAGACAAGTTGCTTTGGAAAATGTTAAGAAAACTGATAAGCTCCTAGCAAGAACAATGAAGAAAAAACGGGAAAACAAAAATTAATAATATCATGAATGCAAAACAGGATATCATTACAAATACCACAGGCCTTAAGAATAACAGGAGAATATTACAAATAACTTCATACTAATAAATTCAACAACTTAGGTAAAATGGACCAATTTCTTAAAAGAAACTACTTTCCAAAACTGACACAAAAGACAATAAAATATGAAAACCTCTACACATTAATAAAATGTAATTTATAATTAACAAGTTTCCCACAAAAAACTCTAGGTTCAGATATAATTTTTTTTGTCAAACATTTAAAAAAGAACAATCATATACAACCTTTTTCAAAATATAGAAGTGCAGAAAACACTCCCCGCCATGTTTTATAAGGCCAGCATAACTATGATTCCAAAACCCAACAACACATTACAAGCAAAGAAATTTATAGCCCAGTATCTCTCACCGACATTACACAAAAATCCTTCACAAAATACAGGTTAAGCATCTCTAATCCACAAATCCAAAATCTGAAATGCTGCAAAATTGGAAACTTTTGAGCACTGACATGAAGACTGAATGTCTGCCTTTGTTTGCTGTTGCTGTTGTCTGACAGCTGATATAGGTATTCTGGTGATGCTACTGTACTGGTTCACTACCTTAAACACATTACTTTTTCATTGTATTAATGTTATCTGTCATATATTTTACTTTTAAGTAGTTAAGTGTGAATAAGTACAAGAAAATGATTGCTTATGAGTAGCATATAAATTCAGACTCAGGAATGGTAGTGATGACCAAACCACCATAGATTGTCCACACAGTTGACTGAGATAATGACACTTTTGCTTTTTGATGGTTCAGTGTACACAAACTTTGTTCATGCACAAAATTATTTTAAAATATTACATTAAAATTACCTTTAGGCTATGTGCATAAGGTGTTTATCAAACATAAATGAATTTCATGCTTAAACTTGAGTCCCAATCCCAATAACTCATTATGTATATGCAAATATTCCAAAAGTTCAAAAAAAATTAAAATCTACCACACTTCTAGTTCCAAGCATTTTAGATAACGAGCACTCAATCTGTATTAGCAATAAAATCCAGCAATTTATAAAAATAACACATCATTACCAAATGAGGGTTATCCATGGAATGCAAAATTAGTGAATTTCACTATATTGACAAAAAAGAGGAAAGCGATATGATCATCAAAATAGATTTAGAAAAACTATTTGACAATATTCTATGCACATTCATAAAAATTCTCAGCAAACTAGGAATGAGAGGAAACTTCTTCAATCTGATAGAGGGCACCTGCCCGAATTCCCTAGCTAGCAGCATAGTTAATGGTGAAATAGTAAATACTTCCCCAAAAGGTAGAAGGCAAAGAGGGTTACTCATACTACTTCTATTCCCCAATTGCACTGGAAGTACTCCTAGAAAGTTCACTGAAGCCAACAAAAAAGTAAAAGCCATATTGACTGGAAAGACAGGCATTACATTCTCTTTATTTGCAGATGACATAATTATATACCTAGAAAATCATAAGGAATATATAAAATAACTCCTGGAACTAATGAGAAAATTTAACAAGTTCTTAGAATACAAGGTCAATATAGAAAAGTCGTTTGTATTTCAACATATAAGCAACAAACAATCGAAAATGAAATTTAAATAAATTCATTCATAAAGCATTACAAAATACAAAATACTTAGGAGTCATTTAACAAAGACATGCGAGACTTCTGCATTGAAAACTAGAAAATGCCACTGAGAGAAATTAAACAAACAAACAAACAAACAAACAAACAAAACTCAACCAAAATAAAGGGTGGGGGGAAGAGGAGAAGAGATGAGCTATGTTCATGGATTTCATGGACTGCAAGACTCAATTTTATTAATGCAATTAGAATTGTTATCAAGTCTGTCTAAATTTATCTACAAATTCACCACAATCCTACTCAAAACCAGGCAGATTTATTTATAGGGAAAAGTAAAAATACCTAGAATAAGCAAAACTATCTTGAATCAAAACAAAATCGGAGGCTACACACTATCTTATTTCACTATAAAGAAGTGGTACTCAACTGAGGAAAGTTTTGCTCCTTCCCCCTCAAGTGGACCTTTGACAATGTCTAGAGACATTTTAAATGGTCATGACTGGGGTGTGCTACTGGTATCTAGTGGACAGCAGGCAAGGGTGCTAGTAAACATCCTATACTTCATCTTAAAATTCCTATACGGTAGTCCCCCCATAATAAATAATTATCTCATCCACAATGTCAATAGTACTGCTGTTGAGCATTCCTGCTATAATGCTACAATAATCAAGGCAGTGTAATATTAGTATAAGAGTAAATAGACCAATGGAACAAAATACAGAGCACAGAAGTAGACCCTCAATTGATTTTCAAAAAAGGCATCGAGGCCACTGATGAAAGGAAATTATTTTCCAACAAATGGTGCTGGAGCAACTAAATACACTTATGTGAAAAAACTACTCAACCTTTATATCATACTACACACATATAATTTGAGATGAATGATAAAACTAGACTGAAAATCTATAAGTATGAACTTTCCAGAAGAAATCAAGAAGACTAGCTTTATGACCTTGGGGTGGACAAAATGTCTTAGAGATGACACAAAAAGCACTAGCCATAGAACAAAAAATTGATAATTGTATGTCATCATAATGTAAAACTGCTCTTTGAAAGATTTCATTAAATAAATGAAAAGGCAAGCCACATATTAGAGGAAAATACTTGCAATATGTATCTGTGACGAAGAACTTGTACCCAGAATGTATCTGTATCTTACAATTCAACAAGAAGACAACCCAACTTAAAACATGGACAAAATATTTGAATAGATATTTCATAAAAAAGTTAGGAATGGCACATCAGGGAAGTGCAAACTAAACCCAATTTACATATACTATATAGCTAAAATTAAAAAAGGCTGACTGGGAAGGTTATAAAGCCACTGGGACTCACATGCTTTGCTGGAGGGTGTGTAAAAAAGGTCAGACCTTTTGGAAAACTGTTTGACACCTTCTTATATGGTTAAACATACATATACCCTAAGACTTAGCAATTCTACTTTTAGTTTACTCAGAACAAATAAAAATGTATATCTACAAAAAGATTTCCTACTTATGGATTCTCTCATGTTTTACCATTTTGGCTATAATTATCTTTCTGCCAGTAGTTTTATTACTAGTCCCAAATTAGAGTAACCCAATGCCTATCAATAGAAGAATGGATAAATAAATTATGACATATTTTTACAATGGAATACCATTCAGCAATAAGAATGAACTAATATATGGATGAATCTCAACCAGAAAAATTAACTCCAATGATAGGAATTATAACAGTGGTCGCTATGAAGGGTGGAGATTGACTGCAAGAGGTTTGAGGATATAGACAGACTATGGAGTGTGAAGCTCAGTTTGAACAGAAGTGAGAACATGAGGGATGGGATTAACGGAAAAAGGGTAATAAGATAAATGGATTGGAGGACCTGGTGGAGTTTTAGAACTGTTGAATTCAGGGTACTAGAGGAACTGACATGGAAAAATAGGAGACATAGATCAGAGATTGAGATGACTGAAATTGAGATTTTGGAGGTGAAGTAGTAATTGGTAATAGTTGAGGTGATGTGCTACTGAATGAGTGAAGTTCAAGAAAATGACAGATCATTAGGCTGGATGAATGGTCTATGTGGATGCTAAAATCACAAAGAATGATCACTAGAATAGTGGTAGGGAGACAAAAAGAGCCAAGTTGCTAAAATTTTCAAGGAATGACACAGAGGATCTATACATGACTGCAGTAAGGAGAAGTAGGGGTAAGCAGTATATTTTGACAGCATGTGCTTGAAGACAGCTGGAGGATTTTAGAGAAAAGGGAGAGCAATGGCCAGAAATGACAACAAAGAGCAAAGATGACACCTTTGTATCTATCTTTGAATATCTTCACACTTTCCATGATACCACTTTCTACCTCCCTCTCACATCCTGTATCACAGAGAAAACAGAAGCTATAAGCACAGACCTTATCATGTATCAAAAAAAAATACTTCATCCATGTTTTCCTCAACTTGGGGTTCTAGAAACAATTTCTAATATAATCACATATCTTCAGTTGCTTTAAGTCTTAATTGTTTTCGGGGGTTCTTGGGGGTGAAAGTTTCCCATGTTTACTTTCTTCCCAAAAGCACTGTGCATGTGAGCATTTACATGATTGGCATTTATATTTTGGATAGAGGGAGACTATCAGGGTGCTAGGGACTGATTTGGAAAGAACATTTGGGAGAAGGCTGCTGGCAAAGCAAAGTTTGTCATTACATATAAGGTGACCTGTGAAGATGATCATCATTCATTACAAGTGCTTAGTATGGTCAGGTACTGTAAATGCTAAGTATTTTATACGTATTACCTTGTTTTATCCCACAGCAGTTCTCTGAGGTAAGCATTTTACAGACAAAAAACCTGAATCTTAATAAGGTTAAGTAACTTGTGCAAGGCCACATAACTATTAAGTGGAAGAACTGGGAGTCTAAACTAGGCAGCCTGATTCTATCTGGTTTTAAACAAGTATACACTATGTCACAACCTTTCCGTAATTTTTTTTTCTTCAAAGCACTTTCATCTCCAACTTCCACACATAACAGAAATTTGTTTTCCCATGGAACCCTAAGCTTAACCTTACCATAGGATTTATCTCACTATATTGTAATTATTTACTTTTCTGCATTGCTTATCAGACTCTAAGTATCATAAGTTCAGTGTCTGTGTCAGCACATAGCATAGGGCTCGGAATACAGCAGCATGCAATACCATCGTCAAATGAAATAATTAATTGCATTTTAACTGTCTGTCTTCCCCATCATACTCTCCAAGTTCATTGAGTGCAGAGCCTGAAATTTTAATTTCTGGAATTCCTGTTCCTAACACAAGGCTTTGTATCTGGTACATGCTTAATAAATAACTGTTTAATAAATGTTTGACTGTATGTCAACTTCAAATATAATCAGAGCACTTTTAAAAGCAGTTATCTATTATTTTGATGTAATAGTGGATATGTTCAGTATATAACAGTAAGTACAACAGATATGGTTCAGGCAGGTATTTATTATCTAGCGAGGCAAGCTAACAAAACCAAGTAAACAAAGACTTACTAATTGTCATAAGTGCTAGGAAGTAAAGAAACTCTAGTTTGAGATAGGGAGCCAGGGGAACCCACTTTAAATAAGGTAAACAGAGACCATTTCTCTGGAGATACTTAAGCTAAAAAACTCCAAATACACACGGGAAAATCATTTTAAAAATGGGGGAAAAAGTGCTGTAGGCAGAAACAGTATGCAAAGGCCCTGAGTTGAGAGGGGAAAAAACTTAGCATGTTTGAGAAATTAAGAAAATAACCACCAACTCAGCAATATCTGGCAATGATGAATGATGGATTTCCAAAGCTAAGAGGTGGTATTTTCCTTGTTATTATCCAAAAGTCATTTTGATAGCAAATTATCATCACCATCATTTCATATTGTTCCACGGTGGCCAGGTTTTCTGGGCTAAAATGTATACAGAAAGTAATAATAATTTCATGCAGTATTTTCTGGGACTGGAGAAAATAAAGCCTGTGTTAAGTTGAGCCACATTAAACCAGGGATGGAGTGTGACCAATAAGCAGACATTTCTACTCCTGAACTCAATGATAGGCCAATAATAAAAAGTTTTAATAAGCAATCATAGTGATGATTACTATATTCTTTCATTACTCAATGACTATTTACAGAATTCCTTTTATATTATTCTGTGCCAGGCACTGGTAAGTGCTGTGAGAATAGAAGGAACTGGCAATAAAAATGAGAAAGCTTCTCTACCATTGTAGAATTCAGAGTGGAGAAATACATTTTTGCTTCCTATTGACCCTGGAATTAGTCTTTTTCACAGAAGAAACAGAATCTGCCTTAGCAACTTTGGAGGGGTCTGTTTAACATGTGCAGTTCTGCCTCACGAAACATGTAGAGCACCTTGGCTCAAATGTGAGCCATCTCATCAAATGACAGCTATATGCCAAACTATTTGTTCTAGTTTCCCAGGAGTCTACAGCTACGGGTATCATTTTCCTCTGTTGGAAATACTCTTAAGAAGTGAGCAAATAAACATCATGGCAACAGTTTAACAATAGAACCTAGGAAGTAGTCTTTAGAGTACCTGAGGTCACAGGAGACAAATGTAGAACTGAAGAACTTGCCTTTTGTGATACATTTCTTTTTTCTGGATGGAATTATATTTTACATCTAGGTTGTTACAACCTTCTAGAGATATGATAATATTAAACTGTAAAGCTAAACATATTTTGAGATAATTATAAATTAAAAATAAGGAAAAATAGTTCTTGCAAATTAAAAAATGCAGTTGGAGACATAGTTTTTAGAAATGAAAAATATCATTTTTAACAAACAATAATGCCAACAACAAGCCTATAAGAAATAGAACTAAACCCAATAATATACTGTGAGTTTTCATTGCCTGTCAAAGAAACATGTGTCCCAGATTATAATCCTGTGCTTTCTGAGACTTAAAATTATTTGAAATCCTAAAAGAATGTATCGAAAATCGTACTTTCCAACAGATTGTCTTTCACTTGACTGTAAAAGAAAACAAATGAAAGGTTGAAAATCACCTTCAATACACTATCACAGGGCAAAACACCCAAACAATAAAGATTTATAGAATTAGTAATATACATCACACAAAGGAAAAACATAAAAGTACCTCATTTCTCTAAAGGCTAAGGCGTCAGTGAAAAGAAACATATCAATTAACTAAAGCTCAAAAATTCAGTAACGAGATCCCTTAGGTCCTCATTCACTAGTCTTAGATTTCAGTTCTAACAAAATCCCTCTATTCAGTAGGTTAAAATGTATTAGAAATATTTAAAAAATGTGAAGGAGCTGCTAGAAGGAGAAATACTGACGTCAAAAAGAAACAAATTCTGCTTCTGGGAAAATGGAGGTAGACATACTTTTTCTATTTCTCCCACTAAGTACAACTAAAACTCCTGTGCATGATATATACAGTTTGCCCTCCATATCTGTGGGTTCCATATCTATAGATTCAACCAACCCTGGATTGAAAATATTTGGGAAAAAACAATAAAATAACAACACAGCAATAAAAATAATACAAATAAAAATATAGTGTAACAACTATTTACATAACATTTACACAGTATTAGTTATTCTAAGTAATCTAGAAAAGATTTAGAGCATATGAGAGGATATGCATAGATTGTATGCAAATACTCCACAATTTTATATAAGAGCCTTGAGCATCTGTGGATTTTGGTATCCCTGGGGGTCTTGGAACCAATCCCCAGCAGATACCGAGGGACAACTACACACACACACACACACACACACACACACACACACACCCCATAAGAAGAGTCTGAGAAGTGAAGAAGAGGAGGTCAGCAGGCTAGGGACCTTGGCACCTGAGGAAGGACATGGTGATTAAGTTCTCTGGGTTTTCTTTTTGCTTCATATATTCCAGACTTGGAGCAGAAAAAAGCTGGAAGCATGGAAGCATCAAAAAGCTTACACACACACACACACACACACACACACACACACGCACACACACACACCCCCCCGAACTAAAGCTTGCTCTTTCTAGCCTCAGGATAAGGAAAAGATCAGCATAGCTAGGCAGAAAACTTTGGTAATAATCCTGCTACTCCATCCGAACACCACAGAAAATTGTGGTTCCACTCCCATCCAGCCAGAAAAGACTGAATGGAGAGCTTAGATTTCTACCCTTGCCTCCCTTGTAACAATGTGCCCTCAACCCTGCTGTAGGGATGTTGTCAGAGAAGCTGAGTAGAACGCCTGGCTTTCATCTCCACCTGGTGGTAATGTGGTCTTCTCCTCACCCTGGTATTAGTAGAGACTATGTGGCGAGTCTGGATTTTCACCTACCCAGCAGGATGAGATGCCCTGAGTCTCCATAGTTGGTGATATCTGAGGAGGCCTGCAGAGAGACATGAGGAAGCCTGCAGTGAGACATGACTTTCACCACCATCCAGCGGTAATAAGGCCACCTCCACTGTGGTATCAATGGAGACCATGTGAGAAGCTGGAACTCCTGCTACTGCTCAGCAGTAATAAGGAACCCTCCTACTCGTCTGCTGTCCACAGAGGCTGAGTGATGAACCTTGGCTTCTACCTCCATCTTTCCATGGTGAGGCTGCATCCCTTCTTCCCCCGCTAGAGCAGTGTCAGAGAGAGCCAGCTAAAGTTGAAGGTTTAAATAAGCCACAGAATCTTAGAATAGAATATGAAAATGTTCAGGTTTCAATAGAAAATCACTTGTCATTCCAAGAACCAGGAAGGTCTCAAACTGAGTGAAAAAAGACAATCAACATATGCCACCATCAAGATGACAGGAATGTTAGAATTATTTGCCAAAATTTTAAAGCAGCCATGACAAAAATGCTTCAATGAGCATGTCTGTAGATGAAAAAATAGTCTCAGAAAATAAATAGAAGACATAAAGAATCAATATAAAGAAGAGTCAAATGAAAAAATTTAGAATTAAAAAATGCAATGACTGAAATAAAAAACTCAGTAGATTTATTAGGAGATCCTCATTTTATGAGGCCAGAATCATCCTGATACCAAAGCCTGGCAGAGACACACACAAAAAAGGTAATTTTAGACCAACAGAAGATGTCAATTTTCCCCATCCCACACTGATATACAAATATAATGCAATTCCTATGAAAGTCCCAGCAATAATTTTTGCAGGTTTAGGTTATTCTAAATTTTATATTCAAAGGCAGATTAGAATACCTAAAACAATTTTGTAGAAGAACAAAGTGGGAAGAATCAGCCTACATGATTTGAAGACTTATTATATAGCTACAGTAATCAAAATTGTGGAGTGTTGGTAGAGGAACAGACACAAAAATTAGTAGAATAGAATAAAGAACCCCAAAATAGATGCATACAAGTACGCTCAACTGATTTTTGACAGGGTGCAAAAACAATTCATTGAGGAAAGGTAGCCTTTTCAACAAATAACACTGGGCCAATTGGACATCTGGAGACAAAACACATCCCCCAAAAAACTATCAAACAAAACCTCCAAACTCTGATACACATCTGATACTTTTACAAAGATTAACTAAAACTGGATCACAGACTTAACTGTAAAACATAAAACTATAACACTTTGAGGATAAAACACAGCAGAAAATCTTCAGAACCTAGGACTAGGCGAAGAGTTCCTAGACTTCACACCAAAAGCACAGTCCATAAAAAGAAAAACCAATAAACTGAATTTCATCAAAATTCAGAACTTCTGCTCTGGAAGAGACTCTATGAAGAAGATGGACAAACAATCTCCAAGGTAGGAGAAAATGTTTACAAACAACATATCTGACAAACGACTAGTATCTAGAATATATGTAGAGCCCTCAAAACTCAATAATAAAAGAGTGAACAGTCCAATTAAAAATGAATACAAATGTAAAGAAAATTTCACTAAAAGAGAAGAGATGGTAAATAAAATATGAAAAGATAATCTGCATCATTAGCAATTAGGGAAGTACAAATTAAAACCACAATGAGATATTACTACATACCTATCAGAATGATTAAAATAAAAAAGTGACAATACCAAATGCTAGTGAGGATGAGGAAAAGCTGGATCATGCTTATACTCTGAAAAAAAATACACTAAACGTGCAACTACCATATGACCTACCCAGAGTACTCATGGTCACTTATCTCAGAGAAATAAAAGCTTATGTTTATACAAAAACCTATACATGAATTTTTTTTATCAACTTTATTTATAATAGACTGAGATATCATGTCCTTCAACGGGTGGATGGTCAAACTCTGGTGCATCCATATCATGAAATAATAATAAATATTCAGCAATAAAAATAAAAAAGCTAGTGATACACACTACAACTTGAATGAATCCCAAAGAATTGTACTGAGTGAGAAGAGCCAACTCCCAAAGGTTATATATGGTATGATCCCATTTATACAACACTCTGGAAATGAAAAAAACTGTAGAAATGGAGAACATCATATTAGTGATTTCTAGGGGGTGGGACTGGGAGAGAAGTAGGTGTGGCTATAAAGGGACAACACTTGAGGGATCTTTATGGTGATGGAAGTGTTCTGTATCTTGACTGTAAACATCTTATCATCCTAGTTGTGATATTGTACTATAGTTTTGCAAGATATTATCACTGGGGGAAACTGGGTAAAAGGTATATGGAATCTCTCTGTTTTATTTTTTACAATTGCCTGTGAATCTACAATTACCTCAAAATAAAGAGTATAATTTGGTTTAATTTAATTTATTATTACTATTTTTAAATGGAGCCTTGCTCCATCACCCAGGCTGGAGTGCTGTGGAGTGATCTTGGCTCACCGCAACCTCTGCCTCCCGGGTTCAGGAGATTCTCTTGCTTCAGCCTCCTGAGTAGCTGGGATTACAGCAGTGTACCACCATGCCCAGCTAATTTTTGTATTTTTAGTAGAGACGGGATTTCACCAGGTTGGCCAGGCTGGTCTTGAACTCCTGACCTCAAGTAATCCACCCGCCTTGGCCTCCCAAAGTGCTGAGATTAAAGGTGTGAGCCACTGTGCTCAGCCAAGAGTTTAATTTTAAAAAGAGAAATTACAAGAAGATAGATAATCCTCAATGCAAGAACTCACTAAGCTTAACTGTTACAGGCTACTTATTATAGACTAAATAAAGCTTAATAGCTCAAAGGCAGTACAATAACATAATGGAGAATATTTAATGCTCATAATAATGATCCTAGGGCAAGAAGAAAAGATCAAACCACTTTTATCATAAACTATATGAAAGATTACAGAAATATGCATTGTATTTTAGAAAAATTTATGTTAAAATGTTAAAGTTTTCATAATCTACAAGAATTCCATTTCTGGCAATGCTGATCATGCTTCACCTATAATTAATCCTTGACTCCTATTGACCCTATCTACTCAATCCAACTCCACTTCCATAACCATCCTCTTGCCTAGAACATTATAACAGCTTTCTACTGTACTCTTTGCCTCCAGCCTGTTTTCAATTCATCCTCTACCCCTTTGCTATAATGAGCTAAAATATAAATCTGATCATGACACTCCTCTGATTTTGTTCCTTCAACAGCATCTTTAATTTCTTTAGATTGTCATAAAAGTTATTTCATAAAATGTGTACTATCAACACTGTAACTTCATCTCCTGATACTCTTACACACATTCCCATGCATCAGCTACATACAACTTTTGTCCTGTATTTCATAACATTAGACTTTTCCGCATATTGTTCTCTCTAAATAAAACATCTCCCTTCCTCTTCATCTTCCCTGGTTAACTCTTGGTTAAGTAATTCAAAAGACTTTGTTCTTCCAGGAATTCTTTCTTGTCCTTTAAGTCTATGGCATGTGCTTCCATAGAATCTCGGAAGTGATGCTATTGTAGTACCTACTGCATAGCATTGCCATCTTTTATTATTTCACTATCAGTAATCTGAGGGCAGAAATTATGCTTTGTATCTTTTTATCCTTCAGAATATGAAACCTTGGGGTTTCCTAGTAAATGTTAGTTGAGTGAATAAATGATTGTCTTATATCACAACATTTTAAATAGTCAAAGATAACTTCCAAATATTCTAATTTTCTTTACTATAGTATGGATGGCCGGGCATGGTGGCTCATGCCTGTAATCCCAGCACTTTGGGAGGCCGAGGTGGAAGGATCACTTGAGGTCAGGAGTTTGAGACCAGCCTGGCCAACATGGCAAAACCTTGTCTCTACTAAAAATGCAAAAAAATTAGCTGGGCATGGGGGTGCGTGCCTGTAATCCCAGCTATTTGGGGGGCTGAGGCAGGAGAATCGTTTGAACTTGGGAGGCAGAGGTTGAAGTGAGCTGAGATTGTGCCACTGCATTCCAGCCTGAAAGACAGAGTGAGACTCCATCTCAAAAACAACAAAACAAACAAAAAACACACACACACACACCCAAAACCACAATAAAACAAAAAAATCCTCTGTGAACACAATGTAAGTGGACAGCATAAACTTAAATGACGTAAAGTATAAATTGATAGATCATGGCATGGTTAAGAAGACCATAATCATAAACAGTTCCTGAAATTGGGATATGCACAAATAATTTGGCCCCCTTATAAAAGGTGAAATATAGAGATAAATGATTAGTGTTTTAAAAGAAATGTTTATGTATCTTTACATTGCACTTTAGGGTAACAGAAAATAAAACACAATAATATTGTATTGGAAAATGTCCTGCCTCTTAGAATTTTAAACCAAAATTTCTTTTCTGTCATTTTCTACATCAGAATTCTTACATTTGATGAGAGAATACAAATAGAAAATTTATTAATAAAATTCCATATAAGGCTTGCTATTACACAAAGTCGATTATGGTAAAATAAACAATTGACAAACATTAATAAAAAAAATAAGAAGTCTTTTATGTCAGACACTGATATTTTTACATGTATTCTCAAATACTCCACTTTATTTCTACCCTTTCTGCTGTACACCAAAACCCATTGAAACATATGTTATTAATTCCAATCATAAATGAGAAAACTGAGGCTTAAAGACATTAAACAGACTTCCTTTAATTCATAGAGCTAGTATGTCCTACATCTCTGACCCCAAAGTCCACTACTCTTTCAACATATGATTATTCATCTTTATCAAACACCTGTCACATGCTGTTTATAGATGCCAGGAGCCCAAAAGTAGGAGAAAAATGGAAACAGATACATACAAAATAAAATTCTAAATTTCAGTAAATAATTTCAACTATTTACTATTTAAAAGTAGAGAAACTATTACTTTATACTGACTTTGAATTTCTATGCTTCGGAATAAAGTGCAATTACTTACTTTTTTCTCCGATTTGACTCCACAAAATATTTACGTGCTCGATTTCGACATATTTTTTGTTGCTGCAGTAATATCTGGCGCTCTTCTTCTAAATTTTTCTCCAGATGGATTTTCATATCTCTAATGATAGCATTAAGTTAAGAACAATGGTCTACATCTTTAGTGGAACAGTGTCAAGTGCTATAGGATAAATATAACTACAGCCTCATGCAAATGATGTAATGATAGTTTTTGTGGAATAATTAGTATGTGCCCACATTAGCATATGACTGGCAAACATTTTATGTAAAAAAATTTTTGGGCTGGGCGCGGTGGCTCACACCTGTAATCCATCACTTTAGGAGGCTGAGACAGGCGGATCACAAGGTCAGGAGTTCAAGACCAGCCTGGCCAACGTGGCGAAACACTGTCTCTACTAAAAATACAAAAATTAGCAGGGCTTGGTGGTGCATGTCTGTAATCCCAGCTACTTGGGAGGCTGAGGCAGGAGAATCGCTTGAACCCAGGAGGCGGAGGTTGCAATGAGCTGAGATTGTGCCATTGCACTCCAGCCTGGGCAACAAGAGCAAGACTCCGTCTCACAAAAAAAAAAAAAAAAAAATTCTGACTTGGTATTAGAATTTAAGATATAGCTCACTTTTCCTGAAGAAAAAAATCTACTTTTAGAAATCATGAGGTCAGGCTGGGCGCCGTGGCTCCCGCCTGCAATCCCAACACTTTGGGAGGCCGAGGCGGGTGGATCACCTGAAGTCAGAAGTTTGAGACCAGCCTGGCCAACATGGTGAAACCCCGTCTCTACTAAAAATACAAAAATTAGCCGTGCGTGGTGGCAGGCACCTGTAATCCCAACAACTCAGGAGGCTGAGCCAGGAGAATCTCTTGAACCTCTGAGGCAGAAGTTGCAGAAAGCCAAGATTATGCCACTGCACTCTAGCCTGGGCAACAAGAGCGAAACTCCATCTCAGAAAAAAAAAAAAAAAAAAAAAAAAGTCATGAGCTCAGATAAGAAGACTATATATATATATCTCTCTTCATTCATTACACAGGTTTTTTTTTTTTTTTTTTTTTTTTTGAGATGGAGTCTCACTCTGTCGCCCAGGCTGGAGTGCAGTGGCATGATCTTAGCTCACTGCAACCTCTGCCTCCTGGGTTCAAGTGATTCTTCTGCCTCAGCCTCCCAAGTGGCTGGGACTACAGACACGTGCCACCACCCCTAGTTAATTTTTGTATTTTCAGTAGAGACGGGGTTTCACCATGTTGGTCAGCCTGGTCTCGAACTCCTAACCTCAGGTGATCCGCCCGCTTCAGCCTCCCATAGTGCTGGGATTACAGGTGTGAGCCACTGAGCATGTCCTCATTACACAAATATTTGAGTACTTACCAACTAGTTGCCCTCATAGCCATAAATATAAGAAAATGAAATAAGAAGGTTGTATTTCACTAATAGAAAGTAGATGAAGTAAATGTTCCAACAGATCCCTTAATCTATAGTAGGAAAGTACACTTTCAAATATTAAACAATCAAATAGCCATATAACTAGAACGGTTAGGAATACAGTTTCTGACTCACTTAGTGGTTATAAAAAACCACTAGGAAAACCATGCATAGTCATCTGTGTATCCAGAAGCTCGTCAGAGAAAAAGGGGAATATTTTGGTTATCCTAATCATCTATTCATTTGAAATTTATTTTATAAAATTAAACTCTCCTTAAATAAGTTGTAGCAATATGAGTAATTTCTCCAATTTATTTAGTGGTGTTTTAATTGACATTATTAAATATCTTTATCGAATTTGTCAGAGTAATTTTCTGTTTTTCATGAGTCTTCTGTTTTTAACGATTCTGAATTAGAAGAAGTTCATTTGGCCGGGCGCAGTGGCTCACACCTGTAATCCCAACAATTTTGGAGCTCAAGGTGGGCAGACTGCTTGAGCCCAGGAGTTTGAGACCAGCCTGGGCAATATGGTGAAACCCCGTCTCTACAAAAAATGCAAAAATCAGCCAGGTGTGGCAGTGCATTCCTGTAGCCCCAGCTACTTGGGAGGCTGATGTGGGAAGATCGCTTGAGCTTGGAGGCGGTTGAGGCTGCAGTAAGCTGAGAACGCGCCACTATACTCCAGCCTGGGCAACATAGCGAGACTCTGTCTCAAAAAAAAAAAAAAGTTCATTCAATTACCATGTAATCACATTTAGTACCTCATCATTAGATGTAGAAATATATAAGATTACACTGAAGTTATAGATGGTAGGGCATATCTACTTGTCTTTTTTAGAACAAACAGCTTGTTTAAAAACTTTTTACTCTAAGATGGAGATGCAAAATTCCCTTTAAAAGCTGCATTTAATCAAGATTGTAAAAATTTCATAAATTGATTATTGATGGTAAAACAAGACAAGAAATACACCCAATAATAAACTACATGGTACATAATTTGTTAATTCAACATGTGTTAATTTCAGGATCCTATAGTGCTTCAGCATCAATATTATAAAGAAACTCTATTATTACATATTTCAGAATAACAGATTTATTTGAACATTTTGTTGTTTAGACCTTTGCTGATGGGGGCTTATTTGTTTCATGTTGCTATTTAACCATCTTTATACCATAGGCCATAATTCATTTTACCTTCGTTTTAAATAAAATTTTACACTACTTCAAGACAAAGACCCAAACACACTCACAAACATATTTTTACTTAAAGATTTCTTTTAAAGGATTTATAAAAATCAAACCAAAACGGAAGAAAATTTGGTTCTTTGCTAGCACAGAAAAACTGTTTTTCTCTGATAGAATTCTTTATTAAGAGCCAGACTTCAACAAGATGGCTAGGTATTAAAAGTGACAACTTGGCAGTAAAGAAAAGTGCAACTTTCTTTCAGGGTGCACAGGGCCAACATGAGGTTGAAGGGAGGGAAGATGCTTCGGCTTCAGTGAGAAGCAAGGAGGAGACAGTTCTGTTCTCTGTTTGACATGTCTGAAGTCTCATCACAACAGCATAAAGAAAATCACAAATGTAATGTTTGTAATGTTCTGACAGCTACATAGTCTTCAATTTAACCAAATGATTGTCTTTCTTTCTTTATATATAAGTATAATAGTATAGTTTGTTTCCTGCTGAATTATTAATTATTAATATAAAGAATCCTGCTGCTTTTGTATCTTTTCAAATAAGGTACTCAAGTTTAAAAAAATTAGATGGCTGGTTAAATTTTGTTTTTTATACAGGCTGTATGGTAAAGGTAGGTAGTTCCATAAAAAACACTGCTAAATACCTGTCCAAAAGAAGGGAATTTTTAGATACCTAACATTAAAAAACAAAACCAAGAATACTATGGATTGTAACATGTAATTTTAAAGCACAGCTTATTCTACCCCACTCTATCCTCACTTCTCCTCTCCCAACTTAGTCTTTTCTCCAGTTAGGTTGTTTAAAATGTTGCCATCACAAGTAACCATGTAT
This sequence comes from Macaca mulatta, assembly GCF_049350105.2. Lineage (NCBI taxonomy): Eukaryota > Metazoa > Chordata > Mammalia > Primates > Cercopithecidae > Macaca > Macaca mulatta. The sequence goes on along the minus strand of NC_133419.1, from coordinate 102,800,411 downwards.
TACATAACCCATTTTTTCCCAAATCTATTAAAACTATGTTGATTCTATTTCTCTTCTACTGTACCTTCTTCCTCTCCCTTAACTCAGGTGCTCTAAATCCCTTGCTTGAACTACTGCAGTGCTCCTCTAACTCATCTTACTCCAAAACTGGTCATCCTCTATTTGAACCTACACGAAGTCAGCTAAATGCAAATCTGATTGTGTTTCTCTTTGTTATTCTCTAAAAACTCCCTATTACCTTCAAGAAAAATTCCAAAGTTCTTGGACCTACATATAAACCATTCTATAATATAGTTTGTTTTTTCAACTTCATTTCTTAACATTTCCCTGTATGAATCTTATGCCCAGACACACTAAGATAATTATAAACAGAACAACCCATGATGTATCATACCATTATCTCTTGGCACACACTTGGCTAACTCTACTCATCCTTTCAGGGTCATCTCAAGCAGTTCCTTCCCTTGAAGCCTTTTCTAACCTCCACCAGATGACTTGATGACACCTTCATGAGTACATCGTAAGTGTCTTTGCTACATTTCTGTAACTCTCATGCCTGGCATGGTTCTTAGAATACAGTAATGACTTAATAAAAACCAGCTGAATTATTCCCTTGGAGAAAATTCTCTGGGGTAGATATGAGGACAAAAAGGCATATGCATTTTTATATCTTTTAGTGCACTATAGAAAACTTGGCTCCTAAGAGGGTTGTACAAATGTATATGCCATTAGAAATGTACTATGTACGTAAGTTTCAAAATCTCATGAGCGTGGGGCAGTACCTTTTAGAAAGACAAGGTACAAAACTATGTTTTATTATGTATGTGTCAGCAAAATAGTTTATTTATTTATTTATTTATTTATTGACAGGGTCTCGCTCTGTTGCCTAGGCTGGAGTGCAGTACCATAATCTCAGCTCACTGCAACCTTCACCTCCCAGTCTCAAGCAATCCTCCTGTCCCAGCCTCTTAAGTAGTACTTCAAACATGCACCACAACAGCCAGCTAATTTTTGTATTTTTTTTTGTAGAGATACGCTGGTTTCGAACTCCTGGACTCAAGCAATCTGCCTACCTCGGCCTCCCAAAGTGCTAGAATTACAGATGTGAGCCACCCAGCCCAGCTGAATGGGTTCACTTCACTTTCTACAGTAAAAGTAAGATCCCATCAGTGAGCCTGGAGGAAAAAAAAGACAGGTGGGTGGGAGGGTGTGAGTTTGTGCTGTTTGTTGGAAGAGACCTGTCAGGGCATCCGTGTCTTATCAAGTGGTAAGAGAGTACATTGAGTGTGGTGGAAGGTGACAGAGACCTGGCAGGGGCATTAATAGGAAAAAGAAAGAAACTTGTTCCTGTTTAGGTGAAGCTGGAAACCATCAATCTTTAGTGGTACAATCTGTATTGTTTTGTGATTTTTTTCTTTGACAGCATTTTTATTATTCGCATGAAGGAGTAAAGAGCAGACTTTAGTAGTTACTGAGTGACTGAGGCAGAATGATTGCGGTACAAATAGCCAAAGATGTTGGTGAGAGAAAGTTCAGATAGTTAAGAATAGGGTATAAACTGGAGAGGAAAGGAGAGGCAAGATGGGTGCTAGGATAAAATGGGAGGGTTGAAGTCTAGAGATATTTCTGAGGAAAAAAAGGCAGGTATAAGGGGACATGAGAGACCTTCCTTTTAAAAAAAATCTTTATTTCTATTTGAACTCTCAAAAGAGATTGAAATGATAGAACTTTAGCTAATTTTAATTAAATAAACTTTATAAGGTTTTGTTGTTTTATAACCTTTAGAGTCAGAAAATTCTGACTCCAGTAAGAAAATGTCTTCAACAGAAAGCCAGATGGCCTCTCAGTATCATGTTCATATTTGAAATCGAAATGTAAATGTTACCACATACTTGCTTATTTTAAGACTATGGTCCTTTCATTTGTTTTCTTTCCTTTTTTTCATTTAGTCATGTAAATTTGAGCACCTACCCTGTACCAGGTATCCAATGGAAAACACAGACACAAAGAATATTCTAATTAAACTTATATAAAAGGTGCTTTAGTGTTTTTCCAACTAGTAAACATAATATTCTTGATTTAGTGTTATAATCTTATGTTCAAAAATAATTCCTCTGTTCTAATTTAAATATATATTATCTAAACATATATATACACAAACTAGCAAAAATATATATAAACCAGCACACACACACACACACACACACACACACACACACATACGTTGTTGGATTTTATCAAAGTCTATTGGTCATCTATTAAAATGTTCATTTATAACTTGCCTAATTTTAACTATATATTTAGCTTTTAAGGATATTTTTTAGTGCTGTATTTATAGGAAATGTCATTTGAATTCTGGAATAGAGTCTATTTGGTCGTATTCATTCAAAGTATTGCTGGATTCTATTTATGAATATTTTCTTTGGCATTTGTGTCAAAATTTATACCACATAATTTTTAAAAACTGAGGCCTACAACCATTTTATTAATGAAAATAATAGAAAAACACTCTCAGTGAGCCATTTACAATACTTCCCTATTTTCTGATTTAGAGATAAATCAGGGTCAGTGTAATAGCAGTTGTGTCCAAGAACATATAATGTCAAGAGGCCAGAATTAAATCCATACAGAAAATGATTGTGTTCATTTCAGAGTACATCTTTAAGAGGGCAATTTTGGGGAGCAGCAAGGGCAAAAGCCAAACTGAATGGGGTTAATAATGAATAGATGAGAGGAACTAGAAGCTGCTGTTGCAAGCTACCATTTTGAGAACTTGCCCAAAGAAAGAAAAGACTGAAGGGATGGAAGGTTGGAGAAAGCATGATCGGAGGAGAGATGTTTTATTTTTAGTGAAACTCTACACACATTTGTCTTCCTCACTAGATTTGTATCCCTAGAACCTAGAACAGAGTCAGCCAAAGAGCAGGCACTCAATACACATTGTTGACTTGCTGCTAAAATTGTAACAGAGTACAAAGAACATCCTAGAAGTTGGAGACAAGGAGGATAAGAAAACAGGGTTAACTTGCAAAGAGAAGACACTCATCTCTGACAAGAATGAAGATGATTACACAACACCATCATTGTCAACCAAGTCCTTTGGGAACACAAAGGTTAAATCCTAATCATCACAACAGTCTCTAAAGGAATAAACGTGATTTACAGATTTTGATAACAAAATACTTCTCCTTTTTCCATTTTCTACAATGCAACCAACAGCAACATCAAAGGTTGGCTTAACCAACTCTTCGAGAAAAGTCAGAGATAATCCAGATCGTGAAGCGTCCAGGTCCCCTGTTTCTCATTTCCTCTCTTCTGTTGCTCTGACAACAGACTGGCAGAGATGGAAAACAAAACAACTTACCAAACGGTGTAGCCTTAAGCAGCTCTGGTAAATGGATTTAGGGCTGTGTTAGGATAACTGTTAAAACGGACTCTTCGGGATAGCAAAACATTTTACTTATTTGTGTAATTTCTCTCTCCAAGTAGTAATGATAAATCAGGAAGTAGTTAATATATAAGTGAAGAACATAATGGCATAATTCTAGAAGGTAAAAAATAATCCCCACAGAATACGCAGTTGATGCGTTTCAAAATTCACAAAAATGTTACAAAGTTGAAGAATGGGAGTAGGATAACAGGGTGACGTGGAGGAAGCAGCCACAGAACTAGATAAAATGGTATAATTTCATGTCTAACGTGAGCCACGAGAGTTGCTAAAGCAAATATCTGCACTAAGATGACTCGCTAGTTTTGATCACCCTGCGTCAAAGGTAATGGGAATCTAATTGGAAAAAAGATGGGCCCCGTTTTCAACATCGCTACCCTGGCAGCCACAGAATGGGAAGGATACAGGTAAGCGCCAGGTCGGTGATGCCCGCCGCTCTCCCGAGGGTCGAGGGGGGCTCTGTCGAGGTTGTCCGATGATTCAGTGCCCAGTTCCCCGACCGCGCTCCGGGCTCCGGGCCTCCCCGCCAGCATCCTTCACTTCAGCGCCGCCTCTCTGTTCGCCCCCAGCGCCTCCCTCATGGCAGCTCTGGCTTCCTCCTCCTCCTGCTCGGCCCCTCCCTATACTCCGTCTCTCAGGCCCCGCGTCACGGGCTCCGAAAGGTCGGCCGCGACAGCCCTAGCTCCCGCGCAGCGGCACTTGTGCCTTTAGTGCAGATGGCAGCTGAGGCAGCGGCGACCTCGCCGGGCAATAGCAGAGGGGGCGGCAGCAACTCCGCAGCCGCCATCTTGATAACAACCGACGCCGCGTCCTTGACAACGGAAACCTGGGAGGAGCTACAGGGCGGGGCGGGACGATATGCACGAAGCAGCCAATCGCAGGCTCCGGCAGCCCCGCCCTCTTCGAGCCGCTGGTGGCAACCCAGGCATCCCTAGCGACCCGCGTTGCTGAGCGAGGGGTGAGCTGGGTGGTGTTTTAGAGCCTGATGCAGTTCTACCTCCCTTTTTATGAGAGTGTGTTTGTGGCAGTACTGACAGTGACGAAAGACAGATGTAAAATCCTCAGATACAGGCAATTGCCACCGGGAGGATTCTGCAGTGATTGTCTGGGGGACAATTTGGAGTTGAATTTGTTAAACTACTGAATCCTGTTATGAGATTTTGAGTTGTGAGTCTTTCTGTGGCATCGCTATCCCCAAACACCGTCTCTTTAAAATGTCTTTGTGAAGTGGAAATTTTCCTTCCCTGCATTCTCTCATCCACTCGGTAATGCTTCTGGCATTCCCTCTGCAGTCGTCTTCCTTGCCTTTGCCCTACTTATAAGGTCTACATTTCAAAGCCTCCTAATGGTTCTTGCCTTGCTGCCAGATTCTGGAAATGGACCATCACAGCAAAACTAGCAATCTCTTGGGATCATATGCCAAAAGAGATCATTGCATTGACATGGTTTTGGGAAGTATGGAAAATTAAATGGATTTTTGAGCCACTAGTTCATTGGCTATGCAAGTGAAAATTTTGAAAAAGCCTCAATCTTATTGTTGGAGCCTAATGTAAATGCACATAAATATTCTGACTGTATTTCAGTCAGTGTTTTCTTGGAAAAATTCCCAGATTGGAAGCCGAATGTACAGACCAAATAAAGATTATTCACCCACCATTCAAATGTCTCTGCCTTTGTGAATTAATTTGTTCATTTTAAGAGTTCAAATAATAAACTTTTCCAGTTGAAATTATTTAAAACAATCTTTGCAAACTTGGTTGTAATGACTGAAATTGGAATGTACACTGGGGACAGATTTTAAAGTGCCACAACAAATCCAGTTTAGATTTAAGACACAAAACACATGAAGTCTCCTTCAGAAGTATACCAACAGGATAAAATATACAATTCTGACACGAAAAGCTAAATGGATACAATTGGACACTTGGCTATCTTGGCAAGTTTTTAATTGGTCTGGCCACAGGCAATGGCCTTGATTCTATTCCCACTGCTATCATCACAAGTTTGTCTCCCCTTGGCTGATCTGAGCAAAGTAGGGCAGTGCAAAGTACAGATGAATATGAGTATATTAGGGTTGCTATTTGGAGTATTTAGGCATGGTTAGCCTTCCAAAAGTCCAGCTTTTGCTATATTATTAGTTTGCAATCTCGTAACTCCTAGGCATCTCACTGCTTTGTGGCTTGCAATAAGCACTAAGAAGCATAATTTGGTTTTTCAATTGCCTACAAATCCTTTCTTATGTTAACTTAAAAAAACACGTGATTTATGAATCTGGAAAGGAGAGGAAAGGGTTACAGCCTGAAAGGAGGGCCATCCCACACGCTGGAAAGTGTGCTTCTAGCTGAAGCCTAGAGAGGCAGGTACTTTGAAGTAGGGGAGGTTGAGACAGGAGATTTATGCTGAAAAAGTTGGCTAAACATACATAATTTATAGGATACAGGAGGAGTTATGATTATTTATGAAAGTAGTTCTGATGCATGTGTATTGAACAAACATGAAACCAAAAAATGTTTTAAGGTTTTCCCAGGGTCCCCTTGGCCAAGAGGGGGTCTATTTGGTCAGTGGGGGCTTAGGATTTTATTTCAGTTTAGACTTATATAATTATTCTTCATTCAAATATTGTTTTATGGTAACGACCAAGAAGAAAATAAATTTCAAACAATGTTGCCAGTTTTCTTTTCTTTTCTTTTTTGAGACAGAGTCTCACTCTGTTGCCCAGGCTGGAGTACAGTGGTGCAATCTCAGCTCACTGCAACCTCCGCCTCTCGGGTTCAAGTGATTCTCCTGCCTCAGCCTCCTGAGTAGCTGGGATTACAGGCGCCCGCCACCACGCCCAGCTAATTTTCATATTTTTAGTAGAGACGGGGTTTCACCAGGTTAGCCATGCTGGTCTCAAACTCCTGACCTCAGGTGATCCACCCGCCTCGGCCTCCCAAAGTGCTGGGATTACAGGCGTGAGCCACCACGCCCTGCTGCCAGTTTTTTTTTTTTAATCATAGGTTTTTTTTTTTACCTTTAAATTCTTTCTTTATTTCTTCAAAATGTTAAGTGGGTTTTCCACATTCTATTTTAGTTGTAGAATCCTAGATTCTTATAGAAAGGCAGGGCCCGAGGGGCTCTGTACATCATGATTCTTGATTTTGTCATGACTTTTTTGTCAATGTTATTTATGGAAAAGGCTTTAGGATTAGATATTTGGATAATAAAAAATTTGAGGATTTTACAAACTTAATTTCTTGACAGGAAAGGCAATTGTGATTCAAGCAGTAAAGAAGAATATTACCCTAAAATCTCTCTATTTTTATCAGAAGGGGCATCTGAATTAAATATAATGTTATATTCTTTCACACTTCAAAACCATAAAACAATTCCTTCTTTTGTTAAGGAAATATATATATTGAGCACCTACTATGTGCCAAGCACTTTCTAGATGCTAGGGATACAGTGAATAAAACTTCAAAGTCCTTATGTTCATGAAGCTTATATTTATTTTTCTTCCCCACTAGAACATGTTAGGGTAGTGAAAAGTGCTATGTGGAAAGTGGGATAGTGGAGGGAGATAGAGACCAATGTCAGTTCTATCTGTGAGGGAGTGCTCAGGAAAGGCCCCAAAGGAAGGGAAATTAGGACAAAGGTCTGAATGAAGGAAAGAGATTGCCATTCAAATATCTGGATGAAGAATAAGGGCACAGCGGTCTGTGAGTACAAAAGGCTGTGAGGACAGAATCATACTGTTGTGCTCAAAGAACAGTACAAGACCACTGTGGCTGGAACAGAGTGAGGTAGGGTGTATTAGGCAGTTCTTGCACTGCTATAAAGAAACACCTGAGATTCAGTAATTTATAAAGAAAGAGGTTTAATTGGCTCATGGTTCTGCAGGCTGTACAGAAAGCATGGCAACATCCGCTTATGGGAAGACTTTAGTGAGCTTTTTACTCACGGTAGACGGAAAAGTGGGAGCAGGCATCTTACATGGCAGGAGCAGGACTGAAAGAGAGAGGGGAGGTGCCACACACTTTGAAAATGACCAGATCTCACGAGAAATCACTTACTATCATGAGAACAGCATCAGTGGGGAAATCTGCCCCAATGATCCAATCACCTTCCATTAGGCCCTACCTCCAACACTGGGGATTACAGTTCGACATAAAATTTGGGTGGGGAGGCCTGGCTCACGTTTGTAATCCCAGCACTTCGGGAGGCCACGGCGGGTGGATCACCCGAAGTCAGGAGTTTGAGACCAGCCAGGCCAACACGGTGAAACTCCATCTCTACTAAAAACATAAAAATTAACTGGGCGTGGTGATGGGGGCCTGTAATCTCTGCTACTTGGGAGGTTGAGGAAGGAGAATCGCTTGAACGTGGGATGCAGAGGTTGCAGTGAGCCGAGACTGTGCAATTGCATTCCAGCCTGGGTGACAGAGCAAGACTCCGTTTCGAAAAAAAAAAAAGATTTGGGCAGGGACGTGGATCCAAACCATATCATAAGGGAAGTGTGCTAACAGATGAGATTGGAGAGGTACATGGCCCAGATTTAGTGGTGACTTGTGTTGTATGCAAGGACTTAATGTAAAATCCAACTTTCAATGGAGGGAAATCCATTGGAGAGTTTTGATTGGAAGAGTAACACAATTTTGTTTAACCTTTAAAGAGACCCTCTAGTTGTTGTGGGGCAAATCAGAGTATAGGAGATAAGACCAGAAACAATGAGGACAGTTAAAAGATTATCAGAGACAGCAGATTTGCACTAGGATGGTAGCAGTGGAGGTGGCGAGAAATGTTTACAGTTTGAACCTTGAGCCAATAAGATGTGTTGGTGAATGGCTGCAGTAAGCGAGAGGAAAAAAGTCAAATGTGACTCTCAGATTTTTGGCTCAAACAATTGAATAAAGTGTATTACCATTACTAAGATGGGAAAGAATCGGTATGGGTGGAATAAGGAATATGAGTTAGGCTTTAAACCTGTTAAATGTGAGATGTCTATTAGACTTGCAATTTCATTAATGTGGTCTCATAAATTGTTGATGTTTTATTTACAAAGGAAACTAATAATAACCACTTTATGGTTATAAAGCATATTCACATAACTTATTTAATTTGAATTTGAATACACACACACACACACACACACATATATATATATACACACACACATATATATATATTTTTCTTTTTTTGAGATGGAGTTTTGCTCTTGTTGCCCAGGCTGGAGTGCAATGGCACGATATTGGCTTAGCACAACCTCTACCTCCCGGGTTCAAGCGATTCTCCTACCTCAGGCTCCCAAGTAGCTGGGATTACAGTCATGTGCCACCACGCCCAGCTAACTTTGTATTTTTAGTAGAGACGGTGTTTCTCCATGTTGGTCAGGCTGGTTTCAAACTCCCGACCTCAAGTAATCTGCCTGCCTTGGCCTCCCAAAGTGCTGGGATTACAGGCATGAGCCACCACACCCAGCCTGAATATTATTTTTAATATCTTTAGAACAGAAATTAAACAGAATTTATTTGAGCAAAGAATGATTTATGAATTGGGCAGCACCCAGAACAAGAAGTTCAGAGAGCTCCACCCAGCAGCATGAGCAGCAAGCTTTTATTTATAGGACACAGAAACAAAGTAGAGAAATCATGTGATTGACTACAGCTAGATGTTTATCTCATTTGGGTACACTCTGATTAGTTGGCTGCCTATGATTGGCTGAAACTCCGCTATTTGTTACAAAAAATATACTCCTAAGTCAGGCTGCAGTTTGCTACAGAAGAACTCAAAGTACAGAGACAGCCTCAGGCAATGGCCTCCTGCTTATTTAATTTAACGAGTATTATAACCATGTGGCAGCTGTGATGGACAATTTTTTGTGCTTTCACTTTTGTCTTGGCTGAGGCTATATATATATATATATTTTTTTTTTTTTCTCCATCTTCTGCTGAAGTATTTTCTTGCTCAAATAAGAATTTCCTGAATTGGCCTCTGGGCAAGATGTGAAAGAACAAAGAATTTTAACATCTGGCTGATTTAAAGTTCTGCCAACTTCTGCTGAAGTTCTGCCATTTTCACTTCAGTTTTGTAAGACTTCAACTTGAAACTTAAGATTACAATATGTGTATTTGTCTATTAATATAAATTATAAAAGTCATCAATATTGTCCTCAATGTTACATATATTAATCTTTTAATTCATACAACAATTTCCATAATACAAAGGAGGTAACTGAGCTGTGGCAATATTAGTAACTTTGTCCGAGATTCCACGGTAAGGGAAGGTTGAAACTAGTCTTTAAATTAGGCAATCTGGTCTTGGAGCCGGCACTCCCAACCATCTCACACTGTCTCACTGGAGAAACTCTGAGAAAGTGATTGCCACGAATAAGAGATAAGATTGTTTGGGTTTAAATAGTAGGTGGTGAGGAAGGAAAGTCAGAGAACAGATAATTATTTTAAGCTGTTTCTTCATTCAGAAAGTATTTGAGTGCCTCTTGTGTATCAGTCATTGTACTAGTACCATAAAAACTATGACAGTTCTCAGTTTAGGAAAAGAGATGGAGAAAATGATATCTTGAACCAGAAGCAAGGTGCAGGAAAGTTTTGCTTTGCCTCTTAATTTTAGAATAATGAAGACTTAGGCATGTGTGTAGAATGAAGGGAAGGAGACATTGAAAGAGAAAATTTGAAGACATTGATCTATCAACCTTCAAAGAGTGGTCATGTTCAACAACATTATTTCTCTGATGTTCAGAATTTTTACAGTTTTGACAAAATAGTTGTAATTAGATTACAACTAATTACAGATTAATTACAGTCTTGAAATTTTTTTTTGTTTGTTTTTTTCTGAGACGGAGTCTCGCTCTTTCGCCCAGGCTGGAGTGCAATGGTGCGATCTTGGCTCACTGCAACCTCCGCCTCCCAGGTTCAAGCGATTCTCCCTGCCTCAGCCTCCCAAGTAGCTGCGATTACAGGCATCCACCACAACGTCCGGCTAATTTTTGTATTTTTTAGTAGAGACAGGGTTTCGCTATGTTGGCCAGGCTGGTCTTGAACTCCTGACCTCAGATGATCCACCTGCCTCGGCCTCCCAAAGTGCTGGGATTACAGGCGTGAGCCACTGTGCCCGGCCTTGGAAATTTGGCATTTTAAAAGTGTATTTTAAGTCTGAATTATCTGCTCTGGATGTCCACCTTGATCAAATTTCTACTTAGCATTTTATAGAAATAGTTTCAAGGTAATATTTTTACCACTCCCTCAGTCATTTCTATTTCCTATTTTTTTGCAAGCAGTTTGCAAGTATTGCTGTATAGCTTATCAAATGCATTTTTTTTTCCAAGGCAAGAAAAGGCTGACTCACAAAAATTAGATGAATTTATAAATTCATGCTTTATTTATCCCCGTCATTTATTTATTTATTTATTTATCTATTTGTTGCCTATATTGCAAAAACTTGGATATATAGTACAGACATGAAGTGATAAAAAAGGAATTGTACAACTTAAAATGTCAGGATCTCTAGAGGCTACTTTGTTTTTCATATGAAGGGTGTTGTTTCAAACCAGGGCATGGAAACTAGTAAGTATTGGCTTCTGTTTTTGTTGTACGCTTTCCAGAGGTTTTAAACTGAAGACTCTATGCTCTGTAGTTCTTTCCACAGAGAGCTGACTGATATTTGAAGAAGTGTTCATCTATCCAAGAAAAATATGATGTCTCCATTCCAAGCCTCACTCTTATTCGTAAATGTATGTATTTTTATTTGTGGAGAAGCTGTACAAGGTAACTGTGTACATCATTCTACGGTAAGAATTTTAGCAATATTATATTAGCTAGGAAAGCATGATTAGAATTTTGAAAAGATTAATCATAACTACCAAATATAATTTATGGAACAATTAAAACATTTATTTAGAAATGTTGAAAAATTGCTTTAATGTTACTGTTTTTAAACTGAGGAAGCTATAAACTGAAGATTGACTCAACAAATATCTTATGAAAAAATTTTAAAGACATTTCAGGCCTAGATTAAAAACTAGCCCACAACTTTTCAATGAAATATCTGATAGGTAATAAAAAATCACGTTGCTTAAAAAAAGCTGTTCCACAAACTTTCATATTTCAAATATTGTCCTGTGAGTGACTACCTAGGATATTAAGAAATTGGTCCATTAGATTTTATTTACTCATCAGGTTTGTTTGTGGAAGTTTGAATTAAATAGCTTATATTTTTCTCTGATGATCAGCCTTGTCTTTCCTGAAACCTAAGCTTTTCCCTATAGTCTTATTATGTATTATGTCATATAACATGTTTAATGTATTTTTTCTTATTTCTATTTTTTTAATATAAAGGACTCTTCAGTAGTTAACATTGTAGAAGATGTATCTAATGCAAAAGATGAAAGTAAAAGTAATGATACTGTTTGTAAGGAAGACTGTGAGGAATCATGTGATGTTAAAACTAAAATTACACGAGAAGAAAAACATTTCATGTGTAGTAAGTATTAAAAATAAACACAATAATAAGGGTATATGATTCATTATTTTTAGGCTAGACATTGAAAAGTATACTTTAGCTTTTGTCTGGGTCATTTTCTACACATCCTGATCATCCTAGGCTAGAAGCTTTATTGTTTGGCCCATGATAGGTGCTTAATAAATATTTGGTAAATGAATGGATCCTTTTTCTATGTAGCTAATTCTGTGTGTAACAAAAGGGTCTCAGGCTTCTCAAACCAATGAGTGCAGCTTTAGGCCTATTAAGACAGATGGCTAAATTCAGGAAAAAGCTAATAGAAAGTGAGAGACTGAAAATAAAAAAGAGAGAGGAAGCTGAGTGAGGTAGAATTAAAACTATCAAGATTTATTAATGCGATCCTACTGCTGGTGGAAAGAAACTTGGAAAATAAATTTTTAAAGAATAACATATGTAATAATGTGTGGCCCTTTTGTTATAGGGGGCATCATTATTGCTATCTTGGGTAAAACTCACATAGGGTCTGAGAACTATAGATAGTCAATGTTTATTTCCTAATTTTGATGGTTGTGTTATTAGAAATGTCTTTGGTGTAAGAAATACACACTGAAATGGCAAGATGGTACATTATGGCAACATGGTCTCAAAGGCGTTAGTAAAAAAGTTATTTGTACTGTTATCACAACTTCACTATAAGAAATTTTCTCCTAAGATAAAAATATTTTTAAAAGGAAAATGCATGGTAAATGTTTAGTCAGAAACCAAATAACCAAAACCTTTGACTAAGATTTATTATGTGTATGTATATGTATGTGCTAGCAATTTAATTATATAAATATAGTATTAATAGAAAAATTAAAAAACCAAGATGTACTTTTAAAAATTAACTTGCCTGGTATAAAATTGTTACCATTAACTTTCTTAAACAGTAAGAATTGATGACTCCTATACCTCCTGCCTCTATATATCTCATCTTATAAAGTGAGAATTTATAATCAGAACACTGTCTCTTAATTATAACAAATTAATTATTCTGGATAATCTATATTAGTAGGAAGCATAGTTTCATTAATAAGTATTGACACAATCATTTCTGGGGTTAATCCTGAGTTAAACAAAATATATACTAACTAAAATATGTAATTCTGAGTATTAAGATAAATTGAGATAGTATTGAGTTAACATACACATCCAAAATCAGGTAAAATTCACTATTTTTCACTGTGATTGTTTTCTATAACAATATAATACTTAACAGCCACTTTTTATTATGGTTAAGGAAATTTGCAAAATTCTATTGTTTCCTACACAAGAAGTACCAAAAAACTACTAAGGAATATGATGGATGAGCAACAAACTTCCTTGGATTATTTGTCTAATCAGGTATAGATGTTTTAGCATTGTGTTTTTATTGCATGTGCACGTTGATGTATAATTAGCTGGAGATATAATCTTTTTTTAAAATGCTTTCATGTTCAGACATCTATTTAGTGCCTACTATGTTAGAGGCACCATAGTAAACTTTAGGCAAACAAAAAGCAGTAAAACAATTGAATTATTCAAGGGGTATACAGTCTAGTGGAGCATTAAAATGTATTGACAAAAATGTGGTTGTTAGAATGGCACAAAAGAGAACTCTCAGATACAAAAAAGTTTCCCAGAGGAGAAAGTCTGTGAACAGTCATAAAGGATGAATAAATGTTTTAAAAATCATACAGGTTGGGTAAGGCGAAGAGGACATTCCATTCTGGGGAAACTTCCTGGAGTTGATGCAGGGTGGAGTGGCTGGTGAGGCTGAGTATTTAAGGAAAACTGACTATAGGAATAGGCAAGAACGAAATCGTACCACACCAAAGAGCCACTGTAGTGTTTAAGCAAGGAAATGCCACAATCTGATCAACTTGTGTGGCCAGTGACTTGAGGAAGAGCCAAGGGAGGAGGTAAGAAACTACAGCAATGGTTTGGACAAGGTATGAAGGACAGATGTGCAAGAGCAGCCAAATGCAGAAATAGGGGCAGATAAAATCAATGTTAAAGAGGTAGATACTACGAAATTCAATGATTGCTATTTAGCTTTGTCTTTATTGTTTGTTAAAGTGGTAAGAACTCAATCTAGAGAAATGGGCACTGTTATGTATTTCAGAGCTGGGTTTAGGAGAGGCTTAAAGATGGCAATTTCTTCAAATATAAATTTACTTAAATGTGTATGCATGTGTTTAGGTTAACGAGCTCATGAATAGAGTTCTCCTTTTGACTACAGAAGTTTTTAGAAAACAACTGGATCCTTTTCCTCACAGACCAGTTCAGTCACATGGTGAGAACTTTGGTATTTCAGCCTTTACATGTTTGTCTTTTATTGCTTAAAATTTTCCTGGACAGGTCGATCCATTTAAAAGTTTTGTTTAAAAACTGCAGCTCACCGTTCTCTAACAGACTGGAGGGTTAATACCTGCCATTAAGCAAATTTCACCACAGACAATGTGGTACTTTCTTAAAATGGGATACTTTTTCAACCATGTGAAAGCCATGGCTGTATAAAGATATCCTGAAGCTGTTGAAAATAACATTGTTTTCTGTAGCATTGTTCTGGGCTCCTGGTTTACATCTTATTAATAATTCATCTTCAGATAGAAGAAAAGAAAGCTTCAAAGTTCCTCCCACCTGTAAAAAATGTTTCTGACATGTTTGAAATGTTTAAAATTGGGGCATAAAATTTGAAAGGAAAAAGAAATGTAAGACAAGAATAAACTGAAAGTTAGCACTTTTTATACTAAAATACAGCATATTAATTCCTAAAGGCTTGGATTTCTAGGAAAAATACCCTATAAATCTTATAAATATGAATTTATCTCCAAATGTTTAAACAAATAAATATTATTGAGTGCCTAGAACATGATCTTTATGTTCTTCTTCGAAAAAGAAGAGAATAAACAGTGCCTGAAAATCTTCTATGTGATAGGTAGGAAGACAGGCACTTTCTCATGTTATTTTGTTAGTAAAATTATTTTATTATATCTCATAACTGCCCCAAAGCACGTATGGTGTGGTAGTCAGGAGCATGGACTCTGATGTCGGAATCCTTGGTTTCAAATTTCTGACCTGCTGCTCTCTTGATATGTTTTCTCATCAGTAAACTGATAGTACCTACCTCTTATAGTTGATGTGAGGATTAAATGAATAAATACAGGAAAGTCTCTTAAAATATTGCCCGAATCAAATGTTTATCACAAGGAAAAAAAAAATTGCCCAAATCATAGGGAGAGCAATATAAGGGCTTGCTATGATCATCATCATCAGATAAGAAATATCTAGCCCAGAAAAATCGAAATAATCTGTTCACATTAATTTGAAAGGTAATGATAAAGCAGATACTCCAACCCAGATCAGTCCTTCAGCATGAACTTCTATCATGTCTCTGAGCATAGAGTCATTATAAGAATATCTCTTAACAATTAAGGACACAGGCAACAACAAATCTATGTCTCCTAGAGATGAAGGGGAAAGCAAATGACTTTTTATAGCTAACTTTTTTGTAGATGGCATTTTCTTCATTATTTGGATGTGCTGGGCACTATGGTAAGGGCTTTGTGTAATACCTTACTATATAAATGGTTAGGATAACACAATGAAGTAAAGTGTTAGGGGTAGAACTAGGATGTTAAGACGGGCATTTGGATAATGGACACTCTAGGGGTTGAATTTGTTTCATTTATAAAAGATGCTACAGAGTAGAGTATCTTCCAGAAAATGTAATATCCATATCCACATACACATGTTTACAATCCCTTAGAGATGAGTGCTCTGGAGAAAGTGATTATGGGGGGCTATAATTCTAACTGTTGTAAACAGAGTAGGCTCTAACATCAGGCATAATTTCTTGGTTAAGAAAGTGATTTCCCCTTTCTTCCTTTGGCTACTGGTATTAGTGGTCCCAAACACCTCAGTCGCTGAAGTTGGGAACAGAATACTGAAAGATGTGTCTATAGTGGTTAATTTGCTTATTCGTTTCGGTGTTCTCCTCCCTGTTTATGTAGACTTCCTTTAAACATTACATCCTCTAAGATAAACTTAAATTTCTGAAAGGGCATTATTTATTGGGAAAGAGAATGTGTAATTATAAAATATGTTTAATAAGTGTTGATCCCAAATGAAACTTTTAAACAGTATAGGAAACAAATCACTAACAGTGATATTATAAGTGAAGGCTTCTTGCAGCATAAATTCTTTAATCCTTTATATTTTCTTCTTATTTCTAAAATTGTGACCATTTTTCATTTTGCAGGAGTTAAAATAATATTATTAATGAAAATTATGATAATAATAGCACTATCAATTCTCTATAGTAAAATGATTGCCTTAAATGTACACTTGAAAATATCCCAATTAAATAATTTTGCTTTTCTAGGTTTAGATTGCACTGATATTAAGGATACCATTGGTTCTGTCACCAAAACACCGAGCGGTTTATACATAATTCACCCAGAAGGATCTAGCTACCCATTTGAGGTAAAGTTTTCCCATATTACGTGGGCTAAGATAAAATCCAACCAATTTAATTTATGTTAAAATTTAAATTGTTTTAATATTTAATTTTTCCTTGAAAAATTTTAAATAAATTAGGTAAAGTTCTAGTTTCAAAATTTTGGTATTTTAGAATTCTAATGCCCAAAACATGAATTAATAAAAGAGCTAGAGTCTGTCTTTCACTTTTCTATTTGAGTTTCCATGGTTATACTCTTTAAAGTAAATCCATCTGATGTGAAAGCTTATATTATCCTCATAATAGGCAGAACTATAGCAGGCAGAACTATGCAATATAATACTTGCTTGCTTTAATTAGCCTGTGGATATTGGAAAATAATGGTGTGCTTTGCCTTGGAGCTTACTAAAAATACTTTTGACTTCTCTTCCTGTATATGTTTATAATTTCTTTTGATGATAGATGATTTTATGTGATTGTATGAGAAATTAAAAATTAAAAAACCTTTCAGTGGAGTGCAAGGCAGACTGAAAAGCTGATTCATTCTGAAATTGATAAATTACTCTTATGTCTATTCTTAGTAGTTCTCTGCAAGGATATCTAGTAGAAATTTCTACCAGAGACTATGCATATTGATGGAATATATTTGTGTGTGTATATATATATACACACACACACACACATATACAATTATATATATTATATATATTTTTTCCTGGGCACTTCTTTGTGCAGAAGACAGTTTATGATACTTATACCTTATTGATAACCTTTATTGGATAATAAAGTCACTTTTTTTCTAAGTAGGTACTACTGGTTTCTCTTCTTAGAGTTACTACCATTATTTTATTTGAAATCTATTGACAAGATGTCAAAAAATTGGAAATTAGGTGGGAAATAATTTTAAAATTACCTAAGTGACTTCACCTACAGATTCAAAACTAGATCTGAACAGACGTGGAAAAGGAAGGCTTCTAATTTTGTGAAGAGTGGGATGCATAATCACCTCTTCTGTGGGAAAGTGCTGGTTCCTTAACTTCCCCCACACTGCCTTTTCTCTGTCTCTATGCGGGAAGTTTCTGAGGGAGAATTTTGCTCTGATTTCTTCCCTAGATTGCTTCTATGCGTCCCCTACAGAGGTTCTTTTAGGAGCTTTTACACAGCATCAACAGATGTGTGTATGAGCACCTGCTGAGTGGGCACAGATCATGCCTTTCTCTGAAAATGGCAGTCTGAACACAGGCCTTCCAGGCTTGTGGGAGAAAAGAGCAAAGACAAGCACGTGAACACATTTCACACACACACACACACACACACACACACACACACACACACACACCCCAGTGTTTTAATTCAAAAGTTTATAGAGAAATACATTGCTCTGCCACATCAGAGCAATACTGTTATACAAACTGAAGAATATTTGTAAAGTTGAGTAATAACAGCATAACCTTAAAATGCTGCTGCAAATACGGCCAGTCGCGGTGGCTCACGCCTGTAATCTCAGCACTCTAGGAGGCCGAGGCGGGCGAATCACGAGGTCAAGAGATCGGGACCATCCCAGCTAACACAGTTGAAACCCCGTTTCTACTAAAAAATACAAAAAATTAGCCCAGTGTGCTGGCGGGCGCCTGTAGTCCCAGCTACTTAGGAGGCTGAGGCAGGAGAATTGCGTGAACCAGGGAGGCGGAGCTTGCAGTGAGCCGGATCGCGCCACTCCTCTCCAGCCTGGGTGACAGAAGGAGACTCCGTCTCAAAAAAGTAAAAAAAAAAGAAAGAAAAAAATGCTGCAAATACATATTTTAAAAAATGATTGTTATGGGGACCGTGATTAAGTTAATTACAAATTTGTTTTATAATAAACAAAATTATTTAGGTTAATTACAGGTTTGTTTTATAATAAACAGCATTATTTCTAGAGATATAAAAAAATCTGAATGAATTAATGGCATATGATTGCATTGAAAACTCAGTGGCAGTATCGTCTCTTTTTCTAGGCCTAAGGATGAAGCGTGAGTGTTATATTATCAAATAATGAAAATAATAGTGTATTATTTTGTGCTTCCCTGTGCTTGTTTTAGGTAATGTGTGACATGGATTACAGAGGAGGTGGATGGACTGTGATACAGAAAAGGATTGATGGGATAATTGATTTCCAAAGGTTGTGGTGTGATTATCTGGATGGATTTGGAGACCTTTTAGGTTAATTTTTTGTATTTCTACTCTACATTTTTTACTCTTTTTGGTATTATATCTATAGAATCTCTATTGGTCAGATCTTCAGTAAAAATAGCAAATGCTTGCAAATATCAAAATATGAGTTAAATCACCCTCTTTTCATATGCCAGATTATTTAAAATAAGTAGGTCTTCAGTTGAGATCTGGAAATTTTTATTTGTAGATATCTGGTGAAATGTGATTTGAGTGAAAATTCTAGATTGGATATGTATTAAGTGCCTACTGTGTACCCAGCAGATTCTGGCAGGTGCTCACCAACTGTTTGCAGAACGAAAAACTGAATGGCAGCATTGTCCTAGATCTTAAAATTCTTGAGATGTGTGTAGTATCGATACAAGCCAGTGAAATGGCCAATTGAGGTGTCTGTGCAAATTCAAATTATTTAAACTGATCATATTATTAAAATGTCAGTAAACATCTTTATGTTCAAAATTTGAAAATTATAACCCCAGGTGAATGTAAAAATCTGTTTACATTATTGCCACATGGCAGCATCACTTTTGCTGGTAAACAGAAACACCAATATTTCTGAACTTTGCAGAATTTTACATTAGTTGGAACTTCTGCCAGTGAGTTTGCTAATTTTTCTGCTATTTTAACAGTTACTGTTTTTATAATTTTAAATCTTTAATCTCTCATAATAATGTCATCCAAGGATTTGGTAAGTAATGGTGTTAGTCCTAGTGCTAAAAATGCTACTGAATGCCAGTGATTTTAGAAGCCATTTGGCTTATACCCAGGTAACTGCCATGCTATGGAGTATAGTGAATATGCTTGCATTTCCGCAGCATTACTTATGATTTTTCCGCTGATGCTTCTTCTTGAATTAGGTAGTTATAGATCCATATACAGGCTTTGAATTGCCATCTTCCTTACTTCAAGTTTATTTCTATGGGGAAAGAATATGAGTTTTGACTGACCAGGTCTTCAGGCAGGTATAGTGCATGCAAACGGAGACAGCTTTGTACTGGTGTATTTTGAAAACAAATTTGGGGCTGGGCCTGGTGGCTCATGCCTGTAGCCCCAGCACTTTGGGAGGCCGAGACAGGTGGATTGCTTGAGGCCAGGAGTTCAAAACCAGGCTGGCCAACATGTTGAAACCATGTCTCTATAAAATTGCAAAAGACGGATTCACAGCCAAATTTTACCAGAGGTACAAATAAGAGCTGGTGCCATTCTTTCTGAAACTGTTCCAAGCAATAGTAAAAGAGGGAATCCTCCCTAACTGTTTTTATGAGGTCAGCATCATCCTGACACCAAAACCTGGCAGAGACACAACAAAAAAAGAAAATTTCAGGCCAATGTCCCTGATGAATATCGATGTGAAAATCCTAAATAAAATACTGGCAAACTGAATCCAGCAGCACATTAAAAAGCTTATCCACCATGATCAAGTGGGCTTCATCCCTGGGATGCAAGGCTGGTTCAACACATGCAAATCAATAAACATAATCCACCATATAAACAGAATCGATGACAACAACCACATGATTATCTCAATAAATGCAGAAAAGCCCTTTGATAAAATTCAACACCCCTTCATGTTAAAAACTCTCAATAAAATAGGTATTGATAGAATGTAACTCAAAATAATAAGAGCTATTTGTGACAAATCCACAGCCAGTATCATATTGAATGGGCAAAAGCTGGAAGCATTCCCTTTGGAAACCAGCATAAGACAAGGATGCCCTCTCACCACTCCTATTCAACATAACATTGGAAGTTCTGGCCAGGGCAATCAGGCAGGAGAAAGAAATAAAGGATATTCAATTAGGAAAAGAGGAAGTCAAATTGTCTCTGTTTGCAGATGACATGATTGTATATTTTGAAAACCCCATCGTCTCAGTCCCAAAGCTCCTTAAACTGATAAGTAACTTCAGCAAAGTCTCAGGATACAACATCAATGTGCAAAAATCACAAGCATTCCTATACACCAATAATAGACAAACAGAGAGCCAAATCATGAGTGAACTCCCATTCACAATTGCTACAAAGAGAATACAATACCTAGGAATCCAACTTACAAGGGATGTGAAGGACCTCTTCAAGAACTACAAACCAGGCCGGGCGCGGTGGCTTAAGCCTGTAATCCCAGCACTTTGGGAGGCCGAGACGGGCGGATCACGAGGTCAGGAGATCGAGACCATCCTGGCTAACACAGTGAAACCCCGTCTCTACTAAAAAATACAAAAAACTAGCCAGGCGAGGTGGCGGGCGCCTGTAGTCCCAGCTACTCGGGAGGCTGAGGCAGGAGAATGGCGTGAACCAGGGAGGCGGAGCTTGCAGTGAGCTGAGATCCGGCCACTGCACTCCAGCCTGGGCGACAGAGCGAGACTCCGTCTCCAAAAAAAAAAAAAAAAGAAAAAAAGAACTACAAACCACTGCTCAAGGAAATAAGAGAGGACACAGACAAATGGAAAAATAAGCCATGCTCATGGATAGGAGGAATCAATATCATGAAAATGGCCATACTGCCCAGAGTAATTTTTTTTTGAGACGAAGTTTCACTCTTGTTGCCCAGGCTGGAGCGCAATGGTATGATCTCGGCTCACTGCAACCTCTGCCTCCTGGATTCAAGAGATTCTCCTGCCTCAGGCTCCTGAGTAGCTGGGATTACAGGTGCCTGCCACCACACCTGGCTAATTTTTGTATATTTAATAGAGACAGGATTTCACCATGTTGATCAGGCTGGTCTTGAACTTCTGACCTCAAGTGATCCACCCACCTCAGCCTCCCAAAGTGCTGGGATTACAGACGTGAGCCACTGTACCTGGCCTGCCCAAAGTAATTTATAGATTCGATGCTCTTCCCATCAAGCTACCATTGACTTTCTTCACATAGTTAGAAAAAACTACTTTAAATTTCATATGGAACCAAAAAGGAGCCTGTATAGCCAAGACAATCCTAAGCAAAAAGAACAAAGCTGGAGACATCATGCTACCTGACTTCAAACTATACTACAAGGCTACAGTAACCAAAGCAGCTTGGTACTGGAACCAAAACAGATATATAGACCAATGGAATAGAACAGAGGCCTCAGAAATAACACCACAAATCTACAACCATCTGGTCTTTGACAAAACTTACAAAAACAAGCAATGGGGAAAGGATTCCCTATTTAATAAATGGTGCTGGGAAAACTGGCTAGCCATATGCAGAAAACTGAAACTGGACCCCTTCCTTTTACCTTATGCAAAAATTAATTCAAGATGCATTAAAGATTTAAATATAAGACTTAAAATCATAAAAACCCTAGAAGAAAACCCAGGCAATACCATTCATGACATAGGCATGGGCAAAGACTTCATGACTGAAACACCAAAAGCAATTTCAACAAAAGCCAAAAATGACAAATAGGATCTAATTAAACTAAAGAGCTGCTGGACAGCAAAAGAAATTATCATCAAAGTGAATAGGCAACCTACAGAATGGGAGAAAATTTTTGCAATCTAAGCTTCTGGCAAAGGGCTAATATCCAGAATCTACAAATAACTTAAACAAATTTACAAGGGAAAAACAAATAACCCCGTCAAAAAGTGGGCAAAGAATATGAACAGACACTTTTCAAAAGACAACATTTAAACGGCCAACCACATACGAAGAAAAGCTTGTCATCACTGGTCATTAGAGAAATGCAAATCAAAAACACAATCAGATACCATCTCATGCCAGTTAGAATGGTGATAAGTAAAAAGTCAGGAAACAACAGATGCTGGAGAGGATATGGAGAAATAGGAATGCTTTTACACTGTTGATGGTAGTGTAAATTAGTTCAACCATTGTTGAAGACAGTGTGGGGATTCCTCAAGGATCTAGAACTAGAAATACCGTTTGACCTAGCAATCCCATTACTGGGTATATACCCAAAGAATTATAAATCTACTGTAAAGACACATGCACACATATGTGTATTGCAGCACCATTCACAACAGCAAAGGCTTGGCACCAACTCAAATGCCCTTCAATGATAAAATGGATAAGGAAAATGTGGCACATATATACACCATGGAACACTATACAGCCATAAAAAGAATGAATTCATGTCCTTTGCAGGGACATGGATGAAGCTGGAAACCATCATTCTCAGCAAACTAACACAGGAACAGAAAACAAAACACATGTTCTCACTCATAAGTGGGAGTTGAACAATGAGAACACATGGACACAGGGAGGGGAACATCACACACCGGGGCCTGTTGGGCGGTAGGGGGCTAGAGGAGGGATAGCATTGTGAGAAATACCTAATGTAGATGATGAGTTCAGGGGTGCAGCAAATCACCATAACACAAGTCTATCTATGTAACAAACATGCACATTCTGCACATGTATCCCAGAACTTAAGTATAATAAAAAATAAATACAAGAATTAGCTGGGGGTGGTGGTGCACACCTCTGTAATCCCAGCTACTTGGGATGCTGAGGCATGAGAATCTGTTGAACTGGGGGGAGGCGGAAGTTGCAGTGAGCCCAGATTGCACTACTGCACCCTAGCCTGGGTGACAAAGTGAGACTCTCTCAAAAAAAAAAAGGAAACAAAAATAAATAAATTAATTAATTTGGGATTACAGAAAATGCATTTTTAAGTCTTAAATTTGAGGGTGGGCTACTGGGAAAAGATGGCAGGGGCACTTAAACTGAAGTGTTATACACTGTGTGAGACTCAGTGGACCCCTATGGAGCTATCTTATTGGGCGCAATTTCTCTCCTTACTTTTCATTTGTAAGTGTGTTGCTAAAATGTCCATGCCCGTGAGCTCTGAAGAAAGACTTAATATCTTAGCTATAATTTTAAGAGTTTGAATGCTGTCACATCATCCTCCGGCTCTGAAGTTTGTTTTGACTGGACCCTTATTTTCTTTAATAATTTTATGATTCAAGTAGAGGCATATATCTCAGAGTAGAGGTATCCACATTTGGGCTATGCCACGTGGGTAGGCAGAGGTAGAAAGCCATTGGCTAGGATATGTATGCAAGAAGTATGCAGTCTGAGCTGGGGAGTTTATATTTCATCCTGAATCTAGAATCGTCTTGGAAATATTGATCCTAAACCCGGGGATATTCCAATGTTATTACATGATGTTCAAGGCATAGGAAATTAACTAGATGCATTGTAACAAAGAAGTGTCTGTTAAGAAAGTATTACAAGGCAGCAAAAAATAATTTCGACTGAGCGTTTTTAGGAAATGTTTCTTTAGGAGCTGCTGATTTGGAGGTTAAACCTTCTACATTTACTGGTTGATAACATTGTGTTACCTGCCATAATATTTCAATTGGTTTTATGTTGAAATGCCTTAAGGTAAAAGTTGACTTTTTATTTTAGTCTTTAAATGAAGACTAAGTTAATTTTGGGAGATAAAATTTGGGGAGATCATTATTGTTTCCTCTCCCCAAATTTTACTTAAGTTGAGAGATAGAAAAAGGGTCTGATTTTCTCAAGTCTGGTGAAGTAGAAGTAGGCATTTTGTTTGTTTTATAAAGTAGGTAAGCACTGATAATTTGAGCTAGGCCATCCAGTGCCTGTAATTACTTATGTGAGCCATCTCAGAATTTTTGAAATGCTAAACAAGACCAAACATTCAAGAATAAAGCATTATTCTAATTTGTATTAAAATATATTAAAACAAAGCATTTTTTTTTACAGGAGAATTTTGGCTAGGACTAAAAAAGATTTTTTATATAGTAAATCAGAAAAATACCAGTTTTATGCTGTATGTGTCTTTGGAATCTGAAGATGACACACTTGCTTATGCATCATATGATAATTTTTGGCTAGAGGATGAAACAAGATTTTTTAAAATGCACTTAGGACGGTATTCAGGAAATGCTGGTAAGTTTTTTTTTATTCCTAAAAGTATCCAAATCTAAATTATAACTGACTCATTATTAAGCAAAGATAAAAATAATGCATTTGTTTTACACCTAACTGATAACAGAATAGATTAGGAATAAGAAAGCTGGCCAAGTCTTGAGTTTTGAAACTTGGTTATGATCATTGTACCACCTTATGATCATTGTACCACCTCATGCTTCTGAAGTGCTTTATAGTCTCTAAAACAATTTGCCTTATGTAATTTCAGTTAATTCTTTGGATAGAGGGCCTGTGGAGGAGGCTGTGAAGGTATTTTCATTTTCATGTTCAGAGAGGCTGACATTTACAAGTGACAGACTGTTAAAGACGATCTCTAGTCTTCTCACTTTACAGGTGAAAAAACCTGAGTGATAAAGTGACTTGCCCAAGATTCCCAGATCATGTCACCTGAGCCAAGGCAAGAATCCAGGCTGACAGAAAAACTAGTTTAGTGTTCTTTTCATTATACTTTGATGCATCTGCTCATTTCCAAATAAATTTAATTTGTTAGAACTTCAAAATACTTGATGTTAAACTTGCATTTTAATGCTGACAATTTAAAGGCATTTGAATTAAAAAGTACTAAATTCAACTCCCTTGTTGCTGTTTGTGGTGCTTGTTCATTATGTATATTTAGTGTTAGAAATCAAAAAATGAATGATATATGTCCCCAGCTCTTTAACTGATCCCAGTATAAAGGAGAAGATAAGTAACCCTGGAAATATAGAATACTGATAGGACTTTTGGGGTCAGAAAGAGGGTGAGAATTATTCCAGTTGATTGCACCCAAAAATATTCATGGAAAAGCAATTTTCAACGAGCTTTTAATGTTAGATTCAACCTGGGAAGCTTTTTAAAAGTACATATTCCTGTAGAATCTGATTCAGTTATTTTAAGCCAGATGGATATGTTGGCGTACTTGCCGTTGAGAACCACTGATCTAGTCTTGGAAGAATGGATAGGCTTTTGGCAAATGAAGGCTGATAAGCAGAGCAGTTTGAGGTAAGGCATAGAGGGAGGAAAATTATAGGACACAGAGAGTTGTCTGACGTGGTTGGAATCTATGATACCTGAGGGATTTACACTGGGATGTTAGGTGAAAGTCCGACATTCAAATCATGATCTATAGGGAAAAGTTTAAAAAGTTACAATATATGATTTTCAATGCTTCCTCTCTAAAAGTGTAAAGAACTATCTAAAGATGGAATATATTACATTAGGAAAAGTTTATGTGGGGGTTCTCTGAAAGATGACTAGGATCTAATTAAAGGATAACATTGATAATGACAAAAGTATTTTCCTTACAAAACTCTCAAACTTTGCCATAATGTACTCTACATTTTCCCAACAAGGTTGTTAAGTAACTTTCAACTGTCGATCACATAATGGAATCAGAAGAATAAAAGAAAAAGGTGTCAGCAGGATGTAATGATAGAAATACAGATACAACCAGTGGGTTAAATGTAATCAGGTGTGTGGTAGAGGCAGATAACAAATTTGGCTTTGAGCTTGGAGCAAAAACAGAAATATGAATTTGAATATTTGAGCAGTAGACTTGTTCCATGAGAATCACAACTATTCCTGATTATAAGACTTGAGATAAATTTATCTAGATTCTTACAGAAAACAAAAGCGTTATGTTCTCCAACCATACTCTCGCAGAAAACATGATGGGTATATTTTAATAGGCTATTTTTAAGGAAATATACTTATGCATATATATTTTAAATGAATTAAATAAAATCTATTGAGCTTATGTGCTGTATGGTCCTTCTGGTGGTCGGACTTTATCTAGGGAGAGTATCCGTGGAATGATCACATTGTTTAGGCAATGCTCCATGGGTGTTGTCTCTCACTGGATTTGGAAAGGTATTACACTGTGTGGGTGTTGAAGATTATATCGTCTCTGAAAATACCTACAATATGTGTGTTTTGTTTCCCATGAAGTGCAGAGTCAGAGACTTTAATAATCAGCAGAATCACCAGCACTGCTAATGAAGTTCTCCAGGCTCTTTCAAAAGATTTATCTCAAGAGATGCCAAACATTCAGAAATAATGAAACAAACATAGAGCTTGGTTTCTCCACAGATTTTATATGACTTCTTTTTTAATTAGTGTTTCAAACATTAACCAAAGTTTACATATAGGTGAAATGTAGGTATTATGGGTTTACTTAGAATCTTTAACTTTATGGAATTTTATGAAACAAAATATGACTCCTGCTTCTACCACTGAGTTAACTGGGTCATCTTGGACAGGATACTTAATCATTGAAGGGATATTGTAAATACGAGAGATGCCATACACACAATGTTCAGGCCGGAAGCAGTGGCTCGCACCTGTAATCCTAGCACTTTGGGAGGCCGAGGCGGGTGGATCACTTGAGGAAAGGAGTTCAAGACCAACCTGGCCAACATGGTGAAACCCTGTCTCTACTAAAAACACAAAAAATTAGCTGGGTGTGGTGGCTTGTGCCTATAATCCCAGCTACACTGTAGGCTGAGGCAGGAGAATCGCTTGAACCCGGGAGGTGAAGGTTGCAGTGAGCCAAGATCATGCAATTGCACTCCAGACTGGGGGACAAGAGCAAAACTCTGTCTCAAAAACAAAACAAAACAAAATAAAACAATGTTCAGTAGAAGCCCTTTAAAAATGGTTTTGTCTTAACTACTATTCAATTGGTCCATAAATCATGTGAAGAGCCATGAAGAAAAGGTACACCTCAAAAGTACACCTGAATTTTTCTTGAGGGCATTTGGTATTCTGTATAATATACAGAAAAGAAACCCAGAAAACCCCCCAACTTTTTAAATTGTAAATCTACATTTCTTAAAGGTAAAAGTTTCTCTAGCTAAAGTGATGTCAATGGTAGTGGTATGAAAACCTACCCTGTGTAAATTATTTTCTTTTCCTAAATTATCAATTATCATATTGGTCTGTCCAAATTATGACAGCTCTGTATGCTGTAATTTTTGGCCTAAATATCTGGTTTTGTCTACACAGCAAAACTTCCATTTTGGACTGTGACTTGTATATGAAATATTCATTTAAAGATGCCTGTCATGTTGAGGAACTCATCACCAGATTGTGGCATGTTGAATCTTCGAGTAGGAGAATTTTAACATGATAAACAGTAGAAAAATCATTTAAACCTTATTTCCAGATATGATGCTCTTGCCTAATATGCTGGTAATGATTAATTAAAATAATAGAAATTTCCTTTAAATTCAATCATTAAATTTTTTTTCCCAGGTGATGCATTCCGAGGCCTCAAAAAAGAAGATAATCAAAATGCAATGCCTTTTAGCACATCAGATGTTGATAATGATGGGTGTCGCCCTGAATGCCTGCTCAATGGTCAGTCTGTGAAGAGCTGCAGTCACCTCCATAACAAGACCGGCTGGTGGTTTAACCAGTGCGGTCTAGCAAATCTAAATGGCATTCATCACTTCCCTGGAAAATTGCTTGCAACTGGAATTCAGTGGGGCACATGGACCAAAAACAACTCACCTGTCAAGATTAAATCTGTTTCAATGAAAATTAGAAGAATGTACAATCCATATTTTAAATAATCTCATTTAACATTGTAATGCAAGTTCTACAGTGATTTGTGATAATATATTAAAGATTTTTAAAAGTTTATCTTTTTACTTAGTCTTTCAAACATATTAGGCAAAATTTAACTGTAGATAGCATTTAGATATTATGAGTTTAATTAGAAAACTTCAATTTTGTAGTATTCTGTAAAAGAAAACATGCCTCATTGTATTTTTTTACTTCTGACTATGTTAACAATATACAATGAAATTTGTTTCAAGTGAATTACAACTTGTCTTCCTAAAATTTAGAGTGCTTTTAAAGGATTTTGCCTTTTCTTTGAAGCATTTCTAAACCATAATATGTTGTTAGGAAAATTGAAGAGAGTATTTTACTTATTTTTATATTTACTTTATATGATTATATAATCTACAGATAATTTCTACTGAAGACAGTTACAATAAGTAACTTTTATGCAGATTAATATATAAACTACACATGATTTTAAAACTTTACTATTTCTAGGTGATGCCATACCATTTTAAAAGTAGTAAGAGTTTGCTGCCCAAATAATTTTTCTTGTTTTCATATCTAATCATGGTTAATTATTTTGTTAATGTTTGTAATAAATATACTGTACTTTTATATCCTGATCAGTTGCATTCTAAAATACGTCTTTATCTGAACTCTTTTTAAACCAGCAGGAATGGTATGAACTTTATGTGAAGGATGGTGGATAAAACAGTGATGAATCAATTCCAGATATACTCTAGGAATAAGCTGGTCCTCTCTACTTTTTCTACTAAGGTGGAGGGAACTGAATGGTAAGGATTCCATAGGGGAGGACAGCAGGGAATATGCAGGGGCAAGTATCAGTTACTGATAAGAGAGACAAGGGAAATGATCAAGAATTAGTTTTTAATAGGAAGTACTTTGTCCAGAGTTAGGGTTACATAATACTCAAGGGAGGGGAAAAGTGGCTGAAAAATTAAGTGGGAAGAGGATTGAATTAAAAGTAGGTTTGAGGATATAGATGTCAGGGTGACATAGCTAAGCCCAGAATAGAACACAGAATCTGATTTGGGTTCAGGGATGGACAAAAATGATAATAAGGTCATCAATTAAAGTGCTTTCACTTTGATATCCTCTGAAAGCAGTGAATAAATCATGAACAGGATTACATGAGATAAGATTGCAGGAGGGTGCACATGGATTCCCATGGTCTCCAATGCATATCACAGAGGCACAACTGAGGTTGTGTCTTGGCAGTGGAGTAAGATGCCTGCCAGACTGGAGAAGCACAGAGCTGACTTTTACATCTGTAATGATATGAGCACCACAAGGCAAATTCCCCTGCAAATCAAGGCAATAATTTTGTTACTTAGCAAGCCAATCTGTTGTTTCAGATCTGGGCCTTGAAATCTCTGCTGAGCTGGGACTGAGGCAATCTCCCTTATGGTACTGCAAGAGATAGGGGCTTCACATTTTTATCCCATCTAAAGGCTATGGAAATGATGGAAAAATTGAGGATGAAAGCAGAATGGGAATCAATGGAATATTAAAGGAAAAGATGGACCCAGGGAGCAGTGAGAAATTTTAATTTTGGGGGCTTTGGAGTGGGAAGATACATTTGAGTTGTAATTGACTAACCATGGACAACATTACTTCCAGGATGCCTTGTGAGAAGCTATAAAAGTATTAAGAGGTCTCAAACCCTATTGCAAATGAGAAGGTGTATTTCAGGTCATAATCCTGAGCCTCAGACACTTAGGCCTGATTCTTGGGTGAGAAGCTATAAAAGTATGAAGAGGTCTCAAACCCTATTGCAAATGAGGAGGTGTATTTCAGGTCATAATCCTGAGCCTCAGACACTTAGGCCTGACTCTTAGGAGATGTTAAGGGATAAGGACAACTTTCTTTTCTTTCTTTCTTTCCTTCTTTCTTTCTTTCTTTCTTTCTTTCTTTCTTTCTTTCTTTCTTTCTTTCTTTCTTTCTTTCTTTCTTTCTTTCCTTCCTTCCTTCCTTCTTTCTTTCTCTCTCTCTCTCTCTCTTTCTTTCTTTCTTTCTTTCTTTCTTTCTTTCTTTCTTTCTTCTCTCTCTCTCTCCTCCTCCTCCTCCTCCCCCTCCTCCTCCTCCTCCTTCTTCTTCTTCCTCTTCTTCTTTCTTTCTCGCTTTACTTTCTTCTTTCTTTCTTTTCCTCCCTCCCTCCCTCCCTCCCTCCCTCCCTCCCTCTTTCTTTCTTTCTTTCTTTCTCTCTCTCTCTCCTTCCTTCCTTCCTTCCTTCCTTCCTTCCTTCCTTCCTTCCTTCCTTCCTTCCTTTCTCTCTCTCTCTCTCTTTCTTTCTTTCTTTCTTTCTTTCTTTCTTTCTTTCTTTCTTTCTTTCTTTCTTTCTTTCTTTCTTTCTTTCTTTCTTTCTTTTTCTTCTTTTTCTTTCTTTTTGTATCTACTCCCCCAGTAGCATGCACATGTGCCTCAGAAGTAGGCATAATAGGTAGCAGCCACATGCTCATTGTCTGAATAGCATCATTATAGAGTCATTCTTTCAGATTCTGACGACTTCTCTGGCTAACTGGTCCTGTTTAAAAATATGAATGCTTTATTCTTTCATCCACTTACGCTTCAATGGTCAGTAAACACTCTGTGTCCAGTTGGAAAAAAAACCCCAGAAATATATAGATCCAATAGCTTCTCTTTATGCCAGCATAGATTAATTATAAACAAAAAAGTTAACTTACTCATAATAGCTTTGAGAGCTATAATACTCAGAGGTAGGCTAAAGGCAAGTAATGATCTATTTAAAAATATTTCTAAAACATGGCAGAAAAACATAAACCACTCGAAGTAGCAACACACATCATAGTCTTCAAATGGAAGACTTGATGCAAAGGGCCCCGAATGTGTGAAGTTGAGCAGTGGGTGTGAGAACCAAGGGTGGTTTGGAGATGCAGGAACAATGCGTAAGGACGATTTGGGTATTACTTAGGAGCTTGCTGATGCACCCCAGCAACATCCTAGGTATACAGGAAATAGATTTGTGTGTGTGTGTGTGTGTGTGTGTGTGTGTGTGTGTGTGTGTGTAAATGACTGGCTTGCAGGTAGGAGAGTCCACTAAACTTTACTTTTTTAACTTAAATTTTAAGTTCAGGGGGTACATGTGCAGGATGTCCAGGTTTTTACGTAGGTAAATGTGTATCATGAGGGTTGGTTGTACAGATTATTTAACTACCCAGGTATTAAGCCTGATATCCATTAGTTATTTTTCCTGCTTATCTTCCTCCTCCTACTTTTCACCCTCCAATAGGCCCCAGGGTGTGTTGTTCCCCTCTATGTGTCAGTGTGTTCTCATCAGTTAGCTCCCACTTGTTAGTGAGAACATGCAGTATTCAGTTTTCTGTTCCTGCATTAGTTTGCTAAGGATAATGGCCTCCAGCTCCATGCTTGTCCCTGCAAAGGACACAATTTTATTCTTTTTTATGACTGCATAGTATTCCATGGGATATATGTACCATGTTTTCTTTATCCAGTCTATCATTGACGGAGCCCACTAATCTTAATGAGCAGTATGCTCTGGGAAGGCAGTTTTGTAACAGTATGGGCTTTGTGGTTGAGGGGGTGGCCTGGTTTGAAAGAAGAACTCACTGAAGTGCAGTGGCTGGCACCAGGCTGCTCTTTCTGTCTAGCCACCACGGAAGAGGGATAATGAGCCTCCCGGACCATTCAGATCTGTCTCCAATGTAATCCATACACTTAACATGAAAGATCAATAGAACTTTTTCTTTTTTAATTTTGAGAAAATTTAAAGCACTGTAAGTGTGATTACCAAGAGCAAATAATATGATGGAATAGGAATTGATGGTGTTCTGATATACCGGTTGTGAAAGTATACTATAAACACGTAAGTTTTTTATTGCTATGCGACAGATTACCACAAATTTAGTGGCTTAAAAGGACTCTCAACTACTAGCTTACAGTTTTGAAGCTCAGAAGCCTGGCAAAGGCTGTGTGGGTTCTCTGCTCAGAGAATGATGGGGCTAAATCAAGGCGTCATCCAGGTTGAGTTCTCATCTGGGTTCGGGGTCCTCTTCCCTGCTCATTTGTTGGCAGAACTCATTTCCTTGTGGTTATAAGATTCAGGACCTTGTTGTTTATCTAGCTGTGTGTGGGACTGCTCTCAGCTTCTAGAGGTGGCCTGTTGTTCCTTAACATGGGACCTCCAGTTTACAGGATGAATATTTGCTTTCTTCCAGGTCAACCAGAGCACATCTCTCTATCTACTACCTCTGCTGCCAGCCAGACCAGCCAGAGAAAACTAGCTGCTTTTAAAGGGCTCATGTGGTTAGGCCAAGCCACCTGCATAATCCTAGCTTAAGGTTAACTGGTTTGGAAACTTAATTGCATTTGGATATTCCTCCAAGGCAGTATATGGATTGGTGTTTAATTGAATAACTGGGAGAAGGTGTGTGCATGTGCGAGAAATATTGGAGGCCATCTTAGAATTCTGCCTACCACAATAAAACTACAAAATTAAAATATGTGTAATGAGGAAAACAGAAAGGTCAGTAAAATACTTGACTATGTCTATAACTTGATAGAAATATGTTATGTAGAATACAGAAAAAGTAGAGTTTTATGTTAGTGGGAAAAGAGAAAAATGGATAAATGGTAATTGGGAAAATGGTTAAAAACTTGAAAATAAAAAGGAATGCTGTATTGCATAGAAATTGATTACAGATCAATTAAATACACTAAAAAACAAAATTAATGTTAGGCAAACATATGAGTTAATCTTTTTATTTCAAAGGCAGAAAGATTTCATTTGATTACTTGAATATTTGAAGGCTCCATATACCCCAAACATTGTAAGGAAAATTACAGACAAGGGAGAAACTAGAAAAAGTATTTGAACAAATGACAGATTCTGTTTCTTATATATGATGCATCCTAAAATATAAGAAAAGAACATCCTTATAAAATAGGCAAATGACATGAAAAGCAATTGCCATAATATAAATGGTCAATATACATAAAATTATCTCATGAGTTATCATAAAAATTAAGACCTAATGTTAGCATTTACATGAGGTAACACTCAGTGTTTGTACAGAAGCCAATAAGTGGGCTTACTCATAGTTTTATTGCCATGTAAATTGATACAACCTTGTTGAAGGGTACATTTGATACTGTCTAGGTCTGAGGAATAGTCAGGAGAAAACAGCTTATCCCAATTTTATATAACATAGCCACATACACTTGATTATGAATATTCTATCAGAGTTAACATTTAGTGTTTACTTTGTGCCTGACACTGTGCTAAATATTATGCATGGATCTCATTTAGTCCTTAGAAAATCCTATAAGTTAGGTATTATTCTCACTTTTCTGATGAAGACAACTGAATCCAATTTATAACCACAGCAATCCCACTTAGGTGTAGCTGAACTGGAGTCTGAACTCAGGTCTTTTCGACTCCATCTACTGTGCTGACACAGCCAGGTGTGTGAGGCAGTGTGGCGGCCCCCATACGGCTGGCCCTGCTCCGGCTGCTTCTAACCACTAGTCCCTATTGTGCTCTTATGCAGTGAATGTTCTTGTAAGTTAAGGACAACTGAATCCTTATGTTAGTTCTGAAATAGGTTTTCAGTGATGTCATAAAGAAAGAGTTTGCAAAGTCGTGTGGTGATGTAACAGCAGGAAATAGGTAGTTAGGTGTCTAGGTATGTGTAATAAATAGTAGGAGACAGGTTTTGTGAAAACAAAACCAAAACTTGATTGTCTGTTAAAATTAGCCTAAACCAGGCTTGCCATCAGACTCATCGTTATTGCTCACTATCCAAGGAATTATATAAGAGGCTCACAGGACATGTGCTTTCAATTCAGATAAACAAGACTAGAAAAGCTTTGAGAAATAGAAATGAGAAAAGTTGGTAATATGAAAGCATATAAAAGGCTATTTTCATTTCATTGTTCAGAGCATTATAAATCAAATGTATTCATTCTTTTTGTTTTCTATAAAAGCAGAGTGTAAGGTCAGATACTCGTTACATTGTGCTTAAGAACTTAACAGCATTAAGCAGCTGGGAATAAAACAAGATGTTTCATTTTCCACTAATGCCTGAGACATTTTATATTCCAGCAAGGCTAGTCTTCTGAAAGTGAAACAAATGGAATAATGAAAACTTTGATTTCTCCCAAGTTGTACAAATTTATTTCCCCGTATTGTCAGGTTTCAAAGAAATATCCAAAGGTATTTTAAAGAGGAAACGTGAATCCATGGATCAGAAGAGGTTTTTGTAGTCTCTGAGTATTCTCCAGAAGGAATCCCTGCCCTAAGGCTCTTGTGGTCCATGGTGGCCTCTCCTTTCACCTGAGCAAGTGGGAAGGACTGGCTGCTGGGGCTGGGGTGCTGTCTGAACGCAGGACTCAGAGAGCTATGTGACTCTAGGTGGTGAGCTCTAGAATTTGGCCATGAGAGTGAGTGACAAATACAGGACAGTTTTTAGTCTTGGGAAGTGAGGAGGCCAGATACTTGAGGCACCACAGTCTGTGTGTTGAAACCTCCTAGAGGGAAGGAAGGTCTTAGCATGGAGAGGAAAACTGAGCTACGTGGTCAATCCTTTAATGAATAAAGTTGGGTGGCCAGGCAGTTAGCCAACTAGCATAGGTCGGCCTGGGAGTTCATTTTAAGTTGATGGCAAGGGTTGGTTCTTTCTTGATGTACAAGAAATTGTCTTGCTATTTGCTAGACTATTGTCTCTCTCTGCAGGAGACAATCTTATAAGTTAATGGCATGATTTAAGAGCTCATTTCTAAGGATTATCAATCTTTTTGCATCTAAGTAAGTCACCTGGACTCAAATTCTTGTTTTGGGGTTTACTTTTAGATAAACCCAAACTAAGAGAGATAACAAATACGACATTTTCACTATGTTGTCTGACATCCATACATCAGAGTTCAAGAATTGTTACCTTATCAGGTTGACTAGGCGACCCATTGGTCTGAGTTAGATGGTTGTTTTCACTGCATAGTCTCAGAAATGAGCTCATATACAGGGCAGCAGGATGTCTGAGACTGGGGGAACAAAATCTTGTCCTAAGATTCCCAAGCATCTTAGCTAGAAGTTAAGTCTTGTGGCAGGGCTAGAGAAGTTGATAACTCTCTGATAATCTGCCTTCATTCTTTTCATTTCCTGACAACTTGGGCTTAAAAGGCTTCTAGACTCTCCCATGTGGGCGCATTCAGGCCTGCCCACACTAGACTTAGTGTTTATTTCCCCAGACACTTTTGAGTCCAGATGTGAGAATGCTTAAAATCAGCAGTTGGTAAAGTGTGGCCCACAAGCCAAATATGGCCCATATTTGTGATTTTTTTTTGTCCAATAAAGTATTAATGGAACACAGATATATGCATTCGTTTGAATATTGTTTATGCCTTCTTTCATGCTGTAAGGGTAGAGTTGAGAAGTTCCCACTGAGACTGTACGGTCTGTAAAAGTGAACATACTTACTATCTTGTCCTTTACATAAAAAGTTTGCTGAATCCTGGATTATATTCGAGATGGGAAATTGGAAGAGGATCTGTGAGAGATCAAGCTCACTGGGCAGAAAAGAAACCAGAGAGGTACTTGGTGCTGTGGCCTATGTGGCTCATCTAAGGGGATACGGATTACAGGACTGGTGCTGGCAAGGCTTAATTTCTGGTCATAAGTTTCCAATCTCCTTGAGAGAGGTATCAGACTGGGTAAAGCGCACCCAAACAAAGCCTCAAAATCTCTGGAATCTAAAAAGACCTGCTGTTTATGACCCTTTATCCCAGAATAGGTCAACATTCCTTGAGGAAAACTGAAAGGAATTCTTTGGGAGGCTTCTGAACTTATCAACAGGGCATCTGGGGGAAAGGCCTACCTTCCCAGTTAGGGAGTCACTACCCTTCTACAGCTTTCCCTCCCAACATACCCTCATAAGGACTGTTTGCAGTCCCATTAAATTCCCCTATTTATAGGTATTCTGCCCCTTTCTATATACTAGGGCTTTCAGGCCCCATTATTCTGGAGGAGAACAATGATCAGTTTACAGGGAGAGATATGTGCCTGATGGAGAACACTAGGTTATACTAAAGGGACTTCCCAATCTCAGGCCAGAATCTGTGTCTTACTCCATACCAAAATTTCTCTAACCCCATCCTTCTCTTTATCTATAAGAATAAGTGGGGGTCAGGCGGTGGGCTTCTGTTCCCTGATGAATAGTCAGTAGGAATATCTTTAGCTTTCTCTGGCAGAGAACAAATATTCAGGACTGTTTTCAGGGATCAGGAAGCAGTTACACTAGTTGATAAAGCTTTCTGTGTCTTTGGGAAGGGTTTTTCCCCAACAAAGATGCAATGGATCATTCCAGGGAATTGCCCTTGGTTCCCTAGAGGATGCTCCTAGAGTATGGCAAATGATTTCACTAGGATGTTGTAAATGTCTAATTCTTTTCAAACCCTAATAGATTTGGCCTCAAGTTCTTGGGTCTCTGCAAAAATTCAACATATTCATCTATTTTCAAGTATTCTTTCCTCAAGTAGGTAGTATATTGTATCTCTGTAAGTACAAATAAGGACGAGCTTCTCTGAATTTCATTGAATACTAACCCTTGACTATGTTCTGCTTTGAACTTGAGGTGCTCAGGCTGTTGAGAGGAGGTAGGTCACCCTAATGCTGTGCTGCTGTGTCTCTGAACTGGTTCTGAGGGGTAACAGAACTCTGCTTGGATTGGCAGTTCCTCGGTTTTGACTTCTTTTGGGACTAGTCCCTTCCCTAACTTATTAATGTCTTCAGGCAAATCTTATATTCCAGAGAACAAAGTTAGCTCTGTAAGGGTTCTTCTTCTTTATTACTGATTCTTGATGACCTTTACATGAGAAGTCTCCTGGAAACCTCTTGGCTTCAGCTACAAGTTTCAGTGATCAGACACTTAGGTTTTACCTATAAATGGCTCATGACTGATGGTCTTTCTTGATCCTTATATAGATATTCACCTCAAGTTTTCCTCTTCCACAAAGAATGATATTTGCCTTTCGTCATTGACCAGAAGTGACCTAGATGGAAAAAGTCTGGAGATGGCTGGCCTTTACTCTTCTTATTGGAAAAAATGGCCTTGCTGATGGAGGTAACCCACTCATTCTTGTTCCTTCCCTTTCCTGAAAAGAAAGCAATGAGCCTTGGAGACTTGAGGAATGTGGCATGATGTTTGGGCTCATGGGCAGCAAAGCTGGAAAGAAGAGTTGAACCAAATGAATTTGGATGGTGGTGTTCATCACTTGTCCTGAGTACCACACATGTAGATTTTAGTTGCTCTTTTCAGTCCTTATCTTTGTGTCCTTATATCTTTTTCCAGGATTTGAAGACCTATTGTGATAGCAGCAAGCCAATCTCATGCTGCATGGATTGATAAGGACTATTTGTGAAAGTCCTTCTGCTCTAGTATTGGTTCATTCTCAGGTAGCTTTTTTTCTTTGCTACTAATATTTGGTATGGTGAACAGAGAGGTTCCACTGTTCTCAGCCCACTGAACTTATATGGATGGTTACACTGATGGGTTATTATTAAAATCATTCTCAACACAATGATGGAACTACCGAATCAGCCTTGAAGCACTTAAACATCTAGATCTATGAGGTAGTCATTTGATCTGTTCTCTCTGACTCCTGGGAGACAAAGTAGCAAATGTAAGAAGCCACGTGTGCTCATTTCTGCTTGAATAATTTTACAAAGCCAGGACTCTGTGATGACATGCAGCTCTCTCTAAACATGCTTGGAAGGCAAAACAAGAGAGAGCACGCAGCTGCCCATGTCTATGGACTGAATCACTACATCCCTTAAAAGATACGTGATTCT
This sequence comes from Macaca mulatta, assembly GCF_049350105.2. NCBI lineage: Eukaryota > Metazoa > Chordata > Mammalia > Primates > Cercopithecidae > Macaca > Macaca mulatta. The sequence goes on along the minus strand of NC_133419.1, from coordinate 102,762,533 downwards.
AGTCCTTGGCTTTTCTTACACATAACATCCAACAGGATTAGTGATTATATGTGTACAATCTATAACCAAACGTACTTTAGTAAACTATAACCAGATATACTCTTACTCCCAAACTTTGACGTAATTTTGCATGTACTGAATCTTTACCATCTGTATATAAGCTTTGAACTAAAATACTGCATCATAGCAGTGTGATAGAACTGCACCTGGCCTGTAACCTTTGGTCTGTAGCCCTCAGTAAGACTTCTGAATAAAACTAACTTTAATGCTTTAAAAGCTTGATTTCTTTTTTGTTTAGTGAACAATCATGACAACCACAAAGGAACTCACAGTGGACTGCCTAGGGTTGTCTGGAACCTTGTGGGGATCCAGTACCTTGAGGCCAGCATCCGCCCTTTGAGTCCCTCCAACTTCTTCATGGTTGGAGACAACTGGGTGACTCTCCCTTGAATGTCAGATCTCCTACTTGGTTTCTGGTCCTGAGTTTTGTTCATCTAGTTGTTTTGACTCCTTGACAAAGAGGTAAGTTCTTCCTTGAGACATTTTGTTGCTCCAGAAGGGAAATTTTCCTAGTTGAAAGATACTAGGAAGAAATGGCTGCATGTATAACACACATGGAAACTATACTGCCAAATAACTCCCTAGATGGGCGGCATTTACCAAAGGAGATGAGGGTTGAAAAATTCCACCTTTGGTACAGTGTTAGCTATTTGGGTGATGAGTACACTTGAAGGACAAACCTCATCATTATGCAATATATCCATGTAACAAACCTCCACGGGTACCCCCTGAATCTATAATAAAAATAAATAATTAAGTCTGAGGTGGGGGGATTGCTTGAGCCTGGAAGGTCGAGGCTGCAGGGAGCCGTGTTCATGCCACTGCACTCCAGGCTGGGCAACAAAGTGAGACCCTGTCTCTAAATAAATAAATAAACAAATGAACAAGTGTATGTTACAGTTTTTTAAAAATGATTATCATGTTTTTCTCCCAATCTTTAACTTACTTTAATGCTTCAACTGACTTAAGTATGTACTGCTATATATTATCTGTAGTATCTTCATAATATTCCTGTTGAGGTGTTGTGTTGGGTACAAGAAAAGGCGATGTCAGGAAACCTGACTCATGCTAAATAAGATGAGATGCGATGTGAAGCATGTTTTTCAACAAATAGGCAAGTATACACACTGGGCCTAATGTTCATTCCTTACAACTGCAACTGAAGACTATCAACCTTCCTGGAAAAGAGCCTTCCTAACTATGGGGGACAATTAGCATTGGTCTATAAATACAACCAGGTGATTGATTTGTGACCAAAAGGGGGAGCTTATGAGACAAAGAAGCAAATGTAAGAAGCCACGTTGCTCATTTCTGTTTGCCAGCATAATTTCACAAAGTCCCTGACTCTGTGTGATGACCTGCAGTTCTCCAAAAAGATGCTTTGGAAACAAGAACAGGCTCCAAGTCTCTTACCTAAGTCACTACACTCCTTAAAATGATCCTAGTCCTTGCCTTTTTCTGTACATAAAATGACACCTAACAGGGTTAATGATTATGCTTCTACAATCAATAACCAAATGTCCTTTAGCAATCTATAACCAGATGTACTCTTACACCCAAACCTCTTTAAGTGGCTAGACTTAATTAAAAATGTCCTACTAGCTAATTACCAGCATGTTAGCTATTAGTCTTTTTGTATTTGAGTTTTGGTCTGAAGAATTATTCAGTTATAACTGATGTTCAAAGATTCACAACTATTTCGGTTTTTTTTTTTTTTTTGATTTGCACGTTAAGGGAGCAGGCATAGGTAGGCTCAGTTTCTAAGCTCAGGTTCTTGTTCTGGACCAAGGTAGGAGGTGGATGGGCTATCCGAGAGGAAAACGATGTGATTCATGGTGCAGGACGTGGGAATGGGATTCAGTGGGAGCTTCATTAGATATCTACTGACACAGATGATGGAGGTCCAGGAGAAGCCCCTTCTTGTTGCCAGATGTTCTTTTATGTGTCAGTAACTTTAGCGCCTTTTTAAGGGAGTGTGTGGGGTCTCAACTGCAATTACCTCTGGCAGTTTAGAAAAACTTGGTACCAGATAAACTTCCTTCTTGAAGAAACATGAACCACATAATGGTCCTGTCTGTAAGTCCCTCAGGAGGGTGGGTCTGCCTCAGGGCAGATTACATATAATCATATGTAATGTAATCATGTACATAAGCATGGATTACATAGAGTTTGAAAAATATCCAGGCTCTTTTGGAGGCAGACCAAAAGAATTAATAGTTACCAAGCTCTGTCCTCTCTGTATCCGTAAGGATACATTTTCCTCTCAGGGTCTGTGAATCCTGAAAATTTGAGACAGGTCTCAGTTAATTTAGAAGGTTTATTTTGCCAAGGTTGACGACATGCCCGTGACACAGCCTCAGGAGGTCCTGACGACATGTGCCCAAGGTGGTTAGGGCACAGCTTGGTTTTATACATTTAGGGAGACATGCGACATCAATCAACATATGTAAGAAGCACATTTGTTCAGTCTGGAAAGAGGGGACAACCTGAAGCAAAAGCAGGAAGACTTGAAGTGGGGAGGAAGCTTCCAGCTCACAGATAGGTGATACGCAAACGGCTACACTCTTTTGAGTTTCCATTAGCCTTTCAGAAGGAAGCAAATCAGATATGCGTCTATCTCAGTGAGCAGAGGAGTGACTTTGAATAGAATGGGGGGCAGGTTTGCCCTACGCAGCAAGCTTGAGTTTTCCTTAGTGATTTTGGGGGCCCAAGATATTTTCATTTCACGGGTACCAGGGGCCAACAAATATAGAGCTAATTTGTGAAATGTGTCTTAGTTGGCAAAAGCTTTACTGTGTCATCGTGACTTTAAACTATAGTCATACACCGCATAATGACCTTTCGGTCAAAGACAGACTGAATACATGGTGGTAGTCTTATAAGATTATGATGGTGCTGAAGACTTCCTATCATCTAGTAATGTCATAGCCATCATAACATGGTGGCAGAGTACCTTATTCACGTGTTTATGGTGACGTTGATGCAAACAAACCTACTGTACTGCCAGTCATGTAAGTCTAGCACATATAATTATAAAATGTACATAATACTTGATAATGATAATAAATGACTGTTATTGGTTTAGGTATTTACTCTACTATACTTTTTATTGCTATTTTAGATTGTATTTCCTCTACTTATATATAAAAAGGTTAACTGTAAGACAGGCTTCGGGGACTCACTCAGGAGATATTCTAGAAGAAGGCAAAATTGTTATCCTAGGAGATGACAGCTTCATGTATATTATTCCCACTGAAGATCTTCCAGTGGGGCAAGATGTGAAGGAAAAAAAGATAGTGCTATTAATAATCCTTACCGTGTGTGGGGCTAGGCTAATGTGTGTGTTGGGGTATTAGTTTGTAACAAAAAAGCTTAAAAAGTAAAAGATGAAAATAAGAATGAGGCTGGGCATGGCAGCTCATGCCTGTAATCCTAGTGCTTTGGGAGGCCAAGGCAGGCAGATCACTTGAGGTTAGGCGTTTGAAGCCAGCCTGGCCAACATGGTGAAACTCCGTCTCTATTAAAAATACAAAAAATGTTTAGCTGGGTGTGGCGGTGCATGCCTGCAATCCTAGCTACTCGGGAGGCTGAGGTGGGAGGGTTGTTTGAACCCGGGAGGTGGAGGTTGTAGTGAGCCAAGATCACTCCATGGCACACTCCAGCCTGGGTGACAGAGAGAGACTCCATCTCAAAAATAAATACATACATAAAAAATTAAAAAGGCTTATGGAATAAGGATATAAAGGATGTATTTCTGTACACCTGTATCATATATTTGTGTTTAAATTGTGTTTAAAGCTAAGTGTTATTACATTTCAAAAAGTTTACACAATCAAATTAGAACTCAAGATTAAGAAACTCTGTCAAAACCACACAACTACATGGAAACTGAACAACCTGCTCCTGAATGACTCCTGGGTAAATAATGAAATTAAGACAGGAATCAAGAAGTTCTTTGAAACCAATGAGAACAAAGAGACAATGTACCAGCATCTCCGGAACACAGCTAAGGCACCATCAAGAGGGAAATTTATAGCACTAAATGCCACATCAAAAAGCTGGAAAGATCTCAAATCAACATCCTAATGTCACTACTGAAAGAACTAGAGAACCAAGAGCAAACAAACCCCAAAGCTAGCAGAAGACAAGAAATAACCAAGATCAGAGCAGAATTGAAAGCAACAGAGACACAAAAATCCCTTTAAAAAGTAATGAACCCGGGAACTGGTTTTGCAAAAATTATTAAAATAGACCATTAACTAGATTAATAAAGAAGAGAAGGGAGAAAAATCAAATAGACACAATAAAAATTGATAAAGGAGATATCACCCCAATCCCACAGAAATACAATCATTAGAGAATACTCTAAACACCTCTATGCAAATAAACTAGAAAATCTAGAAGAAATGGATAAATTCTTGGACACATACACACGCCCAAGACTGAACCAGGAAGAAGCTGAATCCCTGAATAGACCAATAATGAGTTCTGAAATTGAGGCAGTAATAAATAGCATAAAACCAAAACCAAAACCAAAACCCAGGACCAGATAGATTTACAGCTGAATTCTACCAGAGGTACAAAGAGGGGCTGGTACCATTTCTTCTGAAACTATTCCAAATAATTGAAATGGAGGGACCCTTCCCTAACTCATTTTATAAGGCTAGCATCATCCTGATAACAAAACCTGGCAGAGAAACAACAACAACAGCCAAACTTCAGGCCAATATCTCTGATGAACATCGATGAAAAAATCCTCAATAAAATACTGGCAAACCAAATCCAGCAGCACATCAAAAAGCTTATCCACCATGATCAAGTTGGCTTCATCCCTGGGTTGCAAGTTTGGTTCAACATACGGAAATCAATAAACATAACTCATCACATAAACAGAACTAAATACAAAAAACACATATTATCTCAATAGATACAGAAAAGACCTTCAGTAAAATTTAACACCCCTTCATGTTAAAAACTCTCAATAAACTAGGTATTGATGGAACTTACTTCAAAGTAATAAGAGCCACTTATGACAAACCCACAGCCAATACTATACTGAATGGGCAAAAGCTGGAAGCATTCCCCTCAAAAACCAGCACAAGACAAGGATGCCTTCTCTCACCACTTTTATTCAACATAGCAGTGAATGTTCTGCCAGAGCAATCAGGAAAGAGAAAGAAATATTCAAATAGAGAGGAAGTCGAACTGTGTTTGTTTGCAGATGACATGATCCTATATCTAAAAAACACCATTGTCTCAGCCCAAAAGCTTCTTAAGCTGATAAGTAACTTCAGCATAGTTTCAGGATACAAAATCAGTGTGCAAAAATCACAAGCATTCCTATGCACTGACAATAGACAAGCAGAGAGCCAAATCGTGAGTGAACTCCCATTCACAACTGCTACAAAGAGAATAAAGCACCTAGGAATACAACTTACAAGGGATGTAAAGGACCTCTTCAAGGAGAACTACAAACCACTGCTCAAGGAATTAAGAGAGGACACAAACAAATGGAAAAACATTCTACGCTCAGGGATAGGAAAAATCAATATCATGAAAATGGCCATACTGCCCAAAGTAATTTATAGATTCAATGCTATTCCCATTAAACTACTATTGATATTCTTCACAGAATTAGAAAAAAAAAACTACTTTAAATTTCATATGGAACCAAAAAAGAGCCCATATAGCTAAGAAAATCCTAAGCAAAAACAACAAAGCTGAAGGCATCACAGTACCTGACTTCAAACTATACTAAAAGGCTACAGTCAAAACAGCATGGTACTGGTACAAAACCAGACACCTAGATTAATGGAACAGAATACAGAATTCAGCTATAAGACCGCACATACTACAAGGTTACAGTAACCAAAAGAGCATGGTACTGGCACAAGAACTGACACATAAACCAATGGAACAGAATAGAGAACTCAGAAATCAGACTGCACATCTACAACCATGTGATCTTCAACAAACCTGACAAAAACAAGCAATGGGGAAAGGATCCTGTATTTAATTAATGGTGCTGGGAGAACTGGCTAACTATATGTAGAAAATTGAAACTGGACCCCTTCCTTATACCTTATACAAAAATTAACTCAATATGGATTAAAGACTTAAGTGTAAAACCCAAAACCATAAAAATAAAAACCCTAGAAGAAAATCTAGGCAATACCATTCAGGACAAAGGCATGGGCAAAGATTTCATGACAAAAATGTCAAAAGCAATTGCAATAAAAGCCAAAATTGACAAATGGGCTCTAATTAAACTAAAGAGCTTCTGCACAGCAAAAGAAACTATGATCAGAGTGAGCAGACAACCTAGAGAAATGGATAAAATTTCTGCAATCTATCTGACAAAGGACTAATATCCAGAATCTACAAGGGAAACTTCAAAAAATTTACAAGAAAAAAACCAAACAACCCCATCAAAACGTGGGCAAAGGACATAAACGTTCTCAAAAGAAGACATTTATGCAGCCAACAAACAAAAAAAGCTCAACATCACTGATCATTAGAGAAATGCAAGTCAAAACCACAATGAGATATCATCTCATGCCAGTCAGAATGGCAACTAGTAAAAAGTCAAGAAACAACAGATGCTGGTGAGGTTGCAGAGAAATAGCAATGCTTTTACACTGCTGGTGGGAATGTAAATTAGCTCAACCATTGTGAAAGACAGTGTGGTGATTCCTCAAAGATCTAGAACCAGAAATACCATTTGACCCATCAATCCCATTACTGGGCATATGCCCAAAGGAATATACATCATTCTATTATAAAGATATATGCATACTTATGTTCATTGCAGCACTATTCACAATAGCAAAGACACAGTATCAACCCAAATGCCCATCAATGATAGACTGGATAATGAAAATGTGGTACATATACACCAAGGAATACTATGCATCCATAAAAAGCAATAACATCATGTCCTTTGCAGGGACTTGGATGGAGCTGGAAGCCATTATCCTCAGCAAACTAACACAGGAACAGAAAACCAAACACCACATGTTCTCACTTATAAATGGGAGCTGAACTATCCAAACACAGGGACACAGAGAGGGGAACAACACACACTGAGTGGGGCATGGAGAGGGAGAGCATCAGGAAAAATAGCTAATGCATGCTGGGTTTAATACCGGGGTGATGGGTTGATAGGTGCAGCAAACCACCATGGCACATGTTTACCTATGTAACAAATCTACACATCCTGCACATGTATCTCGGAACTTAAAATAAAATTTAACAAACCCCAAAAATCTGAAAAAATGAAAGTTTAAAAAAATTACAAAGTTTATGGCCAGGCATGGTGGCTCATGCCTGTAATCCCAGCACTATGGGAGGCTGAGGTGAGCGGATCACCTGAGGTCGGGCGTTCGAGACCAGCCTGACCAACATGGAGAAACCCCATCTCTACTAAAAATACAAAATTAGTTGGGTGTGGTGGTGCATGCCTGTAATCCCAGCTACTCAGGAGGCTGAGGCAGGAGAATTGCTTGAATCTGGGAGGTGGAGGTTGCAGTGAGCCGAGATTGTGCCACTGCACTCCAGCCTGGGCAACAAGAATAAAACTCCGTCTCAAAAAAAAAAAAAAAAAAAAATTACAGAGTTTATCAAATAAAGAAGTTACAGAAGTTGCTTACTTGTTACTGAAGAATCAAAAGTATTTTAAAATAAATGTAGAGTAACCTGTGTACAGTATTTATAAAATCAACAATAGTTAACAGTAATGTTCTAGGCCTTGACATTCACTCACCACCCACCACCCTCTCACTCTCCCACCTAGAGCAACTTTCAGTCCTCTGCAGGTATACCACGGTTTATCTTTTAAGGTGTATTTTTACTGTACCTTTTCTATGTTTAGATATACCTAGAAACACAAATAGTTATAATTGTGCTACAGTTGTGTACAGTAACATGCAGGTTTGTAGACTAGAAGCAATGGACTATATCACAGAGCCTAGGTGTGTGGTAGGTTGTATCTTCTAGGTTTCTTATGATGTTTGCACAACGATGAAATTGCCTATCAATGAGTTTCTCAGAATGTATTCTTATTGTTAAGTGACATATGACTGTACAAGAAAATGAAATTATGGGTTAGGGTCACATTGAGAAGGGCATTTTTAGAATTTTTAGGGGCCAATTTGATGTACACTGGACCATGACTTCTGATGACTGGGGATGGGGTGGTGTGCTGTGAGGTTGACTCAACCAGGGCTAGAATTCTCCCAAGTTGTTTTGCTGAAGTTTCACATCAATGATCCCTTAGTCGAGCTCATCTGCCCTGTTTACTGATAACAGTGACAGTGATGATTTGCACTGGATCTCAATGAGGCCTCACAGGGTTCTGCCATTATATAGCAGACTACGCCCACGTGAACAGCAGGGTAGTAGAAGACCAGGCTGTAATGCCATTTTGGCCTCACTGGATCTGAGAGGTTTGTGCATATGTAGGTAGTTCCTGAGCAAACAGAAAAGTGCCTCCATACATCATTGCACAGGGAGAATACTTGGAGCCCACTCCCAGCCTCTTTGGACCCCTCCCTATGAGGCAGCCTTAGGCTGAGATGTGTATCCTTAAACTCATGCTGTTGCTATATTGTATCCTTTGCCTGTAAGAAACTGTCTTTGTCAGCATTGCCAGTTTGGATCCTGAGGGTCTTTTTTTAGCAATTGAACTGGACTAACTGCCACCACTAGAGCTGATCTGAACAGCAGTGTGAATATCATTGGAATATCAAATGCAGAGTTCAGACTTGCTAACATAACTGTGTAGGAGGGTACACTCTCCTGGAAAAAGGCAATTTGTGGAATGACACTAACTGAGCTCATCTGCCTGTCCTAATATTGCCTTCAACACGGTTCGGGGATGGTTGCTTAGTCTGACCCAATTCCTAAACCTATTAAATTACTTGTATAGTGACTTTATCACAGAGGGGCTTAGGAAGATGTTCCAGGTTGTCAGGAAAAAAGAGCATAATTTTCTTTTTTTTTCATTTCACAGATGGAGGAACAGATTGCCTGGTTGGCTTACAAGACACCTAGCTTGCAAGTGGCAGAGTCACGATTTCAATGCAGCCCTGTTAGAGGTAAAGCCTACACTTGTCAATTCCGTTAAGCAACTTAATAACTCCTGGTGAATCCTCCATGCCATATATTTCTTAAAGTTTCACTTTATTTTCAATTGATAAATAATAATTGTATATATTTATCAGGTACAATGTGCTGTTTGGATAGATGTATACATTGCGGAATGATCAAATCAGGCTACTTAGCATATCTGTCATCTCAAATACTTATTTCTTTCTAGTGAGAACATTTAACATCCTTTTAGCTATTTTGAAGTACATAATGCATTATTACTAACTACAGTCACCATGGTGTGTAATAGATTCCCAGAACTTATTCCTCCTGTCTAATGAAAACTTTGTACCCTTGACTAGTGTCTTCCCTTTCCCCCAGCCTCTGATAACCACGATTCTATTCTATCTTGATTAGACCTTTCCTGCTAGCACTGGGGAATTTTCCACACTGCCCTTTGATTGGAGATTTGTGAGAATGCGGAAAGATGTACTAGTCTTATTTCTCTCCCTTCAACTAGGATTTCTTTGAATTCTCTCTAATTTCTTCCTAAAACATGATCCATCGTGATATGGTTCAGCTGTGTCCCCACCCAGACTCTCATCTTGATTTATAATCTCCATAATCCCCACATGTAAGGGGAGAGACCAGGTGGAGGTAGTTGAAATCATGGGGGTGGTTTCTCTCATGCTGTTTTCGTAATAGTGGGCTGTCACGAGAACTGACGGTTTTATAAGGGGCTCTTCCCCCTTCACTCCTCACACTTCTCGCTCCTGCCCCCTTGTGAGGGGTGTGTTTTCTTCCCCTTCCATCATGATTCTAAGTTTCCTGAGGCCTCCCAAGCCATGCAGAACTGTAAGTCAATTCAACTTCTTTCGTTTATAAATTACCCAGTCTTGGGTATTTCTATCTAGCAGTGTGAGAACAAACTAATACACATAGAATACAGCAAAAGAATCTTCACCTGTAGGTGATAGTGCTTTAGTCTCAAGCGCAGACTACTGGTTCATCCAAGCTGCTCCCTTTCCCTTAGACTACCCTGTGGAAATATTGCTTTCACAATCAGCCCTGTCTCCAACCCAACCATTTAAGTGGACATACCTCCAGAAATTCCCATTTTTCTTACTGGCAGTGCCCATAACACCTCCGTTTAGGGATTAGAAAGTGACTTCCCACACAGCCAAACAAAAGGAGGGAAACTGAGTGTTTGAAGCCCAGTGTAAGATGAAGGCACAAAGGAGAGAGAAAAGGTACCAACACACCTAGTTTTATGCCTCTAAAAACACACTCATATTCATCCACCAGCAGTTTTAAATCTTCCTTAGTGTTTGAAATTGCACTAAGTAGCCTGGGAAGAAGACTGGTTGCCAGAAAGATTGGATGGCAGCTTGAAACACCTGGAAGCCTCTCGGAAGAAAAACCTATTAACCCCATACTTGCCAGGGTCTTCAGCAAAGTCCCTTATAACTTGAGCAGTTCCTGCTTTGGAAAATAGTAGGGAAAACCTGGGACCTTCAGTAAAATCCCACATGGAGGACCTTAGTATTTCCATAAGGAAATATGAGGATGAAAGCAGGGAACATGAGTCACTGTCTGTCCCTTGGCGTTTCTGAAAGTGATATATGAATCGCTGTAATGCAATTGGGGGCTGTAAATGGGAGATGGAAGTGAATGAAGGAACATAAGTGCTACTCTTAAGCTTTAAAGGTCAAGCTACTGTAGATATGGGTATGAGGGAAAGGGCATGAAGGTCATGAAAGGTGATGTTAGGTTCATTAAGATCGATATGAGTGCCAGAGGACACAGATTGCTCATTAATGTTATGTGGGTAACTTCGTCAAAGGTGAATATTTCACTTACTGCATGGTTAGTGTGCCATTATATAGGACTTAAAGTGACTCCTAGCTATAGGATAGTTATTCCTGGTTGCAGTCACATGGGGAATATACCTAACATTGTTTCATGGTTCTTGTACCATCTGTATTTATCTGTTTATTTTCTCTTTTAGTGTTTTCAAGTTTTAGCACATCCAAGATGTTATAATGGACCCTTAGGGAAAAGTTTTATGTGTACATATGGAGGAGAATTAAAGGGAGACTACCACCTATGCCCAACATGTAGCGAGAATCCAAGTAAAGACAGAAAAAGGATACAGAAAAATGAATTTTCATTACTGGTCTTCAGCCACTTTGGTCAGCATACTTATGGAATGAAATGTTGGAAGTTCTATTTACATGCACATAATGCAGAGAACAGACAGGGGAACCAGGATATGGGTACCATGAGCAGCTGTGTCAACATCATGGCCTGGGAAAACAGCTTTACAAATGGCTAAGACTAGAGAGTGGTTGGCCCTGATGGAGAAGTGAAAAGAGTACTGGAGGGCTAAACAGGCATGGACCTTGGCCATACAATTGCCAAGGGTCATATTAATAAGAGATTATAACAATAATTTCACCTTCCATTAAAACATTTGACCTTCAACACAGCCCCATGGAGTTGCAAGTATTATGAACATGGACCTGAATATGTTGAGTCAAACCCCCAGCTGAGAGGACACAAGTTGGATGAGGGGACATTGCTGAGGGGACACAGTCTGTGTCACCAGACTGGGCAGATAAAAGAGAAAATTTAGAAATCTAGGGGAAACATACACAGGAAAGTCTGTGTTTCCCAAGACTAAATCTGGGCATTATCTTTCTTTTCATAAGAATTCATTATACTAAACCCATCATCAGGCTTACCTCCTGTTGTGTGTGCCTTCTCAAAGGAGTATAAAGTTCATGAACATACTGATTTTCTGTATTTTTCATAATTGATCCCAGGTGCCTAGAACAGCATCATGCACATTAAAATTATACAAGTATTTGCTGAATGAAGGAATAAATGAATCCCTCCTTTTAGCAACACTTTCCAACTAGAATCCAGCTCAAATGTGTTTAATACAATTCATTAGTCCAGGGACACCAAGTATTTTAGGCTGTTAGCCAATTAGAACCGCCCCCATTGCTTTGCCAGGTCAAGCACGTACCTCTTCTAGGTTTTTAAGCAAACTCTAATGAGGGAAAAAGGAAGTGAGTGGATTAGAAGTTATTTGGGCAGAGGCTTGATTTGCATGTGTTTTGTGTCAAGGCTTGTGGAAAACTAAAACTATGATTTTTTTTTTTCTCTTTCTCCTCACTTTTTCTTGATTTTTCTAGGTGAGATGGAGTAAGTTCTCAGGATATAAGAGCTAAGTTCTAAACCTTGTCTTCAAAGAAGGTCTTTGAGGGACTTTTCTTCCCTTTTTTCCTTTCTAAAAGACACTTGACCTTGAGAGAAAAGTTAGTAGATTCCCCTTTTTATTCCCCATCTTGGGATTCTGTTTCTTTATTACTCCTTAGGCTTTGTCAGTGAGTATTGACAAAAGAAGTGCTATGGTCTGAATGTTTGTGTCTCCCCAAAATTCATATGTTGAGATCCTACCCCCAATATGATAGTATGAGGAAGTGAGGCCTTTAGAAGGTGATTAGGCCACGAAGGAGAGCCCCCACAAATGGGATTAGTGTCCTTATAAAAAAAAAGGCCTGAGAGATCCTTTGCCTCTTCTATCATGTGAGCACACAGTAGGAAGAAATGATTTCAATGAGAAATGATCCAGCATGTGGGCCCTCATCAGACAGTGAATGTGCCTGGACGTTGGACTTCTGAGGCTCCAGACCTGTGAGAAATACATTTCTTATGTTTCTAAACTATCCAGTTTTTGGTAATTTGTTTTAACAGCCCAAATGGAGTAAGAGAAGAAGAAAACTTGTTTTGGGCCTTAGAAGGTTGCTTAGGCTAGTCAGAGTTCCTGTCTGGGAGATTCCCCCAAGTGTTACTTATTTCATCTCGCCTTACATGGCTCTCCCTCCACTGACTCTAGATTTTTATTGCCCACTTAAATGCCTCATCGGCTTCAATTCTCTGGCTTAATTTGTGTGTAGGGGTCCAAATTACTTTCCAGCTTTAGAAGACCTGCCTCAGGAGTTTCCCTTGTAAACCTTGCTTATTTTATAAGCAAATGAGAAGGACTAATTGCTGGCTGAATTCATGGGTCTTAAGCTTAATAGCTCCTTGTAGGGAAGTACAGAATATGGCCAGGGTTGGGAGGGAGGTGAATGACTAATACAACACCATATGTGCTCTTCTTTAGGGAGAAGATTAGAGAACCCAGAGCCAGGATATTGTTGAAATGCTTGAGGGTGGTGGCAATCCACACTGTTCAACTGGTTATACTTTGGGTAGCAAGGATGACAGAATAAATGAGAGTGGATGACCAGTCTGGTTAAATAGCAACCAGAAGAGGTGGGTCTGGTGATTAAAGTTCAAAGAATGGTGCCTTTCCATTGGTACCTTCTTGATGGTGTGAGCTCAAGCAAAGCATGGGAAAACATCTAAGCCATGAAGGTATGGGTCTGTGTGGCTCTGATATCTTTTTAGTGGTGGAATTTGGAGAAATTTGAACACTTGTGCTGCGGAGTTATGACTATGTATGAGGATGGCTCTGGTTATCCCAACATTTCTCTACCCATATATTAATCCCAAACATTTCTCTACCCATATGTTAACAGGAGATGCTTGTGATGAATTTGCCAAAGTACCTGAGGAGATCATCAGAATCTCTGACTTACACCTTTGGTCTAGATAATGTGGGGTGGGGTGGGACTGAAGAGTAGATTGTTAGATTCTGGGGTTTGTTTCTTGATCCTTACTTCCAGGCATCATTGAGAAACTTCTTTAGCAGCAGAAGCTTCTCTTTCACAAATATAACTCTTGTGTCCTTGTCTGTGGAATGCAACAATTTTCGTGGTTTGAATTGGACAACCAGATTGGATTTCTAGGTTTGGGAATGGGCAATATTCTCTTTGCCATCTCTATTCATGAACAACTGCTGGGTATACTGGCACTGTCCCATAGGTGAGACTATATTTTGCTTATATTTGCTCATAGGTTTTTTGAGAGTCTCATTTGAATAGAATTTCTGAGGTTGCTGCTCCTTTACTTTTTATAAAAAAGATCTGCATATACAATCATGTCATCTGCAAAGAGGGACAATTTGACTTCTTCTTTTCCTAACTGAATACCCTTGATTTCTTTCTCTTGCCTGATGGCCCTAGCCAGAACTTCCAACACTATGTTGAATAGGAGTGGTGAGAGAGGGCATCCCTGTCTTGTGCCAGTTTTCAAAGGGAATTTTTCCAGTTTTTGCCCATTCAGTATGATATTGGCTGTGGGTTTGTCATAAATAGCTGTTATTATTTTGAGGTACGTTCCATCAATACCGAATTTATTGAGCGTTTTTAGCATGCAGGGCTGTTGAATTTTGTCAAAAGCCTTTTCTGCATCTATTGAGATAATCATGTGGTTCTTGTCTTTGGTTCTGTTTATATGCTGGATTATGTTTATTGATTTGCGAATGTTGAACCAGCCTTGCATCCCAGGGATGAAGACCACTTGATCGTGGTGGATAAGCTTTTTGATGTGCTGCTGAATCCGGTTTGCTAGTATTTTATTGAGGATTTTTGCATCGATGTTCATCAGGGATATTGGTCTAAAATTCTCTTTTTTTGTTGTGTCTCTGCCAGGCTTTGGTATCAGGATGATGTTGGCCTCATAAAATGAGTTAGGGAGGATTCCCTCTTTTTCTGTTGATTGGAATAGTTTCAGAAGGAATGGTACCAGCTCCTCCTTGTACCTCTGGTAGAATTCAGCTGTGAATCCATCTGGTCCTGGACTTTTTTTGGTTGGTAGGCTATTAATCATTGCCTCAATTTCAGAGCCTGCTATTTGTCTATTCAGGGATTCAACTTCTTCCTGGTTTAGTCTTGGAAGAGTGTACGTGTCCAGGGAATTATCCATTTCTTCTAGATTTTCTAGTTTATTTGCGTAGAGGTGTTTATAGTATTCTCTGATGGTAGTTTGTATTTCTGTGGGGTCGGTGGTGAAAATTTTTGCAATCTACTCATCTGACAAAGGGCTAATATCCAGAACCTACAAAGAACTCAAACAAATTTACAAGAAAAAAACAAACAACCCCATCAAAAAGTGGGCAAAGGATATGAACAGACATTTTTCAAAAGAAGACATTCATACAGCCAACAGACACATGAAAAAATGCTCATCATCACTGGCCATCAGAGAAATGCAAATCAAAACCACAATGAGATACCATCTCACACCGGTTAGAATGGCGATCATTAAAAAGTCAGGAAACAACAGGTGCTGGAGAGGATGTGGAGAAATAGGAACACTTTTACACTGTTGGTGGGACTGTAAACTAGTTCAACCATTATGGAAAACAGTATGGCGATTCCTCAAGGATCTAGAACTAGATGTACCATATGACCCAGCCATCCCATTACTGGGTATATACCCAAAGGATTATAAATCATGCTGCTATAAAGACACATGCACACGTATGTTTATTGCAGCACTATTCACAATAGCAAAGTCTTGGAATCAACCCAAATGTCCATCAGTGACAGACTGGATTAAGAAAATGTGGCACATATACACCATGGAATACTATGCAGCCATAAAAAAGGATGAGTTTGTGTCCTTTGTAGGGTCATGGATGCAGCTGGAAACCATCATTCTTAGCAAACTATCACAAGAACAGAAAACCAAACACCACATGTTCTCACTCATAGGTGGGAACTGAACAATGAGATCACTTGAACTCGGGAAGGGGAACATCACACACTGGGGCCTATCACGGGGAGGGGGGAGAGGGAGGGATTGCATTGGGAGTTATACCTGATGTAAATGACGAGTTGATGGGTGCAGCACACCAACATGGCACAAGTATACATATGTAACAAACCTGCATGTTATGCACATGTACCCTAGAACTTAAAGTATAATAAAAAAAAAAAAAAAAAAGAAAAAGATCTGCAGTATGGAATGCATTACTCATGAAAAGAGACTGCATTAGGCTGGATAACTGAAAGACTCACAAGGCCTCGAAGAGCATATTCGATAAAGGCAGAGGATACAGTAAAGGAGGAACAAGAGATTGCAAGCAAGCATCAAAGGTCCATGAAACTTCCAAGCGCAGCTCCCCAGTGTCTTTCTTATTTGCATCAGGATATGCAATGTTTCCAAATTGAATTACCAAGAATTGTGCGATGATAAATCTTTGTTTTGGGAAGGGTACTTAAACATTTCCAACAGGGTCTTTTATGTCTCTCTTGGTCACATAGCCAAGCCAGGATATCCAACTGGTTATGCTGGATATAAGCCGTCATTAAACAAACTGGTTCTGACTGCCACCAGAAGAATTTGAACTTTAATCATCACATCATTAATCATTAGCTCACTAGCCTTGTCTTGCCTAGTCAGGGCCAGAATCCCAGGAATTCCTGAAGATAAGCAAAGAGTTGTCCTGGTCAAGCTCTAAGGTACCTATCTTATACAATCTACCCTCTGACACTTAGTCACGCCTTTTGAAATATATATTACTGGCTCTTTTTCCTGAAATTTTGGCTATTCATAGAAAAAAGAGAAAGGGCACTTTCCAAAGAAATAACTCTTTTCCAATGGAGTGCAGGTGTTTTAAAGAACCATTTCAGTTTACCCATTTTCCAGCATAAACATGTGCAACCATTACAATCGTTTTACACCTTTTCACTACTGAAATTTCTGGGGAGGAGGGAGTTCCTTTTGTAAACACTGAGATATAACTTACATATCATAAAGTTCACCCTTTTAGTGTATGCAGTTCAGTGAGTTTTGGCGTATTCACAAGACTGTGTATCCATCACCATTATTTAATTGCAGAATGTTTTTATCACCCCCTAAAGAAATCCCATAACCATTGTCAGTAACTCCCTTCCCTCCAACTTCTGCAAGCACTAATCTAGTTTGTGTCTCTGTGGAATTGCTTATTATGAACATTTTATATGAGTGGGCTATATGATATGTGGCTTTTTGTGACAGGCTGCTTTCACTTAGAACAATGTTTTAAAGGTTCATCCATGTTGTAAGGATGTATTAGTACCTCATTCTCTTTTTAAAAACTTTATCGAGATATAATTAACATACCATTCAATTTACAGATATAAAGAGTACAATTCAATAGCTTTTTGTATATTTAAAGTGCAACTGTCACAACAACCAATTTTAGGATATTTTAATTCTGTCTTTGAGTGTATCCTGGTTGGAGTTCCTTGAGCTTCTTGGACATGTAAATTAATATTTTAAAATTAAACTTGGAAGCTTTTGGTCGTCATTATTACTTTTTGGAGATGGAGTTTCACTCTGTTGCCTAGGCTGTTGGAGTGCAGTGGCTCGATCTCTGCTCACTACCACCTCCACCTTCTAGGTTCAAGCAATCCTCCTGCCTCAGCCTCCCAAGTAGCTGGGATTATGGGCTCCCACCACCAGGCCTGGCTAATTTTTGTATATTTTGTAGAGACAGGGTTTTGCCATGTTGGCCAGGCTGGTCTCGAACTCCTG
This sequence comes from Macaca mulatta, assembly GCF_049350105.2. Lineage (NCBI taxonomy): Eukaryota > Metazoa > Chordata > Mammalia > Primates > Cercopithecidae > Macaca > Macaca mulatta. The sequence continues at coordinate 102,744,908 of NC_133419.1, read as the reverse complement.
ACCTCAAGTGGTCTGCCTGCCTTCGCCTCCCAAAGTGCTGAGATTACATGCATGAGCCACCATACCTGGCTAGTCATTATTTTTTAAAATATGTTTTCTGCTCTTTTCTATCCTCTCTTGGACTTCTATTATGTATATATTGGTAACTTGATGATGTCCCACAGGACTCTGAGGCTCTATTTATTTTGTTTATTCTCTTTTCTTTTCTCATGCTGAATAATCTCAACTTATCTTGACGTTTGCAGATTCTTCTGCCTGCTCAAATCAGCTATTGAGCTCCTCTAGTGAATTTTTCACTTCAGTTAGTTTTCAACTTCAGAATTTATATTTGGTTCTTTAAAAAATAATTTCTATCTTTTTATTTTTTATTTAATGAAACATAATTTTCATACTTTCCTATAGGTCTTTAGATATGGTTTCCTTTAGTACTTTGAACATGTTTAAGTAGTTGATGTAAAGGCTTTGTTTAGCAAGTTCAATATTTGTTCTTCCTTAGGGAGAGTTTCTATTGACTGTGTGTGTGTGTATGTATTGTGTATGGGCCATACTTTCTTGTTTCTTTGCATGACTTACAATTTTTTGTTGAATATTGGACATTTAAGATAATACAGTGTGGCAACTTTGGAATTCAGATTCTTCCCCATTCTCCAGGGTTTGTTGTTGCTGTTTTTTGTTGTTTGTTTAGTGAATTTTGGGAACTAATTTTGGAAAATCCTATTTCTTATGTGTGGCCACTGATATGTCTGATTGGTTAGTTTAGTGATCCACACGATTGGATAGAAATTTCCTTAAATGTCTGGAATCAATCCTTGTTTGCTAAGAGATTCTGTGTGTGTTTTGGAGCATGCCGTTAACATGCAACTGGGTAGTTGGCAACTTTGCCTTAGCCTTCACTTCCTGTTTGTGCAGAACCTCAAGACTAGCCAGAGGAGACAGTCTAGAGGGTTATCGGGTATTTCCTGAGCATATGCAGAGCCCTGTACATACACACAGCTTTACACATGTAAGTGGCTTCTATAGTCTCAGAGACATGTCACAGTTTTTCAAGGTTCCTATGGACAGCTTATCCTCTAGCTTTCCCTTTAAGCTTTTTAATTAGTCTATTGTTTGCCGTAACTGTTATCCACCACTTCAGGCAGCTGCAATTGCCTCTTATTGTTTTCAACACTTTTGGGGAAAAGAAGTTTTCGCAAGGGAGAGTTCTTAGTAAGGTAAAATGAAGACAAGCCTGTAAGTGGGCTCTTCTAGGGAACCAACAGGCAATTAACATAACAATTTTCTGTGTATGTGCTTTGAAGAAGCTCCAACCCCATTCTACCTTCACCAGTGTATGACAGGCTGCTGGTTTTCACTGTGATTGTAGGTTATTGATTTTTGAGGCTGTGACTGAGCTGGGAGAGGAGATGGGAAGAGGGAAGTTATAAAACTACAAACCTATTTTTCTTACCAAGATTGAGGTTTGTTTTTTTTTTTTTTTTTTTTTTGTAAATAAATTATTCCCAGATTGTTGCAAGCCTTTGGTTAATTTCTGTAGTTCTGCAACAGTTGATTCTGGCAACATTTTGTTGGTCAGTATTCTTATTTCTTTTATAGATGAGAAGATTTTTGGATGAATCAGGTACAGTGAAAAAACACCTTGTAGAAGTTTTAATTCAATCTCCCAGTACATTTTATCCTTGATATTAGTAGAATCAGGCTTTGTTAGAAATCAAATCTTACTAATTGTACTAAATAGGGGTTACATTATGAGTTAGAATATAATTATTACAAAATTAATTCATAATAATTAGCTTTTTTTAATTTAAAAGAAACTAAAAGTGGCCTTTGTTCACATGCCACATATTGTTATGGATTGGAACATAGATCAAGGGTCAAGTCTCATTTGAGATTAAAAATTTTGGGGGAAAAACATGCCATGCTTTATACCAAAGGTTATACTGACATGGGATCTAATGAACTTTATCTTTAAGTGATTGTCATCTTTCCCTAACTGTTAAAATCTTAGTCAAGTTTAATGAGCTTCTATTATGACTAACTACATTCTTATTTCCTGCTAGAGAAGTACCTCAATGTGGGAGAAGGGGCTGTCTGTACACTTTACATATCCCTCATCAGTTTGGTATGTTGATGGAGGATCCTTTTTGGAATAATAAAGATCTACTGCTTTGGAAGTTTTAATCATCTGGGGATATGCTGGAACAGAGTGTTGGTGACAAGTAGTATAAAAAACCTTGAGCTTCCAGAAGTCAGGGAGAAGCTCTGGGTTAGCCTCCTGGTGAATTAGGCTGATAAATATTCATGGGCATAGGCAGAAACTTATTCTGGAGATTCTCAACAGGGATACTGACAACTGATTATAGGCAAAGAAACTGTGAACACAAAGAAAGGAGGCAAGTAATTCTCCAAACTTTGCTGAGAATGATCTAGAGAGGGCTCCCGTTCTAGTGAGCACATCTTTTTTTTTTTTTTTTTTTTTTGAGACGGAGTCTCGCTCTGCCGCCCAGGCTGGAGTGCAGTGGCCGGATCTCAGCTCACTGCAAGCTCCGACTCCCGGGTTCACGCCATTCTCCTGCCTCAGCCTCCTGAGTAGCTGGGACTACAGGCGCCCGCCACCGCGCCCGGCTAGTTTTTTTGTATTTTTTAGTAGAGACGGGGTTTCACCGTGTTAGCCAGGATGGTCTCGATCTCCTGATCTCGTGATCCGCCCATCTCGGCCTCCCAAAGTGCTGGGATTACAGGCTTGAGCCACCGCGCCCGGCCTTGAGCACATCTTTAGAATTCATGGTTAGAAGAAGTAAAAATTATGTGATGTAAGGACCCATGACATATACTCAGAAGTAACATCAAGTCACTAAGAAGGAAAACAGCAGCCTGGAAAGAAGTGGACTAACAGCTACCATTAAAGCAGGGCCTTGCTTGCATAGAGGCCAGCCAATTCACAGTGGCCTTGCATTCCATTCTGGAAGTTGTCTGCTCTATTTAAGGTTGGGTTTTTTGGTAACTGAGAAAGGAAGGATGAGTTGCCCTAACTTTCTTAATGCCTGAAACATCTGATCCCAAATTTTGCATGGATTTTCTCTTGAATGGCCATTGCTGATTGGAAATGTCAATGTCAATGGAATTCTTATGTAATTCCACTATCTTTGGGCTGCTCCCTAGTTCCCCAAGAAACAGTCTCATTGTATGAGCCTGCTACCTTTGCTCTTGTACTACCACTCCACTCGCCTGTGCAGTACACATATCTATGAATTGTGCCATTTTATGCAATCTTCTCCTCCTCTCTCCCTCTGCAATCTCCTCCCCTGACCCCAATAATCTCAGAACATCAGTATATTTAGCACAGATATCAGTCACTATTTCACTGCTGCTCCCTTTAGTCGCACCACAGTGGACTTGACAGTCTGTTTTACCCCAGAACTGGTTAAGTGATTCCATCCATGGGTGCTTGGCCTATGATTGCATCACAAGCTGGGTAACACTTGTTTTTCTTTTCTCTTTCACTCCCCGGCTTGTCTTGTATCCTTCCTCATTCCTGTGTTCTTAGGAGCTTGTTTTTGTAGTAAAAATGCATCTTGAATGTAGAGTTACAGAAAGAATTTGAGATTGGTGAGAAGTTTTCTTTGTGCTAACAGAGTTTCTTCTAATACTTGTCTAGGCTGTGCCTTCATTTGCTGTGGGCAAGTTATTTTACTAATTGGAGTGGGGTTATGATGACATATTTACAAACACTGAAGTATGAGCCTGTGAAGGAGAGTCCATCCCAGGACATCATTAAGGGCCAGGGATGAACAGATTAGGGGTATCTCTTGGCAATGCCTTCATCCTCTTTGATAGGACCTCACTGACAAAGCCTGACCCTTACGGTGCATGGGTGTGCATAGACTGTAGTTTTCAATTTTCTGCTTGAAGGTGGCAGAAGAATTCCAATCGTCATGAGATGATTGGTGTCTCTCTTCAGAGCTCATGGACAGTATTGCTAAAATAAATGCCTCATCTAGCTTAGATTAGCTTGGGTTTCTTTTTCTTATGAGACAGGGTTTTGTTTTGTCACCCAGGTTGGGATTTAATTTGCTGAAACAAAAGATGCTGATGAAATGCAGTAGCTTTCTTAACATGAAAGTTAATCCATGTTGTAGCTTAATTTTCACTCTATCAATTACTCAATGGAATACTACTCAGCCACTAAAAGGAATGAATTAATGGCATTCGCAGCAACCTGGATGGGGTTGGAGACTATTATTTTAAGTGAAGTAATTCAGGAATGAAAAACCAAACATTGTATATTCTCACTTGTAAGTGAGAGACTTCTGCCATGATTGTAAGTTTCCTGAGGCCTCCTCAGAAGCTGAGGAGATGACAGCATCATCCTTCCTGTATAGCCTGTAGAACTGAGCCAATTAAACACTTTTTCTTTATAAATTACCCAGTCTCAGGCATTTATTTATAGCAATGTGAGAATGACCTAATACACTATTGAATTTAGGGAGGCCATTTAATCTTTAGCATCTTTCACCAGCATTGTGCTATATGGAGGACTACTACTCTAGCACTTCATAGCTGTTGGCACACTCCTCTCCTATGTCCTATGTCTTGATGGAGAGAGTGTGCCTTCTGCATCCTTTAATAGGATATAGTTGTTGTGGTGATTATCTGGTTCCTATGTGGTAAATCCATACTAGGATTTCTATCTTGTGAAGTATTTAGTTGACAGAAATTCTTTGTTTACAGTATAGAGGCCAAAATCTAGCTTAGACCACCTTTGAATTCAAGTTTCTATCAAATTAGATGAGAAACAAAAAAGCAACTTCCAGCTGCTTCAGCATTTATAGTTGAATCCATAATCTGGTAATTATACCCATATTACTAAATAAAGCTTGAGCTAAAATTTAGTACTTGCTTGGTCTAGCAGCCTCACATTTTCCAATCCAATCCCTTGTATCTTCCTCATGTTTTGCTGATTTCAAATAGCAATATCCTACAATCGTTTTGGCAGATGAATTTTCCTTTTATAATCTCATCTGAGTCCCTTCACTACTGCCACCAAGTGGTAGATGTAGAGATGTGCCACCCACTCACTCGTGTAAGTGGAGCCTGGTTGTGGGGAGTGCAGAGCACTTCTGGCTGTCAGCTCCTTTAAGGTCAGCCTCCATGGTAGAAAGATTCCTCATCCAATGTCACTCCCTTACTGGGGAAACCCATACCCAGTAATTAAGTAGGGTACGGTTAAAAAGCCTGGCCATCGAAGCCTGAAGCAGGACAACTGTGATGTGTAATACTGACTGTTGAACTGTCCTTCTGTTTGGTTAGGAGATTTGTTGCATTGTAGTTTGACTTCTTCTGTTCAAGTTTGCTTCCTCCCCCTCCTGTTGATAAGTATTAATTCCTAAAAAAAATCCGGCACCCTGATTTGGTCTCAGAGTAGCTTCTGGAGAACTCAACCTGTAACAATTGTTACCAGAGGTGGTATGGACTGAAAAAGTAGGTGATATGATAGGGTTTTGGAGCTGGTTTACTTGCTGCTCAGCTGGAAATGAGGACCCTGTCACTATTGGTGGGAGGAGCACATACAACTTTCACTGGTGGTATATTGTGTTGCTCCAGTGTCTAGCATGGGTAGAGAAAGCATTGATGGATACAATATTTCAGGTGTTTGGGACACATAGAGGAAAGAGAAGCTATAAGAATGAATAAATTGGATGAATGTCCTTAAGAGTTTCTGTGCCACAGAAAGATAATGAACAGGCAATTAAAAATTAGGTAAGTAGGCAAGAGGAGTTCTTTGTATACAAAAAACTTTTATCTTCTGCATCAGGTAGGCAGATAAAAATGAGGGCCAAGCCCATTCAAAAGTGAAATGATTGAATGTAAAAGATAGTTAAATGTCCCACAAAACAGATCTGTTACATCAAGTTTGGGGCTCTGATTAGGATAATCTGGGGCCCTGACACATAGGATGAGGACATCTGGGTGGATGGACCCCAAAGTTTGACTTCCCAGACTCTCCTAAACTTTCTTAGCATTCAGAAATGGCCCTCAACTTCCTATTAACAGTGAATATGTCTTTGGGCTGAAAGATAATGCATAGGAATCTCTTTTGCAAAGTGAATGACACATGCCCCTCTGAGGACCTGCTCTCGCCTGGCTACTAGGCCTATAATTATGGCCAAGTGACAGCATAACCCAATTTGAGAGGTGATGGGCCTGAAAAGTGCTACACCTGAGGAATGAGGAATGGAACTCCAAAGACCTGCAGAAGTATACAGTAGGAGCTGGGGGAGTGTGATTGAGGCTGGCTTCTCAGCATGCTTGATCATCGGTCTAATATGTATAATTAATAAAGAGTTTATTGATTTGGTAATACTCTACTGAGACAAAGGATTTAAGACACTGGCAAGGATACTAGGAGATAGGACAGTCTTGCTCCTAGAATGAGTTCTAGAAGCATGAAAAATAAAATGACTCAGGCTGAATGAAATTGAAATGTCATAATTATTGTGGTAGACAGCAGAGGGAGCGATTGAAAGGTTCAGCGACATAGGATTGATATCCTGAATCTACTACACATGGCGGGAAGATCTGCTTGATAATTACATTCTATGGGAAGGCCCAGAGGCCACACCGTTTACAAAGGTCTTATGAAAAAAAAGCACCTTGAGAAGGGCACTGGAATCACTAAAATGTTCAGTAATGATTCTCCTCTGTAGGAGAGGCAGTCATAGAACTTGGCTTTCTGATAGCAATCGGAATGATAGGACCTTGAATAAAATAGAGGCCTGATCCTAGCACTTAACCATCAGAAGCTACCATAACGACTTGTAAGGATGGATAGCAGTCACGACCTTTCTTCACAGAAAGTTATAAAGATCAATAAAACATGATAGCCAACAAGGAAACTACTTAAGCAACTAAACCAAGGATAAATCAAATCAAGGGCAGAAGATCTGGAAGCTGAGAACGGTTGTTCCCAGTTTAAAAAAAATCACAATCTCTTGCCCAAAATCCAAACCTGAGTCAGGTCAGATCTCAGAATACATTGAGAGGTAACTGAGTTCTCAGGAAAGGACCCTATAGCACCATGGAAAATGTATGTGGTAATGATCCCCTATGGCTATTTCAGCTAACTGTATAGTGGGGAAAGCAGAATACACAAATAGGTGGAGGACTCTTGAACATGGAGTCTGACATGACATTAATACCCAGACAACCAAAGCATTTTCATGGAAAAGGGATGCCGGGTAATGAATTGAGTCCTGGACAAGGCCCAGTTTACAGCAGATCCATTTGCTTCATGGACAAACCCAGTGGACATTTTCCAGTCCTCAAATGTATAATTGGTTTTGCCATACTTGGTGGTTGGTAGAACACCCTCCTTGGATTTGTAATCTGTTGGGGAAAGTTATTATTGTGGAAAAGTCAAGAGAAAGCCCCTGAAATCATCCTATGCAATACCAGCCATGATAGTAAATAAAAAGCAAAATCACATATTGCAGGGGGACAGGGAAGAGTGGAGATGAATATCACTGTTGAAGATCTAAAGGATGTAGAAGTGGTGGCCGTATCATAGATCTATTTAATTTACCACTCTGGCCTCTGCAGAAACCATATGGATCTGGGAGGATAACTATAACTAACTGCTACAAGCTTGACCATGTACTAGCCCCAGTTGCAGCTGTCATGTCAGGTATGGTATTTATGCTAGGCTAGATTAATATGGCTGCTATCCCAATGAGAAAAGAGGACCAGAAACAATTATCACCAAGTAGACAAATATATAGATTTATGTTTTTCTCCAGGCTATGTTAACTTTTTCTCCCTCAGTCTTCTCATAGTCCAAAGAGATCTGGATCATCTAGACATCCTGAAAAACATCATGTGCTAAAATATCATGTTGATAACAGTATGTTGCTCAGTGCTGTAGACTGAAGGTTTGTGTCCCACCAAATTCACATATTGAAATCCTGACCCTTAATGTGATGGTATTAGCAAGTGGGGGCTTTGGCAGGCGATTAGATAATGAGGGCAAATACCTCATGGATGGGATTAGTATCTTTATAAAAGAGACCCTGAGAGCTTCCTTGATTCTTTTACTATGCGGGTACACTCTGAGCAGATGGCTGTCTGTAACTGTAAAGAGGGCCCTCTCCAGAACCGGATCATGCTGGCACCCTGATTTTGCACTTCTAGCCTCCAGAATTGTAAGAAATAAATTTGTTTATAAGCCACCCAGTTTGTGGTAATTTGTTACAGCAGCCTAAACTAAGACAATTAGGTAGAATGAACAAGAGGTGGGTAGCATACAGGAGGCCTTTATAATACACACGTACCTCAGAGGCTGGGAGATAAACCCTATGAAGATTCAGGGACTTGTCATATCCATGAAATTTTAGGAGTCCAGTAGTCAGTGGTATTCTGGGACATTCCCTCCAAAGTAAAAGATAAATTATTGCAGCTTCCTCCTTCTACCACAAGGAAGAAAGTCCAATATCTGATGGGCCCTTTGATCAGACAGTAGAGGAGGTAGGGAGCAGGCCTGAAGAGGCCATGTGTCATTTTGCAAGGGGAGTCCCTATGCATTGTCTTTTAGCATAAGGGAGTAATAGTTGAATGAGTGTCTTAAAAAAGGGGGTGGGGAAAAATGCCCATTATGTAGCAAAATAACCTCATTGTAGTGTCAAGTTCCTAGAATATTTTAATCTTTGAAGCCATCAGTCTCTTTTTCTGATTACTAATTTGGACTTATCAATTACCTTAATGAGGAGAAAGCATTAGGGAATAATATGCCTCATTTTAACCTACAAATGGACATTGTTTATAATTTTAGCTAATATTAATCTGTTACTATGTGTTGACCATGGTTCCTTAGAGAAACAGAACTGGTAGGAGATTAAAATACATATTAATACATAATACACTAAATATATAATACATTAAAATACATAATGCCCATTTGCTCCTCACCCTTTTTTTATGAGAGAGAGAAATTTTTAAGGAATTGGCTTGTGTGCTTTTGGAGGCTGGCAAGTCCAAAATCTATAGCATGGAGATCCAGGGGACAGTTAATGCTGGAGTTTGAGTCCGAAACTAGTCTGCTGGCAGAATTCCCTTTTTCTGGGGGGGATCAGTCTTTTTTCTTTTTATAATATATAATATATAATTTATTTATTTTTGAGATGGAGTCTTGCTCTGTCACCGAGGCTGGAGTGCAGTTCCGTGATCTCGGCTCACTGCAACCTCTGCCTCCTGAGTTTGAGCAATTCTCCTGCCTAAGCCTCCCAAGCAGCTGGGATTACAGGCGCCCACCACCACACCCAGCTAATTTTTGTATTTTTGGTAGAGACGGGGTTTCACTATGTTGGTCATGCTGGTCTCGAACACCTGGCCTCGTGATATGCCTGCCTTGGCCTCCCAAAGTGCTGGGTACAGGCGTGAGCCACCATGCCCAGCCTACATATATATTTTAAATGGACAGAAAAATTGTATTTATCATGTACAACATGAAATTTTGAAGTATATATAAATTGTGGAGTGGTTAAATCCAGCTAATTAACAAATACATTACCTCACATAGTTATCATTTCTGAAGTGAGAACACCTAATGTTCATTCTCTGCATTTTTCAAGAACTGCATATATTGCCATTAAGTATAGTTACCATGCTGTGCAATGCTCTTGAACGTATTCCTCCTATAACTGTAATTATGTGTCCTTGACCAATATTGCCCCAATTCTTCTTCCCCAACATTCACCCCAGCCTGTTAACCACAACTCTGCTCTCTAATTCTATGAGATCAACTTTTTTTAGATGACACATATTTTCTTTTCTTTTTTTTTTGAGACGGAGTCTCGCTCTGTCACCCAGGCTGGAGTGCAGTGGCCAGATCTCAGCTCACTGCAAGCTCCGCCTCCCAGGTTCACGCCATTCTCCTGCCTCAGCCTCCTGAGTAGCTGGGACTACAGGCGCCCACCACCTCGCCTGGCTAGTTTTTGTAATTTTTAGTAGAGATGGAGTTTCACCATGTTAGCCAGGATAGTCTCGATCTCCTGACCTCGTGATCCGCCCGTCTCGGCCTCCCAAAGTGCTGGGATTACAGGCTTGAGCCACCACACCCGGCCTAGATGACACATATTTTCTATGAAGGCCTTCAACTGATTGGATGAGACCTGCCCACATTATAGAGGGTAATCTGTTTTACTCAGTCTACTGATTTCAATATTAATCTCATTTAAGGTATACCTTTACACAAATTTCTAGAATAATGGTTGACTAAATAACTAGGTACCATGGCCTAGCCATGTTGACACATAAAATTAACCATCACATCACAAAACATAGTTACCTTTCTTAGTCTGGACAACCCCTTCATTTTACAGATGAGAAAACATAGAAATGAAGTGACCTGCATCAGGCTCCGTGGCAAGATATTGACCAACTGGCACTCTTAACTCTTTCTGTGATACCATAATCCACAGATTCCAATACGGGAACATCTGGAACGTAAACATGTTCACTTTCTGCAGTTGAGTTACTTTCCTACCTTACAATGTTACTTATATTACACATGTAGGTTCCCAACATAGGAATAACAATGGTTACAACAGACATAAAAACAAAAACCCACAATTTGTGAAATAATGGAATTCTTAGCTCACAGCCTATTGGAGACTTTCTTTTCATCTAATTTATGTTAACACCTAGGAATATTAGCTATCCATATTTATATCAATCAACATTTGTGAATTTTATTGTTGAACATATACTTAAAAACTGGCCATAAACACCAGCAGCTGCCCATGTGTCATTTCTACGGTCAGTAAATTGCAAAGTAATACTGGTGACGTTCAGTAGGCGATGTGGTCGATTTAAGTGTCTCTGTATCAGTAGCAATGCTTAAGTGCTTTGTTGTAGGTTGTGCCACTTTTTGGAAGGTGAGAGAGTTGTCCAACCTTTTTGGAAGGTGAAACACATGTTGGTCTCTTCCATGGGTTCTGCATATTGTTTCCTTGGGAACAGAAGTACAACCACAGCCAGAGTGGTGGACTACTGATCTGCATTTTTCTATACAAGTTGTAATCTTCCTCCTAATGTATCTATGTATATGTATATCTATGTACATGAATACATATGATTTTGCTTCCCCCTGCCTTTCGATTTTGACACCAGTTGTATTTCAATGAGCAGTGTACTTTTATGGTAGAAAAAGCTCCATGAAAGTGCAATGCTCACTTAAATATGAGTAGTGGCAAAACAGAAGCTCATCTGCTTTCTCTGCTTCAATGCCTTTGTCAAAGAATAATCTCTACCCCGGTTCCTGACAACCTTAGCTTTAGTGATGTGGCTAAGTGTCGTATAGCCTTAGACGTAAGGATGACAATGGACCAAACTCTGCGTGTAAATGAGTGCTCCTCAAAATCCTGTTTGTGTATTTTCCCAAAGCGTATTTTATGATATGCCTTTTCTGTGTTCCAGATTTGTATGATGGTTCAATGTTTTTCTCTTCTAAGGTTTTAAATTTTAAAGTGAAACATTCATTGAAAACAACAGCAAAGAGTTAAGTTTAAAACAAAATAAGTATTACATCGTTATATGAAATTCTCAACATTTCCACCAGCAGGTGGCAATATAATCTTAAATATTACTGGTAATAAAAAATTAAATGTATAGAAGGTGAAAATAATATTAAATCCGTAGATTAAACTCAGTTTTACTCATGATTTTTTTAGATCAAGAATTTTTATGTCCACTTAAAAGCCATAAAGGTCATTCATTTTATGACTTTAAAAAATATATAGAAACATTAGAATACATCTTTAATCATAAAATTAAATTATATGTGCTGATTCTGAATTTATGAGAGTTCATAAATTCTCCCATATCCAGACCACACTCATTTCACTTAAATAAGAATCTGAGGGTTCAATCTAGGTATTGGCAATTTTTTTCTTCAATTTTAAGTTCAGGGATACATGTGCAGGATGTGCAGATGTGTTACATAGGTAAACCTGTGGCATGGTGGTTTGCTGTACAGATGGTATTGGTAATTTTTAAAGCTCTCAGTGTGATTTTAATCTGAAGGTAGGGTTAAGAGCCACTGGTTTAGATCAGTTCTTCTTAGTTGACCTTAGTGCACCTGGGCCATTGTTGGCTTTCTTATCTCTCCAGTTGATGCTGATACACACTAAAGTTTGAGAATGGCTGTATGCAAATATCACTTATTTCGAAGGTTCAAAATACCTGCATTTAAATGTCAGGTCTTTATTCGTTAGGAGAGTCCTTCTAAAATCAGGTACTTTCCCCAACCAATTAAAAAATCATAGACACTTTTGCAACTAGTTGCTAATGTTTGTATCTGAACACTTCTCTAACTTAAAGGGCTACATATATGTTATTAAATTCTATTGTTTCGTTCTATACCATATATTATAAATTAAGCTTGTGTACATGTATACAAAATGAAGTTAGTGAAAAGATTAATTTCTTGGAATATTCTTTAATTTTTCTCAAATTTAGTTAGGTTTGTTTTTCATTTATGGGACTAATTAAAGACTACCAAGGAGCTCATCTTAGTTTGGTTAACTTACAAAATAAAATCCAGCAATAGATGGAAACACCTTAGAGCAGAGATTTGCACGTTTTACTATTAGAATCATCTGGGAAGCTTTTAAAACTCCCATGTCCAGGCCACACTTATTTCAATGAAAGAAGAATCTGAGGGTTTGATTTAGGTATTGAGAATTTTATTTACTTATTTATTTATTTATTTTTTATTATTATACTTTAAGTTCTAGGGTACATGTGTATAACGTGCAGGTTTGTTACATATGTATACTTGTGCCATGTTGGTGTGCTGCACCCATCAACTCCTCAGCACCCATCAACTCGTCATTTACATCAGGTATAACTCCCAATGCAATCCCTCCCCTCTCCCCCCTCCCCATGATAGGCCCCGGTGTGTGATGTTCCCCTTCCCGAGTCCAAGTGATCTCATTGTTCAGTTCCCACCTATGAGTGAGAACATGCGGTGTTTGGTTTTCTGTTCTTGTGATAGTTTGCTAAGAATGATGGTTTCCAGCTGCATCCATGTCCCTACAAAGGACACAAACTCATCCTTTTTTATGGCTGCACAGTATTCCATGGTGTATATGTGCCACATTTTCTTCATCCAGTCTGTCACTGATGGACATTTGGGTTGATTCCAAGTCTTTGCTATTGTGAATAGTGCCGCAATAAACATACGTGTGCATGTGTCTTTATAGCAGCATGATTTATAATCCTTTGGGTATATACCCAGTAATGGGATGGCTGGGTCATATGGTACATCTAGTTCTAGATCCTTGAGGAATCGCCATACTGTTTTCCATAATGGTTGAACTAGTTTACAATCCCACCAACAGTGTAAAAGTGTTCCTATTTCTCCACATCCTCTCCAGCACCTGTTGTTTCCTGGCTTTTTAATGATCGCCATTCTAACCGGTGTGAGATGGTATCTCATTGTGGTTTTGATTTGCATTTCTCTGATGGCCAGTGATGATGAGCATTTTTTCATGTGTCTGTTGGCTGTATGAATGTCTTCTTTTGAAAAATGTCTGTTCATATCCTTTGCCCACTTTTTGATGGGGTTGTTTGTTTTTTTCTTGTAAATTTGTTTGAGTTCTTTGTAGGTTCTGGATATTAGCCCTTTGTCAGATGAGTAGATTGCAAAAATTTTCTCCCATTCTGTAGGTTGCCTGTTCACTCTGATGGTAGTTTCTTTTGCTGTGCAGAAGCTCTTTAGTTTAATGAGATCCCATTTGTCAATTTTGGCTTTTGCTGCCGTTGCTTTTGGTGTTTTAGACATGAAGTCTTTGCCCATGCCTATGTCCTGAATGGTACTACCTAGGGTTTCCTTTAGGGTTTTTATAGTATTAGGTCTAACATTTAAGTCTCTAATCCATCTTGAATTAATTTTCGTATAAGGAGTAAGGAAAGGATCCAGTTTCAGCTTTCTACTTATGGCTAGCCAATTTTCCCAGCACCATTTATTAAATAGGGAATCCTTTCCCCATTTCTTGTTTCTCTCAGGTTTATCAAAGATCAGATGGCTGTAGATGTGTGGTAATATTTATGAGGACTCTGTTCTGTTCCATTGGTCTATATCTCTGTTTTGGTACCAGTACCATGCTGTTTTGGTTACTGTAGCCTTGTAGTATAGTTTGAAGTCAGGTAGCGTGATGCCTCCAGCTTTGTTCTTTTGACTTAGGATTGTCTTGGAGATGTGGGCTCTTTTTTGGTTCCATATGAACTTTAAAGCAGTTTTTTCCAATTCTGTGAAGAAACTCATTGGTAGCTTGATGGGGATGGCATTGAATCTATAAATAACCTTGGGCAGTATGGCCATTGTCACGATATTGATTCTTCCTATCCATGAGCATGGTATGTTCTTCCATTTGTTTGTGTCCTCTTTTATTTCACTGAGCAGTGGTTTGTAGAGGTCCTTTACATCCCTTGTAAGTTGGATTCCTAGGTATTTTATTCTCTTTGAAGCAATTGTGAATGGAAGTTCATTCATGATTTGGCTCTCTGTTTGTCTGTTACTGGTGTATAAGAATGCTTGTGATTTTTGCACATTAATTTTGTATCCTGAGACTTTGCTGAAGTTGCTTATCAGCTTAAGGAGATTTTGGGCTGAGACAATGGGGTTTTCTAAATATACAATCCTGTCATCTGCAAAGAGGGACAATTTGACTTCTTCTTTTCCTAACTGAATACCCTTGATTTCTTTCTCTTGCCTGATGGCCCTAGCCAGAACTTCCAACACTATGTTGAATAGGAGTGGTGAGAGAGGGCATCCCTGTCTTGTGCCAGTTTTCAAAGGGAATTTTTCCAGTTTTTGCCCATTCAGTATGATATTGGCTGTGGGTTTGTCATAAATAGCTCTTATTATTTTGAGGTACGTTCCATCAATACCGAATTTATTGAGCGTTTTTAGCATGAAGCGCTGTTGAATTTTGTCAAAAGCCTTTTCTGCATCTATTGAGATAATCATGTGGTTCTTGTCTTTGGTTCTGTTTATATGCTGGATTACGTTTATTGATTTGCAAATGTTGAACCAGCCTTGCATCCCAGGGATGAAGCCCACTTGATCATGGTGGATAAGCTTTTTGATGTGCTGCTGAATCCGGTTTGCTAGTATTTTATTGAGGATTTTTGCATCGATGTTCATCAGGGATATTGGTCTAAAATTCTCTTTTTTTGTTGTGTCTCTGCCAGGCTTTGGTATCAGGATGATGTTGGCCTCATAAAATGAGTTAGGGAGGATTCCCTCTTTTTCTGTTGATTGGAATAGTTTCAGAAGGAATGGTACCAGCTCCTCCTTGTACCTCTGGTAGAATTCAGCTGTGAATCCATCTGGTCCTGGACTTTTTTTGGTTGGTAGGCTATTAATTATTGCCTCAATTTCAGAGCCTGCTAGGAAAGAAGAAAAGAGAGAAGAATCAAATAGACGCAATAAAAAATGATAAAGGGGATATCACCACCGACCCCACAGAAATACAAACTACCATAAGAGAATACTATAAACACCTCTACGCAAATAAACTAGAAAATCTAGAAGAAATGGATAATTTCCTGGTCACTTACACTCTTCCGAGACTAAACCAGGAAGAAGTTGAATCCCTGAATAGACCAATAGCAGGTATTGAGAATTTTTAAAGCTCCCAGTGTGATTCTAATCTGAATCTAGGGTTAAGAGCTACTGGTTTAGATGAGTTCTTTTTAAAGGTGTAGGTCTATATAAACCACCTGAAAATCTTGTTCATGTATGGATTTTCATTCAGTAGGATTGGGGTGGATTCTAAGACCCTGTGTTTTTAACCACCTCCCAAGGTGATGATGCTGCTGGTCATGGCTCACACTTTGAAAAGCAGCACCTTAGCTCTTTTAGGTCAGTGGTTCTCAAAATGTTGTGTGTATCAGAATCACTTGTTAAAATTGGTAAAAGCAAGGTCACACCTTAGTCAACTTCAGTGTGCCTGTCCATTATTGGCTTTATTACCTCTCCAGTTGATGCTGCACATGCTAAAGTTTGAGAGTGACTGCTTTAAGACAGGTAGAATTCTTCAGTTTAGCAGTCCTGAAGATTGCACATGAGCATTTAGTTTCTCTGATAATAACGTTAACGTTGGCTGGCAAGTCGTTTATCCTGGTTTGATGTTCTTTCCACTGGTTAGAAGGGCCATCCACCTCCTCTAGTTGTAGAAATTCTATCTACCTTTAAGGCCTGACGCTAGTCAATTTGTCTAAGAAGTTTTTGATAATCATCTCCAGTAGTTTTGAACTCTCCTCCACCTGTGGATGCCTCCATAGGCTCCTGTAGCACTTTTCTCTTTCACTAGTGTCAAAAGTAAAACCAGAAGCCAAATTTTCCATTTTTATATGTCTTCCTTTACTCTGAAGTCTTTCTTGATAAGATTTTATTCCTGTTCTCACCTTGGTCTCTGTTGTAGTCCCTATTCGATGCTTGAAGTCATGAATATTTATCGTCTGATATGTGGGATAAATATTCTCTCTGGGGAAGAGTTAACACTTGATTTTGGCTGCAGCTTGTAACATATGCTTCACAAACATGGACAATGTGGGTCTTCTATGCCACCATATTCACTATACCTTGCATATAGTGGATATTCAAATGTTGCCATTGGCTTGATGAATGACAGGAATGGAAAGAAATGAGAATGAAGCCATGAAGACATTTGATGGGGTGGTAGGGATTTAAGAGTTGATCTTGTAAGCATTATGACTAAATTTGTCAATAAGAAGGGGGCATGATTCTTTTTTTTAATTTTAATTTTTTAAAATATAGGAACTTTGGTAACAATAGGATGAACTGCAGTGAGAAGAGACAGAAGGCAGAGGGTTCTATTAGGAGCATGTCATAATAAGATCACATTACACACCAAAGTATGAGACACAAGTTGTATGGTTTGACTGTGTCTTCACACAAATCTCATCTTGAATTGCAGTTCCCATAATCCCTACATGTCGTGGGAGGGACCTGCTGGGAGGTAATTGAATCATGGGGGTGGTTACCTTCATGCCATTCTCGTGATAGTGAGTGAGTTCTCACCACATCTGATGGTTTTTTAAGGGGCTTTCCCTCCCTTCACTCTACACTTCTTGCTGCTGCCATGTGAAAGAAGGATGTGCTTGCTTCCCCTTCCACCATGATTGTAAGTTTCCTGAGGCCTTCCCAGCCCTGCAGAACTGTCAGTCAATTAAATGTCTTCACTTTATAAATTACTCAGTCTTGGGTATTTCTTCATAGCAGTGTGAGAACGAAACTAAAACAACAAGTTAGCCACCATTTCGTTGAGTACCTACTATGTACTGAATATAATGGGAGGTGATTATTATACATTGTCTTTTATCTTTATAAAAATGCCACATGGCATATAGTCCCAATTTACAGATGATAAAAATCTAGGCTCAAAGAGGTGAAGTAACTTGTCAGAAGTCAAACATGAGAACTAGAACTTGAATCCCAGACTGTTCAACTCCAAAATCTTACACTGCAGCATTGGGAATGATGGGGATGGAACAAAGGGGGAAGTTTCCGAGATACTTTTATTTTGGGTAGAATTGACTAAATGAGATCACCAATTTGGGCTTCTGAAAAGCAGGATGAGGAAGGAAGAAATAATATTTTATGTAGTACTACTATAATTATTTACCTTTTGCTGCTAGCTGTGATTATAAATGCCATTATGTAGTGAGGGTTGATGTGATATGATCTGGCTGTTTAAGACCTTGGTTACAAATTGCTAGGAGGAATGACCCAGGAGAAACAAAGAGAAATTAGCACTTATATTCAGACTCTGCTTCAGTCTCTCTCATCATTTTTCTGGTTCTCTTAGTGTAATTTTCCAATAGATTAGACACATTATAAAATAAAGGCAAGCAGTTGGAAGAAAAAGAGCTTTTGCTAATATTTAGTGTGGGAGGTGGGTGTGAGGTCATCTCTTATACCTCCATTTTATGTACCTATTAAAATGCAGTGTTTTTAGAAAAACTTCGACAATAAGTGTGCATTCCAGTACATTTTCAAATAATGAAGTTACAGCTTGAAAGATCAACAATAGGGTATTTATTCATATTGCATAAAATAAAAACTCTACCTACTTTCTACTTGTATAGTCTAAATCAATTTAATCCTATTAGAATGGGAGAAAGCATGCTGTAACTCCAGATAAGAATAAAAATGGATTGAAATTTCTGATAACTATAGTTTGTCTCTAGTTTATAAAATACTATTTCAAATTGGTAGGCCCACCCGCCCGCCCGCCCTCCCTCCCTCCCTTCCTTCCTTCCTTCCTTCCTTCCTTCCTTCCTTCCTTCCTTCCTTCCTTCCTTCCTTCCTTCTCTCTCTTTCTTCTCTCTTTTTCTGTTTTTCTCTTTCTCTTCTTTCTTTTCTTCTTTTTGTTCATTCGTTTTTTTTCTTTAGTTCCTGTACAATAGCACCACAAATGATCTCCTAGGGTCATTTTTTTGACATCTGTTGTATTCATGCACATTAAACTGCTTCAGTGTGTCTGGTACCTAAAACTCAGCCTAACAATAGAAACTAATAATAGGAAGAAATGTTTCATGCTACTCAAGGGTATTCTGTATCTTTTCCAATTTTCTTAATTTTGTCATCGCTTTTGTTTTTTAAAATTATTTTGCATGTTCTGAAAAAAAGGTCTTAGAAAACATGCAAAAGCATAGAGAAAAAAGTTCCCTATAATTTTCCTATTCAGTGCCAACTACTGATAACGTGTTCTAAGTAACTTTGGAATGCAAATATGTGGACTTGCTCACCCAATTTTATAATGGAGTACATGTTATCTAATTTTGTAATTGATACTGTGTAGGAAAGTGTTGAAAGTTGTTGGAAGGGAGGCATACTGACACGGATATTGAATGTGAAACTGGACGACTCAACAGAGAATTATATTTATTTCACTGGAGGGCCCAAGGGACATGTTCACCATCAGGAATACACTGGTGAGAGGGAAACCAGCATCATTTAAAAGTATGTGGTGACTCTTCTCTGGCCACTAGGATTGACAGTAGAAAGGTAGTCATAGAGCTGGGTTTTTAATTGAAATATGGATAATGGGGTTACAAAACAATAGAGATTGGTGGTGCTTAACAGAAGCCAGATTACTGTAATGGCCAGCAAGTTTGGAAAGGCAATCCTCAAAGTAGCTTGATCAAGAGGGAATTGCAGAGATGGATAGTAGAACATGGTATCTCCATGGGCAAACTACGTAGGCAGCCATTGAGGTGCTGTTAAATATGTTAAAATGTGGGTGTCCTTCCTGTTTGTTAGTTTTACTTCTAACAGTCAGCAGAGAAATGCAAATCAAAACCACAATGAGATACCATCTCACACCAGTTAGAATGGCAATCATTAAAAAGTCAGGAAACAACAGGTGCTGGAGAGGATGTGGAGAAATAGGAACACTTTTACATTGTTGGTGGGATTGTAAACTAGTTCAACCATTATGGAAAACAGTATGGCGATTCTTCAAGGATCTAGATCTAGAAGTACCATATGACCCAGCCATCCTATTACTGGGTATATACCCAAAGGATTATCATGTTGCTATAAAGACACATGCACACGTATGTTTATTGTGGCACTATTCACAATAGCAAAGACTTGGAATCAACCCAAATGTCCATCAGTGACAGACTGGATTAAGAAAATGTGGCACATATACACCATGGAATACTATGCCGCCATAAGAAAGGATGAGTTTGTGTCCTTTGTAGGGACATGGATGCCGCTGGAAACCATCATTCTCAGCAAACTATCGCAAGAACAGAAAACCAAACACCACATGTTCTCACTCATAGGTGGGAATTGAACAATGAGACCACTTGGACTCGGGAAGGGGAACATCACACACCGGGGCCTATTATGGGGAGGGGGGTGGGGGGAGGGATTGCATTGGGACTTATACCTGATGTAAATGAGTTGATGGGTGCTGACGAGTTGATGGGTGCAGCACACCAACATGGCACAAGCATACATATGTAACAAACCTGCACATTGTACACATCTACCCTAGAACTTAAAGTATGATAATTAAAAAAAAAACATGTTAAAATCAGAAGAAAGCAGAATCAATGAGTGGGAGACTGACATTATTCAACCTCCACAAACAAGTCATGATATCTCTCTCAGAATCTGGACTTAATTCATTTCACAGCCCGGGAATCTGTTGACTGAAGAGGTGGTCAGGATAAGTGTGCCAACTAAAATATAGGATGCCTAGTTAAGTGTGAATTTAAGACACACTGTGAATAATATTTTAGTATTAGTTTGTTCTATTTTATAGTATACTTATAAAATACTTATCTTCAAATACTTATGCTAAAAACTATTTATCTGAAATTTGAATTCATCTGAGTGGCCTATATTTTTATTTGCTAAATTTGGCAAACCTACACGGGAAGAAAGGATCCTGCAATATCACAAGAAGTCATAACAAATGTCTACTGTGATGAGTCCTCTGATCTTCCCCCAAAGACACCCATGGCTTTTACTTAGGGGAGAGTGCACTAGACATTCTGAGGAATATTGCGCACAGAAGTTGAGAAGTTGGGTTGGCATGGATCCCTGGAGACCAGAAGCATCACGTTGGCTGCCTATCTGATGGCTATTTCTTTGGAATTGGAATGTGTAAATGGGTTTGATATACAGAGCAATTGGAGTAACCACCATACTTGGTCCTTGCTCTTTTGGGAGGAAGGCCAGGTGGGGGCCTCTGAAACTGCATGGATTCCTTGTCATCCTCTACCTTCTACCAAGATAGCCAAACAAAAACTTTACATCTTGCATCTCAAGAGATATGATAGAGATTCATACTACCTTTAAGGATCATAAGGATGCAGGAGTGGTGGTCCTCATCTGTTTAATTCTCTTGTCTTTCATCCATAGATGCTGATAGATCCTCAAGAAAGACTATAGATTACCATAAGGTTAACTAAGTATTAGCCCTGATTGCTGCTGCTGTGCTGCATGTGGAATCATTGCTAGAGCTAGTTAATAAAGCCTTAGGTACATGGTAAGCAGATAGTGATTTGGCAAATGTGTTCTTTTCTACCCCCATCAGAAAAGAGTATCATAAACTGTTTGCATTCACGTGGAATTGGCAAAAATGAACACGATAGTTTTGACCCAGGCCCTCCTCTGTCATAATGTAGTCAGAAGAGATTTGAACCTTGTAAACATTCCATGGGAATGTTTATGGGCCTTCCCCCCAAAAGGCCAAGGACCCATTGTGGTGGTTACTCCAACTTTTCTGTATATCAATCCCATTTATACATTCCAATTCCAAAGACATAGCCATCAGATAGGGAGCCAACATGATGCTTCTGGTCTCTGTTTACACTGATGACATCATGGTGATGAAGTGAGATGAGCAAGATGTGGCTAGCACAGTGGAGTCCATGACAAGAAATTTTCATTCCAGAGCATGAAAGATAAACCTGTCAAAGATTCAGTAAACTGCCACTCAAGTAAAACTTTTAAGGGTCCAGTGGTCAGGGTCATGCTGGGATATAAGTGTAAGATAATTAGTTGCATATTGCATCCTTAATCACTAAAAAGAAGCACAGTATCTGTTAGGCCTCTTTGAATTCTAGGCCAACACATTTCATACTTAGCAGTTATATTTTAAACCAAATACTGGGTGACCCAGACATCTTCCAGCATTTACTAGGATCTGGGCAGGATATGTATTTACAGCAGGTCCAGGCTGGGTACAATCAGCCCTGCTACTTGGGTCATGAGTTGGCAGACCCTGTGGTTTTGGAGGCGTCCGTTGTGGGAATAGATGCAGCGTGGGGTTTATGGCAAAGCTCAGTGGGAGAATTAAAATACAAGCCTTGAGTTTCTTTGGCAGGACCATGTTTTCTGCAGTGGAGATTTTTTTGCCTGTCAAGGAATAGCTCCCGCTGTGTTACTGGGCCCTGGTAAAGCAGAAACACATGACCATTTTTTTCCCACCATATGACCATGCTTTCAGAACTGGCTATTATAATCTGATTCTGTTGGACCTACTAAGTTGTAACACTGAGTGGGCCCAGCAGCAGTTCCTCTTCAGATGGAAATGGCACATTCACGTTTGAGCCCAAGCTGGACAAAAGCACGAGTCAGTTGTGTGAGCAGTACCCCAGACAATCGCGTCAATTTCAAGGTTGGCATTAGCACCATCCCTTAGCTTGTACCTATGAATTATGAGTTCTGCATAATCAGTTGATGCAGGAGAACTGATTGGTTTGTGAATTGGTTGTATTGGTAAATGGGTACAATTTAAAAATGAATGGCAGGTACTCTATAGCCACACTTAAGGGTGAACTTGAAATATAGTGGCAGGAAAAAAGTTCCCTGATGATGGAACTTTGAGCATCAAACTTGATTATTACCTTTGTGTGGAAAAAGCGGCCTGAGGTAAGAATATGAATATATGTATGTGTGTATGTACATACATGTGTACGTACTCCTTGACAGAAGTGAATGTCTTGCTGGCTGGTCAGAAGCCTAAAAGGAAAAGAACTGAAAGATTGTATACAAGGGAGTGTGTGATGGAGACACATGGATGGACAGATAGGATTGGATGTGAAGTGTGAAGATTTTTATATCACATATAATGCCCACCAGAAAATAAGTGTCCATTGCAGAAGAGACATTGAATAACAAAGTAGATCAAATGTTTTGATCAGTTGGCATTAGCCAGCCTTGTCATTGGTCACCCTGAACTGGAAGGGTAGGCACATAAATGGAATGGCCATAGGGGGAGGGATGGTGGCTGAAAATGGAATCAATGGCATGACTTTCATTTACCAACTACTGTATGAATGTATATGGAGAAGTGGGTCTGTTCAGAGCTGCAGTGGGTAGTGGCAGCCATGGAGACTCATTGGTCAGAAATCCTTTTAAGAAAAAAACATGCTGATCAATTGTGAGGAGCACAACTTACAGTCCCTTCCTCTGGATTGTCAGGGTATTTGAGCTACAGACACCGTCTCTTCCCAGGCAGCCCCAAGCAATGACTGGGCTTTGTGAGGACAACAGGGTTTGACACTTTCTGTCCAACAAGAGACTCTTCTACCATGAATTTTTGCTTAGAGCTCCTAATGAGCTTTCCAGAACTGTACCTTGATCTGAGGCTTTTCCTACCCAATGGTCCTTTTCTCTCCCTTTCTCTTCACAAGTTTTAGAACTGTATCACTGTCTGAAGATTTTCCTTGCCTACTCCCACTCCCTTTTCTGCTTTATTTTTCATAGACACCACCTCCAGTGAGTTTCTTTCCCTTCTATTTTCTCCTGGTTATCTGCTTCTTGGAGGACCTAATAAATGCAGAGACTTTTCAGATTTTCATTATTGTAACAAGGAATACAATTTTAATCTTAAAAATACATAAATTTGAATAATTCTGTTCTCTATTGTTTGCTTGTTTGCATTAAGCATAATACTACATAGTACATTTTCACCCTAAATCTGAAATGTACTGAGTACAGGGATACCTTGGAGATATTGTGGATTTAGTTCCAGATCACTGCATAAAACTAATCTTGCAACAAAGTGAGTCACAAAAGTTTTTTAGTTTCTAGTGCATTTGAAAGTTATGTTTCTACTACAGTTTATTTAAAGGGCAATAGCATTATGTCTGTAAAGCAATGTACATACACCAATTGAAAATACTTTGTTGCTAAAAATGCTAATGATCATCTGAGTCTTCAATAAGTCATAATTTTTTTGTTGGTGGAGGATCTTGCCTGAATGTTGATGACTGCTGACTGATCATGGTGGTCGTTGCCGCAGGTCAGGTGGCTGTGGCAATTTCTTAAAATAAGAGGACGATAAAATTTGTCATATTGATTGACTTTTTCTCATGAAAGATTTCTCTGCAGCATGTATGCTGTTTGACGACATCTTACCCGCAGTACAACTACTTTCAAAATTGGAGTTAATCTTCTCAAACCCTGCTGCTAGTCTATCAACTAAATTTATGTAATGTTCTAAATCCCTTGTCATTTCAACGATGTTCACAGCATCTTCATCAGCAATAGAGTCCATCTCAAGAAATCACTTTCTTTCCTCATCTATAAGAAGCAACTCTTCTTCTGTTCAAGATTTATCATGAGATTGTAGCCATTCAGTCACATCTTCAGACTCTGCTGCTAATTCTAGCTCTCTTGCTATTTCCACCACATGTGCAGCTATTTCCACCACATGTGCAGCTATTTCCCTCTCTGAAGTCTTTTTTTTTTTTTTTGGTTACTTTTTTTTTTTTTTAATTTATTTATTATTATTATACTTTAAGTTGTAGGGTACATGTGCATAACGTGCAGGTTTGTTACATATGTATACTTGTGCCATGTTGGTGTGCTGCACCCATCAACTCATCATTTACATCAGGTATCTGAAGTCTTAAACTCTTCAAGAGTTAAGATTCCATGAGGGTTGGAATCAACTTCTACCAAACTCCTGTAATGTTGATATTTTGACCTCTTCTCATGAATCATGAATGGTATCTAAAATGGTAAGTTATTTCCAGAAGGCTTTCATTTTACTTTACCAAGATCCATCAGAGGAATAACAATCTATGACAGCTATATAATATGTAGCCATATTATAAAATGTATTTCTTAAATAGTACGACTTAAAAATTGAAGTTACTTCTAAATTCATGAGCTGCAGAATGGATGTTGTTTTAGCAGGCATGAAACCAACATTAATATTTTTGTACATCTCTATCAGAGCTCCTGAGTGAGTAGATCCATGGTCAAAGAGCAGTGATATTCTGAAAGGAATCTTTTTTTTTTTTTTTTTTTTTTCTGAGCAGTAGCTTTCAACAGTGGTCTTAAAATATTCAGTATACCTTGCTGTAAACAGATGTGCTATAATCTAGGCTTTGTTTTTCTATTTACAGAGCACAGGCAGAGTACTGACTTAGCATAATTTTTAAAGGCTCCAAGATTTTTAGAATGGTAAATAAAAATTGGGTTTAATTTAAAGTCATGAGCAGCATTAGCCCTTAACAAAAGACTCAGCCTGTCCATTGAAGTTGTCAAGTTTTGATGCCTTGAAGAGAGGTGTTGACTTTTTTTTGTCTAGCTGTAAGTCTTACATGGCATCTTCTTCCAATGGAAGGCTTTCTGTCTACATTGAAAATCTGTTGTTGAATGTAATCACCTTCATCAATTATCTTAGCTAGATCCTCTGGATAACTTGCTGCAGCTTCTCCATCAGCACGTACTGTTTCACCTTGGACTTTTATGTTATAAAAATGGCTTCTTTCCTTAAACATCATGAACCAACTTCTGCTAGTTTCCAGCTTTTCTTCTGTAGTTTCCTCGCCTATCTCAGCCTTCACAGAATGAAGAGTGTTAGGGCTTTGCTCTAGATTAGGTTTGGCTTGAGGGAATGTTGTGGCTCATTTGATTTTTTATTTAGGCTACTAAGATTTTCCTCACATCAGTGATAAGGCTGTTTTGCTTTATAATTCATGTTCACTGGAATGGCACTTTCCATTTCCTTCAAGAACTTTTCCTTTGCTTTCACAACTTGGTTAAATGTTTGGCACAAGAGGTCTAGCTTTTGACCTGCCTTAGCTTTCAGTATACCTTCTTCACTAAGCATAATTATTTCTAGCTTTTGATTTAAAGTGAGAGATGCATGACTCTTTCACTCGAATACTTAGAGGCTTTTGTAGGGTTGTTAACCGGGTAATTTCAGTATTGTTGTGTCTCAGGTAATAGGAGATCTGAAGAGAGGGAGAGAGATGGCAGACTGACCAATTGGTGAAGCAGTTAGAATACATACAACACTTCTTAAATTCCCTGCCACATATAGGCGTGGTGTGTGGAGCCTCCAAACAATTCCAATAGTATGATCAAAGATCACTGGCCACAGATCACCATAACCGATAAAATAATTGTGGAAAAGTTTGAAATATTGCATGGATTACCAAAATGTGACAAAAAGATACAAAATGAACACATGCTGTTGGAAAAATGGCACCAAAAGACTTGCTTTATGCAAGGATGCCACATACCTTCAGTTTGTAATAAATGTAAAATCTGTGAAGCACAATAAAGCGAAGCACAATAAAATGAAGTTTGCCTGTATTTATGTAAATCATTCATGAAAATCTATTTGAGCATGTTAATGTATCATCTTAGTATAACAATTACACAAAGTAGTAAATTATGACATTAATTATGATGTGAACTCCTACTGGTTAAATGTATCTCCATTCTGTGATGCATACAGATAATACAGACAGATATGTCAAGTAGTAAAAATATCCAGCGATTTTGTAGAGTACATCATGGAAACTTTAAATGTAGCCTCAATGTAGTTTGAATGTGTTCATCAATCTTTTGCTGTATGAATGCCTGACATAATAGGTACTCCCTAAGTATTTGGTGAATGAATGAGTGCATAAAATAATTGTCATACAGCAATTGGCCAAACAAGATTTCTTAGAAGTGTTAATGTAGAATCAGATTTAGAAATTATTTTACTGAAATTATGTCATAACTTGACTAAAATTCTGTAATAAGTATAAATCATTATTTTAAAATAGTAATTTTCCGCATAATTCTCTCGGGAGCCATTTCACACAAATCTATTTACCTTTGCTTCCAATTATCATGGCTTTTTCCCATACTTTCAGTCCTGGTGGTAGTTTCTTACTATTTCCTATTAATGTTAGACTCAGCATACTGAATTATCCCTCATCAATTTCCTTACTGCCTGCCCAACTTTTATAAGTAGTTCTCTTTTTAAAAAAATCAAATTCATTTCAATTACCCAGTTGGAGTATGACATCCATTTCTTGCTGGGACCTTGACTTATTTAATACTGAATGGAAGCAGAGCAGCCAGAAAAGATAATGACAAAAGGGCACATGTTTTTAACAAAGTCCAGATGGAAGGACTGTTCACATTCAACCAAAGTATTAAGATTGGTGGAATGATCCAAGGCAAGGATTTTAAGACATATGGCAAAGAAACTTCATGGAAAAATTCTGTAGGAATGTGTTGACATAGTATAGCCAGTCAGGTTTTCTGGAAGTAGATATAGCGAGAAAGTTTAGAATGTAAGATATGTATTAGGGGTCAACATCTATGAAAGGAAGGAAGAAGAAGCAGGATTAGGTAGAGGAAGAAATCGAGTCTGCCTTACAGTTCAGCAAAATTGTGGCCAGTGCAAAGGGGAGCACCAGAACAAGTACTGTCTATCAGTATGACCCAGGTCAGCTCAAAATGATTGGGCCTCATTCAGTCATGGGAGGTAGGCTGTCCCAGGAGAAACATGACCTTGGGGTAAGTCAGCTCTTTTAGGGATTGCCTTGGCTACAGAAAACTGGGAGGCTGTGTGTGGACAGTATTCTCCATAGCTGGCTAGCGGGTCCTTACTCAAAGGGGAATTTGGAGGGGATGGCTTATCTCTATGTCTGTATGCACGCATACATATACAATGTTGGCGGTCTTTGGTGTCTAGCATTGTCTCTCAGCTGCCATTAATTTCTTTTTGAGTTAAAATCTATTTTACTGTATGTAAATTATAAGTGTGCAGTTCAATGTGTTTTGATAAATGTAAGCACCCTTGTAATAAAAGAATTCCAGATAAGATGTAGGATGTTTTCATCACCCCTGAAAATTTATTCTTTCCACTTCCTGCTCAATGCTTAATCTTTTATATATTGTTTATTTAGTCTAATATGATATTTTTGAGATTCATACACTTGTGTATTTCGGTAGTTAATTTTTATTGCTGAGTAGTGTTCCATTGAATGAATGCACCAAAATTTGTCAGTTCTACCTAGGGTTGATAAACATTTGATATTTGTTTTTTTGTTTTAATTTTTAAACTTTTATGAATAAATTAGTAATGGATAAACATGTATAAGAATTTTTGTGGACATAAGTTTTCATTTTTCTTGGGTAAATGTCTGAATGTGGAATTGTTGTGCCGTGTGGTAAATGCATGTTTAACCTTGTAAAGAAACTGCAGAATTATTTTCAAGTGGTTGTATGAGTCTGCATTCTTTAGAAGGGTTATATGTCTGTCTTTTAAATTTAGATTTCTTGATTTATCTCAAATTATTATTTTTTGCAAGTTATCCTTATTCTTTTTTTGGTTAAGCTTAGACAGAATTTATAAGTTATACTTTTTTTTTTTTTTTAACAATAATTTCAACTTTTTAGATTCAGGAGATACATGTGCAAGTTTGTTACCTGGGTATATTGCGTGATGCTGAGGTTTGGGGTATGATTGATCCTGTCACCAAGGTACTGAGCATAGTAACCAATAGTAGTTTTTCAACTCTTTCTTCCCTAATTCCCCACCTAGTAGTCCGCAGTGCCTATTGTTGCCATCTTTAAGTCCTTGAGTACCTATTGTTTAGCTACCAGTTGTAAGTGAGAACATGCAGTATTCAGTTTCCTGTATCTACATTAATTCATTCAGGATAATGGCCTCCAACTGTATCCATGTCGCTGCAAAAGACATGATTTTTTAAAATGGCTGCATTGTATTCCATGGTGCCTACATAGGCACCACATAGGTGCCACATCTTCTTTATGAAATCCACAATTGATGGGTACCTAGGTTGACTCCATGTCTTTGCTGTTGTGAATAGCACTTTAATAAACATATGCATGCATATGTCTTTGGTACAATGATTTATTTTCTCTTGGCTCTATACCCAGTAATAGATTGAATGGTAGTTCTGTTAAGTTCTTTGAGAAATCTCCAAGCTGCTTTCCACAGTGGTTGAACTAGCGTACATTCCCACCAACAGTGTATGAGCATTCCCTTTTCTCCACAGCCTCACCAGCATCTGTTGTTTTTTGACTTTTAATAATAGCCATTCTGACTGGTATGGGATGGTATCTCATTGTGGTTTTGATTTGCATTTCTCTGATTAGTGATGTGGAGCATTTTTGTCATGTTTGTTGGCCACTTGTATGTCTTCTTTTGAGAAGTATCCGTTCATGTCTATCATCCGTTTTTTAATGGGGTTATTTGGTTTTTGCTTGTTCTGTTAGTTTAAGTCTCTTATATACTCTTATAGATAGTAGGTTATTGTCAGATGCAGAGTTTGTGAATATTTTCTCCCATTCAGTAAGTTGTCTGCTTACTCTGTTAATAGTTTCTTTTGCTCTGTAGAAGCCCTTTAGTTCAAGGAAGTCCCACTTGTCAATTTTAATTTTTGTTGCTGTTGTTTTTGAAGACTTAGTCATAAATTATTTCCCAGGGAAGATGTCCAGAGTGGTGTTTCCTAGGATTTCTTCTAGGATTCTTACAGTTTGTGATCTTGCATTTAAATCTCTAATCCATTTTGAGTTAATTTTTGTAAATGGTGAAAGAGAGGGATCCAGCTTCATTTTTCTGCATGCAGCTAGCCAACTATTCAAGTATAATTTACTGAATAGGGAGTCCTTTCTCCATTGCTTATTTTTGTCGATCTCATTCAAGATCAGATGGTTGTAGGTGTGTGGCTTTTTTCTGGGTTCTCAAATTTGTTCCATCAGTCTGTGTCTGTTTTGTACAAGTACCATGCTGTTTTGGTTAGTGTAGCCTTATAGTACTGTTTGAAACCAGGTAGTGTGATGCCTCCAGCTTTGTTCTTTTTGCTTAAGATTGCTTTGACTATTCAGGCTCTTTTTTGGTTCCATATGAATTTTATTTTATTTTTTTAAATTTATTTTTTATTTAAATAGGTTTTTGGGGAACAGATGGTGTTTAGTTACACGAATAAGTTTTTTAATGGTGATTTCTGAGATTTTGGTGCACCCAAGCAGTGTACACTGTACTACATACGTAATCTTTTATCCCTCACCCCTTCCCACTCTTTCCCCTGAGTCTCCAGAGTTCATATCATTCTTACACATTTGCGTCCTCATAGCTTAGGTCCCACTTATAAGTAAGAACATACGATATTTGGTTTTTCATTCCTGAGTTATTTCATTTAGAATAATAGTCTCTAGTTGCATCCGGATTTCTGTGAACGCCATTATTTCATTCCTTTTTATGGCTGAGTAGTATTCCATGATCTATCTATATAATGGAATATATATACACACATATATATGTGTGTATATATATATCACATTTTCTTTATTTCTAAAAGCTGTTCAAACCTACCAGTATTTAGAGATTTCCCAAAACAGATATAATTCATCATTATTTGCAGAAAACAAATAGAATAAGAGTCATGCTGTGTGAGTATATGTGTGTGAGTTTCTTTTTAAAAGTGGTTTAGATTGAGGATCTGTAGACTTTTTATTAAAGGGTTAGGATTTTAGGTTAGGTTTTTTTCTGGCCATATGGCCTCTGTTGCAACTACTCAATTCTGCCATGTTAGTCTGAGAGCAGCCGTAGACAATACATAAATGAATAGACACAGCTGCATTCCAATAATGCTGTTTTACAAAATCGGCACTGGCCCACAAGCTATAGTTTGCTGACTCCTGCTTTAAATAATATATAGATTTGATATAACAATTTTAAATGTCATGATGGTTTATATTATGTGTTAACTTGACTGGCCACAGGATGCTCAGATTAAACATTATTTCTGGATGTGTCCGTGAGGGTGTTTCCAGATGATGAGCATTTGAATACATGGATTCAGTAAAGTAGATTGCTCTCCCCAATGTGGGTGGGCATTAGTCAATCAATTGAAGACTTGAATAGGACAAAGGTAGAAGAAGTATGAATATGACCCTTTTGCTTCCTGCTTGCTGCTTGAAATGGAACATCTGATCTCATCTTCTTCTGCCTTAGGACTGGGACATACATTACCAACTCCCTTGGTTTTCAGGTATTTGGACCCAGATTAAATTACACCACGGACATTCCTGGGACTTTGGCTTGCAGACAACAGATCATGAGACTGCAGGCTCCATAGTCATGTGAGCCAATTCCTCATAATACAATAGATACTGGTACCAAGAAGTGACAGTGCTACTGTAATAAATGCCTAAAAATGTGGAAGTGGCTTTGAAACTAGGTGATGGATAGAGGCTGGGAGAATTTTGAGATGTATGCTAGAAAAAGACTATCCTGTTGACATAAATCATTAAAGATGATTCTGGTGAGGGCTCAGAAATAAAAGAGTAGAGCTGCAGAGAAAACCTCATACTTCTTAGAGAATGTCTAAATAATCATGACCAGAATATTGAGAAAAATACAGATGGTAAAGGCCATTCTGATAAGGCCTTAGAAATGAGGAAGATGTTATTGGAAACTGGAGGAAAGGTGATTCTTGTCGTAAAGTGGTGAAGAAGCTGGTTGAATTATGCTCATAGTCTAGTGCTTTGTGGAAGGTACAACTTGTAGGGAATAAAATTGCATATTTAGCTGAGAAAATTTCTAAGTCGTGTTTAAGGTACAGCTTAACTTCTCCTAACTGCTTATAGTAAAATGCAAGCAGAGAAAAATGACTTCATTTTTAGCTAATGACTTGCTTTTATTAAGGAAAAATAAAGACAGTAAAAGACTGGAAAGAGTTTTGGCCTATCCATATTGTAAAAAATGAGAACACTAAGGGTGTGGCCAAACCACCATTTGATAAAGAGATTAGAATGGATCAGCCATCTCGGTAGAAGTCAGGCACTATTCTTCAAAACTGTGGAAGAATGACTTCAAAGGTGATTCAGACATCATTAGGGTTGCCACCATCAACACAGGCCCAGAGGATATGGGCCTGGAAGGTATGGCTGCCTCCACTTAGGTTTCAAAGGACAGGGCTGCCTAAAGCTGTAGCGCTACAATTCTAGCCTGGAGGTAGCTGCTGCTGGGGCAGGGCCATAGCAGAAATCTGGGGCATGGGCAGGGCCACCGCAGAGACTCAGGGCTTGTGTATTACCCCACCAAGCCAGGGGTGCGACACTGTTGCCCCAGTGGGTCTAGAGAGTGAAGCATTAAGCTGAAGAGGGTTATTCTTAAGCCTTAAGGTTTAATATTGTTTGCCTTGTTAAGTTTCTGACTTACTTGAGGCCCATTACCCCTTTCTTCTTTCCTATTTCTCCCTTTTGGAAAGAAACTCTTTTGTGCCTGTCTCACCATCATATTTTGAAAGCAGATAACTTGATTGGTTTCACAGGTTCACAACTGAAGAGGAACTTGCCTGTGGATGAATCATGCTTTGAATTTCATTCATATCTGATTTAGATGATATTTAGATGAGACTCAGGACTTCAGAGTTGTTGCTGGAATGAACTAAGACTTTTGGGGCTGTTAGATGGAATGAATGCATTTTACATATGACAAAGACATACATTTTTTTGGGGCTAGGGGTGAAATGCTATGGACTGAATGTATCTTCCCAATTTATATGTTGAAATCCTAACCTCTGATGTGATGGTATTAGGAGGTGAGGCCTTTGGGAGGTGATTAGGCCATCACAGTGGAGCCCTCAGGACTGCAATGAATGCCCTTGCGAAAGAGATCCTGGAGAGATCCCTCGCCCTTTCTGCCATGTGACGACACAATGAGGAGATGGCCATTTATGAACTAGGAAGTGGGCCCTCACCAGACACTGAATCTGCCAGTTCCTTGATCTTGGACTCTCTACCCTCTAGATTGTGAGGAATGAGTGTTTGTTGTTTAAGCCACCCAGTATATTATAGTTTATTATAGCAACCTGAATGGACTAAGACAAACATTAATTCTCAACAACTATATTATCATATGTTGTTTTTATTTTTCCTCTTGGAACAATTTTAAATGGTGTAAAAACAGAAAAAAATGTAAACATTAACATAATGAGTCTCCCTCATGTACCTCCCCTCTCAGTTAATAATTTACTTGATCACTGGGGAATAGTGAATCTCATTCTTTTACCTCATAAAGTGAGTATAAGAATTTCTCCAAATTTCAATGTAATGAAGTCCAAGTAAATAATTTTACTGTATCTATACCTAAATGGGTCTGTTAGTTTTTTCCAAACAGCTGTGAAATCCCGAATCATTTGTTTCTGGAAGGCATTTTTTAACTTCCCTTTTTAAAATATAGGCAAAATAGTTTTGTCTGATTTGGGAGTTTGTAGCACCGTGAACATAATACTCCTTTCCATAGAGCTGTCTCAGGAAGAATTAGAAAGCTGTCTTACTACTTCATCCTTTGGTAGGGCTTCTTGGTCCTCCTAGCCAGGTACAAACAATTTGAGGGAAAAGATCTTGAGGCTGAGTAAGGTGTTGGAAGATGGACAAAAAGCCACCCCCAAGACCCCAAACCGAAAAAAATCAGGAGAGATGTGCTTCTCAACTTGTTTATTTTTATTTATTTAGTTTTGAGACAGGGTCTTGCTCTGTCACCTAGGCTCACTGTAGCCTCAACCTCCCAGGGTCAAGTGATCCTCTCACCTCAGCCTCCCGGGTAGCTGGGACTTACAGGTGTGTGCCACCATGCCTGGTTAATTTTTGTATTTTTTGAAGATACAGGGTTTCACCGTGTTGTCCAGGCTGATCTCAAACTCCTGAGCTCAAGTGATCTGCCAGACCTGGCCCCCCAGAAAGCTGAGATTACAGGCGTGAGCCACCATGCCATCCTTATTTTTATGGCAGAGAAAACAAAAACCTGGACAAGGTTAAGGAATTTGTCCAGAGAAGACGGAGATTTCTCTTGGTGCCTGATTATTTGGATTCTTTTACTATATTGAATTTATTCTATTTATATTCTACTTGATTATGTTTTTGTTTTTAAAAATGGGATTGACCTGACACAAACTTTAGGAGCATTTCTAAAACAATGATGCACAACTTAAGATGTTCATGGTTGGAAAGCAATGTTTTGTTGTGAGGAAAGACGATGTCGCCTTCCTGGATGCAGAGGCATCTGCAGTTTGTGCTGTATTGCTCAATGTTGTAATATAAAGTTCATCTGTTCTGACTTTCCAAAACGCAGTGACCCGAGGCCAGAAAGGATGAAAATATTTATTTTAGCATTGTCTTATAAATAAAAGTTAATTTTATTCTTTTTTGAAGTTTAAAATAGTGTGTATTACATTTCAATCCATCCTAATTATAAAATATTTGACCACAAAAGTCTACCTACTTATAATGAACAGATTTAATGATGTGGTCATAGAATTTTAGAGTAGAAGGGACTCCATAAATTGTTTATATTGGTGGTTCTGTTCATTTTTGGATTATAGCTCCCTGTGTTCATCTTAAAATATTGGAATCTATTCTCCAGGACAATATACATGTTTGCATTTTTACTATGTATGTTTGTATTTGTGTGTGTATGTAGTATGTATTTTTTTAAACCACCTCACAGATAGCTAAATTTCATTCATAGATTCTCTTCTTTGGCTTCTAAGAATACCTGATACATTTACTTTGGGAAAAAAAAAAAAAAACCTACGAAAAGTAGTATTTGAAAGACTTTTAAGAAACAACATGTGGCTTATACTTAAGTCATTCATTATACCAATATAGTATAAAAGAAAGAATGCAAGAATAAAAGTCAGAATCAATGGGCCCTGCCAATAATTAACTGTTCATTACTGATTTTATCACTTAACTTCTCTGGGCTTTTGTTTCTTGTTAGTAACCTGGAAGACTCTGCGAGTTGAAATACATCTTGGAAATCAAGTTGAAATGCCTAGAACTGGAGAATTCATGTTATTATACAGGAACACCTTCCAAACCTCAAATCTTAATTTATACATACTAATTTTTTAATAGCATTTAAAATATTCATCATGTACTCAAGAATTTTGTTTTAACAGCACTTAAAATATTCATCATCTACCCAAGAATTTTGTCAGACAAAAAACTAATCACTTAGCTAAGGAGACAAACGAACACATACAACGATTTGGAGACTACTGATTTGTTATATTTTGTGTATACCTGAGTTCCCCCCGTAAAGGCAGACTGAAGCTTGGTTACTTGCCCAAGCTCATGCAACTCACAAGTGGCAGATCTGGGTGTAAACTCAGGCAGCTGGGCATCCGAGTCTGCTCTTCACCATCACACAACCCTACATCTTGAAGGCATGATCAGTGTGAGTAGGGATGGCCAGAGAAGCTCTTTGCTGTGTTAATACTTGAGCTGCCTCTGAACAGGGAAGAGGTTGAGGGGAGGAAGATGTGCTTTTCAGGATTCTGGAAGGGGATGGGCAGGTTTCAGAAGGAACATACACTGCTTATCTCAATATAGACAATATAATAATGGATATTTAGAGTCTTCTTCCCAGCATTCAGTTCTCTCATAAGGATTACATTAATTCCAGCCATCAAGCATTGCCTGGATCTGAGCTCTATCTAATAATTCTTCCCACCCCTATGATGATACCTCCCTGTGGCTCTCCCCCTAGCATCACAACCCAGCATGTCTCAAACCAACCGCTGTGCCCTTTCTGCTCCACCTGACCTTCTTTCTAGCGTTTCAAATTTTGTTAGACAACAAGTGAAGGAAGATGGCATCATCAAGGTCCCTTCTAACTCCAAAGACGTACCAGCATATCATATTGAGAATGGCAATGTACCTCTTTTTTTTTTTTTTTAAATAATGTTCCTTATTCAATTCAGAAAGAAAAAAAGATAGTACATTTTTTTTCACTTTTTGTGACAAACATATTTTTTTATCCTGGTCCTGTTGTTCGTGAAAAATTGCATTACCACAACTTTCCTGTTAGAGTAAATTTTGTGTACGTTATTTTAAAATAACAATCCTATTTCTTCTTCTAGCTTCACCCTAAACATTTTTACATTATATAAAATCCACTTAAAATCTGGAAAACACTAGAAATCACCACTTCATCTGACTAAAGTTTGCAATGGGAATACTGGTGTTTTGGCAGGAATTTTAAACTTTACATCAAATGCCAAATTCAAAATGACAAAGGACTGGCAAAGATACATTAAAGATGTAAATAAAATGTTATAGTTTTGACATTTTTGTATATGCCCTGTGATCTTTGTTCACATCCTTTAATAACACTCTTTCCAAATGGCATTAATTTTTTCTGAGTCTCTTCCACTGAAGTGTGAGCTCCTAGGGGTTAGGGAGCAGTTTTGTCATCTCAGCCCCTGGTATGGTCATTGTCTATAGTGCGAATAGGTAGAAGGGATGAATGGGTATATGAAAGATACGAAGGGTAAGAAGGAGAAATTGATCTGCTGAACACAATTTAACTTTTAGAGAACCTGATTTGATTAATTTGTATACAAATACTGATGCTTTGCATATTTCAGTTTCCAAATTGAATAAAGGAGTATTTTAAGAAATGTGTGGCCGGTGCGGTGGCTCACGCCTGTAATCCCAGCACTTTGGGAGGCCGAGGCGGGCGGATCACGAGGTCAGGAGATCGAGACCATCCTGGCTAACACGGTGAAACCCCATCTCTACTAAATATAAAAAAGAAATTAACCGGGCATGTGGTAGGTGCCTGTAGTCCCAGCTACTCGGGAAGCTGAGGCAAGAGAATGGCGTGAACCCGGGAGGCGGAGCTTGCAGTGAGCTGAGATCGCGCCACTGCACTCCAGCCTGGGCAACAGAGCAAGACTCTGTCTCAAAAAAAAAAAAAAAAAAAAAAAAAAAAAAAAAAATGCGTTAAGACTTCTTAGTTTGCAAGGTACAGAGATCTACTTGAATTACCTTAAGGATAAGGATGTTTATTTTCACAATATTAAATGGAAAATGTTCAAGTATCTAAAG
The DNA here is from genome assembly GCF_049350105.2 of Macaca mulatta. Classification (NCBI taxonomy): domain Eukaryota; kingdom Metazoa; phylum Chordata; class Mammalia; order Primates; family Cercopithecidae; genus Macaca; species Macaca mulatta. Next base: position 102,708,190 of record NC_133419.1, on the reverse strand, counting down.
GAGGAGTTATAATACCTTTAAACTTGATAATTAGAAATGTCCAAATAATGACGATAATAATAAAAATAAGATAAAAAATAAAAAATAAGATAAAGACAATGTTTTAATATATTTAATATGTTTAACTTGTTAATACCCCACACTCACCATTGTCTATTATTTAGTATTGGAATGATTTAAAAAATTTTTGTTTGTTTCCTCATTAGGATAATTTTTTTTTTTTTTTTTGGAGACAGAGTCTCGTTCTGTCACCCAGACTGGAGTGCAGTGGCTCGATCTGGGTTCACTGCAACCTCCGCCTCCCAGGTTCAAGTGATTCCTCTGCTTCAACCTCCCAAGTAGCTGGGACTACAGGCGCTTACCACCATCGCTGGCTAATTTTTGTATTTTAATAGAGACGGGTTTCACCATGTTGGCCGCGATGATCTCGATCTCCTGACCTCGTGATATGCCCACTTCCACCTCCCAAAGTGCTGGGGAGAATATTTCTATCTTCTAATCATTGTGAGGTTTACATGAGGACTTTTATTTAAAATAAAAAAGCTCAGTGACTGACTTTATAGGTACAAAATTATAATAGTTTCTTTCTCCGTTCCTTGAAAAATAAGAATTATGTTTTGTCTGTGTAACATTACGGATTTTATGCTCATGATAATAAATTATGTGAATGGATTGTGAAAACCTCAAAGAGATTCACAAATACTTGTGTTATGGATAATAATTGATTGATATTAACCACTCAAGGTAGTATCTAAACAGTAAGACCCAGAAACCTTCAGAAGTAGAGTTCTTTTAAAAAATTAAAATCAAGCTGGGTGCGGTGGCTCACACCTGTAATCCCAGCATTGGGTGGCTGAGGTGGGTGGATCACCTGAAATCAGGAGTTCGAGACCTGCCTGGTCAACATGGTGAAATCCTGTCTCTACTAAAAATACAAAAATCAGCTGGATGTGGTGGCAGGCAACTGTGATCCCAGCTACTCGGGAGGCTGAGGCACTAAAATTGCTTGAACCCGGGAGGTGGAGGTTGCCGTGAGTCAAGATTGCACCACTGCACTCCATCTTGGGTGACAGAATGAGACTGTCTCAAAAAAAAAAAAAAAAAAAATCAAGAGTATAAATTTATTTGCATGCTTATAAGTAAAGATTAAATTTAATTACATACAACCAAAAAAATTCAATACAATTTACGGTCAGATAGCAAATACAAGTCATTAGTAGTAAACTTTAAAAATTGACTAAAAGTTGTCATTTATGTTTGCAGGCACTTCTGTAAAAGTTCTTTTAGATTTTGATTTCTCAATAGGAAGTTGTTTTTCATTTCTTACTTTGAACAAACAGAAAATTCCATTTCTAATAGTGAGTCTTTATAAATAGCTTTATAATTGTTTCCAGTTTATATTTGTAAAAAGGCTCCACTAGAATAGTGAGAATTATTCACATATATTTTTTCATGTCTTTGAAGTTTGTGCAAAGCGAACAAAAAATTAGCCAGGAGTGCCTAGAATAAAAAAAACGATAGCGGCAGAAAGAATCTTATACTTTGAAAATTATATTTTTCAAGATTTTCACCATTATAGCTGAAGAATCTGAGAATCTAGTGTTGAGTAACTAAACTACATCCACAGAGTGTTACTGGAAGTTCTAGGACTACAATTAAATGGCAGAATCCAGTTCTGAGGCAGTCTTTTTACATAAAAAGAATCCCCACTGGTCTTTTGTAAAGTGTAAGAAGCTGGCGTGTGTTAGTGTACATGTTAGCCATTCATGCTGTTTAACTAAAGGAAAGCAAGTTTATGTTCTTTAATGGGTAGCTATTTGAATATTTGCCTTCTCATGAACAGACAGTCTACTACACACCAAATAAAAACAAAATCTCACACAGATTCTGTTTATTTTTAATAAGAAAGTATTGTGTCTAGTAGCACCCTTATAGCCAAGAGTGTTTTTCAGTAAAATGATGTGACTCTCTTTAAAGACTCTCAGTTCCTACTCACCCTAGGATATTTTCATGGAAAAAAAAGTTTTATTTGTGAAATGAGATCATAATTTTTGTTGAATGTTTCCACTGATCAACTCAGGTAATTTTTTTGGGGGTTATTCTTTATGGACTGAGCAAGATCTCACTATACTGAGGTTACCTGTCTCAAACAATTTATTTATAGGTGAAAATAAAATTAACTTTTATGAAAGTTCTCAAGTGCCTTCATTATCTTTCATGAAATACAAAAATTATCTTCACAACTATTTAAAAATGTTAAAGTGGGCTCGGCATGGTGGCTCACCCCCCATAATCCAGGTACTTTGGGAGGTCAAGGTGGGAAGATCACTTGAGGTCAGGAGTTCGAGACCAGACTGGCCAATATGGTGAAACCCTGTCTCTACTAAAAATACAAAAATTAGCCAGGTGCAGTGGCAAGTACCTGTAATTCTAGCTACTCAGGAGGCTGAGGCAGGAGAATCACTTGAACCCAGGAGGTGGAGGTTGAAGAGAGCCAAGATTGTGCCCCTGCACTCTATCCTGGGCGACAGATTGAGATTCCATCTCAAAAAAAAAAAAAAAAAAAAAAAAAAGTTAAAATGATTTAAACCTAATTGTTTTCATCATAAAACATACATGTTTATTGTAAAAGATCTGGACAAATGAAAAAAAGTTGAATAATAACCTCTAAACAGTGAGATTACACATTAACACTTCAGTGTATACTTCTGGTCTTTTGCATTTTCATGTACACATTTTTCTAAATATATATATATATATATATATATATATATATATTTTTTTTTTTTTTTTTTTTTTTTTTTTGAGACAGGGTCTTGCTCTGTCACCCAGACTGGAGTGCAGTGTCCTGATCTTGGCCCACTGCAACCTCTGCCTTCCGGGTTGAAGTGATTCTCATGCCTCAGCCACCAGAGTAGCTGGGATTACAGGTGTGTGCCACCATGCCCAGCTAATGTTTGTATTTTTAGTTAAGATGGGATTTCGCCATGTTGACCAGGTTGGTCTCGAATTCTTGCCCTCATGTGATCTGCCTGCCTTGGCCTCCTAAAGTGCTGGTATTACAGGTGTGAGCCACCGCACCCACCCCCAAAATAATAATTGAAAACACAATGTTTTAGACTTGTTTTTCTAAATGTAATGTTATGTCTTGGATAGCTTTCTACGGCAATTATAAATTGTTCAACAATAATTCAGTGGCTTATTCTAATATGTCACAAATTTGAAAATATTACTTTGTCAGACATTTGTTTCTATAATGTTTTAAAAATAAACCTTGCTGTGATGAATATCCATGTTATTAAATGTTTGAAGATACAGTTATGTTGATTTCCCTCAGGATAAATTTCAAGAAATAGATTTGCTGGGTCAGAGAAGATACTTTTTAGAAGCTTTTGATTTATATGGCTAAATTGCTCTCCAGAAGTGTGATAACATGGATCCTCTTCAAATAAAACCATGTGAAATATAAAACTTTTTTTTTTTTTTTTTTTTTGTGATGGTGTTTCACTCTATCACCCAGGCTAGAGTGCAATGGCCCGATCTCGGCTTACTGCAACTTCTGCCTCCCGGGTTCTAGCGATTCTCCTGTGTCAGCCTCCCAAGTAGCTGGCACCACAGGCTCGGACCACAACGCCAGGCTAATTTTTTTTTTTGTATTTTTAGTACAAACGGGATTTCACCATGTTGGCTAGGCTGGTCTTGATCTCCTGACCTCGTGATCTGCCTTCCTTGACCTCCCAAAGTGCTGGGATTACAGGTGTGAGCCACTGCACCTGGCCTGAAATATATAACTTTTATGTGGCCTTAATAGTGGTCTTGTTTAATAAAAAACACCAGCAGAAAGTTTCTACTGTTAAGAAGTGGAAAGGAAGGATGGAAAAAGACAAATGGATGCAGAGCAAAGGCTGGAAAGTTTATTTTCAATATCAAAGCAAGATTTACTCTTCCAGTTTGGAATAAACTTTCTTTAGCAGACTGGGCTAATTGTCATGATAATAGACCCCAGGTGAGGCTTTGTTTTGCCTTTCCATATTTCTCCTCCTTTTCCACTTTTCTTCAATTTTACTTCCCCATTTCTTCTATTCAGATACTCTTTCTTCCAGAGATGGCACCAGTGACATTTGGCTGATTGTCCTCTGAGGGTCCTTCCAATGTGAATCTCATGAGTAGTTTAGGACATAGGCTAGAGACAGTGAAAGGTAACCTAATACCCTGGGGCAGTCCTATGCATTTCATCAGTGTCCCATCTGACTTCTTCAGGGTGTGGAATCCTGACATCTGCTTGTATTTAGAAAGAGCTAGTTTTTGAATCAACTAATATAAATTTTTGTTACCATGTTAGGACACAATAGGAGTTATTTCTCTTGTCCATTTAACAGTTAACTTCCCATAAAAATATGTTAATATAAGAGAGTGATGTAATAAATATCATAGCCTGTTTAAGCATCCTATAATTCTCTGTGATTCCCAGATCTGCAGCATCAGTCCAGGGAACTTCTCAGGAATATACATTCTCAGTCCTGATCACACTCCTACTGAATCAGACATTCTGGGTGTGAGGCCCAGTATTCTGTTTTAACAAGCTCTCTGGGTGATTTTCATGAATGCTGAAGTTGGAAAACTGTTGATCTAAGACAATAAAGTCATGTGCCCTATAACAATGTTTTGGTCAACAAAGGACCACATATATAATGGCCATCCCATAAGATTATAATGGAGCTGGAAAATTCCTATTGCCGAGTGATGTTGTAGCCATTGTAACATCATAGCACAGTTACTTTATTTTTTATATATTTAGCGTAGCCTAAGTGTACAGTGTTTTTGAAGTGTACAGTAGTGTACAGTAATGTCCTCGGCCTTCACATTTACTCACCACGCACTCCTTGATTCACCCAGGGCAACTTCCAGTCCTTCAAGCTTCATTCATGGCAAATGCCCTATGCAGGTGTACCATTTTTTCTTTTATACTGTATTTTCACTTACCTTTTTAATGTTTAGCTATAGGGACACAAATTCTTGTAATTGTGTTACAGTTGTCCGGAGTTTTCAGTACAGTAACGTGCTATACAGGTTTGTAGTCTAGCAACAATAGACTACCATATAGACTAGGTTTCTTGTGGACTTTTCCATCTAGGTTTGTGTAAATGTGATGTTCAGCAATGACAAAATCACCTAATGATGCATTTCAAAGAATGCATTCCCCTTTTTAAGTGACACATGACTGTAATCTGAAGTTTTTAGGAGCCTTTAAGTCAATGATTTTGGAAGCCTGTGATTTATAGGAAAGAGTCCTCCACCATCTCCCCAAGGATTTGACTAAGTTGTACTATACAAAGCCTCAAAGATATCTCTAAAATGTGTAGAATCAGCTACATTTCCCTGGAAAAATAATAGGAAAATTGTTATTTCTTAAACTGCTGAGGCTGGAAAGTCATGTTTTTAGGAATGTTTTAATGTTATACCCCTCATTTAGCTTAGTACAGCTGAAAGGATGTTTCCCATTACTGTTCTTTATTTTCCCCAGGGGTTACATGTACCCTCTCCACCAGATTTCTGGTTGCTATGAGTAAAAATTTCTATGTCATCATTCATTCAAATGTTTTCACTTGCAAAAAAGCATACAGACTCATGAGAAAAAGTAACTCCAGTAGTGCTTTTCTCACAAGTATTATCCAATTAAGATAGTGAAATGATTTTTTGATTTGTAAGACAATCTTTGCTCGGGGTAAGAAACAAGGTTAACTATCCCTTTTTAGGGTTCTATGTAGCTTACAGATTGGAAAAATTAAAAAAGTTAATAAATGTGAGACATAAAATATATATGGTTGCAGCTCCTTACTCATGAGTCAGGTGAAAGTATCCCAGCAAACCCCAACTATTTAATGAGGACAAAGACCTCTTCCATCAGTGATGTGGTTTGGCTGTGTCCCCACCCGAACCTTATCTCGAATTAAAGTTCTCATAATCCCCACATGTCGTGGGAGGGACCAGGTGGAGATAATTGAATCATGGGGGTGGTTTCCCTCATCCTGTTCTTGTGATAGTGAGTTCTCATGATACCTGAAGGTTTTATAAGGGCCTTCCCCCTTTGCTGGGCACTCATGCTTCTCTCTCCTGCTGCCTTGTGAATAAGGGTATGTTTGCTTCCCCTTCCACTATGATTGTAAGTTTCCTGAGGCCTTCTAAGCCATGCAGAACTGTGAATCAATTAAACCTCTTTTTAAAATAAATTACCCAGTCTTGGCTACTTTTTCATAGCTGCAGGAGAAGGGACTAACACAATCAGTTAACATCCATAGCGGGGCCTTGTCAAAGGTTGGCCACAGAGGAAACTATGGGAAGACATAGGCTCTGGGCAGCAGACACGTGAAGGCCGGTTCAGTGAAACAGGCCAGAGAGATTTCTTGTTGCTTGAACTTCACTGGGTCATGGACCTGTTATGGAAAATTATTCTTGTCCTTTTCAGCTCTCCTGGGTATGGTCAGAGCCACTCCTTTCAACATTTGTGAACAGAGGGCAGGAGGAACCATGGTTTCTAGGGGAAGGGGAAGTGTTAAGAAGGAAAGAAAAGTTGAGAGATGTAGAAAATGTGTTTTCTTGCTGAAGCCACCTCATGATGTTTTGTTTCTTTGTTGTTTATAAATAAGATTGCCAACTATAAGTGAATGAAATAAAAACAAAGTATAAAATGATTCTGTTTACTGTATCGTGTTACTCTTTGACTTTTTTCATGAGTGACTATATATTGTCTCGTTGTAAACATACATAATATTCTCTTTTTGTAAACATACATAATATTCTCAAGTTAAATTCACCCATGATCTCTGCACAAATATCTGAGCGTAAGAATTGGTGTAAAGTGGGTAAATAATGAATTAAATGATGTTAAAAAACATATCAACAAGGTCCCTCAGTTATAGAGAATATGTTAAGAAAAATAAATTTTTAGAAAATGTATACAAAGGCTGGGCGCGGTGGCTCAAGCCTGTAATCCCAGCACTTTGGGAGGCCGAGGCGGGTGGATCACGAGGTCAGGAGATCGAGACTATCCTGGCTAACATGGTGAAACCCCGTCTCTACTAAAAATACAAAAAACTAGCCGGGCGTGGTGGCGGGCGCCTGTAGTCTCAGCTACTTGGGAGGCTGAGGCGAGAGAATGGCGTGAACCCGGGAGGCGGAGCTTGCAGTGAGCCGAGATCACGCCACTGCACTCCAGCCTGGGAGACACAGCGAGACTCCGTCTCAAAAAAAAAAAAAAAAAAAAAAAAAAAAAAAAAAAAATGTATACAGAAAGGCAGCATAGAATGAGTGGAATTGTACATAAGACCAACAGTATAGTTGCTTGTAGTTGAAAACAGATGACTAGATAAGGAATTGACATCCAATGTACTAAAAAAGTATTCCTATAAAATAAGCCTTTGGAGCATTATATTAAAAAAAAACCTTTTTGGACTGTGTCTTGTATTTATTACAGTCCAGCATTGAGTTCATTATCGGGGCTGATTTTTATAACCAGATCATAGTGTAAAATAATGCATTCAACAAAAAAGTAACAAATATGGGCATACTGAGAGAAATAAGTGAATTTAAAACTAAGGAGCCTTTACAATATTTAACTGTTTTCCTAAAAAAGGGGAACATTTTCACTCTTTCCTTAAATTATAAATCTTTGAGTCAATTTCACTAATCAGGAAAGGACTGAAACCAAATGATGTAAGCTGCTCACACTGCAGTGAACCACTAACTGTAAAGAGGCCTGCTCAGGAGGAGCAGTAGGTCTGTATAATAGTTATTTGCTTGTGGGCAACACTAAATTTTATCTTAAGCATAATCTTCATTGTGGAGAATGATTGATATAGTCTCATAGGAATCATATGATGAAAAAAAAGCATTATACTTAACAGAGTAGGAAACCACATTTGAAAATAATTCAAGAGAAAACCTATAATTTCCAAGAGCACATAATGACAACATTTAAAATAAACCTTGAAACACCAACACTTGGACTGATTGGGTGGGTGGCATCAAATTAGAAATTTCCAACTAGTTTATTATTCTCTATTTGCCAAACATCTGCTCAATTACATATTTTTTAGTTTGAAAATACATGGCTAGAGGTTGATCCTTGTAATTTTTTGAATAACAATTTGTAATAATCATATGAAACTCGGGTATGATTTAAGCAATTATCTATTGGGATTTTGTTGAACTGCAGTAAAGGGAAAAGAAATCAATATTTATTGAACACCTATTATATTTCAGATGCATCATCTATATCTCATTGCTTGATCATTAGAACAGCTCTGTGAGCTGAGTAATCCAACCCCTAACTTAAAGACGAAGACATGGTATTCAAGAGACATCATGTTAAGTTGACCAAAGTCAGTCAGTATATAAGTGATAGCATTAGTTACTTAACCTCTCCAACCCCGTAAAGTCAGGATAATGTCTATCTCATGGTTATAAGTACTAAGTGAGATGATGTAGGTAAAGACCTTAAGGAAGTGCTGCTAAATCGTGGTCCAAACTCTCTCCTCAGAGTTCTTGGTCACCATGCCCACTCACCTTAGGTTGTGACCGAAACAGAACTTCAACTTTTAATTATTGATGTTTTTGCTAAGTACACACTATTGAAACACCACAGGAATCCTGTTGAAGAATATGGGCAATTCTAGTGTTTCCGAAAGAGTTTGCTTCAAGTGTTATCTTTTATTTTATTTTACTTTATTTTGAGACAGAGTTTTACTCTGTCACCCAGGCTGGAGTGCAGTGGTGCCATCTTGGCTCACTGCAAACTTCCACCTCCTGGATTCAAGCAATTTCTCCTGCCTCAGCCTCCCGAGTAGCTGGGGTAACTGGGATCACAGTTGTGTACCACCATACCTGGCTAATTTTTCTGTATTTTTAGTAGAGACAGAGTTTTGTCATGTTGACCTGGCTGGTCTCAAACTCCTGGCCTCAAGTGATCCACCTGCCTTGGCTTTCCAAAGTGCTGGGATTACAGGTGTGAGCTACCACCCTGAGTTACCACCCTGGGCCTCTTTATTTTTATTTTAAGGAGGTGATGAGTTATAAACATGTTATTATATTAGGGTTCTCTAGAGAAACAGAACTACCTATCAACTCCTCACTCCCTTTCCCTCTCTCTCTCCTTGTCATAAGGAATTGGCTCACGTGATCATGGAAGCTGAGAAGTCCTAAGATCTGCAAATTGGCAAGTGGAAAACCCAGGAGAGCTGCTAGTATACTTGCAGCCTGAGTCTGAAGACCTGAGACTCAGGAGAACCAATGATGTAAGTTCTAGTCCAAGCTCAAAAGCCTGAGATCCAGGAAAACTGTTGATGTCAATTCTAGTTCGAGGGCAGGAGAAAACTGATGTTCTAGCTCAAGTGGTCAAGCTGGCAGAGTTCCTTTTTTGTTCTATTCAGGTCTTCAATAGATTGGATGAGGCTATCTACATTAAGGGAGGGCAATCTACTCATTTTACCAGAGATTCAAATGTTAATCTCATCAAGAAATACCCTTACTGACATACCCAGAGTGATGCTTATTTATTCATTTATTTTTAAAATTTTAGATTCAGGGAGTATATGTGCAGGTTTGTTATATGGGTATATTGTGTGATGCTGAAGTTTGGGCTTGTATTGATCCCATCACCCAAATAGTGAACATAGAACCCCATAGGTAGTTTTCAACCCTTGTTCCCTTCCCTTCCTCCCCACTTTTGGAGTCCCCAGTGTTAATTGTTTCCATTTTTGTGTCCAAGTGTACTCAGTGTTTAACTCCTTCTTGTAAGTGAGAACATGCAGTATTTGATTATCTGTTTCTGTGTTAATTCACTTAGGATAAGTGAATTTCTATGTTAACTCACTCTGGTTGTGTCCATGTTGCTGAAAAGAACACGATTTTGTTCTTTTTTTATGGTTGCATAGTATAAACTAGTGTTTGACTAAATGTATGGGCACCTCATGAACTAGTCAAGTTGACACAAAAGCTTAACCATAACAGATACCTTTTGGTATTTCAGTAGATGTAGGAACGTGTTTTTTTTTTTTTTTACAGCTGACAACATCCTTGGCATTATGAAAAGTAGTCATCCTGATTTCTTAACATAAAACTACCTTCTCTCCAGAGGTTTAGTTACTCAGAATATTCCTAACATGTAAACTTTTTATAGTCAGCCCGGCATTTGAGTTCTACCATCAACCTGAAGTCAGGTATTGGTGCTGCTGTTAGTAGTAAATATCCAAAGGTTGACAGGGTCTGGGAAGCTTATATATAAAAACTTCCCAGCGAGCTTTTCGCCACATTTATCTCTTAAATGTATTATGTCAGTGTTTATTGGTGGTGTGGGAAACTACTTCACAGGATGTATTACAATTATAGACTAAAACAAAATAGGCGTTGCTACTTCTTCTGAAAGATAAGTACTAAGATGAACATTTTTCTTGGTGATTTTGAGATGCAACCATTTCTATTAAATGTTATGAATATATAAACAAACATATTGTTAGAAGATAAGAGCACAACCGTTATCTCAGACAGTTGCCATAAGGTTGCATGTCAATTGTCTAGAAAACTTCCCAGTGTACAGTAGGAGATCAATAAATTCTTCTCACATTCCTCCTTCTTTCCCTCTGGTACAGAAACCACTCCTTCTATGACTCTGCTGTTATACATTTTAAATGCTCTGTGAAAACTTGTTTATTTGGTTGTTGAAACTATGACCAAAAAAGGGTTTGGCATTTTAAGTGGCTTAAATAGGAATCAGAAAAGCCTAAAGTCTTGCAGAGTCTAAAGTAAAATAATTGTAAATCTAGTTCTGGCAACCTAGATGGTTAGATATTTGGGTAACTATTTGGTGTGTGTGGCTTTTGCCAAAAACAAATTGCATAAGGTCATGGGATTTATGCAGTTACATTGTTACTTTAGGGGCTGTGGGAGTAAAAATAATTCCCCAACTCCTCCATTTTAAATATATTCTTATAATCTTTTTGTATTTTCTCCTGAGAAAACTCAGCTAATCTGTATATCCTAAAGACACACATACACAAAGACACATGTAGGCTAAATATTAAACTATACATTGAATACATAAAAATTACATATATAAACTGTATAAAATTTATATACCTAAACTAAATAGATAATATAAAAGTAAATAAATATATTGATATCTATATTTATGCTTATATCTATTAGAACCATGTCTTGATTTCTTCCTAGGGACTAGAAAATTGTCCTAGGGATATAAGATGAATAAAATGTACAGTCTTTCTCTTCATGAACTTCATATTTTATCTGGTGAAAAGATAAAGAAATAATTAATGTAGTGGTTATGCCTGACATAATGGAAATCTAACACAAATTAATAATGGTAGAGGACAGCATATGGGGTGGTTGGACAAGGCTTTCTAGGACAGATGACAATTGACTTTTATGATAATTAGTAATTCATCAAGAGGAAAAAATCTGGGAGGGATCAAAAGGATGGCCTGACAAAAGTCACAGCAGCATGACAGCACACAACTTGTCTTCAATAGGAGGTGCATGAGTGTGGGTGGAACGAAGTAGGTTGGATTGAGAGGATAAGTTGTGTAACAGCAGAAGAAGAACCTGAAAATGAATGGAAAGATTGCTGTATTAGTCCATTCTCACACCACTATAAAGAACTGCCTGAGACTAGGTAAATTATAAAGGAAAGAGGTTTAATTGACTCACAGCTCTGCAGGCCTGGGGAAGCCTCAGGAAACTTATAATAGTGGTTGAAGGGGAAGCAAACATGTCTGTCTTCACATGGTGGCAGGAAGGAGAAGAATGAGAACCGAGTGAAGGAAGAAGCCCTATATAAAACCATCAGATCTCGTGAGAACTTACTATCACCAGAATAGCACTGAGTAAACTGTCCCCATGATTCAATTACCTCCCATCGGGTTCCTCCCATGACACATGGTGATTATGGGAACTACAATTCAACATAAGATTTGGGTGAGGACACAGCCAAACAGTATTAGCCACCTATATGGAACTGACAAAGTTTGGAACTATATTCCAGAGACCTATGTGCTATAGGGAATATGCATGATAAATTACCCTTTTTCTTTTGGAAACTGAAAGAGATAAAACAAGAAGACCAAATTAAAGTTAAGACAGATTGTAGTAAAACGTCTAAACCAGTTCTTCCCAAATGCTAGTGTAGACACAACTGGCCTGAGGTACTTGAAACAAGTCAGATTCTGACTCAGTATGTCTGGGATGGGCCCAAAACTCTGCATTATTAACAAGCTTCCGGGTAATGCCTAGTTGTTGGTCTGCAGACCACCCTTTGAGCAGGGACCACAGCCTGAAAGGACCAGGAGGGAAACCAGTCCTGTTAGGAAGCACAGGAACAGATGCAGACAGGGTATGTTTGAAGAAAAATTGGTTTGGAAAAAATTATTAAAATTTCATGGTAGGAGCAAATACACATCAGCAATGACTCAATAATTTTGCTTGTTATGAAATAACATGATGAGAATCAGTAAATTTATTTCCCAAAATACATGAGTGTTCTGTGGGACAGGGTAGTGTTTATATGTTATACTTCCCCAAATGACAAACTGTTACTAATACTATTCCTTATGCCTAATGTTCTGAAAGTTAGGCTTTTGATCCACATTTTGTTGACAGAGACGTTCTTATCCTTTGAACTTGAAAGTCTTCCCATGACCCTGCAGGCTCAGACGGCTCTCCACCACTTATCTCTCATCCTCTTCATCTATCAAAATAAACTAATATTTTGCTGTTTTGCATTTTATTCCACTTCTTCAATCCCACTCTTAATGTAGCAGACATCTTACAATATTTGGCTCTTCCATTGTCTAAGGCAAATCCCCAGTGATTCTATGATTCCATCTTTCTTACCCTCGTTCAGGGATTTTATTTCACTGATTACCCCATCCCCTTCCTGTATCTTAAATCTCTCTCTACAAAGAGACTCTGCCTGCTCCATTGTCTTTCATGTTCAAATGTCTTTCATGTTAGACATAAGTTTCTCTCTAGCTAATGCCCTCTCTTCTTCCCGCTAGGCTATATTTGAAACTTTCTCACCTCTCTTCACCGCCCCTCACATTCATTCACCAACCCTCTGTAGTCTGATTTCTATCCCCTCCCTGAAATGGCTTACCTGAAATGACTCTTGCTGAGCCACCAGTGAACTGTTAAATGAAATGGATATTTAATAACTTATTTTACTTGATGTAAGGGCCACTTTTCATGCCACTATTCCCCTCTTAAGAGGCTCCCTCTCAGGATCTTTTATTTTCTACTTAGTGTCTAAACTTTGGTTTTCCCACATACACAATATGTAAAAATGAGGATTTTATCAATTCTAGGATTCCTAGGAAGAATATGAATTGTATGCAATGTATATGACACAGCATCTGGACATTGTTTGAACTAGTACCTAGTAGGGGCAATATGGTGGTTAAGACATTAGACTGGACTCTGGATTTCCAGCATTCAAATCCTGTCTCTGCCACTTCTTCGCTTTGTGACTTTGGGCAAATAGCTCAACCTCTCTGTTTCTTCATTTCCTCGTCTGTAAGATGGGGACCACAATAATACTTGCTGCAAAAGATGGTGAGAATCTAATGGTGTAGTGTGCGTAAAGTACTTAGTGCAGTGCCTGGTACATAGGGAAGTCCTCAATTATTATTAGCTATTGATAACATAAATCTTATTATTCAGTTTGGTCATCAAATATCCTTACACCAGTTTTAACTTTCTATTTGTCATTCTGAAATCTCAAGATTTTCCAACCTCTTACATTTTTAAATTTATTTTTATTATTATTTTTGAGTCAGCATCTTGCTTTGTCACCCAGGCTGGAGCACAGTGGCACAATTTTGGCTCACTGCAACCTCTGCCTCCTAGGCTCAAGCAATTCTCATGTCTCAGCCTCTCGAGTAATTGGAATCACAGGCATGCTGCCACCATGCCCGGCTAATTTTTGTATTTTCAGTAGAGACAGGGTTTTGCCATGTTGGCCAGGCTGGTCTTGAACTCCTGGCCTCAAGTGATCTGCCCGCCTCGGCCTCCCAAAGTGCTGGGATTACAGGCATGAGCCACTGCACCTGGCCCCAACCTTTAAAAAAATTATATATATATTTTTATATTTCTTTGAGTAGCTTTAACTGATCTTTTAAAAAGGATTTAAATAATTAGAACACATTTGTGCAAAGCATGCTCTAAATCACTGAGGACCTTTCCTGCTGAGTGACGTGCACCTCTCCATTCTACTGCTTACCTTCATCAAGAAGCCAGGTCTACTCTCACTTTGGAAGTTTTTGAAACTACTCAACAGAAGTATAGGGTGCGGAAAAGGTCCTGGAGCTGGGGACTAGAAGCCCAAGGTTCAAGTGCTGTCTCCTTCCACACCTTGTCACAGGACTTTTGTCAAAACATACCCCCCATGCTTTAGTTTCTGCAACTGAAAAAATGAGAGTATCTGCTTCATTATAAAAGCACATATGAAAAACAATCAAAACTATGGAATTAAAAATTTATAAAATGCAAAATTATGAAGCACTGTGTAAATATGGAATGTAGCTAAACTGCTTTATTTCCAATCTCCTTTAGCATCTCAATGACCCAAATTTTGGTTATGGCCACAAAATGAATTTCTGTGTTTTACGGCTCATTAAACTGTGGTGGTGTAGCTTCCTGTGCCCTCTCAATTTGGGCTCTTGATTTCATGCCTATGATTGCTCCTACATCTCTACTCAAAGGGTTTTGGAGTTCTTAATTTCCAAGTTTCAGAACTTTTGAAAAAATGATTTTTTCCTTTCTTCCTTAATGGCACATTGAAAGAAAAATCAATTACTGTCCTTACAGACACGTGACTGAAAGTGAAAGCTATTAGCTGCAAGCATTGCTTCTCTCAAACAATACCATGTCTCTTCATGTTTCCAGTGTAATATTTTAAAACTAGAGGCAAAAAAAAACTAACATGAAAAACAAGATAGTCTAGTTGTTGATGCAAGTATATTTTCAGTGAACACATTCAGCTATAAGAGGACAATATTGGCTGATGAGTTTCCACCTGGGTGTCTAAGCCAACAGTAATTGCATTGGTGTTAGGACTGGCTTCTAGTTGATTCAAATTTGGATTGTACATGACTGCCACTTTTTTGTGTTATGTATAATCAAGTGAATGAACGGAATATGAAATCCACTTAACACATGCAGTTTAACCAGGAGAAAAATGATTCTGCCAGTACTAAGATTTATCTCTGATGAGTTTTCAGTCTGCTAAACTGGGAAACTTATAATTTTCTGTCAATTTAGGCTCTAAATTTCCTCCAATGGGAAGTGAGTTGGGGGTGGGTGGGTAGAGATCCTCTATTAAGCTAGCATCCACAATTTGCCAGCGTGGGAATATATGCATTTGTATTTCATGTTCAAATTTTCTGTTGGAAGAATAATGTCATGAACTTTAAATGGGTTGTAGTTTTCTTCCGTCGTTTATTCAGCTTGCAATTTACCAAAATAATGGGCTGTTTTGCAAAGATCATTAAGTGGAATTTGTTTTGTTTTGTTTTGTTTAGTTACATATTCCTAATGTCGTGGTTGCAGGAAGTCTTACTTGCTCTTTCCCCAGCTGGAAGTGATCTCTCACATATTTTTATTTTTGGATTTCTTTTATGACATGTGTCACTTCCTGTTTCAGCTTATAGATACCTATGTGTGTTTTATTTTTCCCACTAGAATATTCCCACCACTTTGAGAAATGGTGTTTTATATACTGTATTTCCAGTATTTTGAATAGATTACATGGTTAAAAAAAATAGAATACATAAATAAAAAAAATGCCTAACTTTAATCATAACAGCAAAAAATCTAGAATCCCCAGAATGAACAGGGTTATCTAGTGAAAAATGTTCCCGATTTGGGTAAAAGAATCAGCTCTGCTATTTTCTGGCTACCAAAGGAGTCCTACTTGGTATGACCTTAAGCAATATTCTCATTTTCTCTAAGTTTTTTTCTTTTGTGAAATGGAAATTATTTATGTTTACCTCACAGAGCTGATGCACAGCTCTAAGTTAGGTAATGAGTGTATAGGTGTTTTGTGAACTACAAAGCACTGTATAAATGTAAGAAATGAAACCATATGTGAAGAGGAATCCGGAGCCTTTGCTGATTCGCACATTTAACTGACTTTGAAGCCCTTGAGAGAAATTGATGAGCCACATGTAAGTATCTAGAAGAGGGCCCGCCTCATGGTAGGTACTCAAAATGTATTTGATGAACTGAATTATTGATAAACTCCAATTATCAAAAGGGTTCCCTTAGAGAGTCAAAGGTTGAAACACAGGAAGAAGAAACTGACAGCTAGCTGTGTGATTTTGTGGTGGTTGTTGGATTTGTGTGTAATTTACAGTTCTACAGAGCTTTGGACCTATTCCTTAAGAGAACTGTTGTTTGAAAGTACTGTATAGGATTTACCTAGAGGGCTCAGCAGGGACCATTTCTTGAATTGCTTAACAGAAGCGGTGCTCAGAAATTATCCTTGAGCCATCCAGCAACTGGAAATCTAAGAACTGTTTCAGAGGCATGATATTCCTCAAACTTAGAGTGATTCAAGCAAGCGGTGCTGAAGGCAGTTTTCATTAGTGACTGTTGCCAAATGGAATCACAGCAGTAGCTAAGATCTATCCTTTAATTCATTAAAAAATTTATTGAATGCCTACTCTGTGCCAAATTCTGTTTAGATACAGGGATTTAGGTATAAGCAAGAAGGATAAAAATTCCTGACCACCAGAAATAAAATTCCTCAGGAATAGCCATTGGCAGGTGCTGCCACTAAAAGCCAGTATCAGTGGAGAACTCACTAACGGTGGTGGCTCTGTCCCTGAGTCCATGAATGGTGCACATGGACAGAAGCACCTGCAGAGGAAATCCTGAGGTCTCTCCACCACTCCAATGTGAGCCATCCAAGATTCAGGGGAAAGGGTGGCGGTCACTGATTTTTAAAAAATAAAATATCTTTTTCTATAAAGTTATGACTTGATTCCCAATGTTAGTTTACCTTGATTAATTCTCCACATCTGTGCACTGTTCTCTCTTATATTACTTATCATTTTCTAGCTTTTCTTATGGTTAACTTTTCTGAAAGGGGACATAGACTAGAAGGAAGTAGAATTATCACTGCTTAAAAAATTATTAAAGATATCCGTGCTTTAGTAAGAAGTCTAAAGTAGTTTTTAAAAAGTTGAGTGACTCAGTAATAACATTCTCTTCCCACGGCTGCTTGACATAATATTTTGACTGATGGTGGACTCCTTTATACGTTTAGATACTGTCATTTAGAATTCATTATGGCACTAGAAATGATGCCAAAAGATGGAAGAGTGCATGAAAATATTCACGGGTTGGAAATGCATTCTATAGACTATTAAGTGTCATGCTGAGAAATGGAATGTGTTTGGGCAAAATAAGAGAATTGAGGTTAATTAAAGATTTTTCTTTTTAAATTTTTGCTTTTTGGAATAGTTGCCCATGTTTTATACAAATGTATGGGTGATATTGTCAGATTAAGAGCCTCGGCTTTGATATCAGCCTGGTTGGGTTTCAACATTTAGTGGTTATGTGATCTTGGGGGAAATAATTTATCCTCATTCTACAGATGAAGAAACTGAAACTCAGATCATTATTGCTACCTCTGATACAGGTTATTAGAAGAATCAAATAATGGGCCGAGTGTGGTGTCTCATGCCTGTAATCCCAACATTTTAGGAGGCCGAGGCAGGAGGATCATTTGCAGCCAGGAGTTCGAGACTAGTCAGGGCAACATGGTGAAACCCTATCTCTACTAAAAATACTATATATATACATATATATGTGTGTGTGTGTGCGCACGTGTATATATATATACACACACATATATATATATATTTATATATGCTAGGTGTGGTGACAGGTGCCTGTAGTCTCAGCTACCCGGGAGGCTGAAACATGAGAATCACTTGAACTGTGGAGGCAGAGGCTGCAGTGAGCTGAGATTGCACCACTGTACTCCAGCCTGGGTGACAGAGGGAGATCCCATCTCAAATAATAATAATAATAATAATAATAATATATGCAAAAGAGTTAGCATAGTGCCCACATCTAAGCACAAAATAGATTTTTAATGATGGTGAAATCACTCTTACTTAGTTATATCTGAGAATATTTTGGTTAATTTCCTGCCAGAAACTGTCTTCATTTGCATACTATATATTGGCTCACATACCATTTTAATGAATATGAACATTTATATTTAAATAGTAACATTTTTAATTCTTTAAAATCAGCTTATAGCTTATTTAAAAGATTTCTGATTCAAATGAACACCTACCATGTGCTAAATATTTTTACAGATGTTTGAAGAAAGAAAGACAAAAGTGCAGTTAACCTTGCAAGAGATATTTTTATTAATGATATTCAGTGGTCTAATTTGTTAATCTTAACTCTCATATAACCTTGGAAATGTAGATTATTGTATATATCAATCAACTTTCACTATGTGTTTTCTGTGTTCCAAACATACTTACATAACAGAGAGATACTGTTAATTTGGTAACGAAGGATAAAGTTGGATTCAAGTTCAAATGAGCTTCTGGGGGCAGAATATAAAGAGGGCCACTTATGAACACATCTATTTGGTGTATCAGTTAGCATACTTCTATTTGCAAGTGACGGAAAACCTGACACTCATTGACTTAAGCCAAAACAAAAACAAAGCCATAATAACAAAAGGAGATGTATTTGCCTGTTCAACAGAAAACTCCAATTGTATATAATTCAAAGGCTCAAATTATTAGGTTGGTGCAAAACTAATTGAGGTTTTTGCTATTATTTTAATGGCAAAAACCACAATTAGTTTTGCACCAACCTCATATATTATTGAAAACCTGTATATCTCAATCTCTCATTTCTTCTTTCCACCTTATTTGCTTCATACTCCACAGACTACAAAGAAGTCGGCAAAATAGCCACCAGTAGCACAGACCCATAATCCTCCCAGGTATAAGTTGGTAGAAAAGGAGGACTTCCCAGTTTTCTTGGAGTAACTTGTGCTACATATCTATCCCCAAATTAGTTACTTGGCTCGGGTGATTTGATATGCTGGCAAGCCAGTCCTGGGCTATTTATGCAACCCCTGGCACAGGAGTCCATCCTATGAGCCACACAGGGTGAGAGGAAGTCAAGGAGGACTCTAGAAGAAAATTGAGAGTACTCTTTCCAAAAGGAGGGACGATGTGTGCTCAAGAGGAAACAACAAATGTCTATCATAGAGGAGGTGTTATTAATAAGTCAAGGTCAAATCTGTCAGATGTAAACTCTACCCTGTAGAGTAAATTCTGCTTGGAATGAGAACTTGAAGCAGATGACCACGAATGCCCTCTTAGTTTCTAAAATGTGAATCTGTAATCATATAAGGAGGTGTTCATAACTGATTATCTGTAATAACAGGAAAAGAAAATTACTTAGAATTATGGCAAGATTGTGACAGATTTAATAATACATTCTAAAGTTTATCAAATCATACTAAAAGCACGATTGGGAAGCTTCTTTTCCCAGACTTTTTTTTTTTTCATAAAAACAAGAGCAAAAACATCAGACACTGATTTATCATAAGAAGTCAGTTATAACAGTCACTTCAATTATTGGTGATTCAGAGCTTCTCCATGAGACACACAGTAGTGTTGAAGATGAATTCCCATAAACTTTCCTGAAAGATCTTTGACTATTTTAGAGAGAGCAAAATACTAAGAGTTAACATTCACGGAGTAACTCCTACACGGTTGCCACTACCCTAAGAGGTTCACTTATGTTACTCAGTGAATCCTAGCCATAACCCTCTGAATAGAGTAATATGATTGTTACCATTTTACAGATGAGAAAACTGAAGAATAGAGAGATTAAGTAACAAGTAATGTAGGTTATAAATTATATAAAAATTATATAAACATATATTTATTTTAGATTAATATATAATAATATATAATCATGCTGCTATAAAGACACATGCACATGTGTGTTTATGCAGCCCTATTCACAATAGCAAAGACTTGGAACCGACCCAATGTCCATAAATGATAGACTGGATTAAGAAAACATGGCACATACACACCATGGAATACCATGCACCCATAAAAAAGGATGAGTTCATGTCCTTTGTAGGGACATGGATGAAGCTGGAAACCATCATTCTCAGCAAACTATTGCAAGGACAAAAAACCAAACCCTGCATGTTTAATGAGAACACTTGGACACAGAAAGGGGAACATCACACATCAGGACCTCTTGTGGGGTGGGGGGAGTGGGGAGGGATAGCATTAGGAGATACACCTAATGTAAATGACAAGTTAATGGGTGCAGCACACCAACATGGCACATGTATACATATGTAACAAACCTGCACATTGTGCACATGTACCCTAGAACTTAAAGTATAATTAAAAAAATATAATAAGCATGTGATGTGTTTTAACCTGTTTTTAATGCTATTAAATATAATAGTTTAGATTTCTAAAATAGAAGGTCTAGTTGTGATTTAATTGAGATTAATAAATACATTAATATTTGTGTATTTTGATTCATTATTCATATAATACATTGATATACTATGTATTCTTGTTTGTGTTGTCAAAACTTTGACAGCCAGGAGTTCAATTATTTTGTATTAAGCAGCCTCATACCAATAATGCCATAACATATGTTTCTTTGTAATCTTTACTGATTTATTTATAAAAAAATTTACAAAAATATATTTGGAAAATAACTTGTGGGTTTTCCAAAATTAAGCTAAATAACAGGTGACAGAATGTGTTTATGCTATATACATAATATATATAAAATATATGTTGTATAATATGTATAAAATAACTCAAATTCAAATCTATAGATATGTATATATTTAGATATACATATTTATATATATTTGGGTTTGAATTTATTTTGTAAGTATTTTAAGTATATATGTTTTATATATTTATATATTCAAATATAAAAATATATATTCAAATACATATGTTGTATATATATTTGGATTTGCATTACTTTATATTTCTTTTTTTCATTATACTTTAAGTTCTGGGATACATGTGCAGAACGTGCAGTTTTGTTACATAGGTATACATGTGCCATGGTTGTTTGCTGCATCCATCAACCCATCATCTACATTAGGTATTTCTCCTAACGCTGTCCCTCCCCTAGCCCCCCACCCCCTGAAAGGCCCTGGTGTGTGATGTTTCCCTCCCTGTCCATGTGTTCTCATTGTTCAGCTCCCACTTATGAGTGAGAATATGTGGTATTTGATTTTCTGTTCCTGTGTTAGTTTGCTGAGAATGATGGTTTCCATCTTCATCCTTGTCCCTGCAAAGGACATGAACTCATCCTTTTTTATGGCTGCAGAGTATTCCATGGTGTATATGTGCCACATTTTCTTTATCCAGTTTATCATTAATGGGCATTTGGGTTGGTTCCATGTCTTTGCTGTTGTGAACAGTGTTGCAATAAACATAGGTGTGCATATGTCTTTATAGTAGCATGATTTATAATCTTTTGGGTGTATACCCAGTAATGGGGTGGCTGGGTCAAATGGTATTTCTGGTTCTAGATCCTTGAGGAATCGCCACACTGTCTTCCACAATGGCTGAACTAATTTATACTCCCACCAACAGTGTAAAAGCATTCCTATTTCTCCACATCCTCTCCAGCACCTGTTGTTTCCTGACTTTTTAATGATCGCCATTCTAACTGGCATGAGATTGTATCTCCTTGTGGTTTTGATTTTCATTTCTCTAATGACCAGTGATGATGAGCTTTTCTTCATGTTTGTTGGCCACATAAATGTCTTCTTTTGAAAAGTGTCTGTTCATATCCTTCACCCACTTTTTGATGGGGTTGTTTTTTTCTTGTAAATTTGTTTAAGTTCCTTGTAGATTCTGGATATTAGCCCTTTGTCAGATGGGTAGATTGCAAAAATTTTCTCCCATTCTGTAGTTTGCCTGTTGATTCTGATGACAGTTCCTTTTGCTATGCAGAAGCTCTTCAGTTTAGTTAGATCCCATTTGTCAATTTTGGCTTTTGTTTCCATTGCTTTTGGTGTTTTTGTCATGAAGTCTTTGCTCATGCCTATGTCCTGAATGGAATTGCCTAGATTTTCTTCTAGGGTTTTTATGGTTTTAGGTCTTATGTTTAAGTCTTTAATCCATCCATTTATTTTTCTAAATACAATGGAATGATCTGCATTTTACATCCACCCAGCTTTTAATTAACATTTTAGTTTTCTTTATTAATACTTTTTATTTTTATTTTCTTCCCAATTTTTATTTTGATTTCAGGAGGTACATATTCAGGTTTGTTATGTGGGTAAATTGCATGTCACAGAGGTTTGGTGTACCAATTATTTTGAGGTGACAGAATAATTTTGACTAGGGCTATGAGTGATGTTGGTATAACATAGACTTGAAAATAATTATCTTATTAGCTTCCTGTACTGCATTGCCTTTCAGTCTTTAAATCTATTTTTTTAAATATGCATTCCTGTCAATTTGATTTTATAACATAATGTTAGAACTTAGAGCTTTTCTGAAAACAAAACCAGAGAGTACACACACACACACTTTGGCCAATTTGTAAAGCCTCAAAAGGTAACACCTAGACCATCAGAATAAATAAGCCTGGTTAAAAACATTGAACCTGTAAGTATTGCCAATTTTCCAACTTGCGTGCCAATAAATAATTTAAACAAAGTTCCTTACATTGGGCTAGGAAGGATGTTAAAAGGATTGGAATTCTGGACCAGTTACTAGCTAGATGGCAATGCAGATACTTCACTGGTGGCAGCTAGACTACTGAGGGCTCCCTTTCTTTTATTGAAAACTATGGAAAGAGCTTAAAATAGGCAGTGCCTTTTAAGATAACTTCCCTTATCAGATCTATCTCTGTCTCTCTTCCTGGCCCTTATTCCATAATTGGGGGCAATTAAAAAAATTATTTTTGCTGAGGTAAATACGCATCTATAATTTACCATCTTTACAATTTTTAAGCATACAGTTCAGTGGTAATAAATACATGTATGTTCTCTTTTGTTCCCTTCATCAACCTCTCCCTTCTTGTTTTCCCAGCCTCTGGTATCAACCATTCTACTCTCTGTCCTCATAAGATCCACTTTTTTAGCTTTCACAAATGAGTAAGTCCATGTGATACTTGCTTTCTGTTCTTGGCTTATTTCAGTTAACATAATGACCTCTAGTTCCATCCATGTTGCTTCAAATGACAGGAGTTTATTCTTTTTTTATGGCCGAAAAATATTCCATTGTGTGTATGTACCATATTTATTTATTTGTTAATCCATGGATGGACATTTATGCTCATTCCTTATTTATGTTGATTCCTTATTTTGTGAATTGTGCTGCAATAAACATAGGGGTGCAGATATCTCCTTGACATATTAATTTCCATTCTTTTGGATATATATCCAGTAGTGGGATTGTTGGATCATGTGGCAATTCTAGTTTTGGTTTTTTAAGGAACCTCCATATTATTCTCTATAGTGGCTGTATTAATTTACATTGCTGCCAATAGTGTACAAGGGTTTGGAGTCAAATATTTGCACAGTCCAAGTGGGCAAGTATTGGATTGCTAAGGGAAGAAAAATGGTATATATGAAAGGGGGAGCTGAACCTGGCTTACACATACTGCCAGGAACATGAGAGTGTGACTGAGAGGGAATCTCGAGGGTGCTTGATCAAGTGGCTAGGATATGTAGCTGGATTAGGAAGAATTTGTCAACGTGAAAGCATCTTCCTGTGACACTCTGTAGTCACTGGAGATGGTACTTCTCTGGTTCTGTCATCTCTTTTTGAAAGCTTAGAGGAAAAATATTTCTCATTAAAAAAAGAGTAGGCGTGGAGACTTACCTTTTAAACAAAGAAGAAAAGTGAGAATGTTACTGGGAACTGAAGAATACTCAGTTTTTTGCCTTTCCTGGGAGAAAGAATTCAGCCATGAGACAATTTAGCCAAAAAAGAGAATTTATTAAAGGAAAATAGAGAGTAGAGAGTTTATTGAGAGAAACAGTACACTATGAAAGATGAGTCAGTGCAGAATGCCGAAGGGAGTAAACCAGCAGCCAACTTGAGGGTTCTGCATTGGGTTTTTATGATGTCAGATTTTTAAATGTAAACTTCCACCTCTGTCTTAAATCTCCACCTTTTTTCTTTGTCTAGTTTTCTTGCTTCTGCTTTAAGTCCCTGCCTTTGTCCCTACCTAGTTTCTGCCCAGGCTTGTGGGACCTTCCCTTACTATTAGTTGGTATGCATGTGTGGTCCTGGTGTTGGATACAAATTCTACCTAATGGTGGCATTGCTCATTACTGCCACTGAAGGGTGGTTGTATACCAGCCAAGTCTATACTCATTGCGCATGTGTGTCTCTTAGGAATTTCTCTTTCACTCTCTTCTCCTCCTCCTCAGCATGTAGCTAACTACATTCTGACAGGTTAACTGTGCTGTGAGCAATTACCGGGTGTCCAAAGAGGCATTCCTTTTTGTATAGTTATTTCCCCTGCTCTTTACTCATATCTAGCATGCATTTTTTGGGTGGTGTGAGATTATGTGGGGTGTGATATTTTTCAGACCTTTCTCTCCACCAGGGACTCCTCCTCCTGCTGCTCATGTCTAGCTATCTGCCTAACAGGAATACTAGAGTGAGTTTGTTATATAAGAAGAGAAAAATTACTAGCTTACTATGTTCCTTAGAATACTCCATTTAACAATGCAATAAGGAATATACTGATGAGGGAGTCACCAGCATCATCGAGGGCTTGAAGATGTTCTTCAGAACTCCCTCCCAGTGGCACTGTGGATCATAGGATCCTGGAACAGCTGAGGCCATGTAGCAATATTTTACCATCATAGGCAAGATAAGAAAGTGTTATTGATACTATTGTGCTTCACCCACATGCCCACTTCTTCAGGGGTGACTCACACCCCAGCTTCTGGGAATACTGGCTGCTACTGGCTTCAAGGAACTATATTATCCAAGGTTTTACTCCTTCTCAGGAAACAGCATTTTGCCAATGATTAGCTAATGAAGGGGATGTAAAGTCCTGGCCCCTTGCCTTAATTTGAGATAATTCTGAAGTCCTTCTAGCTTCAGATCTCCCTGTAAGATTAGTTAAAGTCTCATTTGTAACTTCACTGCTAATGGGCTACCATAAACCTAACCAGGTAGATCCCTAATGCAGTTGTTATACTGGATGTGATTTCTGTGCTGCAGTAGATTAATATTATTTTATCTATATGATATTTTGCTATTGATTTAATAAATGCATACTTCAATGTATCCACGATGAAGAAAGATCAGTAAGAGTTTGTGTGCATAAGGGAGGGTCAACAATATACATTCAAATTCTCATCCCAAGACACTATTTTATTCTGTTTGTGTAATTTAATCAAAGGGGACCTGGATTGTTTGGACTTTCTGCAGAAGACCATTTCTCCCCCGTATTGATAACATCATGTTAATGGAATCTGTGAAGCAAGAACTGGCAGGCATTCTGGATGCCTTTATAAAACAATTGTGTTCTAGAAGGTAGGAGGAGAACCCTACAAAGTTCAGGGATATACCACATTAGTGAAGTGTTTAGGGATCTACTGGTCTGGAGCACCCCTTTGTATACCCTCTACAATTTAGGACAATTATTACACCTTGCACTTTTTACCCCTAAGAAAGAAGCACAAAGCTTGTTAGGGTTCTTTGTGGTTTAGAGTCAACATATTCTACATTTGGTTAGTATTACTTCCATACTCTATTTATTTGGTGAAATGAAGCCTTCTCCCTTTGAGAAGGGCTCAGATAAAGATCAAGAAAAGGTACTACAGCAGGTCTAATGTTCAGTAAAAGCAGCCCTGCTGGGTAAAGAAAGTTGCTGGTTGCAATTTCTGGCAAGACTAAATAGTAAAAATAGTGCAGACTTATAAAACTCTGGAGTAAGGACAAGACTTACGCAGCTTTCAACTACTATATACTGTGCAAACAACTCTGGCATGCTATTGGCTCTAAGAGTAACTGAACATCTCATCATGGGGCCTAAGTAACCATGAGTCTGGAACTGTCCATCATGATCTGCATGCTGTCAGATACACCAAGTCACAAAGTCAGGTGAATGAGAAGCCATTGCCTAGCACTGTCATCGATGCTTTTCTTTTCTTTTTTTTTTCTTTTCTTTTTTTCTCTTCTCTTCTCTTCTCTTTTCTTCTCTTCTCTTCTCTTCTCTTCTCTTCTCTTCTCTTCTCTCCTATCTTCTCTTCTCTTCTCTTCTCTCTTCTCTCTTCTCTTCTCTTCTCTTCTCTTCTCTTCTCTTCTCTTCTCTTCTCTTCTCTTCTCTTCTCTTCTCCTTTCTCTTTTTCTTTTCTTTAAGACAGGCTCTGTCTCTCTGTTGCCCAGGTTGGAGTGCAGTGGCATGGTCACAGCTTACTGCAGCCTTGACCTCCTGGGCTCAAGTGATCCTTCTACTTCAGACTCTTGAGTAGCTGGGACTGGAGGCATGCACCACCATGTCCAGCTTAATGCTTCTTTTAAGCCTAAATTTATATATAGATGTTCTCTATGACAAGTTGGTGAAGGAAGAAAAGGCTTAGCTTGATCACAGATGGATTGGCTGAAACTGGACAACTGATTGATTACAGGCCCACTCAAGGGTAGCCCTAAAACACAGCAATGAGGAGAAATCCTCCCAGTGGGCAGAGATGTGTGTGGAGAGAAGGGCATCCACAGACTCATAGGCAGCGGTTAATAGATTAGCAGGTTTTTGAGGGACCTAAAAGGAACAAGATTGAAAATGAAGGACAAGGAATGCTTGGGAAAAGACATGGTCATGAATCTGTGGAAGAGGACACACAGCGTGAGGATATCTGTATTAAAATTAATGTCTACCAGAAAATATCCACTTTAGAAGGGGCACTAAATGACTCAGTCAGGAGATATCTGCTATGACATGAGCTCAGGCACTACAGTGGTCTTAGCAGGGATGGAGGCTATCTAGGAGGCACTTGAGGGGAAATTGATTACATAAGATCCCTTCCATGCTGGAAAGATCAGCGATTACTTCTGACAGGATTGACATGAAATCCAGGTCTTGTTTGCTAGGTATTGCAGTGCCTCAACCTTCACTACCTTATGGTTCACAGAATGTCTGTTCTACCTTTATGGGATCTTACATGACATCAGATCAAACCAAGTGCCCCCTAAAAGAGTTGAAGTTGAGGGGATATGACCATGAGTTCACTGGTCCCAACTACATCCCATAACATACAGAAGCTGCCACCTTTTGAAGGTGCAGCTGAGATGCCAACTTGAAGGTGATACTTTGCAAGAAGGCGGGGGTTATCCTTCAGAATGTGGTGTTCACTTTAAACCAAGAGCCATAATATGGTGCTGTGTGTCCTCATAGGTAAAATGTAAGCATGTCAGAAGCAAAGGGTAAAAGCAGGAGTAATCCTGGTAATTGAAGCATTGAATTTGTCAATGCTCCTGGTAAGTGAAGAATTTGTGTTTCCCAACTCTTGAATGTTAGGCTTTATAGGTCTAGAAGTTATGGTTTGCAGAGAAGATATGCTTTCATCAGGGAGCATTGTAAGAGTCTCACTAAATGTAAAGCTACAGTTTCTGCCTATTCATTTTTGTCTCCATGTGCTAGTAGTCAAGCAAGCCAAGAAAGGAGATACCATACCTGCAGGAGTAACTGACCTTTATAATCATGAGAAAAGAGGGGAAGGATTGAAGCTACACAACAGGAAGGAATAGATTTGTTACTCAGGTCTTCTGCTGAGTTATCAAAGTACTCCCATGCCTTGTTGTGTCTGTTAATGGGCCAGTAGGGCAAGTATGAACTGATGAGTGCACAGTAACCAGGCCTGAGACCCCACAGAGATGAGATTCTAGGTTAACCCATTAGGGAGTACACAGATCAATAGAAGTACTAGACAAAGTGAAGGGAAATCTAGAATGGGAAGAGGGAGGGGATATGTATCATTTATGGCCTTGAGACAAATTGCAGCAGCTGGGGCTATAGTTCATGCCACTGAACTTCCTTTCCTTTTCTGGGAAAACTTTTCAAGTGGAAAGTTTTCCCAGAAATTGTTACTAATCACAGTCTTGGAAGAGTTGTGTTTCGATAGAATAAACTTAATGTGAAAAGCACGTAGATCTGAGCAATGCAAGGGCAAACGGATGCAGTGGATGTCTTGGTGCCCAGACCATCTTTATTATTTTGGTATACCTATCTTCCAGCAGCTGCTTTGAATGTTGCTTAAGAAACAGCTGTCAAACGGAGGAGATTGTCAAACAGAGAAGACTAGCTACCAGGATCTGACTTACCTAGGTGGTTTTATTTCATGTGCCCCAGGCCCTACTTCCCCAGGCTGACTAAAACCAGTGACTAACATGAGGGTACAAAGGGGTGCAGCCTTCTTCCCTTAAAATGAGACTGTGTTAGTCTGTCCTCATGTTGCTGTTAAGAAATACCTGAGACTGGGTAATTTATTAAGGAAAGAGGTTTAATTTGGCTCATGGTTCTGCAGGCTGTACAGGAAGCATGGTGTCCTGATGAGGGCCTCAGGAAGCTTACACTCATGGCAGAAGATGAAGGCAAGCCAGCATGTCGCATAGGGAGAACAGGAGCAAGAGATCTTCAGTGAACTAATGGAGTGAGAGCTCACTTGTCACCAAGGGGATGGTGTTAAAACCATTCATGAGGGATCTGCCTCCATGATCCAATCACCTCCCACCAGTCCCCACCTCCACCCATTGGGAATCACATTTCAACATGAGATTTGGAGGGAACAAACATCCAAACCATATATGAGAGACCAAATCTGTGGTGCACTTTGCATTCCAGAGCTTTCGTATAGTATCAGACTGAAACTAGTCTCCAGACAAGACCATATTCTTGCTTGGTTATTTTCTTCACCTTATCTTGCTTCTTTTACCTCCCTTCTCCTAAGAACATTCTGTCAATAAATAATTTTAACAAGGATGTTCATCTCAGGCTGTTTCTCAGAGTCTAACCTAAAACAGGAGCCTTTGGCATAATGGTGGTATTTGAAGCCATGTATGTTAGTGGGATCATTTAAGAAGAGTGTAGAATGGGAAAAACTCTGGGGGAATAACAGTGGTTAAAGAGCAGGAATAAGAAGAAAAACTAAGATACTGAAGAACGGGAAATAAACCAAGAATGATGGAGAAGCTAAAAAGAAGTATGTCAAGAAAGAAACAGTAGTTAAAATGGCAAGTGGAAAGAAAGCTGTAGCAGATGCTTAGTTTCCTCACAAGATTTCTTGGGTTCTCTTTCAATTTGGAGGCTTGCCCTTGGGCAATGAGAGGGTCTTACCAGTTGTGCCTGGTAGTTCAAAGTCAGACTGGGGAGTGGGTGCAAAAGCTCTGATCCTTTGCTTTAGGGTGCAATAGCCTCTGCAGTACAATTTATGTTCCAGAGCTTCCTGTGGAATCTCGTGGAGGCTAGTCTTCACCTGAAACCACATCGTTACTTAGCCTCTTCCTCTTTCCTCACACTATTTTTTTTTATTTTTATTTTTTGGAGATGGAGTTTCACTCTTGTTGCCCAGGCTGGAGTGCACTGGCACAATCTTGGCTCACGGCAACTTCCACCTCCTGGGTTAAAGTGATTCTCCTGCCTCAGCCTCCTGAGAAGCTGGAACTACAGGCCTGCACCACCACGCCTGGCTAATTTTTGGTATTTTTAGTAGAGACAGGGTTTCGCCGTGTTGTCCAGGCTGGTCTTGATCTCCTGATCTCAGGTGATCTGTGAGTCTTGGCCTCCCAAAGTGCTGGGATTACAGGTGTGAGCCACTGGGCCCAGCCCCTCTTTCCTCACACTCTTTCAGGCTCCTTCTGAAAGCTTGGGCTCCTTAGAAGCCAACTTGAAGATTCTGGTTCACGTAATTTATTGGTGGATTGTTAAGATGAAAGTTCAAGTAAGGTAAGTATCAAAAAATATTTTTAGAATTTGGAAACTAGGATATAAGTCATGATCTTGGGGCAAAAGTCAGATTAGAGTGGATAGAAGTATAAATGGGAGGAGAATTACGGAAATCAATGCATTTAGATAACTATACCAAGTGTTTTGTTGTGAAACTAAATAGAGCCATAGAAGTAGACAGATTTGGAAATCAAGTTAAGGGAGATATGTGTGTATGTGTGGGTGTGTATGTGATGTAGGTGTTTTAAAATATCAAACTCTTGGGCATTCTATGTGTTTAGAGAAAATAGCCATTGAAAAGAGAGAAGTTGACAATCCAGGAAAAGACGTGGAACCAGTGTCACTGAACACCTGTGTGATTCTCATAAAAATGTATGTGAATAAAAACCACAAACTCAGAATAAAATATGAATGGCAATTTTTTTTTAACATCTAGTAAAATTACTTGCAGTATTGAGACTCAGGTACTCGGAAGCATCCAAACCTTCTGAATAGAAAATGATGATAATTTTCTCTAAAACAGATAAATGGGACCTTAAAAACAATAGATTGCTGATTGCCTGGTTTGTGCCATATAAAATATATTTCCTGTTGCTAGGTAAGATGTGATAAATGACATGGCAAATTATATGTGCTATTTTAGGAGCTTACCAATGACTTAAAAGGAGACTGACACATCACCAAATTGGACTGGATAAAGGAAACAAAAACCTAGATAAGGAGAAAAGGAACTAAATAAGAATTTGAATGTTTTAAATTCAATTAATAGTCCAGGCATGGTGGCTCACACCTGTAATCCCGGCACTTTGGGAGGCCGAGGTGGGTGGATCACTATGTCAAGAGATGGAGACCATCTTGGCCAACATGGTGAAACCCCATCTCTACTAAAAATACAAAAATTAGCTGGACGTGGTGGCACGTGCCTGTAGTCCCAGCTACTCAGATGCTGAGGCAGAAGAATCGCTTGAACCCAGGAGGCGGAGGTTGCAATGAGCTGAGATCATGCCACTGCACTCCAGCTTGGCAACAGAGTGAGAATCTGTCACCAAAAAAAAAAAAAAAAAAAGAAAAAATCAATGAACATAGACCCATAAGTAGGCTAGATGTGGTAGTCTATTAAAATATTTAGATAATGAGCCCTGTCTCAAGGATCTTGTAATTCTTACCATATACTTGAAATCCTTACTTTAAAGTCTAATAGTTTTTGAGAGCAGCTTAGCCTCATCATGTGAATGTTTCCCTCTCATTTTTTCCATCTGCAGTTGCCAACTGTCCATTGATGGTCATTCATCTTATTTTCCATTTCTCCTTGTTTTTCAAAGAGTTTGTCTTCTTAGCTCTGGAAACTCTAGCCTATTTGTACAGTTTCATCTGTTGGCTCAATTCAGGAAATTTACAAATTGGTAATTCTTCATCATGTTTAGCACATGATGCAAGCACATATTTAAGGATTGCCTCCAAGGTCAAAGATGGAGCGCTATCTTCCAGTCTGAAATGTGGCAAGAATCATTAACTTCATGAGCGTCTATTCTACAATTTTTGTACCTCAGAATGTCCATTCCTTTTTGCTTTTTCCTTGGCCCTTCCATTACATTTTATTCAGAGAAGCAAGTATGAGGAGTTGAGATGCATCTGGTTCACAAGCTTCGGGCAACAGCTTGACCTAAAAACGTTAGTTCTATATTTTGCTTTGTGGGTTAACTGATTCAGACTGTGTCAGGCCCCAGTGAGTTAGTCATTTTAAAGGCCACATGCCATCCAGTGAGACTGTCCTCCCACCAGCGTGACTTTTTCTTCTCCTTTCCTACTGTGCTCTTAATACAGTGGTCACTCAGTGTGGTCTGAACTGGAGATGACTTTTCCATGATAGTCAGGTTTGGTAACTGCTTTCCTTACTCTTTATTGTAAAAATAATAGTCAGTGTGAACCTTTGTAAAGATAATCCTCCATTATAGATTCAGCCACAAACCTTCTGTTGCTGAATATTTTCTGTAACTGTTATTATGAGGAAGAGCTAATGCTCTGTCACTAACTCTGCAGACCCTTTCTAAATCCCTTAGTTTTCAAAAATCAGTACAAGTTATCTTTAGATAACTGTAGGGGTAAAAACCTTTCAGATGAAAAAAAAAATTTACGGGAGGTACCACATAAATCCAAATGACAATGTCAGCAGGTTA
The DNA here is from genome assembly GCF_049350105.2 of Macaca mulatta. Lineage (NCBI taxonomy): Eukaryota > Metazoa > Chordata > Mammalia > Primates > Cercopithecidae > Macaca > Macaca mulatta. Next base: position 102,675,980 of record NC_133419.1, on the reverse strand, counting down.
GGTTTTCAGCTTGCCAGAAAACCAGCCGCATCTTCAGAGCTAGTCAAAACATTAATGAGAATGCATGTTAAAACATCATTCTAACTAATCTTGGTAGATATAGTCACCAAATATACAAACAGAAGATATGATAAGCACTGCACAATTTTTTCTTTTGTGTCCCTCCTGCTGCACTGTGCTTACCCTGCCTCTTTTCCTCAAGGTTGTACTCCTGCTTGAACAGCTCTGAAGTCTGACATAAGACTGAATAAAAGAAAAACAAGAAATAGGGAAAGGATTCCCTATTTAATAAATGGTGCTGGGAAAACTGGCTAGTCATAGGTAGAAAGCTGAAACTGGATCCCTTCCTTACACCTTATACAAAAATTAATTCAAGATAGATTAGAGACTTAAATGTTAGACTTTTAACCATAAAAACCCTAGAAGAAAACCTAGGCAATACCATTCAGGACATAGGCATGGGCAAGGACTTCATGTCTAAAACACCAAAAGCAATGGCAACAAAAGCCAAAATTGACAAATGGGATCTAATTAAAGAGCTTCTGCACAGCAAAAGAAACTACCATTAGAGTGAACAGGCAACCTACAGAGTGGGAGAAAATTTTTGCAATCTACTCATGTGACAAAGGGCTAATATCCAGAACCTACAAAGAACTCAAACAAATTTACAAGAAAAAAACAACCCCATCAAAAAGTGGGTGAAGGATATGAACAGACGCTTCTCAAAAGAAGACATTTATGCAGCCACAACAGACACATGAAAAAATGCTCATCACTGGCCACCAGAGAAATGCAAATCAAAACCACAATAAGATACCATCTCACACCAGTTAGAATGGCAATCATTAAAAAGTCAGGAAACAACAGGTGCTGGAGAGGATGTGGAGAAATAGGAACACTTTTACACTGTTGGTGGGACTGTAAACTAGTTCATCCGTTGTGGAAGACAGTGTGGTGATTCCTCAAGGATCTAGAACTAGAAAAACCATTTTACCCAGCCATCCCATTACTGGGTATATCCCCAAAGGATAATAAATCATACTGCTATAAAGACACACACATATGTTTATTGCAGCACTATTCACAATAGCAAAGACTTGGAACCAACCCAAATGTCCATCAGTGACAGACTGGATTAAGAAAATGTGGCACATATACACCATGGAATACTAAGCAGCCATAAAAAAGGATGAGTTCATGTCCTTTGTAGGGACATGGATGTAGCTGGAAACCATCATTCTCAGAAAACTATCTCAAGAACAGAAAACCAAACACTGCATGGTCTCACTCGTAGGTGGGAACTGAACAATGAGAACACTTGGACACAGGAAGGGGAACATCACACACTAGGGCCTGTTGTGGGGTTGGGGGAGTGGGGAGGGATAGCATTAGGCGATACACCTAATGTAAATGACGAGTTAATGGGTGCAGCACACCAACATGGCACATGTATACATATGTAACCTGCACATTGTGCACATGTACCCTAGAACTTAAAGTATTAAAAAAATAAAAAGGACTGAATAAAAGACTGTTCCTCTGCTCCAGGTACCTAGAGTACAGTGGGAGTGTGTGTGGGGGGATATTATGTCAATAAATAACCACAGGACAATGTTTTAAGTGTTCTGAAAACAGTAAATATAAGGTGCTATATATGAGGATGAGAATGAGAATGTCAAGGAAGAGAAATTAAACTCAGGTGGTGAGGGTTGGGGCAAAACGGAACTCATATTCTTCCAGCCTTTTCTTTCTGAATTAAAAATGTTGCTGCTCACTCAGTCTTTCAAACTCCTTCCAAGCTTTCACCATGAACATGCGATCCATCAGCAGATCTTGTAGATCTGTCTCTTCTCCCCTGCATGTGCTAAAAATACAATTCCTCTACTAAAAATACAAAAACTGGCTGGGTGTGATGGCATGTGCTTGTAATCCCAGTTACTGGGGAGGCTGAGGTAGGAGAATCGCTTGAACCCGGGAGGCGGAGGTTGCAGTGAGCCGAGATGGTGTTACTGGACTCCAGCCTGGTGACAGAGTGAAACTCCGTCTAAAAAAAAAAAAAAATAATAATAATAATAAATAAATAAACAAAACATTTCTTTCCCCCATAATCTTCAGCTGTGCTTTTCAGTCATGTATATTATGGAAATACCATTTACAGGGAAATATGTTTCATGGATTTCCAGTGCTGATTTAAAGAATATTATCTTTCTTAAATATGTACAGATGTGAAACTAGTTATCCCTTCATGCCTGACCTTTTATTACTGTGAAATGAAGACAAATTTATAAAATAAATAAAAACAAAACTACAAGCCTTATGAAAGTCCTATTCATCGTAGGAATTTGAAGCAATAGGTGGTGGTTGGTGAAACTGAGTTGTGAGTTTGAGTTTAATAATAGAAAGATATACCTACTGATATTTATCTATCAATATATTTATTTATTCATTCTTTTTATTTTTACCTCGATTGACCATCCTTAGAGTCACTATCATTATCAGTGTCATTATTATTAGCTAGGTTTTGGCTACTGCTCCATTATTTTGTTGGGTCAATCAATTTGATATTATATAGCAAATAAAACACCCCAAACATAAAAGAAAATTTAATATTTTCTTACCCTTTAGGGTACACTTTCCCTTGAATAGTTAATTGTAAGTTGTTTTGAACAAGACAGGATTTGTATAAGCAGCTACTAAAAGTCATTATGGCACTGAGTACTATGGTGGTGGTACCTTTGTGTTCAGAAATCTTTGCTATCAGGAGCCACATGGAAACTCAATTCTTCCAACTCTTTTCTTAAAATAAGTCACAATGGAACTTTTTTTCATACCCTGTAACATGATGTAGTCATGACTTGGTGCCAACTCCTAGATTACATATTAAGTCTGCCAATGTTTTTTCCTCATTAAACCACAACAACTAAATATAAGTATGACATGACATATAGTGTTATTTTCCCAAGTGCCAATTTGTTAAAAAGCTTAGCTAAAATATAAAACTTTTAAAATTGGAAATGTAAATGTAAAATATTTTAGTGCAACAGAATTATTTTACAAATTAAGAAAAATGTTATAAGCGTACAATGGTGTAGATGGAAAAACCAGATTAGTTTGTCTTTATTTCTCCAGGTTTATTTTACATATTCTGAGTTAAAGATAGTGATTTATCTAATTTTGATTATTTATTCAAGCACTTAACAAATATTTATTGAATTCCAACCATTCAACATATTTATATTATAGGATATATCATCACAAACACTGCTGAGCTTGAATTGTGTGGAGGTCAGTTGACAAACTAAAAATTTGAACTGCCAAGGTCAGCAGTCCAATTAGAAAATGATGAGTGTCTGAACCTAGGTAAATCAATGAGGATGGAGTGGAGGACGGACATGTTTAGGAAGTAGAACTGACAGCATGCTGCATAAATTTGAGATCTGAGAGTTATCCTAGACTCTCTACTTCTCTCAGCTCTTGCATTCTATAATTCACCAGAATAGGTGTCATTTAGTTGGAGTAAAACTATGTCAGACTTTTCCTTCCTTCCTTCCTTCCTTCCTTCCTTCCTTCCTTCCTTCCTTCCTTCCTTCCTTCCTTCCTTCCTTCCTTCCTTCCTTCCCTCCCTCCCTCCCTCCCTCCCTCCCTCCCTCCCTCCTTCCTTCCTTCCTTCCTTCCTTCTCCTTTTTCTCCTTCTCCTCCCTCCTTCCTCCTCCTCCCTCCTCCTTCCTCCTCCTTCCTCCTCCTTCCTCCTTCTTCCTCCTCCTTCCTCTTCTTCCTCTTCTTCTTTGGTTGTGAATTCATTTTGGAATCTTTAAGGTGCCCATGGACATTAAGATGGAGCTATTCTGATATGGCCCCTATGACCTATGAATAGACCCATGTAAGAGGAGGGGAGATGCCGCCCTGATTTCCTTGGTTCTTAGGATAAATTGCAAATCTGAAAAGTATCATATATAGAGTTTGGGTAATGAATATTAGCTTCTTGGAAGTGTAAACTTCTCTGAACATATATGTATCTTTTATTTACCTTTTAGACATTTAATTTTATTTTTTGCTCTTATTTTTAATCGATGCAAAGCAATTGTACATATTTATGGGGATATGATACTTCAATACATGTATACCATATGTAATAATCAAATATGGTAAGTAGCATACCCATCACGTCAAATATTTATTATTTCTTTGTACTGGAAACATTAAAAATCCTCTCTTCTAACTATTTGAAAATACACAGTAAGTTGTTAATTATAGTCACTCTGCAGTCTTACAGAACACTGTTATACACTGTTACAGAACTTATTCTTTTTATCTAGCTGTACTTTTGCATCCATTAACCACTTCCTTTCCCCTCTCCTCCTTTCCCAGTCTCTACCAAGCATTATTCTACTCTCTATTTCTGAGATAATTTTTTTTTTTTTTTTTTTTTTTTTTAGCTTCCACATGAGTGAGAACATTTGGTATTTGTCTTTCTGTGCCTGGCTTATTTCACTTAACATAATGTTCTCAGTAATGGTTAATATTGACTGTCAGCTTGATTGGATTGAAGGATGCAAAGTGTTGTTCCTTGGTGTGTCTGTGAGGGTGTTGCCAGAGGAGATTAACATTCATGTTAGTGGAGTGGGAGAGGCAGATCCACCCTCAATGTGGGTGGGCACCATCTAATCAGCTGCCAATGGGGATAGAATAAAGCAGGCAGGAGAAGTTGGAAAGTGCAGACTTGCTGAGTCTTCTGGCCTTCATCTTTCTCCTGTGCTGCCCTTAAACTCCAAGTTCTTCAGCTTTTGGACTTTTGGCCTTATACCAGTGGTTTGCGAGGGGCTCTTGGGCCTTTGGGCACAGACTGAAAGCTGCACTGCTCGCTTCCCTACTTTGAGGTTTTCGGACTCAGACTAATCTCCTACTAACTTCCTTGTTCCTCAACTTGGAGATGGCCTATTGTGGGACTTCACGTTGTGATTGTGTGAGTCAGTACTCCTTAATAAACTCCCCTTCATATATACATCTATCCTATTAGTTCTGTTCCTCTAGGGAACCCTGACTAATACATCCTCCAGGCTCCTCCATGTTGCTGCAAAGACGTTCAACTTCTGAACATACTTTTTGGAAAGAGAGAGACAAACTGTTGTAGACTCAGAATTTATTGGTGCAGATTTGACACCAGAGGAGAAGAGTGCTCAAGGAGTGTATAAACTAGTAAGATGTGAAAAAGCATTAAGCGTAGAACTTTGGGAAATTCCATGCTTTTTTTTTCTTAAAACTTTTCATCGTAGTTATTTTTTCAGTAAAGAAAATTTGAGATAGGAAAAGACAGAAAAAATTACTTATATATCTAAACATAACCATTATTAAAACGCTTTTGTATGGATCCTTCTAGCACTTTTTCCTCCACATAAAGTTTTTAAAAAGTTCTAACTCCATTTGAAATGGAGTGGACAATAACATAAAGGGACAGGTGGAAGAAGAGGAACCTCTGAAGATAATTGGAAGGAGGCCGGAGCAGAAGCTGTTAGAGAATTGGCAGAGAACATTACTGTAGAAGCTTAGAAAGAAAACCATTTTGACTGTTAATACCATCTGCATGACTGTGATTGAAAGCCCTTTGGCCGGGCGCGGTGGTTCACGCCTGTAATCCCAGCACTTTGGGAGGCCGACGCGGGCGGATCACAAGGTCAGGAGATCGAGACCATCCTGGCTAACACGGTGAAACCGTGTCTCTACCAAAAATACAAAAAATTAGCTGGGCGTGGTGGCGGGCGCCTGTTGTCCCAGCTACTCCGGAGGCTGAGGCAGGAGAATGGCGTGAACCCGGGAGGCGGAGCTTGCAGTGCGCCGAGATGGCGCCACTGCACTCCAGCCTGGGCGACAGAGCGAGACTCCGTTTAAAAAAAAAGAAAAAACCCTTTTACTTGAAAACTGGGGATCTTCACGGATCTTAGGTAAAACAATTTTATGGAAAAGATGATTGGCTCAGTTTAATTTTAGAGTCACTTAAAACTGTAGGCCATTTTTAAGCTACGCTTTAAGCATAAATAACACAAATAATTGAAACCACTAACGGCCTACTGAAGAACCCGTATTAACAAAGACTATAAAGAAGATGAAAAAATTACAAATCTTTGTTTGAAAAATCAGGAAACAACTCAAATAACCCATAATATCAGCTAATCATTTCATTCTTCTCATTGGCTCAGTTTTTCTGGGTGATATTTTAAGTCTCTGTATATGTTCTCAGGGGGAGAACATTATTTTGAGGATCCTTCGTTATATAAACAAAAACATGAATAGTGTTTTTCATGTAAATTCAAGCTGTCAGATTAAAAATATAATGTGGGCCAGGCTCAGTGGCTCACGCCTGTAATCCCAGCACTTTGGAGGTTGGGGTGGGAGGATTTCTTGAGACCAGAAGTTTGAGGCTAGCCTGGGCAACATAGTGAGAGCCCATCTCCACAAAAATTTATTTAAAAAAATTAGCCAGATGTAGTGGCATGTGGCTGTAGTCCCAGCTACTCTGGAAGCTGAGGTGAGAGGATTGCTTGAGCCTAAGAATTTGAGGTTACAGTGAGCTAAGATTGCGCCACTGCACTCTAGGCTGGGTGACAGAGCAAGACTCTGTCTCTAACAAGAAAAAAAGTGAAAAAATTTATGAGCACACAGGAATTTCTTTACAAGGCATAGCATGATGGGGATTTCGATTCTATTCCCCAAAATGTAAATTACTTTATTAATTTACATAATACATCCTCATCTCTTTGGATTGGGAAGCCCTTGATAATAAGCTAAGGAACTCCAAAAATAGCATTTTATTACCTCCTTCACTCTTGCCTTGAAGATGTACTAATTGCTGCTGCTTGTTAAAAAGCCAATGTGGCTTTTTAAAGTGAATACATTTTCCTCATATCTCATATTTTCTTTTCATGTGCATTGTGCAGATCTATCCCCTTGGCCAGCACCACCTGCATACTGGGGAATATTGCTACCTCTGCATCACTATTATCCCCAACATTTTTCTCAGGACAGTTTGACAGGTTATTAGTCATGTATGACTCATGAGGAAATGAAAACCCAAAAGATATTTGTGATGCTTGATAGTTTTCCCAAAATAACATTTTCTTGGTACATGTGTTTTTCTAACTGTTGTTTGTGCATTTTCTTACATATTTTGGAAATATTTCAGTGATTCAAAGGAAAATTGGAAAATATATTGTTTCTCAGATCCAGGTATGTAAGTCTAAGATGCTTAGAGTTTTTAATTGGTTAGAATGAAGGAAAAAAATTAGATATGTAGTATGAATTTGTCTATTTGGGGAAAAAATGTATTTTGCTTTAATTCAATACTCATCCTTTTGGTATTTATTTTTAGGAAGTAATGAATGTTGGAAAAATAATAAGAATTATGTAAACTCATCACTGAGGCGGTGCTCTGTGGACCTCTCAGATGAGGAAGATGATGTCAGTATGTTTTGGCAATGCATCCATTGTGTCTAGCTCAAAGAACAAAAGTAAAATGTTTAAATAGTGTTTTTGCCTGCAAGGACATTCAATCTTTAAAGAGTACTAATGTGCTTTCACTTAAGAGTTTTAAGTGTTTGTTATTTTACTAAAAACAAAATTAACCTTAGAAGTAAATCCTCTAGACACTGAGAGAAGAAATATGAGTGTAGACTGAAGTGTTTCTCACACTTCATTAAGACAGCTGATCTTGACTGGGATCTGGATTCTAGAAAGATAAGTAGAAGGATTGAGTTGGTAAATGGTGAGATGGGGCACATGGTATTTACAACAGGACCTGATGCTTTCACCCTTGGCTTCAAAAAAGGGCAGTTGAAAAATTTCCTCTCAAATTAAGATATGGAAAGCATCTTTTCACCTCATCCAAAGCCCTGCTTGTGGGTATTTTTCCAAAAAAGTGGTAAGATTTTGACCCTGAAATTGAAGCCACCTTATATATTAAGAGAATAGTGTAAAAGCGATGCATATTCATTCCATGAAAATTGCTTTTGCTCAAGCTTGTACCATTTTTCACAAGTAATGCTAATGTCTGTTACAAACAAAAACCAAAAGTGAGCAGAAGTAGCTATTCTTATATCAGATAAAACAGACTTAAAAGCAACAGCAGTAAAAGAAGACAAAGATTTGGTCATAATATAACAACAAAATGATCAGTCCAATATGAAGGTATTATCTTAATTATATGTACTTAACACTGGAGCTCCAAGATTCATAAAACAATTACTACTAGACCCTAGAAATGAGATAAACAGCAACACAATAGTAGTAGAGGACTTTAACAGTCTACTGACAGCACTAGACAGACCACTGAGATGGAAAGTCAACAAAGAAACAATGGACTTAAACTGCAATCTAGAACAAATCGACATAACAGATATTTAATCAACATTTTACCTAAGAACTGCAGAATATACATTCTTCTCCTTAGCACATGAAACATTATCCAAGATAGGCCATATGATAGGCCACAAAACAAGTCTCAATACATTTAAAAGAATTAAAATTATATCAACTATCTTCTCAGACCACAGTGGTATAAAACTAGAAATCAGTTCCACAAGGAACCCTTAAAACTCTACAAATACATTGAAATTAAATAATCTGCTCCTAAGTGATTTTTGGATTTACAATGAAATCAAGATGGAAATTTAAAAAAAATTTTTAAATGAATGATAATTGTGACACAAGTTATCAAAATCTCTGGGATACAGCCAAAGCAGTGCTAAGAGGACTTAGCACTAAATTTATAGCACTAAATGCCTACATAAAAAGTCTGAAAGCCAATAATGAATGAGTTCTGAAACTGAGGCATTAATAAATAGCCTACCAACCAAAAAAAAAAAAAAAAAAAAAGCCCATGACCAGAGAAATTCACAACTACACAACTAGATTCTAACAGATGTACCAAAAAAACTGGTACCATTTCTACTGAAATTATTCCTAAAAATTGATGAGAGACTCCTAACTCATTCTATAAGGCCAGCATTATCCTGATACCAAACCCTTGCAGAGGTACAACAAAAAAAGGCCAATATCCTTGATAAACATTGATGTAAAAATTCTCAACAAAATACTGGAAACTGAATTCAGCAGCAGCACATCAAAAAGCTTAACCACCACGATCAAGTAGGCTTCATCCCCAGGATGCAAAGTTGATTCATCATAATCAAATCAATAAATGTGATTCATCACATAAACAGAACTAAAGACATAAACCATATTATCTCAATAAATGCAGAAAAGGCTTTTGATAATTTCAACATCCATTCATATTAAAGACTCTCAATAAATTAGGTATTAAAGGAACATACCTCAAAATAATAAGAGCCATCTATGACAAACGCACAGCTGATATTATACTAAATGGGCAAAAGCTGGAAGCATTCTTCTTGAAAACCAGCACAAGATTAGGATGCCCTCTTTTACCACTCCTATTCAACATAGTGTTGGAAGTTCTGGCCAGGACAACAAAGCAAGAGAAAGAAAGAAAGGATACAAAATCATTGTGCAAAATTTATGCATTTCTATACACCAATGAGAGTCAAACCGAGAGCAAAATCAGGAACAAATTCCTATTCACAATTGCCACAAAAAGATTAAAATCCCTGGGAATACAGCTAACTAGGGAAGTGAAAGATCTCTACAAGGAGAACTACACACCACTGCTCAAAGAAATCGGAGATGGGATGGGCACGGTGGCTCATGCCTGTAATCCCAGCACTTTGGGAGGCCAAGGTGGGCTGATTACCTGAGGTCAGAAGTTTGAGACCAGCCTGGCCAACATGGCGAAACCCCATCTCTGCTGAAAGTACAAAAATTAGCCAGGGGTGATGGTGCACACTTGTAATCCAAGCTACTTGGGAGGCTGAGGCAGAAGAATTGCTTGAATCCAGGAGGCAGAAGTTGCAATGAGCCAGGAGATGGTGCCACTGCTCTCCAGCCTAGGCAACAGAGTGAGACTGTGTCTCAAAAAAAAAAAAAAAAAAAAAAAAAAAAAAAAAATTAAAATGACACAAACAAATGGAAAAACATTCTATGCTCGTGGATAGGAAGACTCAATATCATTAAAGTGGCCATACACTGAATTAGAGAAAACTAAAAATCTGTATGGAACCAAAAAAGAGCCTAAATAGACAAGGCAATCATAAACAAAAAGAACAGAGCTGGAGACATCACACTACCCGACTTCAAACTATACTACAAGGTTGCAGTAACCAAAACAACAGGGTACTGGTACAAGAATGGATATATAGACCAATAGAACAGAATAGAGAACCCAGAAATAAGACCACAGACCTACAGCTATCTGATCTTTGACAAACCTGACAACAAACAATGGGGAAAGGCTCCCTATTTAATAAATGTTGCTGGGATAACTGGCTAGCCATATGCAGAAGATTGAAACTGGTCTTCATTCTTTACACCATATGTAAAAATTAACTTAAGATGTATTAAAGACTTAAATGTAAAATCCGAAACTATAAAAACCCTGGAAGACAACCCAGGCAATACCATTCAGGACATAGGAACTGGCAAAGATTTAATGATGGAGACAACAAAAGCAAAAATTGACAAATGGGATCTAATTAAACTAAAGAGCTCTGCACAACAACAACAAAAAAACTATTAACAGAAGTAAACAGACAACCTACAGAATGGGAGAAAATTCTGGCAAACTATGCATCCAACAAAGATCTAGCATCCATCATTTTTAAGGAACTTAAACAAACTTAAAAAAAATAAAAGTTAAAAAGTGGGCAAAGGACATGAACAGATACTTTTCAAAAGAAGACATAGGGGCAGCCAACAATCACATGATCATTAGAAAAATGAAAATCAAAACCACGATGAGATACCATCTTACACCAGTCAGAATGGCGATTATTAAAAAGTCAAGTAACAACAGGGGCTGGCAAGGCTGTGGAGAAATAGGAACACTTTTACACTGTTGGTGGGAATGTAAATTAGTTCAACCATTGTGGAAGACAGTGTGGCAATTCCTCAAGGACCTAGAACCAGAAATACCATTTGACCCAGCAATGCCATTACTGAGTATATACCCAAAGGAATATAAATCATTCGATTACAAACAAACATGCATGTGTGTGTTCATTGCAGCATTTTTCACAATAGTCAAGATATGGAATCAATTCAAATGCCCATCAATGATAGACTGGATAAAAAAAAATGTATATACCATAGAATGCCATGCAGCCAACAAAGGAATGAGATCATGTCCTTTGCAGGGATGTGGATGGAGATGGAGGCCATTAACCTTAGCAAAGTAACACAGGAACAGAAAACTAAATACTGCATGGTTCCGCTTTTAAGTGGGAGCTAAATGGTGAGAATACATGGACACATTGGAGGGAACACCCCCCACTGGGACCTTTTGGAGAATGGAGGGCAGGAGAATGGAGAGGATCAAGAGAAACAACTAATGGATACCAGGCTTAATTCCTGGGTGATGAAATAATTTGTACAACAAACCCCCATGACACAAGTTTACTTATGTAACAAACCTGCACTTGCACCCCTGAACTTAAAATAAAAGTTAAAAAAAAGTCTGAAAGATCACAAATTGACAAGCTACTGTTACTTTTCAAGGAACCAGGGAAACAAGAACAAACTGAACCCAAAGGTAGCAGAAGAAAAGAAATAACAAAGATTAGAGCAGAACTAAATGAAATTAATACAAACGAATAATGCAAAAGATTTCATAAATAATGAAACAAAAAAGTGGTTATTTAAAAAGATAAACAAAACTGACAGGCCATTAGCTATATTAGCCAAGAAAAGAAGAGAGAGGATACAAATAAGTTCATTTAGAAATGAAACTGGAGACATTATAACCGACAACCACAGAAATACAAAAGGTCATTTATTTAAGACTACCATGAACACCTATATATATTATATACAAACCAGAAAACCTAGAGGAAATGGATAAATTCCTGGAGACATACCACCCCCCTAGATTAAATCAGGAAGAAATAGAAACCCTGAACAGACCAGTAACAAGCAGCAAGATTAAATCAGTAATTTAAAAAAATGCCAACAATAACAAAAAGTCCAGGGCCTGATGGATTCACAGCTGAATTCCACCAGACATTCAAGGAAGAATTGGTATCAGTTCTACTGAAACCATTCCAGAAGACTGAAAAAAAGGAAATTCTTTGTAAATCATTCTACAAAGCCACTATCATCCTGATAACAAAACCAGGAAAAGATGCAACAAAGAAAGAAAAGTACAGACCAATATTCCTGATGAACAAAGATACAGAAATCCTTGACAAAATACTAGCTAATGTAATCCAACAGTATTTCACAAAGATAATACTCCATGATCAAGTGGGTTTCAACCCAGGGATGCAGGGATAGTTTAACATATGCAAGTCAATAAATGCGATACATCACATAAACAGAATTAAAAACAACCATATGATCATTTGAATAGATGCAGAAAAAGCATTCAATAAAATCTAGCATTCCTTTATGATAAAAACCCTAAACAAAGTAGGCATAGAAGGGACTTACCCCAAAGTAAGAAAAGCTGTATATGAGAAACCCACAGCCAACATCATACTGAATGGAGAAAAGTTGAAAGCATTCCCCCTGAGAACTGGAACAAAACAAGGATGACCACTTTCACCACTTCTATTCAACATAGTACTGTAAGTCCTATCCAGAGCAGTCAGGCAAAAGAAAGAAATAAAGGTATCCAAATTTGAAAAAGAGGAAATGGAACTGTTGGTGTTTGCTGATGATATAATCATATACCTAGAAGACCCTAAAGACTCCTCCAAAAGACTCCTAGATTTGATAAACAAATTCAGTAAAATCTTGGGTTACAAAATCAATGTACACAAATCAGTAGCACTGCTATATACTAACATCAGCCAAGCTGAGAATCATATCATGAACTCAATCCCTTTTACAACAGCTGCCAAAAAAAAGTCCTAGGAACATACCTAAACAAGAAGGTGGAAGATCTCTACAAGGAGAATTACCAAACATGGGTGGAAAAAAATCATAGAAGATACAAACAAATGGAAACACATCCCATGCTAATGGATTAGAAGAATCAATATTGTGAAAATGACCAAACTTTCCAAAGCAATCTACAAATTCAATGCAATTACTATCAAAATACCAACACATTTTTCACAGAATTAGAAAAAACAATTCTAAAAATTATATGTAATCAAAAAAGAGCCCTAACAGCCAAAGCAATCCTAAGTTAAAACAAACAAACAAACAAACAAAAAAAAACAAAACCTGGAGGCATCACATTACCAGACTTCAAATTATACTACAAGGCCATAGTTACCAAAACAGCTTGGTACTGGTATAAAAGTAGGCACATAGACCAATGGAACAGCATAGAGAACCCAGAAATAAAGCAATATACATGCAGCCAACTGTTCTTTGACAAAGCATACAGAAACATAAATTGGGGAAATGGTACCCATTAATAAATGGTGCTGGGAAAACTAGCCACGTGTAGAAGAATGAAACGGGATCCCCATCTCTCATCTTGTACAAAAATCAACTCAAGGTGGATCAAAGACCAGAAACCATAAAAAATTCAGAAGATAACTTTGGCCTTTGGCCTAGGCAAATAATTCATGATTAAAACCCCCAAAGCAAATGGAACAAAAATAAATAAATAAATGAGTAAATAAATAGATAAATAAATAAATAAAATAAATAAATGAGAACTAATTAAATTAAAAAACTTCTGCACAGCAAAAGAAATAATTATCAGAGTAAGCAGACAACTCACAGAATGGAAGAAACTATTCATCTGACAAAGGACTAGTGCATTACTCTGTTTTCGCACTGTTAATAAAGGCATACCTGAGACGATAATTTATAAAGGATAGAAGTTTAATGGACTTACAGTTCCACATGTCTGGGGAGGTCTTGCAATCACAAAAGAAGGCAAGGAGGAGCAAAGTCAAGTCTTACATGGATGGCGGCAGGCAAGAGAATAGGACTTGTGTAGGGAAACTCCCATTTATAAAACCATCAGATCTTGTGATACTTATTCACTATCACAAAAACAGCATGGCAAAGACCTGCTCCCGGGATTCAGTTACCTCCCACCAGGTCCCTCCCACAACGTGTGGGAATTCAAGATGAGCTTTGGTTAGGACAGAGCCAAACTATATCATTCTAACCCTGGCCCCTCCCAAATCTCATGTCCTCACATTTCAAAACTAATTATGCCTTCCCAACAGTCCCCCAAAGTCTTAATTCATTTCAGCATTAACCCAAAAGTCCCCAGTCCAAAATCTTACCTGAGACAGACAAGTCCCTTCTGCCTACGAACCTGTAAAATCAAAAGCAAGTTAGTTACCTTCTAGATACAGTGGGCGTACAGGCATTGGATAAATACACCCATTCCAAATCGGAGAAATTGGCCAAAACAAAGGGGTTAAAGGGCCCATGTAAATCTGAAATTCAGTGGGACAGTCAAATCTTAAATCTCCAGAATAATCTCTTTGACTCCATGTCTCACATCCAGGTCATGCTGATGCAAGAGGTGGGTTCCCATGGTCTTGGGCAGCTCCAACCCTGTGACTTTGCAGGGTACAGCCTCCCTCCCAGCTGCTTTCATGGGCTGGTGTTGAGTGTCTGTGGCTCTTCCAGGCACACAGTGCAAGCTGCCAGTGGATCTACCATTCTGGGGTCTGGAGGACAGTGGCCCTCTTCTCACACCTCCACTAGACAGTGCCCCAGTGGGGACTCTGTGTGGGGGCTTTAATCCCACATTTCCCTTCTGCACTGCCCTAGCAGAGGTTCTTCATTAGGGCACTATTCCCACAGCAAACTTCTGCTTGCTCATCCGGATGTTTCCATACATCCTCTGAAATCCAGGCAGAGGTTCCCAATTTTCAATTCTTGACTTCTGTGTACCTACAGACCCAGCACCATGTGGAAGCTGCCAAGGGTTGGGGCTTGCATTCTCTGAAGCCATTGCCTGAGCTTTACCTTGGCTCCTTTCAGCCATGGCTAGAGTGGCTGGGATGTTGGACACCAAGTCCCTAGGCTGCACACAGTAGGGGGGCCTTGGGCCTGGCCCACAAAACCATTTTTTCCTCCTAGGCCTCCAGGCCTATGATGAGAGGGGCTGCCACTAAGGTCTCTGATATGCCCTAGAAACATTTTCCCCATTGTCTCAGTGTTTAACATTCAGCTCCTTGTTATTTATGCAAATTTCTGCAGCAGGCTTGAATTTCTCCTCAGAAAATGGGATTTTCTTTTCTATCACATTGTCAGGCTGCAAATTTTCTGAACTTTTGTGCTCGGTTTCCCTTTTAAAACTGAATGTCTTTAACATCACCCAAGTCACCTGTTGAATGCTTTGTTGCTTAGAAATTTCTTCTGCCGGATATCCTAAATTATCTTTCTCAAGTTCAAAGTTCTGCAAATCTCTAGGGCAGGGGCAAAATGCCGCCAGTCTCTTTGCTAAAACATAGCAAGAGTCACCTTCTCCAGTTTCTAACAAGTTCCTCATGTCCATCTGAGACCACCTAAGCCTGAATTTCATTGTCTATTTCATTATCAGCATGTTGGTCAAAGCCATTCAACAAGTCTCTAGGAAGTTCCAAACTTCCCCACATTTTTCTATCTTCTTCTGAGGCCTTTAAACTGTTCCAACCTCTGCCTGTTACCTAATTCCAAAGTTGCTTCCACATTTTCAGATATCTGTTCAGCAGTGCACCACTATACTAGTACCATACTGTATTAATCTGTTTTCACACTGCTAATGAAGACATACTGAAGACTGGGTAATTTATAAAGGCTAGAGGTTTAATAGACTCACAGTTCCGCATGCCTGGGGAGGCCTCACAATCATTACGGAAGGCAAGGCGGAGCAAAGTCATGTCTTACATGGATAGCAGCAGCCAAGCTAAGAGAACTTGTGCATGGAAATTCCCCTTTTTAAAACAATCAGATCTCATGAGACTTATTCACTATCACAAGAACAGCATGGGAAAGACCTGCCCCCATGATTGAATTACCTCCCACCAATCCCTCCCATGACATGTGGGAATTATGGGAGCTACAATTCAAGATAAGATTTGGGTGGGGACACAGCCAAACCATATCAACTAGTATCCAGAATCTACAAGGAACTCAAGAAAAAAAAAATCACATCAAAAGTGGACAAGTTACATGAATAGACATTTCTCAAAAGATATACAAATGGCCAAGAATCATATGAAAAAAATGTTCAACATCACTCATTATTGAGGAAATGCAGATAAAAACCATAATGAGATACAAGCTTACTCCTGCAAGAATGGTGATTATTAAAAAGTCAAAATCAATAGATGTCACTCTCTCAGAGTAAAGAAGTGGCTATGCAAAGGGCATTCCTTGAAAACATTGTAAGGCAAATGAACAACTGCTGCCTGGGACAAAAGATTACAGTTAACAGCCTGGGATGAAAAGCCAGAGGGAGAGTTTCTTTGGTAAATCAGGGAATTGAAAGGTGCCTACCTATACTGGGAAATTTAGAATGCCACATGTATGCCCAGGGCAGGATGCATGCTAGGAAAGGACCAGAGAAGACCCAGAGTTTTCACCTTTGGCTGACCTTTAGGCTTAGTACAAGCACAAAGTTCAGGTTAACACAGAGTTGTAAACAGCCTAAGTATTGAAAGAGCTCCTCAATCTCAAGACAGTTTGCAAAGACTGGGAAAGTTTGTTTTTTTCTGTTCTTGGCTCCAGGCATTGAAAGCAATGTCTGTCAACACTAGCTAACCACAAGCTAAAGGAACAAAGAACTCAGAGCATACACTCCCAAAATACAGACTTTACAAAAATAGTTTAGAAAAGTAAACAAACCACTACAATCCACAGCAAGCTGAAACAGAATAAAAAACAATGATAAGGGGGAAGAATCTGATTTCCAGAGCTACCATATTATATTAAATATGTCCAGTTTTCAGCAAAAATTATGAAGTATGTAAGGAAACAAGAATGTATGACCTATTCATAGATTAACAGAAACTGTGTACATTTAAGTGGCTAATTTTTTTTCTTCAACTTTTAAGTTCTGGGGTACATGTGCAGGATGTGCAGGTTTGTTATGTAGGTAAATGTGTGCCATGGTGGTATGCTGCACTGATTATCCCATCACCCAGGTATTAAGCCCAGCATCCATTAGCTATTCTTCCTGATTCTCTCCCTCCCTGTGCCCACTCTGCCTCAACAGGCCTCAGTGTGTGTTGCTCCCCACCATGTGTCCATGTGTTCTCACTGATTTTCTGTTCCTGTGTTAATTTGCTAAGGATGACAGCTTCTAACTCCATCTATGTCTCTGTAAAGGACACGATCTTGTTCTTTTCCATGGCTGCATAGTATTCCCTTGTGTGTATGTACCACATTTTCTTTATAAAGCCTATCACTGATGAGCATTAAATGGTTAATTTTATGTTATGTGAATTTCACCTCCATTAAAAAATCATTGGATCCTAAATTTCAACACCTTGCCCCCCCCCAAAAAAAATGTACCAGAAAATTTGATTTGAGTGATCTTGATTAGCAGTAGAATTAAAATTAAGCTACCCTGGTAAAGTACACATATTAGGTAAAGGGTACACGGGAACTGTCTGTTATTATTTCTCTTCTTTACTGATACCTAATAAATGTACATATTTATAGGGTACAGGTGATATTTTGATACATGCATGCAATGCGTAATCATCAAATCTGGGTATTTAGGATATCCATCACCTCAAAGTCATCATTTCTTTGTATTTTGAACATTTCAAATCTCTTCCAGCTATTTTGAAATATACCATAAATTGTTGTTGACTATATCATCCTACTCTGTTATCAGACACTAGAACTTCCTTCTAGCTAACTGTATGTTTGTACCCATTAACCAACCTCCTCACTGAATCTATAATTATCTAAAAATAAAAACGTTTAATTAAAATATATCAGGAGTTTGTTGAAAAGCTGAGAGGTGGCTTAAACTTTGGGATGTACTTAGACACTTAGGATTTTATATATTTATCTGTTTTCTACTTATTTAGTATACATGTAGCACTTAATATGTATTAGACACAGTCCTAAGTGCTTTACAAAAATTAACTCAGTAAATGAATCATTTTACCAGCCAGTTCCTGGAGCAGTGTCTCTAGTAGTTGGAACACGTGTGGCACTCAGTAAACACTAAGTAGATATTGTTTAATGATTCGATGGTAATATTTTCCAAGTTGCTTTTACTGCCTTCATGTCCCAATTTCTGCTTCTGGATTCTTTCTTCATTCCTGGTTTCTGCTATCTAAATACCTCTAGATTTTAAGATTTTTCTGTCTTTGTTTGGGCTCCCCTGAAAGCAGAGCATAGGATTAGAAGTTGGGAAGCTGGGAGCCTATGCTATCATTAGGAGGGGAACCCAGGAACCAGTAGTGAAGAAGCTTAGAATGAGATAGGGAAAGAGAAGAAGCCATATTAGGATGTGTCATTAGAATTGCAGTCTTGGTGGTGCAGTTTTGCAAGATCCTCTGTGAAGCACACAGAATGCCTATTAGGACTGTTTGTCTAAAAGACTAGGGGTTGGGGCATTTATCTGCCGGTTCCTATCCCTGCTGATTGAGTGTGTCTCTGTACCTTTAACTCCCTCATGCTCCTAGGCTGTGCTTTTGTAGGATTAAGCAAGTTCCTTGGTCATGGAAAAAGGCCTTAATGTAGAAAAGCAGAGACAAAAATGCACAAGCTTAAGATGGGATGTTGGCATTTTGCATAGACCAGTCCACTCCTACTGTAGCTGGGATCAGAGATGGGCTGGGGATGAAAAGTGGAAGAGCAAAAAATATCTGCCATAACTGATGAATTGAATTTTTAATATAGTAAATGATTTTTAAATGATGATCAAAGGAAATGCCATAAATTAAATGCACAATATAGCCATTACAAATGGAGGCATTAAAGAGCTACACATCAATGTTCATTTTCAGAAAAGAGGTCATTGCCTCAATGGATTGTGGAAATATTACAATGATAGACACAATCTGTACAAACTCTCTACTCTTAGGTCATGAAAACCTTGTGCTGCTTGCTGTCCTGCCACCCACTCACTCGTACTCAAGCTTTTCAGTTTATGGTTCACTCTTCTCAAGTGTCTGTGTTTACCGAACAGCAATTCAAACATTCCCATAAATGGTTTTTGCTTCTCTGCTTTTGTTTCATCATCCTCAGTGGTGAGTACTGTAATTGCCTAAAGTTTAACGGGAATGGTTTTGACTGGTTTATACTCTGATATCATCAGCAGGTCTGCGACCCACCTGGTGTTTATAATACGGCAGTTTCTCAGATATCAGTCATAGGATATGCAGTTATTAAAAGAAAATGAACACACATCTTTATCAAGAAGCATCAATGCAAATGTAAAGCTGTGTTTATTTTTAAAACGTAAGCCATATTTCATTTATTTTAAATCACAGAGTACTGTTCTCTAAATGCAACGAGTAGAAGGCAATAAATTCACCCATAGACAAGTCCCTGAGGATGTCTCTCGTCTTTTTTACGAATCTCCCAAATGTCAGAGGGGTAACATGATTGGAAATATGGAGGAAGAGGTAATGGCATATCATCTGGGGGTAAATGTCTCATAGATTATAGCAACGGGTGAGTGAGTTATTGTAGTTGAAGATAGTAATTATGGTCATTTGGGGAGAGGATCTAGCCATTCTGAGAGTAAAGTAATTTGGGATATGGCATGCTGACAGGTGTTGGGGCTTTATCTGCTGAGTTGGGTAGAGGATTTAGGTATTCGGGTGTCTCCTTGTTTTGAGAGCCTCTGCAGATTTAGTACCTGTGGGCTGTGCACACTGGAAGAGTGGCTGGAGGTGGGGAGATGTCTTGTTTCCAGGAGTCAGAATAGGTTTGGTTTGTGGTATTTCAAGTGGAGCAGGCCCTCTAGGGATATTGTGAGAGCAGCATACCACTTAATATGACTCTAAGGGAATTCAGAGCATTTTCTTGACTAGTTATAAGAAAACTTGGCCATAGGGACACAGAAACATTGCACTGCATCCTTAGAGGATAAAGGAAAAGAGATAACCAGTTGGCAACGTCTGCTTTCTCAAACCAAGATGGCAGAATCATATAGTGCTTCTTCAATTTGAAATGTCAGTCCCAGCTTGTCTCAGGAGATGGCTGAAGCCAGTGAGTCTCACCCTGATTAACTCAGATTACAGTTGGCCCGTCCTCATCCCTCGGCCCCTCTCTGTTGCTTCTTTGCTTAAAGTAAGGTTTGGTGATTTCACCTGTGACCTGAAATGGTCAACATTTCCCTTATGTCTTAGAGACCAGGGGCCCTAATTTGTTTTGTGTGTGTGTGTGTGTGTGTGTGTGTGTGTTTAATAAAAATAACATCCCATAGTATCATCTAGATTGAATTTTCTTACCCTAATACACATACTTCACTGCTTTTATTCTCTGTAAAATTTTGCATTCAAGCACTAAAGTGACCCAGGTGTGAGAAAACGATTTTCTAGAAAGGAGTAACAAGTAACAATATTTTTTAGGTGCTTAGATTTACTTTCTCCCAATTCAACCCTGTCCCATTAAGAATGTCATCTAGGGTAGTTTGTCTTTCAGAGGCACTATTCATGGATGAAACTCCTTCAGAAGCGGAAACATAATAGCCTGTCATTTTGGGAGATTGCCTGGCCATTTGGGCCTATCTCACCCTGTAGACATGTCTTTTGGTAATGAATCTTCATTGTAAGAGCCAAAAGGCACGAATATTTCCATAAAGTGTTTCAGTACACAGTGAACAATGACTTTCTTCTTTTGAAGAACTTAGTGTATTTTTTAGTTCACTTTTAACTAAGACATTGAAGAAAATGTGCAGTACATGGTAAATTATCTATCCTAGACTGGATCACCAAAATATACTTCTATGTATTTCTCCATCCTGACACTATATTTTTATTGCACATATAATCATTATGGCAGCAATAGTAGTTAATACTTATCGAGTGCTTATTCCTTTTCAGGTACTATGTTGAATACCTCCTTACAGTATCTCATGTAATTGTTAAAATGCTCCTATGAGTTAGATGATGATTAATCCTGTCTTTAACCTAAGATTTGCTTTCTTTCCTATTGTCACTCAGCTAGTAAGATGGTAGAATTTGAACTCAGCTTTGACTCTAAAGCCAGTTTTTACATACTAGGGAAGGAATACATTATAGCATGGTGATTAATTAAATCCACACAAGAAAACATTGATTGCAGGCTCGCCATATGTTTTCACTGTGTGAGATGCTAGTTAGCTGAGAAAAAATACAGGGAGTGTGTTAGATGGCTGGGACTGCCATAACACAGTGCAACAGACAGGGTGGCTTAAACAACAGAAATTTATTTTCTCACGGGTCCTGGAGGTGAGAAGTCTAAGATCAAGGTATCAGCAGGATTGGTTTCTTCTGAGGGCTGTGAGGGAAGGATCTGTTCTAGGCCTCCCTCCTTGGCTTGTAGATAACTGCCTTCTGCCTTGTCTTCACATCATCTTCCCTCAGTACACATCTGTGTCGAAATTTCCTCTTCTTATAAAGACATTAGTCATATTGGCTTGGGGACCACTGTAAAGACCTCATTTTACCTTGATTACCTTGGTACAAATCTGTCTCCAAATAGTCACATTCTGAGGTAGTGGGAGTCGGGACTTCAACGTGAATTTTTGGGAGGACATGTTTCAGCTTATAATAGGCTTCTTGCCTCAATGAGCTACAAGCCTATCAAGATATCTCGATATAAAAGAAAGTTGGATGGAATAATATTTGAATAGAAATAATGAAGTTGTGTCATGGCTGTAGAGAAATGAGTGATTAATTTTCACTGGAGGTAACAGGAGAGACTTCAATGAGGCAAGCGACATTAAAGCTGGGCTCTGATTATTATGTAAACATGTAAAAGTGTGAGAACGGACAGGAGAAGACAGGATTTGCGTGACCTCTGGTGTACAGAATGCTGTAGTGTGGGAGAAACAAAGGCATGAGGTGAGAGACGATGTGATGTGCTGGCAAAATGGCTCAGGAGAAAAAAGAGACCTGATTTGTATCATTTGCCACGGCCTCTGCTCATGACTAATGAGTGCTCTTGGGAGAGTTAACTCCCCAACACATGCTTATATGTGAAGCATGCTCCTGCTCTTGCCCACTGAATCTGAGAAGCCCTGGGCAGAAAGTAAAAAAGGGGCAAGAAGCTGTGAGTGCAAAGTGAGTCAAACCCATATGGAGAGTCCACTCCAGCTATGCGTGGAGGGGAAGCTGAGGCACTAAACCAATATGTCAGGAATCTGACATACCAGGTGAGAGGGCACCATGTTAGACAGAGAGCAGAACATACAATAGCCTGTGATGGGAGATAGCATGGTATGTTTGGAAAAGAGGCCAATGCTGATAAAGCATAGAGAGCTGGGGAAAAGTGGCCAGATGCAACTAGGGTGTGGAAAAAGGACGAGCCATGTGCCCACATGCTTTTTGGTCATTCTAATGTTCTTGGTGTTCATTCTGCAACCCAAAGGGCAACCACTGAATTGTTTCAAGTGTGTTACGAACTGCATGAATGTATGCATGCACACGCACATGGTATGGCAGGGACAAATTTAGATTTGGCAAGATCACACTGACTATAGTGTGAGCAAGTGGATGAAAGGAAGCCAGATTTCTTGTCACAAGACCAACTGAGGATTGTTGCCATGGAGTAGGGTGGAGGTAGTAGACATGGGTTAGAGAAGTCTTTAGGCCATACTCAGTAACAGTAACTCAATGGGCCATGGGATCTAAGCACCATCCTCAGTAAAAGGCAGCAGGTTCCTTACAGTAAAGGCTGTTCACAGGTCTGGAGAAGGGAAAGTAAAAGGAGAGACTGTCTGTCATATCTTGTTGGGTCAGAAAGCAAATATGTGTTCAGCAAATGAGAGAAGTACATCAAAATGACTCAGAAGCCAGTTTGGAGGAGTTCTCATTGGCTAAGTGTGAGACAATCTGAGCATCAAAACCATAATAATGGTAATGGATTAAAATACATCAAAGGCAGAAATAGAGTCTGTAACTACACACTTATAAAATAAAGGTCAGTGTGTGGAGGGAGAAACTCTTCTTTACAGAGCATATCAGCTAATTTAAGTGGAGAAAGTGAAATAATTAGAAAATCATTATTTTGCAACACATATGTAATAATTCAAGGAAGATTTATCAATGGACACTAAATTCATTGGGTTAACAGAATAGTCTCAAAACATCGCTCTATATGTTATTTAATTACAAAGAGAAAACAGTAACTTTATTGGAGAGATTTGATGACACTACCTTGACTGATGAAATTTAGCATCATTAACACTGGAACAAACTGACATTATGTACTTCTGGTGATGATACATCTTCTGAGACACACAAAATCACCTAAGTAGTATTTTTGCCAACCATACCTAACCTGCATCTAAATGTAAAGATTTGTCTCCTATCAGAGAAATCAAGATTGAGATACAAGACAAATTGCCTGGACAAATGCTACTGTCACAAAGAACAAAAAAGAGCGTGTGTTTGTGTGTGTGTGTGTGTATGTTCTCCATCAAAGGCTAAAAGGATGTGACAACCAAATGAAATGCATAATCCCTTGATTGAATCCTGGATAGGGGAAAAATAGCTATAAAGAACCTTTATCCAGATGAAGGTTATACAGGTGCTCATTGTGTTGTATTTCAAGCAGAAATAACTTTCCAATATAAAATATATCATGTTATATATGCCATACATGCATATATTCATATATCATAGAATAATAATTATATCTTATAATCTGTATTCAGAAATAAATATATTGTCAAAATTGTCCTAATTTGCAATAGATGTGTTTCATTATAAGATATAGTTTTTCCTCAAAATTCTTTCCTATGATTTCCTTTTTAAAATTTTGTTCCTCTTACCATTCGATTCTCTACATGTCTAAATTTTCATCACATCTCAAACACAGCTGTTTGCTTTGATTGATATCAAGCACTATGCCAGATGCTGAAGACCCAGAGATAAATAAGAAAAAAAGATTTTCTGCCCCAGAAGAACTGATAGGCTACTAGAGAACAGAAAAAAGATAAATTACAATCCAGTGTCTTAAGAACCTTAGCACGACTGGATTTATTTAAGCTGATTCATTATTGTGCACTGCAGTTTAAAATGATGCCTAGATGTAAGCAGCTAATGGGGGTTTTCTCAGCTTCCTTTTAAAAATGCCCATCCAGTCACCATAAAGGAGGAAAACTGACAACATCACTTAAAGTTAAGACTTAGGGGAATGATGGATGAGAAGTCAAAGTTTGTGATTCTGTTTCTGACCCCTTGAGAAGGGAGGCCTTCTCTTCAGCTGTGGGTTTGATGCTTAAACAAGATAGTGAATGTGAAAGCAGCTAGTAAACTACAAGATAAAGAGATATGAAGACCTGATGGTAGTCTTTCCTGTCCAAAGTTGGAAACAGTACTACTACCATTTCTTGGGAGGAGCTTGAAGAAGTAAAAGAAGTGTTTAGTGGGATTATTCACAATAGTGGGTATGTCTGCGACTGTGAACTCCAAGACCTGTTTAATGAAGCAAGCCTTCCTATGCCAGGTACAAGGTATATGAGAAAATTCTAGCAGTTGCTGACAACAACCAACATGGCAAAATCAATTTGAAGAATTTGTGTCACTGATGCAAGAATTAAAAAGGAAAGATATTAGCAAAACATCCTGAAAAATAATGAACATGAGGCAAATAATTACTGCTGTGAGAGGAACTTCATCTATTTCCAGTAAGGGCGCACAACATTCATATCAGGGGGAAAAAGGGGCTTTTGTTAACTGGATAAACAAAGCCCTGGAGAATGAACCTGACTGTAGTCTTGTAAATGAAGCATCTTATACCCATGAACTTCAATGATGGCAGTATCTTTAAGTTACTTGCAGATCTCATCCTTCTTTGCAAAATGATCAATTTATTTGAACCAGATACAACTGATGAAATAGCCATTAATAAAAAGCTCACCACTTTCACTCTTTCTGAAAGTTTAAACCTAGTCGATATGATTTAGCTCTGTGTCCCCACCCAAATCTCACCATGAATTATAGTTCCCATGATCCCCAAGTGTCATGGGAGAGACCTGGTGGGAGGTAATTTAATCATGAGGGCAGTTATCCTCATGTTGTTCTCATGATAGTGAGTTCTCAGGGGATCTGATGGCTTTATAAGGGGCTTCCCCCCTTTTGATCTGCAATTCTCCTTCCTGCCATCATGTGAAGAAGGATGTGTTTGCTTCTCCATCCACCATTCACCATGACTGTAAGTTTCCTGAGGCTTCCCCAGCCCTGTGGAATGGCAAGTCAATTAAAGCTCTTTCCTTTATAAATTACCCAGTCTTGGGCATTTCCTTAAGGCCATGTGAGAATGGACTAATACAATAAATTGGTACTCGATAGTGGGACACTGCTGTAAAATTACCTGAAAATTTGGAAGTGATTTTGGAACTTGGTAACAGGCAGAGGTTGGAACAGTTTGGAGGGCTCAGAAGACAGGAAGATGTGGGAAAGTTTGGAACTTTCTAGAGACTTGTTAAATGGCTTTGACCAAAATGCTGATAGTGATATGGACAATGAAGTCCAGGCTGAAATGGTCTCAGATGGAGATAAGGGACTTGTTAGGAACTGGAATAAAGGTGACTCTCAGTATGTTTTAGTAAAGAGACTGGCTTCTTTTTTTTTTTTCTTTTTGCCTCTTCCTTTGCCCAAAGATCTCAAAGATCTGTTTTGAACTTGAGAGAGATGATTTTGGGTATCTGGCGAAAGAAATTTCTAAGCAGCAAAGTGTCCAAGACGTGACTTGGATGCTGTTGAAAGCATTCAGTTTTATATACTCACAAAGATATGGTTTGGAATTGGAACTTATGTTTAAAAGGGAAGCAAAGTTAGGAAAATTTGCAGCCTGACAATGTGATAGAAGAGAAAAACCCATTTTCTGAGGAGAAATTCAAGCAGTCTGCAGAAATTTGTATAAGTACTGAGGAGCCAAATGTTAATCACCAAGACAATGGGGAAAATGTCTCCAGGGCATGTCAGAGGTCATCCCAGCAGTCCGTCTCATCACAGGCCCAGAGCCTCAGAAAGGAAAAATGGTTTCATGGGCCAGGACCAGGTCCTTGCTGCTTTGTGCAGTCTCAGGGCTTGGTGCCCTGTGTCCCAGACATGGTTAAAAGAGGCCATGGTAGAGCTGAGGTCGTGGCTTCAAAGGGTGCAAACTCCAAGCCTTGGTGGCTAACGCATGGTGTTGGGCCTGAGGGTGCACAGAAGTCGAGAGTTGAGGTTTGGGAACCTCTACCTAGATTTCAGAGGATGTGTGGAAATATCCGGATGTGTAGGCAGAAGTTTGCTGCAGTGGTGGAGCCTTCATGGAGAACCTCTGCTAGGCCAGTGAGAAAGGGAAATGTGGGACTGAAGCCCCTACACGGAGTCCCCACTGGGGCACTGCTTAGCAGAGCTGTGAGAAGAAGACCACTGTCTTCCGGACCTCAGAATGATAGATCCACTGGCAGCTTGCACTGTGAGCCTGGAAAAGCCACAGAGACTCAACACAAGCAGTCAGGAGGGGGACTGTGCCCTGCAAAGTCACAGGGGCAGAGCTGCCCAAGGCTGTGGGATCTCATCTTTTGCATCAGCATGCCCTGGATGTGAGACATGGAGTCAAAGGAGATGATTTTGGAGCTTTAACATTTGGCTTCCCTACTGGATTTTAAACTTGTATGAGGCCTATAGCCCCTTTGTTTTGGCCAATTTTTCCCATTTGAAACAGGTGTAATATGCCTGTACCCCCACTGTATCTAGGAAGGAAGTAACTTGCTTTTGATTTTACAGGCTCATAAACGGAAGGGGTTTGCCTTGTCTCAGATGAGATTTTGGACTTGGACTTCTGAGTTAACCAGAATGAGTTAAGACTTTGGGGGACTGTTGGAAGGGCATGATTGTGTTTTGAAATGTGAAGACATACAATTTGGGAGGGGCCAGGGGTAGAATAATATGGTTTGGCTCTGTGTCCCCACCCAATCTCACCTTGAATTGTAGTTCGCATAATCTCCTCCTGCTGTGGGAGACATCTGGTGGGAGGTAATTTAACCACGGGAGCAGTTACCCTCATGCTGTTCTTATGATAGTCAGTTCAAATGAGATCTGATAGTTTTATAAGGGTCTTTCCCCGCTTTTGCTTGGCACTTCTCCTTCCTGCTGCCATGTGAAGAAGGATGTGTTTGCTTCCTCTTCCACCATGATTGTAAGTTTCCTGAGACTTCCCCAGCCGTGTGGAACTGTAGTCAATTAAACCTCTTTATAAATTACCCAGTCTTGGGCAGTTCTTTATAGCAGCATGAGAATGGACTAATACACTGGACACAAATTCTGTCTCAACCATTGGTTGTACAGGGGTCAACATCAGTGCAAAGAATCTCAAAGAAGGAAAACCTCGTTTGGTCTTAGGACTTCTCTGGTAGATCATCTAAGTTGGACTTTTTGATGAGATTTCTAGGAATGAAGCTCTGATTGCATTGCTAAATGAAGGTGAGGAACTAGAGGTGCTGATGTAGCTTTCTCCTAAGGACTTACTACTGTAATGGGTGAACTATCATCTGGCTGAGGCAGGATGGTGTACCATCAACAACTTCAGCCAAGGCAATAAGGATTCAAGAGCCTATTTTCATCTGCTTAAACAAATGGACCCTAAAGTTTACTGGGAATATGGAATTTCCAGTCCATCTTCAGGATTTCATAAGAAAAATGATCTGAAGTGTGCTGGACATATGCTTCAAGAAGTAGATCAACTTGGCTGCAAACAGTTTGTTACTCCTGCAGATGTGGTTTCAGGCAATCCTAAACTTAATTTAGCTTTCATAGTTAATCTGTTTAATACCTATTCATGCCTACACAAGTTGGATAATAATGACATGAATATAAACTTATTGGAGGCAGAGAGCAAAGAAGAGGGGACATTTCAGAACTGGTGAATTCCTTGGGAATGAATGCATACATTTATCATTTGTACAGTTACCTTGCAGATGCTTTAGCGATCTTTCAGCTCTATGATATGATCTGAGTCTCATTCAACTGGAGCCATGTTAACAAACCCCCTTATCCTGCCCTTGGAGAGAACATAAACATTGATAACTAACCATGCAGTGGAACTTGGGAAGAATAAGGCCAAATTCTCCTTCATTGGCATTGCTGGGCAGGACCTAAATGAAGGGAATTCAGTGTTTATTCTGGCGTTGGTTATGGCAGCTGATGAGAAGGAGTGCATTGAATATGAACAAAGCCAAATTCTCCTTCGTTGGCATTGCTGGGCAGGACCTAAATGAAGGGAATTCAACATTTATTCTGGCATTGGTTATGGCAGCTGATGAGAAGGTACACATTGAATATGTCATCAGATCTTGGAAAGGGTGAAAGTGTACTTTTTAAAGTGCAAATAAAAATACTTTTATTTCCAGCTTCAAGATATGCCACTTCAGTTGCTTGTGAGATCAGTGCCCAGATATATGCATTACGTGTTGACCTTGTGGAAGTGAAACCAAAAATGGTTATGTCAGTGTTTTCTTGTTTAATGGGAAAAGGACTGAACAGAATAAAATAATGAATCATTTAATATTTTTTCTGCCACATTAAATACATCGAATGCCCCGCAGTTTAAAGAATTTTGAAATGCAGTGGGTATAAAACTAGGGATTATTTGTGTGCCCAAAATAGTTATATATTCATTAATGAATTCAATATTCTGTTCATACTAGTTAGAACTTGTCAACCTTTTTGGATAACAGTTAATTCACCAATTGATACTGATAATAGAATATGTTCATTTTCAAGCTCATACTTCATGATTAAATTATTTCTGTTTCTTGAAAATCTTATTAAAATAAGACAAATTCATTCTATTTCATGGTTCAAAAAGATGAATACAAAAAAGCTTTTACAGGTTCTGCTGCAAAATGTGTTTTGATTTTTTTGTTTTACATAATTTTGATCATAACTGTATTTGAACTCATAATTTAGTTTAATCCTTTTGTTTTCTTCCTCCAACTATGTAAAGTGGTCTAAAAACACTTTTCTGTAAGTTTTTATATTGTCTAAAACCTTGAAGTGACGTGTATTATTCATTAATATGAAACTTTTTTATATATGAGGACTAATTATTGAATAAACTTCAAAGTTTGCTCTCTTAAAAAAAAAGACTTAGGGAAAACCTAACGCCAGAATCTGGTTGCAAGTCCCACTGATTCTGAGGGAAGTGATGCTGGACTGAGGAGGACACACACAGGCATGGCTTCTGGAGCAGAGGCTGCTGGAGGACTGCATGAAGACACTGTTACCCCTCCAATTGTGTGTCCTGGGTCCTTGATTTGTTCCCGTAGGAAACATGGCAGCTGCCTTCTCTCATGGGCCAGACTAAGCTCTTCCTCTTTCTCTCTTTCTTTTTCATATTGGCTCTTTATTTTATAGTTAATTATGAAATATTTCAAAATACAGAGAAGTATATACAGAAAAAACTATAACAGAAATTTATGTACTTACACCTAGATTTTAGAAAGGCATGAAATCATTTTTTAAAAAGTGTTTAGCATGTTTATTGAAAAAAGTTAATAGAAAACGATTAAAACATTTGATTTTCCAGATTCTCATTAAAATTCAATAGTAATTTTTAGGATTTGTGAATATTATTGTTATTATTAATTTTAGGGACTGGGTTTTTGTCTGTTGCCCAGGCTGGAGTGCAGTGGAAGCCTCAAATCTCCATAGCATTCGTTCTCTCCATTCCTAGAGGTAACCACTAACTAAATTTAGCATCTATTCTTATTTTATATGTTTTTAAATTTTTGATATTACTTTTAATACACAGGTTTATGTGCACAAAATATATATTATTGCTTCCTGTGTTTCCAAAATAGACATGAATTGAATCATGCAGAAATTTACATTCTTTAAAAACTGTTCTTATTCACTCTATTTTCAATATTTGTCTTTGTCAACCTGTGCAAGTCTTTTTGTATTTCTACACTTACATGGGTTTTTATTCTATTAAAAAGCCATGCTTTGTCTATCTCCTCATCTATCAGGCTCTTGAGAGCTCTTCTTTGTCCTTTCCTGTACTTTTCTACCTGGAAGGGAGGTTGACTTTTTCAGAATATATCACCTGCCTTCCTCTGCTCTTTTCCTTTTGGTTGGATTCAGGAAATGGGAGGTGCTAGCTGGAGAGCAAAATGTAGAAACAGATAAAAATCATAGTATTTATTTGCTGTTTATTTCCTTTCAGGCCAGGTATCTACTCAGGCCATCTTCTTCCATAGCTACAGCTCTCAATGGGTTGTGGAAACGGCACAACACATTTTCCTTACCCTTCAGGCTAGTGAAGGTGATGGCTTCCTATTGCTGTCAGTCTCCTGTGCTTCTTCACCCCTTGTTGGATCCCTAATCATGTTCTTGCCTCTGTCAATAGACTTTTCATGAACTCTTATCAATAATCCCTTTGAGTGTGTCATCTGGTTTTCTGCCAGGACCCTGACTATTGAAACTGGTTACAAATAAGTATTCTAGCAATGACTAGCAAGTAGGACAGAAAGATGTCTCAGGTGCCAGGGCAAATCTTTATTATTGTATAGGCACATGTATGTTGTATAATGGGTGCTTTGATTTATATACACCTATTTGCTTTTGTACATCAGCTGTCTATATTATGTCCCTTAATAGTATGTAAGCAAATCTTATTTGAGAAAAAATAAGCTGCCATGGGACATGAAAAGTAGAAGTGACTGAATTATGCTGCATGCCACATTCTTGAAAGGCTAAGCATTATTTAAAAATCAATTTCTAAATTAATTTATAATGAAATGCCTATAAAAATCCCATTAGGCTTTAGAGTAATTTTGAATGTGGTAGTGATTTTAAAGTACTCCTGAAGAATAAACAAGTAAAAGTAGCTAATAAAATTTTGAAGTCCATTTGAAGAGAAAGCAAATATGTGTAGTTAATGAAATTTTGTAAATGGATATAAAATGTGGGGGTATTTGATACATTAGATATTTAGCAAAATAATGTGATATTAGCATAAGGATTTAGAGATAAATGGAACAGTAAAGTAACATGAAGGTATTCTTGTGTGCATATGTTTGGCTTTATTAAAAAATGCAAGGAATTGGGTAAAAGAGGGAGTCACCCAACGTTTAGGGACAAACAAATAATAATTAGAAAAAATAACATATTAAATTCCATACATGTTGTAATTTTAAATGTAAAAAAATACCATTAACATTTAGAAGAAAATCTAAGTACATATTTCTAATATGGAGATGAAGAATGACTTTTGAACTTAAAGTAATGGAAATCATAACAAAAAAAGTTTCAAAGAATGCTTATACACTGTTTGTGGGGGTGCAAATTAGTTCAACCATTGTGGAAGACTGTGTGCCAATTACTCAAAGACTTAAAGTCAGAAATACCATTCAATCCAGCAATCCCATTACTGGATATATATCCAAAGGACTATTAATCATTCTATTATAAAGATACACACATGTGTATCTCCATTGCAGCTTTATTTACAATAGCAAAGACATGGAGTCAACCCAAATGTCCCTAAGTGATAGACTGGATAAAGAAAATGTGGTACATATATACCATTTACTACTATGCAGCCACAATAAAGAATGAAACCATGTTCTTTGCAGGGACATGGGTGGATCTGGTGGCCATTATCCTTAGCAAAGTAACACAGCAACAGAAAACCAAATACCACACGATCTCACTTATAAATGGGAGCTAAATGATGAGGCTACATGGACACATAGAGGTGAACAATAGACACTGGGGCCTATTGAAGGGTGGAGAGTGGGAAGAAGGAAAGAGTCAGGGAAAATAATACTAGGCTTAATACCTGGGTGATGAAATAATTGGTAAAACAAACCTCTATGACACACGTTTACCTATGTAACAAACCTGTACATCCTGCAAATATACCCCTGAATTAAAGAAAGTTTTAAACATGTAATAATTTGAAAATTTATTTTAAAATGAATAGATCTGAGTATTATTGTGTTGGTATACTCATATATATCAAATGTATATATGAGTATACACATTTGGTATGTCATAAGATAAATTTGAAAGGTAAATGAAAGTATTAGAAAAGATTTATAATAGAGCCTAATATATAAAGACCTCACACAAATTCACATACACTCAACACAAATTAGCAATAGGGTAACAAAACTACTCAAAATCCCTAGAACAAAGTTTAGATCAGATAGTATGTCATGCTCTATCTTGTCAAAGGTAAAGAGGAAATCAAAATACTTAGTATTGGAGAGGGTTCATAGAAACTTTTACATACTCTTGGTTGGTGTTTAAAATGGATTAACTTTTCTTAAATATATTTAGACAGTTTTTAAAAAGTGTATGCTTTTGACACAAAAGTTCCATGTCAGAAAATATAATTTGGAATAGATATATGCAATATATAAATGGATCTTATAGCACTCTTGCTTAAATTGCTAGTCCTAGGCCTAAGTAGTCAGAGCTAACCTAGTTCAAATTTCACTACCTGCATCTCGGGCCATTGGATGGATCCGGAGAAGCTTGCTAGTAAGTTCAAGAGTCACTCCACACTATTTAGCCTCCAGTTGAATCTCACTCTAGTTAACTTCATTATCTCTAATCACTGTTTTAAGTTTCAGAAGTCCAAACTGAAGCTTTGCCGAGAGGAAAGTGGTGCATTTCATTAATAAACAAACTGAAAAGAATGGGGATCATTATTCTAAGGAAAATATGTCAGATTTTTCGTTGAGAAATAAAGCAGTTGCAAATTCAAAGTCTAAGTTGACAATTTAAAAAGGTTTATGCCTGGGCTGGGTGTGGTGGCTCATGCTTGTAATCCTAGCACTTTGGGAGGCTGAGGTGGGCAGACCATGAGGTCAGGAGATCAAGACCATCCTGGCTAACATGGTGAAACCCCATCTCTACAACAAAATACAAAAAAAAAAAAAAAAAAAAATGAGCTGGGCGTGGTGGTGAGCACCTGTAGTCCCAGCTACTCAGGAGGCTGAGGCAGGAGAATGGCATGAACCCGGGAGGCAGAGCTTGCAGCGAGCCTGGATCATGCCATTGCACTCCAGCCTGGGTGACAGAGCGAGACTCTGTCTCAAAAAAAAAAAAAAAAAAAAAAAAAAAAGGCCTATGCCTGGAATTGTCCATCTCTAGGAATCAACTTTAAGGACTAAAGAAGAGTAAGATTGATTTGAAAAACCTATTTTAGTCTGATTATCAAAACAGTAAGAGCAGAACCATGGAAACAAAATGAAGGAAGACTATATGGCAGATATTGGTGCCCACCCTTATCTTCTAAATACTTGCTATTCCTCTATATTTCTGCAGCTTCCCATTGCAGACCTCTGCAATGCTATCTCTGAGGCCTTTTCTGGTCATGTCCTGCTATAGACTAAAGGTTTATGTTCCTCAAATCCATGGTATCTGGAGATGGATTCTTTGGTTGGTGTTTAGGTCATGAGAGTAGAGCCCTCATGAATAGAATGAGTGTCCTTACAATGCACACCTCCTTCCAAGAGAGACCTCAGGGAGCTCTCTTGCTGCTTCTGCCATGTGAGGCTGGGAAGACCACCCTCTATGGACCAGGAAGTGGGCCCTCCCTCACCAGACACTGAATCTACTGGTGGCTTGATCTTGGACTTCTCAGCCTCCAAAACTGTGAGAAATAAATTTCTATTATCTGTAAGTCACCCAGTTTATGGTATTTTGTTATAGCAGCCCAAGAGGACCAAGACACATGCTTAGCCTTTGCCCAGAAAAAGGTGGAATTGCCCAGGAAATAACACCCTGGGGCAGTCTTCAGGTAAGGACTGACAAGCGCTGGTGGCTAAACCATCAGCTTCCTTCCCCATGACATAACTGTGAGACATACATAGATCTCGTGATGTCCTCAGTGGGATGGGGCTCACATCAGTAACTTCCTTGTTAACACACACTGTATTGGTGTCATTTCTTTCCTTGTCTCACTTCTCCACTCCCTTATTAGTGCTTCCTGGGATCACTTCCAAAATAGAAAACTTTCACTCAAATCCTTATATCCAGTTTTATTTCAGGAGTGGCTCAACGGAAGACAATGGTTCTAAGGTATATTCCAAAGCAGAGCCTCAGGATGGGATTGTGGAATTGAAACAGTCACTGTCCAAATAGCAATAAGTACCTCACTGCTGGCAGTAAATGTGAGATGGGGAAACATCTGGAATACTGTAGCATCACTATTGCTAAAGCTCCCACCTGTGGAAAAATTGGGAATGAACACAGTAGACAGTAATGCACTGGCTTACTTATGCAATATTTCTAGAGCTTGGAAGAGACTGAAACAATAGTATTTATAGTGACTATGGGGTAGCTCTCAACCAATGATGGACAGGAGTTGGGGGATAAATTCCCCTCTTCTTCATTCTTCAGTGGGACAACCACCCAAAGCACCCATTAGATTGAGTCCCAGATGCCCGCAGAGCCCATCTGCTCATAATTGAACACTGTAGTGGCTCCCTCCTCTTTCCTGTCTCATTCCCCACTCCCCTAGTGGTGCTTCCTAGAGCATCGCCTGCCTGCCAAATGAACTGCACTCGCCTTGTCTCAAGGTCTGCTTCTGAGGGAACCTCAGAAAGATAGCTTGGATAAATTGGAGAAATGCAGTATTTCCTTAGAATAAAGGTTAGACCTTAGAGGACAGACTTGACAGATATGACAGGGAAATAAAAACTTGAAGATGAAATAAGTTAAAAAAGGAAAAAGACTTACTCTGCCTACCTGTTTTTTAAAATGGTATTAGAAACTGGATAGATATTTGAATTTTTAACTAGATCAGATGGAGTGTAGCCAAAAAATCAGAGAAAGGGGGCATAATCCTAATGAGCAGACTGGAATGACTGTCCCATAGATGGTCAGAATCCAGAAATCTATGATTGCCACTCAAAGCTCTGAGTAGAAAGTCTTTAGGAAGAGAAATTGAACAACTACTCCTTTAAACTTCAGATAGCTGTACAAAATAAATTATGTGTGTAGAGATTTTTGAGGAGATAACCAGGAAGATTCGAGAAAAATGCTGTAAAAAATTTCTGGTAGGTGTAAAAGTGGTGCATTAATTATAGGTGGGGATGCAGCTATTCCTAGTCTTCTGAGGGACCATTCTTAAGAAATTTATACTATTATAACTTTATAGAAAGGAAGAGTCAAGATGAATTGGATAAGAAGTGGAGTTTAATAATAGCTTAAGCCCAGACTAGGATTACGTGTTGGTTTGTTGGGTGCATTTATTTTTCAAATCAGAGTTAAATCAGGCAGCATCTGAACTTATTTCTTCTTTCACCCTGAAAAGCAAAATCTAAAGGAGATATTTTGGAAAGATGGAAGTTTGGCTAAACAAAAATAAAAGCAAAGAAGACACTCATAAACAGGAAATGGTGCTAGCCCTTGATGCACAGAGGTAAAGTCCAAGTTCAGCTGAGCCAGCCTCCATGATCAGAGCAGAAAGAAATGGTGCTTAAGGCCTGGAACATTCAGTATCTGAGGAAAAAGACAGTGCAGCACCAGCCAGCAGTATTAATCCTCACCAGGCCCCAGAGGCAGTATCAGTTGTAGGAATTTGCAGAAAAAGCATCCTTTTCCAGTTGAGACATATGTGATGACTAGGATCAGATTTTCCTTAGTGAGAGGGTTTCCCAGTCCTCATCAGTGCCTCACCAGACCCTCTGGCACAGGAGGGAAAAATGCCTGTGAATGGGATACCCAAGAGCTGCTGCTGCCAGATAGAACCCCCACTCAGTTTCCAGTTCCCATTTGATTCCTTTAATTTCTGCAATCCCAGGGACAAGGCCAGAGTTTTGAATATGTATAATGGAAGCAAAAAATTACTTCATGTGAGATAACTGGGTCTGACTCAAGGCAAGTTTCTAAATAGATCAAGAAGTGAAGATGGTCTCAATGTCATTCTCTGAGAGAGAGACAAGTTGCCCAGGTAAGTCTCCCTTCTAGGTGTAGTAAAGGC
The DNA here is from genome assembly GCF_049350105.2 of Macaca mulatta. Lineage (NCBI taxonomy): Eukaryota > Metazoa > Chordata > Mammalia > Primates > Cercopithecidae > Macaca > Macaca mulatta. The sequence goes on along the minus strand of NC_133419.1, from coordinate 102,639,842 downwards.
ACAATGCCAAGACTAACCTTTACAAATTGGTGAAATTTCTCATCAGGTTCCCAAGTCACAGAATCAAGATTTCATATTGTCAAGGCTGAAAAAAGAGAACATCTTTGCCCGTGTTTTCTCCTCAGGTACCACTAAGCTTCTGCTTCAGTCTCTGGTGTTCTGAGAACCTAATTTTGTCTGGAATAACTGTGAGGTAAGGGCCGAAAATCCACGTTTCCTCAGTTGGTAGGGTGAAATCATTATCGATTATTAACATTTTGGATCTTTTGAAATTGAGGCACGGAAGAGGCGAGCATTGAGAATGCTGTAACTCAGGGTGCCTGGGTTTTCAGGTACATACTGTGAAAAAGTATCCACTTAAAGTTCCAGGAAGAAGCTCAGGCCCTGAAAGACAAACATCAGTTGGGTCCAGAGATACCTGAGTTGGGGATGAACTTTGGTGAACTCTCCTCATTACCATACTAAGAACCCCACCCTGGGAGGAGCTTCTTGGCCGTTTGCTATTGATACCATGTATGTAGAAGCATGATGGGCATGTGCCTGTGCTGCCTTTACTCCACCTCTACGTACAATGACTCAGCTAACCAGCTCAATCAAAGCCCTATTTTCATCTTCGAGGAGACACTGTTTTGGGTAACTATACCGGGTATCCTCTTTACTTGTTGCAAGTAATAAAATCCCCTTTTAAAATCCTCCTTGGTTGTGGGTTGTGGTCATCGGACTGTCACTTGCCAAGCAATTGAACCCACTTGTCATGTGGGTAACAATCTCTGGATGAGGTTGCACACATAAAGAGAGTATCTTTGTAATAAATTTAAAATCTTTCTGCAAATGTGTACGAGTCTCCTCCACCTCCAATAAAACCAAAACTACATTTCCAGGCTTCCCTTCTTGCTTTCTCCCTTCTAGAGGTTTCAGTTCAAGAAAGCCCTTGTGGAATACTGGAGGGAGAGGGGAGAATGAGATTATACCAGTGCTTGCTTCCCCAGGTCTCAGGCAGCCACTGCATTTTGGAAGATCCTGCTCTTATCAGACAGTCCTTCTTCAGGTCCCTGGTAATGCTGGGCAGCCCAGCTGTGGTGGTTCAGCTCCATCGGTACTTTCTACTGTTGCATTCCAAGTCAAAAGGTGGTAGCAAGTTTTTGCTATTGCAGAGTTCATCCCTTGTTGGGCTTCTCCATTCTTTTACCGCCGTTAAATAATCTTTTCTTATTTTTATTTTTGTATGACATTCTTCTGTTTAAATACCTAGTTTTCTTCTTCCTGATTGGACTTTGGTAAAATTCTCAAGATTTTACCATATCTGTTTTACTCTTTTTCTTACTGATGCATTTTAGTAAATCTGAGGCATCACTCTGTTTCACTCGTACAAACAGTGAGATGCATCTCTAAAAATATGAAAATGTTCTTACATAACTTCCATCTTATAGGAACTCACAAAATTAATAATTCCTGGGTATCATCCAATATCCTTTCTAAATTCACTTCTCCATGAAAATTTTTTTTTCTTTACAGGTGGCTTGTTTAAATTAGGATCTAAACAAGGATCACACATTACAGTTGCTTTTTATGTTTCTCCTAGCTCTTTCAATCTGAAACCTCACTACTAATCATTGTTTGAATGCTATTGACTCATTGAAGAAATTGTTTGCCGTCTCATAACATGTCTCAGATTCTAGGTTTGTCTTAATGTTTCCTAGTCTTGTTATTTAATTGGTTTCTTTTTTTATTCCCTGTTAACTGAGAGTTAGCTCTAGGAGCCTTTCAGGTTTCAGCCCAACCTGGAGTCTGAGGGTAGTCAGTAGACAGGTGGTAGGTAGTTGAAAGAACACTCGGAGGACATAGACAATTGGGACATGGCTGTATTCTCCCTCTGTCAGCCTTTGTCTCAGCCGCCCACTGGCCACAGCCCCAAAACGTGCATCTGCACTCCCTGGCGCACTCGTGGCTTCCTGGCTCCCTGGCTCCCTGCTGTCCACCTGCAAGGCAGCTGGCTCTCTCTTTGTCTGCCTGCAAGGTGGCTGGCTCCATTATGCGGGTCCTCTCACAGTGTTGGTGATACATTTATGTACCTTACAGGCAACAGTGGTTCAGAGCCAGGTGATGAGCCCACTCATAACATGGTTATATAACTGAGATTATATAATGCATGAGATTGTGCGCCTGCACTCCATTCCTGCTGTGTTATACTGCACTGGATGTTATACTGCACTCGGCCTACTCTTGCCTACAGTGCAGCTATTTCCTTTACAGGGCTTGTTTACATTAAAATATTTTTGTTTGGTTTTGTCTGGTGTTTAATTTTTCAAGCATACTTCATAGGTGGTGTTGTGTATCCCATATTGCTTTCTATCAAGGGTAGACAGTGACAGATTTTTCTATTACGGATCAGTGGGATAAAATGATGACTGCTTGATCTCTCCTTTGGAAAGGTCCTTCATTAGTGTTGTTCACGCATATTCCAGTTTTCCTCTTCTGAGCACAAGCAGAATTGAACCTCCAAAACTCTCTTGAAATTAGATATAACCATGTGAATTAATTTAGCCAAAGAAACATGGCATTTACAGGTGGAAGCTTTTAAGAGCCAGTCTGCAAATCATCACATAACTTTTTTGCTTCAGAATCAGGGAACAATGTTCTAGATGGATCTCTGAGTGAGTCCGAATGGAGAGGTCCTTTTGTCAGCCAGCATTGGACATGTATCATGAGTGAGAAACCAAAATTATTTGTTTTAAGCTGCTGAAATTTTGGGGTTGTTCATTACTACAGTGCAGCATAGCCCTTCACGATTAGTATACTTATCTGCCAAGTCTCAATTGGTTTCATCCATTATTGATCATTGTCTGAATCAGTTATTTCATTGGGAATTATAAAATGGTGCTCTTTCCCCCTCCCCTAATTCTGGTATTCATTTTACATTAATCAGCGAAAATTCTTTTGCACAGAAGAATTTAATACCATTGATTAATCCTCTTGGATTGGAAAAAAAGAATGAGTGTTTCTATACACTTGTATTTAATATTTTCTAACTTGTTAACAATTACATTTTACTTTAATTCTTGTCTTTAACTCACAGGGTAAGATAATCTAATTTTGGATATTTACTTCTTTGGGGCATAACTTACATGGATTTAATCTTCAGATTTCATTTCTTCTCTGAGAGCTTTATAATGCAAGAAAGTTTACATTAAAATTGGGTATCTAATTGTTAGCACTGAAACATTTTATTATTGCAGTATCTGGTGCTGTCAATTAATCTCAGTGAAGAAATTTAGATGAATTATTTGGCAAGAAAATTTGAAATAAAAATAAAATAGAAACTAGCTTTTAGTCATAAGAAAAGTCTGCACGTTATGCACATGTACCCTAGAACTCAAAGTATAATAATAATTAAAAAAAAAAAAAGTCTTGTCAGATTACTACTAATTCATTTCAGAACATTTGCCAGGGCTAGAGAGATATGGCATCTAAATGATCCATTAATAGACTTGGAGTAACTCAAATAACTAGGCAAATAGTTTTCTGAAGATGGGAGTAGGATTGTGAATCTGTTCCCCCAATTTTCCATAGTTAGCACCTGGATTATCTAAACCCGGCATGTTAAGATACAAGTTGGTGGTGAACTATTATTACTGCTCCTCAATTAATTCCCAACCCTGCAGGCTGACTCTGGAAATTAACACCTGGTCAAAGAGTGGACCAAAATGTTCTCTATATAGAGGCAGCAGATCCCAAAAGCGAAGGGAAGGATTTGCTAAATATTCCCATATTCTTCCAAGCTCATCAATCAGATTCAAGTTTTTTCTGTTTGTTTGTTTGTTTGTTTTGGTGCAAGAGAAGTTAAGGGTGAAGAGACAGCTTAGGATGGTAATTTCTATTCAGAGAAATGTTAGCATGACCATTTTATTGAAGACTTACGCAATGTCCTCTAATTGATCTTTAATTATATTTTAAATTAATAATGAAAAAGACATTTTAATGCCCAAAGTCTAATTCCTAAATCTATCCTTTTATTAATTCTGAGCTTGCGTTTGCTTATTGACTTTTGAAAACCAAAGCAATGTTCTCAGTGAAAGATGATATTCTAGGTATGCTTCTCTTTCTCCTTGATACAATTCTCTACTTTTCTCTCCTTCCTGTCTTAATTTTTCTTTGTCATAAAAACTTTAATAATTATTTAAAAATGTATTTAAAACATCATAAAATGATACTGAGGAAGATGAGGTATTCTGTTTTGCACATATTAATTTGAGATGACCAGGAGGCATCTATCTGGAGGAGATTATGCAGATTTGGGTGACATGAGAAAGGTAGAAGCAGAGATTAGCAATTGGGAAGTCATTCCCATGTAGAGCACAGTTGAAGCTATGGGTACAGAAGAGCCTGCCTTGAGCCAGTGTATTGGTAGATGTCTGGAATACTTCAGAAAACAACACTTAAGATTTGGGAGAAGAGAAACAACCTGATATTCATATTAACTCAGTGTCTCTAAATCATTTATGGCATGTACCCTTCCCTGTAGAGCTGACATCATCAGACTTAATCATTAAAAAGTCAACTGCAAGTCCTGGTAGAAGCTTATGGCAGTTTTCTATCTTTGAGGTCAACGGAGGACTGTAACAGCACTGAATGAGCAAGCCATAGGAATTCAAAGTCAACAATGACATAAATAATAAAGAGATTGAGGTTCAACATGGAATTTACTTGAAAGTTCTTAAAGCTTTCTGCATACAGATAAACATTTCTATCAAAACTGTGGGCTTCCTCTGCAGAATTAGTAGGCTCATCAGATTTTTGGTTTTTGTTTCTCCATATCATGCTATTCCTCTGACTTTCATTGAAACAGAGACAATGGTCTACCTCAACAGCATAGCATTATAGTCTCTGTAAGATGTCATTACCTAGACAGTAGTAGACAAGAAAAACCTACAAAAGGTCCAGGCTGGGATTATGAATGGATGTGGAAAAGTTGCTGGAGCCTACCTGGTGAGAGGGAAGCAAGTTTAGAGGGTGAGGCCTTACTCAGGGCCTTTATACTTCTCCCTGGCTGGAATATCTTTCTCTTTGATATCACTGTGAGTGGATCTGAACAGTGCATGGGGTAGACTGCAGCAGACTCTGCCAGTGCCCCACTTCTATCTCGTCAGCCCTGCTATTACCTTATACACAATGCTTTCTTTCTGTAAGACCCTGCAACTCTGAGGGTTTTGTCTGTGAAAGCAGAGTAGGTAGGAAACACCAGTGAGTTGCTTCTCAGGAAGTACTAAGTTGGTGCAAAATACTTGTGGTTTTTGCTGTTAAAAATATGGCCAAAACCGCCATTAGTTTTGCACCAACCTAATAGCTCTCACAGCCAGTGATGAACAGGAGTGGGAGGATAAACTCCCATCTTCCATACTCCTGGGTGTGACATTTCTGAGGAATAGTTACAAAGACTACACCTACACCCAGCAAGATTGAACCCCTGGTGCCCATAGAGTTCATATGTTCATGACTGAACCCAGTGTTGGCTTTCTTCCCTTTCTTGTTGCACTTCTCCAATCTCTTTCTGGTGCTTCTTGAATCTGCTGCTAAATAAACTTGTATTCACTTTGTCTCGAGGTCTCCTTCTGGGGAAACTAAAGACAGATAACTTGGTTAAACTGAAACAAAATACATCCTTACAAGAAAGCTTGAGCCTTAAAGGGCAAACTTGACAGATATGAAAGGAAAAATGCAAACTTGAAGTCCAATATATTCCTTGAAACATGAAAAAGAGTGATGACTAGAATTGTCATTGTAGATGGAAGAAGAAGGAAATGAAAGGACCAGAGAAGTGGGGATGCCAGAATGGAAATGTTACATAAATCCAGAAAACAAAGCAGGTGATTTTATTTCATGGGAAGGTTCGGAAGATACGCCATTTACTAGGGTTTGAGGGAATGGTCTGGTGAGAGGGGCACTATTGACACTAAGAAATTAAGCTGTGGCTCCCCTCTGTAGGCCATGGCTGATGGTGGGAGGAGCAATTACATTTTAATCTCACTGATCTCAGTTGGGATGATGATGCAGGGACCTTATGTTTGAATTATTCATATTCCTTTACATTTCTACTGCATACTAGCCAATTCTCTCTTGAGCTCATGTCTTTCTTTTTAAAAAATAACACTTTGCCAAATGCAACAAGTCACCACCACCACACCATACTAAGTTATGTTTTTCAATGTTTATGAGTAGAGTTATAAGCTTAGTATTCATGTTGTGTGCCTTCAAAATTCTCTTAGGCAGTCATTTATCAAATGCTATGGTATCACATAACATGGATTTCCAGCCATCCAGCCTGCTTTCTTACCCTAATATAGACAGCATTTTTGAAGATGGGTGCTGTCATAACAAAAAGGCTAAAAAAGGGGGCATCAGGCCATGGATAGTGTAAGAAAACAAAAGTTCAAAATCTCAGTGGCTTACCAGAATCCATGTTTATTTCTCACTTACACCATAATTGTTAGGTCTTTCCTGTGTTTTAGGGATCCAGATTCTTTCCACTTGGTGGCCTCATGATCCTCTAGGAATCCATCACTGGGCTCCTGTTTCCATCAAGGAGATGAAGAAGAAGGGGCATGGAGAGGATCATTGAGAAGTTTCTGATGCCAGACTTGGAAAATAATTTAAATGCTTTTGTCCTCATTTCATTGGCCATTAGTTACTTTATCCCCACTTTGTGGGCTGCAGCTTCAAGGGGGCTGGAAAATACAGACTAGGTACTGTGCCCAAGAAAAGGCAAATCATGGGTATTGACGAGCACTAGTATCCTCCAACACTCTGAATATGGATTGTTTATTTTATTTTTTACTAAATTAATGCTAATTTTCCTTATTCTAAGGAAAACTCCATGAAGGCAGAGACTACTGTTTATCATTATGTCCTCAATATCTACAGCATGATAGGCACACAGTAGGAACTCAGATATTTGTTGAATGAATGCTTTACTGAGTGAATAATGAATGAATGGATGGATATGTGTCTATGAATGCATCAACATGTTAGTACAGTAGGAAAAATCATATCCAAGCAGGGAGGAACAAGTGTTGAAGCCCACAGGGAAATTTAAGGTCAAGTTTAACAAGTTTAACTAGAGACAAAGCAGACATCCTAAAGCTGGTGTTTTGTTGCTCAGGTGGAGGAGGAAGTATTTTGAAGGCCCTCTTAAATGTATTATTTTTGAGGATAAAGTCTTAGGAAATATAGTGAATTTATGCGTTCAATATTATAGCATACAGAATTACTTAAAAGCTGTATTTTTATTGGAATGGGCTATTGGGAAAGTTTTTAGCCTTAAAAGTCATTGTTTTGTTTAGTCATAAACACCATTGTTTCTAAATTTCTAAAAATTATTTAGAAAATGTTTACTTTAAAAACCTTAAAATACATTTGTATAAGACCACCCTTTTGAATTTTGCAGGTTGAATATATAGATGTTTTGAAGATGTGTGCTATTGAAAAATATTTCTTTGAGTTGATTTATAAGTACTTTCTTATCACCTGTTATGATTTAATGGACTTAATATAAAATTCATTACAGCACATTCAAGGGTTAAGTTTGAGAGCAATTCAATTTACTCTAAACTTATAATAGGAGTTAGTATTTGATTGCTAAAGAAATGGGGACGTGGAAAGAGCCAGGATCTGGAGTCAGTAAAACCTGGGCTGAAATCCAGGTCCTGCTACTTCTCAGCTAGAGATCCTTAACTATGTTATGTATCTTCTCTCGGCATTTTATAAAAATCATTAGTAAAATGAGACTAACATTTCTATGCTAACATTATGGTGTGGATCAAATGGGAGTGAAGATGCACAAATCTTAGCAGTGTCTGACATTTTGCAGGTTCTCAGAAAAGAAATAAACCCAAAACCTAGTTTGGCCTCTCTCTCTCCTCCCCAGGTGTAATAGTATTCTCCAAACAGAAAATTCTTTTCCCTACTCCTCCATCAGTACCCATAAACTAAAATTGACTTATCAACCTGAGGCCATGTTACCTAGTAGAGATAGGCTGTCCCTAATTCTCTCCTCCCCATGTGTTAGGGATGGCCTAACATTGCCCTCCAATGGGTAACATGGCCTCACTTATGCTAAATCAATTTCAGCTTATGGGTACTAATTGAGGGGTGGTGAAAAGATTGCCAGCTTCTTCCAGGTTCAGTGGAAAAGAGCACATGGGTTGGCTGACTGGAGTTCTCTCTTCAATGTCTTGTATAAATCCTACCTATAGGCCTGGCATGGTGGCTCATGCCTGTAATCCCAGCACTTTGGGAGGCCGAAACAGGCGGATCACCTGATGTCAGGAGTTTGAAACCAGCCTGGCCAACATGGTGAAACCCTGTCTCCACTAAAAATACAAAAATTAGCTGGGCGTGGTGGCACATGCCTGTAGTCCCAGCTGCTCGGGAGGCTGAGGCAGGAGAATTGCTTGAATCTGGGATATGGAGGTTGAAGTGAGCCGAGATCATGCCACTGCACTCCAGCCTGGGCAACAGAGTGAGACTCCATCTCAAAACAAATCCTACCTATAATACAGCATTTGCCATCTCCTGTTTCTGCTTCCTTATAAGTGAAGTAACTTAAAAGAACTATACTGCAATGCATTTTGAAAGTGAAACTTTCTTAGGTTTTTATTATTTTGTTCCCAAAACATTGGTCATGTTCTGATGACCAACATCAATTTTACATTAAATTTTATTGGTTTTCCGAAGTAGTCAATGAATTTTTCAGAGAAACAGTTTCCCTTTTATACCCCTACTGCTTCAGTTTACATGATATTTAATCAAATTTCATGCTAACTATACAATAAATACAACGGTCATAGGCAGTTCTGGGAAGAAGCACAACTTATTCTTGTTTGGCACACAACTCGGTGGAGCAGAAGAGCAGGCACACATCAGAGATCAGAACCTACGAACACAGCTATTGATAAGTTTTAAAGCAGGAAAGAAAACTTTTGATGAGTCCAGCGAGTCAGTTAAGAAGAAGTAGGTTAAAAGAGCTTATACAAACTGAATTGTAGACTACTACATAGCTTTCTCTTGCAGAAAACACAAAGTGAATATAAATATGAAATGGGGCTACTTCTGTGCAATACTAAACATTCAGAAAAAAATTGTAAGTTAACATCAGCCATCCAGATGTTTTAGTTTGTAAAGACATAATTTTAGTGATTGGATATTTCAGCTTGCATCTGAATGTTCCTATTTTAAACAAAATGTCACTTCATTTTAGGTGCTCAATAAATACTTGTTCAATTTTAAAAGTAAACCCAGTGAATTGAAGCATTATCACCGTTTTCTGATCTTAAATAGCTGTTCAGCTTTGGGATTGTTGAACAAAAATGTCCTGTGTGATGTGCTGCCACATGCTGGCTAGATGAGACTCTCAGATATCCCATGGTTAATAGTTTACAAAGTAAATTTAAAAAAGGAAAAAAAAAAAAATCTAAGGGGCTCAATTGATTGAAAAGTACGTATACCCAAAAGACATGGAGCTGTTTCAGTGAAAGGACTTCAAGAGACCTTGGTGGTATAGACAAGGCAAAGAGAAAGTAGGCTATATTTTGAAAGATAAAGAAAGAGGCTGAATTTGAAAGATGCAAATACAACCTCCTGGGCATAGCATGAATATTTCCCGGTGTTCATTAAAAAAGGCAAAAAAGAAAGAAGGCTGAAGTCTAAGCCAGAGGCAGTGAGAAACAAAACAAAGGTGGAAAGAGTGGAATGCATAGGCAAGTTGTTGCTTAGGCCAGCAGCCAGGGCTACTGACCTGAGACCACATTTCCCTCCTGAAGGGTCTTGGCCATATTTGGGGGTCTTAGTTTTGGAGAGCTGGGTGTTTAGTCTACACATCCTAGTTCTAATATTGTTAGTTGCCCAGGAAAATGCAAACTTTAATGGTTTTGCAGGTTTTGCCTCAGTGTTTTTGTTTGTTTCTCTCTTGCCCATAGAGATTTCACTTACTTCCTGAATATCTCAGTGATATATCTAAAAGCACAATTGTTATAGAGGACAGCAACTCATTTCACAGTAGAGGAGTTTGTCCGAGTATCCTGTCCATAATATTGGGGGAAGCTTGCCTGATAATTTCCTAGGAACATCAAAAATGAGAGTGGAGCAGATGTCTAATTAGAATACATATATAGATCTGAGCTTGCATTAAATGAAAAGAACGGTTTCTGCATTTTGCTTCAGTCTTTTTCTTCCAATGCCACCTAGCATCTTTCTTCTCAGGGCTCTTTTGTGAAGATAATATCAATGTAATATATTTTTTGTGAATATAATATCAACGTAATATATTTTCTTATCAATATTATATTTGATATTAATATCTAGGTATTATCAGACAACAAAATATTTCTAATATTAATGTGATTGTAATTGTTTCTTCTTATAAAATGGCATTTATAGTTGGTAAGAATACAACAAATTGAGTTCAGTGCTGCTAAATTTCAGATAACAGAAATTTTCCAAAGCTCTCAGATAACCTTACCATAATTTCGGAGATATAATAGGATCATGCTTTGTAAATGGTACTTTTTGGATGATTGATAACGTATCATTCAAAATAAATAACTTTTCTTTTGTTTAGAAAGAAAGTAAAATCATGATATATTTAAAATATTTAGGCTTTTTCTTGGGTCATAGTCCCTTGACCCAAAACTTTTTTTACATATTTCAGATGAACAGCTAAATATTAATGTGTGCATAAGGTAATTCAAATAACAGGATAGTGTATATTAATTTGATATGGGATGGAGGAGGCCTCTCTGAGATAATAAGAAAACATTAGAAAACTACTTGGTAGGCTGAAGTGAGGGGATGGCTTAAGCCCAGGAATTTGAGGCTGCAGTGTGTTATGATTGTAATTCTGCATTCCAGACTGGGCAACAGAGTGAGAGCTTGTCAGTAAAAAATACTAAAACAAATAAAACCTAAAAAGATCATATTGACTGTATAAAATTAAAATATTCTGTACATAGAAAGTACTATGTTCAATCAGAATATGAACTACAAATTAGAAATAGAACAAATTGTGACAAAAGCTAAGTTAAATATCTAATGTATTCCTGTAGAATAAAAAATTTAAACACCTCAATATAAGAGTTTTCAAAAATACAATTTTACTTTTCTCAGAGTTGAAGTAACAGAACTTTAAATAATGTTATAATATTTTAGCAGAAAGTTTAAAAAGATTATAATGCCCAATGCTGGAGAGATGAAGTATGGTGGATTTTTTTTTAAAGATACGTACTTTTATGAACTACTTGGGTCAGCTTATACTAGTACATGCATTTTGTAGGACAAAATGGTAACAAGTGTCAGAAATCTTAAAAATAATATTTTTGATACAGTAATTTTACTTTTTGAAAGTTGTGTTTAAGAAATAGAAATATATATGTAAGATTTAGCTAAAATAGTATTTACTTCAGCATTATTTATAATATAATTGAAATAACATCAAATGTTATTTCATAACATCAAATGATACATTTCATAACATCAAAAATGATATTTTTGATACAGTAATTTTACTTTTTGAAAGTTGTGTTTAAGAAATAGATATATACATAAGATTTAGCTAAAATAGTATTTACTTCAGCATTATTTATAATATAATTGAAATAACATCAAATGTTATTTCATAACATCAAATTATAACATCAAATGTATGATATATCGATATTATGGAGTATTATGCCATCTACTTAATTTAATAGGCTAGAACGTTCGTGGTGTATATTTAGAGAATAGAAAGTTTCCAAAAATATATATAACACACTTCAATTTTATATGTGTAAATTATACAAAAGATGAGAGAAACATCACAAAATATTAATAGTGACAGTTTTGGATACTGAGATTATGGGTAGGCTTATTTTTATGTATATTTTTTCCATAGATAACATTAAACATGACATACTTCGCAAATACTCTTTCATATTCACATATTTCTGTATTATCAATCTCTTAATGTGATAGTTTTATAGAGAAGCTTCTCAATTGCACCAGGCAGAAGTTTGCTTTTTCTTACAGGGTGGAAAGGAGGAGGGAAGTACAGCAGGGGTAGATAAGAAAGTATGCAAAGGAGATGTTTTCTTTGCTCTTTAGCTTCAAAAAGTGCCCTGTACCATGTTTCAGTGGCAGGTGTGAGTGAAAAAGAAAATAGAAGAAAAACAGATAAATAGATGGATTTTGTGATCCATTTAAATATATCATTGATATGTGTGATGATCCATTGCATTATCTATTCATGGACAGAAATTATTCTTTTAATAAAAATGCAAACAGCCTTTTATTTTTGCTATACATTTGTACCAAATACAAAATACTACTTTGTTGTCATTTCAATTTCCTCTGGTTGCTGAGGATGTACTCTTTGAATTCAGTATATTTTGACAGTCCTTCAATTTCTCAAAGTTTAAAATGTGAGATATTTTCTAATAGAACGATTTGTTCTCATGCATAACTGTGGTCAGGAAAGAGGAAGTCAGTAACTCAGAGTGTAGTCTTGCCTGAGACAGAGGTCACAGGACAGCACAACACAGCATGTTATTACCCCATGTAGTTGAGTTACATTGTTTTGTCATAAATATACGTGGAATATACATTTTTTCTATGTATCAGCAGCCCTTGAACTATCGCTGTCCTTTTCCTGTCTTCACTAGGATCAGATCACAAATGCAGTCACAATCTCCCTCGTTATAAGAACTTTTGCAAATTTCTATGGAAGACTCACCTTTTCGTTTCGACGTCCTTGTCTCTAATGCAATTTCAGATACGTTGGGTTTTCTGAATTCCAGACTTTAATTAATTGCAGGCATTAATTGCGTTATCTGGGCTCCTGGACTTTCTTTTCTTTTCTTTTTTTTTTTTTTTTTTGAGACGGAGTCTCGCTTTGTCGCCCAGGCTGGAGTGCAGTGGCCGGATCTCAGCTCACTGCAAGCTCCACCTCCCGGGTTTACGCCATTCTCCTGCCTCAGCCTCCCAAGTAGCTGGGACTACAGGCGCCCGCCACCTCGCCCGGCTAGTTTTTTTGTATTTTTTAGTAGAGACGGGGTTTCACCGTGTTAGCCAGGATGGTCTCGATCTCCTGACCTCGTGATCCGCCCGTCTCGGCCTCCCAAAGTGCTGGGATTACAGGCTTGAGCCACCGCGCCTGGCCGGCTCCTAGACTTTCAACATATTTTTGATGATGGTAGACTGTTGACTCCCTCAGTACTGCTTTTGTTTTCATGGCTTCCGGAATTTTAGCTTTACACTGTCCCTGGCCTCACTGAGCTATTTCTAATCCTTCTACTTGCCCCAGGACTCTGTTACTTACTCCAGTGTTATTAAAATGCTTATCTCAAGGGTCTCTTCTTTCTATTTGTTCCATCTTAATGTAGTTTTGGTTTTCTATATAAATGGAAAGGTGTTGTGTAGAAATATATATTTTCCAACTAAAAGTATGATTTGGTGATCTTTCCAGCCTGATGAATATGGATAAATTTCATTTTTTTTGAGTTGCTACAGAGGAGCATCACAGTATTGTATCATAATATTTATTCTTCTACTGATAAATAATGGATTTCTACTTCTTTTGTTATAAACAATGCTGTGATGAAAATACTCACATATTTCTGTGCATGTGTTAAAAATACAAAACTATGTGACAGAGCAAGACTCCGTCGCAAAAAAAAAAAAAAAAACAAAACTATGCAATGGATAAATAAATTTGAATTCTTAGATCAAAGCTTATATACTTTTGAAATTCTGGTAATGAGTTACTTTTAATCAATACTGTCAAATTATCCATTAATATGGCTATATTAGTTTCTACTCTGTCAATCATATTTAAGAGACTGTCTGCACCAGGTGTGGTGGATCACACCCGTAATCCTGGCACTTTGGGAAGCTCATGCAGGAGGATTGCTTGAGGCCAAGATTTTGAGATCAGCCTTGACAATGTAGAGACACCCCATCTCTACAAAAAAATTAAAAAATTAGCTGGATCCAGTGGCACATGGGTATAGTCCCAGCTACTCGAGAGGTTGAGGTAGGAAGAATACTTGAGCCTAGGTGTTCGAGGCTGCAGTGACCTATGATTGGGAGCCTGTGTGTAAAAAAGAAACACAAACAAAAACAGAGGGTCTATTTACTTACATTTTTATCCACTTTGACTGTAATCACCCTCCTTAATTTTTACCAGTTGGATGATGAAAAAAACCTCTTCTTTAAAGTTACATAGTAAAGGGGAGCATATTTTCATCTGTTTATCGGTGATTTGTATTTCATTTTTGTGACATTTATGATTGATGGCTTATTTTTATATTTAAAAATTTATAAAAGTGCTTTATGTATTACAGAAGTATTTTCTTCTTTTGTTATTTTTAGAAGTCCTTTTCTTATTATGAACTATAATACATATGCAGCCCCAGAAAAACGTATATCAACTTACTAGTAGAGCAAACAACCATGTATCCACTCAAGTTAAAAAAAAGCTTTCAAAAAGTTTTAAACAATTCTTCCTGTTTTTTCACTTGTCTGTAGTGGAAGGGTTAACCTAAATCAATTTGTTTGCTGTAACCACAAGCAGAAGCCTTTTATTCCTTTTTAAAAATTTTTTTACATATTTTATGTATTTCTATGGGAATGATAGTAGTTTTATTCACATAGTTTGTTAGACCTATAAAACCTACAGATAAATCTTCTGTCAGTTTAACAAGTGTTGTCTGTGTAGTGAACAGCTCATATTTTGTTTGCCTATCTCCCATTCCTCTGGGAATGGGAAAATCGCTGCCCCCTGACCACAGAGGGTTGAAGTGATGGACTGGGAAATGAAAATATGAGGTCATTCTCTTTCTGGTGGCTGAAAAGGAAGCCAAGAAACGGAAACAAACAAACGTGGGCAGAGGAAGAGAGATTATAGAAGGAATAATATTTGAGTTATTTTTCAAGTTTTATTCTGAGGCCCTGTAACAGTTCTGTACTTAAATTCCATGACAGTATTGTTAGGATGACTTTCTTTTACGTTTAAGCTGGCTCAGGATGGGTCTTTTCTATGGCATGGGACGGAAACATGTAATGCATATAGAATAACTGCCTGATTTTGAGATAGATTAATTTACTTCCTTTCAATAGAGTTTGGATGTAAATTTCTAGGAAGGGCATTAACACACCACAGAAGCTATGTGCAGGTAAGTTTATTGATGAGATGTTGTTATCCTTCTTCCTTTTGTTTCCATATTTAAAAGTTTAGTAAAATTGAGGGAAGATTAGGTGATAGAATTACAGGGAGAAAGAAAGGATAAGAATTTGTTAAAGGTTGCTAAAAACACCAGATAAAATGCATAATAGGGTTGTACATTTCACTTACTGTGTTTTCTGATCTAGAAGTGCTAGTTAGCTCTCTGTCATATCACTTCTGAGACTGGGTGCGTTGACTCATGCCCATAATTGCAACATTTTGGGAGGCCAAGGTGGGAAGATTGCTTGAGCCCAGGAGTTCGAGACCAGGCTGGGCAACTTAGACCCTCGTCTCCACAAAAAATTTAAAAAATTAGCCAGGCGTGGTGGCGCGTGCCTGTAGTTCTACTTACTTGAGGGGCTGAGGTGAGAGGATTGCTTGAATCCAAGAGCTCAAGGTTTCAGCGAACTGTGATCATGCCACTGTACTCCAGCCTGGGTGACAGAGTGAGACTCTGTCTCAAAAAGAATTGTCACATTACTTTTTGTAGTTTTTAGTTTCTTTCAGATATTTTAAAGATTTTAAAAATTTCTTTTATCATAATGATTTCATAATAGGTTTGATAATTCTAATATAGGAAGTCTTTATGACTCCATTTCAGTTGTGTCTGATTTGTCTGGATTTGAGCTCAAAGTATCTTGTTTCCTTGCATGTTGGTGGTCTTATACACCACCTTATCCAAGTCCAAAGATTATCCAAGTCCAAAGATTTGGTTATCCAAATCTTTGCTTATCCAAGTCCAAAGATTAAACTTTTCTGTCAAAGTTTAATTTTAAACTAGTAGTTTATTCCAGTTTACTCTTTTTCAGACAGCCCTAATTAAAGAAGGGGTCGTGGTGCTTGTCAGACTTTCTACTTAGGTAGGTGCTGGCTTTTACTTTAGTTATTCACATTCTAAGAAGCTACTAAAATGTCAGATCTCTTCACAGCCATATCTTCAAATAGACAAATACTCTCTGTACCAAAACAGTTTTGCAAGTTGTTCTTATTTTATTGGGCTCCCCCAATTTTCCTAGATTTTGGTCTGGTAATTTTCATCCAAATTATAATTTATATATATATATATGTATATATATCTCTCTCTGCATATATCTATACACACACATATATGTATATCTAATACATTATGCATATAATATAGAGTTTTTTTTTTTTTTTTTTTTTTTTTTTGAGACGGAGTCTCGCTTTGTCGCCCAGGCTGGAGTGCAGTGGCCAGATCTCAGCTCACTGCAAGCTCCGCCTCCTGGGTTTACGCCATTCTCCTGCCTCAGCCTCCCGAGTAGCTGGGACTACAGGCGCCCACCACCTCGCCCGGCTAGTTTTTTGTATTTTTAGTAGAGACGGGTTTTCACCATATTAGCCAGGATGGTCTCGATCTCCTGACCTCGTGATCTGCCCGTCTCGGCCTCCCAAAGTGCTGGGATTACAGGCTTGAGCCACCGCGCCCGGCCATAATATAGAGTTTTAGCTGCCCTCATTAGGAGAATTGATCTGTCTTACCTGATCCAGCATATGAGAAGTGGAGGTCCTTTCTAGCACTGAAAGTGGAGCCGTGGTTGCTAGAGCCTGAGATAGGAGTGAGGATTAACTTCAGATGGCTGTAAGAAAATGTTTTAGGTTGATGCAAGTGTTCTGAAACTACATCCTGATCATGATTGCACAATAATATAAATTTACTAAAATGCAATCATCTGTATCCTTAATACGAGGAAGTTTTACGGCATGTGAATTATACCACACTAAAGCTGTTTAAAGAAGAAATTCAGAGGTGATGATTAAAAGAGTGACAGAAATCTCAGCTAGACTGAGAGGAAGTATGAAAGTGCAGAGAGCTTATACTCTCATTCCCTGTTGCGTTTCAGGAAGGAGATCTGTGCATAGGGAGCTCCAAGGCCAACATGGTGACCATAGCAGAGGAGAAACGTGATTTGGCATGTTTGGGCTGGGAGAGTGCTGAAGATTGTTCTTCTCTCTTGAATACTGTGTTAGCTGGGTGGCATGGAGAGAGATACAAAATTTCACACTTGCTTCTTGTAGAGGACTTGGAATGTAGCTGAGGAAGAACCAATGGCATCCCTGTGATGAGAACCATGTTGGGGAGGCCATGGCATGGGCAGCTGAGGGAGAGGCCAGATGGAGAAAGTAGAGGAGATCCAGAACATCTCAAGTGCATGCAGGAGTTGAGGCTGGGACGTTCAGGTGAAAGGCAGCAACCACATGATGCTGAAAGAATAGACCACGAGCTACACAAGCTGAACGTTCTAGAAGCAGAGGTGGTAGGGACAGGAACTGACAGATCTGCAAAGATAAAATTGCTTTTCAATAAACCCTACACTGCCTCTCCATCTGGACCTCAACCACAGATGGATGGGAGCCCCTGCCCGTCCAACTCCCTGAGCATGTATGAGCTTTACCTTGTTCCCAGAAACTGTCTTACAGAAAAGGAAGATAGTCCTTTTGAGAGAGGAATGACAGCCTTGATAAATAGTTCGACCTTTGAATTGGCTGAATATTTTTCTAAACGGGACTTTTAAATAAAAAAGACGATTTTGAACCAGAAGAGAATGATTCACCTCTAATTGGCATTTTAACACTCTGCCTCCACCCAACCCCCAGCCATATGCCTGAATGGGTGTTTGGCAGCAAACTCAGTGCATTTGTTTCAAAATGAAGACACTTCACTTTTGTTATACATCTGAGCTATAGTGTGTAAATGTTAGTTCCCACACCACTGCATCAGCTATCATCTATTAATAACCAAACACATTTTCCATGTAGGGAGATGATTGCCAAATAATATGTGTCCATATGAATAAACAAGAGGTAGTTTTCTTCTTGTAGATGAGAAAGCCTCATGGCTCTGTGTGAAAATTTGCAGCCTCTTTGTTTTCTTTGTCAATGCTAGTATATTTCACTCTGCTTAAAAGAGATCATCAAACTGGTTAAGATGGTGCAGATTTTCAATAGTGTGGGTACTGTTTCCATTTCTCCCAGTTTCAACCAAGTTGGTCAACTCTCTGCACTAGAAATAGCATGCTAATTTTTGAAACTCTAAGACCTATTTCTGTTGTTGCTACTGCTTTATATCCTCTTGCTCCTCTCCACTTAGTCCAAATGCTCCCCTTTCTACTAGGCTCAGCTTGTACTCCCTCCCCCACAAATTCTTCTCCAAGCACTTTAAATCATACATATTTCCTAACCCTCTGAATTCACAAAACATCTAAATACAGACATTTGGTTCCCCACCACACACTGCCTAGGATAGTAATGTAACCATCTTTTATGTGTTGATCTAAAATCTCTCTCAAGCTTCATGAGGTTAGAGCCTATAGCCTATATTTCTTTGTATATACTCAGAGTGTTTATTACATTGTTTGGTGTCAATCAAATCTGAGCACCTCTGCTGCTCTTTTACTTTATTAGCTATATGCCTCTGAAGCAAATATCTCAGCTTCTTTTAGCCTCAGTTTCTTTGTGAGGTTGTTGAGAAGGCTAGTGAGATTAGGTATGCAAAGACTTTAGCTTGTGTATGTATAAATGATGGCACACAAATACTCAATAAATGTCAGCTGTCATTGGGAACGATCCTTGAAGGCAGAAATTGCATCTTCTTTCTTCCTTCTTGTTGACTAACCTTCAAAAAGGATTCATGTCCAACCAGTTCTCATGTCCTTCCCAGCTACAAGCCTCCACTGATCCTGGGCCCTGTCATCTCTTGCCTGGATGGTGGCAGTACCTCTTAACAACTCTCCCTGACTCTCCCCTTACCAGCCTGAAGTCTGTCCTCCATACAGAGTCCAGGGTGACTCTACTGAACTGAAGAGTCATGGGATCTCGGATAAAGTTAAAACCTTTTGTAGCTTCTTATTTCCCTTTGTGTAAAATCCCAAGTCATTGTAAGGACTGCTTCCATCACCAACTCCCTGTCTTCATCTTCTACCTCTCTCCTCCTCAGTCACTCAACCCTGGTCAAACTGGTCTCCTTGTGTCTGTGGACTGCAGCAGGGATTTATCAATCTCAGGACCTTCATTCTTACCTTTTCACCTGCATGACTGGCTCCCTCATATTTTATGGGTCTCTGCTCAAATGTCACCTTATCAGAGAGGCCTTCCCTTACTACCCAATGTAAATACCATAACTTACGCCATCCCCCAAAACTCTCTATCTCCCTTACTTGGCTTTATTTTTCTTTGATTCACTTATTCTTGGAGGTATTATATTTCCATCTATTCACTTGTTTTCTGTCTTCTTCCACTGGAAGGTAAGCTTCATGTGGATAAAGTTTTATGTTGTTCTCTGCTCTATTTCCAGTACTTTAAAAAGTACCTGGCATAGTCCATAAAAAGAATGAAGACATTAATGAAAGCATAATTAAGTAATGGCGTATGTTTAACAGCTATATGTTGAAAAGTCATCTGAATGGTGTTAGCAATAGGAATGATGAAATTTTTTAATATACAAGTTTACTCTATAACCTCCAAAGTTTCAGCATTATTTTTTAACTGAATAGGTTCCAACAGTCTATAAATTTTGACTGTGTTAGGATGGCCATATTCACTCTATCACCCTATATCCTATATTGTTTATTGTTGCACTGTATCCTTTTCGTGGTGAGTGTATTGTTATTTACTGTGTGGCGATCATACGATTTCTATTGTGAGCCCAGTCAGACACTGCTGCTATAATTGTTGGAATCCATTACTCACAGAGTTGCCAAATTTAGCAGATATAATACATGATGCCCAGTTACATTTGAATTTCAGATGAACAACAACTAATATTTTAGTGTAAGCGTGACCCAAATATTGTGTGGGTCATACTTATACTAAAAAGTCACTGTTCATCTGAAATTAAAATTTAACTAAACAGCTATATTTTATCTGGCAACTATAATTAGTAGCTGAATTTCCTACCTGTTTATCTTATAGTTCTGGATGTTTTCTACCTTTTCGAAATCCAAATCAAGCAACTTTAGCTTGGCCACCTTGGTCTGTGATCTCTTTTACCACTAGAAGGATTATTTCACTTTTGTTTTTGGCTATTTGTAGAAAGCAACCAAAAGACAAAAAGGATTAGATAAGAATCCTTCTTTTCCCCTGATTCTAGTAAAACAGAATATAGAGCACACACAGTTCAATTAGAGCTTCATTTTGAGAGGGAGCTTTGAATAATGAGTTGCTTTCGCTTGTCTCAACCATCTATTAACTCACCATCATGAAATAACAGATGGCCTGGTGTGAAATGTGCCTACAGGGCTCTCTTTATGGGAGAAACTTATGCCAAGGGCTGCATTTGTTTCTCTTTTCTAATTACCCATTTGGTGGAGATATTTTTGGAATTTCCAGCAGTGAGCATTACTAGGCTGAGGATATGATTGGAACCTGTATCACTTGTATGCGATATCTAGCATCTAAGCTCTTGCTTTTATATGATTTCAGGCTTTGTGTATTATTGTTCACTGAAACCTGAATAAAATATTTTTGGCCATGAATGAAGAATTCATAAATTAATTCAAGTTATTTATTTATTTATTTATTGAGACAGGGTCTTCCTCTATTGCCCAGGCAGGAGTACAGTGGCGCGATCTTGGCTCACCGTGAACTCCACTGCCTGGGTTCAAGCGATTCTCCTGCCTCAGCCTCCCGAATAGCTGGAATTACAGGTGCCCATCACCATGCCTGGCTAATTTTTTTGTAGTTTTAGTAGAAACGGGGCTTCACCATGTTGTCCAGGCTGGTCTTGAACTCCTGACCTCAGGTGATCTGCCTGCTTTGGCCTCCCAAAATTCAGGTTTATCTATACAGTGATGGTAATTATTTCCTGAAGGTTGTACAAAAATATGTAGTTTTTCTGATAAATTTCATTTTGTTTAGCTTTAATACTCCTCAGTTAATAGATTGTTCTTACTTTTTAATCCCAGAACAAAGCATCATCAATTGATGTATGTAGGAGTCACTTTATCTAACAAGCTATTTCACCTTACCCCACTTTAAGAGGTGGGCTAGTGGATTTCAAAGGCCATTTGACTCAATAAACAGAGTTCAAATCTCTTATGTTATAGGTTGCTTTTCAGGTCTTCTTTTTGTCCCATAAACTACTTCTAGTTTTGATTTTCTAAAGATATGTAGAACTCTGTGAGGAAATTGCATTCTTAGAATTATTAGACTAAAGTGTAGGGCAAATATTTATAAAGAGAGTAAATATTGATAGAACAGGCAGTATGGTGTAGAGCTCAGATTAAATAATATTTGGTTTGCTTTGTTCTCTTACCTTTCAAATTTTGCTTACTCAAAGGCGCCGTGTGAAGCAGAAGCATCCATTATTGTGTACCCATTGGGATTTACTTCTTGAAGAACATCGAGTGCTCCGTGTCCATGTCCTCAGGGCTGTTTTATTCCAGCTCAAATAATAATAATAATAGTAATATTAAAAAATATAGGCCGGGCGCGGTGGCTCAAGCCTGTAATCCCTGCACTTTGGGAGGCCGAGACGGGCGGATCACGAGGTCAGGAGATCCAGACCATCCTGGCTAACATGGTGAAACCCCGTCTCTACTAAAAAATACAAAAAAACTAGCCGGGCACAGTGGCGGGCGCCTGTAGTCCCGGCTACTCGGGAGGCTGGGGCAGGAGAATGGTGTAAACGCGGGAGGCGGAGCTTGCAGTGAGCTGAGATCTGGCCACTGCACTCCAGCCTGGGCGACAGAGCGAGACTCCGTCTAAAAAAAATAAATAAATAAATAAATAAATAAATAAATAAATAAAAAATATAGTTAATTTTTAAGCACTCACTATGTGCTGGTGGCTTTTCATGCAATATCTTACTTGCCCTTCCTACTCGTGGAGAACTGTAATCAGTTGTTAAAATTCTTCCACTCATTATGTTTCTCAGTAAGGGGAGAATAAATAATAAATAGGTGAACAAGAAAACTATTACTTAAAATGTTAGAGGAGGAGTATAATTACTGGATCACTCATAGTAGTCAATTTTTTAAATAATATATTTAAAATTATATTTATTTTACCTTTATTTTTAATATATTTGATATATACTAAAGAATATATATATGTGTGTATATATATATATACACACACACAAAATAAAGCATGATATAATGACTAATCATGACCTACCATCCAAATCAGATCCTAGAGTATTACCAATTACCTACCTATGTATTCCTTCCTTTACCCACCCCCACTGCCTTCCCTACTATGGGGTAATGACTGTTCTGAAAAGTTTGTTCATCATTCCACCATTTTTGTTTTTTTAAATATTTGTATGTATGTATGTATGTATGTGTGTGTGTGTCTAGAGATTATATTGTTTAGCTTTGCTAATTCTGTGCCTTATAAAATACGGTGTCATACTATACAAAGTCTGCAGAAACATGCTTCTTTCACATAGCATTATGCTCCTAAAATTCCTCTATATTGTTGCATGTGGCTGTAGTTCATTCATTTTATAAACATATAATATTGAACTGTGTGAATAAACCACAATTTTTAAATTTCTTCTTCTGTAAGTGGGCTTTCGGGGCTTGATTTTTTTTACTTTTTTGCTAGTATAAGTGATACTATCCACATTCTTGGACACATCTTTTAGCACTTGAGCTAGAAACTCCTTCAGGCATATACCTACAATGAATTGCTGGGATGAAGGCTATGTGATTGTTTGACATTACAAGATAATGCCCAATGATTTAAGAAGGCAATCACCTTATTTCCTGGGTGAACCAGAATTGAGAACCCAAAGTTAATCTAATTCAAACTACTTACCTTGTTTTCTATTTAGTTTTATGTCCTAGAGACTGAATATCTGTTAAGGAGCAAATTCCAGTCAAGACAACATTTTACTAGTTATAACTGAGTTCCTGATGAACAGTATATGGTCTACAAAGGTTACTTATTGGGTAAAGTCTTTGAGAGATGATTCTGTAAACTAAAAGTCTAAACTCTGATGGTTGCAAAAATATAGAATGTTATAAGTAGAAGTCCTGAATACTGTAATTCCCAAGAGCTACTTCACTGAAATCCCTGGAAAGCAAAAGTATTATTTTGAGAAAATAAAATGGGAAGCAACCTTTTTATCCCTTCTACTGATATGGAGAATATCTTGATACAGGATGAACTCAATGTGTTTAGTTAATTCTTTCTGGAATATTTTTGTTTTGCATAATTTATCCTTCTCTATGTTATGTGCTGGTCTATTGCAGGAAATACAAAAGAAATCTTAGTTGAGTGTGATTTACTGCTAAAAGTGTATTTTATCCATATATACAGTAAGAAAAAGTATTCACATAGTTAATTATATGTAGTCATATCTTTATTAGACATTTGTATACATCTGCTACAAATTGGAAATTTTTGGCTGGAGAAAAATCTAATACGTTTCCATCTCACCTAAAAGTCTTCTGATCCATTTGCAAGATTACTTCCCAATAGATTCCAATATAATCCAGATTCTTAAATTGCACACACTATTTAAGATTCAGACACAAAGTTACACGTTGTAAATGTTACCAGAAAATAGACCAACTATATAAGAAACTATTGATGTTCTGCTTGCATACAGAGATTAATCCCTCAAATGCTGTGTCCATGCTTTTGAACTGATCAAATTACCAATCTTTTGTTTGAAATCTGAGCTGTTAAATTTCATACTCTTACCATTTGGAAAAGGTAATACAGTTGAATAAATAACAACTACCCAGTCTTCAAAATTATGTTTTTTGAGCACATACCAATATGCGTTGTCCTGCACCAGACAGTATGGGAGCTGGCAGAAGCTCCCATTCTGTACATAGCCCCATTCTGTATTGTGGAGCAAAGGAAGAAATTTATATTGTAATAAATGATGAACTTTATAGGGTAGAACATTAAATGTTGAGTGAAAATTGTCATAACTTTTGGGAGAGAGCTATCTTTGGAGCAACTTATTTCTTGTTGTATTTATAAATTGAAAGTCCAATTTATACTGGATCTTTTTTCACTCTATAATTTTTTTGCTTTGAGTAATTAGAGTTGTTAATATTAAAATTTATTCACTGAAGTCAGATGTAGATTTGTAATTAGTATAAACTTCTTTTTCATTTGTTTCACATCTTTATTCTTGTTGCTTCTAAATGTGTTGAGCACACAGTGCTAATTCTATGAGCTATTGCACACATTTTAAATAATTATAAAAACCAACAGAAAATATATTAAGCCAACACAATGGTGGGTGTTCAATATCTAGTGATCAAATTGAATGGCCAAAGCTCAAATAATGTTTGAAAACATTGCTTATGTGATAACCAGAGTTTAGCCAACAGAGTCTAATTTGTCTATCTTTACTATAGACATGCTCAAGATATTTTATTATAAACTGTAGTCTCTGAAATAATATTGGTGATGAGAATTTGGTGACATGCAGTCTATGAAACACTGAATTGTTTCACTTGAGATGTTTGATTTTCCTTAAAGCAGTTTGCTATGTTTCCACTTGGCAGCAGGGTTATGACTAAATTTTGGCTTGAAATGCATTATTAGATACAGCCATGACTAATGTAGTCTAAATTTCTTACTCACATTTAAGGAGGAAATAGAAGATGGTAAATGATAAACTAAAGATGATAAATAATAAGCTAAAAATGGTAAATGATAAACTAAAATATTATATATATATGTGTGTGTATACACACATACATTAAGTGACACATGACTGTGTGTATATATATGTGTGACACACATATAAGAACATATCCCACATCGTTAAGTCACACACACACACACACACACACACACACACACACACACACAGTCTTGTGTCTTTTAATGATGATGGGGGTATGTTTTGAGAAATGTGGTGTTAGGTGACTTTGTCATTGTATGAAAATCATAGAGTGTTCTTACACAAACTTATGTGGTATAGCCTACTACACACTTAGGCTATAGGGTATAGCCTATTGCTCCTAGGCTACAAACTTGTACATCCTGTTACTATACTAAACACTGTAGGCAACTGTAATACAATGGCAAGTATTTGTTTAAACATATAGAAACATATAAAAGGTACAGTAAAAATTTGGTATAAAAGATGAAAAATGCTACACCTGTAAAGGGCACTTACCATAAATGTAGCTTGCAGGAGTGGAAGTTGCAGGAGTGAGTGGTAAGTGAATTGTGAAGGCCTAGGACGTTACCGTACACTGCTGTAGACTTTATAAACACTGTGCACTTAGGCTACACTAAATTTATTTTTTTAAAAGTAATTGCACTGTGACATTATGATGGCTATGACATCGCTGGACAATAGGAATTTTTCAGCCCTGTTACGATCTTGGACTACCACTGTATGCGTGGTCTGTTGCTGACTGAAGCTCGTTGTATGGCACGTCTCTCTCATGTGTGGGTATAAAATCTTCCTTTCCTTTCTTATAAATGTTCGTTCATATTTTTCCAGGGAAATCATTAAGCCAAAGAGGAAATAGTCACTAATTTACAACATATAAATACCAGTAATCAGGAAAGATCATAATTAGTGGTGAATCATGATAATTCATACTTAACATTTATGAAGGTCTTTGTAATTTGTAAAATGGTTTTATCTTACTTACCTCTCCCTATAAAGTCATATGCATGTAACACATCAGGAAAATTAGGCCTGTTTGGGTTATGACTTCTCCAGCATTTCATGATTAATAATTCACCATCATCCTCTCACAGGTGGACTTATCCTAATACAGTTTCTTCTGCTATTTTTATATGCATATGTATTTTTACTTAGTTTAACCATAATACACATAAAAGCGACATATAATTTATATCCTATTTATTACTGTATATATTCATGTTTTGGCATTCTGTTTTTAGAATTATTATGCTAGATATCTGTGTAATATTTATTAAAAAGATGTGAATCTTCACATCTTTTCATAAGGGACCCTTATTCATTTACTCAAAAATATTCATTAAGCCCTTACAATGTGTCAGGTACTAGACACCGAGAATATAGCCCTGAACTAGGCAGTCAGTTAATGTCAAAAAATTTAAACTTTTTTTGGATATTATTTTCTAATATGTCATAAGTATATAAAAAACAGAACTGCATGCACTGGTCACAATAATTAGTCCGTTCCCTAAGAAAATTAGCAGGATTTTTATATGACCCTTGATGTATAAATTCCTTTTAAATAGACTATAAAAATTTATATAATCACTGAGTCCATAGTAATGTCTAATTTCCCCAAATTCTTACCAGGATATTACACACACACACGTACTCATGCATGTGAAATGTTGTGTATGTGTTTAATTTTGCTAATTTGATGGGGGATAAATGGTATCTTACGTATTCAATTTATAAGTGTTGATAATTTATGAAAATATTAACTATATAATTATTTGTATATATAGAAACATCTGTTCATATCTGTTTTTTCTCATGTGAAACATCTGTTTATATTTTGAGGTACCAAGTTCAAGATGGAGAGGCCCAGCAACATTCATGGAGAATCTGTTTTACCCACTGATTTTACCACCTTTTTCACACATTTAACTTCTCTATATACTTAGGTATAATTCTTAGTTATATATGTAGTCTAGTAATATCTGATTAAATTACATTATACTTAAATGTATTTTAACAGCTGGTAATGCATTTTGCTCATTATTACGCTTTCTATTAGAAAGTTCATTAGCTTTGCTTGATCATTTACCACCTTACTTCTTTTAGTGAAGTGTTATAATTTTCTTCATAAAGGTTTTGTATGTGTCTTGTTAAGACATTTCTAATCATTACATACACAATATTGACTTTTTCATGCATTTCATTTCATTTCATTCATTGACTTTTTCATTGTTTTGGTATTATTAATGGACTTAGTTCCTTTATGATTTCTTACTAGCTAGTGATGATAATTTCTAACTGGCCAATATACTGAATACTCATATTATTTATAATTGTTTTCCAGTTAAATCTATTGACTTTTAAATGTATTAAAACTGTTAGAAATTAAGTGTTTTCTACTAGTTTTCAATATCTACTGGTCTTATTTTACTTTCTTATTTGCTTTGGCTAAAAATTCATGAACAGATTTCCAATTCTGAGTAGGATGCAACAGCTTGTGATATTCCAATGTTTTTGATGAAAACACTTGGAAAAGATGAATAAACTTTAAAAAATTACAACAGTAGATTGCTGCTAAAGCCATGAGGGCTGGAGGGCACAAGTTCAGTGAGGGGAGAGCCATAGAGAGGTAATCTGATGTTTTGTAGGTGTTTTATTCAGTTTTTTTTTTTTTAACTGATTTGTGATATATGGCAAGAAACTAAGAACCTGGACTTTGGGAAGAGAACTGCTACTAGGTGCAGAGAAATCCGTAAATATTTTAAATGAAAATATATTATGGGGTTGAAGACACAAAACTGAGTATCAAGGGGGCTCTAACTACTTTTTGCCTAAAACCTTTTGCTGAATTTTGAAATTGCCTGTGGCAAGAGGAAATATATTTTTCTCTCAAGAGTCATGGTATGTAGTAGCAAATTAAATGCTTTGAGAAGTCTCTCAGAAACAAAGCCATTTAAGTTTGCTATCCTATAATTTTTTCAAGCTTGTTTAAGAGGTTCTTTATTCATAACAAAAACATTCTGTTGAATGCAGTTCGGAAAATGCTGAACTATACTGTCATTGAGTACACCATGTCAAATTTGTATCCATATTGACTGACATGGCTTGTCTGACTGTAACTCCTAAATTAAACTGATTTATTGAATTTGATATCAATTTCAACACTAGAGAAAAATAATTCGGTTATCAGAACAAATGCACACTATGTTAAATAAGAACACAGTGTGTTTTGACAATACAGCAGGTATATATTTAAGTTTTATAATGATATCTAATGTCAAAGAACCGAAATAAACTTTTATGTTTTTTCCACATAATTTCAAGTGAACTTCTTGGAGAAAACAAGGAGAAAGCCACTATGAAGCATACATTTGTCTGAAAAAAGTATAGTACATTAAAATATTGTACAATTGTGTGGAAGTACATTAACTTAGTTCTAATAAAATGAAGTATGGTTACATAACAAAAATCTGTGGCAAAAACTAGCAGTAAAATAAATACAAAACTAATGAGATAAAATATAATTTAATTTAAATAGAACCATGTAATTCATCAAAACAGACTTTGAGGATGCAAGGTAAGTATACAAAGAAAAATTGCACTTCTATACACTGGCAATGAAAAAAATCTCAAAAAGAAATTAAGAAAACAATTTTATGCACAATAGCATCAAAAAGAATAAAATACTTAGGAATAAATAAAACAAAAGAAATGGAAGACCTCTATACTGAAAACTATAAAATACGAGCTGGGAGGAATTAGGGAAGAGTTAAATAGAGACATTTCATGTCCATGGATTGAAAGATATATTTTTAATATGGCAAGTCGTTGAAATTGATCTGTAGATTTAACACAATCCTTATCAAAATCCTAGTAGGATTATTTATGTATTTTTGGTAGAAATTTACAAGTGGATTTTAAAATATATATGAAAATTCAAAGACCTAGATTAGCTAAAACAATATGGAAACAAAGAGTTGGAAGACTTACTGTATACAAGTACAGACATCAAGACATGTGCTATGGGCATTAGGATACACCTTTATGTCAATAGAACGGAATACAAAGTCCAGAAATAAGCATTTACAATTATGGCCAACTGATTTTCAACAAAGTTGTCAAGGAAATTCAATGGAGATAGAATAATCTTTTCAAAAAATTGTACTTAAAGAATTGGGTGTTCATGTGTTAAAAAAATACTTAGCACCTTTCCTCACATCATATACAAAAATAACCCAAAATTGATTATAGACTCAAATGTGAAAGTGAAAACAATAAAACCTCTATAAGAAAACATGGAAGATCTTTGTGATCTTGGAATAAGTAAAGATTTCTTCGATATGACACCAGAAGCATGCTTCATAAGAGAAAGCAATTGATAAGTTGTATCTCATCCAAATGAAAACCTTTTGCTCTTTAAGACATCATTAAGAATATTAAAAACAGAAAAGCCAAAAACTGGGTGAATATATTTGCAAATGATGTAACTGATAAAGAACTTGTACCTATAATATACAAATAACTTTTACAATTGAATAAAAAGACAAACAACCCAATTAAATAAATTTTGTTTTAGTAGGCAAAAAATGTGAACAGACATTTTACAAAGGAGACATGACTAACAAACTCAGGGGAAGATGCTTAACATCATTAGTCATTGGAGAAATGTAAATTAAGGCTACAATGAAGTATATCTTCGTATCAACTACAATGGATACAATTAAAACAGATACAACTGACAACTGGAACCCTTTATACAATACTGGGAAAATGTAATCCTATAGCCATGTTTGAAAACAGTTGGCAGTTTCTTTAAGATGTTAAACATAACTTCACCATATAACCTAGGAATTCCACTCCAAGGTATCTGCACAAAAGAAAGAAAAACATAGGTCCCTCCAAAGACTCATATACTATATTAATAGCAGATGATTCCTCAAAGCTCCAAACTGGAAACACCCAATGTCTATCAACTGGTGAATAGAATATATTATATCTATGCAGAGTGGCATGCAACTTAGAAATAAAAAAAGAACAAACTACTGGTAAATACTACCACATGGAAAAACCTCAAAAATATTGTGCTATGTGAAAAAGCCAGACACAAACGTCTATGTACTGTGATTCTATTTATATGGTATTTCTAAAAAATTCACATCTATAGAGATAGAAAGCAAATCAATGGTTACCTAAGAGTGGCAATGGGGATTAACAGCAAACAGGCACAAGGGAAACTTTATGGTGAAATGTTCTAAAGTGCATTGAGGTACAGATTGCACAATTCTATGAATTTACTAAAAATGATTGAACTCTAAATGTGCAATGAATTGTATGGTATGTAAATTGCATCTTAATAAAGATGTTAAAATAACCTCTGCCACAACAAAATAGACTTTGGAAATCAGATATATTTTTATAGTAAAAATTATGGCAAATATAAAGCACGAATCTCATAAATGGGCATTTCAGTATTTGTATAACCTTGGGCTGATTACTTCATCTGTTGGGAGCTCAGAGATTACCCAGTTGAAACTCTCATTTTATAAATGAAGAAGCTAAAATGTATTTTTACATAGGTCTGCTGTAAGCTCTCTATTCCACTATTGGTCAATTTTGCTCTTCCTGTGCTGTTTTAATTACCATAGCTTTAAAATGAGTCCTATAGCTCTCTGAGCAAGTGTCAGAAGATTGCATGTAGTAGAATATACTTTCATTAAATTAGTAAGCTATTATTTCTCAAAGCATAGTTGTAAAATATATTTTTTTTCAGTTTCAAGAACAGTGATCCAGAATTTATGACTTTGCTACAAACTAAGATAATTTCAGATCTCTTGACTTTCCAAAGGACTCTTGAGTATCATGCTAATCTGCTTCCTATTTATAGTTAGTTGTGATATAATCTTTGTTTTTTTTTTTTTTTATAGATGAAGTCTTGTTCTGTCACCCAGGCTGGAGTGCAGTGGCACGATCTTGGTTCACTGCAAACTCCACTGCCCTGGTTCAAGCAATTCCCCTGCCTCAGCTTCCCGAGTAGCTGGAATTACAGGCGCACACCACCATGCCCGGCTAATTTTTTTGTTATGACCATGTTTTTTTTTTTTTTTTTAAAGAAATTAAAACCAACTTGAACAATATAGTCCTAAGAAATATATACATGATAAAATGATATTAAGAATAAAACAAGCTTGGATGATGAGATGGTGAGATGCTCAGATGAGATGGGGAGGAGGGAGATGGCAGATGCACAGATGAGGTATTGCTTTTTTTTTTTTTTTTTTTTTTTTAAGACAGGATCTTACTCTATTGCTCAGGCTGGAGTGCAGTGGCATGATCCTAGCTCACTGTAACCTCAAACTCCTGGGTTCAAGTGGTCCCTTCAACCTCAGCCTTCCGAGTAGCTCGGATTACAGGTGTGCCTCACCATGCTCAGCTATGCTTTAATTTTTTGTAGAAATGGGGTCTTACTATGTTGCCCAGGCTGGTCTCGAACTTTTGGCTTCAAACAATCCTCCCACCTTGGCCTTCCAAAGTGCTGGGATTATAGTGCAGTAATTGTTGATGCTCCCATTCTTCTCTGGAATAGCAGATTCATAGTATTCATTATATTAATAAATAAGCAAATGAATACCTAAAGAAATGAAGTTTCTTTTCTGAAATCTACTAAGATGTGTAAGATATTGTGAAAGTTATAGTCTTGTAAAGAATATAAGCAATATACATAGTTGAATTCTTATGTTGAAGCACAAAATAATTTATAGAATGTAGAGTTTACAAAGCACACATATTTTTCAAATGATTCCTTGAATCATGGTATAATACAGGAGAAATATGTACTATAATCCCAGTTTTCTTAATAGCAATTGGAATTCTGATAGATTAAGTGACATTCAAAGTAACACATCCAAAAAGTAACAAACTTGGCTCAAATCCTCACTTCAGGTTCCTAGGTCATTTCCCTTGTGGCTGTCATCTCTCAAAATACAGAGTATGAAAGTTGTTATGTGAGAAAAAGTTAAGTGTTAAAATGAAATATATGTCGTTTCTGCCTCTTTATCTTATTTTTATTGTTTTTTTATCTTAAGGTTTTGGATAAGCTGAACTTACTGAAAATGGAACTGATTTTACTTGCAACGTGTTTTTCTTTGCCCTTTCAGTTTTAAGGCTAAACTTAACTCTGAATAGTTACTACTAATCAGCGGGTTGAGTGACTTCCTTTTGATTGGATTTTTTATATAAAACACAACTTGGTTATTGAGATATTTGGGGCATTTTTTCCCCTAGGACATATGAACTAATTTAGGGTGAATGTGTTTTAAATCTTCCGTTTGTGATCTGTTTGTGAATATGCAATTCAGCAGGATGTAGAGGCCTTAAAAACAAACGAGGAATTTTAATTGCAGTTCTCTGGACAATTTGTGGCCAGTGGGCCTGTGAACAGAGAGGTCACTACAGGCACTGCAGTTTCCTTGCCAAGATTATAACTATTAACTGTTAATTTATGGAACATGTTTCTGCCTACTCTTCAATTGTTGAGAATATTACTGGTTTAATTCATGCCCTAGGATAGGGTTGGGTAGGGAGTAAATGACAAAATAGATGTTTTCTTGGCAAGTTATGATGAGGAGACTTTTCCAGACCAGACTTTTACCAGGATAATAGATCTAGACTTGTAGTTCAGTTGCATTAAGTTCTTTAACAATAAAATAGTTTCAGACCAGATTTAGCTTAAAGAAGATAAGTTTCTGTAAATCTTAATGATTTTAAATAATAAATATACAAATTTATACTTATTCAAGTTTATAAGAGTGATTTTCTGCTTATTTTTGGAAAAAAATTTAGATAGAGCTAAATTTATACGCCATTTTTTTCCCTATGTTATCCAAAAAAAGGGCTGTTTTCTACTGTTGTAAATTAGTGGTCACTTTATAAATGTTTATTCACAAATAATAGATTGTTATGAAAAGTACAAATGACTTTTGAGTCAATTTTCTAGCCAAATGTTCTCATTTACAAATAAGGAAATTAAAGTGGAGAGGTTAAGAGACTTGTGCAGAAGTCCTTAGCTAGTTAGCAACTGAGTACTATAACTTAGATCACAAGACCCCATCCTATGTTCTTTCTACTCTGCCACAACGCAGATTAAACCTAAAACTTTAACAATACCACAACATGGTCATAGTCCTATTACTCTTTCAGTATTAGTAGACGATTAAATGAAAAGTTTGATCAGGGGACTCAGAAAAAAAAAAAAAAACTACTCACAGATTTTAAATATTTTGTTTTACATTAAAACCCTAAATAAACATTTTTCACCATCTTTTGGTGTAGGATCCAGGTCGTATCTTTTGGTGTGTGCCCATTGATTAGGTTATCTCTGCTTTTTTTTTTTTTTTCCATAAATCACACTGACAGTACAGCATTTACTATTCTAGCATCAATTTCTTTAGGTTATTAGGGAACTTAAATACACTTGCAAGTAATTTGAGTCCTGAATCTTTCTAGATTTTTATCATTTCTTCCAATTTAAATAATTTTTAGTCCAGCAAACATATAGGCAATCCTTCCTCCCTCCCTCCTTCCCTCTCTTCCTCTGTCCCTTCTTCCCTTATTTTCTTCCTTCTTTTCCTCTCTTTGTCTCTTTCTTTCCCTCCCTCCTTGCTTCCCCCCTTCCTATTTCCCTCCCTTTCCCCTCTCTTCTCTCTCCTCCTCCTCTCCTTCTTTCTCTCCTCTTCCTCCCCTCTCCTCCCTACTTTCTCATTCTTCTCCCTATCTTTGCTTTCTGAGTCCGTCTCCTATCTCTCTCTCTCTTTCTTTTTAACTGACTGGACTTTATGGAGTCTTTTCTAATCTTTAACTTGGTTCTTAGAAACAACATCTGTTTCCCTGCTCCTATTGCATGTATTTTCATGCTAGTTAATTAAATTATAGTATAACAATAATAAGTGTAACTGGCATAAACAGGCTTGGGAAACAATAATAGGCCCTTGATAAACATGATTTAACTGTTGGAGCATTAGTGCTGGAATGTCTTGGAGAGCATCATCCTAACTCCAAGTCCTCAGCACGGATGGGAATCAGAAGAGGTTTAGAGAAGGAAAGGAGGGCGCATTAAGAGAGCTTTTACTCAACATAATTACAGCGCTGAAATAATGATTTAAATGTTTTTTAAAAGCTTTTCTGATGGGAAAAAAAGTATGTTTTCAAAAAGATTAAACAAAGTAAATCTACTTTGAGATTACATTACTATGAATAATTTAATATAGTACCTTCTAGTCTTTTGTGGTCATATATATTTTTATTTATAGATAGGATCATGTTGGACATATAGTTTACTATTTGTACTTTCTATCATTGATTTACACTATGAGTATTTCCCATATTAAATGTTCTTTCAAAGTGTACATTTTCAGTGATTTACTGGATTTCATCTTATACATTTACTAAAATTATTTACGTAATTGCCTATTATTGTATGTTTAATAATTTCTAAGCCTCTTCTCCACTTTTAAAGGAGAAGTTGTATACCAGAGTGAATACAACATGAACTTTATAGTCAGCTGTACTAATTATAGAAAATGGCACATAGTAAGTATCTAAAAATATTAGTGATAAATAGCAGTGCAAATTGTCTTCCTTATTTTTATGTTTTAAAGAAACTTCTGATTCTGTGTGTGTGTGTGTGTATGCGTGTGTGTGATTTTTTTATACAGTTTTCCCAACCATGTACTTTAAGTAGTAATTGGATTTGTACTATTCTTATAAATGAGTTTGACAGGACATAATATATTGTCAGGTATATTTCACTGAGACTTGTCATCAAGGAACACATTTCAAATTTTCATCTCTTCAGGTTTTGTTTTAGATCCCTGCATTAAGTTCCATGGTTTCTGTGATATAGGTGATGCATATTTCTTTTAAAATCTATTTCTTGGTATTTATATTTTTGTCATTATTGTAAAGACAATCTTTCTTTACTATAACATTCTGAATCACTAAATTTTAGAGTTGTTAAACTGTTCTTAGTTCTGAGTTTCTTCATTTGTTGACTTTCAAAGGTCTATTTAACACAATTATTCATTTCAATTAAATGTAGACTAATAAAAATTCCTAGAAGAAATGAATGTCCATACTAGGAATATTTAATAAAGACACCACTACCTAGGTTGTTTTCCCTATAATTGAAAAGGTCTACATTTTCATAATCATCTCAATTTCATAGCCATATTGTACCTGACTAATGAGATCATAACAATGAATGTCAACACTGTCAGATCAATGATGTCTCTTTTATAATGAATAAACCTTTAGCCCCCAAATTAAAATTATATGCATATAATTATACATTAAAATATCTGTTTCAAAAAATATCAATTTCAATATTTAGGCAGATCGAAACTGTAATGAAGTAGTCAGATGCTTTCACCTATTTGTAAAATATAAATGTGAATTTAAGGGAATAAAATGATCAGAAAACATACCAAAGTGGGAAAATTGAAGAGTATAGACACCAAAGAAGGTTAAAAACTGAGTTAATACTTGACCAGATTTATTTATACTTAAGAAAAAAAGATAAAAGGAAAGAGTTGGTAGAAACTAATTACAGATTTTAAAGTGGAAACCGATGGACGTTTGCTAGTCTGGTAAGTGAGCTCAGCCTTCTTTTACTCCTCCCACTTCAGGCCTTGGATGCAAGTTCCCAAGTATTCTCTTCCTCTTGCCTCTTGCCTAAACCTTTACAAATGGTCCCTCTAAATTCTCCTTAAGTCAGCCAATCTGAGGGTGCCGTTTATTTCTCACTGGAGCACTGAGTAATATAGTACTTGGTATTCAAAATGGCTCCATGAAAGACATACTCAAAGTGGGAGTGGATTGCTCATATAATTAAGGAGCAGGGAAAATCTTCCTGATTGATTGGGAGAAATAAGGCACAAGTAAGACATGTCATGTGGTGATACCAACCTTACTTCAGTGGTGCTTGATGTTGGCATGGGGTGGAGGGCAAATCATTGGCTGTCAAATATCTGTAGAATTTAGCAACTAAGTCAACAAATATGACTACAATGATTGTGGAGTTAGTTATCTGGTGCCCTAGTTTTGTTAGTGTCAGTGTATACATCACCATTTGTGGCTTCTCTACTCCTTAATGATGTCTTAGAAAATTATTTATTGAATGTTCCTTATATCACTTAATTTGAATGTGCATATATTTATACTGGCTGGGGCCCTATGTAGTAGGAGAGACTATATCTGTCATTAGGTGACAGAATAAATGATGATCTTTCATAAAAGCATCCATGTGAGAGCTGCCTTAGTCCCTTCAGGATGCTATAATGAAGTACCACAGATTGAGGGGCTTATAAACAATAGAAATGTATTATAATCCTGGAGGGTGGAAGAGATTGGAGGGCCAGCACAGCAGAATTTGGTGAGGGTCTTCTTCTGGACTGCAGACTGCTGGCTTCCCCTCGTGTCCTCACATGGTAGAAAAAGAGTATGAGAACTCTCTGTGGTGCTTCTTATAAGGGTACTAATTCCATTCATGACGGATCCATGCTCATGGTCTAATCACCTCCCAAAGGCTCCACTTCCTAATACTATCACATTGGGAGTTAAGATTTCATATGAGTTGTGGAGGAGCACAAACATGCAGTCCATTGCAAGAGCAATATATTTTCAAATACGTTTCTTTAAATGTATTCTTATCTAGCTGCTGTAAAAATAGAAACTCAAAAATACTCTCTGTCCAAAGTAATAATGTCTATGCTTAAGTCCCATAATAATTCTCATCACTTTTTGATACTGATTTGATCTTTGCATCTTAATAAGACCCTCATTAGCTTTTCAAATATATATGAAAGATGTATATCATGTCATACTATTTCAATTTTTAATATTTAACTTTTCACTGGTTGAATGAAAACTTAGTATCAAATAGTAAACAAAATATTTTTAAACAATTTCCTTTAGAAGCCATCATCTTCTCTGTTTAGGATGAAACATTCAAACTCTCCTTCATTGTTATTGCATAGTTCAGATACAACTCTTAATTGTATTAATAGCATTGAACAGCACTCAGTGATTTGTGGAGCTTTTTCCCAAGATACTTGGTGACCAAATGTGGCCAAAGAACAATATGATGAATTTCTAAAGAACTTAGTGCTACTTTTAAAAAGTTGGCTATACATATACATTGTTAAATATTGATGACATTCCATGTTTTTCCATGTAAAGGCATTAGAAAAAGATTTTTTCCTCTGAAGTAATTATGGTGGTTTCAAGCATCTAATTTTAGATGACACTTTTGTATTCATTTCCAATAATTTTGAAAATAGTATTATCTCAGTTCTTCATTTCACTGGTAAGAACCAAGATATGCGTATAGTAAGACTATTATTCCACAGAACATGTTCATCCTATTGAAATGAAAACTCAGTTGATTGCAACTCATTTTCAGTTGCTTTTGGCAACTTTTATCAAATCGTTTATTCTTCTTGAAATGTCACCATTGTTCAATGACATAGAAAAGATAATTTATTAAAATGTTTCCATCATCGCACTAATCTTTTTTGAAGCTGGTATGACAAATTTTTATACAAAATCATACGGTTTAACACACTTTGTAATCACTTAAACTATTTTTCAGAGACTTCTCACATCCATTGCACCTGATCACTAAAAACCAATAGTGTCTTTCTAACCTTTGTGACATGCAGAAACACTCATACATGTTTCCAAAATGCCCCTCACTAGGAGGAAGCATCATTCCCTTGAAAAATCACTGGGCTACAGTAACATTAAGCCAATACTTTGAAAGTCATTGAGAAAGATTGATTTCGGGTTATTGAAATACATTATACCATGAGGTTGCAAATTTATTCCAATAGAAAACATTTTAAGGTATCTTGCATTCTTACAATCTCACTCTTAATTAGTGAACACAGCACCTTCACAAACCTCTCTGAGAAAAAAATCAATTTCTGACTAATTTTTCTGAGGCCTAAGGGCCCAGTACCTTAAAAGGCAGTCCATCTACTCTCAAAGAATCATACCTTTAGAAAGTCTTTTCATAGAGCGAACACGTGCCTGCCTGGAGTGCCCAGTGTAGAATGAGGGAACTGAATGAATGTGGAGTGCTTCCTAGCACTATTTGTTTTCCTGTCTAGAACATGGCCTGTTCCATTGACCTGATTTGGGCTACTGAGAATCAGACAGGTAAGTGTTTCTATCTAAACAATCAGACAAATAAGTGTTTCTATCCAAACAGCTTCTTTCAGGTCTGATCTGTCTCTTTTTTCTTTAGGTGAAGTTCAAAATCTTATTTCTTCTCCCTCCCTCACGTGTGAACTGCAGAACTATTCTCCAACTGAATAGGTATTACATTTTCCAGGGCAAGAGTCCACAGCGGGGGCCTGTATTTCAAGCTGCTCTTTCTTCTTTTGCCTTCTAAATGTCATATTCCCCAAGCCTCCCTCTTCCCCAGCCCTGCCTCCTCCACATGTAGGACTTCACTAGCCACCAGAGTACTGGTGACTGTTGAGTCAATATCCACGCTTGGGCCCCTCATTTTTGCTCGAGATCTGTTCATCTTCTGTTCACCAATAACCGAGGTATATATGTTCAAAACCTAGCTCTCTTCTACCTTGCTGAATTATCCCACCACTCCTTCCATCACCCAAAACAAAAGCCTACAAATGTATGAGTCATCTTGAACTCACAATCCATATTTATTTAATTGGTAAATGCTATCAGAAATCTCTCACAGTTGTTCAGTGTTCTTGAGCATCAGTCTCAGTGCCTTAATAATAATGGTTCTCCGCAAATGAGAGCTGTGGTTTGCCAGGAACTGTGCTAGACTTCTCACATACATTCTTATTTAGTCTTCTTAAAACACTGAAGGAAAGTAATATCATTCTAATGTTACCTAGGAATAAACTAAGGCTCAATTAGGTAATATAATTCTCCCAAGGTCACGTAGCTGTTATCCGATGAAACCAGGATTAAAACTTATTTCACACTTTCACCAAATCCCATATTTTCAACTTTCTCATCAATTTCTTTCATGAAAATTCTTGAAAGTATTCTCTTGGTTTCCCTGCTTCCACGTGTTTTTCCTCTAATCTCACTTCTATACGGCTGCCAAAGTAAACTTTCTCAAATACAAATTCAGTTGTGTGACTCCTGTCCTTAAAATCCTTCTGTGTCTCTGCCTTCCTTGTATTTCAAGACAAAACCCAGACTCCTTGGCTTAGCCCGCAAGATAATTCATGAGGTGGCCTCTGTCTACCTCTCTAGCTTCATTGTCTGCCATTTCATCCAGGACAGGCACACTTCCCTCTAGTCACAGAAGCAACTTTTAGTTCTCCAAATACATCATGCTGTTTCATCCTTTAATACCTTCTCATGTGCTTTTGGGTCTGCTTGGGTGCCCCCAACCCACCTTCTCTGCCAGGCCAATGTCTTCAAGGCTTGCTCATGTTACCTTCTTTAAGAAGTTTTCCTTGATAATTCTGTCTTTTATTTAGACAATTTCATTTTCGTCTATGATGCCCTGTGCATGCTTCCATTTTAGAGACTTCATTTTTTCACCTGTACTTTCCCAAAAGCAAACCCCTGAGTCAAGGATTCAAGTATAAGTAGTTTATTTGGGATGTGCATGGAACACTGGCAGGGAGAGGGGCAGTGACACAGGGAAGAGAAATCAGAAACAAAAGGGTATGTGATTAACCACTGTGGGACAGTAGATCTTAAATCTGACCAGAAAACTTTTAGGAAGGCAGAGACACAGAAGGATTTTAAGGACAGGAGTCACACAATTGAATTTGTATTTGAGAAAGATCACTTTGGCAGCCGTATAGAAGTGAGATTAGAGGAAAAACACATGGAAGCAGGGGAAACCAAGAGAATACTTTCAAGAATTTTCATGAAAGAAATTGATGAGAAAGTTGAAAATATGGGATTTGGTGAAAGTGTGAAATAAGTTTTAATCCTGGTTTCATCGGATAACAGCTACGTGACCTTGGGAGAATTATGCATGGAACACTGGCAGGGAGAGGGGCAGTGACACAGGGAAGAGAAATCAGAAACAAAAGGGTATGTGATTAACCACAGTGGGACAGTAGATCTTAAATCTGACCAGAAAACTTTTAGGAATTGGCACGAAACACACAACTCAGAATTAAACCACCCAAGGTGGGAGGGGGCTGAAATATTTATACACCAGCACTTGTGTATAAATTAAGAGTGTCTGGAAGGTGCTGCTTCTCAGATTTGGGGGGATTACTGTTCTTTGGGCAGAGCAGACTTCTGTGGTTCAGAGTAAAGCAATCAAGCCCAGAGATGTAGATTACGGCCAGGGGTTAGGGTTAGGCAGCTGTAAGTCATCTGGAGCATGTCCAAAGGGTATGGACTGCATAGTGAGTGGTCTGCATGGTAGCCTTTACTATGGTCCTTTGTTTACTTGTCTGCATTCCCAACTAGGCTATAATGAGACTATAATGAGAGCAAGTATCTTATAGTTACCTCTACTTTCTCCACAGCTAGGAAGGTTGCTGCCACAGGGTAGATTACTCCCTAAAAGATAGTGGGATAAAAGACTGAATAATATGAGGCCTGTCAGAAGTGCAAGTAGGTACAGGAGTCCCAGGTGCAGAGGGGTAGTAGACTGGAGTCTTTCCCTGGAGGTTAGGTTGGGGAACATCTTCAGTATTTGAAGGTGTTTCCTGGTGGCTTAGCTATTGGATTTCCTCCTTAGTTTTGGAGACTCAATAAAATCATATCCTAAAATAGTTGTGACATGAATTCACTTATTCATTTATCCACAAATATTTATTAGCCATTACCATGTGCCAGGTACAGTACAAGAATCTAGCATGAACTCTTTCAAAATTTTGTGTCCACTGAATGGAGTTCTTGTTGTTTGTGGATATCTGTGAAATATGTGAAATTCTGTGTAAAAGTATCTGAGTATGTGCATTTTTATGCATGTCATGTTCTTTCACGATTATGACTCATCTACTGAAGACATTAAATGGAAATTTTGCCTTGAGAATAGCAATACATCACAAGTATTTTGCAAAACCCTTTCATGAGCACAACTACATTAGACTGTTGCAACACTCGTGTGAGATAAAAAGAACAGACAGTATGTCTCTACTATATATGTGAGGAGTGACGTTCAGGGACGGTAAATCACTTGCTCATGGTTATTCATATAGTAACTAGCAACCTTGGCTCCAAATTTTTAGAGTCTAAATTTAGTTCCACTATGCTTTATTATTTTTAGCTTTATACAGAAGCCTTTTATTAGTCACTTAACATTAACTGATGACTAAGAAATGAACATTAACTTATAAATAGATACATACATGACAAAGAAATGAACATTTTTATTGTCTAATTATTACTGGTAATAATCTCCAACCACTTAAAAGATTATAATTTAGCTTATATGCTGAAGTCCACCCTCTGATACAAATTTTTACTGCAGTGGCACAGAACAGTGTCCACATCTATTTGCATGTTCAGGAAACGCTCTTTATTATCTATCTCCTGCCTACCTTTCTGACTTATTTCCTATTATTTTTTCCCAAAAGACATTAGACTTTAAACACATTAGACAGTTTCCCAAACACAGGATACAATTTCATTTCATTCTGTTTTAGCTCATCTTCTTTCCTCAGGCTGGAATGATTTTGGCCTAATTAATGAATCCAAGAATAAACAAACTCCAAAGTCCCCTCCTTTCAGCAGCTTTCCCTGACTGGTCTAGGCAGGATGAATTGCTCTCTTATCTGTATTCCCACAATGCATTTTGTTGGGAATGTGTCACAACTTTTACCACATTGTCTTATAGTGATTCATGTGTTTCTCTTCCTAGTTACACACAATTTCTTGAGGGCAAACACCATGTCCTATTCATCTTTGCATTCTTAGTGTTTTGCTCTGTCCCTAGCATGGCATGGTGCTTCAATAATGTCTGTCAAATTAACTGATTATAAAGAGCATTGATTATAAACTGCACTCATTATAAGTGTTAATGTTCTTAAACTTGCCTTGGTATCTCTTATTTAATCTTGTTTAATGACATTGCTTCTGCCATGTATTTTGCCCTGGAAAACTGTGGTTTTGAGTCTCTACCTTTACAAATAGTGATTCCTAATTTATTATTGAGTTTTATTTGTAGTTAGTTGATTAAAATTTAGATCATAAATTAATTTCAATTTTTGCTTTTATGACTGTGCTTAAAATAGATATCTTAAAGAATTTATTAGCTCACTGCTATTTTTGAGAATCAACTCCATTATCTTTAGAGACAGCTTTCTTAACATCAATGTTTGACATGTTATAGACGTTTAGCATAATGATTTTTAATTCTTCTTCATATATCCCTACCATCTGACTGAATATAGAGTGGAAGGCTGTTTTCCTGTGATTTTAGATTGTGAATTTTCTGAAAATAATTCCAATCATTACTTTCTAAAACACTGTTTTTTTGTTTCATGGTTCAAATTTTATTCATGTTCTTTATATCAGTTCTCTTTTCATATTAAATTGAACAAATTGAAGTAGCTCTGAATGCTACAATGGTGAAATATAATTATCTCATAAAGTACTTTGATTTTGCAGGATAGAAACAGTGGACAGAAAGATAATGAGAGATAAACTGAGCTATTATACCATTATTATACTTGTGAAACAGTGAATCAAGCTTTGTTGGGTTCAACCAGAAAAACACAAATCACCTCTCCACATTTAAATCAAGAGAATGGAATAAAGCATCAGTTACACAGGTGTGTAACAAAGAAGTTATAAAAGATATGTTGAAGCAACTCAGAAATTAGCAAAAGCAGGAAATGCTATCACTCCTTGGCTGGAGAAGGATGTTTTGGAGGCCCAAGGACAGGGTTCTGCAGCAAGCACTGGATCCACTGCAGTCTAACTACTAGGAGCTGGAGCTACAGAGTGGACACAGACTGAGTCAGAGGGAAAAGGCAAAAAAGTACTCTGGTTTCTTCTTTCCTTCCACCCTACAGTCTCCTGACAGTGCCTCCTAGTGCACAAATCCAGTCGGATGTCTGTAAAATAGGGCCTGAAGGGGTGACCTCTATGATGCAGAGTAGAGGAGAAGGGAGAGGAATGAATATGAGATCACATAGGCCAGTACTGGCACCCACATTATTTATTATTTGGTGCCTGAATCGACACGCTCCTAATGTCTTATGGATCATTTAAGCTTGGAATGTTTGGAAGACCTGTGATTGGCTGAGGTATTGGATTAGCTGGTTGCTCAGTCTAGACAAAATATTACTAGACCCTACTGCTTACAATTTTATACTGCTATTATGCACTTTAGCCCCATTTTCTAGTGGCCAT
This sequence comes from Macaca mulatta, assembly GCF_049350105.2. Classification (NCBI taxonomy): domain Eukaryota; kingdom Metazoa; phylum Chordata; class Mammalia; order Primates; family Cercopithecidae; genus Macaca; species Macaca mulatta. The sequence goes on along the minus strand of NC_133419.1, from coordinate 102,596,610 downwards.
TATGAGGTTGTAAATAATGCATCTTAAAAATAGTTTCATTGTGATATAATTCACATATTGTAAAATTCACTCCTTTTTTTTTTTTTTTTTTTTGAGTCAGAGTTTTACTCTTGTTGCCCAGGCTAGAGTCCAGTGGCATGATCTCGGCTCACTGCAACCTCCACCTCCCAGGCTCAAGTGATTCTCCTGTCTCAGTCTCCTGAGCAGCTGGGATTACAGGCATGCACCACTATGCTCAACTAATTTTTTGTATTTTTAATATAGATGGGGTTTCACCATGCTGGCCAGGCTAGTCTTGAACCCCTGACCTCACGTGATCCACCCACCTCGGCCTCCCAAAGTGCTGGGATTATAGGTGTGAGCCACCACGCCCAGCCAAATTTTACTCATTTAAAGTGCACAATTCATTTTTTGCATATTCACAGATATGTGATATTATCACCACAGTCAATGTTTAGAATATTTTTATCACCTCAAAAAGAAACCCCTTACTCTTTAGTTATCGCCCCTATACTCCCCCATTTGCCCTGCCTCCTAGTCCTAAGAAATATCTAATCTCCTTTTGTCACTTTAGATTTCCCTGTTCTGGACTTTCATATGGATAAAATCATATAACATATAGTTTTTCTAACTTTCTTTCGCTTAGTGTAATGTTTTTGAGGTTCATTCATGTTATAGCATGTCTCAGTATTTCATTCCTTTTTATGACTGATTATTATTCCATGTATGAGTGGTTATACCACATTTTATTATTAGTTTGTCAGTTGATTGAGGTTATTTCCATCTTTAGCTATTATGAATAATGTTGCTATAGACGTGTGTAAATGTTTCTCTGCGGATATATGTTTTCATTTCTCTTGGGTATATGCCTAAGATAAAACTGGCAGGTCATGTGGTAAGTCTGTGTTTAACTGTTTTGAGAAACTGACTGTTTGCCTAAGTGTCTGTAACATTTCACATTCTATTAGCGGTGTGTGAGTGTTCAGATTTCACTTCATTTTCACCAACATTTGTTATCTAGCTTTTTGATTCTAGCCATTTTAGAAGGTGGAAATAAAACATTTTTATATTAAAGCACAACTTTATGGCAGAAATTGTTCCTTTGACATGAGACAGGAACATATTTCCCAAGCAGGGAAAAGAGCACTGTAGTGCTCTCTTTTTCAGAGATATAGTTAGTTCAAGATCTGCTATTTAAGAACTGTTATATGAGCAAGGGTTCAATATTAGATGTGTTCTTTTTTGAGTTTTAATTGCATTTCATTACAGTATCTGAGAGTGATATACTTAGAGCGGTGTTAGCAAAACTGTATGTATTTTTACATTTATTATTATGTTTGATACAAATGAATTTATCTAGTATATTTTTACGTTATAAAGCATAACAATAAAGTCAACACTTCTGAAACAATTGCCTACACTGAGAGACAGAACATTGTCTTAATCACTAATGTTACCCCATGTGCATATTCTAGATATCAAGCTATTGACTCACTCCCCAAAATAACTAATTCCCAGTATCTTGTGTTTAAAATGTGTGCTTTCAAAAACGCATTTTACCTCATATGTGTGTGTCCCTAAATAATATATTGTTCAGCTTGTTTTTGAGCTTTGTAAAAGTGGTATCATCTTATATGAAGTGTTTTGTGACTTTCCATTTTTCATTATTTCTTTTATAGGATTCATGTATATTGTGGGATATAGCTAGAGTTCCTTAATTTTTGTTTTCTACAATAATCAAGTGTGTGAATATGCCATATCATTTAGTATCCCGTGTTTAAACACTTAGGTAATTTTGTTTTTGTTTGTTGCTTTTATGACCAGTGCTGATATAAACATTCTTGTGTATCTACTGGGGTGTATGTGCAAGGCTTTCTCTAGAAAGTGGAGTGGAATTGCTGAGTGGTAAGGTAAGTGCATATTCAAATTTATATTATAATGCCAAATTGCTTTCCAAAGAGTTTAAACCAAATTATTAGAGTTGTAGGGCCTTCTACATAAAACCTACTTTAGCTGACAGTAATACTGCTATACTAGCTTTACTTGGTTTAGTGTTTGACAGTATATAATTTTATCATTGTACATTCTATGTTTTGAGCATGCATATTTAAAGAAGATATAGGTGGATTTTTCCTAAATTTTTATTTGAGATACAGGGGGTACGTGTGCAGGTTTATTACCTGGGTATGTTATGTGATACTGAGGTTTTGGGTATAAATCCTGTCACCCAGGTCATGGGCATAGTATCCAATAGGTAGGTTTTCAACCCATGTGATATGGTTTGGCTGTGCCCCTACCCAAATCTCATCTTGAATTGTAACTCCCACACTTCCCACGTGTGGGAGGGACCTGGTGGGAGGTAATTGAATCATGAGGGCAGGTGTTTTCCGTGCTGTTCTCATGATAGTGAATAAGTCCCTTGAGATCTGATGGTTTTAAAAAGGTGAGTTTCCCTCCACAAGTTCTCTTCTCTTGTCTGCCACCCTGTGAGACATGCCTTTCACCTTCCACCATGATTTATGAGGCCTCCCCAGCCACATGGAACTGTAAGTCCATTAAATCACTTTCTTTTGTAAATTGCCCAGTCTTGGGTATGTCTTTATCAGCATCATGAAAATGCACTAATACACCATGCTCCCCTCCCTCACTCCCCCCATTTAGTAGTTTATACTGTCAATTGTTCTCATGTTTATGTCCTTGTGTGCTCAATATTTAGCTCCCACCTATAAGTGAGAACATGCAGTATTTGGTTTTCTATATTATTTCCCATATTATTTTGCTTAAGATTATAGCCTCCAGCTGCATCTAGGTTGCTGCAAAGAACATAATTTCATTCTTTTTTATGGCTGTGTAGTATATCCTGGTGTATATGTACCACATTTTCTTCCAATCCACTGTTGATGGGCACCTAGGCTGATTTCACATCTTTGCTATTGGTAAAAGCACTGTGATGAACATATGAGTGCATGTTTCTTTTTTCATAATTATTTCTCTTCTTTGGGGTATATACCTAGTAATGAGATTGCTGGGTTGAATGGTAGCTCTGTTTTAAGTTCTTTGAGAAATCTCCAGACTGTTTTCCACAGTGGCTGTACTAATTTACATTCCCATCAACAGTGTATAAGCATTCCCTTTTCTCCACAGCCTCACCAGGATCTGTTATTATTTGACTTTTTGATAGTTGTTCTGACTGGCGTGAGATGGTATCTCATTGTGGTTTTGATTTGCATTTCTCTGATGATTGTGATAAGAGCATTTTTTTTCATGTTTGTTGGCTGCTTGTATATCTTATTTCGAGAAGTTCCTGTTCATATCCTGATATGATTTGGCTCTGTTACCACTCAAAATCTCTTCTTGAATTGTAATCTCCATAATCCCTGTAATCCACATGTGTCAAGGGAGAGACAAGGTGGAGGTAACTGAATCAGGGCGGTGGTTTCCCCCATGTTGTTCTTGTGATAGTGAGTGAGTTCTCACAAGATCTGATAATTTTATAAATGTTTGGTAGTTCCTCCTGCATTCATTCTCCTTCCTGTTACCTCTTGAAACAGGTGCCTTGCTTCCGCTTTGCCTTCCGCCATGATTGTAAGTTTCCTGAGGCCTTCCCAGCCATGCTGAACTGTGAGTCAGTTAAATCCTTTTCCTTTATAAATTATCCAGTCTCAGGCAGTTCTTTATAGCAGTGTGAAAATGAACTACTATATGGCCTTTGCCCATTTTTTACAAGGTTATTTGTTTTTGCTTGTTGAAGTGTTTAAGTTCCTTATAGCTTCTGGATATTAGATCTTTATCAGGTGTGTAGTTTGCGAATATTTTCTCCCATTCTGTAGGTTGTCTATTTACTCTGTTGATAGTTTTTTGTTTGTTTTTGTGCTGTGCAGATCTTTAATTAGGTCCCACTTGTCAATTTTTGTCGTTTTTTTGCAAGTGTTCTTGAGGACTTAGTAATAAATTCTTTGCCAAGGCAGATGTCCAGAATGATGTTTCCTAGGTTTTCTTCCATGATTCTTATAGTGAGGTCTTACACCTAAATATTTAACACATTTTGAACTGGATTTTTGTAAGTGGTAAAAGGTAGGGATCCAGTTTCATTTTCTTGCATATGGCTATACAGGTATCCTAGCACTATTTATTGAATAGGGAGTCCTTTCTCTACTACTTGTTTTTGTTGGCTTTGATGAAGATCAGATGGTCACACGTGTGGCTTTATTTCTGGGTTCTCAATTCTGTTCTATTGGTCTATGTGTCTGTTTTTGTACCAGTACTGTGCTGCTTTGGTTAGTGTGGCCTTATGTTGTTGTTTGAAGTCAGGTAGGTAGTGTGGTGCCTCTGGCTTTGTTCTTTTCACTTAGGATTGCTTCGGTGTCTATTTGGCTTTTTTTTTTTTTTTTTGGTTCTTATAAATTTTAGAATATTTTTTCTAGTTCATTGAAAAATGACATGAGTAATCTGATAGAAATATCATTGAATCTGTAGGTCGCTTTGTGTAGTATGGCCATTTTAATGATACTGATTCTTTCCATCCATGAGCATGGAATGTTTTTCCATTTGTGTTGTCTCTGATTTTTTTCTGTAGTGTTTTGAAGTTCTCCTTACAGAAATCTTTCACACCCTTATAGAAATCTTTCACCTTCTTGATTTATGTATTACTAGGTATTTCAACTTTTTGTGGCTATTGTAAATGAGACTGTGTTCTTGATTTGACTCTCAGCTTGAGCATTATTAGTGTATGGAAATGCTACTAATTTTCGTACATTGAGTTTGTATCCTGAAACTTTACTTTGAAGTTGTTTATTAGTTCTAGGAGCCTTTTGGTGGAGTCTTTAGGGTTTTCCAGATATATAATCATATGATCAGTGATGCAGGATACTTTGACTTCTTTTCGTTTTTGGGTGCCTTTTATTTCTTTATCTTCCCTGATTGCTCTGGCTAGAACTTCCAGTACTTCGTTGAATAGGAGTGGTGAAAATGGACATCCTTGTTTTGTTCCAGACAAGGGAATTGTTCCAGCTTTTGCCCATTAAGTATGATGTTGGTCTTGAGTGTGTCATAGATGACTCTCATTATTTTGAGGTATGTTCCTTCAATGCCTAGTATGTATAGGGCTTTTATCATGAAGGTATATTGGATTTTATCAAAAACTTTTTCTGTGTTTATTGAGATGATCTTACATTTTTTGCTTTTAATCGTAAGTGGTAGATCACATTTATGATTTGCTCATGCTGAATCAGTCTTGCATCCCAGGAATAAAGCCTAATTGTGGTGAATTAACTTTTTGGCATGCTGCTGAATTTATTTTTTTTAGTATTTTGTTGAGGATTTTGGCATCTTTAAAATCAGGGACATTGGCCTATAGTTTTCTATTTTATTTTTGTCTCTGCCAGGGTTTGGTATCAGGCTGATGCTGGCTTCATAGAATCAGTTAGTGAGGAGCCCCTCCTCTTTGATTTTTTTGGGCTAGCTTCAGTAGAATTGGTACCAGTTCTTTGGACATATGGTAGATTCCATTTGCCTGTGAATCCATCTGATCCAGGGCTTTTCTCTGCTGGTAGACTTTTTATTACTGATTCAATTTCAAAACTTGTTACTGGTCTGTTCAGGGTTTCATGTTCTTCCTTGTTTAATCTTGGGGGGGTTGTGTGTTTACTGGAACTTATCCATTTCTTCTAGATTTTCTGTTTTGTGCATAGAGGTGTTCATAATAGTCTCTGAAGATCTTTTGTATTTCTGTGGAATCAGTTGTAATGGCATCTTTGTTATTTCTCGTTGCACTTATTTGGATCTTCTATTTTGTTTTCACTGTTAATCTAGCTGTGTCATTCTGTAAAAGTCATAGGTATTTTCTGCTTCAATATTGCCTCTCCTCCATTCTTTCTATTATCTCTTCTAGGGTTCTGATTAAATCTTATTTATTCTTCATTTCTTTTATCTTGTCTTTCATGATTTTATTTTCCTTGTTTTTCTCAGTAATTTCTTTTTCCATTGAATTTGCATTTTAATTACTATGTATTTTTTGTTTCTTAAGTTCTGTTTGGTTCTTTTTTACCCGGTCATTTTTATAGTTTTTTGTCTCTTATTTTCATTTAAGATTTTAATTTGTTAAAATTTCATACTTAGTTTTTAATGTTACTTTTCTAATAATTTTAATTTTCCTTATCTATATCACTGACGATTTTTTTTTTGTAGTTGTTTTGTTTTGTTTTAACTAATTGTGGCTTTTTCTTTGTAGAGTTAATAATTTTTATTGTGATTTTATGTTTGGTTAAACTTAGTCTATGGAAATGAATTTTCTCCAAATTATGGAGATTTATGTTGGTTTCTTCTTGTTTCCAGCAAGTACTACTGAGTTAGTATTCCTTTCTCCCTTTCTGAGGCTGCCAAATTCATGTGCCTCAGGTGTAGCTCCTTGACATTGCATAGAGCGTATGGATATGTCTTCAGTCCCAGTGATTCAGTAATGGTAAGGCGATTGTCCTTGGGATCCTTAGAGCTTACCTTTCTGATTTCAGTTTACCATTTATTATGATCTTTACTGTTGTTATTATTAATCTTACTAGCTCATAGATATTTTCTTTATTTACTTGTCGGTATGATTTGTATTAGAAAGCTTTTCTAAATTTACACTACATCTAATTTTTTTTTGTAGAAGAAAGACCTTTAGATCTAATCTTCCTTATTGCTAGTAGAAATCTCTAGGGTATCTTTAAACAAAATAGCCTTTTATGGCCTCAAAAGACAGGCTCATTTCCTGCCATTTTTTTAAAACCACCTTACACTGCATCAGCTGGTGAAAACAATTGAAAAGTGTTTATTATGGTTGTTTTATGTGTTAAATTGACTGAGCCAAAGGATGTCCAGATAGTTGGTTAAACATTATTTCTGGGTGTGCCTGTGAGGGTGTTTCTGAATGAGAAGAACATTTAACATTTGGATTAATAGACTGAGGAAAGTCGGTTGCCCTCCCCTATGTGGGTGGGCCTCACCCAATCTGCTGATGGCCTGAATAGAATAAGAAACTGAATAAGAAGGAATTCTGTCTTTCTCTCTGACTGTTTTGAGCTGAGACATCAGTCTTCTCCTGCCTTTGGCCTCAAACTGAGACTGGAGTTTACACCATCAGCTCTTCTGCTTCTGAGGCCTTTGGACTCAGACTGCAACTATCCCATCAGTTTTCCTGGTTCTAGATTTAGTCTCTACAATCATGTGAACCAATTTATTATTAATAAATGGTACCTACCTACATGCTTACCTTTTGGCCCTCTTTCTCTAGAGAACCCTGACTGATACAATGTTCTAGAAAATATTGGCAATAGCAGACAATGTAAATCCTGTCCCAGCTTTTACTAGTAAGCACTTGAATATGGTTGTTGTATTAGTTCATTTTTACACTTCTGATAAAGACATACCCAAGACTGGGCAATTTACAAAAGAAAGAGATTTAATGGACTTACATTTGCATGTGTCTGGGGAGGCCTCACAATCATGGTGGAAGGTGAAAGGCACATCTCACATGGTGGCAGACAAGAGAAGAGAGAGCTTGTGTTCTCAAAAGCATGTTTTTAAAAACTCCTGTTTTTAAAACCATCAGATCTCGTGAGACTCACTGTCACGAGAACAGCATGGGAAAGACCTGCCCCCATGATTCAATTACCTCCCACCAGGTCCCTCCCACAACACATGGCAATTCAAGATGAGATTTGGGTGGGGACACAGCCAAACCATATCATTCCATCCCTGGCCCCTCCCAAATCTCATCCTCACATTTCAAAACCAATTGTGCCTTCCCCCAAATTCTTAGCTCATTTCAGCATTAACTCAAAAGTCCACAGTCCAAAATATTATCTGAGACAAGGCAAGTCCCTTCTGCCTATGAGCCAGTAAAATCTAAAGCAAGTTAGTTACGTCCTAGATACAGGGTGTATACAGGCATTGCATAAAGACACCCATTCCAAATGGGAGAAATTGTCCAAAACAAAGGGGCTACAGGCCCCATGCAAATCTGAAATCCAGCAGCATGATCCAATCTTAAAGCTCGAAAATGATCTCAGTTGACTCTGTGTCTCACATCCAGGTCACACTGATGCAAGAGGTGGGTTCCCCTGGTTTTGGGCAGCTCTGACCTTGTGGCTTTGCAGGGTACAGCCACCCTCCTGGCTGCTTTCATGGGCTAGTGTTGAGTGTCTGTGGCTTTTCCAGGCATATGGTGCAAGCTGTTGGTGGATCTACCATTCTGGGATTTGGAGGACAGAGACCCTCTTCTCACTGCTCCAATAAGCGGTGCTCCAGTAAGGATTCTGTGTGGGGGTTCCAACCCCACATTTCCCTTCTGCACTGCCCTAGCAGAGGTTCTCCATGAGGGCCCTACCCCTGCAGCAAAATTCTCCCTGGGCATTCATGTGTTTCCATACATCTTCTGAAACCTAGGCGGAGGTTTCCAAACCCCAATTCTTGATTTCAATGCACTCACAGGCTCAACACCACCTAGAAGCTGCCAAGGCTCCTCTAAAGCCATGGCCTGAGTTGTACCTTGGCCCCTTTTAGTCACGGCTGGAGTGACTGGAAAGCAGGGCACCAAGTCCCTAGGCTGCACACAGCACTGGGACCCTTGGCTGGGCCCATGAAACCATTCTTTCTTCCTAGGCCTCCAGGCTGTGATGGGAGGGGCTGCTGTTAGCTGTTAAGACCTCAGACATGCCCTGGAGACATTTCCCTCATGTTTTGGGAATTAACATTTGGCTCCTCATTACTTATGTAAATTTCTGCAGTGAGCTTGAATTTCTCTTAAGAAAATGAAATTTTCTTTTCCATCACATTGTCAAGCTGCAAATTTTCCAAACTTTTATGCTCTTTTTTCCTTGTAAAACTGAGTGCCTTTGACAGGACCCAAGTCACATGTGAATGCTTTGTTGCTTAGAAATTTCTTCCTCCAGATACCATAAATTATCTCTCTCAAGTTCAAAGTTCCACAAATCTGTAGAACAGGGGCAAAATATCGCCAGTTTCTTTGCGAAAACATAACAAGAGTAAAGACTTGGAATCAAACCAAATGCCCATCAGTGACAGACTGGATTAAGAAAATGTGGCACATATACACCATGGAATACTATGCAGCCATAAAAAAGGATGAGTTTGTGTCCTTTGTAGGGACATGGATGCAGCTGGAAACCATCATTCTCAGCAAACTATCGCAAGAACAGAAAACCAAACACCGCATGTTCTCACTCATAGGTAGGAACTGAACAATGAGATCACTTGGACTCCGGAAGGGGAACATCACACGCTGGGGCCTATCATGGGGAGGGGGGAGGGGGGAGGGATTGCATTGGGAGTTATACCTGATGCAAATGACGAGTTGATGGGTGCTGACGAGTTGATGGGTGCAGCACAGCAACATGGCACAAGTATCCATATGTAACAAACCTGCACGTTATGCACATGTACCCTAGAACTTAAAGTATAGTAATAAAAAAAAAAAAAGAAAATCTACAAAGCTGTGGCCCAAATTTTTATTATTTGGTTTTCTGTGTAGTTAGAAAGAGGCGGCATCCTTAGTAAGGATTATTGGTTTATTTGTGTTATTTTGTAGTAGATTTTCTAATATTATTTTAAATAAAACATTGTATAACTATTATAAGGCCTGCTAAAACAACAACAACAACAACAACAACAACAACAACAAAAAACCATAACAAGAGTCACCTTTGCTCCAGTTCCCACCAAGTTCCTCATCTCCATCTGAGACCACCTCAGCGTGGACTTTATTGTCCATATCACTATCAGCATTTTGGGCAGAGCCACTCAAGTCCCTAGGAAGTTCCAAACTTTCCCACATTTTCCTGTCTTCTTTTGAGCCCTCCCAACTGTTCCAACCTCTGCCTGTAACCCAGTTCCAAAATGGCTTCCACATTTTCGGATATCTTTCCAGTAATGCCCCACTCTACTGATACCAGTTTACTGTATTAGTTTGTTTTCACACTACTGATAAAGACGTACCCCAGACTGGGCAATTTATGAAAGAAAAAGGTCTACTGTGAAACCGGCATATTTTTTTTGTGGTCAGATTCACTGAAGAAAATCCAGGAATGTGGAAGAAGATAAATGGTAATTTAGTGTTCATTAGTTTATGTGATTCTATACTTAAAAGGAGATTACCCTCAATTTTTCCAGGGAAGCGATTTCAGTGCTTTTCTACATGTGGTTCTTTAGGAGGCATTCTATTATTAACAAATAAAATGCAGTGAATCAACAAATGCTGGAGTGTTTCTCTGTTATGCATACTAACAGACAATAAGCAATATGACTAATGACAAGAACTATGACTAAGGTATGCTGTTTCTTAATGTTTTCTCTCTCTTTCCTTTCAATCTCTCCTCCCCTGATAAATACAAATATTGTGTTAAGAATTTAAATAGCTTATATACTTAGAATCTTCACTGAGATATTAGATTTATTAAAATTGCTGCTAATTCAATATGTTTTAAATATTTAACATAAAAACTTTTAACATGTTAAATTTAAATCGCCAAGCCAATGAATTGAGGGTGATTGTGAGGATAATTAGATTTCAAAATTGTCTCTTAAATTAAAAAATAATCACTGTCCAGAAGAAATTCTTAGGAAATGAATTTAATTGACTTGGCTCTTGCCAGGCAACCCCTTTCTACTTTTCTTGTAAATGACCTCAGCTTGATAGAACTTGACCACCTGTTCTGTGTATTGGTTACAGGGCTCAACTTCAGCTTATTACACTAGCCAGGTTGCTTTGATATGAGTCCCAGGTTTCATTCCTGCAAATGTTCCTGCCTCCATAACAGCTGGCCCCTGGTTTCCTAACCCCCCTGCCTTAGAAGTCATAGTGGCAAGTCTCAGCCACTCTGACCCCTTCATCTGCTCTGCTTGGATGAATTTATTTCAGTTTAGGATCTCCTGTTACAACTCCTTTGAAATCTACAAGGAGCGAAGGCAGTCTAGTCTTGCTGCCTGAAGTCTTGGCATCTAGTTATACCATTAGGATGCTTTAGGGTCCAATGAAAGAAACCGGAATTTAAACTGGGGTGAACACAGGCATATGTTATTTTATAAGGGGAATCCCGGGGGGATAGCAAACTCCAGGATTACTTAATTGGTGAATGACACTAAATATTCAAGAGCCAAGTTTCTTTTGTTCCTCCGTTGTGTCCTCTGGGGCAGAGACTTTATCCTCAGGCTGATACCAAATTGCTGGTAGCAGCGCCAGTCATCATTTCCAAATGTAACCATATCCCCAAGATGAAGAGAAGTATTTCTTGCTTTTTTTCTCTGTCATACTGAAACCCTGTAGACTCCAGTGGGGATGGCACCAGGTTCAAGAGGCTGAGGAAGAGACTCAAAACCAGCAAACAACACATGGGGTTTCACTGGGGGCTTACATACGGGGGAGAGAGTCCACTGGTGGCAGGCCAGAGAGAATAATTGCACAGCTCGGTGGGAGCAGACTGGGCAGAAGAACTACAACTAGTTGCAAAAAACATGAGGTTTATATAGTATTTTTCTCAACACTCTTTCCCTAACAACCTCCACCTGGTAACCTTCATGCAACCCAAAATGTGGGCCTTGATCCTGTGTGTGGCCCATATGCCACGGGATGGGCTAAGGACTCAGAGTTTCCCATAGACAAGGAACGAATTTGCTGGGTGGCCACTCCTGGATTCCCTAGCTCAGAACACGTATTCAGGTATGTCTGCTATACAGGGCAATTCTCAGGGTATGCTTAAGTTACTGCTATCAGGTGCATTTACTATATACTCTCTAAAGAGAGAGAAAATAGTTGTTTTTTTTTCCCCCCCGAAGTGCTATCCATCATCTGCCCTTCCATGAGCAGATTTCCCCTTATATGAAATTGGCTAGAATTAAGTTACATTCGAACCCTAAAGCCTTCACGGCAAAGGGAATGGTAATGACCATTCCAACAGGCACCCCTTGAGTAGGGGATGAGGTCTCATCCTCTGAAATACACAGTGATGTGTGGGAGGATGGTTATCTTAACATTTGGATTTTATTAAGATGAAATAAGGGACAAAAGATGCTGGGTAGGCACCTGCCATGTCCCTTTGCACCACTTACTATGTTATGCATGGATGCCTGGGCTGTGGAACCAGGTAGATCTGGATTCAAGCCCTAAAGAAACCTTGGTCTCTCCAGCTGACCTTGATCAAGTTACTTAACTTTTATGGGGCTCAGGATGTTTTTATCCTTAAAGTGGATATCAGTACCTTTCAGGGTTATTGAAATGATTAAATAAGAATAGCAATAACAACTGTAAAACAAAAAGGGTTTATAGCGTTCTGGACTTACTAAGTTTTTTTCCCTTCTACTTCATTAACCTGTCAACTCCCCATCCCTGGCAAAATCACTTAAAATTTTACAAACTGTATTTATTGCTTTTCTGACAACGATTTTGCTGGAGAAACACAATATCAAAGTTCTTCTACATCAAGTATATGTTATCTTATTATGTTTCCTTTCTGAGTATGGAAGTGTTTGTTGAGCCACAATGTTAGCAAAAGTTTTATTTATAAAATGAAATGTTAATGGTTATACAACCTGCCTAGCCCTAAGACAGTGCCATGTTGTTCTAACTGAGGGAACTCTATATTATGCAGAAGGATGAGAGTCAGATACATTAGACATAAAATGTTTGTCGACTTGTCAGAAAACCCCAAAACCCCAAACAGACAGGTGGACAATGACCCGACTGCCGTGAAATCTCATCTGACCTAGTTTCAAACAATGTTTTGAATCAAAGCCAGTTGGAGGCCAGTGATACCCAAGTTGGAATTGAGTGGTAGCCATGCAGTTAAATCCCACACCAATTTACCATTGCAAATGAATTGGATGGTTGTCCCTAAAATATTTGAATTCCCTCTTGATGAGTTCAGTTTCATTAGGTGGAAGGATGTAATGTGTGATGAGTTATGAGAGTTGATTTAGGGGAGAAAATTGACACAAGATTCAGAGCTGCATTCCCTGTGTTGATGATAAGTTCACCAACTGTTGATTTACAATTTGCTAGTAAATATGTCTTGAGAGTATTACTTCCCCTCCTTTCTCAGTCTATAATTTTTACCTTTTTCTCTACGGTAGCCAAACACAGACAAAAAAATCTGACTTTCCCCATTTCCTGCCTTAGGGGGTGTGGGCATCTTGAGGCTATGAGGAGGAATGCATTTCCCCTGCATGGGGAGCCATGGCAGAGAGGGAGCAGCCTATTTGAGCTGTAGCTGATTCTTGACACTATCTCCTCACTGGTGTGGGAAGTAGCTGCCTATAATGAAGTGCCATGTTCTCCAGGCCTAGGATATTCTCTAGATACTTGGCCTCACATTTCCTGCTTGGAACTTCTATTCTTATCTAATTTCTCCAGATTTTGCCCTGCTCCCCGTCTCTGTAGAGCCCTTCCAGACCCACAGCTTGACTGCACGTTCTGCCCAACTTTCAGTCTCTGGTCCTCTTAACAATACCAGCTCTCAGTTGCTGCACTCAGGGCTGGAGTGCACAGCCATGGCAAGACACCCTACCACCAGGCTCCACCTGGCTCCCCAGAGGGCAGCCCTGCAGTCCAGACCCTGCTCCAGTGTTCCTATTGTCTTGATGTGGGGACAGGGCATAGCTAAATTGCAATCGATCATGGATATGGTGTTAGATCTAGTCTTAGTCTCAGTTCTGCTGTTTTCTGTGTGGTCTTCGAGTCACACCTCTTCTATAAGCCTAGGTTTCCTCATCTAAAATGCTAATTTATTTACCTCAAAAAGTCTGCTTTATGCAACTTTATAAATATTTTCTTATTTTCAAAAGTAATATGAAATTAGAATGTATTACTTGACTTATAGAATAAGGACAAAGTAATCCCTAAACACTTTCACTATTATCCTCTTGTTATCTTAGAGTATATGGGTGAATGCTTGGAAATTTGGATATTAAAACTGTACTCTGAGCCAGGCACGGTGGCTTACACTTGTAATTCCATTGCCTTGGGAGGCTGAGGTGGGAGGATTGCTTGAGGCCAGGAGTTTTAGATCAGCCTGGGCAACACAGCAAAATCCCATCTCTACAAATAATAATAATAATTAGCCAGGTGAGGTGGCATGTTCCTGTAGTTTCAGCCAGTTGTGAGGCTGAAGTGGGAGGGCCACTTGAGCCCAGGAGTTCAAGGTTACTGTGACATATGATTGTGCCACTGCACTCCAGCCTGAGTGACAGAGTGAGGACCTCTCTCTAAAAAAGAAAATGGCAACAAAAAAACTGTACTTTATTCTGAGTGTAAGCATCCTTACTGCTTGAAACATCCATGTTTTTATCCATGTCAGCATTTACTGTATACAATTTTTCCTCTGTGTGAATGTACACGGCATAGAAGAAAAAAATCATTCTAATGTATATTATAATTTGTTAATGAATCAGCAAGTTATTACCTGGAGCCAAGACACCTAAAGGCAACAGCTTTCCATTGGTTTGTGTCCCAAAAGCCTGCTTTGTTTTGTCTGTGGAAAGAAATCACTCCTGGTTCCGCAGATAAGGATGACACTGTTGAAAGGTAATAGCAGACATGCAGTATATATAGTAGCATTGGTTATTCTTGGAGGAATTAACTTTTTAAGCCATTTATTTAATCCGTTGACATACGTTTATGAACATCTACGTTACCTCTGGGACTGTGGTTACAAAGACAAGGATCCCACCTTTGAGGATTTGGAGTTCATCCAGAAAGTTAAAGTAGCGTGTTCTAAAATGGGAAGATGCATATAGTAACTAGATTTTTGACAGGTGACAACGATACAGAGGGATAGAAGGCTCAAAAATAGCACAAAGACAAGTATTTGCTGGGGCGTGGAGAATAATAATAATAAGTTGTTGTAGATTTAGGTTTTTGGAAGTCATTTTGAAAAAGTCTGAGATGAAGGGAGCAATCAGGTCATATCGGAGATAGAGCCAAAGTTGTACGGGACAGGGGCTTATCTTTTGATTGGACAAAAGATGACAAATTGATGTCCCAGTAATTCAAAAGCCACTTCTATCTCATACTGTATAATGATTAGGTATATTTCTGAACTCTCTACAAAATTGCATTAATCTATTGATAACTGGTACAAAGAGAGAGTGTAGCTTAATGGTTAAGGATGAGGCCTCTCGGGATGGGCAGCCTGGGTTTCAATCTTGGCTTTGTCTTTAGGACCTGTAAACTGCAGCAAGTAGCTCCGCCTGTCTGAGCCTGAGTTTTTAATGTATTAATACCTTAAACAACATACATTTATTATCCCACAGTTTCTGTGGGTCAGGAATCTGAGCACAGCTTAACTTGATCCTTTACTCAGGATTGCACATGGCTGAAATCAAGGGGCTAGCAAGGCTGCATTCTTATTTGGAGGTTTGATTAGGGAAGGTATGTTTCCAAGCTCATTCAGATTATTGACAGATTTCATTTATATTCTAAGTTCCTTATATTTGTTGCAGTTGTATGACTTAGGTCCTATTGGTCAGTCTTAGTTTGAGCTGCTATAACAAAATACCATAAATTGGGTGTCCAATAAACAGCAGAAATTTATTTCTCACATTTCTGGAAGCCAGGAAGCCCAAGATCAAGTTGCTGGCAGATTCAGTGTCTGGTGAGAGCCAACATTTTGGTTCATAGACAGTATCTTCTCGCTGTGTTCTCACATTGTGGAAATGGTGAGGGGTCTCTCTTTAACTTATTTCATAAGGGAAGTAATCTCATAAATGAGGGCTCCACTGTCATGACCTAATCAGCTTCCGAAGGCCCCATCTCCTAACACCAACACCTTGGGTGTTAGAATTTTAACACAGGAATTTTGGGAGGACATAGACTGTAACAGTCAGGGACCACTCTCAACAACTAGAGTTGCCCTCACATCCTTGCTGTGTCTCATAGGCCCTCTCGCATCATGTGAATTTACATCATCAGGGCCAGCAGGACAGTCCCTCTTACTTCTAGTCTCCTTAAGGGTGGCCTGGGCCTTTTACAAAATGCTAGCCTGATTAGGTCAGTTCTACTAAAGATAATCTTTTTAATTAGTTCAGTCAACCGATTAGAGACCTTAATCAAAGAACAATCTCTTTATCTTTTCCAGGTAGTATAACATAGTCATGAGATTGAAATTCCATCATATTAACAAGTCCTTCCTACACTCAAAGGAAGAGCAACGTACAGCATATGTATGCTAGACGGTAGCTGCCTTGGGAGCCATCTTAGAATCCTTCCTACCACATGGGACTATGAAGAAGACTCACCCTTCTTCCCCACCTGCCACCACCAAAAAGGCAGAAAAAAATCAAAGTAACCAAAGAAGAGATGAGGCAAATAGAAAGCAAATAGCATGATAGTAGATTTAAACCTAATCATATTGATAATCATATTAATTTCAAATGGTACAAATATCACAATTAAATAGAAGAGACTATGAGCTTGGAGAAAGAAAAAAGGCCCAACTATGTACTATCTTTAATAAACCCACTTTTCATATAAAAATGCAAATAACATCAAAAGTAAAAGGATATAAAGAGATAAACCATCCTAACACTAATCAAAGGAAAGCTGGAGTGGCTGTATTTATAACAGACAAAGGAGATGTCAGAATCTTGCCAACAATAGAGAGAGTCCTTTGATAATGATGAAAGTGTGAGTTCATCCAGAAGGCATAAAAATCCTAAATGTTTATATATTAATAACAGAGTTTCAAGATATGGGAAGCAAAAGCAAATAGAACTACAAAAAATAGATCTCTAATTATAATTGAAAAATCCAACACCCATCTTTCAATAGCTGAAAGTGCAGTAAAAAGAAAATCAGTAAGCATATAGAAGCCTGAAGTAACACTGTTGATCAATGTGACGGATATGGTTTAGCTGTGTCCCCACCCAAATCTCATCTTGACTTGTACTCCCATAATTCCCACATGTTGTGGGAGGGACCTGGTGGGAGATAATTTGAATCATGAGGTCGATTCCCTCATACTGTCTTTGTGGTAGTGAATAAGTCTCATGGGTTCTGATGGTTTTATCGGGATTTCTGCTTTTCAATCTTTCTCATTTCTTCTTGCCACTGCCATATAAGAAGTGCCTTTCACCTCCTGCCATGATTCTGAGGCCTTCCCAGGCCATATGGAACTGTAAGTAAAATTAAACCTCTTTTTCTTCTCGGTTTCAGGTATATCTTTAACAGAAGTGTGAAAACAGACTAATACAGTGACCTAATTGACATTTTAAAAACACTCTACCCAACAATAGCAGAATACCCAGTCTTAACTGTTGACATTTTAGGCTGGATAATTATTGGTAGGGGGTGTCTTGTGAATAGTGGGGTGCTTATTAGCATATTTGGTCTCTATCCACTACATGTTAGTAACATCTTTCCTCTGGTTATGACAACCAAAATTGTCTCCAGACGTTGCAAATGTCCTCTTGGAGGCAAAAACATCTCCAGTTGAAAATACCCAGTTTAGAAGATAGTTGTGTCATGAAATGTGTGTTTGGGGGAAAAGGAACACTAGCTGGTTTTCTAATTAAGACAGTTCCTGGGTCACAGTGGTCACACGCTGCCTTTTTTTGATACAAATTTAAGGGGTACAAGTGCAGTTTTTTTACATAGATATCTTGTTTAGTAGTTAAGTCTGGGCTTTTGATGTAACCATCATCAAAATAATGTGCATTGTACCCATTAAATAACTTCTCACCCCTAACTGCCTTGCACCCTCTCACCCTTCTGAGTCTTCAGTGTCTATCATTCGATACTTCATGTCCATGTGTATATATTATTTAGCTCCCACTAATAAGCAAGAATATGCAGTATTTGATATTCTGTTTCTGAGTTGTTTAATGGCCTCCAGTTCCATCCATGTCACTGCAGAAGACATAATTCCATTCTTTTTTTATGGGTGAATAGTATTCCATTGTGTAGATATACCAAATTTGCTTTATCCAATCATCTGTTGATGGACGCTTAGGTTGATTAGTGGGCATTTTGGAATTTACTAATAGTTTTTTAAATTTTCATTTCAAAATGTGGGCTTGGGCTATGGTTTATTCATGGATCTTCATTGATACATTAGTTAGATATTGGCAAATGATGTATCCAGCACTCCTAGTCTTGTGCCATTATTCATTAATTTCATTCAACAGGTATTTATCAAGTGCCTAGTATTACCTAGTTACTGTTCTTGCACTGAGAAGTTATTAGAGAACGAAAACAATGTACTTGCTTAATAGAGCTCACGTTCTAGTAGTAGGAATCAAGCAATAAATAAGAAAACATTTATATGTTTACATTATATGTTACATGGTGATAGAGCTATGGAGGTAAACAAAGCAAGATAAGAAAGACAGGGAGTTGAATGGGAGAAAGTATTCAGGGACCATTCCAATAATAACATAATACTTGAGCTGACAACCTGAAAGAAGTGAAGGAGTAATGTAGATATCTGTGTTTTCATTTAAGGTAGAAGAAAAAACAATTGCAAAGGCCTTGAGGCAAGAGTTTTCTTGAGAATGTTCTAGAAGGAGCAATGAATCTGGTATGGGAACAGAGTGAGTGAGTTAGAGTGGTAGGAGAGGAGGTCATAGAAGTAGCAGAAGAATCAGATTATAAAGAACATCTAGGTCACTGTAAGGGTTATGCCTCTTGAGTGAAATGGAAAGTCATTAAAGGGTTTTAAGAGAAGAGATATGACATTGAAAATATTGAAAGAGAATCACTTTGGCTCCTGGGTTGAACCTAGGTTGTTGGGGGCCAAGGTTAGAAGCTAGGAGAACAGTCTGAGGCTGGTGGAATATTACAGGTGAGCCATAATGGTGGCTCTACCCTGAGTGGTAGTTGGGGAAGTGTTGAGAAGTGCAGGTTTATTATCAGATTGGATTTATTTTGGAGGTTCAGCAAACAGGATTCTCTGACAGATATGATGTGGAGTGTGAGAAAAAGAGAGGCATCAAGGATAACTGAGGTTTTTGGTCCATGAAATGGGAAGAATTGAGCTGGAGCTGCCATTTACTGATACAGGGAAGATAACAGAAGGACTGTGCATTGGAGGATATGTTAAATTAAATTTGAAATGCCTTTTAGACACTTAAAGTGTCAAGTGAGTTGTTGGCTATAGCCAACAGAATCTGGAGTTTAGGGAACCCTGATTCAGAAAAATAAATCTGGGAGTCATCAGTGTTTAGCTGGCATCTTAAAGCCTTGAAACTGGGTGAGGTATCCTAGGTGCTGGCATAAAGAAGGCGAGAGGTCCTAGGGATGAGCCCTGGGGCAGGTCAATGTGTAGAGTTTCTTTGGTGAGGAGTATATTAGTTTACTCTTGCTTCTATAACAAATTACCATACATTTAGTGGCTTAAAACAATACCAGTTTTTTTCTTACAATTCTAGAGGTCAGATGTTTAAAATCAAGATCTCGTCAGGGCTTCAGAATGGTGTTCCTTTTAGAGGTTTCAAGGGATAGTTTAGTTTCTTGGCATTTTCAGTTTGTAAAGGCTGCTTGCATTCTTTGACTCATGGCTCTTTTCTCATGTTACTCCAATCTCTTGTTTCTGTCAACACATCTCTTACTACTGACTTTGATCCACTTTGTGATTCCATTGGGCCCACTTGGATAATCCCTATCCCCAGATCTTAACTGAACCATATATATAAACCCCTTGTTATCACATAATGTAACACAATCACAGGTTTTTGTCCCCTCACGTTTGGGGGACCAATATTCAACCTACCACAAGGAGGAACTGGAAGATAAAACTAAAGGGAGCAGTGTCCATTGAGGTAGATGGAGAACAGAAGTGAGTTCTGGAACTGGTTGAAGACATGCTCCAACAAAAACACAGTGATCACTGCTAAATATCACTCAGGGATTCAGTATGATGATGGGGAGAATTGACTATCAGATTTGTTCTATGGAAAGCAGTGCAGACATCAAGAAAAATCGTTTTTCTTAGTAGAATTGGTGGAGGATGAATGCCTGATTGGCGTGGGCTCAGAAGACAGTGGAACAGGGCCAGCTCCAAGGCCCTATGCTTAGAAGAGGCCACACTGAGATTAATGCTCTGCTCTCACTGTCTTGAAATTAATAATAATTTTCAACAAGGGTCTTACACTTTTATTTTGCACTGGACCCTGTAAATTATGTAACTGGTCCTGCAGTGGAGGAACAGGAACTGGAGACAGTGATTATAGATAATTCTTTTAAGGACTTTTATATAAATAGAATCAGAAAAATGGAGCCAGAGGAGGAAGTGGGGTCAAAGGAGAGTTTTTAAATTTAGGATGGTTACTTTTTAGTCTGGTGCTTACTATGTAATAGTAGAGAGTCATGGCTGACTGGGACCCATTTTCTCTACTGCCAGATGTCCCACATGCAGTCTTCGTTGATATTACAGTATAATTTGACTGGAGCCCTGTGTAGGAAGACATGACTCTGTTTCCTGAGTTCACCTCCATTATTTTTCCTGTGGGTTGGTGGTGTCATGCACAAAGAATCAAAATCCTTATAAAGTCAAATTTTAATGTGTCTTTGTAATCTACTAAGCTCCTGTCACTCTGAACTCAGAATTGGCAGAAGAGATTAGTTTTCCAGGCTTTGTTCTTCAAAAAGCCATATTCCTTTAGAAGAATTTGCAGATTGATTTTATCAGAATTTGTTCAAACATTTTCCCAGGCATGCCAGTTAAACTGACTCAGACCCAGAGTCATTCATTGCTGTCTTAAAGAAAGGCACAATGTTGGCATCTGTCCAAGCTGCAGGCATTTCTCCATCTATCATGATCACTGGAAACAAATTTTACTGCGAAGGGCTCGTAACCACACTTAACAAATAATCATCCAAAGAACTGTAGGGAGCAGCCAAACACACCAACCCACCCTTCCACCAAGAAAGCAAAATGTAACACACACACACACAAACACACAAACACACAAACACACCTCCCATGGCCCCAGGAAGTAAACTATCTTTGACATTATGGGTTAGAAACTTTCAGAAATCCCTGAGATGAGTACTTTTGAAACTATTCACTGCAAAGAAAAACTATCACTCTCAAACCATCTTTAATACTTATCTACAATTGTATAACTTGTCGGAGCAAATTATTCTTTTGTATTATAGCTTCAATTTTGCATCACAGGATAACAAATCTTTAATGCAATCCATATTAACAATTACAATAAAATTCAGATAAAACGCTGTTATCTGATATTGAAAATTTCAAATTTATGCAGGACTTTCCTCTCTCTTAACTGACAGCACTTACCTGCAGTGCCCAGTCCTAGTACTTGCTCAATAAATGTCTGAAGATTGGAAGGCAACAGGTGAAGAAGTATGAAAGGATGGACAGGTGGATGAAAGGACAGGTCTCAAAAAAATTGAAACATACTTTTCTTCACTGATTTACGCAGTTTTTGTTTGCCAATTATATACTGTAATACAAGCTTAGGAAATATAATTCTTGCAATCAAGGTGCTTATATTTTAATCAGGAAGACGCATACATGAACAAGAAACTACAGCATATTGTGAGAGGTGACATGTAATCAAGGTGTAAGTTTATGGGACCCCCCCTTTCCTTTTTTCTTCCCAGGTTTCCTCAATCTTGAGTATTCTCATGGTGCTCAAACTTCTTGCCTTGGTTTAACTTTTATCTTTTTCTTCCTTTTCATTCTTCCATCAACACTCATTCTTTCTGTTTTATTTGTCTAGAATCTCTTTACTCTAAACTGATAAAAAGTCACTCCTAACATGTTAGTAACTGAATAGTTTACCCTATCCAGATAACACGTTAAGAAATATTAGAGATTTTAATTATGAATCTCAAAATACATTTTCCCCTTCTGATTTTATTTGAAAATAAGTTTTAATAGTGACAACTGCAGGCATTTTGGTAGACAAATGCAACACCCTAAAAATTATAATAAAAATTTTTAGAGTATTTTCAGGTACAGCTTATTTAATATTTATGACAAAAATTTGTTCTTTTCATTTTACACGTGAGGAAACAGAGGGCCAGGCCAGAATCACACAGTTGGTAAATGATAGAACTTCAGTTGGTATCTACTTGTGATTTTTAAACCCAGTGCTCTTTTCAAGACATTTTTGCGACCTTTCTAATTGCAAAGTCAAGTTTCTGAAAGTGCTCAGTCATGTATTTGATTTTGAAAGAAAGGAAGGCAGGAGAGAGGAAGGGAAGGAGAGAGATAAGAAGAGAGAAAGAAGGGAAGGATGGAAGGCAGTAAGGAAGGAAGAAATGTAATGTAAGAATAGCAATGGCAGGTGGAAGTTGAGTCAGGGATTGAAGACAGCTATGCTAAGTATAAGACACCTGTGCTAAGTGTGGTACCAAAGAGGAGCTATAAGTTTCTTCCATATACTCCTCTGTTATTGCCCTTCCAAGCAGCAAGTGAAAAGTAAAAAATCCAACATATTAAAAACGTATGCGTCAGTCCAGAAATTCCTTTGTCATATTGAAGTTTGAATTAATAAATAAGTAACAGCTAGAGAGGCATGTTTGTCAGATGATTAACGAGGTATCACCTATACAAAAGATTCACTCTATGCTGTTTGATGATCTTTGATCAGGATACAATAGCTTTAGCTCTGAAAGATAACATTAACTTAAAGTAGGTTTAATATATTATTCGTATCTATAAAAAGAACAGATCAGAGGTAGAATAATTCAGTGACTGAGTACTAACCTAGAAGGAGGGTATTTGCAAGCAAAGTAGCTCAAACTAATTTCTCTTCTTTCTTGTTTTCTGTATTAATTATTGAATGTACATTTTAGATTTCAGTATTTTTTTGTAGTTTCCTATGTTAATCTTACATCCCTAGATATTTGTCTTGATGTCAATGATGTGACATGTTTTTTATGAATGAATGATAATATCTAGCAGGGCTTACATAAAGAAATTCAAAAGTACCTATTTTAATTAAAATGGATTGAAATTTTTTTCAAAAGAACTTCTTTCAGGAAAAAAGATCAAATAAAATCTAGTATTTTATTTCGTTTCTTACATAAAGAGAAAATTTCAAGTGAAACTGTCCACAAGAGTTATCTTCAGCCATCTGCTCGCATTCACAAAACGTTTTACACAGTGAAACCTCTTTATGCTAATATTGCTACCTCAAATAAAAGTAGAAAAGGTGTATTGTTAATTTTTCCTAGTGCTTTTTAATTAAAATATTGATAATTTAAATCTTAAGTCTAAGTATGTCTTTTTTATTCCCTTGAATTTTCATCATTGTATTTGTTGAAATATGTTTTTGAAATGGTCCTTCCCTGAAAATGGCTTATTGCTGTGGAAATAAGCTACAACCTGTGAAATAGATATTGCATTTCATAGTGATAAAGAAAACAAAAATAGAAAGTGACTTGAATAGTCAAATTTCCTCTGAAAATTAGAAAATTTTGTTAGTTATATTTTACCATCTTGCTGAGTGATACCTTAAACATATGGAAAAAGTCTCCTTTAGGAAAATAATACTTCTTTGCTTGAACATTTATATTTTTCATGTATCTGTGTGAAAATAGAAGCTTAAAAGGAGATTTATCAACTTGGACTTAATTCTAAATTTAATTCTAAATCCAAGTTGATAAATACATAAATATTTTAAGTAACAACCTGGAACCACTGAAAGGAACAGTTGGGTTGGTCCAAAAAGCATCCATAAAAATGAATCAGTTATTTATTTATTCAATATTGTCTTGTCAAATAACTATTTATCAATGCTTTGCTTTTAAAATGTTTTTTTGTCCTAAGAGAAAGAAAAATATTGTTCTATAATGTACCTACTAGATTATACAAGCATAAAATGTAAATATTTTTAGCGTTTCTCCATTTTAGGTAACATCTCTTTTTAAGGCTAATTTATCTTGTGAGCTGAAGGGTACATTCATTTTAAACAAGACAGATTTCCATTCTAAGTAGAAAAACTGGGTCATAAATTTAAAAATTATTAGCTACTAGAACATTTTAAAATCAAACTTCTGATTAACATCAGCTTAGCCGGCTAAGAGGGAAGAGCTGTGGGCTCTCGCACCAGTTCTGCACACCCTGTGGTGTGAGATGATGGCAGCACGACTTGGTTCTCTGACTTCACTAAAATGCGAAGCTCTTTCCTGTGCCTGTGGCCACAGCATCACCATTTTCCCCTTCATCTCCCGTTTGTCCTTATTATGCGTAGTCTAAGGTACTTTCAAAACAGCCCTCTAAGTTCAATCCAAACAACCAGACTACATAAAGCATATCTTAAACAACCATGGCTCATAAGTTCTAATAGAAACATAATTTATGCCTCTCACTACCCCCTTTAAAATGTATTCAGCAGGGTGGATTTTGTCTTTGTGTCAGGATGAAATCTTTGTCTCAAGCAGGCCCCATACTGTTCTGGAACCTTGAGGTCGTGTCAGGAGCTCTGGGTGAGGAGTCCCAGAATCAGAAAGCTGTGATCAGCCCATTCACTTGGGCATACAGCTTCTATTGAATCACTGTGTCTTGGTGGAAACCTTGATGTTAACATCTATTACACTGCTTTATTACAGATGTCCGGATTGATAAAGGTGGCAAACTATAGCAGATGGGTAATAAGAGGTAGAGAGTTTCAGCTCCACATGAATCATGAATCTTGAGTTTTACTTAGAGGTGCTCTCAGGTCTTTTCAATTCTGCCTCAAACCCCAGCCTCTTCTCAATTCAGAACTTGCTTCCTATTTTCCTGAATTCCATCCTACTTCTCCACTATGGTACAGGATAGATACCAGCTGTGTTCTCTGGATAGTCAAAACAATCAGCTCAATTTTTATTTGGAAACATTTTTTATTTCAATTTTCAGATTGCATATATTTTATGTTCCTAGCTATTTAGGAAATAAAAAGCTTATTTGACATGGACTATGCCCTTCAGATTTTTACAATGTATTTTGCTTATTCATTAACAAAACTTTACCAGCTACTTTGTTGATGTACATGAGAAAATAGAAAAAAATGAATGCACACAAAATACGATATCGTTAAATAAAATATTTGGTACAAATATCAGTAGCTATGGAAGAGGAGAGGGGAGTGTACTGTAATAGAAAAAGCACTATATCTAGCCTTACACTTTGCTAATCAATCTGTGGTCCATATGAACCAGCCATTTCGGCACCATCTACGAGCTTGTTAGAAGTTCAGACTCTCAGAATCTACCCTATATCTACTACATTACAATCTGCATTTTAACAAATCTCAATTAAACTTTGAGAAGCATTACTCAAGAATATGTGGACTTAGTTCTTTTGGGGCCACTTTTGAGTGTATGTCCATGAACTGCTGTATGATGGGAATGACTAAAATCAACAGGATTACTATGAGACTCAAATTCAAGATGATGGATATGAAAACTAAAAACTACCAAATGATATAGAGATGAAAGTTATCTGTGTTTTTAGAAATTTTTTTTTTCATGGAGAATGTGTAACTTCAGGATGATCTGTGTGATAAAATGCAACCTGAAGATCTCTTACTTCTCAGCTTCTCCTTGGCTGACAACACTTTCTCTCATAAAGATACACTCTTTGATCTCTATTCCTGAATTCTTTTTTGAGGTGTTTTTAATTTTGTTGCTGTTTTTTATTCTACTCTAGAACTCCTGAGTCATTCTACCCCCAAAAGAGTCAGCATTATCATTTTTTCAATCTTTTTCAATTAACAGTGAACTATTCTCAGTAATATGAATACTTACTTAAACAGTCATACCAAAAGGTGATCAAACACCTAAACTTAGGAAATTAGAGTAATATGACATGAAATACTTAGGGATTATATGTATATCATTTGTTTGAAATTCAGAAGCATGTGGAGATTTAATTGTTTAATATTAATCTTATATCCCATTGATATGTGACAAACGGCAACTAATTCAGTCTGTCAAATTCTTTCCCCTTTGCTTTCCAATATACAACTCCCCTGGAAGATATAAAATGTTATCAACTCATACCATTACCAACAACTACGAGTGACAGTCATTCTATTGCCAGAACATGGAGGGATTTCCCCTAACCATAAGGCTTATTGAACAGAATTAAGATTTACAATTGCTGGCCAAAGTAATTTTCCATTTGAATATTTCATTTCCAAAAGTCATATGGAATATCTAAGGATCACAATACAATTTTTTTCTAGTTATTTGTTGGTTTTGGCGGGGTTGGGGAGTGAAGGAAATGTCAAAGACTGCCATGTGTCATACATTTGGGGCAAGCTTATAGTTGATAGGATTCTTAGTTTGAAAAGAACTTTATATCCAGATAATTAAGCCACATATCAAAAGATTTATTTCAGTTGTAGGTATTGGAATGAAAAGCAATACATCACATATTTTGTCTGTAATGGGGACATAGTAGAAGTAATTAACATACTTAGAACTTCCACTTCTGGAAAAAAATTTTAAAAGTATGTTATAAGCTCTCATTATTCTAATCCATGCCCCACCCCCAAAAACAGCACTTAGTGGGAAAACACTGACTCACAACTGCTTTATTAACTGGTGTTGATCTATTGTTTAACACAAAAGAAAGTTAATGAAACTCTTTTATCTCTGACCCTTTCTATGACATTTATGTTATCCAGTTATGACACAGAACAATTATGTTTGATGTAATGCATTTGAGCATGTTGATATTGTTAGAAGCTTTGTATGTTTATTAAGTCATCCATTGTTTTTCAGTACCCCTGACTGAAAGGTGGAAGGCTCTCAAATTGGATTATTCATATTTGGCAGATTGAAGAACGTATCCAATGTTTTGTATTCTTAAGATAAGTGTTTATTTAATCTAAACGTCATACAATGAATTTCATAATTGCTTCCAAGATTTTTTTCTTCTTGGAACCTGAGATTTTACAACTATGTTAATTAATAATAATGTTTTGCAGTTCCGTGGCACTCTTTTGTCTGAAAAAATCTCACTACTTAATCTTCATCATATTTTTGGGCATGTGTGAATCTGCAATATTTACTTTTCTGCTTCTTTTTAAGTATAAAAATGTGTATTAATCTCAATGTTTACTTAATCTTCATCATGTTTTTGGGCAGATAGGAATCTTTTCTGCTTCTTAGGAATCTTTTCTGCTTCTTTCTTTTTATATATAAAAAAGTGTATTAACCCACTTTGTGTGGCTCATTGTACAAGTAAGAGGAGGGTCTCAATCAGTTGTTGTGTTCAAGGAGCCTGAATGAGCCCTAACTAGTCTCCTGCCTGCCTTTGATGAAGGTGCCAGTGAAGGCAGTTAATGAGCATGCAAAAGTACTTAACAGACTTCTTGGAGGTAAAGACTATACCTTTACTTTTTGATAATCATTCAATGTATTTTGCATTATAGGTGAAATCAGGTAACTATGAACTCCACACGTACACACTCCACAGAATAACAGAATGGTAAATTTGTAGCATAAGGTGAACTACAGCCATGGAAAATTTGAGATTAAGTTCAGATTCCTTGTGTTAGCAATCTACCTTGGCATAACAAATTATCACAAATGCTGGAGCTTAATATGGCACACATTTATTATCTCACAGTTTCGGTGGCTCAGAAGTCTGGGCACAGTGTAGTTGATTTCTCTGTTTAGGATCTCAAAAGTTTGCAAGCAAGGTGTTCACTGGGCTGTGTTCACATCTGAAGGCTGACTGGGAAGAACTCACTTCCAAGCCTCTTCAGATTGTTGGCAGAATTCATTGCCTAGTGGTCACAGACCTGAGGACCCTGGTTTGTTGTTGGCTCTTGGATATAGAGACCACTCTCAGCTCCTGAAGGCTGCCCTCAGCTTCTTGTCATGTGGACTTTCAACCTGGCTATTTCTTCAAAGCCAACTAGGAAGACAGAGTCTCTAGAATCTGCTAAGAAGACATAGTCTTACATACATAAACATGGGAGTGACACCTCTTTGCCTTTGCCGTTTCCTGTAGTGAGAAGCAAGTGATGGGTCCTGCCCATGCTGAGGGGAAGGCGATTGCCCAAGGGCATGAGCAGTAGGAGGTGGAATCATGGAGGACTACCCTGGAGTCTGTCCACCTGACTCCTCCACTGTACCAACTGAGATTAAGGGAATCTGTATATAATAGAGATGCCAAGTTGATAGTGACTAAAGCAGAATAGATCTTTATTTCTCTTGTGTAAAAAAAAAAAAAAAAAAAAAAAAAAAAAGATAAATCCAGCCAGCTGCAGTGCCTCATACCTGTAATCCCAGCACTTTGGGAGGCTGAATAAGGAGGATTGCTTGAGTCCAAGAGTTCAAGACCAGTCTGGGAAACATAGGGAAACCCTGTCTTTACAAAAAATAAAAAATTAGCTTATTAAAAATAAAATAAATTAGCCTGGCATGGTGGCACCCACCTGTAATCCCAACTACTCAGGAGGCTAAGGTAGGAGGATTGCTTGAGCCTGCGAAGTTGAGACTGCAGTGAGCCATGGTTGTGCCACTGCACTCCAGCCTGGGTGATAGAACAAGACCCTGCTTAAAAAAAAAAAATCGGCCGGGCGCGGTGGCTCAAGCCTGTAATCCCAGCACTTTGGGAGGCCGAGACGGGCGGATCACGAGGTCAGGAGATCAAGACCATCCTGGCTAACACAGTGAAACCCCGTCTCTACTAAAAAATACAAAAAACTAGCCGGGCGAGGTAGCGGGTGCCTGTAGTCCCAGCTACACGGGAGGCTGAGGCAGGAGAATGGCGTAAACCCGGGAGGCGGAGCTTGCAGTGAGCCAAGATCCAGCCACTGCACTCCAGCCTGGGCGACAGAGCGAGACTCCATCTCAAAAAAAAAAAAAAAAAAAAAAAAAAAAATCCAGAGGAGTGCATGCCATGACTGGTACGGCAGGTTCATTTGTTCATCTGGGACCAATACTCTTTCTATCTATGTGATGTGCAATTTTTAGTTAATCACTTCTAGTCATGGCATCTGGTCTCACTCAAGGTTACCTCATGGTCTAATACGACTGTTAGCATTTATAGTCATCACCGACAGAAAGGAGGAACAATAGACATAAAGAAATTAACACTGGCTGAAGCAGCTCCCTTAGTCTTCCTGGATACCTCACAGAACACTCCATCTCTTTGACCAATTCTTTTTTTTTTTTTTTTTTCTCTTTGACCAATTCTTAGTTACATACAGCTGAAGGTTACATACAACTTAGTTACACATAGCTGAGAGGGAGGCAGAGAGAAACATGATTCTTAACTAAAGGTATTCTTGCCGAAAAGAAAAAATCATGGTTCTTTTACTAGGAAAGGAAAGAATAAATATAGATCATAACTTGCTGTTTCTGCCATGCTGGCATTCAGAGCCCCTTACAATCTTGCCCTGACTAAATGCTGACTCTTATTATCCAATATTGACCTCCTCATGGAAACCATTCACCTGGACCCACCTCTGCCCTAAACAGAAAAACAATATGTTGATCCCTGCCTGTGCTAGGCTAGTGTCTTCACCAGGGAAAGCCCCACACATTGAGTTTTCCATCCTTGCCAGAGTTCCTGCATTGGTAACATGCTGGGAATCAATCAACAGCACTTGGGCTGTGCTTTGTTTTTTTACTAATCCTGCCCTTCATCTCCACTCTTTAGATCCCCAAATTCTTGGGTTAGAGTCCTGGATCAGTCCTCTCTTTCACTTGGTGATTTATTGTCTGTTCTGGAATCCCCATCACTGTTCACTGTCTACATTTCGGGACTTCGGATTATATTTTGCATCTTTGATGCCAGGTCCTTGTTCGGAGCAGATCCTGTTCTCTGTCCTCATGCTCCTGGTTATGAGCTGCTCTATGATCTATGGCTGGAACTAACTTCATGCTTGACATCTCTCACTGTCTGGACCTTGTTCACATTTTATCTACCCTCAGCCTCAGTCTTATGACAGTTATCTAGGCCATGCCAGAGGTAGAACAGCTGGTGATACTAGTTTAAGTGTATAGTAAGTACTTGGTGAATATTTGATTGATTGGTTTGATTGACATATTAATTAAACTGGGCCTAATGAGTATTGTATTTTAGAAAAAGATTATTTGATCTTACTGATGCCAATCTCCCTCACATACTCAGGTCATGCTCTTCTCAGAGAACAATTCGGTGCAGGCCTAAGACCATTTAAGTTGCAGATAGTAGACTTGGGTCCTATCTTTGTCAGTGCCAAAGGCAGTTTGGGTGGGAATCTTAATCAGTGGTGAAATATTTGAAATATTTGGGAGCTTTTTAAATGCTTTGAGCCCCCTGTGACTTGGATGCTAAGTTTAGGATTGTCAGGAGGAAGAGAGAAAGGAAAGGTAGGTTAGAATTTTGCTGAGCTGTCTGGGACTTTTGCTGCCACATTTATATTTGCCACTGTTGCTTAAAACCTCCCTCCTTCCACTTCCACCACTGTTGTTGGAGATCTTACAAATGTTAGTAATGTCGTCTTATAAAAATTATCCTTTTTTGTCAGGTGATTGCCCTAGGTCATCCCACCCACCCTCCAAGCTCATCTTTTTGCCTTAGTGTATGACCTACTTTGAACCCTAGGTTTCTAGTATGAAGTTGCAAGTACAGTGGCCAATATTCTCACCTCTCCAGTAAAAACAACATCACAGTCTCAGTTTTTCATTCCCCTTACTATCTTTTTGAAGCTCTTCTTTGAGCTGTGGTTTCTTTGAACCACTGTTCCTGGTGTTTGGGATACAATGTTTAATAAGAGAATATTCTTACTCTCATGTTGTTTATATTGTAGAGAAATACACAGACAAAGAACAAGCAAACTAAATGAATAAACATGAAAAAATTCAAGGAATGACAAACACATTGTAGGGAATTAAACTATTGTGATAGTAGGTGACTTGGGTTTAAGCGACTAAGAAAGGCCTCTGAAGATCCAAAAACTAAAAAAGAGCTAGTTATGTGTTGATAAAAGTGAGGTTTTTCAACCTTCCCACTGTTGAAATTTTGGACCAGATAATTATTGGTTGTGGGCAGCTATCCTGTGCACTAGAGGATGTTTAACAACATCCCTAGTCTCTAGTATGAGAAGCTAGTAGCACCTCCCCAGTTGTCAAAAAAAAAAATGTCTGGGCATTGCCAAATATCCCCCTGGGGCAAAATTCCCTCTGATTTGAGAACCACTGGATTAAGAGAAGAGCATTCCTAGCTAAGGGAACAGCTCGTGCAAAATTATATCATTGGAGATAAGTTTGATATTTTGAAGTAGCAGAAAGAAAAGTAGTATATCTATAGCATGGTGGTCAGGGGAGAGTGGTACCCAACGCAAAAGAAAGGCAAGATCCATGTAATGAGGGGATTGCAAACTGCGTAAGGATTTGAATTTTATCCTAAATCTGCTGGGAAGTCATTGACAATTTCAAATTATGGTGAGATATAATCAGATTTATATTTTCAAAGATTATTCTTAATGTTATATAGAGAATTGGTTATGGAGAGAGTTGGAGTGGTTGATACATGTGACAGTGGCTTGAGCTAAGGGAGTCATAGTGAAGACAGGGAAAAAAGAATGGATTTGAGATATATCTCGGAGGTACAGTAGATAGAAGCTACTCATAAAATGGATGTAGAGATAAAAGGAAAAAATAAGAAATCATGTGAACTCAGATTTTTGGTCTGAGCAACTTAGTACTAGTGATATCATTTACTGAGATGTGGGAGACAAATGAGGAACAAATTCAGGAAACTATGAATTCTGTTCTGGCCATATTAAATTTGAGGTGCTGATTAGACCCTGCAGTGGTATTGGGAAGGCAGTTAGATATATGAGCCCAAGGAAGGGTCAGGACTGTAAATACAGTATGGGAATCATTGTTTTTTATGTGATCTCTAAAGTGACAAGACTGTGGGAGGTCACCTAAGATATAGTGTAAAAAGAGAAGAGATCAAAGCCCAGGACTGAGCTTTGAGTACTGCACCATTAAGGAATTAGATGGAAGAGGAGCCAGCAAAGGAGTTAGGAAGGAATTGCCCATGAAATAGGATGGATGCCAAGAAAGTGTGGCATTCCAGAGGCAAGAGGGGAAGTTGCAACTTTTCTCACACCAAGGGCTTTATGCCACTTTTTTAGTTATGCCCAGCTGTTTTTCCTGAGACTCCATTAAAAGTTCAGCCTGTGAAATCGGACTACTTGAGATTAAATCTTGGCATTACCTCTATGACATGTTGACCTGACTAGTTGTTTCCTTGTGCTTCAGCTTTTCATCTGTAAAATGAGAATAATAATCACAGCCCCTACATTATAGAATTGTTTTAAATGTAAATAGGACCATGAATTTAAAATGCTTGTGAACAGATGCTGCTCTGTAGCAAATGTTTCAAAAAGTTAGATTTTGCTATAACTTGTACTCAAATTTTTAGTACACATAACATGTGTCTCAGGGTGAAGAAAATTCTCACATGATAGTGGGAGTAGATATTGGTATGTTCTATCTGGAAGGATGCATGTTAATGTCCATGAAAAGCTTTAAAAATGCCTATGCCCTTGATACGACAGTCTTCTGTAAACTTATAGAAATAACGCAAAACAATACATGTATAAGGATACTCATCATATCATTCAAGAACAAAATAAACTAATAAACTGAGCACCCATTAGTAGAAGACTGATAAAATAAAGTTTAAGTTTAAAAGCATGTACATCCACATAATATACTGCAACTAAATGTGCATTTAGGTAAAGAAGTGAATGGTGCTACTTTGTGCAAGTTTATACAGCAAAATGTTTATAATAATTAGAAATATTTTTTACACTATGTAGTGAGGTGAATTGTGAACTAAAAATTTTTCCCTTGTTGTTGTTGTTTTTTTTTTTTTTTTTTTTTTTTTTTTTTTTTTTTTTTTTGAGACAGAGTCTGGCTCTGTTGCCCAAGCTGGAGTGCAGTGGCCGGATCTCAGCTCACTGCAAGCTCTGCCTCTCGGGTTTACGCCATTCTCCTGCCTCAGCCTCCCGAGTAGCTGGGACTACAGGCGCCTGCCACCCCGCCCGGCTAGTTTTTTCGTATTTTTTAGTAGAGACGGGGTTTCACCGTGTTAGCCAGGATGGTCTCTATCTCCTGACCTCGTGATTCGCCCGTCTCGGCCTCCCAAAGTGCTGGGATTACAGGCTTGAGCCACCGCGCCCAGCCAATTTTTCCCTTTTTACTTTCATGTGTTATGTGGATTTTTTTTTTTTTGCAGTGTATAAGATTTTCTCTTATATTAAGAAAAGAAAAGCATAGAAGCACTTAATAAAATAGAAAGAAAGGAGTACAGACAGGCTGCCCCTAAGCATCTCCCCTCTGCAGTCAGAGGTTAGTGACTCTTCATCATTACACCAAGGAGCTGCTCTTCTTATTGTTCCTTACACTTTTTTTTTCTTTTACACAAGGTGAAGTACTACCCAAGACTAGATTTATTTGAGATCCAGCTGAACAAGGATGAAGCCATGTGCAGCTTGTAGTTGCAAAGAAATGAAACTTCAGACAGGTTAATGAGAAAAGAAAGAAACAGGCCACTGAAGATGTCTGCTTGTTACTGAGCTATAAATCCTTTCTCCAATTACTTTTCTTCAGCCAGCTGTGCTATGTGACCTGATGCTTTGCCCAGGAGACCATCCATGTTCAACAGATTGTGCTAGAGCAATAGTTTACCCATCCAGAAACATGAATATATTTTCAAAGAGAAGCAAAGTGAAAGTTCAGGAACAATATAAATTCTATACTGTGCTGATTTCTCTTTTATATATAAACACATTTTATAAGCATGCCCCATTAACTTAAATAAAGTTATTTATTTTGAAGGTGTATAGCTGGTTCTGAAAGAAGAAATCAGATAAATTTTTATACAGCTACATTTGTCCTATTTTTCTGTTTTACTATACCCCAGTATTATTAATATGCTATCTAGAACTATAGTCAGTATGCATTGAATACTGTGCAAATTGTACTAACATGACAACTTATAACTCTTTCAATTAAAATAAACAGATTCATTTCTATGTGTGTTGTGATCTACCTATTGCTCAAAGGTGTATCCAAAGCTCTTAGAGTAAGAATGTCCCTTAGAAATAGTCTTGTCTAGTTTTGCCACTGTAGAGGAGGAGGAGTTTGTTTCAGAAACTTACGAGTACCAAAAAGCAGGCCAGAAACTGTGAAGGATGTGACCCTTAAAGGAGGAAAAACTTCACTGGATAAGGTACACTTTAACATGGCTTTTTCTCTGTGGGAACTATCTAGCCTGAAAGGCACAGAATAGCTACAAATAAGATGAAAGCTGTTGTGTTACTGACTTAAGGTGCCAGAGAACAGAATTGAGGTCTGCCTGAGAAGTTGGAAATCGAGTGGGAAATCCTGGCAAGGAGGAAGCCATAGAAGAAAGAACCTCCAAATCTTTATGTAAGCAGTCCTCGAATCTTGGCTGCCCTCTGATATGCATATAAGGCGGGAGATTCTAAGGAACCCAGCAGAAGGCAACAGTTGAAATCCTGAGAGAGATTTCAATTGCTGCCCTTCATAAGGGAGACAGAATTTGGAATTTGAGTCTGGCTATATTGAAACAGTTTGGTAAACTCAAGCTCTTCATGGAAACCCTATTAATTTCATGTTGCAGGAGTAGAGTATCCCAAAATTTAAACCTTAAGGATTCATACTAGATCTATGTATAAGCCGTGAGACACTCCAAAAAGTGTGAAACCTCCAGAAGTTTGAAGTGATCATCCAATAATTTAACTGCCTGTTAGAATAAAAACCAACATTATCCAGACGATAACAGAATCCAGAATCTCTACAAAATATTATCTACAATGTTCAGTACAGATTAAAAATCAGCAGGCATGCAAAGAAACAGAAAATTGTGACTCATAGTCAAGAGAAAAATGAGTCAAAATAAATCAACCCTAAGATAACATACGTGTTGGAACTAGCAGACAAAAATTTTAAAGCAGCTGTTACAACTATGTTATCAGTTTATTGTCTCTCAGCTCCAAGTCTACCATTTTTTTCCCCTGCCTTATGA
Organism: Macaca mulatta; assembly: GCF_049350105.2. Taxonomy (NCBI): domain Eukaryota; kingdom Metazoa; phylum Chordata; class Mammalia; order Primates; family Cercopithecidae; genus Macaca; species Macaca mulatta. The sequence goes on along the minus strand of NC_133419.1, from coordinate 102,561,592 downwards.
TCTATAGCTAGAGTGAATACACTTTTCTCTTTTGTCAGCACAATATTAAGATTTTTAAAATGTTATTTGGATACAAGGTCTTGCTCTGTCACCCATGCTGGAGTGCAATGGCATGATCCTAGCCTGCTGGAATCTCACACTGTAGGGCTCAAGCGATCCTCCTGCCTCAGCCTCTCGAGTAGCCAGGACTACAGGCATGTGCCACTATGCCTGGCTAATGCCTTTTTGTAGAGATTGGGTCTCACTATGTTGCCCAGGCTTGGCATGAGCCCTGAAGGCTTGGTAATAGGAGGTGCTGAAGGAACATTACAGGAGAAGGGCTTCTTTCTCTTCCTCATTCTGATACGCTTTTTATTTTTTATTTTTTTGAAAATTCTGGTTGCTGTGTGTGAGGTAGCCTGTAGAATATGACACCCAGAAAGTGGCTTTCCAGTGAATTTCAGCAACACCTGATCAGGCAGCTTCTCAGTAGTACATCACTGGGCTGGGCACTTCAGGAGGTGATTTTGTTTGCCATCCCTAGATTAAACACATCACTAGCTTTCCTACCATCCAGGGAGCCATAGCCACACCCCCTCCAATCACATCTGAATCTCAGCCCTGGGAATAGACGTAACTTATTTTATATTTATTTATTCCTTAGTTACTCTGCTTCAGTCCTAGAAACAGTGGCTGCTCTATCTGTAATTTAAATATGGCTTGGAATTATTTTTATTTCTTAGTAGTTAATAATTATTTTAATTACATTTTCCTACTCAAATTTTTGATGAGTTTTCTACTTCCTGACTGGGCTCTAGAATACAGCAATAAAATATGTTCCAAAAGAATAGAAAATCTGGGGCAGAGCAAGATGGCAGAACAAAAGCCTACACCATTTGTCCTGTCTCCAACCCCACCGCTGGAATGCCGAATTTTCACAACTCTACACAGAAAAGCACCGCCACAAGAACCAAAAATCAAGTGAGCAATTACAATTCCCAGTTTTAGTCTTGAATTGCTGACACACCCCTGACCCCAAGCCCTTAAGCAATGACCATGTGGCACAGAGTCTGTGTGCTTGGCAAAGGGAGAATGTGGTGACTGAAGGATTGACATTGAACTCAGTGCTGCCCTGTCATAGCGGAGAGCAAAGCCATGCTGGGCTCAGCCAGCACCTGTGCAAAGAGGGAGCACTTGAATCAGACCTAGTCAGAAGGGAATCACCCATCCCAGTGGTTGGAACTCGAGTTTCTTGTCAAGCATCACCGCTGCAGGCCAAAGTGCTGTAGGGTCCTAGTAAAGATAGTTTAGGACACAAGGACTGCAATTCCTGGGCAACTCCTAGTGCTGGGCTGGGCTCAGAGGGTGGCATTTTATTTAGGGAGACATCAGGCAGCGTTGCTACTGGAGTGGTTGTGCTATGCCTCCCACAACCACAGGCTACACAGCTCACAGCAATGAAAGTAACTCCTTCCTTCTGTCTAAGAAGAGGAGTAAAAAGGACTTTGTCTTGCATCTTGGATTCTAGGATAGGATAGGGCACTGGGCAGAGTGGTGAGGTCCCCATTTCAGGCCCTAGCTGCTCGATGACATTTCTAGAAACACCCTGGGCCAAAAAAGAACCCACTACCTTGAAGGGAGTGACCCAGACCTGACAGGAGGACTCATCACTTACTTACTAAAGAGCCCTTGGGCCCTAAATAAGCAGCAGTGATATCCAGGGAATACTCCATGGGTTCTGGGCTCTGAGACATGCTGACTACAGGTATGACTTAGCACATTCCCAGATGTGGTGGCTACGGTGAAAACTCCTTTTGTTTGAGAAAAGCAGAGGGAAAAGCAAAAGAGATTTTGTCTTGCACCTTAGGTACCAGCTTGTCCACAGTGGGATAGAGCAATAAGCAGGGATTTGGGGTCTTGAGTCCAGGCGTAGGCTCTTGGACAGCATTTCTGGACCTACCCTGGGTGAGAGGCGAGTGCACTTCCTCGAAGGGTGTGTCCCGGGCCTGGCAGCATTCACCACAAGCTGATGGAAGAGCCCTTGGGCTTTAAGTGAACATCAGTGGTAGACTGGCAGAATTCCCCCATGGGGTGAGGGCAGCAGTGGCCACAGAAAGAGGCCTGTCTGCCTGTGGAAAGGGAAGAGAAGAGTAGGAAAAACTTAGTATTGTGGTTTGAGTGCCAGCTTAGCCACAGTAGAATAAAACATCAAGCAAATTACTAAGGTTTGTGACTCAAATTCTGGATCCCAGATAGCATCTCTGGACCTGCCTCGGGCCTGGAGGAACTCACCACCCTGAAGGGAAGGATGCAAACCCGGCTGGCTTTGCCACCTGCTAATCATAGAGTACTAGGGCCTTCGGTGAGCATAGGAAGTAGCCAGATAGTGGTTACAGCAGGCTTTGCGCAAGACCCAATGCTGTGATGGCTTTAAGTCAGACCCAGCACAGTCCCAGTGCTGGTGGCCACAGAGTTACTTACATCACCACACCTCCAGTTCCAGTTAGCTCAGCATAGAGAGAAGGCGCTGTTTGTTTGGGAGAAAGAAAGGGAAAAGAACAAGAGTTTCTGCATGGTAATCTGGAGAATTATTTCCTATCTTATCCCAAATCCCTAAGATGGTACTTCTTTGAGTCTGCAAAAACAACAGTGATATTGGGCTTGTGGCCCAAGGTTCTTTCAAATACCTGGAAAGTCTTCCCAAGAAGGATGGGCACGAGCAAGCCCAGACTGAACACTACAGTAAATACCTAACTCTCCAATGCCCAGATGCTGATGAACATCTACAACATTAATATCAACGCAAAAAACAGGACCTTACCAAACTAAGGAGCCAGGGACCAATCCTGGAGCAATAGAGTCGTGTGACCTTTTAGAGAATTCAGAATAGCCGAGGAAACTTAAATTTAAGAAAACACTGAGAAAGAATTTAGAATTCTATCACATAAATTTAACATAAAGATTGAAATAACTACAAAGAATCAAGCTGAAATAGTAGTAATAACAGAGAACTTCCCAAACCTAGAGACAGATATCAACATTCAACCACACGAACGTTATAGAACACTAAGACGATTTAACTCAAAAAAGACTACCTCATGGCATCTAATAATTCAACTCCCAAAGGTCAAAGATAAAGAAAGGATCCCAAAAGCAGCAGGGGAAAAGAAACAACATACAATGGAGCTCCAATACATCCGGCAGCAGACTTTTCAGTGAAAACTTTACAGGCCAGGAGAGAGTGACATGACATAATTAAGGTGCCACAGGGGAAGAAATAAAACTTTTGCCCCACAATACTATATCTGGTGAGTATATTCTTCAAGCATAAAGGGAAAATAAAGATCTTCCCAGACAAACAAAAGCTGAGGTATTTCATCAACACCAGACCAGTCATACAAGAAATGCTAAAGGGAGTTCTTTAATCGGAAAGAAAAGGATGTTAATGAGCAAGAAGGAAGCCACCTGAAGGTGCAAAACTCACTGGTAATAGTAAGCACACAGAAAAACATAGAATATTATAACACTGAAATTGTGGCATGCAAACAATCTTTATCTTAAGTATAAAGACTAAATGAACCAATCATAAGTAATATATTACAATAACTTTTCAAGCCATAGGCAGTATAATAAAACATAAAGAGAAAACAAAAAGCTAAGCAGTGGGATGAAGTTAAAGTACAGAGTTTTATTAGTTTTCTTTTTGCATGTTTGTCTGTTTATGCACTTAGTGTTGTCATCAGATCAAAATAATGAGTTATCAAAACTATAAAAACCCTGGAAGATAATCTAGGCAAACCATTCAGGACATAGGCCTGGGCAAAGATTTTATGACAAAGATGCCAAAAGCAATTGCAACAAGAGCAAAAATGACAAATGGGATCTAATTAGAGAGATTCTGCACAGCAACAGATACTATCATCAGAGTGAAAAGGCAACCTGCAGGATGGGAGAAAGTTTTTGCAATCTGTCCATCTGACAGAGGTCTAATATCCTGCATCTGCAAGGAACTTAAACAAATTTACAAGACAAAAAAACCATTAAAAAGTGGGCAAAGGACATGAGTAGACACTTCTGGAAAGAAGATATACATACAGCCAATAAACATGAAAAAAACTCAACATCATTGATCATTAGATAAATGCAAATCAAAACCATAGTGAGAAACCATCTCACAGAACAATGGCTATTATTAAAAAGTCAAAACACAACAGATGCTGGTGAGGTTGTGGAGAAAAAGGAACATTTTTATGCTGTTGTGGGGAGTGTAAATTAGTTCAACCACTGAGGAAGACAGTGTGGCAATTCCTCAAAGACCTAGAGGCAGAAATACCATTTGACCCAGCAATTCCATTACTTGGTATGTGCCTGAAGAAATAGAAGTCCTTCTCTTATAAAGACACATGGACACATATGTTCATTGGAGCACTATTCATATTAGCAAACACATGGAATCAACCTAAATGCCCATCAATGATAGACTAGATAAATAAAATGTGGTACATATATACCATAGAATACTGTGTAACTATAAAAAGGAATGAGATCATGTCCTTCACAGTGACATGGATGGAGCTGGAGGCCATTTTCCTTAGCATACTAACTCAAGAACAGAAAACTGAATACCACATGTTCTCACTTATAAATGAGAGTTGAATGATGAGAACACATGAATACACGGTGGAGGTGGGGATGACACACACTAGGGCCTGTTTGGGGGTTGGTTTGGAGAGGAGGGAAAGCATTAGGAAGAATAGCTAATGGATGCTGGGATTAATACCTAGGTGATGGGTCCCTCTGTACAGCAAACCACAATGGTACACATTTACCTGTGTAACAAACCTGCACATCCTGCACATGTACCCCAAACATAAAATTTTAAAAATTGTCTATATTTGTATTCAGTATTATCAATAAATTTATTTGAGGTTATAAGCTGGTATGGATTATAAGCTAGTATTTGTAAACCTCATGGTAACCTCAAATTAAAAATCATACAGTGCATACACGAAAAACAAAAAGCAAGAAATTAAATCATACCACCAGAGATAATTACCTTCATTAAAAGGATAGTGAAAGTGAAGGAAGGTAAGAAAGAAGATAAGATCACAAACAACCAGAAAACAAATAACAAAATGGCAAGAGTAAGTCTCTAGGTATCAATAATAACATTGAATGTAAATGAATTAAACCTTCCAATTAAAAGACATAAAATGACTGAATGGATGAAAAAACACCCAATGTTCTGTTGCCTACAAGAAATCATTCCACCTATAAAGATACACACAGACTGAAAATAAATGGATGAGAATAGATATTCCATCTCAATGGAAAACAAAAAAAAGCAGGAGTAGCTGTACTTAAATCAGACAAAATAGATTTCAATACAAAACCTGCAAGAAGAGACAAGATCATTATATAATGATAAAGTTTTCAATTGAGCAAGAGGATACAATGATTATAAATATATATGTCTCCAGCATTAGAGTACCCAGCTATATAAAGCAAATATTATTAGAGCTAAAGGGAGAGAGAAATCTTATTATAATAATAGGTGGAGATTTCAACACCCACTTTCAGCATTGGACAGATCTTCCAGACAGAAACTCAACAAAGAAACATTGGGCTTAATCTGCATTATAGAACAAATGGATCTAACAGATATTTACAGAACATTCTATCCAGTGGCTGCAGAATACACATTTTTTTCCTCAGCATATGGATCATTCTCAAGGAGAGACCATATGTTAGGTCACAAAACAAGTCTTAAAACAAACAAATCTGAAATAATACCAAGCATCTTCTCTGACTACAATGGAATAAAACTAGAAATCAACAACAAGAATAATTTTGGAAACTATACAAGCATGTAGAAATTAAATAATATACCCATGAATGACCAGTGGGTTAATGAAGAAATTAAGAAGGAAACTGAAAAATTTCTTGAAACAAATCATAATGGAAACAACATAGCAGAACCTATGGGATACAGTGAAAGCAGTAGAGAAAACCTTACAGCTATAAGGGCCAAAAAAGAAGAAAAACTTCAGCTAGGCACAGTGGCTCATGCCTGTAATCCCAGCACTTTGGGAAACTGAGGCAGGCAAATCACGAGGTCAGGAGTTCGAGACCAGCCTGGCGAAACCCCGTCTTTACTAAAATACTAAAATTTAGTAAAAATTACTTTAAAAATACTAAGAATTAGCTGAGTGTAGTGGTGGGCACCTGGAATTACAATCCCAGCTACTTGGGAGGCTGAGGCAGGTGAATTGCTTGACCCCAGGAGGCAGAGGTTGTAGTGAGCCGAGATTGCACCACTGCACTCCAGCCTGGGTGACAGAGTGAGACTCCATTAAAAAAAAAAAAAAAAAAAAAAAAAAAAAAAAAACCTTCAGGCTGGGTGTTGCTCATGCTGTAATCCTAGCATTTTGGGAGGCTGAGGTAGGTGGATTACCTGAGTTTAGGAGTTTGAGACCAGCTTGGGCAACATGGTGAAACCATGTATCCACTAAAAATACCAAAAATTAGCCAGGCATTGTGGTGTATGCCTGTAATCCCAGCTACTTGGGAGGCTGAAGCATGAGAATTGCTTGCACCTGGGAGGTGGAGGTTGCAGTGAGCCAAGATTGCATCACTGCACTCCTGCCTGGATGACAGAGTGAAACTCTGTCTCAAAAAAAAAAAAAAAAAAGTAAAAAAACGTTTATATAAATAACCTAATGATGCCTCTGAAAGAACTAGAAAAACAAGAGGAAACGAAACCAAAAATTAGTAAAAGAAAAGAAATAATAAAGATCACAGCCAAAATAAGTGAATTTGAAATGAAGAAAACAATACAAAAGATCAATTAAACAAAAAGTTGGGATTTTTGGAAAACATAAACAAAATTAACCTTTAGCCAGACTAATAAAGAAAGAGGGGAGAAGACCCAAATAGGTAAAATCAGAGATGAAAATGGAGACAGTACAATTGATACCACAAAAATTCAAAGGCTCATTAGTGGCTACTATGAGCAAGTATATGCACATAAATTGGAAAATCTAGAGAAAATGGGTAAATTACTACCTACTAAGACTGAACCATGAAGAAATCCAAAGCCTGAACAGAGTAATAACAAGTAATGAGATTGAAGCCATAATAACAAGTCTCTCAGCACAGAAAAGCCCAGGATCTGATGGCTTCACTGCTGAATTTTACCAGAGATTTGAAGAACTAATATCAATCCTGCTCAAACTATTCCCAAAAATAGGATAAATGCTTGGGAGGATAGATACCTCATTTTTTATAATGTACTTATTTCACATTGCATACCTGTATCAAAATATTTCATGTACCCTATAAATATATACGCATACTATGTATGCATAAAAATAAAAAATAAATTTTAAAAATAAAAATTTGCATGGGAAATCTCAGTGGAGATTCTGAAGCTAAAAATAAAAGGACTAAAATATGAAATACATACAATGAAAATAATATAAATAATATATAAAATATCCAAAATAAAAATGCATGGCATGGGCTTACTTAACAGCAGATTAAACAGGACAAAAAACAAGTATGAACTTAAAGATTGGTTAATATCTCTGTATATCTCAGAAGAAAGGAAAGAATAGAAAACGAAAAAAATAAGTTAGCAGGGCTTTACGGACCTGTGGAAGATGGTAACAAAAATATAACAAACATGTAAGTGTAGTTTCACAGAGAAAGGAGAAAGAAAGAGAAAATGGGACCAATTTTTTTTTTTTTAAATAATGGCCAAAAACATATAAATGTACAGGTTCAAGAAGTTCAGTAAACTCCAAAGAAGATAAATATAGAAAATATAATTCTGGCTGGGCACAGTGGCTCACACCTGTAATCCCAGCCTTTGGGAGGTCGAGGCGGGCAGATCATGTGGTCAGGAGTTTGAGACTAACCTGGCCAACAAGGTGAAACCCCGTCTCTACTAAAAATGCAAAAATTAGCCAGGCATGGTGGCGCGTGCCTGTAATCTCAACTACTCGGGAGGCTGAGCCAGGAGAATTGCTTGAATCCAGGAGGCAGAGGTTGCAGTGAGCCGAGATCATGCCACTGCACTCCAGGCTGGGCGACAGAGCAAGACTCTGTCTCAGAAAGAAAAAGAAGAAAATATTATTCTTAGGCACATCATAGTTAAACTGCTGAAATCTAATGATAGAAAATCTTGAAAGCAGGCAAAAATGATTTGTTGTATAAAAGGTAACAGTAATATGAATGGTTGCTGCTTTCCTAGAACTAATGGAGAAGCAGAATATTAGGAACTGCATCTATAAAGTACTGAAAGAAAAGAAAAAGAAAAAAAGGTCAACTAAGAGTTGTATATCCCATGAAAATATACTTAAAAATAAAAATAAAAGTAAAATAAACAATTTTCAGATAAGTAAAAACAGAAAATTCTTCACCAGAAGGTCTGCACTATAAGAAATACTGAAGGGATTTCTTAAGCAGAGAAACAGAGAAAATCACATCTATAGTTGGAAATGAAGAGCACTGGAAATTTAGAAACTTATTTTTCTTTTAATTTGCGTAAAACACATAAAATCAAATGAAACAAAGTTTATAATGTATGAAGATCTATAATATATAAAAACCATAACACAAAGACATGCAGCAAATTGATAATGTTGTAACATTCTTATATTTTACAAAACATGGTACAATATTAATGCTAATTAGCTCAATATTGTGACAGGTTAAAGGTGCATAGTGTTAAGGCAGCAATTTTATTTTATTTTATTTATTTTTTCTTTTTTATTATACTTTAAGTTCTAGGGTACATGTGCACAACTTGCAGGTTTGTTACATATGTATACATGTGCCATGTTCGTGTGCTGCACCCATTAACTCATTTACATTAGGTATATCTCCTAATGCTATCCCTCCCCCCTTCCCCCACCCCACAACAACAGGCCCCGGTGTGTGATGTTCCCCTTCCTGTGTCCAAGTGTTCTCATTGTTCAATTCCCACCTATGAGTGAGAATATGTGGTGTTTGGTTTTCTGTTCTTGCAATAGTTTGCTGAGAATAATGGTTTCCAGCTGCATCCATATCCTTACAAAGGACATGAACTCATCCTTTTTTATGGCTGCATAGTATTCCATGGTGTATATGAGCCACATTTTCTTAATCCAGTCAGGCAGTAATTTTTAAAAAAGAGTTATGCCAAAATAGTCAAAAGGAATACAACTATTCTGTTAATCCTAAATAAAGGGAGATGGAGGGGAGAAAACAGAGTGACAAATAAAAACAAAAAATATAACCCTTTCTCCTACTTTTTTGTTTTGTTTGGGCTCTCAGTGAAAACATGCTCACAGATACACTCCAAAATAATGTTTTGGAGCTCTCTGGGTATCTCTTATCCCTGTCAAGTTGTCACATAATGTTAACCATGACAGTGGGATATTTTTCCATTAATTTATGTCTTCTTCAGTTTCTTTCATCAATGTCTTACAGTTTTCAGTGTACAGATCTTTCATGTCCTTGGTTAAATTTATTCCTAAGTATTTTATTTTTTGATGCTATTGTAAATGAGATCATTTTCTTAGTTATTTTATTGAAATAGTTCATCGTTATTGTATAGAAACATGACTGATTTTTGTATGTTAGTTTTGTATGCTGCAACTTTACTAAATTCATTTATTCACTTAACTGTTTTTTGGTAAAGTCTTTTGAATTTTCAATATATAGATTATGTCATCTGCAAATAAACAATTTAGCTTCTTTCTTTCTAATTTTTAAGACTTTTGCTTCTTTTTCTTTCCTAATTGCTCTACTTAGAACTTCCAGTGCTATGTTTTTTAGAAATTGCAAGAGTGGGCATCTTTGTCCTGTTTCTTACATAGAAGAAAACCTTTCAACTTTTTAGTGTGGAGTATGATGTTAGCTATGAATTTTTCTATATCTAATTTGTTGAGAGGTTTTTTTAAATTATGAAAATGAATAGAAAATGGATTTTGTTTAATGGCTTTTCTGCATCTGTCGATATGACTGCATGGTTTTGTCCTTCATTCTGTGAATGTGTTGTGCCACATTTACATATGTTGAACCGTCCTGCACCCACTTGATCATGGTGCATGATCCTTTTAATGTGCTGTTGAATTTGGTTTGCTTATGTCTTATGGAGGATTTTGCATCTATCTTCATTAGGTAAATTGGTCTGTAATTTTTTTTTCGTGTAATGTCCTTGTCCGGGTAATGCTGCCCTCATAAAAAGAGTTTGGAAGTATTTTTCCTCTTCAATTTTTTGGAAGAGTTTGAAATGAATTGATATTATTTCTCCTTTAAATATTTGGTAGAATTCACCAGTCCCTCTGGTCCTGGACTTCATTTGCTGTGAGATTTCTGATTACTAATCCAATGTCCTTACTTTTTATGGGTATATTCATATTTCAATTTCTTTTTTTTTAAAATTTATTTATTATTATTATACTTTAAGTTGTAGGGTACATGTGCATAACGTGCAGGTTTGTTACATATGTATACTTGTGCCATGTTGGTGTGCTGCACCCATCAACTCGTCACTTACATCAGGTATAACTCCCAATGCAATCCCTCCCCCCTCCCCCCTCCCCATGATAGGCCCCGGTGTGTGATGTTCCCCTTCCTGAGTCCAAGTGATCTCATTGTTCAGTTCCCACCTATGAGTGAGAACATGCGGTGTTTGGTTTTCTGTTCTTGTGATAGTTTGCTAAGAATGATGGTTTCCAGCTGCATCCATGTCCCTACAAAGGACACAAACTCATCCTTTTTGATGGCTGCATAGTATTCCATGGTGTATATGTGCCACATTTTCTTAATCCAATCTGTCACTGATGGACATTTGGGTTGATTCCAAGTCTTTGCTATTGTGAATAGTGCTGCAATGAACATACGTGTGCATGTGTCTTTATAGCAGCATAATTTATAATCCTTTGGGTATATACCCAGTAATGGGATGGCTGGGTCATATGGTACATCTAGTTCTAGATCCTTGAGGAATCGCCATACTGTTTTCCATAATGGTTGAACTAGTTTACAATCCCACCAACAGTGTAAAAGTGTTCCTAATTCTCCACATTCTCTCCAGCACCTGTTGTTTCCTGACTTTTTAATGATCGCCATTCTAACTGGTGTGAGATGGTATCTCATTGTGGTTTTGATTTGCATTTCTCTGATGGCCAGTGATCATGAGCATTTTTTCATGTGTCTGTTGGCTGTATGAATGTCTTCTTTTGAGAAATGTCTGTTCACATCCTTTGCCCACTTTTTGATGGGGTTGTTTGTTTTTTTCTTGTAAATTTGTTTGAGTTCTTTGTAGGTTCTGGATATTAGCCCTTTGTCAGATGAGTAGATTGCAAAAATTTTCTCCCATTCTGTAGGTTGCCTGTTCACTCTGATGGTACTTTCTTTTGCTGTGCAGAAGCTCTTTAGTTTAATGAGATCCCATTTGTCAATTTTGGCTTTTGCTGCCGTTGCTTTTGGTGTTTTAGACATGAAGTCTTTGCCCATGCCTATGTCCTGAATGGTACTACCTAGGGTTTCCTTTAGGGTTTTTATGGTATTAGGTCTAACATTTAAGTCTCTAATCCATCTTGAATTAATTTTCGTATAAGGAGTAAGGAAAGGATCCAGTTTCAGCTTTCTACTTATGGCTAGCCAATTTTCCCAGCACCATTTATTAAATAGGGAATCCTTTCCCCATTTCTTGTTTCTCTCAGGTTTGTCAAAGATCAGATGGCTGTAGATGTGTGGTATTATTTCTGAGGACTCTGTTCTGTTCCATTGGTCTATATCTCTGTTTTGGTACCAGTACCATGCTGTTTTGGTTACTGTAGCCTTGTAGTATAGTTTGAAGTCAGGTAGCGTGAACATACCATGCTCATGGATAGGAAGAATCAATATCGTGAGAATGGCCATACTGCCCAAGGTAATTTATAGATTCAATGCCATCCCCATCAAGCTACCAATGAGTTTCTTCACAGAATTGGAAAAAACTGCTTTAAAGTTCATATGGAACCAAAAAAGAGCCCGCATCTCCAAGACAATCCTAAGGCAAAAGATCATATTTCAATTTCTTCATGATTTAGTTTTGGAAGTTTGTAAGTTTCTAGGAATGTGTCATACAATTTGTTGGCATCTAGCTGTTCACAGTAGTCTCTTATAATCTTTTAATTTTCTGTGGTATCAGATGTAAGGTTTCTTCTTTCTTTCCTGATTTTACTTGAGTCTTCTCTTAGCTAAAGATTTGCTAATTTTATCTTAAAAAACAAAAAACAAAACTAACTTTTAGTTTCATTGATCTTTTTATTGTTTTTGAGTTTTTTAGTCCTTATTTTAATGATTTCTTCATGGATATGTATTATTTTTTCTTTAGGCTGACTTTGGACTTAGTTTGTTCGTTTTAGTACCTTGTGGTTTAATATTAGATTGTTTATTTGAGAGTTTTCTTTTTTCTTAATGTAGGTGTTTATCTTCATAAACTTCCCTTTCACTGCTTTTGCTGCATCCCTTATGTTTTGTTCCATTGTGTTTCTATTTTTATTTCTTTCAAGAACTTTTAAATTTCTCTTTTGATGTCTTCTTTGACTTATTGGTTGTTCAGGAGTGTGCTGTTTAATTTCCATGTATTTGTCAATTTTACGGTTTTCTTCTTCATATTCATTTCTAGCTTAATACTATTATGGTCAGAAAAAATACTTGATACAATTTCAATCTTCTTAAGTTTAAGACTTGTTTTGTGACCTAACCTATGATCTGTCCTGGAAAATTTCCATGTTTGTTTAAGAAGAATGTGTATTCTGCTGCTTAATGGATGGAATGTTCTGTATGTCTTTTAGGTTCATTTGGCCTAAAGTGTAGTTTAAGTCCAATGATTCTTTATTGATTTTCTGTCTGGGTTGTTGAAAGTGCAGTGTTGAAGTCCCTTACTATTATTGTATTGGTATCTGTTTCTCCTTTCAGTTCTGTTAATATTTGCCTTATGTATTTAACTGCTTCTAAATAGATACGTTGGGTGTATATATATTTTCAATTGTATCTTTTTAATGAAATGGCAATTTTATCATTATTTAATGACCTCTTTTGGAAGTCAACAGTACTTTAATGTGAATATGTTTACTCATTATATTAGTTATCATCTATAGATGTGCAACAGAACTTAAGTGGCTTAAAACAATGAACATCTATTATCTCATAGTTTCTGTTGTTCAGAAATCTGGGTGTAACTTAAGTGAGCGTCTCTGGCCTAAATTGTCTCACGAAGTTACAGTCAAGCTGTTGGCCAGGTTTATGGTCATTTTAAGACCTGACTGGAGCTGAAGGATTCACTTATAAGATCACTTATGTGTTTGTTGGCAGACCTCAGTTCCCGGGCTGTTGGCCAATTCTTTACCACATGAACCTCCCATTAGGCAACCCAAGTGTCCTTATAAATGTCAACTAACTCCTCCCAGACTGAGCTGTACAAGAGGGAGCAAGGGCATGTGTGTGCAAGAGCTCCCAAGATGGCAGTCACAGGCTTTGTATAATCAAATGTTGGAATTGATATACTGTCATTTCTGTCATATTCTATTTATTAGAAGACAGTTTCTAAGTCTTGCCCAAACTCCAGGAAAGGGATTACACAAGGGTGTGAATACCAGGAGGTGGGGATCGTTGGAAGCCATTTTAGAGCCTGCCCAGCACATTCATATTTTACTCAATAATAGGCATTATTCATTAGGTAGCCGGGCCCTGAGTACTGGCTGGTAAGGTGAATAATAGACACATATTTGTGTTGTGGTTAGAAATGACAGCCTTGCTGATTAAGTGCCAGCTCTGAAGTGAATCCTATAACGTACCACTATAGAGTCATTATAATTCAAATGATACTATAAATTTGAAAACACATTGAAATCATGGACATAATCAAATTTGACTCCAAAATTAACTCATACAATCTAAATTCTCATACCGATATAGATTTTCAAAGGTTTCAGAATGCATACAGAGATTATTTTTTTAAATTGCCATGACAAAATATTTTATAACTAGAAGTTGCAGAAATACTTCTTAGATTATGAATAGCTTAAAGTAGAATATTTTGAATACATACAGAGCTTACATGACTTACTCTAATATCAAATATTAATAAAAAGAATATTAACTATAAATTTTTCTTAATGCCTTATATTAATATTAAATATTTAACATTAAATATTAATATATGACAGATACTAAAGTAATACTTCTTAATTAATTGACATTAATATTAAATATTAATAAAGAGAACACTAATTCTAATTTTTTTGTTAAATCAACCTTCTAAGGTAGTATCAGCTTAATAGGTACTATCACAGTGTCAGCAGCTTTGGTTCAAAATAATACCACTAAAATAAATAGTCGTGCCTTGTTCATTTCACATTTAATGTCTAAGAACACTTTTAGCAAGGAGCTAGATTACACAAGCAGTAAGTTATGCTGGTAGTTAACTGTGAAGTCATAAAATTTGTCTGTTTTTCCTACAGCTTCAGGGACTAATCTTTCTCAAACTCATTTGCTGGCCCTTTCTCTTTGGCTTGATTGCTGAATGTTGTAGTGCTTCAGGGCTGGGTCATGAGCTTTCTTCCCCTCTTTACTTAAATCCTCTCCAGAGTAAGTCTTAGTAAACTCCCTCACTTCAAATATCCCTATATTATAATGATTTCCAAGGTAAATCCTCACACTGAACTGCTCCTCTACATTTTAGACTTGTGGGCCTAATAGCCTACTAGACATCTGTATTTGTATATCTAGTAGGAGTCTCAAATCTCATTAGGCAATGTAAAATTCTTAATTACTTGTTCCCTAATACCCATTGCTTTCCCATGCTTCCCATCTCAGTGAATGACCTCATTCACCTAATCACTCAAGCCAAAAATCTAGTTTTTTTCACTTCTCACATCCAATACACAAGTAAGTCATGTTAGTTTTGTCTCCAATACTACCCGTAGATAGACTTGAGCAGACACTTGCCCTAGGCTTTTGTCTTTGCAGACCCCACTAGAAGTGATTGCCTGGGGAATTTTATAAGTCTTTCTGCAACATCTGAAATATGTTTGGGTTGGCAGTGCCATTTTAATAGGCTATTCCAATCCCAGAATGGGAGGTATATAGGTCCCAGTTCCTGTTTCTCTCTCTTGTGCTCTTCTCTTATTTTTCCTCCCAAAACACATGGGCTTTATCAGTTGCTCCTGGAATCTCTGGAACTTGCACCTATGAGGTTATTCCATTGGTCCCTGGCCAGGCCTTGATTCCAGTAGACTACCCCTGATTCTAGTCTAGTGAATGGATTTCTCCCATTGGCCCAGAGATTGGGCCACCAGAATCATGTTGAAACATTGATTTGATTCCCAGTCATGTTGGACACAAGACAATTTAAGGGTTTGAGTTGTATTTGTAGGCTTGCGCATGGGATCTTGCTATCTGTGTACCAAGGTACCACTTCTGGTCTATAGTACTTGAATATATCAGGGGTGGCAATAGGTATCATTAACCCTATATGTCCCCACTGCTGGAACCTAGGGTAATCACCCACACCCTCTGCAGACTCTGCAGCACAAGTCAAGTAGTTCTCTAGGGGTGGCTATGCCTGTAACTTCCATTGCAGGACTGTTGTCCTGCAATGCCAATGACTTAATGTTCTTTCTTGCCTTCAGTTAACGCAGAGAATCTGTGCTTTCCTAGGTTGATCTGTAATCAGGCTGGATAAGGGATGATATTTTTTACAAAATTAAGACAACTGTTATATGTGTGTATTTAAGACATCTTTTCACTTTCTTTCTACTGTCTTTTGATAAACTAAACTTGTCTCTTTACTTTCTTAATACTGTTATTTGATAAACAAGTTATTACATTTAATGTATTAGAATATATCAAATTTTTGTTTAAGGTTAATTCTTTTTCTGTCCTTTCTAAGAAGCATTTGCCTGTCCTCAATGCCATGAAGATATTCATGTGTTTTTCTCTAAAAGTTTTATAGTTTTACCTTTAAAATTTAGATTTACAGTCCATTTGGAATTGACTTACATGCTTAGTATAAAGAATAGTCAATATCTGTTCTATTTTTATATGGATATCCACTTAACTCAGCACCACCTATTGCAAAGAGCATTCTTTTTAGAAAATATTTTCAACCTTTATTCTGAGTTCAGGATACATGTGCAAGATGTGCAGGTTTGTTATGTAGGTAAACGTGTGCCATGGTGGTTTGCTGCACAGATCATCTCATCCCCCAGGTATTAAGCCCAGCATCCATTACCTATTCTTCCTGATGCTCTCCCTTCTCCCACCCCGCACTCTCTGACAGGCCCCAGTGTGTGTTTCCCCCCATGTGTCCATGTGGGAAAGAACACTATTTCCCATTGCTTTGCAGTACCATTTGTATCATAAATCAAGTCTATATATATATATGTCTGATATATATGTGTGTCTGATTTTGGACTCTCTATATATGTGTGTATATACATATTATAAATATATGTCTATATATTATAGACATATGCCTACATATACTTATTGTAAATATATGTCTATATATACAGATAAATATATCTATATACATATTATAAATCTATGTCTATATATACATATAAATATGTGTATATACGCATATTATAAATATGCATATATATGCATATTAAAATATGTGTATAGATGCATATTAAAAATATATGTATATTTATATACACATATTATATACACATAAATATATGTATATATACACATAAATATATAATATATATTTATATATTTATTATATATATTTATATTTATATATTTATATTATATATTATATATTATATAATATATTATGTATGTATAATATATATTATGTATATATTATATTTATATATTATATAAATATATATTATGTATATATTTACATCTGATTTTTTATTTGAATCTATAAATATATATATAAATACATAGATACATAATATGTATATTATGTATATATGTAAATATATGTATATACACATATTATATGCCAATATAAATATATGTATATATTTACATCTGGTTTTTGACTCATAATTATATGAGTCACATAAATATAAATATATGTATATTTACATCTGATTTTTGACTCTGATTTATTTCATTGGGCTATTTCTCTATCTTAGCAATAACACTATATCATCTGATTGCAGTAGCTTTCTATTAAGCCGTGACATATGGGAGTTTGAATCCTTTAACTTTGGTATGTTACTTTAAAATCATGACTACCATTGGCCATGGGCATTTTCTTGTAAATTTTTGAATCAGCTTGTTAATTTTTTCAAAATAATCTGTTGGTATTTTTAAAATTTTGAGCTTCCAGCTAATGTATATATTGGTTTGGGGAGAATTACCATCTTAAGAATATTGAATCTGCTACTTCATGACAATGTTATAACTATGAATTCATAAAAGTATTTGTTTTCCTAAGTAATGTTTCTTAGTTTTTGGTGTTGCAGTCTTGAACATCTTTTGTTATTTTATTCATAGGTAATTGTTGTTTTAATGCTGTCTTTAATGGTCTCATTTAATTTTTAAATTGTGCATTGATATTATACGAATTAGAATTAATTGTTTTACATTGGCATCACATCCAGCAACCTTTCTAACTTCCCTTGCTAAGTATAATGGGATTGTCTTTTGGATTTGACTTTTTATTGACAAAAATAATGTTATCTGAAAACAACCACAGTTCATTTCTTTCCAATTTGTATAACTTTCATTTATTTTAATTTTTGTGTATTTTTTTTTCCCTATTGCATTGGTTAGAACCTCCAACACAATGATAAATAGAAGTGTCAATAACAAGTATTCAGTGTCACTCCTGATTGCAATGGGAAGATTTCAGTGTTGCATATTAAGAATGACTGCTCAGATTGTGCCACTGCACTCCAGCCTGGTTGACAGAGGGAGACTCCATCTAAAAAAATAAAAAATAAAAAAAATAATTTTGCTATTGGTTTGTGTGAATTTAAGATGTTCCCCTATGTTCTAAGTTTCCTAAGAGCTTTAAATCATGAACACGTATTAAATTTTATCAAATACTTCTTTGCATCATTTGAGATTGTTGCAGACACTCCTTGACATACTATGGAATTATGTCCTAATAAATGCATCATATGTTGAAAATACTGTAAGTCAAAAACGCACCTAACCTGCTGAATATCATAGATCATCCTACCTACCTTAAGTGTGCTCAGAACACTTATATTAGCCTACAACTGGAAAAACTTACCTAACAAAAAGTCTACTTTATAATAAAGTCCTGAATATATCATGTAATTTATTAAATACTGTACTGAAAGTGAAAAACAGAATGGTTCCATGGATACTTAAAGTATGGTTTCTACTGAATGCATATTGTTTTTGCATCACCCTAAATGTGAACCATCATAAGTTGGGAGCCCTAAGTATGATTTTTCTCCGTTATTATTTTAATGTGATCAAACACATAGATTGCTTGCTGAATGTTAAGCCATCCTTGCATTGATGAAATAAACTTAATTTGGGAATATGAATATTATTTCCTAATATTTATTTATAAGTTTACATCTATGACTTTTAAAAATTATTTTATTTATTAAGTTCTGGTGTACATGCAAGATGTGCAAGTTTGTTACACATATTTATGTGCCGTGGTGGTTTGTTGCACCTATTAGCCTATCACTTGAGTATTAATTCAAGCATTCATGAGCTAGTTTTTCTGATGCTCTCCCTCCCCACCAGTACCCCACAACAGGCCCCAGTGTATGTTGTTCCCCTCCCTGTGTACATGTATTCTCGTTGTTTGGCCTCCACTTATGAGTGGCAATATGTGGTGTTTGGTTTTCTGTTCCTGTGTTAGTTTGCTAAGGATAATGGCTTGCAGCTCTATCCATGTCCCTGCAAAGGACATGATCTCATTCCTTTTTATGGCTGCATAGTATTCCATGGTGTATATATACCACATTGTTCTTTATCCAGTCTATCACTGATGGGCATTTAGGTTGATTCCATGTCTTTGCTATTGTGAATAGCACTGCAATGAACATACATATGCATGTATCTTTATAACAGAAGGATTTATATTCCTTTGGGTATATACCCAGTAATGGGATTGCTGGGTCATATGGTGTTTCTAGTTCTAGGTCTTTGAGTAATCGCCATACTGTCTTCCACAATGGTTGAACTAATTTACATTCCCACCAACAGTGTAAAAGCATTCCTATCTCTTAGAAGCATCTCCAGCATCTGTTATTTTATTTTATTTTCAGACAGAGCCTTACTCTGTTGCTTGGGCTGGAGTGTAGTGACACAATCTTGGCTCTCAGTTCACTTGAACCTCCGCTTCCTGGGTTCAAGCAATTCTCCTGCCTCAGCCTCCTGAGTAGCTGGAACGACAGGTTCATGACCATACCCGGCTAATTTTTATATTTTTAGTAGAGGTGGAGTTTCACTATGTTGGCCAGGCTGGTCTCGAACCCCTGACCTCAGGTGATCCACCCATTTTGGTCTCCAAAAGTGCTGGGATTATATGTGTGAGCCACCATGCCTGGCCTGTTGTTTCTTGACTTTTTAATAATCCCCATGCTGACTGGCATGAGATGGTATCTCCCTGTGGTTTTGATTTGCATTTCTCTAATGATCAGTGCTGTTGAGCTTTTTTTCATATGTTTGTTGGCCACATAAATGTCTTCTTTTGAGAAGTGTCTGTGCATGTCCTTTGCCCACTTTTTAATGAGGTTGTTTTTTTTCTTGTAAATTTGTTTACGTTCCTTGTAGACTCTAGATATTAGACCTTTGTCAGAAGAATAGGTTGCAAAAGTGTTTTCCCATTCTGTAGGTTGTCTGTTCACTCTCAGATAGTTTCTATTGCTGTGCAGAAGCTCTTTAATTTAATTAGATCACATCTGTCAATTTGTGCTTTTGTTCCAATTGCTTTTGACATTTTCATCATGAAATCTTTGCCTGTGCCTATGTCCTGAATGGTATTGCTTAGATTTTCTTCTAGGATTTTTATAGTTTTGGGTTTTATGTTTAACTCTTTAATCCATCTTGAGTCAGTTTTTGTATAAGGTCTAAGGATGGGGTCCAGTTTCAGTTTTCTGCATATGGCTAACCAGTTCTCCCAGCACCATTTATTAGATAGGGAATCCTTTCCCCATTGCTTGTTTTTGTCAGGTTTGTTGAAGATTACATGGTTGTAGATGTGAAGTCTGATTTCTGAGTTCTCTCTTCTGTTCCATTGATTTATGTGTCAGTTCTTGTACAAGTAGCATGCTGTTTTTGTTACTGTAACCTTATACTGTATAGTTTGAAGTCAGGTAGGGTGAGGCCTCCAACTTTGTTCTTTTTGCTTAGGATCATCTTGGCTATATAGCTCATTTTGGCTTCATCTAAGATTTGAAATAGTTTTTCAGTTTCTGTGAAGAATGTCAATCGTAGTTTGAAGGGATAGCATTGAATCTATAAATTACCTTGGGCAGTATGACCATTTTCACGATATTGATTCTTCCTATCAATGAGCATGGAATGTTTTACCATTTGTTTGCACCCTCTCTTACTGTCTTGAGCAGTGGCTTGCAGTTCCCCTTTAAGAGATCCTTCACATCCCTCGTTAGTTGTATCCCTAGGTATTTTATTCTCTTTGTAGCAATTGTGAATGGGAGTTCATTCACGATTTAGTTCTCTGCTTGTCTGTTGTTTGTGTACAGGAATACTTGTAATTTTTGCAATTGATTTTGTATTCTGAGACTTTGCTGAAGTTGCTTATCAGTTTAAGAAGCTTTTGGGCTGAGATGGTGGGGTTTTCTAGATATAGGATCATATCACCTGCAAACAAAGATAATTTTACTTCCTCTCTTCCTATTTGAATCCCCTTTATTTCTTTCTCTTGCCTGGTTGCTCTGGCCAGATCTTCCAACACTATGTTGAATAGGAGTGGTGAAGGAGGTCATCCTTGTCTTGTGCTGGTTTTCAAGGGGAATGCTTCCGGGTTTTGCCCATTCACTATGATATTGGCTGTGGGTTTATCATAAACGGCTCTTATTATTTTGAGGTACATTCCATCAATACCTAGTTTATTGAGAGTTTTTAACATAAAGAGATGTTGAATTTTATTGAACACCTTTTCTGTGTCTATTGAGATAGTCATGTGGTTTTTGTCTTTAGTTCTGTTTATGTGATGAATTATGTTTATTGATTTGCATATGTTGAACCAGCCTTGTATCCTGGGGATGAAGCTGACTTGATTGTGGTGGATAAGCTTTTGATGTGCTGCTGGATTTGGTTTGTCAGTGTTTTATTGAGGATTTTTGCATCGATGTGCATCAGGGATATTGACCTGATGTTTTCTTCTTTTGTTGTATCTCTGCCAGGTTTTGGTATTAGGATGATGCCTCATAAAATAAGTTAGGGAAGAGTCCCTCATTTTCAACTGTTTGGAACAGTTTCATAAGAAAGGTTACCAGCTTCTCTTTGTACCTCTGGTAGAATTCAGCTGTAAATCCATCTGGACCTGGGCTATTTTTGATTGGTAGTCTATTTATTAATGCTTCAATTTCAGAACTCATTATTGGTCTAATCAAGGATTCATCTTCTTACGGGTTCAGTCTTGGGAGGGTGTCTGTGTCCAGGAGTTTATCCATTTTTTTCTATTAATGGATTTTCTAGTTTATTTACATAGAAGTGTTTATAGTATTCACTCATGGTTGTTTGTATTTCCATGGGGTCCGTGATGATATCTTATTTATCATTTTTTATTATCTGCTTGACTTTCTCTCTTTTCTTCTTTATTAATCTAGCTAGTAGTCTATCTATTTTATTAATTTTTTCAAAAAACCACCTCCTGGATTCGTTGATTTTTTTTTGAAGGGTTTTGTTGTATGTCTGTATCTCTTTCAGTTCTGTTCCGATCTTGTTATTTCTTGTCTTCTGCTACCTTTTGGGTTTTTTACTCTTGTTTCTCTAGTTCATTTAGTGTGACTTTAGGATGTTATATATGAGATCTTTTTGATGTGGCCGTTTAGTGCTATAAATTTCCTTGTTTTACTTTTGTTTTTAAATCTTTTTTTTAATTATACTTTAAGGACTAGGGTACATGTGCACAACGTGCAGGTTTGTTACATATGTATACAGGTGCTGTGTTGGTTTGCTGCACCCATTAACTCGCCATTTACATTAAGTATTTCTCCCTTTGCTATCCCTCTCCCATCCCCCCACCCACAACAGGCCCCAGTATGTTATGTTCCCTGCCCTGTGTCCAAGTGTTCTCATTGTTCAATTCCTACCTATGAGTGAGAACATATAGGTTTTGTTCTCTGTCCTTGTGATAGTTTGCTCAGAATGATGGTTTCCACCTTCATCCATGTCCCTACAAAGGACATGAACTCATCCTTTTTTATGCCTGCATAGTATTCCATTATCTATATGTGCCACATTTTCTTAATCCAGTCTATCATTGATGGACATTTGGGTTGGTTCCAAGTCTTTGCTATTGTGAATAGGGCCGCAATCAACATACATGTGCATGTGTCTTTATAGCAGCATGATTTATAATCCTTTGGGTATATACCCAATAATGGGATGGCTGGGTCAAATGGTATTTCTAGTTCTAGATCCTTGAGGAATCGCCACACTGTCTTCCGCAATGGTTGAACTAGTGTACAGTCCCACCAACAGTGTAAAAGTGTTCCTATTTGTCCACATCCTCTCCAGCACCTGTTGTTTCCTGACTTTTTAATGATCGCCATTCTAACTGGTGTGAGATGGTATCTCATTGTGGTTTTGATTTGCATTTCTCTGATGACCAGTGATGATGAGCGTTTTTTCATGTGTCTGTTGGCTGCATAAATATCTTCTTTCGAAAAGTGTCTGTTCATATTATTTGCCTAGTTTTTGATGGAGTTGTTAGTTTTTTTCTTGTAAATTTGTTTAAGTTCCTTGTAGATTCTGGATAATAGCGCTTTGTCAGATGGGTAGATTGCAAAATTTTTCTCCCATTCTGTAGGTTGCCTGTTCACTCAGGTGATAGTTTCTTTTGCTGTGCAGAAGCTCATTAGTTTAATTAGATACCATTTGTCTATTTTGACTTTTATTGCCATTGCTTTTGGTGTTTTAGACATGAAGTCCTTGCCCTTGCCTATGTCCTGAATGGTATTACCTAGGTTTTCTTCTAGAGTTTTCATGGTTTTAGGTCTAACATTTAAGTCTTTAATCCATCTTGAATTAATTTTTGGATAAGGTGTAAGGAAGGGATCCGGTTTCAGCTTTCTACATATGGTTAACCAGTTTTTCCAGCACCATTTTTAAATAGGGAATCCTTTCCCCATTGCTTGTTTTTATCAGGTTTGTCAAAGATCAGATGGCTGTAGATGTGTGGTGTTATTTCTGAGGCCTCTATTCTGTTCCATTGGTCTTTATGTCTGTTTTGATACCAGTACCATACTGTTTTGGTTACTGTAGCCTTGTAGTACAGTTTGAAGTCAGGTAGCTTGATGACTCCAGCTTTGCTCTTTTTGCTTAAAATTGTCTTGACAATGGGGGCTCTTTTTTGGTTCCATATGAATTTTAAAGTAGTTTTTTCCAATTCTGCGAAGAAAGTCATTGGTAGCTTGATGGGAATGGCATTGAATCTATAAATTATGTTGGGCAGTATGGCCATTTTCACAATGTTGATTCTTCCTCTCCATGAGCATGGAATGTTCTTCCATTTGTTTGTGTCCTCTTTTATTTCGATGAGCAGTGGTTTGTAGTTCTCCTTGAAGAGGTCCTTCACATTTCTTCTAAGTTGGATTCCTAGGTATTTTATTCTCTTTGGAGAAATTGTGAATGGGCATTCACTCATGATTTGGATCTCTGTTTGTCTGTTATTGGTGTATAAGAATGCTTGTGATTTTTGCAGATGGATTTTGTATCCTCAGATGTTGCTGAAGTTGCTTATCAGCTTAAGGAGATTTTGGGCTGAGACGATGGGATTTTTGAAATATACAATCATGTCATCTGCAAACATGGACAATTTGACTTCTTCTTTTCCTAATTGAATACCCTTTATTTCTTTCTCCTGCCTGATTGCCCTGGCCAGAAATTCCAACACTATGTTGAATAGGAGTGGTGAGAGAGGGCATCCCTATCATGTGCCAGTTTTCAAAGGGAATGCTTCAATTTTTTGCCCATTCAGTATGATATTGGCTGTGGGTTTGTCATAAATAGCTCTTATTATTTTGAGATACATTACATCAATACCTAGTTTATTGAGAGTTTTTATCATGAAGTGCTGGTGAACTTTGTCAGAGGCCTCTTTTGCATCTATTGAGATAATCATGTGATTTTTGTCTTTGGTTCTGTTTATATGCTGGATTACATTTATTGATTTGCGTGTGTTGAACCAGCCTTGCATCCCAGGGATGAAGCCTACTTGATCATGGTGGATAAGCTTTTTGATGTGCTGCTGGATCCGGTTTGCCAGTATTTTATTGAGGATTTTTGCATGGATGTTCATCAGGGATATTGGTCTAAAATTCTCCTTTTTTGTTGTGTCTCTGCTAGGCTTTGGTATCAGGATGATGTTGGCCTCATAAAATGAGTTAGGGAGGATTCCCTCTTCTTGTATTGATTGGAATAGTTTCAGAAGGAATGGTACCAGCTCCTCCTTGTACCTCTGGTAGAATTCAGCTGTGAATCCATCTGGTCCTGGACTTTTTTTGGTTGGTAGGCTATTATTTATTGCCTCAATTTCAGAGCCTGCTATTGGTCTATTCAGGGATTCAGCTTCTTCCTGGTTTAGTCTTGGGAGAGTGTAAGTGTCCAGGAAATTATCCATTTCTTCTAGATTTTCTAGTTTATTTGCGTAGAGGTGTTTATAGTATTCTCTGATGGTAGTTTGTATTTCTGTGGGGTCAGTGGTGATATCCCCTTTATCATTTTTTATTGTGTCTATTTGATTCTTCTCTCTTTTCTTCTTTATTAGTCTTGCTAGTGGTCTATCAGTTTTGTTGATCTTTTCAAAAAACCAACTACTGGATTCATTGACTTTTTGGAGGATTTTATTGTATCTCTATCTCCTTCAGTTCTGCTCTGATCTTAGTTATGTCTTGCCTTCTGCTAGCTTTTGAATGTGATTGCTCTTGCTTTTCTAGTTCTTTTAATTGTGATATTAGGATGTCAATTTTAGATCTTTCCTGCTTTCTCTTGTGGGCATTTAGTGCTGCAAATTTCCCTCTTCACACTGCTTTAAATGTGTCCCAGAGATTCTGGTATGTTGTATTTCTGTTCTCATTGGTTTCAAAGAACATCTTTATTTCTACCTTCATTTCGTTATATACCCAGTAGTCATTCAGGAGCAGGTTGTTCAGTTTCCATGTAGTTGAGCGGTTTTGCTTGATTTTCTTAGTCCTGAGTTCTAGTTTGATTGCACTGTGGTCTGAGAGACAGTTTGTTATAATTTCTGTTATTTTACATTTGCTGAGGAGTGCTTTACTTCCAAATATGTGGTCAATTTTTGAATAAGTGTGATGTGGTGCTGAGAAGAATGTATATTCTGTTGATTTGGGGTGGAGAGTTCTGTAGATGTCTATTAGGTCCACTTGGTGCAGAGTTGAGTTCAATTCCTGGATATCCTTGTTATCTTTCTGTCTCATTGATCTGTCTAATGTTGACAGTGGGGTGTCAAACTCTCGCATTATTATTGTATGGGAGTCTAAGTCTCTTTGTAAGTCTCTAAGGACTTGCTTTATGAATCTGGGTGCTCCTGTATTGGGCACATACATATTTAGGATAGTTAGCTCTTCCTGTTGAATTGATCCCTTTACCATTATGTAATGGCCTTCTTTGTCTCTTTTGATCTTTGATGGTTTAAAGTCTGTTTTTATCAGAGACTAGGATTGCAACCCCTGCTTTTTTTTCTTCTCCATTTGCTTGGTAAATCTTCCTCCATCCCTTTATTTTGAGCCTGTGTGTATCTCTGCATGTGAGATGGGTCTCCTGAATACAGCAAACTGATGGGTCTTGACTCTTTATCCAGTTTGCCAGTCTGTGTCTTTTAATTGGACCATTTAGTCCATTTACATTTAAGGTTAATATTGTTACGTGTGAACTTGATCCTGTCATTGTGATATTAGCTGGTTATTTTGCTCGTTAGTTGATGCAGTTTCTTCCTAGCATCGATGGTCTTTACATTTTGGCATGTTTTTGCAATGGCTAGTACTGGTTATTCCTTTCGATGTTTAGTGCTCCCTTCAGGATCTCTTGTAGGGCAGGTCTGGTGGTGACAAAATCTCTAAGTGTTTGCTTGTCTGTAAAGGATTTTATTTCTCCTTCACTTATGAAACTTAGTTTGGCTGGATATGAAATTCTGGGTTGAAAATTCTTTTCTTTAAGAATGTTGAATATTGGCCCTCACTCTCTTCTGGCTTGTAGAGTTTCTGCTGAGAGTTCTGCCGTTAGTCTGATGGGCTTCCCTTTGTGGGTAACACAACCTTTCTCTCTAGCTGCCCTTAACATTTTTTCCTTCATTTCAACTTTGGTGAATCTGACAATTATGTGTCTTGGAGTTGCTCTTCTCGAGGAGTATCTTTGTGGCATTCTTTGTATTTCCTGAATTTAAATGTTGGCCTGCCTTACTAGGTTGGGGAAGTTCTCCTGGATGATATCCTGCAGAGTGTTTTCCAACTTGGTTCCATTTTCCCCCTCACTTTCAGGCACCCCAATCAGACATAGATTTGGTCTTTTCACATAATCCCATATTTCTTGGAGGCTTTGTTCATTTCTTTTTCCTTTTATTTCTCTAGACTTCTCTTCTCGCTTCATTTCATTCATTTGATCTTCAATCATTGATACTCTTTCTTCCAGTTGATCGAGTCAGTTACTGAAGCTTGTGCATTTGTCACATATTTCTCGTGTCATGGTTTTCATCTCTGTCAGTTCGTTTATGGCCTTCTCTGCTTTGATTATTCTAGTTATCCATTCTTCCATTCTTTTTTCAAGATTTTTAGTTTCTTTGCACTGAGTATGTAGTTCCTCCTTTAGCTCTGAGAAATTTGATCAACTGTAGCCTTCTTCTCTCAATTCATCAAAGTCATTCTCCGTCCAGCTTTAATCCGTTGCTGGCGATGAGCTGCGTTCCTTTGGAGGGGGAGATGCGCTCTAATTTTTTTAATTTCCAGCTTTTCTGCTCTGCTGTTTCCCCATCTTTTGGTTTTATCTGCCTTTGGTCTTTTATACTGGTGACGTACTGATGGGGTTTTGCTGTGGGTGTCCTTTCTGTTTGTCAGTTTTCCTTCTAACAGTCAGGACCCTCAGCTGTAGGTCTGTTGGAGATTGCTTGAGGTCCACTCCAGACGCTGTTTGTCTGGGTATCAGCAGCAGAAGCTGCAGAAGATAGAATATTGCTGTAGTGCTGCTGTCTGATTCTTGCTCCGGAAACTTCATCTCAGGGGTGTACCCTGCTGTGTGAGGTGTGAGGTGTCAGTCTGCACCTAGTGGGGGATGTCCCCCAGTTAGGCTACTCAGGGATCAGGGACCCACCTGAGCAGGCAGACTGTCCATTTTCAGATCTCAGCCTCCGTGTTGGGAGATCCACTGCTCTCTTCAAAGCTGTCAGACAGGGTCATTAACATCTGCAGAGGTTTCTACTGCTTTTTTTTTTTTCCTATGCCCTGTCCCCAGAGGTGGAATCTACAGAGACAGGCAGGCCTCCTTGAGCTGCGGTGGGCTCCACCCAGTTCGAGCTCCCTGGAGACTTTGTTTACCTTAAGTCTCAGCAATGGCGGGCGCCCCTCCCCCAGCCTCGCTGCTGCCTTGCAGTTAGATCTCAGACTGCTGTGCTAGCAATGAGGTAGGCTCTGTGGGCGTGGGACCCTCCCGGCCAGGTGTGGGATATAATCTCCTGGTGTGCCGTTTGCTAAGACCCTTGGTAAAGCCCAGTATTAGGGTGGGAGTTACCTGATTTTCCAGGTGCTGTATGTCTCAGTTTCTAAAGGGATTCCCTTCCCCCTTGTGCTTCCCAGGTGAGGTAATGCCGTGCCCTGCTTCAGCTCTCACTGGTCGGGCTGCACAAGCTGACCAGCACCGATTGTCTGGCACTCCCCAGGGAGATGAACCTGGTACCTCAGTTGAAAATGCAGAAATCACCCGTCTTCTGTGTCGCTCGCGCTGGGAGCTGTTCCTATTTGGCCATCTTGCTCGCACCCCCCTCTTGAGTCAGTTTCTTAATCTTGAGTTCTAATTTGATTGCACTGTGGTCTGAGAGACTGTTTGTTATGATTCCAGTTCTTTTACATTTGCTTAGGAGTGCTTTATTTCCAACTATGTGATCAAGTTTGGAATAAGTACCATGTGGTGCTGAGAAGAATGTATATTCCGTTGATTTGGGGTGGAGAGTTTTGTAGATGTCTATTAGGTCCGCTTGGTCCAGAGCCAAGTTGAAGTCCTGGATATCCTTGTTAACCTTCTGTCTCATTGATCTGTCTAATATTGGCAATGGAGTGTTAAAGTCTCCTATTATTATTGTGTGGGAGTCTAAGTCTCTTTGTAGGTTTCTGAGGACTCGCTTTATGAATCTGGGTGTTCCTGTATTGGGTGCATATATATTTAGGATAGTTAGCTCTTCTTATTGAATTGATCCCTTTACCATTATGTAATGGCCTTCTTTGTCTCTTTTGATCTTTGTTGGTTGAAAGTCTGTTTTATCAAAGATGAGGATTGCAACTCCTGCTTTTTTTTGCTTTCCATTTGCTTGATAGGTCTTCATCCATCCCTTTATTTATGTGTGTCTCTGCATGTGAGATGGGTCTCCTGAATACAACACACTGATGGATCTTGACTGTTTATCCAATTTACTAGTCTGTGTCTTTTAATTGGGTCATTTAGCCCATTTACTTTTAAGGTTAATATTGTTATGTGTGAATTTGATCCTGTCATTATGATGTTAGCTGGTTATTTTGCCCATTAGTTGATGTAGTTTCTTCCTAGCCTCGATGGTCTTTACTATTTGGCATGTTTTTGCAATGGCTAGTACCAGCTGTTCCTTTCCATGTTTAGTGCTTTCTTCAGGAGCTCTCATAAGGCAAGCCTGGTGGTGACAAAATCTCTCAGCATTTGCTTGTTTGTAATGGATTTTATTTCTCCTTTACTTATGAAGCTTAGTTTGGTTGGATATGAAATTCTGGGTTGAAAATCGTTTTGTTTAAGAATGTTGAATATTGGCCCTCACTGTCTTCTAGTTTCTGGCGAGAGTTCTGCTGTTAGTCTGATGGGCTTCCCTTTGTGGGTAACCCAACCTTTCTCTCTGGTTGCCCTTAACATTTTTTCCTTCATTTCAACTTTGGTGAATCTGACAATTATGTGTCTTGGTGTTGCTCTTCTTGAGGAGCATCTTTGTGTTGTTCTCTGTATTTCCTTAATTTGAATGTTGGCCTGTCTTACTGGGGTGGGGAAGTTCTCCTGGATAATATCCTGCAGAGTGTTTTCCAACTTGTTTCCATTCTCCCTGTCACTTTCAGGTACACCAATCAAATGTAGATTTGGTCTTTTCACATAGTCCCATATTTCTTGGAGGTTTGTGTGTTTCTTTTACTCTTTTTTCTCTACACTTCTCTTCTCACTTCATTTCATTCATTTGGTCTTCAATCACTGATTCTCTTTCTTCCACTTGATTGAATCGGCTACTGAAGCTTGTGCATGCGTCACGTAGTTCTCATGCCATGGTTTTCAGCTCCATCAGGTCATTTAAGGGTTTCTCTACACTGTTTATTCTAGTTAGCCATTTGTCTAATCTTTTTTCAAGGTTGTTAGCTTCCTTGTGATGTGTTCAAACATCCTCCTTTAGCTTGGAGAAGTTTGTTATTACCAACTCTGTGAAGCCTACTTCTGTCAACTTGCCAAAGTCATTTTCCATCCAGCTTTGTTCCGTTGCTAGTGAGGTGCTGTGATCCTTTGAAGGAGAAGGGGCTCTCTGGTTTTTAGAATTTTCAGCTTTTCTGCTCTGGTTTCTCCCCATCTTTGTGGTTTTATCTACCTTTGGTCTTTGATGATGGTGAGTTACAGATGTGGTTTTGGTGTGGATGTCTTTTTTGTTGATGTTGATGCTGTTCCCTTCTGTTTGTTCATTTTCCCTCTAGCAGTCAGTTCCCTCACCTACAGGTCTGTTGGAGTTTGCTGGAGGTCCCCTCCAGACCCTGTTTGCCTGGGTATCACCAGCAGGGGCTGCAGAACAGCAAATATTACGGAATAGCAAATATTGCTGCCTGATCCTTCCTCTGGAATCTTCATCTCAGAGGGGCACCCGGCTGTATGAGGTGTCAGTCAGCCCGTACTGGGAAGGTGTCTCCAAGTTAGGCTACACAGGCGTTAGGAACCCACTTGAGGAGGCAGTCTATTTGTTCTCAGATCTCAAGTACCGTGCTGGGAGAGCCACTGCTCTCTTCAGAGCTGTCAGACAGGGACGTTTAAGTCTGCAGAAGTTTCTGCTGCCTTTTGTTCAGCTATGCCCTGCCCCCAGAGGTGGAGTCTAGAGAGGTATGGGGGCCTTGTTGAGCTGCGTTTGGCTCCACCCAGTTCAAGCTTCCCAGCCACTTTGTTTACCTGCTCAAGCCTTAGCAATGGTGGACACCTCTCCCCCAGCCAGACTTGCTGCCTGGCAGTTCAATCCTGGACTACTGCACTAGCAGTGAGCAAGGTTCCATGGGCATGGGACCCACTGAGCCAGGTGCGGGATATAGTCTTCTGGTGTGCCATTTGCTAAGATGGTTGGAGGAGTGCAGTATTTAGGTGGCAGTGTTCCAGTTCTCCTGGTACAGTCTGTCATGGCTTCCCTTGGCTAGAAAAGGGAAATCCCCTGCCCCCTTGCACTTCCCAGGTGAGGCAATGCCCCGCCCTGCTTCAGCTCACCCTCCATGGGATGCATCCACTGTCTGACCAGTCCCAATGAGATGAACCAGGTACCTCAGTTGGAAATGCAGAAATCACCCATCTTCTGCATCAATCACGCTGGGAGCTGCAGACCAGAGCTGTTCCTATTCAGCCATCATCAGATTTCCTTCTTAACACTTTTTTAGCTGCATCCCAGGGATTCTGGTACATTTCCTCTTTGTTCTCATTAGTTTCAAAGAACTTCTTGATTTCTGCCTTAATTTCATTATTTACCCAGGAGTCATTAAGGATCAGGTTGTTCAATTTCCATGTAGTTTTGTGGTTTTGAGTGAGCTTTTTAATCTTGAGGTCTAATTTAATTGCACCGTGGTCTGAGAGACTGTTTGTTATGATTTCAGTTCTTTTGCATTTGCTGAGGAGTGTTTTACTTCCAATTATGTGATCAATTTTAGAGTAAGTATCATGTGGTACCAAGAAGAATGTATATGCTATTGTTTTCAAGTGGAGTGTTCTGTAGCTATCTATCAGGTCCACTTGACCCAGAGCTGAGTTCAAGTCCTGAATATCTTTGTTTATTTTCTCTTGAAGATCTGTCTAATATTGACAGTGGGGTACTAAAGTCTCCCACTATTATTGTGTGGCAGTCTAAGTTTCTTTGTAGGTATCTAAGAACTTGTTTTATGAATCTGGGTGCTCCTGTATTGGATGCATATGTATTTAGGGTAGTTAGCTCTTCTTGTTGCATAGAACCTTTTACCATTATGTAATGCCCTTCTTTGTCTTCTTTGATCTTTGTTGGTTTAAAGTCTGTTTTGTCAGAAACTAGGATTGCAACCCCTGTTTTTTTTTCTGTTTTCCCTTTGCTTGGTAATTTTCCCTCCATCCCTTTATTTTGAGCCTATGTTTGTCTTCGCATGTGAGATGGGACTCTTGAATACAGCACACCGATGGGTCTTGACTCTATCCAGCTTGCTGGTCTGTGTCTTTTACTTGGGGCATTTAGCCCACTTACATTGAAGGTTAATATTGCTATGTGCGAATTTGATCCTGTCATTATTATGCTGGCTGGTTATTTCACAGACTTGTTAAAGTAATTGTTTTATAGTGTCATTGGCCTATGTACTTCAGTTTGTTTTTGTAGTAGCTTTTAATGGTTTTTCCTTTCCATATTCAGTGCTTCCTTCAGAAACTCTTTCCAGGCAGGCCCAGCAGTGACAAAATCCCTCAGCATTTGCTTGTCTGGAAAGGATTTTATTTCTCCTTTAATTATGAAACTTAGTTTGGTTAGATATGAAAGTCTGGGTTGGAAATTCTTTTCTTTAAGAATGTTGAGTATTTGTCCTCCAGTCTCTTCTGGCTTGTAGGGTTTCCATTGAGAGGTCCACTGTTAATCAGATAGGCTTTGCTGTGTAGGTGACCAGACCTTTCTCTCTGGCTTCCATTAATAGTTTTTCCTTCATTTCAACCTTGGAAAATCTGCTGATTATGTGTCTTGGGGTTGATCTTCTCAGGGAGTATCTTACTGGGGTTCTCTGGATTTCCATAATTTGAATGTTGGCCTGTCTTGCTAGGTTGGGGAAGCTCTGGATGACATACTGAAGTATGTTTTTCAACTTGTTTCTGTTCTCCTCATCTCTTTCAGGTACCCGTCAGTTGTAGGTTCAGTCTTTTTTACAAATTCCATAGTTCCTGGAGGTTTTGTTCATTCCTTTTCATTCTTTTTTCCCTAGTCTTTCCTGCCTGTCTTATTTCAGCAAGATAATCTTCAAGCTCTGAGATTCTCTTCTCTGCCTGGTCTATTCAGCTATTTATATTTGTGGTTACACTGTGAAGTTCTTGTATTGTGTGTTTCAGCTCTATCAGGCCACTTATTTTCCTCCCTAAACGGTTTTTCTGGTTAACAACTCCTCTAATGTTTTGTCATGGTTCTTAGCTTCTCTACATTGGGTTAGAACATACTCCTTTAGCTCAGTGAAGTTCATTATTGCCCACCTTCTGAAGCCTGCTTCTGTCAATTCATCCGTTTCAACCTCAACCTAGTTCTGTGCCCTTGCTGGACAGGTGTTACAGTCATTTGGAGGAGAAGAGCCACTGGCTTTTTAAATTTTCAGCATTTCTGTGTTGATTTTTTCTCATTTTCATGGGTTTATCTCCCTTTAATCTTTGAGACTTTTGACCTTTGGCTGGGGTTTTTGTGGGGTCTTTTTTTGTCGATATTGTTTTTTCTTTCTTTTTCCTTTTTTTTTTTTTTTTTTTTTTTTACATCCAGGTCCCTCTTCTGCATGATTGCTACAGTTTGCTGAGGGTCTATTTCAGACCCTATTTTCCTGGGTCTCTCCTGCACCTGGTAGTATCACCAGTGGAGGGTGCATAACAGCAAAGATGATTGCCTGCACTTTCCTCTGGGGCCTTGGTCCCAGAGGGCTACCAACCTGATGCCTGCCAGAACTCTTCTGTATGAGGTGTCAGGTGACCCCTGTTGGGAGGTCTCACCCAGTCAGAAGGTACAGGATCAGGGACCTGCTTAAAGAAGCAGTCTGGCTGCCCTTGGCAGAGTATGTGTGCTGTGTGTGTGTGTGGGGTGGGGGGGGGGGGAGGCGGAGTTCCACTTGCTTTCCTGACTCCTCAGAGCCAGCAGGCAGGAAAGACTAAGTCCACTTAATCAGAGATAGCAACTGCCCCTCCCTCCAGGTGCTCCATTCCAGGGAGATCAGAGTTCTGTCCATAAACCCCTGGCTGGAGTTGCAGCAATTCCCACAGGGAGGTCCTTCCTGGTGAGGGGGGATGAATCTGGGTTCCACCCAGAAGCAGTCTGGCCACAATCTGCCTCAGTCACTGTGCTGTGCTGTGAGGAATTCTTTCCAGTCCAGACCACCCAGCCTCCCTGGTACTGGCAGGGGAAGATGGCTGGTTGGAGTTGCAGTGATGGCTGCTGCCCCTCACCCCTCTGGAATCAGTGGTCTTGGGCAGTCTCTAGCCTGCTGCCACTGCCCAAAACCCAAGCAGCTGCCAAGAGTCTGTACAGTTTTGTGCTCAGGACCCGAGGCCCAGGTAGTATGGGTTCACCAGCGGATCTCCTGATCCATTGGTTGCACAGATCCGTGGAAAAAGTATGGTTTCCCTGGTTGGGTAGCACAATCACTCACCATCTCCCTCGGTTAGGGGTGGGAGTTCCCCTTACCCTGTGTAGCTCCTGGGTGGGCTGTCACTACACCTTGTTTTTCCTTGCTTTCCATTGGTTGCACCAACCACTTATTTAGTCCCAGTGAGAGAAGTTGGATACCTCAGCTGAAGGTGCAGAATTCACTTGCAATTTTCATTCTTCTTTTTGGGAGCTACAGTTGGCAGCTGCATCTAATTGGCCATCTCAGCCTCTCCCACATCTATGATTTTTGATCTTAGAAAATCACTCTATATTAATTTTCCTTTCTTTTTTGGTTATATTGGTAATATGTATTCCTTTAGTGTTTGGGGAAATTAACTTTTAAAGCCATTAGATCCAGAATTTTCTTTATAGTGTGGTTTTTCAGTGACTTCAACATCTTTAGAACTATCCAGATTTTTCAGTTTCCTCCTAAGGTTTTTCAAAAGGTTTGTCTCTATGAGAATGACTATTTTTTTTTGCACTGTTTATATTGGTTAAATTGTGTTTTGTCTTTTTCTCCTAGGGGTTTATGAATTTTACTAGTCTTTTTAAAGGAACAGGTTTTGGCTTCATTAATGTTCATTTATTTTCTATTTCATTAAGTTCTTATTTTACTATTTTTTCTTTCTAGTATTTTTGAGTTTATTTTACAGTTTTCTTTCTAGCTTCATGAGAAAAATAATTAGGTCATGAATGCTTAGCCTTTCTTTTTATCTAGTATATGGAATTTAAGGCTGGAAAATTTCCTCTAAGCACAGCTTTAGCTGAATTTAATTTTTTCTATTGTCTGTTTTTTTCTTGGTTATCAGTCCAATCTTATCTTTTCAATGCTGGATGTTTTTTTCTTTTATTGAATGATAACCTTTATGTGAAAAAATAAAACAGAGAACATTTGAGGTTCTGATAATAGTATATACAAGTAGAAAGAATTTACTTCTTTAAGTATGCTTTTAGACATTAGTGGCAGATCACTGTAATTCAATTGGGAATTAAACTGATTTGAGCCTGGAATTTAGTGTTAGTGAGAGTGCAGATTATTTCCAGTGCATTCCTATTCCTGGGGTAAATAGTCCTTTATGTGTTCTTACTGAAAGCCAAAGATGTTCACCAACAGTTCTTCACTTTAACAAGCCCTGAGCATCGATGTTTATTTCCCTAGTACAGTGAGATTATTCAAAGCTCTGAAAGGTCTGTTAGTCTCTAGATTGCCATTTGCGGACTGAAAAAATGCCTAGAGGAGAGAATCAACACAGAATGTTTGGTTCACCTTTCCTTACTGTGTTGCTCTTTTGAATCTTGTTCACTCAGTGTTGGTTGCTTTGTGAGTTTTCTTTTGCCCTCAAAAATATATTTAAAAATATTTTATACTCATTTATTAATTGTGATTATTTTCCTTGAACTATATTTAATGACATGTA
The DNA here is from genome assembly GCF_049350105.2 of Macaca mulatta. Taxonomy (NCBI): domain Eukaryota; kingdom Metazoa; phylum Chordata; class Mammalia; order Primates; family Cercopithecidae; genus Macaca; species Macaca mulatta. The sequence continues at coordinate 102,526,189 of NC_133419.1, read as the reverse complement.
AACATGCAAAACTATTAAAAGATAAAAATCAGATTACAGTTATTACTCTTTTGAAATCATGTACATTTGTGTGTATGTGAGCACATGCATGGAACATATTCTGGCTGATGGATAACAAGATATTAGTAGTAACTGTCTCAGAGTGATGGAAGTATAAGTCATTTTTAGTTTCTCTGTCTGTCTCTCTCTCACACACACACACACACACACACACACACACACACACACACACTCATACATACCCTCACCCCAGAGATTCTTGTGGTGCTTCTCGGTTCCAAAGGGTCCAGATCCAGAGTTCAGGTTCTCAGATTTCCTACAGTCAGATCATATGTACACGTGTGAAACATGTGAAGGAAAGTTAAATGGTTAAATAGTACCTCTTAGTCTCCATCTGACACCAGAAAAGTCACTGGCAACTTTACCGCTAGGCAAGACCTTGATTCCTCAAAGCCTGTGGTTTCCCTCAGGTTCTGGCACACCAGAAATATGTATATAAGTGATTCTTATTAGATAACAATGAATTTGGTATGGTTAGTTTGGGGCAAGGGGGAGTTAGTGAGCAGAGATACATGAAGTTATCTATGTTCCTATGTACATTTTTATTGATACATAATATTTATATGTATTTGTGGGGTACATGTGATATTTTGATATATGCATACAATCTATAATGATCAAATCAGGATGATTGGGATATTCATCACCTAAAATATTTATCATTTCTTTGTGTTGAGAACATTCCAAATCTTCTAGCTATTTAAAATACACAAAAATTTATAGATACCTATAGTCACCCTTGTAGTCACCTATAGTCATTCTTTTTCCTTTTTTTTGTCTGAGTAAGTTATTTTAAAAGTCCTGTTTTCAAGTTCAGAACGTCTTTCTTCTGCTTAATCTAGTCTATTGTTAATGCTCTTGATTGTATTTTTTATTTTAATGCTTGAATTCTTCAGTTCCAGGATTTTGTTCTGTTCTTTTTTATGATACCTCTTTGTTGATTTTTAAATTCTGGTCATGAATTATTTTCCTTATTTCTTTGTAATGTTTATCTGTGTTGTTTTGCATTGCACTGAGTTTCCTTAAAAGCAATACTTTGAATTCTTATTCAGTTATTTAACAAATTTCCTTTTCTTTGGGGTCAGTTACTAGAGAATTATTGTGTTCCTTTGGAGGTATCATGTTTCCTTGCTTTTTCATGTTTCTGTGTCTTTATATTAATATCTGGTGTAACTGTTGCTTCTTTTAATTTTATTGAGTAGCTTTCATAGGGAAAGACTTTTTCCTATAGATGTATCTATAAGGTCAATTGGGCAAGGTTCTTGGGCTTTGATTTTGAGTGGGCAACATAATGTAGTCTCCATATGATTACTTTGGTTATAATAAGTGTCAGTGGTGTCCTTAGTGGGTTACGCTGTGGTAGGTTGTGGAGGCTTTTCTGAGGATAGAGGTGCCGGGCAGACTGGTCTTCAGGCACCTATCTAGGTGGTTTGTGCAGTCACCAGATGTGGTCGAAATATGCCCTTAGCTGGCTATTCTTCAGGCCTCAGGTGAAGTATGCAGTAACTGGTGGTGGTAGTGTTGGGCACTGAGTGGGGCATGTGGGCATGGGCAGTAGCAAAAATGAGTCAGTCATCAGGCACCTATGTGGGCCTTGTGTATGTCAATGGCATTAATGATGGGTCAGCTGGACTAGTCCCCAGGTCCCTAGGCAGGGCGTGCAGACACTGGAAATGTCCATGTCGGGTCAGTCCCCAGACTCCTAGTGAGCTGTGTCATTCTGCAAGGGCTGCGGCTTTGAATTCAAGTGGGGTCACTGTTGGTAGCTACAGCCTTGGACAGGTGGATCTCAGGCTTTGGGGAGTGCATGCTTTAGTTCCCTATGTCCCAGGGCAGCCTCCCTAATGTACTGGACTGTATATTCCCGAGGGTACAGGGCACTTTGCTGGCTCCGGTGTTGGTGATGTGATCATACCACTAGGTCCAACTGGTACCACAATGCTGTAACCCTCTAAGTAGATGTGGGGGAATGTTGGTGGGGCTCCAGGGATGTGGAAAATGCAGGGGCTACTGGGCTCCCAGGCAGGTTGTAGCTTGGTGTTGGCTCCACACTCAAAATGGTGCTGTGCTTCAGCAGCTTGAGTCCCAGGGGTAGAACCCAACATAAATTCCTTCTCTGGAATAATACCATCATGTGGACTCCAGGCAGCCCCTTATATTAGGCTCAAGGACTATGAGGGCTGAGGGACTTTCCTGCAGTTAGAACTGTCAGAGTCTGCAGTGGAAATGTGGACTGCTGAGGACCTCTTACCTTTTCCCCTCATTGGGGAGTCCCTCTGGGCTCTGAGCCAATCTGGCCAGCTCCCTTACTTCCCTCTCTATGCTGTCATGTCAAGCTTCTGTTCCTCATATAGTACCTGTCACTTCCTGCTGGATTCTAGAATTCCCCTCTAGAACATCTACTTGATGTGCAGTTATCTCTGCTATTTTGGTCCTTGTTATGGAGGAGGATAGTGCTGGGTGCCTCTAGTCAACCATGTTGATGATGTCTCCTCCTTAGGTGAATTTTGATATATTCCCCTGGAGGGATTTATCGCAACGTGACTATTGATCATGGTAGTGTGTGGTATCCCATAGGGATGGTTGGGTATAAATCATAGCTAAGAGTAGTTCATCACTGTTAAAGTGGAGTTGTTCTTATTTTTAAGGTAAGTCTAATACAAGATAATCCTCCATAGACAAAAGCAGAAATCCCTACCAGCCAGCCTTTTTCTACAGAGAATAGCCAAAGGGATCTTTTCAATTCAAGATCAGTTCAGATCACTTTTCTAATTAGCACCCCTGGAAGTTTTTCAGAGCGCTTAGAGTAAAAGCCATACTCTTTACCATAACTAGCAAGGCTTCACATGGTTTGGCTCCTGCTTGCCATCCAATCTCATTTAACATGATCTTCACATTTTGCTATGCCAGCCACCAAGGTCTTCTTCCTGTTCTCAAAGTCGCCAAAACTCCTACCTGCCTTGGGATTTTTGGTTCCTTTTGCCTGAACACTTCTACCTCAGAGAGTTATATGGATGATAACTTTTTATTAACCAGGACTCCACCCAAATGTCATCTCTTCAAAGAGGCCCTTCCCCGAACACTTAGGGCTGCTGTGTAGCACAGTTGAGGGGACATTATTCATATTAGGGACTATGGAAATGGCACTGGAATTGGGCAGTGCACAGCCTGTTGTGGCTCTGTGCTTTCTTCCTGGACCACTCTATTTAAAATTCCTCCCCCATTACTCCCAAGCACAGAACCTTACCATTATCTAAAATTGTGTTATTTATTCATTTACTTTACAGAACACATGCTTGCATGCTGCCACTTACATCCCAAGAAGGCAGGAACTTTGTCTCTGTTGTTCACTCCTATATTCACAGAGTTTAGAGAAGAACCTGGGACAGAATTTGGTACTTCCTATGTATTTATGGCACTTCCAATATATTTCCTATATAAAATGGATTGTAGGGGTATCTCAACACAGACCATAGGAATGGTCCCTGGTTTCATTTGTTCTTTTTCTTTAGGGGTCCAGGGGACCATATTGGCTTCTTGTTCCAGATATGAAGTATTTAATAAATATTTATGAATAAGATTACAATAAAGATACAATAATTAAGATGGCATGATGGTCATACAAGAATAAATGAATAAATCAATGGAACAGAATAGAGACACGAGAAATAGAACACACAAATGTGGACAATTGATTTTTGAAGATCTCGCCATGTAATTAAAAGCAAATTAAATGTTTTATCAATAGTGGTCCTGAAGAAACTGAGCATTCATATGGAAATAAGTGATTATTTACCTCTAGCTTATACCACATATAACAATTAACATAAGATGAATCATAGACTTAAATGTGAAAGCTAGAACTGTGAAGCTTCTAGCAGAAAACATAAGAGAATAGTTTTAAGACCTGGGTCTACAAAGATGTTTTAAATAGGAAGCCAAAAACCCTTGCTATAAGATAAAAATAATAAATCAAACATTATCAAAATTAAAATTTTCTGCTCATCAAAGATACCATTAAGAATGTGAAAATGCAAGCCACAGGCTGGAAGAAAATGATTATAATACATATATCTGTCAAGGGTGTCATATCCAGAACAGATAAAGAAAAATAAAAACAATCCTATTTTATAAACATAAATAAAAGTACTTTAAAAGTACTTCACAAAATAAAACATCCAAACAGCTGATAAACACATAAAAAGGTGTTCAACATTATTAGCCATCAAGGATATACAAATTAAAAACACAATAATATACCAGCACACATCCACCCTAAATGACTGATATTTAAATGGCTGACAACGCAAGTATGTTTTTCTAGAATTTTGAGCAAACAGAAACTTTTTTTCAATAAAAGCCCATCAACTGAAAACAACACTAAATGTTCATCATCAGGATAATGGATAATGATGTGAATGCATTACAAACTGATACAGACAACAATATGAAAGAATCTCAAAGCATGTGGAGTGACAGAAGTTGAAAGAGTAATAGTACGTGATTCCTTTTTTTTTTTTTTTTTTGAGACAGAGTCTCACTGTGTGGCCTAGGCTGAAGTGCAGTGGTGCGATCTCCACCCACTGCAATCTCCGCCTCCTGGTTTCAAGTAATTCTTCTGCCTCAGCCTCCCAAGTAGCTGGGACTACAGGCGTGCATCACCATGCCAGCTAATTTTTTGTATTTTTAGTAGAGGCAGGGTTTCATCATATTGGCCAAGCTGGTGTTGAACTCCTGACCTCTTGATCCACCTGCCTCAGCCTCTCAAAGTGCTGGGATGGTGGCGTGAGCCACTGTGCCTGGCCTATGTGATTTCGTTTATATGTAGGTCAACAGCAGACAAAACTGATCAGTTAAGCTTATTGACTGAGAAGGTGCACAAGTAAGTAATAGAAATATATATATATATATATTTAATGGGGTGGTAGTTACATGGATGTTGTGATGGTTAGTAATGGGTGTCAACTTGGTTGCATTGAAGGATGTAAAGTATTGATCTTGGGTATCTGTGAGGGTGTTGCCTAAGGAGGTTAATATTTGAGTCAGTGGACTGGGAGAGGCAGACCCACCCTTAATCTTTGTGGGCACCATCTAATCAGCTGCCAGCCTGGCCAGAATATAAAGCAGGCAGAAGATCATGGAGAGACTAGACTGACTTAGCCTCCCAGCCTACGTCTTTCTCCCATGCTGGATGCTTCCTGCCCTCGAACATCCGACTCCAAGTTCTTCAGCTCTGGGACTTGGACTGACTTTCTTGATCCTCAGCTTGCAGATGGCCTATTGTGGGACTTTGTGATTGTGTGAGTTAATACTTCTTAATAACCCCCCCTTTATATATAAGTATATATAGCAGCCTCTCTCTAAGGTTGTCATTTTATATATACATATATCTTTAAGGACATCATTATATCATATATATTATATAGTATATATAATATATATAAAATGACATCATATATATATAAAGGGGAGTTTATTAAGGAGTATTAACTCACACAATCACTATATATATATATATATATATATATATATATATCCTATTAGTTGTGTCCCTCTAGAGAACCCTGACTAATACAAATTTATATGTATTGCTTATACAACTGGTTATACAATTAAGATCTGTTCATTTTCCTACATTTAAATTATAATTTATTAACAATTATACTAAGAAAAATGGAAAATATATGTTGAATGAAAAAACGGAAATTCTTTACTATACAAATATAAATGTTCAGAGAAGGTTGTAATACATTTTTCCTTCAGAACTACATTTATCTCCATTTATTTCACTTATTAATATTGCCTATTATTTTAAAATATTATATAGCTAAATAACTAATATAAATTGCTATTCAGAATTTCCAGCCAGAAGTTTAACTTAAGAAAGAAGAAAGCCATGATTTTAGTTTTACAAATAACAGAAATTTCCCTCATGTCAGACTACTGCCAACAGACGATATTATACTCTGGACAGCAGTTATGAACCTATAATTGACAACAAGATGACCTTCCCTGATGGTTTCATGAGACAAACAGTTTAACATCCTAAATAAGTTACAGAATGCTTATCTCAGATAGCAGCAAAAATAGAACATATTTAATAACCATACTTTGTATGTTTCACATTCTTCTCCATGGTTTTCAAATTCTGTGATTTTTCTTCTCACTGTATCTCTCATATTCACCGCCGCCTTCTCAATCCCAGAAACACACCATAATTCAAGATCTTGAGCATTTCTCATAGGGAGTGAAGATGGTACAGTAAAGGTGACATTTTTGCTATATTATTATTTGATTCCAGTTTTAACAATGACATCTACAGGTTGACAGGCTTTTCAACTGACTGAATGAAGCTTATATTATGACCTCTGTTACTAAATATTATCCCCATTTTATTCCCCATCTTTTTCACATGTGTTCTCCTTTATGTGCTCATGATGTTATTTGCCCAACTTTTTTCTCCATCACTTTCTCATGATCCACTCAACCATACTCTATCATTCAAGGCAATGAGGCAAAGACTTCCTGTTGTATTTTCCACTGGTGCCTTTTGCTGGCATTCTTGATCTGTCTTGCTTATGTCCTTCATATGTTCACATCTTCACACATAATATATATAGAATCACCGAATGTTCTGGAAATTTCTGTTTCCTTCTCCAAGTTCACAGTCCACCTTTTCCAGTGGGTTCTGTGCCTTAGGAGCCTGACGTCTTTAACTGCATCACTCACATTCCCTCACTTTCTAGTTTGTGGGTGGATTTTGCAGGCGACTCTTATTGGCTAGATATTGGTGAGTCGGAGCAAAGAAAGATGGAGGTGTTTGCTTTTGAGATTCTGCAGTGGTTGCACCCTGTCTCTACGGTCATCATTATTATTGGGTAACTCCTCTCCCACAACTGTAATTTTGCTGAGTTCTGTTAATATTTACCTTCTCTTACCCCATTAGACTAAAGGAGTGTAAAAGTTTCTAGCCATTTCTAGTCCTAGAATTCTTAATCCTTCCTGTGTGTTCCTACAACTTGCCTACAGCTTTTCAAATGATCTCTTCATAAAATTCTCTTTGCTTTCCTCTTTTGGTATGACTTCTCTCAAGACCTTGATGGATACCCGTGTTTGGCATAAATAAATGAGGCTTGAATATGTGACCACCTCTGAGGACACATATGCTACTTTTCCAGCTAGCCATCAAGATTAAACCCATGAGATTTTCATGCTCAGATTCGTGAAATTATCTCAGGAGTCACACAGATTAGGTGTGGGGAATAATCTTGCTATTACCTAGAAATTCCTGGGATTACCATTAGTATGGAAACTTGCTAGGCCTCCTCCTGGAAGGAACAGTGCGTGCAATGAATTATGTCAGTTAAGGTCCTCTGGACACAAATATTATAAAAATAGTTAACAATAGCTGACATTTATCAAATGCTTAGTGTACATTGGAATAATTTCTTTATATTCATTATGTCATTTAGTTATAACTCTACCACCACTACTCCAATAAAACATAATAAAACTCATCTCAGTCTCTGGGGATTTTACTGCATTTGAGTATATAACTCTACACTGTAATGTTTGGCCCCATTAGTTGACAGCTGTCAAGATGATGAGAGGTTGAAAGAGTGTATACCAAGATATCTCTTTTTCTCATTCATTGAAAACATTTTATTTCTCTAATTACATCTGTCACCTGAAACAGTACAATGAAAACTGATGAATTTTCTTCATGGTGAAATGACTTAGGAGGAAGATTCCTTTAATTAGTATTTACTGCATATCTGCTATGTGTAAGATACTGTGTCAACATAGGAAGATGAACTAGGTACAGCCTGTGCCCACAAAATGCTCATAAACATGAACATAAACAAAGTGACCATACAAATACAAAGTGTGACCTAGGTCGCCAGGTTGTAGCACATGAAACACTCTTTGAAAACATCTAATCCGTCCTCCCCATCTTATACGTGAAACCCAACTATAAACCCAACTAGTGTATGCACTTCCCAGGTCTGAATTCATGGAGTCACTCATTAGTTTAATAATTAAAATTTAAATTGTTACAGGGCTGTATTCCATGTATTGGAGGAGTAGAATGCCTTGTACAATGTTAGCAATTTGGCAAGGATTTAAATTTTAATAGTTCTATCCCACTCCAGTTTCATATTTCTAAGAACACTTGATCCTATTCAGGTCTTCCCCACCATGGCCATTCTGTCCTCTTGTCTCTGAGATGTTTAAGTCATTTATCATAGTCCCTGCCTGTGATGTCTCTGAAGCATCATCCACAGAAGTCAGTCTGTAGTTTGGAGGGGAAGGGAGAGATACATTGTAGCATGCCAAACCCTGTACAATTTAATATTAAATATCCTCGTTCATAAATAGCAACTGGACATCCCCTACCTGAGGAATTACATGGAAGAGATAGCATAAGTTGGGCCCTGAAGAACAATAGAATTTTTTGAAGTTAGAAATTGGGGGTAGGGACACATAGAGAAGAAACATTCTAAGCAAAGGTACAAGTCAAGGATGGGGCATGCACAAAAATTTTTTCACAAAAATGACTTCCCTGCTTGTCCACCACTGCTCTGACATACACACCATTCATCTGGCAACAATAGTACCCTGAACTGTCTTAGGGAACAGTGATTTTGCTAAATGGAAGATGTGTAAGTGAGTACTGTGGATAAAACCTAGAGAGGTGGCTTGGGTGAAATAATGGAGAGTTAGCTAAATGTGATGTGTATGATGGAAGCCTGTGAAGGTTTTTGAGCAATGGAGTTGCATTACCAAACCTGGGTTGTTGGAAGATTAATATGGGAATAATGTATGTGCTAAATTACAATAGGGAGAGGTGAAAAGAGGAAGGCTAGCTGTCACCAATAGAGGGATGTGCTGCCCAAGTGGGGCAGTGCTCCTGGGAGTGTTGATCATAGACAGCCTTCTGTTGTCAGACTTGCGGTGGATTGGCTCACCTACCGAGAGTTCTCTCAGCCAATGGCAGACCCCTTGGAGTAGTGGCTCACTTCTGGTGACTGATGTATGTGTAAGCATAAAGGCCTGGACATACTGGCCCAAATCGGGACGACCCTGTAGTGTCTATCTAGCTTCCGAGCTTCTCCTGGGGTGGGTGGTGGGCTTGGGCTGACCTTAGACCTGATTTTATCTCTATGCACACAGGTTCCTTCCTCTCCCTTCCACAGGTGTTGATCCCAAGGGCACACTTTAATCAATATTTGGCACCTTAAACGACATCTCAATCTCTTTTCCAGATAAGCCAATCTGAGACATTGGTTAGAACATGATTATCCTAGTCTAGGTTAGGGGCAGTAAAGATCCGAATTAGAACTGTGTCATCTGGAATAGAAAGTTCAGATATAAAGGAATCGGTTCCTCCATGGTATAACTTTGCTGCCATGTAGATGTTACTGGGGATTCTGTAATTAGGATTCACTAGGACCAAGTCCATGTGACTACAGAAATGATTCAGCCTAGTCCATTCAAAGCATATGTGAAAACACGAATGAGTGAATAATTCCATGAATGAATTGGTAAGCACAACAGATGTGGTAACTTCATTTATCATCTCATGAATAGAGTGGGTCCAGAAATACTTATTCTACTGTTTGTAGAGTAACAGTAACAAGCCATAGAGAAGCTGACTGGCTGTCTATGTTGTTGCATCTGATTCGGCTGTACTTGTATATACAAAGACTGTGATCAGAAAAGCAGCACAGAGCATTTTCAATGAGATATTTATTGTACTACAATTGCAAGTTCCACACATGCTAATCAGGAATTTGAGATATCCTAAACAGGTATATCTTACCACAGTCCACTGCCAGCTGGGAAACATAAAATGACCTTTTGTTTTGCATTCAAGGTATCAGACTTAGAAAAGGATACACTTGAATTTCACCCAGTATTTGTTAACTGTGAATCAGCCAGGAAATTGTTTTTCAACACTTTCATTTTGTGAGGTAGTAAAAAATAAAATAAGACAAATTTTACGGTAAATGAGCTTGTTCTGTTGTAATTTGTCTCTTTCTCCTAAACATAGAAAGAATAAGACCTGGATAATTTTACATACTATCAGTTAGGTACTTGCTAATTGGGTTTTTATCCCATTAAGAAAAGACAGTTTAGGGGATGGCCTAATGCAGTCAGATTCCTACCCTAAGTATGTCCATAGCTCAGACACACTAATCCTTAGACACTAAAACATACCTACTATCCAGATAACATGTATTGTTGTGTAATGTATTATTCTTATCAAATGTATTTTTATTCCACAAATACTTATTGAGGACTAACAATGTACTAAATAACACACTAAGCAGGGGGATCTAATATTATAAGAAATAAAAGCACTCAAGGAGAAAGGGAGGAGGGGAGGGAGGAATGGAACTCTTGACAGTGTCACTATTCCTGAGGATTAAAATAACATAAAAACCAAAAAACATTCCTTAGATTTAATATCTTGTACATTATAAGCAACTTTTGAAAAGCAGTTTCTACAGCGTAGAGGACAAAATGTGGTAGGTTCATATTTTCACATCGGGAGAAGGAAGTGGACACAGCAGATTCTTTGAGTTTTTTGTTTGTTTGCTTGTCTGTGTGTTTAAGTTCTGTCACCCAGGCTGGATTGCAGTGGCACAGTCATAGCTCATTGCAGCCTCAAACACCTGAGCTCAAGTGGTCCTCCTGCCTCAGCCTCCTGAGCAGCGAGAACTACCAGCATGTGCCACCACGCCGGGGTAACAGCAGGTCTGAGTAGATTTCAGGGAACTCTATGTGAAGAAAAGGAAAAATGCAGGGTAGTGACTTTGGAAGAGGAATAAAAGCAGAGAAAGAAGCTTTTTTACAGATGTGAAATAATTGATCTTATATGCTGAGAGGAAGAAATAAAAACTACTAGAGAGGAAAATGCAGAAAATACAGGAGAGTGAGGAGATAAATGAAATGGGATCCCTCAAGAGGCAGCATGGGATGGAACTGTGAAGACAGGTGTTGAGGATACGTTTCAACAACCACCAGAGTCATAGCAATAATGATAACTAATAAGCATTGATCTCTATGTGCTATGCCTGCCTAAGGATTATATATGTTATTTAACCTCCCCCATAACATTGTTAGATGTATGTAATTATTATCCCATATTTTAATGATAGCTTAGGAAAGTGAGACACAAAGAGGAGTGGTGTAGATGCCAGGCAAGTTTTTAGGTGGAGAAAGAAATTGAAATGTTTGCTTTGGTGGGCCTCACTTTGGTCTGTAAGGCAGAAGGTGAGTCAATCTGCTGAGAATGAGGAGGAAGCTGATACAGCTTGTGAATTGTGAAGGTTGGAAATGGTTGTGAATGAAACTGGAAATCATATGAGACTTCCTTAGCAGGTCTGAGTAAATGAGGTTCAAGATCATGGATTTTCACAATTCCAATCAACTTAATTGTGCAATCTGCTCTAGGAGCAGAGGAGGAGCTCCCAGGAGCAGAGGAGGCAGATGCTTAGTGTTGACACCAGGATCACAGTCTTTCTCTGTAGCTCCAAGAGCTTTTAGCATCTTGAGGACATCAGTGTCCACATGATGGCCATAAAGTATCCCATTATTAAAGTTCCTTGACCCGCTCCATTCCAATGACCTTCCTTCTCACTCCATTTCATCCACTCATTTCATGGACATTTCATGAACTCATTATGAACCTTATTTGCACAATATATATTCGGAGACCTCATTAAAACTAGCAGTGCTTAAGTCCTCCATCTTTTCCTAAGCTATGAGATTCTTCCTATCCAGCCCGGATCCAAACTTTCACGATTTTAATTATTTATTTTTAACTTGCTTTCTTTCTTTTCTTTTCCTTCCTTCCTTCCTTCCTTCCTTCCTTCCTTCCTTCCTTCCTTCCTTCCTTCCTTCCTTCCTTCTTTCCTTCCTTCCTTCTTTCCTTCCTTTTTCTTTTCCTCCTCTCCCTTTTTCTTTTCCTTTCCTTTCTCTTGCTCTTTCTTTCTTTCTTTCTTCCTTTCTTTCTTTCTTTCTTTCTTTCTTTCTTTCTTTCTTTCTTTCTTTCTTTCTTTATCTATCTATCTATCTATCTATCTATCTATCTATCTATCTATCTATCTATCTATCTATCATCTGTCTATCTATTTAGAGACAGAGCCTTGCTCTATCAGCCAGGCTGGAGTGCAGTGGGACAATTATAGTTCACTGTAGCATCGACCTCCTGCTTTGGCTTCCTGAGTAGCTAGGACTGACTACAGGCATGGCATGTGTCACCACACCCAGATAATTTTTTTTTTTTTGGAGGGATGGGGACTTGCTGTGTTGCCCAGGCTGATTTTGAACTCCTGGCCTCAAGCAATCCTACTTTAGCCTCCCAAAGTGCTGGGATTACAGATGTGAGCCACTGCACTCGGCCTTAATCATTTATTGATACTGTCCAAATTACTGCCTCCCTATTTGTTGTCCTTGCACATGCTCCTCTCTTTGTCTAGTACATAGTTTTCTGCTTTCTTTGCCCGGCAAAAGCTGTCCTATATGTCATATGTAGTATATGTCTTATATGTTCTCTAGGAAACCTTCCTTGGCTCCTCTCATCCCTAAGGATTTTTTAGTTATGTGTCTCCCATAGGCTTCCTCTTGGAGCACTCTGCATGACTCCTCCAGTTTATTTTCTGGTCTCTCATACAGTTAAATCATGAGGCTCTTGAAGCCAGAGATACTGTTTTTGTTTAATGTCTATGTGCATATAATTTACTGTAGTGACTTAAATAGAGCAATTGCTTAATAAACCCTTGAAAGATATAATCAATTTCTTTTTATATTAATTCAAGACTGCATAAATGTTCTTCTACTCATCATTTCCCAAGAACATGAAAATAAAATTCTGAATACAGATACATATTCACTGTGTAAGAATTTAATGAGGCTAGACTAATATATACTAATTTTCAGTAATCTACATAAGCATTCAGAAGTCTTGATGCTGTGTTTATCCTTTTATTATTTCTTAGACAGTGATGCATCACATGCTTATTCCTAAGAAAGTATCTCAATAACAACATGAGTGATATTAGCACTGAGGGGCTGACAAAGTTACTATACTTCAAGGAAAATATTTTTTAAAAGGGAATAAATTTTATATTTCTAAGCTTTGTGCTATTTTTACAACCACAGAGAAATTAAATGAGATCTGATAGGGCCTAGCTTTATTACTTGTATTACGCCTCATTACTTGCATTTTGGAGTAGCTCAAATCTGTCCTCACTGGAGATAGAATATTATTTTTATTTTGATATGTAAAAATAGTGATAAACAGTTGATCTTTAAACATTTGAAGAGTTATATATGTTTTTAAAACACTGGAGATTTATGTAGAATTTCTAAGACAAAAGTGACAGAATAGGAGGAATGATTTCATGTAAAAGTGCTGAGAAGGTTATGACGCATCATCCAAATATGGAAGTTTATGATGAAGCCACACAATATTCCTCTGCTTCGCTCCATAACAGGCTCATAAGATGGAGCACCCCTTGCTATTTCAAGCCAAGGGCCTTGGCTAACACTGTTCTCCAACACATACCTCATGGCTTGCCTCCTTCAGGAAGATTTAATTCCCCTTTTCTGTGATCTCGTGGGACCCAGGCATTACTTTATCTAGCCGAGCACTCAGAGCTCTGTATTTTGATTTTAGTATATTTGTTGGTTTCCCTCCTGGACCATGAGCTTCTTTAGGTCATGGATCATGTCTTATCTGATTGTTCATCCCCTCTCTTTCTTAACAGGGAGCTTGGCACAGAGTAACTGCTGAATAACTATTGATTGTTGGATGGATGGATACATGGATGGATGAGATGAATAAGTACAAAATACTAGATCTTTGCCTCTTTCCCTGCTTGTAATGCAGACAGGGGATATGTTAGAGCTAGAGAGTGGAATATGGGAGATTTCTGGTTAAGAGTATCTCTCTTTTCTCTCACCACCAGTTGTTTTTAATGAGATTTATACTTCCCATATATAGTTAACTTCCTAAAACAATTAGCTCTACTGTTGAATTCCATCCTGCGAAGATCACGCATCCATCAATCTATGCACAGAGCTCACAGAGAGATGACCCTTTTGACACACACAAAAAATCCAATTCTAATGTCACTGAGCTGCCTGCAGATGTCACTCAGAGATAAAGCCAGTGTCTCTGTACCTGTCTTTCTTTTCTTCATTCTGGGCCACTGTCTCTTTAGATAAAGAGGAAGAGATGAGGATTCTGTTGTCTGTTATGTGCCAGGCCTTATTCTAAGTGCTTTACTTTGTGTCATCTCATCTCACCTTCACACAGTACTGCAATATAGGTACAGTTTATAGACAAGAAAACTAGGGGCTAGCTACATTCATTAGAAGCAATGGGACCCATCGAAAAATGCACCAGCTTTAGATTCAAACATTGACCCAACCATGTACCAAGATATTACCTTAGGCAAGCCATTTACCTTTTCTAATATTCAGTTTTTTAGTCTGTAAATGGCAATAATAAATGCTTTCTTTAGAGAGTGGTCATAACAGTTAAAGCAACTAGCACAGTGTTAGGCACGTAGTGTTAAGCGGATCTACATTATTATACAAATAGTCTAATATCATTCTACTCAATAGTAAAATTAACTCCAGTTTCAGAAGCCCATGTCCCCAGCCTGTTTAATGTCTATGTACATATAATTTATCATAGTGACTTAAATAGAGCAATTGCTTAATAAACCCTTGAAAGATATAATCAATTTCTATTTAATATTAATTTAAGACTGCATAAATGTTCTTCTACCCAACATTTCCCAAGAAAATGAAAATAAAATTCTGAATACAGATACACATTCACTGTGTGAGAATTTAATGAGGCTAGACTAATATATACTATTTTCAGTAATCTATACCCTGTTAAATGAGATAGTGTATGGAAAACTCGGCATGGTTGTAGAAGTATAGGTACTAAATATAGAAGTAATGATAGCAGTAATAGTAATCTTTGGAGGACACTAAAATATTACAAATATTTTTCATAAATTATCTCGTTGTATTATCGCCATCTTACACATGAGAAAACAGAAACTTATAGAACTTTAATCACCTGCCCAAGACCAGGTTAAGTGCCAGAGACGAGACTCACATGTCCTCAGATTCTAAATTCTCTCTGCTTTCCACTATAACAAGTGGCCCCAATGGGAAATGTGTTCAGCATTGGTCATGGTGTGGTTGATGAGGTCAGCTTATTATTGAAGTCAGCTTATCGCCCCATTTGCAGCCTGGCCCCTCCTCTTCCTGTGTGTGGAACCTGGATTCAAACGGCCAGAGGGAAGCACTCTAACAGGGGACTCTGGCCTTGTGGAGAGTCCCTGTTTCCCCCTTTTCTTCCTTTTCACACAATAAAACCCTGCATTACTCACCCTTCAAACTGTCTATGAGCCTAAATTTTTGTGGCCGTGCAATGGACAAGGAGTAACAAATTTTGCTTCATCTTCATCTTGAGACAGGAATACTGGGTGGTCACAGAAGCGAGAAAATGTCAAGCAGCAATTTCATATGGCAGCAAGAAAGGAGCTGTTAAAATTAGCTACAGGCTGGGCGTGGTGGCTCACGTCTGTCATCCCAGCACTTTGAGAGGCCAAGGTGGGCATTTCATGAGGTCAAGAGATCAAGACCATCCTGGCCAACATGGTGAAACCCTGTCTCTACTAAAAATACAAAAAACAAACAAACAAAAATAGTTGGGCGTGGTAGTGTGCACCTGTAATCCCAGCTACTTGGGAGGTTGAGGCATGAGAATTGCTTGAGCCCGGAGGCAGAGGTTGCAGTAAACTGAGATCACGCCACTGCACTCCAGCCTGAGCAATACAGTGAGACTCCATCTAAAAAAAAAGAAAAAACAATTAGCTACAATGACAAGAATGA
Source organism: Macaca mulatta (assembly GCF_049350105.2). Lineage (NCBI taxonomy): Eukaryota > Metazoa > Chordata > Mammalia > Primates > Cercopithecidae > Macaca > Macaca mulatta. Next base: position 102,510,199 of record NC_133419.1, on the reverse strand, counting down.
GCCTAGGCTGATAAGACCCTAACAGAAAGGCTATGGGATAACCTGGTTGAAACTGGCTAAGTCCAACATGGTGGTGAATTTGACCCATGCCTTCCAGACCTAATTATATGCTCATTACTATACTAAATTACACCCACCAGCACCACGACAGATCCGAGCATGCCCATATTTAATATAAAAATAGATGCCACCCCAATTCTAAGAAATCACCACCTTTTTTTTTCCTAGAAAACGTCATGATTATTCCACCCCCTAATTGAGAGGAGCACATTAAAATAGAAAACCCAAATTCCTTTGTGTGTGACTTGTTCTCTTGAGCATGCCTGCACTTCTCTCTCACGTGCGTACTTTCTCTTCGCAATACAAGCTTCTTGTCTTTCGCATCATTCTGACTCATTCCCAAATTCTTTCTTGTGACAGTGTCAAGAACCTGGATACTGGCTGGGGCTAGGGTTTCACTAGCATCCGGGGACCTTCCTGAACCCTCCAACAATAAGCTGACCTCATCAACCACACCATGACCAATGCTGAACACATTTCCCACTAGGGCCACTTGTTATAGTGGAAAGCAGAGAGAATTTAGAATCTGAGGACATGTGAGTCTTGTCTCTGGCACTTAACCTGGTCTTGGGCAGGTGATTAAAGTTCTATACGTTTCTGTTTTCTCATGTGTAACATGGTGGTAATACAATGATACAATGAGATAATTTATGAAAAATATTTGTAATAATATTTTAGTGTCCTCCAAAGATTACTATTACTGCTATCACTACTTCTATATTTAGTACCTATACTTCTACAACCATGTGAAGTTTTCTATACATTATCTCATTTAAACCTCACAAAACACTTGATGTGCTGATATATATCATACAATAGTTACACCTGGAGAAATTAAAGTTTAGAGAGTTTAAGTCACTTTCTCAAGGTAAAAGAGCCATCAAGTGGCTGAGTTGGGATTTCAACATGTATCTTCGCACTCCATGACCTAAAAATGCTACTCTATGGCTTATAACATGGTAGACAAATGCCCTATTCAAGCTAGTTTACCATATGATATGATGGCAGCAGTTAATTGTATCATGTAACTGAATGCTTAATACTTGTAAGAAGGCATTTGAAAATTTTCTGTAGGATTCATTCTCAAATTACTTCCTTCTGAATTAGCAGGAGCTGTGGGTAGTGCTGCACATCTTGCCACTACTCATCCTGGAAGGTCTATTGCTAAGACAGAAGGAGAGGAAATGTTACACACATTTTCAGAGTATTGAGGGCTCAGGCATTGATGAAGATGAGCCAGTAAGATGGGAGTGGGTCCCTGGCAAACTCCTACTGGCCTGTGCACTGGGAGAAACGCTCACTGAGGTGGGTCCTTGGGAAGTTTGCTCCGTTTGCAGCCTGGCCCCTCCTCTTCCTGTGTGCGGAACCTGGAAATCAAACTGCCGGAGGGAAGCTCTCTAACAGGGGACTCTGGCCTTGTGAAGAGTCCCTGTTTCCCCCTTGTCTTCCTTTTCACCCAATAAAACCCTGCTTTACTCGCCCTTCAAACTGTCTATAAGCCTAAATTTTCATGGCCGTGCGATGGACAGGGACCCTGTCTTTAGCTGAACTAAGAAAAATCCTGCAACAAAGGCAGTGCCAGGTACTGAAGAGAGCTCCTGGTTTGATTCACACACACATGAACTAGAAACCAGCTTTGCCATCTTGCAGTTTTAGCAGGCAAGCATTCTATACCTCATTACCCTCATTCACAAAATGGGAATAACTATACTTCAATTACTTCATTAACCTGAAAGCACAAAAGGTGATTCAAAAGCCAAAGATTTCCAAGAAGATAACTAGAAGGGCAGGGCAAGTCTGCAAGCCTTTGCCAGACAGATAGCATTAAAAATAAATAAATAAATAACTCCTCAGTGTGGGACACCTCGTGATCCAAATATCCAAGTTGAACTGGGATTTGTTTCATGAGAAGCAGAGGAGCCAACATGAAGGGGAAAATACAATAGAATGTATGTTGTAATGTGAAGAATGTGATTACAGAGCAATATTTGTTACTCAAAACCCCCCACAAAGTGTGGCGTACTTGCAAAATGCCCATAAATGAATACGCTCTGTCGGGATGAGACACTATAGGACAAGTTTTAGCTTCGTCAGCATGTCAGTGCTTATAAGCCCAAGTCAGTTTCATTGCATGATGGAGCCACTGCCTTGCAGAGTGCAGGGCAGGGAGAGAGCCTTCTGAGAAGCAGACTTCAGTCTCCTTGCCATAAGTCAAGGTTCACAAAGGAACATCTCAAATCACTCATAGGTCTGCCTACAGGGAAAAGTGTGTGGACATTCAGGCTTTCAGATATTTCTGGGCTCTGAGGCAGGCACTTTTCATGGTTTCTCAACAACTTCCCATGTTGCTTACCACAGGAGAAGAGTGTGCTTGTCCTACATCTTTTATTGCTGTGACAGTTGTTTTTTCTCTGGCTAACACCAGTTCTTTTGTGCATTTTACTAAGCATGAGTCAGGTTCACAGGATCTGACCACCTTGAGGCATTGACCCAATTATGTCTCTGAGCCTTCACAGAAAAGGGCTACATCCAGTTGCATTTTCTTAGAAGGTGCTGCTTCCCCACGCATAAAAGCACAGTCCCACACTCAGAGCATGCACATTTTAGATGAAAGAAATAAACATAGTTAGAGACCTGCTTGGCTGCCATGGAAGGGAATCTTGGACACTAAGGTCAGCATGTGATTTACTATAAAATTACAAGAGAATGTGCTCTTAAAAAGAAATGTAGTCTTCTTCTTCTTCTTCTTTTTTTTTTTTTTGCCTGAGGCAGGTCATGGAAAGTGACTGATGCCAACAATTGCCATCATCCCTTTTTGTGACCTTGCTCCCACTTCCTGATTCCTCAGATCTGCATGAACCAGATTGAAACTCGGTAGTGCAATAAAACTTTATGCCATAAAATTCAAAATTCACCCGAATGTTTTAGCCTTAGTTCGTCATTTTCCAACTCTAGTGTGTGAACATTGAACATGCTCAGTGCACATATGTTAACACCACATCCCAGGACAGGAGATGACCATATGGATGAATGAGTGAAGTGTTCCACTTAGCAGCATTCTGTATCTTCAAATTCAGAAGAGCACAAAGTGCACAATACATACATGGAAACTCAGTTAGACACATTTTTCTCTTAAAAACCATCCCCTCATTTACCAACTTTCTTCTATCAGCCTCTTTGAATTCACTTACATGAAAGCATGAGTCAAATACATAAAATTCTCTAAAGACATCATAGAGGAGACAGAGGAAATTCTCCTCATACATTCCACAGCCAAAATTTTGGAAGAAAATACATGACAATAGATTTTTGTTTGTCCAAGTTCTTTTTTAGCCAGGGATGCTGGGCTACAGAGGAGCATTTTTCTTAAAGTAGAATCACTGGTACCTCAATGATGCTTGCTCCCTTTCCCCCAGATTTTCTTCCAGGAATTTGAAATTGCCCAGTCATTTTTGGAGGACTTATTGTCCATCTCGAGAGTCTTATAAGCAGTTTCTCCACGGAGGATAACCTACTGTGTGAGGAATTCTTATACTAGCTTCTAAGAGACAAATATCACAGTTCCTTATTATGTAATAATATAAAGAATACTCTTATTTTTACATGTGTGTCTGTTAATATGCTACAGAGGTGAGGATATTTCTTTTTGAAACATTTAGAACAATGGAAATAAAAATAAACTACAGACTTCTATATTTATAGATTAGAGAGCTATTTAAAAGTAGTGTTCTATACTCTTCTGTGGAACAACTGGTTAATTATATTTAATGACTGAAAAATAGACACATTGAAACAGTACACTATATCTCATAAATATATACAATTAGTATGTGTCAAAAATAAAACTTTTAAAAAGCTAGGAAAAAAGCTAGTCTACTGTGTTAAAACCATTAGTCATTAATAGTAATTATGAAAAAGGAAATATTATCATAGTGGTCTGTATTTTGGAAAACTTTGGCTGTAGTTGAGTATGTTTCTCAGAAAGAAGACATATGATTGAGGAAAGTCTACTGCAATCACACCTTCCATGTGGTTATATAAATGATTTGGAGGGATAGTTGCTTTATCAGTCAGGTTCCAGCTGGGAAAAGAGAAATCACTCTAGCTCTTTCAAATACAGTTAATTTGATACAAGAAATGGTGGTACTGGGGTAGAAAGGATGAAAAGCTAATGTGAGGTGGTGAGGCAACCTAGAGATTTAGCAGCACCAGTAAGACAATAGGGTGATGCCAGACCTTGGACACCAGGGCTGTGTAGAAGGTGCTAGAAGAAGAGTGGGTACCTGGATGGGAGCTGGGAACCCAGCTTGGTCAGATTGTGAGCCATGGTGAAGGTGTAATTGCTGCCAGACACCATAGGAAGCAGACAGAAAGAGGGAGGGAAAGACACATTATAAGCCCAAGTTAGTTTCATTGCATGATGGAGCTGCTGCCTTGCAGAATGCAGGGTAGAGAAAGAGCTTTCTGAGAAGCAGACTTCAGTCCCCTTGCTGTAAGTCAAGGTTCACAAAGGAACATCTCAAATTACTCATAGGTCTGCCTAAAGGGAGCACTGGTTGCTCCCTTCCTTCTCTCCTCCCATCTTCCACAATTGCCACCAAGTACCCAAACTTACCGCCAGACCAAAAGAAATGGCCTAGGCAATGTAGCTTCTTATAATTCAGGGCATAGGAAAGGAAGAATAAGAAATGGATCTGAGAGGAAATGGAATTTTGACATGCATAAATGCTCTTCTCATAATCTGTGTTTGAACTAATAAGAAACTTACAAGATATAATTTTATTGGACAAGTAGTTAGAGGAAACCTAATCATGCACTTTCTCCACTACCCTTCACCAACCTATTGAGCTCTTCATTGAACCCATCCTTACTCTCTTACCTCCTTTATCAAAGGACTGTTCTTCCTTAAGTATCACAATCTACCTAGGCTCATGTCATCCCGCCATGACTATGTTCCACCAACTAATCCATGTGTCCTCAAATATGTTACATCCCTCTCTATTCTTTCAGCCAAGATTCTTTGCAAAAGAGCATATACATGGTTTTTACACTTTTTATTATTCACTTTAATCTGATTTCTGCTGTTACAGTCTTTACATCTGACAAAGTCTTCCAATAACTCATCTCTCACCAAATTGAATGGGACTACCCCTTATAAAACTTTGAAGCTGACTTTGATTCTATTTATCTCTCCCTCCTTTAAATTGTTTCCTAACTTGTCTCTGTGAGACCAGTTCCTGTAAGTTTTCCCTTTTCTTTCTTAAATAGGGAAGGGTGACATTTCTCCATGGGAAGAAGAAACCGAGGAGAAGGCAATGCTAGGCTGGGAAAGAATAGATGACTCTTGGAAAGAGTCTTGGAAAGAAGTTAGAAGATGAGTTTCAACATCCCCAACAATCTCCCTGGCCTAACCCCCTATTTTGTGGCAATTAAATGGATACCAATAACTGTGGAATCCCTGGTAAAACTACCACCATTTTTCTGAAAAGGAAAGGAAATCTTGTAGTTCAAATAGTTCCCAGCAGAGTGGATTCTTTCAGCTTCCACCCTCAGGCCTAGCTACCAGCCAGTTGCCATATGCAAGCTGTCCTCATAATGCAAGGAGGCTGAGCTGGGCATATCACCCTCACCAGTGGTTGGAAAGGCTCCTGTATAGCTTCATACCCAAGGGCTAAAATATAGAGAAAAATTAAGTTCTTCAGCGTGAGCACAGCAACACTAACAAATGGCCACTCCATGGAGTCCAGTCTATCCAGTGTTTTAGGTTCCAGGATTTCTCTCTCTCTGCTTGGACTCTATCAGGCCTCTCATACTGTATCCAAGCCAGCTGGCTGGGGCCTGCATTCCTCTCTCATTCCTACCCAGCTCTGCTTCTTTGGACTCAGCCCAATTTTGAGTATTCCAGGGTTCATCTCAAAAAGAGATTATCCAGGGCATATCTCTGACATCCAGTTGCCGTGTCTGTCTCTGCTCTGCCCTCCGGAATCAAACTTTTGTTCCTTCCCCAAACCTTGAGGCTCTGCCATTGGATATAAATCTTGTGGCTACACTTTCTTAGGATCAAACATTTCTGCCCCTGGTGGTGCCTTCTTATTCCTGTGAATTACCTTTCCCTTGATGTCTTCCTGTGTCGGATGACAGAAAATGGATGGGAGCAAACAACTGAAATGGTTAAAGCTTGCTCTTAAAAGACAGGTCTCTCATGACTGAATACTTCTTATACAATGAATTAATTAGTTAATCAATATTATTGAGCCTCTACCCATACTGTTCCCAACTGTGCCAAATAGCACGGAGGAGGCAAAAGGATACTCTAAAGAGTGTATGATCTAATCGAGTAGATTAATAAAAAGTGAATACAAGTAGTGAATGATTAGACCCTAGTACCAATCTGGGCTCTCTTACTAGTTGTGTAACTGTGAGGCTTAGAAAGGTAAATCACTTTCCCTTCCTATAGTATAGGAATTTAAAACATATCCTTTTGGATTATTGTGAGGATCAAATAAGAAGATGAAAATAGAACGTGTGGCACACACTGAAAAGCTCCTATTTTTTGAGCACTGCTTCAGTAAGTGTTCAATAGGGTAAACAGAAAAGACTTTGAGTATTTGAAACAGGAAATGCAATGCTCACAGTTAGTTACACAGGTGGTAGAAAATGTACAAAGATCACAGGAGGTGAGGGAGGCAGCCCAGAGATTAGCAGCAGCAGGAAGTCGCTACCATCCTTAGGCTGGGGGGAGTGGGGAAGATCTGGGTTATAAGCAGGGTCACCCATCGAAAGTTGGAACCACAGTGACATGTGGAGTAGGAGCAGGAGCCACAGAGCAGCTGCCCCTACTGCTGGAGAACAAGCCCTTGGCACTGAGAGAGGGAGAGATACTTTGTTTTCCCTTTTCCTCCTTCTTCCTCTACCTGCAGTCTTCAGGAGATAATTTTCATTAGCTGAATCCAGCTTACTCAGAAATAAGGAGAGCAACTGCAAAGATTTATTGCACCCCACCAACTATTCCTTGGCTCCCCTTGCAAAACAGGCACACAAAGGTAAGGACAAGGAAAAGATTTAAGGACCAGCCTGCCCAGCATTGGCACAGCACTTGCCTTGGGTATGCGTGTGTATGGTGGGGTGTAGGGTGGGTGGGGTGGCAGATGGGGTCACAGATGTATGGTGTTTGTGCTGGAGAGATGCCTGACACGACTAGCGTGAGAGATCATGTAGCGGTTCTAGAGAGAGTAGGCCTAGGCCAGCAAGCAGGTGGTCTTCTTCTTCTTCTTTTGTTTTTTGAGATGGAGTCTCACTCTGTCACCCAGGCTGGAGTGCAGTGGCATGATCTTGGCTCACTGCAACCTCCACCTCCTGGGTTCAAGCGATTCTCCTGCCTCAGCCTCCCCAGTAGCTGGGACTATAGGCACATGCCACCATGCCTGGCTAATTTTTTGTATTTTTAGTACAGACGGGATTTCACTGTGGTAGCCAGGATGGTCTCAATCTCCTGAACTCGTAATCTGCCTGCTTCAGCCTCCCAAAGTGGAAAGTGGCAAGTGGCAAGTGGCAAGTGGCAAGTGGCCATATTTAAGAAAACCAGATTGAAGGGGTAGGCAGTAGGGAGTCATTGTGGATTTCTGAGTAAGAGCAATAGCAAGATAAGTATAATATCTAAGCCAGGGCCTTACAAGCAGCGATTGCACTGATAGCAAAACAGATTATTTTTGAAAACATTTTATTTACTCAATTGCTAAATAAAAATTGTATACATTTATTGTATATGATATGTTGTTTTGAAATATGTATACACTGTGAAATGGCTAAATTGAGCTAATTAATATATGGATTTCCTAACACATGTTATTTTCTGGGGTGATGCAAACACTTAAAATCTACTCTTCTAGCAATTTTCAAGAAGTAATTACATTGTTATTAAATATACTCACCATGTTTCACAATAGATCTCCTGAACTTTCCTCCTAACAAAAATTTTGTACCCTTTGACCAACATTTCTGCTTTTAAATACTTTTACATTCAGTGTTTAAAATGTAAATGATGGCTATTCTTAATAATTCTACCTGCTCATGCATATGGATAGTAAGAAACTAAAACTTGTACTTTTCAAGGGAATAGCATATGAATGCAAAGGAGACTCATTTCAAGTGTTCTCATGATTTAGTTGTAATTAAAATATACCTGATTTTATTCAAAACTTATATAACAAGATTAATCATCTTTTTTTTTTCTTTTTTTCTTTTTTGAGATGGAGTCTTGCTCTGTGACCCAGGCTGGAGTACAGTTGCGTGATCTTGGCTCACTGCAACCTCCACCTCCTGGGTTCAAGAAATTCTCCTGCCTCAGCTTCCCGAGTAGCTGGGATTACAGGCATGCACCACGATGACTAGCTAATTTTTGTATTTTTAGTAGAGATGGGGTTTCACTATGTTGTCCAGGCTGGTTTCAAACACCTGACCTCAAGTTATCCACCCACCTCGGCCTCTCAAAGTGCTGGGATTACAGGTGTGAGCCACTGCGCCTGGCCTGATTAATCATCATTTTTAATTCAAAGATTACTTGCAAAATGTTTATACAGCTTCTTTGAAAATTTATAGTCTCATAAAATTCCACTCTCTTAATGAATTTTATTTGAAGCCTTTGTGTAATATAAATCTAGTGATCCATGCAGATTACGATGCAGAAAGATCTCTTTCTTTCCATGGAGGAAATTGACAGTGGTGAGTTCATACCCCAGGAAACTACCCCACAATGTTGTCTCTGCTTATTTGCTGCCAGGCACTGATCTCCTCTGAGGCATTATGTTTCTGAAATATCTTCTTATGCCCTGGACCTAGCACACTGCCTGGCACATGGCAGGAGCCAAGTTCATGTTTGCCAATTTGCTCTCATTAAATTCACTTCAGAATATCCTTACTAAGGAGGCCACAAGAGGATCCCATTTCTATTCTTTCTGTTACTCTAATGTCACGCAAATGAGGCTTGAAGTAGTGCTTCTGAGGAAGGGCAGACTTCTTGGGCCTCCTCTGATGTTCTCTGACCTGTATTCAGATCTTCATTGTACCAGTCTTGGGTCATGGGAAATTAGCTTCTCTGAAAATAAGCTTTTGCATTTGCAAGGTGGACTACCCATACCCACATTTAGTGAGTTCTGAGGGTTAAAGAAAATCATGTAGCTGGGAGTGAATAACAGTTATTAGCCACCTACTATGAGTCTGGAGTGGTTTCACTTAGCTACTAATCTGCTAGGACACTACTTATTCTCAGTGGGGCTGCCCTGAGATAGTTTCCTCATAGTGACGTGAAGTCTCATTGAATTGAAGCTATGAGGTTAATTTCAAGACAACTGACTAGGTGCATTCCAGTTGCTTAGCTAATCATATCATCATTACATGCCTTTAACACCCGTTCTGTTCTGTTTCCTATGGCACAATATCCTTGTGGTTCTTCCTCTGAAATATGCCTTATATCCCAATTCTTCTATCTTCATTGCCACCATACCTATAGGCTCTAGACCCCAAGATAAATTACTGCAATAATTTCTTAACCATTTCTTCAACTCCTGTATTTCTGTCTCTCTATTTCTATATACACCTGCTGGATTTATCTTCCTGAATCCTCCCCTCTCAACCTTGCATCAATTAGAACTGTGATAACAAAACAGAATTTCAAAGAGTATTTCCAACTAGCCTCAAAAAGCAAAACAAAATAAAAGCTAAAACCTAATTTTCCTTTAACATTTTTTAATGCAATCATTTTGAAGATAGTAGAATAGATGTCTTTTAGCATATAGGCTATTACATCAATGTGGTACTTTTAGCTTTATATAGGATTCACTAGATAGTGTTATTATTTTTACTTTTTAACTGAGATCATTAAAAATTTCACATTGGTTGGCAAAAATAAAAAGAAAAATTTCACCACAAGCATTCAGAAACACTAAAATATACATCTCCTCTAATAGGTATTTGGAGCCAAAAGCAATCTCTAAAACCAAGCCCCAATGAGTAGTTGAGGATGTGAGAGTAAAGGGCAGTATAAGGAGTGGAAATAATTTCTTCCATTAACTCTACTGAACTAGACTCTTTGCTGTCTTTCTCCCCTCTCACCTCTCTAACCTAATTAAGTGTCCCATTGCACCATTCACCCATTGCTACTGGGGAGGGTTTCAGTCCTCACAACCCTGATCACACCCATTCTGCATAGTTCATCACTTGGATTGGGGTAACAAAATGCAGAGTGGCCATGTACACCAGATCATGGGTTTCGAACTCAAGAAGCTCTGCATTAGAAGTCTCAGGTCTACTGCTTAACTGTCTGACAAACTCAGACAAGTTTTTAAAAATTTTGGTGTAAAAATGTCTGGTACATTATAGTTCCGGATATATCACAGTTGCTTAATGATTGGTGGTTACATTTTTTTTTTTTTCGAGATGGAGTCTTGCTCTGTTGCCCAGGCTGGAGTGCAGTGGCATGATCTCGGCTCACTGCAACCTCCACCTCCGAGGTTCAAGCGATTCTCTTGCCTCATCCTCCCAAGTAGCTGGGACTACAGGCACATGCCACTACACCCAGCTAATTTTTGTGTTCTTAGTAGAGACAGGGTTTCACCATGTTGGCCAGGCTGGTCTCGAACTCTTGACTTCGTGATCTGCCAGCTTCGGCCTCCCAAAGTGCTTGGATTATGCACCCCACCCCCACCCATAACGGCCTGGTGGTTACATTTTAATTTTATTTTAGGACATGAGAACAAGAATGGAATAGGTTAAAGTGTTTCAGAACTGTTTGTAGGTTCTTAGTCATGAACAAAATGGAATTAAAATTTCTGAGTCATCTACTTCCTTTATCTTAAACCGTTTTAATACTATTCACTTTTTTCTACTATTGTACATAGCAGAAACTACAGTCATGTGCAACATAATGACTTTTCAGTGAGCAAGGGGCTGGCTGCGTCTACAATGATGGTCTCATAAGATTATAATGCCATATTTTTACTGTACCTTTTCTATGTTTAAATATGTTTAGATACACAAACCAGTGTGTTACAGTAGCCTACAATATTCAGTACAGTAACATACCATACCGGTTTGTAGCCTAGGAACCACAGGCTATACCATATAGCCTAGGTGTGTAGTAGGATATACCATCTACATTTGTGTAAGTGTAGTCTGTGATGTTTGCACAAGGACATCACCTAATGATGCTTTTCTCAGAATGTCCTCTTACCAATATGCAGAGAATGAGTTCCTAATTTTTCCTGAGATCTACATTAGTAGTCATCAGAGCTCAACTTATTAATAGAATACGTCACATCCTTTCAGAGAAACAAAAATTAATCAAAATTATTCCCTGAAGTATTAATTCCATGTATATGAAAAGGCAAGCCAAGGAGTATGGGAGCAGGTAAGTACAGGAAATAAGGATCATTGAACCTGTGGTGGAACGTCCAATAAATCCTCAGTGAGAAGCTCAAAGGAAAGAGTAGGTTCTGTTTAAGCAGAATAGTAAAGGTCACCCTTGCTTATTTTTGCTGCTTCAGGGAGAGAAGAGGCAGACCTAAATATATTTAAGAGCTTAAAACAGAATGAAGTTGAGACTGTCTGGGTTATCTGACTGCTGGACTTTTTCAGTTCCATTAGATTCTAAACAGAATCCATCTGTGTTTCCAATGTTCAAAATCCGTACTGAGAAAACAGAGGACATAGAATCACAAAGACTCATTAGAAAGCAAATCATATTGAAAAGAGCTGATGTGCAGTGCTTATGACCTTCCACATGTCAATATCCCCTGTAAATAATTGTAAAACAAGGTACTGATTCATAACCCCAGCACTGTATGGAAATTCACTTAACTTTCTTCCTGAAAAATTTGTAAATATGTGAACTTTGACACAAAATTTAAGAAAGGGAATTTTGATACACAGCACCAAATTTCTATTTAAAATTCTTTTTTTAGAGTGAAGAAACATTAGTATAACCAATCAAGTATTGATTTGTCTAGTATCTACTTATCCAATATTCAACATATTTACATAATTGTATACTTCTTTAAATGTGCGTGTGTCCTATGTGTTATTAAAGTGCCTGATGAGGAAGACTGGATGGCAAGAGAGCAAGATAGTACTGACTTGTTTCCTCACCAGCGGGAAAGCAGCCAGGTGTAAAAAACAAACCAAAGGCCAGTAGTGACAATCACTCAGATCTGATCTGAGCTGAGGTAGTGCATGCCTGGGCCCTTTACTCTCCTGGAACTCTAGGTTCTTTGGATGAAAGATGGGGTTCTAGGTCAAACCTAGGAAGAATGAAGGCAGGGAACAACAACAAGAAGAATACAGAACAATAAACAGTTGAGAACATTGCACTGGAGTCAAGTGATTTTTAAACTCCCAAGGAAGTTGTGGGTGATGCAGAAAGGCCAGATGGGGTTAGAAACATTTGCGATGTTTGAGTTGCCCTGGATAGTTGTCCCTGGTGACTTGAAAGCAGCCTTGCAGCTTCTCCATCACTTTTGGTCATTGATGGAGGACTCTGCTCACCAGACACCCATTCCTGCCCAACAGCCAGTAAAGGCTATCCTTACATCTTTTCCACTTTGGAATGAGAACCTATATTTTCATGCTAAAATTTAGTTATTAAGAGAGAGTAAACAAAACCTGGGATAGGAGACTACAGAATGAAAATTTGATAGAAAGTTTTTGAGAGAGTCCTGTATCAGCAAAATGGGAACTTGTTATCAAGGCAGGTTAGATAGCTAGTTCTCTGCTTGTGGTACACATGTAATAAAAAATACATAAAAATTTTATTGATTAATTATCAATTTCACTTTGCTCAAAAGGGTTTAGTGTAAGGATAGAGCTCTAGAGGGCATTCTTAGCTTAGATCATGCAATTTTAGAGTTTCAGGGATCTTAGACATCAGATAATCTAACATTTTCATTTTGGAAATGGAGATAAAGAAGGCTGAAAAGGTTGGAAGAGAGTCGAAATCACATAACCCATTCATTTATTTTTAAGTATTTTTATGGTCTACAATGTACCAGGCATGTGGACCAGATAGTGACAAAACCAGGACAAGAACCCAGATATTCTCTGCTGTATCCCAGGGGCCTCACCACTGAACCACTGGTGCTGAGTACAGCATGAAACCCCCAAATCTTTCCAGTTACACTGTTTTCTTCAGAGGAAAATAGAGTCAAGTAGTTCTTTTATGCATAAAGAATCAAGTAATTATAATCTTCCCCTCTGGCCATTGGAGAAGGCAAAGAAAACCTGCACCACGTTGCTGCAATGCAATATGAAGTTGCCCTGACCTTATCGTATTTGCTCTTTGGCAATAGTAGATACTAGGAAAAAGTAGGTTTGTTGCCCAGTTTCGATAGCACTGGGCTCAGATTGACTGAATGGTAGGTGAGCCAATTCCTTGGGTTATATGCATTTTTGTTATTCCAGTACTAAATCCAGGGTGAAACAGACTTGATGCAGATAATGCATTACATTGGAGACTAAGGGCTATGAGGGACCTGTATAGATACATTCAGTGGGAAGGGCTACAAATTGAAGGAAGGTGTACAATATGATGTTGAAGAAGTATAAAGAAGCAGGAAGACAGCCAGGCATGGTAGCATACACCTGTACTCCCAGCTACTCAGGAGGCTGAGGCACAGGAAGATAGCTGGAGGCCATAATGTGCTATGCTAGCACTTGTGAATAGCCATGACATGCCAGCCTGAGCAATATAACAAGACCTTGTCTCAAAGCTACAACAACAAAGAAGCCATAAGAGGTAACGTGGAAAGTTTTCGAGCCACAGTAAGGAGTTGGAATTTATATTGCCAAAGAATTCCAAGATTAATTTATAGCTTTGAAAGGTTTCTTAATAAAATCTAACACAATATACAACTTAAATATTTAGCATTAAATTTTTCTAATATATTAAGCAATTATTATTGACTATATATGGGGAAGATGGAATTCCATTAAATGTAAGATCAAGATGAAAAAGCAAAAGTGTTTTTCAAGCAAATGTGAGAAAGGTACAAAGGGAGATTTTGATGTCTCATGACCTCCTCTAACCCAGCAAGGTCCTCTGGGATCCAGCTTCAGCTTTTCAAAATAATGTACCCAAAGTTTTATCAGTAGCAGTTAGAATATAAAAAAAAACATTTATGGGAAAAGCAAAAAGGTTATGGCTTCAGTTCACATATTATCAAATAAGCCTAATTTATGACAAATAGTATGTCTCCTGTCTATAGCACTCGGTGGAGCTGCACTTAGCAAGGTGGGTCAAAGAAGGTGGAGAATAGAGGTTCATGCCACATCCTGTGTTAAAAACTCCTGAGATAACTATACTCTAAGTCTTCACTTAAATTCCCTCTCTGATGAAAAATGCGTATAGTTAATAATGTTGAAGTTTTTCTGCCTTGTTGGAATAGTGAGGAAACAGGTAGACCTTCAGAGACCTAAATATTTCATGATATTTGGGGATTATTTAAGTTCTGCTTGAAACCACAGGCAGATCTGACCCTCTGCAGAGAGTTTTCTGGTAACATGGGAGGAGAAATTGGGAGAAAGGAAATTTATTATTCCTTATCAGATTTCATTTAATTTTCTTTCTGATGGGATTGCCAGTAGATCAGGAATCCTTTAGATTACTGCAATTAGTAAGACCACCATGATAGCTCTGTGAGTTAACAGGGAAATACAGGAAAGAGTTTGGTACACTTAGTTTTAAAACTAAGCAGTTATGTCCAATGAGTGCTGATAAGTGAACTGGTGCCAGCTTGGAAGGTGGTATCTGGTAATATGTCAAACATCAACATGAATTTGAAAGGGCTTGAGTCCGAAGATTCAAGTGAGTATTCCTATTCTTCCTCAGTATGCTTTCAAGTTTTGTTTCCTTCTAGCCCATCCCCATCCCACACTCTTACCACAGAAATAGAGCACTATTTCTAGAACCTCACTCTGTCACTTGCCACTTTAAAACTTTTCAAAGATTCATCCTATACTTCAGGATTATGACTCAACCTCTAGGCATGGTTCAACCGTTTGTATTTTCACAGTCTCATCTTTCTTGTCCCTGTCCTCTCTTTTATACTTTAAGAATAATTAACCAGTTTGGGGGTTTTGGACATAATGGCTTTCTCTGTCTGAAACGTCACTTCCCCTCACTCTTCAACTGGCTAACACCAAATCACCCCTCAAAATTCAACTAAAGCGATTCTTCATCAAGGTTCATCTCTGAACCTTTCTTCCACAAGTAGGGTTAGAGTTAGAGTTAAGAAGGTTAAAATTTCTTCACAATCACATAACTTTGAATCAGAAGACTTATTAAATGTATTGGTCCTTTTTCTCATTAATCCTAAATAATGCCTGGCACCTAGATAAAAATTTTTAAATGTTTACTGAACGAAGAGAGAATACTATAACCAAAATTCAAATATTTAAGCACTCTAAGATAGCTATTGTTCAAACATTTCTGAAAGTTTGAGCTCACGAATAAACAAACAATACAAAATTAATGAAACCATACAATGGAACCCTATACAGACATAAAATGTTATTATAAAAGAATATTTAAAGTATACAGGTAAATATTTACTACTTGTGGTTAGATAAAAGAAGTAGGATACAAAGTCAAATTTATAGATTTTGTAAAAGAGAAAAGTAAAAATAGAAAGAAAATTTTCAGAAGAACCTACATCAAATGTTAACAATGGTTGTTTTGGAATGATAGAAGTGGTATGATTTTTACTTTCAGTGTTTCATCTGTTTATAATTTGTAACATAAATGTTTGGTCTGTAATATAAAAAGGAAAATATTTTAGGAAATAGAATTAACTGGCTGAGAAGCTCATGATGAGGAAGGCTCTTCAGGGACACTCCTGCATTGCTGATTCCCTTGGGTATGAGTCAGTGGAGACATAAATGTGCATCAGGGCACACTTCCTTTTGCTCCCCACATTATCCTCACATGGGGTGAAATGACCAGCTTAACAAAGTAATGATATGGTGTGTGCTTGGTGGAAAGGGGCCACCACAGTTTTTACCATGTATGCTTCATGAGATAATCTCTATCATCCTTGAGAAAACCACACCAAAAGTTAAGGCCCTACACAAGAGTTTCCTTATGGTGAGCTTCTGGAACTTAGCCATGCTAACATATTCTTTGCGCCATGTTTCTCTTGAGAGTGTAAATCTTCCTTCAGACCTCCAGAGTGTGAATTCCCACCCACACAATAGCTGCCTGAGCTCTGAGAAATGCATCATTCATTCCCCAGCCAGAGACTTTGCCAAATAGTGTCAGGGACAGAGCAATCTTTAGGAGATGCACCCTACATTAGAAGAACATTATATAGGAATATCAGCAGAATAATTCAGGACTCCAGTTTGGCCTAATTTCATACCTGACATCCTTTGAGGTCTCCTTGCCATATATACACACACACATTGAAATGCTTCCTTCTTTGCTGCTGAGCCAGGGAAATCTTGAGAACACATTTGCGGGGCATGCTCTGTTATCTTCTGTATATGAGAAGGGAAGGCAGTGTGAGGATCTGTTACCCCCAGGTTACGCTAAATGGCAGGAGATGAGAGGGTGGGATGGAGTGTCTATTTTGTGGAAAACAAATTTTCCTAGGTTTTCAAAGTCTGTTAAGATCTTAGGATAAACAGAGTGAATGGAATCAAACTTCACATAGGAGGGTGTGAGGAAGAAAGAGAGATTTTCAGTATAAACAATATTCAAAAGGAGACAATTGTGTGTGTGTGTGTGTGTGTGTGTGTGTGTGTGTGTGTGTGTGATCATAGTTTTATTATTGCTCAAATCAGTCTACCTGAGCATTCAGGGATCAGAGTTTTCAAAGACAGCTTGGTGGGTGGGGGTAAGCCATTGGGCCAGGAGTGCTGATTGGTCTGGTCAGAGCTGAACTCAGGGAGTTGAAGCTGTCTTCTTACAGAGTCAGTTCCTGGCAGGGGGGCCAAGACCAGATGAGCCAGTTTATCAATCTAAGTGGTGCCAGGTGATCCATCAAGTGTATACTCTGCAAAATATCTAAGCCCAAACCTGGGCTTAGGTTTTACAATAGTGATTTTATCCCCAGGAGCAATTTGGGGAGCATCAGAATCTTGTAGCCTCCAGCTGCATAACTCCTAAACCGTAATTTCTAGTCTTTTGACTAATTTGTTATTTCTGCAAAGGCAGTCTAGTACCCAGACCAGAAGGGGGTTTGTTTTGATAAAGGGCTGTTATCATCTTTGATTTAAACTAGAAATTTCCTCCCAAAGTTAGTTCAGCCTATGCCCAGGAACAAACAAGGACATCTTGGAAGTTAGAAGCAAAGTAGAATTGGTTAGGTCAGTTCTCTTTCACTGAAGAGACAATAATTTTTAGGAAGAGAGGGGAGATACTTTGAAAAGAGAACTTAGATTTCGCTTAGGAGTGAGGTAGCCTCTTCTCACTCCATTTCCTGTTTCAATTTTGTGTTCTAATCATGAAGTCTGCAGCATCCCTGAATCTTCCACGCTGCCTTTCACTTCAGATTATTCCCTCTTCCTGGAACATGACCACCTTCTCCCCTAACTCCTAGGGTTATCAGTCTCCTGATGTCAGATGCTATGATGTCTCTTCCGACGCTCAAAACAAAGTAAGTCTCTGACCCAAGCACCTCCATACCATTGTGTTTATTCTTATTTTAGGTGCTATCACAGTGCATCCATTCTGCCCTCAAGACAAAAAGTAGACAGGGTTTTAGAGTCGGTGCCATATAAATTTTCACCATTGTATTCTTGGTGCCTCCAACAGTGCCAAGCACCAACTGGAACTCAATACATTTTTTAAAGATATTAAAGAAGAAATGTTGGACTGAGAATAATCTAGACTTAGATTTGAGAGGGAGATCAGAAATATTCAGAAAAACAAAATTAACAAAAAGAATTTTTTCCACTACAATCATTGTGTAACTTACACATGTTTAATGTACTCACAGAGTTGATATCCCTCTCTATTTCCATTGCCTGTAGTATTGCAAAGCAATTACCCTGGAGAGGGCCACTGGAGGAAATGTGTTATAAAAATAAACTTTCCACCTATTTTCTCTATGACTGATAGAAGCTGAGTTATCTTTGGAACATAAAGCCTTTTTAAATGTATTTCAGGACTATCTCAGTGTCATTAACCTGGGAAAAAACAAATTTTTTCTATCCATATTTCCCTCCAATTCTCAAGGGCCTACTAGGGCAGAATCACAGACTAAAAATAGATTAGACTAATTTAGGCTCCGTTAGGCAAGCTATTTCTTCTTTTGTACATAGTTGAGTTTTTTTCCTTCTGAAATATCTAGTTTATTCTATTAATGCTATGAAAGCATCTATGTGGTATGAATAAGACTGACAAGACTGCTGTACATATTGAGTCACTTCCCTGAAAGTAATTCTCAGAATTCAACTTTTGTTGAGCATCTGTTATTTCTCTCTTCAATTGCATTTTGTTACAACTTATGTTTCCGTATTATAGCCACAAATTCTTTATTATCTGCCTGATTATTGACAACACATTCAACTATGCAAACAACCACATTCTCAACACCTAAATATTTTGGTTATAAAAGGAGAAAATTAGTTTTATACATTTTCATTTCTTTGACTTCTGGATTTCATAGGTTACTTTATATTGAGTACCTGAGTCCTTGTAGTTTATATATATATACACACACATACATATACATATATATATATATTTTATACAAGTCAAGATATTTCCTTCATTTTCTTCCATGCACACTGTGATCATCATTCATTAATGTTTTATCCATATTTATGTTTCTTACTCATTATATCTTTCAAGTTCTTCCTTTAAAGTTCCTTCATGTTCTCCAAGTATATCTATCATCTTGTTTCCTTCATGTGGCTTTTTATGAAGGTTCAGTTTGTGATTTTCTCAGTGTATGGGATTGCTGGAAAGAACAAGGTCAAAGGCAGTATATTTCTAATATTTCTGTCATGTTAAGAACTCTCAAAGTATTGAGTATTCCATCTTTAGGCAATTTCTAACTTCCACCTCACTTTATCACCTCCACCCCCAGCATGTGTGAGGTTCCAGTGCCTTGCATTTTGCTAAATTAATAAAGATTGATTGAGTCAGTAAGACCCAAGGCATAGTCCTGATATGGCAAATAATTATTGAATACGGATTTGCTATGTACTCTTCTAGGCACTAAGAATTCAATGGTAAAATAGAAAAGGTTCCTGCACTGGTGGATCTCATAATCCAATCATGGAAGATGGCCAATTAATACATGAACATTCTATATGTAATGAGTGCAAAAAAGAAAACCGGAAAACAGGATAGTGATGCCCTGTACTTATTTTGCTAGGATACATTATTTAGTTTGTATATTCTGAGAAGGCTCCTCTGATGGAGTAGCAATAAGCAGAGACAAGAATGAAGGCGAGGAGTCAGCTGTGCTGATAACCACAGGGAGGATCATTCCAGATGGAGGCAGCACACACAACTAAGGCCCTAAAGCAGAAGCACTCTCTGCCTGTTTGAGAAACAGCAAGAAACAAGTGGAAATGTAGAACCACCATGTTTGCAAGTTTCTGCAGGGTCCATATCTGCTAATACCACAGCCAAGCAAGTTATACAGCCAAACTCAGAGTCAAGGGTAAGAAAATCAGCTCCATCTTTAACAGGAAAAACTGCAAAGTCACATGGCAAAGAACACAGAAAGAGAAATGGGTGAAAAACTGGGACTTGGAATATTTTTACCCATATCCCCACTTATTCTAAGGAATAAACGTCAAAAGTAGGAGTTATGAGACAAATGATCTTTTGAGTTTTTTCCTTTATGTAATCAATGTAACAAATAACTTGTTTGATTTTTTAATATTAAATTCCCCGTATGTTCCTAAGATAATATCAACTTGTTCATGATGTGCATAATTTTTAGGTATTTATGTAGTGCATGGTAATGAGTGAAACTGGCTTATAATCTTATTTTCTTACATTTTCTAGTCTGCTTTGATATTAAGACTATGCTGTTCTCATAAAAATAATTGGCAACTATTACCCCTTTTATTATTCTGTGGCTAAGTTGGTGTGAGATTGGATTCATTGCCTCTTGAAATGTTTGGTAGAATTAGGCTAGTGAAGTGATTTAACATTGTTTTCTTTATGAGACAGTTTTAAACACTGATTCACTCTTTTAATCAGGAACTAGAAAGATTTCTTATTTCTTCTTGTGTTAGTTTTGATGAGATGTATTTTTCTAGGAATTTTTCAGCTTTCATTTGGGTATAACTTTGTTTATAATATCTTTCCATTATTAATGGAACTGTGCACCTCTAAGGTGTACAGTGACATTCTATTTTACAATTCTAAAATTGCTTTTTTTTTTTTCTCTTCTTGGTAAGCTTGCAATAGGTTTATCAATTTTACTAATTCAAAATATATCATATTATCTATACTACACTACTATTTTGCATTATACTGGTGGTATTAACCAATGCAGTTAGAGAAAAGAAAACAACTAGGCTCATAAGAATTTGAAAAGAATAGAAAAGCTGTTTCTAGTTGCAAATGGTATGATGGTACTCCTAGAAAACCCTGAATAATCAATGACAGAAGTAACTGAAACAAAGAAGTTGGTAGGGCAACAGGATATAAAATTAGCATATAGAAATCAGTGACCTTAATGTAAATAAAAATAACTATGCGTATAACATAATGGAAAATAAAACTGTATTTAAATAGATTGATACAAATTTTAAAAATTAAAAATGTGCTTAACAAGAAATATACAAAACCTGTGTGAATAAAACTAAAGCAGTTCTGAAAGATGAAGACATAGATTTGAGCAGATAAAAAGGACATCCCTTGTATTTGGATATAATGACTAAACACATAAAGATGTGATCCCAATAAAAATACCACCAGACACTTTTTCCAGTGTCAGGAATTGTGATACTAAAATTCATATGAGAAAATAAGCATACAGGAATAGCTAGGAATATACAGAAAAGAAATGCTAAGAGCCTAGTCTTACCTACATTAAAATATAAACCCTCTACAATTATAACAATGTGGAACTCACAAGTGAATAAACATATAAATGAAATAGAAAACCAAGTCTAGAAGTAGACCCAAGTACATGTGGAAATTTAATATGTGAAAAAGATGCTACCTAAGAACACTGGGACAGAGGTGAAGTTTTTAATAAATGCTGTTGGGGTAAGTAGATAGTCATTTGGAAGAAGACAAAATTGAATCCATAACTCACACCATACACAAGAATAAATTTCAAAATGAATCAGATATATAGATATAAAAACAAAGCCATAAAAGCTCTGGGAATTGTATTGTCTCTTATACCTTGGCTGTAAGGAAAGGAAATTTATGACTCAAAATTCAGATTAGATAAGATTTGAAGAAGTTATATCACTACGTTCTGGTACTTTAGAGAGAAATCATTGGTTAATTGAATTGTTGTTCACCTTTGTATATTTTGTGTCTCTACTGGCTTCTTTCAAGATTATCTCATGGTCTTCAGTTTTGCAGTGGTTAAACTATGTGTCAGCTTCTATATGGTAAATTAAGTCTCTACAAGACTCACACCTGCCATATATAACAACTATTAATTTTGGGGAAAAAAGCAAAAAAAAGAAATAATACACAAAGGCACTTGAGAATGAAAGAAAGCAGAATAATTCTTGAGGGGAGTGAAAACTTGAAAGAAGAGTCTTATTTGGAGTACATTTCTCTTTTTTTGACTTTTATGGGAGGCCAGGCCAAAATTACCACCAAATCTTCAGTAGAAAACTCGTAACCTTTATGGCATGTAGACAAGAGGACAAAATTCAGGGCAGTCTCAGCTGCTGGGAGGTCAGGGAAGATTCCTAAAAGAAGAGAGCCAGAATGGGGGTGATTTTCAAATTATGTAAACAACTCTGGGCAAGTCTGGCTGGAACTAAGCATACATAGGGGCAGATTCAAAGTAGCACATCTAAAAATAAAAGAACTGCCTTGAGTGGCCACCCCAAAGAAATATTTTGCAACTTAAGTTTGATCAAAGGAATTGTTTTCCAGTAAAAACATAAGACTTTTGCAGAGTCTTCAGAACCTTATGTTCACTTTGCTCAGGTTACAGTCTCATATATATGTGTATATATATGTATATTTAAATTTTTATGGGTACATAGTAGGTGTATATATTTATGGTATACATTAAATATTTTTATTCAGACATACAATGCACAGTAATCACATTAGGGTAAATGGAATAACCATCATCTCAAGCATTTACCTTTTCTTTGTGTTACAAACAATCCACTTATACTCTTTTACTTATTTTAAAATGTATAATAAATTACATTTTATTTATTGTTGACTGTAGTCACCCTGTTGTGCTTATTCATTCTATCTATTTTTGTACCCATTAACAATCCCTCCTCCATGCCCACTACCCTTCCCAGCCTCTAGAACCACTATTCTACTTTCTAGCACCATGAATTCAATTGTTTTAAGTTTTGGCTTCCACAAATGAGTGAGAACATGGGAAGTTTGTCTTTCTGTGCCTGGCTTATTTCTCTTAACATAATGACCTCCAGTTTTATGTTGCTGCAGATGATAGGGTCTCATTCTTATTAAATGACAAATAAAGAACTAGGTGGGGAAACCCCATCTCTACTAAAAATACAAAATTAGCCAGGCATGGTGGCACATGCCTGTAATCCCAGCTACTAGGGAGGCTGAGGCAGGAGAATTGCTTGAACTGGGGAGGCAGAGGTTGCAGTGAGCCGAGATGGTGCCATTGTACTCCAGCCTGTGCAACAAGAGCAAAACTCCATCTCAGAAAAAAATAAAAATAAAAATAAAATAGGGAAATGTGACCTTTTTATTTTTTTGAGAAAGTAGTAAGAATTTGTATTGTTAGACAAGAGATTATAACAGAAGATGCAAATAAATTAATTGTTCTGATAATTCTAGATTCCAGGCCTCTCTATGGAAAGGTCAATTTCTTATGCAGATGAGATACTATCCAAAACAAAAGTGGGTGTTTGAGACAGTGTTCAAGACAATGACTGAAGTTGTACACAGTGAGGAGAAATAAAAAGGCAGTTTCCCTATTTCTTTTCCTCAGTAAAGTTATGTGTTGCGTAAAGGAATGAGGCACATTTTGGTGAAAAATGCTTTCGTACAAAAACTTTTGAATTCTTTCACCTCCCGGTGCAGACGTTTCAGGCCCTGACTTGAACAAGGATATCAAAATAAGGTAACACTGGTTTCACATGAGCCTCAAGACTGTAATCTAACTGTACCTACCATCTTACTTTACGTTACTTTAAAAAAGTTTAACATCCATTTACCAATGCCAATTCAGTGGACTGTATTTTCTCTCTTAGGAAGTCTTCGACCAAATTGGAATTAAATTAATCTCACTTTAAAGTGCAAGAAAGCTTTTGACAGACTAGTGTTTGTTCTGTGGCATAGAAAGAGAAGCATGCCTCCCCCAGCACTGGCCTAAGAGGCCCCACATGAAGAACTGGCTGCAGGACAGTGATCCGTTAGGTCTATCAAAAAGAAGGGGGAGTCAAGGTTCAGCCTAGAAAGAGGGGTCCATGCCAAGTGTGGCTTTTTCCTGTACCCAGGTTCTAAACAGATCTTGGGTCCTCTAACTGACAAGGCGGGGAGCACGGCACATGTAGTCAAGAGGGTCACAGTCCTCTCAACGAGTCAGTGAATACCTCTATGCCATGATTTGTCAATGCTCATATGGATAGTGGTAAAGGAATCAGGAAGCCTGGGTTTCAGAACAGCACAAACATTCTTTTCCTAGTAAGCAATGATTAGTAAGCAATGATCGAAGTTCTTATCTAGGGTAAATGATGAAAAAATAGGTAATGAGATCCCCCATACATCACTGCTGAGATTATTTAGTTCAACTTTAAAGCAGTACAAAATGGCTTCTTGCACACAACAAGGGCAAGCTTTGTACTAATGTTTCTCAAACACCAATTATGTCTCCAGCGCTAGCCTCAATTTAACAGGTTTTAAAAAATGTACATTTCCCATGTCACAGCCAAGGTAGAGTCCCTAGAATAGAAAGGGCTCTAGAAGCCAGTGGGTGTGAGCACATTCAAGTGAGGCGGTTTGAGCTTATGGGTCCGTGGTGGCTGTTTCTTCCCTTCCATCACTAGGATGTTCGTCTTGGGCAGCTTCAAGGTTACTGCATCTTCAGCCATTCAGTTGGCCTGGGCATGGATCAATTCCATTGGAGAAGGCTTCTGGGCTCTTGGTAGGCCTGGGTGGCAAAACTTCCAGAATCATACTTCTGAAGGCATCTTGGTCCAAAGAGGCTCCACTTATCTGACAAGTTTCTGTCCTTATCCCCACTTCCAGAATCCATGGTGCTAGGATTTGGGCCAGGTAAGGCTGTGGAAGAACCAGAAGTGAACCAGCCTCTGGGCTTCTGCCTAGGGGAGGAATGAGGAGTGGTGCTTGGGGTGACTGGGCTGATACAGGCTGCCTCTCTTCTTTTGTTATCTGTCCACTCTATAGCTTTAGTTTGTGGAGTGTTTCTGCCACTGGAAGGTAGTTGGTCTCCTTGGTGGTGAGGCCCCTGTGGGGTGTGTAGCCAGCATCTCTCAGCCCTGCCTGTCACCCAAAATGCTGAATGCTTTCCTGGGTCTGTTTTGTTATCAGATAATTCATGATGACATGGGTAGCTTAGCCTTCACCACTGGGACTTTGTCCACACTGTCGATGGCCAGGGTCATGGCTGGGGATGGTAGGCTGGCCTCATCTTGCTCCACCTTGGTGAGGCACCGATATTGTGCTCTGGAATAACTGGCTTCCAGGGGACAGTGCCTATGTCCGATGGAGGAAGAGTCATGGGCGCAGGGTCCTTGAGGGCATCATGATAGCTGGATG
Source organism: Macaca mulatta (assembly GCF_049350105.2). Classification (NCBI taxonomy): domain Eukaryota; kingdom Metazoa; phylum Chordata; class Mammalia; order Primates; family Cercopithecidae; genus Macaca; species Macaca mulatta. The sequence goes on along the minus strand of NC_133419.1, from coordinate 102,485,214 downwards.
CCCAATGGTGTATCCTGATGAGCAGGAACGTCTTGCCTAGAGACCCACTAGCCTCAAGAGCAGGCACTCCTGGTTGTCTTGAAGCCATTGAAAAACTGGGATCCAGGTGCTTTTTCTATCTAGAATTCCGAGCTGCCACCACAGTGAAATGATGTGATGACTAAGCTGACAGATGTTAAGGAGAAACACGATCCAGCTGCTGCAAATTAGCAAAACTTCCCAGGAAGTATCCATCCAGAGGTTCTGTTATCCTGCTGCCACGGGGCCGCCTGCAGCCTGGAATTTGGCACTAAAGAGGTTCCGAGGGCCCAGGTCTCCTGAGAGGATGTGGCGCAGTCTGGACCCAAGCCATGGTGAGAGCAGCAATGACACAGAAGGTCTCCAGTTCCCACCAGACAACACTGCCCCAATGCGACCTATTGTTAAAGGAAAAGATAATGAACAAAGATGATGCAGTTGTTGGAAGTAGAAGATAAGGGCTTTAAAGGAGTTGTTATAACTATGTGCAATGAAGTAAAATAAAATATTAATAGAAAATGTCTAAAATAAAGGAAGATATAGCTCGCATATATATATAAATAAAGAATAGATGTGCTTCTATATTTATTCTTAATATCTTATCCTTTATGTATAAAAAAGTATCCAAATTTTGGAAGTAATATCAAATTTAAAAATTTATTTCATCATATTAGCAGAATCAAGATGGGAGAGGAAAATAACGGAGAATTTAAAGATGACCAATAGAAAATATCTAATACGTAGTGGTGTTTGTAGTATTCTCTGATGGTAGTGTGTATTTCTATGGGATTGGTGGTGATATCCCCTTTATCATTTTTTATTGCATCTATTTGATTCTTCTCTGTTTTCTTCTTGATTAGTCTTGCTAGCGGTCTATCAATTTGTTGATCTTTTCAAAAAACCAGCTCCTGGATTCACTGATTTTTTGAAGGGTTTTTTTTTGTGTGTGTCTCTATCTCCTTCAGTTCTGTCTGATCTTCGTTACTTCTTGCCTTCTGCTAGCTTTTGAATGTGTTTGCTCTTGCTTCTCTAGTTCTTTTAATTGTGATGTTAGGGTGTCAATTTTAAATCTTTCCTGCTTTCTCTTGTGAGCATTTAGTGCTATAAATTTCCCTCTACACATGCTTTAAATGTGTCCCAGAGATTCTGGTATGCTGTGTCTTTGTTCTTATTGGTTTCAAAGAACATCTTTATTTCTGCCTTCATTTCATTATGTACCCAGTAGTCATTCAGGAGCAGGTTGTAAATCTAGAAGAAATGGATAAATTCCTGGACACACACACCCTCCCAAGACTAAACCAGGAAGAAGTTAAATCCCTGAATAGGCCAATAACAGGCTCTGAAATTGATGCAATAATTAATAGCCTACCAAACAAAAAAAGCCAAGGACCAGATGGATTCTCAGCTGAATTCTACCAGAGGTACAAGGAAGAGCTGGTACCATTCCTTCTGAAACTATTCCAATCAACAGAAAAACAGGGAATCCTCCCTAACTCATTTTATGAGGCCAGCATCATCCTGATACAAAAGCCTGGCAGGGACACAACTACAAAAAAGAGAATTTTAGACCAATATCCCTGATGAACATCGATGTAAAAATCCTCAATAAAATACTGGCAAACCAAATCCAGCAGCACATCAAAAATCTTATCCACCGTGATCAAGTGGGTTTCATCCCTGGGGTGCAAGGCTGGTTCAACATACACAAGTCAATAAACATAATCCAGCATATAAACAGAACCAAAGACAAAACCCTCATGATTATCTGAATAGATGCAGAAAAGGCCTTTGAAAAAATTCAACAGCCCTTCATGCTAAAAACCCTCAACAAATTAGGTATTGATGGGAAATATCTCAAAATAATAAGAGCTATTTATGACAAACTCACAGCCAGTATCATACTGAATGGGCAAAAACTAGAAGCCTTCCCTTTGAAAACTGGCACATGTCAGGGATGCCCTCTGTCACCACTCCTATTCAACATAGTGTTGGGAGTTCTGGCCAGGGCACTCAGGCAGGAGAAAGAAATAAAAGGTATGCAATTAAGAAAAGAGGAAGTCAAATTGTCCCTGTTTGCAGATGACATGATTGTATATTTAGAAAACCCCATTGTCTCAGCCCAAAATCTCCTTAAGCTGATAAGAAACTTCAGCAAAGTCTCAGAATACAAAATCCATCTGCAAAAATCACAAGCATTCTTATACACCAAATAACAGACAAACAGAGATCTAAATCATGAGTGAACTCCCATTCACAATTGCTTCAAAGAGAATAAAATACCTAGGAACACAACTTGCAAGGGATGTGAAGGACCTCTTCAAGGAGAACTAGAAACCACTGCTCAATGAAATAAAAGAGGACACAAACAAATGGAAGAACATTCCATGCTCATGGATAGGAAGAATCAATATCATGAAAATGGCCATACTGCCCAAGATAATTTATAGATTCAATGTTATCCCCATCAAGCTACCAATGAGTTTCGTCACAGAATTGGAAAAAACTACTTTAAAGTTCATATGGAACCAAAAAAGAGCCTGCATTGCTGAGACCATCCTAAGCAAAAAGAACAAAGCTGGAGGCATCACACTACCTGACTTCAAACTATACTAGAAGGCTACAGTAACCAAAACAGCATGGTGCTGGTACCAAAACAGAGATACAGACCAATGGAACAGTACAGAGTCCTCAGAAATAATACCACACATCTACAGCCATCTGATCTTTGGCAAACCTGACAAAAACAAGCAATGGGGAAAGGATTCCCTATTTAATAAATGTTGCTGGGAAAACTAGCTAACCATAGGTAGGAAGCTGAAACTGGATCCCTTCCTTACACCTTATATAAAAATTAATTCAAGATGGATTAAAGACTTAAACATTAGACCTAAAACCATAAAAACCCTAGAAGAAAACCTAGGTAGTACCATTTAGGACATAGGCATGGGAAAGGACTTCATGTCTAAAACACCAAAAGCAACGACAATAAAAGCCAAAATTGACAAATGGGATCTAATTAAACTAAAGAGCTTCTGCACAGCAAAAGAAACTACCATCAGAGTGAACAGGCAACCTACAGAATGGGAGAAAATTTTTGCAATCTACTCATCAGACAAAGGGCTAATATCCAGAATCTACAAAGAACTCAAACAAATTTACAAGAAAAAAAAAACCCATCCAAAAGGGGGCAAAGGATATGAACAGACACTTTTTTAAAAAATTATGTTTTATTTTTATTTTTTTTTATTATACTTTAAGTTCTAGGGTACATGTGGATAACGTGCAGGTTTGTTACATATGTATACCTGTGCCATGTTGGCGTGCTGCACCCATCAACTCGTCAGCACCCATCAACTTGTCATTTACATCAGGTATAACTCCCAGTGCAATCCCTTCCCCCTCCCCCCTCCCCGTGATAGGCCCCGGTGTGTGATGTTCCCCTTCCAGAGTCCAAGTGATCTCATTGTTCAGTTCCCACCTATGAGTGAGAACATGCGGTGTTTGGTTTTCTAATCTTGTGACAGTTTGCTGAGAATGAGGGTTTCCAGCTGCATCCATGTCCCTACAAAGGACACAAACTCATCCTTTTTGATGGCTGCATAGTATTCCATGGTGTATATGTGCCACATTTTCTTAATCCAGTCTGTCACTGATGGACATTTGGGTTGATTCCAAGTCGTTGCTATTGTGAATAGTGCCGCAATAAACATACGTGTGCATGTGTCTTTATAGCGGCATGATTTATAATCCTTTGGGTATATACCCAGAAATGGGATGGCTGGGTCATATGGTACTTCTAGTTCTAGATCCTTGAGGGATCGCCATACTGTGTTCCATAATGGTTGAACTAGTTTACAATCCCACCAACAGTGTAAAAGTGTTCCTATTTCTCCACATCCTCTCCAGCACCTGTTGTTTCCTAACTGGTGTGAGATGGTATCTCATTGTGGTTTTGATTTGCATTTCTCTGATGGCCAGTGATGATGAGCGTTTTTTCATGTGTCTGTTGGCTGCATGAATGTCTTCTTTTGAGAACTGTCTTGAACAGACACTTTTCAAAAGAAGTCATTCATACAGCCCACAGATACAAGAAAAAAATGCTCATCATCACTGGCCATCAGAGAAATGCAAATCAAAACCACAATGAGATACCATCTCATACAAGTTAGAATGGCGATCATTAAAAAGTCAGGAAACAACAGGTGCTGGAGAGGATGTGGAGAAATAGGAACATTTTTATGCTGTTGGTGGAACTGTAAACTAGTTCAACCATTGTGGAAGACAGTGTGGCGATTACTCAAGGATCTAGAACTAGAAATACCATTTGACCCAGCCATCCCATTACTGGGTATATACCCAAAGGATTATAAATCATGTTAGTATAAAGGCACATGCACATGTATGTTTATTGTGGCACTATTCACAATAGCAAAGACTTGGAACCAACCCAAATGTCCATCAATGATAGACTCGATTAAGAAAATGTGACACATATACACCATGGAATACTCTGCAGCCATAAAAAATGATGAGTTCGTCTCCTTTGTAGGGACATGGATGCAGCTGGAAACCATCATTCTTAGCAAACTATCACAAGGTCAAAAACCCAAACACCGCTTGTTCTCACTCATAGGTGGGAATCGAACAATGAGAACACCTGGACACAGGAAGGGGAACATCACATACCAGGGCCTGTTGTGGAGTTGGGGGAGGGGGGAGGGATATCATTAGGAGATATAACTAATGTAAATGATGAGTTAATGGGTGCAGCACACCAATATGGCACATGTATACATATGTAACAAACCTGCACGCTGTGCACATGTACCCTAGAACTTAAAGTGTAATTTAAAAAAATATATATAATACGAAGAAGAACCAGAAAAATAAGATCGAAATAAAGTAAACAAATAACATACATGTATTTATTTGGAGTCTGAGAAAGAGACAAAAGAATGGGCCAGAAAAAGATATTTGAACATATCACCCAAATTTTATCCAAATTTAGTTAGGCACAGGTTTTCAGATTCAGGTAACTCTTGCTTGCTTTTGATCCATCAATTCCACTTCTAGGAATTCATCCTAGAGATTTACCTCTGTATTAGTCTGTTCTCCACTGCTAACAAAGACATACTGGGTAATTTATGAAGAAAAGAAGTTTAATGCATTCACAGTTCCACATGTCTGGGAATCACAATCATAGGAGAAGGCAAAAGAGGAGCAAAGCCACATCTTGCATTGAGGCAGCCAAGAGCGAGCATGCGCAGGAGAACTCCCCCTTTATAAAATCATCAGGTCTTGTGAGACCTATTCACTATCATGAAAACAGCACAGGAAAGACCCTCCCCCATGATACAGTTACCTCCAACCAGGTCCCTCCCATGACGTGGGAATTATGGCAGCTACAATTCAAGATAAGATTTGGGTTGGGAGACAGCAAAACCATATCAACCTCCAATAATATGACAACACACATGCACAAGACTATTCATTATAACATGATTAATAGTTAAAAATATTGGGTACAGTTTCAATATCCATGCATTGGATATTGTTTGAACAAATTTTGATTAATTTTCACTAAGGGACAGCAAAATTTTCTTAAAAACCAGGGAGGAATTTTTGGCTCACAGTCTCTCATTTCAATTACTTAATTCTGTGGTAGTAATCCAAAAGCCACCATAAAAAAAAAAAAGAAAAACATATAAACAAATGTGCATGGCACATCAATGAAAGATCACTTACAAAAACAAATGCTGGGTCAGATTTTACCTGTGGGCCTTAATTTGTAAATCCTTGATTTACACAATGGATTTATACAACAATGCATCAATTTAAAAAGATTGAAGAGGATCTCTATAAACTGATATGGAGGGATTTTCAGAGGCTGATCAAAAGTGCCAAATCTAGAACCATTTGAGCAGCAAAATAAATTATGATGATAATGGATTATAACCACTTCAATTAAAGATCTGTCCATGAATCCATGGATAATGAATGAGTGGTAGAAAAAGAAAAAACTTTTCATTCACTAACCATGCATTCATGGATATAAATTTTATGTATTTATACATATTGTTGTATACATATATTTATGTATTCTTCACAGATTACTCATATTTTTATATTATATATATAAAAATAATTATTATGTGCAGGGGAACTCCCCCTTTACAAAACCATCAGATCTTGTGAGACTTATTCACTATCATGAGAACAGCACAGGAAAGAAAATAATAACAGCACAGAAAAAAAAATTATTATTTTTTTTTCTGGGCTCTCTATTCTGTTCCATTGGTCTGGGTGTCTGTTTTTATGTCAGTACCATGCTGTGTTGATTACTATAGTTTTAGAGCAGATTTTGAGATCAGGTAACGTGATGCCTCCAGTTTTGTTCTTTTTCCTCAGGATTGCTTTGACTATTTGGGGTTGTTTTAGTCAGGGTTCTCCAAAGAAACAGAGCTGATGGAATATGTAGAGAGATATATGAAAAAGGATTTATTAGACTTGGCTCACTTGATTTCACAGGTTGAGAAATCTTGCAGACCATCTTTAAGTGGGAGAACCAGGAAAGACAGTAATGTGTCTGAGTCCAAGTCCAAACTGCAGAACCAACAAAGCTGTGGTGTAATTTTCAATCCTGAATGCTGGTGAGCGTGAGGGCTACATGTATGAGTCCTGGAGTTCAAAGACCAGGCAACCTGGAGTTCTGATGTCCAAGGGCAGTAGAAGAAGGGTGTCCTGTCTCAGGGAGAAAAAGTGAGAATTCTACCTTCCTCTGCCTTTGCTCCATGAGGTCCAAAACTGATTGGATGATGCCCACTTACATTGAGGGTGGATCTTCCCCATTCAGACCACCAACTCACGTGCTAATCTCCTCTGGAAACATCCACACAGACACACCTGGGATAGCCTGATCATCTAATCAAAACCACAACTACCTGGGCTTCCCTTTTAGCAAAAGAGGGATCAGTTCCTCCTGAAACATTAAGAATAATGCCTTACCTGCTATCCGAGTATGCCTTAATCAAGTCAACTCCAAAGTTAACCATCACAGGGTTTTTTGTGGTTCCATGAATGTTTTAGAATTCTTTTTCTTTCTGGGAAAATGTCACTGGAATTTTGATGGAGAGAATCTGCAGATAACTTTGGGTAGTGTAAACATTTTAACAATATTAATTCTTCTAATCCATGAACATAAAGTATCTTTCTATTTATCCATGTCTTTACTTTCATTCTTCAGTGTTTCATGGTTTTCAGTGTCAAAGTCTTTTGCCTTCTTGGTTAAATTTATTCCTAAGTATTTTTTTTTAAATTATTGTAAATGGGATTGTTTCCTTGATTTCATTTTTGGATAGCTTTTTTTAAAATATAAATGCAATTGACTATTGTATATTGATTTTGTATCCTGCAGATTTACTGTATTGTTTATTAGGTCTAACAGTTTTTTTTTGGTGGAGTCATTAATATTTTCTAACTATAAGATTATATCATCTACAACAGGGACAATTTAACTTTTATAAGATTTAACTTTTTTGAGATTTGTAAACTGCCTTTTCTTTAACTATTGAGATGGTCATATGGTTTTTGTTCTTTATTCTGTTAATGTGGTGTATGACATTTATGGATTTGTACATGTTGACCCATCCTACATTCTAGGGAAAAATGCCACTTGATCATGGTATACCATCCTTTTACTGTATTGTTGAATTCAGTTTGCTAGCGTGTTGTTGAGGATTTTTACATCAGTGTTCATTGAGGATATTATAATTTCGTTTTCTTGTAATGCCTTTGTCTGGCTTTGGAATCAGGGTAGTGTTGGCCTCATAAAATGAGCTTAGAAGTATTTCCCCTGCTTCAGTTTTTTGAAGTAATTTGAAAAGGATTAGTACTAATTCTTTAAATGTTTGGTAGAATTCACCAGTGAAGACATCAGGTCCTGGGCTTTTCTTTGAAAAAGACTTTGGTTACTGATTCAATCTTCCTAGTTGTGATTGGTTTGTTCAGATACTCTATTTCTTCATAGTTTAGTTTTGGTTGATTGTAAGTTTCTAGGAATTTATTTCTTCTAAGCTATCCAATTTGTCGGTATATAGTTATTTGTAATAGTCTCTTAAGATTCTTTGTATTTCTGTATAAGTTATAATGTTCCCCTTTTCATTTCTGATTTTAGAGTCTTCTTTCATTTTTTTGTTAGCCTAGATAAAGGTTTATCAATTTTATCTTTTCAAAAGACCCACTCTTAATTTTGTTGCTCTTTTATATTGCTTTCTGGGTCTCTGTTTTATTTATTTCTTCTCTGATCTTTGTTATTTCCTTCCTTCTACTAGCTCTGGACTTAGATTGTTCTCTTTGTTTCTAGTTTTTTTGAGAAATGATGTTAGGTTGTTTATTTGAGGTTTTTCTTCTTTTTTAATGTAGGTGTTTATTGCTACAATCTTTTCTCTTAGAATTGCCTTTGCTGCTTCCCATAATTGAGTAAGTTGTGTTTACATGTCATTGTCTCAATATATTCTTTTATTTTCCCTTTGATTTCTTCTGGGATCCATTGGTTGTTCAGAAGCATGTTTTTAAATTTCCAAATACTTGTGACTTTTCCAGTCTTCCTCCTGTTATTTATTTCTAGTTTCAGGCAATTGTGGCCAAAAAAGATGCTTGATATGATTTTAATCTTCTTAAATGTGTTGATTATACGCTTTAAAAGGCTCACCTGTATCTTTCTTTAGTAGGTTTTACAACTTCTTGAATTACATTTGACTTATTAATGCATGCGATTTTTGACAAAAGTATGATATAAATCTCTTATCCAGTTTGATTTATTCCACGTTCCTTCACATCTCCCATTGACTTAAGATGTGCTCTTTATCATACCACAAAATGTTTTGTATCCTTTATTCTATTACATTCTTTATATATTTCTAGTTTGTGAGTACTAATTTATATTATTTATTGTGTTTTTATTAAATCGTTTGATTTTTTTTAGACCCAAGTTTCTTTCATTTATTTTCTTTTTTGAATTTTTCTTTTAGATATTTATTTTCCATTCTGTAGGTTGCCTGTTCACTCTGATGGTAGTTTCTTTTGCTGTGCAGAAACTCTTTAGTTTAATGAGATCCCATTTGTCAATTTTGGCTTTTGCTGCCGTTGCTTTTGGTGTTTTAGACATAGAGTCTTTGCCCATGCCTATGTCCTGAATGGTACTACCTAGGTTTTCCTCTAGGATTTTTATGGTATTACTCATCTGACAAAGGGCTAATATCCAGAATCTACAAAGAACTCAAACAAATTTACAAGAAAAAAACAAACAACCCCATCAAAAAGTGGGCAAAGGATATGAACAGACATTTCTCAAAAGAAGACATTCATACAGCCAACAGACACATGAAAAAATGCTCATCATCACTGGCCATCAGAGAAATGCAAATCAAAACCACAATGAGATACCATCTCACACCAGTTAGAATGGCGATCATTAAAAAGTCAGGAAACAACAGGTGCTGGAGAGGATGTGGAGAAATAGGAACACTTTTACACTGTTGGTGGGATTGTAAACTAGTTCAACCATTATGGAAAACAGTATGGCGATTCCTCAAGGATCTAGAACTAGATGTACCATATGACCCAGCCATCCCATTTCTGGGTATATACCCAAAGGATTATAAATTATGCTGCTATAAAGACACATGCACACGTATGTTCATTGCAGCACTATTCACAATAGCAGAGACTTGGAATCAACCCAAATGTCCAACAGTGACAGATTGGATTAAGAAAATGTGGCACATATACACCATGGAATACTATGCAGCCATCAAAAAGGATGAGTTTGTGTCCTTTGTAGGGACATGGACGCAGCTGGAAACCATCATTCTTAGCAAACTATCACAAGAACAGAAAACCAAACACCGCATGTTCTCATTCATAGGTGGGAACTGAACAATGAGATCACTTGGACTCAGGAAGGGGAACATCACACACCGGGGCCTATCATGGGGAGGGGGAAGGGGGGAGGGATTGCATTGGGAGTTATACCTGATGTAAATGACGAGTTGATGGGTGCAGCACACCAACATGGCACAAGTATACATATGTAACAAACCTGCACGTTGTGCACATGTACCCTACAACTTAAAGTATAATAATAATAAATAAATTAAAAAAAAAGATATTTATTTTTAGAAATGTGAAAAAATAAACAGTAGAGAAAAACCTGTCCTTAGGAAGATATAAGTATTGAAACTACTACATTCTAACTAAATGTATAAATTTAATACAAGTATAATGAAACTATCAATAAAATGTATTATATAATTTGATACAGACCTTTATTTTTCAATTAGGTCTTAGTGAAGATTTAGAATTTTCATAGGTTTTACAATTCTCTGTTAAATATATTTGTACTTTCTATTTTATGGCTTTTATTGTATTTTGGCTAGCTATTGCTAATATAAGAGAAAACTACTGAATTTTTAATATTTACTTTTATTATCTGGTACTGTACCAAACACATTTCTTACTTCTGAATCTAACTATTTTTCATTAAAAATCTTGAATTTTTTATAGTAGACTATTAGATAACCTGTAAAGTAATAGATTTATGTTCTCATTTCAAACTTTTTCATCTCATTTTTTATCACGTTTTATTTTACTTATTGTTGAAGTTCTTAGCTATGTAAAATAGTAATGATAATGACAAACATCTTTGATTTCTTACATTAATGGAAACATCTCTGGGGTTTCTCCATGTTGTTTTTATCTAAAATAGTTTTCTTCACCATGTTAAAAATTTGTCTGTTACTCTTAGTTTACTAAGCTTTTTCTTATTTTCTTTTACAAAATGAAGAATAGATATTAAATATTATCAACTTTTTGGATCCATGGAGATGATGATTAGTTTTTGAATTTTAGACTTTTTCTTAAAGGACCTTAGTGTTCATTTAATTTTCCATAAATATATTAATTTCCTTTGTAGTATATGTGGAAAATTGAGGTCCAGGTTGTATTTGAACATGTTCAGTGAAAAAAAAAACCAAAACAAAACAAGGCAAAAACAAAATAAAACAAAAAACCAAAAGCAGCTCAGTCCATTCTTGATATGTCTTCATTTATTTAACTTGGGTGACATTGATCTATAAAACAATCTTTTCAACGGTCTTCTAAACTATTTATGAATCATTCCTTTGTTACCCAGTTCTTATTTTTCAATCGCGCTGACAAACATATCACACAATTGTTCTCTAAGTGAAACCATATTAATCACAAGTGCTTACAAAATAAGCATATGATAATGTCAGAATTTTGGACAACATCTATGTCAAGCTCAAATTAGAGCAAAAATGAAATTGGCAATCCATAGATTCTTCTATTTGTTTCTGATGATTAATAACATAACATTTTAGCTGCAAGAGAGATACCAAATGTAAATTACTATAACCTCTTTATTTTAAACATTAAGAAATTGAGGTTCAAAGATATAGCAGCACCTGCTCAGATTTTACTCAAACTGGAGTTGGCAGAGCACTTTCATTCATAGAGAATCAGCAGCCCCTCTGAAGCTTCTGAGGTGTTTGTTTTCACCTGGTCAATTCTACACGTGATAGGAATCAGGGCTCAGGGTTTCCATGGTTTAAAATATCCAGATGAAATCGTGACTAAACTTTTATCTGTACTTCTGGCCAACCAGAATTACATTTCCCAGAGAGACTCCTAGGTTAGTGATTTTTCATCAGCAACAGCAACTCACAAACTGCAGGTTTGTGTAACTTTTGAGCTTCTTGAGTCATTAAGCATTTAATGTTTTCTCAACCTTTTGCTCCTGGTGGCAATTTATTTTCCTTTCCCTTTAGGTTCCTTGCCTGAGACTTCCTAGAACAGCGGTCCCCAACCCCCAGCTATGGACTGCTATCCATCTGTGGCCTATTAGGATCGGGGCCACACAGCAGGAGGTGAGCAGTGGGCAGGCCAGCAAAGCTTCACCTGTATTTAGTATTTACAGCTTTTTCCCATCACTTGCATTACCGCCTGAGCTTTGCCTCCTGTGAGATCAGTGGAGGTATTAGATTCTCCTAGGAGCATGAACCCTATTGTGAACCATGCACGTGAGAATCTAGGTTGTGTGCTCCTTACAAGAATCTAATGCCTGATGATCTGTCACTGTCTCTCATCACCACCAGATGGTACCACCTAGTTACAGGAAAACAAGCTCAGGGATCCAATCAAGTCTACATTATGGTGAGTTGTATAATTATTTCATTATATATTACAACGTAATTGTAATAGAAATAAAGTGCACAATAAATTTAATGTACTGAAATAATCTCCAAACCATCCATCCCACCCCACAGGTCTGTGGAAAAATTGTCTTTCACGAAACCAGTCCCTGGTGCCAAAAAATTTGGGGACCACTGTTCTAGAGGACAACGCTTTTCCTTTACTCATTTTTCTTCTATCAGCTTTTCAAAACACTGTGTTACATATATTATATGTATAATATATATACACATAATATATATATCCCACATGTATATATGTAAAGTATCAATTTTTGTAAAATCAAACTATTAATCAAACAGTGCAGATGTATAATGAGGCAAAGGTCCTCTCTCAGTAACATCTCTTCCTCCGCCCACAGAGACACATAACTCACCTTCATCCTCATTTCTCAGAATGAATGAATGTTTTTTTATTTCAATAGCATAAACATACTATATAAACTTACATAACCTATAATTGCATAGCAACTTCCAACTCTGTAAGAACTATCAGTCCTGCATTCACCCAACAATTTTTTTAACTTTAAAAACTATCGTTTCTTTGTTCACTCAGCTTTCTTCATGACTCCAGATCTACTCAATACTTCCATACTTGATTCAAAAATACATTATTTAATCATATTTGGTCTTTTTAAAAAATTGGTTTCACCATGTTTTTAATGTAAAGTGATAAAACTGCATAGGTAACTACAGAATGCAGGAAGTTAGAGATTGAGGTGTAATCGTATACCAGCTTATTGATGAAAAAACTGAGGCAGAGAGAGATTTAATGACCTCTCTGAAATCATGCAACTTCAGTTAGGGAAGTGGCCGAAATAAAAATCCAGGCTTTGAGACTTCTGATCTAATGATTCCACTTCATCATGTCATAAGCTCTTTCAGAATCTTGTAACATTTGTACACCACCTTATTCTTTCTGGGTACTCAATAAATGCCTGGACTTGTTGGTCCGGTACTCACTATACTTCAAAAACAAAACAAAACAAAACAAAACAAAAAACAGAAAAACATGTCTTATCTTCCCACATGATAAATTAATGTCAGAATAAAAGTTTACTGTAGTAATTTTTTCAGTGTGAAGGTTGTTACCTGTGAATGAAAAACAGTGTTATGAGAAAAGGCACAAACAGCTCAACTAACTGTAACAACAGCAAAATAAATTCTGTCTCAATTTTTGTTTTTTTCCTTTTACATGAAAGGTTAACACTTCAACTGACACTACAAGTGTTTACTAATTTGGCTTTAGCTCACAGAATTTGAAATGGGTAGAAAACCTTTGAATATTACTTTTCCCATGAATGTTTTCCCCATACTTGGTGTTGCCAAAGAGATTACCTTGGCACTGTGTAACTTAACATTTATTGACTAATTCATTCAAGCATCAAAGCTTATGAATACTTACAGATAGCAGTTGCCACAAACAAATATTAGGCAGAATATCTTATTGCTAGGTATAAAAGCTAGAAAATTGTAAGAATTTTAAATCATGGCTCCGCATGTTGAGAGATCAAAAAGGAAGACTCTAACTTAAATCAGAAAGAACAGACTTCAGAATGATACGGGGGTTGTTTGTTTCCCCAGGAAAAATGTTCTTTCCAGGGCCAAGAGCATTTTCTTATTGTTTCTATATTCCTTCCACCCACCCATACAGGCATGCACCCTACACACCTGTGTCAAATACAAAGCTGGATCCTCAGGACCCAGTGGCTTCTGCTCTGAGTTTCAGTTTTAAATTTAAAGGCAAACTCAGAAGTTTCTAAATGTGTGGCCTCTTTTCCCCTCTATCAAATCAATTGCTTTTTCCCACACTTCCAACATTCATTTTGTTGTCCACCTGTTCATGGGAAGCAAAGGCACCTTTGCAGACAGATTTCGGTCTGGCTTTCTTTCATCCAATTGCAATGGGCCTCTGATCTTTTCATGGCTGGCTGCTTGCCATGCACGTCTCAAGGAGCACCTCCTTGGAGGGGCCTCTTTTAACCATCTCATCTGAAGTAGTCATTCACCAGCTTCCATCACATCAACCTGTTTTATTTTCATTGCAGCATTTGTCCTTGATATTTTTTCATTTGCTTATTTAATTGGTCCCCCTTTCTGCTATGAAAGCTCTATGAGGGCAGACAGGTGCCTCATCTGCTTGTTTGCCTCCGAATTCTGAAATGATTTGAAACGCAGTTGGCATTCATTAAATATTTGTTAACTGAATGAATGGATTCTTAATTGGCTACTACTGCTTGAAGGTCTACAAATACTGATTCATCCTTGTTGACAAGTTTTTACTTCTCACACGTGTGCATATTAATCAGACTTTAAAACTAAGTCTTAAAAATAAAAACAGCTTGGAAACGTGGGAAACATCTGGCAGAGAAATCATTGTGGCATTCGCAGTGATGGAAGGGAAATTTTTTTCTCTGAAGTAAGCAGGTTGTTGGCCTCTTTATCGGTATCGTTGGAAAATGCTTGCCTATTTTTGTTGATTTTCTCAGGAACTGGGAACATCTGACGTTGGGAACATAAAAAGTTCATTTTTAAAGCAGAGTCATAATAACTTTAGTAGTTGAGAGTAAGAGAGAAAATGCCCAAAGAAAATGAAGGCAGTCTGGAGAAAGAAGAGGCTCATGTCCCTTTTAAGGAACAGGTTTCCCTGGCTTTTCGAGAGTGATACTTAAAGGAAGCTTCCTAGAAAGTCCGCAGTTGGTATCCTTACTAAATAAGCCAACTAAATAGTAGAGGGGAAAAAAATAGTGCGTGCCTGGCTCCTCCTAATTCAGGCTTATACCGCCTCCTGAAAGTTGTGGCTACAGCACAGGCTTTGGCTGTTTTCTAGAACGTCGTTCGGATCCCTTTAAAGGTGGGGATCTTGACGGAGAATGCCGGGGGATGAAGGCGGGAGCTGAGGGCTGGAGAGTCTCTGTTGACATAGTAACTCTTAAGCTCTGTCTCCCTTGCTCTTCGCTCTTACGCTTCGCTACCACCAGCGGCCCCGCCTGTGCCCTCTCTGCCCGGGAGTCCCGGACGCATCCTCGCGGGGTCTCCTTGGCCTGACCCGCTCAGGTCAAGGTCCCCTTTGCACCCCCTTAAGTGGTGATTTCTCCCCGGGCCAGTGGGCGAGCCACTTGCGGCGGGCGGCTGCACCCCCTGCCTCATCGCCGTTCCCTGGGCACCGGTCTGCCCAGGACCAGTTCAGCCGCTGACGCGCGCCCTCGGCACCGGGTGCCCGCTGGGACTGCCCACTCGGCTCCCCCGGGAGCGGGACCCAGGCCAGTCGGGCGTTCCCGCCATGAGCCAGAGCCCGGCGTTCGGTCCCCGGAGGGGCGGTTCTCCCCGGGGCGCTGTCGGAGCCGGTGCGCGGCGCAACGAGAGCCAGGACTATCTGCTCATGGACTCGGAGCTGGGAGACGACGGCTGCCCGCAAGCCCCGCTGCCTTGCTACGGCTACTACCCCTGCTTGTGAGTGCCGGCGATGCGGGGCGGATAGGGCGCGGGCGGCGAGGAGGGAGGCTGTGCACTAGCAGGAGTGGCCGAGCCGGGTCCGCGCGCGTTCTGAACCCGCGTGTGTACCTCCTAGGACGGTGCTGGGAGGTCAGCGAGAGCCAGGGCTGGGACCTGAGTGAGTGGAGGGGCGCGCGGGGAGTTGGGGGAAGGGGGTGTCTAGGTTTGCTCCTCGTAGGTACGCATGGATATGTTTGCCCACGAGAGTGAGACCGCAGAGTACCAACACCATTGCAGGTGATCAGATGGGTGGTCGATTTCTCCAGACCCGTTCATCCTGTGCTCTCCAAGAGACAGGATCGCTGCGTAACAGGCGTGATCTGAACACGGGGCTGATTCAGATGTGCGCTCGGATGACTCTTAGCTTCCGTGGGAGAGATGACTAGAACTCCAAGGGCTGGAGCCGCCTGGGTGCGTGCGGGTAACTCCTGAACTCGTGCGCCCAGCGGCGGTCTCCACGCTTGGCTTAGCGTTTCGGGCTGAGCGCTCAAGTCCTTGGACCGTGGGACAGCCAAAGTTAGACCAGGACCTCTCCCCGCTCCTGGGGCCTTGGGGTGAAGACAGAAGTAGAACCAATAGGCCTCTCCACCGGCGGCGCGAAGCTTTTTACCAGGGGCGTCTGGGGAGACGAGGCTGTTAGGGGTGTGGGCTGGGAGACTCACGGGCTGTAAAAGTGAGGGTGTCGGGGTCGTTTGTGTTGGGCTATGGGTAACTACAAGCTTTTGTTTATGAATCTAGGGTATTTTTTTCTTGTGGCTGGGTGGGTGACGGGAGGGGAGGTAGGGAGTAAGCAGAGTGGACTCCAGAAGAAAAGACTCTGCTTCCCCAACACTGCTGTGACCACATGTGCAGCGGGCAGATAGCATTTCTGTCCCATTGCCCCTTTGGGTGATTGAGTAGTTAAGTTTCCTGACTTGTCACATCCACCCGCAGGCGGTTTCCCGAGGTTCTCAACTCTATAAACAGCTTTAGTTGTAGGGAGGATTCCTCCCCATAGGTGCCTGGCCTACCCTCTTGATAGATGGGTGCTGTGTCAGGGCTGCCCAGTCTCAAGGCCTGCGGTGCCCTTCTGAAGTAAGAGGTGAGCCCCAGTAAAGGGAGCACCTAAAAGAGGTGAGCCCCAGTAAAGGGAGCATCTAACTTTTCTCAAAGATAAAGGAAAATAGTTAGAACTGGTTTCATTCGTCTTTGTGCTGTGCAAGTTAAGACCTTTTACAATTATGTATATATTTTTCTTTTTAAAAGTTCAAGACATAATTCCGTACCATACAATTCCCCCATTAAGCTGTACAATGCACTATTGTTTAATACATCCTTAAAGTTGTACAGCCGTCGCCAATATCTAATTCCAGAACAATTTCATCGTCCTTCAAAGAAATCTTATACTTCATGTGTTAAATTAGAAGATATTTTTATTTCTCATAGTACAGACTCTTCCAACTTTAATGGGTAGCATACAGATCATCTGGAAATCTTGTTAGAATGCAGATTTTGAGAAGGCAGGTCTTAGGTTACAGCCCAAGATTCTCCATTTCTGACATCCCTCAGATGATGACAAGATTGCTAGTCCATGAATCACCTTCTGAATAGCAAGGTGATATATGACAAGAAAAAAGAGTGGAAAAAAATAAATTAATCCTGGATATTCTGAAATGCTATTTTAAAATTTGCTTTGAAGGTGTAAGTTTAAGACATAGATGGAATTTTTATTGGCTTAAACTTGAGATCTCTGATGTCTGAGGGTTATAGGTTTGGCAACATTACCTCCTGGCTAAACTAGGTGACTAAAAATTTATACTGCTTTTTAAAAATTAGACTGGCCCATGAACAAAACCTTTTTTCATTCTGTAATCCCTATAATCACTTGTCACTGTGTCTGTCAAAAAATTATTTGATTAAAAAAACTTGTGGTTATATATCAGTAGTGAGAGAGACTAAATAAAGTAATAATGCCAAGTTGTCCTGAAAACTTTCCCTAGTGCTTTCTTCAAATGTGTCTTACTGCCTAATTTGTCTAATTATTGTCATTACGTTTTTTAGCTATAGGTTCTCACTGTTACCCAGGCTGTCCTCAACATGCAGTATTTAGTGAATATGTATTTTTCTCCCTTAGTTCAAGAATCCTGGACTATTAAAAAATAGAACTGAGCAGCAGAGTGATCAACAGAAATATTTTAAAGTGCTTCAATTCATAACATCCACCCTCTGCATGACGTCAGAGGTACTATAATACATGTAAGAGTGAGCCATGCTCTAGAATTTGAGCTTGGTTTTATGTGAATCTATTATTTCCAAAAGGTTCTATAGCTACATTTCATCCACTGTTTTCTCTGACAAGGTTTTAATTTTTTTCCAGTTGAATAATCAACTAACAGAAACATTTTAACCAATAAACAAAAGTACTTCACACCTATGATGTATAAGAAAGAGCTAAAGAAAATTACTCCCTCTGGTAGAGTAGAAATCAACTTTTCCATATGCTTTTGACTTGTGAGTTACACAATTTCATTTTTTTTTCAGAGTAGGGGGTATACCATTTCTGAAAGTGGCAATCACTAGTACATTTTAGATATGAATATTGCCATTTTCTCAAATCACTGAGATTTTCCCTTATGAGATTCCAAGTCTTTGTAAGTTGTCATTTCTGTGGAATGAATTATATGACTCTTGCCAAAAATTTCTCTTTCAGTTTTCTTATTTAGAAAGATTTTACATATATTTACGGGGCTTTTACTGCTGAAAATTGTGGTAAATTATCTTATTTGTGAGCAATTATGTGTTATAAGGCCTTAATTGTTAAAGTAGTAACAAACTGAAATGGTGTTCAGAAGAAAATGACTCAGATTTTCTCTTTGTTCAATGTTCAATAGCAAATCAATTAATACACTCTATTGTTTTCAATTTGTAATGGCGATTAGCAAGAAAGGCCCATGTCCTGCCAAGGTCCCAGGAGGCATTTCAGATTTCCTTTATTTAGAACTTTAAAGATATGTCTATAGTTCATCACTTCTGAACTTGGGGAAGAATCCCAGACATTAAAAAAAGTTAAGCAGTTCTAAAATCTCAGGATCTGGAAACACAGTCCAACTAAACTTCCTACTTGGGAAGGAGTAATTGATTAATTATGAATAATGAAACAGTAAACTGTAAACTAAAGCACTGGCAATGCAGTTGACTAAGACAATCTGAAAAATTTATGGTTACAGACACCTAGCAGTACTGAATAAAAGATTTTAAATGATTTTAAAACATTTCCCAATTTTGTGAAAAATAAAAGGGTAATCTACCATGTGCTAAGAACAAAGACAAAGATTGTGAAGTGACGATGTGGTTGTCCTATGAGTTATGCATCTCAGTGACCAAGGAGCCTGGAATCTAATGTCCATATGAGACAGAAAGAAGGCAAACTCTTGGTGCCAGATGAGGCAGAGAGCTGGAACTGAGATATCTCTGTCCCCTGCATAAAACCATTAAATAAAAATAGGCTAGAAATATATGCCCACCAGCATAGAGTGAGAACAGGAAATTTTATTAGTAAGAAGAACTCTCCCCCTTGAGAATATTGTTTTTGGGATTTTTGTTTTTATATCCTACCTAACTAGCCTAGAAATTCTCAACCTGGAAAATACTCCTGAGGCTCCTGTAAGAGTAAAACATAAAATCATTATGAAAGACTAGTACCAAGCATCTAGATTGCCTAGGCTTTTCAAGAAGAAAGCAAGTCCTGCTAAAGATATGCTTGCTATAATGAATAACAAAACACACAAGGAAATAGTCAACCAAGAGTGAGAGTCAGTGGACGATACCATCTATGAGTGAGAGGCAATATAAGACATGCAGTAGCGAGTGGATTTTTTAAAAAGTTGAGATAATCAACAACATGAAAAAGAATATTTAAAAGTATGTATAAATATTGACAATATAAAACAAGAAATCAAACCTTAAGAAAAAAATGACATTTTTAAAGAAAAGCACAAATAGAACATCTATAAGTAAAAAATACAATTCTTACAAAAATTCAATGGAAGGGTTAAATGCAGATTAGAGCATAATTGATAATACTCAAAATGCAGAGACATAAAAAATATTTTATATGAACATTGTTAAGAGTAATGGAGCTAGAAGGTAAGAATTCCAGGAAAAGATAACATGTAGAAGTGGGAGAGGCAACACTTGAATAGATAATGGGTGAGGATTTTCCAGAAATAATGAATTTTCATGTTCATGAAGTATACCAATATTACTGTAAAACAGAAAAATAAACCCATTTAAACATACCGTTTGAATTGCAGAACACCAAAGACAGGAGGAAATACTAAAAATTAATCAAAACATAGAGATTTGGATGAGAGTTTTAAAATTCAAAGTATTTACAGTGGAAATGCACTCATAATTATTTTGATATTACCTTGGTTATAGAATATATAGCTTGTAAGAACAATGGATTTGCCATTACATAAAAGGTTTACTTTCTAGTTTTTAATGGAGTCAGTGCTCCACTGCTGATAAGGTCTCTGATGGATATGTACTAAAAATTTTTTAAAGGTGACTTATTGAATCACAGTCTTAGGGGAAACTGAAAGGGATTCTTAATTTTATCCTCTATTTCATATGAAAACACAAAAAATGACTTTTTAAAAATGAGTCACAGATCCTTTAAAACTTTATTGACTTCAAGAGGGTTTTGGATGACTTGAACCCCATTTATGAACCACAAGATCCAGAGTTTGAATTACCAGTTTAAAGTAATGTAATATCAGAGACCACAAATAAATAAAATACCCCACATAGTGCTTTCTTTTCTCCAGGCAAAAAAAGTTAGTATTGAACACATTGATAAATAAATAAGGGAATAAAACATTCAGACTATAGGCTAGAGAATCTTTCCTGATATTACTTGCCAATAGGGTAACTTACTCTTTTAAAGAAGTTTAAGATTGAAGAACATGGACTCAGGCCTATGCATCATATTACATTATCATACCCTTGTTATCTCTCCCTTGTTTTTGGCAACCCTGATCATTGAAACATCTGCTACACATTTCTACACTTATTTGTTCACATGTCCTTTTCCTCTTACTAGAGCGTAGGCCATAAGAAGTGGGTCTGTCCTTCATCCCCCTATGCTTAACACAGTACCTAGCAAAGAGAAGGTGCCATGTAATTTATTCCTCAACAAAGATATTTCCTCCTCGGTATTTATTCTAGTAAGAAATACAATGATGCCAGCTGCTTTAATAAAATAGCATCTGGATCAGCTAAGTTAGGTAGAAGAGTGAATGTCCATATCAAAAGAGATACCTTTATCTTATATTCCAGCTGCCTGTCACAAAGACTCGTCTTTCAGGGAATCTTTCACAAATCACTACATGCTTCTTTTAGCTTTCTAGCCTGAGGCTCTTCCCTTAAAGTTCTCTCTGCACACCTGAGGTGAGGCTATATCTTTACCAGAGAGAATTACTAAAAAGGGAAAAATTCCTGGCTGGCTATAACTGCTCTTCCAGCTCATTTATGGAGTCTCCTAGGGACTGACCCTTGCCTGGACACAAGCATCATCTCTCTACTCTCTGGCAGTGAGTGTTCTTGCTTTCCCTCTGCAGACCGTCCTCAATTAATCTAGTCCTTAGTCCTAGCCTAGACTGAAGAATGACTGCCTTCCCACCTCCCACCACAACCTTTTTCTTTGGTGTAATATCTGCTTTCCAAACTTTGTCTTTTAAAAATTCTCCTTCTTTCCTAGATGATTGACATTAGATATGTCTACTGCTCTGAGCAAAGATACCACCACTGATCCACAGAGGTGTGGCTTTACTCTCTGACCTCAAAGGGGCAGTCACATCAGAACACGATAGCCCAGCAGCAGTATAAGGTATTTCCAAATAAAATTAAAGGGCTGATTTTCTTACAAGACATATTTATTGAATGATACGTGAAATCAATAAAAGAGAACATGCACAACACCATGATTTCTTATACATACGTAGTGGTTTAGAATGCAGAAAGAATCCTATAATCTATTACACCCTTTGAAATAGCATCTATAACCATAAAGCCAAGACCTGGACTTTGGTGAAAGATTTGCAGTGTGGAAGCTTGCTCTTCCAGGGGAAAAGCACGTGTAAAAACACCTTTGAATCTGGCTCACCTTCTATTAGGAGTAATCATCTCCCCCAACCACTTGGATTAATGGTGGGTCTCATAGCTGATGACTTTGAAGCTCTGTGTTCTGCATGGAAACGACCTGTTTTGTGTTGAAACCTCCCTTGGCTTGAAGTAATCAACTCCACTGGTAACACATTATTATCGTGAAACGTTTTTAGGATGCCAGCATTGTAGGTTGTGGAATGATTGCCAGATGTTCTTAAAAGACCACATTTATTCTGTAACAAAATGTTTGCCTCCAGGAAGACATTGCATAATTTTTTTTTCTCTAGACAGTTATGCTCCTTGAGTTGTAAGAAGTAACTTCATAATGCAATTCATCTTAAAGAAGGTAAAAGTCATAAAAGGAAAACATTTTCTTGAGTCCATTCTTATTTTTCTCCCGCTTTCATAAAAAATGCCAAATATAATTGGTTCCAGTTGGATACAATTACCATGTGTGATTGCTCTTTGTTTAGGAATCTTCTGATGGCTTTCAATACATGCAGAAGTGCTCATCCATATGCCAAATTTCAATTAAACTTTGGCATCTAAAATTTGGTATGCTGCTCAAGAGGCTTTAAGCCATTGGAACTGACTGAATCACAGTTCTTATGGAATCTCTGTTTAGAGCAGAATACAGAAATGAGTGTTACACATACTCAAACAACCTATATGATTGCAGCATAACTGTTCTCCACCTAATTCAGCTCTCAGCCATGACAAAGAGGAGAAATGATGTTAACCAGAATTAGATACAGTTTAATGTAAGTTGCTGTTTCTGTGAAGGACTAATCCAAAATATTTATGTATATTTGGGGCAACTAACATTTTTTGAATACCTATTCTGTAGCAGGTTATTTTCTAGTTGTCATACAAATGTAATTAGATCTTCAGAGCATCCACTCAGCTATTTTTAGCATCCATGTTATAAAGAACAATGTTGAAATTTAGAAATGTTAAACAATGTGCAGAAAGTTATACAGCCAGTAAGTCGTTGTAAAGTGGGCAAAACCCAGTATATTTTGGGCTGGAACACGTGGACCGAAGGGCTGGCAGGTTGCATGGAGTCCTCTATTCTCTCAGTATCCCATATCTCAGTCCTCTATTCTCTCAGTATTCAGCCAGGCACAGCTGGATACAGGTGGATTATGCTCTTCAAAAGTGCACTCACCCCCATTCCTTCTCTTCTCCCTTTTCATAGGAATTTGGAGAGCCACACATTGGCTCTGATCTACTGAACTAACATTCCTTGTGCTGTGCTCATTATATCTAAGTTATATCCTGGGTGCAGGCAGAGGACTGGAAGAAAGGGGCATAAATAGCAGTAATAAGTATGTTTAACCCTCACTTTCTCTTTCTGTTGAAATCTTAGCCATCTTTGAAGGTCAAGCTTTATATCTCCCTTATTTCATTAATTGATTAATCTATTTATTCATTCACCTCTGTTGATTTTATATGATTATGTCCAGCAAGCATAGAAATGATAGCTAGATTTGTTAGAGATTTCTGTGTGCTAGGCCATTCTCCAAGTGCTTTGTAGGTATTAACTCATTTAATCCTTATAACCTATGAGATATGCATTTTTATAATCCTCACTTTACTGATAAGGAAAAGGAATCACAGTAAAAAGAAGGTAGGTGACTTG
The DNA here is from genome assembly GCF_049350105.2 of Macaca mulatta. Lineage (NCBI taxonomy): Eukaryota > Metazoa > Chordata > Mammalia > Primates > Cercopithecidae > Macaca > Macaca mulatta. Next base: position 102,461,643 of record NC_133419.1, on the reverse strand, counting down.
CCAAATGCTACACAGCTAGCAGTTGGCACAAATGGGAAGAAAGAAAGGGAAGAGCAAAGGATTTCGTTTTATCTCTTATTTCAATAAAGAGTGAAACTAGGTTTTGAAAAATTGCCAATCTTTGTCACCAAAGGAAGACTATGAATGTAACAAAATTGTGTGTCGATTGCTAATGTTACCAAAGATCCACAAACTGATCATGACTAAAGATTGTGAAAGGCAAGGCTTTCTTTTACTTTTCAATGCCATCATGTGGATAAAATTGCTTCTGTGCTATAATGCAGGTTGTTTTAGAGACATTGACTCACATGACAGTGTGAAACTGGGGATTTCACCACAAGATTTGCATAATTTTAAAGCATTTACATGGTATTCATCTAAAAATATAAGTTGCTGGGAATCAATTATAGTGTGGATAGTCATGTTAAGATTGACTGCCTATTCAAAGCAGAGTTCATGTTTCAATTGCAGCAGCTTTGGTTTTTGACACAAAAAGCATTTTTTTGTCCTGACTTGCAGTAGCACAAAACCTTAAAAAAAAAAAAAAAAAAAAAAAAAACCAACACAAAACAAACAAACAAACAAAAAAAACTAGGAAGAATTCTTTTCATGGGAATCGCTAACAAAACTATCTTAAGAGTTATGAGTCGTAATAAGAATTATAAATGGCAATTTCTAAAGGTAACTTAAAAATTCTTTTAGGGAGTTAAACTGTTACAGATAAAAATCATTTTTGTTGTTACTGTGTTAGCCTTCTTGAAACAGAATTTTGCATGGAGTAGATTGAAGGGTGGCAGAAGCAGCTATAAAAAGCTGATCCCTGGGCAGTAAGAAAATCCTCACACTTACCTAGAGGAAGGATTTCTGCAGGAACCCTTTTCTTGGAGGGGCATTGAAGGCCAGACACTATATTCCGTCTGGAAAGATGCTTAATTTATTTCAACAAACATTTGTTTAAGTTCCTTTGGTACATTAGGCACCATGTTAGGGTAACCATGAATACCATATAGCATGAAGTCTAAACTTCTATCAGTTGTAACCTGCTCTGACATTTTATGTATCTTTAAGAAGTAAGCAAAAAGAAGGGTTATCAGTTAAATTATATCTTAGATTTTTATTTTATACTTCTTAAAACAGTTCTTCATACTCAATTAGATATAGATTTGGATCATCTATAACTCAAGCACATAATAAAAAAATATATAAACAAAATACATTTGTTATGGTATTCTTAAGTTCCTTCACATTTAGGGATGGAGTCTTCAGAATCGCTTTTCAACTCAGAAGCTTCAGTGCTCATATTTTTTCACAGTGCTGTGCTCTGTGCCAAAAGGATATTGGTGATGAAGGATTTCTTTAAAACAATCTAAAGAATCCATAATAGACCAAAAGCTTTTGGTGCTAGACAATTAAACTGACTTTGCAATTACATATAACTAGCCTATTTCGACTAACAGTTCCAGAATGTTGCTAAACAAATCTGATTCCACACTGTTCCTCATGTATTCTCCACCCTTCTCAACACACACACACACACACACACACACACACACACACACACACACACATATTTGTTTCTCAGGCTTGAAAGGAGCTTCACTACTGTTCCCAGGATTTTTTTCAAGCCATGCCATTCATTCTGAAACTCTGGATGCTATTGTTTTTAATGTTGGCACATGCACTGATGATGAAAACTATGTCACGGTAATGACTGACACTTGACTGACAGTGATTGCAAGAAGGCTTAGATTATAAGACATGTTGTATCTAGAGAAGTTAAAATGGGAGAAATATGTGTCTTAGAATCAATGAAATATGATGTTCAGTGTGCTAGAGTTACTGTAAATGAGGAAGAAGAGGAAACATGGAAGATTACAAAGCAAACAGTATTGTTTATGATCTGTCCAAAAGTTAAGAAGTTTGGATTTTATTCTCTAGCTGACTTTAAAACACAGATAAGACTATGCCAGGCCCTTGCTTTATTTACATTAGCTTATTTGATCCTCACAACAAACCTGGGTGGTTGGTAATATTATTTCTACTTGTAAATGCAGAAAAAGAAGTTCAGAAAGGTAAAATAATTTGCCAAAGAATTAATGGTTCTTAAGTATCTCAGGATTTGGGCTCATATTTGACTGTTTTGTTTATTTGGTTGTTTGCTTTTACTGGTCTACGCTTCCTCTGAAGTAGAATACCAGTTTGATGAGAAAAGGATGTATGTACTCTGCCAAAAATGACTAGCATCTGGTAGGGACTCAAGACATATTTGTGAAATGAATAAATCAATGCCTGCCTTATACAAAATTATTTCAGTGTATTGGCCTTATCTCTACAATTCTTTCTTCTACGGACATCATACGGTATCACCAGACTTTGCCTTTAGGGTATCAAGTTTTCATCTTAACATTTTTAGAAACACATTATTGGAGTTTTATATTCTTGAAGCTTAGGTCATTTGACAAGTTGCATTTTTTAAATTAAACTTTAAATTCTGGGGTACATGTGCAGAGCGTGCAGGTTTGTTACATAGGTATACGCATGACATGGTGGTTTGCTGCACCCATCAATCTGTCATCTGTATTAGGTATTTCTCCTAATGCTATCCCTCTAATAGCCCCTCACCCCCTGACAGGCTCTGGTGTGTGATATTCCCCTCCCTGCGTCCATGTGTTCTTCTTGTTAATCTCCCACTTATGAGTGAGAACATGCGGTGTTTGGTTTTCTGTTCTTGTTTTAGTTTGCTGAGAATGATGGTTTCTGGCTTCATCCATGTCTCTACAAAGGACATGAACTTATGACTGCATAGTATTCCATGGTGTATATGTGCCACATTTTCTTTATCCAGTCTATAATTGATGGGCATTTGGGTTGGTTCCATGTATTTGCTATTGTGAACAGTGCTGCAGTAAACATATGTGTGCATATGTCTTTATAGTAGAATGATTTATAGTGCTTTGGGTATATACCCAGTAATGGGAATGCTGGGTCAAATGGTATTTCTAGTTCTAGACACTTGAAGATTGCCACACTGTCTTCCACAATGGTTGAACTAATTTACACTCCCACCAACAGTGTAAAAGTGTTCCTATTTCTCTACATCCTCTCCAGCATCTGTTGTTTCCAGACTTTTTAATGATCACCATTATAACAGACATGAGATGGTTTTGATTTATGGTTTTGATTTGCATTTCTCTAATGATAAGTGAAAATGAGCATTTTTTCATATGCAGTTTGTTGACTGCATAAATGTCGTCTTTTGAGAAGTGTCTGTTCACATCCTTTGCCCACTTTTTGATGGGGTTATTTTTTTTCTTGTAAATTTGCTTAAGTTCTTTGTAGATTCTGGATATTAGCCCTTTGTCAGATGGATAGATTGCAAAAATTTTCTCCCATTCTGGAGGTTGCTTGTTCAATCTGATGATAGTTTCTTTTGCTGTGCAGAAGCTCTTTAGTTTAATTAGATCCCATTTGTCTATTTTGGCTTTTGTTGCCATTGCTTTTGGTGTTTTAGCCTTGAAGTCTTTGCCCATGCCTATGTCCTGAATGGTATTGCCTAGGTTTTCTTCTAGGCTTTTTATGGTTTTAGGTCTTATGTTTAAGTCTTTAATCCATCTTGAGTTAATTTTTCTATAAGGTGTAAGGAAGGGATCCAGTTTCAGTTTTCTGCATATGGCTAGCCACTTTTCTCAACACCGTTTATTAAATAGGGAATCCTTTCCCCATTGCTTGTTTTTGTCAGGTTTATCAAAGATCAGATGGTTGTAGACGTGTGGTGTTATTTCTGAGGCTTCTGTTCTGTTCCATTGGTCTATATATCTGTTTTGGTACCAGAACCATGCTGTTTTGGTTACTGTAGCCTTGTAGTATAGTTTGAAGTCAGGTAGAGTGATGCCTCCAGCTTTGTTCTTTTTGCTTAAGATTGCCTAGGCTATGTGGACTCTTTTCTGGTTCCATATGAAATTTAAATTAGTTTTTTCCAATTCTGTGAAGAAAGTCATTTGTAGCTTGATGGGGATAGCATTGAATCTATGAATTAACTTTGGGCAGTGTGGCCATTTTCATGATATTGATTCTTTCTATCCATGAGCATGGAGTGTTTTTCCATTTGTTTGTGTCTCTATTATTTCCTTGAGCAGTGGTTTGTAGTTCTCCTTGAAGAGGTCTTTCACATCCCTTGTAAGTTGTATTCCTAGGTATTTTATTCTCTTTGTAGCAGTTGTGAATGGGAGTTCAATCATGATTTGGCTCTCTGTTTGTCTGTTATTGGTGTATAGGAATGCTTGTGATTTTTGCAGATTGATTTTGTATCTGAGACTTTGCTGAAGTTTCTTATCAGCTTAAGGAGATTTTGGGCTGAGACAATGGGATTTTCTAAATATACAATCATGTCCTTTGCAAACAGCGACAATTTGACTTCTTCTTTTCAAAATTGAATACCCTTTATTTCTTTCTCTTGCCTGAATCCCCTAGCCAGAACTTCCAATACTATGTTGAACAGGATTGGTGAGAGAGGGCATCCTTGTCTTGTGCCAGCTTTCAAAGGGAATGTTTTCAGCTTTTGCCCATTCAGTATGATATTGGCTGTGGGTTTGTCATAAATAGCTCATTATTTTGAGACATGTTCCATCAATACCTAGTTTATTGAGAGTTTTTATCATGAAGGGCTGTTGCATTTTGTCAAAAGCCTTTTCTGCATCTATTGAGATAATCACGTGGTTTTTGTCATTGGTTCTGTTTATGTGATGGATTACATTTATTGATTTGTGTATTTTGAACCAGCCTTGCATCCCAGAGATGAAGCCTACTGGATCAGGGTGGATAAGCTTTTTGATGTGCTGCTGGATTTGGTTTGCCAGTAGTTTATCAAGGATTTTTGGATCAATGTTCATCAGAGATATTGGCCTGAAATTTTCTCTTTTGTTGTATCTCTGCCAGATTTTGGTATCAGGATGATGCTGGCCTCATGAAAAAAGTTAGGGAGGATTCTGTCTTTTTCTATTGTTTGGAATAGTTTCAGAAGAAATGGTACTAGCTCCTCTTTGTACTTCTGGTAGAATTTAGCTGTGAATCCGTCCGGTCCTGGACTCTTTTTGGTTGGTAGGCTAATAATTGCGGCCCCATTTTGTTATTGGTCTGTTCTGGGATTTGACCTCTACCTGGGTTAGTCTTGGGAGGGTATATGTGTCCAGGAACTTATCCATTTATTCTAGATTTTCTAGTTTATTTGTGTAGAGGTGTTTATAGTATTCTCTGATGGTAGTTTGTATTTCTGTGAGATGAGTGGTGATATCCCCTTTATCATTTTTTATTGCATCTATTTGATTCTTCTCTCTTTTCTTCTTTATTAGTCTGGCTAGTGGTCTATCTAGTTTGTTGATCTTTGCAAAAAACCAGCTCCTGGATTCATTGATTTTTTGAAGGGTTTTTCATGTCTCTATCTCCTTCAGTTCTGCTCTGATCTTACTTCTTGTCTTCTGCTAGCTTTTGAGTTTGCTTGCTCTTGCTTCTCTAGTTCTTTTAATTATGATGTTAGGGTGTCGATTTTAGATCTTTCCTGCTTTCTCTTGTGGGCATTTAGTGATATAAATTTCCCTCTAAACACTGCTTTAGCTGTGTCCCAGAGATTCTGGTATGTTGTGTCTCTGTTCTCATTGCTTTCAAAGAACATCTTTATTTCTGCCTTAATTTTGTTATTTACCCACTAGTCATTCAGTAGCAAGTTGTTCAGTTTCCGTGTAGTTGTGCAGTTTTGAGTGAGTTTCTTAATCCTGAATTCTAATTTGATTGCACTGTGGTCTGAGAGACTTGTTATGATTTCCGTTCTTTTGCATTTGCTGAGGAGTGTTTTACTTCCAGTTATGTGGTTAATTTTAGAGTAAGTGAGATGTGGTGCTGAGAAGAATGTATATTCTGTTGATTTGGGGTGGAGAGTTCTGTAGATGTCTATTAGGTCTGCTTGGGCCCGAGCCGAGTTCAAGTCCTGGATATCCTTGTTAATTTTTTGTCTTTTTGATCTCTCTAATATTGACAATAGAGTGTTAAAGTCTCTCACTATTATTGTGTGGCAGTCTAAGTCTCTTTGTAAGTCTCTAAGGACTTGCTTTATGAATCTGGGTGCTCCTGTATTGGGTGCATATATATTTAGGATAGTTAGCTCTTCTTGTTGCATTAATCCCTTTACCATTATGTAATGGCCTTCTTTGTTTCTTTTGATCTTTGATGGTTTAAAGTCTGTTTTTTCAGAGACTAGGATTGCAACCCCTGCTTTTTTTTTTTTTGCTTTCGATTTGCTTGGTAAATATTCCTCCATCCCTTTATTTTGAGCCTATGTGTGCCTTTGCATGTGAGATGGGTCTCCTGAATACAGCACACTGATGGGTCTTGACTCTATCCAATTTGCCAGTCTGTGTCTTTTAATTGGGGCATTTAGCATTTAGCCTGTTTACGTTTAAGGTCAATAATCTTATGTGCGAATTTGATCCTGCCATTATGATGCTAGCTGGTTATTTTGCCGGTTAGTTGATGCAGTTTCTTCATAGCGTCGATGGCCTTTACAATTTGGTTTGTTTTTGCAGTGGCTGGTATTTGTTGTTCCTTTCCATGTTTAGTGCTTCCTTCAGAAGCTCTTGTAAGGCAGGCCTGGTGGTAACATAGTCTCTCAGCATTTGGTGGTCTGTAAAGGATTTTATTTGCCCTTCACTTATGAAGCTTAGTTTGGCTGGATATGAAATTCTGGGTTGAAAATCGTTTTGTTTAAGAATGTTGAATATTGGCCCCCGTTCTCTCCTGGCTTGTAGGGTTTCTGCAGAGAGATCTGCCGTTAGTCTGATGGGCTTCCTTTGTGGGTAACCTAGTCTTTTCTGTCTGGCTGCCCATAACATTTTTTCCTTCATTTCAACCTTGGTGAATCTGACAATTACGTGTCTAGGCATTGCTCTTCTCAAGGAATATCTTTGTAGTATTCTCTGTATAACCTGAATTTGAATGTTGGCCAGCCTTGCTAGGTTGGGGAAGCTCTCCTGGATAATATCCTAAAGAATGTTTTCCAACTTGGTTCCTTTCTTCCCATCACTTTCAGGTACACCAATCAAACGTAGATTGGGTCTTTTCACAAAGTGTCATATTTTTTGGAGGCTTTGTTCGTTTATTTTCACTCTTTTTTCTCTAATCTTGTCTTCATGCTTTATTTTGAGTTGATCTTCAATCTCTGATATCCTTTCTTCCAGTTGATCTATTTGGCATGTATGATACTTGTGTATGCTTCATGAAGTTCTCGTGTTGTGTTTTTCAGCTCCATCAGGTCATTTGTGTTCTTCTCTAAGCTGGTTATTCTAGTTAGCAATTCTTCTAGCCTTTTTTCAAGGTTCTTAGCTTCCTTACATTGGCTTAGAACATACTTCCTTTAGCTCTGAGGAGGTTGTTATTACCCAGCTTCTGAAGCCTACTTCTGTCAGTTCATCAAACTCATTCTCCATCTAGTTTTGTTCCCTTGCTGGTGAGGAGTTGTGATCATTTGGAGGAGAAGAGGCATTCTGGTTTTTGGAATTTTTGGTCTTTTTGCGCTGGTTTCTCCCCATCTTTGTGGATTTATCTGCCTTTTGTATTTGAAGTCGGTGAGCTTCAGGAGGGGTCTCTAAGTGGACGTCTTTTTTGTTGATTTTAATACTATTCCTTTCTGTTTGTTAGTTTTGCTTCTAACAGGCCTCTCCACAGCAGGTTTGCTGGAATTTGCTGGAGGTCCACTCCAGACCCTGTTTGCCTGGGTATCACTAGCGGAGGCTGCAGAACAGCCCAGATTGCTGCCTGTTCCTTCCTCCTGGAAGCTTCATTCCAGAGGGGCACCCGCCAGATGCCAGCCAGAGCTCTCCTGTATGAGGTGTCTGTCGACCCCTACTGGGAAGTATCTCCCAGTCAGGATACACGGGGTTCAGGGACCCACTTGCGGAGACAGTCTGTCCTTTATCAGAGCTCAAACACTGTGCTGGGACATCCACTGCTCTCTTCAGAGCTGCCTGGCAGGGACATTTAAGTCTGCTGAAGCTATGCCTACAACCACCCCTTCCCCGAGGTGCTCTGTCCCAGGGAGTGGGGGTTTTGTCTCTAAGTTCCTGACTAGGGCTGCTGCTTTTATTTTTCAGAGATGCCCTGCCCAGGGAGGAGGGACTGTAGAGAGGCCGTCTGGCCTCAGGGGCTTTGCTGAGCTGTGGTGGGCTCTGTGCTGTTAGAACTTCCCCACAGCTTTGTTTATAACTGTAAGGATAAAACCGCCCACTGAAGCCTCAGGAATGGCAGACGCCCCTCTCTGCACCTAAGTAGAGTGTCCCAGGTGATCTCAGACTGCTTTGCTGGCCATGAGAATTTCAAGCCGCCAGATCTTAGCTTGCTGGGCTTCATGGGGTTTGGACTGGCAGAGACAGCCTTCAGCCCCCTTTCCAGGGTGTTTGCTCAAACAGCTGCCCAGTTTTGTGCTGGAAACCCAGGGCCCTGGTGGTGTAAGTACCCAAGGGAATCTCCTGGTCTGCGGGTGGCCAGGATCGTGGGAAAAGCTCAGTATTTGGGCCTGAGTGCACAGTACAGTCCCTAATGGCTTCCCTTGGCTTCGAGAAGGAGTTTCCCGACCCCTTGCGCATCCTGGGTGAGGTGATGCCCCACCCTGCTTCGGCTGGCCCTCCTTGGGCTGCACCCACTGTCCAACCTGTCCCAGTGAGATGAACTGGGTTACCTCAGTTGGAAATGTAGAAATCACCCGCCTTCTGTGTTGATCTGCTGGGAGCTGCAGACCGGAGCTGTTCCTATTCTGCCATCTTGCCAGCAACCTTGATGAGTAATAAGAGTTCTGTGATACATTCTTGATCTCTAAAGTGGTGCTTGTTAAATATTTTTTAACAATCCTACAAACAAGATGTGTATATAAACAATTTTTCTTTTCATCTTGATAGAATGCCTGTGAGGATACATCTTTTTTTTTTGTTGTTTTTGTTTTAATAACAAGAGGAAAGGGGTATAAATTTTTATTTAAGTTGAAAGAATTTATGAAAACTAAACTTCCTGAGACCAGAGCTCAGTATCTCCAGGAAAAAAATCTTAAATACTGAAATGAAGAAATCCAACTTAAAATCAAGAAAGTTAGAAAAGAATGGGTAAGCAAAAAATGGTCTAAAAGTTACACATTATTGATAATATAATTTTGATTTGTACCAGGTTGTGCCTAGGCAAAACTTACAAAGTTATTTAGTTGATTTTTATTGTAATCTGTCTTCTAGAAATTAGGTCGATCATTTTCAAATTAGATTACAATATGCCCCATATACCCAAAGTGGCTTAGAAATTATCCGCATGTCACTTCTTACCTGCAAGAATCTAATATCCTTTTACTAGAAACTTACGGCGGAAGATATCACTGAAGAAAGAGTGTTGTGTGTTAAGTGAACATAGAGAAAATATTAGCAAGCCCTTGTCTAAACATGTACGCCAGATGATGGGGATTAACAAATGTTTTAATTAGTGGTTTTCACATCTGGTTATATTTCTGAATCACTTAAATGATTTTTAAAAATATAGATTCCCTAAGACTGACTCCCAACACTTTGGGAGGCCGAGATGGGCAGATCACGAGGTCAGGAGATTGAGACCATCCTGGCTAACACGGTGAAACCCCGTCTCTACTAAAAAATACAAAAAACTAGCCGGACGAGGTGGCAGGACGCCTGTAGTCCCAGCTACTCGGGAGGCTGAGGCGGGAGAATGGCGTAAACCCGGGAGGCGGAGCTTCCAGTGAGCTGAGATCCGGCCACTGAACTCCAGCCTGGGCGACAGAGCGAGACTCCGTCCCCCCCCTCCCCCAAAAAAAGAGTCCAAATAAATCAGAATTTCAGAAGACAGAGCCTAGCAATGACATATTTTTTTTAAAATTATCCAGATGATTCTAATATGTAGGTAGTTTTGGAACCTATTATTTCAACTATTTTAGATTCACTATGAAAACCAGAGTTGAAAATAAACCTAGTTTCAACCAAGGAAGCTGTTACTGTGTATTTATCCAAGAAAAAACATATGAGATTAAAAATTATGCCATTTAGGATCCAATGATCAGATATTGTCAAATAAATTAGAAAATAATATATTCTAATTTAGAAAATTTTCATCAAATATCTATTATATAAAAGGTGCTATTGTTAATATATTTTAGGAGCAGAAATGATGGGTCTCTATGATATGTTTGATAAGATGTCAGGAGAGTAATGTCAGAGAGTTGTTTTTTGAGAAAGTATATGAAAAAAATTCCCTTTCCAGTTTGTTTCTTAAATAACCGCCTGTTGGAATAATTTTATATTTGAATTAAAGGATAAAAGAATTTCTCAGAATTTTATTTTTATCTTAATATTGACTTTTTTCCTTATTTGGATTCTCAGTGTAAACTTCAAGTTCTGTAATTTCAGAAAGTATTGAGGAAATTTGACCTTTTTCAAATCACTCAAGATTTTTAGGGTAAAATTTCCCAAAGGATGAAAATTTTGCTAGTAACTAACCTCATTATCACTTAGGTGGGTTTCTTCTTTTTCTGAATATTATGTATTTTTGAACACTTCTTTTCATTTGTTGTTTTCTTTGCTGTGCAGAAGCTTTTAGTTTGAAGAAGTCCTACTTGTTTACTTTTGCTTTTGTTGCCTATGCTTTTGGTGTCATATCCAAAGAATTATTGTCAAGACCAATGTCAAGGAGCTTTTTTCCTGTGTGTTCTTCTAGGAAAAGGTCTTATGTTTAGGTCTTCAATCCATTTTGAGCTGATTTTTGTGTATAGTGTAAGAGAAGGATCCAATTTAATTCTTTTGTGTGTAGCTATCCAATTTTACCATTATCATTTATTGAAGAAACCATCTTTTCTTCCATTATGTCCTCTTTGTACCCTTGTTGAAAATTATTTAACTCTATATGCTTGAGTTTATTTATGGACTCTCTGTTCTGTTCCATTGATCTATGTGTCTGTTTTTAAACCAGTACCATATTGTTTTGATTACTATAACTTTCAAATATAATTTGAAATTAGGTTGTGTGATGCCTCCAACTTTTTCTTTCTCAAGATTACTTTGGCTGTTTGGAGTCTTTTGTTGTTCTGTATACATTTTAGAATTGTTTTTCTATTTCTGTGAAATATGCTACTGGAATTTTGATAGAGATTGTTTTGAATCTCTGCATCACTTTGGGTAATATGAAAGGTTTAACAATATCAATTTTTCTAATCCATGAGCATGGAATATCTTTCCATTTGTGCCTTCTTCAATTTCTTTTGTATTGGAAGCATCTCTTTTTAAATTCAGGAGGAAGACAATGATGCCTACACTGCTGGTTCTATAACCATGTACTGGAACCTTAACTAGCACAGTAGAAAGTGAAAGAAATAAAAATGATAAGTTTGTAAAGGAAGAAATAAAAGTGCCACTATTAGCATAAGATTGTATAATAAAGCTCAAAAATTCCATGGAAAAATTATTAGATACAGTAAGAGAGTTTAGCAAATTGTTGTATATATGGTTGATATATAAAATCAATCATACTCATATCAGCAATGAACTGTTAGAAAACATATGGTTCACATAAACAACAAAACTTAAGGTCACTGGGAATAAACCTAGCAAAAAACATGGCTTTAATGGAATAAAATTTAAAATTATATTGAAAGACATTAAAGAGTATTCATGCAATGCAAAAGTATACAGTATACACCATCTTCACAGATAATAAAACTCTGTATTAAAGATGCCAGTCTTTTTCTTTATGAACTGATGTGTCACATTGGATTCTTTATTGGGGAGGTGGGAGTAGGAAGGACAAGTCTGTTAAATACTGCAATGTGTGCAGTAACATTCTCTGTTTCTGTAGCTTTATGCAGTTAAACATATAACCCTGTTTTCCTCTGGCCATCTCTTTCTCACTCTAAATGTACAAATAGAAATGGAACAAAGAAGGGAAATACTTAATATGAAACTAGTTGGGTGATTCTTGGGTAGAGGGATGCAGAGGCCTGTACTGCCCTCACCTTCGCTCTATACCCCCTCTGTGTGTTCACTTCCTCCTTCATGCTCTGCATACCCAGTTGTGCACAAACCCCCAGTGTCTCCTCCCATCCTGCCCCTCTCTTTTCTTCTCCTTCCAGTCCCATTTTCAGATATTCCCATCCTCTCTATCCTCACTCCATTCATACTTGACTTTTAAAATTTATAAATTAAATGAATGTATGGTGAGTACTATTAGGCAGTAATTATTGTACTAGGAACAAGAAATTAAAAAAAAAAGATTTACAGGACATACACAGCCTACAGACAATAAATAGCTTTAACATTTTTTGTGATGTTTTCCTATCTAAAACCTATTCACTCTTCAAGACTCCTTAAGCTTCAGTTTTCCAACATATCAGCCCTGCCCCACTCTTGCAGACACATGGGAAAAGACAGACACGTGCACATATAAGCATCCTCAGCACTTCACGCAGCTTCTGGTCCAGAGTAAACACTCACTCAGTATTTTCACAACTACCTGACTCAACAACACATTCTTATCCTGTTCTAGTCCCTTGGGTCTCTGTTATTCTTGTAATCAATCTCATAATCAGTTTCTAGTACAACACTATGTGGTAGAACTTTTTGAAGTGGTGGACATGTTCATTATCTGCTCTGCCAATGTAGCCACCACTGGTATTGAGCACTCGAAACATGGCTGGTGCAACTGAGGAACTGCATTTTCAGCATTAATTAATTTTAATGAATTTAAATTTTTATATATGGCTAAAGGTTACCATATATACTGGACAACACAATTCTAACCTCTTTACATGGATTGGTTTTCCAGATTACTGGCAGAAGAAACGCTAATAAAGGACATACTATCTGCCAGGCATGATGCTAAGCGTTTTACACATAGGAATCCATTAATACCTCATGACAGCCCCATGAAGTAGGCCTATTATTTTCTTCATTTTTGCAGCTTAGGAAGTGAAAGCCCAGACATAAACTAACTTTCGCAAAGTCATGTAGGTAATTCGGAGAACTGAGATTCAAATCCAAGCAGTCTGACTCCAGAGTTAATTCTTAGGGCCTATTCTTTACCCTCTTGGACAAGGTGTTTTTAATACTTTCAATGTCATATTTCACAGGGGTCAGAAAGAAGGATAAAGGCATTTTACCTATTATGCTTCAACTCACAACAGTAGGTAGCTACTACATATGAGTATGGCTCAGATTATTTTATTATGTATACTAGGATTTTTGGTATGAGGTCTGTAGAGCAAAATTTAAATGACTAGTTCTACAATTTCAGGTGTTACAGAAACAAGCATTTTCATATAATATATAAAAATTATCCAGTGAAAAAGAGAACAGAGACAGAATTTTAAAACATGGGATTTGCAAAGGGATTTACCCTGGAAATATTCTGGAACTCAAGATGAAGCCATAAGCTTTTTGAATTTAGGGACTGTCCCGAATTCATAGGTACTAAATAGTTAACTAAATTATGTACTAAATACATAACCGCTCATTTAAGTCCTTGCAAGTCCCACTGAAATTGGATTATTTCCCCTAGTTTTGTACCTTCCTCTTTGTATTCCTTTCTTCTGTTACCATCTTTATTTTTAAGTCAATTGTGTCTCTTTCTCTTCCATTTTATGACCAGGTTTATCCATTTTCAGGAGTATTAGAAGAGGACAAGAGCTGAGAAATAAGAACCATCCCCAATCAAAGATAGTTTGAATTTTTAGTTTCCCAGGATATTTATTTACCACAGGTTCACTTCACTCACCCAGGCAACCAGCACCATCTTTTTGTGATCCTATGGTATATCTTAGGCATTTGTGAGCTGTGCCCCAGGCAACTTGTTAGTAATCAGAATAAAGAACCAAACTCTTAAAATGATTTACTTTTAAAAGCATTGTAATGTATATTCTTTAATATCCTTGTATTAATAAATATATATGTAAACTAATATGTATAAATACATAAACTAATATATGTATATTTAATATATATTATTTAATGTCTTCCTATCTATATTATATATATTTTTAATGGGGTCATACTATGCTTACTTATATTGCAATTGTTTTGCTTTCCCATTTAACATGATTATGAATTTTAGGAGGTTTAAGTTTAGCCCTGGAACTCTGATATTGGCATGCTCTCTCACATGTTTCCTGAGTAGAAGAGAGAGGAATCAGGCTTTTGAAAGTCCCAGCCTACACTGTCAGTGCCTCTATATAGCACTATAGCCTCTATATAGTAAGGGAGCTCTCTCTCATTAGATATCCACCAGGTCAGATGTAGAGTAGAAGGATATAAAGGATGAAAACCACCGTTCTCAAATGTTCTTGACAGTTTCCATGAAAATTTGAAATAAAAAGTATGGAGAGGCTTCTAAGTAAATAAAAGAGTTGGCATGGAACTCAGGTATACAATTTATAAGGGTGCTTATTCTAACTGAAATAAATGGCTTACTTTGTATACATCTAATGAACTTGCTCTTTTAACTTATAGTATATTAGAACAAATGAGAAGCAGAGGACAGTACTTGAGACTGAGATTTTGTGGTTGTCAATTTGCTTAATGCTTTATATTTAAAAAGATGAGTTACTCAAGTGGAATATTATTAGTGTAGGAGGAAAAGTCCCGTAACCCTCAAACCCACTGATAGCATTGATACATTATCAGCAGCGTGCTATAATGATTGACATTCATAATGTATTCTTGAGTCATCCAAAGAAACTTAATCTGATCATTGTGAATACAATTTAAGAAAAGAGAGATGTATCCAATGTATTTTAGAAAGATTTCAAATCCAATACAACAAAAATGTTCATGCTGTAAGACATCGTATTAAACTGGGATGCTCTTTTATACGGATTAACTCACTGACAACAATCTGAGACCCTATTGTGGGTAGTTCAGGTTGACTTCTACTCTGACTTCTGCATTCCCTCATCAACATTAACTCTCCTTACGTTCTTCCCCATCTTTGTGCTCAAATAATAAATGATCAGTGCTTCTGACTGCTGTGCCATTCCTACACTGTTCTCTGCCTAGATTACCTTTGACTCTGAGTCTTTTTTCTTCAGGAAGAGCCCTTCAGAGAATCCTTCCCTGAATTTTCCTCTGCACCCTGGGTTGCTTCTTAGAGCTCTCATAATGTGCTGGACAGATCTATGCTATTTTTTTTTTTATCACACTGTAGTACAATGATTTATTTCTGTGTCTGCTGTATGGGGCTTTCGGGTATTTGAGGGCAGTGGCTATGGCTTAGTGATATACCTGTTAGTTATAGAACAGTTTGCCACAAACATTATCTAAAAACGTTCAATGCATGGAAGGATGGTTGAATGAATCACTCCTGCCAACTCAAATGCGTAAGTGCAAGAAATGAAAACAAGTAAAGCACATCTGTTGTAAAGGACGGTTGGGGATGTTGTGACCTTGAGAGGAGCCTTACATAAAATTGATAGTGTTCATTCAACTCTGATCAGTTGTTGCCTGGAGACTCTAGAGGCTTGTGTTCCAAAATTCTCTCTCTATTTTTTTTAAAGAGAAGCCAGAATTAAGGTTTTATATATGAAGTGTTCTGATTTTTTCAAATGCTAAATGGTCCAAAAGAAGTATACACCAGGCTCACCCACAGACTAATCATTTTTAAAAGATTTAGAATGAATAATAGGTCAGTTTCCATGAAATTCTAATTGGAAATTGAATACATTTTGCCCACTCTTATGCCACCATAATGAAACCTAAAACTTTGTTGATCCAAAACAAAATTGAAGTTATCTTGTTGTCAAACAGGTTTTATTTTTATTTCGAAACTTGATCTGACAGATGTTACTTTTTCACAAGATGGTCAGCTCTTGCTTTAAAAATGAACTGTAAGAAAAGACATTATAGTAGATGCTTTTAGGTGTAGAGAAAAATAAATTTTGAAAAATCACTGAAATAACAATTCTTTCAAATTGCCAATAAATTCTCTTAGCTCCCTATGAAAAAAAGTTCACTTTTATTTAGAAGTGTATTCACGATATGTCATGATCATTATTTGTTTTGTTAAAATCTATGATGATAACTTCATGGAAAATAACTCCCTGGGGAATAGCTGGGATAGTGCTCCTCAAACTTTTTAAAATTGTAAATGGGCAATTTATAATTGTATAATTTTATGGGGTACAAAGTGTTATGATTTATGAATACGGCGTGAAATTAGGGATTTAGGCTAATCACTAAACAGACTAGCTCAACAGATTAGTGATGTTGAACATTTAAAAATACGTCTGTTGGCCATTTGGATGCCTTCTTTTGAGAAATGTCTATGTAAGTCTGTTGCTCATTTATTAGCTATGTTTTGTTTTGTTTTGAGTTGTTTGAGCCCCTTATATAGTATGGATATTAACCCCTTATATATATGGCTTGCAAATATTTCTCCCAATTCATAGGTTGTCTCTGTACTCTGTTGTTTCTTTTGCTGTGCAGAAGCTTTTTAGCTTGATATAATCCCATTTGTCTGTTTTTGCTTTTGTTGCCTGTGCTTTGGGGCTTAAATCCAAAAAAACATTGCCTAGATCAGTGTTGTATAATTTCTCCCCTATGTTTTCTTCCAGCAGTTTTACAGTTTTTGATTTTATGTTTAAATATCTAATCCATTTTGAGTTGATGTTTGCATATGGCATGGGATAAAGGCCCAATTTCATTCTTCTGCATGTGGATAGCTAGTTTTCTGAACACCATTTATTGAAGAGACTATCCTTTTGACAGTTACCATTGTGTATTCTTGGCACCTTTGTCAAAAAATCAGTTGACCATAGGCTGGGCATGATAACTCATGCCTGTAATCCTAGCACACTTGGAAGCTGAAGAGGTAGAATTGCTTGAGCCTGGAGGTCAAGGCTGCAGTGAGCTGTGATTGCACTGCAGTCTGGGTGACAGAGCAAGACCCTGTCCCAAACACACACACAAAAAATCAATTGACCATACATAAATCAGTCCTGGGCTTTCTATTCTGTTCCACTGGTTGGTGTGTGTGTGCATGTGTGTGTGTGTGTGTATATGTGTGTGTGTGTATATGTGTGTGTGTATATATACTTATATATGTATACACACATACATGTATATACATGTGTGCATACATGTATACACACATACACGTATATGCATGTGTGCATACATGTATACACACATGTATATACATGTACACACATGTATATACATGTATGCACACATACATGCATATACATGTGTGCATACATGTATACACACATACATGTATATACATGTATACACACATACATGTATATACATGTATACACACATACATGTATATACATGTATACACACATACATATGTATGTTTATATATATGTGTGTGTGTGTATTTGCCAGTACTATGCTCTTTTCATTACTATAGTTTTGTGCTAGATTTTGAGGTCAGGTATTATGATAACTTCAGTTTTATTCTTTTTGCTTATGAATTGCCTTGGCTATTTGAGGATTTTTGCAGTTCCATATGAATTTTAGGACTGTTTTTCTCTTTTTATGAAAAACGACATTGGAATTTTCAAAAGAATTCCATTGAAACTGTAGACCACTAATCTGTAGATCACTTTGGCTGGTATAAACCTTTAATAATATTAATTCTTGTAATATATGAACATGGAATATCTTTCCATTTATTTGTGTCTTCCTCAATTTGTTTCATCAACATTTTATAGTTTTCCTTGTAGGAGACAGTCACTTCCTTGGTTAAATTTACTTCTAAATAATTTACCCTTTTTGTAGCGATTGTAAATGAGATTGTTCTCCTGATATGTTTTTTCAGATAGTTCTTTGTTAGTGTATAGAAATGTTACTGATTTTTCTGTTGATTTTGTATCCTACAACTTTACTGTATTCATTTGTTATAACAGGTGTGTGTGTGTGTGTGTGTGTGTGGGTGTGTGTGTGGAATCAGTAGAGTTTTCTGTATGTAAAATTATATTATCTACGAGCAGAGAAAATTTAACTTCTCCCTTTCTAATTTGGATGCCTTTTATTTTTTTCTCTTGCCCAATTGTTCTGGCAAGCTCTTCCGGTACTATGTTGAATGGAAGTGGTAAGAGTGGGCATCCTTGTCTTAAAAAGCTTTCATTTTTTTCACCATTGAGTATAATGTTAGCTGTGGGCTTCTCATATTGGACTTTTATTTTATTTTTTGAGACACAGAGTCTCACTCTGCCACCCAGGCTGGAGTGCAGTGGCACAGCCTCGGATCATTGCAACCCCTGACTCCTAGGTTCAAGCAATTCTCATTCATTAGCCACCCTAGTAGCTGGGATTACAGGCGTGTGCCAACATGCCTGCCTAATTTTTGTATGTTTAGTAGAGACAGGGTTTCACCATGTTGACCAGGCTGGTCTCAAACTCCTGACCTCAAGTGATCCGCCTGCCTCGGCCTCCCAAAGTGCTGGGATTACAGGCATGAGTCACCATGCCCGGCCATCTTTATTTTATTGAGGTACCTTTCTTCTATATGTAATCTGGTAAGAGTTTTTATCATGAAAGAATGTTGAATTTTGTCAAATGCTTTCCTGCATCTGATTAGATGACCATATGGTTTTTTGTCCTTTTGTTTTTCAATGTAGTGGATCACATTTATTAATTTGTATATGTTGAACCATCCTTGCATCTCAGGAATTAATCCCACCTGATCATGGTGGATGATCTTTTTAATGTGTTGTTGAATTTTGTCTGCTTGTATATTTTGTTGAAGATTTTTGGATCTATGTTCATTGAGGATACTGGCCTATAATTTTCTTTTCTTGTAGAGCTCTCTTCTGACTTTGATATCAGGGTAGGGCTGGCTTCTTAAAAAGAGTTTGGAAGTGTTCCCTCCTCTTTAATTTTTTGGAATAGTTTGAAAAGGACTGGTATTATTTCTTCTTTAAATGTCTGGTAGAATTCAGCTGTGAAGCCATCAGGTCCTAGGCTTTTCTTTGATGAAAGACTTTTAATTATTGGTTATTTATTCAATCTCCTTACTTATTATTGGTCGTTCACATATTCTATTTCTTTGTCTTGGCAGGTTCTGTGTGTCTAGGAATTTATTTCTTGTAGGTTATCCCATTTGTTGGCATATAATTATTTCTAGTAATCTCTCTTAGGAGCTTTTGTTTCTATGGCATCAGTTTTAATGTCTCCTTTTTGTTTCTCATTTTATTTGAATCATCTCTCTTTTCTTAGTGAACCCAACTAAAGGTTCGTTGATTTTATCTTTTCAAAAAAATACTCTTCGTTTGTTGATCTTCTCGATTGTTTCCCTAGTCTCTATTTCATTTATTTCTGCTCTAACGTTTATTATTTGCTCCCTTCTGCTAACTATGGGCTTATTTTATTTATCTGTTTCCTTGAGGTATAATAGTAGGTTGTTAATTTGAGATCTTTCTTCTTTTTTGATATAGGTGTTTATTGCTATAAACGTTCCTCTTAGAACTGCTTTTGCTGTATTCTGTAAGTTTTGGTATATTGTGTTTTCACTTTCATTTGCCTCAAAACATTTTTTAAAACCCCCTTTTAATTTTCCTTTCACCCACTGGTTGCTCAGGAGCATGCTATTCAGTATCCATGCATTGGCAAATTTTTCCAAAGTCGTCTTGTTACTGGTTTCTGTAATTTCGGTCTTTTGAAATTTGCTGAGGTATATTTCGTGCCCTAACATGTGATCTATCTTGAAGAATGTTTTGTATTCACTGTTCTTCAAGTTCTATAAATAAATTTTATTTATATAAAATTCTCCACATTTTATGTTCCTGACTACAGAAAAAAAAAAAAAAATGACTGGTTCTCGTAGAAATCTGGTACAGTCCACCATAAACACAGATATTCTTTGACATCTGTTTTACATTAAAAGTTTGCATTCTATTACATAATGTTCCCATGTTCATCTAAAAATAAAATTGTTTTTCCACCATCCCTTCTTCCAAAAAGATGAAATATGTTTATCCATAGCTTTGTGTGTCCTTAGGTCACACCGCATGCTCGGGGGTATTCATACCAGGATGCGGAAAAGCAGATGACTCACATTGATAATTATGAGCAGAATATATCAGCTCAACCACCTACCAAGCTCAGGTCATGAGCAAATATATTGAGTACACAGGACCCTTCCTAGACAGGAAAAGGAAGCCTTTTTGTGGTCGTTGTTAAATAATAGAAGAGAAGTCCATTGCAGGATGGTGAAAGAGTAGGATGCCATGTGACAAAATTGAAAAGAAAGGTACAGCCTTTGGAACGGAAGAAATAACGTGGAGTCCTCATATGTTCCATGACCAGTTGACACCAAGCCTAAAACATCCTGCCTTTGAATAATAGGTGAAGGCTGATTTCATCAAAAAGAGATTTAGGTGTATAGTCATCTAGTGAATGTACACTTCACAAGGATGAGTTCCCAAAGCCTGAAACTCTCCTGCTCATGGCAGTGTCCCTTGGCCTACCACAGAGTGAGGGCTCAGTGACTATCAGACTGCACTGTCGTAGCACTGAACATTATCTAGGTAAGAAGAAAGAGCAAACACGCATGGAACCCGGAAAAACCTTAACCCATGGAGTGGCATCTTTGTGGCCTGTTTTAAGACTCAGGCATAGAGAACAAGACAAACTTAGAGAGGACAGAGAGGGAAGGGAGTCAAACGGGTGGCATGCCTACACCCAGCGGGAGGACAAGGTAGGGCGAGGAAATAGGGCTGGGATTGATTGAGGGTGTTACTCAGCTTTGAACGAAGATCAGCTGCTATCCATCTTAGAATGGAGTTTACAATAACTTTCATTAACTTTTAGTTAATATAGAATTTTGTTGATTGGTTATTTTTCATTTTTGTTTTTTAAATTTTTTCCTCACTTTTTGGGTGATGCAGGGAAAGGAATATAGTGAGGCTGATAACTTGCTTCTTCCCATTGCCTGGCACTGGGCAACCACCACCTGAAACTGGCCAGGACACTGAAGGATACTGTAGAGGTCAGTGTCTCACACTGAAACCAGGAAAACCCACCATATTCCCAATTTATATATATGTTATATATATATATTCATGCAAACATGGGAAACATTAAGGATTCCAACATAATCAGGTTACTGTTTATTCTCTTAACAGGTTATTATTTATTTATTTATTTTTTACTATTGCTCCACTTTGAAATAAGCTTAGATGCCCAGTTAATATTTGTTGTTAGATGCCCAGTTAATGTTTGCTGTTCCAGCTTCTCTGCTACTGGCCTCTTAATGAAAAGCAGAAGTGAAAAGGAATATACACAGTATAGAATATACTGTCTCACACATCCATGTCACTGAATGTGCTGGTCTGTCTGCCTGGAGCGCCGATTTCTCCTTCCTCTTTATTTATGGAACCCTTTTGCATCTGACCACGCGTGCTTTAAAAGTCACCGGCCGGTGAATTCAGTTTCAACTGATGCAGAGTCCATTGTGTCTATATCCGTATTTCCATGTGCATTGTGCATACCTCTAGCATAGCATTTAAACCATGTGTGAAATGTGTTCACATGAACGTTTTCATCACAGAACTATGAACACTTAAAACAGCATCTAGTATAGAGCAGGGACTTAATTTTTTTTTTCAATTGTCTCATTTTCCTTTACATATACCCTATTACTGAGCTTGGTATCTGGAACATGATACATCTTAAGACCCTTTTTGTGGAGAGAATGATGTATGAGTGCACTTGTTCTTCTAAAAGTAACTATGGGAGCCAAAAGAGACGTAAATAAAATAGAGGAGCTTATCCATACATGTGTGCTAGAATATGTCATAATTCTTAGCGAAGGAGATCCACTATGTATGCTAAGTTCTCAGTAGGTGAGCTGGTTGAGAGGGAGGAGAGCTGGAAACTTTTAGAAACACAACCTGGTGGATTCTAAAGTATTGATCAGCAATCTAGAGTATGTTGTCCAAAGGCATGGGACTAACATTACTTGCTTTAAACTAACATTGGTATCCAAGAGGGGCTGATGTGACAGGTGAGGAAGGCAGTAGGAGGTAATAGGCAGGGAGATATTTACATTTAGCCTATGGTTTCATCTCAATTACTCTTTTGTTTATCCAGTTTGAAATAGAATACGAGCTATGATAAAGGTTCAGGGAGAGGGTTACAAAGTCTAGTCAGGAGGAAACAAAAGCAAAATTAAAAAAAAAAATAAGGCTGGTATCAGAGTAGGCAGAGATGGGTTAGGTTACAGGAAAGAGCTTAGAATGGCATTTGGCTTCTGCAGTAAACTTCAGTGTTTCAGTGGTAAACTTCACTGGCTAGAGTTATTACATTTATCAGAGTTGGCTCAGGTTCACAATCTTGAATCAGACAAAGAAAGAGGGGACTGGCACTGACTCTTTGATTACATCACCTATCTTACTTCCCATTAATACTCTACCTCACCCCATCTTACTTCCCGTTAATACTCTACTTCCCAAATTTCTGCAAACCCAGACTTTAAGGAAGCTTCTCTTTTCATATTAGCCAAATGCCACATATTTCTTTGCCATTATCTGATGAAAGAATAAACATTTATTGGTTCTGATATTTTCACTTAATTTCTGCTGCTTGAAACAGAAAAACCACACTGGATAAAGTCTGACAATGTTTGTCACTGTCATTTATATTTATGCCATATCATTTACTCATGTTATTCCAAACACCAGAACCCAGAATTAGACCTGATCCTCAGCTGCTATAAGATGTATATTTTAGTACCAATTGAAAAATAATAATGTAGGAATTATAGAGGAACTTTGTGGAGTTTGAGACATTTATCATCTTAATTAGATGGAGAATTTTTTTTTTTTAATGGGTAATCTAATAGCTAAGACTAAACTTCTTTTAGGATTTGTTGTTGGATCCTAAACCAGTGTTCTCTTTTTGATTTGGGCAACAAATAAACAAGCCTAAATAGAAGAAAGATGTCTGAAGAGCAAAACTTGAACTGTCTGACTCACCTCCTTAGTTTGCCTTGTGTCAGAATGGATTGACTAAAGCTTTATTATTTGGTACAAATACTTTCTGGACCATTTTGTTTCTTGACATACAAACTGCTGAGACAGAAGGTGATGAAAATATTTAGAGCCAAGTAATTTTGGGTGATTAGAAAAGCCAGCCTCAGGTGGCTTTGTTACTATGTTTTCAAATATAGGCCACTGTGTGTTTCAATTGTGGGTTACCTTGATTTCTCCTCTTCGTCATCTTTCTTGTTTCTTACAGCTAGGGGTGACCTGCTGCCCATTGGAAAATGTGCACTGAATGGCCCTGGCTTCACTTAACAAAAGAAAACTATAAGTTTCTAAGTTCTGAAAATAACTTATAAAGGGTAAATAAAGTATATGATCTTATTGGTGTAAAGAACTGTGAGGGGTCTGAGATTTTTATTTGCAAACTGACAAGATGGCCTGACACAGTTTCATGGATGCTGATAAAAGACACAAACCTCCTGGGCAAAGTTGGACAGCCTTTAATCACAGCAATAATTGGAGCTAGTGTATTCTCATTTTTGTATCAGTTCCCCAAGCCGCAATTTCTACAAGGAGACACAACAGGATGGGATGGTACCTGCACTCACAGTGAGTTGCGTTACAGAAAGGATCTCTGAGCTTAGAGAACCTAAATCTTTTGTAATGAGCAATAACCATGATGGCCCTGAGGCTCTGGTGGGAGACATTCTATCTTCCAAGGCTGTTTGTTTGCTTTAGAGATGTCCTTGAAAATATAGTTTGGATCAAAGGGCAAACATTGCCTTGCACACAATATGTGTAGAAACTCTAGACCCATCTGTAAATAATGGAATTTTAGGAAAGTTTTTGAATCATTAATTGGCAGAGACAATTGTTGGTGGGGGAGGGGGAAGTTGATTTAAACCTTGTTTAGAACTACAGAAAAAATGTACAACTTTATGACTGTATGAGAGAGTAAGAAAAGCAATTTCATGGAGCACTGATGAATCAAGATTTTTTTCTAGAGAATGTTATTTCTTAGAAGAATAATTTGTATTAAGTAATTTTTAAAAAGAGAAATTATGCCAACAAATAAAATACTTTCAGTGGTCAAATCTAAGGTATTTTTTGGCCTTCTTTTTGACGAACAGTTTATAAAAATATTTTGTTACTAAGATTGTTACTCCAGATTGGCCATCAATACTGTTTATTCTTTAATACTTTATGGTTGCAGTTAATGACTGCCAGTTCATAATATTGATTTAGTCCTTTGAATTCATTTAGTAGTTTCACTGACTGTATTTAATGATTAAATGTTAAATACTCATTTCCAGGAAGTTTGAAATTGAACTATTTATTTATAGAAGGATGTTGACTTGAAGATATGCTCTTATATGGAGAAACTATTTTCTGATTCCTAAAGTACAGAAGCATTTTCTCTAAGCAAACTAGACTAGGGATACTGACCACTTTGTCCTGTGTACTTATGTATTTGTAATCGTATAGTTGCTCTTAATGAAAAGATTATTTTAATTTTGGTCAATGCAGCACCAAAATTAAATATTTCCTTATTAAATCACATGGTTCAATTTACTTTAAATACTATGATCTAATAAACTATGGGAATCATCTTTTGTATTACAATGATATTAGGTGAGCTCAATGAATGTATGGTTAAGCACATATATTTTTAAAATAAAAATGAAATATAAATATGCAATATTTCAAAGTACTACATTTGATAAGAATACATTTTTTTCAGTACAGTGAGGTCATACCACATACTCTCCATGTTGTGCGTATTTTTTACTTAATCTGTTTGTGTTTTATAATGTATCATCCTACAAAGGCCTTAGGCAACATTTATATATAAAGAATAATACTGTTATTCAATTGCCCTTTATCCTTATTTATTAATGCTTATTACAAATATTACAGATTTTGCTGTTGAAATTATTTTTTCTTTATTTCTGTTGCTTAAAAACACTACTGTGTGTTTTAAGGTTATGAAAATTATCAGTTGAACACATATTTGTATAATAGCATTAGCAGAAATAAAATTGAAATTAAGAAAAAGTATCAATAAATCTGCACTCTAACAAATCAAATTATATTTCTCTCAGTTACCTTACTTTACCTCTCCATATATATGCGTGATTTTACATCCATAGTTTATATACTTGTGTCTTTTTAAATTTAATGTAACATCATACTTGTGTTTTCATATGTGTAATATGTATTCTTCATAATAATTATGATAAAAGGCAGATAAAATTCTGTCAAGGAACTTTTTGTTGAGGAATTAATTATATGATGATTTTGTAACTGTTGGGCATATGTAAGTTGATTCTAAAATTTTATTCTTATACATAATGTTGCAAAAAAATCTTAATTTAAAAAAATTTAGATTCTTTTTAGACTAAATTTCATCAATAATAATCTTCAAAGCAAAAAACCTGAATAGAATTATTTTCATGAGTCTTAGATTATATTATAATTTTCAAAAAGACTGTTCCAATTTCTGTGTCATCAGAAAAATGTGAGGTTATAATTTTGTATCAGTCTTGTATACTTTCGGTATCGTTCTTTAAACTACTAACTCAGCATGGAAAAAATAATACCTCATATTGTTTTTAATTTGTATTTATCTGTCTATTCGTTGAATAAATATTTTTCTAAGTATTGCTTTATTAATTATATTTTTAAAATTATATTTACAGGAAATTTACCTATTTATCTATTAGGGCCATACTAGTTCTTTCTCAATTTTATTTTATTTATTTTTTGGCATTTTTTATTTGTGTTTTATATTTTTATTATTTAAGTTATTTTGTGATTTTCATTTTACATACAAGAGTTTTCTTTTTTATCCCTTTTTTCTTTGTCAATTTTTCTCTCAATTTTAAATATAACTCCTCTTTTCTATCTTATTCAATGTAATGTTTTGCTCTCTGCCACTTTTTATTGAAATGATTTTATCATAAAGATTTAAATATTTCTTTTTATTATAGCCTCTTGTAACATATCAAAGTTTGTAACTACCAATATAAGATCTGATAAATGTTGACTTGCCTTTTTGCTATTTTCTTGGATTTGTTTTTATTTAGCTAGCTAAATAAAACATGTATAAATGTTTTATTCACTTTTTTTTTGCTTTATGGTATAATATGAGGTGTGGATATATAATTATTTTTCCATATAGCTGACCATCCTCACATTGTTTCAGTAATTATTTTTCAATTTTACAGTATCTCCCTTTTTTAAATCAACCTATTGAATACGTTAGATGTATTTCTAGGTTTTGAGTTCTGTTCAACTTACAGAAGTATTTGATTTTGTACTTCACTTGCTCTTAAATCACTTCAGGTGATTAAAGCAGGCATATCTAGTATTCAGCTCCTCCCATTAGTAGGCCTTCGTTCTGATCTGTACATCTCACAATCTTTTCTAGAATTGGATTATCTTTTATTTTAGAAAGTGATATTT
The DNA here is from genome assembly GCF_049350105.2 of Macaca mulatta. NCBI lineage: Eukaryota > Metazoa > Chordata > Mammalia > Primates > Cercopithecidae > Macaca > Macaca mulatta. The sequence goes on along the minus strand of NC_133419.1, from coordinate 102,435,173 downwards.
GAACATGAAACATCAAAAAATACAGAAGGATACAAAAGGAAAATGTCAGTCTCTCTGCATGAACTCTACCCTTGGTACTACCCCCAGAGTTACCCACTGATATTTCCTTGCACATTCTTTCAGAACTTGTCAATGCATATGCAACCCTATATACTTTTTGACAAAGCTAAATTATATGATATCTTCATACTCTTCTACACCATGATTTTTTTTCACTCAATAGTATATCTATTTTGTAAAATTTTGCATTTTAGCAAATATACATTTATTGTATTCTTTCTAATAGCTGCACTATATTTCATTGTATGGAAATATTCTTAAAAGTTTTAAATAACCATTTTATCTCAGTTTTCTTTTTATAAATAAGCATGATTGTTTATGGATGCAGCATCTCCTCAAGTCAGAGTGGTATGAGCTTTGCTATCACACAGAATTGGTGTGAATAAAAAAAATAGAATTGGATTCTTACTGTGGTTAAAGGGCTTGATGCTTCTTTGGATAAGTTACTTAATCTCTTTCAACCTCACTTTCCTAATCTGTGTGTGTGTGTGTGTGTGTGTGTGAGAGAGAGAGAGAGAGAGAGATCTCAGTATATATAATTATAATATTATATCAGTATATATAATTATATATATAATTATATATTATACATGATATATTTATATAATTATATAATTACATATAAATTATATATATTTTATATATGTGATCTAGTTCTTAGGCTGTTGGGAAGATTAAATGAGATGGTAAATTTTAAATGCCTAGCATACAGTTCAAGAAGTGAAAGGAGAGAATATTTCAGGAAACCTTATTTGTTGAAGTTCTCTTACAGTTGGTTGAATAGAAATCCTATTTTAGCCCCATTACTGAAATAATAGATTCACTGTACGTGGCAAGACTTCCATACTCTCAATAGTCTTAGGGAATCTTAAAGTCATAATTGGCATCTCCTGGAGACAGTTTATATGTGAGAAGTATGTGTGAATATATTTGCAGCATATTTATTGACATAACAGTTACATTTTGGTGTCAGAATTGTCTAGTAGTCTTATTTCAGTGTTCCTTAGTTTGCTATATGATTCTGAATGTTGGGAATTAATGAGTAGGAGGAGACAGGCAGCAGGCTAGGAGCATATAGTACCTACTGGGATTAAAGAAGATACACACCTGTGTGCACCTGTTCCATTCTCCATGTCCATTTGTTAGTGTATGCTGGACCTTCAGGCAGTTTTCTAGGACATAAGTCAGAAAGATTACTACCTGGCTACCTGTTAATATAGTATGTCTTCTACACAAAATTTCTGATAACTTGTTGCTTTCTAAATTACAGACAGGAAGAAATATTCGTAACAGAAATTGATGGTCTCAATTGATATACTGGGGGCATGGTTGACGTAATTGATGAGGCTTGTGCTAAACACACAGGGAATGTAAGTTCTCCTTAGTTTGAACCAAGAAGGTTTTGGGAATTTCTAAATAAGCTATTAGATTCCTACAAAATGTTCTTGGCAGCAGAGCCTTTGTTCCATGCCATGCCATCCTATTTGTGCTTTAGAGTACTTGAGATGCTTTGTTATTCTCATCAAAAAGGAAATATTACATTAATGTTTGTGAGTACATGGGAATCTCAGGGCCCATATATACTTAGATGTCATGTGTTTGTGAAAGAAAAGGAACATTAATTAACTAAAAATAATTAATACTTTGTAATAATAATGACATTTTTGTTCTCATTCTATATTGGGAGACACAATGCACACGTAGAAAAGTAAATACATATAAAGTTTAATAATTATAAAATGAATTTCATGTAGCAATGGTCAAGATCAAGGAACAAAATGCCACCAAACCCAGAAGATTCCCATGGACCTCTTTCTGACCTGACTCTTGTGAAGATCATTTGTTTTTCATTATCACTTAACGTTTATATGTTTATCCTTAAACAATATAATGTGTTTGAACTTTCTATAAGTGGATGATGTCATTTGTTTTTTTTTTATTTCTTGCTTATTTTGTTCACCTGATAATTTTTTTTTTTTTTTGAGACGGAGTCTCGCTCTATTGCCCAGGTTGGAGTGCAGTGGCGCGATCTCGGCTCACTGCAAGCCCTGCCTCCCGGGTTCACACTGTTCTCCTGCCTCAGCCTCCTAAGTAGCTGGGACTACAGGTGCCCGCCACCATGCCTGCCTGATGTTTTGTATTTTTAATAGAGACGGGGTTTCACCGTGTTAGCCAGGATGGTCTCGATCTCCTGACCTTGTGATCCGCCCACCTCGGCCTCCCAAAGTGCTGGGATTACAGGCGTGAGCCACTGGGCCCGGCCCATCTGATAATTTTGACATTCATAAAATGTTAGTGTCTCTCTAGTTCATTCATTTTATTACTGCACAGTATCTCTTGTATAAATATACCATCATTTATTTATCTCTTCTATTATTGATAGATATTTGTGTTACATGTATATAGTCTCTGTTTTGTAAAAGACATCTTTATTAAAAAAATAATGAATAGAAGTAAAATTTCATCAGTTTTCCTGCAGCTGCACTTCACTTTTTTTGAAAGCCACTGCTTCCCAGATGATGTGATAGATGCTTTATATACATCATGCTTAAAACTCAGATCAGAGTTACAAGTCAGTGTTACAATTCCCATCTTGTACATCAAAAAGCCAAAGCTCAGAAAGGCTAAGTAGCTTGCCCAAATTTCTAGGTACTAAGTGGAAGAGCTAAGATTCAAAGTCAGGTTTCTCTGGCCACTTCATTCACTCATTCATTAATTTATGCATGTGTTTATTCACTAACTTGTTACCAAGGAACCTCTATCTTATCTTGAAATCTTTGCAGTGCTTCCTTTATCTCATCACACCGGTCTGACGATAAAGAGTTGTAAATGTGATACTAGATCCATTATTTTTCTGTTTTCCTGTGAACTCAGTTTATCTTCACTCTCTCTTGTTCTTTATAGCCCTATTCACAGAATGAAACAAGTTGAACATCATAGGCAAGCAAATAAATGAAGGGCCTATCTGTGTGAAAACCAGAAAACACCAGGAATGCTACATGTGTAATTAGGTCAGACAAAATCGATGCCTATGTTTAGTAGCTGATATGAAAAATAAAGTCTATCTCAAGCAAGAGGGAAGATGTCTTAATTAAAGGAAGGTAAATGATAAAGGCCTCTCCATAATCTACCTAAAAATTATTTTAAGGAATAGGGGGAAGCTCCTAATGTGTTACTTAGAAGAAATGTATTAAGCCTGAATCCAAATGAGTGCTTTATCCGACTATTCGGTTTTTATCGGAGACTTCATGATGTTAACAGAGTATTGGATTAGCAGTCAAAAGACGCAGACGATCTAATAATTTCAAGAAAGCTATTCTATGGATTACAAAATGAGCCAATGTGCCTTGTAAAACAGAAGTTTATTTCAACTGTTGTGGCAACGTAATGGATATATATACAGTTGTTCCTTAGTATCCATAGGGGATTGGTTTTGGGTTCCCCACTCCCCATGCAGATAGCAAAATTTATGGATGCTCAAGTCCCTGATATAAAATGTTGTAGTATTTTCATATAACCTAGGCACACCCTCCTATGTACTTTAAATAATCTCTAGATAACTTACAAAACCTAAAACAATGTAAATACTGTGTAGTAGTTGTTATATTGTATTGTTTATTTGTAATATTTTTATTGTGTATAGTTATTATTATTTCAAATATTTTGGATCCACAATGGGTTGAATCAGTGGCTGACTGTATATGGTGTGTGTGTGTGTGTGTGTGTGTGTGTGTGTGTAAAGACTAATACAGACCTATTTCTCATTCAGAACAGTAACTCTTATAGGAGTCTCACACTTAAAGGCTAGGTGATCTTCATAAATTGAACGAATTCCTACAATGTTATTTCACAGGGCAGGGTTTCTACATATAGCACTACTGGTGCTCCAAGTACATTCCTAGAAAAGTTAACAAAGTGTCAATTAATTTGAAGACCACTGAACAAACTTTAAAAAAAATTATTATTATACTTTAAGTTCTAGGGTATATGTGCAGAACATGCGGGTTTGTTACATAGGTATACATGTGCCATGGTGGTTTGCTGCATCCATCAACCCGTCATCTACATTAGGTATTTCTCCTAATGCTATCCCTCCCCTAGCCCGCCACCCCCAACAGGCCCCTGTGTGTGATGTTCTCCTCCCTGTGTCCATGTATTCTCATTGTTCATCTACCACTTATGAGTGAGAACATGTGGTGTTTGGTTTTCTGTTCCTGTGTTAGTTTGCTGAGAATGATGGTTTCCAGCTTCATCCATGTCCCTGCAAAGGACATGAACTCATCCTTTTTTATGGCTGCATAGTATTCCATGGTGTATATGAGCCACAATTTCTTTATCAAGTATACCATTGATGGACATTTGGGTTGGTTCCAGGTCTTTGCTATTGTGAACAGTGCCACAATAAACATGTGTGTATGCGTCTTTATAGTAGAATGATTTATAATCCTTTGGGTATATACCCAGTAATGGGATGGCTGGGTAAAATGGTATTTCTACTTCTAGATCCTTGAGGAATCATCACGCTGTCTTCCACAATGGTTGAACTAATTTATACTCCCACCAACAGTGTAAGTGTTCCTATTTCTCCACATCCTCTCCAGCATCTGTTGTTTCCTGACTTTTTCATGATCATCATCCTAACTGGTGTGAGATAGTATCTCATTGTGGTTTTGATTTTCATTTTTCTAATGATGAGTGAGGATAAGCATTTTTTCATATGTTTGTTGGCTACATAAGTGTCTTCTTTTGAGAAGTGTCTGTTCATATCCTCTGCCCACTTTTTGATGGGGTTGTTTTTCTCTTGTAAATTTGTTTAAGTTTTTTTGTAGATTCTGGATATTAGCCCTTTGTCAGATGGATAGATTGCAAAATTTTTCTCCCATTCTGTAGGTTGCCTATTCACTCTGATGATAGTTTCTTTTGCTGTCAGAAGCTCTTTAGTTTAATTAGATCCCATTTGTCTATTTTGGTTTTTGTTGCCATTGCTTTTGGTGTTTTATTCATGAAGACTTTGCCCATGCCTATGTCCCAAATGGTATTACCTAGGTTTTCTTCTAGAGTTTTTATGGTTTTAGGTCTAACATTTAAGTCTTTAATCCATCTTGACTTAATTTTCCTATAAGGTGTAAGGAAGGGATCCAGTTTCAGCTTTCTGCATATGGCTAGCCAGTTTTCCCAACGCCATTTATTACATAGGTAATCCTTTCCCCATTGCTTGTTTGTGTCAGGTTTGTCAAAGATCAGATGGTTGTAGATATGTGGTATTATTTCTGAGGGCTCTGTTCTGTTCCATTGATCTATATCTCTGTTTTGGTATCAGTACCATGTTGTTTTGGTTACTGTAGCCTTCTAGTATAGTTTGAAGTCAGGTAGCATGATGCCTCTAGCTTTGTTCTTTTTGCTTAGGATGGTCTTGGCTATGCTGGCTCTTTTTGGGTTCCATATGAAATTTAAAGTAGTTTTTTCCAATTTATCTTGGAGTGGGACTGCATGGTCATACAATACATGTAAGCTGAACTTTATAAGAAATTGCCAAAGTGCTTTTCAAAATGGCTACACCATTTTGCATTCCCATCAACAATGTATGAATTCTAGGTGTTCCACATCCTTGCCAAACTAGATGTGGTCAGTCTTTCTTATTAGCTCTTTCCTGATTAATTATGTAGCACCTTTTCACATGCTTAAGGACATTTGCATATTTATGTTTTCATTTTTTGCCCTTTGTTTTGGGTTGTTTGTCTTAATTGAGTTGTAATAATTCTTTATATATTCTGGATAGAGGTTCTTTACTGTGCATATATTTTGTAAATATTTTCTGTCTATAATTTGTTTTTAGCATTTTCTTGAATATCTATCAAAGAGCAGAAGCTTATAATTTTAATGAAGAACTGTTTACCAATTTTTAAAATAGTTAATGTTTTTAATATCCTGTCTATGAAACCTTTGTCTAATCTAAGGTCACAAAGATTTTCTCATGTTTTCTTAAGGTTTTTCTCTTGTGTTGAAGTCTGAAGTTCATAGAATTTTAATCTGTTTAGGTGTGTCTTTTATTTTCATTTAAAAATTATATATATATATCACATTCACTAGGCATAATAGATTATATAAATCTAACTATAAAGATAGTCAGAATTTGTTTTATTCACTGGTCTTCATAATGGCAAAGTATGCTTATTTTTTAGTAGACACTATTCTCTCTTTAGTTTTCTTTTGTGTTTTTTTTAAATGTAACTTTTTAGGATTCATAATAAATGGTTTAAACTTTAGACAATTATTTACTCATTCTGAGTAAAATGCAGGATGCAAAACCCAAATATATCATTTGGTTTCCGCATATGAGTTGGGTTTGACTGCTGACTTTAGTGGTGACTATCAGCTAGTTGAAATCAGCATTTACACAATACAAACTTGCAAAACTACCTAACAAAGCTAGATTGATCCCAGAAAGATGTATTTTAGATTTTTACTTAAGGGGACTATCTTTATCAGTGGGTCTGAATAGCGTGGCTAATGTACATTTTTTCAGTCATGAGGAGTTAATTGGCACCCTATTTATAATTGATCCTGGTATTCATTCATTACATATTTAGATAGGCTGCCACAGGCAGGTGCCCAACAGTCCTTGCACTTCTCTTTTACTCTGTGTCTCATCTGATTCCATACTTGAAATTACAATGGTCAAAATTGTAGATTAAGACACAGTAAATATGCTAAGTACAATTATGGCTCTAATTTCAGTTCTTTCAATAATTAAAAAAATTTAGGAATCCTTCTTTTTCTCTTCCAGTAGAGAATGCACCAGCCATTCTACCGATTACATTTTAGACCTGACAATTGCTGATTTCAGCTGAATTATCCAAGAGTTGCCTGATATTTTCCAGATATTCCAAACTTCTAGACATAGCATATATTTCAAGATAATAGGGTGGTTCTTGGTTGGAGGCTCTCTGCTTGACTCCTCCCTGTAAGCCTCTTGAGAACCCATTGTCATTACTAATGCTAAACATGCATATACATTAGCATGCTCTGCGCCTTAGCTCTTGAATTATTAAGAAAATTAATAATGTAATACTTTTTTGCTTTTGCGCTGCATAGCAATTGAAGAAGGCATCCTCCAGCCTGACATCCTCCAAGGTGTTCTTCAGCCCTTGGCAAAAGTAGGCATGAGTGGAGCCCTTAATCAGAAATTGCCCATGGAGAATTCCCTCACCATATCCATCTACTGCCTCTGGCCTAAGCTTTCTGTCTTATATAGACTATAAGAAATGCAGTAAAACGTCATTTCTACTAAAAATACAAAAATTACCCGGGTATGGTGGCAAGTGCCTGTAATCCCAGCTACTTGGGAGGCTGAGGCAGGAGAATCGCTTGAAACCAGAAGGTGGAGGTTGCAGTGAGCTGAGATTGCACCAGGCCACTCCATCCTGGGCGAAAGAGCAAAACTCCGTCTCAAAACAAAATTAAAAACCAAAAAATACAGTCACTTTAAGAAGAAATTTATTTGTTTAAAGCATTATAACTCTTCTACCCCATTTTGTCAAAAACCTCACATAATTGGATGATAGATAACCAGCAAGCTGAATGAGTTTAAAAATTTGAGATATGTTTTCATCATAGAAAATTTGGAATGAAATTCAGTAGACTCCAAGCGTGTAGGATACGACCATTTAACACTACATATGCCTAGGAAATGCAAAGGAAAAAATACTTTATGGTGTGAAGAATATCACATTGTTCTTTTCCTCCATGTCTTTAAGAAAAATTAAAACATCACAAGATAATTTAATTTGCTGTAATTTAATGTCCTGCTCTGAGTACCTAAGTCTGCTTAACTCTCCCAATGTTCCTTAGACCCTGCGTTATTTTGTTTCCTCATCTGCTCTTGTTCTGCCTGTGCCCTTCCCATCACAGCTGAAGAGCAGAGGCCTCAGGCAGTCTTCTATGTGTCTACCCCATTGGTGTTGCCTCATTTCCTCTGCTGATAATTGTTTCAGCATTTCCTAGAGAACAGGAAATTTTACACATATGTGTTGTTCACAGCTAAGAGAAGCTAAAGAACTTTTGAATAGCTTTTTAATCTTATATAACTCGCTCAATTACTTGTTGTATTTTGACATAGCTAGAGGTTTAAAAATGATTTCGTATTTCAAATCTATAATTAATTACATAATAAAAACAAATGCTCCCATTGAAACTTCCATGATTGACTCTGAATGGCTGTTCCTTCACCACCTGCCAATTCTCCAGCATTGGTGTCTAGACAGGTGGGCTTCATTTCACAAACACTCCCAAATTCATAAAACAGATGGCCTAGGACTTAAATAAATTTTAATGTCACTCTCCTTATGCAGAAACTTATTACTAAATTTCTTTATAAAGACAACTGCCATTAGAAGATTGAAATATGGCCTGTTTTAAGAATAATATGAGTAATTTTTCTAAAGTATGTTTAGATTAGGCCCAGGATTCTGGAAAGATGCTTATGGCAGAAGAAGCATAGTTTTAAAAAATGTCTTCAAACTCCCTCCTATAAACAGCCAAGGCAACTCTTTAGTAAAACCAAAAAATGATGGACAATATTTATGACAAAATTGGTGACAAGGTTTCTCCACAACGCCAAAATGTACGTTGATGAGGCAAGTCAGCAATAGCCAAAATGTCTGCTTAGAATAAGTGCCTTCAGAGGAAAACTCAGAGTGGCATCTGAGAAACTGAGAACAGGTTAGCTCCACACAGAAACAGATATTTAATAGAAAGCCCAGGCAGTCTGAGAACAGCAGCTGAAAATGGGAGGGCTTTCCTCACTCTAATAGCAAAGTGCACAAGGCTTACGGTCATTTCTAAACGTAAGAGCAGTCTAGCCTCAGAGGTGGAGCAGTCTAGCTCCAAGGAATCTGAAAACTGAGACTTTAGCGCTGCTTTCTAGGACTAGACCTCACAGTGAGGGTTGGAGTCAAAATTGAGCGTAATAAAGATGATGGAAAGAAACGAAAAATATTCAAATACAAGTGGATATGTTTGTTTTCAAATTACTAGTGTAAAACACTGCCACAAATTTAGTGACTTGAAACAACATAAATGTATTTCTCGCGGCTCTGCAGGTTAGCAGTCTGGATGGGCATGGCTGATTTCTCTGTTCTGAGTTTCACGAAGCACAAACCAAGGTATCAGCTGTCTGGGCTCTTGTTGGGAGACTTTAGAAATCGTTCACTTCCATGTTCATTCAGGCTGGTGGCAGAACGTTGTAGTGTGTAGCTGAAGGACTGAGGTCTCTGTTTCCTTGCTGTCTGTTCTGGGGATCATTCTTAGCTTCTAGAGCCTGCCAGCATTCTCCGGTTCATGGCTCTCTTCATCTTCAAAGCCGACAACAGTGGCCTTCTCACATGGGTCCGGTCTTTATCATGTCTCAAATCTCTCTGATCTCTCATTCTGCCTTATGTCTCCTGCCTTCAGTTGGAGAAAGTTTTCTCTTTTTAAGGGCTCATGTGATTAGATTGAGTTTACATGGATAATCCAGGAAAATCTCTCCAGACTATTTCATAGTCTATAACTTTAATTACATCTGCAGAGTCCCTTTTGCCATGTAACATAACATACTTACAGGTTCCGGGGATTAAGGCATAGACGTCTTTGGGAGACCATCCAACCTCCCACACAGGATTTGGTTGAGGGGATAAGGTAAGGGGCCACAGAGCCAGGAAGTCTTGGGAAGCAAAGCTGCTGTACAAAAATGACAGAAGAGGGAGCTTTGTGACATTAGAAGGTTACCCTGAACTATATACCTCCTAAAAACTCAAACTAATTTCATAGAAAAATAGGCAATAGAAAAGTATAGAAATAGCTTTTTCAAAATAAGCTAAAATACTTTAAAAAGATGATATAAGAGCAATATTCATCAGAATGAGAAAAATTCAGAAAGGAGGTAACAGAACTGAGGTATTAGAAATAACAAAAATCCACACAAGAGAGAAGAAACACACTAGAGAGTGCTAAGTAAAAAATTTTTTAAAAATGAAGAAAGGGATTTTAAAAAGAATTAGAAAGTTAACAATTGTGAATAGGCAAAGAAGAATCAACGTAAAGGTAATTGAGATCTCTGGAAAAAAATTAAAAACAAAGCAAGCGGACAGAAAAATATACTAAGAACTGCAATCCAAGAAAACTGCAAAAAATATGTATACATTTAAAACTATATATTGAGGGTACATGGAGTACCTAATAATATCAACCCAAAATGACCAACATCAGACACATTCTAGTAAAATTATTCATTTTAAAGAAAAAATAATTTGGCATCTAAGCAAAACCAGTAGGTGAATTATAAGGCAAAGAAATGTAAATTATCATCAGACTTTTTTTTTTGACAGCAATTTCTTTTTTGCTAGCAGAAAATGGAATAACATGTTTAAGATACTCCAGGAAAGAAATATTAGACAGTGATTTTTATATTCAGCAAACTGACCTTCAAGTAGAAAGGGTGCAGTTTAACTGTGAACAACATACAAGAACTCAAGGAAATAGTTCCCAAGATCCATTCCTGAAGAAGTTTCTAGAAAATGTGCCCCAGACATCCAAAATGACTAGAGGAACATCAACATAAGGCCGTGTGGCAGCATTAAAGAATTCTATAAGTTACTTATAGAATTCAGACAAGTGTTTTTGAAAGAGAGAGAATGTAGTATATATGGCCAAATGTTCAGACAGAATATGGTGTAACTCCAAAAAAAAAAAAAAAAAATACAGGGAGAAAAAAATAAACCCATTCTCAGTAACTGCATAGGCAACAGTAGCATTAGTGTAACAGTGAGACTTAATGACTGTAATGTGGGATAAAGTAAATGAATATATATGGAATATTCTATCATCCCTTGTGTCCTTGGGAGTCAGGATTCTTGGTGTAGTTGAATAAAAGATATAAAAGAGATTAAGTGAAAAACACTGTAGTCTTGAATTTGGATTTAAACCGGAAGTACTATTTTGAATATTATCTTAAAATTTTCTAAAGGAAGTGAGGTTCAAAGTCTGCATTATCTTATCCCAAAGTGCTCCAAATGTAGATGGCAGCACTGTAACCCAAGATGTTCAGTCCTGACACTTGACACTTGGTAAACGCATTTAACTTTTTACATCCTTAACTCTTTGCTCACAGCCAGTCTGTAAATCCTGTTTATTCTACCTTTCCAAGATTTCTCAAATTCATCAACCCCTTTCCATCCTAATGGTGCCATCTCTCACCTGGAGTACTGCAATAGTCTCCTAACTGGTCTCCTTGCATCTAGTCTTGCCACCCTCCCATCTGTTCCTCAGATTGCAAAGTATCTCTACAAAACAAATCTGATTGCATCACTCCAGGTTTTAAACTCATCAATGACATCCCAAAATCCTAAGAATGGTACAGTGGCCTGAATGCTCTGGCCCCTGACTAATGACTGAGCCCAGAGAGGCATCATTCTCCTTTCAGCTCTCTGATCCCCCAGACCTACTGGACTTTTGGCTCCTCAAACATGCCAGGATCTTAAGGGCCATGATATTTGTTATTTTCCCTCTCTGGAATGCTTTCTTCTCCCCTCTACTATGTCTTACTTTTTCTTTGGTTTTCATCTTAAAAATCATTTTCTCTGGGAAGATTTTCCTGATTCCTACCCTGGACTAGAGAATATACCTGGGAGTGTATTGCATTCTGCAGTTCTTATCACATTCTGAGCACTTGCAGTGGCCTTTTCTTTTCTTCACTTTCTCTTTCTCTTTCTTTCTTTTCTTTTTACAGGGGCGGGGAGGGGTAGGGGGCCGAGTCTCGCTCTGTTGCCCAGGCTGGAGTGCAGTGGTATGATCTCGGCTCGCTGCAACCTCCGCCTCCCGGGTTCAAGCGATTCTGATGCCTCAGCCTCCTGAGTAGCTGGGATTACAGGCACCCACCACCAAGCCTGGTTAATTTTTGTGTTTTAAGTAGAGACAGAGTTTTGCCATGATGGTCAGGCTGGTCTCAAACTCCTGACCTCAGATGATCCGCCCATCTTGGCCTCCCAAAATGTTGGGATTACAGGCATGAGGCACTGAGCTTGGCCTGCAGTTACATTTTCAATGGCAGTTTTTCTCATCCACATGGAAGTTCCATGAAGAAAATCTGTCTGCTTATTTCCCACAGTTTCCCCATTTCCTAGCACATAGCAATGCTGATTAAATAAATATTTATTGAATGGATAAGGGAATTACTGTCTGAATAGACAGTATTGGAGCATTTTAAACAGTCTTCCATTTTGCTTGTTAATCTTTGCATTAATTAAAATCAAGCATGATGTCATCTATTTTATTTATAGGAATATTATTTAAAGGATATTCTCACATTCTATAGCCATTAATCTGGTTACAAACTTTTTTGTTATTAAAATTTTTCCAAGCAGGTCATTTCATTTATCTACAGAGCATTTTATTATTTCCATCCTAACTTCTAACTTCAATAAAAGCTGATTGGCATGCCTAATCAATAATGCTTTTATGCTCTGCTGTGATCACACTAGACAAATCACAAAGGAGAAATAGTCTATTATCAGGGATTTTACTAACAAGTAAACAAAAAATCTATTAAGTCATATCCTAGTCAGCCCAGTTTTCTGTATGTTCTATATTTGAGGTAAACATAAATGTTCAGAATAATGACTCTGTAGTCCTCAGAAGTTCTGTGTCATTAAAAAGATTCAGAAAGTTTCAAACAGAAATAGACAAATATCTTTTATGAATACTTTCAGTAACAAAGGTTTAAAGCAAAAGAAAAAAAAGATTAAGGAATTAGTTGGCGAGTAACTAAGGTATCCATAAAAATAAGTTAACGAGAACATGGTACTTCTGAGCATTCTGGAAAGTGTTTACCTTTACTTTTATGTTATGATACATTTCTTAATCGCGTTGGCTCCTCAAAGACTTTGTGTTTGTGTCCTTCCTTTCTTTTTCTTTTCTTTTCCTTTTCTTTTCCTTTTTTTCTTTTGCTTTTGTGACAGAATCTTGCTCTGTCACCCAGGCTGGAGTGCAGTGGTACGACCTTGCTCACCGCAACCTCTGCCTCCCAGGTTTAAGCGATTCTTAATCCTCAGCCTCCTGAGTAGCTGGGATTAGAGGCATGCACTACCATGCCCGGCTAATTTTTTTTTTAATTTTTTTTAATTTTTTATTTTTAGTAGAGACAAGGTTTCACCATGTTGGCCAGGCTGTTCTCGAACTCTTAACCTCAGGTGATCTGCTCACCTGGGCCTCCCAAAGTGCTGGGATTACAGGCATAAGCTACTACGCCCAGCTTGGTGTGTGTTTATTTTCTCATATAAATCTTACAGGTGTATATGAACCATTTATGTTTCTGGTGTTTAGAAATCTCCTAATAAACCTTTTAAAATTTTTTCTGAGATGCAGATTGGATGGAAACCTCACTCAGCTGTGAAGTAGTTGTGTTAAAAAGATGTGAGCCATCTCTTGCTAAATGAACCACTAATTCTAAATATGTATCAGTTGTTATTTAATCTTTCTTTTAATTAGGAATACATGGAGTTATTAATCTTTTTTCTATAGTATTATTTAGCAACCTGGGTTTTTTTTTTTTAAATAAACATCCTGGACATTTTTCAAAACATAATTCTAGGTGAATTCATTTGTTTTAAGATTATGTTTACACCAAATCCTTACTATCATACCTTGAAATGATACTTTAGTGTGGGCAGTAGTAGTTCAGATTATATAAGAAGTGAAGGGGTGCCAGTCACGGTGGCTCATGCCTATAATCCCAGCACATTGGGAGGCTGAGGTGGGTGGATCATTTAAGGTCAGGAGTTCGAGACCAGCCTGGTCAATATGGTGAAAGTCCACTTCTACTAAAAATACGGAAACTAGCCAGGCATAGTGGCAGGTACCTGTAGTCCCAGCTACTTAGGAGGCTGAAGTAGGAGAATCACTTGAACTTGGGAGGCAGAGGTTGCATGGAGTGAGATGGTGTCACTGCACTCCAGCCTAGGCAACAGAGCGAGACTCCATCAGAAAGAAAAGAGAGAGAAGGAAGGAAAATAAGGAAGGGAGGAAGGAATCGGGGCCCAGTTCAGTATCCATCATTGAGGAAGGATCAGAACAGAGGGACCTTCCTGATGGCAGAGCCTGATTTTGGAAGAGCTGCCTCCTGAGCTAGATGGAATGGGAGCTTCCAGACAGGCATATAGCACACAGCATCAAGGAACCTATTAATAGCTAATGTGGAGTTACAGGAGTGGATGATCATCAGCCATAAGCCAATATATTATGGAGCCCTCAGTTGCCTGAGTGGGGCTGTGAATACATCAAACTGGCCTTTGATATTGGGCTGAGGTTCAGGGTAGGATTAAGTCCCAGAAAGGAATGGAATCCTAAGCAGAAAGTAAGTTAGAATAAAGGAATGGTGAGAAAGATAGAAGTCCCTGTATATAAACTGAAATACCATTTAAAAAAAAATGGCCAAAGCTTAAGCAAAGCCCCAGTTAAATTTAGGAGTGACACCAAGATCCCAATATGGTCAAGCTCTTTCTGCTGTGACTCCCTGAACCTGACACTTGGCACTTCAGACCTACAATTGCTGATATGGTTTGCATATTTGTCCCTGCCCGAACCTCATGTTGAATTGTCATCTCCAATGCTAGAGGTAGGGCCTGGCAGGAGGTGTTTGGGTCATGGTGGCAGATCCCTCATGACTTGGTGCCATCTTTGTGACAGTTCTAGTGAGATCTGGTCATTTAAAAGTGTGTGGCACCACCACCCCCCACCCCTTCCAACCCCTCCCCACAACCAAACTCTCACATTCCCATTCTTGCCATGTGATGTGCTTATTCCCGCTTTGCCTTCCACCATGATTGGAAGCCTCATGAGGCCTCCCCAGAAGTAGATGCCACTATGCTTCCTCTACAGCCTGCAGAACTGTGAACTAATTAAACTTCTTTTCTTTATAAATTGCCCAGTCTCAGGTATGTCTTTATAGCAATGCAAGAACAGCCTAATACAAACTCTTACTCCCATCTTTTTCATCCCTGATCACCTCCCAAAGACTGAAACTTATTCATTGTTCATTTTCTGTATTCTCAAGCCCATTTTTCTAAGTGCTTCCTCTACCCTGACCTTCTTGGTTTGTGGCTCACCATGGCACTGTTGAATGTCTAGCCATGCAGCTCAGCCAGCACTGAGGTTTTGTGATGCTTTTTTTCTGAGGAGCTCAGAGTGGCTGCTGGCTTGGCAATGAATCCTCGGGGAAGCTGGGAGGAAGAAGGATCTGAGGCTGCCACATGGTCTCAAGAACCTTTGTTGTTGGAAATCTGATGTGCCTTCCCATACACTGCCTCACCCTCTTAACTGCCACCCCCAAGTGACATGGAGGGGAACAGCTTCTCCCTTTCTCCCACACTCCTCTGTCATGCTACTGGGTGCTCTTGGCTAATTCTTTCTCCTCCTCAAAGCATCCTTCTTAGCAGCCAAATTTCACCAGCAAAACAATGTTGGCTGAGGGCTGGAGCCACACTTTTCATTAGCCCTCTTCTTTTTTCAGGAGTTGGTTAAATTCACTACATTGTCCTCTCCCAGTTACTTCCACCACTTGGACAGTCCTGATGAACAGGCCATGCATCTTTCAGTTGTTCTCATGCCATGCTATGAGTGACCCTCATGCATACTGACCCTAGGCTAGGACTCAAAATGCTGGCAAATCATTTTTATTCCTGGATGCTTTTAGGAAAAGAACAAGATCTATCTCAAACTCAGGTTAGCTTCAATAATTTATAAAACAAATTAAGAATTCCTCAAAGGTAGGGTGAAGCAGACTGTAGGACACCAGATACACATTTTGTCTGGTTTCCAATTTTCTAAATAGCTGAACCAAATTCCACCTTGACGGTGTGATTAAAGCCATAGCTTCAATGAGAAGATTTAGGTTTTGTGGATTCTTGCACTTATATAATTTTAGGGACCTTTGTTAGAGTCTTTCCCAAGACTTGGAAAGAGACCTGTACCATTGAGATACTCTGAAGACTGAGTTACTTCGTTTCAGGATGCATGTGCCCTTGGGTTCAACTGTATGATGTTGTTGCTTGATCTAAACCCTGGACTTGCTTTTGCTTTAGCACCATGAATGATCTCATTTTGGTCCTTGTCCATCTAACTGTGCGTCTGCCTCAGGACACTTCTTGCAATGCCCAGGAACTGCAGAGCCGACACCTTCCCAAGTCTCCCAAACCTGCAATCTCTGTTATGACTAAAACAGGCAGACAGGAGAGGGAGAGAATGCTTAGGGCAGTTCTGCAATAACCCGGGAATGGGCTTTTGAACCTCAGTGGAGCAGAAAGAATGGGGAGAAGAGACAATGAACTCAACTGATTATAGAAGATGCAAATAAAATGTAATATATAATGTCAATACTAACTGGAAGAGGGGACAATAGATGTGGAAAAGCTGCTGATTTGGGCCTTGTATATTTAGATTGGGTGAAAATACGGTAGGTAGTAAAATAGTATTAAATACAAAAAGTCTCAAATTATGCCTGCTTCATTCATCCTATTCATAAGATTTGGGAAGAGTAATTAGCAAATAATCTTCTTTCAGTAAAATCAGATATTCCCAGAATCAAGATTGTGAGTCAAATTCTTTTTTAGAATAAATGCTATGCATGCTGTTCATACACACTAACACAATCTTTCATATCTAGAAAAAGTAATACTGAATGCCTACCAAGGTAAAAGGCAATGCATTTGAAAGGCTTAGGATGCAGACTTTGGGTGCAGACCTCCTGGAGTCAAGTCTCTGTTCCACCAGTAAGCAGCTGTGCTACCAAGACCAAGTTATTTATACTCTTGTTCTTCAGTCTTCCCACCTGTAAAGTGGTGGTACTAATATTATGTACCTCATAGAGTTCTTACAGGGATTGAATTTTTCCCCAGATGTATTAGGGTGTAATTGACAAATAAAAATTATATGTGTTCAAGGTATACAACATGATGATTTGATATATGTATGCATTGGGTAATGATCACTACAATCAAAGTAACCAACTCATCCACCACCACACATTGTAACTGGTGCGTGTGTATCTGTGTGTATGCGTTAAGCACACATTAGGTTACTCTCTTAGCAAAGTTCAAGTCAACAATACAATATTATTTACTATAGTCACCATGCTGTACATTAGATTCTAAAACTGAAAGTTTATATCCTTTGACCAACACCTCCCCATAGGCCCCAACTCCAGGCCCTGGCAATGCTATGTGTTTGACTTTCTAAGATTCTACATTATAAGTGAGATAATACATATGTCATTCTGTTTGGTTCTTTTTTTGGTTTCTATTTATTTATTAAATATCTTATTTTGTTGATGCATTGGTTTTGTGCTTGTTTGGGTCCCAGGGCTGATGGGATTGCCTCCAGATCACAGTTTGTGGTTGGCAGGCCTGTTACCAGGGGCTCGAGCTGGCATGAATATTGTCTGGTCCCTGGGCAGACTGGACTTCCAGGATCTTGGTCAGTAGGGCTGGTATTGATACAAGGATCCACTTCAGGGTCTGCAGACAATGGGCCTGTTACCAGGTCTGTAGACAGGCGTGGCTTCTTCTGGGTCCTTGGGTGGGTAAGACTGACCCCAGGCTGCAGATAAGAGGAGCTAGAACTGAGTGAGTTCCAGCTGCTTCAGGGTCTACAGCCCAGCCTCATGTCTCAGACCTGCCTCTGGAGGCACAGATGGACGTGTCTCCTGCCAGGTTCCTGGACAGGCAGAACTGACCATGGATCACAATTGAAGGACACTGGAGATAAATTTCTGGGCTGTCTTAGGATCTGCTGTGGGATGGAGTTCCGCAAGCCTGCTTTCCAGGGTACATACAGGTGTGACTCCTGGCAGGTTCCTGGGTAGGCAGGACTACTTTCAGATTGCAGTTTATAGGGGCTACAGCCAAGTTAGAGCTTTTTCAGGGTCTGCTGTGGGACTGAGGGTAGCAAGCCTGCTTTCCGCGGCACAGATGGGTGTGTCTCCCAGCAGGTCTCCGGGCAGGCATGATTGTTCTCAGACTGTAGATGAGGGGCTGGAGCTGAGTTACAGGGGCACTTTAGCATCTGCTGCCAGGCCTGTGGTTGGTGGACCTCTCACCCCAGGCATGAATGAGCACGACTCCTTAGAGGATGGTTCTGGTGGCAGGACCAAGGCTAAACAGGATTGTAGCTGGGTCCACAGGGGATGGGTTCATTTTTGATCAATGGCTTATACCATAGTCAGCAAAATGGCCACCCAAGTGTGGGCCTGCCCTATTAAAACAAGCCCACTTGGTTTTGGCCTGTACCAGAGTTTTAAAATCTCCCGGGATCCCAAAGCTCCCACTGAGGCACTTTTATCAGTGGATGGCTGCCAAATCCTTCCTGCTGTGTGGGTATGTGAGCAGGGGGCCTCCTATTCCATTATCCTGCCAACTGTGATTGACTTATCATTTATAAAATCATGTTGAAAATTGTACCTGGCATGTACATAGGAAGCAGTATCTGTAGCTCATAAATAAGTGCATGTTTTTTAAAGTCCCTCCTAATTCCGAGATTATCAAATTCTGTAGGACGATCTATTCTAGCCAGGCTTTAGCATTGGTTTACTTTGCATTCAGATGATTCTGCATTAAAACAAACAATTTTGAAGTACTACGTATGTCCGAAGTCCTAGTTAAAGGGCAAGAGATGACTCAGTGCATGCTCATGCCTTTATCCAGGCAATTTAATTCCTTTGATGAAGCAGCAGCATCTACTGTTTCCCTTAGGGGAGTGCTCCAAAAGCAGGAGCTTTCATTGCCAAGATGCCGCCCTGATATTTAGCGTAGACCTCTCATTTAGTCTATGTCTCACCATCCCTCCTAATCGACTGTATATGCATTATCCTACTCCCATCCTCAGGAGTAGAGTTCACTGCCCAATCCCTGGTATTGGGCAATGAACTCCCTTCATCCTTTCTGATCTTTCTAGGTTTTTAGTGAAGTCTGAAGCTTTTTTGAACCGTTTGATCTGTGAACCCATGTGTCACAACATGAAGTCTTGTGGATCCAGAAGTCTTTATTTAAAGTATGTGGGAATTCCTTAGAAAACGTACTTATTATTTCTTATTTTCAACTAATGTTCAGTACATGAGTTGTTCAAAGGAGAAAAATGGTGCCTATCCACTGTTCATGTCTCCTGCTTGCTAATGCGGCTGTGTGCTCATTAGTTGGAATTTTCCAGAATATATGGCTTGGGAAGAATCATTAATTTCATGATTCCAGATGCCAATTGGCCTGTAGTATTTTTTACAAATTATTTCTTCATATGCATTCTTAGGTCAACTCAGCCTTCCAGAAATCATTTAAGAATCTTTCAGTCTGTTGAAATTCCGTTTGGCCCAATGAATTTTTATTGATGCAATTAATTCTTACCTCATACTGCTAAGCATGTTTATGTTTTTCAGATATGCACAGACTAAGAAAGTACCATATGGCAAAGGTGATGGTCCTGCATCTGCACAGATTTCTGTAAGAGAAAGCAGACTACACATAATATAAACAATAATACAATAGTAATAAGCTCATTTATTGAGTGCATATTATGTGCAACTCTTTATAACATGTTGCCTCATGTAATATAGATGCCAACAACCCTCTGAAGTAGTATTGATTTAAAGATAATTTTAAGTATTTCATAATAGATCATATAAAAAAATAAGATCATATTGCATATATTAAGCTTTATGCAGTGACAGTGCCTATGAGGTTTGCAATGTGTAGGCAATGAGGTTTATCCAAGGCACAATATTGCTGATTGAAAACTCTTCCCATATTGCATATACCACCTTATGATCTACTTCATTTTTCCAGGTCCCATGTGGTAGACAATTTTCCATGTTAGTAGCTTAAGTTCTAATGATTAGATAATGCTCCAGTAATCTGACTTTTACCTTTCCCATTACACATTCTTTAAGATAATAAAGAATATGTAAATATAATATAGATTTATTTATTCATATTGATAGAAATAAATCTGTTTATAGATATGGATATACAGACATAGACATATATATATATATATATTTTTTTTTTTTTTTTTTTGAGACGGAGTCTGTCACCCAGATTGGAGTGCATTGGCATGATCTCGGCTTATTGCAACCTCCGCCTCCCAGGTTCAAGCGATTCTCCTGCCTCAGCCTCCCGAGTAGCTGGGATGACAGGTGCCCACCACTATGCCTAGCTAATTTTTTAAATTTTTAGTAGAGACAGGGTTTCACCATGTTGGCCAGACTGGTCTCAAACTCCTGACCTCATGATTCGCCCGCCTTGGCCTCCCAAAGTGCTGGGATTACAGGCGTGAGCCACTGTGCCTGGCCGACAAAAATATTTTACACTCTATCACATTCCAAAAAATGTTTATACTATCATGAATTTTATCAGAACTATAAAAAAAACTTAATCAATTATTTAGTTGCTTTATTTTAAAATGTCTTTCTGCAAATAACTTTATAAAGTCAATTAGCCACATTCAAATTTTATACCATTGTTTTTATAAAGGCTTCAAAATGTCCATGAAAAGAATTAAATAAGGTGCATGTGTGCACACCATCCACCAACTACACATACTTCACGAATGCATATAATCTCCTGTTAACCTAGGATACAGTATTGGAATTCTGTCATCAAAAATGTAAATTTTGAAATGCGTATTTCCTTGAATGTTATATAAAAACACGTACTAGCCCAGTCAAATCATGATGGGCATAAAATGATCAAGCAAAAGACTTGCTTCATAAAATTATTAAGTGTCCTAGAGGTTTCTATTATGATTATAGTGCTTTCAAGTATTGTTTTTCAAACTTCAGAGTAATTAGTGAAAACATAAACGTATTTAACCAAGACTTGGAGGCAGTAATTCAACAGAGCCTTGTCAAACCAAGAAACCCTATTTAGTATTTAAGAGGAAGTATAGATTTCAGAGGCAAATAATATATTGCAGTAAATGATTTAAAAAACAAATTTTATTCCTGAATAGTCATAAATAATTAAAACTGTTCATATTTCCAGCATGTTTTTCTTCTCCAGTGTTAGTAGTGTGCTGTATAAAATACTACACAGCCTTGTAGCTATACAATAGTTTTTGAAATTGTAGCCTTGTTCATTCATTTAACATGTATGTAAACAGTGAATAGTATTACTCACCAGAAACATGACCAAATCAGATATACTTTAAAAATACATTTTCTATTGTCCAGGAACTAAGACTATTTAATTTTTTGTTGTTGTTGTTTTGAGACAGAGTCTCCTTCTGTTGCCCAGGCTGGAGTGCAGTGGCGCCATCTCAGCTCACTGGAAGCTCCACCTCCTGGGTTGACGCCATTCTCCTGCCTCAGCCTCCCGAGTAGCTGGGATTACAGGCGCCTGCCACCATGCCCAGCTAATTTTTTGTGTATTTTTAGTAGAGACAGGGTTTCACTATGTTGGCCAGACTGGTCTCAAACTCCTGACCTCATGATCCACCTGCCTCTGCCTCCCAAAGTGCTGGGATTACAGGTGTGAGCCACCACGCCCGGCCAAGACTGTTTAATTAAATCATCTTCTAATCAGAAAATTTTGGAAAGAATTTATGTACAGAAATAAAGAGACAGTTTAGGAATAACACATCTGAAAAGATTCACTCAGTAAGAAAACAACTATACTTACTGATCTTGACTTTAATAAAAGGAAGAGAAACTATGCCAAAATGTATTTTTTTAAGTTCAAAGCAAGTATCTTATATAAAAGTTTCTGAGGTCAGAAAATGTGCCATATTTAACTTAATGTTCAGCATGTAATACCATTTCACATGGATATTAGCACTGAGAGTTTCTGTAAGAATGACAGCGGTCTTCTATCTATTGGAGGAAACAGTTCCATTAATTAGAGGGGTCTGCATCATGCGCATGAGTGGTCATTGTTAAAAAGAGAGGAACAGAGAGAGATTCATATTTACACCCTTTCATTAATGTACATGTATGGAACTCTTCAGGTGCCAGAAATCACATGAGGGACTGGAAACAAGACACATCTCTTGTCTTGTTGGAATCTGTTCTACCATGTAATTAAAATATACTGTGATAAGCACTCTGCAATGAGGGCCATGAGTACAAAGGACTATGGATCACGGAAGAAAAGGAGCTGCCCCGCCCATTCTATGGAATCAGGGAAGGTTGTCCTGATGTGTTCTCTTAGTTCCTGCTGGTCCTCCTTTAGGCCATCACTGCAGCTTATAGCCATAGTCTCTTGCCTGGTCATCCTGCTTCCTGACCCTTCTCCTCTCAACTTCAAATATGATGTAGAAGTTTTCAGTGTCTCCACATTATGCTCGGGATAAAGTACAAACATTGCATCATAACTCAAAAGTTTCTTCATGACTGGCTGCCCTTTCCCTCCATCTTAATCTCTAGCTATGCTGTTGTACTTGACTGTCAAAGTATATCAAATTACTTTTGAGTTCCAAAAATGTGTTATGTTCTCTCTTACCTTCTACCTTTTGTTCATGCACTCCCAAGTTCTACAATAGTCTCTTTCCTTACTGAACGTTTACCTGGCTGATTCATACTCATCCTGTAGGTCTCAGTTTGTATCTGTTCATCCAAGCCAGAACTATGAGTGTTGTCCTAGTCTCTTCCCTTTACTTCCTCCTTTCTGTTCAATTCATCACCATGTCTTGGAAATTCTAAGACTAAGCATCTTTGCTGTGGGTTACTTTTTAAATTTCCCCTACTTATTAAAATAAAACCGCACAGTTGGTTTTCTTGTTCCTCTTTCAAAGGTGGTGAAACTGAAGCTAAGAGATACTAAGTTAGTCACTCAAGATCACACTCTTAATAACTCATAAGCTAAGATTCGAGCCAAAGTCCATTTGACTCCAAAGCCAAAATGCTCTACTACCTTGCCTTTCCATTGCAAGAGATATGCTAATGACCATTACGTGCTTGTTCCAAAATAATAGTACTTTGATACTTTTCATTTTGTTTAATTGTTTCTTCTGTGGTTATGCAAAAATCAGTGGCTAATGTAACTGGCACCAGATTGTTAAACATATTCATCTCTTCAACAGTTCCTTTAAGATTTCTACTTAATTCAAAGGCTATTTCAAGTGAGGCAATGAGACTTGATTGATTGTTGCTTAGGTATTTCTAAGGCATAGAAATGGAGAAATACTTGGAAAGTGAATTGAAGCAGCATTTCATTTTGTATCAAGGAAAAAAGTATTATTTAAAAAGTATTGCAGGCACACCGTGGGAAATTCATAAAATAATGACAAAAAACAAGTGAAAGATAAAATCACCTGTACTTATTCCTTCTATGGATAACACTGCATCAAATTTTGCTGTCTGCTTTTCTTAAATGAAGTCTATGTATCACATTGTATACATACCACCTACTACCTGCTACTCACTATTTTGATAAATGGAGAATATTGACATAGAAAAACAAAAAACAAAGTGCTGAAATCAAAGCTCTTGCAGCATGGTAGAATTATATTTAATGGTAGAATTACATTTATGATTTAAATACATTTAAATTTAAGGGATAAAAATGGCCTGAGGCTGAAGCCCCTACCTCTCCATTTGTTGGTAAATTCACTTAAGGGACCTTGATCAACCTATAATCCCAAATTTGAAAACGGAAGACTGTTGTAAAGTAAAATGCATGAGAGGCTACTTTTAGATTGGAGGAATATGGACTAAACAATGGGATGTAGGCAGCTGAGTATCTATGGGTAATCCTATGTTGACTTTGACAAAGACAATGGCTGTTCCTTTCAGAGGAATGTCTTCTAAATTAACAGCCATTATAATTTTAAAACCACAGAAGAATCAGGGTGGGAGAAATAACGGGACAATATATTTTACTAAAATGTAGGCAGGGAAAAGAGCAGAAAATTTCACATGAATCACCATCCCCATTCTGAATCATTTTATGCAATAATAGAAAAATTTTAAAACAACCTTGTTTCCTACTTGTATGCACATGCCTTAAATCATCACTGTAAGTGGAGCAAAGTGTTTGAGTAGAGATTAGATACATTTCATCTCAAATGTAGAACCACTGAAATGATTTAGTCTTTTTCAGTTTACTCTATTCGGTTTCAGCTAACAATAAGTATCTGTGAAATGAACTCCTTTCTAAACTAAAAGAAAATGTGGAATTTTTGCGTTTTTACTCTCCAGTGAAGTTTGAAATTGGTTTCTTCAAAGATTTAGTCTACAAAATTTAGTGTAATCTATTTTATTTCTGCTATTATTGATTTAAAATGTTTTATGAGAAAGATAAGAGAAAATTACAGATAGTTGAAGACAATGACAACTGTTCAGTTCCATTTTCTAATATATCTTAGAAATGATATAGACTAAGAAAGGAGAAATAAAACTTCACAGATGTCATGCCCATGGCATAACTTGAAGACAGAGAATCACCAATTTCAAAATAACTCTGACCAGTAAAAGAAAAAACTCTACTAAATCCTAATGCAGGTCTCTCATCCTCCTGCTCCCTGCTTTCACTCTGACCTGTTTTGGGACAAGCAAAGACAGCTGGTGAACAGCCACAAGTTGATCTAAAACCACTGCCAGAAAGACTCAGTTGACCTTAAGTCTGAAGAATACTGAAAAAGTGCCTTGGTAGATCAGAGCATGAAGAGTAAGGATTCTTTCTTTTGATGATGCCCAATTTGTCAAATTTTTAAATTCATAGAATCATGCTTTTGGTGTCATATCTAAAAGTCTTTTGCCAATTCAAGCTGTCAAGTTTATAGGCATAAATTAGTCCACAATATACTATAATCCTTCTGACATCTCTAGACTCTGTAATGCTATCATATCTCATTCTTGGTATTGGCTATTTGTATTTTCTAACATTTTTGTTTCTAATTAGTTTGATAGAGCTTTACAAATTTTATGGGTTTTCTCAAATAATTCTATTATAATGCTGGCAGTGAGGCTATGCCTAACATTTCCTTGCAGACATAGATACCTAGGTTATTTCTATGCATGCTTTCATCCATTCAAAGATATGTGCTGAGTACCTACCAGGTGTAGGCCCTGTTTTATGCACTGGGAATACTTTGGGGGAAAATAAATGCTTTCATAGAACCTACATTCTTATGAAAGAGACAAACAATAAACAAGATAAATAAGTAAAATGTATAGATGTTAGTGATAAGATGAAAAAAATAAAGATGGGAATGTAGACCTTGAATGTTAGAGGTTGAGATTTTACTTTTAAATAATAACCAGGGAAGGCCTTAGTGAAAAGGTGACTGTATTAGTCTGTTCTCACATTGCTGTAAAGAACTACCTAAGACTGGGTAATTTATAAAGAAAAGAGATTTAATTGACTCACAATTCTGCAGGCTGTACAGGAGGCATGGCTGGGGAGGCCTCAGGAAACTTACAATCATGATGGAAGGCAAAAGGGAAGCAGGCACATCTTACATGACCAGAGAAGGAGATCTTGTGAGAACTCACTCACTATCATGAGAAGAGTAAGGGGAATATCCACCCCCATGATTTGATCACTTCCTACCGGCCCTTTCTTCAACACTGGGCATTAAAATTCAACATGAGATTTGAGTGAAGACACAAATCTAAACCATATTATTCTGCCCCTAGCCCCTTCTAAATCTCATGTCCTTCTCACATTGCAAAATACAATCATGCCTTCTTAATAGTCCCCAAAGTCTTAACTAATTTCAGCATTAACTCAAAAGTCCACTGTTCAAAGTCTCATCTGAGATAAGGCAAGTCCCTTCAGCCTATGAGCCTGTAAAGTAAACAACAAGTTACTTACTTCCAAGATGTGATGGGTACAGTCATTGGGTAAATACATTTGTTCCAAAGGGGAGAAATCAGCCAAAGGTAGGAGCTATAGGCCCTGAACAAGTCTGAAACCCAGCAGGGCAGTCATTAAATCTTAAAACTCCAAAATCTCATTTAACTCCATGTCTCATATCTAGGCCATACAGATGCATGGGGTGAGCTTCCAAGGCCTTGGTAGCTTTGCCCCTGTGGCTCAGCAAGGTTCAGCTCTGATGGATGCTCTCAAGGGCTGGTATTAAGTACCTGTGGCTTTTCCAGGTGCACAGTGCAAACTGTCAATGGATCTACCATTCTGGGGTCTGGAGGACAGTGACTATCTTCTCACAGCTCCACTAGGCAGTGCTCCAGTGGGGACTTAGTGTGGGGGCTCCAACCTCACATTTCCCCTTACCACTGCCCTAGTAAAAGTTCCTCATGAGGGCTCTTCCCCTGCAGTAGACTTCTGCCTGGACATCGAAGAGTTTCCATACATCCTCTGAAATCTAGACAGAGGCTTCCAAGCCTCAACTCTTGCCTCTTTGTACCTGCAGCCTTACCATGACATGGAAGCCACCAAGGCTTATGGCTTGCACCCTCTGGAGCAGCATCCTAAGACATATCTGGGATCCTTTCAGCCACAGCTGGAGCTGGAGTGGCTGAGAAAGAGGGATCAGTGTTCTGAGGTTGCATAGGGAAGCTGGGCCCTGGGCCTGGCCTACGAAACCATTCTTCCCTCCTAGTCCTCCAGGCCTGTGACAGGAGGGGCTGTCACAAAGGTCTCTGAAATGCCTTTGAGGCATTTTCCCCATTGTCTTGGCTATTAACATTTGGCTCCTCTTTACTTATGCAAATTTCTGCAGCCAGCTTTAATTCCTTTCCTGAAAAATGGATTTTTCTTTTCTACCACAGGGTCAGGCTGCAAATTTTCCAAACTTTTATGCTCTGCCTCCCTTTTAAATATAAGTTCCAGTTTCAGATCATTCCTTTGCTCATGTATATGAGCAAATGCTGTTAGAAGCTGCCAGGCTACATCTTGAATGCTTTGCTGCTTAGAAATTTCTTCCATTAGATACCCTAAATCCATCACTCTGAAGATCAAAGTTCTACAGTCCCCTAAGGGAGGGGCACAGTGACTCCAACCTCTTTGCAAAGGCATAGCAAAAGTAACCTTTACTGCAGTTCTCAATAAGTTCCTCATCTCCATCTGAGACCACCTTAGCCTGGACTTCATTGTCCATATTGCTATCAGCATTTTGGTCACAACAATTTAACAAGTCTCTAGGAGGTTCCAAACCTTTCCTCATCTTCCTATCTTCTTTTGAGCCCTCCAAAACAATTTAACAAGTCTCTAGGAGGTTCCAAACCTTTCCTCATCTTCCTGTCTTCTTCTGAGCCCTCCAAACTGTTCCAACCTCTGTCTGTTACCTGGTTCCAAAGTTGCTTTTACATTTTTAGGTATCTTTATAGCAATGCTCTACTTCTCTGGTACCAATTTCTATATTAGTTCGTTCTCACATTGCTCTAAAGAACTACCTGAAACTCAGTAATTTATAAAGAAAAGAGGTTCTGCAGGCTGTACAGGGAACATGGCTGAGGAGGCCTCAGGAAACTTACAATCATGGTGGAAGGCAAAGGGGAAGCAGGCACTTCTTACATAGCCAGAGAAGGAGGAAGAGTGTGAAAGGGGAGGTGAGACACACTTTTAAACAACCAGATATCATGTGAACTCACTATCATGAGAATGGAAAGGGAAAAATCCACCCCCATGATCTAATCACCTCCCAGTAGGCCCCTTCTTCAACACTGGGGATTACAATTCATCATGAGATTTGGGCAGGGACACAAATCCAAAGTATATCAGTGACTTCTAAGTAAAGAAGTACCCTAATGAATTGAGAGTGTGTGCTCAGGTATCAGGATAAGAGCTTCCAGGCAGATGGTAGAGAAAGTGCAAAAGCACAAGCATGCTTGGTACATTGAGGAAGAGCGAGAAGATCAGTGTGGCTGGAGCAGAGACACTGAGTGAAGGGGTCAGAGAGTTAAGAGAATTAGTACAGGTGAGATTGTACTGATTCTTTTAACTCTCTGACACCCTCGCTCAGTAAAGATCAGATTGTGCCAGGCCTTCAGGTCATCGAATCTAGATCTAGTATCTAGATGCCTGGACTGTGGTGGTAGCAAGAGGTGTTCAGATTCTGGATACATTTTGAGATACAGCTCAGAAGTTTGAAAAATAAGCAGGATTTCCTGATTAAATGGTTTTGGAGTATGAAAGAAAGAAGCCCAGGACACCACCATGATTTTTTTTTCCTGAGTAACTAGAAAATTGGGGTGCCACTAACTTACATAAGGAACAAGATGGGTGAAGCAGATATGGGAGAGAACATTGTTTTGCAGCATGTTTTCACCAAGTTCTCACCTGACTAGGTTATTTAGCTTAGTCTTTGTCCTCAAAGCTGTTGAAAATGAAGGTAAATGTTCCACTTAGTTAAAACAGAGAAATAGAATTCAATGTTGTATTAACTGGAAGGGTCCTTAGAGGTTGCTTTATTTATCTTACTTTATTTTTTAAAATTATTTTTAAAAATTTTTGTGGGTACATAGTAAGTATATATATTTATGGGGTACAAGAGATGTTTTGATAGACATGCAGTGTGAAATAAGCACATCATGGAGAATGGGGTATCCATCCCCTCAAGCATTTATCCTTTGAGTTACAAACAATCCAATTACATTCTTCACATTATTTTTAAATACACAATTAAGTCATTATTGACTATTGTTAACCTATTGTGCTATCAAATAGAAGGTCTTACTCGTTCTTTCATCCTTTTTGTACCCTTAACCATCCCCAACTTCTCCCAAACCTCCACTACCTTTCCCAGCTTGTGGTAACAATTCTTCTACTCTCTATGTCCAGGAATTCAATTGTTTTAATTTTTAGCTCCCACAGATGAGTGAGAACATGCAAAGCTTGTCTTTCCTTGCCTGGCTTATATCACTTAACATAATATCTCCATTTCCATCCATGTTGTTGCAAATGACTGGATCTCATTCTTTTTTATGGCTAACTAGTCCTCTACTGTGTATAAGTACCACATTTTCTTCATCCATTCATTTGTTGATGGACACTTAGGTTATTTCCAAATCTTAGCTATTGTAAACAGTGCTGCAACAAACATGGGAGCGTAGATATCTCTTTGATATACTGATTTCCTTTCTTTTGGGTACATACCCAGCAGTGGGATTGCTGGATCATATGGCAGCTCAATTTTTAGTTTTTTGAGGGGAACCTCCAAACTATTCTTCGTAGTACTGATTTACATTCCCATCAACACTGTACAAGGGTTTCCTTTTCTTCACATCCTCAACAACATTTGTTATTACCTGTCTTTTGGATGTAATCCATTTTAACTTGGGTGAGATGACATCTCATTGTAATATTGATTGGCATTTCTCTGATGATCAGTGATGTTAAGTATCTTTTCATATTCCTATTTGTAATTTGTATGTCTTTTGAGAAATGTCTATTCAAATATTTTGCCTATTTTTTGATTAGATTATTAATTTTTTTCCTATATGATTGTTTGAGCACTTTATATATTCTGGCTATTGATCCCTTGTCAGAGGGGCAGTTTGCAAATATTTTCTTTGATTCTGTGGATTGTCTCTTTACTTTACTGATTGTATCCTTTGCTGTGCAGAAGAGAGATTACTTTAGAAGCAAGGAAACAGAAGACCAAAGAAGGCAAATGATGCTTTTCTTTCAACTGAAATGGTGGCAAAAATCTGGCTGATTCTATTGATTAAGTTCCACAATAACATCTCATGAGCAGATATACTGGTATATCACAACTCGGGGCTCCAGCTAAGATCTGAGAAATATTGACTCAAACAAATTCTTAATCTAGGCCAATTCTTCTGCTTTTATTTGGCCACAGTATAAATGGGAACAAATTTAACACCAGCTATTGGAATATGTAAGGAAGAATATGTTGTTTATTGAATTGGATCTTCATCATAAGAAAATTCTCCTTAACAGGACCAGAAACTAATTTCCTTTCAATAACATTTGTTTTTAGGTAATAGCATTTTGGAATAAAAATGAATTAACAGCTCAGGGGTCTAAGCAGCTGTTTAACATTGGGCAAGTTAGTTTGTATCTTGGTTTCCTCAGGTAGAAATTAACTATATAATTAATAATTTTTATATACTCCCTCCTCTAGGAAAACTTAAAGAGGTACTTGAAAAGTGACAAGGTTGAAACAGACAATTTTAAGTACCCTTCTGGTACTTACAATTTGTAGGTTTATCATTATTACTTTGGTGGGTAAAGTGGAAGTAATGTAGAAATGTATTCCATGCATGCAAACACTTAAATAACTAGCATTCAGTCAGTGACTAATGGCAGTAATAAAGAATCACCGAGTAGGATGCATAGAGGAAATATAAGCCTTCGGCAGAGTTCTCAAATTTAAATTTACTAGCATAGGAATAAAAATACAATTAGTAAAAATGGTTTGAGTTATATCTGTAAAGACTGAAAACGGGAGTTCTTACCATAAGAGAAAAAGGGTAAGATAAGAATCACTTGTCCATGGAAAATCAAACTTTTTTTTCATGTTGTACCAAAACACCAAGGCTTTAGTCACTATATTTGCTTTATGGTGTACCAAAGCAATGGCTTCACTAGTTTCACTGAATTTGTTTCCCGTTTCACCTTCCTTTAGGGAAGTCATATAACTTTTATAGCTTGAACACACTATTCTAAGTAGAGGCACATTGATCACATCCCTGAAAGTTGAATACAGCTGCAAATGGATATAGACAAATTCCATTATTGGCTCAACATAATGGGTAGCTTTCCAGCTACTGGCTGCTCATATTATGTAGCTTTCAGTGTTTTGCTTTTGTAAAATTGATTTTTTAAAATGTGGGCAAAAGGGGAAACATGGCAAAAAACCTTGATTGACAACCTTACTCTTAAAGGCAATGTGGAAGAGTTCAATGAGGGTGAGCCCTCTCTCGCCTCTGAGGTAATGTGTTCTGACCTGCTCTTTTATAGCGGAGTAGGGAGTAGAGAGCAGCAGATGCATGGCCAGATGCCCTGCTGGCTACCCTGCCAGCTGCTGCAGCTCTGAGGAGCCCTGTGTTCCAGGATGAAATTCATGGTCAGCCTTTGACCAACCTACAGGGGCTCTTACAAACTCTCAGGGAAGCTGGAGCCAGATAATGAACCACAGACTCTGCTCTGCTTATCTTATTTTAAGAGCCTTCCTCTAAGAGTGTAGCAGTCCCTTCCTTATTCTACCAAGTTTGTGCTAAGTACTTACTTTTTTTGAGTTAATTTGTGTTGTTTAAGGCATGCAAAGCTGGAAAAGCTATAAAAAAATAAGAGAATTCTTAACATAAAAACCAGATAATGGTTGGTTGTTGGGGTTCAGGGGAAGATAATAATTTAAACAGGCACACAGAGGTCTTCAAAGTGATCAGTGATCATGTTCTTAAGTGGAGATGGGTAGGAAAATGATGTTAATTTTGTTATTAATCTTAAAACTGTAGTTCTTTTCAGCATGTGTGCTTCACAATAATAAAAAATAAGATTAAAAAAATGAAATAGGACATCTGCAAACCTAGGTTTACAGTCTTGCCTTACCACTCATTGCCAGCATGAACTTAAGAGGGAAGTTTCTAGATATCAACCAGTTTATAACCAATTCTAGGTATTGTTGAAATCCACAAATGTTCACAGTTTTGGGGGAGGGGATATTGAAACTCTGCTTTTTTTTGTTTTCTTCAGCTGCATTATGAAAGAAATTCAGAAAACAAAGCCCCCAAACGTTTTTCCTTATATTGCCATGCCTGTTCAGGAGTGATCTCCAGACATTTCTTCATGTAGCGAAATAACAAAGCCAGCCTCACCAAATGCTGTGAAAATTAAATAAAATAACACCTATAAAGTTAATTGGTCATAGTAAAAACTTTCAATAAATACCAGGTTCCATCCTCCTAGCCTTAGTCAAATTAATTTAATATATGTGTACTTACAAGTTTATATAATATTTTTATTGATAAAGCTAGAGAAACGGGTAAATATATAGTAAGCTTATAATTTACTTGACACAATTAGTATGCTCAAAAATCAAACTCCATCGAATTGCTGTATTTCATTTTTACTTAGGGTGGATAAGTACATTTCACTTTATGACAAGTAAAAATTAGTTTAAAATACTGTGAAAAAATACAATTATGACTACTGAGAAATTACTTGGTAAATACAGGATACACTTCCTTGCAAAATTTAACTCTGACAGTAGAGGTAGTTTGTGTAGTAGTATGTTGTTATGCATTTGATTATTGATCGATAAGCGAAATTCTATCTAATTTTTAAAAACGTTTTTGATAGGGAGTAAAATAGTTTGAGAAACTCCTAAAACTGTGACAAACTAGGGTGCTCTCCACTCATTTTTCTTTTCATATTCTTTTTTCTATTGCTTTTTTATTCATTTGTAGATGCATAAAACATTTTGTGCCTGGCTCTGTGCTTGGCACTGGAATTCAAAGATAAGTTCAGGTTTAAAGAATACAAGTTAGAAGGGAAAGGGAAATATATAGTCA
Source organism: Macaca mulatta (assembly GCF_049350105.2). Lineage (NCBI taxonomy): Eukaryota > Metazoa > Chordata > Mammalia > Primates > Cercopithecidae > Macaca > Macaca mulatta. The sequence goes on along the minus strand of NC_133419.1, from coordinate 102,402,658 downwards.
GAGATGAAGGTATAAGAATAGAACACACTTTAAGAACAGTGGTAGCAAAACAAAACACAGAGTATTCTGAAGATTAAAAACATAATGCCCTTTTGGCCATGTTGACATCACAGCAAGGGAAAATACAAAAACAAAAAAGAGGGATCAAACTGTGTTCTTTGGACACATGGTGCAGATTTAACAGCTGGCATTAAAGGAAGAGAAGCCATTTAATGATTTCTTAGTTTCTATCTCATTTATAAGCAGAGCATCTTCAAACTGGAAAGTCTTGAATAATTATGATTAAGAAGGATTTGAGGTCCATGACAGATGAGGCATTGAATTACCTTAAGCAGAATTCCACAAATCACCAATTTCATAGTAACGCTAACAGGTAACTGCCATCCTTGATGCTGTTCTCTTTCCAGTTTTACAGTTAAGGAATCCGAGGCTGAGAGGGATGACACAGGTAGTACCTGACAGAGTAAGGATTCCCAACTCAGTTTATCTTTCTTTAAAGCTTTGTTCTTCCAAATATTTTGCAAGGTTCCCCAAAGTTTTCTCAAGTTTAGGTCCCCAAGGACTCAGTTCTCGGTTTCCCTCAATTTGTCCACAATTATTCTCAACTTGAGATCTTGAATTATAAAAGCTCCAAACCCCTCAGAACAAAACCTTGTGGGGTGGCAATCCAGTCTCCGAGTTTTGAAGCTTGAATCTCCTAAATCGGAATCCTGAGCTGTTAAGGAATTACCTAAATGTTTACCTTTCTGCCCTATGGTGGAAGTGCTAAGTGCTAAACTGTGAATATCAATGGATGTTTCGCTTCTAAACCTGAGTGCTAGACCTTTAGTTAAACTGAGCCCGGAACCCGAAAGCATGTTGGGGATGGGAACTCTCATGTGTTCCAGCCATAATAAACATTTTTCAGGGTTTTTTCTGGGCTGCTGACTTATACAACTGTGATTTTCTCTGCCTGCAGGCTGAGTCTCCTCTTCCCTCCTCTCAACTAACTCTCCTTCATTCCTTAGGCTAAGTGACATGTCCTCAGAAGGCTTTCCCTGACCTTCCGATTGGGTTGAAAAATGTTTGCTAATCATTTATATGCCACACTACTTCCTTTTTGGTAACATTCATCACCCTGTAATCTTTTGCTTATTCTCTTTTTTTCTGCCATACTCTATTTTTTTCTGGCTGTACCCCCATGTGCCTAACACAGTACCTAGAACATGTTGAAGCTGAGGTTCAGTAAATATTTGAATTGACGAATGAATGAATGAATGAACTGTCACGATCCCAGTGGTGGTGGGTATGAGGGTTGATAAAGATGTCTGAAATCATACCACATCAGCAAAGAAAAGCATTTCACAATTTTGGTTTCAATAAATGAAAGCTATGTGCTGCATGGTCCTGCCAATTTCTCTGTCCATGTACTCTATTACACATAGCAGTCTCATACAGACTGAAACCTGTCCTGTGAGCATTTGGAGCTGTCCCCCATTGTGGAGATTTAGAGCATGTTCCAGACCTATTATTTAAAATCTTTCTTCAGCACCATTATCTCTGGTAATCAGCAGCTTCAGCGTGTGCTCTTCACATTTTGAATGTTTCTATGACATCAGATTATCCTTCTTCTCACCCTCCACATCAGAGTTGTTCATCCTAAGCCTCATATGAACATCAACTTAGAATTTCTATGGATGAATCTTAGTTACAGATTAATTTTTTAAGATAATGGACTGCATGAACTTGAATGTGGGTGTCTTTCCTGACAGCTTAAAGAAGGGGAAAATAAGCTCAGAAAGGTGTGAACTGATGATGCCATAATTACTCATCATCAAAAATACACTTACCATTTTTTTGGTGCATATGTTTTCATCAGTAATTTCTTTTCCTCTCTCTCTCTCTCTCTCTAGTAGTTTAAAATCTTTTTAAAAATTATTTCAATAGGTTTTTTGGGGAACAGGTTGTGTTTTACATAGATAAGTTCTTTAGTGATGATTTCCGAGATTTCAGTGCAGTCATCACCGGAGCAAGGAGTTAATTATGGCAAAGTCAAATTATCATATATACAGCACATGCTGAGTGTTGTTGACTTGGTCCTCTTGGCCTACTCTTCATGCTTTGCATACTGTTCTCTGACTGTGGCAATATCACCAATGCAGACCTGTGTGAACTGCATCAATGGGCTTCTTTGTCCCCCAGCACTGGGCTGAGTTCAGCCCATCAGAGGCACTTGTGAGATATCAGAGGGCAGGAGAGTGAGGTCAGAGTATCAGTTCCCTTGGCTCTCTCCTTGATGGTGGGCTGTCAGCCTTTATAGAAGGTCAGGGGCCACTGTCAAGTGTCCCTTGTCTTATAGTTATCCTGTTCTGGTAACTGTTCCCTCCTTATGCCCCTTCAGACTTAAGCCTACATTGTCCTAGATGTGAGCACTGCATGGTGCCATGTTGGATTTCCCTAACTTCAGAACACATACTCCTAGAGTTCCTTCATTAACTTTTTTAGATTGTCTTACAATTGAAGTATGTTTTTTCCTCCCCGGAATCTATCTTATGCACAGGATATTTGTGGAATTGGAAAATGCTTGTGTAATACACATGATTATGGCAGTCATTGATAATAGAAGCAAAGAATTTAAACCTCTTCTTTGATGAGATAATTTGGATATAGTTTGCTAGTATTACACAGAAACTTTTTAATATTCCCAAGAGTACTCTATTTTGTTCTTAAAGCTTTGTTCTTCCAAATGTTTTGCAAGGTTCCCCAAAGTTTTCTCAAGTTCAGATCCCTAAGGACTCAGTTCTCAGTTTCCCTCAACTTGTCCTTAATTATTCTCACCATAAATGTCTGGTCCCCAGAACTCTTCCAAAGAGCATTTCAAAGTAGGAAGACATGACACATGAAATAAATTAAACCACCAAGGAGAAGCTAAAAGGGAACAATGACATTTCAGACGTTGTTTTATAAAAAGGCAAGTTCCTATAACTTCCATTATTTACTCACAATTTCATTCTGTCACACAGTTTGAGTTCTAATTTATACAAAAAAGATGTCAATTGATGATACAGACAAACCAAAAATTTGTTACATGCACCTGACATTTTTCAGTCATACTTTAGCTGGCTCCTGACTGAAAGTGACAAGCAGCTCAGGCTCTTATCATTTCATTCATAGAATACTAAGGCAGGGTGTGATGTAGTGTGACTGATCAAACAGGAAGTTCGTATTTGAAGAAATGAGAAGTGTTCATGGGGAAAATTGAAACTAATTGAATCAAAACGAAGAATTGCTATCTAGAAGACTATTTGGAAGTTCAAGGGATTTGGTAGTGCATTGTGAAGATGGATGCTCACACTCTATGTACAGTGTAAACAAGAGGGAGAGAGAACAGGGTAAGAAAATATTAGTTCTGGCTTTATTTTTGTTTTTTTTTTGTTTTGTTTTGTTTTGTTCTTTGAGACTGAGTCTTGCTCTATCACCCAGGCTGGAGTGTGCAGTGGTGTGATCTCAGCTCACTGCAACCTCTGCCTCCTGGATTCAAGCGATTCTCTCACCTCAGCCTCCCAAGTAGCTGGGATTACAGGCGCCCACCACCATGCCTGGCTAATTTTTGTATTTTTTAGTAGAGACAGGGTTTCACCATGTTGGCCAGGCCGATCTCAAACTCCTGACCTCAGGTGATCCACCCACCTAGGCCTCCCAGAGTGCTGGGATTACAGGCGTGAGCCACCGTGACTGGCCCTAGTTCTGCCTTTAAAGTCAAGAAAATCTCTGCTTCTGGATCATGAACAAGTCACAAGGATGCCATTAAAAACATGGCTTTCAACTTCCTTTCTCCCCTGTTGAGCTCACTACTTATTTGAAATGAATATAAAATATTATATATACACTAGAACACACTGTGGCTCAACCTTTGTATTTTGTTCCTTTTTTTCTGTGTAGGGTTGTACTTTGTCGTCATTTGCAGTCAGGTTAATAGGGAACAAACAGGCTTTAAACTTGACTCCTTTGACAGGAGGGATTAATGTATTCCGCAGTTATGTTCTGAGAGTTTACAGTGTGTCCCTCTGCAAAGAGGGGTGGATTCAGTGTGAATAAGGCAAAGTCATCATTGCTCTCATAGGACTAAGGAAAACCACTTTAATTGTTTATTGCTTCCTCAACCTCAGAGGAAGGGCCTAGGGTATGTGCCCAGAGATTAAGTAGTCAGGGCAAAAACAGTGTCAGTGTTGTAAAATGAGAACCAATGACTTATTTCATTCCTCTCCCTAAAGTGGTTTGCAAACTTGCTAGTTGTGTATAATGTTAATCTCTAAATATCTGAGTCTAATTATTCCCATTGATAATTGCGCGTGTAATAAAATGCAAATTCTGGAATTTCTTTTATTTTTACTTTCCTAGGATGAATCTATATTACTCTTGTGGCTGACCACACTGCCTGGAATAGTTACATTCCATTTACAATTTTAAAACTTCTGCTGTAATAGAATTGTGCTTTAAAATATTTGTAAGGATTTTTAAAGCACAAAGTCAAAGTTAAGCTGAGTACTTAATATGGAGCTTAGTTTGTATAAAAGCAGTTCCATGTGATAAAAGTGTATCGTAGTTGAACAGGAAGTAGAGAAAATTACTACACATGCTCTGGACTCAAGCATGCAATCCACTCTACTCAGAAGCTAATTTACATTGCTGGCATTTTCAATAGAGATGGATTATTCCATCTCTCACTATGTGGGGCAACAAGCACTAAAGGGATCAGGAAAATGAGGTATGTAAAAACACGGTTTTCATGACCTAATCTATATTTGAGTGCCATAGGGGTGGTGGCTAGTTATATTCTTTCTTAGAACCAATATTTATATGTTGTGATAAACACCTTATAAAAATACAGACATGAAAATGTAGGTTACTAAGCTTTTAACCATGCTAAATGTGGCTAAATGGGTGAAGAAAATTTCTTAATAAATATTTTCATAAGTAGAAGAGCTGTATTTGAAAAGTGCGCCCTTGAGCTGAAATGAACAGGTCTTTTGTTGAAGTAGTGCTATGGAGCTATGGGCTGAGTTGTTCCTCTTTTTAATAGATGATTTTGCTGGGTTTCATTCGCTATTAATGTAAAATTCTACAACATAGTTTTATAAAAACCATTTGCAGAGAGGTTTGTAATATAATCTGGTAACATCTAGTATCTTTCTTGAATTGCTTTCAAATACCTATTACTTAAAAAGTTGTTTTACACATTTTGCTTTTGCATAGGAGAGGCAGGGATTAAGCGACACCACTTGTGACATAAAAATACAAATAGAATCTTGTATTGCTTCTGCAGGCTGCAGTTAAGAAAGCTAAGGAGAGCAGCAAGGCATGCGTTTTGTTCTGTCAACAACATTCGAGCAGCTTTTACTGTGTTCACTGCTCATGCAAGGGGTGCTGAATCCATTGTGCCTGCATTTGTAATATGCCTAAAACAATAAAAATTCATTGTGCCTGCAGTTGTAATATTCCTAAAATCAGCAAAAACAAACAAAAATGTATCAGATACATTCTGGCTTTTCAGATACAGAATGACAGAGTTGTAATTCTGTCACAGACTCATATATAGTTGACAGAGTGCTAAAGAGATTATGATAATCCAGGACTTTTTATAAAAATGTATCTGAAAATTATATGATTGCATATGATTAATATGTGTGGTCACAACAACTAAGAAGATGCTTTAAAACTGAAAAAGAAAATTCTACTGAAATATCTTTGCTGTTCCTTCAAGAAGTTATAAGTAAAAAAGCGATAGTAATTTAGAAGGAAATAGGACACATCATTAGGATTAGTGGCTTGCCAAGATAGCACTTGTCATTTTTCAAATAAATGGGAAGGAAAATCATAGATTGTTATTTTTAAATTTTAGAATAAAAGATGTCATAACTCAGATATTCTATTTAGCTCAATGTAAACTTAGTATTGGATGAAAAAATAAAGTTTTGTAAACCAGATTAAAAATTGAGATATAAGTAAAGTTGCTAATTATTATTTTTCTTTCTTTAAAAAGACAGACAAAGGGCAGGTGTGGTGGCTAACACCTGTAATCCCAGTATGTTTGGAGGCTGAGGTGGGAGGATCACTTGAGCCCACGAGTTTGAGACTAGCCTGGGCAATATGGCGAGACCCCGTCTCTACAAAAAAATACAAAAATTAGCTGGGTGAGGTAGCATGTGCCTTTAGCCCAGCTTCACAGGAGGCATAGTCTGTTGAGATAGGTCAGAATAATTGTTTCTCCCATTTTAATGGATGAACAAAATGGAGGCTTGTTCTTGATGTTTTAGTATGTTACTATTTTGTGTCAGTTTTGTGTCATTTTTTTAGTTACATGAGAACTTATCTTGCAAGTTCTCAGTCCCAGTTCTTTCATCTTACTTTTATAGATCCCTGATCCTATTTTTTTCTCCCTTAATTTTACAGTTTTTCCTTTTCAAAGCATTCTTCATGTTTGGAATATATTGTCTCTCCCCCTAATTTTTGAACTTCCTCTTGTCTACAATAGAAACTATGCAAAGCAATAAATACAGAAGATAAGAGAGAGGAAGTGAAAACCTAAAGAGGTTAGTAGAAGCCAGAAAAGTGACAGAGAGAAGGGAAGAGGGTTAAGAATTTCAGCAGGAAGATGATGGATGGTTCCTCATGTAACAAACCTTGATGATCTCCTGTCTCTTCTACCTCATCCATCTTGTTAACTCAGAAATAATGTGATTCTTCTAGAAACTCACCCCTTACTCAGGAATCACCTTTTGCCAAAACCAACATTAGGCTCAGTCTAGTTTTTATAAGGGGAAATTATACTCTCTTAGAAAAGACATTATAAGGAATATTTCTTTAAAAAGAAGCAAAGAATAGCTACTAAGAATCACTAGCTATATGAGGAAAAATTCTATGAAATACAGAGACCAAACCAAACAAACACAAAAAAGCAACTCAGGAGTAAGTTCTCTGAATTGTGATCTGTGCAGTCTTTATCATTAACATCCCCAGAGAGAGAAGAGAAAATTTTTGTGCCTTTAAAAGCAGAAAAGTCTTATAAAAAGTAACATTTGAAAATAAGGTTTTTTGAAAATCAAAAATATAATTTTCATAGATATAATCTAAAGTTGAAGAAATTTCCCAGAATATAATAAATAATATTGAACATAAATAATTGGAAAGAGAAAAGATAAGAAAATTAAAGGACAATTCCAAGATGTCCAATCCAAAAAGGAGGAGTTCCAGAAATGGTACATTGGAAACAGGAAACAAAATGATCAGATAAATAGGGCAAGAATATTTCTCAGAAAAGGACACATTTTTTTTCCAGATTAAATGGTCAGCACTGTGGAGAAGAAGAGACTCCTTTCAATAAACAACCATGTAATTTTAGAACACCAGAGACAAAGAAAATATCCAGAATCAAAATTGCATCATGCTTCTCAGTAGTAGCCATAAAACTATAATTTATTAGAGCAAGCCCTCCAAAATTATCCTCAACTTGAATTCTCTACCCAGCCAAACTATCAGTTAAGTTTAGAGGTAGGACAAAGTCAGTTTTAGATGTACACCTTCTTTAAAAATTCACCTATGCATGCTTTATTAGGCAGCTGTCAGAAGATTCGCTGTACTAGAACAAAGAAGTCAACTCATAAGAAGATCTGGGATACAGAAAACAAGGACTACAATACACAGCAGCAAAGTAAAGAGAATCCTGAGAGTGATACTGTAGGAAGATTCAAAGACAACATACATGCATAAAGTCTAAACAGCAACTGGTCCAGATTTTCCAAAATTGAAAAAAAAAAATCCACATAATATGTCAAATGTATTAAAATAAGACTTACACTGATGGAGAAGAGAGTTTGATTGAATTAGTCATATGTATATAGAGCACTGAGAAAATGAAGAGAATTTTTATCTACTAGGTTTGAGGTTTTAAGGAAGCTGTACCTGAAAAGACACTATAGTTTACCACTTAGCTGTGATTAGCACTTGCATTGTCATATTTTAAACAGTAAATAGTTATCTAAAAAAAGTCATGATATAATGATTCTGGAATGATACGGCATCATGAAGGGGGTCTGTGTGTGTGTGTGTGTGTGTGTGTGTGTGTGTGTGTGTGTGTGTAAGAGAGAGAAGTGTGAAGATATGGTGTAATGGGAAGTCCATAGGTAATGCCAAACCTGAAAAATCAAGAAGTAACAATATAACCAAAGCTATGTGGTTATAACATTTAAAATTATAAAATAGCCAGCGAAAATAGTTAAATTGAAATGTATTACCTCTGGAGATCAAGACATGGAGAGAATAAACTAAAATATGCACATGTATAACTTTACTAAAATTAAAAATGGAATTAAAAATAAAGTAATAGCTACAGGACAAAATAGTCACAGATGCTATCCCTTTATAATAAAAGTTGCATATATATTATCTACTGACCCATTTTGGAAATTATTATATTGTATAATTTGATATTGGTCCTTCATGTCATTTTTGAAACTTACAAATTATCTCTTTAAAAAAACATCAGTTTGGTTGATTTTAAATGGGCCTTGGGTAGCTAAAGGAATCACTGTTGAATGAAAATCTATGAAAAATATTTGTGAATATCGCAGCATACTCTTCAAGCTCCTCCAAGAAGTAAAATTTGTTTGTGAGTTGCTGAAACTTTACTGTCTTCCTTTCTATTCCTGGCCATTACACTGCCACAGACAGCATTGTCTGGAGACGTGGAATCAAGATTGATAAAGGCCAGTAGGGAAAGCAACTAAGATTCTCCAGACCTGAACATATTGGAGGGAAAGATGGCTTATGAGGTCCTTGGATCTTTTTATTGTCCTCTTTATACTGGGAAGTTTGTGACAGTTTTTAAAGAGGGATGAATCTTGGAACATTCATAAAGAGAAGAAACAATACTCATTTATCACACCTTTTACTTTCTCTTTAGCCTCCCCTATAACCTGGCCCTGTCCCAGTTCTGCAAAAGCATGCCTTCTTTGGGTTCAGTTAGTGATTCCAGTAAGAGTTGAACCTCTAATTGTAATGAGATCCCTTCAAGCTCAGAAGACCTTAAGACACAAAGTTATGAATTAATAACAAAAAAGTCTTCATTATAGCATTTTGATCAGAGGAAGAATCACATCCCCTCCCCCCCGCTTTGATACAGGATTTTGTTCTATCATCCAGGCTCGAGTGCAGAGACAGAATCATGGCTCTCTATAGCCTTGACCTCCTGGGTTCAACTGATACTCTGCCTCAGCCTCCTGAGTAGCTGGGACTACAGGCATGTGCCGCCATGCGCCGCCATGCACCGCTAATTTTTCTATTATTTGCAGAGATGGGGTTTTGCCATGTTGTCCAAGCTGGTCTTGACCTTGTGGGCTCAAGTGATTTGCCCACCTTGGCCCTGCAAAGTCCTGGGATAATAGGCATGAGCCATAGCACCCGGCTCACTTTCCCTTCTTATAACAGATTGAAGGACTACATTGAAGGCTGGCCACTGCTCTGACCACTGCCTGCACCACAAAAGTGTTTTTTCCTACCTGACACCTTGATCGCAATTTTCTCCAGTTTGCAGTGATTTTTAGGACAACAGAGTTCAAGCATTTATTGCCCTTATTAATGAAACCTATACTCTAACATCTAGCTGATATCTCTGCTAGAGAAAACTTTCTACCTATACTCAACCCCTGTCTCACCCTCCCGAAAAACACTCTCACCTGACTTCTACTCATACTTCCATTTTCAGCTTGTCATTTTCCCTCAGAATCTGGGATAGATGCCCCGCTATAGGCTTATCATTATAATTAAGCAACTGATAACAAATCAATATGCTGATTGCCCATCTTTCCCTTTAGTCTATAAGACTTGTAGAGGCAGGAAACCCATCTGTTGTTTTTTTTTGTTTTGTTTTGTTTTGTTTTTTGTTTTTTTTTTACAATTATCTTTCTTGGACCTAATATAGTTCCTGGACCTGGCATCAGAGGGACTCAATAAATATTTGTTAGCTTGGCTGGATTTGTTATTGTCTCTACTTCTTAAAATGTAGTCTTATATTCTCTATCACATTGTGACTGATTATGGATAAGAGAGTCCATCTTTCCTAAGTCTATACCATCTATAGTACATTAGTTTCTATTTGAATGGCACAGAGTAATTATAGCAATTGCTAGGCTCCATCCCAAATTGGAATGTTAAAATCTGTAAAGTGCTTGGCTTTCTTAGACGTGAAGTTCTTGGAATCCATTAACAAATAAATGCGTCTTCATTTTATAATATAGTAGGTCTAGAGATGATGAGACAACATCTAATATACTTGAGGATTGTATTAGATAAATGGCAAGTCATTTGGCACACTAAAATCCTCTTAATATGATTTGTTTACAATCTTTCTGTTTTATTGCAGCCGGGGATCTGACAACAGACTGGCTCACCGGCGGCAGACAGTTCTCCGTGAGAAAGGGAGAAGGTTAGCTAATCGAGGACCAGCATACATGTTTAGTGATCGCTCAACAAGCCTATCGATAGAGGAGGAACGCTTTTTAGATGCAGCTGAATATGGTAACGTCCCAGTGGTGCGGAAGATGTTAGAAGAATGCCATTCACTCAACGTTAACTGTGTGGATTACATGGGCCAGAATGCCCTACAGTTGGCAGTGGCCAATGAGCATCTGGAAATTACAGAACTTCTTCTCAAGAAAGAAAACCTCTCTCGAGTTGGGGATGCTTTGCTTCTAGCTATTAGTAAAGGTTATGTTCGGATTGTGGAAGCAATTCTCAGTCATCCAGCTTTTGCTGAAGGCAAGAGGTTAGCAACCAGCCCTAGCCAGTCTGAACTCCAGCAAGATGATTTTTATGCCTATGATGAAGATGGGACACGGTTCTCCCATGATGTGACTCCAATCATTCTGGCTGCCCACTGCCAGGAATATGAAATTGTGCACACCCTCCTGCGGAAGGGTGCTAGGATTGAACGGCCTCATGATTATTTCTGCAAGTGCAATGACTGCAACCAGAAACAGAAGCATGACTCGTTTAGCCACTCCAGATCTAGGATTAATGCCTATAAAGGCCTGGCAAGTCCCGCTTACCTGTCATTGTCTAGTGAAGATCCAGTCATGACGGCTTTAGAACTCAGCAATGAACTGGCAGTGCTGGCCAATATTGAGAAAGAGTTCAAGGTAGGTCATTAACAACAGAGACTTCACCCTCCACAAGCCACAGTCAAGGTGTATTTACCAGCTTCCACCATGTGCTCAGCACTGTGCTAGTTACTGTGGACACTAGGTAATTTTATAAGTTTATTCAACAAGCTTTTTATTATAATCATTGTAGCAAAAAGTTGTGATCGCTACCATTTAGTGATGCTCTACTGTCTGCCAGACATTTTACATTTATTATGTCTAATCTTTATCCCTCCCCCTTGAGGAGACATTATTAGTTCCTGTCTAGATGGGTAAATGAAAGCATAGAAAGTTTTGGTAATGCCCAAGATCAACAAATGGGAAATGACACAGCTAGGTTCAGAATCCAGGTATAGTGCTCTCTGAAAAGTCCAGGCATTTTCCTCCCAGAAAACACTATTTCTATGTTCAGAGCACAGTGATAGATGCTGTTGAGGTCAGAAAGAAGAATAAGCTTAAGGAAGTCACAGTTGACTTGAGAGACAAATAGACACATGAATAAACAATAAAACTACCAGGTAGAGGTAAAAGCAACATACTGTAGAAATTCAGAGAAAACAATATTTAATTCCTATTAGGCTGCAGGGAAGTTATGTGGAAGATGGCATTTCAGCTGTATGTGGTGGAACAAGTAGGATTTTGGAAGGCAGAGAACGACAGAAAAGATATTTTAGGCCAAGGTACCAGCAAAAGCAAAAGATTGGAGATATAAAATAGTAGGAAATTAGAACTTTGACCAGTCAATCTCTTAATAAGAGGTATATGGAGAGATAAATGGTGTCAGATGCTGCCATTGTCCACATGGGCTGTACTACATGTGGAGAGGATGAAAGCTTGCATCCCTAGCCAAGATCTTCCCCACGGGTATCTCTAAACTCCCTCTACCTGTTTGAGGTAGTTCTGATCTGTCTTCTAGTGCCCATCACCTTTTACCATGAATTATTGTTATTTATGATGTGCTTATCTCCTTTACTAAATAATGCAGGTTGGAAACAGGTTTGATTCATCAAGTACAATGTTTTACAAAAGTGAATATTGGTTTCATTTTTTTCTATTCTATATGCTGTGAGAAGGCTTGTTTTTCTATACTCTGTTCTTGAGGTATTGCAGCCCAGGCTTTCCTGGGCAGCTTCTTGGTGCCACTGTCACCGATGTTTCATCCCAGTATCGGATGTCATGTGTCCATCTATCCTCAGGTCCAGTCTATCCAGAAAGGATAGAAGGAGGAAATGGCTACGGAAACACTCAGTATGTGCTTGGCTCTCAAGGTAGAGGAAGGTGTTTTCCTGCAGCTACCTGGCAGCTAACAGGGCAAGACAAGCAAATGGTCCTTTTCAACCCTGTCTCAGAGTCTTACCTACTTTTTGCTTGCCTCCTAGGACACAGAGAAATTCACCTGATTCAAATTAAAGCATTTTGAACTCTGATGAATATTAATTATTTTCAAAATCTATATTACTAAATTTGCCTAATTTCAACATTTCTGTTTGCTTTACTGTATCCCTGTTTACATGCTTTCTCTAAACCACTGAAGGCTATTATATTCTCTATTTGTTCATTAATTCACTTGCCTACATCTTTTGAGTCCCTGCTCTTTTTTATTGGGGATAGTTGAGGATGAGGATGGCGAGGCGGTACAAAATACAAAGATAATTCAGTCAGCAATCCTGTCCTCAATTAGTTTATAATCCAATGTGATAGAAAAGATCTGTGTGTAGTAACTATCATATTAGGCATGACCTTATGAAGTGAGGAAGGGGCTAGTGGCTCAAAGGTGGGAAGAATCACATTTAACCAGGATGTAAACTCTTCATGGTCCCTAAATGCATTGCAAAATGTTGAGGTCTCCACATGATGATGAAGACGTAAAGATCTGGACATTCTTCTCTTTGTTCATCACATCCTTCTTTCTGCTCTCATCAGTGTGAAGTGTATGGATTAGCCACTTTCTTCCCATTTATGCTTCTCTATTTGCTCCATTGTCTTCAGCAGTTACCCAGAACCTCTGAACATGCATACCTTTCTCTAATGCCCTGCCTCTGTGAAGGTTTCAAGGCAAAGAAAAGATAAATCTAACCAAAAACATGAATGTATTTAGGAGTATGTTATTAATGTCTTTTAAAAATCACTTTCAAAAATTTGATTACTGTTAAACAAGAGTAGCAGTTTAAAAAAATGCTTTTATAAAGTATATCCTAGAACTTGACAATTTTTATAATTAGAAACCTGACTCAAAATTATTGCACAAGGAGAAAGGGCAGTTGTTGGCTTGATTTTTAAGGCCTTTTTACAAAAACAAACAAGAAAAGATTTCTTCCCTGCCAGGTATCACGCATTAAAACAAATACTCTTTTTCTCTGAGATTAGTTTGGACAGCCTTGCCGCATACAGGGCTGAGCCTCCCTTGCCTTCACGTGTAAACTAACAGAGAAATCACATTCCCCCACCACCCATGGCTACTGCGACACTCACTCTTGTCCCAGCATCCCAGCCTCAGTTTACAGCAGGGTGGGACCTTACAGGAGTAGAGAAGTTGATGTCTCAGAGGTGAGCTTTGCTGCTGAGTCTGCTGCTTCTGCCCTTAAAAATAACTTCTTTTTTCTTACTTTAAATAATATATCGCCATGTTAGAAAATAATAATATCAAAATGAAGGACGCTTTAAAAATCATTCCTAATTTTGGCCCTCAAGAAATAAACACTGATATACTACAAACATGCCAGCACATACCCTTTTGGTCTTTTTTTTTTTTTTTCTTTTTAATAGTCAACTCCCTTAGAGTCTCAGGAAATAAATGTCACTGAGGCTGGATAGCTTAGGCCTGGTCAGCCTCACAGGGACCTGAGAGATTGTATTGGCCACAGGAGATCCTCCCTGTTCATGGTTGGTAGGTAGGTAGGTAGGTATGTATGTATGTATGTATGTATGTATGTATGTATTTTTCTCCCTTTCCATCTGAAAGATGTTTGAAAAACTCTGTGTTCATGTGTTCATTTGCACAGTTTAAAATTAATATCTATTTTTTTGTCTTCTGTAAGTATAAATGTTTTTAAGGGATATGATTTCTGCATGGCATACATATTGCCATTTAAGAATAGAACTCTTCAATTCTCCTTCAGATACATGCAAAGGACTCTAAATGTTATAATGATTTCATGCCCACCATCAGCTAAGCGAACAACATCTTTAACGTTCAGAATAGCTGCATCTTTCCTTTTACTCCTGAGGTTATATTTTCAGTCCAGTTTCCTTCACAACTGTGATTCCTCATATTATAGCTTTTTATTATTGTAAAGTCTCTTAAAATTGCTTTATATAGATATCAACATATATATCATATATAAATAAAATACATATAACACACATATATATGAAATTGTAGAATTTGTTTCATTTCCTCTTGCTAAAAGGCTCTGGATATTGAAAATACTCTGGAAAGAGTTGTCATTATATCTATTATTAGCATATTAGATCAAAAACTACAAAAATAAACCCAGTTGTTAAAATTAATTAATATGGGTCAAGCGCAGTGGCTCATGCCTGTAATCCCTGCACTTTGGGAGGCTGAGGCGGGCGGATCACGAGGTCAGGAGTTTGAGACCAGCCTGACCAACATGGTGAAACCCGTCTCTACTAAAAATACGAAAAAATTAGCTGGGCATGGTGGTGGGCACCTGTAATCCCAGCTACACAGGAGGCTGAGGCAGGATAATCGCTTGAACCTGGGAGGCGGAGGTTGCAGTGAACTGATATCGTGCCACCACACTCCAGTCTGGGTAACAGAATGAGACTCTGTCTCAAAAAAAAAAAAATTTTTTTTTGAAAGATAAATTTTAACTATGTGACACAATTCTTATTGGATGTATTTTTTAGTGGTATTAATCATGTTCACGCTTTTGCTATATATTTAAGGAAAGAAAAATGTGTGTGTATATATACAATATAAAATACGTATATATACACAATTTATATATATTTATGTATATGTAGCTAAAAATTAGTTGGTATGGCAGCCGGTATGTTATTTTAGTCTTTGTTAATAGGATATATAAATTATTAAAGATTTTATGGAATAAAATTAAAAGAGGATAAATAGTAGGAATAAATATTTCTAGATATGATTAGATAACAATCTTACTGGATTAAAATTCTAAATCAGAAAGAAATCACATAAAATTTCATCCATGGATTTTGACCATTTTCCTGTAAAAATTTTGAGTTCTGTAAACCATTCCAAGTCACATTTAAAAGAATCACTCTCACTAAGATTTTCTGCCTTACCTGTTTGAGATACTTTTCTTTTCTAGCCAATGATACATCTGAAAGATATTAAGAATAATATAAGGAATCATTTACATTTCAATACTTGACAAAGCATTGTTTGGTATTCGGTATTCCCTACTGATGCTGTCTTTGCCTAACTCTTTCTGGACTCTCACTCAAGAAGTGTTCATTCTTTGACAATTGTTGGCAAATGAAGGGGAAAAGTCATTAAAAATGGCCTTTGTTTCTGTCTCCACCCTGCACTCGCCATCTGAAATCAGAACATCCTAACATGAGCCACGGTGCTGCATTTCTATCACTAAGCGTCATCTTCAGCAGAAGTGTGTATTTATTCAGGGAAATACAGGAAGCCCTTCAGGGTTTATGGTACCTGGATATTATGCAAGGGGGACTGTCTGTTGTTTAAAGGGGGACTCTCTCTTGTTTGCTACATGGGTGGGTGGGTGAGCAAAAGATGCATTTTCAAGGAAATCCATTTTAGGAAAGCGGAAGATCTGCAAATTGATTCCCTAAAATTTGTCCATATTCTACAGCTCCTTGGAAAGTATTCATGTACCTCTGTTTGAAGACGATTCATCTATTTTATGACAGTCAGAGAATGAGACTTTTCATAAAGATTTTATAAGCTCCAATATATAGCTTGCTTTTCTAAGCACCTTCCAAACTGTCCCCTACTACAATAACCCATAGTCCATTAACAAAAGAGACCATGGGAGATGTTACTGGGTTTCCGAGGCAGTTTTATCCTGTGCCTTGAACCTTCCAAGCCTCAGTTTTTTTGTTACTCATATCACCACATGTATAGCTGGTTCCAAGCAGACGTGACACCAGACCTCAGCAGAGAAATCTAACAATTAGATGGAGCCACAGAAACAAGAAGAAAACCAAGAGATGTTGGGGAGTTGCAGGTTTTAAAAGAAACTGGGGGAAATATAATAAATATTTTTACCTATTCAAATTCAATTTTTATACTGAATCTTTATAAATAGTTTTAGGTTTTGGTAGCGTTTTAGGTTTTGGAGACCTTAGTCATCTTAAGCTTAAAATTGGATTAAGACAATTTTGGCAACACACACAAAGTCAGTAAAAAACAGAAAACCCAAAACTTTGACTGGTTTTGATACCAAAGAAGGACAGCAAAAACTCTCGGTTTCTCTCGTTGACTTGAGTTTTCATTCAAATAAGGGACAACAGACTTAAAGAGATCAATACCAGGGATGGTCTTGTCCACAAATACATTCCCCAGCATTCTTAATTTCTTTTTAGTTCTCAGTATGTGTCTATGACTTACATCTCTAATTCTCTCTTTTTTTGAATCTATTTACCTTTTAGGTTTGTGTCTTTGTAGTGACACACAATGTTTCCTTTTATTCCCCTTAAAAATCCTCTCTTTTGGGGAACATCACACACTGGGGCTTGTCAGAGTATGGGGGACAATGGGAGGGAGAGAAATAGGACAAATACCTAATGCATGCAGGGCTTAAAACCTAGATGACAGGTGGGTAGGTGCAGCAAACCACCATGGCACATATATACCTATGTAACAAACCTGTACGTTCTGCACCTGTATCCCAGAACTTAAAATAAAAATTAAAAAGGGGAAAAAAATCCCCTCTTTTATACAGCAGGAATCGTCCTCTTCTCTGTCATTCTGGATAGAGAGCTTTTCTGGAGGTCTCCCAGCTCCTTTACATCTTCCTAGAGGTCTGCGCACGGATGTGCACATGGCCCTCCAGATGCCTCTGCTGCTGACTCTGAGAAAGAGGAAGGGTAGAGAAGCTCCCGCCGTATCTGTTTTTAAACCGTTGCTATGTGTATAATATTCAAAAAATGCCTGGCATTGTTTCAAAGATAACTATCCTCCAAGAAAATGGCTGCTTTCAAAAATACTTTTTGTTGGGACAAAGGTTATGTGACTGTTATCAGGCCTTAACAGGCTGACAAAGGGTGTCACATGCAAAATAGTCTGTGAGGCAGAATCACAGCTCCAGAAAAACAGGGCTTGGATCCTGACCAAAGAGGAAGAAGAAAGTGTACCTTAGCTGAGCTTTATGAATTATTCTGTTATTTACACTCTATGCTATAGCAAAATTTAAGTTGTGCATAATGACGTGAAATTAGGAGAAGGCCAGCAAATGAAATAATCTTTTCAAGGTCATATAGTTATTTAAGTGGCAGGGCAGAAATTCAAATCCAGGTATGCTTTCTACTCAGCTATGTTCCTTTAGTTACATCAGTTAGCAAAATGTGTTGATTACCTACTATGTACCTCACACCATGCTAGGTTGGGAGGATTCAAAGATGAGTAAGATATAATTCTTGTCTTGAAGGATACTGAGTCTATTCAAGAGAGGCAGAAACATAAACAAATAAATGCAGTAAAGTGATATGGGGGTGTGTGTGTATGTGTGTTCTTGTCTTTGAATGTCCTATTGTTGTTTGAAACAGATGGGCAGAGAAAATCTCATTCTCATAGGACTGTAGGTCTGTGACAAGTCAACAGTTAGGGAGGGAGTTAAGTGCAACAGTTTGCTTGATGAGCAACCCCAGCCCCTGAAACTGTTTACCTTCATCACTGCTCTCCAAGCTTCGTAGCTTCAATGGGACCTGAAAATTCTTATGCAAAGGGAAGAGTGAAAGCTAATCAGACATTATACTAAGTGTATATAACCAGACACTATATTAAGTTAACTAAGCAGCCACTGCTGATGGCAACAATCAATAGAAAAAACCTGACATATCTAGGAAAATGTTTTTTTCCAATTCTTGTTTTGAAATTGTATTCCATTTCTTTTTATTTTCTATAGAATAGTGCCTGATTAACTTTTATATCCTCAGAATCCCACGTAGTAGATGCTTTATAAATGCTTGTTAATCATCACCACAGAGCTCCATGATCAGTGTGCCATCTGGTGACATTTATCCTGAGGAACAAGAGAGCCCCAGAGTTACACTTGGTCCCAAGAAGCATGGCTGGCCAATGCAACACTGTATATATCAGTATTATACACTCATCTTACTGATATGGTTTGGATTTGTGTCCCTGCCCAAATCTCATGTCTAATTGGAGGACGGGCCTGGTGGGAGATGACTGCATCATGGGGATGGATTTTCCTCTTGCTATTCTCATGCTAGTGAGTGAGTTCTCATGAAATTTGATGTGTGTGAAGTGTGTGGCACTTCCCCCTTCACTCTGTCTCTCTCCTGCTTCCACGTGGAGAAGCTGCTTGCTTCCCCTTTGCCTTCTGCCATGATTGTCAGTTTCCTGAGGCCTCTCCAGAAGCAGAAGCCTGTATAGCCCATAGAACCATGAGCCAATTAAACCTCTCTCTTTTTTTTTTTTAAATTTATTTATTATTATTATACTTTAAGTTGTAGGGTACATGTGCATAACGTGCAGGTTTGTTACATATGTATACTTGTGCCATGTTGGTGTGCTGCACCCATCAACTTGTCATTTACATCAGGTATAACTCCCAATGCAATCCCTCCCCCCTCCCCCCTCCCCATGACAGACCCCTGTGTGTGATGTTCCCCTTCCTGAGTCCAAGTGATCTCATTGTTCAGTTCCCACCTATGAGTGAGAACATGTGGTGTTTGTAAACCTCTCTTTTTTATAAATCACCTAGTCTCAGGTAGTTCTTGAGTGTCAGTGCCTCTGTTGCTGACTGAGAAAGAGGAAGGGACTAATATGCTTACTCTTCACATATATAATCTCATTTTACAAACTCCCATCTTAGTAAGAGAGTGGTATCTATCACAGTGCTGTGCATAAACTATTTGTTGTGAAAATACATGAATAATTGTTTTATTTCCAACATTTGCAGATGATATCCAGGAATTCCAACATGACTTGATATTTGATAGCATAGCTTTGTGATGGGGACTGCAAAGAGCTAGATACTGTTTGTGAAATAATGAAGACAGTAATAATTATAATTACCATTGATCTGCACTACCCTGTGCCAGGAAGTTGGCATTCATTGTCTTGTAAAATCTTCACAGCAACCCTAATTCATGGGTACTAATATTATTCCCTTTTTAAACATGAGGGTTAGAAGCTTTAAGAGATTAAATCATTTATCTAAAGTCACATAGCTAGTAAGTTTCAAACCCAGGTCTGCCATCTCCAAAGCCCACATAGTAGATTACTGAGAATCAAGGCATACATTTTTCTCTACCCTGTTAATTTCTATGAAGTAAACTTCATTCTTTATATAGAAAGAAGAGCCAGAGATTAAAATCACACATCATAACATTTATTATTTAAAATCCAGCTAAGAGAAACTTTCGAAACGATCATTTTAACAGGGGTATTTTTTTGTAGTTTCTAAACTGTGTTTCATTAGCCCACTATGAGTTATCTCTTTTCAACTTTTCAAAGGTTAATAGGCAAGCACCCATATCTGATTAATGAACGTACGGTGTAGGTGTGTGATCCAAAGACATGACCCAGAATTAAGTTAACCCACCAACTTCACTTTTCCTCTCACGGAACCAACATCATAGTGCTGCATTCTAGCTAATGAACTACCACCAACGTTGTATTTGAGGAGCTTACATGTCAGTTACTGAAAATATGAATTAATAGTAATGTCAATAACTTAAAATAGGAAAATATTTGTAAATGATTTCCCAAGTAGAAAAAGTACATATTTCTGAAATCATAGTCTTATTCTTTCTTTCTCTCTCTTTTTCAATAGGTATTTTTGCTTAAGAAAATGTCTTAGGAATTAGTGATGAATTGGACAGAAATTTATAGATTAAGGTATTAAATACCACAAAACTCTTGCACTTTACTTTTTCAGTCCATGTGGTTTCTGCTTTAAAAAAGTGTTACCTACATTTGTAAGATCATACCTTCTTTTCCAATATCTAAATATATCTGAGCTTTCTTAGAATTCTAGAGAGCACTGATTTTGACAATTACTTTGTTGCTTTTAAAAGGACTAAGAATTCACTATACTTGAACTCTACATTCCAGAGAAGCCAGGTGCATTAAATTTTGTCTTAGCTCCATGGTATGTTTTGAATGTCAAGTGATGGCCTGTTTTCAGATCTTCTCTTTGATGATGTAAAATAAAGTAGTTACCCTTTATCGAATGCTTGCTAAATGCTCACAACCATGCTAAGTCCTTGGCATGCATAATCTCTTTAATACTTATTTAATCTCACTAAACCTCACTGTTCTTATCTGTAAAATGAGAGTAATAAGAACCCCTACCTGATAGACTGCTTCTGACTTATTAAAGGTTACATAGCTCATAAGTAAAAGAGTTGGGATTTGATTACATGTATCCAGCTCTAAGCTACCAAGTCGTAACTACTATAGTATAGTGGACACGGACAAATATGTACCTCCGTGTCTAAGAGTTTGTCCCCAGGGCCCTAACAGACTATTTTATAAAATGGGCAAAGCCATTTCCTTGTAACACTCTATACACTATCTGCCTAGATGTCTGTTTATAAGTAGTTTGAGCCATTTTCAGCTAGACATTCTCAAGTAAGACACAATTTGCTTTATTAATTTGCTTTTCTGGAATCTTTTTGGACCTGCATTTTAGCGAATTGTAGCCTGTTTAGCAGTTACTAAACTGCACTGATACTCACTTTTGGCATGATTTACAGAAAGGAGCCCAAGCAGGTACCTTACACATACCTAGTATTAAGCTGTTCTCCATGCTGACACCCCCTAAATATGGCCTTATTGACTGACATCCAGAATCACATATATTTCTCTGGATCTTTCCAAAGAAATCTTTTCATCCTACAACACACTGGTTTCAGGAAGAGGAGACAATTAACTTTAAATCTGCAGCGCTGGGTTTAAGAGAAAAGTCTGTCATTGAAGCTGTGTAAGAACCTTAGTTTTTTCATGTGCAAAATGGTAACAGTATTTGCTCTGCTTGCCCCCTCTGTTGTTTCAAAAATCAAAGTAGAAAAGCACTCTGCAAATAAGAGAGAGAAAGTGGCATTATCCCAAAGGCAAAAGGCTTGGGGCCAAGAAGATTTAGGGTTAAAGCTTGATTTTGGTGCTTACTAGCTGCATGATTTTGGACACACAATTCAACCTGAGCAATTGTAAAGATTAAATGAGATAATACCATCCACCTGCAATACAATAAGCTCTAGCTCAAGCTTGTCCAACCCACACCCCAGGGACATGTGGGTTGAACATGAGGCCCAGGATGGTTTTGAATGCAGCTCAACACAAATTTGTAAATTTTCTAAAAACATTGTGAGATTTCTTTGTGAAAATGTTTTAAGTTCATCAGCTATCATTAGTGTTAGTGTGTTTTATGTGTGGCCCAAGACAATTCTTCTTCCAATGTAGCCCAGGGAAGCCAAAAGATTGAACACCCCTGCTAATAGGCTTTCTTGATTAGCATTTAGTTATAGGTGGTCTTAGTGTAAGAAAATAGAGGGAGGAAATGTTAGAAAGGCATGAATGAAGATGTAAAATGATGCCATATAGAAGCATGACATGAGTTTATGGTAATCTGAATGTGACCTGCACAATTTAAGTCTTCCCAATTGAGTATTAGGTCATCAGCAGCAAACTACAAAACTACAACAGTGTTTCATTAAACTTTCTTTTCTCTAAAGAGATGAGTCTCAAATTGCAGACTCTGTGTCTAGATTTCATCTTTTGAGGCTGTGCCTGCCATACAAAGTTCTTCAATTAAAATCTGTTAAATAGACATGTACTTGCTCTTCTCTGGAAACTTTCCAAATGTTCTATGCTTCTCAAGTTTACTAACACAGTTTACAAGGTCTTCCAAAGACCTATTAAATGTATATTGCATGCCTAACTGATGAAGTTGTGCCCATGAAGGAGATGATATGTGCAGAGGTCCTATGATCATGCTGTGGAAAAAGTTGGTTATTTTTTATTTCTTCTGAATCAATAGGTGAGTTTGGTACACCATACTCTTTTTTTTTTTTTTTTTTTTGGAGACAGGGTCTCGCTTTATTGCCCAGGCTGGAGTGGCAGTGGCACAATCATGGATCACTGCAGCCTCAACCTGCCCGGGTGATCCTCCCATCTCAGCCTCCTGAGTAGCTGGGACTACAGGAACACACCACCACTCATGGCTAATTTTTTCTGTATTTTTTAAAAATTATACTTTAAGTTCTAGGGTACATGTGCACAACGTGCAGGTTTGTTACATATGTATACATGTGCCATGTTGGTGTGCTGCACCGATTAACTCATCATTTACATTAGGTATATCTCCTAATGCTTAGAGACAGGGTTTTGCCCTGTTGCTCAGGCTGGTCTCCAACTTCTGGGCTCAAGTGATCTGCCCACTTCAGCCTCCCAAAGTGAGGGGATTACAGGCGGGAGCCACCACACCTGGCCAGCATACTCCTTTTTAAATAACTTTGATTATGCTTTAGATAAATTTCCTTTTTGAGGGTATGAAGAAAATCTTCATGTGCTAAAATATTTTAGAGGTCAGCAGAAACTGCAATTGAAATATGATAAATGAACAGTAAAACTAAAGATGGAATGTTTCTCGGGTGCGGTGGCTCACGCCTGTAATCCTAGCACTTTTGGGAGGCCAAGGCGGGCGGATCATGAGGTCAGGAGATCGAGACCATCCTGGCTAACACGGTGAAACCCCGTCTCCACTAAAAATACAAAAATTAGCCAGACGTGGTGGCAGGCGCCTGTAGTCCCAGCTACTCTGGAGGCTGAGGCAGGAGAATGGCGTGAACCCGGGAGGCGGAGCTTGCAGTAAGCCGAGATCGCGCCATTGCACTCCAGCCTGGGCGATAGAGTGAGACTCCGTCTCAAAAAAAAAAAAAAAAAAAAAAAAAAAAAAAAAAAGTAGAATGTTTCCCCTGAAGTGTAAAATCCTTCAAGTCTCTGAAGCATAGTAAAACGAGCTATTCTCCATTATTGCTTTTGTTTTGCTTTGTCTTTCTTAGAATGACTACAAAAAACTGTCAATGCAGTGCAAAGACTTTGTTGTCGGACTCCTTGATCTGTGCAGAAACACTGAAGAAGTCGAGGCCATTCTGAATGGGGATGTTGAAACTCTCCAGAGTGGTGATCACGGTCGCCCAAATCTCAGCCGTTTAAAACTTGCCATTAAATATGAAGTAAAAAAAGTAAGGTCAGGCATGAAGCCTATTTACATTATTTTGGTTCTTGTTAGTGCTAAATAAGGATAAAGGGTTGATATTTTTAGATTAAGCTGGGATTTACTTTTTTCTTTCTTTTCTTTTCTTTTTTTTTTTTTTGTTTTGTTTTGTTTTTTGAGACGGAGTCTCGCTCTGTTGCCCAGGCTGGAGTACAGTAGTGCGATCTCGGCTCACTTCAAGCTCCGCCTTCTGAGTTCACGCCATTCTCCTGCCTCGGCCTCCCGAGTAGCTGGGACTACAGGCGCCCACCACAGTGCCCAGCTGATTTTTTGTATTTTTAGTAAAGACGGGGTTTCACTACGTTGCCTAGGCTGGTCTCCAATTCCTGACCTCCTGATCCGCCCACCTCAGCCTCCCAAAGTGCTGGGATTACAGGCGTGAGGCACAGTGCCCGGCCGGGATTTTCTAACAGTTGCACTAGGCAGATTCTCTAACAAATCATAAGCATCTATACTAGTTGTGAGGTACTTTACCTACACTAAATGCCAGTCGTCTTTAAAATCTGGACGTATTTATGTAGAACCTTACAGGGATTGCCACTTTCTTTGACTGGGCTAATGATATAACAATGACTTTATGAATCCAAATTCTAAAACATTTGTTATAAGACAGGAACATCATTATTTGAGACTCAATTCCATTTTCCCATTTCTTCCTGTTTTCCAATAATGCCTTCAATTCCTTCTTTGCCACATTAGACTTTCCACCAGCTGCATTTTTATTTGTGAAATATTTTTAGTCTCCGTCTTCAAGCATTGGTCCCATTCTCTTCTTTCTTAGATTATGTGAGGTATCTTTTAAAAAGCTGGCCGGGCACAATGGCTCATGCCTGTAATCCCAGCTCTTTGGGAGGCAGAGGCGAGTGGATCACTTGAAGTCAGGAGTTGGAGACCAGCCTAGGCAACGTAGTGAAACCCCGTCTCTACTAAAACTACAAAAATTAGCTGGGTGTGGTGGCATGCACCTACAGTCTCAGCTACTAGGGAGGCTGAGGTGGGAGGATCACTTGAACTCTGGAGGCAGAGGTTGCAGTGAGCCAAGATCATGTCACTGTACTCCAGGCTGGGTGACAGAGCGAGACTCTCTCTCAAAATAGATAGATAGATAGATAGATAGATAGATAGATAGATAGATAGATAGATAGATAGATAGATAGATAGCTTTTAAAGGTAGGTTTTTCTAATAAAAGTAACATATGCTTATGGTAAGTTTTCAAATAGTATAAACATGTTTCCTCCCAATTTTTCCAGTTCTGAAGGGAGAATAATGAACCATTGTTATGTTTCTATACACAAATTTCTTTCTTGGATAACTTTACATTACAGTCAATAAATGTCCACTTTATCTTTTTAAAGGTTGTATTGTTATCTCATTATATTCACATCTGTTTACTATTTAGGGATGTTTATTATAATTTTCAGATTTTTGTTATTAGATTTTTATTTATTTTTTATACAGTAAACATTTGTTCATATAGCTTGCTTACTTGCATGACTTTTACTTGTAAACAAAAATTCTTAGATGTGGAATTAATATGTCAATTTTTATTTTTAGGTTTCCAAACATTTGCTAGGTTTCCCTTCAAAAATGATGTACCAGTTTCCATAAACACCAAGAGTGTGTGACAGGGCCTATTTCTTCCACCCACAGTGGGTTTTATCTAACTTTACCATTCTGAGTAGATAAACATTCTATCTTGTTTTAGACTTAACTCCGTTTTCTACCTACCTCTCAAACTGTCTTTGAGGTTAATCACCCTTAAGAGTCACTTGTAGTTCTTTTATATAACCTGCCCTTTGTCATATTTTATATTAATATTAAATATTGTAACTTTTTAATATCTTTACCAATTTTTATTTTGGGATATTGCTTTTTGTATATTAAATAACTCTGCCATATGTATGTTTCAGTTGTAAAAATAAATACATGAGAATTTAAAGATTCCCTCAAAAAATAAATATTGAAAATTTAAGTCTTCTTAATTGAAAGAGTTCTTGGCACAAGAATAAAAGGAGAGATCAATAGAATAAAATAGGCAGTCCAG
The DNA here is from genome assembly GCF_049350105.2 of Macaca mulatta. Taxonomy (NCBI): domain Eukaryota; kingdom Metazoa; phylum Chordata; class Mammalia; order Primates; family Cercopithecidae; genus Macaca; species Macaca mulatta. The sequence goes on along the minus strand of NC_133419.1, from coordinate 102,377,002 downwards.
AAACAGACCCATATACAAATGGGAATTTAGTATTAACTGTGTGACATTGTAGGTCAATGCAGGAAAGGTGATATTTTTAAAAAAGTATTTAGGCACCTGAGTTAATATGATCTCTTTCTAGATGAAAAACTATATAATCATAAGAGCTCTACATAAAATGTAGATTAATCTTTTTATAATCCATTAAAAATTTTTCTGTGCTTTGAAAGAAAGCTTGTTTGTTATAAAGGAAAAGCTTGATAAATTGGAATCTTCAAATTTATGTAAAACATATTAGAACCTTTTCCCATTTGCTTGTTGCCTGTTAATTTGATGTTTTATGTTTGCTCTTTAATTCTAACAATATATTTCATTGGAAAGCATGGAACTATTAGAACACATGAAAATCATTTATGCTGAACCTTTCTTTAATCAAACTTAAATGTTTTGTCACTTCCCTGCTAGTTTGTAGCTCATCCAAACTGCCAACAGCAACTTCTCTCCATTTGGTATGAGAATCTTTCTGGTTTACGACAGCAGACAATGGCGGTCAAGTTCCTTGTGGTCCTTGCTGTTGCCATTGGACTGCCCTTCTTGGCTCTCATTTACTGGTTTGCTCCATGCAGCAAGGTATGTATGTGAAGCCTACACCTCTATTATCTACTAGAAGAATGTCTTAAGTGGGGAAAAAAACTTACCTTCAGAGTGAAAATTTAAGGAATTATAGTTGAGTTTCAGTAGTCTTTATTGTTTTTAATATTATAAAATAACTCCTGTTTGGGCTTAAATAATTTTCTTGCTTTTATTGTCATAAAATAATACATGTTTGCTATAGGAAACAAAAAAATGGAAAAGATAAAATTCACCTGTAATATCACCACTGTTAATGTATGAAAGGAAACTCAGTAACTATATTAGTTTATTTCCTTTTACTCTTTTCTCTATGTACATCCATGCATATACTTTTATATTTCTTAATGAGGTCATAGTACCATTGAGCATATATTTCAAATGACATCCTAAAAGATGAAAACTTTTTCTGTTTCTCCTCTGGAAAAAATTGAGATGAAAGTTTTGTCTTGTATTTATTTTAGCTAATATGACCAGATAAATCTTAAATCAAAGGCAGTCATGTAAATACTAGTGTAATACTTGTTTCAGTAAAGAATATATATATATATATATATTAGGGACTAAGTACACCAGAGCCTGAGAGCAAAAATAGCCTATTTTCTTAGCAAAAGCTATCTACCCATGCTTTGGTAAAAATGCTATGCTCAGATGGATCTAGCCTTTCATTAGCGTGACAGGACAGGTTTGAGAAATATTGACCTATTATTCTGTTAACAAGTGGAGAAATTTGTGTCCTGCTAACAAGCCTATTCTTTATGTTTTTGAAGCCACATTTCTGGATCTGTTGAACTCGGAGAGGCAGATTGAAATAAATCTGAAGCTTAGTGGCTAAATGTCTGCTGGACCATCTATTAATGTGCTATGTAGAAAGAACTATCAGTTGGGTTACTTCCAGTGCTTACACATGGGCATGATTCATTTTCAAACATCTGTAATATGTGGGCGCAAACACAAACATCACCATTACTAACATATTGTTTTCTAATTACTTTGTCATATTTTTGGTGTTTTAGCCATATAAGGACCGTTCAAAATGACTCATGCTAGAAAGCTTGTGCAAAGCCTTTTAGACAGTGGAAACATCCTAATTATTTCTAGTGATGATGATAGGAACTACAGGAAACTGGACGTTTTTCTCATGAGAGTAAAATCCATCATCATAGACATTTGCCCCTTAAAATATATAAGGCCAAAATTTGGTATCTTAGATACGTAAAATATAAATGAAGAACATAAAATGAAAATAGTGCAATTTACTAGAAATGACATCTATAGTACAGATTTTCATCTAGAAAGTTGAAATTTTTCCCCTTTTTACTAGAAATGACAGATTTTGCCTGGAAAAATAATGTGTGTACATGGACATGGAGTGTGGAATGATAGACATCAGAGACTTAGAAAAGTGGGGGCTCAGAACAGGGACAGGTGGCGACACATTATTTAATGGGTACAGTGCATATTATTTGAGTGACTGGTACACTAAAAGCCAGGACTTCACCACTATGCAGTATATTCGTGTAACAAAATTGCACTGGTACCCCTTAAATTTAGACAAATACATTTCTAAATGTATTTCCCTAGAACATGAGTTATATCTATGTAGGTAGTCTCTTTCTTCTTCTTCTCCTTATATTTCCTGAGTCATCCGAGATTTAAACTGAATTAAAATAGGGGGAGTTTTTGAATTATCCCTGTTCTCATTCTGTGACCAGTTAAATTATAATCTCTTTCCTAAACTGAATAATTTTCCTTTTCTATAACCAGTGTGTTCGAAAGCATAATGTATTCCAGAGTGTCTGGTGCTTTGACACAGACTATTTTTGGCAGTCCTTAGAGTTACATATTTCTTAAATTTTGATTGAATTCTAATTAAACTGATTTCCTTTACTATTTCTTCTTCCCTGGCCATATTTCTTTCTGGCATCTGTTTTCCATCCTCGTTTATGAACATTGAGGCAAATAATCAAATTAAAAGGACATTGTCAAGGTATTTTTTTCTCCTATCCAATACCTATTTTACTGTTTTTATCCTTTGAGTCATGATGATAAAATCTATTTTACAGTTTTCCATTTGTAATGAACATAAATATGCTTTACAGGCCACAGGATTTTTTTGTGGGAGGAGATTGCTTCAGCTAAATTGGTGCTTTTATTCCAAATTTATTTTAAAAATTTTGGATTTTCCAATATATCCGTGAACATCAATAAGATCAAATTGCAGGCCTATGCACTGTGACTGAGTCCCCATTTCTGTTTAAAGTTGATTTTGCTATAGGAAACAAAAGTTGATGTTCTTTTTTCCCCTTTCTGAAATCCCTTTTGTTTTTACTTGCCCTCTTTCTTCTACTGTAATCCAAACATCACTTGTTTTTGTTCATTATAATAAGAATAGTCACACTGCAATTACAAATCATTTTAGTTTAAGGAGGTCTCAACCTTTTTCATTTCTATGTGGTGTTGAGTAGCTAGGTATTTAGTCATCAATAAACACCTAAAAAGAGTCTGACATATAATATTTAAAGACAAGTATTTATTTCAATGCTTACCCTCAGTAATTTTCCAGGTACATCAGTTGTTCAATTTCTTCATCTAGCTCTCCTCCTTTACGATTATTTTTTGGAAATTTGTCTATATCCCAGAGTATATAGATGGCAAATCTTACTAAAAAGGATAACTCACTTCAATTCCTAAAGTCTAGTGAGAGATGCCAAAATCTCCCTCAGTTTAAAGAGAAATATAATTCTCAACCTTTGTAAGAAAAATAAAGGCTATGAGGTTTCAAACATGCCCATTTTAGTTTCTAGGCAACCAGCTTTTTGTTTGATTGTTAAAACAAAACAAAACAAGAAAACACCAACAAACAAACCTAAAAATACCCTAAGACTTTTAGTAAGCAGAAGAAGATGCCTGGATTGACACTCCCTTTAGAATAAAATAAAGGAAGAGTAATATTATGTAAAGGTCAGTAGGCCAGTGGAGGAAGAAGGGAAGCCAGGTAGGGGCCAGGCACACAGATCAGACACCTTGCCCTGAAAACTGAAGATTGACTTTAGAGGTGTTCGGGACAGTTAAACTAAGGTTCCAGAGTTTTCAGATATCAATAATGTAGATAGCTTTATTTCAACTCCATTTTATGTCCCCAACCTCATGTTTTCTATTTGTTATTTATTTGGTTCTATTTTAACTTATGCTCTACTGTATGATGTCCTTGAAAGCTGCTTCTCATTCTTCCTGTAACCAGGCAGGTGATAAATAACATTTTCATGAATTTCACTAACAGTCATTGCCTCTAATCCCAGTTTTCCCCAAACAGTCAAATAAATTGAGAATTTAAAAAGAAATAGTTTAGGATTTATAATGGATTTTCCCATGAGATAGATATGGATTCCTGCAATAACTTTAATACACAGTTAAAACAAATCATACATAAAACATTATAGAATTAAAATTTTATGTATAACACATCATGGAAATATAACATTGATGTTTATTTTTAACTGTTTATATTTAAAAAGAAAAATAGCAAAGGACAATAGAAGAAAATCAAACTTACTTTTTCTACCATTTGTTTTAATTTTGCCATCATTTGATTACTTGAGAGTTAGATTTTAAAAGGATCTTAAAAAAAAAAAAAAAATTTAAATCAATTCCATAGGTGATAGTATCTAAGCATTTTTTTTACAGCAAATTTTTACAAAGTAACTTTGGATTGGCTCTGCAATCCTAGAATCTATTGGCTTAAAACTGTGTGTGTGTGTGTGTGTGTGTGTGTGTCTATGTGTCTATGTCTATTCTTTGGCCCTCTGTAACTGTGGGTTCTGCATCTGTAGATTTAACAAACCACAGATTGAAAACATTTGAAAACAATTGTGTCTGTGCTGAACAGGTAGAGACTTCTTTTGGCATTATTCTATGAACAGGATATTGAATATTCTCAACACAAAGAAATGATAGATGTTTGAGATGATGGCTACGCTAATTACCCTGATCTAATCACTATATGTTGTATGTATTGACACATCACTGCGTACCCTCCATAAATATGTACAAATATATGTCAATTTAAAAATGTATAACAAAAATTTACATAGCATTTACACGATAAATTATAAGTAATCTCAGTATTAAAGTATATGGGAAGATATGCCTAGGTTATTTGTAAATATTATGATTTTATATCAGGAACGTGAGTAGCCTCAGAGTTTAGTATCCATGGAAGGACCTGGAACCAATCCCTCATGGATACCTAGGGACAACTGCACACACACACACACACACACACACACACACACACACACACACAGCATGAGAGAGAGAGAGAGAGATACAATACAATATCTCCTGTTTCTGGCCTAACATTCAGAATGTCAAGATAAGTTAATTGGTTCCAGCTCTAAGTTTTATTATTTTGAAAACCATATAGACAAATAAAGTTATGGAAATAGAGAACACCAATTGTTTTCCTTCCATGATAGCATTTATCTTTTCCGAGTCTTAAAAGATAATTCCTAATAATTTACATATGTAGGCCCATTGATGAGAAAGTATGAAATTATTCTGTAAACCAAATAGAAGTATTAAGTTAGGGACAAGAATGCCTGGGTCCAAGTTCCAGCTCTACCACTTATGAGATATGTGACCTTGAACAACTTTCTTGACCTCACTTCCTCAGTTTCTTCATCCAAAGTGGGCATTTGAGGGCATCTACCCTTTTGAATTGTTGTAATGATTACAAGTTAACAGTGTAAAGCACTTAAAAGAGTGCCAACTAAGTGTTGGTTGCATTTTATTAGTTTGTAAAGTTTTCTGTGGTAATAAACTCATTTGAAAAGCTGTTGAAAGCTATGGACCATCTTCTAAAGGGCGGGGGAAACTGTGCACACAGTTTGAGTTTTGTTCATTTCAGAGGATGTCCAGACCCCTTAGTCATATCCTAGATCCTCACTCTGCCAAAGTGAAGATCTGTACATCTTAGACAGAAATTAATCTTATACTATAAAAGGCACACTAGCTTTTATTGTCCCCATATTTCATATAAGAATCTGGTTTTCACATAATTTAGGAAATGTGCTCATTGTCACTCAGCTAATGAGGGAATGAAACTGGAACCTGAACTTAAAATGTTAGACATTAAATCCAGTGTCCTTCCAGGACATTGTTCCAGTACATTATAGGAACTGCCCTGCTGCCCTGTCCTCACTTGGGAGTTCTCTTCTTGGTACTCATGACTTTTACTGCATTTACAAGATCACCAAAATAGCAACATCCACTCAGGCCTCAATTGCATGCCTGTCAATGGAGTATATGTGAGGACACCCACCAAGGTTCTATACCTTGCAAAGTAGACTCAGTTTCATATTTTCATTGCCACTTCCTCAATACCTCAGGCCCACTAAATTAGTTGCTTTATATGAATAATGCTGACATTATTATGCTCCATATTTTGTCAACAATATTATATATTTTAAGAATTTAAATATCGTTTATTAGAAAAACACATGTATTTCGTTATTAATCAAGAACATCAGCACATGTAGGTAAGGAATGTGAACAAAATTTTATAACAACATAAAGATATTACTCTATCAGGAATTGCATAAATATAGACAATTAGGAGATGGTTGGAATATGCAGATGTTTATTCTTGCATGTATGTATGTGTGCTTTGCAAAGCGTACAAAACAAAGTTAAGATTTTCTTTTGGTGTGTGTTGTGGCAGATGGGGAAGATAATGCGTGGACCATTCATGAAGTTTGTAGCACACGCAGCCTCCTTCACCATTTTTCTGGGACTGCTTGTCATGAATGCAGCTGACAGATTTGAAGGCACAAAACTCCTTCCTAATGAAACCAGCACAGATAATGCAAAACAGCTGTTCAGGATGAAAACATCCTGCTTCTCATGGATGGAGATGCTCATTATATCCTGGGTAATAGGTAAAGACTGATTTTCTGTCATGTTTTTTCTTTGCAGTCTTAGCAGTTGGACTGAATGACACTGATTCTTTCACACATCAGTTATACAAATGTATGCAGCATGATACAATGCACCGCACATCATAATTTTCTTTGTGTTCTTAAAGTACAGTTCCTTGGGTTCATTATCGGTGCCATAGTCTTCTCACATGCTGTGCGTTTTTTTGCATTTCCAAGGAAAACCCAGGAAGAAAACCAACAGGATATTATCAATCACACCCCACCAGTGACACAAAGCTATTATGCCATTCATATTTCGAGAGATAGCTGTGATTTCAAGCTTCAACACAACCACAATTTTACATTGAGATTTGACAGGAATTGAAGCTAATAGACACTTGCATTTATTGAACATTTATTATGTGCCAAGAATTATTCCAAGCACTTTATAGACATCAAATCACATCATTTCTCTGCACCTCAGTTTTCTAATCTATAATGTGTAATCACATCTGTTTTATAGGATTTATCTAAGGATCCAGTAACTTTCTTTAGGACTCCTGGGTGGTAAGTGGAAGAGAAGGAATATGGTCGTAGTTGCTATACTATTTGTCTTAAGAATCAATCGTACATGTAGCATTAAATATAATACAAACAAGAAAGATATTTCAATTCGACATTTATGAATAAATAAATCCAGTGACTGTTAAGTGCCTTTGTTAAGTAATGAGGATACTAAAGTGAATGAGACATAGTGCCTGTGCTCAAGGAAGTTAAGTCTGGGAGGCAGGTCAGTAAGTAAATCAATAATTAAAATTCAAGGTGACAAATGCTATAATTGAGGAGTTATTGGGGTATTATGAACATACACAGATTGGGAGTATCTAAATCTGAGGTGGGCTGTGAAGTGGAGGGGGCAAGAAGAACTTCCTGGACAGTACCTTCAATTTGATACTTTGAGGATAAGAGAATGTTAACTAGACCTGTTTGGGGGACAAGGATACTACAAGGCATGGGAACATTAGAGATGTGAGACTACGGCAACACCTGGCACACTTGGAATATGATGAGTTAGGCAGAGAAGGAGTCAAGGTGCATTTATGGATGTGAGTGATGGGAGATAAGGGTGGAGAAATGGCTAGAGGATGCTTTTCAGCAATTGGTGATCTGATCTGATCATGTTTTAGAAAGGTCACAGTGGTTGTGAAATAGAGGGTGGCTTAAAAGAGTCCAGAGGCTGAGACTCAGTGGAAGTGCTCCCTGCTAGGAGGATGAGGCCTGGAACTCAGGAGCTAGGGGAAAGGACTTGAGAGCACCCTAATAGGTAAACCCCAAACAACTTGGTGATTATTGCACCTCAGAAGGGAGAGCTGTGGATTCTGCCTTGGATCAGTAGGTAGTGACTACAGTCTCTAAGAGGGAGAATACAGAAGGAAGACCATGCCTGGGACTGGAGGAATGAAAAGCTGATAAAGTTTAGGTTATGATTGACTTTGAAGTGCCCACGGAATTTCAAAGTGGAAATGTCCATTCAGTAATATAAAGTATGATCCCTGGGAGTATTTGGGTTTTGAGTAAAGTTCTAGCAATCCTCAATCCAGATGGTACTTAAGGCCCTGACTATGCATAAAACTACCTCGGGTTAACATATGTAAGATGTAAAGAAAATTAGGCTCAGGGGTTTTCATATAAATCCTTTAATAATCCATAGACTTCTCCATTCCCCCCATAACATCCCATCTCCCTCTTTAGGGACCTGGAGAAGCATTGTCAGTTTTGTATCACTTCTAAGGCAGGACATGTCTTCTTGGTTTCATGCTGGAGCTTGATGAGATGATCAATCAAAATATTAAGAAGCATTTTTCAAATTACCATAGGAATATTTTAAATGTAATTCAATAGCATTTGAGTTATTCAAAACTTTCAAATCACTTCATTTCCTGGATATGTTTTACGGAAAAATATGGATAGTGGCATAAAATGTGAATTGTATCACCAAAGTAATGATAAATCTTGGACACAGAAGATGGCTTTGATTTTATTCTAATTCTTTTCTAATTTAATTGATGAGGCTATAAAAAGAAATTATATTTCACTTCTAATGTCTGATTTAAAATAAGAATAAACAATCACTTTTGCATGGCCTTTATCTTATTAAACTAAAAGTCCATGTCTCATAGTTTATTTTTTACGTGTTAGCATATGTAAGGTAAATAATACAGCACTTGGCACGATGGACATGTTCAAGAAATTTCAGAAAATTATAATTATTATTCAACTTTTCACTAAGCGTTTATATGTCACTTTTACATAGGAGTGCTATTTCCTATTAGGCAAAACATGACTGTTTTAGGACAAGATGAAACTTTGAAAAATTAAATTTTCCATAAGGGGTAAATAATTTTAAAAATTAAATTTTATATAGAGGGGTATGAGGAGAATGATTTATGGCAAATAATAAATTGAACATATTATATTTTACATATAAAAATACATATAAACTTGAGAGCACCCTAAAAGGTAAACCCCAAACAACTTGGTGATTACTGCACATCAGAAGGGAGGAGCTGCTAGTTCTGCCTTGGATCAGTAGGTAGTGACTACAGTCTCTAAGAGGGAGGATACAGAAGGAAGACCATGCCTGGGGCTGGAGGAATGAAAAGCTTTGAAAACAACTAGACTGCACGAGTTCAGTGAGTTATGTTTTATATAACATGTTCATTTTATTCTTTACCATAAATTATCCTCCTCATACTAGTCTTAGTTTTATTTATTTTTTATTTTATTTATTTTGAAACGGAGTTTCATACTAGCTGCCCAGGTTGGAGTGCAATGGCGCGATCTTGGCTCACCGCAGACTCCACCTCCCGGGTTCAAGCAATTCTCCTGTCTCAGCCTCCCGAGTAGCTGGGACTACAGGCATGCACCACCACACCCGGCTAATTTTGTATTTTTAATAAAGACGTGGTTTCTCCATGTTGGTCCAGCTGCTCTGGAACTCCCAAACTCAGGTGATCCACTCACCTCAGCCTCCCAAAATGCTGGGATTACTGGCGTGAGCCACCGTGCCCGGCCGTCTGAGTTTTATTTTAAACTTTATATATATTTTTTCCTTTTTCACTTAGAAACCTAATGCGGGAATATTAAATGAGGCTTTAATCAAAAGCAATTTCCTTGTAACTTTTGTCCCACCAGTCTTTGTATTTGACTTCAGAGACTAGCTAACAGTGTTTATTTAAAGGGAAAATAATGAACAACTCAGGACAGCTGATGCTTTTGTAGCATATGTTAGATTCCTGGTTCCGTTTCTGACACTGGTATTTTTTTTAAAGTTATTCTTGAAAGAAAGTTGTTGTACTTTCTGGAAATGTTAGTAAGAAGTGGCCTACTTAGATGAGGTGTTGGGTGTGTTACGTGGGCTTGAGGGAGAGGACAACACTGTTAGTCACAAAGCAGATTTATCTAATGTTTAGTTGACAGAAAGTTGAAAGGCTAAACGACAAAACTGATGTGTCAGGAGATGTTGACAAGGCAGAACAGTGAGCTCAAATCAATGAGAGGACGTATAGCAAGAACACAGGGAGGCGGACATGCTTGAAGACACTTGTGAAAAGGGCCTTAGGAGCACTTGTCACTTACTTAATGGTCAGTCTGAGCTGCTGAGAAAGCAGATGCAGTCCTGGGCTGACTCTTCAACAGAAGGAGAGGATGGCAGTTGAGGGCAGTAATTACCCAATGGCCAGACCACATCTGCAGGCCCCGGGTGCCCCGTGCAGCCAGTTGGCAAACTAAGGAGCATTTCAAGCACCACAGCAGTTTGGAGAGTGAGTCATTCTCAGAACAGCACTTGAGGCGCTGGGGAAGCTTACCCTAGAGGGTGAGGCATGGGGTAAGACCCAGTGGAATCTGAGGCTTGTTTATTCAGAGGGCCCCGTTTAGAGAAAAAGACGACAAAGGGAGGACTTAGAAGAAGCCTGGGCACGTAAAGACATCTTGAAGCTTCAGTTTCATGTTTAACCTGCCTCTGCTAGAGAAAAACAGATTTAATGAGCACACAGGTAGGTTTTTTGGTTGTTTTTTTGTAAAAATAAATTTGAAGGCAGAGGGAGCTGACTCATTTGCTACCTCTCTAGAGGGCAAAAATAGAACCACTGCATCCACGTTGAAGGAATATTCTGAAAATTCAACAGTGGGATGAGCAGCCTTCAGAATTAGCGAAGCACCTTATCGCAAGATCTGTATGAGCAGAGGCTTGATCCCTGTGAAGTCTCCTGCTTGCCGTGAGCTTGGACTTGATGCGGGATTTCAAACTCTCCTTGGCAGCTCTCAGGGGTCCTCAGGACAAATGAGACAGGAACTTTTCCTTTGAGCAGAATAGCTCACTTACTTGTTTTAGTTTTTAAGCTTCAGGAAGACATCATTTGTGCCACGAATTCTACTTCTTAGAGAAAGAGAAAAGAAGATGGAGAAGTGGGAGGAACAAGAGGAAGGGAAGTTTTGAAAACTAGGCTGCATGAGTTCAAATGTCCCTTTAGTCCCCAAGCTTGTTACTCTGCACCATCCTCATCTCCTAGTGAGGCTGACAGGAACCTGGTGACCACAATGGGGGGAAAAAACTGCCGTATTTCCTGTCACAAATTTGATCCCCCAGATTTTATATTAAATCAATCCTAGTCCCCTCTTAACTTGAAACAACTCAAAATAAGTAATGAAGTCTTCTCTTAAATCCGTGTCTTCTATGTTGCATTGAATACTGGCTTTAAGAAAAGGCACATGATGTGCTCTTGGAGATTAGAGATGGGGTGTTTCCTTAATCCCCACAGGGCTCTGCAGCTATTCGTATAGCAGGTTCTGTGATTGACATTTAGGACCAGTGTGAGAATTTGAGGCAGGTGGTTGCTGAGAGTAAAAGATTAATTTCAACTCGAGGCTGTGAAGGACTTCTTGATGGAGACAAGTTTTGATCCGTTGTTGGAGTTTGGGTTGTATTTCTCCAGATGGCTGCAGAAGGAGACAGGATGTCAGAGTAGAGTATCTTAATAGGGATAAAGCAACTTCTTTTTAATTAAAAAAGCGGGATTCTTCAAATTAAGAAAAACATACATGTGCCAATCGTGGAAAATTTTAAATAGTAAGCACTCAGTAAACGTTAGTCATAATTTTTTCCAAGTGCCAGACACTGAGCTGTGTATTTCACATGAACTATTTTGTTTAAGGCTCATAACAATCCAGTGAAGCGGGAATGAACCAATATCATTTCCATTTTACAACCTGAGTTTTAGATAGTTTAAATACCTTATCAAAGACTTCATAACTGACAAATGGAAGAACAAATTCTCAAATCCATGGTAGCCTGTGTACCTAAATTCCTCAAATCCAGTGTTCCTAAATACTACACTAAAATTTTGAAGAAATAGGCAGTACTATTAATAATTCCACCAGAAAAAGGCAACTACTATTAATAAGTTCGTGTCATCCCATCTAGGCTTTCACTGTGCTGGTTTTAAATATAAACCATACATCATAACATAACATTTGAAACATTTTTACTTAGCATTACAATATAAAGGTTTTTGCAATGTATGTTAGTCCAGGTCCTCCAAGAAGCAGGCACAAAGATGAAATGTTCAACAGGTTTATTAAGGGAAATGGAAATTTTATTAAGGAACATTTCTTGTGAGAGGAAATGGTGAGAAAGCTGAGAAAGGTCTCAAAGGCTCTCAGGCAGGGATATAAGTCAAACCCCAAGGGACAGAGAGAAGGCAGGAAGGTTGAGTAGAAGCATCCTAGATATTTACACAGTCTAAGGAAAGCTTGGCAAGACTGTCATGAAATCCTTGAGCCAAAGTCAGCCATCAGAAGAGTCCCATGTCTCCCAAGAAGAGGTAACCTCAGTAATTGGCTGAGATCAGTCTGGGGGAGACATGGCCTTGGACAAAAATGGCAATGGTTTTCAGAAGACAGTAGGTGAGGCCTGTGACCAATCAAATTCCTATAGTTGGATGTCACTGAGGCACATTCTCATGGTCACTGTCCCATGGTAATTAATAAAATATCACATTAAATGGCTTCATAATACTCCATCTGTGGAAGTCCCACTTCCATTTTACTTCTATTGAGTGTGTGGGTGTGTTTGGGTTATTATAAAGTATCCTACAATAATCATCTTTTAAATATATTTTTATGTGTGGAATTAATTGATCAGCAGGACATTTGTTATTTTAAGGTGTTCAATGAACTTTGTCAAATTGCTTTCAGGTATGCACTGATATTTCTGGACTATGATATTTGTGAGGATATGGGAATTATGGTGGGACGGCAGGCTGGGGCCAAATTTTGAAGGGTTTTGTAATGTCAGGCTGAGACCTTTCAAACATATTTTGTTTTAAAGAACAGCTAAGACTGAATGCAAGTGAATTGATATTTTAACCCCTTTCTGACACAGGCATGATATGGGCTGAATGTAAAGAAATTTGGACTCAAGGCCCCAAGGAATATTTGTTTGAGTTGTGGAATATGCTTGATTTTGGTATGTTAGCAATTTTTGCAGCATCATTCATTGCGAGATTCATGGCATTTTGGCATGCTTCCAAAGCCCAGAGCATCATTGACGCAAATGACACTTTGAAGGACTTGACGAAAGTAACATTGGGAGACAATGTGAAATACTACAATTTGGGTGAGTTTACAGTAGAGTCAATATAATTAAAAGTGTAGAATTTTCTTGTAAAACAGGCGTCAGTAGTAGTTTGGTTACTGCCCAATTCTCATAAAATTGTTCGTTTCCAACATCTGTATCTGAAGAATGAGCATCTATATGTGAGGAAGCATGCTTTCCGCTTCTTCCTTTGATTTTTCTACTCCCTGGAAAACTCTCTTAATCACAAGAGCCATCTCCCTTTATCTCTTGGATCAATTGGCTAGTTACCAAACTTCATTGAGAATACATGTCTTATGTCCTGGATTTATTTTTCCCTCTTTTTTTTTTTTTAATTAAAAATAGTTCACATTTGATCTAGCTAGCTAGCTATCTGTATCTCTCTCTCTGTATACATATATATGTGTGTATATATGTATATGGATATATACGTGTGTATATATGTATATGGATATATACATATGTGTATATATATGTATACGGATATACACACATATATGTGTGTGTGTGTATATATATATGTGCAATGGAATACTATTCTACCTTTTTTTTAAAATTTATTTATTATTATTATACTTTAAGTTGTAGGGTACATGTGCATAACGTGCAGGTTTGTTACATATGTATACTTGTGCCATGTTGGTGTGCTGCACCCATCAACTCGTCATTTACATCTATTCTACCTTTTAAAAGAAGAAAATCCTGTTATTTGTAACAACATGAATGAATTTGGAAGACATTATGCTGAGTGAAATAAGGCAGGCACAGAAAGACAAATGGTATATGATCTTACTTATTTGTAGAATCTAAAAAAAGTCAAACTCAAAGAGATAGAAGGTAATGGTGGTTGTCAGGGGCTGGGTTAAGGGGCACAAAATGGGGAGATGTTGGTCAGAGGTACAAAGTTTACAAAGGGTACACGGTTAGGGTGAATAAGTTCTGGAGATATACAGTATGGTGGCTAGAGTTAATCATCATGTACTGTATACTTGAAAATTCCTAAGAGAGTAAATTTTAAATGTTCTTACCACAAAAATGTATGCGAGGTGATGAATATGTTAATTAGCTTCATTTAATCTTTGCACAGTGTAGACGGACACATATGAAAACATCAAGTGGTGCCCCATAAATACATATAATAAAGTTCACATTTGAGTGCCATTTGCATTTAAGATATATAAAAAGTATTTGAAAACAAAGGAATTGTTGGGATCTCTGAGAGGTTCCCCAGTCAATAACACCACTGCTTCCCAACCAGTCTTAGAATTAGTTGAGAAATAAAACAAGACATTAATATGGAGGCCAGATCATCACCTCTAACACTGATAAAATCCGGGGTGGATGACATAGGTCTGAGTCTATTAGCTAATGGGTTCAGTAATACTGAACCCCAGAATTAGGCAGACATATCCTCCAATTTCTAGATAGCAATGGACCAGGGCAGTCCTCCCCACTAAAAGAGGATGACAGCTCCATGGAGGACCAGAGGAGAATTCCCAGGACAGAGAAGGCAATGCTGAGCCAGCTATGCCCAGTTATTCATCCCAATTGAGCAATCAGATAAGTCGTTCCAGCTTTCCAAGAAGAAACTGACTAAGGGATGGAAACTGGTTCAGTTATTTACTTAAGGAGACTACCACCTCGTAGAAACCTGGATGGGGAAAATATATTCCCTTTGAATACTCATTTCAAACCCTCTGATAAGAAATTAGTTAACATTCACTTGTGAGTTTATTGGCAATATCACATAAGGGCTCCATTATTATTAATGTTTATTTTAATGAAAGATTTTTAAAAATGCACTTAATTAAAAAAATTCAAAGCTATTTGTAGATAATACTTATATTCAAAGCACTATAAAAAAGGAAACTGCTTTTATTAGTTTCTTGTTGTCCTTTCCTAATTCCACTTCTCAACAAATAAGCAAATTCAAATTTGTAATTATGTTTTTCCCCTTTCTTACACATTGTTTTGTGTTTTTCTTCATAATGGTTTCTTAATTGCATTTTTGATGACCTGATGTAATAATGCCAGAAAAATTCATAAGTGAATAATTGCTACATTTTATGGTAAAAATAGACTTGAGTGTCCAATAAAAGTTACTCCTAATAAATTTAAATGACTACAAATATGCTACAAGCCTAAAATTATAGTGTAATTATAGTTTAAGACTGAATAATAAACACTACCATTTATTAAGTGCCAGGCACTTGCTAAACATGGAACATATGCTGACTTATTGAATTCTCACAAAGACAAGAGAGTTAGAGGGGACATTGTCTCATTTTCAAAAATCGGGAAACAAAACTAAGAGAAGTAGTTTTGTAAGTTCTTTGATATATGTGTATGTGCATACATATATATACATGAACTTTTACAGATACTGAGTCTATAGTCTGAACTCTTAACTATTATGCTATCCCCTTATGGGAAATTGCTAGCAAACCAGGAGAGTCATGTTCTCAATAAACTAAGAAGCTCAACTATAGCAGATACTTAAGAAGCCCTTTAAGATAGGAGACTTCCATTCAAAAACTGGATTCTAACGTAACTATATTTCTTTTGCAGAAAAAGAAGTTACCTAAATAAACAATTTGAAGAAACTCACACAACCCTTTATCTTTGCTTTTTCCTAGCCAGGATCAAGTGGGACCCCTCTGATCCTCAAATAATATCTGAAGGTCTTTATGCAATTGCTGTAGTTTTAAGTTTCTCTAGGATAGCTTATATTTTGCCAGCAAATGAAAGCTTTGGACCTCTGCAGATATCACTTGGAAGAACAGTCAAAGACATCTTCAAGTTCATGGTCATATTCATTATGGTGTTTGTGGCCTTTATGATTGGAATGTTCAACCTCTACTCCTACTACATTGGTGCAAAACAAAATGAAGCCTTCACAACGTATGTGATCTCAGATGTTCTGATGATAGTTACTGCAAATTAAATAAATATTAGTTTAACAGTGTTTATGTAAGTCCATGGGATAAATAATGTTTTGGTAAAGATTTCATCTCTAGTTCCTCTTTTGCAAAATGAGGGGATTTTAAAAATGAGTTAGAGGGACTCTAAAATGTAGGAACCTTTCTAATATTAAATAATAACTAACATTTTTAGAGCCAGGTAAATACCTTGCATGCCTCCCTTTATTATCTCTATTTCACCAAGAGGAAACTGAAATTCGCAAAAATTAAGTAATTTGCTGAATATTCCATAGCTGTATGTGGAACAGCCAGGGTGTAACCCTTGCTTGCTGACTCTAGGATCTGTTGCTCTGAACTCCCTTACCCTCCTGCTTACAGGGGACTCCTGGGGACACTAACTATGAAAACAGCTGCTTTCCTAATTGAATTGCTCAGATCTTATTACTGAGTAGATCTGACTTATCAATAGTGACAAGAGTTTTGACTTATGTTCACCATGGACACTTTTTTTTTTTTAATAAAGAGTGTTTGGAATAGATTATTTAAATATTAGGTCTGCAGTGTTACAATGAGAAGCAACAACTGAAACATAAGCCTACTGTTTTCCATATTTCTCTGAAATACAGTTTGTCAGGGAAATGTAACCACCTAAGTTAAGCAAATTGCCTTAGCTTTGGTCAATAATTAGACCTACAGCATTGAAATTCCTACCTAAGACATGTCAGTGATTTTGGTAACATTGTCTGTTTATATTGTTGTATTTTCCATTAAGATGTATATGATTATTATCTATTTATTGGGTATGAGTAGAAGTATAGATCAGCAGGAAAACTAAAAGGATTCTAACAAATTATGTTATTTTTAAGTAGTACATTTAACAATTCCATTGCCAAAGCTATGGATTATTTAAGTGTTCATATCTGTGGTTAGAAATTATGTTAATAGCATTTATTGAGTGCTTTTTATGTGTTTATTGAGTTATGATTATGTACTTCATATGCACAATATTACCCCATCCTTGCAGCAATCCTATTGTAACCATTTTACAGAAAAGAAAAGTGAGCTTCCGAGAAGTGAAGATTTTTTTTTAAATAAATAGTAATTTGCAAAGACACTAAATCAACTCACTTTTATTATGGTAATATTGTTATTTACTTATACACTTTATTTCTTTTCTTCTTTTATTTTTCCCCAGAGTTGAAGAGAGTTTTAAGACACTGTTCTGGGCTATATTTGGACTTTCTGAAGTGAAATCAGTGGTCATCAACTATAACCACAAATTCATTGAAAACATTGGTTACGTTCTTTATGGAGTCTATAATGTTACAATGGTCATTGTTTTGCTAAATATGTTAATTGCCATGATCAACAGTTCATTCCAGGAAATTGAGGTATAATCTTCAATACATTTTTATCATTTGTGCCTACATGTTTTAATTATTCCAAGGACTAACTCAGCAATGAGGATGAAAGTATGAATTGCTCTTCCCCCTTTGTTCATTCCCTGTTTTATACACTCGTTTGACCAGTAAACTGGAAAATTTTAACTCTTTGCTTCTACATGCAACATCAATAAGGTGTCATGGGGCAGTAAGGCATAAGAAGCAGAAATGCTGATTTGATATCGATTTAATAAAAAAACTTTAGAAATACTATATCAGCATGAATTTATATTTTATTCAAAAAATTACTACTTATGAATACTATTATTCTCCAAGTCTTTTTTGAGTGATTTTCAAAATTGACCTTTTCTCAAGTTGAGATTAATAGTGTAAATTTTTATTCCAGAAATCTTTCTCTGTGTCCCAAATAAATGAGTGGTATATTGTGGGATAAAAGAATAATTTTTCATAGCGTTTTTCAGAACGTAGGAAAATACATTTATATCTATCAGGTATTTATAAACACATGGGAACTTGGAGATTCACAGTCTTGTACAACTGTCAAAATTTTAGACAAATTTAAGAAAGAGTGTGTGAATAGAATGTTAACGTTTTGAAAAAATCTTGGAATGATCATTGGGGTCTGGGAGTGTTTATAGGCATTGTCCTCCATCTAGCCACACAATGGTAAAAGCATCCCAGTAATTCTGTTTATGCATTTCCTTGCTGACCTGTCATGTGTATTTGTATAGGATGACGCCGACGTGGAGTGGAAATTTGCAAGAGCCAAACTCTGGTTCTCCTACTTTGAGGAGGGGAGAACACTTCCCGTACCTTTCAATCTGGTGCCAAGTCCAAAGTCCCTGTTTTATCTCTTACTGAAGCTTAAAAAATGGATTTCTGAGCTGTTCCAGGGTCATAAAAAAGGTTTCCAGGAAGATGCAGAGATGAACAAGGTAACTTAGCTTGATAATGTATAATTGTATTCTTTAATGCTGAGACTACTGTAACCATTGTGCCACATCCCTTTTTTTTTTTTTTTTTTAACTATTATTATACTTTATGTTCTAGGGTACATGTGCACAACGTGCAGGTTTGTTACATGTGCCATATCCCTTTAAAGAGAATCGGTTCCTGATGACTTGTCCATTCATTCCCACATGCAGTCACTTCACACAGCACAGTCCTTTGGCTTGTGTCTGTTCAACATGAGCACACTGGACATTTCCTACTTAAAAGAATGTAAGAAAAATTCATGAAATATAACTAAAATAATATGTTATCTGGAGCGAGTACTGAAAGAAGAGCTATTCTGGGCTGCTTTTTTGCTGTTGTGGCTACATGTCCCTCACTTCTCCTTCAATTTATAGAGCCGGGTAAATCAGCAGCAGCTCGTTATGACTGGGGGGCAGCTTGATTAACTCTTAGATAACTTCTATGTTGAAAAGTTCAGAAATCAGTTGCTCACATGTAATTTAGGGGACCAGACTTGGCAATAAGTAGTTCAAGAAAGAAAGAGCTAAGGATATTGATTGCATCGCCTTGTGGGATTATTGTTTTCAATCTTTAAAAAGAATAAAAAGATTTAGTGCTTAGATGAGGCAGTAGGGCGATCACAGCATGTTCAGATATGTTTAGAGAACATGTGGAATTTTGTCTAACTGGAGGTGGAAGGTGAGGGGTTATGCTGTGCAAAGATCTCTGCTGAGCACAGACCACTATACTCAGAAGGAACACTGAGATACCAGGTGCCTCCAGAGGAGGAAGACCAGAATGGGACACATAGGGATACGGTGTCATATGAGGGAGAACTGAAGGAGCTGGCTGTTTCTTCTGAAAAAGGAAGATTGAAATTGACTAAAAATATCTTTGTAATTTCCATCTTTAGGAAGTATACTTGTTTTTCAAAAATGGGAAGAAAAGCAACGAGCAAAAAATTTAAATAGTTAATTTTTTTTTTTCAGACGGAGTCTTGCTCTGTCATGGTTCACGCCATTCTCCTGCCTCAGCCTCCCCAGCAGCTGGGACTACAGGTGCCTGCCACCACACCTGGTTAATTTTTTGTATTTTTTAGTAGAGACGGGGTTTCACCGTATTAGCCAGGATGGTCTCTTATCTCTTGACCTCATGATCCGCCCGCCTCAGCCTCCCAAAGTGCTGGGATTACAGGCGTGAGCCACTGTGCCCGGCCTCAAATAGTTAAATTTTAATTCGATATAAGAACAAACTTTTAACAAGAAAATCTGCCCAACAGAAGGGTGGGCTGCCTTTCAAAGTAGTGAGCTTCCCACCATTGTAAGCAGTCAATAAATTCCAGATGGCTGACAGTGGGAATTTATTGAAGATCTTTCCTTTTTACACTGCGTGGGCAATTGGACCAAATGATTATAAGTTTCCTTGCAATAAGATTCTATCATTAAATAAAAGGAAAATGTTGTAATTCCTGCACTGTTTACCATTTACTATTTAGGGTTCTCAAGTATGTAACACATTCTCTGAGTTCTAGTTTCCTCAACTGTAATATGTGAAAAAAATTATATCTACATCCTGAAGATCAACTCAAATAAGTATATAAAAGTACTTTGAGAATTTTAAAGCTTTCTTTAAATGTAGTTATGATTAATTTGTATAGTAATTTTTGGGAAAAATACCATCTATGACATTCTTCCAGAAGTATAACTTGTAGAATTCAGTGGATTGAGTGGCAAAAATTTCCTTTCCTTTTTTTTATGTAATTAAATGAGTGGTTTACAGGTCTGGTTAGAACTGCAACCTGAGGGAATTCAAAGTCCAAAGGAAATGTCCAAGCACTTGCAAAGGGAAGAACCCCGTATGAATATGTTTCTCTCATTAAAACTTGTGGGGAATTAGACGAAATGGCTTTTAAAATACAGAATGAAGAGTGAAATTGGTTATGCAGTTATACTCATTTTACTATCTATCTTTAAAAGATAAATGAAGAAAAGAAACTTGGAATTTTAGGAAGTCATGAAGACCTTTCAAAATTATCACTTGACAAAAAACAGGTAAGCTCATATTTGAAAATATGAAGTCATGCACATGATCGGGCTCATCTTTTCAAAGAAAGGGACAGATGTTCAGAAGCAATTTTAGGAAGTAGAGAGCAGACACATTAAATAATTCAACTACTTTAACAGTTCTCAATTCTGTTATTGAGAGGTAGAAATAAGCTATATTTCATAAGCAAAAAAGAATAGCATGTATATTTAAGACATATACTAAGCAAATACTTACATATACTTATGGTGATGGAATATAAGATTAGTGATATACAGAAGGGAATATTAAGAGATGAATCTGTCAGGAACCTGATGGAGGTTATGATTAACTTCACTCTTTGCAGCTCAGGTAAAGAGCAGGCATAGTCCCCAGTGCCTCCCAATTTGTCAATAATCAAGAAGTGATGGAAAAAGGCACTGTGGGACCTTAATGGCTATTGTGGTTGACACTGTGTATAATGAACAATGTGCGCTAGAGATCTATCAGCTCCATAACTGAGAGTAGCAAAATCCTCAACGATGAGGACATGTTTCCTTTTTTGTGGCATGTACATAGTAGGGGTACAATAAATGCTTGTTGCTAAAAGGAAATGATAAAGGAATGAATCAGGAAAAGGGCAATATATCAGGTAGGACCTGCATTCAATTACGCACAGTAATATAAAATCCACATCATGGTGGTTTAAACAAGACACGTGTTTGTTCCCCGCCTCATTTAACTCTCCAGATTTAGGCAGTATGGGGCTGTTACCAGGCATGAGTTTCTGTGATTCTTCTGGATTTTTGTCATAGTCAGATGCAAGAGGACAGCTTTACCTTTAGCTATTATACCTACTTTTCAGGCATGTAGGAGTAAGGGCAATGGAAAAGTAGGGGATGCTAGCTAAATCTGCCACCACCTTCAGAAGAATCTCCCAACAATTTCTGTTGTTATAGCTCATTGACCAGAACTGTGATACATGGCCATCCCATGGAATACAAATGACAAGGAGGGAGACCATTTTTTTTCTGTTTTTTAAGCTGGTTATGTTACCTCCCCCAACAACACAGGAATCCTGTTAAGGCCTATCTGATATCCAACCTCCCAGCTTCCTTTCTAACCATCCCTTCCACTAGCATGTCAACCATTACCCGGTACATATCAGAAAACAGGAGAGC
This sequence comes from Macaca mulatta, assembly GCF_049350105.2. Classification (NCBI taxonomy): domain Eukaryota; kingdom Metazoa; phylum Chordata; class Mammalia; order Primates; family Cercopithecidae; genus Macaca; species Macaca mulatta. The sequence continues at coordinate 102,355,336 of NC_133419.1, read as the reverse complement.
TTTAGGTAAGGGGAACCCTAAGCCATTAGCCCTAGTAAGATTGGGAAGAACTTCCAAAGAACAATATCACAGGTGAGAAGGGCTTCAATGGGAGGTAACATGTGGGTGAGAGACCTGTGCATGAATTCTGCGAGCCCTGCCACAGTCTGGGGCTCGGTCACAGCAATGGGGCTGCATGAGCTGAGAGCAAGACAGCAAGAAGGCAAGTGGAAATTGTCCCTGGTCATCCAAGAGAGTCAGCAGATTAGGGTCATTGCAAATTGGCACATTCTTGCTGTTCAGCCAAGTTTTGTTTGGGTTGCCTATCCAGGTGAATCTAGATTGCGTTTAAAAATGATGCCAATAAAGGAAATTTAAGAAATGGAAAATAAGGAATGTAACAGAGCTACAAAGTCATTTCACTCTAGAAAGGATAGTTTAGTGGTTAGGAGGCTAGTGTATGGGGGTCAACAAATCATAGCCCTCAGACCACATTTAGTCTTTAGCCTGTTTTCAGACTGAGAGTTAGAGATTTTTTTAAAATTACATTTCTAAATAGTTGTGAAAAAAATAAGGATATGTGAGAGAGACCATATATGGCCCACAAATCCTAAAATATTTATTATCTGGCTCTTTACAGAAGAAGCCTACCACCCCTGTTCTCATGATGATGGTTATGATGAAGAGAATACATAGGAAACACAGAATTAAGTTCAAATATTTTGTGAGCAATTTCTATGATTCTAACGCATGCCTGTGTGTATTCTACTTAGAATGTTGTCTCATTAAGACTCTACTTGTTCACAGGTTGTAGGCAGTAATCACACCAACACCCAAATGTTCTTTTGAATATTAAATTACTTAATACTGTAAAGTTCTGACAACAGGGCCTGGCACATAGTGGGTATGTAATAGCTACTTATTATTTTTATTGCTATTACTAGAGAGCAGGAACAGTAAGTATACCACATAATTTGGTAGTGATATTAATCCAGTGAGGACAGAGAAATAATACTAAGCCTAAAAGCCCTATAAAAAGAATGCAAAAAAATGAAATAAATGAAGCAGTGAGTGGAAGAAACAAAAACAGGATTTCTGGCAAGATGGCTGAATAGGAACAGCTGTGGTCTGCAGCGCCCAGGGAGATCGACGCTGAAGGCAGGTGATTTCTGCATTTCTAACTGAGGTACCCAGTTCATCTCATAGGGGCTGGTTGGACAGTGGGTGCAGCCCACAGAAGGTGAGCCAAAGAAGGGTGGGGCACCACCTCACCTGGGCAGCACAATGGTTTGGGGAATTTTCTCCCCTTCCCAAGGGAAGCCATGAGGGACTGAGCCTGAGGAACCATGCACTCCGGCCCAGATACTGCGCTTTTCCCATGGTCTTCACAACCTGCAGACCAGGAGATTCCCTCTGGTGCCTACCCCACCAGGGCCCTGGGTTTCAAGCACGAAACTGGGCGGCTGCTTGGGCAGACACTGAACTAACTGCAGGAGTTTGTTTGTTTGTTTGTTTTCCATACCCCAGTGGTGCCTGGAATGCCAGTGAGACAGAACCATTCACTCCCCTGGAAAGGGGGCTGATGCCAGGGAGACAAGTGGTCTGGCTCGGCGGGTCCCACCCCCATGGAGTACAGCAAACTAAGAACCACTGGCTTGAAATTATCATTGCCAGCACAGCAGCAGTCTGAGATCGACCTGGGATACTCAAGTTTGGTAGTGGCAGGGGCATCCGCCATTGCTGAGGCTTGAGTAGGCAGTTTGGCCAGGAAGTTCAAACTAGGCAGAGCCCACTGCAGCTCAGCAAGGCCACCGTGGCCAGACTGCCAGATTTCTCCTCTCTGGGCAGGGCATCTCTGAAAGAAAGGCAGCAGCCCCAGTCAGGGACTTATAGATAAAACCCTCGTGTCCCTGGGACAGAGCACCTGGGGGAAGGGGCGGCTGTGGGCACAGCTTCAGCAGACATAAACATCCCTGCCTGGCGGCTCTGAAGAGAGCAGCGGATCTCCCAGCACAGTGTTTGAGCTCTGCTAAGGATCAGACTGCCTCCTCAAGTGGGTCCCTGACCCCCATGTATCCTGGAAGGTGCCCCTCTGGAACAAAGCTTCCAGAGGAAAGAACAGGCAGCAATCTTTGCTGTTCTGCAGCCTCTGCTGGTGATACCCAGGCAAACACGGTCTGGAGTGGACCTCCAGCAAACTCCAGCAGACCTGCAGCAGAGGGGCCTATTAGAAGGAAAACTAACAAACCAAAGACCAAAGGTAGATAAATCCACAAAGATGGTGAGAAACCAGTGCAAAAAGGCTGAAAATTCCTAAAACCAGAATGCCTCTTCGCCTCCAAAGGATCACAACTCCTCGGCACCAAGGGAACAAAACTGGACGGAGAATAAGTTTGACAAACTGACAGAAGTAGGCTTCAGAAGGTGGGTAATAACAAACTTCTCTGAGCTAAAAGAACATATTCTAACCCAGTGCAAAAAAGCTAAGAACCTTGAAAAAAGGTTAGAGAAATTGAATAACCAGTTTAAAGAAGAACATGAATGACCTGACGGAGCTGAAAAACACAGCACAAAAACTTTGTGAAGCATACACAAGTATCAATAGCCAAATTGAACAAGCAGAAGAAAGGATATCAGAGATCGAAGATCAACTTAATGAAATAAGATTAGAGAAAAAAGAATGAAAAGGAATGAACAAAGCCTCCAAGAAATATGGGACTATGTGGAAAGACCAAGCCTACGTTAGATTAGTGTACCTGAAAGTGAAGAGGGAGAATGGAACCAAATAGGAAAACACTCTTCAGGATATTATCCAGGAAAACTTCCCCAATCCAGTAAGTCAGGCCAACATTCAAATTCAGGAAATACAGAGAACAGCACAAAGATATTCCTTGTGAAGAGCAACCCCAAGACACATAACTGTCAAATTCACCAAGGTTGAAATGAAGCAAAAAATGTTAAGGACAGCCAGAGAGAAAGGTCAGGGTACCCACAAAGGGAAGCCCATCAGACTAAGAGCAGATCTCTCTGCAGAAACCCTACAAGCCAGAAGAGAGTGGGGGCCAATATTCAACATTCTTTTTTTTTTTTTTTTTTTTTTTTGAGACGGAGTCTCGCTCTGTCACCCAGGCTGGAGTGCAGTGGCCAGATCTCAGCTCACTGCAAGCTCTGTCTCCTGGGTTCACGCCATTCTCCTGCCTCAGCCTCCCGAGTAGCTGGGACTACAGGCGCCCACCACCTCGCCCGGCTAGTTTTTTGTATTTTTTAGTAGAGACGGGGTTTCACCGTGTTAGCCAGGATGGTCTCGATCTCCTGACCTCGTGATCCGCCCATCTCGGCCTCCCAGAGTGCTGGGATTACAGGCTTGAGCCACTGCGCCCGGCCTCAACATTCTTAATGAAAAGAATTTTCAACCCAGAATTTCACATCCCAACTAAGCTTCACAAATGAAAGAGAAATAAAATCCTTTACAGACAAGCAAATGCTAAGAGATGTTGTCACCACCAGGCCTGCCTTACAAGAGCTCCTTAAGGAAGCACTAAATATGGAAAGGGACAGCTGATACCAGCCACGCAAAAACATGCCAAATTGTAAAGACCATCAACACCATGAAGAAACTACATCAACTAATGGGCACAGTAACCAGCTAGTAAAATGACAGGATCAAGTTCACGTATAACAATATTAACCTTAAGTGTAAACAGGATAAATGCCCCAATTAAAAGACATAGACTGACATATTGGCTGAAGAGTCAAGACCCATCTCACATGCAGAGACACACATATGCTTAAAATAAAGGTATGGAGGAATATTTACCAAGCAAAAACAAAACAAAACAAAACAAAAAACAAAAACATACACAAAAAAACCAGAGTTATAATCCTAATCTCTGATAAAACAGACTTTAAATTAACGAAGAACAAAAGACAATGAAGGGCACTACATAATGGTAAAGGGATCAATGCAACAAGAAGAGCTAACTATCCTAAATATATATGCACCCAATACAGGAGCACCCAGATTCATAAAGAAAGTTCTTAGAGACCTACAAAGAGACTTCGACTCCCATAAAATAATAGTGAGAGACTCTAACACCCCACTCTCAATATTTGACAGATGAACAAGACAGAAAATTAACAAGGATATTCAGGACTTGAACCCAGCTCTGGACCAAGCAGACCTAATAGACATCTACAGAACTGTCCACCCCAAATCAACAGAATATACCTTCTTCTCAGCACCACATCACACTTATTCTAAAATTGACCACATAATTGGAAGTAAAACACTCCTCAGCAAATGGAAAAGAACAGAAGTCATAACAACCGCACAACTACATGGAAACTGAACAACCTGCTCCTGAATGACTACTGGGTAAGAAATGAAATGAAGGCAGAAATAAAGATGCTCTTTGAAACCAATGAGAACAAAGACACAACATACCAGAATCTATGAGACACATTTCAAACAGTGTTTAGAGGGAAATTTATAGCGCTAAATGTCCACAAGAGAATGCAGGAATGATCTAAAATTGACATCCTACATCAAAAATTAGAAGAACTAGAGAAGCAAGAGAAAACAACTAAGATCAGAGCAGAACTGAAGGAGATAGAGATGTTTAAAAATGCTTCAAAAAAATCAATGAATCCAGGAGCTGGTTTTTTGAAATTATCAACAAAATAGATAGACTACCAGCCAGACTAATACAGAAGAAAAGAGAGAAGAATCAAATAGATATAATAAAAAAATGATATAGGGGATATCACCACTGATCTCACAGAAATACAAACTATCATCAGAGAATACTATAAACACCTCTACGCAAATAAAACAGAAAATCTAGAAGAAATAGATAAGTTATGGACACATACACCCTCCCAAGACTAAACCAGGAAGAAGTGGAATCCCTGAATAGACCAATAACAAGTTCTAGAATTGAGACAGTAATTAATAGCCTACCAACTAAAAAAAAGTCCAGGACCAGATGGATTCATAGCCAAATTCTACTAGAGGTACAAAGAGGAGCTGGTACCATTCCTTCTGAAACTATTCCAAACAATAGAAAAAGAAGGAATGCTCCCTAACTCATTTTATGAGGTCAGCATCATCCTGTTACTAAAAACTGGCAGAGACACAACAGAAAAAGAAAATTTCAGGCCAATATCCCTGATGAACATTGATGTGAAAATCTTCATTAAAATGCTGGCAAACCGAATCCAGCAGCACATCAGAAAGCTTATCTACCATGATCAAGTCGGCTTCAACCCTGAGATGCAAGGCTGGTTCAACATACCCAAATCAATAAATGTAATCCATCACATAAACAGAACCAATGACAAAAACCACATGATTATCTCAATAGATGCAGAAAAGGTCTTTGACAAAATTCAAATTCAATAGTGCTTCATGCTAAAAACTCTCAATTAACTAGGTATCGATGAGATGTATCTCAAAATAATAAGAGCTATTTATGACAAACCCACAGCTAATATCATACTGAATGGGCAAAAACTGGAAGCATTTCCTTTGAAAATCAGCACAAGACAAGGATGCCCTCTCTCACCATTCCTACTTAACACAGTATTGGAAGTTTTGGCCAGGGCAATCAGGCAGGAGAAAGAAATAAAGGGTATTCAATTAGGAAAGGAGGAAGTCAAATTATCTCTGTTTGCAGATGATATGATTGTGTATTTAGAAAACCCCATCGTCTCAGCCCAAAATCTCCTTAAGCAGATAAGCAACTTCAGCAAAGTCTCAGGATACAAAATCAATGTGCAAAAATCACAAGCATTCCTATACACCCATAACAGACAGAGAGCCAAATCATGAGTGAACTCCCATTCACAGTTGCTTCAAAGAGAATAAAATACCTAGGAATCCAACTTACAAGGGATGTGAAAGACCTCTTCAAGGACAACTACAAACCACTGATCAACGAAATAAGACAGGACATAAACACATGGAAAATCATTCCATGCTTATGGATCGGAAGAATCAATATCATGAAAATGGCCATACTGCCCCAAGTACTTTACAAATTCAATGCTATCCCCATCAAGCTACCACTGACTTTCTTGACAAAATTGGAAAAAACTACTTTTTTTTTTTTTTTTTTGGTAAGAGCAGATTTTAATCAGTAATAAACTGTTGCAATAGGGAATAAGACGCTTTTGAACTGAATTCAACTTCTATGTGCACAGAGGGAATTGGGTACTTCTAAGGTAAGAGGGCATTGGAAGCAGGATCTGTGGAGGCCTTAGCAGAGCCAGGGAAGTAGACATTTACAAAAATCAAGAACAGGGTATGAGTCCTAGTGAAACCCATCTGAACTGGGCCTATGTGAAATTAGGCTACTACCCTCCACAGAGGGCAGGAGATTGGGGCCCTTTCTCTAGATGTCGATGGAACAAAATAGCAAATTCTTCTAGCAGCCTTGAGATTTCTGAGGCAGGAACTTACAGAAGTTGCAGTCGTCATCCTAGGGATGCAGTACTGAGCTGTTAGAAAATTGTTCATGCTTTTTAATGGGAGAGAGGGAGCTAAATTATTTGTACGAACAGCCTACAGTTGCCACAGGTCAAGGTTGAGGCCTAGTGGAGAAGAAGGCTGAGAGGAACCAGCCTCAGGTCTAGTCAGAGAGTCTCTGTAACTGTATTTTGTCTTTTTATTTCAGAAGAGAAGTCTCATGTGTTAGAAACGCAGCATATGGCTATCCACACGGCTGTGAATTGGCATTTTTCTCATCTATAGAGATATAAACTTTATGAATATTTATTGGACATTGAGTGTTTTTTAACTGTTGTATTGTTTGTTACTGTTTTTACTAAATGTCTTCACATCCAGAATGAGGGTAAATATTTTCAACACATAAAAACTGTAATCTAGATCACACATAGAGAACACACTTATATGATCTAAAATGTTGTATTGTAAAAAAGGAAACCTGGCCAGGCGCGGTGGCTCATGCCTATGATCCCAGCACTTTGGGAGGCTGAGGTGGGTGGATTGCTGTAGGTCGGGACTTCAAGACCAGCCTGGCTAACATGGTGAAACCCCGTCTCTACTAAAAATATAAAAATTAGCTGGATGTGGTTGCGTGCACCTGTAATCCCAGCTACTCGGGAGGCTGAGGCAGGAGAATCGCTTGAACCTGAGAGGTGGAGGTTGCAGCAAGCCGAGATGCACTCCAGCCTGGGCAACAGAGCAAGACTCTGTCTCAAAGGAAAAAGAAAAAAAAAGAAAAAAAGAAAACCCAACAGAAAAACATGTGCAAAGGAAAAAACTACTTTAAACATCAAATGGAACCAAAAGAGTCCACATAACCAAGATAATCCTAAGTAAAAAGAACAAAGCTGGAGGCATCACACTATCTGACTTCAAACTATACTACAAGGCTACAGTAACCAAAACAGCATGGTACTGGTACCAAAACAGAGAGATAGACCAATGGAACAGAACAGAGGCCTCAGAAATAACACCACACATCTACAACCATCTGATCTTTGATAAACCTGACAAAAACAAGCAATGGGGAAAGGATTGCCTATTTAATAAATGGTGTTGGGAAAACTGGCTAGCCATATGCAGAAAACTGAAACTGGACCCCTTCTTTACACCTTATACAAAAATCAACTCAAGATGGATTAAAGACTTAAATGTAAGACCTAAAACCATAAAATTTCTAGAAGAAAACCTAGGCAATACCATTCAGGAAAATATGCATGGGCAAAGACTTCAAAAGCAATGGCAACAAAAGCCAAAATAGACAAATGGGATCTAATTAAACTAAAGATCTTCTGCACAGCAAAAGAAACTACCATCAGAGTGAACAAGCAACCTACGGAATGGGAGAAAATTTTAGCAATCTGTCCATCTGACAAAGGACTGATATCCAGAATCTACAAAGAACTTAAACAAATTTACAACAAAAAAACAACCCCATCAAAGTCGGCGAATGTCTCAAAAGAAGACATTTATGCAGCCAACAAACATATGAAAAATGCTCATCATCACTGGTCATTAGAGAAATGCAAATCAAAACCACAGTGAGATACCATCTCATGCCAATTAGAATGGTGATCATTAAAAAGTCAGGAAACAACAGATGCTGGAGAGGATGTGGAGAAACAGGAACACGCTTCACACTCTTGGGGGGAATGTAAAATAGTTCAACCATTGTGGAAGACAGTGTGGCAATTCCTCAAGTATCTCAAACCAGACATAACATTTGACACAGCAATCCCATTACTGTGTATCTACCCAAAGGATTATAAATCATTCTACTATAAAGACTCATGCACACGTATGTTTATTGCGGCCATATTCACAATAGTAAAGACTTGGAACCAACCCAAATGTCCATCAATGATAGACTGGCTAAAGAAAATGTGGCACATTTACACCATGGAATACTGTGCAGCCATAAAAAAGGATTAGTTCATGTCCTTTGCAGGCACATGGATTAAGCTGGATCAGCAAACTAACACAAGAACAGAAAACCAAACACTGCATGTTCTCACTCATAAGTGGGAGTTGAACAATGAGAACACATGGACATAGGGAAGAGAACATCACACACTGGGGCCTGTCAGGGGGTAGGGGACTAGAGGAGGAATAGCATTAGGATAAATACCTAATGTAGATGTTGGGTTGATGGGTGCAGCAAACCACCATGGCACATGTATATCTATTTAACAAACCTGCACCTTCTGCACATGTACTGCAGAACTTAAAGTATAAAAAAAAAGGAAACAAAAACAATAATGGAGAATTGTAATATCAGAATGCATTTGAATGTCAGTAGACATTATTTGCAAAATGGCAACAAAATTAGCATTTGTCAGGTATGTTTGGCAGCAACACACACTTACATAGTACACACACACAGGGTCATGTTGGTTTCCCACCACTTTCCAGCAATGGATGTAGATACACTTTATGGTCTTCACAGGCCTGAGTTTCCTCACTTGTCATTACTACAGCCTTGAAGGGTCATTAAATTAATGAAATAACATACCTAGTAAGGAACATGGTAGGAAGTATATTTTACTACTCACATGCCCGTTTCTTCCTCCCATTCCTCTTCCTTGGTGAAATCATATAGGTCATGGTGTGTTAACCAATCCCCCAGACCAGGAAGAGGCAAACGAACTGATGAAGGTGTGGGTTCTCGAAGATAGAGCCCATGTCTTAGTTTAACTCTGATCCTTAATACTTCTTTAGTTTTGGTACCTGCAAGTGTCTGTGGAAAGAAAGAATGCATGAATGTACAGAGGGAAAGGTATATGGACAGAAAGATGAAGGGAAAAAGTTACTGAAAGAATATGAAATAGCTTATCTCCAAAACGTGTTCAACTCAAAACATTTTATTTTTTTTTTCATTTTATTTTTTGAGACAGGATCTCCATCACCCAAAGTGCTGGGATTACAGGCATCAGTCACCGTGCCTGGCCCAAACAATTTTATAATTTGCTAGGACATTTTAGTAAATTATTTTGTGTGAATTAAATTATCTGCACATATCACATAAGAAAACTGGAGTAAGGTGAAATGATTTAATTTCTCGAAGCCTTCCCTAGTTAGTGGATATATTCAGAAAAGAATTCAGTTATTCCTGGTGACATATTGTTTGGTCTCAATCATTTGTAACATGTGTACCAAGCATTATATAATCAAGTCTATCTTACAAGTTTAACTTCACTGTATGTATTTTAAATATTGAAATGCTTAAATATTTAAGCATTTCATGGCACCCCTTAATGGCATTAAGGGGTGTCATTTCAGCTAGTCATATTATTTAGTCTTTCTTATGAGAGTTGTGTTATAATTGACAATGTGGCCCATTATGTTTTCTTACCGATAAGAGGTTATGGATTATTAATCTCAAGAATAACAGTATCCCTCTCTAAAACCTAAATATTCATAGCAATCCTTGGAGTTGGCATATACAGGCAACTGACTTCTTTTTTATATTTATTTTCATTGTTATAAAATATATATAGCATAAAATTTACCATTTTAACCATTTTTAAGCGTATGGTTCAGGCGCATTAAGTACATTCACAATGCAGACAACTAATTCTTAATTGAATATTCCAAGGAGATGGTTCTGGCTCTTTTCCACCTACCTCCCATTTATGAGCTATAAAATGTGTGATATGACAAAATTGTTTTACAATTTTGCAAAGGGCATTTCAATTAAATATCACACACGCACACGCAGTCCACTCTCCATGTCCATATGTTCTGCATTCGCAGATTCAACCAACTATGGGTCAAAAATATTAAAAACATCAAAAATAATATGATCATAAGAATAATAATTTTAAAAACAGTACAGTATAACAATATTTGTATTATAGTTACATAACATTATATTGGGCATTGTAAGTACTAGAGATGATTTAAGGTATACCAGTGGCTATGAATAAGTTATATGCAAATAGTACACCATTTTTTATAAGGGGTCTGGGTGTCAGTGGATTTTGGTGTGCTCAGAAGGGTCTTGGAACAAATCCCCCGTGGATACCAAGGGGTACATGTACTGACTTTATATAATATGCAATTGACTGCATATAACATATATTATGGATCAATATGAATATATAAAATTCAGCTTGTTTGATCAATATTTTATATTCACTACTTTTCCTTCCTTATCAAAACTGCACTTTGGAAATTGATATAATAAGAGTACTGAACCAAGTACTCAGAAGATTGAGATCTTATAATAAGTGTACATCTCTGCCCCTTCAGCAATTCATTTAACTTCTCTGAACCTTAGTTTCCTCATCTATAAAACAGAAATAATCAAGTTGTACAACCCATCACACAAGCATATTGGAAAGATTATATTGGTACTTTGACAATCACAGACACTATGCAAATGTAATATACTCGTATTATAAAGAAATGGCTCTTTTTGTTATTTGGTTGTAAAAAACTCAATAAATTTTTTGCAAAGATAGGTCAGTGTAATTGGATCTTATATTTTTATGATCTTATATTTTTATCTTATATTTTATTATGAGTAAGAAAATACTCATCCTGAAAGCGTGAAGGATGTATAAGTCACTGGACAGATAAGAGAAAAATTCAAATAGATTCAAAATGCCTTTTCTTTATGATAGAAACTATGGTATCTATCAAATGAAATAATTTTATTTTCCCTGTAGCTTCTCTAAAAATGTGGAAAATTAAAATTTATTTTAATCATCAGCAAAATATATATGATATATTGTAAACGAGTTACAGTTTTCAATAACACATATTTTAATCATAGCTTAAAACCAATTGTAGAAGAAATACTAACCCTGTGATGTCCGACCTCAATTGTAAAGTTTGGAATAAAACGTTGATTCCACTGTCCATTTAAGAATCTAGAGAGCCTTTTGTGTAATTGTGTATTGTGGTAGCCATGGAGATGTGCCGCTCCCCCGTGGGCTGACTGACTTTCCCAGACAATCTTCTTACCTCTCTCCCTTTCACAGGTGAGCAGAGCCTCACAGTGGAGAGGCTTTCTCTGCCTTCTCCCGCTCCCACATATTATACCACAGTGGTTAATATATAATATACCATATGTATAATCCTGGGTACATCTCATACTTCCAACTCAGTCTTGGCATTTGATTCTTGAAGGCTTAAATCAACAAAAGTATCTCTTTTCCCTTGCCATATGAGCCTGTGGTGAGCAAAACTTGAGATACATTTCACATGGTTTGGTTTTACTACATACATTACACTGTATTCCTGAGAAAAAATTTTAAGGCAATCATTTATATTTCAAATAATTTTTGCCCATTGCTAATGAGATGGTTTGGCCCTAGTGTATACATACTAAGAAAAACTCTCATGGTTCATTCTTTCCTACCCAACTCATATGGCTTATGCTTAATCTTATTTTCATAACATCTATATCTAAGATGGTAAGTGAATTTCTGATTCACTCAAGTCTTCTCTCTCTGACCTCTTGAATTTTAAAGTATTTAGTTAGCTGCACAAACACTGCTCCAGGTGCACCACAGATATAAGTAGGATGAACCATATATAAAAATACATTTTGAAACAAGGTAAGCAGACCTATTCATTATCTCTGACTGTATCCTTTAACTCTAAAGGTCACTGACTTTGGTGGTTGCTAGCATTAGCTTTTCATATAATAAGCAGACCTATTCGTTATCTTCAATCATATCCTTTAATTCTAAAGGTCATTGAGTGTGGTGGTTGCTAGCATTAGCTTTTCAGATATACAGTCTGAAAGGATAGCATAAATTAAAAGTTGATCTCTTCCATAGTCTATTACGTGTGTAAACCTGAAAATGCCAGATAACTTCTTGAATAACTGCCCTGTTCCAACTTCTGAACAGATCACATTCCAGTTGTCGTCTTAGGGTAGGTGTTTAAACCATGTAGGGTAGAGCTTAGGAGATTTTAATGCTCATCTGAATGTGGGAATCACTGTTCATTCCCTGAAGGACTTAGTCATGGACTTGGGCACATCAGTAAAAAGTAATATTTGGCAAAATATCTCTAGGATGAATTAACTACAGACAGTCCCAGACTTACCATAGTTCAACTTAATGATTTTTCAACTTTATGATGGTGTGAAAGCAATATGTGTTCAGTAGAAACTGTACTTCAAAGTTTGACTGTTGATTCAAATTTTGTGTAATAACTTTAATATAAAATAGGTGTTGTGCTAGATGCTTTTGTCCAACTGTAAGCTAAGGAAAGTGCTCTGAGTATGGTTAAGGTCAGCTAGGCTAAGTTATGATTTTCAGTAGTTAGGTGTATTCAGTGCATTTTCACCTTACTTACAATGGATTTATCAGGACATAACCCCATCATAAGTAAAGGGGTATGTGTAGATTAAAGTTAACCATGAAATAGACCTAAAGCCACATAGTAGATATTTATCTTTCTTCAAAATAATAGCTATTGACAGTTATAGAATGTCCAGTGTATTTCAAGCTATATATTCTCTATACCTCATCTCTTTAATTGTAATAGCTCTGGGAGGTGGGTAATACTATTTTCCCTGTTCTATATCTGAGGATCCTAAGGATATAGAGGTGAAATGATTTGCCTACAGTCCCATTTCAAACAAGTGACAGAGCCTGAAGTTGAAACAACATCCACTTGATTCAGAGCAGTATGTTTATAAGCCCTGTATAACACAGCTTCATTTCATATCTACATTCACTGCTGACTGAATATATTGTCCATACCTTTTCAGTTCATTGCTCTGTTCCTGGCTGCAGGACATTTAATGCTTGTGGGAAATAGGTGACTCCATGAACTCTTCCTATATCCAGCAATATAAGAAACTTTAAAGACTTAAGATTACTTGTTCTTTTTAATGAATTAGAAACAAATTATTAGTGTCGCTCACTCTAATCCTACAATGAACCTACAAGATGAGAAATGTTAATATCAAACTAATTATTAGGAAATGAAAAAGAAAATGAATAAAGAATGCATAAAATGTGGTAGAAGGTATTAACAAAGGGGGCAGGCAATGGTTCATTCAGAATTGGAGAGAGTATTTATTTGCATATTAGGAACAAAACGTGCATCCAGTCCTTCCTGCTTATAGTCAACAAGCTTCCCACTTCCAACCTCTGTGGCAGTATACATGTTGGCACCATCTATAAATACCCAAATCCTTAAGCTTTAAATACTATTCAATTTTCAAATTGAATTTTCTTTTATGTATAAAAGTGTTGCAGACTTGGATTTCCAGACATTAAATAATTGTCTATTAGGATTTTCTGCCACCAAGTGGTAATAATACTTCCTTGCACCATTGGATAGGTTTACTCTTCTCTGTATCATTCCGTTTTTTAAGAAACATTTACTGAATTTCTATGATGTATTAGAAACTGACTAGAATTTTTTTCTGAAAATAAAATATGTTATATATGCATCCAAAACTTGGTATTTCATACTTAGAAAAAAAACTAGTCACATAAAAATGCTCCATGTGAATTTATAGATATTTAGTTTCATACCATTTAACTGTGCCATGGGTGATTGTGCCCTCCACCCCAATCTAGTGCATTTGATAATACCTGCAGATATTTTTGGTTGTCACAATGGGGTGTGGTGGGAGCTGTGATTGGCATCTAATCCGTAGATGAGAGGCCAGGGATGCTGCTAAGCATTCCATAATGCACAGGAGACCACCCACACTGAAGAATTATCTAGCCAAAAATGTCAATGATGAGTTGATGAATAGATAGTAAATAAATCAGAGACATGATGGTTATGAGCCTGTCCTCACCTGCACACTTTATCATAATGGGCTTAATGGGAGCTTCACACTGGTCCTCACCTTTTATGATATTCTTAAGGCATAAATCATAGTTTCAAACCAGGGTTCCCATTATATTATTTAAAATGTTATGTGGAAGTTTTTATGCATTTCACAAATTTATAAATTGGTGGGGCTTGAATGATAGAAGCTAGCTAGACCACTTCCTTCATTGTCAGACAAGGTGATAGAACATTGAAGCATCTTGCCTACTGTTCCATGGCTAGCTTGTGGCAAAGCCGGATGGCATTTATCTTTCAGGTTCCCATCAAGTGCTCTTTTTGAGAACCTAAACTGCCTCTCTTTGGTTAATTTGATGAATTATATAATTCATCAGAGTGATTTTAAAATTCAGTATAAGTAAAAATATATGGACACAGACATTTTTAGAGTGAAGGAAAAAGGAAATAGATACATGAAAAATGATGCTATCTAAATTATTTTCAAATTTATATATTGTTTATTATTAATCTTATCAATCTTGTCATATTTTTCATAATTGAGCTATTACCATAACTCAGCTACACCATAATTGCTTATGTTCATTTATACACAGAGCCTAGCACAGCAGCTTACATTCTGAGGACCCTCGATATATACTTGTTCAATAGATGAATGTCTGAGTAGCTGTTTTAATTCAGTATGTGGCTATTTAAGGTATCAAAGCAAAGCACTGAAGTTAATGCAAGGATTTTAATTCAGTCTCACTGAGCTTTACTTACAACAACATAGATATTACCAGGAAATATGAATCACTGTGTATCTTTGAAGACAATCTCGAGGTGTCTCTTCCCCTAGGAAACAGTTGTGTATCATAAACATGCAAATTTAGAGCTGCTTGTTTTGCTTCAGTTCTTCTACCTATTTCTTTGTAAAACCAGTGGTTTTTTTTTCCTTTAGAAAATGCATTAAAGAGGTTTTAAATCATCCTCTTAGCATGTTAATATGATATGCTACCACCTTTATTGCAGATTGCTTTAATTTTTTGTTATTTGCCTATTTGGGTAAATGTATTTTAATTTGAAAAGTGCTGCCCAAATGGGATAGTATTCAGTATCTAAAATTCAAACATTAATTAGAGCTTTTTTCGCAACTGAATTCTGTTCCACCACAGTCTTACCCTGGTGTTTCTGCAGGATCCACATCAGACCCTGCTGCAGGTGTGGATGTCTTAGTTAATCAGGTGACACTGTTGATCCCTCATCAATGGACTTCTGAGGTCACCACCATTATTTCCTCAATTTGTTTGGCTCTTTGACTACCATGGATGTCTCTGTGAGAAGGCTGAAGCGTGATTCTCATGACAGCGTGATTGGCAGCCACAAAGTCTAAGAGACTCCTCAGACAACCTCTAATAGCCATTAACCTAACACACCTAAAATGTCACTGATTTGTCTTGGAAGACAGAATATTAAGCACAATAAATGGCACTATACATACAGATAATTTGTGTGTATGAGACTCTTAGTTCATTAGATAACTAATTTCATATTATTATTTGAAAGAAAATTTAGGAATCCATTTCTAAATCTTTTCAAATTACAGGTTGGGTACAATAAGCAACCAAGTGTAAGGAGCTCAGAAGATTTCCGTTTCAATAGTTTCAATAATCCTCCAAGACAGTATCAGGTAAGCATGGATTTTTTTAAAGGAACAAGACTAGTTATTTGCAATATTTAGATTCTTGAACTATGTGATTCTTTAAAGTATTAGGATATTTTTCTCAATATCAAATAATGCATTAATTCAACAAATATTTATTAATTACCAGTACCAGGCATTTTGTAAGTGATAGAGATATATAAGTTAAAAAAATAAAGTCTTGGAATCACAGATCTGAGAGTCTCCGTGTTCACTGAAAAAGGCAAACTTTACAAAAAACCTAAGAGAGTAAAATTCATTTCAGATTCCACCAGTGAGAAACAAAGACTGCTTGTTTTTGGTGAAAATTCTGCCAGCTGATTATATGTCTAGATGTGCATAATTTTACATATATTTTATTATAAAATGCATATATATAATACTATATGAGTTAATTGTACTTATATAATGAGTAATCATTTTTAGCTTGTGATTTTCTCTCCACAAAATATATATTCCTATTAATTTCAGTGAATTATCATATTCCCTTATACAAATATATAATTTACTAAAAATAATTCCTTATTGATGGACATTTAAAGTTTCATTTTTGTCTGTTATATAACTAGTTCTATGAACATACTTGTTAATGTACTAAACCATATCTTTAGAATAGCTTCTTGAAGGTAGAGTTTTACTATCTATCATTTAACCTTGGCTTAGGTGTAAAATTTTGTTTAGTTCTAAAACCATCCGGACTTTCTGAGCACCCACTAAGACGCCTTCTTTTTATGAAAATTATATAGTAAAAGCAATGTTTGTATGATAGAAGCCCAGGTACTTGAAAAATGTATTACATTGAAACTAGCCATTCCCAAATTAATAGAAAGTTTAAAATAAAAAGTGGTTCCATTTTTTGGTGGGTCAGACGTGGGGCTCCAATGAGTAGACCTTAGCTTAATCCCCCATTTCCATGAGCGGTAGTGTATATCTTTTACCTACCCTACTGAAAGACTGTCTTGCTCCAATACTTTTCAAATCAAATACAGACAATGGACATAAAGGCTTACATACTTGCTCTAAACATTCTTTTCTAAGAACTCACTTTTGAGTCATTAGCCCAGGTGACGTGAAGGCTGTTTTAAAAAGGAAAGCAAAATGTGGCGATCGCATGCATCCCGCCTGAATCATCTTAGTCTTTGACAGCCATCACTTCCAAAGGGCTCACTACAGGGACGAGGACTCTGAAACTTGTTCCAAATGAGAGATTTATCATGAATCTGAAGCTGACATAGATTTCTCCTTTCTCTGTCTTCTAGAAAATAATGAAAAGGCTCATTAAAAGATATGTACTGCAGGCCCAGATAGATAAGGAGAGTGACGAAGTGAACGAAGGTGAGTTGAACGCAGAAGCAAATCAGCCCCTGAATGTGAGTCAGGATGGCAGCCTAATGCAGAGTGGCAGGAAAGCTGCAGAGATGGGCATGGGGAGAGTGAACTTCAAGGAAGCGGCAAAGTAGAACAGGATCTCACCAGCCACCATTCTGTTAAAGGTGGGGAATAGGCTATTTCTCCACAGGCGGGGACAGGTACCCCTGGCTAGATAAAAAGCTCTCATTCTTATGGTGGACTTGGAGGGAGGAGGAAGTGGGTGGGAAAGGCAAGGAAGGGGCTGCTGCCTCAACCCCTGAATGATTCACCACCGTTTCGTTTTAACCTACTTGAGGGCTTTTGTTATCATTCTTCTATAATCTCTTCATTCACCAAAACACTGAGCTTAGAAAACAAAAACTTGGTTCATTAGGAAGTTATTTCCTTTCAAAGAATTCAAAATAAAATTGTGTGTGAAACTAGAGCTGATTTCCTCCTGTCCCACAGTCACTAGTGGGTCACTGCAGTGAGTATTTATAGTTGACTTCTTATCACTCTTGCTTTCAAAGGGGAACTGAAGGAAATTAAGCAGGACATCTCAAGTCTCCGCTATGAACTCCTTGAAGAAAAATCCCAGAATACAGAAGACCTAGCAGAACTTATTAGAGAACTTGGAGAGAAATTATCCATGGAACCAAATCAAGAGGAAACCAATAGATAATGTGAAGACTTCCTTAGAAATTCATATTTATTTGTCCACTTGAAGCCATATTATTTTCTGATTTATTTTCTTAAGTGCCAATGTGCCCACCTTTTAAACAAGAAGAAGTTAAAGGATACCTTGGGCCATCCTATCTTCTGGAACCCTAGTATCTAATTTTTTTGGTGATTAAACTCCACTGTTCAGGGTAAAGGCTGTAGATTATGATGAAAATTATGTCCAGTTGTTTGGTGCTTGTTTTATAAACTGCTTTCTTGGATATAACTGTTGTGATGATGTCATTGCCATGTAGTGTCTGCCTGAAAATGGGTCCCAGCAGACAGGGGCTGACCTACGTTATTCCCCATGCAGTTTTTCCTCTGAAGGTTATTTCAGGTTTCTTTTTCCCTGCTCTGTGGATCCCCTGCTGGGGTCTCCCAGCTCTGAAATTTTGGAGAGAGTCGTCCATGGGCCTTTAGAATGCTTTAGTCCTTTCTTTAGAATGCTGTTTAACCACCATTTACCCTACTTACCCCTCAAAGCACATGACTGATACTGTTCATACAAAATGGGCTTATATCTATGTAAAATTTCCTGATTCATCTATTTGAAAACATTACACTTAACAATGAAAAAAGTTTTTCCTCCACTGAACCCTGGAAACATGATCCAGTTGTGTGTGTGTGTGTGTGTGTGTGTACACACACACACACACATAAATATGTGTGTATACATATAAATGTGTACACACATACATAAAGTAATTGCCCTATTTATTTTGTGGCTAATGTGGGCACACGAAAGCTCTTTATGTTATAAATTTTTATTGTGACTAAAAAATTACTGTCTAAATAAGTATGTTTTATTGGAGAAAAATCAAAACCCCAAACATTGTGGTTATTTGGTTCCATTATAGCACAATTTTGTGCCATTTCTGGGGGCATTTACAGATGAATTCCCACACTTAGCCATTGAATGTAAAGGGGAAAAATAAAGTGGGAATTTGTAAATACTTATCTGTTATTTTCAATATGTTCTATCCTACCCAAATATATAAAACAGGAATTTGCATTCATGTGCATTTATCAAGAGGTGGTGGTTGTTATTTACTGATCATGTGAAGTGGTGTCTTAAACAACTAAAAGAGATGAAGGTTCGTATGTTTACTCAGAGACCATTGGCATTCAGAGGATGATGGACATCAACTGGAAATGCTACTACCAATTCAATAACAGGAGATTTCAAATGCAGATCTTTAACTTCATCTTAAAGATGAAATGGTCGCAGAAAATCTGTTTTAGCTCCGACTTTGGCTTAATTTAAATCAAAGAATAGTTATGTAAGCAGATCAGAAAATACAGCTGAAAATTTATATCCAGTGATTTTGTATTTGTGGATGTTACTTATGGAAAAGTTACTTGGTGATACATAAAGATCAATTTTTAAATATTTTGTGACAATATTTGAATCAGTAGTTGTAAAAAGTCAACCTCATACTAAATGCACTACCAGCAAATTAAAATAGTCTAACATCCACAAAAAGTGTGTGTTGTGCCATGCAAGAGATGGACCTTCATCCCAAGGATGCTCTATGACAGCACATGGGCTTGACTCCAGAAGACTCAAGAAAAGATATTCAGATTCCTCAGTGTCTTCTAAGTTGGATTGACTTGACAAGATATAAGTTTTGGGAAACTCAACAGGCATGACTGTGGGTTCCTCAGCAAAAGGCACTACCCTCCTGGTGGCTCCTATGGTTCAAATTAATGTCCTAAAGTCAGATTTTCATCAAAGGGCAACTTAATTGACATATCTTCAAATTTCATCTTCCAACTTAGAATAATTGGCATTTCTTCTAAGTTGGAAGATGAAAAAGGAAATTAAACGTATTTTAAGAAATCTTTTAAAATTCTGACAAGAGCTTAATTACAGGCACATTGCCAAAAGGTGGTCATAAGCCTGGGAAAAGTCTCAAGACCACTGGTTTTAAATCCTACCTTCACGTCGCAGTCGTCTTCATCTTTGAAACTAAGATGATAAGTTGAAACGTTTTTATCCCAGTTGCTCTCTCCATCCTATTTCTCCCCTCCGAGTGGATGCTTTCTGGAGGCTCATGCACCCATGAGGAGGATGAAGCAGTGCTGCTTTTCTCTGTGACCACACAGCTGCTCCCCATGCCCACTCTTCACCGTCTCACCACAGATTCACCACCAACGAATAGAACAAAGTCCTCGTTTTTGTCCATCAATGCCTGGGTTTCCTCTCTGCTGCTCTTATTACTCTGAAACTGAGAAATAGCACAAACTCAGTATGATTTTATGAGGCATATCAAAGAAATTAACAGAAACTGCTGTCTGCTTAAAACTACCAGGGATTGAAAGGAGAAGAAAATGAACTCAAGGTACTTGCAACCAAATGGGGTAATGGGCCTTGATACAAGTATGAGAAATGTTAAATATTTTCTATGAATTATCAAATGTAATCTAACTTAATGCTTACAATGACTGTATGAGGTAAATGCTATCACATTTCTCATTTTGGAAAGGAGACAACTGAGGGAGTTAGAGGCTAGGTAACTTACACATGGAGTGTCAAAGCCAGAAATGAACACTATGCCTGCCTCGCATTCATTGTAGGTCTTGATGAGCCCTATGGAAGAGCGGTCGTCTCATTGTGTAGCTTATATTTAAGTTTCTAGGTGAGGAAGAATACGTGGTACCTGAACACCCTAGCTTCTGTTATATGTCCAGTCTAGGGAAAAATGAGCATTAGGCAAAGAAGGCTGTGGGTTAAGAGAGGATTTGGTTTCAAAAGGATTGTAGATATAGGGGAGGAGAAATATCTCTCACTCATCCTATGTTCATGACTGAGGCCTCTATAACCAAAGACACGTTAACCAAAGAAAAGCGTACAAATTTATTTACTGTGTTTTATGTGACACGAGAGCCTTCAGAAATGAGGACTCAAAGAAACCCTTAAACTTATGTATTTTTATGTTAAGTTTGACGAAGAGTAGAATTGGACGGGGGGGTATTATGTAATGGTACTGAAGTGGTGGGAACTTAGCAAGGCCTGTTCAAATTCTTCTCTTATTCTTTGTTTCTATAACAAGAGTCTTTTATTCTTTTAATCATTTATGATCTATGTATAACATTCTCTTTAGGGGTCTGGGTAAAGTTGAGTATCTTTGAAAAACCACTGATGTGATTAAGTATGTGATTAAATAGAGGGTACAGAAATCTATTTACAGTCAATAAGCCAATAAGGCCTGGGGCTTTGAGAGATGTGAAGCCTGTGTGTGTGTGTGTGTGTGTGTGTGTGTGTGTGTCTTATCTGTGACCCCATGTCTTCAGAGATAAGGAGTTTCCTGTCTTCCATGTATAGGAAGGACACTTCTGGAATGAGGGTCTCGTGACCTGCTTCAGTGGAAGATCATTAAGTTTTCCCTGGAAAGAATTTTCCCTAGAAAGGGAAACCTGCTTCAGGAGAGAAGGATGAGGGGAAGGTGAGAATAACCTTCCTGCTTCTGCTGTTTCTTGAATTCCTTCAGCTCAAAATATTCGATATGCTAGGGTGCCATATTTTCGAGTAGCATGTCCTGAACCCTGTCATAGTTATAAAAAAAGAATAAAAGATGGAGATGTATATTTCTTGGCAGGGACAGTATGAGCAAAACCAAGAGCTGGCCATGAGTGTGGGACACTTAGGGAGTTCTTTGGCAAGCAATAGTAAATGCAATGGCTATGAGTCAGTGAGGAGAATGGATTGACTCAGGAGCAAATGTTTTCACTTTATTTGGACGGTCTTTCCCACCCTTCCAGGACTGTTTCGGTATGAAAGAATTTTACTGCCATGTGAATAGTGAAAACAAACTGAACTTTCAATTAAAATGGAGAGACTATATGTCAGTATTTGCCTGCCAGCCAGTCCCCTACTGAAATCACTGTCAGGATTGATTACCAGCTTCAGACCAAGGAAGAGCCCCAGACACAGATGATGTTCCTCCAGGTGGTACGTTCTAAGCATGCCCCGCATCAGTTCTGATTTGAACACATAAATCTCATCTCCCTCTTGGCTCTGAAACCCTCCTTCATCACTGTGTGCCAAGTAGGGTTTGTGAGCGTCATGCCAGTCATCCTGGTAGATCTGATGAATGGTGCTGAATATGAATTCCTACACTTTAAAGTCTCTACCCTTTGATGTAGACAGCACATGCTTCCAAGTTAAACCAAGGTTGTGCAGTAGTGCAGCCCAGAACCCTAAAATGATGGAAGCTGAAACTTCAGCTGTTATCTGTTATTGTACAAAACACGGAATGCTAGTCCAAGTCTTTACTTCTATATGTGGTTAGCTGAGGTGAGAGACACAGCAGAGACTCTCTCAAAGACCTGGTAATTAAAGCAAATTCATTTTTTCTTTTCATGAATCTTGGAATGATTGCTTGAATTTTCTTCCTTACTCTGTGTTCATAGCTACAGCTATCAAAGTTACCAGAAGTGCTTTTCAAAAACGCTTTCCTGGGATGGATTTAATGATAAGACCTATGAAAAATATTTCATTTTAAATTAGAGATTTTTGTGTAGCTGAGTAAATAGCTAGAGACATTGACCAACTGTATGATCATTTCTTTTTTTAATACTAGTGCCATTTGATGGATAATCAATTTATCCAATATAAGTGGATCACAGACATAGTGGCTCATATTTTTCAAAATCTCATGAAAATTACGTATCAAAAGGCACTTTATTCAATGGCAAAGGTAATTGTATCTACTAAGAAGATCATATATTCATAATGACTATAATACTTCGTAAGTATAATGTTACCTGGAACACTGAAGAAAAAACAGAAGAAAAATGGATATTCTAGTCTATTTGGGCTGCTAAAATAAAATACCATACTGGATAGTGTATAAACAGCAGAAATTTATTTCTCACTCTTCTGCAGGCTGAGAAATCCAAGATCAAGGTGCTGGCAGATTCATTGTCTGGTAAGGGCTCACTTTCTGGTTTTTGATAGTGTCCACTTGCCGTGTCTCACATGAAGGAAGGGGCAAGTGAGTCCTCTAGGGCCTCTTTCATAAAGGCACTAATCCCATTCATGAGAGCTGTGGCCCCATCTTCAAATGCCATCACATTGGGGGTTAGGATTTCCACATATAAACTCGGGGAGGACGCAAGTATTCAGATCATAACAACTGGTTTGTATAGAATTGAATGAATTTTTAACCTTTCTTCTTTTTCTAATGTCCACCCTGGAAGCCACAAGGCTTTCATCATTGTACATTGATAAACTGTAGGGGCAGTGTATCAAAAGTTGACAGAGAGGTACATCCTCTCGCAAATGCATCGAAAGCACACTTTTTTCCCCCTAAATAATGAAAGAAAACCTTGATGCTGACATTCAGGAAGTGAGTTTGGAATTTCACGTCCCTGCATTTTTGTCCTAATTATTGTCTATGAAAAGATACTCTTATACCACCATAGGAACAATTTTTTCAAAATAAAGTAAGTTTACTTATTATTATGTCTCAGGCTAAAAGAACTGTGGCAATGCTTTAACCTTTTTAGTAGTCTGTGATTCAGCCGTGTGACATTTACCCTTCACTCTTCTTCAGAAAATGGACTTTCACCAGAATCATTGGAAAAGGTCAAATTGTAAAGTGTCTTCTTATATTTTGAAAAATGTTAACATGTCCTGTTGTTGCTACTCTTTGTTAACATTGGGAAAAATGTATACATACACACACACACAAATATATATATATAAAGTCTGCCATGATATACAATGGATAGCCAAAGAACACATATATATGTAATTGTATATATATGCTCAAAGACATTTTTCAAAACACAGCTATCTATAATTCTATCAAAAATTATAAATATGGATCTTTTTCTTTTCCCACATACCCTTTTATATTCTTTTTTTCTTCATTTCAATGATTTTATTCTCTCTCTAGTCTCTCTATATTATTTATCTCAGTTCTTTTCATGCCGATGGTTCAGAGTATAGCATCTATAGCCAGAAGTATTGGGTAAATCCCAGCTCTGACAATAGCTGTATACTCTTCACCAAGTTTCTTAACCTTTTTGGACCTCATTATCCCAATTCTACGGGTGAAAAACAAAACACTAATATCTTCTACATTGAGTTTTTGTGAGGATTAAATGAGTCAATACATTTTAGGCTGATGATAAGCATTCAGTTAATACTAGCAATCATAGAGAAAGCATGTGGCTTCAAAATTTCTTTTTCCACTCTGTCTTAAACATCTCTCCCTTAAACCTCACAAATCTATTGAAACTGAGGTTCTAACTCATGTTTCTCTGATCACTTGGTGCATCATGTCTAGTGCATTGTGCTAAGGATTCTGAGGCCCAGTCAGAATTGGTAGGAAAGAATGACATAGAGACATTGAATAATGCTTGCCATGGCCATGGGAAGTTGGCCCTCATGCCACATATTTGCCATTTTTGAAAACGATGAGTCAGTCACATTTGAGCAATATGTGGGAAAAATTCAAATCACTTTTATTACTTTTGAGCATGATAATTTGTATCATTTTATAATAGTATCATTCATAAGATGGCTTAGGGCAACTCCCATACTAGGTCCAGCTTACAAAACTTTTATTTGAAACCTGTGAAATTCATTGCAGTGTTCTGGGTGCTACTGCCAGTAACAGTACTAGGAACAGAATACAAGTAGTCTATTTATAAGCAAAAGACCTGATTAATACAATCTACTTCCATGAGGCCCATCTTAATTTATTCATCCTAGATAGCTATACAACCCTTGAGAATGAAGCCTGGACTAATTTGTGTTGGGTTAATTCACCTGCCACAGCTTGTGGTTTCATCCTATTTTGTAGAGGGCATACCAAATCCATGTAAGAAAGCCTTGACATTATCCAGTCACTGCGTGGCTCCTGAGTGATTTGCATCTCCGTCTTGGAAGGTGATGACTTTTGACTCATTCACTCATACTTTTGTTTAATAAGAAAGCTATCTTTTGGCTGAAGAAGTGGAAGTAAACAATCAACGAATCACATGCCAGCTTTTTCTGCTAGTCCATTTATGGGTCTAGTCTATCAGGCCGCCTCGGAGCCATGATCCAGTTGTCTTTCATGATCTACTAATAGGATAGAATTAATCCATACCTTGTGTCATTAGTTCATTTGACATTTAGCCTCACTGACAAGCAGGACACAAAGAACCTATCTCAATTTCATCACTTCTGCCTGATACTGTCCACTCTGAGACCTAATTACTTTTTCTTGTAAATCCCCAAAACATTTAGGTTTGAACTTAGGGTAGGTGTTTCTCTCCTAAACCACTGACATCTCACTAATGATTTAAGAGCCCCGGGGGAGTTTATAAAGAAAACCTGTGTGAGGAACAGTTATGGCCCCTTATAGCCTTTGAATTACTATCAATCAGGACAAGCCAGAAATCTTCCAATATTGTGGTTGGTAAAAGACATTTAATATGTCACAGGATCAGCAGTTATTTTTTAAAATAAACTTTTTCCAATAAGAAGTCTGGCCTGAGGCTGACATCATGAGGACATAACTTTTCCAGCAATTCATTTATTCTTAGTGTTACAATCTAGACATTAATTGTAACCTACCTGCTGCTGACTGCATCCAATTAGATAATCTAAATCATCCCCAATTCCTTCCTCTCGAAGTAGGCACCAGGCCTACAGCCTTCTAGTCTTTTCCAGTATTTCATGAGAATTGCAAAAATAGCCATAAGAAATGCATTATCAGAAAATCAAAATAACGCAGTACTCCATGTGTCTTGACCTGTGCTTTGCAAGAGAAGTATCTAATGCCATTTTCATTCCAATGACTTTTATGTGTCTCCATGCTTGGAAGAGCTCCTCGGACTTTGTGGCTGCCCAGCAACATGTGATTTATTCACTCTCTAAACCAAAAATAAATTCTAAGCTCCGCCCAACTATCTGAATGGGCCCCTCCTCTCAGCCAAGGACATTCCAAAGTTATCCTAAAAAACTCATTAAGGCCATGATGTGAACGGGGAGCTAGAATGCTTTATTATACCCTCCTGTGTTTTGGAATTACTGGTAGAAAAGACTCTTTAAGTCTGATAAGAAATATTCACAATCTACTCTGTCTGAAGCCTGCTACCTGGAGGCCTCGTCTATATAAAATCTTGGTTTCCACAACCCCTTATAACCCAGACGTTCCTTTCTACTGGTAATAGCTCAACCAGTTGCCAATCAGACAATGTTTAAATCTGCTGATGACCTGGAAGCTCCTGATTCGAGTTGTCCTGCCTTTCCGGACAGAACCAAAGTACATCTTACATACATTGATTGATGTCTCATGTGTCCCTAAAACGGACAAAACCAAGCTGTGTCCCGACTGTCAGCGGCGGTAAATCCTTACGAATCTGCAGTAACCTCAATTCTTGCTACTTCAGAAGAAAGAATTCAACCAAGGGGGCATAAAGCAGAGTGAGAGACCAAGGCAAGTTTTAGAGCAGGAGTGAAAGTTTATCAAAAATCTTTAGCGCAGAAATGAAAGGAAGTAAAGTACACTTACTTGGAAGAGGGCCAAGTGGGTGACTTGAGAGATGAAGTGCACAATTCTGCCTTCCGACTCACTGGCATGCATCCAGGATCTTGTGCTACTTCTGCCCTGATTCTTCCCTTGGGGTGGGTTGTCCACATGCATAGCGGCCTGCTAGCACTTGGGAGTGGACACATGCGCAGTGTGTTTACTGGAGCTGTATGCATGCTCACTTGAGGCGTTCTTCCCTTACCAGGCAAACGTCCCCAGAAGGTCCGATACCAGTTAAATTCTGCGATTTTTTTTTTTTTTTTTTTTTTTTTTTGCCTCTTAATGTGCACGCTTGAGCCCATTCCCCCAACTCCTGAGATCTTGTCAGGAAGCTGCTGATTACCAGTTTCAGGTGTTTCTGTTTATAGGGAGACTGCCTTTCCCTGGTGCTGGCTGCAACCAATTATTTTAGAGATAGTTTCATAACTGTCCATCACCTGATGGTTGCCTGACATTCCCGATTGAGGGGGACCTTCTCCTGCCTGTTCATGTCTGTCTGACTACCAGCTATAACACAATCACCTTGGGCACATGTTGTCAGGATCTCCTGAGGCTGTGTCATGGGCATGTCCTCAACCTTAGCAAAATAAACTTTCTAAATTGATTCAGACTGGTTCACAGTCATTTCACAAATCATTCTGGGATCACAAATCATTTCACTTAAAATTCAAACAATAACTAAGACACTTTATGCTCTCAAAGAGTTCTGAGCCAGACATACAGCCTACGAAATTAGCTGTGAAAGCCCCCAGGAGAAGCATCTAGGTATGTATTTGGAAGGGGGTGGGTGGGCTGGAATTTCAGGTCAAAGATGCTTCTGTTTGGAAGTAGCATACATTTTGGGGAACCCTGCACTGAGACTGAAGCATCGTTACTTCCATTCCTTGGGACAACGATGTCAGAAGGAGACCCTAGAACAAGGATTCATGTGCAATCGATTTATGAAGAGATGCTCCCAAGAAAGAACTGAAAGTGGTAGGGAAGGCAGGACAAGGAAGGAGAAAGCCAAGCAATTGTGCAATTCAGGCAAAATCCTGCTAAGGGTAATTTCAAACAGATCTTGCACAGGAATTCTCTGAGCTGGACTTTCATTTTCCATTTTCTATCAGTCATTGGCTAAGGGCTGCCTCAGGCGGATGTAAACTCTTGGGCACTTTCAGCAAAGGCTCCAGTAGCACAAGGGTAGGCTTCCAGAGAAAGCAGCAGGTGTAGGCATTTAGAAGCAAAACCACACAGTCTTCATGGACAGACACATTGATAAGAGATGATGGAGGAACGCTAACAGCATCCACTCCACACCCAACGCACAGCGCCAGAAACAGTACTCTTTGTAGTCATAGATTGCATCAGAATTATAAAATGTTACTTGGTGGCAGATTTTTTGGTACTTTGTAATTTTGGAATTTTGTTTTGGAACTTTGAGATTTTGAGAAATTGTTTTTTTTTCTCTTTGTTTTTGAGTCTGTAGAGGAAATGCATTGTATCCTCTTGAAATCAAGGAATGTCGGGGTTACATGGGGTTAAACCAGGTGACATCTTTGTCCCCTGGGGACACGGCTGTTTTTATAGGTGGCTGCTTACTCCATTAAGTTATATCATTTGGTTACAGTGATATCCCAGGCCCACCTCCCCACCTTATGAGGCAGCTAGGCCCTTCAAATTGCACACTTATTGTCCTTCCTTTAAGTGAAGATATGCTTCTTTGAAATGAAATTTTAATGAGGGTTATATATGAACCAGTTATCATGAGAGAATTTATCTGGACCTCTAAAGGAGACCCAGAATCGATAACTTTAAATGAGGGTCTAAGAAAATATCCAGAATATGGGGTCATTTTGTTAGGCTGCGTTGTAACCAAGAATACCATAGCAATGTCCTTGGCCTGAGGAGCAGCAGTAATGTATCAGATAACTATGGGAAATGTAAGGGCCAAGGGCGGCCTTGAGAATAGGCAGCCGGCAGCACGAATGACTAATTTCCCTTAGGTGGCCATGTTCACAGTACTCACATTCCTATTGCCACAAAAAAAACAACCCTGCACAAATTTTAGAGACTCATAACCCAAGGAATTAGTTCACAGTCACTTTCAGGCATTCTAGCACATATTGGGTACTCAAAAATATTGACTGAATGAATACATTTGTTGAATGAATCCTTTGTTTGGTGCGACTTGCAACCCCAAAGGGGCTGGTAGCCGCAGCCTGGGAGGGAAAAGGTGGAACGGGCCTTAGGTAGAGAAAAACTCCCAAGGGACCATTTCAAGACTTTCTGGCTGAGCCTTGTGACATAGATGCCTCAGTAACCTTCTCCAGGCTTAGTCAGCTTTGAGACTTGGTGGAGGACACGTTGTACGGTAATAGGGGAGCTATCTCTGGCTGGCTGGCACAGGGATCTCCTTCCAGACTGCCAGAAAGAACACACAAACCTGGCTTGACTTGGGCTCTCTTTGTTTCCTGTACACCTGACTGCTGGTCAAAACACACAGTACTCTAGATTGAGAGGTCACACTGACACAGTTCAGGCAGGCTGGTGACAAGGCCTGTGAAGAAGTAGGTGGGAAGCACCCACCCCCTGCCGCTGGTGATGTCATGTGGCAAAGTGGTTCAAGGAAACTTACACAGCTCCAGAGTCATAGCTGGAGCAAAGCCTACCAGCCTCCACTCATCACCTCCCAGGTGAACTTGGGCAAATGTTGAGCCTTTCTGAGACCCAATGTCCTCAGCTGCTTAAAAATAACCTATTTGATGAGGCTGAGTGATGGTTAAACAAGAAAATGTATATGAAGGGCTTTTTCTTTGAGGGTCTTAAAATTGAGCATCCCTCTGAGGAACTGGGCTAATACCATGCCTTATACATCTGCATCAGGTCTGCCCTACAGGCCTAACTCAACCCTGAGATGATATTTGTGCCTGTAAAATAATCCCAGGACAAGACCCGGGGTATGCATCTGGGCTAATAAAGACAAGGCTGAGACAGGAACAGACCAGTCTTGGGGAGATGGGGAGCAGACAGGTAGCAGAGTGGGAAATGGGGAGCTCTGGCCCAGAGCCGCAACAAGACAAACACACCTGCTCTTGTCTATAACTCTTGGTTAATCTAGGTGCTAAATTTCACCTCCACACTTCACACTGGTCTTCTCTTCTATATGTGGCTGCTGTCTCTGGGGCGGGGACATGGCTTCAACCGGGCTTTATTTTCTGACACTTCCCTGATCTTGATGATAGGGGCTTAGTCATTGGTACCCCAGTCTTATGCCTGTTCTCAAAGTCGGCTGGGTTATGATCCCATAAACTGCCGGGGATCTATTGCTGAATCTTAAACACTCTGTAAGCATTCCTAGGCACCACTGGACTACAGCCCCTTCCTTGATACTTCTGTGACAGCCCCATCTGCTTAGGACTTAAGACTCCCTGGAGCATGTGTGCCCCATCAGAGATACGGTGCTGAGAATTGCAAGTCCAAGATACATTTGTTGACAAACCAACACGCTGAGTGCCTAACATGTGCCAGCAGCTGTGCTGAATGATGAAGACAACAGGGAAAACCTCTGCGTCCCCATGGAATTTGTATTCAAGGAGGTAAAAACAGACTAGAAGCAAAATAATTAGAGGTAAAGGAGTTGCAGTTTTAAATAGGGTGGTCAGGAAAGGCCACCCGAGCAAAGATCTAAAGGAGCTAGAGGAGGGAACAAGTAGATATGTAGGAAGAACATTCCAGGCTGGGTGAACCTGAGTACAAAGACTCGGATGCGTGAGCATGTCTGGCAGGGGGTTGCGGAACGGCAAGGAGGAGAAGGGGGTTGGAGGGAGGGAGGGGGACAGCAGGAGGAGATGAGGTCAGAGAGGCCACAAGAGGGGCCAGAGCATGGACAGCTGTAAGAGCCACAGGGAGACTGTGGCTTTTACACTGAGTGGAAAAGGAAGGCCTAGCAGAATTTTGAAGACAGTGAAAGTAACATTGTTCTCTGGCTGGCTGTCTGTGGGGCCTGTTCCCACCCTCTGAGACCTTCCTTTCCTCATCTTACTTGGCCATCATCTCCTGAACGGCAGTTTCTTGTGATATTGGGAGCATCAGAACCGGCTAGGTCGGGTCAAAGACCCACATTGTGACATTCTGTGCAGACTTTCGCTCTGACAAACGGCCGGAGCTGAACTGGAACACACTATCCAGTTCACACTATCTCCAACACCAGCCTACCCTCCCCACAAGCCTTCCTCCTTCCTGCTAGCTTCTAGCTGAATCTCTCTGCCCCTCCTTTCTCCCACCCTTTCCCCATAATTTCCTTCACATGGGCTCTTTTGCCCTAGAAAACCTGATGCTAACCTCAGGGTTTTCTAAATACCTATTAGAAGCCAGTGCTGACAGTGTACCAGGCTACCTGGTCTTTCCCTGGAAGCTTCCACTCCTTCATCTTCCCACCTACTTATGTAAAGAAATGGCAATAAAATTAGCATAGGGCTTGCCTCAGGAAATTATAGGCCCAAATGAACACTGATTTCAAAAAGAGTTTCTAAAATCTCTTCATTTTTCTTTTTGAAATTGACTAACTTGAGCCGGCATTTCAGCACAAACCAACTATGGTTTGTGACTAAATCAAACCACAGCCACGTTGAGCCATAGTGCCCACATCACTCTCTAGCACTACCCTGTGGTGGAGAAGGGGTGATGCGTGAAGTTGGTTTTTTTTTTTTTTTTTTAACTCTTGAGTTCAGGGGTACCTCTCTCTAGCACTACCCTGTGGTGGAGAAGGGGTGATGCATGAAGTTGTTTGTTTTTGTTTTTGTTTTTGTTTTTTTTTTTTAAACTCTTGAGTTCAGGGGTACATGTGCTGGTTTGTTTTATAGGTAAACTTCTGTGTTGGAGGTTGTTGTACAGATTATTTCATCACCCAGGTATTAAGCCTAGTACCCATTGATTATTTTTACTGACCCTCTCCCTCTTCCCACCCTCCACCCTCAAATCAGCCCCAGTATGTGTTGCTCCCCTCTATGTATCCCTGTGTTCTCATCACTTAGCTCACACTTATAAGTGAGAACATGCGGTATCTGGTGTTTTGTTTTCTGCATTAGTTTGCTAAGGATAATGGCTTCCAGCTCCATCTATGTCCCTGCAAAAGACATGATCTCAATCTTTTTTTATGGCTCCACAGTATTCCATGGTGTATATGTACTACATTTTCTTTATCCAGTCTATCATTGACTGGCATTTGGGTTGATTCTATGTCTCTGCTATTGTGAATAGAGCTGCAATGAACATATGCGTGCATGTGTCTTTATAACAGAAAAATTTATATTCTTCTGGGTATACACCCAATAATTGAGAAATGGCCACATTACCTTCCACAATGGTCAAACTAATTTATACTCCCACCAACAGAAGGTAAGTGTTCCCTTTTCTCCACAACCTCACCAGCATATGTTATTTTTGACTTTTTAATAATAGCCATTCTGACTGGTATGAGATGGTATCTCATTGTGGTTTTGATTTGCATTTCCCTAACAATCAGTAACACTGAGCTTTTTTTCATATGTTTGTTGGTCACATGCATGTCTTCCTTCGAGAGGGGTCCTGTTTATGTCCTTTGCCCACTTTTTAGTAGGGTTTTTTTTTTTCTTGTAAATTTAAGTTCCTTATAAATGCTGGATATTAGACTTTTGTCAGATGCAGTTTGTAAAACTTTTCCCCCAATCTGTAGGTTGTCTGCTTACTCTGTTGATAGTTTATTTTGGTGTGCCAAAGCTCTTTAGTTTAATTAGATCCCATTTGTCAACTTTTGCTTTTGTTGCAATTGCTTTTGGCATCTTCATCGTGAAATCTTTGCCCATGCCTACACCCAGAATGGTATTGCCTAGGTTGTCTTCCTGGGTTTTTTTTATAGGTTTGGGTTTTACATTTAAGTCTTTAATGCATCTTGAGTTGATTTTCATGTACGATATAAGGAAGGGGTCCAGTTTCAGGCTTCTTCATATGACGAGCCGGTTGGCCGTCTCCAAGGCAAGGAGCAGCCAGCAGGGAGCAGCTTGTGCTCCAGCTCTGGAGCAGCCTGCCAGGAGGCCTGGAGCACTGTGACATGGACTGGTTTTATGAGTAACTGGTAGGTTCTAATAACCCTGCTCATAACAATGGCATTGGAGATGGGGCCCTGAAGATCATTCATAGAGTCAAAGCAACTATGGCCTTGACTTGTACATGGGCCATCTACAAGTCATTCCTTCATGTCATCTTCCCCAGCAGTGAGTGAGATGCTGCAATATTTGAGTTTTGCAAATAAATATATTCAAATATAACATAAATATATCTGAAAAAATAAAGATTTTTAATAAATAACTTATTTTTAATTTTTACTATGTAAAAGTCCTAATTCTTATAGAAGATTTAGTAATATTAATCAATAACTGTCATGTATTAAACAGACATAAATGGCAGATTCTGTGCTAGGTCTTCTAACTACTTCACCTCATTGAATATGACAACCCTACGATGTAGATATTGTTTTTTCAGAGATGAGAACATTCGAGTTCAGTCAGATCAAATAACTGGCTCAAAGTTATATAGCTAATACGTGATAGACTCAGGATTTAAGTAAGATCTGTTTGGAAATAACAGTAAAACGCAAGAAGTACAGCTATTGGAGTTAAAATGCCTTAATTCACCTGACTGTGTTTGACTTTTGTGGATGGAGGATGATTTACACACATTTAATGGTGTTGCATCGGTATGTTATAGCATTGCAAAAATGGAAGGATATAGTTTCAGCTCCCACTTTATTTCCCACTCTGAGAAGAAAAGCAACTCACTCCACACACTATCACAGGCCACCAGGAAAGCCAGTCACTCAGAGGAGCTGTGACGGGCAGAGCACTGTAGAAGCTCAGGTCATGGAGAGAGAGCCCATTTTGCACTGCCATGTCCAGAGTTCACACACACACAAAAGACTTATTTTTGTGGGTTATAAAGACACAAAAACATAAAGCTAGCATACAAAGAATGATCTGTTTTGGTGACACTCTTGATTTTGTTGCTGGTTTATTCTGAATTCTATTTCCTCATCACATAGGTTAAAACAAACGCTAGCTCTTTAGTAAGAAACCCTTGGAGTCTAAGCTCTGCAACTGATCACAGATGGGTACAGAAGGTTCTGATAAATGTATGGCATTTCTTTATTTTTCCTTGCAGAGCATTTGACTCAGTACCTTGTGGAGAAGACAAAGAGATCTGCTAATCATCACTGCACCCCTTTTTTCATATATATATATGGATCCCATCTGACTATTAAAGTTGTACTTCATAGTG
The DNA here is from genome assembly GCF_049350105.2 of Macaca mulatta. Taxonomy (NCBI): domain Eukaryota; kingdom Metazoa; phylum Chordata; class Mammalia; order Primates; family Cercopithecidae; genus Macaca; species Macaca mulatta. The sequence goes on along the minus strand of NC_133419.1, from coordinate 102,321,510 downwards.
AGAAAAAAGTAGATGGATGCTTACATAATGCTTCTTTAATATATCTTATTTTTCTCTGGGTGCACTTCATGTTCTAGGTTAACACATTTGCTAATTTAATTTTCACAGTAGTCCCCATCTTGCATCTTAGAGAAGAGAAGTAGCAATCATTGTTCTTGCTGAAGACCAGGATTCTAAACTGAACACTTTGAAGACCAAGGCCAGTACTTTATGTATGCAAGCATGTAGAGTAATTGCAGAAGAAGAGGCTCTCTCAAGAGGAAGAGTGTTGAAGCAATTTTCAAACTCAGGTCAAGTTGCTCCTGTCTATCAGCAGTGAAGTTAAAGAACAATTCGTCTTTCCATTTGCCAATGAAAGATAGAAGCAAAAAGCATCTTGACCTAGGTAAGCCAGCAGAGGGTGCCGTTGCCCCTTCCTGTAGATGTAATCATGCACGCCCACGGGGCTCACCTTTCTTGCCTAAAGGAAAAGGTCCAGGCGAGAGGTCCCAAACTTCTCAGGTCATAATGCTCCTGCATCTTCTTTCCACAAAATTGAGAACATCAGTAAAAAATTTTCCAATAAGCAAACAGGGAGTTGAGCTTTATGGATACAGGTAACTTAGTATCTTTGAAACTGGCTTTAAATAATTTTTTTGAACTCACTAGAAAATGTTTTTTTCAATGACTAAATGAGACCTGAGAGGACAAACAATAGTCCCTGCTGTCTGACTTCGAATAACTTTAATTTTCTCTTTTAGGAAGAGAGGATTAGCCTGTGAAGCAGCAGCTTTTCCCAGCCCTACCAGAAGAATCAGAGTTTAAACTGTCCTAGAATGATTTCTAACCCCATCCCCAAACCACCACCACCACCACTAATCCTAAATTCTCATCCAGCCACCTTCCCGGATCTATTCAACAGTGGACAACACGAGGACTTCTGTCCACAGGAAGCACGTAATAAACAGTGGTTGAATGTGCGAGTGCCGCCCCTGCTTCAATACTTAAATACCCCCAACAGCAACAAAGTGATCTGCACATTCCCCAGCTATGCATCCTGCCGCGGTTTTGAGCTGCCCTGCTTGTATGCGTCAGGAGTGAGCATGCTGAATATCAAGCATAGAAGATGTTTACAAGTGTCTTGTCCCTGCCAGTGGTTACAGACACAGCCTTAGTCTCACCATATATGCTTCAAAAGTATCTGGTGAACTGAGTAAGTAGGAGCTGGCTCTAATTATGAGTAATAAATGGAACTGGAAAATTGAGTATGAAACAGTTTAAGGGGGAGCCATTCATGATAAAATCTGCTCGTGTGTGTAATTGCCTCCCACCAGCAGCAATGGCTGTCCCCTGCCTTAATTAACTTAGTAAAAGAAATAGTTCAGCCTAGAGCTCTTCATGTAGGGATGCAATGACAGGATGAAGGAGGAAGGGGAAAGCACAGCAAAGGTGCCCTAATGGGTTTTCCACATCTAGGTTGATTGACTGTTGAGAAAAGAACAGCTTGTACTATTCTGGGTAGCATGAGCACTGTAATTTGTGACAGCTATAGGTCATGTATCTATTTTTCTGTCTGACAAGGACAAGGAGCAGCTGGTGGCTGGTACAAACTCAGACTGGCTTGGTCAGGCTGTGAACTATGAGGATAGAGCCTCGGTTTTCAGCCTGAGCTACAATGGAGGAAGGGTTTGTGGTTAATGCTTGCATGTCTGTGCAAATTTAACTGTAGTTAACAGATTTGTTGCTGCAGGTGGAAAATGAAGCTTAATGATTCCAAGAACTCTGTCCTTAATTTCCTTCTGATTCTGAAAACAAGGTAGATTTTATACCTTTCGTATCTCTCCCCACTTCCACTGTGGCCACCTTCAATTGAGTCCAAAAACATTGTTTTAGTTCTTGTTAAATACTTGGCACCATGCTGGGCATTGAGGAAGTGAGAAGAGTGTGGCATACTCCCTGTCCTTTGAAGATTCATTTAATACAGAAGACAGATAAGTAATCAAATAGGGTGGTAATTGTGATAACAGATCTATGCACAAAAGCTACAAAGATGCACTACAGATAAGGGAGCACTTTCCTCTATTGCTGTAGCATAAGGAGAATGTAGAAAACATCTCAATTCATAGAAATGAGAAGACCATATTAAAGAATGCAACTTTCCAATGCATAATTCAAATTCTTCCCTCCTGTAAGGTGACTTAAAAAGTGTTGAAGGGTAAAAAGACAGCCTCATCCTTATAGAGAGACTTTCTTCTCTGCTTATCCAAACCTCCCATGCCAAGTGATGGACCTCTGCTACTGTGACCAGACCCCTAGCAGGTTCCCTGCTCATGACCCCCACCCCTTCCTAGGTCGCAGTGTCATGGCCTCCAACTACATTAATATCATATATTCTTTTGTCTTGCAAAATATTCTGTGATTTTTATTTTATTTCCTTTGGACATTAAAAAAAAATCTTGGAAAATGCGTTCAACTGGAGCAGGAGTGTCCAACTTCTGGCTTCCCTGGGCCACATTGGAAGAAGAAATGTCTTGGGCCCCACATAAAATACACTAACAGTAGCTGATGAGCTAAAAAAAATTGCAAAAAAAAAAGTCTCATGTTTTAGGAAAGTTTACATAATTGCACTGCAAAGCCATCCTGGGACACATGTGGCCAGTGGGCTGTGGGTGGATAAGCTTGAGCTAGACTGCTTTTGTCTCTGCAAGCCTGAAGTGTCAGTGTTTCCCTTAGGAAAAGAGCATTATATCAAAGCTCCATGTAGTTAAACCACAAGACAAATGCATGTATTGAAACTGTGAACTTCAGAAAGTCAAATACACAGTTTCCTGACATCTTCTTGTTCCTAACGTGCTCATTAATTCTGTCCTCATTTCCCCTTATCCCTTCTTAACCACACCTTCCATCACTCCTCCCTTTATGGACCTTCTCCCTGTTATGCCACATGCCAAAACAAACAGGTCTCCCTCGTAGACACTGTCATCCTTCACGAGGAAAAAAATTACCAAGTGGAAAGAGGGAGTTGCAATGTCCTATCACTATAGGAATAGCAATGTGGTTCGCTTTTGGAGGACCAGAGTGAACAACAAATTAATAGAAACCAAGTCTTGTGTATTTGGAAAGATCTCAGATTCTTGGAATAAATCCATGCCCTCAGATCTTCAGTGGAAGGAAGTGAGTAATAAATATATAAATAAAAATAAATATTGAAGTAAATCCTCAGTGGTGTATAAAGAAAATGTGTGGAAACTTTTAAAGAAATTGCAAGTAATAACTGAATATTCCACAGTGTGACAGCAGTCCTCTTTATATTCCCAGGCTCATTGAGTTATTCCTGGAGTACTTAAACATTGAATTCTGTCCAACCATCAGACTGAGCCTCAAGATTGTAAGAAAACTACCAATAAGGGAATGTCCCCTGAATTCTAGATCCCTAGGATTTGCTGTATTAGCCAAGCACTTAAATCTTTTCAATTTGACTTAGGCTGTATTCCCCGCCTGGGTTTGTCAGGTGATCTACATGGAAAGGTGTCCCTAATTCCAGAGAATAATTGACAAAGATGTTCATTCTAAAGCAATTCAGGTTATGTTTAGACCATAGCACATATCAGGAAGTCTCTGAATGTATATGTATCCTGGAGTTTGCTAAACTTTGGGTTTTGATGCGCAATAGATTGGAATATAAACTGCAATTTAGGAGGCCTTCGAACAGAAGTACAGTCTGGACCCGTGGCTTATGGTGTGTCACATAAACAGGAACAGTTTGTTTAGCAAAAGCTTGGAAGTTTTAGTGTTTCCAAAGCAGATATTTAGGGACATAATCCAATATCCTCTATTGCCAAATGAATTCCAACTGTGACCTGTTTTTCTCAGCCACGATGAACTTTGTGTTTTTGATGGGACCCAATTGAATCCAGGAAGAAAAGGAACTAAAATAATTAACTGCACATCTCAAAGTCTGTGTCTGGCAGTGTTTAAAGTTGAAGGCAGGGACTAGCATTAAACCCTTTTATGTTGCCATAGAAGCACCCAGGACGTTAGAATCAAATCATTCGCAGTCTCGATGTCTCTCGCTGCAGGAAGCTCCTTGGAGGGGCAACAGGGATCAGACTTATTTCAGTAGAGACTCCTTATCAGGGTAAGGCACCCCACACCCTTCTCAGCACGCAGCCCTGAATTTTGTGCATGCCAGCCCCTGAGGCATCAGCTGTGAAGTTACTGCAAAAATCAAAATGGACTCCATGAATTTTGTGGTAAGTAATTTTGGAAGTTATTACATACTTTATCTTCCTCCTGAATATTCACCACACTCTTGATCACCTTAAAGACCCTGAGAAGTCTTAAAGCCAAAATGTTTTATGTGTTCCTATACATAATGTATTTTTTAACACAGACTTTTCTAATTTATTTGACTCTGAAGCCATTTTTGCAGAACAATTATTAACATCTCAAGGAATCGATGTTCTATGATACACATTTTGGGAAAGGCATATCAAAGTAACACACACTTCACACAGCAAATGAACACTGGCAAGTAGGTGCACAAACTACTCACAGGTGAGGAGGGATGCAGAAGAATATTTATAAAAATTCAAAATATAGGAGCCTCGGGGAAGGCAGCCAATATCAACCAGGTGATTCTTGCTCAAAAGTGAGGGTGTGTTTGATGAAAGTGAAAGTGGCAAAGTAAAAGTAACTTCCCTCAAATGGAAGGAAATTGGCACAAGGTGGGCTCTCACTTCTACATATTTTCATTAAACCCCAAGGCAGATCTTCTGGTCAAATTACAAAAGCCCTGGGCAGGGTGGAGCCTGAAACCTAATCAGAACCACACAAGGATTTGTCTGCGGTGGGTTCTACGTGGGAACAGATCTTATGGCTCCCTAATGGGTCACTGACAACATTATTAAGTATGAAAGTAAAGGGAGGGATGGAGACACATTGCACACAGAGAGACCACACAGGACTGCGATCAGCAAGCTTCCTTTTGTTTCCATAATTATCAGCTTAAAACTGACTTGGAATGGGAACTCTGAGGATAGAATCAGAGCCCTTTGGCCTCAGAAGTCTAAATTGGAGCTCAAGCTCTTCAATCTCTGCTGTGTGAGTGTTATAATTTATATTCGCCTGTGAAGGGGAGTAGCCTTGGGAAATAGAATTCTAAGTCTGAGGGTATAAGGATAGCTTGGGGACAAACAACTCATTGCTTGTTTACTGGAGATTTGGGGAAAAATCCAGGGAAAATAATTCCTCAAGAAAAACAAGTTCTTATGGAGTTTCTACCTCTTCCTGGCTTTTCCTCTCATAGACTAATACCAGAATATTCCTGTATGTTAATTTGAATTCCTCTTAAAAGCAGACACCACGATGAGATATGTTGCATATAAGAGATTCATTGGGGGAAATACCTATAAGGATAAAGGAGAGGGAAATTCAAAGAGTGGGCAGAGACAGACAGCTGTGAAAGAGGGGAAAAGAAGAGTGGGTGGAAGGCAATTCAGCCTGCAGCAAACTGCAGTGTAGTTCTAAGAAAGTGTCAGCCAGGCCAATGGCAAACACATCAGCTGAGGGTGCCTGTTGAAGTACTCCAGGCAAAACTGCATTTCTCACAGGAAGGAGCCTGCAATTTACCTCCACAGTGCTCCAGGCTTCTAATAGCCACCCTAGCAGTGAGTTTGCCCTATCTCCAGGGGTCCTCACGAGAATGGAAAATTCAGTGTCAAGAAAGTTCCCCCAAGTCAATGAATTCTTGCTTGTCCACTCTTACATTCCAGTACCCTCCATCAAATATCCCTAAAATTCCAATACAAGCATAAGCTAGCTAAAATTCATAGTTTCTCTAGTATATAATTTCTTCCTTCCCTTATCTGGCCCAGCACATCTTCAGCTGGAATCATAGTTATCAGCGTGGAATCTAGGAGAGGAAGTAGGGGCAGCTCTTGAGTGGGATTCTTCTTGACTCACTGCTTTATCTTCTAGCAAGAGGGTTGTGTTAGTTCTTGCTAGGGAAGGGTTGCTAACTGCTGAAAGCTCTGAGAATCGTCAGGATGGGGAGAAGTGTGCAGAGTCAATATCCTCAGGAAATCCACCCAGTTGCCCCCATCTCATTTTTTGGGGTCCCAAGTTTTCTCAACCATTTTCAACCTTTCTCAGCATTTAAACATCTTTGGGGCTTAGAAAGGAGAAAGTAAGAGGGATTAAGTAATAAGACTTCCAAGCTGTAGCACAGTTCTAAGAAGGCTTTAGCCATATGCAAATTCTCAAGTAAAGTCACCAAAAAAAGGAGTCCTGTGTTTTACAGGAATAGGCCTGCATCTATTAGGCCAGTATCCCCACTATGCTCATTTGTTATCTGGGAGGAATTCATGGGAGACATGATCTTGTCGCAAACAAATGAGCAGGGAAGAGCCAGAAGAAGAGCAGCTAAGGCTACCAATCAGTTATGCTCCCCGAAGCAAGAGATCTGATTGGCACATTTTTATGGCCATCCCATCCTTCCAGGTACTGTGTGGCTGCCCTGAAGACCTGTCTGACATTGAAATGACCTTCTGGGGAAGTCTGTCTATAGCTTGAAGAGGCCAATTCTATAGACAGCAAACTATCCCTCTGGCTGATTCCTGTTGATACTCTCCAAATGAAAGATGGGTGAAAGCCAAGAGGCAGAAGAAGAATATGGAATAAAGTGGAGAAAAAAGATAACACAGACTGAAGGGTGGAGCAGTGCCTCTTTTATGTCAAAATGAAAACTCAAAAATGAAGTAGCAGCCAGAAGATGAAAAAGAATAACAACAACCACACAATTCAAGAAATACGAGGGGAAGAAAGGTTGCTTCTCTGTAAGGCTGTGTGCTGGACTCAGAAAAAGAAACCTTAAGAGACTGTTCTTGCCCTCCTTCTTCCCTTGCAATTGCTGCTGATTTTTGACTCTGCCATGTGACGTTTGCAACCACTTAGCTGCCTTTTGTTAACATGTCAAACGAAGTTTCTTCTCTAATTACCTCCAGCAGACAATTTAGCGAAAATTTAAAATGGATTCACTGATAGCCATCAAAATGGCAAAGTAGGAGCAATCTGGCTTCACTCATAGGAAAGCAAAAATAACTATCCAGTGCCAAGGTTATCACCCAGAATATCCCAAAACTTACAACTGAGGCTATGACAATCCCTAAAGCCTCAGAGAAGTGAAAAACCAGGAGCAGAAGGTAGGGGAAATGAATTTCTTTAACCTTGATGCCCCTCCAGCAAGCTGCCAGGCAGCACATGGAAAACTGCCCCTGGACTTCTACACTGGAAAAGTGTTGCCTCTACACTTGGAAAAACTGAGATCAGTGATCAAGGCAGATGTCTGGCTTCCCCACCATCCTGGGTTCCTTAGAAGGAAAAACATTCCTGCCTTAACCTGTGGGAATCATTGCAAGTATCTGTAGGGTAAAAACTCCTTAGGTCAGCCAGAGACAAGAAGTGGAGGTGAGGCTAGCAGCAGTCAGCATGCAAAACTGGTGGCTGCTCTTCATTTCTGCTTTGGGAGGCAGAAATCAGAAAGGCTACTCAGAAGCATCATGCTATAGGAGGCATTATCCACGAGTGCTTTGGGCACAAACCTTCAGCCAGCCTTCCCAGACAGCCATGTATCCACTTTTCATCCCACCTCCAGGCCCATCCAAAATGGGCACTATGCAAAACTCCGAACCTGTGAAAGAGCTACAGCAAACATTAGCTTAGGGAACCATCTAGTGCTGAAAAGGAGTCAGCAATCTTGAGATAAGGGACCTTAACAGTCTGCCTAGGACCTTTAGACATATATACTCTAGAAAGATCAACACAAACCCAGACAGACAGAAAGCCTGGAATAAATACCTAATACTTCAGTGCAAAGACACAGACACATACATCCAAAATAAACAAGTGCAAACAGGAAACTGTGGCCTCAAAAATGAACAAAATAAGAAGCCAATGACTGTAATAAGATGGCAATGTGTAACCTCTCAGATCAAGAATTTAAAATAGCAGTTTTGGGGAAACTCAGTGAATTCCACAATAACACAAAAAAGCAATTCAGATATTTAATCAGATAGCTTTAACAAAGATATTGAAAAAAAATTTAAAAATCAAACAGAAAGTCTGAAGCTGAAAAGTGTGATGAATGAACTCAAACATACAATAGAAGGTCTCGACAACACAATTGATCAAGCAGAAGGAAGAATCAGCAAGCTAAAAGATACACTAGTTGCAAATAAACAGAGGAGAAAAGATTTTAAAAATGAAAAGAAACAAAGCTTACAGGTTCTAAGGGACAACATCCAAATAGTAAATATAAGGGTCACTGAAGTTTAATGACAAAGAGAATGCAAGAAATGCTAAAGGGGGTTTTTCAAACTGAAAGAAGAGTTGTAACAAGAAAACACCTGAAAGTTTAAAACTCACTGGTAAAATTAAGCATACAGACAAATTCAGAATACAATAATATGGAAATTGTGGTATATAAACCACATATATCCTTAATATGAAGAATAAAAGACAAAAGTTTAAAAATAATTGTAACTACAAAAGTTTGTTAAGGTATAGGCAATATAAAAATACGCAAATAGTGACATCAAAAATTCAAAATTTTGGAGGGGGCAGAAATAAATTTAAAGAGTGGAGTTTTAATTTGATTATTTCTTTTTGACAGGACTAAAGTTGCTATCAGGTAAAAAATAACTGGTTATAACTATAAGATGTCTTTTGTAAGCCTCATGGTAAGCACAAAGCACAAACCTATAATGGATACACAAAAACTAAAAACCAAGGAATCAAAACACATTGCTGAAGAAAATCACTTAACCACAAAAGAAAACAGCAAGAGAGGAAAAAAAGGAGAAATAATCTACCAAATGACTAGAATATGAGTAACAAATTAGCAGTAGTCCTTACCTATCAAGAATTATCTTGAATGTAATGGATTGAATTCTCCAATTAAAAGATAGAGTCACTGAATGGATTTTTGAAACATCAGAAAAACAAAACAAAAAAAGACCTGATGATATGTTATATACAGAAAACTCATTTCATTGTCAAAGAAAAATATACACTGAAAGTAAAAGAATAAAAACAAAATCCATGCAAACAGAAACCAAAAGCAAGCAGAAGCAGCCATACTTACATATGAATTAGACTTTATATCAAAAATGGCAAAAAGAGGTCAAGAAGGTCATTATATGATGACAAAGAGATCAACACAACAAGAAGATATAACAACTTTAAATATTTATGCACTCAACACTAGAGTATGCAAATATATAAAGCAAATATTATTAGATCTAAGGTGAGAGATAGACTGCAATATAATAATAATAGGGAACTACAATGCCCCTCTTTCAACAGTAGATAGATCATTTAGACAAAAAATCAACAAAGAAACATCAATCTTCTGGCCAGGCATGGTGGCTCATGCCTGTAATCCCAGCAGTTTGGGAGGTCGAGGGGAGTGGATCACCTAAGGTCAGGAGTTCAAGACCAGCCTGACGAATATGGTGAAACACTGTCTCCACTAAAAATACAAAAATTAGCTGAGTGTGGTGGTGTCCACCTGTAGTCCAAGCTACTCAGGAGGCTGAGAGAGGAGAATTGCTTGAACCTGGGAGGCGGAGGTCGCAGTGAGCCAAGATCGTGCCACTGCACTCCCGCCTGGGTGACAGAGTGAGACTCCGTCTCAAAAAAAAAAAAAAAAAGAAAAGAAAAGAAAAGAAAAGAAACATCAATTTTCAATTACACCGTAGACCAAATGGTCCTCACAGACATTTACAGAACAGTCTAAGCAACAGCTGCAGAATATACATTGTTCTCAACTGCACATAGAACATTGTCCAGGAATGATTACATGTTAGGCCACAAAACAAGTATAACAACTTTAAAAAGATAAATGTCATATCAAGTATCTCTTTGGAACACAATGGTATAAAACTAGAAATTAAAGAGAAACCTCAGAAACCACAAAAATCCACGGAAATTAAACAACTTGCCTCTAAGTAACCAATCCATCAATGAAGAAATTAAAAGGGAAATATAAAAATGGTGTGAGACAAACAAGAATGAAAACAAATTATACCAAAACCATGGAACACAACAAAAGCAGTTATAAGTGGAAAGTTCACAGCAAAAAATCCATACATAATAAATGAAAAAGATATCTAATAAACAACCTAACAATGCACCTCAAGGAACTAAAAAAAACAAGAATAAATTAATTTCAAAATTGCTAGAAGGAAATAATAAAGCTCAGTGAAGAAAGAAACAAATTAGACACCAAAAAATGCAAAGTATCAACAAAACTAAGAGTTGGTTATTTGAAAAGATTAGCAAAATTGACAAACCTTCAACTAGAGTAACCAAGAAATAAAGGAAAAACGACCCAAATAAATAAAATTACAGATGAAAAAGGAGGGAGACATTACAACTGATATCAAAGAAATACCAAAAAACATGAGACTCTAACGAAAAATCAAACGCCAACAAATTTGAGAATATAGAAGAAATGGATAAATTGCTGAACACATACAACCTACAAAGATTAAATTATGAAGAAATAGAAACTCTAAACAGTCTGATAGCTAGTGAGGAAATTGAACTAGTGATTAAAAGTATTTTATCAAAACACAAAACATGGCATGATGGCTTTACTGATGAATTCTATCAAACTTTCAAAAGTAAAGAGGAAGAAATCCTTCCAAACTCATTTTATGAGGCCAGCATTACCCTGATTCCAAAGCCAAACCATAACACAACAACAACAAAAAAGTACAAAGCAATATCCCTGATGAACATAGATGCAAACATTCTTAAAAAGATATTTGCCGGTGGGCTCTATCCCAAGTATACAAGAATGATCCTACATATGCAAATCAATAAATGTGATACACCACATTAACAAAAAGAGAGGAAAAAAACTCACATGATCATTTCAATAGATGCAGAAAAAGCATTTGACAAAATTCAACATTCCTTCATGACAAGATGCTCCACAAATTAAATATAGAAAGTATGTGCCTTGATAGAATAAAGGTCATATGTGACAAACTCACAGCTAACATATTAAACAGGGAAAAGCTAACATATTAAACAGGGAAAAGCAAGACAGGGTGCCCACTTTCACTATTCTGTTCAATATAGTACTGGAAGTCCTAACCAGAACAATTAGGGAAGAAAAAGAAATAAGGGAATCCAAATTGAAAAGGAGAATGTCAAATTGTCCCTGTTTTTAGATGACATTATCTTATATATAGAAAACCTTAAAACTCCACCAAAAACAAAACAAAACAAAACAAAAAAACCCAACTGTTAGAAATATTAAATTAATTCACTGAAGTTGCAGGATACAAAACTCAGTAGGGTTTTTATTTGTGAATAGCAAACTATCTGAAAAAAATAAAACAATTTCATTTACAGTAACTACAAAATTAAAGGTACCTAGGAATAAACTAAATCAAGAAATTGAAACAACTCCACATGGAAAACTATAAAACACTGATAAAAGTAATTGAAGAAGACACAAATAAGTAAAAAGACATCTTGTGTTCATGAATTGGAAGAATTAATTTTGTTAAAATGGCCTTACTACCCAATGGTATCTACAGATTTAATGCAATACCTACAGAAATTCCAATGACATTGTTCACAGAAATAAAAAAAAAATTCTAAAATTCATATGGAAATACAAAAACCTAAAACAGCCAAAACAATCAAGAGCAAAATGAACAAAGCTGAAGGAATCACAGTATGTAATTTCAACATATACTACAACGCTACAGTTAACAAAAGAGCATGGTACTTGTAAAAAAAAATAGACACATTGATCAATGAAACAAAATGGAGAGCCCAGAAATAAATTATTGCACCTACAGCCAACAGATTTTTGACAAAGAACACACACTGGGGAAAGAACACACATTAGACTTAAAGTCAGGGTTCTGGAAATAATTCAGTTAGACAAAAAAAAAAAAAAAAAATCAAGAGAAGAAAAAAGAATGAAGTAAGCCTTCTTGACATATGGGATAACATTAATTAAACAAATGTTTGAATTTTAGGATTTCCAGAAGGAGAGGAGATAAGGCATATAAAATTTATTTAGTGAAATTATAGCTGAAAATATCCAAAGCCTTAGGAGAGCTATAGACATCCAGATCCAGTAAGCTCAAATACCCTGACTTAGATTCAATCAAAAAAATGTCCTGTCTCTCAAAAGTCAAAGGCAAAGAGAGAATTCAACAAATAGCAAGGAACTGTTCCACACACAGTCAAGCCACACATAAGGGAATCCCTATCAGACTAACAGCAGATTTATCAGCAGAAACTTTATAGGTCAGGGGAGAATGAAATTATATATTCAAAGTGCTGAAAAAATTCTTTAAAAACGCTTCTAGCCTAGAATAGTCTATATATTCAGCCAAGTTATATTTCAAAAATGAAGAAACAATAAATTCTTTCTCAGACAAGCAAAAACTGAGATGAGATAATTCATCACCACTAGACCAGCCCTCCAAGAAATACTTAAGGGAGTTTTACATATGGGAAAAAAAGACAATTATCTGACATTATGAAAACACATGAAGGTATAAAACTCACCAATATAGCAGATACACAAATGAGAAAGAGAAAACAATTAAGCATCATTACTGCAGAAAATCATCAAACCACAAAGACAAACAACAAAAGAGGAAGCAATAACAAAGGGTACATAAAACAACCAGAAAACAATAAATGAAATGACAGGAGAAAGTCTTCATCTATCAGTAACAACTTTGATTGTAAATGGCTTAAATTCCCATTTACAAGATACAGTCTGGCAGAAGGGAGTAAAAAACAACTATACCCAACTATATGCTGCCTACAAAAAACTCATTTCACCTGTAAAGACACACATAGACTGAAAGTGAAGGGATGTAAAAAGAGATTACATTCCAATGGAAAAAAAAAGTACAGTAATACTTATAATTATATCAGACAAAATAGAATTGAAATAAAAAACATAAAAATATTCAAAGAAAGTCATTATATAATGATAAAGGGGTCAATTCAGCAAGAGGAGATGACGATTGTAATATATATATGCACCCAACGCTGAAGCACCCAGATATAAAAAGCAAATATTTTCAGAGTTAAAGAGAGAGGTAGACCCCAATACAAAAATAGTTGGAGACTTCCACACTGAACTTTCAGCATTGGACAGGCTATCTTGACAGGAAATCAACTAAGAAACATTGGACTTAAACTGGACTTTAGACCAAATGGACCTACCAGACATTTGCAGAACATTTTTTTTCCAACAGCTGTAAAATACACATTCTTCTCATTAGCACATGAAACATTTTCCAGAATAAATGATATGTTAGCCCATAAAACAGATATCAATAACTTTTCAAGAATCAAAATCATATCAAGTATCTTCTTATACCACAATGGAATAAAACTAGAAATCAGTAAGAGAAACTTGGAAAACTGTAAAAATACATAAAAATTAAACAACATACTTTTGAATGACCAATGGGTCTTTTAAAAAATTAAGAGAGAAATCAAAATAGCTTCTTAAAACAAGTGAAAATAAAAACAGAGTCAATATGGTTTGGATTTGTGTCCCTGCCCAAATCTCACGTTAAATTTTAATCCCCAATTTTGGAGGGATTGGGGGCCTAGTGGGAAGTGATTGGATCAGGGGGATGGTTTCTCAAGGTTTAGCACCATCCCTCTAGTGCTGTTCTCATGATAGAGTTCTTACAAGATCCAGTTGTTTAAAAGTGTGTTGCACCTCCCACCTCTCTTCCATTCCTCCTGCTCCAGCCATGTAAAATGTGCCTGCTTTCCTTTTGCTTCCACCATGATTTTAAGTTTTCTGAGACCTCCCCAGAAGCAGAAGCCAGTGCAGCCTGAATAACCATGAGTCAATTAAAACTCTCTTCTTTATAAATTATCCAGTTTCGGGTATTTCTTTATAGCAATGCAAGAATGGACTAATACAACAATGTACCAAAATCTATGGGAAACAGTAAAAGCAGTACTAAGAGGAAAGTTTATAGCAATAATGTCTATATCAAAAAAGTAAAAAGATTTTAAATAAACAACCTAACAATGTACCTCAAGAAAGTAGAAAAACAGAACTAAGACCAAAATTAGTAAAAGGAATCAGAAAGATCACAGCAGAACTAAATGAAATAGACATAAAAATAATACAAACAAAAAATTGTTTTTTTAAAAAAAGATAAATAAAATGGAGAAATCATTAGGAAGACTAAGAAAAGAAGGAAGAAGACCCAATAAATAAAATCATAAACAACAAAGGGGATATTATAACTGATACCACAGAAATACAAAGAATTATTACAGACTATTATGAACAACTATACGTCAACAAATGGGAAGACCTAGAAGAAACAGATGAATTCCTGAACACGTATAAGCAACCAAGATTGAACCAAGTAGAAATAGAAAACCTGAACAGACTAATAATGGTAACAAAATTATATAAATAATAAAAAGTCTCCCAACAAAAAGCCCAAGATAGATGGCTTTACTGCTAAATTCTATGAAACATTGAAAGAAGAATTACCACCAATTCTTTTTTAACTATTCTGAATAATTGAAGAGGAGGAAATTCTAATTTATTCTACATGACCAGTATTACCCCACTACTAAAACCAGACAATGATACAACAATAAAAGAAAACTAAAGACCATTATCCCTGCTGAAAATAGATGCAAAAATCCCCAATAAAATACTAGCAAACTAAATTGAAAAGCACAATGAAAAGATAATACAATACAATCTAGTGGGATTCATTCAAGGGATCAAAGGATGCTTCAGTATATGTAAATTGATAGAGGTGATACATCACATCAACAGAATGAAAGATAAAAACCATATGATCATTTCAATAGATGCAGAAAAAGCATTTGATAACATTCAACATCCCGTCATGATAAAAATTCTCAATAAATTAGGTATAAAAAGAACATACCTCATCACCACAAAGTCCCTATATGACAAACCCACAGCTAACATCATACTGAATGAGGAAAAGCTGAAAGTTTTGCCTCTAACAACTAGAGCAAGACAAGGATGTCTACTTTCACCACTCTTATTCAATGTGGTACTGAAAGTCTTAGGCAGAACAATTAGGCAAGGGAAAGAAAGAAAGGGCATCCACACTGGAAAAGGGAAAGTCAAATTGTCCCTCTTTGCAAATGACAGATGATCTGCTATAGAGAAAAATCTAACAACTTCACCAAAAGACTCCTAGAACCAATAAGCAATTTCAGTAAAGCTGCAAGATATGAAGTTAACATTAAAAAACAGTAGCGTTTTTCTACTAGCAATCAATTAGCTGAAAAAGTTTTTTAAAAAAACACTTAAAATAGCTACAAAAATACAATACTTGGGAATACATTTAACCAAGGAGGTTAAAAATCTCTACAATGAAAACTATAAAATATTAGTGAAAAGAACTCAATAGAACACAAAAATAAAAGGACATCACGTTAATGGATTAGAATATTACAAAAATGACCACACTACTCAAAGCAATCTACAGATTTAATGTAATCCCTATCAAAATACCAATGACATTCTTCACAGAAATAGAAAAATAAAACCTAAAATTCACATGGAACCACAAAATACTTCAAATAGCAAAAGTAATACTGAGGAAAACAAACAAACAAACAAACAAACAAACAAAACAAAGCTGAAGGCATCATACTACCTTACTTCAAAGTGTATATTCCAAAGCCACAGTAACCTAATCAGTATGATACTGGCATAAAACCAGACACACAGACCCACAGAAAAGAGTATAGAACTCAGAAATAAATCCAAATATTTACAGCCAACTGATTTTTTCCACAAAGGCATTACCAACATGTAATGGGGAAAGGACTCTTCAATAAATGTTCACCAAGAACATGCACTGGGGGAAACTCTCTTCAATAAATGGTGCTAGGAAAACTTGCTATCCATATGCAGAAGACTGAATCTAGACCATCTATCTCTCAACATACACGAAAATTAACTCAAAAAGAATTAAAGACTTAAATGTAAGACCCAAAACTCTAAAACCATTAGAAGACAACACAGAATAAACTCTTCAGGACATTTTCTATACTTTGGATTTTCGACCCTCCAAACCTCATGTTGAAATTTGATCCCCAATGTTGGAAGTGGCGCCTAATGGGAGGCATTTGGGTCAGGAAAGAGGATTCCTCATGAATGACTTGGTACTGTCCTTGAAATGAGTGAGTTCTTGCTGTAATAATTTCTGAGAGCTGCTTGTTAAAAAGAGCCTGGAACCTGGCGGAAGGCGGTGGCTCACCCCTGTAATCCCAGCACTTTGGGAGGCCGAGGCAGGTGGATCACAAGGTCAGGAGATCGAGACCATCCTGGCTAACACGGTGAAACCCCATCTCTACCGAAATAAAATACAAAAACAAAAAAAAAAAAAATTAGCCGGGCGTGGAAAATTAGCGGGGCGTGGCAGCGGGTGCCTGTAGTCCCAGCTACTCGGGAGGCTGAGGCAGAATGGCGTGAACCCAGGAGGCGGAGCTTGCAGTGAGCCAAGATCGCGCCACGGCACTCCAGCCTGGGCGACAGAGCCAGACTCCGTCTTAAAAAAAAAAAAAAAAATGCTGGAACCTCTGTCTGTCTCTCTCTTGCTTCTTGTCTTGCCATCTGACCTTTACGCACCAGCTTTCTTTCACCTTCTGCCATGAGTGGAAGGAGACTTAATCCTTCACCAGAAGCAGATGCTGGTGCCATGCTTGTACAGCCTGCAGAACTGTAGACAAACAAACCTCTTTTCTTTTTAAATTACCCAACTTCAGGTATTCCTTTATAGCAACACGAAAAGACTAAGACAATGTTGGTCTTGGTAAAGATTTTATGGGTAAGACCTTGAAGTACAGGCAACAAAAACAAAAATAGAAAAATGAGACTGTATTATACTAAAAAAGCTTCCGTACAGCAAAGGAAACAATCAACAGAGTGAAGAGACAATCTGTAGAATATAAGAAAACATTTGCAAACTATTTATTTGGCAAGGGACTAATATACAGAGTATAAAAAGAAACAACTGAATAGAAAAAAAAAAAAACAAACCAATAATCCAATTAAAGAATGGGCAAAGGATCTGAATAGACATTTTTTTAAAAAGATATGCAAATGGTCAACAAGTACATGAAAAAATGCTCAGCATCATTAATCATCAGGGAAATACAAATCAAAACCACAATGAAATTTCATCTCACCCCAGTTAGAATGGCTATTACTAAAAAGATAAAAAGTAAATGCTGGTGAGAACATAAAAGGAACTCTCATACACTGTGGATGGGAATATACAATAGTCTAGGCATTACAGAAAACAGTATGAAGTTTTCTCATAAAACTAAAAATAGAACTAACATACAATCCAGCAATCCCACTACTGGGTGTATATCCAAGGAAAAGACATCAGTATATTGAAGAGATATCTGCACCCCTATGTCTACTGCAGCACTATTCACAATAGCCAAGATATGAAATCAACTTAAATATCTATCAGTGGATGAACAGATAAGGAAAATGTAGTGTATCTCTCTCTCTCTCTCTGTGTGTGTGTGTGTGCATCCCCACAATGGAATCTTACTCAGCCATTAAAAAGAATAAAATCCTGTCATTCAAGGCAACATGGATGAGCCTGGAGGATATTATGTGAAGTGAAATTAGGCACAGAAAGATGAGTATTGCATGTTCTCAGTCACATGTGGCAGCTAAAAAAAGGTGGGCTCATGGAAGTAGAAAGTAGAATTGTCATGATTAGTAGCTGGGAAGGGTAGGAGGGAGAGGAAGTTAGGGAGAGTTAGTTAACAGATAGAAAATTACAGTTAAGTAGAAGGACAAAGTTCTAGTGCTCTGTAGCACTGTAGGGTGAATATGTTTGTTTGTTTGTTTGTTTTTTAAAGAAACTTTCATTTTAGGTTCAGGGGTACATGGAGAAGTTTATTATATAGGTAAACTTGTGTCATGGGTGTTTGTTGTACAGATTATTTCATTGCCGAGGTATTACCCAGTACCCAGTAGTTATATTTTCTGCTCCACTCCCTCCTCCCATTCTCCAGCTTTAAGTAGACTCCAGTATTTGTTGTTCTCTTCTTTGTGTTGTTCATGAGTTCTCACCATATAGTTCCCACTCATAAGTGAGAACATGTGGTATTTGGTTTTCTGTTCCTACTTTAGTTTGCTAAGGATAATGGCCTCCATCTCCATCCATGTTCCTGAAAAAGACATAATCTCATTCTTTTTTATGGTTGCATAGTATTCCATGGTATGCATGTGCCACGTTTTATTTATCCAATCTGTCATTCATGGGCATTTAGGTTGATTTCATGTCTTTGCTATTGTGAATGGTGCTACAATGAACATTCACGTGCATGTGTCTTTATGGTAGAATCATTTATATTCCTCTGGGTATATACTCAGTAATGGGATTGCTGGGTCAAATGGTAGTTCTGTTTTTAGTTCACTGAGGAATTTCCAGACTGCTTTCCACAATGACTGAACTAATTTACACTCCTACCAACAATGAATAAGTGTTCCTTTTTCTCCACAGCTAAGCAGCATCTATTATTTTTTGACTTTTTAATAATAAAGATTTTGATTAGTATTAGATGGCATCTCATTGTGGTTTTGATTTGCATTTCTCTAGTGATCAGTGGTATTGAGCTTTTTTATAGGCTTGTTGACCACATGTATGTCTTCATTTGAAAAGTGTTGTTCATGTCCTTTCCCTACTTTTTAATGAGGTTGTTTTTCTCTTGTATTTATTTATTCAGCCCGCAGCTCTCAACACCTCACAGGAAGGGGAACACGCAGGTGAGCAGGTACAGGGGCTTGGATAGGTGCTTCTGGACACCAGCAGGAATAGAACCCTGTGAGGCCTGTGGCAGCATCTAGGGGAGTACTCGTGACCCCTGGAGCCCAAGAGGGCATATGTTACCGTGTGCTCTTTTAGCTTTGCTTAAATGTTTAACAGCTCAGTGAAGGGTCAGGGTAACAACCTTTTGCACCCACCCTCTTGGTACCCGAGTTGTTGTCTGGCATCCAGGAACAATTAGATTGCATGAATGAATCGAAGGGTGGTGAATGTGGAGGAATTTATTGAGCAATGGAAGTGGCTCTCAGTGGGATGGGGAGCTGGAAAGGGGATAGAGCAGGAGGGTGGTCTTCCCCTGGAGTTTGGGCATCCCTGGCCTAGGTCTTCTCCAAAGTCCTGCCATTAAGCCATCCCTCTGAAGTCAAGCTGCTTCTCTCTGACATCTGGCGGCTGCTTCTTTTCTCTCTTTCTCTGCTGCTCCACTCTGCCACTCAGCCACTTTGCTGTCCCTCTGCCAGTGGAGCCTCAGGTTTTTTGGGGTACATGATGGAGGGTGGGGCAAGCCAAAAAGCAACATTTGAGCAGGAAAACAGGAATGCATGTTCTCACTTTGGGCCGTGGATCCAGGCTTGAGGGTGGAACTTCGCCAGGAACCCCACCCTTTTCTACCTAGTATTTCCCCGCCTCCTGTCCACATCAGTTTCAGGATGGGGGAAGAGGTGGTAGCACTTAAAGTCAAGGAAATATTTGCACGGAAAAGTGACTTTGAACATCATTGGTGAACTTGAAAACCAGTCTCAATGAAGTTGAGGAGCTGAGGCCAGCTTATAGAGGCTTTAAGCATGAATGAAAGATGAAGAAGTGATAATAGATATAAGAAACCACATTATAGCAGCTGGAAGTTTATTATTTTGGAGAGAATTTATTATTCTTAGGAGAGACATTTAAGCATAATTAAATCCTGATGGGCCATAAATTGAAAGAGGCAAGGGACTGGTAAAGCAGGAAAGTCAGTCACCTATGGAAATGAAAGGATGTGCAGGAATACAGACAGAGAGTTTATTTTTAGGCAGGAAGACAATATGTCTTATTTAACAGACAAATAATAAAGAATACTGTGTGGACTCCATAACTATGTGAGTTTGGTGGGAGAGTATATCAGGAGTTACCATTAGCTGGCTTTAATTTTCTCTTTAAAGTCAGAGACAAGGGAAATTCTTGTTTCTAAACCATTCAGTGCCTTGTTATCCCTTGATCATTACTTCTATCTCTTTTCTCTTCCCAACATTTTCTATCTCTTTTCTCTTCCCAACATTTACATGAAGCTCTTTACAATTTTGCATGGATTTCAAAAACATTATCTCTTTTTTATCTAGGGTGACCATATAATTTGTCTTCCAAACTAAGACATTTTAGTGAGTGAAGGTAATACTAACGCTTAAGCCAGGCAACAGACTATAAACTGGTTCTGTTCTGACCAAACAGGGATATAGGGCCAATCCTATTATATGTATATTTCCTCTTTTCAAAGAACTTTCCCTAGACCTAACTAAATCATAGCTGTTCTAGAAGATACAACTTCTTCTGAAGGTACTTCTATGAGAACTGCTTATTCTGTTGCATTTTACATAAGAGAAGGTCAGAAGGTGAAGCCCCATCCTTCTAATTCTCAACGATGCTTTCATGGCTTAATTCCATTACTGCTTGAGGCTTATACATTTGGCTTCTCATCATTTTGTCTGTCACTAACCACTGCCATGGTTATACATTAGAACTTGATCTTGTCTGAAATTGTTCTACTTAGGGATTTTAAGCCCTGAATCTTTTTCTAAGATATCAATTATTTTTACGATCCTCTCATAACCTTACAATGACTACAGATCCTCTGAATCAGCATGATTTAAAGTATTTTAGCAGAATAGACCTTCTTTTAATCAGGTTGATGGTTAAATGCTCATGGAACAGTTTATAAAAACCGACCAAAGTTTAAGTCACCAAAAATTCTATAAATTTACCAAATTAGAAATTATCTGACCAACATGCAATATAATCAGAAAATAATTCCAATGAAAAGAACAAAAACAAGAAAACCCATTACTTCAAATTTTTCAAAAATCTCCTAAATTCAGATACCTTCAAAGATAAAAAACAAAATTTCAGAATGTCTAAAAGATACTAATATTGAATTTACTATATATAAAAATATTTAAAAATATAAATATGACTAAATCTATGACGAAAGAAATTCATAGCTTGAATTTGAGTGTTTGTATAATTTTTAGTAAGTATTCAACTCAAGAAGTCAGAAAAGGACCACAAAATGAATCTAAGCTATAAAAAGAAAGGAAATAATGATAAGTTAGAAATTGTTACAAAAGAAAGAAACAGTGGGATCACTAATATATGTGTGATATGCTTTAAAGGTACACAAAATAGATAAGATACTAGCCAATCTAATTAAGAAAAAAGGGAAAAGGCCCAAGGACAAAAAATGAACAGTAAAAAATAAAGTGGGTTTTATCAGGAATTAGTAAGAGTAGCTTACAAAATATGCCAAAAGATCTGAATAGCTTACTGAGATGAATGAACTCCTAAAGAAATACAAACTACCTATTGCTTGTTAGGTCATTTTGATAACTTCTATATTTCCTGTAAGGCCATAGATCTGTTTCAGTTTTCTAAGAGTTAATTCCTCATAAAAGACCAACAAAGCAACTAAAATATTTAAACAGAGGAGGGAAGAGATCAAAACTGAATTGTAAGAGATCACTCCTATCCTCCAGCCATGACATTCCTTACTCTGTAGCCAAACAGAATGTCGGGAGACCAGTTAAGAGGCTATTACAAGATGCCAAAGAAGGATGTTGGTGGCTTTGACTGGTGACTGTAACTGAGACATATGCACAGATTCAAAATGTAGTGAGCAGAATGAACAGGATGGATGATTAAGTAGATAGAAGTGACGGGAACCGCACACAGCAAAATGATCGTATTCATTTCCTCACTTGTCTCTCCCCTTTAATTGTCTCTGTAGCCCCAGGACCTGGCATAGTATCTGCCCAAGTTACAGGTATTCTGTGAACTGTCCATCAGTTTACTCAACACATCTTTATTTCCAAATGACACTGAGGAAATATTGATTTACCTTTTGAGTGTTGCTATTTAGACAGTAAAGGTTACAAAAAAAATTGTCTACATGGGAAATTGCTTAGGAAATAAAGAGATTTGAATAAACTCACCATGACTCTTGATTTGCAATCAAAAGGACTATGGTGGATGCATTAGTAACACTCTAAGAACTTACATTATGTGAATGACATTTGGGTGGCCATTTTCCTCAGAAAAAGTCTATTAACTCAGATGTGTGACTCCATTCCCAACGACTGTAGAAAATATCTTTTACTTTGTTCATGCTTGGTAAAAGCATAAGCCCATATAAATGAATTTGAAACTAATTCTGGGATTTTTAAAAGCATACCAGAAGTACGTAATGACAAAGCATATTAAAAACCCAGTAGACTGAGATTCTACAAGCATACCAGCATACCATAAATCTCAAACTGTAGTCAAACTTCCTATTCAAACAAAATTTCTAATTTTCATAATTGAAAGTCTCTCTGACCCAGACAGAGTTCCTCGACCGTTCCATTACATGACTATCAGAGCACTTACACATTACATAAAAATGATTGGATTTTCGGTCAGCCTCCCCTCAGTTCAGTTTGAACTTCCTAAGGACAGCAGCCATGCCTTATTTATTTTTATGTCTTCATGGGTAATATTTGGCACACACCAATGTATAATAAATAATGAATAAATGAAAATCTGTGTTAACTGCTACTAAAAAATAAAAGCCTTTGGAATGCCAAAAAGTAGATGAGTTAAAATTAATATCCAGTTTTAAAATGCTTCTGTTCATTCAACTTACTTGAATTCATGTTTACTGCTAATCTAAGACTCATCTTTTGTGATGTAGTTACCCAATTCAATTTTTTTTGTCCAAGGTTTCTCAACCTCAGCACTGTTAACATTTTCGAATGAGTAATTCACCATCGTGTTTCACTGTGCATCATGGGATGTTTAGCAGCATCGACTCTACCCATTAGACACTAGTAGTACCCTCCTTGTTGTGACAATAAAAATGTCTGCAGACAATGCCAAATGTCCCCTGTGGTGTAAAAATCACTGAAAGTTGAGAACTACTGCTCATGTCTGCTTTGGATTTTATCCACAGAGGGATAAGAAAAACAAAACCAAATCCTTGTCTAAGACAGGCTAATTGGCATGTACCAAGTTATGTGACTCAAAAGTTACAATGGGAATGAAGGCAATTCTAAACGTTCATGGTGGGAATTACATGTGATAAAATAGGTAAGCATCCTTGACAAATTTCCTAGCACATACTGGGTCTTAGAAACACTTGTTGATTCTGAATGCTGGTGTGTGATGACTCTGGAAAAATGTGTAATTTAGCAAAAACTAACTGACAAACTGAGACATTTGGGGTTTGCTGTCAACATGTTCAGCTGCAATGATATGGCTTTATTAATATGAGATTTTTTAAAATTTTGTTCTTTATCTTGCATTACTGTTTATAAAAAGTAGAATGATAGCCTTATTTTTAATTGAATTATTCACTTTCACCAAATTTTTAATCTGGCATTGTTCTTCTAAAATTTATTTTGACATAAATAGAGCCTCACTATCACCAAAGTCAGCATTTGACATGAAACCATTCCGTAAACTTAAATACATTAAATCTTCTAGAATGCTTTAGCTATCTTTAGTTTTGACTTTGAATACAAATGGAATTATGAATAGGAATTAAACCCGATTCTCCATATATTTCTTGACAAGTCATTGAAGAAAATATTAAATAATTAAACAAAGGAACACTGTCCTCTAAATTTTGTCTTTCAAAATCATTTTTTCCTCATATTCAAACATTTGCATTAATCAAATCTTAAATGAGAAGCTTTTAAAAAAATACAAGTATACTACATGGTATTTTCTAGGAACTTGAATACAAAACAATTTCACAAACTAGATATATGGCTTAAGGGGCAGAATCTGCCACTTAAGCCTAAAATGGAATGGGAAAGGTCAGGGTGTCCTAGAGAACAGGTCTCCATGGCTTTGGGTATGCTTTCATTTTGCTGTGGGAGAAAGAAAGAATAAGGAACTGTTCTTTCCTCCTTAGGGGAAAGGCAGCTCATCCCTTGGCAAGCCTGCTACATTCCTCCTGGTTTCCAAACAGCCCACATAAGGTCCTGGAAGTCTTACCAACCTTGGACTTCTCTGTGAGCCTGAGACACTTTTGAGATTGTTTTAGAGACAGGAGCCATACACAGGCTAAGAGGCAGCTACCCACTCCTATACAACTATTATTTGGGTGTTCAGATCTTGACAGTCCATACTATACAGTCAATGTCTGTGTCCTTTCAAAATTCACATGGGGAAATCCTAACTCTGAAGGTGATGGTATTAGGAGGTGGGATTTTGGAGAAATGATTATGGCATGAGGGAAGAACTTTCATGAACGGGATTAGATCCCTTATAAAAGGGACCCCAGACAGATCCCTCACCCCTTTTGCCATATAAGGATGCAGGGAGAGGGCATTATCTAAGAACCAGAAAGTGAGCCCTCACCTGACACCAAATCTGCCAGTGTCTTGAGTTTGGACTTTCCAGCCTCCATTTAGTTCTCCGTGAGAAATAAATTTCTGTTGTTTCTAAGCCAGCCAGTTTATGGTATTTTGTTACAGCAGCCTGAACAACTAAAACACTTCACCACCACCCCATCCCCCTTCCCCTTTCAAGCCCTCAAACCCCATCCCACCCCCCATCTTGATGCAGGTGTTTTAAAAATGGTTTCCTCAGGGCTGCCTTAGGGATCTTCCACAAGCCCCACTCTTCCCAGTCCCACCACTGCTCTAGATGCTGCTACAGATCTGGTCCCTGCTGTCTGCCAGCTCCATGATCATGACTTCTTGCTTCTCATGGCTACCGTTATCAAGGAGCCTCATTTCTTTTTTTGCAAGCACAGAGACCACAATTGCCTGTGGTTGAAGATTTACTCCTTTGGAAGGTGATACGTACAAGAATTTGGAAAAGAACTATACGGAAGGACTTGCATACTTATGGAATATACCTTCCTTAGCAGGCAGTGAGAATCTAATACTCGCTTTTGCAATCATCAGTACTGGATGTTGTGTCTACACTGATCTAAGCTTAAGGCAGAACGAGTACCATTCTCACTTTGAGATGTAGTTTCTGAGGAAAACAGCACTGTTTCTTGTGCTCTACAGTAACCATAAAAATACCTGCATGAGGCACCCTGGGAGCTGGAGAGATACTCTCTGGCCAGCAGCTGGACTGAAGCTACATTCTGCAGCAGGACTGTTCGTTTGCAGATCAAATGAACTGGAAAGAATTATGAAAGGGGGACTAATAACTATAATTAATAATATCTGTAGATAACGTTTTAGTGAATCCTCCTATAATCCTTTAAATAGGTACAGTGATTATCCCTATTTCAACCAAAGCATAGAGTTGTTAAGAAACTTGCCAGTTTTCTGACAGCTAATAAATAATGGAGGCATGATTTAAAAGTAACCCTGTTGGTTTCCAGTGTCAGTGTTCTCCACCACCAGGCTCTTTTGCTGTAGACTACTTAAGTTAATTTAAGTCCTAGTTCTTAGTTGTCACTTCAGCTTGCTTTGCCGTGGCTACTTCACTCATTTACAGCATTTGAAATTTGCTAAGAGAGTAGATCTTAAGTGTCTTCACTGCACACATACACAGACACACACACACACACACACAAAATGGTAAGTATGGGTATTGATAAATGTATTAATTTGACTGTGATAATCACTTCACAGTATATATATATATATATTCTATATATATTTATAACATAAAATATATTTATATCTATAGTACAAGTCTAATTATATGTATATAAATATGTATTTTATACATATATTTATATAAATATATAAATTATATATATTAAATTATATCTAAATATTATATATTAGATATATAAAGATATATTTATATATAATTTATAATATGTTGTATGTAAATATATAATATATGAATAAAATATATAAAATAATTAAAATTTTATATAAATATATAATATAAAAATTATATAAATATATTTCTATAAAAATATATATTTATAAAAAAATTTTATATTTATATAAAAATATATTAAATGTGTATTTATATATCAATATATTTATACTGTACATATATACTATGAAATGATTATCATAGTCAAATATTTATATATTTAAATTGCAAATATTTCTATATTTCTATATATAATTATATATATATACTGTGAAATGATTATCACAGTCAAATGAACACATTTATCACCACCCAGTTACCATTTTGTGTGTGTGTCTGTGTGCATGTGCAGTGAAGACACTTAAGATCCACTCTCTTAGCAAATTTCATACGTTGTAAATTAGTGAACATGTATATATATAATCATCACATTATACACCTTAAATACATACAATTTGTATTTGTAAATTATATCTCAATACAGCTGGAAAACATAAATTTTAAAATAAATAAAGGTTAGGCAACATCTTCCTCAGAAGACCGTTGTGGAAATGAGAGAGATAATGGATGTGGGAGTGAAATATTTCAATTTTAGGCTATCTCGTTGTTATGGCAAGATGTAGTGCATTGTTGAGCTTATGGTAATACAATGGAGTGGCTTCCAAGAGATGCTTTTCACAGCTGAATTTAAAAGAATATGTCTCTATCTCTGTGACCTGATCTTTTAGAAATTCAATTCAGGCAACATATTATTTTGTGACAGAGTTGAGTTTCAAATAGAACAACTTGACACGGGTGTTGCCAGCCTGGATTTATAGTCAGTTTGTCACTGTGATCTTAAAAGAGGAAACAGTGTAGGTTGGAACAACATCTGACATGTTTATCATGGGAAGTCATATGTTAACAAAGAACTTGGGGCTTCAGTCAAGGTTTGTATTTGTAGAAAGAACCAAACTAATGCTATTTAATAACCTTTCAGGAAATTGGATACTAATGTTTTATTAATGCTGCAATTATTCTGAAAAAACTACCAGGCACTGGAAACATAAAATGACCAACTCCCGGAAATAAGATGTAGAATAAGAGTGGTTGAAAAGAAATAATGAGGCTTGAGGACTGGTCTACGTGAAGGTCAGGTAAGTGCCATTTGTACAGGCACACAGGTATTTTCCTTCCAGAAATTTGCTGCAGTTATTACAATTGTAATAACTTCTAAGTTTCTAATATTAGAAAGCCCTTTTTTTTTGGTCTAAGTGTCCAACTCTTCCTGCCCCTTCCATTGTAAAAGGAAAGTCCTTATGAAAGAGAGCACGGGAGTCTGTGAGCGATTTATTTAGTTTCCCAGATTATTTTCTGGAAAAGAATCTTATAATGGAAATGGAACTTGTTTTCAAGTCAGACATAGCAACTTCATTTCAAATTTCAGCCTTGCCACTTTCTAGCTTTGCGAGTGCAAGCAAGTTTCTAGCTTTGAAAATGTAAGCAAGTTGCAAAAGCATTCTGAATCTCAATATTCTTCAGTATAACAGTAAAAATAGTTAACTACATTGTATACCATTTCACATAATCTCACAAGGTATTCTGGGGGCTGCATGTAGATCTGGGTCTGCCATATAGAAAGGCCTAGACAAATCATCGCTTCTCCACCCATCTTCACCATGATCATTCAAGTTTGATGTCAGGGGATGAAAGAAAAAAAAAGTAGTGAGCTAGAAATGGAAATCACCTTAGGAATAGTCATATTAGTTAAACTTAACCAACATCCTCTCCCTTGGGTTATTACTCTAGCTTTGGGAGTATTCTTGACTGCCAAGGAGAGATAAAGATCCTCCCCTAGGAAAATGCTGGCATCTACTTCTGATACCACCATTCTCTGTCCCTTACTCCTTAGGCTGCAATGAGTGTCCATTTGTCAAAGCAAGTCTGCCAATCTTGCTTTCAACCTTAAACAGCACAGTGGTAGCCTGACTCTTTTGAGAGCTGAGAGCGACACTATTTAGCTCCCACCAAAACCAGAATTGTATTTGTGCTCTTTAAAAGTCAGTCATGTGGTAGGTGCTACAGAAACAGTAGTAAACAGGACAGCCTGTCATTTAAATAGCTCACATTCTGGTGAGAGAGAGGGGACGAAGAATAAACAGGAACATGTTAGAAACTGGAATTATTTCTTTTAAGGTGATTAAATAATTTGGGCACTGAGACGGAGAATAACAGAAAAGTCATTTTCTAAATGGGGCAGTCAAGAAAAATGGTATTTCAACCTAAAAGGAGCAAGTCATTCAAAGGGCTGGAGAAAGAGCAGTGCAGGTGGAGCTTGGTGGGAAGAGCCTAGTGCATTTAGAGGAAACTCTAAGGGATTGTAGGTCGTCTGGGGCAACAACCGTTGGGGAAGTAGGCTGAGAGATGGTTTAGAAATGGAAGCCAGGGGAGAGAGGAGCATTCCTCATAGTCCTCTTGTCTTCATTCAACAGGGTAGATGGGAACATCTTCACAGGAACCTCAGGTCAGGATATTTGGTTCTTGTCTTGAAGTTGGGTTCCAGAGGAGAAAGGTCCCAGTATCGCCTGCTGTGTCTGTTTTTCCTTAAGATGCCACAGTGAAGGTAGAATGAGATGGGTTTCCTTGTCCCCTTCTCAACTTCTTCATTGAGCGCACTTTAGCGAGAGAGCCTGTCCTTCCCCTCATCTCCAAGACTGAGGTTTAAGGACCCATTCAGTAAAGTCATCAAGGAGATCAGGCTGACCCTCTAATCTTCCTGAAGTTTTTACTTTCCTTCCGTCCATGTGCCCCAAATTCCTCCATTTACTCTGAACAACTGTCCTCAGCTACTATCCTAAATCTGCGATCACAGGGCAATTTTCAATAACCTACAATCACCCACGCCTACTGACCACATTCCTATCAAATCTCTTTCCCCTAAAGAAAAATATTTTCTTGGCTATGGTTGTTGCTGGGGGTGGGAGTGGAGAGATGGCTTATTAAAATAAATAGCACTGAGGAGGTATGAATAACTAAGTTTCCTCTTAATACCTCCCAAAGATACTTACATTCTTGAAGAATAGCTTAATGCACACAAGATAACAATTTTCTATGATAGAATTCTAGAAAAGATAAGCTTTCTGTCTTATGAATCCATGAAATATATAAAATTTTTAAAATGCACTGAGTCAAATTGGCTTCTTTTGATACATACTCATGCAATAAATACTTGGGTCAATCATGGCATACTTTTTATAGTCGATGGAAAGTGTTATTGATCTAAAATTTATGAGTGTTCTATTAAAGAATGCTGACGAGAAGAAGAATGTTTGTAAAAGAATAGCAGTAAAAATACTCCACAATAATAAAATTCTGTTTTTAAATGTTATGTTCAGGGGTACATGTGCAGGTTTATTACACAGGTAACCTTACATTGCTGGGGTTTGTTGTACACAATTTTTTGTCACCCTAGTGTCCAGTAGTTATTTTTCCTGATCCTTTCCCTCCTCCCACCTTGCAGCCTCGAGAAGTCCCCAGTGCCTGTTGTTCCCCTCTTTGTGTCCATAAGTTCTCATCATTTAGCTCCCACTTATATAAGTAAAAACATGTGGTATTTGTTTTTCTGTTCCTGTATTCATTTGCTAAGGATGATGGCCTCCAGTTCCATGCCATGTTCCCATAAAAGACATTAGCTCATTCTTTTTTATGGGTGCATAGTATTCCATGGTGTATATATACCACATTTTCTTTATCCAATTTGTCATTGATGGATATTTAGTCTTTAATATTGTGAATAGTGCTGCAGTGAACATTTGTGTGCATGTATATTTATGGCAGAATGATTTATATTTCTTTGGGTATAAACCCAGTAATGGGATTGCTAGGTCAAATGGTATTTTTGTGTTTAGCTTTCTGAGGAATTGCCACACTATCTTCCGTAATCGCTGAACTAATTTACACTCCCGCCAATGGCGTATAAGCATTTCCTTTCTCCACAGATTACCAGCATTCGTTATTTTTTGACTTTTAATAACAGCCATTCTGACTTGTGCGAGTGCCATCTCATTGTGGTTTTGATTTGCATTTCTCTAATGATCAGTGATATTGAGCTTTTTTCATATGCTTATTGACTGCATGCATGCCTTCTTTTGAAAAGTGTCTGTCAATGTCCTTTGCCCACTAATCAATGGCGTTGCTTGGTTTTTGCTTGTAAATTTGTTTAAGTTTCATATAGATGCTGGATATTAGAGCTTTGTCAGATGCACAGATTGCAAATGTTTCTTTTGCTGTGCAGAAGCTGTTAGGTTTTATTGATCTCATTTATTGCTTTTGTTGCAATTGCTTTTGTCATTTTCATCATAAAATCTTTGCCAGTTTCTATGTCCAGAATAGTGTTGCCTAAGTTGTCTTAAAATCCATCTTTAGTTGATTTTTGTATATGGTGTAATGAAGTTTCGATCTTCTGTATATGGCTAGCCAGTTATCCCAGCACCATTTATTGAACAGACAGTCCTTTCCCCATTGCTTGGTTTTGTCAGCTTTGTTGAAGATCAGATGGTTGCAGGTGTGTGGATGTTGTAAAAATGGAAGAAACAGATCTGGTGTTTTGTTTTCCGAATAGCAAACAGAATACAAAAATTTTAAAGTATATATTTGGCAAAGAATTATTTATGAGAAATTATATATATTTGGTGAAGAATTCAGATTGTTTATGCTGTAGAGCACAGTTACAACACATCCAGCAGAATGAGAACCAAGTTTATGTAGTACCATTCACACAGTGAGATGGTAGTAGGACTCAGAGGACAACTCTAAACCTAATTTGAAGGTTTTTATAGAGTCGGCTGAGTAGCATGACCCAGAGATTAAATTGAGGCAGGATTTTGACCAGATTTGATTTCTGATGACAATGTAAGAGAAGATTGGGAACAATGCTGAAAGGAAGAAGCTCATTCCTTAAATAAGCTAGTTTTACCTTTTTCCTCTAACAGCTCATCTTACCCTTCATTCTGGGCTTTTCTGTTCATGAAATTTTGCCTCATTTTGATTTGTAGCATAATTGCATCCATTCTTGAAAGATTTATCATCCAGCATAGTTCCTAAGTACTTGGATTTAAACATCTTTTCTTGTGCCATGGTGTTCTTGCTTTATATGTCTTTTAATTCTCTGCCCTAATATCCCTCCAAATTTTACATTTTGTCATTTTATTCTAAAGAAAATTGTCTTCCATTTTCCCAAGGAAATCTCATCTCTCTGTCTCTGAATGCTCAGGTTCTGGGCATCCCTTCATTATAAGGGACATTAGTCACTATGAGGTATCTCATTTCCTGAAATTCAAGCTGTTGATCTAAGGGAAATGGCCAAAAATCAAGTTGTAAGTGAATCACTCATACATTTTAAGGATGCATCACAGTTTTCTTGTATCAAGTTATTATGCTACTTACTACAATTTCTGTTTTTTATATTAACAGTGGAATTTCCAGTGTTCTATGGAAATTCCACACTGAATAAAGAGATGTTCCTATGTTTAAATTACTTATAGTTTTTTTTTAGAAAGACAGCTTATGTTCCCTATCATATTTTCTAGGGGCCAAGTCTATTTAGACATAGCTCTAGGCACAAGAATTAGTCCAGATCAACTCTAGTGGGGTCATCACTGCCAGACATGGTTCCTCTCTCTCCATCTACATGGTTAGTCCTTAACAAATGGATATTATTGTAATAATAACAATTATTATTTACCACGCACTGTGTTAAATGCTTTATCGTATCCCATTTAATATTTACAACAGATGCGTTTGCTACCATTAGGGAAAACGAAGCCCACAGAAGTTAAGTAAGCTGCCAGAGGTCACGCAGTTTGAAAGTGATAGAATTACACTAATTTAGTGATCCCTCAAGCTTGTACTTGATCCTGTGATCTCTCTGAAGGCTGGTATTCCAGATACCAAAGTCAAAGTCATATTGGTTTCAGGAACTTAGTATTACATGAATTTCGGTTTCCTCCTGTAACTTCTCATATGCAACAGGAATCAATTTTCCATTCTTTGTCAGTTTAAATCAGACCTAAGGCAGATGCCTTAGGTCTGTTTTCATTCAGTCCAATTTGTTCATGCTCAAGATAAAACTGCCTCATTCAACAAGGTTGATTATTTGCTCCATGCATCCTCTTATTTTTTATTCATAGTTTGCCCATCAATTAAGACACATTTTGCTACAGGAAGCCATATCCAAACTGGCATTAAAGAAATGTATTCTCACACATAACAAGAAACCTAGACATCGTGTGGACTCCAAGCTTGGTTGTTTGATCCCCAACACTGTCTTCAAGGACATAGGCTCTTCACATTTCTTCTTCTCTAATAAAATGGCAGGAGCAGTTCCAAGAGTTACCTCCGGAAACAACAGGGTCCCGGAAAAGAAGAGAAATCATCCCTCCATATAGACCTCTTTATAAAGCTTATCGATAATAAAACATGTAGAAAGTGGGCAGAAATATTACTGTTGACTGGAATGTAATGGATGTTGGACAATCCAGAACAATGTCTGCTTCAACTTGTGAACCACTTCTACCTAGGAAAGAACTTACACTTAACAAAGTGTTTCTGCATATGTGATTGTAAAACAGTGCTGTTGGGTGGATATTACCAGGTTTCTAGTTTTACAGTTGCAGGAACCGAGGCTCAGAGAGGCAAGTGTCTGTCCATGATGAAAATGCTAACACAGTGAACTAGACCTGAAGTCTGTGCTCTTTCCACTCAAAAGAAGAACATATGTGATTGTGTATTTTCATACTCTTTACTGACTACCCAATTTCTGAAGCAATGGTTCTCAACCCTGACTTTGCATTAAAACCAAAACAACAGACAAAGAAACAAATAAGTAAATAAAAACTGAGGAGCTTAAAAAAAAATCCTGATGCTATGCCCTGTTTAATACAAATTAAATAAAAATCTTCAGAAATGGAATCTAATTTTTTTGCAAAACACCCCCAGGGGATTCATATGTGGCCAAGATTTGAATCATAGTTTTAAAAATAAAAGCCAAGCTGTTTTACTTAAAACTTATCATGATCTGACCTCTCTTTCTTGTCTCACCAATGAGCCTAGTGTGTCAACCAGCTGGTCCCCTCAAGGATCTATATTCCAACAGTACAAGATTGTTCCTGAACTCCTGCCTATACTAGGCTGTTTCATGATTCTGAGCCTCTGCATGCATCTACCTACCTACCTACCTACCTGTGTACCTATCTTTTTATGTGAAATGTTTGTTCTATCACTACCTATTCCCTATCACAGCCACCTAATAAACTCCAATTAGCCTTTCAGTTGCAGCTCATATATAACATCTTCTGGAACATCTTTCTAGACCGTTCCTCAGTAAATAAAGATTATCACTCTCTCTGCTTCTTCCTCATTTTTGATTTACATGTCCAAGGGCAATACTAAAATCATGTGTCAAAAAAGTGAAATTGCCATGTCCTAATGGGCCATAAGTTTTTTAAGGACAGGGACAGCATTTTATTTATCTTGGTGTCCTAAGAACTTAGCATGATGACTAGTACTTGGGCAACACTTAATAAATGTGTGGTGAATTAATTTCTTTTACTTTTTTTTCTCACTTTCAGGAAAATTTTTCTATTTCAATTATTATTTTATTTTCACAAAGCTTCTTCTTATCCAGGCATTCCTCTTTAAAAAATAAAACAGGCTAGAGAAGTAAGAGCAAACAAATTCAAAAGCTAGCAGAAGGCAAGAAATGACTAAGATCAGAGCAGAACTGAAGGAGAGAGAGACACAAAAAACCCTTCAAAAAAATCAAAGAAGCCAGGAGTTGGTTTTTTGAAAAGATTAACAAAATAGATAGACTGCTAGCCAGACTATAAAAAAGAAAAGAGAGAAGGATCAAATAGACACAATAAAAAACGATAAGGGGGATATCACCACTGATCCCACAGAAATACAAACTACCATCAGAGAATACTATAAACACCTCTATGCAAATAAACTAGAAAATCTAGAAGAAATGGATAAATTCCTGGACACATACACCTTCCCAAGACTAAACCGGAAGAAGTCAAATCCCTGAATAGACCAATAACAAGTTCTGAAATTGAGGCAGTAATTAATAGTCTACCAACCATAAAAAGCCGAGGAACAGATGAACTCACAGCCAAATTCTACAAGAGGTACAAAGAGGAGCTTGTACCATTCCTTCTGAAACTATTCCAAACAACAGAAAAAGAAGTACTCCTCCCTAACTCATTTTATGAGACCAGCATCATCCTGATACTAAAGCCTGGCAGAGACACAACAAAAAAAGAAAATTTTAGACCAATATCCCTGATGAACATCGATGCAAAAATCCTCAATAAAATACTGGCAAACCAAATCCAGCAGCACATCAAAAAGCTTATCTATCACGATCAAGTCTGCTTCATCCCTGGGATGCAAGGCTGGTCCAACATACAAAAATCAATAAATGTAATCCACCACATAAACGGAACCAGTGACAAAAACCACATCATCACTGGTCATTAGAAAAATGCAAATCAAAACCACAATGAGATACCATCTTATGCCAGATAGAATGGTGATCATTACAAAGTAAGGAAACATCAGATGCTGGAGAGGATGTGGAGAAATAGGAGTGCTTTTACATCTCAATAGATGCAGAAAAGGCCTTCAATAAACTTCAACACCCCTTCAAGCTAAAAACTCAATAAACTAGGTATTGATGGAACATATCTCAAAATAATAAGAGCTATTTATGACAAACCCACAGCCAATATCATACTGAGTGGGCAAAAGCTGGAAGCATTCTCTTTGAAAACCGGCATAAGACAAGGATGCCCTCTGTCACCACTCCTATTCAACATAGTATCGGAAGTTCTGGCCAGGGTAATCAGACAAGAGAAAGAAATAAAGGGTATTCAACAGGAAGAGAGGAAGTAAAATTGTCTCTGTTTGCAGATGACATGACTGTAAATTTAGAAAACCCCATTGTCTCAAGCCCCAAATCTCCTTAAGCTGATAAGCAACTTCAACAAAGTCACAGGATACAAAATCAATCTGCAAAAATCACAAGCATTCCTATACACCAATACCAGACAAATGGAGAGCCAAATCATGAGTAAACTTCCATTCACAATTGCTACAAAGAGAACAAAATACTAGGAATACAACTTACAAGGGATGTGAAAGACCTCTTCAGGGAGAACAACAAACCACTGCTCAAGGAAATAAGAGAGGACACAAATGGAAAAACATTTCATGCTCATAGTTAGGAAGAATCAATATTGTGAAAGTGGCCATACTGACCAAACTTATTTGTAGATTCAATGTTATCTTGATCAACCTACCATTGACTTTCTTTACAGAATTGGAAAAACCTACTTTAAAGTTCATATGGAACCAAAAAAGAGCCCGTATAGCCAAGACAATCCTAAGCAAGAAGAACAAAGCTGGAGGCATCACGCTACCTGACTTCAAACTATACTACAAGGCTACAGTAACCAAAACAGTGTGGTATTGATACCAAAATAGACCAATGTAACAGAATAGAAACCTCAGAAATAATGCCACACATCTACAACCATCTGATCTTTGACAAACCTGACAAAAACAAGCAATAGGGAAAGGATTCCCTATTTAATAAATGGTGTTGGAAAAACTGGCCAGCCATATGCAGAAAACTGAAACTGGACCCCTTCCTTATACCTTATACAAAAATCAACTCAAGATGAATTAAAGACCTAAACCTAAGACCTGAAACCATAAAAGCCCTAGAAGACAACCTAGGCAATACCATTTAGGACACAGGCACGGGCAAAGTCTTCATGACTAAAACAACAAAAGCAATGGCAACAAAAGACAAAATTGACAAATGGGATCTAATTAAACTAAAGAGCTTCTGCACAGAAAAACAAACTATCATCAGAGTGAACAGGCAACCTACAGAATGGGAGAAAATTTTTGAAATCTATCTGACAAAGGGCTAATATCCAGAATCTACAAGGAACTTAAACAATTTTACAAGAAAAAACAACCCCGTCAAAAAGTGGGTGAAGGATATGAACAGACACTTCTCAAAAGAAGACACTTATGTGGCCAACGAACATATGAAAAAAAGCTCATCATCACTGGTCATTAGAGAAATGCAAATCAAAACCACAATGAGATACCATCTTATGCCAGTTAAAATGGCAATCATTACAAAGTCAGGAAACAACAGATGCTGGAGAAAATGTGGAGAAATAGGAACACTTTTACACTGTTGGTGGAAGTGTAAATTAGTTCAACCATTGTGGAAGACAGTGTGGCAATTCCTCAAGGATCTAGAACTAGAAATACCATTTGACCAGCAATCCCATTACTGGGTAAATACCCAAAGGATTATAAATCATTCTACAATAAAGACACATGCACATGTATGTTTATCGTGGCACTGTTCACAATAGCAAAGACTTGAAACCAATTCAAATGTCCATCAATGATAGACTGGATAAAGAAAATGTGGCATGAGTTCATGTCCTCTGTAGGGGCATGGATGAAGCTGGAAACCATTATTCTCAGCAAACTAACACAGGAACAGAAAACCAAACACCACATGTTTTCACCCATAAGTGAGAGTTGAACAATGAGAACACAAGGACACAGGGAGGGGAACATCACACACCAGGGCCTGTTGGGGTTGGGGGCTAGGGGAGGGATAGCATTAGGATAAATACCTAATGTAGATCACAGGTTGATGGGTGCAGCAAACCACCATGGCATGTGTATACCTATGTAACAAATCTACATTCTGCACATGTATCCCAAAACTTAAAGTATAATAATAAAAAGAAAAAAAATTACATATAAAAAACAGAGCAGGGATTTATTATTTTATAATATATCTGTGTATAATTGGAATGTTTTTCTTATCACTTATCACTCAACCTTAGCAGAAAAATGCTGTGCTGACTCTCTGACAGCTGTACTAAAGCAAATGAGAAAAAGCAGCACCTTTTCACTCTGGAGAAAAATTAGGCTGTGGCTAATATAGCAATTTGATAAAAATTCACTGTGTTCTTGTGTGTAGCATTTCAAGTTTGGGACAGGCTAGAAAATCTGACAGTCATTTTGTATTTAATCAGAGCAAGAAGAAAACAAGACTGTTGGAATACTGTGCTATATCATTCAAAGTAGCCATCCGCATCGTGGCTAGTCTGGAAAAACAAGTGAATATTCTACAGGTACATTTAGATTCAAAGTGTATGTAGAAAGCTAAGTGAATTTTTCACATTCTTCTAGCCTAGCTTGGGCAAGGAGACTGCACAAAACAAGAAAAGAACTCAGTATCCAATCCAAAATTAAAAGTACTTGTAAAGCTGTGAATCCAAAGGGAAGAAAAATTACTCAGAATGGCAACAGGATTAATGACAGGGAATGCATTTCTATAAAACATAGAATTAATTATTTATGAAGGAAGATGGAAGAATTATGTTTTACATAATCCCTGACTTGGATGTTCACTTAAGTACTTATACTCTTAGAATAACACATATGGAAACAAAGAAGGAGATGCCCACGGCAGTGACAGAGGAGCTCTGAGAGCTGCTCCAGGTAGGGAGGGTCCAAATGCCCCTGCACAAGTGTGGGGGCCAGTTACCCACATATAACAATTCTTGATCAGTCTTCTTATTTTAGCAATATATTCACAGCTGCCTATTGAGATCACCACAATCCTTCATTCTGGTCGCTGAGAAAGCAACCTGACCATCTAAAATAACAATTCTCATCTTGCTGTCTCTTTTCTTTTTCTTTTTTGAGACAGAGTTTCACTCTTGTTGCCCAGGCTGGAGTGCAATGGTGTGATCCCAGCTCACTGCAACCTCCGCCTCCCATGTTCAAGTGATTCTCCTGCCTCAGCCCCCTGAGTAGCTGGGACTACAGGCACACACCACCATGCCCAGCTAATTTTCTTATTTTTAGTAGAGACAGGGTTTCACCAGATTGGCCAGGCTAAGTTAAATGCCTGACCTCTAGTGATCCATCCACCTTGGCCTCCCAAAGTGCTGGGATTAGAGTGCATTTTCTTTATAGTACTTATCACAACCTGAAACTACTTTTTAAAAATTATATATTGTCTCTAATCTCCACTAGCATAAGAGAATATATTTTATCTAGTTTATTTACCATTTTTTATCAACTAGAATGTTGCATGATGCATCACATGTGCTCAGTAAATACATATGTGTTTATATATGTGTAAGTGTGTATATGCATATATATGTATACACACATATTTTAAAATGCATCAATTACTTTAATGAGATTTTCTCTTCTGTGGCGAATATTTTGGTGTAGTTGCTAGTGAATCTAAAGCATACAAAATGCAGGTATTTGGCAAAAAATATATATGTATACACACATATATTTGTATACACACACGTGCACACACATACTCACATATATATCTACACTTATGTAGTCTCCTCACAACTGAAGTAAAATTGTCAGTGAAAAGAAAGAACGAAATAGGTTGAGAATGTCTCTGTTCCAGTCAGGAGTTGAGGAGAAGTGATCCAGAGGGCCTAAGAAATTTGGTATCCTCAAGGCTAAGTGATTGTAAGAAAGTTTCCCAATATAATGCAGACCTGGAAGGAAGTAGATATTCTTATAAACTTTTATGTTTATAAAACAAAAATTATGCTGACAGAGAGGACACGCACCTTGCAGGAGGACCCTGAAAGGGCTGCTGGCAGAAGATGAATCCTTATGCTATGAGATAACTTCTTTCATTTAAAAAAATTGCTTGAGTTCAACAGAAACCAGTAAGAGGCAGTAAAACAATAAACTACCATCTGGATTTAAAATTACTCTTAAATTCTCCCTGTTTCTCCTAGCTCAGGGGCAGAAGTTTTCCCTTTCCCTAGCCAGCAGCACAGGGTGTAATGAAACCTATGAACTCGTACTACCAAGCTAACAAGACACAAGAAGGGGCCAAGGAAGGGTCACAGCCCGGAAATGCAGGGCAGATGGGGCCTCCAGGGGAAGCTTGTGCATTAAGAAGGTGAGATTATCTCCATGAGGATATGCCTGGAAGCTCTGCACAGTGATAACGGGTTTTATTTGATTCTTGGGGACATTTTAGATAGTTTAAAATTTCTATACTCAGATTTCTGTCCTACACCTTACTTGGTTTGGAGTCTACCATTATTGAAGTGTGGTAAGAACCTTTGAGACAATTTTTGAGGTCCTTGGCACAAAGGGAGAATAAATCATTTTCTGAAGCCCCACCACAGCCCCTGCAATCACTAGTAAGCAAAAGACATCATTAGTGAAGGCACAGGACTGAAAAGAGACAGTCAAGCTTATCGCCAGGTAAAGGTGAGGCTAACTTCCCTTACTGCAGTTCTTACTTGGGAAGAGGTAAAAGGCCAAAAGCACCAAAAACCAAAAATCTAAGGCTTGTGGCACACAAAGAAAGAGAAGCCTACCCTGATTCCACAATTTTAATATTGACATGTAATGCAGTGAAAGAAAAACGTATTGGCATGTCTTA
Organism: Macaca mulatta; assembly: GCF_049350105.2. Lineage (NCBI taxonomy): Eukaryota > Metazoa > Chordata > Mammalia > Primates > Cercopithecidae > Macaca > Macaca mulatta. Next base: position 102,282,048 of record NC_133419.1, on the reverse strand, counting down.
AGCAGTTACCTCAGTACAAAATGTAAATGAAATTATTGAGTTATACAAAATACTAAAAATAGAATCTGGTAGTATATTAACATACAATGATAAAGTAAGGTTTATTTCAGAAAAGCAATACTTAATCATTATTAAGACATAGACTTGGGGAAGAATTTCCATAGATCCTATTCTCTTACTGTCTTACGATATCAACTTGAGTTTCTTTACAAGTGAGTCCATCTCTTTTTCATTCCCTTATCCCTATCCCTACTGATAGTTTTTAGAGGCTGTATTGATAAGAGGTAGTTTGGGTGTAAAGGTAAAAAATTACAAGGTAACACCACTGACAGAGTAAACAATCAGGATGTACTGTATAAATGTTAAATCTATTCTTAATAAATTATAAAGAAAAATGTGTCATCAAAATTGACTCAAGAATTACTTATAAATCTAAATGACTGAAAAGTTTTTCAAATTCTTCTATAGCTAGTGAATGATTTTCTCAAAGAAAGATTCTAGATTTTTTAAATCAAGATGGTATATTGAACACATAAGTCCACCAAAATATCCATGAAATAGAAAAATAGAAAGGAGTATAAGAATAAAAGCATAACAAATGTGTAAAACAGGAAAGAGTGCCACCAAGTGGAATGATGTATTATTTAGGGTTCTTCTGAGAAACAGGACCAGTAGGAGACTGGTTCTCCTATTCTCACTAATAAAGCTATTATATATGTAATATGACATATTATTTAATTATATATTTATATATATTATTATATAATATATATTATTTAATGATATATATGTATATATGGGCTCATGTGGTTGTGGAAGCAGGCAAGTGTAAAATCTGCAGAGTAGGCTGACTGGCTGAACACCTAGGGAAGAGTTGATGCTGCACTTCAAGTTCAAAGGCAATCTGCTGGCAGAGTTTCCTCTTCAGGGATGTCAGCCTTTTTCTATTGAGGCCTTCAACTAATTGTATGAGGCCTACCCATATTATGGAGGGTAACCTACTTTACGCAAGTCTACTAATTTAAATGTTAATCTCATCTAAAAAACACCTTCACGAAACATATAGAATTATGTTTGATCAAATGTCTGAGTACCATGGCCTAGCCCTATTGACATATAAAATTGATTATCACAGATGATACTTGAGGAATTCCTAAAAGAAACTGAAAGCAATCATATTTGCTGAAAAAAAAAAGAATCACTGTCAACCCATATGAGGAAAAGAGTGAGTTTAAGGTTTTTCCAGAATCCATTTTCTTCTCCACAAAGTCACCAACAGGTAACAATGAGCAGAAGAGAGCCATTGGACAATTGTTGGGATAATTGACTTCATCTCTATATTCAGAGCAGGTAAACCCTTGGCTCCTTGCCCTTCCTGACTTGAGCTGAGCAATGGGCAGCAGCAATGTTAGCTGAGAGGTTTCAGCTCTGTATGGATAATGGGGTAGAAGGGGCAACACAGAACCAGGGGATAGGTTCTGACTCTCAGAGAGAAAGAGATCACACACTGCTAGAAGCCAGGATGAGGAACACCACATTTAGTGGCACATGCCACACTTTACCATGATCACATAATCAGCACTTACTAAAGGGAAAACAGAAACTCTTAAATTCAGAAATAAAATCAAAATCACCACTCATTTGAATAAGGAATGCAAAGAACTGTAAAAAGAGCAGTATGACCAAAGCACAGAAGGTCAAGAAGTAATGTGGCATGAGAAGTCACTGGAGCATTAGGAAAAGGGGATCATGCAGGGTTCTGTAAGCCAATTCATGTTTTAGCTTTATCCTAAGAGAAACAGAAATCCATAAAAGGAGTTTCAGCCTTGATGTAATATGACAAATTAAAACAAAAACAAAACAGATAATGTGGTTGTCAGAAGAAAATAGTTTGGACAGGCTTTCCATTTCCAGTTATGATAGACTTAGTAACCAAGCCAAATTTCCCTCTGAAAAAAAATTCTAGATAAAACACACACACAAAAACCCCATCAACCGCATGGAAGAAATATACAGAATATTGACTTTAAAATCCACATGCAGATAGAAACTCATATGAATGAAGGTAACACAGAAACCACTTTTGGCCTAAATTCGGCTAAAGATATTGAACTCAAGTTTTGTTCTTCGTGCTTTTTGGGTACAGGCAAAATGAGGCACAGTGCAAGGCCAACCAAAGTATGGAAGATAACAACAGCCTTTATTTTTATAAAGCTGGTACCCTAAAAGGCACATCCTCAGTACTTGAGTGAATTAGAAATAAACACAAGATTTCCTAATCCTGCTCTTGCCATGGAATGTTTCCTGTTCCAATGATGTTACTGAGAAAAAGGGGGAAATAGCTCTGAGAAATGTGACATAAGGTAGCTTTCTTATGGATCTGTAGCTCAAATTCACAGTGACTGGGTAAAGCAAAATACCTTAAGTAGTGATTTTAACTAAAATGGTCCCACACAGGTAGTAGCTGTCAGAGACGTGAAACAAATCTACATGAAGGGAAATTACCTTTATCCTAAGCATCGAATAATTCTCACAAATAAACCCACAAGGAAAATGAGCAGCTTACAGTAAAAATATAGTAAAAATAAATCACCAAACACTAAATAAAACAAGTCTTCATGAGCAAAAACCAGCAGAAACAATGAACAACTGAAACATACCTGTAGAAAATACATAATAGTAATGTTTATTATATAAAAGGAAATAAAAAACAAGCTTGAATATCAGTTCAGGATACAGAAAACTAAAGTAACCTAGAAAGAAACATTAAAGCATCAAATAAATATTCAAAAAAATTAACAATTAATATTTAAAATAATCAATGGATGATTTTAATAGGCTATACAAAATTAAATAATTTGTGAACTGGAAAATATATCAGGAAAATAAATCTACAATGAAGAAAAAGCACCAAAATATATGAAAATATGATGGAGAAAATAACATACAGAGATCATAGAGTAAGAAAGTCCAATATATATCGATCCAGATATCCCAAAAATAAATAGGACACCGGCAGTATTTGAAGCAATAAATACTAAGCACTTGCTCAAATCTAATGAAAGACATCAATTCACAAATCTAAAAAGTTTAATAATTCCCAAGCTGGATAAAAAGAAATCTATATTTGAGCACTCATAATGAAAATATTGAACACCAAGCATAGAGATAATATACAAAAACAATAGTTTTTCAAGGAGAGTAGTTAGATTGGGAATTGACTTATCAATAGCAACATAATGCAAGTGGAGATTTAGTGGAATAAAATCTTCAGTGTGCTGAAAAAAAAACAATCAAAATATTTTACCAGATGATTCTGGTAATTGCAAATAAGATTGCTGTCGATAATTACTTCTTTCAAAAACAAGTAGAAAGTCTGAACAAAATACAAAGCAAAAGAAAAAAAAAGTATTTGAAGATGTCAGAGAACCACCTAGGAAGCAAAAACTTGATGGGACAACAGAGAGAAGCAAACCTGACATTCATTGTTACTTTTATAACTGGAGCATTTGCTGTCTTGGAAGCAGGTATTGAGGGACTGAAAATGTGCCCAAACTTTTCAGTAGGTTTTTAAGGCTAGGGGGAAAATGAATGTGGGTCTAGAAAGAGTTGGGGACCCAATTAACACTGTAGGCTATCAGCTGGAACTCCCAAAGGGATACACTCTAGGCATAGCAGTGAATTAAAAATAAACACAAACCCTGAAAGCTAGCTTTGAAACAATTATAATCTCTAATTAAATTGAAATGATCTGTCCCAATTTTAACTGCCTAACACAAAGTAAATCCTCTCTCAGGGAAGATTTATCTTCAAAAAACAAAAAAAGGGATTAGTCATCAGGAAAGTTAATGTAAATAAAAATCATAATGAGATACCACTGGATACACAACAGAATATCAAAAATTAAAGAGACTGACAATTCCACATTTCTAAGTGTTAGCAAGGATAAGAAATGGTTAAATGTTGTTGTTGAAAGCACAATTAGGTACAAACACTTTGGCAGAATAACTGTGGAACATGCATATAATCATCCCCAAGCAATTCTTCTCCTAGGCATATAACCAGTAGAAATTAATATATGTGCACAGGACAAGTACAAGCAGGTCACACTGTTTTATTGTAATTGCCCTGAACAAGAACAATCCAAATGTCCATCATCCATAGAAAGGATAAATAATTTGTAGTATGTTTATACAAAATAGAAAGGATAAATAATTTGTAGTATGTTGATACAAAGGGAGCACTATAAACAATGAAAATAGCCAAACAAATGCTGCACAGAGCATGAATGAATTTTGCCAATGTGATATTGTACAAAATAAGAAGTCAAATAATACATACTATATGTAAAGTTTGAAAATAGGCAACGTGTATCTATGATGTTAGATACCAGGATAGAAGTTACCTCTGGAAAGAAGAGAGAAGGGAAGGTCACTAGGGCCTCGGAGATGTTCTCTGTCTTGATCTAGGTAATGGTTACACAGGATGTTCAGTTTATAATTCATGAAATTGAATACTCAAGAATTATTAATCATTTGCAAATGATGCAGTGTAAAAAATGAGGGCAAAATAAAGACATTTCTAAACATAAACAAATAGAACTTGTTACAGCAAACTCTCCATAAAGGAAGTTCTAAAGCATGTACCTCACTTAGAAGGAAAGTGATAACTGAAGGAAACATCTGAGGTGCAAGAAGAAATAATGAACAAATAAATAGTTAAATATATAAATAAATGTAAACAAATATTAACTCTAAATAATAATAATAACAATATCTTGTCCAGTTTTAAAGAGAGATGAAAATAAAACATATTAAACAGTAGTATATAATTGGGGAGTGGGTTTAAATGGAATTCAACTGTTTTGAGTTCTTGTATTGCTTAGGAAGCAAGCAGGTCACTGATTAAATTTAGGTTTTGAAAAGTTAATGTGCATGTAATAATTTCTAGCCTATCTTCTTGTAGTGAAAAAAGGTGTAAAACTTTCAAGCTAGTAGAGAATAGAGCAGAACAAAAATTTGTCAGTCCAAAGCTAGTGAGCAGAGGGAAATAAAACACAGAAGAGATAGAACAACTAAAAAGCAAAAAATAATATCATACATACAAGCCAAAATCTATCAGTAATCACAAATATAACTTAAATTCTCCAGTTTACAAACATTACAGATTAAAACTATAAAAACAGACAAAATAACCTCTACAACAAACCCCTATGACACAAGTTTACCTATGTAACAAACCTGCACATGTACCCCTGAACTTAGCAGTTAAAAAAGAAAAAGAAAAAAATAATAATTTTATATATATATATATATATATATATATATATATATATATAATGTAGGTAAAGGATGAAAATTATATTTTAGTCAAATATGAATGAAAAGAAAACTCAAAAATTATGTAAATATCAGATTAAATAAACTTTGAGGCAAATATATTCGCAGAAATGAAATTGAAAGTTCAATTCACCAAGAAAAATTTACTATTAAAAAAATGTAGTTATTTAAAACAGTAGGAGATTTTTCCTGGGTATGTTGATTTCTCCTTGTTCTGTGATTTTTTGCTATATAATTGCTGAGTATAGAAATACATTTGCATAAGTAACTAATAAGCAGATAAATCAGTAAATTATAGAATATTTGAATGAAACAATAAGCCATATTTAATGGACGTAACATACAGAACACTGAACATATTACAACAGGGTAGATTTCTTTTGTTTAGCCCACATAGAATATTTATAAAACTGAACTGCAGACTGGACAATAAAACAAGACATATTTCAAAGAAAATGAATCACAGAGATTTTTTTCTACGATCAGCAACATTAAAATGGAAATAATGACAAAAGATAGCAAAATAAATTCTGTATGTTGGAAGTTAAGAAACATTGAAAAAATTTAAAATATATAGAATCAATAATCACTACCTATCAAATCTTGTGGGGTGCAGTTAAAACAATACCTATCATTTTATAGCCTTAAAAGATTACATTAGAATATAAAAGTGGCTAGTATTTATTGAGCTAAGCATCTGTCTTTAGAAGCTGGAAAAATAACAGCAAAATAAGCTCAGAAAATGGATAGGCAGAAGACAGTAACAAAAGTAGATATAGGGAACCAGTTAAAGACTAGTGAAATGTCCTGTTGGAAGAGGCTCTTTAGTGATATGAGAGATGGAGAAAAGATCAACTCTAGAAATAATATGAGGCAGGGAAGCAAATCTCTGTGAATTAATTGATATAGGAGAATGAGGGAAGGGAAGTTGTAGGATTATTCCCCAACTCTGGAATTGATTCAAATTATGTTTCATTGGAAATTGATGAACAACTTGGCCAAGTGTAGAAAATGGAAGTGAAAGGAGATATCATTTATTGAATGCAAATGCACATACCATTTTTGAACAGCCAGCACTGTACCATTCTGCTCATTGGTCTTATTAATCCTCACAATAGCTTTTTGAGGTGAATCCATTAATATACTCCTTTGAGCTAAGGCTTCAGATGTATTAACTAGCCAAAAGCCATACAGCTTATGTATGAGTAAACAGAGACTTAATTTAGGTGTTGCATTTAAAGTCCATATCCATTCTTGATTTTGATTCAGACATGTTACATTTGAGTTGTCAGAAAAAAACTAAGAACATTGGGCAAAATACATATGAGCTGGCCAACAAAATAAAAGTAGCCAAATATAGGATGAAGATATATTCCAAACTGAGAAATTTCATTAGCATATTACTAAATTGCATCTATTAAATTTTCTTGTGGTTCACTTTATTTTCCATGATGATATAGGGGTACTTCTTTGTCCAATAATAACTATAATGCAGGTTTAAAAAGAAGCAGGAACTTGATAAATGTTGTTCTTACAAACGACAAATCATTTCAATGTGTTCTGCTTGTTGACTTATGAATCACTTACAGAATTGATTGCAACTCTGTGGAAGTGGAAATAAATGAATCAAACTCAATTCAGTGTCCTTAGAAGTCTCCCAAACCAAAATTTGCTGCAGTCTTTTGGCCAACAAATTAGAGTGCTTCATCAGAGGTAACACAAGGCTTGATGGTAAGCAGTCTCTATCTACTTAGTGAAATAATCTTGAAAAATAATCTTATCAGAAGAGGAAAACAGGAATTGTTTAGGGGAATTTTCTATGGATAATAACTTTACATGAATAATTGGTTTTTCCACAAATTCTTTCATGCCTGTATAATCATTCACAATAAGGAAATAAGTCAATTGAATGCATTATTCTGCCATGTTAATTTTGGACAGCAAAATTGCTTACTATATTCTAAAGAACATTTACCCACACATGGCTGCTTCTTACTGGTGAAACCACAAAGATTATTACAGTAAAATGAAAGTGCAATAGGACTCAGAAGGAAGAATATTTTTTTTTTTCCAAGATGGATTAGAGACTTAAATGTTAGACCTAATACCATAAAAATCCTAGAGGAAAACCTAGGTAGTACCGTTCAGGACATAGGCATGGGCAAAGACTTCATGTCTAAAACATCAAAAGCAATGGCAGCAAAAGCCAAAATTGACAAATGGGATCTCATTAAATTAAAGAGCTTCTGCACAGCAAAAGAAACTACCATCAGAGTGAACAGGCAACCTACAGAATGGGAGAAAATCTTTGCAATCTACTCATCTGACAAAGGGCTAATATCCAGAACCTACAAAGAACTCCAACAAATTTACAAGAAAAAAACAAACAACCCCATCAAAAAGTGGGCAAAGGATATGAACAGACATTTCTCAAAAGAAGACATTCATACAGCCAACAGACACATGAAAAAATGCTCATCATCACTGGCCATCAGACAAATGCAAATCAAAACCACAATGAGATACCATCTCACACCAGTTAGAATGGCGATCATTAAAAAGTCAGGAAACAACAGGTGCTGGAGAGGATGTGGAGAAATAGGAACACTTTTACACTGTTGGTGGGATTGTAAACTAGTTCAACCATTATGGAAAACAGTATGGCGATTCCTCAAGGATCTAGAACTAGATGTACCATATGACCCAGCCATCCCATTACTGGGTATATACCCAAAGGATTATAAATTATGCTGCTATAAAGACACATGCACACGTATGTTTATTGCAGCACTATTCACAATAGCAAAGACTTGGAATCAACCCAAAGGTCCATCAGTGACAGATTGGATTAAGAAAATGTGACACATATACACCATGGAATACTATGCAGCCATCAAAAAGGATGAGTTTGCGTCCTTTGTAGGGACATGGATGCAGCTGGAAACCATCATTCTTAGCAAACTATCACAAGAACAGAAAACCAAACACTGCATTTTCTCACTCATAGGTGGGAACTGAACAATGAGATCACTTGGACTCAGGAAGGGGAACATCACACACAGGGGCCTATCATGGGGAGGGGGGAGGGGGGAGGGATTGCATTGGGAGTTATACCTGATGTAAATGATGAGTTGATGGGTGCAGCACACCAACATGGCACAAGTATACATATGTAACAAACCTGCACGTTATGCACATGTACCCTACAACTTAAAGTATAATAATAAATAAATAAATTAAAAAAAAAAAGGAAGAATATTTTTTAAAAGTTATTTCTAGAACATGGAGTCAATTTTCAGAATATAGCAGGTAAAGTTAAAGGAACAGAAACTTCACTTTTTCCAGGCAACTCTCAAATATTCAAGGATCAAAAAACAAAGCTGTATTCTATTACAAGAAAATGTAATATCTCTCCACTAAAAACAGCGGGCATTTGAGCTCAGTAATGAGGAGGCAGAAAACATTTTAATCTTGTTTTACAAATGAAGGTAAGTGAAGTAAAGTCTTTCATGTATGACAACTATATAGCAAAAATTATAAGAAAAACATCATAAGGGAGAATGAACACATGTTAAAACAATGAATATATGAAGTGTTAATATTTTCCATATATATTATTCTATTTTTTTATTGTTCTTATTTCTCTGCAGGATTTATTTATCCCTTAAGCAAATTTCTATACCAACAAAATGTAATCTTTTAAGTGCTCTCTTACAAATGATATCAGGATTATCAGCAGCCATATATTAAGCCAAGAGGGAGAAAGGAGGGAGAAATGGACCACGAGTTAGGACACTTTGGTAAAAGTTGTAGTTTCACCAATGAGGCCAGTACTATACACTACTTATCAATAGCCATTTTGCCCCCCTCTGTGCTTCCACACCCTGTTTTAGTCAATATTTATCTAAATGTACAATGAAATATAACTTTACAGTGTGAATTTAATAGCTAGGCTTATTAATTTATTTGCTAAATATTTATTAAGTATCTGTTACAGACCAGGTGAGAAGCTTTGCAATATAATACTAAACATGTCTATCCCCTCAAGTAGTTGTATATTATAGGTAACATTTCTATCATTGTATATTTTTCATGTTCCTTTTTATGAACAACATGGACTTTCATTTTTCATTCTGTCAAATCTAAAAATATCTTTTAATTGGGAAGTTTAGATCATTTACATTTATTATGATATATTTGGTTTTCTGTTGCTGTAATAGAATATATTCGAGATTGGGTAATTTGTCAAGGAAAGATAAAAGTTTTCTTTGACTCACAGTTCAGGAGGTTGGGAAGTCCAAGACTGGCGGCCAAATCTAGTTAGCTTCTGATGAGGGCCTCTTGCTGTGTCATAACATAGCAGAGAAGTGAAAGGGAAGCAGGCATCTGTGAGATCACAAAAGCACACAGGGAAAACTCACTGTAACAACCTGCTCTCCCAGTAACTAACCCACTTCTGCTATAATAATATGAACACATTCATGAGGGCTCCACTACTGTGACCCAAACACTTCCCAGTAGGCTTCACCTCCAAACACTGCTGCCGTGATAAGGAATCTTCCAACACATGAATTCTGGGGAGCACACACACAAACCACAGCAATATATAAACACACTTGCACATACATAAAACTTTCTATCTACTCTCTATATTTCTTATCTTCTATTTTATATTTGTCATCTTCTTATTTCTCTATGTGGTTGTCTGAGAATTTATTCAGGCTTATATTCTAAAGATTATCTCTTCAGCTTTGACTAATATTCTGTATAACCAGGTATGAAGTTTTTAATTTAAAAATTTAATTTCTATCTAAAATTTCTATTTTGTTCTTTTACAGATCTGCCTAGTAATTTTGGTGTTCTCTTAATTCTTGATCATTATTTATTTACCATTTATAGAATTTTATGAGATACAAGTACAATTTTGTTACATGGAATTATTGTGTAGTGGTGTAGTCAAGGTTTTTAGTGTATTCATTATCTGAATAACAAACATTGTACCCTTTAACTAAGTTTACATCACCTACCTCCCTCCTACCCACCCCCAACCTTCCAAATTTCCATTGCCAGCATCGTCACCATTATTCAATACTGTATGCCCACGTGCACAGATTTAGCTCTCACTTTTAAGTGAGAACATGTGGTATTTGTATTTTCGTATCTGAGTTGTTTCACTTAAAATAATGGTCTCCAGTTCCATCATGTTACTGCAAAAGACAAGATTTCATTCTTTTTATGGCTAAATAGTATTCCATTGTGTATATATGCATCATATTTTCTTTATCCAATCGTCTGATTGTTGATGGACACTTAGGTGGATTTCATATCCTTGCTATACAGTGAATCGCGCTGCGATAAACATACAAGTGCAGGTATCTTTCGATATAACTTATTTTATTTTCTTTTGGGTGGATACTCAGTAGCAGAATTTCTGGATCAAATAATGGGTCTATTTTTTATTTTCTATTTTACTTCTTGAAAATTTTATACATGTTTATTTTATATAGAGAACCTGAAAACACTAATATCTGAAGCTCTTAGATGTCTTGTTTACTAATTTTGCTGGTTCTCTACAGTGATTTCTCATCTTGTGGGTTTGAAAATGCATTCATGTTCAAGTTCATATTTTATTGAACTTAATCCAGAATTATAGGCAACTACAGTGGAAATGGTTTCTTCCAAGAAAATTTAGTTATTACTTTACAGGGCATCAAAATATGCTACTAATTGTCTATGGCTTCATTTCCTTATTGCATCACTAATCATCAGGACTCCATTGCCTTTCATATTCACAATTTTATCTTGGGGAGGCTGGGGGCTAGAGGTAAGCTTGTAGGTTTCATTACTTTCAAGGAATACAGGGAAAAAATTTATTTTTGTAACATGTAGGATCTTGTATTTTAGCAGACAGGCTTTTCATAAAATCTAGTCTATCACAGTACCACCAAAAATAGTCCCCTTTATTTTTCCAACTGAGGTAGTGGAAATATAACATTTATTTACCCAGTAATAAATAGATTAAATCCCATGTGCTCAATTAGTTACATAATTAAGACTGTAGTAATAGGCAAGGAGCTTCAGTAATACAGAATTAAAGCTGGTATTGGTAGACATCTGTATACATCTATGTAACATCTAGGTGAGTTATTTTAATTGAGTACACAAACATTTTAATTAGGATGATATCTACAGAGAGAGTTTTGTTTTAAATGAGGATGAGAAGGTAGAAAAAATAGGATGAGGAACAAACTTTTGAACAAAAATTATATAAATTACATAGTAGTTATATGTAGTATAATTACAAAAATATTTTCATTTGCATATGTTTCTAAATCTGGTAAGTCACTTTCTTTCTAAAAACCCTTAAATGATGCCCCATTTTTAAAGGATAAATCCGAACTCCTTAGCATAAATACTAGGAATGTTATGACCTGTTTCCTCATCAGATCTTATAGTTCACCACTCTCCACTTCATAGTTTACACTCCATCTATATTGAATTACTGAATGCAGCAGGCATCTACCTAACCAAAAGCTAGTTGTTTTCCTCTGTTTTGCAAACAGAATCTTGAGTTTGTTGCAATATTGAGAAGAGATCTTTTTCTGTCAGAGAATTCTGGCCTATTATGTAATATGGAAATGGGCATATTCCTGAGTTCTGGGTAAGAAGAAGTCTTCTAAAAAATATTGGGAAAAGATCTCTTATGAATAAAAGAAAATATCCATTTTCCCTGTATTTATTTTGCTTGTGAAAAACCAAGATGCCTAGCGCTACAGTAGCTATCTTACAACCATGAGACAATAAGACTGGAGCCCAGATCTATCAGACTGTAGTGTCCACATTCTTCTCACTACCTCTTTGACTCTTGAACAACCTTGAGGTCATTTGGCTAAGATTGCCATCTCATCTGTGAATAAAATGAACAGAAATTTCAGGTTTAATATGCCAAAGCTGAATTTCAGATCAATCCCACTGCTACCCGACACATGAAAGAACAATCTTGATTCACCTACAATGTTCCCATTGTAGCTGCTGTGACTCTATACAATTTTAGTTGCTGAGGCCATAAACCTTGAAATTGTCTTTGACTTCTCTTTTTGCACATGTCCCACAGACAATCTGACAAGATAAATCTAGTTGACTCCACCTTCAAAATGTATCTGGAATTTGATCACTTCTTATCACAGATCCTGCCACCATCCATGTGTGAGGCACTGTCCCTTCTCACCTGGATATTTGCAACAGCCCGCAAACATAGCAGACAGAGTGAGCCTTTACAAAAGTAATCCAGATAATGACATGCCTATGCTTAAAACCTTCCAAAATCCCTTCAACGATTTCTATGTTCTGTCCATTAGTCCCCCATGGACCTCACATCACAGACCCTGGAATGTTAGAAGTTAAATGACTTACCCAAAGTCACAGAGCCTATAGTAATAGGGCTAAGGCTAGAACCCAACTTAAGGCAACAAGATGAAGATGGCAAGTTTCAGGTTCTTATGTTATATTTAAACATGAGTAATTTATCTAATTTAATTCATAATAAAGAAAATTTGGGAAAGGACTGTCTTCCCTACCAAAATGAAAGTTGATCAAAGGCAATGATAGCCCTTATGATTCTGGAATATTCTCAGGTTATTTCTTAAATTACTTCTCATAATGACCAAGTGAGCACAATGACTTTCTAAATGTATACTGTGTTCTATGTAATGGATATCATCCATTAATAATCATCAAAGTCAGGATTCTCCTACTATTCTCCATTGTGCAATACCCAGCAAGTCATTAAGAAAGTCTTCTGATAGTGTATATATTTGTAACCAAGTGCCTAAAAATTACATGTATAGTGAATGAAGAAAGTATTAGTTCAATAATATCTTTATACCTCTCAAACTCAAACACCTTCTTCACTAAAGTCTCCTTGGCTAAAAACGTCCCCTTCCTCTCATCTTCCCTTCTATTCCTACACACATGTGAAATAAACTCTGTTAACCTGAACTCCTTCCTTTGGAAAACAAACATTAATTATCCAGTTTGCACTAGGGCTGGTTGAAAATGTTATTAATCTATGGTGGATACTGAAAATGGAAGTCCCTTTGCTAGCACTGCGTAACATGAGGCTCTCTTTCAAGGGGAAGCAGGCCCCAAATTACAGATTCTCCCACCCTGAATTAATGCAAGTTGAGTAGATAAAGTTATAAGGCAAATGCCCATTGCCCTTTGGCATGATTCCAATCCTACTTGATTCTAGGGAAGAGGGTTGTTGATTTCTGATAGGTAATATTTTTACTAGCAGCCCTCACCAACACAGTATCTTGGTAGTGGTAAGAGATAGATATGTATAGACCACCAAAATAAATATTGTGTTCTATGTTTACATATCTATAACCCCAAAACTCTGCATCAAAAATGACACTCCTTTCTTGAAGTTAGCCGATATCACGCCACTGCACTCCAGCCTGGCTACAGAGCAATATTCCATCTTAAAAAAAAAAAAAAAAAAGGAACATAACTGGTACAATTTTTAGTTTAATTCTCTGAGTTTAAAGTCTCTTGAATACTTTGTGCCAGGTCACACTAGACAGCAATCTTTATAGGTCACTCATTCTTTCTCATTTCATTGATGAGGATCAAATCATTTTCCCAAAGGCACAGAACAGAGAATGCCAGCACCAGACCCCATGATCCCATCACCCAATGTAGAGTCAGACAAGGCCATTTGTGATATTCTGATAACAACGCATCCGTGGAGAGAAGAGGAACCAGAGGCCCTAAAAGCTTTGCTCCAATTTCCTTGATTGAAAGTAACATCAAAATTGCTCCTTATTTTTCACAGTGAAAAAATGCTGCTCTTGAAGAAGTTTTTAAAAGGTTATATTAAGGGACGTTATCTGCGAAACAAACATTTCCCAGGTTGTCTACCATCATAACAGTCACTTGCATTCAAGAGCGTAGTTTGTTTTTTATTTCACTTAAAGGATTTTGTTCAGAAATTGGAAAATAGATAGAATATCCTCAACGAAGAGCTCCTTTAATCTTTTGAAATATAAGCTAGAAAACAGAATCAACAAAAATCTTTTAATAACAAGATGATAGTGCCTGGGGAGGTTACCGAAATGCAGGACACAGTGTTTCCTGATGGTTTGAATGAGACTTGCTGTAGAGAAAAGGGCCAAAGAATGCACTTTAGACATTGTTGACTCACTCCTCTCAAGGCCCTTTAAGAACATGAAGGAAGAACAACAACAACAACCAAAAACTACGTACTAAAATCCAAAGGACCTGGTACTCATACCAAATCTGCCACCACTACTGTGGTACTTTGAGTAAGTCGTTTAACCTCTGGAAGGTTTGATAAATGAGAGGGTTAAACCTAAGTGATCATATAAGGTTTTATTCAGTGTAGAAATTTAAAACTCTACACTTTAGCTTCAACAAAATGTTTACTCTAAACTCCATTGCATCCCTTGCCCACAACGAACATCTATATCCAAATATTCCCCACAGTGAAAAATCTCACAATGTTGGATAAACTGCAGTTCTGAGAAGTCATTCCACTCTCTGAAATCAGAGTCATCATTTTATAACACATGTCTAATCATGTCATTCCCTAGATTAAAACACATTATAATTCAATAGCTAACATTTATGGAGTGCTTACTATGTTCCAGGTTAAGTACTTCAGCTATTCTATGTACTTTATGGGGTTTAAATTTTTCCACTGTTTCAACAACCCTATGAGGGAGGTTTTGTTATTGTCATCCCCATTTTACAGATAGGAAAAATAAGGAATGGAGTCCATAATCCTAAACATTCTATTTTGCTGTGTCTTCTTATAGGACTGTTGAGAATGCATTGTCTCCATTGCCCTTCCGATAAAGCTCAATTCCTAATTAAGGTGGGTTGAGTCCATATTCAACAGCCTCGTTTTGGTCAGATCCTCTCCCAGTACTCTGAACTCATTGCAGTTCTTCTGAAATGCAGTCTTCAAGAGATAAATAGGGAGAGACTGATGTTTCCTCTGCCCCTACCATTGCTCTCTTAGATCATAAAAATGTCGTAGTTCAGAATTCACTTCTTCTAAGAAAAGGTTAGTTGGTTGGGTTGGTAGGCACCCCTTTCTCATGCTCCTATATCTTTCTGTATTACTTTTACTGTAGCATGTCTTGCAGGATATTGAAATTAACTGTTTACCTTTATGTTCCTCAGTACTGTAAGCTTCTTGGCTTTTTTCTCTTTTTTCTTTTTTAGAAACAGGGTCTTACTCTGTCATGCAGGCTGGGATGCAGTGGTGCAGTCATGGCTCACCGCAGCATTGAACTCCTAGGCCAATAAATTTTCCCATCTCAGCTTCCTGAGTAGCTGGAATTACCATGATAAACCAACATGCCCAGGTCATTTTTTTAATTTTTATTTTTGTAAAGATGGAGTCTTGCTGTGTTTCTCAGGCTGGTCTCAAACTACTGACCTCAAGCAGTCCTCACACCTCAGCTTCTCAAAGTGCTGGAATTACAGGTATGAGCCACTGCACCTGGTCCTGTAAATTTTTTGAACATGGAAACTATGTATTCTCATGTTTATGATCTTAAATATTTGTTGAATTCATGTAGAGAAGGAAGCATATTTGCCTTTTTCCTGTTTACATTATACATCCTCAAGACCATTATGTGACTTTTGAGAAACCTAGTGGATTCCATAGTGCTCCAAATCCATTTTTCTTCTTTCCCATTAAAAGTTATCCATTCTATGAACTTCTCCATCAGAGTCTTGATCTACTTGCCCATTTGTCTAATACTGCTTACATTTCCCCACAAGTTTTCCAAAGGAGTTATTACAGGCAATCGAAGCACTGAGGTAGATGAGATACTTCTGACCAAGTCATACCGCCAAAGGGCCTGTCTGCTCTATCAACACATCAGGGGCCTTCCCTGCTGCAACATTATGACGCTCTCGATTTTCAGAGGCCTTCCCTGCTACAGCATTATGACACTCTCAATTTTCAGAAATTTTTGATGTTCTGCAAATTAGGATGATCACTTTTATTCCTGGAAATAACGTAGAAAAAAAATTGCTAATTCAGAGAAAAGTTATTTACTATTTATAAATATTTGCCTGACATTTTCAGATTTTGAAAAAACACTTCAATTATTTTTATTTCTTTAATCCTCAAATTGATACATGGATTTATTTATAAAGATATCACTTTGACAATTCCATCCAGAGAAAACAACATGAAAAAGATTTGGTATCAGAAAGTTAAATTGTATCTTCCCATGAGAGAAAGTATAAAAAGTGTTGGGAAGAAAATTCTTCATTTCACGGTTGGTCCCATGCCTGTTTAAAAGCAAGGGTTTCTCAACATTTGCACTTCTACTGTTAACTGCCTCACACAGTTTTTTGGATGTAAGGTTTGAGGTTTCTAGATTGTAAACACAGAAACATGACAGAATGTGACTAAAGCAGCCAATAATGTCTGTTGCCAGTTCGAATCACTGTAAGAATCCTAAGCATTTTTTTTTTTTTTTTTTTTTGAGACTGTCTCATACTGTTACCCAGGCTGGAGTACAGTGGTATGATCTCAGCTCACTGCAACCTCTGCCTTCGAGGTTCAAGTTATTCTCCTGCCTCAGCCTCCCAAATAGCTGGGATCACAGGCACATGCCACTACACTGGGCTAGTTATTCTATTTTTAGTAGAGACAGGGTTTCGCTATGTTGGCCAGGTTGGTCTTGAACTCCTGACCTCAGGTGTTCCACCACCTTTACCTCCCGAAGTGCTGGGATTACAGGCTTGAGCCACCATGCATGGCCAACCTCCTAAGCTTTTAAGTACCGTTTAAAAGAAACCAAAGAACACAGATTGCCCATAAGAGAACAGGAAATAGCATATTGCTAGTCTGGAGAATTCTAAGTCAGGCAAGCACAAATTGACTGGAGGTTTGTGGTGTGGAGCAATAACATTAGCAAATCCAGCAGAATTTGGTGGCATTAAATCAGCTTCTGAGATATCCAGATTTGGGCTTGGAATCTAAAGTTTAGTCATGCACGGAATGGTAATTTATTTGGCAGCATCAGGACTATAAGAATCATTGCAGAAACTATCACTTAAACAAAACTCTTTGCCCATTTCACATTAGTATTGACATGTTTAACCTTTAAATTCTATGAAAATGTCCCCTTTGGAATTTAGATGATTTTGACTTCTGGGACTTTTCAAATAACAGAACTCTAAAAGCAAGGAGGGGGGAAATCTGCATACCAGTCTTCTCCCAGCCCATTTCTCACCTGAACATTCTCAATTTTTAGTGCACCCAAGAACTCTGTACCTTCTGTCCCTTCAGCCAGGGGAATAGAAGCGAACTGTTACAGTAATATTTGGCAGAGTACATAGCACATGGACATGTATTACCTTGGTCCTGTCAACACCCCTGAAGTTAGGCTGGGGGCAGTTGCTACTATCACCATTTAGGAGACAAACTGACGACCAAAATATTAAATGACTTAACCAAATTTGCAAAGCTAAAGAATAGAGAAACCAAGATAATAATTCCAGCCTATGTTTCCTAGGACCAGTGATTGCTGTATGTCTTCTTCTCCTTATAAGATCCTGATATATAATGGGGGGCTGGCAAGATGGCCAAACAGGAACGGCTCCAGTCTGCAGCTCCCAGAGACATGAATGCAGAAGGCAGGTGATTTCTGCATTTCCAACTGAGGCCCCTGGCTCATCTCACTGGGTCTGGTTAGCCAGCGGGTACAGCCCACAGAGGTCAAACCGAAGCCGGGTGGTCAGGGAACTCCCTCCCCTGGCCAAGGGAAGCCATGAGGGACTCTGCCAGGAGGAATGGTGCATTCCAGCCCAGATACTGCACTCTTCCCATAGTCTTCGCAACCCACAGACCAGGAGATTCCCTCAGATGCCTACACCACTAGGGCCCTGGGTTTCAAGCACAAAAATGTGTGGCTGTTTGGACAGACACCAAGCTAGCTGCAGGAGTTTTTCATAACCCAGTGGCACTTGGAATGCCAGCAAGACAGAAATGTTGACTCCCCTGGAAAGGGGGCTGAAGCCAGGGAGCCAAGTGGTCTAGCCCAGCAGATCCCACCATGACGGAGCCCAGCGAGCTAAGATCCATTGGTCTGAAATTCTCACTGCCAGCACAGTAGTCTGAAGTTGACCTGGGACACTTGAGCTTGGTGAGGGGAGGGGCGTCCACTATTACTGAGGCTTGAGTAGGTGGTTTTCCCCTCACGGTGTAAACAAAGCCACCAGGAAGTATGAATCGGCCAGAGACCACCGCAGCTCAGCAAAGCCTATGTTGCCAGACTGCCTCTCTAGATTCCTCCTCTCTGGGCAGGACATCTCTGAAAGAAAGGCAGCAGCCCCAGTCAGGGGCTTATAGATAAAACCCCCATCTCCATGGGACAGAACACCTGGGGGAAGGGACGGTTGTCGGCACAACTTTAGCAGACTTAAACATTCCTGCTTGCTGGCTCTGAAGAAAGCAGTGGATCTCCCAGCACAGTGCTCAAGCTCTGCTAAGGGACAGATTGCCTCCTCAAGTGGCTCCCTGACCCCCATGCCTCCTGATTGGAAGACACATCCCAGAGGGGTTGAGAGACACCTCATACAGGAGAGTTCCAGCTGGCAACTGGCAGGTGACCCTCCGGGATGAAGCTTCCAGAGGAAGGAACAGGCAGCAATCTGTGCTGTTCTGCAGCCTCTGCTGGTGATACCCAGGCAAACAGGGTCTGGAGTGGACCTTCAGCAAATTCCAGCAAATCTGCACTGGAGAGGCCTGTTAGAACTAAAACTAGCAAACAGAAAGGAATAGTATTAAAATCAACAAAAAAGACATCCACTCAGAGACCCCTTCCAAAGGTCACCACCTTCAAATACAAAAGGTAGATAAATCCACAAAGACGGGGAGAAACAGCGCAAAAAGGCTGAAAATTCCAAAAACCAGAATGCCTCTTCTCCTCCAAATGATCACAACTCCTCACCAGCAAGGGAACAAAACTAGATGGAGAATGAGTTTGACAAATTGACAGAAGTAGGCTTCAGAAGGTGGGTAATAACAACCTCCTCAGAGCTTCACAGAATTAAGAAAAAAACTACTTTAAATTTCATATGGAAACAGAAAAGAGCCCATATTGCCAAGACAATACTAAGCCAAAAGAACAAAGTTGGAGGCATCATGCTACCTGACTTCAAACTATACTACAAGGGTACAGTAACCAAAACAGCATGTTATTGGTACCAAAACAGATATATAGATGAACGGAACAGAACAGAGGCCTCAGAAATAATGCCACACATCTACAACCATCTGTTCTTTGACAAACCTGACACAAGCAATGGGGATAGGATTACCTATTTAATAAATGGTGTTGGGAAAACTGGCTAGCCATATGTAGAAAATTAAAACTGGACCCCTTCTTTACATCTTATACAAAAATTAACTCAAGATGAATTAAAGACTTAAACATAAGACCTAAAACCGGAAAAACCCTAGAGGAAAACCTAGGCAATACCATTCAGGACATAGGCATGGACAAAGACTTCATGACTAAAACACCAAAAGCAATGACAACAAAAGACAAAACTGACAAATAAGATCTAATTAAACTAAAGAACTTCTGCACAGCAAAAGAAACTATCATCAGAGTGAACAAGCAACCTATAAAATGGGAGAACATTTTTGTAATCTATCTATCTGACAAAGGGTTAATATCCAGAATCTACAAGGAACTTAAATTTATAAGAAAGAAAAAACCCCATTACAATTGAGTGAAGGATATGAACAGATACTTCTCAAAAGAAGACATTTATGCGGCCAACAAACACATGAAAAAAAGCTCATCATCACTGGTCATTAGAGAAATGCAAATCAAAATCACAATGAGATACCATCTCACACCAGTTAGAATGGCGATCATTACAATCAGGAAACAACAAATGCTGGAAAGGATGTGGAGAAATAGGAGACTTCTACATTGTTGTTGGGAGTGTAAATTAATTCAACCATTCTGGAAGACAGGGTGGTGATTCTTCAAGGATCTAGAACCAGAAATACCATTTGACCCAGCAAATGTGAGAACATTTGAAGTTTGTTTTTCTGTGCCTGGCTTATTTAACATAATAACCTCCAGTTCCACCCATGTTGTTGCAAATGACTGGACCTCATTCTTTTTTATGTCTGAATGGTGCTACATTGTGCATATGTACCATATTTTCTTTATCCACTCTTCTGTGGATAGGTTGCTTTCCAATCTTGACTATTGTGAATAGTGCTGAGAGTACAGATATCTCTTTCATATACTGATTTTCTTCCTTTTTTTGTATATAGCAATGAGATTGCTGGATGATATGGTAGCTCTGTTCTTAGTTTTTTGAATTTTCCATAGTGGTTGTACTACTTTACATTTCCACCAACAGTGTATGAGGGTTCCCTTTTCTCCATATCCTTGCCAGCATTTTTATTGCCTGTCTTTTGGATAAAAGTCATTTTAACTGGGGTAAAATGAAATCCCATTGTAGTTTTGATTTGCACTTCATTGATAATCAATGATATTGAGCATCTTTTTATATAATTGTTTGTTGTTTGTCTTCTTTTGAGAAATGTTTCTCCAGATCATTGGTCAATTTTTATAATTGTATTATTAGATCTTTTCCTATAGCTTTGTTTGAACTCCTTATATATTCTGGTTATTAATCCCTGGTCAGATGGATAGTTTGCGAATATTTTCTCCCATTCAGTGGGTTATTACTTCACTTTGTTGACTATTTCCTTTGCTATGCAGATGCTTTTTAACTTGATGTGATTCCATTTGTCCATTTTGGCTTTGGTTGCCTGTGCTTGTGGTGTATTACTCAAGAAATCTTTGCCCTGCACAATGTCCTGGAGAGTTTCCCTAATGTTTTCTTTTAGCAGTTTCATAGATTGAGGTTATATATTTAAGACTTTAATCAATTTTGAATTTTTTATATGGCAAGAGATAGGGGTCTAGTTTTATTCTTCTGCATATTGATATCCAATTTCTCAGCATCATTTATTGAAGATACTGTCTTTTCTCCAGTGTATGTTGCTGGCACCTTTGTCAAAAATGAGTTCACTGTAGGTGTTTAGATTTGTTTCTGGGTTGTCTATTCTGTTCCATAGGTCTATGTGTCTGTTGTTATGCCACTACCATGTAGTTTTGGTTACGATAGCTCAGTAGTATAATTTGAGGTCAGGTAATCTCATTCTTCCAGTTTTGTTCTTTTTGCTCAAGACAGCTTAGGCAATTCTGAGTCCTTTATGGTTTCATAAAAATTTTAGGATTGTTTTTCTATATCTGTGAAGAATGTCATTGGTAGGGATTGCACTGACTCTGTAAATTGCTTTTGTTGGTATGGACATTTTAACAATATTGATTCTCCCAATCTATAAGCATCTTTCCATTCCAAGAATATTTTTACATGATCATTTCACAAATATGAAAATGAAATACACAAAACAAGTTTCCTGTTGTTACAAAAGCTATTAGAATTAGATGTACGAAAGAAAAGTCATTGATCTCTATGTCTAGAAATCATCTTGAAAGGAAATCAAATCTGCTGGTAACAACCAACACTTGTTAAGCTTTATGTCAATTATTTAATACTTAATTTCAATTTTTCATGTTTTACATAAGAAAAAAAGTTGTTGGCTTTCATCTCAACACCTGCTTCCTTTTAGCCAAAAGAAGCAGGTAAGGGAAGTCAAAAACTTCCCTGGCTTTGGACCAATTAACAAATATGACATTTAATTCCTCATTATGGAGAGGAGGTAAACATTGGGTCAGTACTGAAGCCTGTTCCTGCAGCTGGGGGGCATCGGTCCAAGACTGACTAGCATCTCTGGGCAATGGACAAGCAGGCAAGAGACAAGTAATAGGGATTCTCAGTGCAAGAACAATAAGAAGTCTGTCTGCCCATAGCAGCGTCATGCTGACCACTCCCTGGAGGAAGGCTTGTATCTTCCTCAGGACAGTTTATTGTTACCTTGGGGTTGGATCCCTGAATGATCACTCACAAGGGCCCTGTGAATCAGGAAAGATTTTAGGTCCATCCCCTTTGGCTTATCTTCTGAACAAACCAGGAAAATGCTTATTATGCAGATCAACTCAGCAGTCTGCATGATTTGAAATTTAATCCTTATATATTCTGAATGCTGGCACACATCCATTATTTTACAGGATGAAGAATTTATAGCCACTACATAGTAGCTTTTGGAGGGGGTGGTGCGAGCTAAGTACACAAATTCAAAGATTTTTGCCTCCAGTTTTCCGTGATACTTTTATAGAGCCAGTGATTTGTCTATGATCAAAAAACTAGTCACTAGTGAATCTTAGATCCAATCTAGAAATCTCTGATTCCCTGTTGGTATTCAGTTTATGAGTCTGGTGGATGGGGTGAATAACCTCACTACACCTCATAATACTGGGGGAGTTTCCCTCTACAAATTAAAATGAACATATTTCCCATCTAGATCCCAGAAAAAAAAAAAAAAAAGATGTATCAGCAATCTCTAAAGTACTGTTTCAGATCCTCTAGTCTTTTCCTGTCTCTTGGTCTAGTTGCTGTCATAGTACTCTTTGTTTTTGTTTTGTTTTGTTTTTGAGACAGAGTCTTGCTCTGCTGTGCAGGCTGGAGTGCAGTGGCACGATCTCAGCTCACTGCAGCCTCCACCTCCTAGGTTCAAGCAATTCTCATGCCTCAGCCTCCCGTGTAATTGTAGCTGCAATTACCGGCACGTGCCACCATGCCCAGCTAATGTTTTTTTGTATTTTTAGTAGAGATGGGGTTTCGCCATGTTGGTCGGGCTGGTTTCAAACTTCTAGCCTCAAGTGTTCCTCCCGCTTCGCCCTCCCAAAGTGCTGGGATTACAGGTGTGAGCCACCTCATCCAGTCTGTCATAGTACTCTTTATGGGATCTGAGGCAACCTGAAAACACCGTATCTCATGCAGGTGGAGATGCATTGTACCACTTACCTCCTCCCCAGAGTGACATGGACTGAGACCCCATATTATGTTTACACATGCCTAACCTAGAAAAACAAGCGTGTCAATATCCTGTAGAACACACTCTTAACCAGTGGAATAAAAGGAGATTTTGGGCAATTCTTTACCCTTCTTCGTCACTAATGGATTATTCTGAAAAACAGTTTGTATGACTTCTTAAGGACCATCTTTTAGGATCAAGCATTCTTATCTTGGCTCTTTCTCCTTTCCTGCTTCACTGCCTACAGTGTAAGGGAGGAATATGTCATCATTGAGACTGAAGTCCTTTCTATGTATCATTGAGAAGTCACTATTGTAAGGTATAGTTTGCATAAATCATGCTGTCACATGCCATAAACCCTATTAAATTTGAGAAAGCATAGTATTGCAATGACAAAGTGATGACAAGAGGGTACATGGAATAAAAAAGGGTAAAAATCCAGACTATTATGCTAAAGCCATCTTTATGGATGGTTTGTTCAACCCCTGCATTTTAGAAAAAAGGAAACTATAGCCAGAGAAGTTAGGTGACCTCTCTCAAGTCACACAGCCAATTGATGGAGCAGTCTGGGTGACATCCAGATCCCCCGTACATCTCGACAGTCTGCGTCTCCCACTGAATCCTGACCAGCGACATCAAAATTCTGTCCCCTTGGCAGTTTTGGCACACAGAACAAATAATGTGTCATCAGGCCCCCAGAGTTTAATGAAAAATATTCACTAAAGGCTCCAAATCATCATTCTTGGTTCTCCCACATCTTTTGGGTTATCACTTTTCACAGCTGATTCCAAAAAGTGATAGCCATGATTGTTGGACATAAATATTAACTCTACCTAATAGCTGCATACCCAAATGCAAATTATTTTGAATCAGTTCTTCAGAGCCCAATGTCTCTAAGTAAATGAATAGTTAAAATTTTGTTTCCTGAATTGGAGAGCCAGAGGACAAGACTTCAGAGCATGAGACTACATTTGAGCATCTGCCCAACGCAGAAGCCAGACTCCAATCCATATGACTTTTTCCTCCTCTTTAGTCCCAATCTGTGAACAAAAAGTTTGCTCCAAACATCACGTCAGTTTAACTCAACAAACATCTGATGAGGGCCCACTTATGTACAATGAGCTGAGTGAATGAAAAGCCAGGCATCCTTTTGAGAATCTGCTCAAGTCCTTTCTAGTTCACAAAAACTTTCTACAGAGAGAGAGGCTCTCTCTCCCCAAGGGTCAAAAGTGCTTAACCAATGTACATAAAACCATGTGGCATAATCAGTATCACACTTTTCTCCTTTCAAGAAGAGACTTTATGAGGGCAGGAACTGTTTATGTGTGTGTCTTGCTCACTACTGTAATCTCTAGTTTATAACATAGTGTACACCACATGTACTGGCTGGGCATTTAATAAATATTTGTTGCATTAACTCGTCTTCTCCTTGCCTGTAGGATAACTGACTGGTCTCAATTTGCTAATGACTTTCTTGGTTTTGCATAAAAGTCCTGCATCCCAGGAAACTCCTCGGTCCTAGGCAGATGGAGAATGTTGGTCATCCTCCTGTAGGAGTTTACAAGTTGATCAAGTTGGGAAAACCATGTATTTTTAAAGTATGTAACCCAAGACTCTGCTGGATACATAATAAATAGCAAATATTCACTTATCCTGGACACTAACTGGAATGCTTTCAAAAGAGACTGTTTTCCCAGACAATTCCCAAACTCTACTAATACTACCCTCACATGATTAGAATTATCTCAGAAAATCTCTTCACTGGCAAAAAACAAAATTCCTTATCGTTAAAATCTGACTCACAGCGATACTTAAGTGACTGATGATTAGGGCAGTTCAGAAGGAAGAGGAGAGCATAGTGACCCAGAAAGTCTCTGTGAAGGGCCATGAAAGTCACAAAACATCAAAGTGAGGAGAGGCAATTTCCCTTAGTTATTAGTAAGTGACTGCATCTTGTAACCCTTCTTTGAAGCCGCAGAACTGGCAGTCCTTTTTTTTTTTTTTTTTTTTTTTTTTGTCCCACATCCTGGAGGTGTGGTATTAAAAACTGTAGAAAGCATTCTGCAGTAGTTTAAGATTTTATATTAGCATTTTTGATCCAATTTCCCCTTTGTCTTATGTCTCAGATAATGCAATGCATACATTCTAGTTGTATTAAAAATAAGAAAGTATGTAAAATAAATAATTTCAAGTGCAGTCCCCACTCCATGCCCAACCCTACCAAAATATTTCCCTCCCCATAGGGAACTGCCTTAAATAGTTTATTGTGGCTCACTCTTGTGTTTCTCTTGCGGAATTCATGCATACATTATATAGAAACATAATTTTTTCAAAAGTAGATTCATTCGTTTCTATATGTATATGACAGATATTATGTGTGTGTGTATATCTCAGAACTTTTTATTATTACTATAATATAGATTTACCTCATTATTTTTCTAGATTGATGCTGTACCATATGGGTGTAACAATGTAACTATTTTCTCATTGATGTCCATTTAGTTTGCTTCTAAGTGTTTGCTGTCACTATTAGTGCCACAAAAACATACATGCTTGCTTTATTGCAGTATTGAAAGGTAGGTGGATTTTAAATTTGATATATTCAATTAGTGTGTTTATAAGTGGTGTATTTTTTTGGCAGGCAACTTGGGCAGTATCTGGGAGTACCTAAAAAGTTGCCAACCTGGCAGGGAAAAGAAATATAGTATCATGTTATTTTCCTTCATTATTAGATAAGTTTTATTCATTAAATCAACAACTCTTTTTTGACAATATGGAAGCCTTCTTTTAGATCCTGGTGATATGGAGCAAAGCATCCTCATTCTCATGGAATTTATCTTTTACTCCACGGAAATGGGTAGTATACAATTTAAAAAACTGTCAGATGTTTATAAATTGTATGAGTCAAAATAAGGTACTGAGACAGAAGATAGTAACGTGGGGGCATGATATTTTATATAGAGTGAGTATGAAGGCATCTCTGATAAGAAGATATTAAAGCAGAGACTCAAAGGAAGTGAGAAGATGAGTCATGAGGATATCTGTAGGCAGTAGGGTTTCAAGCAGAGGGATCAGCAGTTGAAAAACAATTAGGCAGAAACATACTTGGCATAATCATTATGTTGGCCATTTGTATTTTCTTCTGTGAACTACTTGTTTATATGCTTTTTCTATGTTTCCACTGGGTTATTATTTTCTTGTTAATAAATAGAAGCTCAATATATTATAGACATGTAATAGGATAGTCATTCTTCACCTTTATTTATGCTACAAATATTTTCTTTCAGTTTTTCTACCAGACTTCCATTTATTGTGTTTCTTTTATTGTTCTTGTGAACACGAGTTTTAAAGTTTTGTGTCTTGTGTCAAGAAGGTTTTCCTCGACAAACCACTTTAATTTTTCCCGTGAAAATAGGGGTCATGATCCTTCCAGATCAATTACCCTCAACTGCCTTAGTTCTGGCTGCTTCCCCCAGCCCTGCTGGTATTCCTGAAGAAGCTCTTGGACTTGCAGACATGTCCTAGGAAAGCTGCTGGACCCAGGAACCACCACAAGCAGCTGTCAGCATCTCTAAGACATGAGTCTGCTCCATGAAATACATAGCTCTATAGTGAATATAAGAGAGAAACTTAGAGTGGATGTATTTCTAGGCTATCCTCTGGGACATTCTGAAAATGGTTTAGTAAATTGGTTAGCCATAAATTCTTCCCCATCCCCAGATTCCATGAAACTATATGACAGAGGAATGCAGAGCATATTGAGGAACTGAACCCTCAAAGCTTTGGAGGACAGACAGTTGAAGCCTGGGTTGGAATACTCACTTCTGGATATATTCCAGATCTGGCATATATCAGCTTTGAAATAAACCCCTAGGGCACAGTTCTCAGTTCTGGTCAAGCATTAGAACCATCTGCATAGCTTTCTGAAAATGCAAACCTGGAACTAAAAAACATTCGAATTCACTAGTCTGAGATGAGCCCTGGAAACAGCAGTTTTAAAGCCTATGGGCAATTCTGGTGCTCATTCATGGTCAGGAAGCCTGAATACAAACATCAAGTTCACACCTGAATCGTTTTGCCAATTATCTGTACACATCCACCACATCTGTTCTTACTTACAAAACAACTACAGAGCATTTGAATACTATGAGCCATTTACTCTTCTTTTACAGGAACTTTGAGTGACAAATGTCATGTAAACCCAAGTGTATGTGCATTTAATTATTCAGTTTTGTAATAACGAAACACTAAATTTCCCCCCCTCCCAGAGTTAAGGGCCCCCGTGACAACATAGCTGTTAATTGCCTCATATATATAAGTTTTATTGTTTCTGAATATGAATTTTAACTAGCTTTTGTTCTATTTCTTCCCACTAGTTTTTTTCTCATAAATAGGAATAATTTCTACTATTTGTTCCATCATAGCATCCAACAAGGTCAAGAACAATACTGGAAGCAGAATGGTGGTTTATAAACATATGCCATCTGACCACATGCTCCAGAAATGAGAAAACTGAATAAATCACTATCACTTTTTAAGTGCTAGTTGTCTAAACAGCATGATTAGGTTCTCTATGTACTATCCATAAAAGAAGATGTCTTATTAATTAACAATCATCATAAAAAGGACATCAACTCTAAAAACAAAAACAAAGAGCATCTTTGAGTACAGTCCTAACTAGGAAAAGAATATCCAACTAGTGTGTTTGGTAAATAAAACACATGGAAATTCAAATATCAGAACGTATAAATAAAGTGATTTTTTTTTCCTGGAAGATCAAATTTGAGGAGGTTGGGGTAAACACAGGAAACATGTGGAGGACGTCGTTTCTGGCAGCTTTATCTACTTTTATGACCCTACAAAATCATTGCAGGAGTATGTCATTCCAACCCCAATCACAAGACAGAAAAAAAATACTCTCTGTTGCTCTAACCACCAGACAACTGCAAACCAAGTTTATGGTTTTTTCAGGAATCCATGATTCACTTTGAACAAATCAGAGACCAACACAAACTAGCAAGTCTTCTAAGCCACATTGAGACAGAAGCCCACATTTTCAGGCCTCCGTTTGAGAAACTGTCTTCCTAAATTCATTGTGAGTACAGTTGGATGCTTTTCTATATTTCCCATCACACAGCTTCCTACTTACCTCTCCAGGCTTGGTTTCTCCGCAGCCGACTCCCTGCCTCCACACGCACTCTCCACTCTAGCAGTACTGAAAAAAGCATCACAGCATCAACACCTGTTTCCTTCCCTCCTCAATTTTCTCAGGAGTCTGTAATTGTATTACTTAGCTCTAGAAAACACTGTGTGGTCAAAATAATGAAAACAAAATAAGATGGAAGGGCTAAAATATATGTGTCAGAACCAGGAAAGTAGGTTCCCAATGTTATGCCTTCTGCCAAT
Source organism: Macaca mulatta (assembly GCF_049350105.2). Lineage (NCBI taxonomy): Eukaryota > Metazoa > Chordata > Mammalia > Primates > Cercopithecidae > Macaca > Macaca mulatta. Next base: position 102,253,278 of record NC_133419.1, on the reverse strand, counting down.
GACTGGCTTTACGGGTACAAAAAGCAGGCCCTTTTTCTGAAGTGCGGAGGACAGCTGTCTGGTGTGGTTTTTGTTACAGAGCCCTTCCCCCTTGGATCAGCAAGGCTAGATCTCACCTGAAACAGCACGCTTGCTCAGCTCAATTTCCTAATTATCCCGCTTCCTTTACAGGTTCTTCCTGACGTTCCTGAGTGAATCACCTGCACCCTGATTACTGCCTCGGGCTCTGCTTCTAAGGAACTTCAGCCATAAAGTCAAAGACACTTAGAAATCTTTCTATGTGTTGTGTGACTGGCTACAATTCCAAGCTTTTTTGATACTAGCATTTTGTGTATTTTGAAAATATCCCTACATGGAAATGGCCTTTATTGATAAAGCAATAAGGCCTGGACTATTCATATTAAAATGAACTTCTGTGAGTGCCATCAAATGTATCTTACCTTCTCTCCTCTTCTCACACGCTGTTTCCCATGGTTAGAACAATTTTCAGCTTATTTTTTGTCTAGAAAATTGTAACTTATCCTCAGTTTAGATGCCTTTAAGGAGCCCTCCCAGATCTCTCCCCACCTTTCCAAAATTTATGTTAGGTGTTTCTCATGTAGTCCCGTAATACAGTACATTCTCTAGCCATGATAGATTATACACCCTGGAAGGAGGTGGAATGAGACTATTTTGGTCATTTCTGAATTCCCGGAATCTAACATCATACCTGACACATGATAGGCATCCAATTTTAAATTTTAAATTAAAAATGAGTGAACGTGTAAATGCTAACAAAATGGAAGATACCTTGGGTGGTATTATTTATTCTGTGATACCTAGAAAGGGCTTGGGCATGATATGGGCTTGGGGAAGTTTTTCTTAACAGCTGGATAACTATTCTACTCTATCTGTGCTCTCTCTATTTTACTCTGTCATCTTTCCAAAATGGTGCTGGAGTTGGGTGTGGTGCTCCTTGTTGCATTTGGAGAGATCTTGAATTATCATCATTAGACTGTATGCTGCTCAATAGGACGAACTGTGTCTTGTTCACCTCTTTATTCTAAAACTCTAGCACAGTGCTTGGCACACAGAAGATATGCAAGAAATGTTGAATAGGCAAAGGAATTTCCTTTCTGGAGCCAGATAAATTTGTTATGAATAAACTTCTGGTGGAATAATAGACGCTGGAGACTGGAAGAGGTGGAAGGTGGGAGGGAGGCGAGGAATAAGAAATTACCTAATGGGTACAATATATACTAATTGGGTGATGGTTACACTAAATTCCCAGATTTCATCACTATGAAACATATCAATGTAACAAAACTGCACTTTACCCCCAAAATCTATAAAGATAAAATGAATTTTAAAAAGAATAAACTTTTGAACCTGACTTTCTCACCTACACTTTTCATTGTTAATACTGTGCTGACCTTCCTCTAGAATCCACTGACTCTCCTCTTCTATTGCCAGTCACGTCTCCATGCCTGCAGATATGCTGCTTCCTTGATGGAGAACACCTTTCCTATCTCTTCCGGGCACCCAAATCCCACAGAGTCCACTGAAGTCTTCAGTTGATTCATGAGGCTTTCCCAGACTCCTCCAGCTCTTGTTGACATTCTTCTCCATTGGATTTCATAAAACTGAAAACCACAGAAATGCTGTCATCTCCTCTAGGGCAAAAGTTCTGCCTTAGACACTGGGAATGCAGAGATAAATAACACAGTGCCCAGAGCATAACTGGTATTCAATAAATGTTTTTGGAGTTTTTAATAAGTTAGGATAGGGGAGTAGATGTGAGCCAAAAATTCTTTCATCACTTCCTGCAGTCGAGACCTAACTTTTAGAGGAGAGAAGTTTGGGCCTGGACAAACTGCTCTTCGCTAATTCAAATGGCAGTTCTATTCAGTGACAGTTAGTGTCAAGAAGTTTACAAATATAACTAATGTAATGAGAAACAGAATACACTATTAACATTCAAAGGCCAGGGTTTTTTTTTTTTTTTTTGGCAAGAAGAGTTGTCAACGTTATGTTAACTTGAAAAACATGAGTTTCTGACTTAGAATTGATGGGAATTTCAGAAGAGAAATAATTCATATTGCGGTGAAGTGTGTCTGACTTTGGATACTATAAGAAAAGGACAATTGTAACCCGCAGATGAAGCTTTCCCACTCTTTCCTGTCCTTCTCCATTAGCCATAGTTCTCCCCATTCCTCCTCAAAATAGAAAGCACTGAGACCAGAAGCCACCCTTCTCCTCAAAAGCATTTACAGTTGGCAGTTGGCAGAAGCCATGATGTGTTCAGAAACCAATAAGGAAAGAAAGTAGCAAGTAGTGTGAAGAGGATTGTTGCTTCCTGGGAAGAGGGAGGGGCTGAGGAAAACTGACAGGGAAAAGCCTAACAACAAGAAATGGGGCTGTGATAGAAAGTGTCTGGCGTTGAAGGCACATCCATGTGGAACACTTCTGGAGTTCTGTGTCAGGATCACAACTTACTCTCCTTCAAGAGGCAGAAAGGTGCTGGAGTCTCCAGCAAATGAGAGGAGGCTTGCATTGCCTACAGGCATTTAAATTTAAAAAAATTCGGAAGGCAAGTTTGCAATTCACAGACCAGACAGTGAAGCTTGTTCTTCATGTTACTCAGAGAGATACACTCAATCTGTTCCAAATCTTAGGCTCCTGTGTGGCTTCAAGAATATTATCTAAACCCCTCAGTGAATACCACTGGAGACGAAGTGGGCAAAGCAGTGCCTGGAGTAAGAACAGGTAACTTAATTACCTGTACCATGAAGGTCAGCCAATGGGTACTAACAGCACCTTGGGCCGGGTGCGGTGGCTTATGCCTGTAATCCCAGCACTTTGGGAGGCTGAGGTGGGTGGATCACCTGAGGTCAGGAGTTCGAGACCAGCCTGGTCAACATGGTGAAACCTCATCTCTGCTAAACATACAAAAATTAGCCACGTGTGGTGGCAGGCGCCTGTAATCCCTGCTACTTGGGAGGCAGAGGCAGGAGAATCGTTTGGACCTAGGAGGCAGAAGTTGCAGTGAGCCGAGATCATGCCATTGTACTCCAGCCTGGGCGACAGAGGGAGAATCCATCCAAAAAAAAAAAAAAAAAATCAACAACAAAAAAACAAAATAGCACCTTAATGTTGTATTACTGCAGTGAAGAAATAGCCACCTATAAACAGTACCCAAAGAGAGAAACAAATATGATCTATACTGTGACTTTCTGCCTAACTGAGCTTAGCTTCAAACACATTTAGTACCCCAAAACTGTGGGTTCAAGTCTTGGCTAGGCTACAAACTAGCTGTGTGGCTTCAGGAAAATCACTGGATCTCTCTTAGCCTCGGATGTTCACCTATAATATGAATGTTTGGACTGGAAGGTCCCTCAAACTCCCTTCAACTCTAAAAGTTAATGATTTTGGATCAACTTTAATTATTATAAAGTTGTGTTTAACAAGCAAAAATCTAGACTGTAACTTCTCCCAGTATTCTGTATAGCTTTTAAGAGCAAAAAGTATACTAAATTATTTGCCCTATTACAATATTTCCTAGTCAACTACCTCTCACACAAGGAAACCATTGTTACGCTCATGAGAAAAGTAGTAAAGACTCTGTCAAGGGACTTTCCTATCATCCAAACACGTGTAGGAAATACCCTCGAATAAGCAACCAAAAAGTTTTTTTAAAAAAGCGCAACATGTTTATTTAAAGTATGGTTCATTCTTAGTTGAGATATCTTCTATTGATCATAGCTTCATTTTTAAGTGTTAGTAACAGTAACCATAATAAAAATACAATACCCAATCTTATAGAGCACTTATTATGTGGCTAGAATCTTCTACATGTCTTAACATAATTTAATGTTTATAACATCCTTGTAAGACTGATATTAAGAGTATTCTAATTTTACAGCTGAGGAAACTGAGGCATAGAGAGGTTACATAACCTGCCAAAAGCCATATAGCTGGTAAGTGGTAGAGCCGGCAATCAACCAAGTCAGTCTGGCATTGCCTGATCATCTATTCTAGAATTTTGCTGAAAATCATCAGCTTTGGTATCTAGACTATAATGTCTGTAATTTATTTTTCCAAGTAATTATTTAGTGTTCCACAGCTCCAGAAGTTTGACACTTCTGTTTTCTGCAATTCTTCAAATACTTCTACATCTGTATCTTTCTCCAAGACCTTTAAATGAGTGAAGTGTTGTCTTCTGGGGTCTCCATTTGCATGTGGCTCTTTTACCCTTTCCAATTATAAGGTCCTTGTTGGACATCAATTTTCATAGAATTAGAAAAAGAAATCCTAAAATTCATATGGAACCAAAAAGAGCCCAAATAGCCAAAGCAATCCTAAGCAAAAAGAACAAAGCTGGAGGCATCATAATACCTGACTTCAAAGCATGCTGCAAGGCCACAGTAACCAAAACAGCATGACACCGGTATACAAATAGACACATAGATCAATAGAACAGAAGAGAAAACCCCAAAATAAAGCCACATGTCTACAACCAACTGATTTTCCACAAAGTTGACAAAAATATACAATTGGGAAAGGACTCCCTATCTAATAAATAGTGCTGGGAAAATTGGATAGCAATATGTAGAAGAATGAAACTAGCCCCATATCTCTCACCATATACAAAAATTAAGTCAAGATGGATTAAAGACTTAAATGTAAACCTGAACCTATAAAAATCCTAGGAGAAAACCTAGAAGAAACTCTTCAGGACCTTGGCCTAGGCAGGGAATTTATGACTATGACTTCAAAAGGAAATGCAACAAAAACAAAAATAGACAAACAGGACTTAACTAAACTAAAGAGCTTCTGCACAGCAAAAGAAATAATCAACAGTGTAAACAACCTACAGAATGAGAGAAAATATTTGCAAACTATGCATCCAACAAAGGACTAATATTCAGAATAAGGAACTCAACAACTCAACATGAAAAAACCGCTTAAAAACTGGGTAAAGGACATGTATAGACATTTCTCAGAAGAAGACATACAAGCAACCAACAAATACATGAAAAAATGCTCAACATCACTAGTCATCAGAGAAATGCAAATTAAAACCACAATGAGATATGATCTCACACCAGTCAGAATGACGATTATGGTGAGAATGTGGAGAAAAGGGAATGCTTATACACTGCTGGCGGGAATGTAAATTAGTACAACCTATATGGAAAACAGTATGGAGATTCTCTAAAAACTAGAAATAGAGCAACCATTTCACCCAGCAATCATTATATAAAAAAGACACCTGCACTTTCATGTTTGTCACAACACTATTCACAATAGTAAAGATATGGAACTAATCTCAGTGTCCTATAGAGGATGATTAGATTAAAAATATGGTATATATACACCATGGAATATTACATGTCCATAAAAAGAATGAAATCCTGTATTTTGCAGCAACATGGAAAATGGAGCTTGAGACCAATATCCTAAGAAATAGCTCATAAACAGAAAATCAAATATTTCATCTTTTCACTCATAAGAGAGAGCTAAAGAATGGGTACACATGGACACAAACAGGGAAACAATAGACATTGGAGACTCCAAAAGTGGGGAGAATGGGATGGGGGGAGAGTTGAAAAATTACCTGTTTGGGCACAATATGCACTATTCTGGTGATGGGTACAATAGAAGCCCAAAGCCAACCACTACATTGTCATATATCCATATAACAAACTTCCACTCTACCCTCTGAATCTATAACAATATATTTTTAAAGAAGTATGGTTAATACTTCTTAAATAAGAAAATGATCCCTGTTGGAGATTAATGAATTACAAGGGAGAAGTAACATCAAGCTGTCTATGTTATTTGCAACCCCAGGCTTGGGTCAAACCCTCTTTATCTTTTCCTAATTCCCAAGGACTTTTGCAAGTCTTTTGCACTTTCATTAAATATTCTACTAAACTCTAGTTCCTTCTGGTATTTGCTTTGTTATGTTTTTGTATTTATTATGTCTTACTTGCCTCTGATTATTCAACAAGTATTTATTGAGAGTCTGCTGAGCCATTATAATAGTCTTTGGAGGATCAAAGACTAAAATGGCACAGCTCCTGCCCTTGAGGAGCTTACAGTTTAGTAATAGGAAAATAAAAAAACCTCACTTGGAAAATAATGGTGAGACTGAAAATATCTTTTTTGCTATTTTACAGGGGAACAGAAGTTATTGTTGCCCTATCTTGAAATCTCACTTCCAGATTCATCCTAACTTTCTTCCCTCCTCTCACCTGAAGAATTGTTAGTCCTCTTCCCCATTAAGGTTCATTCTTTCATCACTGGAAAGTAATATACCAAAATGTTCAGATGCAATACTACAAAGATTTTTACTTTCTTCCTTTTAATTTTATATATATTAAGCATTTTTTTTTTTTTTTTACAATGAGTAGAGGCTTTTTAGAAATGTTTAGAGCCTATCCCGTCTAGAGTGTGTCCTGGACTAGTTAACATTCTCTTCATGCCAAATTCAATGTCTATAAGCAATGCTGAGGGAGCTGCCTCTCTTGGGGGTACATATTTCTGCTCAAGGCCAAATCCATGCTATTCAAGTTCTCCTTGCACTTAAATCATGTCATATTGAGGAAATTGTCCAATTTTCTTAGAACTTGTTCTGCCACTTTCTGACATCTTTCCATTAGGTCATTTTCTTTCACTAGCTCATATTTGTCCACATGTTTTGTGAGCTTAGCTCATAGCTTTTTATAGCATAGATTGTGTTCATATTATCACTGCTATTTAGGACATAACATATCTTTTTCCCCTTATCTGATCTTTTTTGTTTCTTATTACAGTCCATCAAAAATTCTAAATTGTGGAGATAGTAACCAAATATTTCTAGAGTTGATTCTACAGAAATAGCAAAAGTAAATCAATGAAAATATGTAAATTGTGCTTTGAAGCTGAGCAATGTGACATCAGAAGTCCAGTATGAATCTGACCCTTCTCAGGCTAAATTTACACCTGGATTGTTCCCTATGGGTCCTGCAATTTGAAAGTATGATTCTTGCATCTACTGGCTTACTTTTAGGCAACTTATATGAAGTCGCCTAAAATTCCTAGGTAAGGAAATGTACTCCGACCCACCTCACAGTCTCAATTATTATTTTTTAATGTGAGAAAGTAACATAATATTTCAAAAATTTTAATTATTGCTCTTGGCTTCCATGTATTTTTGTTCTGAAAAGTCCAACAATTTTGCTCTACAATCTGCTTTATTTCACAATTCATATTGGCAGTCTTTTCTGGAAAAATCTTTGAAGAAGTTGCACCTTTTAAAAGCTGATTTTCTGTTTTAAATTTTGTCATAAATCCATCTTTTTACTCAGAAAAAGAATCATGGAACATTAGTTAGAAGGAACTTTGCGGATCCTCTTGTCCAAACTCCTGAGAAAACTGAAGCCTAAGATGGTACCTGATGGTCAAAAGTAGGGCTGGCTTCTTAATAGCCTTCCTGCTGTCTACAGAGCACATATTCAAAACCCTGAAAATATGCCCCCACACTCTACATTGAACAGAAGGATACAGCTTACTCAATGAAAGGAAAACTAGTTTTATCTATTGTCATTTTTAAAGTGAAAATTAAAACATGTATATTTATCATGCACAACATTCTGTTTTGAAATATGCATACATTGGCAGGGCGAGGTGGCTCATGCCTGTAATCCCATCACTTTGGAAGGCCGAGGCAGGTCGATCACCTAAGGTCAGGAGTTCGAGACCAGCCTGACCAACATGGTGACACCCCATCTCTACTAAAAATACAAAAAATTAGCCAGGTGTGATGGTGGGTGCCTGTAATCCCTGCTACTTGCGAGGCTGAGGCAAGAGAATCGCTTGAACCCGGGGGGCGGAGGTTGTAGTGAGCTGAGATCCATCATGCCACTGCACTCCAGCCTGGGCAACAAGAGCGAAACTCCATCTCAAAAGAAAAAAAAAAGAAAAGAAAAAAGAAATATGCATACATTTTGGAATGACTAAATCAAGCTAATTAATCTATTATCTTTTTAATAAATAAATTTGTGATAAAGTCATCTTTACATACATATTCACTTACACAAATATATGTACACATATATAAATATATGCACACACATATATGTATATATAGACTTTTTTTCACAGATTTCTTCAGCTCCAATGCCAATAAAATATCCCAAGCCCAATGAGCTAGGAGGAAAAAATAAAAAGAAAGCTTGTTGCAAGATTTAGGAACAGCCAAAATTGTTGGATGATAAACAAGAAAAGGAGGGAGTAAACTGAAGAGAAAGTTAATAAAGCAAGCAGGCTATGGGATTGAAGGGACCATGACTTCCAAAACTTTTTCTATCTTCTTGGAAAATCCTATTAATGCCACAAGTTGCATCAGAAGAGCTTATCAAAAAGGAGAGTTAGGCCAGGCACAGTGGCTCACGCCTGTAATCCCAGCAATTTGGGAGGCTGAGATGGGTGGATCACATGAGGTCAGGAGTTCAAGACCCATCTAGCCAACATGATGAAACCCCGTCTCTACTGAAAATACAAAAAATTAGCCGGGCATAGTGGCACGGGCCTGTAGTCCCAGCTACTAGGGAGGCTAAGGCAGGAGAATCGCTTGAGCCCGGGAGGCAGAGGTTGGAGTGAGCCAAGATGGTACCACTGTACTCCAGTCTGGTCAACAGAACAAGATGCTGTACTCCACAGTCTGGCACGTCAGAAAAAAAAAGACCTACATTACTCATCAGTGCAGGATATGACCCAGCTAAAGCATGCCTTACATACATACATGTGAAGTATATAACTTGAGTAACACCTCATTCTTCTCTGGATCTTGATTTTAGGAGAAGGCTCTTTGTGGGGGATTTAGTGAAGTGCGTTAGAGATTGACACCCCCAAAATTCAATGTAAGGGTAAAGGGAAAGTCTTTTAAAAATTGGTTAAAATATTTGGAAACTCAAAATATTTGCTAGCAACAATTCAGTTACCAGAAGACTACAAACTGAGGACTTGGAATCTTTTGCTCATCACCTTGCCTGCCTGCAGTCTCATTTCATCTTACAGATTTTCCTCTGAACCAATTATGCAGAGATGGAATAAATATTCACAATGCCTTTATTAGTATAGAGCCTTTATGGTCTCAAAACTCTAACTACTTTTATGGTTTGTATCATTGCATTTTTACTTCTTAAATATTGTCTTGTACTTCACATCTGCATTAGAGTCTTGAGAAGAAACACGCAAGTGAAAAGTGTAATAAATAAATGCCAAATAATTTCTAGATGTATATATTTTTTTCTCAGAGTTTGATTCCGCATTTCATTTTCCCAAATCCAAATATTTTTCCATCTTTTCCACATGAATACATCTTAGAAACTTCAAATGCATTATGGCTGAAATTCAATTTACAGTTCCCTTCTGTCCTGCTGCCAAATATTCTTCTTTGCCTGTGTTCCCTAACCTAGAAAAGTGTTCCCTATATATTTATTTATGACACAGACCTTAGAAATCATCCCTGAGTTTCCCTTCCTCCTACCCTGGACCTATCAATTCCATCTTATAGTCCTGCCTGTTCAATTTATAGAACACTTCTTACATCCATCCCAGTCTGCATTGCCTAGTATTGTCATCTTTCTCCTGTAGTACTGCGGTAGCCTCCTAACTGATTTTCTCATGCATTCTTATTTCACCCCTTACTTCCCAGGCTCCTTCTTCAGGCATTGATTAGAGATATCTAGCTGAAATATAAATGTGATGAAGGCATTCACCACTTCAAATCATTCTACAAATTCCTATTGCTCTTATGACAAGATTTTAAATATTTCACATGACTTTTTAGTCTCTTTATATGTTCCCTGCTCTCATTATAAAACTTCCTGTTCTTTAGTTTCCATATCTATAAAATAGGGCTAATAATATTATATACCTTCCAAGATCATTATAAGGATTCAATATTTGTAAAGAATTTAAAACTCTTCTTGGAAGACAGTAAATACTATATGCATGTGCATTAAATGAATAAATTAATACATTGCATCTTGAGCTATCCTTCCCTTATTTAATTTTCTCTACTGTTTTGATTCCCTTCTAATTTCAAGCTTAGTCTCCCCTTAGCACCTCTACCCAAGTTTATTTCTCTACTGGGAATTCTTCTCCCACCTCATCCTTGTTATCTCCACCCATTCTTTCTTTGGCACCCGGTTTAAAAAGGAAAGCTTTTCTTGATGCCTCACTCTCCAGACTAAATTATTTCCCCCAGTATACATTCTTATGGCACCCTTTACTTTTTCTGCAGAAGATTTATCACAATTCTAATTATTCGTGTGATTTCCCGCCTAATGCCTAATGTACCTAGACAGACTAGACGCCCCAAGATGCAAGCACTAGGACTGTTTTTTTGTTACTTATGTTCTAACCCCAGCATCAAGTACAATATCTAGCATGTGGTAGGTTCCCCCAAAATATTTAGTAAATAAATGAATGAAAGAATAATGAATGATGTCACAACTCTCCACCCATGCACACTATACTGTTCCCTTTGAGTTTCATAGATAACGTGGTGAAAAAAGACAGTGTAATCTTATCAGTTTAGGAAAGACAGGTGTACTAAAGTGGAGTTGTAGACACTCTGTTGAGTGGCTCTGTACAGTTTGACTATCTGGTTAAAGTTGCCTAAGCATGAATATTGACACTCAGGGAGTATTATTCTCCCTCAAGTTTTGTCTCAAAAGAGATAGCAAAAGTAATGAATTCCCAGACCAGTGATAAATTTTCTTGCCATAAAGGAGTCCCAATAAGGGCATTTTGCTTATAACGCTCTCTTGTTACCAGTCACTTTACAATGAATTGAAAAACTTCCTAAAGAGGCAGGTGCATCTTTCAGGATCTCCAACTGACCAAAGCCCTTTTTCCAGATGTGGGACCTCAAAATAGCAAACAGAGGAAATCATTCCCACAGCACTTAACTGCTAGACAAGTATATGACTAAATTGTTGTCCTATTGATCAGTGAGAAATGTTTACTTTCAACTATTTTAGATTTTAATAACCCTCTGTCTCTAAGGGAAAAGTGCAGTTAAATAACAACCAATGAAGAAGCTAAAAAAAAAATACTTGTGACCACCCCCTTAAAAAAAAAAGCATCTATTCATTTGTGCACTTGCTTGTATGTCCTGAAACATCTCAGCATTGGATTGCGTGATTTATGAAGGGATCAGCTCGACTGTGAGCCAAACGCTCTTCTTGTTGTAAGTCAGGATTATCACCACTTTCACGGCAGCAGGGTATCTTGACATTATGAGGCAAATTACCTCCTCGTGGATACGAAGTGGTACCGGGAAAATGTAATTTACCCTCTTCAGGTTACACACACACAGAGGATAAAGCACTCACCAAGATCAGCAAATTGCTTTTTTTTTTTAATCATTATGCAATGCCATCCTGACACTGTGTTCTCTGCCCTGGTCCATCAGAGGGCCGGCTTTTATCGTTCATTTTTATATTCTTCTTTCCTTTCAGTGGGGAGCTAGGAAAAGAACTCAGTGACAAAATGAAGTAGGCTGCTTCTATTGAAAATCAAAGGCCACGACTCAATGGAGTAATACTCGTTCTGTTATTCCTCTGATTTGTGTCCCTAAAACACAGACTATATCTGTACTAAAGAAAAAAGTGCATTTCCAAAGGTGAAGCAGATCAGCAAGATGCAAACACGTTCAAATGGCTGATGTGCAGTCACGAGGAACAGCCTGAAAATAAACATTTTGAATGGCATTTCTTACAACTTGTTTACTAAACTCCACGGCATTAACTTGAGAGCTGAATTTCGCAATGGCTCTGCATCCCCTTGTGAGATCGAGGGGTGACCTTTTCCAGGAGATCTATGAGTTCTTTTCCGTCATGAGGGCATCATGTTATGTCCTCAAAAACTCAATTTCATAAGTCATCTTTTGTATCTTCCAAGAGTTACTGTGACCGCCCTCCTCACAAATGACTCACTCTCTTTTCATCCACAGAGACAGGTGTGCCACAGATTTGATTGCATCAAAAATAAGCACTCACTAAGGATAGAATGTTTACAGAATTAAAGACAGGAGAAAATATTAGACACATATCAAGATGGGCAGGTATAAAAATACACAAGGGTGTCCTGACCCATAATGGTTTTCATGGAAGAATTAAAAGGCAGTGAGTTTTGTGGTTTGTTTTCTTTTCTTTTCTGGGAATGCTGCTATATTAATTGAAAGAAACAAGACATAGACCAGGAGCCTTTAGATATACAATTATTACTTTCATAATATTATTTTGCCCGTAAACTTTATTTGTTTTTAAATAAGGCCTGAGTTTTTAGCCATGAAAAATTAAGATTTAAAAAGTAAAAAATACAAATAAAAACTAACAAATACAACATTTAAAATGTGAAATGTTTCCAAATTCATAACATGTTAAAGTAATCCTTTGAAGGAACAGGAAGCTAAGGGAAAAATAATGTGACATTATGCTGTTGTAAGTACATGAGACACAGCACCTTCAATGTAATCTGGAGGGACTGCTCCTTTCCCCTTGGATCCCACAGACAAAGAGAAACCCAGAAATAGAAGGGGTCTTAGAGTAATCTTATACAGTTTTGCAACTACAGATTGCACCTCTGCTCTTGTTAGAGTCACACAATCTATCTAGTCCCCGCCAAACTCTATCAACACAATTATTTGGCTAGTGAATTTTAGACTCCTTAAACATAGTACATGTAACATCAGACATGGAAGGGAGAGAGAAAGAGGGGAGGGGGGCAGAGAGAGAGAGACAGAGAGAGAGATAACCAAGGCAGAAATGAAAAAAGAGGTGGATTTGAAAGTATGTACACTCCCTTTCTCCTTGGGAGTCTGACCCACCACATGCTCCATTTCTTTTTGGAAGGCTAAGGTTCCCTCTTCACTTCTAAGCAAGTGTTAATAACATTTGCAAGTCTTTTTTGCATTTCTTTTCTGCGTTCCTTTTTTTTTTTTCATTTCTATTTCAATTTTATTGTATGAAATACATGTTAAAACTAGTATGCATTATACAACCATCATATTTGCATCTCCTTCCCCCAGGAAGACTTGGGTTTTATATATTTGTTAATTTATTCATTTGCACACTCAAACATTTATAGAAAGAATATTATCTACTGGAAATTGTATTATGTAGTGGGGTTGCACGTTGGATAAGATATAGTTATTTTAGTTTCAACATATAGTAAGTCTACAGACAGAAAGTTATGTCGTGAACATACAAGTTAGCACGGAACAAAAAAGGAGAGCACAATTCTATGTTTGCAAAGATATTCTGTGTTGACATAGATGAACAACAAAAGGATAAGAGACTTCTGCTTCTGGTCAAGATGGAGGAAAAACGACTGCATTTACCTCTTTGTCTAAAAAAACCCAAATGCTTGACAGACTATATAAAACAATGGTCCCAATCATTGAATATCAGGCAGTGAAGGACAGAAACTGGGAACAAATAAGGTGAGCCCTACAAATTCCTCTGATTAACTGCTTTGAGATAATTTCTAAGATACAACAGAGGGAGGTAAGAACCTAGGCAGAGCCTGGTAGACTCTCAGAGTTGAGAAGTTGGCATGAGAGTCCAGAAATACCAAGGTAGTGGGAATTGTCAAGACAGAGTACTGAGGAGGAGAAGGTTGCACAGAGAACATTAGAGACCACTGTAGGGTCTCCTTGAGCATTCAGCAGAGTATTAATAAATTTACGTATGTTTGAAAACTACTCAAAGCAGTGGGGAAAAGAAAAATATAACATCCAAAGGGTTTAGAAGCAACAGTGCTGAGTACTCACACAAGGACAAGAGATAGTGTCTTTTCCTGCCATCCAGACCGGAAAACCTCATTCATGGAGCACTGGGTAGAGTAAGAGAAGTGTCTCGCCCAGGCAGGGGCATGAGTAGTGCTACATAAATCACTGTTCTGAGCCCACCTAACAAATTGTAAAAGCAAGACCAAAAAAGATCAAACTATTTCCACGAAACTTAACGGCACCCAGAGCAAAGCTCGAGAACATTTGTAGCAATACAAAAATATCTAGCATCTAAAAAGGTAAAATTCACAATGTCAGGTAGCTAATTAAAATTGGCTGGAATGCAAAGAAATAAACGAATACAAATCATAAAAAAATTCAATCAATCAAAACAACAAGAGCTGGCACAGATGTTTAAAGCAGTAGACAAAGACATTAAATAAGTACTTTAAGTATTCCACATGTTTAAGATGCTAAGTAGCAACATGGAAAATATAAAAAATTAAAAACTTACCCTCTAGGAATGAAAACTAGTGTCTGAAATGAAAAATACACCAGATGGGAATAATGGCAGATCAGGCATTGCAGAGGAATGGATTAGTAAACTTGAAATAGAAATAGAAATTATTAAAAATTAAACACAGAAAGAAAAACAAAAACAAAAAAAGCAGTGATCTATAGAAAACTTCTAGCAGCCTAACATTATATAATTGCTAGTCTGTGAAGGAGAGGAATGAGCTGAAAAAGTATTCAAGTATATGAGGGCCAAATTTTCCTATATCTAATGAAAACGATAAGAAGCTTGATGAACCGCAAGAAGACAAAACACAATGCAAACTACACCAAAGCATAAGATAATGAAACGTCTCAAAACTAATGATAAAGAGAAAATTTGAAAAGCACCCAGAGATTAATTTTTTAAGACCTCATATATAGAGGAATAAAAATAGAAATAACAGCAAATTTCTTGAGATTTATGCAGGTTTTCTGGTTCTCCATTATTTCTCAATAAAATTGTAAAAAGAATTTGTTAATAAAATAAATAGAAAGATGAGTCATGTCAGTGTTGAAAACTGTTGGGGCTGGATGTTGACAGACCTAGATTTGAATCCTAGCTCCCTTACTTAATAACAGGAAGTTGGGAATTGCCTGAAATATTTTTTCTTAATTATAAAAATGATAATAATACTAACCCACTTATGAGGTTGACATTGGATTAAATGAGATAATATATGACGAAAGCACTTGTGAATCATAAACCATTATAAAACAAAACACACCATAGATATATTAGTAGATAGATGATAACGATACACAGATAGATAGATGTATAGTTCATCGTTACTCTGGTGACATTACAAATCCTAACCCATTTTAATTAATAATCTTGCCCAAATGTTATTGCTCCTAATAATTTAACAAAAAATAGTTTATCCTTTGAGTGTAATATATTTACAACTTTCATAATCAATAAGTCAATTTGTATAAGATTATTATTAACTTTTTTGGAAAATAGGGTGAAAAGCTATGATTTTCTTCCCAGAAAATCGCAACTATGCATGTATAAATTTTATTTTTTATTTATTTTCTTTCCAACTTTTATTTTAGGTTCAGGGGGTACATGTGCAGGTTTATTACATGGGTAAATTGTGTGTCACAGGGGTTTGATGTACAGATGATTTTATCACCTAGGTAATCGGCATACTACTGATAAGTAGTATTTCAATCCTTGCCCTCCTTCCCACCTTCCGCCCTGGAACAGGCTACAGTGTCTACTGTTTCCTTTGTTGTGTCCATGGGTACTCAATGTTTAGCTCCCACTTATAAGTAAGAACATGTGATATTTTGTTTTCTGTTCCAGTTAATTTGTTTAGGATAATGGTTTCCAGCTCCATCCATATTGCTACAAAGGCCATGATCTCATCTTTTATACCTATGTAGTATTCCATGATGTGTATGTATCACATTTTCTTTATCCAGTTAATCGCTGATGGGCATTTAGGTTGACTCCATATCTTCGCTATTGTGAAAAGTGCTGCAGTGAACATACACCTTCATGTGTCCTTATGGTAGAACAGTTTATAATCCTTTGGTTATATACCCAGTAATGGGATTGCTGAGTTGAAATGTAGTTGTATTTTATGTTTTTTGAGAAATTTCCAAACTGCTTTCAACAGTGGCTGAACTAATTTAGATTCCCACCAACAGTATATAATCATTGCCTTTCCTTTGTGACTTAGCCAGCATCTGTTGCCTTTTGAAATTTTAACAATAGCCATTCTGACTGGTGTAAGATGGTATCTCATTATGGTTTTAATTTGCGTTTCCCTAATAATCAGCGATATTGAGAAATTTTTCATATGCTTGTTGGCTGTGTGTATGTCTTCTTTTGAGAAGTATCTGTTCATGTCCTTTGCCCATTTTTAATGGGGTTGTTTTCTGCTTGTTCATTTGTTTGAGTTCCTTATAGATCCTGGATGTTAGACTTTTGTTAGATGCATAGTTCGTAAATTTCTCCCATTCTGTATGTTGTCTCTTTACTCTGTTGTAGTTCCTTTGCTGTGCAGAAGCTCTTTATTTTAATTAGGTCCCACTAGTCAATTTCTGGTTTTGTTGCAATTGCTTTTAAAGTCTTTGTCCTTTAGTCATTGTCTGAGCTGAGTCCAGAATGGTATTTCCCAGATTTTATCCCAGGGTTTTTATATTTTTACATTTTACATTTTGCTCTTTAATCCATCCTGAGTTGCTTTTTGTATATGGTGAAACGTAGGGGTCCAGTTTCATTCTTCTGCATATGTTTACCCAGTTATCTCAGCAGCATTTATTGAACAAAGAGTACTTTCCCCATTGCTTGTTTTTGTTGGCTTTGTCAAAGATCAGATGGTTGTAGGCGAGCAGCTTCATTTCTGGGTTCTTTAACCTGTTCCATTGGTCTATGTGTGTGTTTTTGAACCAGTACCATGCTCTTTTAATTACTGTAGCTTTACAGTATAGTTTGAAGTCAGGTAGTGTGATGCCTTCAGGTTTGTTCTTTCTGCTTAGGATTTCTTTGGCTATTCTAGCTCTTTTTTGGTTCCAAATGAATTTTAGAATTTTTTTTTTTCTAATTCTGTGAAAAATATCATTGGTAGTTTGATAGAAATAGCATTGAACCTGTAAATTGCTTTAGGCAGTATGGCCATTTTAACAATGTCAATTCTTCTTATTCATGAGCATGAAATGTTTATCCATTTGTTTGTGTCATCTCTGATTTCTTTCAGCAGTGTTTTACAGTTCTCACTGTAGAAGTCTTTCACCACACTAGTTAGCTGTTTTCCTAGATATTTTGTTCTTTTTGTGGCTATTGTGAATGGGATTACATTCATGATTTGGCTCTCAGCTTAGATGTTATTGGTGTATGGAAATGTTACTGAGTTTTGCACATTGATTTTGTATTCTAAAATTTTGCTGAAGTTATCAGATTTACAAGCCTTTGGGAAGAGACTACGGGGTTTTCTAGGCATAGTATCATATTGTGTCTGAAGAAAGATAGTTTGACTTTTTCTTTTACTCTATGGGTGTCTTCTATTTCTTTCTCTCACCTGGCTAGGACTTCCAGTAGTATGTTGAATAGGAGTGGTGAGAGTGAGCATCCTTGTCTTGTTCCAGAAGGGGAATGCTTCTAGCTTTGCCTGTTTGTTATGATGTTGACTCTGAGTTTGTAGTAGATGGCTCTTATTATTTTGAGGTATCTACCATCAATACCTAGTTTGATGAAGGTTGTTAGAAGGGATGTTGGATTGTACTGAAAGCCTTTTCTGTATCTATTGAGATAATCATGGGATTTTTGTTTTTATTTCTGTTTATGTGATGAGTCATTTATTGATTTGCATACATTGAACCAGACTTCCATCCCGGGAATAAAGTCTACTTGATTGTGGCAGATTAGTTTTTTGATGATGTACACATTTTACATACTGTTTGGGGGGTTTATGGACTCCTTGTAGCCCATCCAATTTAGAGATTTTAATATGGTAATGTAGTGAATTTTTATAATTATATGTTGGCTCAGTATGCATTTTGAATATAAATTAGAATTTCTCACAAC
This sequence comes from Macaca mulatta, assembly GCF_049350105.2. Taxonomy (NCBI): domain Eukaryota; kingdom Metazoa; phylum Chordata; class Mammalia; order Primates; family Cercopithecidae; genus Macaca; species Macaca mulatta. The sequence goes on along the minus strand of NC_133419.1, from coordinate 102,235,423 downwards.
AGAGTCAAGATTTACTAACCCTTGACACAGTTTCCAGTTCTCCAACTCTCCCAGTTCTTCAATGTGATTGATCCAGATTATATGCCTTATACTAATACCTTCTGGTGACCACATCCCTGTGGACAGATAGATACAACCTGCTTGACTTGTCCAACTGACCCTCACACCCCACGTGGGCTGCACAGAGGTGCCACAGCGACCACATTTCACTCACAGCATGATTCCAAGGAACTCATGCCTACTTGTTGTAAACCCACCAATTAGAACTACCCTCGGGATTCCTGCTTAAATAACACCCTAGAAAGGCCTGGCCCACTGATTTCTCACTCTTTCTCTCTTGCTCTCCATGCACTGGTTGGGTGTGCATATCCCCAGTGACTCCCCACTTGCTGTTAACCCTGTGAGGCTTGCTACCCTCTTTCCTCTTGGATCTGTAAGTAACATGCTGCTTCTGTTACTTCATGTGTTTTGTGGAGTTGCCTCTTCTGTGTCTCACCTGATGGATGCCGCTGAATCTAACTCTCCTCCCAATCATATCTGTCTCAGAGAGTGGTTACCTTGGTAGGAATAAACTGAACACAGGTCAGACAAGAGCCACAAGGGCATCTGCCAGTACAAGCAAATTTTCTGTGAGAGGAACCCCTGGTCACAGGTGAGACACTAAGGCATGAGAATACCTACCAGGATAATGAAGCAACATCCATGACTACCTTATCTAGAGCCCATCAGGGCACAGCTAGAGTTTATTGCCAATCTCATGAGAAAAACTTCAAGATCAAATCTGAGTAAACTATTACATGTAAGGACCCCAGTTTTAAAACATTGCATTAGAATTATATCTAAAGACCTGACCAATAAAGAAATCTTGCAACATTTCAGCTGGTGGTCTCCCAGCCTCTTCATGGACACCTACAAAGCCGGGAAATCTGGATGATATTTAATAGTTCTAAGAGCTGGTAATTCTTAAAAAATGAATGCTTTTGGGAATACTATACTTACCACCATGGAAAACAATTGAGCATAGTGGCTAAGAAGGCAAGCTATGGAATCCAACTGCCTGGTTTCAAATCTTGACCTCTACCCCACGAAACTCTCCTGGTCCCTGAATCACCATCACTGCAGCACACTCTAAAGCCTACAAAGATTACTGAGACCATCTTACATTTTGTTCTGAAAGCATTTGAGGCAGGAAGGATGAAAACAGGCACAGAATTATTATTTACTAGATGCCAGTGCTTTCAGATTTAAACAATAATTTCTCCTATACTTATTCACCTTCTCATTCTCCATCAGTGATGTAAAGTTCCTTTCCTCTTCCTCTGAAAACTCGAAGCCAGCCCAGCCAGATGTAGGAGAAGCTGTGTTTCTATTGATCAGAGATGTTTAAGACATTCCTTCAAATGAAAGGATACTACATTCTCTCAGAAAAAGGAGTGTCATGAATAAATATTCTCTATATTCTTAAATTTATAAATACTAAAGGATTGTTTTTCATAAACAAAGGATAAACAACAAATCATAGACCGTGTGTCCAGTGAACACAGGCTCCCATTCTGCCAGGGCATGGGCTGTACCAACAACCAACACTGTAGTCCTGGGGCTCTGCATGACTGTGAGTTTCAGGGACACAAAGACCCAGGTTTGAATCTCTATCTTGAAATTAGGAATTTATTTGAAACAATTTATATAATCTTCTCTTCCTATGTAGATTGGGAATAATAACCACAACTATCTTGCTGTGTTTTTATGAGGGTCAATTGAGAATATAAATATAAAAGAGTTACAACAGAGGTAGTTATTATTTATCATGATAACTTCATGGTATCTTTATGGGCATAACATAGACCTACCAAAGACGATTGAAGCTGGCTTTTCTTTCAAAAGACTGTTTTTAATTTAATAACATGAAACAAGTAACACTGAATATTTTATGCAATTGGTTTTGAAGTGACTCTAGGTATAACTTGTCTCCAAAGATGTTGTAGAAAAATTATTTTCAATATTTGATACCAATTCTAAACTAAATATCTCTTTATTATATTATGAAACTATAATAAACATTTCCACGAAAGTTATACAATGCCACCAATATGTTAATTTATGAGACCAGATTAACCGGTTCATATGCGGATCTTAGACTTGCTTTTCCAGCTTTTTAACTATTTGCAGAGTATCTGTGATTGCAAAAGGCATGGCTTTATAGTAAACTAAATATGATTTTGAATTATATGAACAAATTTGACTTTAGAAAAATATAATTGTATTTAGCATTTATCTGTGGGCAAAAAGGGGGTTTTATTCCTGAAACAAAGTTTAAAAATCACTGTTCTAAGTCATAGAAATTGACATTACCTACTAAAGTCTTACCCCTTAAGGCGGGAGTCCTCAACCCCTGGGCTGTGGACAAGTACCAGTCCACAGCCTGTTAGGAACCAGGTTGCAGAGCATGAGGTAAGTGAGTGATCATTAGTGCATGAGGTCTACCTCCTGTCAGATCAGTGGCGTCATTAGATTCTCATAGGAGCGCAAACCCTATTGTGAACTGCACATGCAAGGGATCTAGGTTGCACATTCCTTAGGAGAATCTAATGCCTGAAGATCTGAGGTAGAACAATTTCATCCTGAAACCATCCACCCACTTCCACGCCCCCAGACCCTTGTTTGTGGGAAAATTGTTTTTCACCAAACCAGGTATCGGTTCCAAAAAGGTTGGGGACCACTACCTTAAGGAATGAAGCTGTTATAAATGAAATACATACATAAAAATTGTAAGCCACATATAATGATATTTACAAAGTGGCATTCTTTGGGAGGGTTTTTTAAAACTGAGTAACTCTGAAGAACTATAAAAAGAAAAACTTTGAGGAAAAAAAATCAAATGATTTAGATGGACGACAGATTAGAATCACGAATGGGAAAACAGTCAAGTTTTATTAAAGAACAGAATTCCCTTCTTCAAAAGAGAGAAAGAAGCAGTTAATTTTCCTGGGTAAGTGGCAGTGATGTATCAGGCGGATGGAGATGTAGTGGAGGAGACAGGGGTTGCTTTTACTCTAACGCTGTTGAAAACATAACCAGCCTAATGTCTCACAGATTAGACATTCAACTCCTATTTATGCTGCAAGTGTTGATAATGACGATGACTATTTATGAGTTAATCAATAGAGAGACGCTATGCCTACTAGGAACAAAAATGCCAATTATGGACAGTCACTAGGTAGTGAAATATAGGAGGAAATGTAGGAGAAAAGACAAAGGGGAGAGGGGAAAAGGAAGGAAGAAATAATTGTCTAACGAATGCCTGCCCTTTAGGGGTTTGCCAGGCTTATTTACATGTGGAACCTTACTAAATCTTCCCAGGAGCGGCTGCTATTATCACTTCCCATCAATAAGAAAACTGAAGTTGTGAAGTGTTGAACTATGTACATGCATTCCACATATATTTACTGCATGCCAAGTATGTTTCATCAGTGTGCTCATCTCTGAGGACATAAAGATGAAAAAAACAAAACGAAATATCCGCCTACTTCAAGAAAGCTACTGTCCAAATTGTGACAACCATCAATAAGTGACTTACTCAAAATCAGATAACCAGTAAGTGGAAAAGGATGTGAATGCAGGTTTTTCTAATTGTAGAACCTGTGCTCTTTGTACCATCATACCAGGGAAAAGCAAGGAGCTGCTTCTCCCCACTGCCTTCCTTGACAGTGTCCACACCAAGAGTGTGGGCAGGTCTGCTAGCCTCTTTATACTTTCTGAGCCCTGGCTTCACAGGCTGTGCCTAGCCTCCCATCAAGCTACTAAATACAACCGAAATAACTGCTTAGTAACCTGTCATAACAAAAAATCACACAGGCCAAAAATTTGCAACTGTAACATATTTTGAGATATTGGCTTACATGTTATTTTTGTCTCTCTGGATATTCCCTTTTCCCTTTACCATATTTAAGCTTGTGGCTTGCTCTGTGTTTGTTACCTTAGGGAATGTATGTGTCAGGAAGAAAACAAAAACATCTGTAAGATTTTGTTTGTCTAAAGAGAAAAGACAGGTAAACACATGGACAGAATATTTTGGAAGAAGTGTTGTTTCCCAATCTTCCCTCATTTGTTGACTAGAATGAGACTCCTCTAATCTAGCAGAGGTAGGGAGAGAGAACGGAGCCTGCAGTAGGTTCACCCTCTACTTGGCTTTCTAGCAGCATTACTGGGAGAAGGTAACCCCCTCCCCACCCCCCAAAAAAAGAGTCATATGGTGCATTTGGATGCATACGAAATAGGAAGCATTTTGTAAGATTACAATTCCCTAATTGTAGCACAAAATGATTGAGATTGAAGCTCCTCATGGACCAGGACAATGAAACAAGGACCAGAGGGTTTCATGACATTACCACTGCTGCCCTCCCACCCCAATGATGTAGTCGGGAAAACTGTAGCACAGTCTTGCGGGGAGGCAGAGAGCAAGCTGTATCCCACAAGCTCAACAGGATACAGAACTCAGAGACAAATCAGTTGAGCTATAAATATGGAGTTATGTTTCCTACACTCTTTGTTTGTACACTAATATTTATAACTCCTTCAGGGAGAGAGGAAGAATGTAGGGGAGTGAACAAGGTTAGGGAAAGGGTACTCCATTCCTCATGGCTTCAGAAAGCATACTCAGTTTCTTTCATTGATGGGGGAAAGGTATCACTTGCATCCTCCCATCTCTGCCCCACATCCCCAATAAGGTAAAATCCTTCTAAGCAACATCTAGTCTGCCCAGTGTAAACACCAAATCTTCACTTCGATAAAGGATGTCTTTCAGGCCCAACTATCTAGCTAAAATAAAACTTGGAGGGGTTGCTCTCTTATATATAGCCTACTATTTTAATTTTAGCATAATACACCACATAGAGCAGGACTCTAAATCTCATACTATCTTTCTGAGATCTGGTGAGAATCCTTTTGCCTGATGTAGCTAAAAAAAAAATAGTCTCTTTCTTCCTATGTCACTCCTGTTACTAGTCATCTTTCTGTTCTCCAAAGCAGGACTTCCCAGGGATGTTGATTCCTTATATTTGTAGACTTACAGCTATTGAATAAAAGGCCTTAGTCTGCAGTTGTTCTACAAGAAAGATGAATTCCTTCAACCTTAGCTGCCAAATGTCAAATGTCTTATGTAAACTACTACTTAAGAATCATTGCCTGTCTGAGTGAGAGATGTGATTGCTCTTGTTATCCGTCTGCTTTGAGTGGTCTGTGCTCAGGCGGTTTTCCTGCCTCGATGAAAAGTGTATTCCACTATCTACACATCTTGGAACACAGTGAGGCCTTTACATTGGGTAAAAACCGAAATGGATTGCAAGTCACATAAAAAATAGGAATGCCATTGTTTTAGCGTAATCTTGATAAACATCCTTACTACCTGTAGCATTCAACTACGAGGCTTCAAAACTTAACCATGTAATACTCAATACATGGACTGCAGAAACATTACATAGATCATTGTGTACCATTATTAATTAGATATTCATGATTGATGAATCAAATAGAAAATGTGCTTAAAAATCATTTACAGAACCAAGGGCAATGAAAAAGATGTATTGTATACACACACACACACACACACACACACATATATATTTCAGATATCATATGAAGTAAGAAAAAAACCTTGAATTCTAGCTTGCTTATAAGAAAATTGATGTGATTCAAAGCATTTCCCAAAGGGGAACATAATTCAGCTGATCAGCTAGTTTCCACATTCACACAACTTATTCTACATTCTACTCCTCTGACAGCTCCAATGTGTCTACTTGCAAATACTTCTTGCAAACCACTTGGGGGTACACAACTGCCACTGCCTGTCAGAACAATACCAACATCCACACTCAGGGTACTGCCTGCAGATGCATTCATTACTTCCTACCTCATGCCATAGCTACATTGCTGGGGTCTGGGGTGTAGAGTGGCTGCCTGCTTCAGTGGAGAGCTTTCTTGACCTAGTCTCAAAAATACAAAGATATTCCAAAGTCACATGAAGTTTCCCTGGCTTACTTGCATCAGATTTTGCCATGAGCAATAGCATCAATGTCATCCAGTCTATCCTTCAGTCTTCTTTCTCCAGCCTTCCCAGATCAAGCCTTCCTCTTTCCCTATCAACAAAAATAACAGAGAATAGGGCAGTGATAGAGATATTGGTAGGCAAGTGCTTTATTACGTGTATAGGTTTGCCTTAGATATTAAATTTTAAAAATTCACATTTTATAAGGAGCTTCTTGTTTCTGTTCATGTCTATTTGTATCACTGGATTTCCCAGGTAAATGACTTGATATTTCATTACTTGGAAATTCCTTACTATATTGAAACCTTGGGAGAACAAAACACTGGTTGTATCTCAGGGTCATGGGATTATTGTGACTTCTATTTTCTACTTCAGATTTTTTTCGGCTTCTTTGTAGCAAGCAAGTATTAACTTAATGATCAGAAAATGCCACAAGTAAGAAGAAACGGAACCTTCTCAAGCATTTCTTGGAACTCTGTCTGTAATGTGTGCAAAGATGATGATACCTGCCCTTCTGATGCAAGGCCCCATGGAGCTCTAGACCATGTGTACTCCCGGAAAATTTATTTACAGGTTGAGTTCATGAGATCTTTCTTAAAAGAAATGCTCCTATTCTGGGCTCCATTTTTTTCTCTCTTACTTACCCTATTCTTCCCCCTCCCCACTTTTTCTTTGTTGTAGAACACTCTTTTCTTCTTTCCTCTTCTTCCTGTTGAATAAATTTCTAGACTGAGTCCTTTCTATTATTCTTCCCTGAAATTTCATACATTCTTCTATCATAGCACCTGCTTTACTTTAATGTTTATATATGTCCAAACATTTAACCAGGTTTTTACATAGATTAGGACTTTAGAAAATAAAGTGTCACCTGGTATTTAAGTTCTTACAAAATTTTTGTTGCTGGGCAACACTCATTTATGTTAATTGACAAAGTATTCTTTAGTGGGGACATCTGAGTCTGAAACACCTCCATTGATGCTAACTTGGGATCTTTATATATCACCTGATTGGAGGAAATAAGGAAAATAAATTTAACTCAGAACTAGTCATTATTCCTGAGAGTAAAACTTTGCAATTCCAAATATTGGAAGTTACAAAAAAACTAAATTTATTATTTAACAACACTAGAATAGTTGGTTGCATGAAGGTCCCAAATATGTATCTACACAATGAATGGGAAGAAATTATCCTTGTCTCATACAAAAGATTAAAATTTCTACCCCATACATACATCCCCCTTTCCCCACAATGATATCTCTCAACTAATTTATATATAAGTAAACATGATATGCTCTAAAAATTTGTTAGATATCTGGGTAAAAACACTCTACAGAAGTCAAAAATACAAATGTAAATGTTAAATATACATGTAGAGAGTTTAAATGAAATTTGATTAATAAAATGTGAAAAGGGAAAAGCTAAGTACATTATTTGTGTCTATATAAAATCTTAAACATAAATTTATCGTTAAATTGATAAACTCAAATATAAACATTTCTTTTACATTGTTCAAACTTCATATATTCAAGTTTCATTTAGAAAATTAAGTTCATATATTATATATAGGTAACTCTATATAATTTCTTGTCTAAACAAGGGTAATTTTAAGAGTATTAGAAGTATAAATAAGCGAATGAGGAAATAGGTATAAACTGTTAGTGATTCAAGCAAGCCAATACATGTGGTCATCCATAGTATATATAGTATTATTTATGAATTTTGCTTCTTGAGGGTCAAGTCTGTTTATGTGTATTAGGCATTTGTTTTAGCCCTTGCCTAGTAAGATATCTGGCATTTGGGAGATAGTTAAATGCTTAAGCTAATGAATGAATAAAATAATTAATTAATAAACTGTATTTTATAGATTTGAGTTATGAGCCAGAAAAGAAAGACCAGAATTTTACACACTCATACCAGTTATATACAAATATCCAAAAATATAAGCATTTTTCATCTTTTGATGCCATTTTCATCTTTTGATGAATAAAAATATATACATTTGAATAAATAGTTATTTAGAAAAGGTTGATTAACAACAAATGGGGAAAGGAGTTGGAGCAAGATGGCCAAAGGGAAGCCTCCACTGATTGTCCTCCCCAAAGAAACACCAAATTTGACAACTACCTACACAAAAAAAGCACCTTTATAAGAATGAAAAATCAGGTGAGTGATCACAGTTCCTGACATTAACTTCATATCATTGAAAGAGGCATTGAGGAAGGTAAGAAAGACGGTCTTGGATTGCCAACACCACCCTCTCTGGCGCCCAAGAAGTGATCACAGGGCAACGTGGAGAGAGAATCTGTATTCTTGGAGAAGAAAGAGTTAAGTGACTGTGGGACTTTGCATTCGAACTCAGTGCTGCCAATTACAGGCAGAACTCAGCCAACACCCACGGATGGAGTATTTAGACTATCCCTAGCCAGAGAGGAATTGCTGATTCCAGTGAGTGGAACTTGAGTTCTTGCAAGCCTTGCCACCACAGGCTAAAGTGCTCTGGGACTCCAAATAAACTTGAAAGGCAGTCTTGGCCACAAAGATTGCAACACCTAGGTGAGTCCTAGGGCTGAACTGGGACCAGAGACAGTGGACTGGGAGTACACATGACCCACTGAAATACCAGCTGGGGTGGCTAATGAATGCTGACATCACCCCTCCACTAACCCCAGGCTGCACAGCTCATGGCTCCAAAGAAAACCCCCTTTTCTGCTTGAGGAGACAGAAAAGTGGAGATTATTATGTCTTGCATATTGGGTACCAGCTCAGTCACAGCAGAATAGGGCACCAGTCCTAGTCATGAGGTCCCTTTTCCATGCCATAGTTTCCGGACATTTCTAGACACACCCTGGGCCAGAAAAGAACTGCAGCCTTGAAGGGAAGGACCTAGTCCCCTGGCAGGATTCATCATCTGCTGATTGAAGAAGTACTATTGAGATCTGAATAATCAGCAGTGGTAACCACGTAGTACATACCGTGGACCTTGGGTGAGATTCTGAGATTTGCTGGCTTCAGGTATGACCCAGCATATTCACAATCATCATGGATACGAGAAGAGACTCCTTCTGCTTGAGGACTATGTAGAAAGCATTCCCAGGAAGGATGGACACAAACAAGCCCAGACTGTGAAGACTATGATAACTGCATAACTCTTCAATGATCAGACACAAATGAACAGCCACGGGCATCAAGTCCATACAGAAAAACATGACCTTATCAAATGAAATAAGGCACCAGGGGCCAATCCTGGAGACAGAGACACATGTGACTTTTCATACAGAGAATTCAAAATAGCTGTGTTGAGGAAACTCAAAGAAATTCAGGATAACACAGAGAAGAAATTCAAAAATCTATCAGATAAATTTAACAAAGACATTGAAATAATTAAAAAGAATGAAGCAGAAAATCTGGAGGTGAATATGCAATTCATATGCTGAAAAATGCATCAGAGTTTCTTAATAGCGTAACTAATCAAGTGGACAAAAGAATTACTGAGTTTGGAGAAAGGCTATTTGAAGATATACAGTTAGAGAAGACAAAATAAAAATGAATTTTAAAAATGAAGCATGCCTCCAGGATCAAGAAAATATCCTCAAAGGGGCAAATATAAGTTACTGACCAGAAAGAAGAGGTAGAGAAAAAGATAGGGGTAGAAAGTTTATTGAAAGGGATAATAACAGAGAACTTCCCACACCTAGAGAAAGATATCAATATCCAAGTGCAAGAGGCTATAATAAACAGCAGGCAGATTTAACCCAAAGAAGACAACTTCAAGGCATTTAATAATCAAACTCCCAAAGGTCAAGGATGAAGAAAGGATTATAAAAGCAGCAAGAGAAAAGAACAAATAACATACAATGGAGCTCTGATATGTCTGGCAGTAGACTTTTCTGTGGAAACATTACAGGCCAGGAGAGAGTGGAATGACATATTGAAAGTGATGAAGGAAAAAAAAAAAAAAAAACAAAACATTTACCTTAGGATAGTATATCTATTGAAAATATCATTCAGGCATGAAGAAGAAATAAAGAACTCAGACAAGCAAAGTTGAAGGATTACATCAACACCAGTCCTGTCAACCAAGAAATGTTACAGGGAGTACTTCAATCTCAGAGAAAAGGATATTAGTGAGCAAGAAGAAATCATCTGAAGGTACAAAACTCACTGGTAATGGTAAGCACACAGAAAAACACAGAATATTATAACTCTGTAATTGTGGTATATAAACTACACGTATGTTAAGCAGAAAGCCTAAATAATGAACCAATCAATAATAATAATTATTAATATGGTTTGGTTGTGTCCCCACCTAAATCTCATCTTGAATTGTAGCTCCCACAATTCCCATGTGTTGTGCAAAAGACTGGGTGGGAGGTAATTGAATCATGGGGGTGGGTATTTCTTATGCTGTTCTTGTGATAGTGAATAAGTCTCGTGAGAGCTGATGGTTTCATAAGGGGGAGTTTCCCTGAACAAGTTCTCTCATTTTCCTTTTGCCTGCTGCAATATAAGATGTGCCTTTCACCTTCCACCATGATTGTGAGGCCTCCCCAACCACGTGGAACTATGAGTCAATTAAACCTCTTTTTCTTTGTAAATTACCCTGTCCCAGGTGTGTCTTTATTAGCAGCATGAAAATGGACTAATACAGTAAATTGGTACTGGTAGAGTGGGGTGCTGCTGTAAAGACACCCAAAAATGTGGAAGTAACTTTGAAACTGGGTAATAGGCAGAGGTTGGAACAGTTTGGAGGGCTCAGAAGAAGATAGGAAGTTGTGGAAAAGTTTGGAACTTCCTAGAGTCATGTTGAATGACTTTGGTCAAAATGCTGACAATGATATAGACAATAAAATCCAGGCTGAGGTGGTCTCAGATGGAGATAAGGAACTTGCTGGGAACTGGAGTAAAGGTGACTCTTACTATGTTTTAGCAAAGAGACTGGGGGCATTTGACCCTGCCCAAGAGATTTGTGGAACTTTGAACATGAGGGAGATGATTTAGGGTATCTGCCAGAAGAAATTCTAAGCAGCAAAGCATTCAAGACGTGACTTGGGTGCTGTTAAAAGCAATCAGTTTTAAAACGGAAATATAGCATAAAAATTCAGAAAATTTGCAGCCTGACAATGCAATAGGAAAGAAAACCCCATTTTCTGAGGAGAAATCCAAGCAGACTGCAGAAATTTGAAGAAATAACAAGGAGCCAAATGTTGCCAAAATCATGGGGAAAATGTCTCCAGGGCATGTCAGAGGTCTTCATGGCAGCCCCTCCCATCACAAGCCTCAAGGCCTAGAAGGGAAATATGGTTTCATGGGCCAGGGCCAGGGTGACCGTGCTATGTGCAGCCTAGTGACTTGGTGCCCTGCATCCCAGCAACTTCAGCTACAGCTAAACGGGGCCCAGGTTCAACTCTGGTCATGGCTTCAGAGGGTGCAAGCACAAAGCCTTAGCAGTTTCCATGTGGTGTTGAGCCTGCAGGTACATAGAAGGCAAGAATTGAGGTTTGGGGACCTCTGCCTAGATTTCAGATGATGTATGGAAATGCCTGGATGTCCAGGCAGAAGTTTGCTGCAGGGGCTGGACCTTCATGGAGAACCTCTCCTAGGGCAGTGCAAAAGGGAAATGTTGAGTTGGAGTCCTCACACGAAGTCCCCATTGGGACACTGCCTAGTGGAGCTGTGAGAAGAGGGCCACTGTCCTCCAGCCCCTAGAATGGTAGATCCACTGACAGCTTGCCCTGTGCTCCTGGAAAAGCCACAGACACTCAATGCCAGCCCATGAAAGCAGCCAGGGAGGAGGCTGTACCTTGCAAAGCCAAAGGGGCAGAGCTGCCCAAGGCCATGGGAACACACCTCTTGCATCAGTGTGACCTGGATATGAGACATGGAGTCAAAGGAGATCATTTTGGAGCTTTAAGATTTGACTGCCCCACTGGATATCAGGCTTGCATGGGGCCTTTAGCCCCTCTGTTTTGGCCAATTTCTCCCATTTGGAATGAGTGTATTTATCCAGTGTCTGTACCCCCATTGTATCTAGGAAGTTACTAACTTGCTTTTGATTTTACAGGCTCATAGGCAGAAGAGACTTACCTTGTCTCAGATGAGACGTTGGACTGCGGACTTTTGAATTAATGCCGAAATGAGTTAAGACTTTCGGGGACTGTTTGAAAGGCATGACTAGTTTTGAAATGTGAGGACATGAGATTTGGGAGGGGTCGGGGTCAGAATGATATGGTTTTGCTGTGTCCCCACCCAAATCTCATCTTGAATTGTGGCTCCCACAATTGTCATGTGTCATGGGAGGGACCTGTTGGGAGGTAGTTAAATCCTAGGGCTGGGTCTTTCACATGCTTTTCTCATGAGATTGAATAAGTCTCCCAAGATCTGATGGTTTTATAAGAACATGTTGTGTGCAGCCTAGTGATGTGGTGCCCTGAATCCCAGCAACCTCTTTACATGTTCTCTCATTTTCCTTTTGCCTGCCACCATGTAAGATGTGTCTTTCACCTTCTGCCATATTGTGAGGCCTCCCCAGTCATGTGGTGTGAGTCAGTTAAACCTTTTTTTTTTTTTTTTTTTGAGACAGAGTCCTGCTCTGTCACCCAGGCTAGAGTGCAGTGGTATGATCTTGGCTCACTGCAACCTCCACCTCCTAGGTTCAAGTGATTCTCCTGCCTCAGTCCCAAGTAGCTGGGACTACAGGTGCATGCCACCACACCCGGCTAATTTTTGTATTTTTAGTAGAGATGGGATTTTACTGTGTTAGCTGGGATGGTCTTGATCTCCTGACCAAATCTCTTTTTCTTTGTAAATTACCCAGTCTCGGGTATGTCTTTATCAGCAGCCTGAAAATGACCTAATAAAATTACAATAACTTTTCAAGACATAGTACAAGAAGATATAAAGAGAAAAAACAAAAAGTTAAAAAAAATTGGGCAATGAAGTTAAAGAATATAATCTTTGTTAGTTTTCTTTTGGGGTGTTTGCTTGCTTGTTTATGCAATCAGTGCTAAGTTGTCATTAGTTTAAAATAATGGGCTATAAGATAGTATTTGCAAGCTTTATGGTACCCTGAAATCAAAAAACACACAACGAATATACAAAATATAACAATCAAGAAATTTAAAAAAATACCAAAAATTCATCTTCACTGAAAAGATGACAAGAAGGAAGAAAAATAGGAAGAGAAGACCACAAAACAGTTAGAAAATAAATTACAAAATGACAGGAGTAAGTCCTTACATATGAATAATAATATTGACTGCAAGTGGACTAAACTTGCCAATAAAAAGACATACAGTGGCTTAATAAATGAAAAAAGAGAACCGATGTTCTGTTACCTACAAGAAACACACTTCACCTATAAAGAACACATACAGACTGAAAATAAAGGGATGGAAAAAGATATTCCATGCCAAAGAAAACCAAAAAAGAGCTGGAGTAGCTATACTTATATCAGACAAAATGGATTTCGAGACAAAAACTGTAAGTAGAGACAAAGGAGGTCAGTATGTAATGATAAAGGGATCAATTCAGCATGAAGATGTAATGATTGTAAATATGTATGACCCCAACACTGGAGCACCCAGCTATAAAAAGCAAATATTATTGGAGCCAAAGATAGACTTCAACACAATAATAGCCATAGATCTCAGCACCCTTCTTCAGCATTGGACAGATCTCCCAGAGAGAAAATCAACAAAGAAACTTCAGACTTAATATGCACTATGAATAAAACTGGTAGATATAATATTTCAGAACATTTCACCCAGTGGCTGTAGAATACACATTCTTCTCCTCAGTACATGGATCATTCTCAAGGATAGACCATATGTTACATCACAGAACAATTCTTAAAGCATTCAAAAAATTGGGATAATATCAATCATCTTCTCTGACCACAATGGAATACAACTAGAAATTAATAACAAGAGGAGTTTTTGGGAACTATACAAACACATGGAAATTAAACAACATGTTTCTGAATAATCAATGGGTAAATAAAGAAATTAAGAAGAAAATTGAAAAATTTCTTGAAACAAAAAATAATGAAAACGCAACATACCAAAACCTATGGGATACAGTGAAAGCAGTACTAAAAGGAAAATTTATAGCTAAAAGCACCATATCAAGAAGTAGAAAAAGACGTTTGTAAATAACCTATTTATGCATCTTAAAGAACTAGAAATTCTAGAGCAAACCAAACCCAACATTAGTAGAAGAAAAGAAATAATATGGATCAGAGAAAAAAAAATTAGAAATGAAGAAAGCAATACAAAAGATCAATGAAACAAAAAGTTCATCTTTTGAAGTGATAAACAAAATTGACAAACCTTTGGCCAGACTAATGAAGGAAAAAAAGGGAGAAGACCCAGGCTGGGCACAGTGACTTATGCCTGTAATCCCAGCACTTTGGGAGGCCAAGGTGGGCAGATCACTTGAGGTCAGGAGTTCATGACCAGCCTGGCCAACATGGTGAAACCCCGTCTCTACTAAAAATACAAAGGTGGTGGGCACCTATAATCCCAGCTACTAGGGAGACTGAGGCATGAGAATCACTTGAACCCAGGAGGCGGAGGTTTCAGTGAGCCAAGACCATGCCACTGTACTCCAGCCTGGGAGACAAGAGCGAAACACCGTCTCAAAAACAATCAAACACATACAAAAAAAAAACCCAAAAAACAAAAAACAAAAGGGAGAAGACCCCAAAAAGTAAAATCAGAGGTGAAAAAGGAGACATAATTGGTACCACAGAAATTCAAAAAACCATCAGTTGCTACTATGAGTGATTATATGCCAATAAATTGGAAAATGTAGAGGAAATTAATTAATTCCTGAATACATACAATCTACCCAGATTAAACCATGAAGAAATTCAAAACCTAAACAGAACAATAAAAAGTAATGAAGTTGTAGTAGAAAGTCTCCTAGCAATGAAAACTCCAGAATCCGATGGCTTCACTGCTGAATTCTACCAAACATTTAAAGAAGAACTAATACTAATCCTACTCAAACTATTCCAAAATATAGAAGAGGAGTGAATACTTCTAAACTCATTATATGAGGTCAGTATTACCATGATACAAAAAACAGACAAAGATATATCAAAAAAAAAAAGAAAGAAAGAAAACTACTGGCCGATGTCTGTGATGAATATTGAGGAAAAATTCTGAACAAAATACTAGCAAAATTAATGCAACAATACATTAAAAAGATCATTCATCATGACCAAGTGATACAAGGGATGCAAGGATGGTTCAACATACACAAATCAATCAATGTGATACATCCTATCAACACAACGAAGTATAAAAACCATATTATTTCAATTAATTCTGAAAAAGTATTTGATAAAATTCATACCCCTTCATGATTAAAAACCCTCAAAAACCTGAATATAGAAGGAATATACCTCAACATAATAAAAACCATACATATCAGACCCACAGCTAGTGTTATACTGAATGGGGGAAAACTGAAAGCCTTTAAATTCTAAAACATGACAATAATGCCCACTTTCACCACTGTTATTCAACATAGTACTAGAAGTCCTAGTTAGAGCGGTGAGACAAGAGAGAGAAATAAAGGGCACCCAAATTGGAAAGGAAGAAGTCAAATTATCTTCTTTTTTTGCAGATGATATGATCTTATATTTGAAAAAAATCTAACCACTACACCAAAAAACTATTCAAACTGATAAATAAATTCAGTAAAGTTGCAAGAAACAAAATCAACATAGAGACATCAGTACCATTTCTATATGCCAATAGTGAGCAATATGAAAAAGAATAAAAAATGCAATCCCATTTACAATAGCCACAAATAAATTTAAATACCGAGGAATTAATCAAATAAGTGAACAATCTCTATAGTGAAAATTATAAAATGCTGATGAAAGAAATTGAAGAGGACATTAAAATTGGAAAGATATTCCATGCTTGTGGATTGGAAGAATTAATATTGTTAAAATGTCCATACTACCCAAAGCAATCTACAGATTTAATGCAATCCATATAAAAAACCAATGACATTCTCACAGAAATGGAAAAAAACAATTCTAAAATCTATATACAACCACAAAGACCCTGAATAACCAAAGCTACCCTAAGCAAAAAGAGCAAAACTGGAAGAATCAGATTACCTGACTTCAAATCATACTACAGAGCTATAGTAACCAAAACTACATGGTACTGGCAGAGAAACATACACATAGACCAATGGAACAGAACAGAGAACCCAGAAACAAATCTATACACTTACAGTGGACTCATTTTTGTCAAAGGTGCCAAGATCATACCATGAAAAAAAAGACAGTCTTTTCAATAAATGGTTCTGAGAAAACTGGATATTTATATGCAGAAGAATGAAAGTAGACTCCTATTTCTCACCATATAAAAAAATAAACTCATAATGGATTAAAGACTTAAATCTAAGACCTTACACTATGAAACTACTACAAGAAAACATTGGGGACACTCTCCAGGACATTGGTCTGGACAGAAATTTCTTAAGCAATACCTCAGAAGCACAGGCAACTTAAACAAAAATGGATAAATGGGATCGAGTTAAGAAGCCTCTGCACAGTAAATGACACAATCAATAAAGTGAACAGACAACCCACAGAATGGGAGAAAATATTTGCAAACTATCCATCTGATAAAGTATTAATAACCAGAATATATAAAAGGAACTCAAACAAGTCTATAAAAATCTAATAATCCAAATTTAAAATGGGCAAAAGACTTGAACAGACATTTCTCAAAAGAAGACATACAAATGGCAAACAGGCATATGAAAAGGTGCTCAATATCACGGATCATTAGAGAAATGTAAATAAAAACTACAGTGAGGTATCATCTCACCCCAGTTAAAATAGCTTATTTCCAAAAGACAGGCAATAACAAATGCTGGCAAGGATTTTGGTAGGAATGTAAATCAGCACAATCACCATGGAGAACAGTTTGGAGGTTTATCAGAAAACTAAATACAGAGCAACCATAAGATCCAGCAATCCCACCCTAGGGATATACCCAAAATAAAGAAAATCAGTATATTGTAGTGATAGCTGCACTCCTATGTTTGTTGCAGCACTATTCACAATAGCCAATATTTGGAAGCAACTTAAAGTGTCTGTTGACTGATAAATGGATAAAGAAACATGATACTTAAACACAATAGAGTACTATTCAGGCATACAAAAAAAATGAGCACCTGTTATTTGCAACAACATAGATGGAACTGGACATCATTATGCTATCTGAAATAAACCAGGCACGCATTTGTTCTTACTTATTGGTGGAATCTGAAAATCAAAACAATTGAACTCATGGAGATAGAGAGTAGAAAGATGGTGACCAGAGGTGAGAGGATTTTGGGGTTGTCAGAGGGGAATTGGGGATGGTTACAGTGTACAAAAAATAGTTAGAAAGGATACGACCTAGTATTTGATAGCACAACAGGGTGACTACAGTCAATAATAATTTAATTGTACATTTTAAAATAACTAAAAGAGTATAATTGGATTGTTTGTACCACAAAACATAAATGCTTGAGGTGACAGATACATCATTTGACATGGTGTGCTTATTATGCATTGCACGCTTGTATCAAAAGATTTCATACATTCCATAAATACATACACGTGCTGTATACTCAGAAAATTTTTTCTAAAAGAAACCAAAGAAAATCACAAGGGAAAATTCAACATTCATATATATATATATATATATATATATATATGCACACACATGTAATTATATCTATGTGTGTATATATATAATATATGTAATGTATATGTACAATATATAAGATGCAAGAGACATAATATATAATATATTATATGTAGGATATATATTTATATTTTATGTATAATATATGTAAGTATATATTTATATTTTACTTATACATATATGTATAATACATGGGCAATCATATATTATATACATATGTAAGTATATATCTATTTCATTACATATACTTATATGTATCTATATTATATACATTATACATATCTAGTACATATATAGAATACATTATGTCAGTATAATAAAAATACATCACATTATGTCATGCTGAATCTAAAAGTTAAAGAAGTGATAATAAGGGGGATAATTATAGCTTAAAATATTTATAGTATAAAAGAAAAAACACATATT
This sequence comes from Macaca mulatta, assembly GCF_049350105.2. NCBI lineage: Eukaryota > Metazoa > Chordata > Mammalia > Primates > Cercopithecidae > Macaca > Macaca mulatta. The sequence goes on along the minus strand of NC_133419.1, from coordinate 102,217,231 downwards.
TATATTCAGCTTCTAAATTATCAACATAAAATAACTAGAAAATATGAAAAAAATTAAACACAAACTAAATATGAGGAAGGATGGGAGTAGAAATTGGTGATTCAATAATCGAGAAAATTGACAAAAGCAAATTTGCTTCTTTTAAAAAATTGGTAAAATTGACAAATTACTAGCAAAGCTGACCAAGAAAATAGAATAGAAAACAAAAATTACCAATCTCAAGAATAAAAACTTGGCTCTCACTATAGGCCATACAGGCATTTAAAAAATAATGAAGAAACATTATTAACAGCTTTATGCTAACAAATTCACTTTTGTGTCAGATTTCTTCAAAAACGAAACTTACTAAAAATTTGCATAGCCCTATATATATCTATTAAAGAAATTCAATCTCTATCAAGAAGATTCACTACTAATAAATTCACAGGCCTTGATGGTTTCATTGGAAATCCAATCAAATATTAGGGAAGAAATAATGCAAATATTACACAAAATTTTGCAAAAAAATAGAGGAGGAAGCAGTTCCTAATCTGTATGAGGCCAGCATAATCCTGATACCAAACAAATAATGACAAAGACATCGAAAGGCACAAAATTATTGTCCAACATATCTCATTCATGAATATAGACGGAAAAAAATCTGTAAAAAAATTATCAAATTTAGGAATCCAATAACATAAAAAAGAAATATATCATAACCAGGAAGATAATGTTGTCTTAACATTCAAAAATTAATCAGTTGAATTCACCATGTTAATAGACTAAATAAAATAACTGCATGATCATCTCAAATAATGTGCAAAAACTGTTGGCAAAATTTTAAAAACATAATAAAAACTTCCAGAAAACTAGGAATGGGAAATAAGTTCCTTGAATTTACTAAAAAAGGGAAACTTTGGAAATACCTTCAGATATTATTATATTTAATTATGAAATATTTTATGTGGTCTCCCTCATATCAGGATCAATGTACAAATGCCTCCTCACATGTTTCATTCAATATTTTTCGGGAAGGTTTTTTTTTTGTTTCTTTTTGTTTGTTTGATTTTTGAGACAGAGTCTCACTGTATCACTCAGTCTGGAGTCCACTGGCAGGATCTTGGCTCACTGCAAGCTCCGCCTCCCAGGTTTGCCCCATTCTCCTGCCTCAGCTTCCCAAGTAGCTGGGACTACAGGCACCTGCGACCACGCCTGGCTAAATTTTGTATTTTTAGTAGAGACGGGGTTTCACCTTGTCAGCTAGGATGGTCTTGATCTCCTGACCTTATGATTCTCTTGCCTCAGCCTCCCAAAGTGCTGGGATTACAGGCGTGAGCCACCGCGTCCAGCCAGAAGTTTTAAGCATTGCAGTAAAAATAAATAAAGAATATAAAACCCAGAAAGGGCATAGTATATTAATAAAGTGAATAAATCTATAATAGTGTCAATATAGAATACTTAGGAATAAATTTGACAGAAGACATTCAAAACTTCCTCATTGAATACTACAAAAATTTGCTGAGATAAATTTTGAAAGACTAAAAAATATAGCTATATATCACAGTTATGGATTGAAAGCAATATTTTACAACGTTAATTCTTCCCAAATTCATTTATAGATTCAATTCAATACTAGTCAAAACTCAAGCAGGTTTTTGTCAAAATTTACAAGCTAATTTTAATATTTTATAGCATTTCAAAGGACCTGTGCTATCCCAAACAATTTTGAAAATGTTAGATGACTTACACTGACTCTCGGACTTATTGTACAGCTACAATAATCAAAACAGTGTGATAAGTGGCATAAGAATCAACAAAAACAGATCAGTGGAACAAAATAGCCCAAAAGTAGACCTGCACTTATACAATTATTGGATTCCTGAAAATTGCATCAAAGCCATCAACAGGGGAGAAAAGTCTTTTCAACAAAAGGTGTCAGTAAAATTGGTTAGCCATATGGAAAAAGATAAACCATAACCTCCTACCACACAATATATAAGGATTAATTTGAGATGGAACTCAGATCCACACACAAATGCTAAAATCAAAAAGCTCTCAGAAATAATCATAGGAGAATATCTTTGTGACTTGGGAGTGGACAAAGGTTTGTTAGAGTGGACATGGCTATTAAAAAATATTAATTAAATAGGCTTCATCAAAATTTGAAACATCTGTTCATCAAAAGATACTGTAAGAATACAGACCCTGGGGGAGGATAAAAATAATGGATAGGAGGCAGGACTAGCTTGCAGATCCAGCTTGGATGGACAGAAGAGTGTGTGGAGACTCACATCATGAACTTTTGCTCCAAGAACTACCTCAGGAGTATACTAGGAAAGCTGAGAGAATCCACAGACCCTTTGAAGGAATGAGATCACTGATGCAGTTTCCCTGAGATGCTGAAAAACTGAGCCGGCTTGCCTCCTCAGCAGGGAGGCTGGTGGTCTGGGGAAAGTTCTCACGCCAGGTCACCTGCTGACTGGAAATAGAGTCGGTTCTGTTCAGGGGGCACAGTGAGAGTGAGACGGGCCTTTAGGACTGCAGGCTGCAGGAGAGCTGGATGAGGTCTGTGATTGCTGCTTTCCCCCACTTCCCTGGTGACCTGTATGACTAAGCAGAGGCAGCCATAGTCCCCTTGGGAACATAACTCCACTGGCTTGGGAACCACACCCCGAGTTCCCACAGCAGCTGCAGCAAGCCCGGCCCAAGGAGAGTCTGAGTTCCAACACACAAATCCCTGTCCCCCACCTGGTGGTCTTTCTCTACCTGCCCTGGTAGCAGAAGACAAAGGTCATATCTCTTGGTAGCTCTCTGGCCCTGCCCACTGCCTGAATACTTAACCAGAAATCCTTAGGGCAAGTTTGCATCTTCCCTATAGTACCAGAGCTGATGCGCTCTCAAAAACACCACCTCCTGGCTGGAGGCCAACCAAAATAAAACCATTGCACTAACAAGAATACAACCAGGGACCCTCAAACAGTCCACTTCACTCCCCTGCTGCCCCTACCACAGCAGGTGCTGGTATCCACAGCTGAAAGACCTGAAGACACATCACATCACAGGACTCTGCATGCATTCCCCAGTACCAACCTGGAGCCCAGTAACTCCACTGGTTGGCTAGACCCAGAATAGCAAAAACAATCTCTGCAATTTGGCTCACAGGAAGTCCCATTCCTAGGGGAAGGGGGAGAATACCACGTAACAGAAGCACCTCATGGAACAAAAGAATACAAACAGCAGCTCTTGAGTCCCAGATTGTCCCTCTGACATAGTCTATCCAATGAGAAGGAACCAAAAAAACAATTCTGGTAATATAACAAAACAAAGCTCTTTAACACCACCAGAATATCAGACTAGCTTACTGGCAATGACTCCAAACCAAAATGAAATCTCTGAATTGTCAGAAAAAGAATTCAGAAGGTCAATTTTTAAGCTAATCTAGGAGGCACCAGAGAAAGGTGAAGTCCAACTTAAAGAAATCAAAATCATGACAAAGGATATGAAAGAAAAATATTTTCAGTGAAATAGATAGAATATAAACAATCATAACATCTGGAAATAAAGGTCACACTTAGAGAAATGCAAAATGCACTGGAAAGTCTCAGCAATATAATCAAACAAGCAGAAGAAAGAACTTCAGAGCTCAGAGACAAGGTTTTTGAGTAAACCCAATGCAACAAAGAAAAGGAAAAAAGAATTTTAGGCCAGGCGAGGTGGCTCAAGCCTGTAATCCCAGCACTTTGGGGGGCCAAGGCAGGCAGATCACAAGGTCAGGAGATCGAGACCATCCTAGCTAACATGGCGAAACCTCGTCTCTATTAAAAATACAAAAAATCAGCCGGGCATGATTGTGGGTGCCTGTGTCCTAGCAACTCAGGAGTTTGAGGCAGGAGAATGACGTGAACCCAGGAGGCGGAGCTTGCAGTGAACCGAGATAGTGCCACTGCACTCCAGCCTGGGTGACACAGAGAGACTCCATCTCAAAAAAAAAAAAAAAAAAAAGAAAAGAAAAGAAAAGAAAAAGGAAAAGAAAGAAAGAAAAAAGAATTTAAAAAATGAACAAAGCCTCCAAGAGGGCTTGGACTATGTTAAATGTCCAAACCTAAGAAGAATTGGTATTCCCAAGGAAGAAGAGAAATCTAAAAGTTTGGAAAACACACTTGGTGGAATAACTGAGGAAAACTTCCCAACCTCACTAGAGAGCTAGACATTCAAATAAAAGAAGCTCAAAGAACACCTGGGAAATTCATCCCCAAAATATCATCATGTAGGTATATAGTCATCAGGTTATCCAAAGTCAAGACAAAGAAAGAATTTTAAGAGCTGTGAGGCAAAAGCATCAGGTAACCTATAAAAGAAAACCTATCAGAGTTTTTTGCTGTGCAGAAGCTCTTTAGTTTAATTAGATCCCGTCTGTCTATTTTGGCTTTTGTTGCCATTGCTTTTGGTGTTTTAGTCATGAAGTCCTTGCCCATGCCTGTGTCCTGAACGGTATTGCCTAGGTTTTCTTCTAGGGTTTTTGTGGTTTTGGGTCTAACATTTAAGTCTTTAATCCATCTTGAATTAATTTTTGCGTAAGGTGTAAGGAAGGGATCCAGTTTCAGCTTTCTACATATGGCTAGCCAGTTTGCCCAGCACCATTTATTAAATAGAGCATCCTTTCCCTATTTCTTGTTTTTGTCAGGTTTGTCAAAGATCAGATGGTTGTAGATGTGTGGTGTTATTTCTGAGGTTTCTGTTCTGTTGCATTGGTCTATATCTCTGTTTTGGTACCAGTACCATGCTGTTTTGGTTACTGTAGGCTTGTAGTATAATTTGAAGTCAGGTAGCATGATGCCTCCAGCTTTGTTCTTTTGGCTTAGGAGTGTCTTGGCAATGTGGGCTCTTTTTAGGTTCCATATGAACTTTAAAGAAGTTTTTTCCAATTCTGTGAAGAAACTCATTGGTTGCTTGATGGGGATGGCATTGAATCTATAAATTACCTTGGGCCGTAGGGCCACTTTCACAATATTGATTCTTCCTATCCATGAGCATGGAATGTTCTTCCATTTGCTTGTGTCCTCTTTTATTTTGTTGAGCAGTGATTTGTAGTTCTCCTTGAAGAGGTCTTTCACATCCCTTGTAAATTGGATTCCTAGGTATTTAATTATCTTTGAAGCATTGTGAATGGGAGTTCACTCATGATTTAGCTCTCTGTTTGTCTGTTATTGGTGTATAGGAATGTTTGTGATTTTTGCACATTGATTTTGTATCCTGAGACTTTGCTGAAGTTGCTTATCAGCTTAAGGAGATTTTGGGCTGAGACTATGGGGTTTTCTAAATACACAATCATGTCATCTGCAAACAGGGACAATTTGACTTCCTCTTTTCCTAATTGAATACCCTTTATTTGTTTCTCCTGCCTGATTGCCCCAGCCAGAACTTCCAACACTATGTTGAATAGGAGTGGTGAGAGAGGGTATCCCTGTCTTGTGCCAGTTTCCAAAGGCATCAGAATTAACAGGCAACCTACAGAATAGGAGAAAATTTTTACAATCTACCCATCTGACAAAAGGCTAATATCCAGAATCTATAAAGAACTTAAACAAATTTTCAAGAAAAAATCAAACAATCCCATCAAAAAGTGGGCAAAGAATATGAATAGACACTTCTCAAAAAGAGACATTTATGCAGCCAACAGACACATGAAAAAATGCTCATCATCACTGGCCATCAGAGAAATGCAAATCAAAACCACAATGAGATACCATCTCACACCAGTTAGAATGGCGATCCTTAAAATGTCGGGAAACAAGAGGTGCTGAAGAGGATGTGGAGAAATAGGAAGACTTTTACACTCTTGGTGGGACTGTTAACTAGTTCAACTATTGTGGAAAACAATGTGGTGATTCCTCAAGGATCTAGAATTAAAATTACCTTTTGGCCCAGACATCCCATTATTGGATATATACCCAAAGGGTTATAAATCATTGCTACTATAAAGACACATGCACACGTATGTTCATTGCAGCACTATTCACAATAGCAGAGACTTGGAACCAACCGAAATGTCCACCAATGGTAGACTGGATTAAGAAAATGTGGCACATATACACCATGGAATACTATGCAGCCATACAAAAGGATGAGTTCATGTCCTTTGTAGGGACATGGATGAAGCTGGAAACCATCATTCCGAGCAAACTATCACAAGGAAAGAAAATCAAACACCACAGGTTCTCACTCACAGGTGGTAATTGAACAATGAGAACACTTGGACACTGGGTGGGGAACATCACACACTGTGGCCTGTCATGGGGTGGGGAAAGCGGGGAGGGATAGCAGCATTAGGCTATATACCTAATGACAAGTTAATGGGTGCAGCACACCAACATGGCACATGTATACATATGTAACAAACCTGCACGTTGTGCACATGTACCCTAGAACTTAAAGCATAATAAAAAAAAAATGAAACAAGCAAACAAAAAGACTTAAAAAATCAAGAAAAAAAAAAAAGAAAGAAAACCTATCATATTAACAGCAGATTTCTCAGCAGAAACTCTCCAAACTGAAGGGATTGGAGTCCTATTTTCAGCCTCCTGAAACAAAAGAATTATCAGCCAAGAATTTTGTATCCAGTGAAACTAAACTTCATAAGTGAAAGAAAGATACAGTCTTTTTCAGACAAATACTGAGACAGTTTGCCACTACCAAGCCAGCACTACAAGAACTGCTAAAAGGAGCTCTAAATCTTGAAACAAATTCTCAAAATACACCAAAATAGAATCTCCTAAAAGCATAAATCCCACGACCTATATAACAATAACACAATGTAAAAAAGAAGGTATTCAGGCAACAAAGAGTGCAATAAATAGAAAAGTACCATATATCTCAATATTAACATTGAATGTAAACGGCCTAAATGCTCCACTTAAAAGATGCAGAATGGATAAAAACTCAACAACCAGTTTGTGCTGTCTTCAGGAGACTCACCTAATACATCAGGACTCACATAAACTTAAGGTAAAGTAGTGGAAATAGATACTCTATGCAAATGGACACCAAAAGCTAGCAGGAATAGCTAGTCTTACATCAGACAAAACAACCTTTAAAGCAACCACAGTTTAAAAAGACAAAGAGGGACATTATAAAATGATAAAAGTACTAATCCAACAGGAAATTATCGCAATCCTAAATATATATGCACTTAATGATGGAGCTCCCAAATTTATAAAACAATTACTACTACACCTAAGAAATGAGATAGACAGTAACACAATAATAGTGGGGAACGTTAATACTCCACTGACAGCACTAGAAAGGTCATCAAGACAGAAAGTCAACAAACAGTGGACTTAAACTATACAACAAATGGACTTAACAAATATTTAAAGACCATTCTACCCGATAACTGGAGAATGAACATTCTATTCATCAGCACATTCTCCAAGATAGACCATATGATAGGCCACAAAACAAGTCACCGTAAATCAAAGAAAGTCAAAATTATGTTAAGCACTCTCTCAAACCGCAGTGGAATAAAATTAGAAATCAACTTCAAAAGGAACACACAAACCAGCAAATACTTGGAAATTAAGTAAACCGCTACTGAATGATCACGGGATGAAAATTAAAACATTCTTTGAACTGAATGATAATACTGACAAAACTTATCAAAACCTCTGGTATACAGCAAAAGTGGTGCTAAGAGGAACATTCATAGCATTAAGTACGTACATCAAAAAGTCTGAAAGAGCACAATAGACAATCTAAGGTCATACCTTACAGAACTGGAGAAACAAGAACGATCCAAATCCAAACCCAGCAGAAGAAAATAAATAACAAAAATCAGAGCAGAACTAAATAAAATTAAAACAAAAAAGTATAAAAGACAAATGAAACAAAAAGCTAGTTCTTTTAAAAGGTAAATAAAGTAAATAGGCCATTAGCAAGATTAATCAAGAAAAGAAGAGAGAAGATCAAAATAAACTCAATTAGAAATAAAACAGGAGATATTACTACTGATAACACAGATATACAAAAGATTATTAAACATTAATATGAACACCTTTATGTACATAAACTAGAAAACCTAGAGGAGATGGATTAAGTTCCTATAACCCTCCTAGATTAAACCAGGAAGATATAATAACTCTGAACAGACTAATAACAAGCAGCAAGATTGAAATGGTGATTTAAAAACTGTCAACAAAAAAGAAGTCCAGGATCAGATGGATTCACAGCTGAATTCTATCAGACTTTCAAAGAAGAATTGGTGCCAATCCTATTGATACTCTCCCACAAGATAAAGAGGGAATCCTCCCTGAATCATTCTGTGAAGCCAGTATCACCCTAATAACAAAACCAGGAAAGAACGTAACAAAAAAAGAAAACTACAGACCAATATCGCTGATGAACATATAATACATGCAAAAATCCCCAACAAAATACTCGCGAAATGAATCCAACAGCATATCAAAAAGATAATCCATCATGATCAAGTGGGTTTCATACTAGGGATGCAGGGATGGTTTAACATACATAAGCCAATAAATGTGATACTCCATATAAACAGAATTAAAAACAAAAAATCATATGATCATCTCAATTGATGCAGAAAAAGCATTTGACAAAATCCAGCATCTCTTTATGATTAAAACCCTTGGCAAAATCGGCATACAAGGGACATATGTGAATGTAATAAAAGCCATCTATGACAAACCCACAGGCAACATTATACTCACTGGGGAAAAGTTGAAAGCATTCCCTCTGAGAACTGGAACAAGACAAGGATGCCCACTTTCACCACTTCTGTTCAACATAGTACTGAAAATCCTAGTCAGAAAAATCGGACAAGAGAAAGAAAGAAAGGACATCCAAATCAGTAAAGAGCAAGTCAAATTGTCACTTTTTTGCTGATGATATGATTGCATACCTAGAAAACCCTAAAGACTCATCCAAGAAGCTCCTAGAACTGGTAAATGGATTCAGCAAAGTTTAAGGATACAAAATTAATGCACACAAATCAGTAGCTCTCCTATACACTAACAGTGACCAAGTGGAGAATCAAATCAAGAACTCAACTTCTTTTATAATAGCTGCAAAACATAAAATAAAATATGTAGGAATATACCTAATCAAGGAAGTAAAAGACCTCTACAAGGAAAACTACAAAACACTACTGAAAGAAATCACAGATGACACAAACAAATGGAAACACATCCCATGCTCATAAGTAGAATCAATATTGTGAAAACGATCATACTACCAAAAGCAACCTACAAATTCAGTGCAATTCCCATCAAAATACCACCATCATTCTTCACAGAACTAGAAAGAAAAACAACCCTGAAATTCATATGGAATCATAAAACAGCATGTAAAGCAAGACTAAGCAAAAAGAACAAATCTAGAGGCATCACATTACCCAACTGCAAACTATACTATAAGGTCACAGTCACCAAAACAGCATGGTACTGGTATAAAAATAGGCATATAGACCAATGGAACAAAACAGAGAACCCAGCAATAAAACCAAATACCTACAGCCGACTGATCTTCAACAAAGCAAGCAAAAACATAAAGTGGGGAAAGGACATCGTATTTCACAAATGGTCCTGGGATAAGCTGCGAGCCACATGTAGAAGAATGAAACTGTATATAAATATATGAAATGAAATGAAACTATATATATGTGAAACTATATATATATGATGGAATTGGAGACTATTATTCTAAGTGCGGTAACTCAGGAATGGAAAACCAAACATTGTATGTTCTCACTCATAAGTGGGAGCTAAGCTATGAGGACGTGAAGGCATAAAAGAATGACATACTGGACTTCGAGGACGTGGGGGAAAGGATGGGAAGGGATGAGGGACAAAAGACTATACACTAGGTACAGTGTACATGGCTCAGGTGATGGGTGCACTAAAAACTCAGAAATCACCACTGAAGAATTTGTTCATGTAACCAAACACCACTTGCTCCCTAAAAATCTATTGAAAAATAAATTTTTAAAAAGAGTAAACCAAATAAGAAAATGAAAAAGCAAACCACAGACTCACATTTACAATAATGGTGACAAACGGGACTGGTGCCCAGAATATATAAAAAACTCCAACCTATACTAAAAATACAAACAATATCCCAAAAATAATTAAAAAAAAAACTCTTCAGAAAAGGAGATATACAGATGGCCACACACACACACACACACACACACACACGGACATACACAGACATAAACACACAAAAAAGTGCTCAAAATGATTTGTCACTAGGAAACCGCAAATTAAAATGATGAGAAACCACAATACAGTCTCCTGAGTGGTTAAAATTAAAATGAATAAAAGCATCAAGTATTGACAAGAATGTAGAGAAATTGGAGTTTTCTTACATAGTTAGTGGAAATGCAAAAGGATCTTGTAGATTTTGATAAAACTAAACCTACCTTATGACCTATTCCATGGTATTTATCTCAGAGAAATAAAATCATATGCCCAAAAAATTATATAAGAATGTCCATGGCAATTTATTAATAAGAGCTAAAATTTGTAAGTAGGTCAAGAGTCCATCAATAGGAAGATGAAAAAACACACTACTGTATATTTATACAAAGAAATAACACTATGCAACTGAAAAGAGCAACAAACTGTGGGTACATGCAACAGCGTAGATGAATCTCAAAATCATCCAGAGTCAATGAAGCCTTACACAGAAGAGTATATAAAATATTATTCCACTTATACAAAGTTCTAAACAAGCAAACTAATCTATAGTGGTTGCTTCAGGAGGTTGAGGACAGTAATTAACTGAGAAGGGGCTTGAGGGAACTTTCTGGGGTGATAATTTTCTATATCTAGAAAGGTGTTTGTGTTTGTCAAAACTCAGCTAATGTTCACTTAAAATTTGTGACATTTAATTGTATATAAATTTTACCTCAAAAGAAAAAAAACCTGTAAACAAACATATACAAAGTTATAGGGTAGTTCCCCAATAGCAATTTACTTTGAAATGCACCCAATAAAAAGAAAGACTAATGGATGGTGAGAGGGATGAGAGATGAATATATATGCTATAGGACAAGTATAGTAAAATATTGATGGTAGAATTTGTGTGGTGGGTACATGGGACTGTAAATTTTTTTTAAGAAAATTGTATACTGGCAAATTTCCATAGTAAAATGTCAAGAAAGTACTTATACATCTGTATAACTAAAACGTGTGCATTTAAAGACGCCGTGCCACTTATGCCTTGCACATTTGATTCTGTGTATAACGTTGCGTGCCTGTCTCCTGTCTCTTCCCTTCTTCCTCATCCTTCTTTCCTCTCTCCTCCTCTTCTCTTCCTCTCCCTCCCTCTCACTTTCCTTCCTCACTGTTCTTTCTCCTCATTGCCACAACACTACATGGCTACATTTCTCTCTAACTCCCCACCTACCCACATCATTTTTGAAGCATCTTCATTATGATGAAAACTATGAGAACTCAATGGCCATTCTTCTTAATAAATGTATGACCTGAATGTGAACCATGAATATATTTATATGTAATTAATTTCAAATTAAAATAACAAAGCCATCAGCCAGTCTACAGACCATATATTGGGCTTCACTGGTCCAGAGAGGAAAAACTGTGGAGGATTTTTTTTCTCCTTTGTTAACTGATAGCTAGAAGAGTGCTCAACATATTGTATGTACTCAAAAGATATTTACTGAACTGCATATATGTACATTCATATATACATATATGTGTGTGTGTATATATATATATATATATATGCACAGACACAAACAAGGTGGAAGACCCCTAAATAATGTTCTTCATGATTTTGTTCCAAGTCAGTTCTAGCATTAAGAACTAAACAGTGTTGGGCTGGGAAAAATAAAAATTATTCTACTCACAGCCCTGAGCATGAAGCCAATTCTACAACTGTGGAGGCCTCTGCTCAGCTCAATTGCTCTGTGCCTTCTCCTACTTCAAAAAGTTTACTCACAAGACCGTGTTATGCGTTTGGTGGACTTTAGGCACCTTTGCCTTTATGACACCTTCCTTCATCGAAAAAATATTTAAAGTTACATTTTATGACTTTCTGGGCATACAGACAGGTATATCCCAGCCTGGGTTTATTATTTTTTATTTCCCTTTTTTAGATTTTCAAAGATATTAAAATTGTTTTCATTGTCAACAGCTGCTGTAAGTATCATGGTTTCTAGGCACTGTTCTTTCTGTGCCTAGTGAATGAAGTGGTTCTGACTGTAAGACTTCCTTTTTGAATTTGTGTTGCTTTTTAATATTTTCTTTCCTCTTACCAACTTTCTAACCATCTCAAGACATCTTCATTGTTGACAAAGTGTACTTTGGGCCCTACACCCAGATTTGAAATCTTTAAAAAATAATTTTTCAATAGAAAAATTCATTTCTTTGTCAGACAACCTTTCAATTTCTCTCCTTGAGAGTAGAGAAGTCAGCCTGTTATACATTTATCCTCTTCCCAAGTAGAGCTCAGCTTGACCAGAGAGCTTCTACTGCATTGAGAGAGTGAGGTTGAATATGCACTGAGCTTTTAAATGGAGTAGTTCTAACGTCTCCTAATGCTTATGATGTCGCCTAATACAAATGAAAAGCCAGTTCTTTCTCCAGTAGTCTTGAAGTGGATTTTAAAATAAATAGGAGTAGGAATCTTTTCATTTAAAAAAATGCATTAAAAAGGCACATTAGAGTGTCTACTAATTTTAGAAAACATTAACTTGTATTACCTTTTTCTAGTTCTAAGACCAAAGAATGCTGAAGATGATAATTTTTCCAGAAGTGGAGACTAAAACCATTTACTTAATATACGTATTTTGAGAATGTATACATGCTCTGTGGTGTTGTTGACACTAGGGATACACAGAAGTGAATAAATCACTATTTCTGCTCTGGAGGAACTTGAAGTTTATAAGAGGAGATAAACTTAGCAATAAATAATGTCAATAAAATGTGTTAAATTCTATGATAGGAAAATCCACAGAGAACAAGTACCATGTAAATAAAGAAAGCTTCAGGGATTATTCCCAACTGAATCTTCTCACCTCCCATGAGGATTATCATACAGACACATCCACACCTATGCAACTTGAGGCACATCTCTGTAGGCAGAGTATATTCCCCATCAGGCTTGGCCATGTAACCTGCCTGGGCCTATGGATTATGAGCAGAAGTGACACCGTGCCAACCCTAAACAGAAGCTTTAACATGAACTGTTTGTCTTGGCTTGGTCTCAAGTAGTTCTTCCCTTTGCCATGAAAATTGCACATCCTAGATAGAGACATTCCCTTCATCCTGGATCCTAGAATAAGAATATATGTTTACCCAAACAGAAGATAACCAGTCTAAGCTGCATTAAAACTGCTCCACGCACCTATGAGTAAGAAAAAAAAATTGCTATTGTTTAAGCTATTGAGCTTTTTTGTTTGTTTTACTATAGCAAAGACTGACTGATACAAATTAGTCTGGCCATCTTAGTGGATCCCAGCTTTTCTGCCTGACGAAGCTACACATTTGTACCTTAGAAACAGAAAGGATACTACTTGACTGGCATTAATACGATTACTGGGAAAATAGAACATAAAACAAAATAAAACATGAGGGTTTACCAAGGTTTCTTGAAAAGATCCAGATTATATTATAAAAAGATATAGTTAATACCTGGTTTGATAAACTTCTTGTGAAACGTGTACATCATACTTTTCTGATGGTATTATAATTGGGTCCCAAGCCCTTAGAAAAGTAATTATAAGAACTGAGAAGTCTGGGCATGGTGGCTCATGCATGTAATCCCAGCACTTTGGGAGGCCGAGGCAGGCAGATCACTTGAGGTTAGGAGTTCAAGACCAGCCTGGACAACATGGTGAAACCCCGTCTCTACTAGAAATACAGAAATTATCTGGGTGTGGTGGTGCACACCAGTAATCCCTGCTACTTGGGAGGCTGAGGCAGGAGAATCACCTGAACCCAGGAGATGGAGGTTACAGTGAGCCAAGATCATGTCACTGGACTCCAGCCTGGGTGACAGAGTGAGACTCTGACTCAAAAAAAAAAAAAAAAAAAAAAAAAAAGAACTGGAAAAGTGTTTCTGTTTTGGTGCAGTAATACTATTCCTGGAAATATGTTCTAGGGAAATAATTTTTAAAATGAGAAAAAGTATCTTATTCAGAAGCTTTTATTTTTCACAATTATCTATAATGATAAAAATTATAAAATTATACACAAAGAGTCATATTGGCTTATTAGCTAACTTATAAAAAAACAGTTTTATGGAATGTTTTGAAATATTAAACTTGTACTTATGAACACCAGGTAGCCATGGGGCAAAGGTTTATGAGATAGTGTTAATTGAAAACAGTAGACCAAGTTGAAATGCACACTGTAATTATAATTATATAAAATGTGTAAGCATATGGGCTAAAATGAAGATTGGAAGAAGTCCATGATATCTCATCTCCCTAATCCAAACTATTTTCAATATTTTCTTTCATGTGTTTTGAGATGGAACTGAAAATGACAAAAACAACATGTTATAGCAAAGAGGCAACACTCTCATGCCAGCAATCCTTTTATAATCGTGTTTAGTCTCTCATTGCTGAAAATTCTCTGTATTTTTGGTTGTAAATCTGTGTCTAGTCTAAAAAGATGTCTGCTTATTCTAATAAGAAGTCTAGTCTAGAGTTTACCTACTTGCTCACTACAAGTAAATTGCTTTTTGTTTGGTATTCGTCCCCAAACATAGTTATCTGAAGTCCAACGTGGATGCCCATCAGAGGGATCTTTTGAAAAATATGGATTATTAACTTCCATCCAAAGCTACTCCAACAGAATGTTGGAGGGTGGATTTCAGGACTCTGCTATATTTAAAAATCTTTCCCAGATAATTCTTATGTTACCATGCTTGGAAACCACTTACGTTCTGCTTGAATTTTTTCATATACCTGAATAGTGGAAGTACAAGAATAGGATGTTTTAGAAAATATAATCTTGAAAAAAAAATGTAGGAAGAGAGCCAGCAAGAAAATTAGAAGATTACATTTTCTATTCAACTTCTATTATCTAACATTGACAACCCAACCTTCCTGTTTTTCACTTACTTTATATTACAAAAGAGTGTTTTTGAGAAAATGAAGTAATGAGGTAAGATAACGACTGAACTTACAAAAAGCACCTCGTTTAAAGTACATGCCACTTAGATCCCTAGAATACAAGGAAAGCGTCCTGGAATCACAAAAACAAAAATTGGCTCATGTCAACATCGTGATACATTCTCTAGCTGTGTGCCCAGCTCTGATTCATTTAAGTTCCCGTCAATAATTTGGATAAGAACAGGTACAAGAATAGGTGATGGCATATCAGATTTACAGATGAGACGTTGAAATAGTGATTCATCTGATGTCAAAATCTGCCAAGATTATTTCTAGGCTAAAACAAAGAATAAATATGGGGAAGTAAAACTTACAAAAGATAATTGTATCTTACACTTGAGTCCAAAAATTTACTGATATAAAATATGGGTGACATGATTAGACAGTGATAAATACATAAAAAATTTAAAGGGTAGATGGATTACAAGCTCAATATAAAAATGAATTGGAGGTGGGGAATAGAAGGAGCCTGATTATTAATCGATTCCAAGATGTGGCTGCTGAAAAATTTTTAAAAAATATATAAACTAATTTATTTTTAGGCTGCGTTTATACCTATGCTATCTGGAATAAAGGGAGTGATCATTATGCTTCATAATTTACTAGAGTCTAGCAGATACTAAATAATGAGCACTGAATTTTTGAGCAACTGAACTATATATTTTAAAATATAGGGAATCAAACTAGAAATTGTGATACATTAGAAATAATTGAAACAAATAAGAATATTTAATATGGAAATTTAAGGAAGTGGAATTTTTCTATCAGTAAATATTTATTTTCCTTAGACATAAAAAGTTTAGTTTATTTCGTATTCTCTTTCCCAGCAGTAGTTTACTTTTTAAAAATTATTTTATTTTTGGTTGACAAGTAATAATTGTATACATTCATTGGGTGCAATGCATTGTATATTTCAAAATTGCTAAAAGAGTACATTTTAAATGTTCTTACCACAAAGGAATGATAAGTAAGTGAAGTAATAAATATTTTAATTAGCCTTATTTAATCATTATATAATATATACATGTATCATAATACACATTGTACTCTACCAGCACATGAATGTTTTCTTTTTTTTTTTTTTTCTTTTTTTTTTGAGACAGTATGGCTCTTATCACCCAGGCTGGAGTGCAACAGCACAATCTCGGCTCACTGCAACCTCTGCCTTCCAGGTTCAAGCAATTCTTGTGACTCAGCCTCCAGAGTAGCTGGGATTACAGGCATATGCCACCATGTCTGGCTATTTTCTGTATTTTTAGTAGATACGGGGTTTCACCATGTTGGCCAGGCTCCTCTTGAACTCCTGACCTCAAATGATCCGCCCACCTTGGCCTCCCAAAGTGCTGCAATTACAGGCATGAGCCACCGCACCTGGCCCAGAATATTTTAATTATCATAGGTGGAAGAATAGATAGATTCAATTTATCTCCCACCGAGTCCCTCCCACAGCATGTGGAAATTATGGAAGTACAATTCAAGATGAGATTTCAGTGGGGACACAGCCAAACCATTATCAGAATGTATTACTCAATTGTTGGTAGAATAACTAAGAGAAAAAACAGGTAACTAGAAAATAGATTTTTAAAAAGTTATTTGTCAGAATGCAGCCCAGAAATATAAAAAGATAAAGGAATATAAAACAGTGGTTAAGCAGTCTAAAATTTAGAACAAGATCTAACACTCCAATTGCAATTCCAGAAGAGATAAAAACAAAACGTTGGGAGAGACAATGTTGAAAGAGATAATAACTGAGTATAACCTCACCAGTGCAAAATCAAGAAAGGGTAAATATAAATAAAACCATAACCTAGACATACCAAAATCAAATTTCAGGGCAATGAAGACAAGAGAAGATCATAAAAGCATATAGAGAAAAAAAAATAAATCCTCTCAAAGAAAAGGTAATTAGGCTGCTATTCTCAACAGCAATAATAGAAGCCAAAAATCCTAAGCCAAAAGAACAAAGCTGGAGGCATCATGCTACCTGACTTCAAACTATACTACAAGGCTACAGTAACCAAAATAGCATGGTACTAGTACCAAAACAGAGATATAGACCAATGGAACAGAACAGAGTCCTCAGATATAATACCACACATCTACAGCCATCTGATCTTTGACAAACCTGAGAGAAACAAGAAATGGGGAAAGGATTTCCTATTTAATAAATGGTGCTGGGAAAATTGGCTAGCCATAAGTAGAAAGCTGAAACTGGATCCTTTCCTTACTCCTTATACGAAAATTAATTCAAGATGGATTAGAGACTTAAATGTTAGACCTAATACTATAAAAACTCTAGAAGTAAACCTAGGTAGTACCATTCAGGACATAGGCATGGGCAAAGACTTCATGTCTAAAACACCAAAAGCAACGGCAGCAAAAGCCAAAATTGACAAATGGGATCTCATTAAACTAAAGAGCTTCTGCACAGCAAAAGAAACTACCATCAGAGTGAACAGGCAACCTACAGAATGGTAGAAAATTTTTGCAATCTACTCATCTGACAAAGGGCTAATATCCAGAACCTACAAAGAACTCCAACAAATTTACAAGAAAAAAACAAACAACCCCATCAAAAAGTGGGCAAAGGATATGAACAGACATTTCTCAAAAGAAGACATTCATACAGCCAACAGACACATGAAAAAATGCTCATCATCACTGGCCATCAGAGAAATGCAAATCAAAACCACAATGAGATACCATCTCACACCAGTTAGAATGGCAATCATTAAAAAGTCAAGATTTTCTTAATTTAGTTTTTATTTTTTGAGATTAAGAAGCCAATCCCAAACAATAATCCCATGAATGCAAGAACTGTGGGCTTCCTCTATTCTCCTTCATTTCTGTTTGTAAATTGGTAAATTTTTCTCTAGGTATATATGTTTCTCTTCATAACTGACCAAAGACAGACATAGCAACCAACACAAATCACAACATAATTTTTTCTCACCCTCTCTTCTATAGCAAGAAGTTTGTTAGGTACAAAGATCTTCTTCTCCAAAAACCCATGGGCACTAATTTCATTGAATGTTTTGCCATTACATAAATGGATTGCCACGTTTCCAGCGTTTGATAGCAATTTCCTCACTAGCCATACCCTGACCATTAAGTCAATGCCAACTGCTTTGTATATTTTAGGTTGTTGTTAGGCATCCTACTTTGAGTCACAATTTCTGTATAGGTCAAGATGGCATAGGTAATCACCAACTCAAATACCCCACATCTCAGGGATTTAAAATAAAGGTTTGTTTCTCACTCTGAGGCTGGCTAGGGGCTCTGTTTCACAAACCTTTTCAAGGATGCAGGCTAAGAAAGAATCCACCATTAGAATGTCACTTCCTGTAGTAGAAACCAAGATGCACTGTCCAAAACCCTCTTGGAAGACGTACTTTCTGCCTGGCTGCAGGCAGTAGAGTCATTAGACAGCCTCCTATATGTCAGAAGTGAGGTCCTTGCCTCAGTGTGTATATAAGTGCAAACTTTAAAGGGCAACCAAAAAAAATCAGTAATCAAGATAAGTCACACTTTAATGAAATGTTTTTAAAAATCAAAATTAATGCAAAAATTTATTATAAAGAAAATATCAAATTTTAAATAAAGATTGGCTATCAGCTCCTCTGAGGTCAGTGTCAGCTCTAGAAAGCTCCTTTGCCCAAGGTCATATGCTTCCTGGGGCAGCCAACATCTTGTGACTGAGTGAGGTTGGGGTTTATAGGCCTGACTGTTAAATCCCAAAGTATAATGTTGAGTGAAAAAAGCAAGTTGCAGTGAAATATAAACAGTATAATTTAAATTATTTAAAGTTTATAATATTCAAACATGTATCCTAAAATTCTAACAAAATGTATGTATAGAACATAAAATTTTTCAGCATTAGAAAAAGAACATGATTTGGAGTGGGACGCACATAGGCTTAAAATATATTAATGATTTTTTAGTTCTAATTTGGGGTGTGTGTTTATTTTAGGGCTCCTTATGTCTTAAAAACATATATAGAGAGATCTTAAACTATGATAGATAAATAAAAGGTTAGCATTATCAATGACTTTATAACTAAACGTCTAAAGCAATATGCATGATATAATCTTATATATATATAGTTTACAGATGCAATACTAGAAAAATGCACACACACAAATATACAAAAACACACAAAAAGTCCTTTTCCTTGAGCATTTTAAGGCTTCTACCCTCCAATTTTTAAAAAAAGTCATAAAAAATTTTAAATTATAATTGTTTTTCATAATTGTGAACATAATGCCATATCTCTGTAATTCTGTAACTAAAGGTATACTTCCATTGGTTAGACATATCTTGAGGAATATTTAACTAGAACTCTTAAGTCCATATGGAAACGGAAGAACAACACATTCCCTTTGTTTTCTCAGGCTTGAAGTTAAATATCAAAATCTTAACATTGTTAATAGTTTATGTGCTTCAAACAGATGAGTAAGGAAAGCCAAAACACTCCTTTCTCTCCAACTAGTCAATGTGCTCTTGGCATAATAAGGTTTTGGTCTCTACAGTCTACAACGTAATTGATGAGACACTTCTCCGGTCATAATAGCTTTTTGATTCACTCACATTTAGACATCTTGACCTGAATTGTGGTAACTAAAGTGAGTCTTGACAATCTGTTCAGCCTTAAATCAAACATGAGAATGAGAAGAAAACATTTCTTTGAGATTTCTATTACATCATGTTCTAACGCTCCTTTTATTGTACTCAAACTGTGTTCAGGGTTACACAGGCAGGACGACTTCTCAGACCTACTTGATATAAAGGCTTCTGTGAAAACCTCTGGGAAGGAGAGGGAGGTGGGAGCGGGCCAGGTATCATATTTACAGCCAAAGCAGGTATTATGAGTGCTATTCATATGGCATTGAAGCAACAGGTCAGGCTAGTCAAAGCTGAAATAAGTCTGTTTGCAGGTTAATGTCATGATGACCTAGTCCGTACTTGGAGCAGGCAAATATAACAATACTGTAGAAAAGGCCAAAAGAGAAACACCTCTGCAACAGTCACAGCTTTTCTTAAGGATCTTCTAACTTCTCCTTCTGGCATCTTTTCTACTTCGTGTGGTCTCTGTCAAAACTAAGATTCTTAGTTCCACTGTGCTCTCCCTCCTCTCCTCCTAATATTCAAAACTTTTGTTCAGACAGTTGTCCCTTTGGGAAGAATAAGAGAAGTGAATTCACACTGATGTATGTGACTGCAGTAATGCATGGCTATTCCTAATAAGAGTCTACCACTACTTCTATCACATTACATAATAACTCATCTTGTTGTTATTTTCTATTTTTTTTTTTGAGACGGAGTCTCGCTCTGTCGTCCAGGCTGTAGTGCAGTGGCCGGATCTCGGCTCACTGCAAGCTCTGCCTCCCGGGTTCACGCCATTCTCCTGCCTCAGCCTCCCGAGTAGCTGGGACTACAGGCGCCCGCCACCTCGCCCGGCTAGTTTTTTGTATTTTTTAGTAGAGATGGGGTTTCACCGTGTTAGCCAGGATGGTCTCGATCTCCTGACCTCGTGATTCGCCCGTCTCAGCCTCCCAAAGTGCTGGGATTACAGGCTTGAGCCAGTTGTTATTTTCTGTTTCCCTCTAGTAGACTGTAAGCTTCCTGAGAGCAGGGACCTTGTTTTTCTCTGCTGAATATCCAGTCAACCTAAAATAAAACATGATGTAACTCACCCATTTTTTTAAGCCACATTTCTAATTACCCTCCAATGTACCAGTCACAAAACATAGATAGCCATGTCCTGCTAGAAGCCAGGGGACTGTTCTTGATACACATTCCCAGGGTAGAGTATGGAACACAGAGCAACCAGAGTGAACCTCAGTCTCAGGTCATAGAATGGCATGACAGTCACTGAGTAAACTTTTCTCTTAGGTAAAGGGCTGCTGAGTGATTACTTGCAGGAGGCAAGTGGTAGAAGGGGGGACAGACTATGTCCACACAGTAGCTAAGAATGTTCTCTGAAGATCACCAGGACCAGATCAATAGACACTAAAATTAACTCCTGGTGCTTATGGAGGTGAAGCCATTGATGTACTGTAGAAAAGCCAGCCCAAGGAGGTAGTTGTCACCCACAAAAATAAATATTATCTTTCCTTAACTGCCCACCCACTGCCCTGTGATTTCTTCCCTTTTGACTTTTCGTATCCCTTCTCTCTGGGTTTTCATTAGCCAAAGAAGATCATTTCTTCTTATTTGAGTCAATAGAACAAGATCAGGAAAACTTGGCTATATTATAGCAGATAGGAGGCAAGACTAGATTGCAGCTCACACTTGGATGGACAGAGCAGAGTGTAGAGAATCTCATCGTGAACTTTTGCTCCAGACCTACTGCAGGAATAATCCAGGAAAGCTGAGAGAACCCACAGACCCTCTAAAGGAAGCAGATTGCTCCTATAGGACCCAGGAGACACCCCAAATGCTGTGAGTGTCCAAGCTGTAGAAGTGGGAAAGGGGGACTGTCCACCCCCAAACACATACCCTCATTGGGGAACCTGAAAGTCTAGATCACGGGAGAAGATTCTGAACTTACCTGGAGCTGAGTAAATTCAGAGAGCTGAGCAAAATACAGGGGTAGAGAAAGCTATGGGAAAAACTCTGTGGGCTCTCTGGGTCCCCTGGGAAGCCATTTCTGCTTTGTCTCACAGGGGTCTTTGGGGAAGGCTGCCAGAGGTACTAGGAAAAGACCACAGGGAGAAGGAAACCTCCAGCTGAACTTTGAACAATTCCAACCAAATACGAAGTCTCTTGGCCAGAACTTGGGGAGGGTGTGAATCCAGTGTGCAGACTCCACAGGCCCAAAAGCCCTGCTTGCTTTTGCAGCTGGGAGGCTGGTAGCCTGGGGCAAGTCCTCAACCCTGTTCACCCACTGCCTGGAAACAGACTCGGTACTATTGAAGCGGGGCACAGTGGGAGTGAGATCAGCCTTTTGGATTGCATGGGAGCTGGGTGAGGCCTGTGACTACTGGCTTTCCCTCACTTCCCTTACAACCTGCATGACATACCAGAGGCAGCCATAATTCTCCTGGGAACATAACTCTATTGTCTTAGGAACCACACCCCAATCCCCCACAGCAGCCACAGCAAGACCTGCCCAAGGAGGACCTGAGTTCAGTCACACCTAGCCCTGCCCCCACCTGATGGTTCTTTTATACCCACCCTGGTAGCTGAAGGCAAAGGACAAATACTTAGGAGTTCTAGGGCCCATCTCACCACCTGAGCCTCCCTATACTACCAGAGCTGATACTCTCCTAAAAGTGCCACTTCCTGGCAGGAGGCCAACCAGCACAAAAATAGTGCATTAAACGACCAAAATTAAGGACCATCAAAGAGTCCATTTCACCCCCTCTACCACCTCCACCAGAGCAAGTGTTAGTATCTATGGCTGAGAGATCTGCAGATGATTCACCTCACGGGACTTTGTGCAGACAATCCCCAGTACGAGCTCAGAGCCTGGTAGACCTGCTGGGTGGCTAGATTCAGAAGATAGATAACAATCACTACAGCTCAGTCCTCAGGAAGCCACATCCCTAGGAAAACAGGGAGAGTTCTACATCAGGGGAACACCCCATGGGACAAAAAAATCTGAACAGCAGCCTTGACCCCTAGAGTTTTCCTTTGGCATAACTTACCCAAATGAGAAGGAACCAGAAAAATAATTCTGGTAATATGACAGAACAAGGTTCTTTAACACCCTGACATAATCACACTAGCTCACCAAACCAAGAAGAAATCCCTAATTTACCTGAAAAATAAATTTGTTATTAAGTTAATCAAGGAGGCACCAGAGAAAAGTGAGGTCCAACATAAGGAAATAATTAAAAAAAAAAAATGATACAAGAAATGAGGGGAGAAATCCTCAGTAAAATAGATAGCATAAATAAAAATCAATCAAAACTTCAGGAAATAAAGAACACACTTAGGGAAATGGCAAAATATTCTGGAAAGCCTCAGCAATCGAATCGAACAAGCAGAGGAAAGAACTACAGAGCTCAAAGACAAGATTTTTGAGTTAAGCCAATCCAACAAAGACAAAGAAAAAATAATTTTAAAAAATGAACAAAATCTCCAAGAAGTTTGGGATTATGTTAAATGACCCAACCTAAGAATAATTGGCATTCCTGAGGAAGAAGAGACATCTAAAAGTTTGGAAAACATATTTGGGGAAATACTTGACATAAACTTCCCCAGCCTTGCTGGAGATGTAGATATCCAAATACAAGAATCTCAAAGAATATCTGGGAAATTCATCACAAAAATATCATCACCTAGGCACACTGTCATCAAGTTATCTAAAGTCAAGATGAAGGAAAGAATCTTAAGAACTGTGAGGCAAAAGCACCAAGCAACTTATAAATGAAAATCTATCAGATTAACAGCAGATTTCTCAGCAGAAACCCTGCAAGCTAGAAGAAATTGGGGCCCTATATTCAGCCTCCTTAAAAAAAAAAAAAAATTATCAGCCAAGAATTTGGTATCCAGTAAAACTAAGCTTCAGAAAGGAAGGAAAGATTCAGTCTTTTTCAGAAAAATAAATGGTGAGAGAATTTACCACTACTAAGCCAGAACTACAAGAATGGCTAAAAGGAGCTCTAAGTCTTGAAACAAACCCTGGAAACACATCAAAACAGAACCTCTTTAAAGCATAAATCTCACAGGATCTATAAAACAAAGATACAAAAAAAAAAAAAAAAAGGTATATAGGCAACAAATAGCACAATAAAAGGAATAGTACCTCACATCTCAATACTAACCTTGAATGACCTAAATGCTCCACTTAAACGATACAGAATTGCAGATTGGATAAAAATTCACCAACCAACCACCTGCTGCCTTCAAGAGACTCACCTAACACACCAGGACTCACATAAACTTAAGGTAAAGGGGTAAAAAAAAGGCATTCCATGTAAATGGACACCAAAAGCAAACAGGAGTGACTGTTCTTATATCAGACAAAACAAACTTTAAAGCAACAGCAGTTCAAAAAGACAAAGGGGAACATTATATAATGATAAAAGACCTTGTCCAACAGGAAATTATCACAATACTAAATATATATGCACCTAACACTGGAGCTACCAAATTTATAAAACAATTACTAGTACACCTAAGGAATGAGACAGACAGCAACACAATAATAGTGAGTGACTTCAATACTCCACTAACAGCACTACAGAGATCATCAAGACAGAAAGTCAATAAAGAAACAACGGACTTAAACTATTCTCCATGACAAATGGACTTAACAGATATTTGCAGAACATTCTACCCAACAACCACAAAATATACATTTATTCATCAACACATTGAACATTCTCCAGGATAGACCATGTGGTAGGCCACAAAACAAGTACCAAAAAAGTTAAGAAAACTGAAATATCACGTACTCTCTCAGATCACAGTGGAACAAAACTGGTAATCAACTCCAACAGAAACCTTCAATACCATGCAAATACATGGAAATTAAACAATCTGCTCTTGAATGATCATTGGGTCAACAAGGAAATCAAGATGGAAATTTTAAAAATTATTTGAACTGCATGATATTAGTGATACAACCTGTTGAAACTTCTGGGATACAGCAAAGGCAGTGATAAGAGGGAAGTTCATAGCCCTAAGTGCCTACATCCAAAAGTCTGAAAGAGCACAAATAGACAATCTAAGGTCACACCTCAAGAAACTAGAGAAACAAGAACAAACCAAACCCAGCAGAAGAAAGGAAATAACCAAGATCAGAGCAGAACTAAATGAAATTGAAACAAACAAAATACAATACAAAGGATAAATGAAACAAAATGCTGGTTCTTTGAAAAGGTTTTTTAAAAGTTGATAGAGCATTAGCAAGATTAACCAAGAAGAGAGAAAATCTAAATAAGTTCAATTAGAAACAAAATGGGAGATATTACAACTGACACCACAGAAATATAAAAGATCATTCAAGGCTGCTATGAACACTTTTATGCACATATACTAGAAAGCCTTGAGGTGATGGATAAATTCCTGGAAAGATAAAATCCTCCTACCATAAATCAGGAAGAATTAGATACCCTGAACAGACCAAAAATAACAAGCAGTGAGGCTGAAATAGTAATTTTAAAAAATTACCAACAAAGAAAGTCCAGGATCAGACAGATTCACAGCTGAATTCTACCAGACATTCAAACAAGCATTGGTACCAATCGTATTGACACTATTCCACAAGATAGAGAAAGAGGGAATCCTCCCTAAATCATTCTATGAAACCAGTATCACTCTAATGCTAAAACCAGGAAAGGACATAACTGAAAAATAAAACTACGGACCAATATCCTTGATGAAAATACATTAAAAAATTTTAACAAAATTCTATCTAACCAAAACCAGCAACCTATCAAAAAGATAATCCTCCATGATCAAGTGGGTTTCTTACTAGGGATACAGGAATGGTTTTACTTATGCAAATCAATAAATGTGATACACCACAAACAAAATTAAAAAACAAAAATCACATGATCATCTCAATAGATGCAGAAAAAGTACTGGACAAAATTCAGCATCCCTTTATGATTAAAACCCTCAGCAGCAAAACTTGCATGCAAGGGACATACCTCAATGTAATAAAAGCCATCTATGACAAACCCACAGCCAACATAATGCTGAATGGGGAAAAGTTGAAAGCATTCCCTCTGAGAACTGGAATAAGACCGGGATGCCCACTCTTACCACTTCTATTCAACATAGTACTAGAAGTTCTATTTAGAGCAATCAGACAAGAGAAATAAATAAAGGGCATTCAAACTGGTAAAGAGGAAGTCAAACTGTTGCTGCTTGCTGATGATAAGATTGTATACCTAGAAAACCCTAAAGACCCAAAAAGCTCCTATAACTGGTAAATAAATTCAGCAAATTTTAAGGATACAAAATTAATGTATATAAATCAGTAGCTCTTTTCCACACCAACAGCAACCTAGCTGAGAATCAAATCAAGAGCTCAACCCCTTCTAGAATAGATACAAAAAATAAAATAAAATACTTAGGAATATACCTAACCAAGGAGGTGAAAGACCTCTACAAGGAAAACTAGAACACACTGCTGAAAGAAACAAATAGCACCAAACAAATAGCACCAAAATCTCACAAATCACAACTAAAGAACTTACACATGTAACCAAATACACCTGTTCCCCCAAAACCTTTGGAAACACATAGACACAAGCAAATGGAAACACATTTCATGCTCATAAATGGGTGGGTAGAATCAATATTGAGAAAAAGGCCATACTGCCAAAAGCAACCTACAAATTCAATGCAATTACCATCAAAACACCACCATCATTCTTCACAGAACTAGAAAAAACAATCCTAAAATTCATATGGAGCCAAAAAAGAGCCCACATAGTCAAAGCAAGACTAAGCAAAAAGAATAAATCTGGAGGCATCACATTACCTGATTTCAAACTATACTATAAGGTCATAGTCACCAAAACATCGTGGAACTGGTATAAAATAGGCACATAGACCAATGGAACATAATGGAGAACCAAGCAATAAAGCCAAATACTTAGAGCCAGCTGTTATTTGACAAAGCAAATAAAAACCTAAAGTGGGGAAAGGACACCATATTCAAAAAATGGTGCTGGGATAATTGGCTAGCCACATGTAGGAGAATGAAACTAGATCCTCATCTCTCACATTATACAAAAATCAACCTAAGATGGATTAAGGACTTTAAGATCTAAAACTATAAAAATTCTAGAAGATAACATCAGAAAAACCCTTCTTGACATTGGCTTAGGCAAGAATTTCATGACTAAGAACCCAAAAGCAAATGCAATGAAAACAAAGATAAATAGGTAGGACTTAATTAAACTAAAGAGCTTTTGCACAGCAAATGGAACATTCAGCAGAGTAAACAGACGACCTGCAAAGTGGGAGAAAATTTTCACAATCTATACATATGATAAGTGATTAATATTCAGAACTGACAATGAACTCAAACAAATCAGCAAGGAAAAAACAAATAATCCCATCAAAAAGTGGGCTAAGGATGTGAATAGACAATTCTCAAAGGAAGGTATACAAATGTCCAACAATCATAAGAAAAATGCCAAATATCTCTAGTAATTAGGAAAATGCAAATCAAAACCGCAATGTGATACCTCCTTACTCCTACAACAATGGCCATAACAAAAAACAAAACAAAACAAAACAAAACAAAACAAAACAAAAACAGATGTTGGCCTGCATGCAGTGAGGAGAGAACACTTCTATACTGCTGGTGGGTATGCAGACTAGTAAAACTACTATGGAAAACAGTATAGAGATTCCTTCAAGGACCAAAAGTAGAACTATCATTTGATCCAACAATCTCACTACTGGGTATCTACCCAGAGGGAAAGAATTCATTATATGAAAAAGATACTTACACAGTCATGTTTATTTCAGCACAATTCGCAATTGCAAAAATGTGGAACCAACCCAAATACCAAATGCCCGTCAATCAACAAGTGGATAAAGAAACTGTGATACACACACACACACACACACACACACACACACACACAATGGATACTACTCAGTCATAAAAAGGAATGAATTAATAGCCTTTGCAGCAACCTGGGTGGGATTGGAGACTATTATTTTAAGTGAAGTAACTCAGAAATGGCAGTCCAAACATCGTATGTTCTCACTCATAAGTGAGAGATAAGCTGTGAGGATGCAGAGGCGTAAGAATGACACAATGGACTTTAGGGAATCAAGAGGAAAGGGTGGGAAGGGGGTGAGGGATAAAAGACTACAAATTGGGTTCAATGTATACTGCTCAGGTGTTGGGTGCACCAAAATCTCACAAATCACAACTAAAGAACTTACACATGTAATCAAATACACCTGTTCCCCCCAAACCTTTGGAAATAAAAAATGCAAAAAAGAAAAAAAAATCAAAAACTTTCAGTTATTTTATTATATTAATTAACTCTGATTTGATGAATTTATTTTCTTATGCAAGACCTGGGGCTTGTTATTTCAACTCTCTATATTTCATTTTTTTCATGAGAATATGTAGATAATACTGTATTTGTTATTAATATTAGGATTTCCATATTTAAAATACCTAACACAGGACAGCTAGATTATGCTTCCTTCACTTTGAAGTAGAATATAAATGAGTTCTGCTTTGAATGTTGAGTTTGCAGTGAAGCACTGTGGTCCAGAAAGATGTTTGCCCTGTAGGTTTACGGGTTGAGTAGCCCTCGTCTGAAATGCCTGAGACCAGAAGTATTTCAGATTGTTGATTTTTTGAAATTTGGAATATTTGCATATACATAATGAGATAACTTGGGGATAGAACCCAAGCCTAAACACAAAATTCATTTATATTCCAGAAATAAGGAAGTAGAAAAAAAGGATGTTATCTGAAGAGAATGTGAGATCAAGGGAGGAGATACTAGATCATCTCCGTATCATGAGAGGATTGCTTAGAGAGAGAAGCAGAGGGAAACAGTGGCTGCAATAAAGACCCTGAGAAGAACAGAGGAGACAGAATCCAGAGTAGAAGTGAAAACGGACCTTTGATAGGAACAGCAACACTCCATATACTGTAACAAAAGGGAATGTAAACAGTATGGTTTATACGTAGGGAAATTGGACGTGGGAAGATGGAATTCGGTTGTGTTGCTTCTATTTCTCCATGAGATATGATGGAAGATCTTCAGCTGAGAGTAATGGGGAAGAGGAGGTGTGGGAAGTCTGAAGTGAGAAAAGAAACTGTAATACTCACAATTTTTGACCTGTGGGAGTTCAAACCACATGTGGGAATTCTCACTCTTGCCTTACCCTCTAACCACCAGAAAAACCCTGTTTTGGTCAAGGTTCCCCGAGAGAGACAGAACTGATAGAATGTAGATAAAGAGAGAAGTATGAGAAAAAAATGTATTAGGGTAATTGGCTCACTTAATTATGAAGGCTAAGAAGTACCACAATAGGCTGTCTATAAGCTGAGAACCAGGGAAGCCAGTAGCATGACTCAGTTCAAGTCAGAATACCTCAGAACCTCGTAAGCTGGTAGTGTGGCTCCATCTAAGGCTAAAGGCCTCAGAACGAAGGAAGCATATGGTGTAACTCTCAGTCCAAGGTCAAAAGTCCAAGAACCCCAGGGGCCACTGGTGTGAGTCTTGGGGTCCAAAGGCCATAGAACTGGAGCTCTGACATCCAAGGGCAGGAGAAGAGCGCCTGACTCCAGCAGAAAGAACAATAATTCACTCTTTCTCCCCTATCTGTTACATCAAAATCCCCAGCTGACTGGATGGTACCTACCCACATGGAGGGCAGATCTCCCTTACTCAGTCCAGCTACTCACATGCCGATTCTCTCAGGAAACACTTTCACGGGCACATTTGGGGCATCCCAACCTGGGTTTTTCTTTCTGCAGAAGAGGGATGGGCTCACTGCCTCCTAAAACATTGAGAATTAATGCTTTACCAGCTATCTGGGTATCCCTCGATGCAGTCAAGTTGACACCCAAAATCAACCTTCATAAACCCCAAGCTAGTCTCTCCTTTCCCTGTTCTTATCACATTTTTTGATTTGCTTGGCAGTCCCTTGATCTTCCCAGGAAGGATCATTATGTGAGTAATTAATTTTTTCATATCCTTTTAGTGTGTGTGTAGTGTCATCAGTTTTGACATAAAAACCAACAGAGTCCACCTTGTTTCTACAGCATGTCAATAATACCATAAAAGCAATATCCAAAATACAGTTAGAGTAGCTAAACTAATAGTAGACAAAATAGATAGATTTTTAAGACATTTTACTTTTACTGGAGATTAAGAAGGTCATTTTATAATGATAAAAGATTTAATTCAATAGGAAAATACAGCAATTATAAATAAATATATATAATGTATTATGTATGTATACCTAACAACAGAGTCCTGAAATACGTAAACCAAGACAGAAGAAAAAAAGGAGATAATTCAACAAGGATATTTTAATATCCCACTTTCAATAATGGATGGAACAACTGAGGTATAAGATCAACAAGGGAATAGATAACTTCAAGAAATATATACATCAAATACATCTAACAGACAACTAAAGAACACTTACCCCAACAACAACAAACACACATTCTTCTCAAGTGCACACGAACTTCTCCAGAATATGCTAAGCTATACACAATACTGAATAAAATTAATAGGATTAAAATCATGCAAAGAATGTTCTGCAACTTCATTAAAGAAAAATTAAAATTCAACAACAAAAGAAAATTTGGGACATTCATAAGTATATGGAATTAAACAGTATACTCCTGGGCAAGGCACGGTGGCTCATGCCTGCAATCCTAGCACTTTGGGAGGCTGAGGTGAGCGGATCACTTGAGGTCAGGAATTTGAAACCAGCCTGGCCAATATGGTGAAACCCTGTGTCTACTAAAAATACAAAAAAAAAAAAAAAAAAAGGAGCCAGGCATGATGGCATGTGTGGGTAATCCCAGCTACTCAGGAGGCTGAGGCAGGAGAATTACTTGAACCCAGGAGACAGAGGTTGCAGTGAGCCGAGATCATGGCACTCCACCCCAGCCTGGGTGACAGAGCTGGACTCCCTCTCAAAAAGAAAGAAAAAAAAAAAAGCATACTCCTAAATAACAAATGTGTTAATGAAGAAATCATAAGGTAAATTAGAAAATACTTGAAAATGAATGAAAATAAAAATACAAACAAACACTTATGGGATGCAGCTAATGCAATGTTTAGAGGTAAATTTATAACTAATGATGCCTATATTAAAAGAAGAAAGTTCTCAAAGCACTTTAAGAAACCAGAAAAAGCAGAGCAAATAAAACCCAAAGAAAGCAGACGGAATTGTAATGGAAACTACCATCCCTTCTTGAAAAACAATTGTTTTTCTTCTTTTTCCCCCTTCTTTCTATGCTGGGCTTTTAGTAATGTTTAATTCGTTTTCTTTGCTTAAAGAACTCCAGGAAGTAGTCTTGAAAACTAAGCACAGAATCAAGGTTGCGGAACATTTCTCCCCAAAAAGAATGCTGAGCAGTTAATCTATATTTCTGCTGGAATCAAGCTGTTGCCAGCCAGACCACCAGATGGCCCATTGCTCAAGAGAGTCATCAAGATCATACGTGCTTACCTGCATATAGTCAACCCCTCTGCATAGTTTCTGCATATTCCCCCCACCCCACCATAAAAACCCTCCAGCCACCTCGAAGAACTGAGATAGTCTTTGCAACACTAGTCTGCCATCTCTTAAGTTACGGCTCTTGAATAAGCCTGCTTTTTCTCCTACCAACTCTTAACTCTGGAGTTTGGCTTTTGAGCAACAACCAGACAAAGCTAGGCTCAGTCACAAAAGAAAATTTTAAAGATTATAGTAACAATAAGAGAAACAATATAGAAAAACAATAGAGAAACTCAACAAACCGAAAAGTTGATTTTCTGAAAAGATTAACAAAATTGCCAAACTTTGGCTATACTGACCAATAAAGAAAGGGAGAAGACACAAATCGCTAAAAATAAAAAATGAAAGAGGAGATTATCTGTCAAAAAGACAGCCAACAAGTGCTGATGGGGATGTGGAAAAATTAGAGTACCCATACATTGCTGGTGGGAATGTACAACAGTACAGCCTCTTTGAAAAATAGGCCTTGAAATGCTAGGCATAGAGTTATAATATGATCCAGCAATTCCACTTCAAAGTTTACATCCCACCCCCAAATGAAAATATCTGTCCACAAAAAATTTGTGCATGAATATTTGTAGCAGCATAAGTATAATAGAAAAAATGGAAAAAGCCGGGCATAGTGGCTCATGCCTGTAATCCCAGCACTTTGGGAGGCTGAGGCAGGAAGATCACCTGAAGTCAGGAGTTCAAGACCAGTCTGGCTAATATGGCGAAACCCCATCTCTACTAAAAAAACAAAAATTAGCGGGGCATGGTGGTGCACACCTGTAGTCCCAGCTACTGGGGAGACTGAGGCAGGAGAATCGCTTTAACATGGGAGGCGGAGGTTGCAGTGAGCCGAGATTGCGCCACTGTACTCCAGTCTGGGAGACAGAGCAAGACTCTGTCTCATAAAAAAGAGAAAATGGAAAACAACACAACTGTCTATCAACTGATATCCATACAATGGAATGTTACTGGACAATAAGAAACAGCAAAAAAGTAATACATGCTACAACATGGATAAACCCTGAAGTCATGTTAAATTAAAGAAGTCAGATACAAAGTTACACACTGCATGATTTTATTTATGTGAAATGTCCAAAACAGGCGACAGAAAGCAGCTTAGTGGTTTCCTGGGGCTGGAACAGGGGGACAGGGAGCAGAAATGGAGAATGACAGCTAATTTGTATGGGGTCTCTTTCTGGAGTGTTGAAAGTGTTCTAAAATTATATCGTGGTGATGGTTGCACAACTTCAAGAACCACTCAAGTGTACAATTCAATGGATGAATTTTAAAGTGTGTGAAATGTATCTTAATAAAGATATAAAAAATAAATACTAGTATAATGAATGTTAATAAAGGAAAAGAGCAGTTGACAAAGGAGCACAGAACAAAGGTCCTAATCCAGACTGGTGTATATGAGGGGGTGGGGGGCAGTGAGATGAGGAGGTCTCAAAGAAAACATTCCCAAGCACATAACCTGTGAAAGGGGACTTGAGGATAAGAGGCAGTTAGTCTTGTAGGCGAAAAGGGGCGAGGAGGATGGTAGCTGCTAAAGACTGTCTCACACTAATAGATGAGCATATTTGAAGATCTGAGAACAAAACACAGAACATGGCATACTCCACTTGAAGCAGCTAGACTGAAGGAGGGAGTGGTTGGAGAGGAGGCAAAAGGCAAGTAGGAGCCAGGACATGCAGAGTCTCATACACCACGTTAATAATCTTGAACATGATCCTAGTGGAAAACAAGAAGTAACTGAAACATTTTAAACAGAAAAGTTACATGATCAAATCTGTACTTTAGGGAGATCACTCTGACTCTGAGTGGAACATAAATGTAGTTGGTCATGAAAAAACCAAACGAGATCACTTGTGAGGTTATCTGAGCAGCCCAGATAAAGAGAAAAAGGTGATGAAGAGAGGTTGGGTGGCTATAAACAAATTTGTCAAAATTTGGTGATAGTTACCAAGATTCTAGCTTGAGTTGTAAGTACATAGTGGTTTTATTTATTGAGACAGGAAAGATGGTGAAAAGGGAAGTTTAAAAGGTTAGATGAGGGCCAGGCACAATGACTCACACCTGTATTTCCAGCACTTTGGGAGGCTGAAGCAGGAGGATTACTTGAGCCCAGGAATTAGAGACCAACCTAGGCAACATAACAAGATCTCATCTCTACCAAAAAAATTGCTAAATTAGCCAGGTGTGGTTGAGTCCACCTGTGGTCCCAGCTACTCGAGAAGGTAAGGTGAGAGGATCGCCTGAGCATGGGAGTTCAAGGCTGCAGTGAGCCATGATTACATCACTGCACTCCAGCCTGGGTGACAGAGTGAGACCATGTCCTCCTCCAAAATAATAATAATAATAATAATAATAATAATAATAATAAATAATAATAATAATAAGGAGTGGATTAAACGAGAATTTTAAAATTTAGGACAGTCTGAGTTGGTCTTTCTAGGTAATTCAGGAGTGACATATGAGAAGACAGAAGAACATAGAGAAGATGGCTGGGGAGAATCTACATGCTTAAGGGATGACCAGAGGAGGTGGAGAGGAAAAGTAGAACTGAGAAAGAATGTTTAGGAAGGAGAGAAGAATACTAGGGGAGTAGGTGTTGTAGAAACTCGAGGAATTTCAAAAAGGGGGAAATGATCAACAATGTCAAATGCAGTTGAGGTCAAGTGAGAGGAAAACAAAAAAAGACATTCTTTCAATTAGGGCACAAGAAAATTGCTGCAAACTCAGGAGACAACTGCCCATGAAACTGGAGGTGCGTCAAATTGGAGGAGATTGATTGATGAGGCAGTTGGAAAGAAAGTGAACTGAAATGGTGTAGTTGAAAAAAATCTTTCCAAGGTTTGAACTACTGGAGAGGAATTAGGGAATTAAGAGAAAGAGTTTCTTTGTTTTTGAAATAAGAATAACTGATGCATATTTAAATGTTTATGCAAAAGACCAGTATAGAGAGAAGTTGGCTAGACAGAAAAAAATAATTAGCAGAGCAATTTCCTTGAGAGGGCAGGTATACGTCTGACTAAAAACAAAGGTAAAGGTAAAGAAATTGGTCTTAGATAAATTAATATTACCTCCTTTCTTCTTATTAGAATGGAAGTGAAGAAAGTTGGATAAGGTCTGTGTATTAGTCTTTTCTCACGCTGCTATAGAGATATACCTGAGACTGGATAATTTATAAAGAAAGGTTTAATTGACCCACAGTTACACATGGCTGATGAGGCCTCAGGAAATTTACACTTATGGCAGAAGGGGAAGCAGGCACATCTTACATGGTAGCAGGCAAGAGAGCATGTGTAGGAGGAACTTGTCAAACACATAAAACCATCAGATCTCGCGAGAACTCAATCACTATCCCAAGAACAGCATGGGGGAAATTGCTCCCATAATCCAGTCACCTCCTACCAGGTTCCTCCCTCAACACCTGGGGATTACAATTCAAGATTAAATTTGTGTGGCGATGCAAAGCCAAACCATG
Source organism: Macaca mulatta (assembly GCF_049350105.2). Classification (NCBI taxonomy): domain Eukaryota; kingdom Metazoa; phylum Chordata; class Mammalia; order Primates; family Cercopithecidae; genus Macaca; species Macaca mulatta. Next base: position 102,182,426 of record NC_133419.1, on the reverse strand, counting down.
TAAGTTTGTACAGACTTGGTACTGTTAAATTGAGGGACCTCCTGAATGAAATTTTCTCTTTTACATACAAGATGGAAGATGGAGACTTTTTTTGGAAAATGAGAAGTATTGGTGAAGAGTGGTGGAAACCTGAGGAAGATGAAAAATATTTGAAATAGTAAGTTTGAAAATGAAAGAATGTGGTAACTTGAGTAACTGCTTGGCAGCCTTGAGGGCCTAGATAGGACTAGGGAGCTGTGTCTGATGATGTGACATTGGTCGGCCTGGTGGTGTGATTTTCCCCAGCAGTGTCCAGCTGCCCACATCCTTGCAGAGGGGTGGACAGTTGGCTTAATCAGAGGTTGTGATTTTGCCACATGGCGATTTGTAGAAGCACAACATGGGAAGTAAGTGATGGAATTGATGTGTAAAGGATCTAAGTTAGAGAGGAAAATAGGACCATGAATGGGCTAATGAATAGTAGAAAATAGAATGATCAAAGGACTATAGAAACATGTAAATTTGGAGAGCAGATGTCCTGTGAATATGTGAGAGTGGGCTATCTAAATTAATGGTATCAGTGGTAGAGGGGGTAAGCAAAGCTGAATTTTGGCTTGTGTAAAGAGGGAATCAAAGCAGTCTTAGTCTATTCAGGATACTGCAACAGAATACCATAGACTGGGTTGCTTATAAGCAATAAAAATTTATTTCTCACTATTCTGGAGACTGAAAGTTTGAGATCAAGGTGCTGACAGATTTGGTGTTTCATGATGGCTTGCTGCATGGTTCACAGTCAGCTGTCTTTTTGTTGTGTTCTCACATGGCAGAAAGGACAAGGAAGCTCTCTAGAGTTTCTTTTATAAGGGCACTAATCCCATTCATGAGGGCTCCAGCCCCATGACCTAATCACCTCCCAAAGACCCCACCTCCTGAGACCAGTACATTGACGATTAGGTTTAATCATACAGCCTTTGGGAGGACATAAACATAAAGTTCAGCCTATAGCGAAAGGCTATAGTTTTGCTCCTGATTTTGACATCAAGTAAATAAAGCTATGTTCAGATACCTTTTTTCACTTCAGGGAAGCCAAGATTAAAATGTTTAAAACTACTATGTTGGCAACAATGTGAAGCAACAGACAACCTTATTTATATATTGCTAGTAACAGCTTAGATTAATATAATCTTTAAGAAGGGCAATTTGACAATATCAGTTAAGATTAAAATGTGCTGGCCGGGTGCGGTGGCTCAAGCCTGTAATCCCAGCACTTTGGGAGGCCGAGACGGGCGGATCACTAGGTCAGAAGATGGAGACCATCCTGGCGAACACGGTGAAACCCCGTCTCTACTAAAAAATACAAAAAACTAGCCGGGCGAGGCCGCGGGCGCCTGTAGTTCCAGCTACTCGGGAGGCTGAGGCAGGAGAATGGCATAAATCCGGGGGGCGGAGCTTGCAGTGAGCTGAGATCCGGCCACTGCACTCCAGCCCGGGCGACAGAGCCAGACTCCGTCTCAAAAAAAAAAAAAAAAAAAAAAAAAAGAAAAGATTAAAATGTGCACACCCTTTGACACAGCAGTTTCACTTGTAGAAATTTTACTTAAAAATAAGTTTGCATAAGTAAAACTTGTCAGATGTGCAAAGTTATTTTTTGGAACAGTTTGTGCAAGCAAAAAATTGGAATAAATCTAAATACCCTTATACAATATAAGCAAATAGTTAAACAAATTATGATACATTCATATGATGGAATTCAAAGGATTCATACAAAATAAGGATGTTACTTCATGTTAATGTTGAACAAATTCTAACATAGTTATTAAATGAAGGAGGAGAATGTGTGCAGTATGTGATTAATTGTGTAAAAGGAGGAAAAGAAGGAAAAATATATTTACATATATATAATTGAAAATGCATAAAATAATATATTTACAGACACTCTAGAAATGAAAACATTATTCACCTTTAGAAAGAGGAATTCGGTTGACCAGAACACAAAGGTAGAAAATTGGTTGCTCTAACTATTGTTATACATTTTGATTTTATAATCATATTATTAAATTTCTAATTCAATTAATTGGTTAACTAATATGTATGGTTAATTACATATTTTATACATGTAAACCATTGGTAGACTTTAATTCAGAATTTTGTCCTGTAAATCACTGTGTGTGTGTATATGAAAGAAAAGATAGAAAACAAAGAAAATATCCAAAAATATTTTTTAAAGTACAAAAAAATTTGCCAAAGTAAAGGAAAACATATCAGTTACAACAGTAAGTGTAAGTGGGTTAGGTTAATCTTGTTTATAATTAATAAAAATGATAACAATAATAATATACTATATATTAAGATTTCAAATACTGTGGTTAAGAGGTTTAAATAAACTATTTTGTCTAATCCTCAAAGCAATCCTATGAAGAAAATACTTTTATTATACCTTTTAGTGACAAGAAGTAAATGAGAGTGAAGGGGGTTAATTAATTGCATAAGAATACATATCTAAGAAATGTGTCTGCCTCCGAAATCAGCAAAGGCTGATTCTACTGTTAAGTATAGAATTATAAACCTATTAAAGGAAAATATACCCATACTGAGTTAAAGAATAATATACCATATGCTACTTAAAACTGCAAACAAAATCACAAAAGCATTAAAAATAAAAGAAATTATAAAGATATATGTTAGATAAATATAATAAACATAAGTAATGACTGGCAATAGTAGGCACTCAACCAAATTTTTTTTGAAAATGGGAAAGGAAGAAAATGAAAAAGGAGGAGGTGGAGGAAAAGAGGAAAGGGAGGAAGAAGCGAGGAAGGGAAGAAAAAGAAGGATTCATAATAAAGAAGAATTACTTTATCATTTGATAAAGGTCGTCTAGGTAATTTGGACCAACCATCTCTCTGAAGACTACTGAAAAAACAATGAACTAATCTTAAAAGCATCAAAGAGCTAACAATATAGTGAGGAATGGTTTTGCCCATGTTTGGAAGGTCAAAGGAGGAAACCCAATTCTCTAAAACACTTTTGCCTGGAGGATATTTGCATATCCGGAAGCAAAGGATTTTGACAGATTTGTAGGGAAGGAATACAATAGCTAAAGTTAGCCCAGGTGGGAAATCCACATCTGATAAGACTTCCAAAAGGCTACAGCTTCAGAGTTAGTGGGAACTGAATGCAAACAGCTGTCAGGCAGACTTATGGCCTGGATACGCATCACCTGAATGAACCAGAAAACCTTAAACCTTAGTGACCCCAAATCTGTAGAACCTACTAGAAATCAATGATATGAATAACGTATTTATCAGTACATATATACCTCATTATATATTATGATGTACATATTATGATGTAATACATATGTAACTGTGCTTTTAAAAATATATTTGTTTAAAATAAATAATTATATTCTAAAATATACCTGCATAATATAATCTAATATAATTATACTATATATTGTCTTATATAATTATATAATAAGGCACATAAGGAACAAGAACAGAAGAAACAAGTAAAATAAATCCACAAAGACTTGAGATAGTAGAATCATCAAAATTTATATCTTATAAAATAACTAGGCTTACTATGTTTAAGATTAGGGAAAACATGCTTGGAAATATCTGCAGGGAGACAGAGGAAAAATAAAAGCAACTCTACAAACAAATTGATCCTAAGCAAATTAATGCAGGAACATAAAACCAGATACCACATGTTCTCACTTATAAGTGGGAGCTAAACATTGAATATACATGGACACAAAAAAGGGAACAATAGCCACTGGGGCCTACTTGAAGGAGAAAGGTGGAAGGAGGGTGAGGATGGAAAAACTTACCTATCAGATACTATGCTTATTACCTGGGTGAAAAAATAATCTGTACACCAAACCCCCATGACACACAATTTACACGTGTAACAAACCTGCATATGTACCCTCTGAAAATAAAATAAAAGTTGGAAAGAAAAAAAAAATGACCAAAAGGGACTTAAATGAGAAATAAGAACTCACATTAAAACATAGCCCCATAAATGAGGTTTAAAATGCTCTACTCTGTTTAGATCAAAGAGAGAATAAAAATACTAAATTAAAACCTAAGAAATCATTAAATGTTGGTTTAAGATGCCATCTAGTTAGTGTCTCTTAGTGTAGCTTTTCCAAACTTTTTGAAAATATAGCTTTGAAGGCCCAGAACAAGACACAACAAAATACAAAAGTGAGTTAATGGGCAATGTAATGTCAGAATCTGGAAGGTATATCCACAACCTATTCAGTTGATGGAACTAGAGAAAACCCCACTCAGACATCCCTTCACTTGCTTACTCAGATGTTACCCAGAAAACAGAAACAATTTTTCCAAGATACTAAGAAAATATTTTATATCTTCAAGATGGCCTCTGGATCCAAATATCCAATGAGACCAGGCACTCATACATGTCTAGTTTTCTCTTCCCTACAAATTTCCAACTTTGCTTGCAGTAGCAATTTGTCCAGCTAAGATTGTTGCTTTGCAGCCATCTTGAAATTAGGATGGGCCTTCTGACCTCATTCTTGCAAACTAATGTGAGCAAGAATTAAATAGGTAGGATGTCTAGGAAAATGTTTGTTTAAGTGGCAGATTCTTATTGCATATGCTTTTGCTTATTGCATTTGCCTTTTCCTCTTCTTCCTGCTTGTCTGGAGATGTGGCCACCATCTTATAGCCATAAGGACCAAAGCATCATGGTAAGAATGGTGGAACAGGAAGACAGAAGAGCCACCATTGCTTCTTCATGACAGATCTGAATGCTGATTTCGTGACTTTTATATTACATGAAAAGTAAACAAAAGTAAACAAGTAAAAACACTTGCCTGTGTGTTTAAAGCCACTGTTTGTTGTTTTCTGATACTTACAGGTAAATTCTTTCATAACTGAAGGTTAAGACCTCAGAGAAAACTCAAGAGTTATCCTTCTACCATGTGAAGGCTGCCTTCTGAGTGGACAGAAGACCTCTGTTCTTTCCTACTACTGCCATTTCAACATCCACTGCCCATGTAATGCACTTAAATTCCTCAACCTACATTCAAAGTTCTCTATAATTGAACATTGCTCCCCCTGTTCAGTTATTTGACCGAATAGTGCTCATAGTTCAGCATGTTTCTGCGAAAAGAACTTCTTCATAAGTTCTCGAAAGCCTGACACTCCTGACCCCCAGGCTTCTTTCTCACTCCTGTAAAATTCCCTCATTGTCTTGTTCACTCACATCTATGAACTGTCTTTGCATTTACCAGCTATATCACTCATTTTCTCAGTTAATGATATACCCTTCTAAAATGTTATTTGTTATTTACTTCATTTGTATATATCCTTTTTGTTTTGTTTTGTTTTTTTGAGATGGAGTCTCGCTTTGTCGCCCAGGCTGGAGTGCAGTGGTGCAAGCTAGGCTCATTGCAGCCTGTGCCTCCCGGGTTCCAGCGATTCTCCTGCCTCAGCCTGATGGGTAGCTGGGATTACAGGCACATGCCACCACACCTGGCTAATTTTTGTATTTTTAGTAGAGACCGGGTTTTACCATGTTGGCCAGACTGGTCTCGAACTCCTGACCTTAGGTGATCTGCCTGCCACAGCTTCCCATAGCGCTGGGATTACAGGCGTGAGCCACCGCCCCCGGCCCATTTGTATATATCCTGTATTTTCAACCAGACTGAATATTTCTAGGTACACTTACTTCAACATCTAGTACAGTTCCATAGACAGGACATGTCTAACATTACTGGATAAATGAATTAAAAAGTGATGCATAAATAAATCTTTTCACATTCTCGATTATAGTGATGATGACGCAAGTTTCTTATCAGAAGTCTTAACTTCTATGTCTCACATCTGGCCCATTTTTACTTACTCCAAAAGAATATGAGGCATAAAGTGATAATGCATCCTGGTGAGTAACCTAGGCAACCCCAGAATGCCATCCTTCAGAATATTGGATACCTGTTGTTTCTCATCCTCTCATGAAACTTCCTGTAAAAATGAAGAAAGAGGCATTACTGTGTGCCATCATTCTTTGCTTTCATCCACATGAATTTTATAATATTAAAATGGTTCTAGAAATGTGGATGTTAAAGAAATTTTGAAATTGATTATATGTTACACGCTGAAGTGCAACAAAGTAATTTGGTGCATTTTCCAAGTGGAATGGAGAGAACAGTCACTGTAATTGCTATTTCAGTTTTAATCTCTTCAATATATAATTAGGCTCATTTACTAATGGCACCTAATACTTGTTAGGCAATTACATTTACAGGGGGCTTGCATGAATTTTTCCTCATTTATACCTATCAATGAGATAAGATTACAATTGCCACTATTTATATATAAAGAGCTCAGAGGTGTTAAGTGATTTATAATAAGTGCTGAAACAGAAAACTGTTCACAGGTTTTATGATTCCAAATCTAAAATGCATTTTATTATTCTCTTTGTACTTCAAAGGAAGATCTTCCATTAAATGTTAAATTTAAGATCAGGAATAATAAGGTCATTCTATGTGTATCAGGTCCTTAGATAATCTAACCCCTTCCTTCTTTTTTTGCGAAAGAAGGCATTACTATCTGGCACAATATTTAATAGCACAGTACTGGAGGTAAATAACTGGGTTTGAAGCCTTAGTAGTTATAACATGCCAGGGAAGTTCCCTGACCTCTCTATGCCCCAAGTTCCTAATCATGAAATTGATGCAATAAGAGCACTTATCTCCTGAGATTTATGTGAATTATAAAGTTCTTACCACACTATCTCATTAATCATTTTACAAAATATTATTTATTACAATGATTTTCCTTAATATGACTCCCCTTGAATTTTTAGTTTTCATTGGTTATCTATAACCAATATTTATTGGTTATAATATGCTTGGCATATTATCTATATGTCTCATTTACTTCTCCAACTATTCAGTCCTGCAAGGCAAATACTATTTATTCCCATTTTACAAGTAAGGATAAAGATACAGAAGTTGAGAGTACATTCAGTAGCACATCTAAGGTTTTATGCCTAAACTTGCTTAGCTTCAATTCTTGTTCTTTCCATCTCTCTCCACTGCCTCTTTGGTTGGACAACTGAATAGAATTTCAAATGGGCCTTAGTTTAATAAAGGCTTGGAGATGGTGTCTACCGCGTTCCCCAAGGACAGAGAGCTGTACTCCCCCAGCGTGGGATCAGAGCACATTTGTGCTCAGACAATGCACAGACTGAATCAGGACTACATGTGCTGCCCAAGTATGGTCCCAGGAGGAAGTTTTCTGTTCATCTCAGTTTCTCTGATCATTTTATGGAACTCCAATGAGCCACTGCTTTGGGACAGTGATTCTCTTACTCTTAACTGAAGATTAATGTGGGAGATAAATTTATGCCAAAGGAGAATAATGAGCTTCTTATCTCCTTTCCTCCACTCTGCCTTCATCCAACACACACAATTCTAGAAAATCTACTGGATTAAGAATATAACCTAATAAATTTAGGTGTCTTATCTTTTGTTTAATAATAAAATTCTGAACTACTTGAGAAGGGTTCTGAAGGGGATAGGGAAAATTTAACCCACACAACTGTAGAACTAAGAGCAGATATTTTTCAGAGTATGAGAACAGATTGGAGGTAATAGGAGGTTTTCTTTGGATAGGTTTAGGGATTAAGATTACAGTGGGTAGGCCGGGCACAGTGACTCATGCCTATAATCCTAACACTTTGGGAAGCTGAGGCAGGAGGACTGCTTGAGCCCAGGGGTTTGCGACCAGCCTGGGCAACATGGCAGAACCCTGTTTCTACAAAAAGTAGAAAAATCAGCTGGACTTTGTGGCATGCACCTGTAGTCCCATCTACTTGGAAGGCTGAGGCTGGGGAAGTCGAAGCTACAGTGAGCCATGATTGCACCACTGCACTCTAGCCTGGGTGACAAAGTGAAACGTTGTCTCAAAAAACAAAAAATTATAGTGGGTATAAATCCTGGTCTCTAAATGTAGGTGTTTAACATAGGTGCCTTCCTACATTTTCTTTTAATTAAATTAAATCTGACCTTGAGTTCCTATCTCATACATTTGACATGAAACTGAATTTCAGTCTTCTCTGTATCTCCCAAGGAAGTGGCAGAGTCTAAGAAGCACCTGGTCTACAGTGTCCAGAAGATAGAGAAAATACCTCTAGCCTCTCCTCTATTAAGGATACCATGAACACTCTCATTATCAAAGCCCATGCATCTTTTCTCTGGACTACCGTGTGTTTGACACAGGAATCTTTGCCAAGGCCAAGAAAGACAAAAGATTCAGTCCAGTATCCTTAGGTACATCATATGGTCATCCTCTTCAAGGTCTTATCTCCTCAGGGCACCAACACTAAGTGGCAGGATATCCCTGCTTGTTCCATTCCAATCCTCTTATCCTCTAACTTGTTTTGTAGTCTTAAAATGCCCTTCCTTCTCCCTTCCAACTTCCCTTGTTCCTTTCAAAGTTGCTCCCTTCTCCTTTGGTTGCCCTCAAAAGCAATAACCAGAGCTTCACTAAGTTTAAAAAAATTTTGAAAACAACACTAAACAGCAAAATTTTACTCTCTGTCTCTATATAGACACATATATACTATAGGATAGCATCCTTTCAAGTATTCCCATTAAGCTGGCACATATATGTGCATATATATATTTTATATATACATATATTTAAAAAATTTTCTATTCACTATAATTTTCTATTCACTATGTATATAGTGAATATAAAATTCCACTATATATATATATAAAATTATTGTCAGACCTCTGAGCCCAAGTTAAGCCATCATATCCCCTGTGACCTGCACGTATACATCCAGATGGCCTGAAGCAACTTGGCAATCTTAGTGATGTATCCAAAGTCCATCCTTTGCATTGTAAAGACCCACACCTCCATACACTCAGGAGCAACTCCTTCATAGTTTTTGTGGACCTTTCTACCTGAGGGGACATTTAGAAGAGGGAAGTTAATGAGATGAACTCCAGTACCCATTGTTGCAGTCAGGCTCAGGATCACAACAGGTAATTATATTCCCCCTCCTCCACTATGCTCAATCCCATTTACAATAGCTGCAAATATCTGTCTATATCTATGTCTATATCTATATCTACATCTATATCTATATCTATATATCTATATCTATGTCTATATCATCTATATCATCTCAGAGTATGTTTAACCAAGGAGGTGAAAGGCCTCCACAGGATAATTACAAAACACTGGTAAAAGAAATCATAGATGACACAAACAAATGGAAAAATATCCCATGCTCCTGGATTGGAAGAATCAATATTGTGAAAACGACCATTGTGTCCAAAGCAAACTGCAGATTCAATGCAATTCCTCTCAAATTACCAGTATCAGTTTTCACAGAATTAGAAAAAAAAATCCTAAAATTCATATGGATCCAAAAAAGAGCCAAAGCAATCCTAAGCAAAAAGAACAAAGCTGGTGGCATCACATTTGCTGACTTCAAATCATGCTATAAGGCTACAGAAATCAAAACAGCATGGTGCTATTATGAAGGTACACACATAACCAATGGAACAGCATAGAGAACCCAGAAATAATGCTAAATACCTACAACCAACTGATCTTTGACAAAGCAGACAAAAACATGCACTGGGGAAAAACACCCTACTCTACAAATGGTGCTGGGAAAATTGGATAGCCACATGCTATCCAATGAATAAAACTGGATTCTTATATTTGATCATATACAAAAAGTAACTCAAGATGAATTAAAGACTGAAATGTAAGATCTGAAACCCGAGAAGTTCTAGGAGAAAATCTAGGAAAAACTCTTTCAGACATTGGATTAGGCCAAAAAAAAAAAAAAAAAAAAAAATAGGACTAAGGTTCCAAAAGCAAATGCATCAAAAATAAATAAATTGGACTTAATTAAACTAAAATTCTTTTGCACAGCAAAAGAAATAACCACAAGAGTAAATAGACAACCTACAGAATGGGAAAAAATATTCACCAACTATACACCCAATGAAGGGCTCATATCCAGAATCTACAAGAAACTCAAACAAATCAGCAAGAAAAAAAAATAATTCTATTAAAAAGTAGGCAAATAACATGAGTAGACATTTCTTACAAGAAGATATACAAATGGCCAAGAAACAGGCAAAAAATGCCCAACATCACTAATCATCAGGGAAATGCAAATTAAAAACCACCGTAAGATACCAACTTACTCTGCCAGGATGGCCATTTTTTAAAAGTCAAAAAACAATAGATGTTGGTACAGATGCAGTGAAAAAGGAACACTTACACACTGCTGGTGGGAATGTAAATTAGTATGAGCTCTATGGAAAACAGTTTGGTGATTTCTCAAAGAATTAAAAGTAGATCTAACATTTCATCCAGTAATCTCACTACTAGGTATCTATCCAAAGGAACCGAAGTCATTATGTAAAAAACATACCTGCACTTATATGCTTATCATAGCACAACTCACAATTGAAAAGATATGGAATCAACCTACGGGCCCATTAACAGATGACTAGATAAAGAAAATGTTGTATACACACAACATGGAATACTACTCAGCCATAAAAAGGAATGAAATAATGTCTTTTACAGCAACTTGGATGGAACTGGAGGCCAATATCTTAAGTGAAGTAACTCAAAAATGGAAAACCAAATACCATATTTCTCACTTATAAGAGGGAGCTAAGTTATGGCATGCAAATTATAATTGGTGTATATATATGTGTGGTATGATTGACATTGGAGACTATTATCTTCAGAAGGGAAAGAGTGGCAGGGGGGCGAGGGATTAAAAAATTCACTTATGGGGTATACTGCGCAATAATCTGGTGACAGGTATACTAAAAACCCAGACTTCACCACTATACAATATATCCATGTAACCAAAACCACTGTACTCCTAAAGCTATTGAAATAAAAATAAAAAATAATGCGTAATAAATAATACATTCCTCTTGATATTAACGATTGTCTCTTCAGATCTTGTCTATTTACCAAGTGGTATGACCCAAACTCTTGTTCTTGAGTAGTCTGAGCCCATAGTAAAATACCCTTCCTAGGCCAGGGTAGCTGCATATGTTATACATAGTTTACAATTGTTATGGAAGAATAAAGAGATATCCAATTGAATCATGCAGGTTCCAAATGTATTAATCCATGCCCCTGTTATGTAAATGTAGCCCTACCTCCTCCTGTTGATTGGAGGTAATTACTTCTCCCAAAATGGTGACTCTTCTTATCTGGTGTTCCCTGAACACAAGGAACCCAAAGTGCAAACATACCTTGTACAATAATGGGATCTTTGTTTTTTCCCTGGCAAGAATGTGCTCCCCTTTGGGAGTCAGGATCACTAAATTTGCATACCCTACAATTGTGGGGACAAGAAACACAAAGTGCTTCTATGGGTCACTGAAAGTGATAATCAGTAAGGTCACTCCTGTTTCCATTTGTAAGTTTCCAGACCCACATATTCTTTCTACTGGAGATAACACCATATAGAGGTCTATGATTAATGTATATGCTAAATACTACAGGATAGCATCCTTTCAAGTATTGCCATTAAACTGGTACTTCAACTGTGTATTCAGTAGTCCATTGCCAATGCCCATTCAGCTGGCTGTATGGGATATAGAATGCATGGTATATAACACAAATAGTAGGTCCCTCCATGAAATGGCCCTATCTCATATCTCTGCTGAAAAGTGGATTCCCTTGTTGAATGCAATGGTTTTTGTTGTTTTTGTTTGTTTGTGGCTTTTTTTTTTTTTTTTTTTTTTTGGAGAGGGTCTCACTCTGTCACCCAGGCTGGAGTGCGATGATAAAATCATGGTTCACTGCAGCCTTAACCTCCCTGGCTCAAGCAATCCTAAGGTGGGATTCCCACAAGTAACTGGGACTACAGGCACATGCCACTGCACCTGGCTAATTTTTATATTTTTTGTAGAGACAAGGTTTCACTATGTTGCCCAGGCTGGTCTCAAATTCTTAGACTCAACAGAACCACCCATCTCAGCCTCCCAAAGTGCTGGGATTATAGGCATGAGCCACCAAGCCCAGCTGAATACAATGTTATATGGAATGTTGAACCTGACAATTTGACATGCTGTAAGTGCCTGACATGGGTGCTGGTTGAGGCTCTATGGCAGAAAAGGTTAACCCACACTTGAAAGATCCATCCATATAAGAATGAACTGCAGGCCCTTCCAGGCTGCAAGGGGTGCAAAGAAGTTGACTTGCCATTAAGTAAGGGCTTAGTTGTCCTAAGGAATAATGCCAACTTGGTAGTTCAGTATTGGTCTCTGTAGGATATTTGGAAGTGGCAGTAAGTAGGTAACCTTGATAAGTAGGAATCCAAGCTGTTAGGCCTATATGTTGCCTCTATCACCGCCACCACAGCCACTCAATTCATGCCCATTGTGACAACTCTAGGGTAACAAATGACCAAGTGATATTACTTGGATGTTTTATCCACTGCAAATCCCATGTTGAAATATAACTTCTGATGTTGAAGGTAGGTCTAGTGGGAGGTTTTTGAATCATGCGGGCGATCCCTTATGAATGGTTTGGTGTCATCCCACAGTAATGTGTGAGTCCTCACTCTATGAGTTCACATAAGATCTGATTGTTTTTGAGTCTGGCATCTCCTCCCTCTCTCTCCTAATCCCTCTCTCACCATATGATATGCCAGCTCCTCCTTTGCCTTCCACCATGATTGTAAGTTTTCTGATGCTACATCAGAAATGAATGCCAGTGCCATGCTGCTTGTACAGCCTATAGAACTGTAAGACAAATAAACCTCTTTTATTTACACAGCCTTGGGCATTTCTTTATAGCAATGTCAGGTGGACTAACATACCAAAGTTGGCTAATATCAGCTGATTAAGTCATTTTGTCAACTTGCTCAGTGCAGTGCGCCTTCTGTGATTGATTCTATCTGGTGGGTGTTAGCATATGATACATAGATCTGTATATTTTCTGGCCACTCCCATATATCTACCCACATTTCTCTACCTCGGACCTCTTTGTTTCTGATATTCCTGTCCTTTTCCTTCAAGGCCCCTGACCAGATAGCCAGATGATTGACCACTGCCCAGGAATCTATTCATAGTCTCACCTCAGCCCATTTCCACACAAAGTGAATGACTGGGTATCCTATTCACAGATATGTGCTTTGGGAAGACTTTTCCTCTCTGCTGTCTTTTGAGGGCTGTCCCTGAGGTTGACAGAAATGCAATCACTGTCTATTTTTAACTTTCACCCACATATTAAGGTGACCCATTCATAAGTCAATCTAGAGCTTTTGCTTCCTGCTCAGCTGGTTATACACGACCATCCATATGGCATAGGTGTGAAATAAAGGAGAGCACAGCAGCAAATGTGCTGGGTAACATGGAGGTCTGGGCTGCTTACTCATGAAGCTAAATCTGAACTCTGGATCTATCCAGGCTCAATACCGGGTATGCCATTTCATTTCTATGATGGACTGTACTGGGCCCAAATGACTCATATAACTTAATTCCAACAAAATTCAGCTAATAATCAGCAGTTCTGGACATGGCCACATGGTGTCCCAGGGCCAAGCATTCTGTTTCCACAGGGCCCAGGAATATACCAGGAGTTATTTTTCATAAAATGTGCAATTCTGCACTGAAGATGGTATGGTCCTACTCTGGAATTCCAGGAGTCTGCATTATTGTTCTCCAATGGGGGCTTTCCATTAATTCCACCCTCCATCTTGATTCCACCACTGAAACCTTAACATTGAATGGTCTTTTGGACCGTATTTGCACTTAAACCTGCCACAGAGTCCTTACCTATTCTGGGCCCCATTCAATGCTGGCTGGCAGTCAGTATATGGACCACAGAAGTATTCTCAGGCTTGAAGTGTATTGTCTTCACAACTCAAAGAAGCCTATCAGGTGCTATGTTTACTTTTTTTGTAAGAAGGAATGCAAGATGCAGTGATTAGTCTTTTATTTCAGAGAGGATGTCCTAGCACATGCCTGACCATGCCCCTAGAATCTTTACTGAAGTGGCAGGTTTTTAAATCTCCATAGGGTTCTCTTCTCACCCTCAGGAGTACATGTGTGTTATCACCAAGGCCTCCAGTATACTAACCAGTTCTTGCTCATTCTGCCCTTTCAGCTTGAGGTCATCAATTTAATAAATCAATGTAATGCCTTGCAGGGTGTCTAAATGATTTCTTCAAACTATATTATGGCAGAGAGTGGGAGAACCATGCTCCCCCCAGGGCAAAATGGAACGGAAATGTAAACTTTTTCTTATTTTTTTTCAGAAGAAGAAACAACACATGTGCAAATCAAAAGCTACATACCATGTATTACAGAGCTTCTTCATGGGTGCTAGAAGTGATTCTACATTCAATAGGGAAGCTACAATTTGGGCTATGACTTGGCTGAGCATGCACTCTACAGTCATTTTCCAGGGTGCATATGGTTTCTGTAGGGACGAGACTAGTTAATTAAAAAGAGATACTGCAGCCTTTAGGGCTTTACTGGTGGCAACCTCAGCCAACACCAGGAACAAAATTGTTTTTGATTTACTATCTTGGCCAGGAGGGTAAGGAGGGGTCAGTTTCAGAGACTTCCCTACTATGACAACTCTTAACCTCACAAGCCAAGAAGCCATTGTGGTAGTTGCTCAAATAGCCAAGTATTTTGTCCTTTACTATTAATCTGATAACTAGGAAATGTCTACAAACCCAGTGTACACTAAACTTCAGCCAGGTCTCCATTTATCACCTGTCTTTCATAAGCTTCCATTCTAAGAGGAGAATTGTTATCATGCTTTGGGTCTCTAGGTACAAATATCAACTCAGAATCTGCGTCCAATTGTTCTCAAAATATCTGGTTATCCTCCATTTCCCAGTGTACCTGAGTAAATGACTGTAGGCAGTGGTGTGCTGGTAAGTATTTTAACAACTAGCTCAGGGGGTAAGGAATGTAAGAGGAGAATATCCTCTTTCATAGTTTTTGCCAATTTCCATGGTGTAAATACTCCTACCTTGATAAATTTCAAGCTCCTATCAAGTAACTGGAAAAGATGTAGTTAACTCTCTGAACCAGGTAAGAGTCAGCTCCAGCACACCACTCACTAGGATCCTTTGGGGCAGAACTTCAGTGTTGCAGAGTCCTTCCCCCACAACCCAACCATCTCTTTATTCACTGAGTTCTGAATATGAAAATTGGCTCACGTTCAGGAACTGAGCCAAGCCCTCAACATGCTTTTCCTCCATTCTCCCATTCTTCTGATTTTAGATATCACGTAGCATACTTGTTGGTTGCCCATCTCTTTTGCCCCTAGGGACACCATGTTCAGTTAAGCATCTCCACAACTCTCTGTGGGTCAAGCTCCCTTGGCTGCCTCTTTTATATTACCAGTTGTTACAGTAATTACAGCTGCCTGGTCTCTACTGAGTAAGCAACTCTTCTATTATTTGGGGGCTCTATCATCCCATTGCCATTAATGAACCTAGCTCTGTGACTGCTTCTTCTCCCATAATCTCTAGTCTGTAGGGAAACCCACAGCTGCATTTATTATTGATGCTGTGACTTCACACAGCACATCCCTGATGGCCTTGGTGGAGATGGTGTCCTCTGGGCCCTTCTATGGAGTCTAATCCTATGGTGATTCTATTAGCCTCACAAAACGTTTCTATGCCAGAATGTCAACTCCTTGAGCCTCTTGATTCCTGCCTCTATTATCTGCCAGGACAACTCAGGCATTTCTATTTCACTCAGAATGAACCATCACTTTCTTCAAGCACTAAGAGTCACCCTAGAAGTAAATTTGCCTTATCCTCTAGCATCTTTGCCAGAGTTCAATACTGTGTCTTGAGAAAGTGCCTCCAAGTCATTTAATTCTTTCTTATTCAGTCTTATGTTGTTGATCTCTTAATTAGGCACCCTCAAAACCCAATATCATGCATATTGTCTTGTATTCTGCTAGGCATAACAGCTAACACTGAAGCTCCCTTGTGAATGTAATCTCTTCCTTATGACTCTCCAGCTCATCTCTTTCCAGATTATGTTGATATTCAGTCCTCAGTATATTGCTGGCAGCCAGCAGAAGAGGTGGGGGGAATCTTCTGAGGGGTCACCTCGTGACAGGGTAAGGCTGCATTGTTTTCTCACACTGGGGAAGTTCTAGCTCTTGCCTGGGAGAGGCCAGCTACCCCATCATGCTCTGGGTTCAGAGGAGCCTGTACAGACAATTTTTAGGGTACAGGCCCCACATGTTCCTATCCTGTAGTTCAGTGGTCCCAGGTTTTCTCAATCAAAGCCTTGACCTTAGCATAAGGTCAAGCTCCAACCCTTCTGGGCTGAGCAGTTAAAATTCACAGGAGCTCTGCAGTTCTAACTATTGAGGCCTGAGCACACACCTCAGCGGTGTGTACTCTTTCTCGCATGAACGAAGGGCCAAAGAGGCCTGCTCGCTCTCACACATAGACTTTACAATTTATTGACTACTCTCATTTTTCGTTCTCTATTAAGTATCAAGGCAACTTATTAATTACCAGCCCACCTCACTGTTCCTATAGACATTTTTCTATTATACCTTTCGAATATCTGAATTATCCTACCATTAAGGGCAGTCCTAGCCACCAGGGCTTTCTTCTAAATGGGTGTTGGTGAAAGCTTAGTGATTGGCCTTCCACCTGGTGCCAGGGGTTATCCATGCCCCACAATCTAAATGAGATGGAGTTCCCCTCGCAGCTAGACAATGAGTCAGTCCTTAAGCCCATCTTAAAACCTGTTTTGTTGGACCACTGCTGATACCATTAATATAGTTCTCCAAGAAGTAGATGCCCAGATGTAATAAGGTAGGCAAGAGATTTATTGAGGGTGTGGGAGATTCCAGTGAAAAACAAAAGGAGAGGTAGCAGGAATAGGTGTATGCAGTGAAAGCAATAATGAACTCATCCTTGGGCAGGCAGGTGAGGATGCCTGCCTGACTGTGAAGGAATTGCTTTTTCTTTTTCTTTTCCTTTTTTTTTTTTTTTTGAGACAGAGTCTTGCTCTGTTGCCCAGGCTGGAGTGCGATGGCACAATCTCGGGTTACTGCAACCTCCACCTCCCAAGTTCAAGCAATTCTCCTGCCTCAGCCTCCCAAGAAGCTGGGATTACAGGAACCCGCCATTATGCCCAACTAATTTTTGTATTTTTAGTAGAGATGGGGTTTTACCATGTTGTCCAGGCTGGTCTCGAACTCCTGACCTCCTGTGATCCACCTGCCTTCGCCTCCCAAAGTGCTGGGATTACAGGCATGAGCCACCGTGCCTGGACTACTGCAAAGGAATTTCTTTAAGTAAACCCTAGTTGTGCTTTCTGGGAAGAATTATCTCACCCATTGTTTTCCGTGGACCTTCACTTGGCTCTCTGATAGAGATAAGTACTTCTTTGTCTACTACCTCCCATCTTGCATCTAAAATGACCACTAAGGGACTATGCCTTTCCTGAGGGATATTCATCTTTGGGACAAATTTGAAAACCCAAAGTTTGTTTAAACAGTCAAAAGCTTTTTCAGACTAGGCTCAGGCTTTCTTTAGTAATATAATTCACTCAAAAATGTTTGGGTTTTGCCAGCTGCATGTACTAACAGCCTCGCCTTCTGTTATTTCCTTGCTCTCTTGCCCCTGTATCTCTCTCTCTCTTACCTTAATTGGCTTCCATTAAGGCCCTCTGAATAGACGGTTGACTGGCATCTCCATATTTCAATTTGCTTTTCTTGCAGGTAGGTCCCTTTCTTTGACTGGGAAGTCTTCACAGGAGGCACTTCAGCTACAAATGTATTATCTCCTGCTATGTGAGATGCAGAAGCATTTCCAAACCAGAAACGAGTAGGTAGACATGGTCCTAAATGTCTGTACTTTCTTTCCTTCCATCTCTGCTGGCAAACCTATTAATTCTTGACTAGGTTCTTTGTGTTTTTTATACCTTGATAAAAGCGACAAGGAGCAGCCAACACAGGACATTTTCACTTGTTTCCAAATACTTTCCTTAGAGCTTTAGGTTGGGTAAGCACTTGTTCTTGCCTTCCGATTTATTACAAGTAATTGACTTGCAAAACATTTGACCACAGCATCCAAGAATTCCAGATTTCAAGTTTAATTGCTAATGTAATGTCCCATAGTTTGGGTTTCTCTTATGACAATCTGACTGCAAGGCACCAATTGCTGAAATAGTAATGGTGGTCTGCACTGTTAAGAATAAAAAAATCAAAAAAATTCTTAAGGACTATAGATGTTCATTTCTTAAGGACTATAGATGTTTATTTATTATGGAACATTCATGAAACATTCTAGGGAGGGTGTTGCAGTGGGTTAGCAATTAGTAGCTTTATAACCTTCAGCATGTGACTTCCAAGGTGGCTCTGATCATCAATATTTAAGCCTAAAGAGCACAGAGGCGCACACGTAGAAGTCTAAAGGAGACAGGTATGACTTCTGTTCACACAACATTTGTGAGAATTTAGTCATGTTAGATAAATCTAAGGGGTCTGGGGAATATATTGCCATATAGCTTAGCTACAATTCTATTAGTATGAAAGAAGGTAAGAACATATTCTAATCGACAGCTTACTGTCAACCATTTTTATGAGTGTCAGGCATTTCAAATAGTTTTGTCCTCAAACCTAACACGTCAAAAACAGAACTCATTCTTTTTCCTTCAATCTAGCTCTTCTTTCTGTCCTTTCTACATTTATTAATGGCACTACCATTTTTGTAGTTATCCCTGCACAATATTGGACTGAGTCTTGGCTCTTTCCTTTCTCTAGTTACCCTATCCAACAGGTTGCCAGGAAATTGTTTGTTCTGCCTGGCTTGTGTCCTCCACAATCTGTCTCTTCCTTTCTGTTTCCACATCACCAATTTAGGTCAGCCCTCATTACCACTCCGATTATTGTGATGACTTCTTGAGTTGTCTGCAAAGTTCCAAATGTTTCCCTATCTTCCATATAACCTGATGAATTAATCTTTCCAAAGTGCATCTCTGAACTACCTATTTTTTTTTTCAGTGGTTCTTCAGAGCCTGCTCAAAATTAAACACAAATTAGCCTGTTGTGCAATCTGAGTGGCCTTGTCTTCCATGCCTTTGGCTTTTACACCAAACTTTCCCAACAGGGTTAGCTGCCAATGCCAAAATATATCCCATATTTTCCCACTTTCAAGCTTTTGCTTTTCTGCACCTTGAAATGTACTTTTCCCCTATTTCTTGAGTTAGCATAGGATGAAACATAGCCTCTGGGTAACTGATTTTGAACCTCAGCCCCACCACTAACTTTTTGACCCCAACAAGTTATTTCATATCTCTAAGCCTCTGTTTCTTCATTTATAATAGAAGATAAAGACAACCACTTCACACAGGGTTGTTGTCAGAAATAAATACAATGGGCTGGGCGCGGTGGCTCACGCTTGTAATCCCAGCACTTTGGGAGGCCAAGGCGGGTGGATCACAAGGTCAGGAGATCGAGACCATCCTGGCTAACACAGTGAAACCCCGTCTCTACTAAAAAATATATATAAAAAAAAATTAACTGGGCGTGGTGGCGGGCGCCTGTAGTCCCAGCTACTTGGGAGGCTGAGGCAGAATGGCGTGAACCTGGGAGGCGGAGCTTGCAGTGAGGCAAGATCATACCACTGCATGCCAGCCTGGGTGACAGAGCGAGGCTCCATCTCAAAAATAAATAAATAAATAAATAAAATAAACAAAATAAAAGTAAGAAATAAATACAATGACTTATATAAAGTGCCTGATATACAATAAGTGCTTGACTAAGGTTAATTTGCTTTCTCCTTCTATCTATTGAAATTGTGCCTGCTTGAAGTACCATATTACTTCCTCCACTAAGCCTGTACATCACTAGTGATATCACAGATAAGTCATCAAATGCCAATGTGCTGTGGCTGGGCCTGCTTTCTGCACCTCTGCTATTGCTTTAAGAAAAGCATGTCATGAGTAGCTCATTAGTCCACGGAGAATAAAAAGCATATATAGTAGATCTGATCACAGCCTGTAGTTTGGAACCAAGCCAAGCTGAGACCAGTCTCGTATGGCCAGAGCTTAGTCAATATATAAATGTGGGTCTGAGAATAAATGATTTGTTATCAAAACCACAATGAGATACCATCTCACATCAGTTAGAATGGTGATCATTAAAAAGTCAGGAAACAACAGATGCTGGAGAGGATGTGGAGAAATAGGAACACTTTTGTATCGTGATTCCTCAAGGATCTAGAACCAGAAATACCATTTGACCCAGCAATCCCATTACTGAATATATACTCAAAGGATTATAAATCATTCTACTATAAAGACACATGCACACATATGTTTATGGCAGCACTATTTACAATAGCAAAGACTTGGAACCAACCCAAATGCTCATCAATGATAAGACTGGATAAAGAAAACATGGCATATATATGCCATGGAATACTATGCAGCCATAAAAAAAGAATGAGTTCATGTCCTTTGCAGGGACATGGATGAAGCTGGAAACCATCACTTTCAGCAAACACACACAGGAACAGAAAACGAAACACCACATGTTCTCACTTATAAGTGGGAGTTGAACAATGAGGACACAGGGAGGGGAACATCACACACCAGGGCCTGTCAGGGGGTGGGGGACAAGGGGAGGGATAGCATTAGGACAAATACCTAATGCATGTGGGGCTTAATAGCTAGATGACGGGTTGATGGATGCAGAAAACCACCATGGCACATATATACCTGTGTAACAAACCTGTACATTCTGCACATGTATCCTAGAACTTAAAGTATAATAATAAATATTCAAAAAAATAAAATAATAAATAATTTTAAAAAGAATAAATGATTTTTTGTCATAGGCCATTGAATTTAGAGCGATTTCTCAGGAAGCATCTTTGCAACAAAACTGATGGATACACGTTGTTATACTAAACATAATACACTCAACACACACTTATTAAATTATTTAAAATTTGACTTAAATAAGTCACTAGTACAATCATAATAATGCTAAATATGCTCCCTTAAAGTTCTTCTTTATTTTTTGGTTTTTAATGATGGTATCAGCAAAAAAAAAAAAATATATATATATATATATAAAAATGTATATATACATATATGATCCTCAGATTGTTTTTATGTCAGAAACTTGTGATTTAAAACACATCAATGAAGTTGTTTAGCATCAATAAGTCAGTCATCCTGGAAATGGCAAAAATCAATTAATGGCATTGCAGAGCACATAGAATATGTAGTATACTTCTCTTGAAGATAACTCATGTTGAATAGAATGGAAATTAAATTCAAATTGTACTGTGAAATTTTATGAAATTGTTGCAACAAAAACGGTAACAGTTACCATTTACTGATCACGTAATATATCACATACCAAACACAATACACTGCTATGTTCAAATACAGTTTATAAATTAGCTCTGTGAAATAGGTATTATTTTCCCCCAGACTCTAAATGACTTGCATCAGGTCACAAATGTAGTACAGGTCAGAGCCATGATGCAAAAACAGACATGCTTGACTCTGAAAATCATCCTCTTTTCCCTGTGCCACACACTGAGAAGAAAATTGAATTTATTGAGACTTAGGCAGAGGAGTTTTCAAAAGTAACCTTACTTACAACTTTTTAAAAGTAAATTGTGTCAATCCTCTATATTTAGCTTTGGTTAAACCTGGATTTGAAATATACAGCCCACTTCTGTTTAACTAGAGGCCACTTTTTCAGCAATCTCTGGGATTCTGATGAGTTCTTTCATCTACTCACTTAGTAAATAGAAAGTTATTGATCTTGAGCATGTTCCACATACTGTTTTGGAAACTAGGCAAATGAAAATGAGAACCCCTGGTGTCTACCTGCAGGGAATTTACAGTCTAATTGAGAGATGGACATGCAAACAAATAATTACTCAAACTCAATAGCAATTAGAAAAATGCTAATTAAACAAGATTTATACCTATCATATTGGCAAATATTAGAATGTTGTACAATGCTAAGTGTTGGCAGGGATGCGAAAACTCCAGATGTGGGGGTCATGGTACTATAGTACAGTGTTGAGGTTTATTTTGATTATGTTAAACTGTAAACATCTGGGTGAAACCCAAGTGGAGATCTCTAGTAGGAAATTGAATATAACAAGTTTAGAGCTCAAAGAGGTCTCTCAAATGAAAGTTTAACTGTAGGGGTTTTCCATGCTTAAGGCCATGGAACCAAAAACAAAACAAAAGGAAAAAAGCTGAAAGGTCTCTGAGCAGAGAAGTTTCAAAGTCTGGGCACAAAATCTCAAGCCTGCAGTCAAAACTGGAGACATGTTTACTATGAGTTATTACAATGCCAAACTAAAGAAGAGGATTTGACTAAATGAGGTAAAGTGTTGGATGCAAATCTGCAAATGAAAGATTGAGCTTTGAGTCAGATGACCCAGGGGCTGAGTCCATCTTCAGATTGAACAGCTTTTCCTTTCTTTGGATTTTGAGTGTCTCTGAGAGTTTTATGAAAACTACACGTCCTTCCCCAGAGCAAAGAAGAAATATATTTTCGAGAGTCATTTTAGAGTGTTATGTATCCTCTGATGAACCCCAGATTCAAAATACCTAGCAAAGATTAATTGTTATTATGTGACTCATTTCTCTTTCAAACTTTTTTTTCCTCTTTACCTGATCAAGTTTTTCCATATCTATAAATTGGTGGCAATGGAGTTCACTGCAGATGGTGGGAAAGGTGATCTTGACATCCAGGTTTATTTCACTGTGGGATAGACTCGTGGCTATACTCGACTGTCTCATTAAGTTTTGAGTAAAAAGGGAGAACTAACCAATCTTGTACTTGTTCCTAGAGATCTATATAAAAAGAGCCCAAAGTTCTCTTTTTTCATTTTCTTGTCTTTGTGTTCATATGATGTGTTAGGCTCCTGTTTATAAAGCTGTCTTCCAGACTCCATTTCTGAGGCCAGGTGGCATATTAATAGTGACAAAGAAACTGATCTTGTGCCTCCTGAATGAGGGTATTAAATGCCTATTTGAGAAATGTTACATAGCAGATTTAATTTCTTGGGCTAGGTGACTGCCATTTCAAGTAATGATACAGTAAAAGTCTAAAACTGTGATAATAAATGGTGAAAACTCTCTAGATAAAGAGTACCTTCCTCTCTCAAAAAATTATGAAAATTGATGATGGAAAAGGATGTTTAATACAATAAACTTGTTGATTGTCAGCTTCATACTATGCTTGAAAATATTTTTTCCAGTTCAGTTTTAAGTCTAAAATAATGGCTTTTTTATTTTTCTTTTCTCTCTTGGAGTGGAGGCATTTACTTCTGATATTAATTATTTTAACAAATATCTAGGACCTACTTTTACTTTCCTCTATCTATGCATAAGGTAACACAATAGAGTAAAAAGGGTACTAGATTGAAATGAGCATATCAGGAATCAAATCTCACTGTACACAACAGCTGTGTGTCTTTTTATTTTTTATTTTTTTATTTTTTTTGATACAGAGTTTCGCTCTTGTTGCCCAGGCTGGAGTACAATGGCGCGATCTTGGCTTACTGGAGCCTCTGCCTCCCAGGTTCAAGCAATTCTCCTGCCTCAGCCTCCCGAGTAGCTGGGATTACAGGCATGCACCTCCACGTCCAGCTACTTTTTTGTATTTTTAGTAGAGACAGAGTTTTGCCATGTTGGCCAGGCTGGTCTTGAACTCCTGGCCTCAGGTATCCGCCTGCCTTGGCCTCCCAAAGTGCTGGGATTACAGGCATAAACCACCATTCCCGGCCACGGCTGTGTGTCTTGGAGTAAGTTCTTATACCTCCCTGATGTTCTGATTTGGAAACTGAGGACAATACTTTCCCTTACTTTCTGCTAAGAAAGAAACTATTTCCCAATACTTTCTGCTAAGAGTGTTGCAAGGATAAAATGAAGTAAAGTATATATAAAGCAATTTTGTCAAGCTTAAGGTTTTATATTTCTATTTTATGATCAATGTTTAAATAAAAATCTGATCCTCAAATAAGTCTTGAATAAATATTCAACCTTGTTAAGAGCTAGGACCCAAAATGCTGATTCTCAATTCCCTCCTCTTCCTCTGTGCTGGAATATCTAAGCTCACTTGGTACAGTGATGGGAACTTGGATAAACGGCTTGAAAAGTGTGTGTGCAAGGTTGAAATGGGACATACTGCCTGTACCCCCCAAAGGCCAGCTAGATGAAGGTTTGATGATTTTTTAGCCATTTAATAAAAATGGAGAACCCCATTAACTATAGGGCTTTTTGTTTTGAAAGCATTATTTACAAATTTGGGGCCACAGCTGGGTTGATTCATTTGATTAGCTTGTTAGTAATGTTGGATGTGGATCTTGGCATATTTGGTTGCCCCCATAAGTGAACCAGCATCATAAGTCATAGTGGAGCTATGAAAGGCGGGAGTAAGAGAGAGAGAAAACCTAATGTCTGGTCATTAAAGAAGGGATTTCAGATGAAAAGAAAAAACATCCAATGGAGAATGGCATTAAGTTGTTTGCTCTGCTCTGTTCTATGAGATGTGAACTATCTGCTCAGTCCCCCGTGAAATCTTTATTACATTCTCTTGCTCAGTGTTTCATGGAGGAGGGTTTGCTCTAGGGCAGAATGCTGCAAATCCCAGAGTTCTGCATCGAGGCTGCGGTGGAACCAAACTAGAGGCTGCTCCCTGGAGGGCAGCCAGACAAGAGTTACATGAAGATTAACAGAGACAAAGAGTACAACATTGAGTTCCATAAGTATCAGTAATCATTTCATTACTGTAACCTGCCATCTCCTGAGTCTGACCGGGAACAACTGACAACCCAGAGAAGGAAGGAGTGGTAGTGTTATGTATGACATATGGCCTTTCGCCTCCTTACCATGGTTACAACATCTGTTCAGCTCTTTAAAGCAACGTAGTTAAGAAAGGGACACACTGAATGTGTTCCGTTTCTATTATTAGGCTTTATTTTTCTGGTATTTTTATTTTCCTGTATTATTAAGCGGTGTTTTTCCTTCCTTTCTCAATTAAGATGTAACTCACCATACTTTAGAATTATCCTTGTAGCACATCATTCTCTCTTCTCTTATTAAGCTTTATTTTTCCTGTATTTTTATTTTCCTGTATTATTAAGCTGTATTTTTCCTTCCTTTTTCAATCAAGATGTATCTCACCATACTTTAGAATTATCCTTGTAGAACATAATTCTCTCTTATCATTATAGTTATTAATTCTAATACACCACAGAAGTAACCATCTTTCTTTGATGAGAAAACAGTGTGAACCTGTGGAGTTTAAAAACAAACAAGAAAACAAGCTTAGGCATGTGAAAGATTCATTTATCAAAGCCCTTAATTTTTGTGGATTTTATTTAAAAATAAATTTGAATTCATCTTTGGCTATTGCTTTATCTGTAGAATATACACCTTTATCCACCATGTATCCAAGGCTAGATGTTTGCTTTTACCTCAGTATTCCTGATAAAAATCTTTGGCTAGATGTAATGGCTGGTTTGTGAGGCATCTAATAAACAAACAAACAAACATATATATACACACATGCATCATATATATACATAAGATATATGCATCATATATATACATAAGACACGTGTATATATATATATCTTTAAGAGCATAGTAATTAACATAACACAATACTTTTTTACTATAGAAATGAAAAAAGGTGGATTTTTTGTTTTCACAGACACTGAAATGTAGAGGGGCTGAACTTAAGGAATAGTAGCTGGGAGAACCTAAACATCCTTCAGTGTGAGGGAGAGTCCTGCACAACAAGGAACTGTCCTCTGCAAATGCCAACATGCCTTCACTGGGACACACCTCTGTTCTCTATGATATGATAGAGACTCACAGATATATAGAAAGAGAATTCCAACTTCCTAACTTTTAAATCACCTACATGTAAGCCTGCAGGTGAGTCAAAAGTTAGGAAGCTGGAATTCTCTTTCTATATATCTGCAAGTCCCTATCATATCACAGATATATAGAAAAAGAATTCCAACTTCCTAACTTTGAAATTCTCTTCTATAACTTGTAATTCTCTTTCTATACATCTGCAAGTCCCTATCATATCACAGATATATAGAAAGTGAATTCCAACTTCCTAACTTTGGAATTCTCTTCTATAACTTGTAATTCTCTTTCTATACATCTGTGAGTCCCTATCATATCACAGATATATAGAAAGTGAATTCCAACTTCCTAACTTTTGACTCACCTGCACTCTCCAGCCTGGGTGACAGAGAGAGACTCCGTTTCAAAAAAAAAAAAAAAAAAGACTGCAAAGATTAAATTACTGTGGTTATTATGCAACCTTCTTCACTCTATAGGTGACGGGTTGTGAGTAATGTAGGGCATTATCCACTCTATTGCAGCTAATCATACCATCATAGACTTATGACGCAGGTTCACCTCTCAGGGCAATGAAATATACCAAGACCTATAACCACCACTACTTCCAAACTAATCAGAAACTGAGGGTTGTTTTAAAGTGTTGATTGGATTTCTACTTTATACTATTATGCCACTCAATAAAAGATAAAGAAAATAATCATTTTATGTTGAAAGATTAAAGACAATATTTTAGATTTCTTGATTGTTAAGGAAAGGACACTAAATGCAGGTAGGTTTTGACAAAGATTCTTATAACTGGGTCAGCAGGAAAGAGTTTTATAACCAATTATCAACGGCCACTGTGAATGTAGGAAAGGTGCTCATACCACATATTTTTCACCTGTTAAAATTTAAAAATTTACATTTCTATAGTTATTCATTAAAATTTTAATTATAGTGAATCAATAAATATGATGTCTATAATACTGTCAGATATCATTGTATATTTTTCTGATAATAGGTGATGAATCATCCATTATTAGAGCAATTTTAATTGCTCATTAAACATATGCCTTGATAGTGAAAAGAGAACCATGAAGGAATAACTAGGATCTAAAGAAAGAGGGTGAGAGTGAAAGAAAGTGAAAGATTTATATTCTTGGTGAATTTAATTACTGTGATTTGGGGAGCACAATGCCCCAGAAACAAAGAGTATTCTTCTTAGTCTATGACCCATGACTTCTCTTCCAGAAAAAACAAAAACAAAAAACTTTGTCCACAGTGTACATTTTCATTGATTCTTATCTTCCTACTGTTGTAGCTAAGGTTTTAAAAGTGATCACTTTTATGTTTTCTAAAGACTTGTTTAAAAATCCAGGATGTGTTGAAGATTTCTCATGTCCTGAATTATTTTTGATTTCCAGGATCTGGAAATCTGATATTTCTGATTTTACCAGAAATACTTCTCAGACTCTTCAAAGCCTGAAATTACATTAACTTTTCTTGCAGTTTAAGTAAATGCTAATTAGACCCAAGATCTTGATGTTCAATATTCAATATATAAAGTTTCTCAGTGGATCTTCTCTAATACCCAGTGAATTTATATCTTCATTGGTTAACAAACTACTACTACTCGAACTCATTTTTATAATGCCTTCCAATTTAGAAAGTACTTCCTCTTTGGTAATAGTGAAGCAACAGATACAAAAGCTAATAAACAATGCATATGGGTAGTTACACTATGAAAATATGGAATCAGTTGGCAGTTCTACATTGAGATCTAGAAGTAAATTAAGTAGCTAGAATTAAAAGATGAATATTCTGAAGTTAAATATATTTTCACCTCAACATTGTGGCTAAGCTTACTATGTCTTATTTAGGAATAGTTATTATTCACTGTGAAACGGGTGAACCAAAAACATCAATTAACTAGCTAGTGAGATGAAAATGTCATTACTCTTATTTATTATTATTTGAGTTTTGGCCACATTCTTACCATATCTCTGAACCACTTCTGATCTCTCCCCTCCCTCCTTATAATTTATAATCTGCTTTAATCAATTCGGTGTGGTTTATTGAAGATAAGAACGTTAGATCTTTTAAAGACCAAAGAGATTTTATTAGGAGATGATTACAGTATAAATAATAAGTCAAGAGTCTTACTAAAAATACCTATCTAGAGATGAGAAATTTTTTCAAAACTTATAAAAAATGTAATATATCTCAAGAAATATTTTAGAGTATTAAAAAAATATAATGAGGTTTCCAGAGATTCTAATTTTAAAAATTATGAAAATTTGAAGATCACATTGGGAGATTTTTAACTGAAAGAATATTTTTAAAATGCATCTTGAAAAAGTCTAATCATAAACCCAAATCCAGAAGAAACTGCACTATTTTTTGAAACTTTCAACCTTTGTTTTTACTGTAAAATTAATTGGATTTATCAGGGAGATAAAAAATATATTAACCAAAATATTAGTAAATTGAACTGAATCCAAATGATAGGTGTTTATAAGAATATTCTTCAAATCAAATGATGACCTTTAATCTTGGCCCCTACATTGTTCTTTTAGGACAATAATCGTACCTACTAGATAGGGCTGGTCATCACATAGTTTTTCCAGTATATAATCACTAAGTCTTTGCTAAGTAGTATTAGCAAAATACTTCTGCTAGAAAGCATTTTTTTATAATGCCTTCCAATTTACAAAATACTTCCTCTTACCTCCCTTCCTTATTCCTAGTAATATCTGTGTGAGATTGTAGGCAAGGTACTTCAATTTCTGCACTTAGAAACTGGGAATCAAGGTATTAGGTGATTCGACCAAGACTACAAATGTACTACGGATCCGCAGATGGAAAAGAAACATAGATAACCTGCCTTGGGTTTCCATGCTCTCTCCATCTTAATGCTTGCATCTTTGGTATCTCCTATTAGCTAAAGGTGCCCTGATGAGAATGTGACAGCTTTTCAGCATAATGAAACATAGTACTGAATGGAAAGTATTCTAATTCTAATTTATCTTCTAAAAATTGTCTACGAAAAAATATTCCCTTGTATATTACAGTCTTCTCTATTTGCTTCATGTTCTTCCACCCACAAGGTGTGTAACTATGGACAACTCTAGATATTATTCATTCATTCAGCAACTACTTAATGAGTGCCTACTGTTTGCCTGGTACTGTTCTTGATATTGAGGATGTAGCATCAGCAGTGAGAAAAAACAGACACAAATCCAGCTCCTATTTTAGTGTGGGGAGTAAATATCTAATAAAGATTAAAGTATAAGTATGAATTAAATTAAAATTTTAATTTATAGTAATTACTTTATAGTAAAGCAATTTTAATTGTAGTAATTTTTAAATTATGGTAAATTTCCTAATTATAGTAATTGCTATAGAAAGAAAAAAAAAAAAACAAGAGACATAGGGAGTAATAAAAAGCTGGGGAGTTGGGAGACATGAACGAAAATGGAGATAAGGGCCTGGAGGAGATCTTGGGAATGGAGTTCCTAGTAAAGCAGAGTTCTAATACTCCAAGGTAAAAATGTACATGGAGGGGTGAAGGAATGGCAAAAACTCTGGCTCAATAATAAATGAATGTCAGAAATAATGGAGAACCAGATGAAATGAGGCATTATGGGTCATTTGAAGAACTTTAGTGTTTAAGCGTAAAACAGAAGAAAAAAATTCATTTCCCAATCAATAGCTAGATAGACATATTTTTATACTGATTCAAAACTCTCAGGTAATGTTCCTCTATTCTTCCTCATTTCCTAAACTTTAAATAAGAAGGATAGGCAAGACGGCACAAACATAGTCCCAGTAAATGCTGAAATATAATTTAGTAGTGGCTTTAAATATGATAATTTAGAAACTGTGAAGTGTAAAAAGAATCTTGTTTCAGCTAAATGCATATTCCTTGGAGAATGAGCAGATGCCTAGCACCCATGATGAATTACACACTGTGGTAAACAATAAATAGAATGTCTTCATAGGAAAAGGTTCATATAGCGATGAAAGAGTACTAAAATTGAAGTCAAATAAGATGGCTTGACTACACATTCGAACACATGTGATTCTGGGCAAATCACCTTTTCTGAATCTCCATTCCTCCTATCTGTTTTGCCTCCCTTCGAAGACTGTCATGAAGATCAAATGAGACTATATGTTTATTTGTCTAAAAGCACTACAAATCACTGTAGCTCTAGAATAAATTATTATAAAGAATAGTAGTGATATAATTCAGAAATACTCAAATGACAAGAAAGTGAACTTATATGAGTAACTTAGAGTAATTGGTATTGTTTACTGCAGAGGATTTTTCCTATCTTCTAAATGAAGATATTGCCCAGAATTAGAATTCCATCCAATCTTGTTCTCCTCTTGTCTTACTCAGCTTACATATTTTCCCTGAGCTCCAGACCCATATTTAAACAAGAGTATTGAATATGTCCATAAGTGTATACACCTCAAAATTAATAATTTACCAAATAAAGTTTATCTTTCTACCACACTGCCACCCACCACGTGGTCCCTCTCTCAGTGAATAGAATTATCATCTAACCAATTTCTCAAGTTAAAAATTTAACAGTGTTCATGTACTCCTCCCTATCCCTCATAGTCATCATCCATTTTAAAGCATTGATTCTAGGGTCAATGCTGAATGACTGTAACCTTGGTAGAGCCAAGATTAATTTCATGGCTAGATTACTAGTCATGAGAGCCCAGCAATATCATTTAAGCTCTCTCTACTTCAGTTTTCTTATCTGTAAAATGGGTATTGGATGTACTGCTCCACAGGGTGCTTGTGAGGATTAAATACATAGGCGCACACACAGACACACACACACACACACACACATCTTAGTTGTGTACTAAGTGCTATATAATTGTATTATGTGTATTATTATCAAAACTTACAGAATGACCCACTGGCTCTGACTTTACTCTCATCACCCATTACCATTATCTCACTGCAGGCTTTCCTCATCTCCTACTTGATGACATTTTTCCCATCTTCTTCATAACTTTCACCACATCACAGTGGCAGATTGACTTGTCTGTCTCCCTTTCTGGACAATGTGCTTCTTAGTGCAGAGGCCATCTTTTACTCACTGTGGTATCCTTAAAGCCTAGTAATGAGTCTAGCACATGGTGACTACTTAATAGGTATTTGCTGGAAGGAAGAAGATGGGGGAAAAGGGAGGGAGAAAGAGAGGGGAAGGAAATAGAAAGGAAGGAGAGAGAAGGAAAGGAGGGAGGGAGGGAGAGAATGAACGAAAGGTAGATGAAAGGAAGAACGGAGACAGAAAAGAAAACAAAAGCAAGAGAGACAGTGACAGAGCAACGAGAAGGACTAGCCAGCTCTCTTTTCAACAGTTTCTTGCTCTTATGAAATCCCACACTTAAGAAACTCCTTCTATACTGCTAGGAGAGTTATTCTTAAAAGCAAAATGTTCACATTAAAATATCCACTAAGAAGCTTGGTTGACTCCTGAATAAAGAATAAAAAATAAAATTCAAAGCATGGAACTTCTGATTTTGAATTAGCTTTCCAAATTCAACCTCTGCTACCACTTCCCTACCCATATGTCCTATACTCTAGCCACCCTGTCTTGCCCTTCTCTAAGTCCATCAGAAATTTCATCCACTCATTGCTTTTTTCAGTCCCTGGATTGCTCACCCTCTTCTTTGCCTGGCAAACTTTTATTCATTCTGTACGTCCCAGCTCAGATATCTTTTACATGGTGAACTTTTTTTAGATTCCCATAAATTTAGGTTTTCTACAGAATTTCCTCCATGCTTCTGTCGTAACACATCTGGTTAAGTAGTTTATTTTTAAATATAATGATATAATAATATAGTCTGATGTTCCTTAAGATCAAGGATTGTGTCTTGTTTATTTCCATAACTTCTGACACACAGGGGCTCTCCATGGCTATTTCTTGAATGAATGAATGAATGAATGAATGAATGAAGGAATGAATGAAGGTACTGACCTTCTCCATTTTGTTTCTATGAAAAGCAGTGGTTCCCAAAACTCAGTCTTTAGACAAGGGTCATGTGATTCCAAAAGAATCACTGGACACGTGAATTTAAAAATCTTATCAGAGATTATGAATCAATAGATATTAAATGTAGCCCAGTAATCTGTATGTTAACAAGATCCTCAGGTAAGATCACTTGTGCCAGTTTTTCCCTGCACAAATACGTCTAGCTAAAGGGATGGGAGCAGAAATAGAGTTCAGGCACCTTTCTACATGCCAATTTTGTGTCTTGTAAGAGGAAGGAGAATAGATTCTAATATACAATAAATCACTGTGGACAACAGTGGGGACTTTTTAGGAGGATTCTGAATTTAATTAGAAATAAAGAATGTATTGGTCATATAAGCAATTAACCTGTAACAGTATACAAAAGCAATTTGTGGAGATCTTTTTCAAATATGTAGTTGGTCATCATTTTAGGATATTTTAAAACAACTGCTGGAAGATAGGATTTGAACAAGATGTCCTTATACATCCTTGCTTCCAATATACAACTAAATATTAATTCCAAGAAGTAATTGCATGTAATCTTTTGCTTAACACAATTCAGCTAAAATTCAGCTGTATCAGAACCCCAGAACTTGAATCATCACAAGGATTTTGAGTTTCAAAATGAAGGTAGTATGGGAATCTGTTTAAACATTAAGATCAATTAGTCTTTAAGGCTTCAAGTCAATTTCTCACAATAGGGTTTTCCTGTATACACATTTTAAATGGTTTATCAAATTACCACTCAGAATCTATAACAGAAAATCTGAGAAATCTTTGAAAATCTTCATGTATTTAGATACTTTTCATCTCTTTGATTGCATCAAGTGCTTCCATGCACCAATGCCTTTATACTTGTTACTCCTTCTATCTTCCCAGTTCACCCCTTCTCCCTTCTCCTGGCAACATTTCACTCATCCTTCAAACTCAGATGAAATATGCAGTCATTTAAAAACTATATTTAGCATTGCCTCATTGCTGTAATTTAACAAAATAAAAGCCGAGCTTTCAGAGAGAGAGAGAGAGAGAGAGAGAAAGCTGCTTAAAAAATTTAAGAGCTTAAATCCCCAGATCAATGACTTCTAAATTAATAAAATGTATTTTGCTAAAAAGGAAACACAGTGCCATAGAAATGAACACAAAGGCATTGTATGTAAACAATTACATCATCAATGTACAATAGTCAGTATAACTGCAAGTTCAATGTAAAAGCTAGAGTTTTGGAGCCCAGCAAGCTGTAGGATTAGCATCTAGGGCCTGACATTTATCAGTTGTGGGAGCTTAAACAACTCATATAATATCTCTCTGTTTTAGGTCTCTTGAAGTGAAAACAGTACTAATTTGACCTCATTTTGTATGGTATGAGGACTAAATTAAACAATGAATGTGAAAGGGTAGCCCTGGATGCAAAAATGGCTGAGAAATAGCCAATGGGAGATAGTTAACGTTATCCAGGAAGTGTCATGGTATCCAGACTTTTCCCGAACTAGAGGCAATCCATTTTCAGCTCATACTTCAATAATGAAGTTATTTCTCCCACCAAAAACAGTAATTTCCCAGTTAGAATGCAGAATAAAGAATGTTGATCAAGTGGAATACAGAGAGCACTAATGTCAGAGGTGCTATGAGGAAAACACAGAAGGCCATTTCTGAGTAACTAATGCTAGATCCTTATGCAGCATGGAGTGAAGAAAGCAAATTGTTCCTAATAATAAAATAAATAATGTTTCTAAAATGAACTTTCAGGAAATGCAGAGCCTAGCATTGCTTTGTAAATACATTTTAAAACAAAACCTGACTGGGCAGGGTGGCTTATACCTGTAATCTCAACACTTTGGGAGCCCAAGGAGGGCAGATCACCTGAGCTCACAAGTTCAAGACCAGTCAGGCCAACACGGTGAAACCATGTCTCTACTAAAACTACAAAAATTAGCCAGGCAAGGTGGCTGGCACCTGTAATCCCAGCTACTCAGGAGGCTGAGGCACAAGAATTCCTTGAACCCTAGAGGTGGAGGTTGCAGTGAGCCGAGATTGTGTCACTGCACTTCAGTCTGGGTGACAGAGTAAGACTCTGTCTCGAGAAAAACAACAACAGCAACAACAACCACAAAAAACAGCAACAACAACAACAATAACAATAACAATAAAACATGACTATCCCAGCACATGCACTCAACCAGTTAGTCAACATGCATTTACTTAACTCCCCACTTGGTATAGGGCTCTGTGACTACAATGGGAAAGATGCCCAGAGCCTGTGGCCGAGACCAGCCCAGGATGCACAGAAAAGGACTGGCAGAACCTGAGTAACAAGAGTAAAATACAAATATAAGCCTGATTATCTCTATCTTCTTTGTTTAACCAAATAAAACCACTTTAGTTAAGCATAGTTAGCCCTGTGGTGATGAAAGGGAACTTGAAATTAACATCAGGACAGTTTGATTATACATCATTTGCCTTTTAATTGTCTAGCAAGTTCTCACTAGTGTTGGTATAGTCTTTCTCAATACCTTTTTTCCGTTTTCACAAAATTCAAAAGTTTCCCCAATTATTGTTTTATATTCTCTCTGAATTAAATGCTCCTTACCTTTCCATTGCAGTAACATTTCTCGTATTCACAATAATTATATCAGCTAATCAATATACCGTTACAGAATATAGTCTGGGAAAGAAATGTTCATACCAGCCCATCTGTTAGGTTCTCAAAGCAATTTGTGAAAAAATAAAAAATAAAAAATTACCAAGGAATATCAATCAGGCTCATTCATTCATATCCTTCTACTCCTTTATTATTGTAGATCATATATTTTACCTGAATTCCCAGGTTTCTTAAGGTCAGATAAGTAATGTTTTAGCACTAAGCTTAAACATAGACTGTGTGTGATTGACTAAAGATTGAAAATATTTCTGCTAGAATCTAAGTCTGAAAAAAAGGGGAAATAAAACAATTTGGAAGTTGCCTGTACTGTGCCTGAACTCAGTAGAACACCATGACCCAGGGCACTGAAAGACAGAAATGTTTTAGGCAATTCCTGTTTTCGAAAAATCACAAGCCTATTTGGTTTGAAGCCATTGCTCCTCCAACCTTACTTCATACAAATAAATAACACAGAAAAATTGAAGATTGTAAAGTAGGTTTAGAAGAAGCCTCAAATGACTTTTGGTGGAATATTATGTACCCAAAACACAAGGGGTTTAAATTAGTACCTTAAAATGTTCCATTTACCACATATCACAGGAAGCAAGAGTCTGTTTTTGGGATTCTGTTCAGCTTCATTCCTCCAAATCTTCGACCTGCTGAACTGCTTGTTCCAGGTCATCAAACTCCTTAATAATTTAAACTCCCAAATTCAGACTGAGATAGGAAATGGCTGGCTACAGATTGCTGGCAGCTCATGTAGAAGAAAATATACTGCTCCACATAGAGTCACACGTACATGCATATATACCAACCATGCACAGACACAATTTCTTCTGAAACACAGAGGAAATCTATATTATCACAAAGATAAATATAAAGAGGAATTTTAATTGGTAAGCCAACATATGGTAACTATGCCAAAGCCTGAGTTAACTTTCAAATTTTAAATTCTTCACAGTGTTTCCCATATGAACCCAAGTCATTTTACCTCGCCTAGGATCTCTGGTTCACATATGGTCCTACAATTCTACTAGCTGTAGATAAAATGAAGTAGTCCTGACTTTCTCAATATGAACTCTAAAGAAAAGTCAGTTCCATAAGCTATTGTTATACAGAGAGAAAAGAGTCTCATGGTCAAACTGGGCACTACTTAGTTAAATAAAGCTGAATGAGTTTTTGTTTTTTGTTTGCTAACTAGCAGGTTTTCTCACAAATATTAATGTGCATTGTTCCTAAGATGTTAAATTGTGAATTGAGAAGTGGGTGCAGAGTCAACACTAAATGTGGCAACACTAAATGTGGCTTTTCCCAAAGGTGTTTGAACATCTCGTGGAGGTGTTACAAGCCACATATAATGAGAAACTGCTAAATATTTGCATTTATCAGCCCCCACCACACCAGTTTTTCCCTTCCAGTACCCTTTAACTAACTCCTCCCCACTCTCCTGGTTATTATTCCTCCCATAGCCCAATAAGCTCCAGGTGCCCTCACGCTGCCCGGGACCTCTTTAGTGACCGGAGGCTAATTTTCCTCCAAATGTAGGCAATTGTTCAATTTGATTCTCTCAATACTTTTTCTTTATTTATAACAATAACAAAAGCTAGGATTTTTTTGTAGTTTGCTATACATTAGGCATGGGATATGCCTTATATTGTTTCATATTTTTAAATTAAAAATGTTCATAATACAACATCTGACTCATCTGAGAGACTATATGTAACATGTATGTTAATTAAAATAATTCACCAAACAGATTAAGAATAATAGTATAATAAATACATTAGTGTCTACCTATGTTCCTCTCCTCTCCACTCCTCCTGCTACCACAGGTAACTGCTATAATAATTTTAAGATATATTTTTCCTTGATTTTTAAATTTTTCAAATATGTATTTGTCACTAAACAATATTTGTTTACTTTTGCTTATTTCTGAGATATATAAAAGTAGAATTGTACTCTATATAATCTTTAATGACTTGAATTTTTCCCTAATATTTTCTAAGATAGAGCCAAATTGTGTGTACAGCTGGAATTCATTCTTTTTTGTTGCTCTATAACATTCTATTTCATGAATATACCACAATTTATCTATTTTCCTGTTGGTGGACATTTAAAGTGTTTCTAACCATTTTACTATTACAAATAGTAACACTATGAATATTCTTGCATATGTACAACTCTAAGGGGGTCCATGTGAGAGGGTCGTGATCGATTGAGCAAGCAGGGGGTACGTGACAGAAGGCTGCATGCACCAGTAATCAGAACAGAACAGAACAGGACAGGGATTTTCACAGTACTTTTCCATACAATGTCTGTAATCTATAGATAACATAACCGGTTAGGTCAGGGGTCGATGTTTAACTACCAGGCCCAGGGTGCGGCACTAGGCTGTCTGCCTGTGGATTTCATCATAAAACAATATGAGGGGTGGTCTTCTCCCTTATTCCCCCTCTTGGAGACTCTCACTCATTTTATTAGTAGGAGTTCTCACCTTCATCCTCACTACCTATGTCTTCCTGCATGACAGATTGATAGTGATTCATGTGGTACACTTGTGCTGAAGTATTCTGGTGAACTAGAGTAGCAAGGAAACCTTTTACCATTTGAACGAGTACAGGTAGTAAACAAGGGATCAGTAAGCAGGTTCCTATTACTACTATAATTTCTATTACAAGAGTATTAAATCCTCCTAGCACTGGGAACCATTTTCAAACATGGCCTCAGGATCAAATCCGTGCCAAACTTGTATAGGCACATGTGCCAGTTTCATCATGTCTTTGACTATATCTTCGACCTGCCTCTGATCATTTATGTGCAGCAGCAGTCGGTAAGGTTAAATTTTCTACAGACCTTTTCTTCAGCTTCTAGCAAGTAGTTGAGAACCAATCTATTTTGATAGATAGCATTTATCATCTGAGTTTCTTGCCGGGCCAGAATAGTCAAGGCTCTGCCGGTCTTATTAGTGATTATTTCTAAGACAGCTTGTAACCATATGATTAGGTTGAGCATGTTAATGGGGGTTGGGTATCATCACAAGCCGTCTTGTGCCTAAGTAGCAGGCCTATAATATTGTATGATTCTCTCAGAGGGCTATTTATTATCTTTTCTATTACCTATGTCCATGTTTAGCTTTTCATGGGAAGCATAGACAGGGAAGCCAAGGAGTTCACCAGTAGGAAGAAAGACGGTTTAATAGTGCCAATAACACAACTACCTGCCCACTGGTCAGGTAATTTGGTGTAAGCTCTATGCCTACATATCCAGTATAATCCAGTGGGGGCTGTCCAGTCCCAGTGGGACTCCAGGTAGGTCCACATGGTTTGCAACTTTGGGAATTTACTAAATGGATTTTTCCTTAGTGTGGTTTGAACTCCACTAGGTGGTTGTTTTTGTAGTACTACTATACAGTTTTTGCCTAAGGCAGCTGAGTCTTCCCACAGGCAGGGTGAAGTCCTTCCCCACTCTTGCTATACAGTATTGTCTAATGATTAAGGTTTTTAGGACCTAGAAGTCATCAGGGTGATTTTTTGAGCCGGGAATTAATCAAGAACTGGGTCTGTAGGTACTAATTCTTGGGTTTCCCATGGCCATTGATCTCCTATTACAGTTCCTCTACATACATAACATGAAATGACATTGAGAGACTGGGCTACATGCTCACCTAATTGCAAAACCAAATTTATTTTTCTTCCTGGAATTTCTGGTACTGGCACGTTCAGTTTATCATAGAAGGTTTGAAATACTGGCTCAGGAGAGTGTTTATAAACTTCTCCTCAAACCACGGTATTTACTCGAGGATCCAGTCTGGCCCTATCGATTCCTAGGGTTACACGCTCCTCTTTATTCCAGTGAGGATCAAGGGGGTTGGTTATTACTAGTTCTAAGGGGTTACACTGACAACTAGTACAGGGAGGGCCACTTTTCCTTTTCTGAAGGTGGACAGGATCCTTTTTATTTTTTATCCAAGTAGCCTAAATGACACAAGACCAGTATTCACATACATTTTTAACGCAGTTCTAATTCATGACAAATGTACTTATTTTCTGCCATATGGCCTCTTTCCTGATTAAGAGAACCACATCCTATTCCTAACTTATTACTATTAATGACAGCACAGGTATCAAACTTCAAGGTGACTTGTTTGGGCACCTTTTGTTTGTTTGTTTGTTTTGGCTAACACTTTACTTGTATTATTTATGAGCCCTTAACCGTCCTCAGTCCTTAATCTTATTTTAAAAACTGTGGTCATGGGAGGCTCAGATGGGTCACAACACACATCAGGTTGGTCATTTTCTGGGTTACATACCTTGTAGAGAATAACATTATACAAACAAGCTCTTTTTAGAGTTCTAGTACACTTATAATAACCATAAAATAATAGGACCATAGCAACCTTTTTTCCTACCTCAGTGACTTGATGTATATAATGGGAACAGTTCTCAGTCTGAGGGAGGTCAGTAGAAGTCCTTACTGTAAAAGTCCAAATTTCAAGGAAAATGAGTTCCACGATGAGTTTTCTCATGCTTCAGCTGTGGGTGGACCAGTCAGCTTCTGGAGCAGGGCTTGTTGTCTACTTCAGAGTCACTTTGCAGGGGTTAATGAGGCTGCTGCTATCCACGTACAGCTCACAGTCTAGTGATATTTAAGGATGGTCTCCGAGGTTGGGCCCACTAGAATAAACTGAGTCCAATACCTCTACACAGTTATGTTCAACTGGGCTCTCTGATACTGGGAGCAAGGTGGTGGAGTTTAGCGTGTTGCAAACTTTAATGGTTATGCGGGGATGTTCACAGAGCAAGCTTTGGTATCTAGTTAGTCTAGCATTCATCAGCTATTGATGTCCTTTGGTATTTATTAAAGTCACCACAGCATGGGGGGAATTTATGTTTAGGTTTTGCCCAAGAGTTAGCTTATCTGCTCCTTGTGCTAACAGGGCTGTTGCTGCCAGGGCCCTTGGACATGGGGGCAAGCCTTTGGAAACCCTGTCTAGTTGTTTTCAGAGATAGGCCACTGGCCTTGGCCAGAGCCCCACAGTCTGGGTTAAAACTCCAACTGCCATTTTTTCTCTTTCTGACATATAGAGTGTAAAGTGTTTCATCAGGTCAGGTAGCCTCAGGGCTGGTGCCAACCTGAGTTTTTCTTTTAACTCATGAAAACTTCATTGCTGTTGGTTGTAATAGATGTAGTTTATCTAATCTACATTTTTATTAACTGTCATCTACTAAAATGTTGACTTAAATTCTGTAGCTATTTGATTTCAAGCTTTAAATTGATCTGGTATTCCTTGCAGGGCTCCAGTTGCATCTAAATAGATGTGAGAGTCAAAAGACCCATAAGGGGCTTCTCTCTGTTTACAATGTCTTATTTTTCCTTCCTCTGGTTGATGAAATGCCAGGGTGAAAGGGATAGCCAAATGGACTAAAGTACAAGTGCCACTCCTGTTATTTGGCAGAGTGCCTAGTAAAAGTCCACCACCATACCACCACACATCTGCTTGGGGATGAACAAGGGCTGACTGATTGATAAGCTCTTGAAAATTCTTAAGCTCATTGCATTCCTTCAGGTCTCCAAGGAATGCTAAGTTTCCTCCCTGTTGTGAGAGACATGAAGTGAACTTAGTGTTGGGAGACAGAACCTGGATGGCCCACCGCAGGGTGCCGGAGTTCGGGATATATCAGAGAGAGCTTGGCATGACTTATTACTCCAGGCTGTAGAATCCTGGAAAAGAGCTACCATGCAGCCTACGCCTGGTCAACTGGAGGACCACCTTAGTGGAAGGGGGACAATCTGGGCCTCTGGCCTGCCATGTGCACAAGCTTAACAATTGCTTTTGTTTAATGTGCAGATGGAATATTTGATCCATTTTAATCAGGCATTTGCATCTTGATATCCTGTCTTAATTGCTAAAGTTTGTTTTAAGTATTTAACTTCTATAATTCTCTAGTAAAATGAATGTATGTTTTTTAGGAAATTACAAAAACCAGTTGGGGCAGTCCATCCTTGCTCTTTAGTGGTCCACAGAATGTTGGACCAACTATGGCATGAAAGCTCTACATCAGGGGGCAAGACTCCTGGTTGGCACTGGGGTCTGTATTGAAATCTCCCCAGATTAAATGGTCCTAGTTTACTAATGCCCAGTCTGAGGAGAGTCAGGAGGGACAGAAGTACTTTTTTGAAGTAGAAAGTTGTCTTTGACTTGGCAAGTCCCTACAGGGTAGAACAAGGCAACCATTAAATGCAATAGTTTGAGGCAAAATTTACTTGGTTATGTTAATAACTAGATGGTCAGCAAGAGAACGAGGAAAGAAGAAATAGTAATAGAATAGATGAAAAGAGTTAAATTTTTCTTAGCTTTAGTTTGGTAGGGTTTTTCCCTTGGACTCTGGCCCACGACTCTGGAGGGGGTGGTGCTTTTTTGACTTGGGTGTGATGAGTCCATCATTTTTTGCTGTACCAACAGCAGTCTTGGTGGTTAGCAGCACAAGGTAGGGTCCCTCCCAGGCTGGCTCGAGTTTTTCTTCTTTCCAACCTTTGATGAGAATGTGATCTTCAGGCTGGTGCTGGTTTACCAGAAATTCTAGGGGTGGTACATGTGCTAAAAGACTTTTAGTTTTTGAGAGAAAGGAAAGTGGAAGATAAACCAAGTATATCATTTTTAAGAAACTGACATTTTGTTTTAAATGTGCGGCTTTGGCAGTGGACTTTATATTCCTTAGTGCCTTTTTACTGAGAAATTTCCTTTAGCATCTATTTTTATTAGTTTTTTAAACCAAAGAAAGCCAAATACCATTTCACATTTAACAATGCTTCCTGTATGATTTTTATACCAGATAAGCTAAATTTTACCCTTATATTAGTGTGTTATTAATGTTAAACCTAATTTTAATAAAACCTTGTAGACATATTTATCCAATTTTTAATGTCTCACCATAAGGTAAGATTTTATAGACTCTTTTTTAACATTTTATAATTTTTGCTAAAGAGCAGGTTGGTGCTTTAAGAAAAACCTGTTATGCGTTTATTTTAACGTCTAGTTTACAGAAAAATTGGATGATACCTCTTTAACTTTAGCCAACGCTTACACACAGAATTTTCTTTCCAATTAACATTTTAAAACTTGATTAAAC
Organism: Macaca mulatta; assembly: GCF_049350105.2. Classification (NCBI taxonomy): domain Eukaryota; kingdom Metazoa; phylum Chordata; class Mammalia; order Primates; family Cercopithecidae; genus Macaca; species Macaca mulatta. The sequence continues at coordinate 102,140,750 of NC_133419.1, read as the reverse complement.
TTGATTAAACCTTTAAAACAAAATATACATATTTTTAACCTTTTAATATAGGTAAAACTTTACATTCTTATGCCTCCTTATGATTCTTCTACCAAAAGCATATTTTACTTTCCTTATATACCTTGCACATAAACTGTTTCTTTAATAGCTTTATGTTTATGAGACCTAATTACTTTTAAATTATACAACATTTCTTGCATGAATTTCCTTTTATAACCTTTTTTTCTTAAAAAAAAACAGTTTAATTTACTTTAGACAAATAATTTACCATATAACATTCCTTTTCATATAAATTCTCCCTTTCTTTTCTAACAGCATAACCCCATACTTTAATATTTTTGAGTTAGTAAGCTACTTTTTGCGTTTTTGATTTAGGATAGTTCTGAATTGAACTAGTGAGGTGTGCTCAAAATGGGTTTCCTCTAAAAGTTATTTTTCTACTTTCTTCTGTTAGCAAAGCAGTTGCCGCTACAGGTTGAATGTATTTGGGTCATCCGTGGATTACTAAGTTAAGGATTTTTGATAGAAGGCTACAGGTTGTCAGTGGCCTCATTTGGCCCCTCTCTGCCCCAATTTCTCCATGACTCTCTCTCTCTTCTCTCTGCCTCTGTCTCTCTCTTTCCTCTCTCTCTCTCCTCTCTGTCTCTCTCTCTCTCTCCTCTCTGCCTCCCTCTCTCTTCTCTCTTTCTTTCTGCCTCTGCCAGCCGCTTATGCTGCAGTTCTCTCAGCCACTGTGGAGGGATATAAAACCAGCTGTAACCAAGCGTCTATGTACAGGAACTGGTCTGGGTGCCCTGGCTTTACAGGTTACCTTGTGCCATACCTTTGAAACAAGGGACCTGTCCAGGCTTCCTTCTGATGGCCAACCCACCTCTAATGCTGGCCAGTCTATTTTACATAAAGTTCTAAGTTTTCCTGGTGTCATAGTAACTGCATAGTCTCCTTTAAATCCCTTTTTGAAATTTTTCAACATAGTTCCTAGTGGGGTGGGCTTACTTTGTGCCTCACCCATGTTCCTTCGAGACAAAACACCATGCTCACACACCACACACACACACACACACCCCACAAAACAAAGAACAGTGAAAAGGGCACACACACACTTTTACAGTTTATGCCAAACCAGAATCAAAACCAAAATCGGAGTATCAAGAAATCCAAGCAAGGTCAAAACCAAAGTATCAAGCAATCCAAGTCAAGTCCAAAACAGAAACCAAAGTGCTGGTACAGGCACGTCATGGATGATCAGGCCAAGCTTCCACTCAAATGGAGTAGGCAAGTTCCCAAGACCAGTCTTACCAAGTTTCAGATGTCGGGACTCCAAGCGCCAGTTCCTTCCTGGTGTTCAGCCACTGCGTTGATCCTCCATGGGGGCCTGCTACACACTGCTCTGGCAAGGCTTCCAACCGGGGCAAATGCCTACCTGGGAGTGCTCTCAGGATCTGCCTGCTCAGGCTAGTCAAAGTGCCCCACAGGGATGTTCCATAAGGCAGGCTTAAGCTGCCTAAAGAGCTGCCTCCACCTTCCACCAATCACCTCGCTTCCCGGTCAGGGAACCAGAAATGTAGCAGGAAGAGCCGCAGACAACACCCCTCAGACACCAAGTTAAAGAAAGAAGGGTTTTATTTAGCTGGGAGCATCGGCAAGACTCTTTTCTCAAGAGCTGAACTGCCCGAGTGAGCAATTCCTGTCCCTTTTAAGGGTTCACAACTCTAAGGGGGTCGGCTTGACAGGGTCGTGATCAATTGAGCAAGCAGGCAGTACCTGACTGGAGGCTGCATGCACCGGTAATCAGAATGGAACAGAACAGGACAAGGATTTTTTACAATGCTTTTCCATACAATGTCTGGAATATATAGATAACATAACTGGTTAGGTCGAAGGTCGATCTTTAACTACCAGGCCCAGGGTGCGGCACTGAGCTGTCTGCCTGTGGATTTCATTTCTGCCTTTTAGTTTTTACTTCTTCTTTCTTTGGAGGCAGAAATAGGGCATAAGACAATATGAGGGGTGGTCTCCTCCCTTATTATCATTATATATTGATCCTCTCTTTGCCATTTAATTCTTTTTATCAGAGACGCAGTTTCATTTCATTTATGTTTACTATGGTCACTGATATATTTGGATTTGTTATACAGGTATTTGGATATATTTGTCACATCTTTTTTTATGTTTTTTTGCTCCTCAATTTCATTTTCATTGAATGCTTTTGGCTGTTATACACTTTTTCTTTTGTGGTTAATTATTCAGCATGTTTTTAAAATTATACTTTAAGTTCTAGGGTACATGTGCACAACATGCAGGTTGGTTACATAGGTATACATGTGCCAAGTTGGTTTGCTGTACCCATTAACTCATCATTTACATTAGGTATTAATTATTCAGTATCTTAAGACCTCAAGCAATAAAGGAACTCTAGAATCTTGTTATCCAAAGTGTAGTCTCACCTGGGAGCTCATTCGAAAGTACATTCTCAGCCCCACTAGACCAGCTGCCGAACCATCCAGCTGAAAAAGTATGGACTCTATCCAAAATTTGGTTTGGGTTGAGTCTGATGATGCCACAGGAACATGACCCCCAACCCCCCCACCACCACACACACACACATACAAAGAGGGCCTAAAAACGTTTACTCCTCACATAATAAAGCTTACTGGGGAAAGTAGAGTGTAATGAATTAAGTCCAAAAATGGTTACAAAGATAAAGGAAAGGCAACTGGCTTGGTGTTTTGTGTGGTGAGCAGGGGGCACTATGCTTGGTGCTGTGAGCAGAGTGTATAGACCACAATTACCACCACCGGAAGTCTTTTTTCATTTGATTTGGCTTTTTTAATGGAATTTCATGTGTGTTGGTGAGCTTTCTCTTTGAGTTGTGCCAGTTTATACTGCATTTGCTGAGTCCTGCCAAGCCTGTGTTATAGATTTAATGGATCTAAGTCAGATGTTATAACTGACATTTAGAGCCAGATGATGGTATTAGAGCCCTTGTTAAAGTGACCCTGGCTCTTGTGCTTTATCCTAGACCTGTGTATGTCTCAGAAAAAATCATATGTCTTGATTCTAGCATAAGCTCAGGACGACTTTTACTCTGGGCCCCATGGTCATATGCCTCAACCAAGTGTTATCTGCATTCTATAGCACACTCAAAGGAAACACTGATATCCACTGGGTGGTCACTTGCATGGAAAAGTAGTTACTATGTGGCATGCTGAAGTCACACTCCTAAATGCAAATACCTCCTACCTTTGCTGCTGCTGCTGCCGCCTATGCCTCTGTCACCAGAAAATATCCTGATCCTCAAGGTTGTAAGGAAAATACCCATTGCACCCCTGTGGCACAGCCAAAGGCTAATTTTACCACTGCCATGAGAGAGGCCCCTAATGCTGATGGTGCTGGTTTGAGATTCTCTTGAAGAATCTCTTATTTGAAAATATGAGCAGAGTAGAGAGTAGCTCCTCACCTCCAAAGTAATCCCATAACCACCGACATGGCCAGTGAGCAGGCAAGCAAGAAGGAAAGAAGAAATAAAGGAAGTACCAAAAAAAGAAAGAAAAGAAAGAAACCTGAATACAAGAGGAAGAAACAAACAAACAAAAGTGAAACAGAGGTCCAAAATTTGACCCAACTGGAAATCCAAAATTTACTTAAAGAATTTACATACAAAAAATAAGAATGCTGATCAGTTTTTGCACATCTAAAATACAAGTTCTAAATGAACCTTAAAAGCTGCTGAAATATACCAGTTGGCAAATCTTACAGCCTTCATCCATACTGTGGCCTAAATTAATCGTACCTGAGGATCCCACTAAATTTAAACAAGGTACTCCCTATAATCTTAAGTGAGTTACTGAACATAAAATAGAGCACAAAGAGTTATGTGTCACCTTAATTACCAGAACTATTGCCTTGCCTAAATTCCCATGATCATAGCATCCATTGCTTTAAAATATCCCATAGTAGGCATGTGTACTTTAAGCCAATAGCTAATAAACTAAAATTAAATTAAATTTTTATCCCTTATAAACTGGATTTACAAAATGGGACCCTATGGACTATCCCTCCCTACTTAAATAGTTAATACTGCCTAATGTAAATTAAACGGAAACTTCAAAAATTAAAATCATTATATAAGACCTGTTTCAAAAAGAGTGATTATCTCCACTGTGTCTCTATTTAACAGCCCTGTTTGACCTGTTCTTAAAGTTGGAAAAAATAAATGGTGCCTCACAGTGCTTAACCACAGTCTTAAAACTGATCTCCCTCATTAAGGCATTCATACCCAATATTATTGAAATTACTGACTCCATCTACTCAGCAAATGGTACTTTTTTTTTTTTTTTTTTTTTTTGAGATGGAGTCTCGCTCTGTCACCCAGGCTGGAGTGCAGTGGTGCCATCTCAGCTCACTGCAGCCTCCATCTCCCGGGTTACAGTGATTCTCCTGCCTCAGCCTCTTGGGTAGCTGAGATTACAGGCACATGCCACCACACCCAGCTAATTTTTTGTATTTTTACTAGAGACAGGGTATCACTATGTTAGCCAGGATGGTCTCGAACTCCTGAGCTCAGGTGATCCGCCCACCTTGGCCTCTCAAAGTGCTAGGATTACAGGTGTGAGGCACTGCACCCAGCCCGGATTTTTGTATTAGAGATTTGGTTAGTGTTAGGGCCTATTTGAATAACCTTTCACCACAATTTGCCTTTACCTTCAAAGGGACACAGTATACCTGTTATGGGCTGAATTTTATCTCTCTAAAATTCATATGCTGAAGTCTTACCCCTCAGGAAGTGGCATGTGTCTATATTTGGAAATAGGGCTTCTAAAGATGTAATTAAGGTAAAATGATGTCACATGGGTGGGCCCATATCCAATATGATTGGTGTTCTCATAAGAAGAGTTTAAGACACAGACAACACACAAGTGGAGGATGAGAGTTAAAGAGAGATGCCTCCTAAGAAACCAAACCTGCTGACACCTTGATCTTGCACTTCTAGCCTCAAAGACACTCAACAACAATATTTATATATATTGTCTCTATGAGACAAAAGGTTCCCAGAATTCTTTACCCAGAAAGTTCCAACCTTGTTCAAGGAATTGTTTCTGCCAACACTGATCAGTCCAGGCAGCCAGACCATTGAATGGCACAAGAATCCATAAAAATGTGCAGATAGAGCTGGATATTGCATAATGACTATCTTAGTCTGTTTATGCTGCCCTAACAAAATACCTTATACTGGGTAATTGATAAAGAACATAAATTTATTTCTTACAGTTCTAGAGGCTGGGAAGTCTAAGATCAAGGTACCAGCATTGGTGTCTGATGAGGGCTGCTCTCTGTTTCCAAGATGGCACCTTGTTGCTGTTTCCTCAAGAGGGGAGGAACACTGTGTTCTCACGTGGAGGAGGAGCAGAAGAGCAAGAAAGCACTCCTTTCAACCTTGAACCCTTTTATAAGTGTGCTAATACGATTCATGAGAGCAGAGCCCTCATGACTTAATCACCTCCCAAAGGCTACATCTCTTAATACTGTTGCAGTAGGGATTACACTTCAACACGAATTTTGGAGAAGACAGAAACACTGAAACCAAAGCAATGAGTGACCAAGGCACTTATTTCACTTCTTAGCCTACACAATGTTGGACTTTTTAATAATGCTTCCAATGGAACTTTCACCTTCCTTACTGGCTTCAGGCTACAGGCCTTACAGGGTACCATAATGGCTTATTTAAGTTCAAAATCCATTAAATTAAACATGGTGCATTTCAGTCATCAGTCATATATCAGGAATGAATTGTAATAAAGAATCTGACTCCATTTATTTTTAACATTTTGCTGCTGACAACTTTTAAGCCTCACCCTCCCTTTTCCCCTTCTGCCACATATCTGAGCGAGCTGAACAAGAAAGCTCAGGTTTTTCTTATTTTTATCAGGTGATTTATTTGGACTTATCCTCCAGTTCACTACATATTTCTTCAGCTGTGTCTGATCTGCTATTTAATTTAATATTGATTTTTTAAAACAATTTTATTTTTTATACCTAAATTTTTTTTTTTTTTCAAAATAATCGTAGGAATTTCTTGAGGCCTCTGCTTTTGCATTTTAGATTCCTTTTTTATATTTTTAGATACTTCATTTTTAGTTATATTGTGTTCTCTGTTAGTTTCAATAACCATAGCCCTTGGGGAAATCTCTCTTGTTTTTGCTAAATTTCAGTCATAAAGTCATCTTTTTGGTGGTTTTGTTGATATTTATTATGAGCTAAATTTGCTTGAGCTTAATCTATGAAAATCTTACAGTCTAAATAGAAGTTGCTATTTTCCAGAGAGGACTTGTACCACTTCTACTAACAGCCAGGAGTTGCTGTCAATATAGAATCACTTGAGTTCAGTTAAAGGATTCCATATTGCAACCAACCAATGACACTGTTTTTTCTTTCTTCACTAATCTCAGCACTTTTTTTTTTTTTTTTTTTTTGAGGCAACTTCACTTTTCCAGCTTCTTCTCCAGTTACCGCTCAGTGGTCCTACTCCAGCCTAAACTCACATATCAATTTGCATAATATGTGCTTATTTAGGAGGTGATTCTTGGAGATTTTCTTAACTCCCTTGAGTCTGGCAAAGCATTAGAAAAATGCATGTTTTATTTAAGATCTAGTTAATTTGTAGCACGAATGCCTTCAGAATTAACCTTACTTCTAGAAGCAGAAATTTAAAGATCAGAATTTCAGCTCATTGAACCAGAGATATTCAGGAGTAGGAGTAAGATGAGCCTCTTAATTTATGCCCCAGAAGCAATTGCCTTCTCAGTCTATACGTCACAGGGACAGCCCTCTCATACATTTAAGCGGAAATAGAAGATTCATCATTATATGACTTTTCTAGATTGTATTTCTTGCAGTGCTCTTGATTTACATTTTTATTTAAAATATTTCATTTGTAAAGTGATTTTGATTATCTCTTTTGTTTGTTCATTTTATTTTATTTTGCTTTTTGTTTCATTTTAGGACATTTAGCACTAGTTTTCAAAAAGTCTTGTTATACTGGTAATAATTGCTAAAATGAGATACCTCCCCAAACTGTTTTTGTTCTCATTATAATAAACTAAAAAGAAAAGTTAAACTCTTTGGTTTTGTCAATCTGAAGAGTTAATTTATACTTTGAAGAAGATTAGTTTTGGCTCAGCATTTAGTAACTACTAAATTTTCATTTAACAGTACATCTTTCCTGAGCTACAATTTCCAACTGGTATAATTATTGTACAGAATTTTGAGTAGCTGTATGCCACCTTGGTTGCTTATCATATAACTAATAAGTTATAATTATAGCAACAAAACACTTTGGAAAAGCAAAATTAGTTTAGTGGCAATTAAATTCAAAAATCCATTCAAAGAAAGCTAAGTAATAACTGTAATTAAGTCATACATAAAATGAAAAAGCTTTAAAACATAATGTTTTCAAACATCTCATAAAAAAGTGACACAGCATCTTTGATTTTCTTGTTATGTAACTCTTTAGCTGTAAAGATAAACAATTGGAGCAAGATGATTGTCTAGAGATGCTTAGCACTCATCTCAGTGACAAGAAAGGACCAAGGCACCAACAAATAAACAGCTAAGATTTGCCTGGAGTGTCAAAGGGAGATGACCGGAGTGCATTAGAGGAGTGGAGACACACTTGCAGTGATTGGAAGTCCAGGAGTGCATCACCTCTGCTGTCTTGTCTCCACTACTTGGACCAGATTGGCCCAGAGTTAGGAGAGACTTTCAATTGCAGGAAACAGGTAAGCAGATGATCGCACCAGTCTCCAGTGCCACTGAAAACACCTACCATTCTTACTACAGAAGAAGCTCCATAGTACTCTACAAGCCTTGGGCCCAGTTTGGAAGGCCACTGGGAATTCATGCAGATGCATTGCCTCAGACTAGGCACACAAGGTGTACACCATCTTCCCTTCACAAACCCCTGTGAGATAAGCTGCTGAAGCATGGTGCCATCTTGAGACCAGAGCCACCTCTAGAATGTACCCTCCTCTGGGAGCCGGTAGCCACTATACCTCTTCAGTACTGTAACTTCATCTTCATTATGCCAAGCCCATGCTGATGGCTCAATGTCACAACGAGCTGTGAGAAGCCTGGGTCCAGGATCAGCTATGATTTGGCTGAGTTGATGTCTGTTCCCCAACCTAACAGCTATGCACCCACATGGACTTAAGAAATAACCCTGTAGGCCATACCCAGCAGAAATGTCCCTAGACCAGTCAAAAAGCCATATGACCACATCCTGAGCCTGAGAAACACCTGTGTGGGCCACCCCAAGCAAACATACCCACAGGTCAACTGGGCAGCCATGCAGCTGTGTTCTGGGCCTGAGAAACAGTCCCATGGGTTACCCCAAGCAGATATGCTTCCAGGCCAGCCCAGTAGCTATGAGACCACATAGCAGGACTAAAAAACAGCCTGTCAAGATGCCTCTGGTAAGCGTATCCCAAAGCCAGCCAAGTAGCCTTGTACCCCCATCCCAGGCCTGAGAAACAATCTTGTGGGCTGCCTCTGACAAACACATTCCCAAACCAATCAAGCAACCACATGCCCACTCTCCTGGCCAGAGTAACAGCCCCATGACCCCAACCCCAGTGAGCCAGATACAAAGTCAGCCAAACCACCATGTACATAAAAATGACCCTGACCTGAGAAATAGCCTGGCAAGCCCATTCCTGGGAGAGCCACACCACAAATTCTCTCAGTCTAAGTTGATGATAAACTTGCAAATGCTACCAGTATGGATTACAGCTAAAGAAACTACATGGAGAGTTACACTACTGCATCTAGAACCAAGGTCAATATACTCCATCAAACCAACACCCCAAGGCCCATTTGTACAAATAGCTCTTTCTACCTGAAACCTATTCAATAAAAGAGAAAAGGCAACTTTTCCAGTACATGCATAGTAGTCAATATAGGGACACATCAACCATGAATAAGCAAGAAAACATGTCATCGCCAAAGGAAAACAGTAATTCTCCAGAAATAGATCTCAATCATAAAGAATTATATGAAACGCAAGAAAAATAAATCAAAAGAATATTCGTAAGGAAACTCAGTGAGATACAAGAGAATATAATAGATCAGAAACAACAAAATCAGAAAAGCAATTCATGATTTCAATGATAAATTCAATGGAGTTAGATATAAAAAAGAACCAAATAGAAATCCTAGAGCTGAAGAATTCAATTAATGAAATAAAAAAAACAAACTTAAGAGCTTCAACAAAGGCTAGACCAAACAGAAGAACTTATGAACTTGAAGACAAGTCTTTTAAAATAGCAAAGACAGACAAGTAAAGAAAGAGAAAAAGCCTACAGGATTTATGAGACACAATTAAGCAAACACATTTTTGTATTATGGACATTCTAGGAGAAGAGAAAAGAAAAAGCAAGGAAAACATATTTAATAAAATAATAGCAGAAAATTTCCCAAATATTGGGAAAGAGATCGACATCCAGGTCTGGGAAGCTCAGATAACCCCATATAGATTCAACTCAAACAGGTTCTCTCCAAGGTGCATTATAATCAAATTGTCAAAAGGCAAAGACAAAGGAATAATTATAAAAGCAGCAAGAGAAAAATAGTAAGTCAATATAAGTGAATCCCCATTAGTTGAACAGCAGAGTTCTCATCCAAAACCTCACAGGTAAGGAAATAATAAGATGATATATTCAAAGCACCGGAAAAAAAGAAACCTGCCTGCCAAGAATATTATACTCAGCCAAGCTATCATTCAGAATGAAGAATAAACAAAATCTGTTACAGACAAGCAAAAACTAAGAAAATTTATCACCACTAGGCCAGCCTTGCAAGAAGTGCTCAAGGAAGCTTTACATCTGGAAGTGAAAAAATAGCAATCACCATCATAAAGACCTGCAAAACTATAAAGCTCACAGGTAGAAGAAGGAATCAAAGGTTATCACTACAGACAACCACCCAACCACCAAAATAAATAATAAGAGACGAAGTAAGGAACAAAGGACATGTTAAAAAAAAAAAAACACAGAAATCAGTCAATAAAATGGCAGGAGTAAGTCCTCACCTATTAATAACCTTGAATGTAAATTAATTAAATTCCCTATTTAAAACATTAGCTTGACTGAATAAGAAAAAAAAGACCCAACTATATACTACCTACAAGAAACTCAAATCACCTGTAAAGCCATGCATAGGCTAAAAGTGAAGGGATGGCAAAAGATATGCACACAAATGGAAACCAAAAGTAGCCAAGAGTTCTATACTTATAACAGACAAAAGGGTCTTGAAATTAAAATCTGTAAAAAGAGAAAAAGAAGGACATTATATAATAATAAAGGGCTCAATTCAGCAAGAAAATATAACAATGGCAAATATATATGCACTGAACACCAAAGTACCCAGACATATGCAGGAAATATTAGATTAAAATGAAGAGATAGACCCCAATAGAATAACAGTTAAGGACTTCAACACAGTACTGTCAGCATTAGACAGATCATCTAGACAGAAAATCAACAAAGAAACAAATTTAAACTGCACCATTTAATTTAAACTGCACCAAACTAGACCAAACGGACCTAACAGATATTTACAGAATATTTTACTCAACTAAAGAATACACATTCTTTTTTTTTTTTTTGCTTGTAAATTGTGCTTTAATTTCTGCAATCAGATATGATGCAGTGAGAGAACAAGTATAAACTTTCATTATGCATCCAGAAAATAAAAAGCACATGTATACAGGTTTAGCTCAACAGCTTATTCCCTTATAAAGAAAAAAAAGTTTTGAATATAATTAAAGCTAGTTTATCCTCAGTGTAAAAACTTGGAGGTATAAACAAACTCAAGATATTATATACAGTAAATTAATGTGTATTTCCAAACTCACACAGTACAGCATTTTAAATAAAGTAAATAGTCTCATTTCAGCTTTCACTGTTAAGCATAATCCACATCCCAATCTCCAATAAAAATTTCACAATATTTAAACCCATTGAGAATTCTGTACACAAATAGAAGTTATGGAAATCTGATTTCAAATATAAATACAATAATTGTCATGAACTTATATGTTAGAACAGCTTATTTTTCTATTGTAATTTAAAAAAGAAAAGAAAAGTGTTTCAATGAACATTCAACTGCTATGGCAAAGGCCATGACTTTGTGCTTTTAAACCATACTTCGTAGAATGTAAAACATCACACCAGGCATTTTTGGAATGAAAATTATGAAGACTGAAGAGGCTATTGTATACATATTCATGTTACAATGTGGTAACAAAAATAGCTCCATAGCATATTTGGGAGGCAATGGGGCAAAGAAGGAAGTGGAGGTTAGTGCTAATTTAAGAAGGCCTATAGAATGTATGTGAAGGTAGCTAAGGAACTAGTGTATTTTAAAATCCCTATTGCAAGCCTAACACTGACCTCGCTAGTAACTCTTAAGGCAATCAAGGCAGAGCATGTGTTTGGCCGCCAGATGCACGAATCCTGCCCTCCACTCAACCTCTGTTGTTACGGGAAGTCAGGGACCCCGAACGGAGGGACTGGCTGGAGCGGCAGCAGAGAAACATAAATTGTGAAGATTTCATCTTAATATGGACATTTATCAGTTCTCAAATAATACTTTTATAATTTCTTATGCCTGTCTTTAATCTCTTAATCCTGTTATCTTCATAAGCTGAGGATGTACATCATCTCAGGGCCACTGTGATAATTGTTAACTGTACAAATTGATGGTAAAACATGTGTGTTTGAACAATATGAAATCAGTACACCTTGAAAAAGAACAGAATAATAGCAAATTTTATGGAACAAAGGAAGACAACCATAAGGTCTGACTGCCTGCAGGGCCAGGCAAAAAGAGCCATATTTTTCTTCTTGCAGAGAGCCTATAAACAGACGTGCAAGTAGGAAACACATTTCTAAATTCTTTTCCTACCAAGGAATATTAACATTAATACCCTGGGAAAAGAATGCGTTCCTAGGGGGAGGTCTATAAACGGCTGCTCTGGGAATGTCTGTCTTGTGCAGTTGAGATAAGGACTGAGATAAGCCCTGGTCTCTGGCAGAACCCTCAGGTTTACTAGGGTTAGGAAAACTAAACCCTGGTAAATTTGTGGTCAGACCAGTTCTCTGCTTTCAAACCCTATTTTCTGTTGTTTAAGATGTTTATCAAGACTATACATGCACCGTTGAACATAGACCCTTATCAGTGGTTCTGCTTTTGCCCTTTGCCCTGTGATCTTTGTTGGACTCTTATCAGTGGTTCTGCTTTTGCCCTTTGCCCTGTTCCCTCAGAAGCATGTGATCTTTGTTAGACCCTTATCAATGATTCTGCTTTTTGCTCTTTGAAGCATGTAATCTTTGTACCTACTCTCTCTTCTTACACCCCCTCTCCTTTTAAAACCCTTAATAAAAACTTGCTGGTCTGAGACTCAAGTGGGCATCCCAGCCTTACCGATATGTGATGTCACCCCTGGTGGCCCAGCTGTAAAATTCCTCTCTTTGCGCTGTCTCTCTTTATTTCTCAGCCAGCTGACACTTATGGAAAATAGAAAGAGCCTATGTTGAAATATTGGGGGCAGGTTCTCCCAATATCTAGCGTGCCAACGTGGTTTTCTTTTTCCTAAGTGCATGTGGGAAACCAATTCCCTCTGGTAGGTGTGTAGAAATGTTCATCAGTCTAGTTCACAGAAATGCTTGTTCAGCTCCCTGACAATTGGTGAGTTGTCTGTGTATTGTCTGGGGTAACTATGGGTCACATGGAGTCTAAACATTATGCTTATCTCTGCTATATTAAACTCCTGTTAAAACAGGAGGGAGTTCAGGTATCTATGGAAAATATGGTCACCCTATTCAGGGCGGTGGAAGAACACTGACCTTGGTTTCTTGAAAAGGGAACATTAGATGTGGAACTATGGGACCATGTTGGTGCAAAATTCTGGGAACTGGTCCCAACAGGAAATTATGTTCCCATCACTGTTTGGGGTGATTGGGCCTTGTATGTGCTGTCCTAATGACATGCCAATCCTGTGGCCCCCTGCAGTTACCACAGTTTTCTGAATCTGGTGACCCTCAACCTCTCCTCTTCCTCAGCTTTTCTCTCCCATTTGGCCTTCAATATCTGCTCAGCCTCTCCCTTTGCCTACTCCTCCCCCACCTGAGGATATTGAGAATTCAATATCTAACTCCTGTGATTTTGGCTTAACGTCACCCCCTGATGATCTTATTTCTTTTCACAAAGAGCCAGTACTTGTAGCTCCCAGGGCCCTGATTTGGACAGCCCAGGACAATATCTATGCTAACTCTTCCTCTTCAAACCTTTGCAGCCTTTGCCTCCAGAGCCATCTAATGGCTCCGGGACCAAACTACAATTTACCTGTAATTCTGCAGGCCCTCCCCCATCCACTGCAGCCCCTCACCCTCCTGTCATTTTGGTCCCTTAACCGGTCACTTTGCCATCCACTCAACCTGCTTCTCTGTACCCTTCTTCATGCATGGACGCCCCTGCCACTCTGGTTGCACAGGATTGGTACAATAATCACCAGTATGCTTCTGCCTCTTCTGCTCCTCCAATGCCCCTTTCTCATGCTGTCATACAGGTCTAACAACCTCAACTTCAGTTTCCCTTATCTACATATACTTTTCCTGTCACTTCTATGCTGACTCCATCTCATGTGCCTGTTCTTGAAACTTCCATGCAATGCTTATTATGCCAGAACAAAGAAACATATGGATTAGAGGCATAGGCTTATGCAGTCATGCTGGAACCTCCCAATGCTCAAGGGGTACAAGTGCATCGATATGCACCACTCAATCTTACCTTTTTAAAAGAATTCAAGGATGCTTGTACTCAGTATGGTCCCACTTCTCCATATGTTCAAATGGTATTACAGACTCTTCGTACTGAAGTCATTTTGCTTCCTTTAGACTGGGACCTTTCGGCAAAAGCTGTTCTAACTCCATCTCAGCATTTACAATTCCATACCTGGTGGTCAGAGGAGGCCTGTCTGCAGGCTCAGCTAAATCGGGCTGATGGCATTCCAATTACTCAGGCTCAGCTCACAGGCTCCGATAATTACTCTGACACTACCACCCAATTAGGCTTTGATGCTCTCACCATGGAACAAGTAACAAAGGTGTGTATGAGAGCTTGGGATAAATTACGCATCCCAGGCCAAGCTCCTGTTTCTTTTACTACTGTTAAACAGGGTCACAATGAATTATATCCTGATTTCTTGGCTAAATTACAAGATGCTGTTGAAAAATCTGTCTCTGATGAGCATGCTCAAGGTATTCTCCTGCATATGTTAGCTTTTGAGAATGCGAACCATCAGTGTAAAATGGTCATGCATTCTGTTCAATGACAAAATTTACCTGATCACGAGGAGTTGCCTGCATATATTAAAGCTTGTGAAGGCACTGGATTGGAGACCCACAAAGCTATTCTGTGGGCATGGGCCATGAAGGACAGCAATCAAACTGGCTCGACTTACTCTTTTCTTGTAGCCTGCTAGAATTGTGGTCAACTTGGTCATACTAAAAAAAAATTGCACTGTTAAAAACTTAAAAGCGGCCAAGCCAGCTCAACAAACACAGCCAAATGCTCCTGCTACTGTTTGCCCTCGTTGCCATAAAGGTAAACATTGGGCGAGTACTTGCCACTTTAAGTCTGATATAGATGGAAATCCCTTGCCACAGAACCAGGGAAATGGGAAGCGGGGCCAGTCCCAGGCCCCAATATCAAATGGGACACCTCAGACTCAGACTAATTTTGCGTTTCCACTTCAGACAGTCCCAACGCCGCCCCCAGCACAAACAAATTTACCTAAAGCCAACCCAGATGGGTCCCAGCCTCTTCTGTCCCAGTACAATGCTTGTCCACTTCCACAGTAGGGGGTGGGGCGATCGATCTCTCTAGTTCCATTCCTCTAAATTTACTACCCAATTCTTTGCCTTTAATTGTCCCCATGGGGATCACTGGCACTTTACCTCAAGGTTCAGTGGGCCTGGTGTTAGGTAGGGCATCCACTACTACTAAAGGTATCACAGTTCATACTGGTCTCATTAATTCTGATTCCTCTGATGAGATAAACTTATAGTGTCTGCCCAGGTTCCTGTTTCCATTCCAGTCAGTGAGTCAATTGCTCAATTACTTTTACTACCTAATATTGTTTTAAACAAAGGAGATAAGACATGGGGCCCTGGGATAGGTCTTTTTCCGGCAGTGAAAAAGCCATTTATTGGATTAATGTAATTTCTAAACAATGGCCCACATGCACCATACACATTCAAGAAAAAAGTTTGAGGACCTAGTATATACTGGGGCTGATATTTCTATTATTTCCTCTAATTGATGGCCTTCCTCCTGGCTTAAACATCCCCCTAACATGGGACTAGTAGGGGTCAGAAAACCTGATGAAGTTCACCAGAGCACATTTATCTTGCCTTGCACTGGCCCTGATGGTCAAAAGGGTATAATTCAGCCTTATATCACCCCATTGATCTTTGGGGTAGAGATTTGCTGGCACAATGGGGGGCTGAAATTAATATTCCATATAACTCTTATAGTGCTCCCAGTCAGCATATGATGGAAAACATGGGGTTTGTTCCCGGACTCGGTCTCTATCCAAAACATGAAGGGATTACTAAAGCCCTCCCAATTACTGTAAAAGAAGACAGGGCTGGTTTAGGTTATCCTTTTTAATGACAGCCACTGCTATGCCTCCTAATCCTGTTCCCCTACAATGGAAATCTGAAACACCTGTTTGGATTGAGCAGTGGCCACTCTCTAAAGAAAAACTGGAGGCTTTAACTCAATTAGTTTCTGAACAGTTACAACTTGGAAAGGTGGAACCTTCTCTTTCCCCCTGGAATTCTCCTGTGTTTCTCGTAAAAAAGAAATCAGGCAAGTGGAGGATGGTAACTGATTTAAGGGCCATTAATGCTGTAATTAAACCTATGGGAGCCATCCAACCCTGCATGCCTGCCCCTGTTTTAATACCTAAGAATTGGCCTCTCATAGTTATTGATCTTAAAGACTGTTTCTTTCATATTGCTTTACATAAATCAGATTGTGAAAAATTTGCTTTTACTGTACCATCTATCAATAATCAAGAGCCTGCAGCTTGTTAAGAATGGAAAGCACTTCCTCAGGGAATGCTGAATAACCCTACCATCTGCTGCTTTGTGTTGGACAGGTGCTTTCACCAGTTCAAGCTCAATTTCCCCATATTCTTCATTATGTTGATGATATATTAATTGCTGTCCCCACTGATATATTAATTGCTGCCTCCACTGATAAAGAATATATGTATATATAATGATATATTAATTGCTGTCCCCACTGATAAAGAATTAATTGACTGTTATCAATTTCTGAGCCACCGTGTTACAGAGGCTGGATTACACATCACTCAGGATAAAATTCAAAAGACCACTCCTGTTCACTATTTAGGAATGGTGGTCGATAAAGAATGTATTCAGCCTCAAAAGGTTCAGATTAGGAGAGATTCTTTAAAAACCTTAAATGATTTCCAAAAACTTTTAGGTAACATTAATTATTTAAGACGTACTTTAGGCATTCCAACATATGCGCTGTCTAACTTGTTTTCTACACTGCACAGAGATTCCAATCTCCACAGTCCCAGGACTTTGACCCCTGAGGCTTCACTGGAACTGAAATCCATGGAGGAAAGAATCCAAACTGCCTAGTTGTCTAGGGTACAGCTTTCTCAGCCTTTTCAGCTTCTAGTTTTCACTTCATTGCACTCCCCTACTGGGCTAATAGTTCAACATAATGATTTAGTGGAGTGGTGTTTTCTTCCTCATTCTGTGTCAAAAACTCTGTCTGTTTATCTGGACCAAATGGCCACCCTAATTGGACAAGTTCAGTGTAGAATACTTAAAATTTTTGGATTTGATCCAAATTTAATTGTAGTTTACTTAAATCAGCTCAAAGTCCAGGCCGCTTTTCAACATTCTGTATTGTGGCAAATTCACTTGACCGATTTTATCGGTATTATTGACAATCATTATCCAAAAATCAAATTGTTTGATTTTATAAAAATGACTTCTTGGGTGGTCCCTCGACTGATCAAAGATCAGCCCATTCCTGAGGCTGTTACAGTGTGCACTGATGGCTCCAGTAACAGAAATGCTGGTTATGTGGGTCCTACAGACAAAGCTTATTTCTACCCCTTTATACCTCTACTCAAAAGGTTGAGTTAATTGCTGTAATTACTGCCACACAGGATTTCCCCAAACCTTTAAATATTGTCTCTGATTCTGCTTATATTGTACATGCCACTAAAAATATAGAAACCGCTACTATCAAACATATTGATAATTCTGAATTGGCTTCTTTATTTTCAAGGTTACAAGAGGCGGTTCACCAATGTAGACACCCTTTCTATATTACACATATTAGATCTCATACCACTCTACTGAGACCCATGTCTGCTGGTAACCATAAGGTCGACTATTTGGTCTCTTTTGCAATTCAAGAGGCTCAGGAGTTCCATAATCTCACTCATGTCAATGCTGCTGGATTAAAAGATAAATTTGCTCTCACCTGGAAGGAGGCTAAGCTTATTGTCCACTACTGCTCTCAGTGCCAAGTTTTTGTACCTCCAAATCAGGAGCCTGGCGTTAATCCCAGAGGCCTAACTCCTAATGATTTATGGCAAATGGATGTGACTCATGTTATCTCCTTTGGCAGACTTTCATATGTACATGTTTCTGTAGACACCTTTTCAGGTATTATTTGGGCTACTTGCCAAGCAGGGGAAGGCACAGCCCACGTTAAAAGACATCTGTGTTCTTGCTTTGCAGTTATGGGGCTTCCATATCAGATAAAGACAGACAATGACCCTGGATATGTTAGTAAGGCTTTTGATTCATTTATGCAACAATGAGGAATTTCCCGTATTTACTGGAATCCCTTACAATTCTCAGGGACAGGCTGTGGTGGAATGGGCCAATCGCACTTTAAAAACTCAATTGTCCAAACAGTCTGAGCAACAAAAGCATAATTTAACCACTCCCCACTCCCAATTACATTTAGCATTGTTTCCTTTACACTTTCTAGATGTTCCTAAAGACAATACTCTGACTACTGGTTGAACGCCATTACACAGGCAAAAAATTCTCCCTAAATGAAGGCAAGCCAGCGTTACGGAAAAACTCAGACCAATACCTGGGATCCTGGAACAATTATAACGTGGGGAAGAGGGTATGCTTGTGTTTTACCAGGAGATCATCAATTCCCTGTCTGGGTGCCCACTAGGAGACTTAAACTTCGTGTGAATACTGACAATGAAAACTGCAGGGAAGAGACGTCCATGTCAGAGACCACCATGGTGAGATCTGTGCCAACTCCTTAGAAGCTGGCATGCCAAATCAAAATGGGTCTGGTTCAATCCTCCCTAATGGCAACGGACACCCCTCTAACTAATTCCACTTCTCCTAATTCCCTTTCTTTTTCTCCTTATGAACCTAAAAATCTCACTATTTCTATTAGCCTGAAAATAACATCCCCCTGTTCTTCTCTTCCTCCTTCAGCACTGGATCTCGCTTACAATAGGCTTTATTTAATAATTCTCCTCCTTATACTTTCTGTCTCACCAGTTTCCCCTCAAACTGATTTACCTGCTACACAAAATTATTCTTATTCGACTTATGTGCCTTTCCCTCCATTTATTCGACCTCTCACCTGGATGGATGCTCTCGTGGAAATCTATACTAATGATAGTGTCTGGATGCCTGGGGCTACAGATGACCATTGCCCCACTCAACCAGGAGAAGAAGGCACTGCATTTAATGTTACTATGGGTTATAAATACCCTCCTCTGTGACTTGGACATGCACCTGGTTGTATGCATCTAGAAACTCAAGTCTGGGCTACTTACCTTCCAGAGAGATCAGTCACAGGGGAAAGGGGACATTTGGTCTCTGGCCTCTCCCTTTCTCCTTTAAGACAAATGAAAGGGAGAGTAATAGGAGATACCCCATACTTTCAATATAAACCTGTAGGAAAACCATGTCCTAAAAATTTTGAGGCCCCATCTAAAACTTTAATTTGGGAAGATTGTGTTAACTCACATGCAGTAGTATTAAAAAAAAGACTCAAATGGTTTAGTAATAGACTGGGTACCAAAGGGCTATTCAAAAAACAATTGCTCCTCTGGTGGAAGGGAATACCTGGAGGCTACTTATTTTATTTCTTACTGGGAGGACAAGGATCATCATCCTACTTTGCATAGGAGGTTCATCTCATTCTTTCCCTTAAAATGGGAAGATAAGGGCATTACCCTGCTGAGGTCTCATACAATATTCCCCATTCTGAGCCCAGAACACCCAGAAGTTTGGAAATTGGCTATTGCCATGTACAGACTGTGAGTATGGGAAGGGGAAACGTTTTTGTCTGTTGTCCCCACTACTACCCCTTGCATCCGTGACTCTGAACCCCATGATATATCCCCTTTGAACTCTCTTCCTCTTTTTGATGCCAGTCCTCCTTTATGGGACTTTGATTGGCATTATGATAATTATTCTCAACCCAGTTATACCCCTCTACCTCTTCGGCATCCCCAGACACCTCGGATTACTTCTTTATGGTGTAGAACACTGGGCGTTGCCACCGCCGCTCCTCTCCCTCAGTATCAACATAGATCCAAACATTCTGCTTTGTTTACCTCCAGCCTGACTATTCTTATACAGAGTTGTGTTAAGCCTCCTTACATGCTCTTAGTGGGAAATATAAAAATTTGGACAAACAATCAAACTGTCCAATGCATTAATTGTCATTTATACACTTGTGTTAACTCTTTTTTGACTTCAGGAAAAGTGTAATGCTGGTTTGAACTCAAGAAGGAATCTGGATACCAGTAACTTTACCCAGACCTTGAGAATCTTCCCTCTCAGTACATTTAATTAATGAAGTGTTACAACGAATTCTCAAAAGATCTAAGAGATTTGTTTTCACTTTAATCGCTATGATCATGGGCCTAATTAGAGTCACTGCACTGGCCACCAGTGCTGAAGTGGCATTACACCAATCTATTCAAACAGCTCAATGTGTTAATGATTAGCAAGCCAATTCCACCCAAATACGGAATTCTTAACAGGGCACTGATCAAAAATTAGCTAATCAAATTAATGATTTAAGAGAGTCTTATTTGGCATGGAGATCGGCTAATGAGTCTCAAATCGCATGCAAATGCAGTGTGACTGGAATACTTCTGATTTCTGCATCACATCATATTCCTACAACGAGACTGATCATTCATGGGAAATGGTGAAAGGACACCTTATGGGTAGGGAAGATAATTTATCCTTGGACATAACTAAATTAAAGAAACAAATTTTTTAAGCTTCTCAAGCTCATTTATCCATTGTGCCTGGATCCAAGGTGTTAGATCAGGTAGCAGAAAGTCTTTCTGGACTAAACCCCATATTTTTCTCTGTTTAATCAGGTTGTTTTTAGTGTGCTGGACCAGTCAAAGAATCCTGCACCAAAACCAAGAGAATGAACAAGCTTTCATCACCACAGCATTTTTATATAAAAAGAAAGGGAGACATGTTATGGGCAATCAGGGACCCCAAATGGAAGAATTGGCTGGAGTCATGGCAGAAGAACATAAATTGTGAAGATTTCATCTTAATATGGACATTTATCTGTTCTCAAGTAATACTTTTATAATTTCTTATGCCTGTCTTTAATCTCTTAATCCTGTTATCTTTGTAAGCTGAGAATGTACGTCACCTCAGGGCCACTGTGATAATTGTGTTAACTGTACAAATTGATGGTAAAACATGTGTGTTTGAACAATATGAAATTAGTACACCCTGAAAAAGAACAGAATAATAGCAATTTTTATGGAACAAGGGAAGACAACCATAAGGTCTGACTGCCTGCGGGGTTGAGAAAAAAGAGCCATATTTTTCTTCTTGCAGAGAGCCTATAAACGGACATGCAAGTAGGAAACATATCGCTAAATTCTTTTCCTGGCAAGGAATATTAATATTAATATCCTGGGAAAAGAATGCGTTCCTAGGGGGAGGTCTATAAACGGCTGCTCTGGGAATGTCTGTCTTGTGCAGTTGAGATAAGGACTGAGATAAGCCCTGGTCTCCTGCAGAACCTTCAGGCTTACTTGGGTTGGGAAAACTCAGCCCTGGTAAATTTGTGGTCAGACCAGTTCTCTGCTCTCAAACCCTATTTTGTGTTGTTTAAGATGTTTATCAAGACAATATGTGCACCATTTAACATAGATCCTTATCAGTGATTCTGCTTTTGCCCTTTGCCCTGTTATATTTGTTGGACTCTTATCAGTGGTTCTGCTTTTGCCCTTTGGCCTGTTCCCTCAGAAGCATATGATCTTTGTTAGACCCTTAGTGGTTCTGTTTTTTGCTCTTTGAAGCATGTGATCTTTGTGTCTACTCTCTGTTCTTATACCCCCTCCTCTTTTGAAACCCTTAATAAAAACTTGCTGTTCTGACACTCAGGCAGGCATCACGGTCCTACTGATATATGATGTCACCCCTGGTGGCCCAGCTGTAAAATTCCTCTGTTTGTACTGTCTGTTTATTTCTCAGCCAGCCAACACTTACAGAAAATAGAAAGTACCTACTGTTTGGGTGAGGGAAAGGGGACAAGATGGAGGAAGATGAACAAGATGGAGCAGTTCCTGTTGTTTCCGGGTTCTTCATCACAGATTTTCCCGCGCCCGGGAAAAATTCCCACGCCCAGGAAAAGAACCAAATCAACTGAGCCTGCACAGAATGACGTCAAGCCGGGGACACCGAAATTCAAGCAGCCACTCCTACACACACGCCCCAAACTCCTCCCCCTCTAGCTCCCAGGCATAAAAGTCCGCCGCCAGCAGGAGCCAGCGTGACTTCTTCGGCCCCCCACATTTGTGAACAGGAGAACATCACCTGAGAGCACCGGCGTGACTTCCCTGGCCCCCGCCCCCACCTGAGGACCAGAGAACCTCGTCCGAGAGTGTATGCATATTTGCAAATAAAAGGCTGCCACTTTCTTCGCTCATTTTGGCCTTTATTGATTGAGAAACAAAACAGCTGGTGCCGAAACCCGACCTGGGAAGAGACCCTTCCTCAACATCCCCTAGGGGTCTGAGGAACCTCCTCCCCAGCGAACCGGCTCCCAACCCAACCAGCCACAAACACCGAACAAGTGTTCCAGCTTTCCACTGGTGCCGCTCTGAGAATTTCTTCTTCGGTGAGTACTCCCCTTTGTTAACCATCTCCGTCCGTTTCCGTGTCCTTGGCCTGGAGTTGTACGTACGCCCAAGGACATAGCCACCCTGTGGCACAGTGAGGCCTTCAACCCGGAGACGTCTGTCTTGAAGTTCCTTAATTCTCCATTAGTGGCTCCAGCCCCCGGTCTCCAGCAGCGGCAAAGGATGCTTTGCCACTGCGTGAGGTCGGTTTCCATTTCTGGTGGTTAAACAATGGGAACCTCACAATTGAAAATCCCTAGGAACACCCCCTTAGGGTGTCTCCTCCAAAACTTAGAAGCCTTACATCTAGCTCAAGATTTAAAATGAAAGCGGCTAATTTTCCTCTCCACTGTGGCATGGCCGCAGTATAAATTAGACAACCAATCTCAATGGCCACCAGACGGCACACTTGACTATAACATTCTATTACATCTCTCTAATTTCTGCCAAAGGCTTGGAAAGTGGTCAGAAATTATCTATGTCCAAGGCTTTTCGGACTTGTGCTCTCTCCCAGACCTGTGCGCCCAGTGTTCAATGGCCCAGGTCTTGTTAGTTAAAACCCAGCCCTCGGCCCCCACACCACAAGCAGAGGAAGATTCTACTTCCCTCTCAGATGGGGCCGACGGTGGGGTATCTCCCTCCCGACCTACCAACCCCCCTCTCTATGCTCCTCCTACCGCCCCTCCCTCAGCCACTCCTCTTATCTCTCCCATTTCCGCCCACACTCACTCCAAGACCACGGTAGCGGCCCCCACTAGTCAGCCCTCTACCAGTCAGCCTGCCCCAACCCCCTCTACCAGTCAGCCTGCCTCAACCCCCTCTACTGGTCAGCCGGTCTCAACCTACCCGACTAGTCAGTCTGTTTCAACCTCCCCTGTTATTTTGTTGGCCCCCCTCCGAGAGGTTGCCGGAGCCGAAGGACTAGTTAGAGTCCATGTCCCTTTTTCCTTGGCAGATCTTTCCAAGATTGAAAAACGGCTCGGCGATTTCTCTGCTAACCCCACCCTATATTCCAAGGAGTTTCAATACCTATGCCAGGCATATGATCTAACCTGGCATGACTTACAGGTCATTTTGTCCTCCTCCCTTAACCCAGAGGAAAGAGAGTGTATTCTTGCAGCCGCCAGGCAACATGCAGATCAATGGCATTTAACTGATGCCACTGTCCCGTTAGGAGAGATGGCTGTCCCGTCCATAGAACCAGATTGGGACTACCAACCACAGCAGCCCGGCTGCCATAGGAGAGACATTATGGTTCAATGTCTCTTGGCCGGTATGCAGGCAGCCTCTAACAAAGTGGTCAATTTTGATAAACTAGAGGAAATCATCCAGCACTCAGATGAGAACCCGGCTTCCTTCCTAAATCGCCTTACAGAGGCACTAGCCCAATTTACTCGGCTAGACCCCACCTCCCCAGCTGGAGCAGCTGTCCTAGCCTCCGATTTGATTTCCCAGTCAGCCTCAGACATTCAAAAAAAGCTAAAAAATGTTGAAGATGGGCCTCAAACCCCCATACAGGACTTAGTAAAATTGGCCTTTAAAGTTTTTAACTCCAGAGAAGAAGCAGCTGAGGCTGCAGAGCTAGACAACGAGAAAAGAAGGGCTGTGCTTCAGGCACAAGCTCTAGTGGCTGCCCTCCAACCAGCGTTGCCCACTCTGCCGGCAGGGAAGACACAGGGCAAGTCTCCTAAGGGCGCTTGCTTCAGATGCGGAGACCCCAAGCATTGGGCTGATAAGTGCCCTCAGGCAAAGGGGAATCTACCATCCAATCCTTGTTTCAAGTGTGGCACAACTAGGCATTGGGCCAGTAAGTGCCCAAATCCTCGCTCGCCTACCACGCCATGTCCGGTATGCCATCAGGAAGGGCATTGGAAGTCTGATTGCCCCACTGTCAGGACAGGCCCTGCGCCTCAACGTGGTGCCTCTCCTCAAAGGTCAGAAGGCTCCTGCGTGAAAGAAGGGTATAGGGGTTAGGGACTACTGGGTGTGCTACTTTATCTTTGCTTTCACTTGGGAAGATCCCGAAACCCATGTCTCTACTCAACTCACTTGGACGGTTCTTCCCCAAGGTTTCCGAGACAGCCCCCACTTCTTTGGGAAGGCATTGGCTAAAGACCTAGCCCAGTGCCTATTCCACTCCAGCACCATTATCCAGTATGTTGATGATTTACTTCTATGTAGCCCCTCACATGACATTTCCTTACAGGATACTGCCACCCTACTTAACTTCTTAGGTAGGCTGGGCTATAGGATTACCAAACAAAAGGCCCAACTTTGCCTTCCCAAGGTTATATACCTAGGCATAGAACTTACCCCAGTGTCCAAATCGCTGACTACAGATAGATTAAGTCTCATTCAGAGTCTCACCCCCCATCTAACGGAGAAGAAATCCTATCTTTCTTAGGTCTTGTAGGATTCTTCCGACATTGGATCCCAAATTTTGGGGTCTTGGCCAAACCCCTCTACCAAGCTGCCAAGGAATCCCCAACAGGACCCCTATCAGACCCAAAACTAATAGCCACACACTTCACATGCCTTAAAACATGTCTCCTGTCTGCCCCTACTCTCTCCTTACCCAACCCCCTGTACCCATTCTACCTCTTCACTGATGAACGTCACAAGATAGCTACAGGTCTCCTGGCCCAGCCAATAGGCACAACCTTCAGACCGGTCGCTTATCTCTCCAAACAACTAGACACCACAGTACAGGGATGGCAGCCCTGCCTACGCGCTCTTGCTGCAGCGGCAGAACTAACCAAAGAAGCTTTAAAACTTACGTTAGGAGGCCCCCTTACGGTCCATTCCACACATCGTCTTCAAGACTTAATTTCCCACAAATGCATCAGTCATCTCACTCCTTCCCGCATACAGTTATTCCATGTCCTATTTTTAGAAAATCCTGACATCAAAATAGCCACCTGTTCTTCTCTCAATCCTGCTACTCTCCTGCCTACTCCAAATACCTCACACACCCCAGAACATTCATGCCCAGAGATTATCCAGTTAGCTCTCCCAACCCATCTCCACTTGCGGGATCTACCCCTCTCAGACCCACAACTGACATTCTTTGTGGACGGGAGTTCATTCGTTGACCCCCATGGAAACAGACACACGGGATATGCAGTAGTCACTAACACACAGGTGATAGAAGCTAAGCCTCTACCATTAGGCACAACCTCACAAAAGGCAGAACTCACTGCCTTAACCCGGGCACTCCATCTCTCTGAGGGAAAAACAGTTAATATATATATATACTGATTCCAAGTATGCATACATGATAGCACACACACACTCTGTCCTCTGGCAAGAACGTAGGTTTTTAACCACCAAAGGAACCCCTATCATAAATGGGAAACATATCCAACTGTTGCTAGAAGCTCTAACCTCCCTTAAAGAGGTAGCTATAGTTCATTGTAGAGGACATCAAAAACCTACCAACCCCATTGCCCAAGGCAACAACTTGGCCGATACCACTGCAAAATCCATAGCACTATCTACAGAAAACCCTCGATCCCTATGTTTCTTAACTCCTCAATACACCCCTTCTTATTCCTCAGAAGAAAAAAAACAAGCTTTTACAGAACCCACATGCAACTATTACCCCCGACCAATGGATCTTTATCCATAACCGTGTCGTCCTCCCTGAAGCTCAAACACAACACATCTTAAGAGATATTCACAACTCTTTACACATCGGACACCAGGCCCTATACAACTTTTTAAACCCCATCATTGAGTGTCCATCCCTTCTTTCTCACCTCAAGAGAATTAGCCAACAGTGTTTAATCTGCCTAAAGGCAAATGCTCAAGGGGGAATACACAATGCCCATCCAAGTCATCAGCTTAGAGGACATCAACCCCGAGAGGATTGGCAGATTGATTTCACCCACATGCCTAGGCACAAAAAGCTTTGTTTCCTACTCACCCTGGTAGATACCTTTTCAGGATGGATAGAAGCCTACCCCACCACAGGAGAAAGTGCATCCATTGTAGCCTCCATTCTCATAGAACAAATCATTCCTCGTTTTGGGCTTCCCCGGTCAATCCAATCTGATAACGGCCCGGCTTTTATTTCCAGAGTGATCCAGCTAGTGACAGATTCTCTCAACATTACTTGGGAGCTACATATTCCATACCATCCCCAGTCATCTGGAAAGGTTGAACGGGCACATGGACTCATCAAACAACAACTAACCAAACTTTCCATAGAGACACGTCAATCGTGGGTAACCTTGCTTCCCCTTGTACTTACCCAGCTACGAGCTACACCTAGAGGCCCCACAGGCCTCAGTCCTTTTGAATTAGTATACGGGCGCCCCCTCGCACTACAAGAACTCCCTAGCCTCCCCATGCCGTTAGCACCCTACCTTCCATACCTTTCTCTCTTAAGACAATTACTTAGAGAACACGCTGAGAGGTCACTTCCCCACCCTACACAAGGAAATTCGGAAGCCCCCTCAGCCCTTTCACCAGGCGACCAGGTTTTACTCAAGGACCTGCACGCAAAAGGCCTTACCCCTAAGTGGAAAGGCCCATACACAGTAATTCTTACCACTTCCACAGCAGCCAAACTCTTAGGCCACAGTTCTTGGGTCCACCTTACTCAACTGAAAAGAGCCCCGCCCCCTCAGACTCAGTGGCAGTCCACTGAACTGTCACCCACCCGTCTGAGAATAACCAGACTTAATACAAACTAAATGAGCTACGTTCTTCTGAAATTCTCCCGCTTTCTCACTATTCTCCATCTCAACTTAACTGAATTTCTCCTCATAGACCCTCTAGAAACCTTCCTTCCTGACCCTTCCCCCGACCAGTAGGTTTCCCAACTTTTTACTCTCATAGAAGACCTAGCTTGGTAAGGTGCCCTTTATGATTTCAGCAATGTTGAACTTACCCTCTACACCTTTGTTACCACTATTATGGTTCACTCTAATTATTCCTGCTAGCCTTACTAATCCTAAATTTGTATGGAGATTTTCTATAACTGAAACCTGGTCTACTGACAACCAGGCTCACTCACAAATGCAAGGTACTGCAGATTGCTCCCCCCAGGGCTGTCAAGCTGCCCTCCTCCTTAACTTTCACCTGAGTTCTGTCGGCAACTACGACCACCCAGTCATATGTTTCTTGTACGACCAAACGGAATATAATTGTAAGAACTACTGGCAAGAAACCAACCTGGGGTGTCCATACAACTATTGCAACATGCATGAGATAGGTTTAATGTGTGCAAATGGCATTTGCACCCCTAATGATAGATCTTTTGTAAGAAATAGAACATCAGGAGGATATATTCTTACTATTAAGGATCCCTGGGACCCCCACCCCTGGTGGGCTCAGGGAGTTAAAGGTGGACTATATGCAACATCTTGGTCCTCATATCCCACCGCAACCCTCCAAATAAAGAGAGTATATGTGCAACAAGTACCCCTCCCTAAGAGTAAACAAGTATATCCTCCTAAGAGTGTACAGGCCCTACAAAATTTAACCTCAGTTGTAAAATCTCATGAACAGAAAATACAGAAGCTGTTAAGCCCCCCAGACCCCCTTATCAATGAGGACCCATTCTCATGGCTAACACTTATTCGCCAGGGACTTAACTTAACCCAGGCTGCTGGAGTAAGGAACCTCTCCCACTGCTTCTTTTGCGCTGCACTCGGAAAAGCTCCCTTAGTGGCAGTCCCACTACCAACCGCTTTCAATATCACCACCGACTCTAACAGCTCCTCTCAAGCAACATCCTTGCCTCAAGTCCCACTATACTGTAATCCACGGAATCAAACCCTTCCTTTTTGCTACTCTACTCCAAACTCTTCATGGTGTGATCACACACAAGCTCCCAGCAGGACCCAGACGGCCCCCGTTGGAGGCTACTTTTGGTGTAACCAAACTCTATCTAAAACTCTTAACCATACCTCCATCACCCAGTCCCTTTGCGTTCCGGTATCTTTAGTGCCTAGCTTAACCCTATATAGCAAAGGAGAATTGTCTGAACTAGCTTCCCAGCTCAGCTCCAGCAATAACATCCAAAAGCGGGCTGTTTTTCTTCCCTTAATTATCGGGGTTTCCCTAGCATCGTCCCTAGTAGCCTCAGGACTTGGAACAGGGGCCCTCACCCACTCAATTCAATCCACACAGACCCTCTCCACTCAGGTTCAGGCAGCCATAGAGGCTTCAGCTGAAAGCTTAGCCTCTTTACAATGTCAAATCACCTCAGTGGCCCAGGTAGCAGCACAAAATAGACAGGCATTAGATCTTCTTACTGCTGAAAGAGGGGGAACATGCCTCTTCCTAGGAGAGGAGTGTTGCTACTACGTAAATGAATCAGGCCTGGTTGACACCAATGTCCAAACATTAAACAAAATCAAAAAGGAGCTTCAACAATTTAATGCCCCCTTAACCCCTGGACCACCAGTATGGCTGCTGCCTGTAGTACAGCAGATGCTTCCATTCCTAATTCCCATACTAATCCTTTGTCTTATGTTATGTCTTGCTCCCATTCTAATAAAATTTCTCCGAGCCAGGGTCCAAGAGATCACCCGAGTCACCTTCAACCAAATGCTCCTGCATCCCTACACCCAACTGCCAACCTCAGACCCTAACTACGCCCCTTAACAGCAGGAAGCAGCCAGACAGACCACGTGCCCTAAATTCTTATAATCAATAAGAGGTTGGACTGTTTGGGTGAGGGAAAAGGGACAAGATGGAGGAAGGTGAACAAGATGGAGCAGTTCCTGTTGTTTCCGGGTTCTTCATCACAGATTTTCCCACGCCCGGGAAAAATTCCCACGCCCGGGAAAAGAACCAAATCAACTGAGCCTGCACAGAATGACGTCAAGCCGGGGACACCGAAATTCAAGCAGCCACTCCTACACACATGCCTCAAACTCCTCCCCCTCCAGCTCCCAGGCATAAAAGTCCGCCACCAGCAGGAGCCAGCATGACTTCTTCGGCCCCCCACATTTGTGGACCGGAGAACATCACCGGAGAGCACGGCGAGACTTCCCTGGCCCCCCCCCCCCCCACCTGAGGACCAGAGAACCTCATCCGAGAGTGTATGCATATTTGCAAATAAAAGGCTGCCACTTTCTTCGCTCATTTTGGCCTTTATTGATTGCGAAACAAAACACCTATGTTGAAATATTGGGGTGGGTTCCCCCAATACTTTGTTCCTATTAACAGACCAACATGGCTCCTGCATTAATAGGGAGTGGGTAGAACAGCAAAACAATTCATTGTATGTACAAAAGCCAATTCAGTGCCAACATAGAAACTCCTTTTAGTCAACAGTTTCAAATTCTCTTTCTTTCTTTTTTTTTTTTTTTTTTTTTGAGACGAGGTCTTGCTCCATCACCCAGGCTGGAGTGTAGTGGCACGATGTTGGCTCACTGCAACCTCTGCCTCCCAGGCTCAAGGGATCCTCCCACCCCAGCCTCCTGAGTAGCTGGGCCTACAGGCATGTGTCACCACACCCAGCTAATTTTTGTATTTTTAGTAGAGAAAGGGTTTTACCATGTTGCAGAGGCTGGTCTTGAACTCCTGGACTCAAGCAATTCGCTTGCCTCAGCATCCCAAAGTGCTGGGATTATAGGCGTGAGCCACCTCACCCGGCCTCAAATTTTCTTATTGCCTTTGAGCAATTGAAAGTTTTTCTAAATATGTAACATTCAAATCGGGATCCATGCTGAAGAGCAAATAAATGTAAAAGGCAAACAATTTAAAATATTGTAAAGAGTTTCGTTTTTTCCTCTTTTGTGGGATTTGACAGGGTTTCAATGAGAACAAAAAAATAAATAAAAACTGCTCCTTACAAAGTATACTTTCCTGCAGTAAAATATATATACATATATATTTTTATATACATATATTTTATATGTATATATATTTTATATGCATATATTTATATACATATATATAAATTTATATATATATTTATATATATATATATATAAAATTTAGACAGCAGATCCAAGAAGGTGACCAGGCATAGTCAAGTTTTTTCTATGGCTTTGTTTTTTCCTCTTTTATGGGATTTGACAGAGTTTCAATGAGAACAAAAAAATAAATAGAAACTGTTCCTTACAAAGTATACTTTCCTGCAGTAAAATATATATACATATATTTTATATGTATACATATTTATATACATATATTTTATATGTATACATATTTATATACATATATTTTATATGTATACATATTTATATACATATATTTTATATGTATACATATTTATATACATATATATAAATTTAAATATATATTTATGTATATATATTTATATATATATATAAAATTTAGACAGCAGATCCAAGAAGGTGACCAGGCATAGTCAAGTTTTTTCTATGGCTTTTAAAATCAATGAAGTATCATATAATAATCATCATTTCTGACATTTATGTTTAAACTGCTTTCCTATGAAAGCCACATTCAAAAGTGACCCAATCCCATCAGTCCATAAAGGTAAAAGAATGCCAGAAAGTAGGCTCAGGGGCTGCTGCAGAAAATCGCAATCACAAGAGCTCCAAAGCCTCAGCAGGCGAGTAGAAAAAGGCAAAGCAATTTGATCCAAACACCAAGAGACTTCAGAGGAACAGAAGCTCCTCAGGCAAAGAAAGAGATGCCCCCAGTGTAACCAACAGGTTTAGCAGCGAGATACTGGGACTACACATACAGAGGCAGGGAGTGCAGACGGACAGCAGCGAGTGGCATGGAGCAGTCGGAGGAAGACCTGGGGCTGGCAACACAGAAAAGAGGGCGGTGGGTGACTAGCCCCCACCCACAGGCAAAGTGACACAGTCTATGAAGGAGGAAAGGCAGCCTGAAGCTTCAGGATGGAATTTCCTAGCTGTTTTACAGGCAAGAGGGCATAGAAAGGAAAAA
Organism: Macaca mulatta; assembly: GCF_049350105.2. Taxonomy (NCBI): domain Eukaryota; kingdom Metazoa; phylum Chordata; class Mammalia; order Primates; family Cercopithecidae; genus Macaca; species Macaca mulatta. The sequence continues at coordinate 102,109,600 of NC_133419.1, read as the reverse complement.
TGTGATGGTTTAAGTAAATGCCACACATCTTAATACCTCTATCTGAATTTTCAACTCACCATACAAATATGTAAAGCTGAACTTGCCTCTGTAATTGAGATGGGTTACACAGAAACTTACTATTCCCAATGAGTGGATAAATTATCTTGGCACAAAGTAGATCTGAAGAAAGTATCACAACCCAGAATATCTTACTGAAGCCCTTTCTAGTAGTAAACTGGCCATTGTGGGCTCTGTATAATACTTAGGCATCAGAAAACAGCCACAACCCTATTATGGGTCAGGTAATAATTCCTTCCAATTAATAATACTACAGATGTGGTTTTGAATGGATAGTCTTTTAGAATCATGAAAAATAATGAGAGCCACCTCTTTTCCCGAAGACCCAGGTTTATTCCAACGGAGCACCAGGCTAAGGACCTGGCCAGCATTAGCTGCAGCATGACACAAATCCGGGATTCAGCTGTCCTAATCTCCCACATTCCTCTTTCACAATTACTCAATAAACAGGACACATGTCCCCTAGGTCCACGAACTCATCTTTTCTTTTGGCCAAATTGTCTTCATCTTCCAAGGCTTTCCAGCCACTGGTGGGTAAGACCGGCTTAGAGGGATGTCACTAGAGCAGTGAAAGGAAACAAAGAGGACAGATGTGCAGAGGTCCTCAGCAGGCAGGAGGCCTCAGCCTCGGGGGCCACCACCTAGGATTTGGACTTCTGGAATCCAATGCAGATAGTGCTAGGCCCAGACTTTTATTTCCCGCCCCTTGATATGTGGTAACAACAAACCATGGTAGTCTGCAGGCTTGCTATGCCAGCTGTCACAGAACTTTTGAAAGTTGTCTTGGAGCTCATCAAAAGAATTAATAAGTTTGCTAATTCTCTTGAAAACTTTTAATTAAGAAGGTTTTTAATTAAATGATCTGTTTCTTCCCTGAAAAATCCTCTTTTGGAAGATGACTTAAATTGAGAATATACATTATTTTTGTCAGCACATGGAATATTCTTCAGGATTGAGCATCTCTTAAGAAACAATGCAAGCTTCAAAAAATGCATAAAAATCAAATCATATCAGGTACTTTATATGACCACAATGGAATAAATCCAGACATCAATAGTAAAAGGAACATTTCAAACTATACAAATATACTGAAATTAAATAACATGCTCCTAAATGACCATTGGGTGAAGGAAGAAATTAAAAATAAAATTTTTAAATTATTGCAACAAATGAAAGTAGAAGCACAACATAACAAAACCTATGGTATATAGCAAAAACAGTATTTTAGGAGGCAAAGTTTATAGCAATAAATGTCTACATCAAAAAACTGGAAAGACTTCAAATAAGTAATATAATGATGCACCTCAAGGGAGCAGAAAAGCAAGAACAAGCCAAACCCAAAATTAGTAGAAGGAAATAAATGAGAAAGATCACAGCAGAAATTAATGAAATTGAGAATAGAATAAACAATACAAAAGATCAACATAAAAGCTGATTAAAAAAAGCAAACAACATTGACAAACCATTAGCCAGATTAACTAAGTAAAAGAGAGATGACCCAAATAAATAAAATCAGACAAGAGATATGTCACAGCAGATACTATAGAAATACAAAGAATCATTATAGACCACTATAAACAATTATTTGCCAATGAATTTGAAAACCTAGAGAAAATGGATAAATTCCTGGACACAGACAACCTATCAAGATTGAACCAAAAAGAAATAGAAAACCTGAATAGACCAATAGCAAATAATGAGATTGAATCAATAATAAAAAGTCTTCCAACAAAGTAAACTCCAGAACTGGATGGCTTCACTGCTAAACTGTTCTTAACCTTTAAAGAAAAATTAATACCAACTCTCAAATTATATTAAAAAATTGAAACAGAGGAGATTATTCCTAACTCATTCTATGAGGACCACATAACCCTGACATCAAAACCAGACAAAGACAAAACAAAAAACTACAGTCTAATATCTCTGATGAAAATAGATGCAAGAATCCTCAACAAAATACTAATAAACTGAATCTGACTACATATCAAAAAGATAATACACTGTCATTGAGTGGGATTTATCCCAGGATTGGAAGGATGGTTCAACATACACAAATAAATAAATGTCATATATCACATTAATAGAATGAAGAAGAAAAACCATATGATCATCTCAACAGACACAAAAAAAAGCTTATAAAAATATTCAACATCTTTTTATAAGAAGTCTTAATAAATTTGGTATAGAAGGAAAGTATATCAACATTATAAAGGCCATGTATTACAAACCCACAGCTACCATCTAACTTAATTGGGAAGAGCTTCAAACTTTTCTTCTAAAACCTGGAACAAAAAAAGATACCCAATCTCATCACTGTTGTTCAACACAGAGGTCCTAGCCAGAGCAATCAGGCAAGAGAAATAAATAAAGGCATCCAAAATGAAAAGCAGGAAGTAAAATTGTCCTTGTTTGCAGATGACATGATCTTATATACAGAAAAACCTAAAGACTCATCCAAAAAACTGTTAGAACTGGTATACAAACTCATTGAATTTGCAGAATACAAAATTAATATACAAAATTGGTAGCATTTCTATACATGAACAACAAACTAGCTAAGAAGTAAATCAAGATGGCAATTCAATTTATAATAGCTACAAAAATAACACTTAGAAATCAATTTAACCAAGGAAATGAAAGACCTCTACAAGGAAAACTACAGAGCACTGAGAAGGAAATTAAAGAGGACACAAACAAATGGAAAAATACCAAATACTCATGAATCAGAAGAATTAATATTGTTCAAATGACAAATAACCCAAAGCAATCTACATATTCAGTGCAATCCCTATCAAAAATATCAATAACATTCTTCACAGAAATAGAAAAATGTCCTAAAATTTGCATGCAACCACAAAATACCCTGAATAGCCAAAGCAATCTGGAGCAAAAAGAACAAAGATGAAGGTTTCACACTACCAAACCTCAAAGTATACTACAAAATTGTAGTAACTAAAACAGCATGGTATAAAAACAGACACATAGACCAATAGAATAGAATAGAGAACCCAGAAATTAATCCGTATATCTTCAGCCTATTGATTTTTAACAAAGACACCAAGAACACTCACTGCAGGGAAATGACAGTCAATAAATGGTGCTGGGAAAACTGCATGTCCATATGCAGAGGAATGAAACTAGACTCTAGCCTCTCGCTCTACACAAAAATCGACTCAAAATGGATCACAAACCTAAATGGAAGACCTGAAATGATAAAACTACTGGAAGAAAGCAGAGGACATGCTTCAGGACATTTGTCTGGGCAAAGATTTTATAAGACTGCAAAAGTACAGGCAGCAAAAGCAAAAATAAACAAACAGGATTATACATTTTTAAAAAATGTTTCTACATAGCAAAGGAAACAATCAACAAAATGAGAAGACAACATACACAACGGGAGAAGATATTTGCAAACTACTCATCCACAAGGGGGTTAATATTCAGAATATACCAAGAATACAAACATGTCAACAGGAAAAAAATCCAATTAATAAATAGGAAAATAATCTGAAAATACATTTTTGAAAAGAAGACATATAAGTGCCCAATAAACATATGAAAACAGCATCACTTATCATCAGGGAAATGCAAATCAAAACCACAGTGAGGGATCCTCTCACTCCAGTTAGGATGGCTATTATTAAAAATACAAAAAATAATACATGCTGGTGAGAATACAGAGAAAAGGGAACTCATACACTGTTGGTGGGAATGTAAGATATTAAATGGGTGGGAATTCAAGTATGGAACTAGGTGTCTAATGACAGATAAATAGATAAAGAAAATGGAACATATATACAAAATGGAATACTATTCAATCACAAAAACAATGAATCTTGTCATTCTCAGGAACATGGATGGAATTGGAGGAAATTATGTTGATGAAATAAACCAAGAACAGAAAGTTAAATACTGCATGTTCTCAATCATACATGAAAGCTAAAATAAAAGAATTAAAAATAAAAGTTTATCTCATAGAAATAAAAAGTAGGACAGAAGATGAGACTAGGAAGGGCAAGGCAAAGGGAGGAATGTACAGACATTTGTTAAAGGATACAAAATTACAGCTAAATAGGAAGAATAAAGTCTAGTGTTAAAGCACTGTAGGATGAATATAGTTACAATAATATATAGTTTCAAATTGATAGAAGGTGTATATTGAACAAAGAAATGAAAAACAAAGGAATGAAAAATGATTGAGATATTGGATATGCTAATTACCATGATCCGATCCCAATATATTATATGTATCAAACCATTACTATGTACCCTATGAATATGTACAATTTTGTCAATTTAAAAATATGGAATTAAGAACATTGTACATTAAAGTTTTACATAAATGATTATAAAATGTTAAGAGTATATAAAAATGCCAAAGTGACCTTCATATTTTAGTAAACTCTAACATATGGTTTTTCATATCTCTTTGGGAGAAAAATAAATTTCCACATCTTATTTATTACCACTTTTCAGGGGTGAAAACAAAAAGTAAATAATTTTATGTGATTAAAATTACTAAGAACTCTTTCTGCCATCCCCTATAATAATGAAAGGTTTAAATGTAACCCCAAAACTATAAAAACTCTGGAAGACACCCTAGGCAATACCATCCTAGACATAGCAACACATAAAGATTTCATGACAGAGACACCAAAAGCAATCAAAACCAAAGCAAAAAAAAAAATGATGTATGGTTGGGAGACCAAGGCAGGCAGATCACAAGGTCAAGAGATCGAGACCATCCTGGCTAACACGGTGAAACTCCATCCCTACTAAAAGTACAAAAAAAAAATTAGCCGGGCATGGTGGCGGGTGCCTGTAGTCCCAGTTACTCGGGAGGCTGAGGCAAGAGAATGGCATGAACCTGGGAGACGGAGCTTGCAGTGAGCTGAGATCGTGCCACTGCACTCCAGCCTGGGTGACAGAGTGAGACTCCATCTCAAAAAAAAAAAAAAGAAAGAAAGACATATGGGATTTAATTAAACTTAAGAGCTTGTGCAGAGCAAAAGACATTATCAACAGAGTAAACAGACGACCTACAGAAGGGGAAAAAATATTTGCAAACTATGTTTCTGACAAAGGTCTACTATCCAGCATCCATAAGGAACTTAAATTTACAAGACAAAAATAACCCCATTAAAAAGTGGGCAAAAGACATGAACAGGCAGTTTTCAAAAGAAGACATACAGGAGGCCAAGAAGCATATGAAAAAAAGCTCCATATCACTGTTCATTAGTGAAATGCAAATCAAAACCACAACGAAAATGCAAATCAAAACCCTAATGAGATATCATCTTACACCCGTTAGAATGGCAATTATTAAAAGATCAAAAAATAACAGATGCTGGTGAGGTGGCAGACAAAAGGGAATGCTTATACACTGTTGGTGGGAGTGTAAATTAGTTCAACCATTTTTGAAAGCAGTATGGAAATTCCTGAGAGAGCTAAAAACAGAACTACCATTCTACCCTGCAATCCCATTACTGGGTATATACACAGAGGAATAGAAATCATTCTGCCAAAGACACATGCACGTGAATGTTCACTGCAGCATTATTCACAACAACAAAGACAAGGAATCAACCTAAATGCCCATCAGTGACAGATTGGATAAAGAAAATGTGGTACATATGTACCATGGGATATCATGCAGTCAGAAAAAAGAATGGTATCATGTCGTTTGCAGGAACACAGATGAAGCTAGAAGCTATTATCCTTAGCAAACTAACACAGGAACAGAAAACCAATTACTGCATGTTCTCACTTACAACTGGGAGCTAAATGATAAGAACACATGAACACAAAGAGGGAAACGACAAACACTGGGGTCTACTTGAAGGTGGAGGGTGGGAAGAGGGAGAGGAGCAGAAGAAAAAAAAACTGGGTACTAGACTTAATACCTGGATGATGAAATAATCTGTACAACAAACCTCATGACACAAGTTTACCTATATAGCAAACCTGCACATGTACCCCAGAACTAATATAAAAGTTAAAAAAATTTTTTTTAAAGACTCCATGGTATATCTTCTTCCTGCCCAGCAGATTTCTGGTTTTGAATTTTATCTCTGTCAAAGTAAATGAACATTCAGCCAGTCATGGTGGCTCATGCCTGTAATCCCAACCCTTTGGGAGGCCAATGCAGGTGGATCACTTGAGGTCAGGAGTTCACGACCAGCCTGGCCAACATGGTGAAACCCCATCTCTACTAAAAAACACAAAAATTAGCTGGTCATGGTGGTGCATGTCTGCAGTCCCAGGTACTTGGGAGGCTGAAGCAGGAGAATCACTTGAACCCAGGAAGTGGAGGTTGTGGTGAGCTGAGATCATGCCACTGCACTCCAGCCTGCGTGACAGAATGAGACTCGCTCAAAAAAACAAAACAAAACAAAAGTAAATGAACACTTTATAAATTTTCTTTAATAAAGTCTCCACTTCTGGTTACCATGTTGTAACTGGTAGTGAACTCACCTTTTTGCCATAAGCAACAACACAAAAGTGCAGGGTTGTGATTGGCACACATGATTATCATGTTTGCCTGGATATTCTCCATAGAGGCACATTTCAATTATGGTACTGGGAGGTCAAGACCAGCAGGGTAATCTCTCTGAGCTGAGAAGTCAGTGACTGTAGCTCATGGTAACTAAAACAGTGGGAATATACAAGGTATATTACTTTGCTCACAGATATGCAATCTGGGCAGGACTCATAAGGGACACCTAATTTCTGTCCCACTCAGTCATCTGGGGCAGCTTGAAAACTGGGCTGAAATCATCTAAAGTTGTTGTTCCCTTGTGTCTGGCAGTTGACACTGGGATGACTCAAACTGTTGGAGGCTGGGATAGCTGGTGTTCCTTGGGTCTTTGAATCTCTATATGGCCTCTATACATGGTCTCTCCAGTGCAAAACTTGAGGATAGACAGATTTCTCATGTGTCAACTCAGGGCTCCCAAGACATGTATCTCAACAAAGGGAAACAGGCAGAAGCTGAATTGCCTTTCCTAACCTAACCTTTAAGGCCATTCTGCTTCTCATCCAACACACTAGAAGTGAGTCACTAAGACTGGCCAAAGATTCAAAAGGAGGGAATCCAACTCGGCTAACTCTTGTGGAGGAATGTCCAAAATTTTGCCAACATATCTTAAAGCCATCTGAAGATCCAGAAGTACATCCAGTAGCCTTAGATGGAGATGGAAATCTAGATTCACACAGAGATAAATTGATATGCTGGGATGAGAAGAGGGAGCAGGACAATATGATGGTTCTCAGAAGTATATAATTGCTGAATTATAAAAGTATACGGAACACAAAATGTAGATGAAATTTCATACTGTCAGCTTTAAAGAAAGGCAGATTTAGCCAAACTTCTTGAAGAATTTGAATTATTAATATGTCTTAAAGAAAAACGATGTGGGGCATATTAAGGATGAATTAGGAAGATGATTAAGAACATCAAATTGGACTGGAGTCTAGCTGGAATGGGAGTGGAGGCAGAAGGAGCCAGGGACTGGTGTGAAATTAAAGCTCAGGGGGTAACTGTAGAAACATAGAGGTACAAACAAATTATGAAAATGGAAATATCTTGTCTTGGGTTATTTCAGTCTAGAAGAACTAAATAGTGACAATACATTTATATTACACATTTTTTTAATTCCAAGGAAAATCTTCAAGGAAAGTAATTCAGTGCCGAAAAGAGGAAACCAATTAAGTATGAAAGGTCTTTAAAAGGTCAGTCTTAATATGGAAACAAAAGAGAACAAGATAGAAAATTAAGCATGAATGCGTACAAGGAAGAGATAGAATAGGGACTCAACAACAAATGGGAAGAGAATAAAGAAACAGAGTTATGAACAAAGTATAATTTTCATTATCCATAAAAATTGTGAGTCCTCAGAGAAAAGAAGGGAAAAGGGGAAATTTCATTAGCAAAATATTTCATCTAAAGGAGTATAAAAGGAATTATTTGGCAGCAGAAAAAGGCCAAGACAAGAAGTTTTTGTTAATAAACAGGATTTTTAATGTATCAAATTTATTAAATATATTTAATATGAATGCTAAATATTATATATTGTATTAATACAATAACAATATTCCAGCACATTGATAATATTCTAGGACTTCAGCACACCTATTGGCTAATAACACTTGCTTAGTACCTTTTTATAAATTGTACTAAAATCACATAAGCCATGGATTTTAAACCTAAATGTAAGAGACCATAAACTGGTACGCAAAAGATTATAAGTTGAAAAGATTTTTTGAAGCACATTTCAAAGTAAGTTTTAAACATCTTTGTTATATGTTTATTTTATATCTAGTACTCTCAAAAGAGTGAATAACCAATTCAGTAAGAAAGTCTGTTGATGTATAAGGTGAATGACAGTTTATTATTGAATGTGCAAAAATCAACATTTTGTTTATTTGCTGTAGCTTATCTTGCTTTCAAGAGACCATTCCCACCAGCTTCTAGTGGTTTGAAGTAGTCTTTTTGTGAAAAATATTCAGTTAATTCAGAATCCTTTGTCCAAAAGCACAGCTGGTCATCAAGTTATAATGCCAGCACCCACTGTTTAAGTTTGTGCTGGCTCTCCTTACTTCTGAGGACCTGAGAGGTCTTTTCACTCTGTAGCCTCCTTGATGGAAGTCACAGCCCTATTCTGATTCACTAGTTATTTCCTCCAAGCCATCTGAGGAGGCTGGGAACTCCAGCCCCTTTCTTCATACCACGTAGAGCCTGTGAATCTATCTCCAGCACATGCCATAGCCATTGCTGCTCCACTGCTTTGGCACCTTGTTGGATATGGTACCAGGCAAATTGTGGAACTTCTTTTCGGGGCTAGCAATTTTCAGGACTGTACTCTCAGAGTCAAAAAGAACGATCTGCTATAATAGAGTGTTCTTAGGAAAGAAAATTATCCTTTACTTGATTGCTTCTCCCCATTTTCCAGGTACTCCCACCATGAAGGGGAAATGCAAGGTCATTTGTGTGTCTCTCTGTCTCTCTCCTCTTCTCTCAGGACTGGAAGGGCTGTGCACTCAGCCCTTCTCCCTCCTGTCTCTGAGGGACTTCTATACATTCGCCATACCTTGGCTTTTAATAAAATTCTATCTTCAGACCAGTATGCTTTTCACTACATAAGCAAAGAGAAGTTTTTCTACTTAGAAATTCTCTCAATGAAAAAAGCCTAATTTTTAATACTATTGTCTTTCTAGAGACATAAGAAAGTCAGCTTTGAGACTCAAAGTTAAGCTATAATTTCTTTGTTCTAGACCAGTCTTTTCAAACTTGAGTGTGTGTCAGAATCACCTGGAAGGTTTGTTAAAACAGAGATTGCTGGGCCCCACCAGCAGAGTTTTCTATTCAGTAGGTGAGGGGTGGGGCTTCAGAATTTGCATTTCTAGCAAATTCCCAGGAAAAAGACACTTTAAAATTACTTGTTATTACTTGATATGAATTTACAAGAAGATTCAGGGACTATAGGAGGCCATTTGCATAAACATTTCTAGCCAATATGATAACCTTACAAGTAGGCATTACTATTATCTCTACTTTCTCAAGGACATACAATGAGTCTTGTAGAGATTACCTGACTTCCAAGATGGCACAGTTTATAAGTGGCAGGGCCAGCATTTGAACCCAGCTCTAGCTCCAAGGATGTACTTCATTACACACTGACTAAGGATCCAAGGAAAATATGAAGGTGATGGTAAATTTAAAACTGTATCTAATGGACTACTCCAATAATGCTTGCACACACACATATACACATGCACATACATGTACACGGAAAGTATCCTGGCACCTCAGAGGGTTAATGTTGGAGCCAAGAATACCCACTTAGGGGAATAAACTTACTGAAGCACGATATTTCTCTGATCCCTTCCCAGGAGGGAACTGGAGTGTACAAGTGCTGGAAATAGCCAGCCGCTTCAGTGCCAGCAGACGTGAACTCTACTCACTGGGACCAACTGTACTCCATCCCTCGCCGGAGGGAGCACACAGGTGAGCCAGTGCAGGAGCCAGGGCAAGCACTTTTGAGCTCTGGCAGCTTTACTTTAAACTCAATTATTAAAAATAATTTCATTTTGTACTTTACAACATTTTCAAAATGAGCTAATAAATGTGCAACTAATATCTGAACTCATGGTGATATACAACTTTGGCATGCAATTTGTTTTACTTCACACAGCAGGAAAAGATTTCTCTCCGAGTGTCCCAAGACACATGTAGTCCAAGAACCTGGCAGATGTTATGGACTGTGAATTTGCATTCTGGGTGGGTCCCTGGTTGGAGACAGTTGGGACCCTATTTTAGGACTATTACTTTACAATGTTTCTTCGTGCATCCCCTACTGTCATAATACGGCTGACACAAATGCAAAGCAGTGGTTTCCCCTTTTTCATTCTATTTTTTTGAAGGTTGGTAAATTGTAAGGTGATTTTCACATTCAGTAAGAGCTAGCAATGCTTACTGAATGCCCCTAATGTTAAAGATTAAGTTTTGTTTTGCAGAAGCTGAAGCCTAGTATTTAAAACTGACAATGGTGTTTTAGAGATGAGAAAGCTGTGTTAAAGATAGATGTGTATGTTATTGGCTCATTAGACATATATATGTCCTGTAATTATAAAACCAAATTCATAATGTGTCTTTCTGATGCAACAATGGAGTATAGATATCAATATGAAGTTTGGAGTCTGACCAGGAAAATTTATCTTTAGAAGTGGCAGGATTATTTCGGCATGGTTATCTATGGTGCTACCTAATCACAACCAAAGCTGTTCAATCCAGAAATTTATTGAATTCTCATTCAATGCACATGATAGTATAAGGCCAATCAATATGTTACAATCTGATGTTAGAGCAAGACTCTACAGCTCTTTGAATTTGTAATTGTTAATTTTTCTATGTACTAGAAATTAGAAATGTTGCACTTAAGCAGGATTACAACTCCATAATGCCAAACATTTTGAAAAGGAAAATAAAGTTTTATTACTCTAATATATGTACTATAATAAAGACACAGGATGACAACTTTTCCAGTGAAAAAGACTGAAAACAGTTTTTCCAATGAAATAGACAGAAAACAGTTTTTCCAATGAAATAGACAGACATAATCCCAGATTCCTCACTTGGTATCTATAAGACTTTGGTTATTGTCTCTGATGCTCTCATCTGTAAAATGTAATAATATATAAGCCGTTAAGGAACTGATCAAAGAATCAGAACTTACTCAGAAGTTTCTTTTTTTTTTAAATTTATTTATTATTATTATACTTTAAGTTGTAGGGTACATGTGCATAACGTGCAGGTTTGTTACATATGTATACTTGTGCCATGTTGGTGTGCTGCACCCATCAACTCGTCATTTACATCAGGTATAACTCCCAATGCAATCCCTCCCCCCTCCCCCCTCCCCATGATAGGCCCCGGTGTGTGATGTTCTCCTTCCTGAGTCCAAGTAATCTCATTGTTCAGTTCCCACCTATGAGTGAGAACATGCGGTGTTTGGTTTTCTGTTCTTGTGATAGTTTGCTAAGAATGATGGTTTCCAGCTGCATCCATGTACCTACAAAGGACACAAACTCATCCTTTTTTATGGCTGCATAGTATTCCATGGTGTATATGTGCCACATTTTCTTAATCCAATCTGTCACTGATGGACATTTGGGTTGATTCCAAGTCTTTGCTATTGTGAATAGTGCTGCAATAAACATACGTTACTCAGAAGTTTCTAAGAAGCAATGGGTGATTTAGAGAATTACAGCTACTTATATGAGATAAAATAAAGCTTTAATTGAATTTGCATTTTGAAACAACATTTAATCAGCAAACATACTGTCTCTGGACATATATGTATGTATATAAATAATTATAGAATCTTTGGATTGCATGTGATTTATATGTCATCCTGCTCAAATCTCTACTTAATGCAAAATCTGATATACAACTTTCATAAAATAAATTCATTCAGCTTTGCTTGAACCTTTCCAATGACCAAACTTCAAAAGGCTTCATTCGTTTTCAAGGCAGGGATACTAGTGAATTAAGAGCATCTGAGACCTAGTGGTGTTTCTATGGGTTCATCACTTTTCTCCTTCCTTGGGTGATGTCTGAAGTCACTTTTTATGCATGACTTGCCTACTTGCCATCTAGCAGACTTGCTAATCAGTCCTGCTCTGAACTCCCAGAAATAATCACAATAGAGATGCAGGTTGGATATCACAGTTTAAGAAAATTATTAGTTTTCTCTCTTTCTTCAAACTTATTCTTTAAAAAAAAAAAACCATAAAACCAAAAGGGGCACTAGCATTTTGTGACACCCCTTCATACTTTTGGTTCATGTAAAGTTTCATTGACTACAATTTGTCAGTCTGTCTTAATGGGGTCTTTACTTAAATATCTGATCATTGCTGGGAGCAGAGAGCCATAAGAGTAATTTGAGATTCCTCATTCTCATAGTGCTTGGTATTCCTGATGCAATTCCTGTTAATTCTACCTCCTTGAAAACAAAACTATAAAACTCTCCAGGCACAATTTGTAACAGAATGTAGTTAAATCTGCACCATAAACTATTCTTTATGTCAGCGTAACTTACTCACATTGTCTCTATTTCAGTCTTAAGGCCATTAAAATCTAAATGATGATTCAAATGCTTGTTTTGGTTTAATTCATTATTCACTTATGTTTTTAAAGATGAAGATGGTTATGTTATCTCCAAATGAAATTAACACATTCAATAAAGAATACAATATTAAATATCTAAAGTTTTGGCATTATGGCAAGGTCAAATGTGGTATTTTTTTACTCTATTGATTCACATTTATGACCCAAATGAGGTTAATGCTTATGTACAGAGTACAATTAAATCAAGGTTAGACAAGAAGTCTTCTCTAATACAAGATAGAGAACCAACAAATTTCACAGTATTGTTAAAATTTGCATTAGTGTTCATTCTTAATGATACATTATCTACTTTTCCTAAATGTTAACACAGTAAGTCTTTACCCCATTATTGAGTCTAATTTTCTAAACTATTTATATTGATAATATGATAATTGTTTCAGTAATACTTAGCTGTGACTATGTAATGATTCACTTATTAAAACAAAAATTTTCTTCTTTCTATAGTACATTAAAATCAGATATGTAAAAAAAATTTTCCTGAGAAAACTTTCAAATTTTTCTCTTATAGGTAGGAAGGCATAATTCTGTTTAAGAAAACACTCTCACATTAAAGTTTTCAATTCTTGAATTATTTAAGTAAATACAGTTTAATACTGCTAACATTTGCTTTAAGAAAGAATTAAACTGTTTAGAGTTATCAGGTATTTCAACTGATTTATATCTTGAGAAGAATATGTATCATACTATTTCTAAGTTAAAATAGAGTGCAAAAATATATCAAGTAGGGCAATTTGGAAACTGTGTCATAGTGAACTGAGGGGTTTATGTTGTCTCCTATTTGGTACATTAAGGAACAATGTTTCCTATTGTTTTCCCATTATTTTGAGGCATAACTATAAATATTACACAACTGAACTTAGTGTTTTAATGAATAAGAGTAGTTGATATTCCTGAATCTATATTTTGTGTTACAATGAGATAAGCATACTGAAGTGAGTTAATCTAATTACACTCACACTGACCTCATTTGTAAAAAACAGCCATGAAAACATACAACACACATTGAACAAATTCATTATTGTTTCCAAATCCTGGTTTTTCTGGACAGATATGTGTCAGGAGAACTGCTATGATGCATGGTGCATGCAACTGCTTATCTTAGTCTCAGCTTTCACATGAAAACTATTACACAACTTCTATCATTATCAGAATGACTTTGTGTGCCAATTCAAACACCAACTGAATAATTTTGCTACACATTCTTGAAAGGTAAGGAGCATTTCCTGCAAGCTATCCCTTTTTAAAACTCTCTATACTCTCAGGAAACTCACCTGCCTCTGTACAAATGATTCCCTAATCTGCATAACCATGTTCATCTCCCTGAGCTCAAGGTCTGTTGCTTGGCTATTGCTACTTTGATGTCTACTGCCAAACCAAATTTGATATATTGAAAGATAAAATAGTAATTCTATGAAATGCTTACCTTTCCTCCGTTTCCTCCCACTTTCTTTTTCATTTTAGAGTCAATGTAATTCTCCTAATACCAAGTTCAAAAGCAACCATTGCTTTTCTGTATTTTCTAAAATCCACTTAGTCCAGAGGCATAGTCAAAGTTTCCTCTCAAATGTATCATTTCCTCTCCATTTCCATTGCCACATTCCTAAGCAAGGCCTTCACTAACTCCCAAGTAGGCATAAATGTTAAGTTACATGGGACATTCCAAATCTTACTTTTAAAAATTATCCTATTCCAGTTCAAATTCTCACTTGGTCTAAAAATCTTAATCTCAAACTTTTAAACTGAAGTATACGATGAATGGTCCTTCAAAATCACATTTAGCTCAAATTGAAAAAAGAGTTAAGCAAATAAACTCAAATTAACAATTTTCCAAAGACAATATTAATCGATCTTTCTACCTGTTTTGTTTTTTATTAAAATGTCAAAATGCCAAACACTGGGGAGAAAACTATAATATGAAAGTTAGGTGACAAGGTATTATCAATTTCAATTCTTTCTGGAGCTATAGTAAGAATGAAAGAAAGGAGGAGGGAAGTTAGTGATAACTTTGAAGGGTTTATATATGTTATATATAATATTAAAACATATGCAACATATGTACCATATAGTTTTGCAATGGACTCATAATTGGCCTTTCTTTCTGTTAATACTTCCTTCCTCCAATCTACTTGCACATGAATTTGTGGTGAATCTTCCAAAACAATGGCCCATATACATCATTCTCTTGCTCAGAGTCCTTTATTGCTTCCTCATTGCCCACAAAATAGAACACACGAGCCTTGATTTGGAATTTATGACTCTCATAAACCTACCCTTAAGCCACCACCATTCCAATTTATTTATACTCTGTGCTGGGGACCTGTGGCTGATCAAGTTTTGTTTTTGAAAATTACAATTCTCTTGGCCTTATCTCTATCCTGAAACAAGGAATCCCAATGACAGGGTAACTCATTAAAAAATACAAAAGACATAGAAGAATAGACAATGGCTAAACATCTCCTATGCCACCTAGATCCCTTGAGGAAACCAGAGAAGTTTGTTGGATTTATTTTCTACGTATGGACATTCTTCCAGATTTATACTATGTAAAAATAATAAACACATATATCTCTGTTGCATCTCCTATATTTAAACAAAGGATAATGCACTATATACCCCTTGTTTTTTCCCTTGGAGATTGTTCCTTATGGGTACTTACACAGCTTCCTTATACTTCTTTTCTGTAATGATTAAAAAGTTTGCCATTTTACCACAATTTGTTTCTACAATTCCAAATTTGCATTGGTTCCATTTAGACTGTTTACAGTATTTTATAATTACGAACAATGCTTCATTGAATAACTTGTCATATGTCATTTGGCATATGTGCAACTATACCTATGGGATAAATTACTAGAAGTCAAGTTGCTGGGTCAAAGTGTGTGGTGCATTACTAACTTTAAATATATGCCAAATACACAATATATACTTTCACCAATAGTGTATGAAAGTATGTGTTTTCTTATACCTTTGCCGACATAGTAACTTATCAACTATTTTATCTTGGTTAAGCTGATAAGAAAAAAATGGTAGCTGGTTATGGTTTTACTCAACATATTTCTTGTGGTTGAGATTGAACATCTTCTTTATGTATAAAACCATTTCTATTTTGTTTTCTGTGAACATCAATATATCTTTTGGCCATTATTTTATTTATCTAATTACCTTTTACTGAGTTATGGAAATTCTTAACATATCAGAAAATGTATTTATGATAAAAAATATTGCCAATATTTTCTGAGTTTATCTTTTGACTTTGCTCAATGTTTCTTTTTTCTATTTTGAAATCATTTTCAATTTAATTTAATTTAAAAATCTTTTAAGAATTCTAAGTTTTTGTCATAAAGGACTTCTTCATTCAAATAATTTTCTGAATTATCTTAGTTTTTTATAGTTTAATTTTAACATGAATCTCCCAAGGCTGGGAGTACCACTTTTAAAGCTTTCTTAGGACCTAATTTCTAGGGCCAGAGTTTTGGAGATGCTCCTACCACCATAATAACATTATATTTGGAACCTGGACAAAAAGTATTTTTCTATCTATTCAACACCCCCTTTAAACATATCCCTATAGACATGTAAGCCCTTACACAGTGTCTCTTGACCTCTTGTCCCTTCTGTCCTGAGGTACATAATCACTTAACTTACTACCCTTTCTTCACGAGTGTTGTCTCATGATCTCATCCCTTTCAGCACAGCTCTAACCTTCTGCCAACCTGTTGGTATTTTCTGCAAGCCTAATCACTATGGCCCCCAAAGCAAATTCTTTTTTAATATTTGATCATTTTATCCTCTTCATCTCAATTGAATCATTTGTTTTCCTTAAGATTCCTACTTCCTTCCCAACTGAGTCATATCAGGGCCATTCACTCCGAAAGAAGGGAAAAGTCTACATACCCTTCTTCTCCACTAGTACTTCTAGACTCATTCCATAGATAGCTGGTCCAACTGCTCTGTTCCTTAGAGTCCACTCCCTTCTGTTGTAAGAATCCTTCCTCATCACCATGTCACCTTCTACTGGCATCTCTGGCTTATTCCCACATTTTCTCAAGAACATTAACACCTAATTCAAATGCAACCTAATTCAAATCAGCCTCCATTAAAAGTCTTGGTTCTAGAGCTAGACTGTGAGGATTAAATCATGGCTTCTCCATTAGTGTCATATGCTTGAGTAAGTAACCCAACGTCTTTGTGCTTTAGTTATTTCATGTATAAAATGAGATTAGTATTAGTACCTACCTCCTAAACTTCTTCATGTCGTCATGAAGATTAAATAAGATATTATACAAAAAGTTCTTAAAATAATAACCACCATGTAGAGGGTACTCAATGGACATTACTTATTATTATTTCCACTTTCCCTAAGTCCCCAGTGTCTTTTTAATTACCAAATTCACCATTCTTGTTTCCTCTACAGCACTTGATGAAATTAAGCATTTCGCACCTTCACACATTTCTCCTCTTTTTAATAGCTACTATCTTGGCATTGGTAAGACTGTATTCTTTAAGTTCTCTCCTACTCATTTATCAGCCCTTCTTTATCTCCTTCACTGTGCTTTCTCCCTTCCCTGTGTCCTAACCATAGATATTCTCTGTGTTTCTGCCATTCTCCCTTCCATCTCAGTATATATTGAAATTTTCTGTGTCATGTGAATTTTACTTCATCCTAACTATTGTAAAAGAATAAAAAAAATAGCACTTTAAAGGATTCTGAATGCTAAGAAAATACTGAGACAGCTTTACTAGTTTATAGTGGCAGGTATCTGGGCCCGATGAGTGCTTTTGACATCTAAACAGGCACACCGAGTACCTTTATCAAAACGTAGGCATTTCACTGGGTATATTGCAGTAAACATGCATCTTCATAATGGTTAAAGGAATGGTCATAGGAGTGGTAGTGGTGCTAATGGTATAATATTTATTTTCCTGTGATATCAGGTCTCTTATTTTCTGACCTATAATTCTATTACTCTCCAAACAGGTGAAATACTTTTTAATTGATTTGTATGCCATGCAATCCTAGTTGTGACTGGATTCCTGATGCCTTCCATTTTCTTGGTTAAAGTAACAGACAGTAACCATTGTAACCATAGTTACACACCTGCCTCTGGATTTGATTCTACAGTTTCTGGATCTCTTTTCTTTCTCTGACATTCGGTAAACAATTACCCTGTCTCTTTGCCTATGTTTGGCCACTAATGCCTACCTGAGAATATGTATGGGTTCTCTTTCGCCTTTCCCTCCCATTTTCACATCTCATTCTTACTGCTGGTTTCTTCATTCATTTAACTTGTTTTGGAGTGATATGACCAGATATGTGTAATTTTTTAAAATTCAAAATATTTTCCAGATGAATGAGTTAAAAGTATAAAACTAGTTAAATAAAAGCACAATTTAGGAAATACTGAATTGAAAATAAAACACTAAAAGATTTTAGTAAAGAACTCTTTTTGAATGTTGCAAATAGAGAATTGAAACAATAAGTTAAACTGGTCATATTAGATATTAAAAAACATTCTTACAGAAGAGCAGCAAATATACCATTTGGATATGTTCTTGGCATTGATACATCAGCTAGTAAGATTAAAAACTATGTTGAGTAATTAGCTACATAGGAGACCTCTGTGTTACTTACACAGATGACACCTAAGTTATCCAAAACCCTGATAAATAAAACCAAGGATTTATTTGCAGTGCTAGATTTGTGTTTCATGCTACCTTAAAGAACCTTTCTGCACTGAAACCACAGCAACTTGAAAACATGTATCCAGCAGTGCTTCTAGGATGGTAAGAGACGTTGTTAAAAATGTGTTAAGCCTCTTACAGTGCAATATTATTGCTTTAAGGGTATAGTAAACATCAATTCCACCTAAAAAAAATATATATATATATATACTCCTGTGATGACATTGATGTGAATTAAAAAAGCTTCTAAGATTTTCTTAGACTGATTCCATGCTTGAAGGCAAAACTGTCCACTAACCATTATTAGAATAATGCCTAAATAAGCTGATCTCTTGTGATTCATCTGTACGATAGTATCATTGTCAAAGAGTTAAAAGTATCAGTTGTTCTCACCACCATGTACTAAGGAGGTGAATTGTTATTCATTCCTGATTGAATTAACACAACATTCACATAGAAAAGGGGCTAAAGAGACATCTTTGGCAGTTCTGGTCTCCTCTTGTTGTCCAATCAGGTCTTTAGGTCTCAGGCTTTGAAGGGTAACTGAGTAATGACTGTGTCTGTCTTCCATGAGGTCAGGGTGCATACCTCATTTGCCCACCTCTAAACCATCAGTGTGTAACACAATGCTTGGTGCATAAAGAGAATTCAATGAATAATTGTCGAGTGAGTAAATGAATGAAAGATCCTGCCACCAACCACATGACTTAACTGAAAAAAGGCTTGATGCAGCATCTTGCTTATACTTCAAGCAATACATTTTCAAGGTTTAAACAATTATAATTTAGAACCAAACAGGGGCAAAAAGAGGTAAGGTTATATTTTTTTCAAAGTCTCTGCCTTCTTCCCCCTAACGCTTACTAATTTTTCTGGTCTCTCTAACGTGTCTTCCTCTCTAGGAATCATTCTCTGGCTTTTTTGCCAACCCAGGCTAAAAGCCCATCTGCTATATATGTCATGGTTTATAAAACTGATTTGGTACTATTTGAAAAGAAGAGTGACAGAGTAACACAACCTGAGACTGGAAAGGTTGAAGGACTCACAAAGGGCCTTGTCTTATGCTACGGGGCTTATAAAACATCTTGTGGATGCTATAAAGCCATTGAAAAGATTCTACCAGTAGTGGCAATATCATATTTTAATTCAAAATGAATCATTTTGAGAAATGGTAATAGAGGGTTGGGGGAAAAATTGGATAAACAGATTATTTTGACAGTCTAGATAAGAGATAATGAGAACAGAGGTGACAGATCAGATTAAATAACCATTTAGGGGGTAAAATCAGAAGGAATGAACAGAGGTGAGAAGAGAGATCAGATTAAATAACTATTTAGGGGATAAAATCAAAAGAGCTTGATAATGGTTTAGATAAAGGGAAAAGAGAAGGATAAGTTTCATTTACTAATGTAAGAATTTATTGATTACCTCCTGTATTCTAAGTACTGTGCTCGGTAGGAGAGATAGGATGTCTAACAAGCACTATCCTGCTCTCAAGGGATCACAGTCTAGTTAAAGAGATTATGGTGTAGAGTTGAGCAAAGGAGCGAGGTCTTGATGACTTCTAGGTTCCTAACTCAAGCCTCTGAATTGATGAAAGTGCCAATAACTAGGAAAGAAAATACAGGAGGAGCAAGTAGGAAAACAAGATATGAAACATTAAGAAATCAGCTTCAAAGTGTCTTAGTTCATTTGGCCTGGTATAACAATATATTGTAAACAAAGTAGTTTATAAACAACAGGAACTTATTTCTCACAGTTCTGGAGGCTGAGAAGTCCAAGATCAAGGCACCAGCAGATTTGGTGTCTGGCGAGAGCCTGCTTTCTCACGACACTTTTTACTGTGTCCTCACATGGTGGAAGAGGCAAGGCAACTCTCGGGGGCTTCTTTTCTAAGGGAATTAATCTCATTCACAAGGCTCTGTCCTTATGATCTAATCACTTCCCAAAAGGACCACCTCCTAATACCATTGCATTAGTGATTAGGTTTCAATATATGCATTTTGGGGGCATGCAAACATTCAGACCATAGCACAAGGCAACATATAAGTAACATGTAATATAACACAGACTACAATGATATAGTTTTATTGCTTTAAAATTAGGGTTTAGGGTTGGGTGCAGTGGCTCACACCTGTAATCCCAGCACTTTGGGAGGCTGAAGTGGGTGGATCACCTGAGGTCAGGAGTTCAAAACCAGCCTGGCCAACATGGTGAAATCCCGTCCATACTAAAAATACAAAATTAGCTGGGCATGGTGGTGTGTGCCTGTAATCCCAGTTACTCAGGAGCCTGAGGCAGGGGAATGGCTTGAACTTGGGAGGAAGAGGTTACAGTGAGCTAAGATCACGCCATTGCACCCCAGCCTGGGCAAAAAGGGCGAAACTCTGACTCAAAAAAAAAATAGTGTTTAGGATTAAGTGATCTCCTTAGACTAAGCTTCTATTATTCTGTGATTCTAAATTACTCTTTTAAAGAGGAATTTTTGCTCTTTAAAAGAACTCCTTTAATTTCTTAGAGTAATTTCTAGGAAGGTTATTTTAGGTATTTAAATTCACTCCCTCTAGTGAATTGAAAATGCAACTTGCCTTACTAATTTTAGAGCCCCACAAATATTTTCAGAAATTCAACTCTCCCTTAGCTATGTCTAAATATAATTGTTGAAGGAGTACAGAACAAGGAGGTGATTAAAATGGAACGCACTGAACATGACAGAAGGAATGAAATGTGAGAATAAGTTCAGAAACTTAAAGAAGAATAGAATGGCTAGGACCCAAGAGCTCATCATGCTGGACAACAACAAATGATGATGTGGGATGGCCTTGAGGTAGCTTAGTGACAAGAGGACTCACTGTAGACTGAGAAATTCAAAGTTGATTTAATATGAAAGAAGGCATTTCTGCAGACTTTGCAAAAGAATGACCTAAGTATGATGTTTGAAGATCTTATCATGGCTCTTATATAGAGAATGAGGTAGAATTAGGAAGAATGGAGGTAGGGACACTAATGTTGTGACACAGGCAATTGGATGACAGAATTGTGATGTGACTGGAGAGTGCAGCAGGAACAGGTTCAGTGACTCAACCCACCCAGTAAATATCATCTCAAAAAATGGGTAAAAATGAATTAACTTGTTCCAGAAGTGTGCTTACATTTGACAGGGCTCCTGCGAGGTTATTTGGAAAATACCACTCTTGAGAGATGCTCTTCCCCAAGGAAGGTATGGCAAAATATTGGGATGTTGAAATTATCATGAACTCCTTCAGAGATCTCAGCCCTAGGAAGCAGCATACTTGCAGAAGGAAGGACAAGTGATAAATCTTAGATCTGAAAGTATGGTGAGAGTATAAAAGACTTAGTAAGATAATCTGGAATGATGTCACATTAACTAAAGTGTTGAGAAATAATCCAAAAAGTATGACTACATTATTGACGCAGAGATATTTACTGAATCAAGAAATTCCGGGTTTTCTTGATTGCTAACAGAGAAAATGGGAACAAAAAAACATAAAACATGCCCTGTCAATGATAATGTACTTCCACGGCAAAATGTTAAGACATTGAAGTTTATGAGGTTAAGTCAAGCCAAGTCACTCATTTAATTCAGCCAAGGTTCTTGAAAAAAATGGGGATCTGGACATGGCATTTTAGAAAAATGAATAATGCCATCCTAAAAATGATTTTGGTGCTCAATGTTAGAATTACTGTAGTCTGAAAAAAAAGCCTTCCTTTAAAAAATGTCAACACTTTCTTAATGGTGCAGAAGAAAATCTAAATGATTTATAAGGTATCTACATGGATTCTGGTCAGCTTTTTTGGAGCAAGAGCAAATAAAGCCATGTTGACATTAGCTGTGTTGTTAATACGCAAACA
This sequence comes from Macaca mulatta, assembly GCF_049350105.2. NCBI lineage: Eukaryota > Metazoa > Chordata > Mammalia > Primates > Cercopithecidae > Macaca > Macaca mulatta. Next base: position 102,087,300 of record NC_133419.1, on the reverse strand, counting down.
AGGCAAAAGTGAAAGAGTTCTGCTGGCCTTAGCCCAGATGGATTCTGTGTTGGCAAAATTTATAAAGTGCACAACAGATAGCAAGATAAAAAAATGTTTTCTGTATTTTCTAAAACAGTAATATGATCATACAAAATATGTTTTACCAAGAAGTAGAAAAAATACCTGTTTCATGTGTATGTTTATATATATTTTACTTAATATACAAAGTGTGACATGCAACTCTCTTAAAATGAAAGGACTGTAAGTAACTAAATAAATTTAAGATGTGAGACATAGGAGAATACTCTGTGGACAAGCATGTATTATCACCATTATCAGCCTGCTGAGTTTCTGGTGTTATATTAAATAGTTTAGATATATGTAATTATCTCAAAATTCCTTAATAATGATATAACAAATTTATTACATAAACACCATATAAAATATAACAACTATAAGCACACATTGGTAGAAGAGTTTTATCAGACTGTTCTCGGGGCTAAAACAGTGGCTCCTAAATGGCTGGTTGGACTGTATAGTCATGTGGGAAACATTTTCTAAGTCCAGATAACTTGGGCCTGGCTCAGATTCAGTAGGTCTGGAGTAAGCCCTGTAAATCTATGCTTTTAAAAAAATTCCTAGTTCATTTTTATGTCCACTCGTGTCTGGGTATCATAGGACTAGGTGATAGCATGGGTAAATCAATGAAGTCTTATTAGAAGAGGTGTGCTTTGAGAAGTGGTTCACCCACACAGTGTTCTATCGAACGCTCTTTACTGAATAGTAACTATGTGCCAGGTACTAGGAATATAAAACTAAAAGTAAACCAACTATTAGGGTAATGTGATAATTCAAGTGAAAGTATACACAAGATGCCCAGGAAGCTCATGAGAGGAATATTTCTATCAAGTAGGATGTTTGGAATCTTTTCTTGGAGGAAGTCGGAGCTTGAATAACAGAGAAGAGAAAGGGCTTTTTTTTAAAAAAAAAAAAAAAAAAAAGAGAAAATCAATAGAACAGCAAGAGGGAAGAGAGGAAAAGTGAAAACAAAGCTTAGAGGCAAAAACATTTCTTGAAATTAAGTTTCTGGGTATTCAGAAGTGAAATATACAAATGACTTAACAATTTTTCAGGTACATTTCCCAAATAAAATCACATCTATTTTCACAATGTAGTTCCCATACTATGGTAATTGACACCTTAAGATGGTAATTGACTTCTGTCTTTCTTATTTTTTAGGAATTATAGGAAAAAATATAGTATCAAGATCTGAATCCTAGTTTTACCATTTACTAACTATATGTCCTCAAGAAAAACACTAACCTCTCTACGACTCAATTCTTCTTACAAAATGGGCTTAATATTACTTCATAAGTTTTTACTGATACATGATATTTGTACATTTTTATAGTGTACATATGACACTTTGCTACATGCAGAATGTGCAAGTCATGGTATTTAGGGTATCCATCACCTCAAGTATGTGTTATTTCTGTGCTGGGAACATTTCAAATCCTCTCTTTTAGGTTTTTTTTTTAAAGATACAATATACTGTTGTTAACTGTAGTCACCCTACCCTATTTATTGAACAATAGAACTTATTTCTTCTATCTAGCTATATATTTGTATCAATTAACCAACCTCTCTACACACACACACACATACACACAGACACACACACACACCTTTCCCAGCCTGTGGTGCAAACTGCGTTCATGACTTTCTTCCCCACCACCACTTCTGTTCCCAGTCTCAGCAAATGGTGCTACCAGTAATCCAACTGTCCAAACTAGAAACGTTGGGATTATACTTAACATCCTCCACGGTCACCAGTAGCCCATATGGCATCTTTGTGCAACTTAGAAAAGATCTTCTTTTCCCCTGACGGACACAGGCCATGCCAGAGCACACAATCAGGTAAGCTGGGCTCACAGAAGAATCAGCACCTGCTCACTTCCTGAGCAGCCATCTTTTGTTCAAGGCAACATCTGCAGGACTAAGTGCAGTGTTCCTATTCTTCCTTGGCCTCAGTACCACATCCCAAAACATTCCCTGATAACTAGTATTACTGTTTCCTAAACACGCTTTGAACCTCTAAGCGTCTTGCTAACCCCCAAGTTCTCATCCAAACTCCTAACCTCTAACACAGAGATGATTTGAACAGCCACCTTGCTGCCTCTGGTTTTGCTTACCTCTGTAACCTATGATGCAGCCAGAATGAAACTTTTCAACTGCAAATACAAAAAGTCATCTGTCTCCTTACTAAAATCCTGGTAATGGCTTCCCATTGCCCTAGGAAAAAGTAGAGGATACATCCATAGGTACCGCTTTATAGGTATGCAAGGTCTGTTATGATTGGCTGGTCCTCTGCTCCCTTCTCTTGATGCATTTATCACTGTTTCCCAGTAACCACATTGCTTTCCAGCTTGATGAAAATTGTCTGGTTCCTCTGCTCTTTGTGCATGCTATTCCTCCTCCAAAGCTTTCAATCTCTTAGCCAATGCCTGCTTATGTTCCAGGTCTCAGCTTAGATATCACTTTTTCTGAAAAACTTTTCCTGACCATGCAAAAGTAGTTTGAGACTTGCTTCTATGTTATTCTTTGTCCAATACTACCCTTTTCTTTCCATAGTATAGCATTTTTTATATTGTAGGTTTGTCTTCCCAACAAGGCAATCAGTGACGTAAGGACAGGCAATGTGCCTGATGCATAGACCATCGTGCTAGTGTTCACTATGTGCCTGGTACACAAAGGCTGTTCCGTAAATATTTATTAAGTTGGCTTAAACATTAATAAAACTATTAGCATGATGTCTGCCACACAGTAAGTGCTTCACAGATGGCAGTTATTATATTATTATTAAATTAAAAGACTCCTTTTTTAGTTGACTCCTCAATGACCACATTAGTAGGAATTACCAGGAAATTAGAAAACATAAAAATAGATATCTACAAATTTCTAAAGAGTAAGATTTTGGGGATCACTTATTTATATCCCTCATTCCCAGATTGGGACCAGGAATGTAATGGGTGTTAAAAGGAACATAATGGGTGTTAAAATTATTAGCTGAATTGGTGAAACAAAGTTATTTTTCTTTTAGAGTCAAAAAAGAAGCTAACACTGTATTATTGTTTAATATTTACATTGTTTGTTGCACTGACATTTCAAGAGTGAAAACTCTTTTGTCATAGAACCTCTGTTGAGTGTCTATGATTTGAATACACACAAACACATACACACACAGAGAGACACACAGTTGTGATTAGAAGATTGGTTACATCATCCCATTCATTTCGCAGGGCTTAATGTGTGAAAGAAATCAGTTTCTCCAGGTAACTGTAACCATGGGAAACACAAGAGTAGAGGCAAGAGAGGAAAATAAAATATTTCTAACGGCTTAAAATTACTTCTACTTTTTGCAACAGGCAAAAAAGATTTTAACGTAGGAAACCTGTTTATATGAACACTGATCATTAAAATAGTTTCACAATAGTCTCACCTCTTTTTTCTTACTCTATCCTTAAAATAATCCTGTTTGTCAATTAACAATAGCTAGCGTTTACTGAATGCAAATGCTGAAGCTGAGCTCTGATGCAGACCTGATCATAGCTTTATCAATCATTTGAAGAGTTCAAGAGATGAAACAGTTCATAAGAACGGTTCTACATTGGGCCAAAAAGGGCCAGAACTTGGTAACCTGGTCTCAATCAGGGGCCCATTCAGAAGGGTGGGACCATAAGCAAAGTGGCTCATTAGAGCTGAAGCAATTCTTAAGACATAAAAGTTGTTTGTCAACAGCACTTATAGAGAGTGGGCAACAGGCCCTTCATTAAAAAGAGAGATCTTGGGGGCACATCACAGTGTCCAACACATTCTACTACTCATGTCGCTTGAATCCTCTCTTTCATTTATATGAAGGGGGCAGCATGTCCAAAATCTAGTAACCTATCTTCCTGGGGGAAATTTACAAAAAGATTGGTCTACAGCTGGTCTCAACTAATACTGATACTCTCCCCCTTCTATTATCTATTCCAGATTCCTCTCACCCTTGGCTGGCACTTCTGCTGGTTTCAGTTGCTTAACTGTTGGCCTGAACAATCATTCCTGAAGGGTCTGAGCCCCTGAGCCTCACAGTAGGGTGGCTGCATTGTACATTTACTGTCACAATTGGTTGAGAAAGCACCAAGAGGCACCCAGTACCTGAACTGGGTGCCAAACATATTTCTGCCTTTCCCCATTTTGTAACTGCATTTCCTACTCTTGATCATCAGAGTTAATTACCAAAGATCTGACTTCACTTCTTGTCTAATGTTCCCTATGAACAATAAGCTTGAATTACCCAGATGTTAACCACAGCATATAGTTCAATGATAATTTTTATGTAACCTTGGTGAAAGTGTCCCCTCTTTGGGCCATGAGAACTGCAAATCCCAAAGTTGATGTGAAGATCATACTGCAGATACAAAAGTTGTAGGGACAAGAAGCACAAGTTTCCCAAGGGGATTTGTGGGAGTGATTACAAGCACAGCCACTCCTCTTTCCACCCCCTAGTTCCTGGACTCATGAATTCTTCCTATTGAGAACACAGTGCCGTATAACGATATGACTCAAGATATACACTAAATCCTGGAGGACAGTATTTCATCTTCATAATATACACCTCCAAACTGGTGCTTCAGCTGGGACTTCAGCAGTCTGTGACAGCATCTTAGAATTCTCACTATCCAGTGCATATTTGGTGCATATATTAAATGGTTGATGTTATTGATACAACAGTTCATATGTCTTCAAACCATATCATGACAGAATGGCAGTTATACCACTGAGGCAAAACTGTTAAATGTATGCTCTTGTCCTTTTCACAACTAAAACTCTTTCTGTTTTTCTTTTCTGACAGGAAAAAGAGAATAAATTTGCCAGATCAAGGTCTGCATACCATGTGCCTGAGGGCATGTCATCTGCTTGAGCAAAGATGTCACATGTGGTGTGGTGGCTACAATTAGCACTACTACTTGGTTTCAGTTTATGATAGCATACGTCATCCTCCAGGATCCATCTAGTTTCTTTAGGGTCCAAATGAAGATATGATGTGAAACATCACTCCAGTGTCATTTAGAATCTTTAGGACAGGCCGGGCATGGTGGCTCACGCCTGTAATCCCAGCACTCTGGGAGGCTGAGGCACGCGGATCACGAGGTCAGGAGATTGAGACCATCCTGGCTAACAAGGTGAAACCCCGTCTCTACAAAAAATACAAAAATTAGCTGGGTGTGGTGGTGGGTGCCTGTAGTCCCAGCTACTCGGGAGGCTAAGGCAGGAGAATGGCGTGAACCTGGGAGGCGGAGTTTGCAGTGAGCCGAGATCACGCCACTGCACTGCAGCCTGGGCAACAGAGCGAGACTCCATCTCAAAAAAAAAAAAAAAAAAAAAAAAGAACCTTTAGGACAGTATTCATTTCCACCACTCCCAGTACCCCAGGATGTAATATTGTTTTGATTCATTAATTTGGATGAGGCAGGGGAGAGCATTCGAAAGTTTTCACCTGGCCTTCCCTCACTATGATAGCTCTTATCCCACAGGTTAAAGGTCCAATGTAATAGTTGTACTGAATATCAAATATACCTATTTAAATTGTGCCTTCAGTGACCAAAAAACTGACCACCTGGTGAGCTTAACGACCCAAAAGTCCCTCTTTGAGATGTACTTTGGCTAGAACTCCATTTATTGAGTGGATTCCATGTATACTGATTAGAAGAGGAAAAGAGGGAGTGTAGGAGGACATGTGATGCTTCAGGTTTCTAGGTATCAGTGTCAACTCAGGCCTTGTGTCTAACAATCTTCCAAACATTTGTGTATTTCTCTTTCCCTATGTTCAGTTACCCTGGAACATGGTTGTTGCTTCCAATGGGGAAGGATGGAGAATCATTACTGCCATTGCTTACTGAGATACTGCCAGCTCTCTTAGGAGCTTCTTCCTAAGGTTCTTCCATCATTGGGTTCTAGGTCCAAATGCAGGCTCTAGTTCAAACATTTGGCTAGTGATTATGACTTTTTGTTGGGGAAACTACACTCAGTCTCCTTGACCATCCATACGTGATTTCTTCTGATGGTGCTAGTTGAGCACTGTCTTTTTGGATTGCCTCTTATCTTGCCCTAGCAACGTGTGCTTTATTCAGCACCTTCAGAATGATCTGCGGATCACTCCCCCTTCACTGCTTCTCTGACCTTAACCGTCTTAATGATAATTGCATTCACCTGGATCTTAAAAGTTCAGTGCTACCACCTGGTTTCAATGGGTTTGCTCCTATTATCCCCATTGCTATCAATGAGACCAGTTCTGGATTGGTCTCTCCTATCACCAGCTCTGGCCTAGAGAGAAGAGTCTTGACGGAACTTCTTAGTGATGCTGGTGCAATTTTTATAGCCTTCGTAAATGGTGTATTCTCTGTCCCTTTTCCTAAAACCTAATCATCCTGTGGGTTTTCCAGCCTTACATAGAATGTTTACGCTACATGCCCAGTTCCCTGAATTTTTAAATCCCTTCTTTCACCATCTTCAATAGCAAATCTGGCATTTCAACCCCACTGAGCATGGGCCATTGCTTTTCCCATGCTTCTAGCCCACTGTAATAACAATTCCTCACCATTTCCTGGGGTCTTTATCAGGGTATAAATTCTATATCTTGGGAGTGTACTCCCAGAATTATCAAACTCTCCTTCTTCATTCTTATGTTCCTGCCCCTTTGATAAGCACCCTTCAGAATCCAGTCCCACATGTCTCCCCTGGCTCCTGTCCACAGTCTAGCTGGGTCATGGAGCTCCTTTGGGGTATAGTTCCTTTCCTCCATTTCCAAGCTCAGTACTTTCCAGATTGATGACACTGTTATTTAATCCTAATTAGTTTTATTCGTGGTGGTGGCAGGGATATGAGGAGACATTCTGAGGGGTCACATGTTGACTTGCAAAGAAGAGACCGCTCTGTACTGTCTGCAAATACAAGGGATTTGGTGGTAGCTATTAAGAGAGAGAGCTGGCCAGTTCTGAAGGATCAGAAGTTTCAGAGGAGTCTAGGGGTTTAAAAGTTCTGGAGTAACAACCCAGATGTTGCTGTTGCATGTGCCAGTGTCCTATTCCTTCATGGCAGACTTACCTTGACTGGGAGTTTAATCTTCTGTGGGGCTCAGCCACTCTGATGATTAAGTACTATGCCTGATCCAGCTTTCTCTGACCTCCCTCTGCAGGAAACAAGGGCCTGTTTGTATGACAGGAAGGAAGCCCACTGGCTTGCACACTGGCTTTCAATTGGCTATTAATCAGTCTGTCTTTTGTTCTCTTTTTCTGGAGGGTCAAATGAGCTTAGCAACAGCCATCCAATTTCACTTCCCTTAACATTACTTTCTCCCCATACTTGTGGATGCTTGATATATAGAATCAACTACTGCATCCCCTTTTACCCATTTACTAGCCCAATTTACCACCAGTAAAAATTTTAACTATAGGATCACCACCACATGTCCAGGGTTGTCTGTGCTCCAAAAACCTCAGAGATGGGGCTAACACTGCCAGTCAGGCAGCAAGCAATCTCACCACCAAACCCTATCTTATTACCTGCTTTCTCAGATCATTCTAGGCATCAATTGTGGCAGACTGAGTTATCTGGGAATCAGACTCTGATATGAGGTTTGCTATGTAGAACTGTTTATTAGAGATTACCCTTGGGATCAATATCTGTGAGAGAGAGAGGAGAAGGTATAGAGAGTTCACAGGCAGAGATGTTCATCTGTGATATAATTTCAACAACAAACCCCACAGGGCTAGAGCAAAAATGGCCCATTGGTGTTGTCCTTCATTAGGCAAAAATGGCCAGGTCTTTACACCACTGGCTCAATCAGTAAATGCATGTGGGCTACCACTGGGTGGTGGTGGGCGGCGTAGAGGGGCAGTATAAACTTGGGCACGGGGGCTCTCTACAGCTTCGTCAATCCAGAGGGGCTAACAAATCCTTCCTTGAATGGAGATATAGGCACTGCAGCAAGAGGTCACCACCAGGGAGAGCCATTTTCCAAATCTAGGCAGTTTGATTAAAGAGTTTTCCCTCTTAACCACTATACCACACACTCTCTCCTTACAAGGTGCTAGACATTTTTAACACCTAGAAATACAAGAAAAAAAATAATAAAGCACAGCAGAGTTAATCTACTAACTTAATAAAATGTGGTATTCTGAAGCTGAACCCTGCTATAGTTCAAATGCTTCTCCCCTCTAAAACTCACGTTGAAATTTGGTTGCAGTTGTGGCAGTGTTCGGAGATGGGACCTTTGTGGGGTGATGGGGAGTGAGGGCTCCACCCTCAGAGGCGGGATTCATATGCCATTATAAAGTGTGAGTTTGGCCCCCTCCTTGTTCTCTTGTCCTTGTACCTTGTGCCATAGAAGGACACAGCAAGAAGGCCCTCATCAGACCGATGCCAGTGATTTTCCAACTTCCAGAACTGTGAGCCAATATATTTCTGTAATTATAAATTACCCACTTTCAGATATTCTCTTATAGTGGCACAAAAGGACTAAGACAAACCCCAATTTTCCTGCAACCAAAAACTTATTGATCATTTGATTGCTTCCACAGAATTGAAATATACTTTATCCTACTGTGAAAGTTTAATATGTGTTCATGGGATCATTGCTGTAAGTTTCAGTGAATAATCTGTATTTTAAAATAATCAATCACTTAGGTCTAATGCCAAATGTTAGATAATAACAATAAAAATAAAAATGGCTATGAAATAACTTTCATGCTATACCACTCTTTACAGACTACAAATAAGCACAGCTCACCATAATTTATGTGTAATTCATGAACAATATGACTCTGCAACACTCTATTAAAAAACGGAAATTATGTCTCTGAGCTTGGCTTATCTGGCTTGATAGCAACACAAGTAAGCATTCATTAAATATATTTACCAAGATAAAACCTGGGAAATCTAACAGTATTTGCAATTTGAATTTAAAAACTCCTCTTCTTTGCATTTAAGATGTATAGGAAGAAACCCTAAATCACCTTTCTAAACCTTAATCCTTTCTTGTACTTATCATATCCCACACTTAATGCAATGTGAGCTACATTAGTCAATCCCTAGAAGATGCCCCACAATTTTTCTTTTCCTGTGTTTTGGGTCATCCTGTTCTCTTTGTCCTATTCCCTATCTCTATCCCTCTTTGCCAGTTAAGCATTTTCTTGCCCTATATCAAATAAGCTTTCATTATTCTTTCAAAGTCTAAGTCAAACCCTACCACTTCCATCAAGTCTTCCTTTGACCCCATCAATCAAATAACAAATACCACATATTTACTGCCTCCAATGTGCCATTTGTCTTACGTATTTTATATACAATCCTTAAGTCAACCACACAAGATTGGATTTATTCTTAATTGTGGGGATTCAGGCCCAGAGTCACACAAACCAACCAAACTAGATTGCCAGGAACTGAAGTGGGGACTTTCAATGGTAAAAATGGACTGAGACGCTTCTCATGTTGGGCTTTCAGTGCTAAAATTGAGAATGAGTGGTTTCTCAGGATGTAGAACTTTCAGTGTTAAAACCAGACTGACCTGGGCAATCCAGGATCATTGTTCATCCAATTGACAGCAGGTAAGATGATAGCTGGGATGCAAATCTAGGTCTATGTAACTTCAAAGCCCATGTTCTTTCTTCTACCACATTGCCTTCTTTAGGAATCTTCTTTTCAATTCCTGTGGTATCTTTTGCAAATTCTTTCATGACAATTGTTATATTTAGCATTGCATCATAATTATCAATATATTTGTTACGTTGCTCCCGATAGATTCCCTTAAGAATGGGGCTTTGTCTGACTCATCTTTGAATCTCAGACAGCACCTAGCCTAGAGTTCTGACTTGACCCCAGTAACCTCTGTGATCTCATCACCTACTTCTTCATCTTCCATTTATGTTCTATTATCTTCTATATTTCTTCTTTCTATATTTCTTCTATTATCTTCTATATTATTATCTTGTATATTTTGTGTTCTATTTAAAGCTGCAACTCACTTCCCCATCCCAGACTATCAACCCACTTAGGCTTCCCTAATTTTCCTTTTTTACATACCACTATCACATTCAAACATTCATGTTATATAATTATTTATTATTAGTGATCTATTACCTGCTTCTTCCTGGTATGATGTAAACTCCACAATGGCAAAATATTTCTCTCTTTTGTTACTGATGTATTCCAAGAAGCTAGAACAGTGCCAGGAACAACTGGAACATTCCCAATAAATATTTGGCAAATAAATCAATGAATGAATAAATGAGGTTATTTAATTACATGCATAAATGCATACTGTAACAAGAATTATAGTGGCCAGGAATGTAGTTGTCAGAGTTGTAAATAATGCAAGAGACATATAGAGATATGTCAGGATGTGGATTTCCTCTTAGTTGAAATTCAGTGTATCAGAGATGAGCTTTTCTTCTCTGCCTGTGAATGACAGATGCTCCCATCCATTTCTGGAACAACACTATTCAGTACAGTAGCCACCACCTATGAAGTACGCTAAATGTGAATTACATTCCAGCAGTTCTACTCTGAATTGAGATATGACAAAGTATAAAATACACACCAGATCTCAAAGTCTTGGCATGAAAAAATATCTTACCTTTATTTTTACATTTGTTGCATATTTAAATGGTATTTTTGTATATATTCAGTTAGATAAATAATATAAAACAAACAAAACGTTGGAGTAAATTAAAATTAATGTCAGCTGCTTCTTTGTATGTTTTAAAATGTGGCTAATACAAACTTTAAAATTTTATGGGTCCAAAGGCAGAATTGCTTTACAGAGTTCCTTATCTCATGATGCAAAGGCCATGAGAAGGACAAGGACGGCAGAACCTGGGATTGGCTGGAAGCAGAACAGAGCAGACTTGGTTTGGCTAGGATCCAATCACCACAAAGTCTCATGAGGGGAAACCAGGTAATTTGCAAAGCTATAACCCTAGACAATGATGTGATGCATAGGCAGGTAAGTACTCAACATCAGAGAGGTCTGAAGTGGCAATAGACACAGATCCTAGCAGGCAGATGAATTCTTTCAGGGTGGAGCCTGATAGTATAGAATCAGTGGAGATCCAGGAAAGGAAGCAATCAGAATCAAAAGTCACTGAGGGCAACAGAAAAGACCCAATCTTAGGAAGACTTCAGCTCTGGAATTGAGGAGAATGAACCTAGTTCTAGGTAAGAGTGGAGGGCAAGACCTTAGTCATACAGGACATTAGTAAAGAACAACACAGTAAGTGCTCAGTTATTAACACTGCAGTACATATACAGTGTCCAAAGTCCCGACAGCTGAGTCACTGAGCTACTGATGGGGCAACTTTCATATTTTCCCATCCCTATGAAGAATATTGGTCCCAAAGTCATGAGTGAGCCAATGGCAATGATGGAGGAGTCGTGGGGCAGAATGCCCAACAGATAATTACATTGGCTCCTGTCAACTAACTAGATGAAGAAAACCCTAGTAGTAAGACTTCAGCCAATCCCAGTTCTCCCATACCCTCAAAATCATGAATCTAATAATCTCCTTCTCAGTCACTGCCATGAACTGAGCTCTGAGAAGGCACAAATGTCCTGAGACCTACTTTATTCAAATGACAAACTATTTTCTAGTAAATTTTAAAATAATTTATCACTATATTCATTTTATAAAGACTGTTAAAGGGGACTTAGCTACTAGAAATAGAACAATAACAACAAAACTGACAGTTTTTCAAAGTGTTATTTTAACAAATGTTATCGTAAATTAGTATAGCCATTTTGGAAAACAGTATAAAGGCTCTGAAATGGGAGGAGTTTTCCCTTATCCCCCCTCAGGGCATGTGACAGGGGGTGGCTCACTTCTTTGGCACCCCACTGCTCAAACCTCTAGGGGAAGCATGCAGATGGGTAAGTCATAGGGCTCCAACACCACCGCAGTGTCTAGGATTGTTTACAGATCCTGAAGTCCCAGTGGGCATGTGTTACTGTGTGCTCTTTCTGCTTGGCCATCTGCAGGCGGCTTGTGTTAATCTGCTCAATTAGACGCTCTGTCATATTGCAAGGACAGAGGGCTTTCTGTATCCTGGGGTTCTTGCCCTAGTATACTGGAAAAATTGGATTACATGTGAGCTTGCAGAATGAGTGCAATGTTTTATTGAGTGGTGGAAGTAGCTCTCAGTGGATGGGTGGGGAGCCAGACAGGGGATGGAGTGGGAAGATGGTCTTCCCCTGGAGTCCGGACGCTTAGCAACCGGGCTCTCCTCCAACCACCATTGGCTGAATTTCATTCGGCATCCGCGTCATTCTGCTGTGGATGGCCTGCCGACTTCTGTCAGTGTGTTTTCCTGCCAGTGTGTTCCTCTCAACATCCAGCCACTTGTATGTGCCCACTAGGGTCTTGGGGTTTTTATAGGCACAGGATGCGGGGAGGGCATGGCAGGCCAGAGTGGTCTTGGAAAGGGCAACACTTGGGTTTGAAAACAGTAGTGCTTGTCCTCACTTAAGTCCGTGGGTACAGGTCCAAGGGTGGAGCCCTCGCCAGGGACCCCACACTCTTCACTACCCAGCATTTCCCTGCCCCACTCCCATATCAGTTCCTCAAAAAAATAAAAATAAAAAAATAAACTAAAAATAGAATTACCATCTCATCCAGCACTCAATGTCCAAGAACTGAAATCAGTATGTTGAAGAGATGTCCACACTCCCGTACTCATTGTAGGATTATTCACAATAGTCAAGATATGGGGGGGAAAACTACTATTTTTAACTGAGGCACTACCCTATGCCAGATTCACAGAAAATTTTATTTAGTCCCTTCAAAAATGCTACAAGGGAGATACCATTAATAGCTCCATTTTACCTCTGAGGAAGCTGTGGTTCAGCATGTTTATATAATACTCATGGTCAAATCAGTCAGCAAGTTCTGAGGCCAGGATTCAAACTCAATCTACTTTGACTCAAGAGTCTAAGCTCTTCTCTACTGTGCTATAAAGCAGAATTATAGGAGTATCATGGAATACAATAAACAATGAGACAAATCCATTACTTGCTGGGAAGTCAGAACAAGACCTGACCATGGAGGATGTAAACTGAGGAACAGAATTGTAAACCCAACCTGGGGAAAAACCAGTAGCTATCAATCATGACTTTAACCAATATAAAACAATACTATCTCTACTTCCTTATCTCCCATTTAACCCCTCCACCCCCAACCAATTCAATGCCTGCCTACATTAAGGACATCAATGCACCAATGACCAGTTTTTTATTCAAGGCCCTTTTTCAGTTCTCATCTTACCTGGCACACAATAGGAGCTTGATAGATACCTGTTGAGAAAAATCCATACATCTCATTCTATCAGGCTTCAGTTCACATACTCTCTGCCTAGAATAAGTCTTTTTCCCTCTTCCCTCCCTCGTTATCTGCTGCTCATTCTTTTAACTTAGCTTTCAACTTTTGATTTCCACTCAAGCTTTCAACTTAAACATCTTCTTCAGGGAGGCATTTCCTGACTACCCAAATCAAGTTGAGTCCTCCCTTTATATACGCTAATAAAAGTCTTGTACTTTTCTAACTACACTTATCAACATAGGAATTAATTTCTATTTGGGTAATCATTCATAGTTTATATCAATTTCAACTCCACCACTAAGACTATGAACTCTATATAGGTTTAGGTTTTGTTGCTGTTTGTTCTTAAGTGTTTTCACCACAAGGCCTGGCACACAGTAGAGGCTTGATACCTATCTGATGAATGAATAAATAATGAATAAATAATCACATAAATAATAAGATGGGTCATGATAGGGTTTTCTTTTTTTTACCTGTAGCTAAAAAGTATTATAAAACTTGATTAGCATCATAAAATTAATAATTTTATCAAGTGGAATAAAACCCATTATAATCCAATTGGAATAAAACCCAAAGAATCACAAGTATCATATCACAGAATCATAAACTCTTTGATCCAGAAGGCATATCTGGTCTACCACCTCCATTTTCTTCATACATTCATTAATCCACTCAGCAAACATTTCCAGAGTCTACAGTAGTATAGAAATTAGGAGCATGAGCATTGAAGTCAGTCCTGAGTTTAAATACTGACTGCCACTTGTTAGGTATGTAACTCTATATGTCTCAGTGTCCCCACCATAAATTAGAGATAATGATAGTATCTACATTATAGAGTTGTGCATGTAAAATGCTTCAGCACTATCTGGTACATAGGAGCATACAAGAAACACTAGCTATAATCTTTACTGCTGCTATTCAGCACTATGATAAGTACTGAGAGCACATAAATAAGATTGAATGCCTAAGTTCAAGAAGCTCAGAGCCTAGCAAGAAGTTTAAAAATCTTATAATCTCAGGTCTAGAGAATTTTACCTACCAAAGTCTTCTAATAAGTACATCTCTTTTTCTTTTCTGATATATGGAGAAAATAAGCTTTATTTATATTAATGAGTCATTAATAGTAACTGTAAAGATTATCAATATGTCTGTATTGTACATGATTTACATATAAAAATATATTCTTTTCTGGGTGGGCATGTCAAGTAGAAGCTATTAAGCACATTTTAAATTAAAATTACATAATGTTAGACATACCTTTTCCGTAAGTATGCTGTAACCTTACTTTTCATATTCAACTACTCCCAAGCTGTGTGTCGTTTTTAGAATGTAAAAGACAGTATGTATTTAACCAAATGCATTAAAGAACCAGCAGTAGCTTTTGGCCAAGAATGCACAACCTGAATCTAATCATGAAAAAAAAATCAGACAAACTCTAAATGAGAAATGTTCACTGATACATCCCAAGTGCCTAGAATAGTATGTACCCACCATGTAGTACACATTCATTAAGCATCTGTTGAATGAATGAATGATTAAATTCAACAAAAAGAAAATCAGTATTATTTTAAGAGAAAAAAAGAAGGATAAGAAAAAAACATGATGTGGCTGAAATTTAGAAAACACAAGGTCTTCTTCCTGGGCACCTAACTAGACCACATTTCCCAGTCTGCCCTACAGTTAGGTGTGGTCTTCTAAGTTCTGAACAATGGAATGTGAGCACAAATGATAAGCACTATTTATAAGCCTGGTCATTAAAACCCCAAGGTAAAATTCTCCATTTTGTTTTCTCATCTGAAGGTTAAATACAGAGGCCTCAGAGACCCTAGAGGATGGTCGTGAGTCACAAGTTATAAGGAGCCTCTGCACCTGAAAGACCATGATAAATGCTGTCCACATCAGAAATACCACCACTGCACTTTCAGTGAGGGAGAAATGAACTTCTACTGTGGAAAGCCACTAAGATGTGGTGGTTTGTTTATGCCAACAGGTAACATTTTCCTGACAGTCTGAAGGTCACATACACCAAGGAGATTCTTCTTTGGTGGAACCTTACATATAAATATACAACAGAGAAGAATAAGATCCTATAAGAAAAACAAAAGACACAGTAACCTGAAGATAACAATGAATCATGTCTAAGTCAGTTTGTTTAAAATAGGCAAGGAAAGATTCTTTAAGTAAAATGAATCCATTGAAATTGATTTAAGGTGATTAAAGGTTTTAATAAAATACATTAAGCAGAGCCAATCGTGATCAATTTGGCAAAACTTGTTTTCAAAGGTACATTTACCAAGGAAAAGGAATGAAAATAGGGAGTCTAATGAATTAATCCCTAAATAAATTGTACCAGTGAATAACTATAGACATTTTATTTAACCCTGAGACTAATGTACTTTAAAACATATTACACAGTCAACATACTTATTGAACTTTTCTGTATTGTGAAGGATTCTCATAATGCCTGTCTATATTAATTTTTCATGTATATAAATATCCACATATTATTAATGTTGAGAAACAGAATGTACCCATATTAGTAGCAAATTATAAGATAAATACAAAATACAATATCAGGTTGATCAATTAAAATTAATTGCAAAATCTTCCAACTTCATTACCAAGCAAATTATTGACAAAGATGCTTTATGTTTGCTTTTTCCTTTTTTTTTTTTTTGTAATACTAGCTCATTTTTAAATAAGGCAGTATCTGAGTTTAGAAGAAGTCATTATCTTCTCACCTTACCAATTATTATGAAAGTTCAATTTAATCAATACAACAAATCTTTAAAAATAGGAAACATAGTAGTATTCCTCATTCTAAACTGCTATCTACATATAACAATTTCTACAGGCAGAAATAAAAGTCACTGAAAAAGAAAGAGCTCCAGGTGATTGAGATTTATTGCTATGAAGGAGTCCATGAAAGCCTACTTCCTTCTCTTGTTCTCTTCCTTTCCCTTTCCCACTTGCTGCTTTTCAATGTGGTTTCTGCATTTTTGTTTTTCCATATTAAAACAGGTTTTATACTCTAGTCTTTCAGGCAGGTTCCTCCAATTGACTGCTTCACTTTGAGTCCTCACTTCGAGTTATCATTCTACCCAAATACTTGTTCATTTCAAAGTCTTGCACTTTATTGGTAAAGATGAAAACTAGTTTAATAAAGAAATGGAAGGAATGAAGATATATGGGGAAAAAGTTGATTAGCACGTACTGCAATTATTAAAGAGGTCTATATATACCTACTATATAACCACAAAGTTTAAAAATAAACAAACGATTAAAAAATAAAAATAAAAAAGTCTGACATCAGGGTACCAAGGAAAAATAATTTCTGAGGTTAAAGTCTTTAATGAATTCTGAAATAACTCTGAATATAGCTCAAATTTGACTGTCTTTTTTGTATGTATATGAGATGGTGATCATTACAACTGTTCATAAAGATTATGTTTAAGTTTGAAATTCAAATTTAAAATGAAAATGCAAAAACGCTTATTAAGGTCAGGCAAATTAATTAGTTGGGACATATACTATAGCAGAATATACTATTTCTAAGGCATTGTAAAACCTAAATCCTGGCATGTTATACAAAAGTAAAAGTGAGGACAAGATTTAGTATAATATCTCATATTTGCATTATTTGTCTTATAACGGTGCAAAACAAGGTATGTTGGGGGAGTGACAAAGGAACAACTATTTATGAGAATAATCTTGAACTAGCTGCCCTGATTGCCCAGCAAGATTGTCCTTCCTTTCTCTGCCATCACAGAGATGATCTTCCTGGATAATGAAGAATTTCTCTTTAGCCTCAGTTATACTGATCGTTATCCACCTTTCCTAAATATTAATTTCAGTAGTCCATTCAGAGAGAAAGGGAAGCAGAGTACATAATGTTAGAATACTTTTAAAAATGTTTAAACAGTCGATTATTTTTCCTAGGTGCTAAATATTTTTTTTAAATTTTCCGAGTCATACCAATATCCTCCATTATTTTCATACATGATTTATTATACCCATAGGTGAAAAACATCTACCCACAAGGGAAAAGTTTTCCACATAAGGTTATGCAACACACGTAATTTAGATGATGTTATTTCAGACTAGTATAAAATAATTCTTTTGACTTTGTTTTGGCAGTAATTCATTTTTACTTCAAAATTTGATAGGAGAAGAAAACAGATGTCTAGTGAGATTGTACTTTATATGGGAAAAAATAATTTAATATATGATGCTTAGGAAGTTACCAGAAGTCAAGTTCAAAAGGAAAGGAAAAGCTCTCCTTTGGTTCCCCTCCTAAATTTATCCTTTGTTTCTAGTGATCCCTAGCATAGAGTTTTCTGCTAACAAATATGATCTCCAGGGAAGCTGCCTGAGAATCATGATATCTAAAGCTAAAAAAGATCATGCAGATTTTCTAGTCCAATTGTTTAATGTTTTAAGAGGCCAGGCAGAAAACTGAAGTGGAGTGTGTGTACCATAGCAGAGAGCGAAGGTCCCTCTTCAAATGTGTTCAAAACAAACAGAACGTGCTTTAGCACAATGTGAGAGTCTAACAAAACAAGGATACAGAGTGGATATCCATTTATATTCTCTGATTACAATTTTTAAACTCAGTGCTATTAAGCTTATATTTGTTAGCCTTTTATACTTTCAAGATTGTCTTTCTCTTTCTCCTGAGGCACTAAGAAGCTGGAACTTAATCGTACCTTATAACAGCAAAAGTGTGCATGTGCAGCAGACCAGGTAATTAAAATCTCAAGTCTTTGGCCAGAGGATCAGAACAAGGAAGGTTGGGACCTGCAAAGTACTATAGCAAGGAGATCTCAGAGAGAGAAGAACTCATGAAAAAGACCGCATAGAGTTGTTTATGAACTCTGGAGCTTACCCCTAGGCCGTATATTTATGAATCAGACACAACATCTCAAAGGCTACAAGAAGAGAACTATGGATAGGCCACCTCCCTAATCGCAGACTGGCCCCCTATAGGACAGATCCAAACAACACACACAAACTTTATATATGGAACTGACATGAAACAGACATGACAACAGAAAATAGGTCAGTCATGACTTGTGCCTAAAATGAACCAGGTGGATTATCTACTAAACTAAAAATATCAATATTTTACAAAAGATTTATATGTAATATAATATATATGATTTATATCATAATATAATATTCAAAATGTTTAGGATATAATTCATATTTACTCCACATTCAAAAATATACAAAAATGTCAATTTTCATAGGAAAATATAATTAACATATGCCAAAACCAAGATAGTACAGATGTTGGAATTATCAAAGACTTCAAAGCAGGTATTACAAAAATGCTAAAAGAAGTAAAGCCACACACTTCTGAAATGAACAGATGGTATAAACTATCAGCAAAGAAATATAAGATCCAGATTAAAATTTTAGAACTACAGCATACAATAACTCATTATATATACATATATATATAAATTTGAATGAACTCAAAAGTAAAATAAAGAAGACAGAATACATCATTGAATTTGAAAATAGATCAAAATAAATTATCCAAATTGAACAACAAAAAATTTAAAGAAATTAACAGAGCTTCAGAGACTTGTGAGAAAATAATAAAAGGTCTAATATTTATGTCAATGGAATACTTAAGAGAATAAAAAGTATGAAGCAGAAAAAAAATTACAGTAAATAATACCTGAAACTCTTGAAATTTAGTGAAAAATATAAACTTACATATTTGAGAATATCAGGGAACACTAAATAGAATAAACCCACCCACAGAAATCAAAATTAAGAGACATAATCAAACTGCTGAAGACTAAAGACAAGGAAAAAAAATTGAAAGCAAGAAGAGATAAACAATGACTAGTTATGATTCAAATAATTGTGAATTTCTTATCAGAAACCATGGAGGCCTGAAGGAAAAAGAACAGGTTTAAAGTGTTGAAACAAAAGAACTGTCAACCTAGAATTTTATATTTAGTGAAAATACCTTCAGAAATAAAGACAAATGAAATAAAGACATTCTCTGCAGGAAAAAATAAAATAAAATAAGAGAATTCACACCAGCAGATCTGGTCTAAAAGAACTGCTGAAGGAAGTTCTTCAGAGAGAAGGGAAATGATGTGAGCACGAAACCTTGAATGTAGGGAGTGAAAGAACAGAAATGGTAAATATCTGGTTAAATCTACTCGAGTTCTTTATCCTCAAGCTCTTTAAAATACATTTGATGGTTGAAAACAAAAATTGTTACATTTTTCTGATGGGATTTTTAATGTATGGATATGTAGTACATAAGACAACTACCAATTAAGGAGAGATGGTAAAGGACTTATATACTGGTAAGGTTTCTACATCTCACTTGAAGTGGTAAGACATTGATTATAAGTAAACTGTCAAAGTTAAGTGATTTCATTTTAATTCCTAGAGCATCCATTTAAAATGTTAGATTAAGGGACATAATCAAAAACATGCTAGGTTAACAAAACTGGAATGCTGAGAAGGTTCAAATGAGTAAAAAGAAGGCAGAAAAGAGAAACAGGAATAAAAAATAGTTAACAATTGAAATCAAATAATAAAACAATTGATGGAAACCCAAATATAAGTACAAATTCTCTAAAAACACCAATTCAAATACAGAAAATTTCAGAATGAAACCAAAACCAAAAAATAAAAGACCAAAATATATGTTTTTGTACAAGAAACTCACTTCAAATATAGAGGCATAGGTATGTTAAAAGCACAAAGACGGTGGTTTCAAAATGGCAGCATAGAAGCAAGCTAGCTTCACTCTCTACAACCTCCTGAAGACAAAAAACAAATACACCACACCAAACTTTTCATCAGAAATATCCCAGAATTTAAATATGAAAATAAGACAGTTCACAGAGCAAAAGAGAAGTGAAAAATCTCTGAGAACACTGTAAGAGAATTAGATATCCACATCCATGATACCTCTCCCCCATTCTGCCCAACACTAAGCATGTGGAAAATTTCCCCCAAATTCACTATTTCTACACTGGAAAAAGTGAGCTCACGGTGAAAACTGGTTTCCCCACCATTGTGGGTTCCCTGGCAGGAGACCTGTCCCTGCCTTAACCCATGTGAAGCATTGCGAGTGTATGAACGGAGGTATTACCCTGAAGACAGGCATAAACAAAGCAGGGAGGTGGAACTACCATACCCAGTTCTGGAAAATGCTCTGTAACTTGGACAAAGAAGACACCAAATCAGAGTGACTGTTCAACATCACCATGCTGTAGGGGGTTCATCTAATAGGTACCTTGGGCATGAACTCCTAACCAGCCTTCCCATTCCACACTGCTGGAACATCCCTTTTAGGATCACCCCTGTTGGCTTAAGGTACCACCTAGAGCCAAAAAGGAGGCAGCAACCTAGCAGTAAAGAAACTCTCTACAAATATATCCAATAAAAACCAAAACAAACCAGACAGAGAAGGCTGGTATAAATAACTAATTCTTCAATGCAAAAGCATAGACATCTACAAGAAATAACAGCAAACAGGGAACCATCCATGATCTCTCGAAATAGACAAATCAGGAAACCAGGAATTGACCCTAATGAGACAGCAATGCTTGAGCTCTCTGGCCAAGAATTCAAGATAGTAGTTTTAAGGAAACTCAGTGATCTCCAAGCTAACGCAGAAAAGCAATTCACAAATTTATTGAAGAAACTTAACAAAGAGGTTGAAAGAATAATTTTTAAAAATAAAATGCAAATCTTGAAACTGAGAAATACATTTGTGTAACTGAAAAATTCATTAGAGGTTATCAACAATAGAATGGATGAAATAGAGGAAAGACATCAGTGACCTTGAAGATAGGCTATTTTGAAAATACAGTCAGAGGAGAAAAATGAAGAAAAAAAGGCACTGAAGACCACCTATAAGATGGAAAATTACCTGAAAAGACCAAATCTAAGAATTATTAATGTTCGTGAGAGAAAGAGAGAGAGACGACCAACAAGGGGTAGCAAGTTTATTCATAGAAGAAACAACAGAAAATGTCCTAAAACATGAGAAAGATATAAGTTTATCCAGGTACAGAAAGGTCAGAGAACACCAAGTAGATTTGACCCAAGTAAGACTACCCCAGAGTCAGCTGTAGTGGCTAACGCCTGTAATCCCAGCACCTTGGAAGGCCAAAGTGGGAGGATTCCTTGAGGCCAGGAGATCAAGACCAGCCTGGGCAACACAGTGGGACCCAAGCTCTACAAAAAACCAAAAAAATAAAAATAGCTGGCCATAGTGGTGTATACCTATAGTCCCAGTTACTCAGAAGGCTGAGGCGGGAGGATTGCTTGAGCCTGGAAGGTTTAAGTTACAGTGAGCCATGATCATGCCACTGCACTACAGCCTGCATGACAGAGCAAAACCTTGTCTCAAAGACAAAAACAAAACAAACAAACAAAAACAACTACCTCTCAAATGTCAAGGACAAAGAACAAAGAGAGAGAAAAGAAGCCAAAATGAATAAGGACATTCCAATTTATCTGTTAAAAGACTTCATTCAATGAAAACCATATGGGCACAGAGTAAGAAGAAGGACATTTTCAAAGTGCCGAAAGAAAACAAAAATCTACTGCCATCCAAGAATATTGCAGCTAGCAAAGTTATCCTTCTAATATGAAGGAGAAATAAAGTCTTTCCCAGACAAAGGCTGAGCAAATTCACCACTACCA
Source organism: Macaca mulatta (assembly GCF_049350105.2). Taxonomy (NCBI): domain Eukaryota; kingdom Metazoa; phylum Chordata; class Mammalia; order Primates; family Cercopithecidae; genus Macaca; species Macaca mulatta. The sequence goes on along the minus strand of NC_133419.1, from coordinate 102,065,216 downwards.
GACATGTCTTACAAGAAATGCTAAAGGGAGTTCCTCAAATCTGAAAGAAAAAAAGAAACAGTAATATGCAACAAAAAAAGCCACCATCAATGAAAACAACAAATATTTGAAGATATATAGTCCACTGGTAAAATTACAAAGAAAAACCCAAAATAATACTGTAATTGTGGTATGGAGTCCACCCATAACTCTAGTATGAAACCCAAAACACAAATCTATCAAAAACAGTAATAGCTATAGCAACCTGTTAAAAGATAGGTAATATAAAAACATATAAATTAAGACAATTAAAAGTTAAAATGTGGCAGCGATAAAGTCTAAGGAGCTTTTTGTTGTTTTTCCTTTGTTTCTATGCATTTATTTATGATCAAAGATAAGTTGTCATCTCTTTAAAATAGCTTGTTGTATCTATAAGATGTTTTTCATAAGCCTCATGGTAACCACAATACAAAAACTGATATAGATTCACTAAAAATAAAAAGCAGCCAGGCACGGTGGCTCACGCCTGTAATCCTAGCACTTTGGGAGGCCAAGTTGGGTGGATCACAAGGTCAGGAGTTCGAGACAAGGCTCACCAACATGGTGAAACCCCGTCTCTGCTAAAAATACAAAAATTAGCTTGGTGTGGTGGCATGTGCCTATAATCCCAGCTACTTGGGAGGCTGAGGCAGGAGAATCACTTGAACCTGGGAGGTGGAGGTTGCTGTGAACCAAGATTGCGCCACTGCACTCCAGCCTGAGTGACGGAGCAAGACTCCATCTCAAAAAATTAATTAATTAATTAATTAATTAAAAAGCAACAAATTAAAATATACTACCAGAGAGAATCCCCTAATCACAAAGAAAGGCAATAAGAAAGAAAGAAAGGAGTTACAAAACAACCAGAAAACAAACAACAAATTGGCAGTAGTAAGTCCTTATCTATAAGAACACTGAATGTAAACTGACTCAATTAAAAAGCACAGAGTGGCTGAATAGATAAAGAATCAAGATGCAACTATATACTGCCAATAAGAAACCCATTTCACCTATAGACTGAAAGTAAAAGGGTAGAAAAAGATATTCCATGCAACTAGAAACCAAAAAAGAACAGGAGTAGCTATACTTATATCAGATAAAATAGACTACAAATCGGCCAGGCCCCGTGGCTCACGCCTGTAATCCTAGCACTTTGGGAGGCCGAGGCAGGTGGATCACAAGGTCAGGAGTTCAAGACCAGCGTGGCCAAGATGGTGAAACCCCATCTCTACTAAAAGTACAAAAAAACAAAACAAAACAAAATTAGTTGGGCATGGTGGTGGGCGCCTGTAATCCCAGCTACTTGAGAAGCTGAGGCAGAGAATTGCTTGAACCCAGAAGGTGGGGGCTTCAGTGAGCCGAGATCGTGCCACTGCACTCCAGCCTGGGCGAGAGAGCAAGATTCCATCTTGGAAAAAAAAATAGACTACAAATCAAAGACTATAAAAAGAGACAAAGAAAGTAATTACATAATGATTAAGGGGCCAAGTCAACAAATGGATATAAAAATTATAAATATCTATGTACCCAACACCAGAGATCCCAAGCATATAAACCAAACATCAGTAGATTAGAAGGGAGAGACAGACTGCAGTACAGTACTAGTAAGGAACATTAACACTCCACTCTCAGTATGGACAGATCATCTAAAACAAAACAAAACAAAAATCAGAGTTAAACTACACATTAGACCTAGTAGGTCTAACTGACAATTATAGAAATTTCACCCAACTTTGCAGAATATAAACTCCTTTAACTAGAACATAAACATTTTCCAGATTAGACCATATCTTAGACTACAAAACAAGTCTGAAAGAATTCAGAAAAGTAGAAATCACATCAAGTATCACTGTGACCACAATGAAGTAAGACTAGAAATTAATAACAAAGCGAATCTCAGAAGCTTCACAAACACATGGAAATTAAACAACATGCTCTTGAACATATTGAGTCAATAAAAAAAATTATGAAGGAAATTTTAAAATTTCTTAAAACAAATTTATATGGAAATACAACATAGTAAAATCTATGGAATACAGCATAAGCGTACTAAGAGGAACATTTATAGCAACACATACCTATATCAAAAACATAGAGAGATTTCAAATAACCTAATGGTGCACCTCAAGGAAATAGAAAAGTAAGAATAAACCAAATCCAAAATTAGTGGAAGGAAAGAAATAAGAAAGATCAAAGCAGAAATAAATTGAGACTAAAAAGGTACAGAAGATCAATAAAATGAAAAATTATTTTTTAAAAGATAAACAAAATCAACAAACTAAAAGCTGGACTAAGAAAAGCAAGAGACCCAAATCAACAAACTAAAATCAACAAACTAAGTCAACAAACTGAAAAACAAACTAAAAGCTAGACTAAGAAAAACAAAAGACCTAAATAAATAACATCAGAAATGAAAAAGGAGACAAAACAACTGAGATCTCATAAATATAATGAATCATTAGAAACTATTATGAATAACCATATACCAACAAGTTGGAAAAGCTAGAAGAAAAGAATGAATTCTCAGACACATATAACTTATCAAGATTGAACCAGGAATAGAAAACTTTACTAAACCAATAATGAGTAATGAGATTGAAGCAGTGGTAAAAAGTCTCCCATCAAAGAAAAGCCCAGGACCTGATGGCTTCACTGCTAAATTCTACCAAACATTTAAAGAACTAATACCAATGCTACTCTGACTCTCCAAACAAATTGAAGAGGGTATACATCTAAACTCAACCTATGAGTCCAGCATCACCCTGATACCAAAACAAGACACAATGAAAGAAGAAAAATACTGGCCAATATCACTGATTAACATAGGCCAAAATCCTCAACAAAATACTAGCAAACAGAATTCAGTATCACAATAAAAAAATCATATACCATGATCAAATGAAATTTATCCCAGGGATGCAAGGATGGTTCAACATATACAAATGAATAAATGTAATACATCATATTAATAGAACTAAGAACAAAAACTAAATAATTATTTCAATAGATGCAAAAATATATATTTGGTAAAAATTCAACATCCTTTATAAAAATTCTTATCAAACTTGATACAGAAGGAACATAACTCAAAATAATAAAGACCATATGTCAAACCCACAGCTAACATTATACTGAATAGGGAAAAATAAAAGGCCTTTCCCCTAAGATCAGAAACAAGACAAGGATACTCACTTTCACAACTTTTATTCAAAATTGCACTGAAAGTCTTGGCCAGAGTAATTGGAAAGAGAAAGGAATGAAGGCAATGTAAGTTGAAAAGGAAAAAGTCAAATTAGCCTTGTTCACAGATGACATAATCCTATGTTTAGAAATACCTAAAGAACGCACGCTGCAACTGCTGGAACTGACAAATGAATTCAGTAAAATTACAGGATATAAAATCAACAATAAAATGAGTAGCACTTATATATGCCAACAGCAAACAATCTGAAAAAAGTAAAGTAAGCAATCTTATTTACAATAGCTGCAAAGAATTAAAATACCTAGGTATCAATTTCACCAAAAAAGTGAATGACAAATACAAGAAAAGCTATACAACACTAATGGAATAAATTATAAAGCACAAAAATACATGGAAAAATATTCCATGCTCATGGATTAAAATAATTAATATGGTTAAAATGATACTACTATCCAAAGCAATTTACAGATTCAATGCAACCCCTATCAAAATACCGATGACATTATTCACAGAAATAGAAAAAATAATCCTAAAATTTATATGGAACCACAAAAGGCCTAGAATACTTGTAGCAATCCCAAAAAAGAACAACAGTGGATGCACCACACTACCTGACTTCAAAATTTATTGCAAAGCTGTAGTAACCAATTCAGCATGTACTGGCATAAAAATAGACACATAGACAAATGGAACAGAATAGACAACCCAGATATAAATCTATGTATTTACAGTCAATTCATCTTGGACACAGCTACCAATAACATACAATGGGGAAAGGACAGTTTCTAACATAAATGATACTAGAAAAACTGGATAACTATATGAAGAAGAATAAAGCTAGACCCCTATCTCTCACCATATACAAAAATCTGATCAAGATGGATTAAAGAATTAAATCTGAAACCTCAAACTATGAAACTATTAGAAGAAAACATTGGAGAAATACTCCATGACATTGGTCTGGGCAAAGATTTTTTGTAAGACCTCAAAAGCACAGACAACCAAAGAAAGAATAGACAAATGAGATTACATCAAGCTAAAAAGCTCCTGCACAGTAAAGGAAACAATCAACAAGTGACAAGACAACCCACAGAATGGGAGAAAATATTTGCAGACTATCTATCCAACAAAGGATTAACAACCAGATTATGTAAGGAGCTCAACAACTCAATAGCAAAAAAATCGAATAAAGTGATTTTAAAATGGGCAAAAGATATGAATAGACATTTCCCAAAAGAAGATATACAAATGTCAAACAAGTATCTAAAAAGATGTTCAACATCACTAACCATCAGAGAAATGCATATCAAAACTACAATGAAATATCAACTTATCCCAGTGGCATTTATCAAACAGGCAATAATGAATGCTGGCAAGGAAGTGGGGAAAGAGGAACCCTTGTACATTGTTAGTGGAAATGTAAATTAGTACAGCCATTATGGAGAACAGTATGAAGGTTCCTCAAAAAACTAAAAATAGAATTGCCATATGATCCAGTAATTCCACTACTGTATATATAGTCAAAAGAAAAGAAACCAATATATTGGAAAGACACCTGCACTCCCACGGTTACTGCAGCACTACTCTAAGTAGCTAAAATACAGAATCAACCTAAGTGCCATCAATGGACAAAAGGATAAAGAAAATGTTGTACATATACACCAAGAAGTATTATTCAGCCATAAAAAAACATTGCATGTTGTCAGTCATATGTGGAAGCTAAGAGTGAATCCCATGAAGATAGAGAATAAATTGGTGGTTATAGAGGCCAGGAAAGGTAAGGGAGAGGGAGGAATGAAGAGAAGTTGATAACTGGTGTATTAGTCCATTCTCATGCTGCTAACAAAGACATACCTGAGACTGGGTAATTTATAAAAGAAAGAAGTTTAATTGACTCACAGTTCAGCTTGGCTGGGGAGGCTGCAGGAAACTTACAATCATGGTGGAAGGGGAAGCAAACACATCTTTCTCCACATGGTGGCAGGACAGAGAGGAACTGAACAAAAGGGGTAAAGTTCATTATAAAACCATCAGATATCATGAGAACTCAGTGTCATAAGAAGCGCATGAGGGTAATTGTCTCCATGATTCAATTACCTCCCACTGGGTCCCTCCCATGACCCATGAAGATTATGGGAGCTATAATTCAAGATGAGATTTGGGTGGGGACACAGTCGAACCATATCATTCTGCCCCTGGCCCCTCTTAAATCTCAAGATTTCACATTTGAAAACACAATCATGCCCTTCCAACAGCCCCCCAAAGTCTTAATCATTCCAGCATTAACTCAAAATTCCAAGTCCAAAGTCTCATCTGAGACAAGTCCCTTCCACCTAAGAGCCTGTAAAATCAAAAGCAAGTTAGTTACTTCCTAGATACAACGGGGGCATAGGCATTAGGTAAATACACCCATTCCAAATTGGAGAAACTGATCAAAATAAAGGAGCTACAGGCCCCATGCAAGTCTGAAATCCAATAGGGCAGTTATCAAACTTTAAAGTTCCAAAATTATCTCTTTTGACTCTGTCTCACATCCAGTTCATGCTGACGCAAGAGGTGGTCTCCCACAGATTTGGCAGCTCTGTCCCTGTAGCTGTGCAGAGTACAGCCCCTCTCCTGGCTGCTTTCATGGCTGGCATTGTCTACAGCTTCACCAGGTACACTGTTGGTGGAGCTACCATTCTGAGGTCTGGAGGATGGTAGCTGTCTTCTCACAGCTCCACCAGGCAATGCTCCAGTGGGAACTCTGTGTGGGGAGTCCCCACTGGAGCATTTATTGTTTTAGCTTCCCATATTTCCCTTCCATACTATCCTAGCAGAGGTTCTCCATGAAGGCTCCACCCCTTCAGCAAACTTGTGCTGTACATCCAGGCATTTTCATACATCCTCTGAAATCTAGGCGGAGGTTCCCAAACCTCAATTCTTGACTTCTGTGCACTCACACGCCCAACACCACATGTGAGCAGCCAAGGCTAGGGACTCGCACCCTCTGAAGCAAAGGCCTGAGATGTACATTGGCCCACTTTAGCTACAGCTGGAGCTGAAGCAGTTGGGATTCAGGGCACCATGTCCCGGGGCGGCATAGAGCAGGGGAGACTTTGGCCCAGCTCAAGAAACCATTTTTCCCTCCTAGGCCTCCAGGCCTGTGATGGGAGGAGCTGCGTGAGGGTCTCTGATATGCCCCGGAGACATTTTCCCCATTGTCCTGGTGATTAAAATTTGGTTCCTCATTACTTATGCAAATTTCTGCAGCCAGCTTGAATTTCTCCTTAGAAAATGGGTTTTTCTTTTGTACTGCATCCTCAGGCTGCAAATTTTACAAATGTTAGTGCTCTGCTTCCCTTTTAAACATACGTTCCAATTCCAAACCATATCTTTGTGACTACACAAAAATGAATGCTTTTAACAGCAAACAAGTCACTTCTTGAACACTTTGTTGCTTAGAAATTTCTTCTGCCAGACACCCTAAATCACCTCTCTCAAGTTCAATATTCCACAGATCTCTAGGGCAGGGTAATATACCACCAGTTTCTTTGCATAGCAAGAGTGACCTTTATTCCAGTACCCAACAAGTTCCTAATCTCCATCTGAGACCACCTCAGCCTGGACTTCATTGTCCATATCACTATCAGCATTTTGGTCAAAGCCATTTAACAAGTTCCTAGGAAGTTCCAAACTTTTCACATCTTCCTGCCTTCTGAGCCCTCCAATTCTCTAGGAAGTTCCAACATTTCCCACATTTTCCTGTCTTCCTCTGAGCCCTCCAAACTGTTTCAAACTATGCTGGTTACCAAGTTCCAAAGTTGCTTCCACATTTTTTGGGTATCTTTACAGCAGCACCCCACTACCTGGTACCAGTTTACTATATTAGTCCATTCTCATGCTGGCTAATAAAGACATATCCAAGACTGGGTAATCTATAAGGGGAAAGAGGTTGAATCGACTCAGTTCCACATGGCTGGGAAGGCCTCAGGAAACTTACAATCATGGCAGAAGGGAAAGCAAATATGTCCTTCTGCACATGGCAGCAGGTGAGAGGTATCAAAGCAAAAGGGGGAAAAGCCCCTTATAAAGCCACCAGATCTCATGAAAACTCACTATCATGAGAACAGCACGAAGGTATCTGCCTCTCTGATTCAATTACTTCAGTTATATAACACATGAGGATTATGGGAACCACATTCAAGATGAGATTTTGGTGGGGACACAGCCAAACCATACCAACTGAGTACAAATATACAATTTGATAGAATAAATAAGACCTAGTGTTTGATGGATCAGTAGGGTAACTATAGTTTACAATAAGGTATTGCACAAATTCTTGTCTTCTAGCTATTTGTCATTCTAACACTATTGTAAACTATAGAATGGTTTTAGCATAAAGAAAAGACAAATATTTAAGGTGATATATATCTCAAGTATACTGATTTGATCACTGTAAATTATATGAATGTATTAAATTATTACATGTACTCCAAAACTATGTACATCTATTCAGTTAAAAAAAGCAAAAGGACAAAAAAAGATATATCATGCAGTCACTAACAAAAAGAACCCTGAAATGGATATGTCAATATTGTTCAAAGTAGGCTTCAGAGCAAAGAAAATTACCAGAAGAAGAAGAAAATTATATAATAATATAAGGGGCATTTCATCAAGAAAATACAATAATTCTGAATGTATATGCATCAAACAGTATTTGCAAATACATGAAGCCAAAACTAATAGAACTGAGGAAAAATAGACAAATTCACAATATATTTGGAGACTTCAACACTTCTCTCTCAATAATAAATAAAAGTAGACAGGAAAATAGCAAGGATATAGATGAAGTGAGCATCACCATCAACCAACTGAAATGCTATAGAGCCTCACCTCCCCAAACAGCACAATATACATTCTTTTAAACCGCACACGGAACATTCATGAGCACAGACCATATTCTGAATCAGAAAACTTAAGTTTATAAGAATTGAAAGCATGCAAAGTATGATCTGACAATAATGAAATCAACATAGAGAAATGCTAGGTTCTGAGGATGTGAAAAGATAGTCTCTATTCCCAAGAAACATGGAGTCTAACTGGAGACACATTTAATCATTAAATTCTGTACTACATGCCACATGCTGTACACAAAATACAACACAACATGGAAAGTGCTCTGATACAACCGTAAATTTCTCTGATTGCACTGGGAGTGTCCAGGCAGGTTGCACAGAGGAAGTAATATCTAATCTAGACTTTCAGTTAAAAAAATGATGCTTTTATTTAAAATGAGATACCAATAGAATTGTGAAGATGTTTTGATTTTTAAGTTGGAATTACATATAAACACAGAAAACACACACAGTAATTTCAAATATAGACTAACTTCCAAATCTCTTCAAAGGTAGTTGTCATAAAAGGGAATAATAACTGAAAACAAGAGATTATTTTGAAAGTCCTGGTAAATGTTTTGGCAAAAAAGCAGCTTGGAAGGCAGGCCTCCCAGTGAGAAAGAAAGAACAAATTTATTCATTCAGTATCAAAATCATAAATTGTGTATTCAAAAAAAACGAAAGGTGAAGAAATGCAAGTAATAATAAAGGTAGCTACCGACATCTCATTGTTTTTGCATTTAATACTAGAAAGACGTGTATCATAATTGGAGTTGACCTAAGAGAGGTGGCATAAACTGCTTAAATTTAGTACTAAAATCAAGCACATAATGAAATTAATTGGGTATCTCTAATAATATGCTTAATGGCTATTCTGCTTCATGGTAATTAGCCAGAAATATTAGCCATATGTATGAAGATTTATAACATTTCTTTTAGCAAATATAAGTATTTCTAAATCCAGTTAATAAAAGGAAAGGGGAGAGTAACAGAGCAGAAAGTTTACTTATATCCCTCCTAAAAACTCCCTATCAATTCAAAGCAGGTCTTTCAATTCTTTATCACTAAGTATCCATAGGCCTGGACTTCTAGGATCATCATCACCATCACCACCAATTGTTTTTATTAGCAGTTACAATCTAATGAACACTCTATTAGTCTGTGTGATGGTTAACACTGAGTGTCAACTTGATGGGATTGAGGGGTACAAAGTATTAATCCTGGGTGTGTCTGTCAGGGTGTTGCCAAAGGAGATTAACATTTGAGTCAGTGGGCTGGAAAAGGCAGATCCACCATTAATCTGAGTGGGCACCATCTAATCAAATGTCAGTGCAGCCAGGATATAAAGCAGACTAAAATACAGGAAAAGGCCTCAGCCTACCTACATCTTTTTTCCCATGCTGGATGCTTCCTGCCCTTGGACGTTGGACTCGAAGTTCTTCAGCTTTGGGATTCAGACTGGTTTCCTTGCTCCTTAGCTTTCAGGCAGACTATTGTGGGACTTTGTATCGTGTGAGTTAATACTATTTGGTAAACTCCCATATATATATATATATATATCCTATTAGTTCTGACCCTCTAGAGAACCCTGACTAATACAGTCTTCATGGGATGACATAACAAAATACCAAAGACTGGGTAGCTTAAATGAGAGGATTTATTTCGTCACTGTTCTGCAGGCTGGAAGTCTGACGTCAAGGTGCCAGAGTTGGTTTCTGGTGAGGCCTCCCTTCCTGGCTTGCAGATGGCTGCCTTCTTAGTGTGCCCTCTCAGTCCTTCCTGTGGGCTCACATGTATGTAGAAGGGGGAAGAGAGCGAGCGAGAGAGAGAGAGAGAGAGAGAGAGATAACTCTCTTTCCTCTTTTTATAAGGACAGCCGTCGTATCAGATTAGGCTCCATCCTTATAACCTCAATCAATCTTACTGCCTCCTTAAAGGCCCTACCTCCATATATAGTCAAATTGGGGGTTAAGGCTTCAACATATGAATTGGGTGGGGTAGCACACAATTCAGTCCATAATAAACATCTACCACATACCAGATATTATGTCAACTTTAGTATCTCAATGTGCTCCTACATCAACCTTACTAGATACTAACTAATTTACTTTGAAAATCAGTTAACAGTCATACAAAGAATTTAAATAACTAGTCTAGTCATATGACAAGTAAAATAGAGAAAATATTGTAAAATATGTTTCAACTTCCAGTAAAAACTTGGTGGTAACTAAGTTAAGAATTATTCCACTTCTCTAGAAAGCCATAGGGAAATAAGCATAATTAGAAAAAAAATGCATATTCAATGGTCAACAAAGGCAGAAGACAGAATAAATACTTCCAAGCTACAAATTTTGTGTAAATGCTGCCTGAAGCAAAACTGTTGCAGAACCTTGCAGAAACCTTGCAGAAAACTGAAATGAGATATGATAAAACTCAAGGGGAAGGAGGAGACAATGGGAGAATAGTGTAACAACTATCACCACATAAACATACCCAGGAGAGGACCACACTCTGAATGGGAACTGCTAGGAGTGAGGCTGGGGAGCACACTCGGAGGCAGGGAAAGAGAGCTCAGAAGTGACCCAGGGATAGTATAATAACACAATTTTTAAAATCTTCTATATGTAAGGGAGATTTTCCAGAAGGCAAGATCTCTTCCTTGGTGATATAGGTAGATTAGAACCTGAAGAAGTTTAGATATGGCAGTAGAACCTTCTCTGAAACAAGATAGATTCAAAAAGTAGTAGAGAAAATGAAATAACACCTAGCTCTGTCACCATAACAGAAGTGACAGCCTTTGAGTTATAGAGGTGCCAGGTTACCCCGGTCTTTCCCCTTTCCCCAACATGAGATTCTTGTAAACAGCTGGTTCATAAAAATAAAATTAAATCAAGTGTGAGAAACAAAAAGAATAATCACTGCATGTACACAACAATTTTGTGTTTTAAAAATGGAAAAAGAGTTTATCAGGGGAAAGCAAACCAAAACCATAATAAAATACCAACTTACTATAGTCAGAATGGTGATTAACAAAAAGACAGTAGAAAACAAGTATTGGGGAGGAATAGAGAAAAAGGAACACTTAGACACCATTGATGGGATTATAAATTAATAGAGCTGCTATGAAAAACAGTATGGAGGCTCTTCAAAAAATTAAAAACAGAACTCCCATATGATTCAGCAAACCCACTTATTGGTATATATCCAAAGGAAATGAAATCAGCATATTGAAGAGATATCCACATTCTCATGTTTATTGCAGCACTATCTATAATAACCAAGAACTGTAATCAACCCAAGTGTCCAACAACACATGAATGGATAAAGAAAATGTGGCATATTTACAGAATGGAATACTATTCAACCATAATAAAGAGTGAAATCCTGTAATTTGTGACAACACAGATGGACCTGGAGAACATTATGTTAACAGAAATAAGTCAGACACAGAAAGACAAATACCACATGATCTCATTCATATGCAGAATTTTAAAAATTAGTTGATATCATAGAAGCAGATAGTAGAATGTTCACCAGAAACTGGAAGAGGGGAAGAGGGAGGATGGGAAGAGGATGCTCAATGGGTGCAAAGTTACAATTAGATATGAGAAATAAATCCTGGTGTTCTACCTCATGTTCTCACTCATAAGTGGGAGCTGAACAATGAGAACTCATGGACACAGGGAGGGAAACAATGCACACCAGGGCCTGTCGGTTGGTGGGGGTTGGGTGGGGGTAGGAAGAGCATCAGGATAAGTAGTTAATGCATGCTGGGCTTAATACCTAGGTGATGGGTTGAGAGGTGTAGCAAAACACCATGGTACATATTTACCTATGTAACAAGCCTGCATGTTCTGCACATAGTATCCCAGAACTTAAAAAAAAAAAAAAAAATTCTGGTATTCTATTGCACAGTAGGGTAATGATGGTAACACTGAGGTATTGTATATTACTAAATAGCTAGAACAGAGGCTTTTGAATGGTCTCTCCACAAATAAATGATAAATGCATGAGACAATGGATACACGAAATACCCTGATTCAATCATTATACAATCTATATGCATTAAAACAAAAAATTATACCCATAAATATATACAATTACATGTCAATAAATAAATATTGGAAATAACAAAATAGTTTCATTTTAAAAATCACCAATGTTGCATTGATCATATGAAAATTGTAAACCACTAGGCTTTAGACAAATATTGAAGAAAGGAAAAAAACCACAAAGCAGAAGTTCAAAAACTCAGGGAAGAGATGGCCAGAAAACAGTGGTTTATGATAGAACAATAAGTGTAGATGAATCAAGAATTTGAAAAACTCAAGGATTAAAAATAGGAAAAAGACCAAAAAAGTTTTCAGAAATCGACTAAATTTGATGAAAAATACATATTAAAAAGCCTTTGACAATACTCAAACTCATTCCCAATGAAAAATTTAAGACAATAAGAAGCTATAAACACTTAGTAATATATGTGTATGTATATATTATATTAGTACATATGTACGTATATTACTGTGTATATATTTTATAATCTGTGTATGTGTGTGTGTGTGCATGTATATATATAAAACTAATCATCAACACATAAACATAAGCCTACCTAGAAGAGGACCACAGTCTGAATGGGAACATTCAGAGACAATAAGAAGCTATGAATACTTAGTGTGTATATATATATACTTATATGAATATTTATATATGAATACTTAGTATATATATACACTAAGTATTCATAGCTTGTCTCTGTGTGTGTATATACATATATACACACATATGCACACACACACATATACACATATTACATATAACTTATCATCAGTCTATAACATTGTGTGATATATATATGTGTGCATATATATTAATATATATATACACAAAATTATTTCTGGAATGTAGTAAATAAAAAGAGCTACCTTTTATATGAGAAATAAAAATAAATAAAAAAGCAAATACATCTGAATGTGTAAAAAACAAGAAAGGAGGGATTAACTGGAAAAAAATGAAATTGGGAGTAAAGTGAAAGGGACAGGAGAGGGCATGATAATTCACTGAGGATAATTTTTGTGTAGTTATGACTTTTGGAAGTATGTTAATATTCTACATATTCCATAAAAATAAATCACCGAGGAGTTGAGAAACAAAATATTAAAATAACTAATACTTAAAGTAAACTGAAACAAATACACACAACTGTATTACAGATGAATAACATAATCATCCTGGAGAGAAATTGTTTTTAAAACCTCAATTTTTTAAAACAAAATATTGAACTATAGTGCTTCAGTCTGTGGGTAGGGATGAGGGGAAGAAGAGCAAACTAAATTGGAATTTTGTGTAGGTATTTTTATAGTGATGCATAAAATAATTAGGAGATTATACTATGCATAAGAGAGTAAATACTTTGATGTTGCTGGGAACCAATGGTCTCTTTGCCTATGGAAGAAGTGAGATACAAACAGAATGGGGAAAGGCAAGGAAACCTCTACGGCAATCACTAGAATTTGGAAGTATCAGTAAGAACTCATGATTTCTCTCTTTTCTGGGGGTGTGAAGGGAAGACAGAGTCTCTCACACTGTCACCCAGCTGGAGTGCAATGGTGCGGTCTTGGCTCACTGCAACCTCTGACTCTCAGGCAGTATCTGGGACTACAAGGGTGCACCATCACGCCCAGTAGATCTCATAATTTCTAACGCCTTTGAGAATAATTAGATTCTATAACACATTATACGCACCTATTATACAGATCTCATATGTATAACAGATTACAGATATGCACATGCAGGCTCGCACATTTCTTAACTCTGTTGAAAAGGTCTGCAAGCAAAGAAGATACACTGAAGCTTATCTGCAAAATGATCCTAGAACATATGGTTAAGTCGTAAAGTGTTTTTAAGTCATAAAGTGTTTTTAAAAAATGATCGGGGCATGTTAAAAGGACAGAGGAGCCAGTGTAAAGAGACTCCTACTGGCCAAATCTTGGACAATTTGAGAGCTGAGATGAAGACAGTACTAAAAAAATTTAAATTTGAAAAAATATGAATCCATGAATCCGTTTTAATAATGCATCTGTAAACAAACAAATGAGGGAAAAGGGAGAGCTTTTCCTTATAGGAGTATGCTGACTGATAAAGGTACGGGAAAACTGGAGTAGGAAAATCAAACATTTTCAACCACAATAGTAAAAACTGGAAGAGGAAAACAGCAACTACATGGTGGATAAATTGAAAAATACGTTGACCAAGTAATCAAAAATGGTATCAGCAATGAGGGGCAAATGGGCTGTGTACCTCTGAATGTAATGTCTTCAGAAGGACACAAAATCACTAATACAGTACTCCAACTGGAGAGCTTAACTTGAATGTAATCATAAAGAAACAACAGACTAACCAAAAATGAGGATGTCTTTTTTTTTTTTTTTTTTTTTTTGAGACGGAGTCTCACTCTGTCGCCGAGGCTGGAGTGCAGTGGAACGATCTTGGCTCAGCGCAAGCTCCGCCTCTTGGGTTCACGCCATTCTCCTGCCTCAGCCTCCGAGTAGCTGGGACTACAGGTGCCTGCCACCATGCCGGGCTAATTTTTTTTTTTTTTTTTTTTTTTGTATTTTTTTAGTAGAGAAGTCTATTGTTTTAAAAGAACCTGCATATTTTGAAATGTCAAAGTCATGAAAAACTAAGAAAAGCTAAGGAGCTATTGAGGATTAAAGAAGATTAAAAAGACATGACAACTAAATGTAATACATGATCCTGAACTGGAGGGAAAAAATGCTGTAAGGAATTTTATTTGATCAATTGAAAACAATTAGAAAAATGATAGATAAATGTATTGTTTCAGTGTCAAGTTTCCTGAGGGTGATAACCACACCATGTTAATGTAAGAAAATGTCCTTTATCACACTGAAGTAGTTATGGGTAAAGCAGTATGATCTGTGCAACTTACTCTCAAATGGTTCAGAAAAAAATGTATTTCAATCTATATCTGTAGATGAATGAATAGATATTATATAATAGATAGATTAGATTAGATAGAACAAATAGTAAATTGGACAAGATGTTGGAAAATCTGGATGAAGGATATATGGGAGCTTTTGTACCCTTCTTGAAATTTTTGTAGTAAGTTTGACATTATTTCCAAATAAAAACTTTAACAATGAGTACACATGGACATAAAGTTGGAGACAAAGGACTCTGGGGACTCCAAAATGTAGTACAATAGGATTGAAAAATTACCCATTGGGTACCATGTTCAATACGTGGGTGATGGGTACACTAGAAGCCCAATCCTCACCACTATGCAATATATCTATGTAATAAATAAGCACATGTACCTCCCTGAATCAAAAAAAAAAGTTTTAAAAAATTAAATGAGAACAAACAAAATAGACACCCTGTGTAGTAGGTTGAATTGTGTCTCCCTAAAAGATATATTCAAGTCCAAACCCTCATACCTGTGAATTTGACCTATTTAGAAATAAGATCTTTGCAAATGTAATTAGTTAAGGATCTTGAGATGAAATCATACTGGATTAGGCTGAGCCCTACATCTAATGACTGGTGTCCATATAAGAGGAGAGGACACAGAGACACACACAGAGAAAAGGACCATGTAAAAATGAAGGTAGAAAAGGGAGATATGCAGATAAAAGCCAAGGAATGCCAAGAATTTCTGAGAATCACTAGAAGCTAGGAAGAAGCAAAAATGGATTCGTCCCTAGAACCTTCAGATAGAGCATGACCTTACCAACATTTTCATTGTGAACTTCTAGTCTCTAGCTCTATTTGAACTTCTAGTCTCTAGAACATATTTCTGTTGTTTCAAGTCACCAAATTTGTGGCAATTTGTTACATAAATTGTGGGAAATTGACACACAAGTAATTATAGGAAATAAACAGCAAAAAGAAGAAAAAAGAAAGAGAAATAAACTTTAAAAATAGAAAATGGATATACAACACAGGCAGAAGAGACCTAACAATTTCATAAATGTAGTCTCCAAAAAAGAAAATAACAATGGAAAAGGATGAATATTTTAAGCTGTCATTTAAAAAGGAAATAATTTTCTAAAATAAAATAATTTAATCTACATATTGAAACAGCACACCAAAATCATATCACAATCTGATTCAGAATAGTCAACAATAATATTTATCTTACAAAGTCTATTAAACTTCAGTGATGAAGAAAGGCTCCTTAAGAAACTTGTAATGGAAAGAAAAACACAATGGTATCAGTCTTCTCCATTCAGGAAACAGAGGAGCAACATCTACAAGATACACGACAAAAGAAAGTCCCCAGGATTTATACACAACCAAGCACTTCTGCAAGTATAAAGACAGAAGACCAAGAACTTTGAACATGTAAGGACTTAGTGAGGATTGTTCACCTTTTGAAAAATACTAAAGAAACCACATTTGGTGATGAAATCTACAGCAGTTAGCATTAGATATTTTAACCAATGAAAATCTAAAATTAAAACTAACATTGGAATAAGAATCACTGGATAGAATATTACAAGCGGAAAGAGAATGGGAAGAAAGGTGAAAAACAGAAAATGTTCTATGATTGACCTGTTCGTGTAAGTAGGAAACTAAGTATATTAAAATAAAGCTGAAAAACAAATTAAAGAGTACAATGGGAAGCACCAGTAAAGGTAACATGATTAAATTGATTTATGGAAGAAAGAGGAGGAGGAAAAAGATATAGACATCTTTAAGTGATATATTATTTGAATTATAAAATTAAGTCATCTTTTTTTTTTTTTTTTTTTTTTTTTTTTTTTTGAGATGGAGTCTGGCTCTGTCACCCAGGCTGGAGTATAATGATGTGACCTTGGCTCACTGAAACCTCCACCTCCTGGGTTCAAGTCATTCTCCTGCCTAAGCCTCCCAAGTAGCTGGGACTACAGACATGTGCCACCATGCCTGGCTAAGTTTTATATTTTTAGTAGAAACAGGGTTTCATCATGTTGGCCAGGCTGGTCTTGAACTCCTGACCTCATGTGATCTGCCCACCTCGGCCTCCCAAAGTGCTGGGATTACAGGCGTGAGCCACCGCGCCTGGCCAAGTCTTCTTAATAACTAATTTTCATCACCATTTCCTCATGTACACTAAAGTTAAGGCCGAAAGAAAAAATCTGTGGTTATTTCCATGGTTAACAGGAGTTTTAATTCTTAAAAAAATTTTTTATTATCAAAAACTTATTTCAAAGCCTATACCATGTCAAACTTTTTTTTGTATTTACATTTTTTACCAATAAACAGTTTCTCTCATTCCTTCACAGATAATGATCAAGACTTTGGGAAGAGAGATATATGGTATAGAATGAAAATTGGCAGTCAATTGAAGATAATCATCTAGGAAAGTAGAGTTGAAGACCACCTTAATGTGGAATAGCAACAAAAATGCAGGAACCAAATTGAGAAGTAGCAACACAGAAAGAGAATGTCAGAGGAAAGAAAGGGAAGTAGGATCTCCTGTGGTAATAAAATATAAGTGGCTATCCAAGCTTGAGATGCTTCCTTCTCTTTTATTCCTGTTCTATACAGGTAGCTATTTAAGATGAGAACTACTACCATGTTTTATGTTTTCTAAATTTAGCTATGCTGCTTATATTGTGCTTTCACAATAACTGGTATTGTAAAAGATAGTGGCTTTTGCTAAGCCAAAATTTTCTAATATTCAATGGATTGACTAGTTTCTATTTTAAGTCAGAATAATGAAAAAATGAAGGCTTTTTGTTAGGAATGCATTTGGCTCACAACTGAAAAAGGCCTACAGCTCCAGAAATGGTCTGGTGATAGTGAGATTTTTTTTTTTTTTTTGCACTTAATCATGCATCTTATATTTTCTTTAACGTATGATTTTCCAGTTGTATGTAAACACTCCTTTTCTTTTTATTGGGAATCTAATGTCCTTCTCAATAGTTGTAGTACTTATATGTAGTATAACTGTAAAAGTAAGAGAAAGTCTTTTTGTGTCTCATGTTATAGTTTTAAACTTAAAATTATCATTATTTTATTTTAAACTCAACTATAAAATTACTATTGATCTTGTTAACCTCATGAGAAAGTACTATTTCTGGTGTTTAAGCTTGTAAAGACACAGTTATTTTACATAGCATTTGTTCCTTTTTTATCAAAATTACCATAACAGTATTATATTCCTTTCCTTCCTCATAGATAAATTATGGAATGAAAGGTTTTTGTCTGCCCTTTTGAATAAACTGTAGGAAGAAGAAAGGAAAGAAAAAACATTGTTGGAAAAGCTAAGTCTTCCCTCTATTAGCGAGTAAAGGTTTTTCTCCTTTTAAAAATTTTAAGTTATTATTTTGGCTAAATGAACGGCTTATGGTAACCTGGAATTCTATTTTATAATATCAAGTGTCTTAAATCTTTGATATTTTACAAACTTTCCAAAATCAAATTATAAAGTATGTGTTTTTCTGACCTAATTAATCTTTTAGACGTTAGGTCACCTAAAGTCCAAAAGTGACATTTGGCTTATTTGGTATAAAAATCATACAGAAAGCATTGTCAAATATGAAATGGTGTTTGGCTTTCTTTGGGCTGAATTTGTATAAATGTGTTATTGATATGTGTTCCAAAATTATGAGAAGCTCCTTTAATGCTCATATGACTTAGTGTATTATTAATAATTACAATTGTTATGTAAAACTGTTGTATGCCACAGAAGTCATCAAAATTCCTAGTCATTTGTGGCTTTAATAGTGGCTGTCCTAAAACTTTTTATCATCCACAGATAGTTGTTGTCTTATTTTAATCCTCTTTAAAAGGTGGTTTATAATCAACGATAGGACTCTAACAGCTGTTCTTGAATGCAGGTTTCTAATAACTTTGGAGATTGTGTGATATTAGAATAGAGAAAAAAACTTTCAGGAACCATGGAGAGCTGAAATGTTCCTATCAAGCAGGACAGGAGTTAACTGCATGGAGTGAAGTAATAGAAGACTGAGTTAATTTGTGTGAAATTTTTGCTTAAAATGTTGTTGATCCTTTGTTTTTCAGAGTCAAGGAAACTTTTTTTTAAGCTATTTACAGCTTTTAACACTTGAGTATATTCCTGTGAACAAAATTTGGACCATACTTGTTTCTCTCTACCTGATTTCTCCATAATTTAGAAACCATTTGTAAGTATTCTTGTCTTATGGCAATATAGTTATTTCCATAAGTACAATAAGAATCCGTTTTCATTTGTAACAGGACACAATTGGAGAAACTGGTTATTTTAACAAGGCTTTGACTTGAATGCTATGCTTTCCTTTAAGAAATAAAACTTGACTTACAGAGCCAATAAAAGCCCCTTGGGAAAACTGGCTTCATACCTTATCTACACTGTCCCTGTACAAGGTTTCTGACCTATGGTAAGTAAAGAATGTCACTTTCTGACAGACCCAGGAGCCCCAGGTTATCTTTGGACCTCAAGAGGAGAGGAATTTACCCAATTCATAGGTAGTTGAGGGTAAAAACCCATGGCTGATCTCAGCTTTAAGAAAAGGTCTTATCTGAAATTCATTATGGAAGAGAGCTCCATCATAGCCAATTTTACAAGCCTATGTGAAAATAATTATTCTTGCTGCACTTTATACAACTAAAGTATAATAAAGCAAACGGGACTACCATGATTTGTCTTTAGTAAAAATGGAAGACTGGAGAGAGGAAAAAAAGTATGTTTCAAGAGCTATGGTATACTTTTTGTTATATTCTAGTCTCATCAGTTGTTTTTCTTCCTGCAATTTAAGCTGATCTTGCTTATTACTATGAACCAGCCAGTGATCTCTGACTGCAGCTAGGGAAAAACAAGATGGATGGGTAATGTAAAAATCCGGATCAATATCCTAATTCTGGGGACATATTGGAATCAGCTAGCAACACTTATCAGCTTGGTCCCACCAGTTGCGCAGTTCATGGAAAGCCTTCTTGTTTAGTTTACTTGGGATAATTTCACTTACTTTGCATTAGTGTTGTGAAATATATTGGTGTTGTACTCTTTGTGTAGGAATGCAAGATAAGCTTACTGAATGTTTTCTTAAACACTTATTCATCTTCCAAACATCACCTTTTGTCAGAACTCAGAGTTATGAATGGCCTCACCATACTGATGCTTTCTGTGTTGAGCTCCTCTCTACCCTGAATACAAAAGACCCCAATAGTTAGGCAGGAATATCATCACCTCTATTCAGCAGAAAGAAGTTACAGAAAGTGGATCTTCATCCTTCTGCAACCCTTAGGATTAAGGGTTCTCTTATAAAAGAGAGGGGGGATATATCAGAGGCATTTGAACCAGAGTGGCTCTATCCTGAATAGGGGCTGGTAAAATAAGGCTGAGATCTATTGGGCTGCAGTTCCAGGCAGTTAGGCATTCTAAGTCATAGAATGAGACAGAAGGTTAGCACAAGATATAGATCACAAAGACCTTGCTGATAAAACAGGTTGCAGTAAAGAAACCAGTCAAAACCCACCAAAACCAAGATGGCGACAAGAGTGACCTGTGGTCATCCTCTCTGCTCATTATTTGCTAATTATAATGCACTGGCATGTTAAAAGACACTCCCACCAGTGCCATGACAGTTTACAGATGCCATGGTAACATTCAGAAGTTACGCTATATGGTCTAAAAAGGGGAAGAACCCTCATCTCCGGAAACTGCTCACCCCCTTTTGAGAAAACTCATGAATAATCCACCCCTTGTTTAGCATATAATCAAGAAATAACCATAAAAACAGGCAACCAGCAGCCCTTGGGGCTGCTCTGCCTATGGAGTAGCCATTCTTTTATTCCTTTACTTTCTTAATAAACTTACTTCAACTTAATATATATATATATATATATATATATATATATATATATATGCATGTATGTATGTATGTTAAGATAAACAGCTGGTATTTATGACTCCTACTTCAAAAGATTTGATTTCAGAATGTAGTCAAGGAATTACCTTCTAGTTCTTGACCTTCATACTCCTGCTCAATATTATGATACCTTTCCTCTTAATTGCACAAAATATATCATTCATATTAACCATATAAACTACAGATTATGGCAGATTTTTATCTTTAGTACTTACATTTGCCAATCTTTCCTCATCCTAAAATATTCTATATAAACTTTTAATAGCAATAAGAAAAATCCCTAAAAGCTACATTACATTAAAGAGAAAAAACTAGATGACAAAATTAAAAATTAAAAGTATTTGCAAACTGTAATATAAGCAGGTTTAGTTAAGTGTATATAGCCCCAAGGACACTAAAGTGTAGCAAATGAAGGTATATGTAAACTCTGAACAACTATATGCTAAACTGTAGAACCAAAGAAATGAGAGCTGTAGCCATCAGCAATTAGTACATAAGGTTGAAGAATAATTCAAGGCACCTAAAAGGATATTTGGAGTAGACAGTTATTGTGAAATATCACATAAAATAGAATTGCCAATATGTATGTACATATACATGTATCAAAATAATCAGGATAAATATATGAAAAGATTACATTTATAAAAATAAATGGGTTATTACATTCATTCCTACATTAGTGTGACTTTCTTTCTCAGTTTAGATTAAGTATCACTTAGGACTCCGAGGGAAATGAGACTTTGGTATAACATCAGACACTTTGTTGAATTCCCGACAGCCATCTCCCTACCCTTACTCCTTTCTAACTGAACCCCAATTGTGTTCACATATTGATAGCAAAGGACTCAGAGCAGTAGACACAGCTGCAGAAGTTGAACCATGGTTAGTCTAATCAAATTCTTCTTTGAGTAACTCGTTTACTGGTGGACAGATGACTCAGTTCTAGCCAATACATCTTGATAGGATGTCTATGGAGTGGGCTTCTGGGTAAGAATTTTTCCCCCTGATTTGAAAAAATAATGTCAAGAGAAATTCTCCTTATTCCTAATTCTGCATGAGGTTATGTGAGGCTCTGATGCCTACAGCTTTAGTAGCCATCTTTGGATGCTGGGGACAAGGAAGAAAACAAAACCCAAGCTTCTGAGGTTAGCTCACTGAAAAGGCAGGGAGTCTGGGACTGTGAGACCATTACTGAGCCAATGATTCACCAACTCTAGGACTACTTTCCTCCAGACTTCTTGTTATGAGGGATAATAAACATCTATTATATAACTCACTTTTTGTTGAGTATCCTGTTACTTCAGCCAAAATATATACTATCTGACATGGGTATAAAAATCAGATATACTTTGCAGAATATTCAGTACATCTGTGGAAGGGACTGAGTAACCTAGTGGTTGTATGGGGCAGTGAACTTAGAAACCAAGGGAGCACCAGGAAGGCCAGAGAAGTGACCTGTGTATACTCCTTCTCTTGCAGTATCCATCAAGTCCCAAGTTATACCTGAAATTAGCCCCATGTAAATATGGAAGAATTGCCTCAAGCTAGAATAACAGATATCAAATCCTATTTCTCAAACTTGTATAGACAGTAAAAATTTCCAACTAGCCAAGTCATAGGTCTGGATGGCCCAATATGCCCTTCTGAATGTGTTCGTATTTTCTCTAAGACAGCAGGCTTCAATTTCCTCATCTGTAAAATGGAGATAATAATACATATGTCATGAAGTTTTATGAGCATTACATATGACAGTGCAGAAAATAGAGTACAGCTTGGAAAACAACATACAAAGCAAGCTGTTTAATGACATAGTATAGGCAGATGTTTGTAAAAATGAATGAATGATTCCTTAGTTCACTATAAAAAGTGAAAAGCAAACATGACAAAACTGAATCATCTTTTCAAGTTTAAGGAAGTTTCAGGACTTTCTTTGTATGCTATGCTCACTGTCATAGTGGATAGCCAACACCAAAGAGCAGCTTGTGCCAAAATACATTTATCTGTGAAGACTATACCTATCATTGTATTCTTTTATTTTATACTATTAATATGAAAATACTAATAGATAATGAGTACAGTGGCTCATACCTGTAATCCCAGCACTTTGAGAAGTCAAGGTGGGCAGATCACCTGAGGTCAGGAGTTCAAGACCAGCCTGGCCAACATGGTGAAACCCCATCTCTACTAAAAATTAGCTGGGTGTGGTGGCATGTGCCTGTAGTCCCAGCTACTCAGAAGGCTGAGGCATGAGAATCACTTGAACCTAGGAGGCGGAGGTTGCAGTAAGCTGACATCGCACCACTGCACTCCAGCCAGGGCAACAGAGAGAGATTCATCTGAAAGAAAGAAAGAAAATATACTATGTATACAGTGGCATTCATGATACCAAAATCAGATAAAGCATTACAAGAAAAGAAACCAACAGGCCAGTATTCCTAATGAGTGGAAATTTTAAAATTCTAAACAAGCTTTTAACAAATCAAAATGCAGTACATGAAAGTAATACATTATGATGAAGTGGGATTTAGCCAAAGAATACAAGGTTCATTTAACATTCAAAGCTCAAGGACTGTCATTCACTCTATTAACCAATTAAAAAAAGAAAAACTGTATGATTATCTCAACGGATGCATAAATAAAATTTGACAAAAACCTACATCTACCCCTAATAAAATTTTCAGCAAACTCAGAGTAGAAGGGAATTTCTTCAACCTGAGAAGGGGTATCTATGAAAAACCTGCAGCAAACATCATGTTTAACATTAAAAGACTGAATGGTTTCTTCCTAAAATCAACAAACTGGCAAGGATTCCCAACCTCATCACTCCAGCTAAAGATCAATTGTGTCTAAGAATGCACAATACAGAAATTCAGTATAATTATAAAATGGTCTCCAAAATTCCTGTCCCACTGTGGTACAGTATTTGTATAATTGCCTCTCCTTGAATGTGGACTTGACCACCAATATGATTGATGGCACTCCTGGGGATAATGTTACATTTATGGCAAAAGGAAATGTGAAGATGTAATTCAGATCCCAAATCAGGGCAGGTGAGGTGGCTCATGCCTGCATATCCCAGCACTTTGGGAAGTTGAGTGGGGAGGATCACTTGAACCCAGGAGTTTGGGAGCTGCCAGGGCAACACAGCAAGACTGACCCTATCTCCAAAAAAAAAATAAGAAATAAAAATTTGCCAAGCATGGTGATACATGCCTATAGTCCTAGCTACTTGGGAGACTGAAGCAAGAAGATTGCTTGAGCCCAGGAGTTTGAGGTTGCAATGAGCCAAGATCATGCCACGACACTCCATCCTGGACAACAGAATGAGACTCTGCAAAAAAAAAAAAAAAAAAAAATCCCAAATCAGTTTTGAATAATATGGGTATGGACATCATCTGGGAGGGTCTGACTTAATCAGGCAGAAACCCTTAAAAAGCTTGAGTAAAACTGTTTCCTGCTGACCTCAAAGATGATGAAAGTCACATGAGTTCTACAACTGCCAGTCACCTGAATAAGCCTAGATGCGCACCCTAAGCCACAGATGGCAACGCAGGGTTGGCTTATCCACTGATTGCAGCCATGTGAGCCCTAAGCAATGGATCCATCCAACCGATGCCCAGACTCCTGACTCATGGAAACTGTAAGATAATAACTGAGTGCTTTTTCAAGCTAGTAAGTTGTGGTACTTGCTGACTCAGCAATGGAAAGCTAATATATACACCATTCAAAATACCAGCAAAACTATGAAATAATTGGAGAGAAATCTGACAAAAGATATGAAAGACCTGTACACCAAAAGCTTGAAAACACTGCTGAGAGGAGGAGGGATATATTCCCTGTATGAGTTGGAAGACTTAATTTTAGTGAGAAGCCAATTCTCTCCAAATTGATCTATAATTTCAACTCAATTCCAATCAAAATTTCAGATGTGTTTTTTTTTTTTTTTTGGTCAGATATTAACAAACTGCTTCTAACATTTACATGAAAATGCAAACGATCTAGACAAAATAATTTTGAAAAAGAAGAATAAAGTTGGAGCACTAGTACATTAAGTATCCGTGGGGGGAAGGAGGGTTCCACCCAGGAGGGAAGATGGTCTAGCCTTTAACTCTATGTCCTACTGGGAAGGGAGCCAGGTGGGGCTGAGGGCTCTTCCATTTTGGCATTTCCATTTCTGGGGAGGGGGTTCAAAGTCACCAACACCCTGAGAGCTGGAGTTCAGAAACAGAAGTAGGGGGCCACTGTTACCACTCTGCTTAGAAACTTTATGGGTTGCCTCTCATGCTATCTGTAGCTTCAGAGCACACCCTGGATCCCGTCTCTTCCCTCAACCAGCTGTGGGCTACCCCTCCTCACCCCCAGGGCTGGAAGGTTAGAGGCAGAACACTATCATTTACACAGACGGATTTAAAAAAGAACAGCTTAGGCCGGGCGCGGTGGCTCACGCCTGTAATCCCAGCGCTTTGGGAGGCCGAGGCGGGCGGATCACAAGGTCAGGAGATCGAGACCACGGTGAAACCCCGTCTCTACTAAAAATACAAAAAATTAGCCGGGCGCGGTTGTGGGCACCTGTAGTCCCAGCTACTCGGGAGGCTGAGGCAGGAGTGAGCCGAGATCGCGCCACTGCACTCCAGCCGGGGCGACAGAGCGAGACTCCGTCTCAAAAAAAAAAAAAAAAAAAAAAAAAAAAAAAAAAAAAAAAAAAGAACAGCTTAAAAAATTACAGCTAATCAAGATAATGTATTGACATAAAAACTGTCCAATAATACAATTAAATGGAATGGAGGGTACAGAAACAGATCTCCACATAGCTGAATAACTAATTCTCAACAAAGGTACAAAGGAAATTAGTGAAGGCGTATTCTTTTCAGCAAATGGCGCTGAAACAACTGGATTATCCAGATGCAAGAAAAGTGAATTTTGATCTAGACCTTATACCATATTAAAAAGTAACTTTAAAATGTACCACAGATATAAATGTAAAACCTAAAACTATAAAGCCAAAAGAAAACATGACCTTGGGTTTGGCAAGGAATATTCAGTTATGACACCAAAAGTATAATCCATAAAAATGTAAATAAAGAGGCTTTGTCAATATTAAAAACATCTGCTCTTCAAAAGATCCCATTAAGAGAACTTAAAGACAAGCCACAGGCTAGAAGAAACCACTTTCAAATCCCATATACGACAATGTACTTCTATCAGAATTCATAAAGAACTCTGAAAATTCAACAACAACAAAACAACTCAATTTTTTTTTTTTAAAAAAAGCAAACAAAAGATTTGAACAGACACACAGATACACAGAAGAGGAATATATAAATATCACAAATAAGCACGTGAAAACATGATCAACATCATGAGTCATTAATGAAATGCACATTAAAACCATAATGAGATACCACTACCTACCTGTTAGAGCTGCTAAAGTTAAAAATGCTGACTATACCAATTGTTGTCCAGCTTATGGAAGAATTAGAACTCTAATATACTGGGTGGAAATGTAAAATGATACAATCACTTTGGAAAATTGTTTGACAGTTAAATGTACATGTATTGTCTTGGTCCATTTGGGCTGCTATAACAAAATACCATAAACTAGGTAGCTTATAAACAGCAGAAACTTATTTCTCATAGTTCAGGAGGCTGGGAAGTCCACAATAAAGGTGACAGATTTGATGTCTGGTGAAGACCTGCTTTGCAGTCCCTAGATGGCAACTTCTTACGGTGTACTCACATGGTAGAAGGGGCAAGGCAGCACTCCATGACCTAATCACTCCCCAACAGCCCCGCTTACTAAGACTAACACATTGATGATTAGGTTTCGACACACAGATTTAGGGAAAACACAGACACTCAGACCACAGCACCTACTAATTTATCCAGCCATTTTACTGCTAGGTGTTTACCAAGAAAAAATGAAAACACGTGTCCATGCAAACACTTGTACAATATTTTCATAGTAGCTCTATTTATAATATCAAAAAATTGGAAACAACTCAGATATTTATCCACAGTCAAATACATAAACAAACTATAGTATATAAATAAAAATAATAAAAAGAATTAACTATTGATACATACTATAATTTAGCTGAATCTCAAAATAATTATGCTGAGTGAGAGAAACCAAATGATAAAAGCATATACTGTATTATATACAATTCTAAGAAATAAAAACTAATTTATTTGGCATCCAGATCTTCCTTTCTATACCAGCTTCTGATAAGAAGTCTCAAACTTCCTTGGGTAAATGGCTGATTCTACAACTGGGGCTGTGAGCCTGTAGCATCTTGTAATAACACAGAGTAAGAAGGTCCACACATACACACAATACGGAGAGTGGGTCAAGGAGCACAGGAGTCAACTGAAAAAGCTCCCAATGCCAAACCTGGAAAAATGTGAGCAACAAAGTATTCATGAATCCATACAGATATAAAGAAAAGACTGAATAAAGAAGTAAATGGGGGAGAAGAAGCAAATCTTCCACACAGAATTCCAAATAAATTATGAAGATACTCCACTCTAAAGGAGGGCTAGCATAACACCCTACTCCCCTACACTTCCTTAAGTGACTCATAATGATTTCCTTCCAAAGAGTAAAGAGGATGCAAAGAGGGAAAAAAGAGTAACTATGCAATGGAGAAACCTGACAAACACTACTTCAGCCAGGTGATGGAGAACAACATTAACAGTCATAAGTCATGTTGACAATATGTACCCTTCATATGATGTAATAAATACAGCACATTACCTCTTTGATTTCCACCCCCTACCAAAACCCATAACCCTAGTCTACTCATGAAGATACATCAAATTCCAATAGAGGGGCATCTTGCAATATACCTCACCAGTATTCCCAAGGACTGTCAAGGTCATCAAATACAAGGAAAATCTGAGAAACTCTCACAGCCAAGAGGAGCCCAAGACATCATAACAATTAAATGTGGTGTCCTGGATGGAATCCTGGAAAGGAAAAAGGACATTAACTGCAAATGAAGAAATTCTAAATAAACTGTGAATATTAGTTAATAACAATGTATCAGTATTAGTTCATTAATTGTAACAAATGTACCCTATTAATTTAAAATGCTAACAGAGAAAATTGTACAAATGATATATGAGCATTCTCTATATTATCTGCTCAATTTTTCTGTAAATCCAAAATTGTTCCCCAAAGTAAAATCTATTAATAAAACATTTAAAGGAAACAGACCTAAAAGGCATATGCATATGTATAATTTAATGCTTAATAAATTGACATAAATATTTTTTAAAACCTAATATATGGTGACAGAAAGCAGATTAGTGGCTTGCCAGAAAGCGGTGATTAGTACTAGGAGAAGGGGATAGGATAGAATAGTATGAAGGGATTTAAAAAGTGGCATGAGGAACCTTTTGGAGGCAAAGGGTATGTTTATCATTTTAATTTCACAGGTATAACAACAAATTATATAATTTAAATATATGCAGTTTATTATATGACAACTATATCTCGATAATGTGGTTTTTCTCCAAACTATAGAAAAAAAACTTCCACATTTAAATCCTCTTCTCCAAAAACAGTCTTCAGGAATATTTGAAGTTAGCCCCATCACACCTGAATTTAATCAGTGAATTTTGTTTCATTTAACGATTCATACATTTGGGAAGTTCCTGTGCCAAAAATGCTAATCACTCAGCATCAAAATTTATGGAATAATGGTGATTTAGGACATGTTGGACATCTTTATTATTGTCTTCCCACGTTAAGATTTTCAATCTTTTGGAAACAACCTCCCGAGACATTCTGACAAGGGAATTATTATAACCAACCAAAATCAAGCCAAATACAGTTTGTCAGATTTAAAATGAAGCCAAGTGCCAATTTTACAGCAGCGACCGGGAAACCAAATTACATGGCATCTGACATTTAAAATCACACTCTTAAGAAGTCATTTGATGTCTTGGGTTTGGGTTACAGTACTTAACTTTGTAATACCAGGTAACCTTGTGCCTCAGTTTCCCCAGCTATGATATTGGGATAACAGTACCTATTTTGTGAGACTGCTAAAGGATTACAGTTAACACAGGTAAAGGGATTAGAAGACTACCTGGCAATGCTGTCCTGATTTTACAAATTCTATACATTGTGTGGCATTAGCCATCAGGAAAATATAAATAAATCAGTGAGATACCATTTCCTACACTTGGAGGGCTATAACAAAAAAGACAGATAAGAAGTGTTGTCAAAGATGTGAAGAAACTAGGACCCTTATACACTGCTGGTGGAAATGTAAGATGTACAATCATTTGAACCATAGTCTGGCAGTTCCTCTAAAGACTAAACCTAGAGTTACCATATGACCCAGGAATTGCACACCTACGTATATACCTGGAGAAAGGAAAATACATGCTGCATAAAAACTTGCACATGAATATTCATTAGCAGGATTTTTCATGGTAGCCAAAAGGTGTAAACAACCCAAATGTCCAACAATTGATGGAGATGGATAAATAAAATGTGGTTTATCCATACAATGAAATATTATTTGTCAATAAAAAGAGTGAAGAAGTACTGATTCATGTGGAACATGGATGAACTTTCATCCAAAATAGCCAAATCACAAGTACAAAAAGCATATTAGTGGCAGCTGGGAGATTTAGGCAGAAATGTGGAGTAACTGCTAGTGCATATTGAGATTTTAGAGTTATACTAATGTTACAAAATTAATAGTGGGTGATGGTTGCACAACTCTGAGTACATGAAAAATCAATGATTGATACTTTGAGTGAGTCATATGATATTGGAATTACACCTCAATAAAGCACGGTAACTGTTTTAAGATAGGCTGGAAAGAGAAAGCCTGAAAACAATAATAATGATATTAATAAATTAGTTTACTTCTCTAGTCTCATATACTTCTGTGCCCACACTTACTCCTGCTTTATTCAAAATGGTCCCCTTGCAGATGCCCTGTGAACATACTATACCTGCTTCCTGGAATTCTCTTTACCTTTCCTCTGTCTGCCTAACTCCCACATATCTAAAATTAATCAGAGTAAACCACTTGCTAGAACAATCAACTCCAAATCCTAGTGATCTAACATGATAAAGGTTTCTCACTCATGTAGCCCCTCCCCAGATGATCGAGGGGTCCAGGCTTCTCACCTCTAGTGGCTCCCCCACCTCCTAGAGTCTTCTGTATTTTCTATACACGGTTGAGATAAACTATGAGTCATTAGCATAGCTAGACCTTGAGGCCCTATAAGAAAATTTGCAAATCATTCACTCTGTTTTGAACAAGGTATATTTAAGATGATGTTAAAATACCCAATGGTCTTGGGTCAAATATAGTTTATGCCTGTTTATCTAAAATATATATTGCAATACTCTTCCCTTTCTCTGCTGACTTCATGAATTTAGAGGGGATTCATTTTTATGAGTTCAAAGATAATTACTTTTCAGACTAAGAATATTTAGGGAAAAAAGTACCGTTCAACATCTCTACTGAGGATCGTATCATGTAGCACAGGGTATAAGCTGGAGCTAAAGGAAACTTTCCTTAAAGTGCTATTTACTAAAAATTGGAACACATTCTTTAGGACAAATCAAAGTATGGCACACAACATCCAAACTTCCATCATAGGTACACAGGTGTGACCATCTCCCACTCCCAAATTTCTTTGTCACGCTGAGGATTACTCAAGAGGAGCAAGACATGTTGGTTGCAGCAGGAGAAACTTGAAAGCATTCACTTTTATGGAATGCATAAGGGAGAACATCTCTTAAAGTATTTAGAATCATCTTTGATACATTTATTATGTTAAAAGATAATGTAGTCAAATGTCTTCCTGTGTTAAATCTTTACAAAACTGAAATCTTAAAATGGTGACAAAAATTCTACTTCTGATAGAATCTATTCGTTTTTCCAATTAGATAGGGCATAATTCTTAATTTGCAAAACAAAATGGAATATGCTTATGAGGTTCCATCCCAAAGAACCTGCTATTGAGAGTAGCATTCAGAATAACGGGTGGAAATGCCAATTCCAGAGTTTCAGATCCTACCCCTAATTGGGGTAGGGAGGGGCTTTGGGCGGGGCCTCCCTAGAGGCGGAGGCGTTGTTAGAAAGCTGTCTGGCCAGTCCACAGCTGTCACTAATCGGGGTAAGCCTTGTTGTATTTGCGCGTGTGGGTGGCATTCTCAATGCGAACTAGCTTCACTTGTCATTTGAGTGAAATCTGCAACCCGAGGCGGCTAGTGCTCCCGCACTGCTGGGAACTGAGATCTTCGGGGATGACTGTCGCCCGAGGTAGGGAGCCAGCAGAGGCACGACCCTTCCTGGGAATGGGCTGTACTGAGAGGTCCGACTAGCCCCAGGGTTTTAGTGAGAGGGGCAGTGGAACTCAGCGAGGGATTGAGAGCTTCACAGCATGCACGAGTTTGATGCCAGAGAAAAAGTCGGGAGATAAAGGAGTCGCGTGTCCCTGAATTGCCGTCGCAGCCGCAGTCACTCAAGTGCCGGACTTGTGAGTACTCTGCGTCTCCAGTCCTCGGATAGAAGTCAGAGAACTCTCTTGCAGAACTCTCCGAGTTAGGAGACCAGATCCCTACAATAACTACTTTTTCTTGCGCTCCCCACTTGCCGCTCTCTGGGACAAACGACAGCCACCGTTCCCCTGACAACAGGATGGAGGCCAAGGGCAGGAGCTGACCAGCGCCGCCCTCCCGCGCCCCCCCCCCCGACCCAGGAGGTGGAGATCCCTCCGGTCCAGCCACATTCAACACCCACTTTCTCCTCCCTCTGCCCCTATATTCCCGAAACCCCCTCCTCCTTCCCTTTTCCCTCCTCCCTGGAGACGGGGGAGGAGAAAAGGAGAGTCCAGGTCGTCATGACTGAGCTGAAGGCAAAGAGTCCCCGGGCTCCCCACGTGGCGGGCGGCCCGCCCTCCCCCGAGGTCGGATCTCCACTGCTGTGTCGCCCAGCCGCAGGCCCGTTCAAAGGGAGCCAGACCTCGGACACCTTGCCTGAAGTTTCGGCCATACCTATCTCCCTGGACGGGCTACTCTTCCCTCGGCCCTGCCAGGGACAGGACCCCCTAGACGAAAAGACGCAGGACCAACAGTCGCTGTCGGACGTGGAGGGCGCATATTCCAGAGCTGAAGCTACAAGGGGTACTGGAGGCAGCAGTTCTAGACCCCCAGAAAAGGACAGCGGACTGCTGGACAGTGTCTTGGACACTCTGTTGGCGCCCTCAGGTCCCGGGCAGAGCCAACCCAGCCCTCCCGCCTGCGAGGTCACCAGCTCTTGGTGCCTGTTTGGCCCCGAACTTCCTGAAGATCCACCGGCTGCCCCTGCCACCCCTGCCACCCAGAGGGTGTTGTCTCCGCTCATGAGCCGGTCCGGGAGCAAGGCTGGAGACAGCTCCGAGACGGCAGCTGCCCATAAGGTGCTGCCCCGGGGCCTGTCACCATCCCGGCAGCTGCTGCTCCCGGCCTCTGGGAGCCCTCATTGGTCCGGGGCCCCAGTGAAGCCGTCTCCGCTGCCCACTGCGGTGGAGGTTGAGGAGGAGGATGGCTCCGAGTCCGAGGACTCTGCGGGTCCGCTTCTGAAGGGCAAACCTCGGGCTCTGGGTGGCGCGGCGGCTGGAGGAGGAGCCGCGGCTGTCCCGCCGGGGGCGGCCGCAGGAGGCGTCGCTCTGGTTCCCAAGGAAGATTCCCGCTTCTCAGCGCCCAGGGTCGCCCTGGTGGAGCAGGACGCGCCCATGGCGCCCGGGCGCTCCCCGCTGGCCACCACGACGATGGATTTCACCCACGTGCCCATCCTGCCTCTCAATCACGCCTTATTGGCAGCCCGCACTCGGCAGCTGCTGGAAGAGGAGAGCTACGACGGTGGCGCCGGGGCCGCTAGCGCCTTTGCCCCGCCGCGGAGTTCACCCTCTGCCTCATCCACTCCGGTCGCTGTCGGCGACTTCCCCGACTGCGCGTACCCGCCCGACGCCGATCCCAAGGACGACGCGTACCCTCTCTATGGCGACTTCCAGCCGCCCGCTCTAAAGATCAAGGAGGAGGAGGAAGGCGCGGAGGTCTCCGCGCGCTCCCCGCGTTCCTACCTGGTGGCCGGTGCCAACCCCGCCGCCTTTCCGGATTTCCCGCTGGGGCCACCGCCCCCGCTGCCGCCGCGAGCGCCCCCATCCAGACCCGGGGAAGCGGCAGTGACGGCCGCACCAGCCGGTGCCTCAGTGTCATCCGCGTCCTCCTTGGGGTCGACCCTGGAGTGCATCCTGTACAAAGCGGAGGGCGCGCCGCCCCAGCAGGGCCAGTTCGCGCCGCCGCCCTGCAAGGCGCCGGGCGCGGGCGGCTGCCTGCTCCCGCGGGATGGCCTGCCCTCCACCTCCGCCTCTGCCGCCACCGCCGGGGCGGCCCCCGCGCTCTACCCTGCACTCGGCCTCAACGGGCTCCCGCAGCTCGGCTACCAGGCCGCCGTGCTCAAGGAGGGCCTGCAGCAGGTCTACCCGCCCTATCTCAACTACCTGAGGTGAGGGCCCGGGGCGGGGCGCGCCCAGCGCGTCCGGGAGTAGCGGTTCCGCTGGCGGCAGCCGCCAACCCTCAGCCCCAGCCCCGGCGCACCGCTGCGCTCCCCCGGGCGGCCGGAGGGGGTGGGCAGCGGGACACAGCACAGGGGCAGTTGCCTCCCTTCTTCTTCCCTCCTCTCCTCACTCTTGGGGACACGAAGGTGGGCGCAGAATATACTATTTTGGGGTCGTGCCTGCCTGAAAGCTATTTTTTTGTTTTTTGTTTTTTTTTAAACTTTCCGAATCTTCCAGATTCCGAAGCAGAACCAACCCTGATTTAAAACGTGCAGCGTCACACTAGGTCCGCTGTAGCCCAGCCGGGCAGAAAGTGCGCGGCGAGTTGGGGGCTTTATGAAATGCTTCTTGCTTAGAAGAAGGACGTTTACCAGGAGTGCCTGTCTTGGAGAGGAGTTAAGGCACCGTTGCCCCGGGAGGGGTGGGACTTGAGAGGTGGCCGGCCAGAACCGAAAGCTGCACCATCTTAGGGATTTGAACACTTTAATGGCTTTTCTTAAGAATCTCAAGATTAAAGTTAAGTTCACGTGGGAGATGTTTAAACTGTGGATTTAAACACCTATCACTGCATTGCACCGTTTTCTAATTATTGCTTGCGATTCACTACAACTTTTTTTTTTTCATGCAGGTTTAAAAAACACTAATTTGCATACTGAAGTAATGGAATGTAAAAAAAAGAATGCTCTGTTTGGAATCTTATGTTGTGAATAGGCAAAACAGTGTCAGTGTATTGGACAATACTTTAAAATGACAAACATATACTTGTTTAAGTAAGCAATGATTACAGGGTTGTGTTTTAGAAACTCAAAACCAAAACATTGCAAAGTACCATCGAACTTTTAAAGCCAAATCATATTTGTTTTGACCCAGCATACACACAGGAAGGACATAACATTTCATTTGTCAAAGACTAAATCGTTTCTATATAAAGAGTTTTGTGGAAAGATTTCTTTTTAACTGACTTTAGCTTTCCAGAACATAATATTATACAGTAATAATTGTTCTTTTATATTGGTGCTACTGATGAATGGCTGATATTGAATCCAGTTACAGGTAGTCTATTACCAAGTTTAGTTTGCATGTCTTTCAAGTGTATATATACAGTTCTGTTTTTAAAATCTCCTTTCACCATGTCAATTCTGGTTTAAGAAACCTTTAGTATTAGATAGTGGTGCACTTAAAAATAAATGGAGTACTTTGTTTTGCATTTCAAGGCCGGATTCAGAAGCCAGCCAGAGCCCACAATACAGCTTCGAGTCATTACCTCAGAAGATTTGTTTAATCTGTGGGGATGAAGCATCAGGCTGTCATTATGGTGTCCTTACCTGTGGGAGCTGTAAGGTCTTCTTTAAAAGGGCAATGGAAGGTAGGCTCCTTTCCCCTGATCCTTTATTATTGCTTTAATTGTAAATGGAGATCATCTGTTATTGTATAGCTTTCAATTATTCCTTGTTTCTTCTAAGAAATGGTGATATTTCCATATAATTTAAAATATATGATGACATTTAAACAATATGTTTTTATTTATGATACTCAAGATTGAATGTGGTTGGGTATTATAATAGCATACTCTTTGACTACACTTTCAGTATTAGACATAAGTCTTAAAAATCTTGAGGAAAGTGCTTCTATTGTTCCTTAACTGCTTAGCTTTCAGGAAACAGCTTCGTTCTAATAGTACTTTTATATATCTATTATGTAGCTATATATGTACGCAGTACTTTAAAATTTTGATTAAAAGAAAAATGGTAGTTGACACATATGTACCTGTATGCGTATACATATTTGCCTATACATACATGAACATATATCACAACATATATATGATGCAGTTAGTTTTCTACATGATACTGTCTTTTGACTACATGAATATTTATGTAATATTTACAAAATACTAATGCTAAACAAATTTTTAAATTCTCTTTTTGTTCAGTATATTTTTGTAAGTGTATAAGGACAGCATTAAACAGTTTAAAACAAAAAATCTGGCCATCACAGTAACACAATCTCTAAAGAAGTATTTTGCTTTAAGTAAAACTTTCATGTTTTTAAACTCATTGAACTTACATGCTTAATGATTTCAGCTTTACTTGCATAGTGTGTTTCAGACTTTTTCAAAGTAAATATTTTTTAATTTATTTCTACCTGAACTCTAAGCAGCCAAACATCTTTACAGTTGAAGATAAAAATACATTGAAAGAGTTCACATTTTAATACTAGCAATAAATGTGTTGTATAAGTATGTAAAATGGAGCTTAGGGTTCCCTCTGGAGTGCTGAGATCACACCTAGACAAGCAACCAAAGATCTGAATGTTGGCTTTTTGTCTCCTGTTCTGAGGTTGTTTATTTGTTTGTTTGTTTGAAAATCGCTCTGCTTACAAGCAGAAAAGCAGGGAATGGGAAATTTCACTTTAAGGGAGCTTTCAAAGGAGTTCTTCATAACAAATGTTTGTTTTGTATATTTTTAGAACATGATTTTTTTTTGTTTGTTTACAAAAGATGAATGTATTTTACTGATGTTGAACATATTCAGCTTCAGGGGGTTTGATTGCCTTTTAAACTAATTGAGGCAGTGTTAAAAGTGGTACTTGAGAAAATAGGGCAACTGAGAGTGGCTCTTACCCATTGACATAATTTATTTACAGTTACAGATGGAAGTTCTTTGTGTGAAAAAGTCAGTTTTCCAATGGGTAATTGGAGTTACCATTTTTATCTGACTTCGATTCTGGTTTCTTAAGCATTCCCTTCTACATTAATGTGATTTCCTCTAAAGTCTCCTAAGGATAGTATAATTTTATAAGT
Organism: Macaca mulatta; assembly: GCF_049350105.2. Classification (NCBI taxonomy): domain Eukaryota; kingdom Metazoa; phylum Chordata; class Mammalia; order Primates; family Cercopithecidae; genus Macaca; species Macaca mulatta. The sequence goes on along the minus strand of NC_133419.1, from coordinate 102,028,868 downwards.
GAATGACTCCCTTAGAATCCCCTGAAGACCAATTTTTCCTACCCCAGCTCCTTCTTTTTAAAGATAAGCAAATCTCAAAGACATAAATATGAGTTTCCGAAGGTCACAAAACTAGTTAGTAGCTGATTGTTAGTAAACATAGGTTAAATATTTTTAAATTGCAGTTCTTGTAAATCAGAGACGATATGCAAAAGTAGATATATAAACTCTGTTTGATTCACAGAAGTTATTTCATAAAGTGCATATGTAGAGCAAAGAGCACCCTAACTCAAATACGAATGCTTTCTCATCATTTTGTTAGAATAGCATCCAAAACTGTGAGGAAGTCTTTCCAAATGTAATCTTAGAAAGCATTTGTTGGACTCTGGCTGTTGGCGTGGTCCTATAGTCTAGAGTAGTAGAAGTGAAGCACCTTTATTTAGCAATAATTACAAAGAATTACTTAAGATTTGATGCAGATAAATCATTCATGAAACTAGAACAAGATTGTGAACTATATTAGTAAATTCCTTCATTCAGCAATTTATGCTAGAGATATCCTTTGTCCCTGACTTCACTTTTCTCTGCCTTGAGATAAAATGAGGATAACAGTGGCTATTTCTTAGGGTTGCTATAAAGATTAAATGAACTGATGCTTGTAAAGTATGTAAAAGGCCTGACATATTATTAGTTTCCATTGGCATTTCTACTTTCAAGGAGCTTGTAATACAGTTAGGGAAATAACATATGCACATAAAACATCTAAATAAAGATTCTCAGTAAATGCCCAAGTAAGCAATTGTGTAATGTATATGAGATCTTTGTGGTTTGTGAGTTTTTGTATTTGGACAGAGCGAGGTGGTCATGGGCTGGAATATGTATATTCTTGAATGATGAAGAAGGCTTCATGGAAGATATGAACATTTGATTAGTAAAGGACAGATAAGATCTCTAGGCATCGAGGAGAACTTTAAGTGTATATAGTCAAAGAAGAGTGAAGAAATTAAGATTACGCTGACTAAGCGTTGAATGTTCACATTAGGAAATTGAGAGAGTTAAAGGTTGGGAAACTAGGTTGCTAGTGTTTGGGTGAATTTGGAGAATTGGAAATTTAAGGCAAGAGAATAAAGAGAAGGTTCCAGGAGTTTTCAGGAATGAGAAAGATAAGTAGAAGGACTTATACCAGGTTCAAAATCTTCAACAAAGCAATGCTGCGTGATGAGCTGGTTCACGGTGGTGCTATGTGTGGTTGCCAATATGGCCAGAAGTTTCAAGTCAACAGGCAACAATATGGATACTAATGTTGCCAAGATGATAATGAAAATGATGGCATTATAAAGTGCTTTCTCTGTGCCAGTGACTATTTCAGTGCTTTGCAGGTCTTAACTTATCTAATTGTTATAATGTTGATATTATTATTATTACTGCCACTTTACAAATGAAGAAACTAAGGTCTGTAGATGTTAAGCTGTCTTAATACACTTAGGAAATGGTAAAGTCAGGATTCAAATCCAGGTGTTATGAATCCAGAATCCCTGCCCTCCACCACTATGCTTCCTTTCTCATAATAGGAAATGCAGTCAAACAAAAAACAATAGAGGGTTCGAAGAAAAGATGTGAGCCAAGTGATGAAACATCTAGGAAGGTAAAAGTGAATCCTAAAGGAGAATGCAAGAGCAGGGGTAATGAAAAGTGTGTGGTATAAAACGATGGATCATATTAACTTCACATTTAAGGCAGCAATAAGAAGACATAAGCAAGAGCCAACAGTTTCTTCACCTCCTTCCCATGTTAGGGGTGGGAGGTGATAGAGCCTATAAAGTCATTCTGGATGACTGGGTTTCCCTTGATATGAGACAGAAGAGAGAAGAGATAAAGAAATAAGATACCACTCAGGAAATGGGAGAAAGGAGTTGGGAAAGATGATTTCTTTTAAGCTAACTGAACAGTTTAAAATATAGTATTGGTCAAAAACCAGTTGGTTGGATAGACCATTGCATTCCTTTACCAAGACTTATAGGTTTGGAGTGAACCAGGAAATGGTCAGGAATTGACTTAATGCCTTCTAAGGAGAGGAAGTAATAATGACCTGCCAGTCCTGCAAATGCAGACTACTAACCTGGTGTGATGAAGGAAAGGACAGTTTCTCAATGGCTTATCTTTGCCAGTACACAGTAACCAGCCCAGTGCTAGGAATATACTAGGCATCCAGTAAATAACAGCTACATGATCCAGTCATCATAACTGATAATGCCACACTTTTATTCTTTGGATGCTTTACTCAGTGACTGCATTTGTTGTGAATACGTTTGATGTGATATGATAAAACACATGCTATAATACAGTTGAAATGTATTACATAGAAGACACTAAGCTAAGTAGGTATTGATGGATTTTCAATTGTATTGCAATATTATCCTTATTCTTTTATTCATATATTAATTGTTCATGAAGTAATTACCTTAATTACATTAGTTCATGTATGTATTGAGTACCTGCCATGCGCCAGGTACTATGGTAGGTGCTGGTGAAACCGCAGTAAAACAAGAGAGACCTTGCTGGCTATTGACTAAAGTTTATAGTGTAGTGGTGGAGAGAGAAATCTTACGGATTTGTGTACACATGACTAATTGCACGTGTGGTAAGTGATTTGTTTATGCAATGTTTGGACAACTAGAGAATTGACCCCTCTGTCAGATAATGGGGAAAGTTTTTCAGACCTAGACATCACAATAAATAGACTACAGAGGAAACTAGACAGAAATGAAATATTTTTATGAATAAAGTGTTTCTTTCAAAAGTTGAGTATACTTGGTGTCATAGGATAGTAATGAAAACTGGTTTGGTAGCATACTTCTCCTTGATACAGCATCAGAAAGAGAAATATTGAACATCCAATTTTTCATTAGCAACTTCTGTGATTTATTTGTTCTATATTTAGAGATCTGTAATGCTTTCTCCATCTTTTGTAGTGCACAGATTATCCAGCAATCTCTTCCACTGTAATCTATTTGAATAATATTTGGACTCTGAGAAGGTATTTTGCCAATAATCTTACTTAAATTCAATTACTCTCCAATAGAATTTACTCTATAATAGCTTTCACATTACCCTAAAAATAAATATGTAGTAATTCACTAGACTTTATTTCAAAACTCTATATCCAATTTCTTTTCAAGCTGAGGTCTCTCAGTTTAATATTTAGCATGGATAATGATAGACTGGTTTTACACACCATTTTACATTATGGTTCATTGAAATAAGCCTCTACTGTACTGAAAAAGAAATGGTCAGAAAGATAGCATTTGGTGTCATCTGTTCATATGTGGTTATTTAGATCTCCCAGATTATTAATACTCTTTTAACGTGTACCTTAATACCACTACTAGAGCCAGAGGAGAAGCAGTAGTATTAGCCATGCATGCTAGTGCTAGTAACTGCTCCTGTTCTGGCCACTGAATCATTGTACTTTCATTACTCAAGTAACACAACAGTCTGTCTCCTTTAAACAATGAAAATGTTACCAATAAGGCTTAAGTCCTCTTTGATCAATACCTCTAATCTGTTCCCTTGCCTACCATCTACCTCAGTTTTTCACGTGTGTGTGTGTGTGTGGAATATGTTCTCTGGGGTGTGTTAATATATAAATGTTACATATCATAATTTATGCATCATTCATGTTATTTTGATACAAAAATGACTTGAAGCTCTATTGTTCATATATGTAGTTCTAACCTGTGTTTTTTAACCACCACTTAATACTTCATAATATGAAAATCGTTATATTTAAGAATTACTACACTATTACTTGAGTAAACCCTTTTTGTACTTTTCTCCTTTGGTACATGTCTTCTCTTTCCAGAATATATTGAAGTATTTTGATACAGTTCTGGATGAACTAGATGACAGCTTTCTACCTGCTGCTAAGATGATTTGATTCACTAATTTATTCACTTCAGATACATGTATCGATACATTTAAAAGTTGCTTGTGCTGGGACTGAAGATGAAAATGTATACAGACCCTGTCTTTGACATGCACAAAACCAAGAAGAAGAAAACAATACAAACCCGTGGTACAACTAGTGAACATGAGAATACCTTGATATAAGTTATGCCAGAGCCGTGGCTGACACACCGTAGTATTCAGTTAGACACATGGAAAAGGATGGCAGTTTAGTCTACTATCATATCTTGATGTTGTGCAAGAGGCTTATTCATTTAATAGTCACTTAACTAGCCTTGACTATAACCCAGGCACTGTTTTAACTGCTTCACTGGATTAGCTCAATTAATCCTTGTAAGAGTCCTGTGAGATGGAGGTTCTGTTGGTATCTATATTTTACAGATGGGTATAAAGAGAGGTTTCTACTATTCAGGAGGTCTGACTCTAACTTCTGTGCTGTTTCCCTGGACTATTCTGTATTTGAGCAAATATTAATTATTTTATACTTTTTCAGATAAATACATGGTCTCTTATAGGAGACTGGTTTTCAAATTGTGCTCCTTAACTCAGTCAAGTTCCTTCTTCTGCTTAGAACAGCTCTGTACTTCTTTATTTGGTTTATATTTCCACTTGAGATTTTGATTGGGACAAAGGATTCTCAGCCAACCTTTTTTTTAAAAAAAAAAAAAAAAAAAAAAACAAAAACAAAAACACTCCTTTATAACAGGAAACCCTTAGATCTCAGTCAAGTGTTGAATTATTCGAGTGACTCCTAAGACTTTTTTGGCTCTATTTGCTGGTATCTTTTTGGCATTTGTGCAAAGATAGGATGACCATTTGTGATCAAGATTTAAAGTCCAACTATTCACTATTCTAACAGAATATCCACATTACCAGCTGAAGATCACATCTGAGTTATAGAGCTTTTGCTTTTGTCAGCAAAAAAACAAAGTAACTCCAGGGAATCTTTTATCAGTCACTTCTTTTTTTTTTTTTTTTTTTTTTTGAGACAGAGTCTCGCTCTGTTGCCCGGGCTGGAGTGCAGTGGCCGGATCTCAGCTCACTGCAAGCTCCGCCTCCCGGGTTCACGCCATTCTCCTGCCTCAGCCTCCTGAGTAGCTGGGACTACAGGCGCCCGCCACCTCGCCCGGCTAGTTGTTTTTTTTTTTTTTGTATTTTTTAGTAGAGACGGGGTTTCACCATATTAGCTAGGATGGTCTCGATCTTCTGACCTCGTGATCCGCCCGTCTCAGCCTCCCAAAGTGCTGGGATTACAGGCTTGAGCCACCGCGCCCGGCTTATCAGTCACTTCTTTAAAGGATTGATTGAAATAACTGATACTTAAGACAGACACTCAAAAATAGGCACACTAATCATTTACACAAGGGATTTCCAACCACTAGGATGTGGACTGATAGCACAGCCAGTCCATGGTCCAATACGGGTCCATGGCCAGTTAGGGAGTGGGCCACACAGGAGGTGAGCAGTGGGCAAGTGAGAATTACAGACTGAGCTCTACCACCTGTCACATCAGCAGCAGCCTTAGATTCTCATAAGAGTGAGAACCCTATTGTGAATTGTGCATGCTGGGGATCTAGGTTGCACACTTCTTATGAGAATCTAATACCTGATGATCTGTGGTAGAACAGTTTCATCGAGAAACCATCCCACACCATCCATGAAAAAATTGTCTTCCACAAAACTGGTCCCTGGTACCAAAAAGGTTGAGGACTGCTGGTTTACACCTTGGCTTTTAAACTTCATTGTCATTTAAGAACATCAGAAAGTCACATACTCTATATATCTTCCCTATCTACCTAATTTGAGGATGGGCTGATGAACACAATATCCTTCCTGTGGCTAGAAAGCCCTCATATAATTAACTATATAATGCATACTTCGTATAGCTTATCATCAAGACATTTTTTTCTCCTCTGATGAGATGTTATGCTTTCTAATAAGTGATATGTAAATAGCCTATTGTGTTTTCCTTTTAATTTTAACTCCTACAAAACAAGTAAATTTTAATGCTCAATTTTTTAAAACTAACAGGTTTGGGCTTTGTTTTTAACTGCTACTACAGCATTTTGTGTTATGTACTTTAGATGACATTTTAAGGAATCATAACTTTTTTCTTAAAGCATAGTATTTACTAGTAATCATTATTTCTTTAGAAAAAAATGCAAATACTTTTCATGCTATTTACTCTCCTATGACCAAGTGATTGATTTATGAGATTCAATACACATGTCGTGAGTATGAACTGTGAGCTCAAAACAATGCTGTAGCATTTGTAGGAAATATAAAAATTAAAGGGTAAAAGCAATGGTTATTTATTGAGTGTTTACTAAACTCAGGTACTCTTCTAATGTCTTTTTGTGTACTAACTCATTTAACCCTTGCAACATTCCTATGAGACAGGTTCTATTTTCCTCATTTTACAGATGAGGTTCGTTCAGTTCGTCAACAGTAGAGCAGAACTCCCCTCCTGGAGCCAATGTTCTTAACTTTCACTGGATATTCCTTTGCAGCAAAAGATACAGTCTTTGATTTCAAGGAGCCTGCAATGTGTGTGTGGAAGTGAGTGATTAACAGACAACACTGCAATTTAGTGTTTGATTAAATTGTGTGTTGCAGACTTAGGGTGCTATAAGTGAACTAGAGAGGAAGGTACCAAGAGTTGTCATTACTGATTGCCTATATGTAATAGAAACCATGCTAAATGCTTTATATTTAATATTTCTATTCTTCACAACAATCCTAAAAAGTAGAATTTACCATTTCCACTTCATATGTAAGCAAAGACTCGGAAGTTAATTAACTTACCCCAAATAATAGTAGTACCGGCAGAGATTTGTCTTCAGTAGTTAGAAAAGGTAGTTTGTTGAGCTAGAAAGATTTATTCAAAGCCTTTAAAAATAGAGACGGTAATTAAGAAACATTTATTTTTTGATAGTTTTTTAAATATAATAATATTGTGACTCCTGGCTTATTATACACAAGAAAAATTTCATGTGGGTCAACAACTTAATTGTTTTAATTTAAAGAAAGGAAACCTGAAAGTATGGAAAGATGATGGAGGTATGTATTTATAATCTTGGGATGGAAAAACTTTCTAAATTTGATATAAAATCCAGAATTCAAAAACAAATTTGCTCAATTTGCTATATAATCTCAAAAATTCATGAAGTCAAAAGACAACAACAAATTAGGAAACTAACGTGTATGTAAGTCAAAAGGAAATTATTACCTATATACAAAATATTTTTCCAAATCAAGAAAAAGACAACAGGAAGAAAAATGAACAAAAAATATGGAGACAGTTCACAAAATACAGCCCATAGTAGTATGAAAAAGGCTCAACTCACTAATAAGCACTACTGATTAAAATAATAATGGGAATTTCAGCAATTCAATTACTGGAATAATAATGAATAACAATGACCATTGGAGAATCTGAAGATAGTTTGGTATTGTCAATTAAAATACGCATTACTTTGGCCCAGCAATTCTACTTCTAGAAACTCACCCTTACAGAACTCTAGAATACCTTTAGATGGATGTTTATTGCAGTATTACATTATTTGTAATACTGAGAAACTGAACACAGTCCAAATGTCTGTTAAAAAGAGATTAGCAAATTGTAGTATACCCTTGCAATGAAGAGTGAATTAGCTGTCTAAATATTCACATTTAATGTTTCACATCTATATCACAGATGTGAAAAAGCTCTAAAATATTTGATTTTATGAAAAAGCAAGGAACAATATCATTCTGGGTAAAAATTGTACCCATTTGATCTTACTAGCCATAGAGAGCTATCTAAAGAAAATAACTGCTTACTGTCAGGACAATGAGAGACTTCCAATTTCTGAGACATTGTTTTGTTTTATTTTATTTTTGTTGTTATTTTTTGTTTTTTGAGATGGAATCTAGCTCTGTTGCCCAGACTGGAGTGCAGTGGTTTGATCTCAGCTCACTGCAACCTGTGCCTCCCTGGTTCAAGTGATTCTTCTGCCTCAGCCTCCCGAGTAGCTGGGATTACAGGCGCCCACCACCACACCCAGCTAATTTTTTTTTTTATTTTAGTAGAGATGGGGTTTCACCATGTTGGCCAGGCTGGTCTCCAACTCCTGACCTCAGGTGATCCGCCCACCTCGGCCTCCCAAAGTGTTGGGATTACAGGCATGAGCCACCGCACCCAGCTTCATTCTTTAAGCAAGTATTTACTGAAGGGGCTGCGATTACAGATTAACTTGGTGCCTGACTTTCCTCCACACTGGCCCCGCCTAGTCTCAGCTAGCCTCTCCTGCCCTAATGCTGTCTCGTGACCGTATGCACCACTTTTCACTTTCAGGTACCCTAGAATGTTGAAAGAGACTAACAAAGAATGAAACTTGAAGAATGTTGAAGCAAAAGCTTGAGGTTACTCTATGTCATGAATTAAGGAATACTTCCTGACTAGATGGAGCCAAGAATGGACACAGGCCCACAATTCCTCACACACAATCTCAATATTCAAAAAGCACTGCAAACAAAAATTTTGTTGTAGTCACTTGTCAACAATACCTAACCTGACGTGAATTTGTTTGGCTGCAAAATCTGATCTGAAATCACATGAGGATATCTTGTAGTCTCTGTAAATATTCATACATTTTGCTGCATAAATATAATGTTTTATTAAGTGTTGCTCTATTTCATCTTTCTAAAATACAAACAGTTGTGAATTTTGAAACACATCTGGCCCAATACATTTCAGCTAAGAGATTTTGGACATGTATTCAGAAATGATTTCTAGACTAGATTGCGAGTGGTGCCTGCTGGCTTTTTACTGTGTACCAGCCCTGAACATTTTTATAGACAATTCTTATCATTTATTCTTATCTTTTTTTTTTTTTTTTGAGACAGATTCCTACTCTGTTGCCCAGGCTGAAGTGCAGTGGCACAATCTCAGCTCACTGCACTGCCTCCTGGATTCAAATGATTCTCCTGCCTCAGCCTCCCAAGTAGCTGAGATTACAGGCATATACCACCATGCACACTAATTTTTGTATTTTTAGTAGAGACGGGGTTTCACCATGTTGGCCAGGTTGCTCTTGAACTCCTGACCTGAAGCGATCCTCCCACCTCAGCGTTCCAAAGTGCTGGGATTACAGGCGTGAGCAACGGCGTCCAGACTATTCTTATCATTTTTAATAAATTCTTACTACCATGCTGGGTTCTGCAGGGAGCTATAAAAGATAAATAAGCCATATTACCTAACTTCATATAGTTTTCATTCAATCATGGAGTTTATCCCATATGCAAGTATAATATAGGTAATATATAAACCAAATGTGTTTTTGATTTCAAGGGGAAAAAGATCATATTTAACTAGAGAGACCAAAATATGTTTTTATGGAAAGGGGAGCATGCTAGATGGGCTGCTGAGAATGCATGAAATTTTTGATAGCGATAATTATAATGGCTTTTATAAACAAAAACTACAGACTGAGCAGAAGGACAATTTGGCTAAAGCAGAGAACATGATCAGAATCCCTTATGATAATATATAATTTATTTGTGTTTTTTTCTAGATAATCCATTTCATGAGCTTTTGAAAGAGATCAGTGACCCCTTTCCCCTACCCCCAAAAAAGTTAGCTTACCACTGCTTTAAAGGAATGGTGAAGATTATTATAAAATAGAAGGTCAAAAAAAATGTGGACTGACACAATGGAGTGTTTACAGTTAATTGAGTAAAGAGTGAGAAGCCCCTAAATATTTTTGGGCAGTGTAGTGGCCTATTTTAATATTTAGGAAAATTAGTATGTCAGCAGTATGTTGGAAAGATTAACGTCAGAAAGTTAAGGGACAAGGAAAACTGTCTGGGGATGGTGCGCTAAGGACCTGAGCCAGGGTTGTGGAGAGAGGAATGGGTTCAATGGGTAGACCGGAACCAATTGAGAACGGTAATGAAAACGACACAAGAGAATTGTGGGGATGGGGGAAGTCACCTTCAGAAATAGGAAGTACATGATCATTTTACTCAGTAAAAGAGTGATGTTGAAAGTAGTATTTAGGGAGGATTATCCTCAAAGCACCATGCAGAATGTATTTGAACAGAGATTAGAGAGCTTGAAGTCAGAGAGAACAGCTAGGGAACTGATAACACGGATTCTGAGAAGTAGTTTAATTTCAAATTGTTTGTATTTTATTCTACATAATATCCTCAGCAGGATATTGAAATAATGTAATTTTTTGTGCGCAAAATAACTTCTGAGAATTGAGATGTTCTGGTTTGTCACTTCATTTAGCCATCTGCTTATTTATTAACTCATACCAAAAATAATGCCTTTTTGTGCCTGGATTTCTGTTAAATATTGAGACTCAAAAATGGATAAGCCAAATTCATAACTTAGGAGAAAGGCATGAAAACACATTATTGAAATGCAGTCTGGTAATACCATTGAGAGGTGTGAGCTGATAATTGTGGAAGCATAGGACAGGGAAAGCTAACCCTGGTGTTTAAATGCTGGTGTATGGAAGGGGAAAGTCTGAATCCTGACTAAGCGTTAGATGAAAAATACTAAATTTTAAAAATTATTGTAATTTCAAAGTTTGTGACAGCTTTTTTGTAATTAACAGTGGAGACCACAATGATTTATCTTTTGTTAAACAGAGCACTTCAATGAGTGTTTCTTTCTGCAAAGGCCCATCCAGAGGCCACTTTGGATTGGGGGGAGGGGGATGAAAGTATGAAGAACCGAACCTCTCTATGTACTATTTTAATAGAAATTAGGGAATTGTAGGCTAGCAGCTGGGGCAAGGAGTAGGAAATAGAAAGGGCCTAGCAACTGAGTAGGAAGCAAGGGCTCAAGGAGAGTGGATGCCTGTGAGAATTTCCCTATTGCAGGTAACAATCCATAAATTCCTAGGCTGGTAGTGCCTGATAGCAAACTTGGAATTGTTTACTATCTCATGTTTTAATTACCTCCAGCTACCTCCCAAACCTTAAGTAAATTTTTGCTGTTTACATTTTCCTTTATAAAAGGATATGTATTTCAGATTGCAGACCTTTCCTATGATGACAAGTGTCTCAGTAGTATGATACTTAGAATATATATAGGCCGGGCGTAGTGGCTCACTCCTGTAATCCCAACACTCTGGAAGGCCGAGGTGGGCAGATCATGAGGTCAGTAGATCAAGACCATCCTGGCTAACATGGTGAAACCCCGTCTCTACTAAAAATACAAAAAAAAAAAAAAAATAGCTGGGTATGGTGGCGGGTGCCTGTAGTCCCAGCTACTCAGGAGGCTGAGGCAAGAGAATGGCATGAACCCAGGAGATGGAGCTTGCAGTGAGCAGAGATCACACCACTGCACTCCAGCCTGGGAGACAGAGCGAGACTCTGTCTTAAAAAAAAAAAAAAAAAAAAAGGTATTTAGCAGAAGGTACAGATAATCTTCACCCTTCAAGTTAAAGATAATGTTCATGATAGAAAAAAGGAGTTCTGCCCACCTCAGCCTTCCAGAGTGCTGGGATTACAGGAGTGAGCCACCACACCCGGCCTGTATATCTTCTAAGTATCATACTACTGAGACACTTGTCATCATAGGAAAGGTCTGCAATCTGAAATACATATCCTTTTATAAAGGAAAATGTAAACAGCAAAAATTTACTTAAGGTTTGGGAGGTAGCTGGAGGTAATTAAAACATGAGATAGTAAACAATTCCAAGTTTGCTATCAGGCACTACCAGCCTAGGGATTTATGGATTGTTACCTGCAATAGGGAGATTTTCACAGGCATCCACTCTTTTGAAAGACACCTGTGGTTTGTAGATAGCATTTTGAAAACAAGTCTTTGGGGATGATTCCACTGTTATTTGATTGTATTGTGAAGATATTATAAGAGATCAAAATTTTATAGTTACATGCATAAACACTTTGAAACAAGATTTTCTAACTTGTTAAAAAATCTTCCACAGAATTTCAGTGGTTAGGTTCTGAACACATTTCATAATAATAGTGACATTATTGAACACATATGTCAGGAACTTGGCTAAATGTGTTATATTAAACACAAAGATTTTAAATCACTTGCACAGATAAATAGTAAATAAAATGGTAGAGCTGAGATTGGAACCCACAGAACCTTCTCTCCTATTTGTTACATTATCTCTTATTCATTATCTAGTGTCTCTTTGTCCTAAGTATTTGTAATGAAACTTGATTGACATAAGGAAGAGTAGATACTTGCTAGCTGAATTTCAGGGGTAAAAGAAACTTTTCATAACTGGTATGTGGAATTGAAAATGAATATTATGATTACATAATCTGCCCTGCCGACAGTCCCCTCATTCTCTGTGGTTTCTGGATGGCTCTCTTCCACCTTCTCTTCTCAGCCTGCCAGCACTCCCCTGTCCTCACTTTCAGCTAACAACTTTGCTTCCTAATTATCGGAAAAAAAACTTCATGAAATTACTACCACCATCTGTATGGACAGAAGTGGCATCTGAACTATAATACCATTTTTCTTCTGTTACCAGAGATCTGCAGTTCTCAAGTCCAGCCCTCTCTCCTTGACCACTAGATCCAAATTACTCCTGCTGACCCAAGGACAGGCTCTACCAATTCTCCCCCAACCCTTAAATCATTTTCCCCCTTCTCTACTGGATCATTCCTGTCAGCCTACAAATATGCTCTTTCTTTTCCCATCTTAAAATACAAACAAAATACTTTTGTTGATTTCACTTACTCTTCAGCCACCAATCATTTTTCTTCTTCTTTTATAGCAAAACTCTTCTAACACATTTTCTTCCCCCATTCACTCTTAAACCTAACCCAGTTACTTACCTCTGTCACTTTACCAAAACTTATCTTGTCAAGGTTACCATGTTGTTAAGTCTTATGGGCAATTTTCAGTCCCGTGTTACTTGACTTACTGGTAGCATTTGACAAATGATCATTCCACCTTCCTGGAAATACTTTATTCGCTTGGTTTTCAGGACACGACACGACCCTCTCTTGATTTTCCTCACTGGCTCCCATTCAAACTGTTCTTCTCCTTTAGCTTTTAATATGAGAGGGTCCAGTGCTCAGTATTTGCTCCTCCTTCCTTCTGTTTATATACTTACTTCCTTGGTTATCTAATCCAGTCTCAAAACTGTGGATAAATCACCCATAATCCAATCACTCCCAAATTTCTATCTCCAGCCCAGACCTTTCCCCTGAACTCCAGACTTGCGTGTCTAATTGCCTACCTAATATCTTCATAGTATGAGTACTGAATTCTCAAACCAACACATCCCAGAATTGGCTCCTGATGTACTTTGGATTTTGTCTGGTAAGCCAGTGTTCTTTTGGTCTTCAAGCTGTCTGCCTCAGAATCAGGTGGGTACTGGTTTGAGATGATTTCTGCGCCTCGCCCCAGGTAAGCCAAATCAAAATATCTAAGAAAGGGACCCAGAAATGGCATTTCAGATAGCTGTTTGGCTGTTTCTTAAAGTTCTACTTGGCTCAGAGGGGAGCCAGATACAAAGCTGAGAGGTGACATGGTTGGCTTTTTTTTTTTTTTTTTTTTGAGAAAGTTAACTCTAGAAGCAATGGGGAATAGAGGCAGAAGGTCATGCCAGGGAGATCAGACCTAAGATTATTTAAAATACTCTTTGATCGAGATCTGGTGACTGTCAGTCTTTTGCTGAGAAAACACTACTTTTTAATTCCCTAAAGCAGTGAAGCTGAAATATAGAAGGCAGGTAGGCTGTGGCCCCTACCAAGAATGCTCCCTTCTCTAGGAAGAATTCTAAAAACTGTGAGAGGCTAGGGAGGGAGGTTGGAGACTTCCATCTTTTGTGTCCTTACTATGTACCAGACACTATAGTAGACACATTGTATGTATTTGTTATAGGCATACCTTGGAGATATCGCAGGTTCTTTCCAGACAACTACAATAAAGCAAATATGACAATAAGGCAAGTCACACAAATTTTTTGCTTTCCCAGTATCTAAAAGTTGTGTTTGCACTATACTGTAGTCTGTTAAGTGTGCAGTATCATTATGTCTAAATAAACAATGTACATACCCTGATTGAAAATGCTTTATTGCTAAAATTGCTAATGATTATGTGAGCCTTAAGCAGGTTGTAATCTTTTTGCTGGTAGAGGGTCTTGCCTTGATGTGAATGGTCATTGACTTATCAAGGTAGCGATTGCTGGAGGTTGGGGTGACTGCGGCAATTTCTAAATGAGACAACAGTGAAGTTTACCATATCCATAGACTGTTCCTTTCATAAAAGATCTCTCTGTCGTATGAAATGCTGTGTTTTACCCACAGTAGAACTTCTTTGAAAATTGGAGTCAGTTTTCTCAAAACCTGCTGCTGCATTATCAACTAAGTTTATATAATATCCTAAATCCTAAATCTTTTGTTGTCCTTTCAACAGTGTTCACAGCATCTTTACCAGGAGCAGATTGAATCTCAAGAAACCACTTTCTTTGCTCATCCATGAGACAAAACCCCTCATGCATTCAAATTTTTTGAGATTTTAGCAATTCAGTCACATCGTTGGGCTCCACTTCTAATTCCAGTTCTTTTGCTATTCCTACCACATATGCAGTTACTTCCTCCCTGAAGCCTTGAATCCCTCAAAGTCATCTATAAGGGTTTGAATAAACTTCTTCCAAACTGCTGCTAATGCTGATGCTTTGACTTTCTCCCATGAACCACAAATGGTCTTAATGACATCTACAATGATGAACACTTTCTAAAAGGTTTTCAATGTACTTTGCCCAGATTCATCAGAGGAATCACAATCTATGGCAGCGATAGCCTAATAAAATGAGTTTCTTAAATCATAAGGCTTGCAAGTCAGAATTACTCAGTGATCCATGGGCTGCAGAATGGATGTTGTGTTAGCAGGCTTGAATACATTAACTTTCTTACGCATTTCCATCAGCGCTCATGGGATTTTTTTTTTTTTTTTTTCCTAAGCAGTAGGTCTCAACAGTGGGCTTAAAGTAGTTAGTGGACCATGCTGTAAATAGATGTGCTGTCACTCAGGCTTTGCTGTTCCATTTCCAGAACACAGGCAGAGTAGATTTACCATAATTCTTAAGGGCCTTAGGAATTTCAGAATGATAAATGAGGACTGGCTTTACCTTCAAATGACCAGCTTCATTAGCCCCTAACAAGAGAGTCAGCCTTTCCTTTGAAGCTTTGAAGCCAGGCATTGACTTCTGCTATCTAGCTCTGAAAGCTCTAAATGGCATCTTTTTTTTCCAAGAGAAGGCTGTTTTATCTACATTGAATATCTGTTGTTTAGTGTAGCTACCTTCATCCGTGATCTTAGCTAGATCTTTTGGATAATTTGCTGCCGCTTCTACATCAGCACTTGCTGCTTCACCTTGCACTTTTATGTTATGGGAATAGCTTCTTTCCTTAAACCTCATAATCCAGCTTCTGCTACTTTCAAACTTTTCTTTTACAGCTTTCATCCCTCTCTCACCCTTCATAGAATTGAAGAGCATTATGGCCTTGCTCTGGATTAGGTTTGGCTTAAGGGAATGTTGTGGCTGGTGTGATCCTCTATCCAGACCACTAAGCATTTCTCCATATCAGCCATAAGGCTTTTTTTGTTTTGTTTTTTACTTTCTTATCATTCATATGTTCACTGGAGTAGCACTTTTTAACTTCCTTCAAGAACTTTTCCTTTGCATTTACAACTTGGTTAACTGGTGCAAGAGGCCTAGCTTTTGGCCTATCTTGGCTTTCAACATTCCTCCTTCATGAAGCTTAATCTTTCTAGCTTTTAATTTAAGGTGAGACATATGCAACCCTTCCTTTCACTTGAACATTTAGAGGCCATTGTAGGGTTGTTAACTGGCCTGATTTCAATATTGTGACACAGGGAATAGGAAATCATGAAGAAAGTGACAAGGACAGACTGGCCAATTGGTGGAGCAGTCCGAACACACACATTTATCAGTTAAGTTTATTGTCTTATATGGGCAAGGTTTGTGACACCCAAAAACAATTACAGTAATAACATCAAAGATCTCTGTTCATAGATCACCGTAACAGAGATGATAATGAAAAAGTTTGAAATATTTTGAGAATTACCAAAATGTATGGCCGGGCGCGGTGGCTCAAGCCTGTAATCCCAGCACTTTGGGAGGCCGAGACGGGTGGATCACGAGGTCAGGAGATCGAGACCATCCTGGTGAACACAGTGAAACCCCGTCTCTACTAAAACTACAAAAAAACTAGCCGGGCGAGGTGGCGGGCGCCTGTAGTCCCAGCTACTCGGGAGGCTGAGGCAGGAGAATGGCGTGAACCCGGGAGGCGGAGCTTGCAGTGAGCTGAGATCCGGCCACTGCACTCCAGCCTGGGCGACAGAGCGAGACTCCGTCTCAAAAAAAAAAAAAAAAAAAAGAGAGAATTACCAAAATGTGACAGAGACAGAAAGTGAACATGTGCTGTTGGAAAAATGATGCCCATAGTCTTGCTGGATGCAGGGCTGCCACAAACCCTGAATTTGTAAAACATACAATATTTGTGAAGTACAATTAAGCAAAGCACAATAAGATACTATATGCTTGTATCTCCCTTAATTTTCAGCTAAGAGCTGTTTGAGAAGTTACTACCATCTCCTTTTTTCAGATATAAGAATTAAAACAAGGAAGGAAGTTAACTTTCCTAAAGATACCCTGGCAGTTGGTAATGGAGCTGGTAACCAAACCCAGTTTTGGCAGACTCCAAAAATTAAACCGCTTTCACTAAAGCACACCACTGGGCACTGTGAAGTACGAGATGATACTAGCAATTGATTGAAAGATGTATTGAAAATACTTAAAAATCTTATTGTAGTCAAAACTTTTAAAAATATTTTTTACTTAAAAAATTTATTATTATTTAGAGACAGACTAGGGTGCAGTGGCATGATCATAGCTCACTGCAGCCTTGAACTCCTGGACTCAAGTGATACTCCCACCTCAACCTCCAGATATTTTTTTAAAGACAGGGCCTTGCTTTGTTGCAGGCTGATCTGGAACTCCGGGCCTCAAGCAGTCATCCCAACTCAGCCTCCCAAAGTACTGGGGTTACAGCAGTCATGAACCACCTTGCCTAGGCTCAATTTTTTTTTTTTGGATGGAGTCTCACTCTGTCGCCCAGGAGTGTAATCGCACAATCTCTACTCACTGCAACCTCCGCCTCCCAGGTTCAAGTGATTCTTCTGCTTCAGCCTCCAGAGTAGCTGGGATTACAAGCACCCACCACCAAGCCTAGCTAATTTTTTCATTTTCAGTAGAGACAGGGTTTCACTGTGTCGGCCAGGTTGTCTCAAACTCCTGACCTCAAGTGATCTGCCCGTCTCAGCCTCCCAAAGTGCTGGGATTACAGGCGTGAGCCACTGTGCCCGGCCGGCTCAAATCTTACATATTTGGGTGCCTAGACTTAAATAACATTTAGGAAAATGTTAATTAATTATCCATATAGTTCTACTTTTCCCCTTTTTTCTTTCTTTCTTTTTTTTACAAAGCCATTTTCAAGTGAGACAGGAGATTCTGGAAAATTATCACAGAATCTTCAGTCACTTGATGGACCTAAACAGAGTTTGAAGAAATAATGAAGCTGAACATTGATAAATTTAGGATCTCTATAATCAGGAAGAAAAAAATAAACTACATAGATATGAGGGAAGGAATTAACCATTTGCATGTATGTAACTGTTATAATCCTGCATCAGAGTAGCACAAGGACGTAAACAACTGTGTTGACAAATAGTTTTGTAATTTTTTAATGTTTTTTATGTAGCTGTCTTAAACTCCTTTCTCAATGGTATGTGAGGTCAAATGATTGTGGTTTCTTTTTTTTAATTTTGCATGTAATGTGTAGTTCCTTACATTCTCTAAATGCTTACTGGCTAGCTAACTATGTTATTATTGATGTCAGTTATAACTAGATACTTCATACAATTTCATATTTTATAAGTTAGAAGATATGTGAATAATTAAGAAATTTGGAAGAGCTCCAGAGAGACTGTTTTATTTAGAAAGAGAGGAGCAGAACAGCTTCAGGAAAGGTAGATGAAAAGCTGATTCATGGTCAGAAATAATTCAGTTTAAGAGAATTGAAGGGAAGAAAAAAGAACATATTATTTAGAAAGATGACATGAAGGACTTAATTTTTTTTTTTAACTTATACTTTAAGTTGTAGGGTACATGTACAGAACTTGCAGTTTTGTTACATAGATATACACGTGCCATGGTGGTTTGCTGCACCCATCAACCCGTCACCTAATTAGGCATTTCTCCTAATGCTATCTCTCCCCTAGCCCCCCATCCCCTGACAGGCCCAGGTACGTAATGTTCCTCTCCCTGTGTCCATGTGTTCTCATTGCTCAACTACCACTTATGAGTGAGACCATGCGGTGTTTGGTTTTCTGTTCTTGTGTTAGCTTGCTGACAATGGTTTCCAGCTTCATCCATGTCCCTGCAAAGAACGTGAACTCATTCTTTATATGGCGGCATAGTACTCCATGGTGTATATGTGCCACATTTGTTTAATCCATTCTATCATTAATGGACATTTGGCTTGCTTCCAAGTCTTTGCTATTGTGAATAGGGCTGCAGTAAACATATGTGTGCATGTGTCTTTATAGTAGAATGATTTATAATCCTTTGGGTATATACCCAGTAATGGGATTGCTGGGTCAAATGGTAATTCTAGTTCTAGATCCTTGAGGAATCGCCACGCTGTCTTCCACAATGGTTGCACTAATTTACACTCCCACCAACAGTGTAAAAGCTTTCCTATTTCTCCACATCCTCTTCAGCATCTCTTGTTTCCTGAATTTTTAATGGTTGCCATTCTAACTGCTATGAGGTGGTATCTTATTGTGATTTTGATTTGCATTTCTCTAATGATTAGTGATGATGAGCATTTTTTCATATCTGTTGGCTGCATAAATGTCTTTTTTTTAGAATATCTGTTCATATCCTTTGCCCACTTTATGAGGTTGTTTTTTCCTTGTAAATTTAAGTTCCTTTTAGATTCTAGATATTAGCCCTTTGTCAGATGGATAGATTGCAAAAATTTTCTCCCATTCTGTAGGTTGCCTGTTCCCTCTGATGACAGTTTCTTTTGCTGTGCAGAAGCTCTTTAGTTTTATTAGATCCGATTTGTCAATTTTGGCTTTTGTTGCCATTGCATTTTGTGTTTTGTACGTGAAGTTTCTGCCCATGCCTATCTCGTAAATGGTGTTGCCTAGGTTTTCTTCTAGGATTTTTATGGTTTGCAGTTTTACATTTAAGACTTTAATTAAGCTTGAGTTAATTTTTGTATCAGGTGTTAGGAAGGGGTCCGGTTTCACTTTTCTGCTTATGGCTAGCCAGTTTTCCCAACACCATTTATTAAATAGGGAATCCTTTCCCCATTGCTTGTTTGTGTCAAGTTTGTCAAAGATCAGATGGTTGTAGATGTGTGGTGTTATTTCTGAGGCCTCTTTTCTGTTCCATTGGTCTGTATATCCGTTTTGGTACTAGTACCATGTTGTTTTGGTTACTATAGCCTTGTAGTATAGTTTGAAGTCAGGTAGTGGTATGCCTCCAGTTTTGTTCTTTTTCTTAGGATTGTCTTGGCTACGTGGGCTCTTTTTTGGTTCCATATGAAGTTTAAAGTAGCTTTTTCCAATTCTGTGAAGAAAGTCAATAGTAGCTTGATGGGGGTAACACTGAATGTATAAATTACTTTGGGCAGTATGACCATTTTCACAATATTGATTCTTCCTATCCATGAGCATGGAATGTTTTTCCATTTTGTTTGTGTCCTCTCTGATTTTCTTGAGCAGTGGTTTGTAGTTCTCCTTGAAGAGGTCCATGAAAGACTTAATTTCTTTAAAAACAAAAAAAAATGAATATGCCACCAAAGAAGACTCTATAAACCACTTGGCTCTGCCTTCAGAAGATATCCAGAACCTGACCTCTTTTCCCCACCTCCACTGACCACTTTGGTTCAAGCCACTCTTATTCCCCTTTGGATGTATTGCAGTGGTCTGTTGACAGTCTCATTTCTATCCTTACCCTCCTAGATTCCAGAGGTTGAGAGTCTGCCCTCAACTTAGGAGCCATTGTGATACTGTTAAAATATAAGTCAGATCATGTTAGCCCTCTGCTCCAATGTCTCCAGTGGTACCATATATTTTAGAGAAAAATCAAAGTTCTTACAGTGGCCTTCAAGACCCTACAGCATCTGCACTCTGTTGCACTCTGATTGTACTGTCTACTACTCTTCTCCCTGGCTTAGCCAGCTCTAGCCTTACTCACATCCTCAAACAATCCGTCATCTCTTAGCATCTTAGCAATTTCTTCTTTCCTCTCTAATTCCTTTTCCCAACACTCCCCACTCCTCCAACCCATTCCAGCTTCCAGCTTCCATGAATATTCTGAAACATAACAAACTTTGGTGACTGCCAGTGTCTCACTTAACACGTTCCCCCACTAGAGTGTTGTCAAGTTGTCTCATTTAACACCAGTAACATTTAATATCAGTAATAGGCAGATTCAATCTTAGGGAAAATATGCCTAAAATTTATTTGCTGAAAAAAAAGAAAAGAAAAATTTGGATAATAATCTGCTTTGAATTATTACAAACACAGCAGTATCTGTAAAACAAGACTGAGTGTCATAAGGAAACAACTGGATTAGAGAAAAGCATAGCTGGATGAGATAAGAAACTACTGCAGTATGATCCAAAATGCAATAACAGTTAAAATCCATATTGGTGGTCATAAAGAGCAGGAAATAACACCAATTATGTAGAATTCACATTTAAGGAGTTACTTCAGAATGAAGGGAAATTGGTAAACTGGTGAAAATTACATTCTATGATTTATTGTTTTTATTATGTACCAGTCATTGTGATAACATTTCATCTAATTTAGCTTACTTAATCCATATAACAACATTATAAAATATTTATTTCTATAATATATGTGGGAAAACTAAGAGTTTGATTAAATAATTTTATCATGCTGCAGAGAGTGACAGAACTGAATTTGAATGAAAGTCTAGGAAAGGCCTTATCACTATGCTGTTGGACAACAGATATGATGAATAGAGAGCACATATGCAACCCATAAATATCCAGTGATTCTGAAAAAGAAACTAAAAAACAAGGCAAGCAAAAATATTAATTGATTATAGAAAATTACTCTTTCTTATGTGTCTTTTTTACGAGATCATTCCTGCATTGTGTCATCAGCGCAATGTTGGCACATGGTAGATATTCAAGAAATATTTATTTATTGAACTGTCGTAATTACTATTTATTAAGCATTTATTCTGTGTCTGTCATGGTGCTATAGATTTTATATACATTATTTACCCTCAAAGCAACTTTTAAACTGTTATTTTATAGATGAGGATAATGTAGCACCAAGAAGTTAAGTGATCTGTTCAAGGTTATATTTTTAATAATAGGTGGTAGAACACAGATAACAGAAGTAAGTGGGCAGTTAAATAAAAATTTTACTTTTTAGATCAAAAAGACTCACTGCATCCCAGGTAAATATAATTTTAAAAAGCTAAAACTTTGCATATATTGGTAATTTTTCATATGAAGAAAAAACACCCTATATGCATTTAAGTAGGATTAATAAAACTGGTTAACTACTAAGACATAAAAATTGCGTTGACATTAGATTTCCTCCTTGAGTACTAAATGCTTGGATTGGCAAAAATTCCATCAGGTTGAGTTGCTATTCTTGGGTGAAGATAACATATATTCTTATATATGTAAGAGGTCAGGAATATGCCCAGTCAATACCAAAGTACTTGTTTGTCTGATGGTTGGACTAATTTGGGATTCCTGTAGTGTCCTGTAGTTCAGGGTGAAGTTTAGTAACATGCTGGGGTAAGAGACAGGAGCTGCTATTCTCCGCCCTGCTGCCCACCAGTGTGCTGTATCCCTCCCCAGGATCGCCCTTAAGGTCTCAGATGCTCACACCTGGTGTTCAGTGCCCAGTGGTCTGTTCTCTAGCCAGCATATTCTGTGTCGTCTTAGATTCTAGTCCAAAGACTATTTAGATCTGCTGTATCCTTGGGAATTTCCATGCACTTTATTATTTCTTCTACGGCAGGGATCTCCAACCTAGAACAAGCCTATGACTTGTGGGCCATACCAGACTGACTTTCATTGTTTCATTCCTTGAACTATTGAACATACATTATTATTTCTCCTGCCATTTTACTCACCTGCTACTCACCTCCTGCTGTGAATCAGGCCACACAGCAGGCGGTGAGCAGCAGGTGAGTGAGCATTACTGCCTGAGCTGCACCTCTCATCAGACCAGTGGCAGCATTCGATTCTCATAGCAGCGCAGGCCATATTGCAAACTGCGCATGCCAGGGATCTAGGTTGTGCTCCTTATGAGAATTTAACTAATGCCTGATAATCTGAAGTGGAACACTTTCATCCTGAAATCACTGCTTCCCCCAACCACCCCTCCTCCACTGCCCCCGGTCAGTGGAAAATTCATCTTTCATGAAACCTGTCCCTGATGCAAAAAAGGCTGGGGACTGATGTTCTAGGGAAAATTACATGTTTATGTATCTACTTTGTTACAAGGTTACTTGAAATAAACCAGTTAAATGCTTAGTATTTTGGTCTCTAATATGCTCAATAAGATTTTCCTTCTCTCCGTCCCCCCACACCTTTTTCTTTCACTTTTATCAAAAATCCTTGGATCTTCATGAAGATATTTTAAAACTTACTGGTTTGTTATTGTCCAGCTGTCTTTCACACTCTGTTAGATAGTCACTCTTCATTCCACTTTACATGACCATCCCCTGATTACTACTGTGAAAAACTGGTCTGAACCTTTGTCTCATTCTGCATGCATCTTCAGAATATGCTGGATGCTAGAAAACATACAAAAAAACTTTAAGGAATAGTACAGCGAGTATCTGTAATCAATAATTTGAAGGTAAGTTGCAGACATCATGACATTTCACCTCTTAAGACTTCAAAATTCATGTCCTAAGGACAAGAACATCTTCCATTATAACCACAATATTATCACACCAAAATTTTAACATTGATAAAACAATTCTAATATTCAGCCAGTATTAAAATTTCTTCAGTTTTTCCCAAAATGTTTTGTATAGAATTTTTTTTTTCATTCAGGATCCAGTCAGGAATTGTGTATTTTACTTGGTTGACAACTCTATTTAGTTTTCTTTAATCTAAAAAGATCTCCCACCTTTGTTTGTCTTTCAGGACATTAGCATTTTTTTTCAGGAGTCTAGGCCAGCTGTTTTGTAGAAAGTTCCATAATCTGGCTTTGTCTGATTTTTTTCCCCCACATAATTATATGCCAGTTAAACATTTTGACAAGAATCCTACACAGGCCAACGGTTCTCAGACACTGATGTCATGACCCCCTTATGTGCGTAAAAATTGCTACAAGCCCAAAGAAATTTTGTATACATGAATTATCTCTCTCAGTATTTACTGTGTTAGAAATTAAAACTCATAATGTTTTAAAACTTTTTATTAGCTCATTTTTAAAAAAAGCCAACCCATTAGACACTAATTATTCAAACCAAAAAATGTAATGACAAGAATGACATTGTTTTACATTTTTATAAGTCATTTTAATGTCTATCTTAATAGAAAACAGCTGGATTCTCATATCTGGATCTACAGTCAATCTGTTCCAATATGTTGTTTTGGTGGAAGCATGGGAAGAAAATGTGGCCTCACACAGATACATAGTTGGAAAATGCGGGAGTATTTTAATTGTCTTTTCAGACTTGACAAGTGGTGGCCATTTCATTAGAAATTACAAAAGGAAGATTCTCTATTTCTATTATCCCTTCTGTTTTATCAGCTCTAAATATTTTTAATAGTTCTCTCTCTCTTCCAAGAGGCAATTTGGTAGTCTTAAAATACATTTAATAATGGAAAGCCAAACATACTTATTATTTACTTTTAATTTTCAAATTTCAAAGTTGTGAGTTTGTGCCCTAGTAATCTCCAGTGGTTTCCAGTGAGTTCCTCTTGTTTCTTTCATTCTTTCTCTTCTTACATATTATTATGTACTCATGTTTTTTAAAATATATATTCAGTGTGTTTTAATCACTTGAACTAGTTCTTTTTGATGTTCAAATGGTTTTAATTTTGGTTGGTGTGACTTATCAGTGGTCAATGAGAGACAATTTTATTAGCCCTCAGTAAAAGCAAATCATCTGTCACAGCAAAGCATCCCAGGCTCAACTTGCAGATTTCCTGCCCTAGTC
Source organism: Macaca mulatta (assembly GCF_049350105.2). Lineage (NCBI taxonomy): Eukaryota > Metazoa > Chordata > Mammalia > Primates > Cercopithecidae > Macaca > Macaca mulatta. Next base: position 102,004,665 of record NC_133419.1, on the reverse strand, counting down.
CTGGATCAGTCATTTCCCCAAGGAGCTCTGATTCCTTTTAGATGAAAATTATATTAGATGTGAAAATCTGAATTCCTGCTGGAGTTGTCTTTCCTTCTGGGCATTTTCAGTGAACAGACCTAGAAAATATCTCTTTTTGAAAAAGTAAGGGGATCATGAATTTATACCATGATTTCTCAACCTCACACTGTTAACCTATTGGGCCACATAATTGTTGCAGGGGGGATGTCCTGTGCATTATAGGATGTTTAGCAGCATTTTTGGTCTCTCTGCAATAATACCTACCCTCTAGTTGTATAAACCAAAATTGTCTCCAGATATTGTGAAATGTCCTGGTGGGGAAGGGAGCAAAATTGCCTCTAGTTCAGGATTACTGGTTTACATTTGTATTTCTAGCAAAATCAAAATCATTGCTAATTGTTTTATCGATATGTAGTGTGTGTGTGTGTGTGTGTGTGTGGATTCAAAATACTAGTATCAGCATTATTACCTCTAACAACAAAACCTGCTTTGTAGACTAGCTCTTCCATCTCCTGTATAAAATCTTAGGCCAGTCCTATAGATTTTAATCAGAAGAACCATCTCATTCCACTGATTGTATTAGTCTGTTCTCATGCTGCTGTGAAGAAATACCTAAGACTGGGTAACGTATAAAAGAAAGAGGTTTAATTGACTCACAGTTCCACATGACTGGGAAGGCCTCAGGAAACTTACAATCATGGCGGAAGGGGAGGCGAACATGTCCTTCTTTACAAGGCAGCAGGAGAGAGAATGAGTGCCAGTAGGGGAAATGCTAGACTCTTATAACACCATCAGTTCTCATGAGAATTCACTGATTGATCACGCTGCTCATGATGATCACGAGAAGAGCATGGGGGGAAACCACCCCCATGATTCAATTACCTCCCACTGAGTTCCTCCCACAACACGGGGTGATTATGGGATTACAATTCAAGATGAGGTTTGGGTGGGGACAGAAAGCCAAACCATATCAGTAATCAAAATGCCCAGGGAAGCATTATGCCAAATTTACAAATCCTCTTCTAAATTTAGATTTCTTCTTTGCCCCAATTCAGCACTCACTGCTTTGAGCTTGAAGCCTACAGGGAAGAACAAATAAGATCTGCTTCTTTTCTGTTTATGCTGCCCACACTCACCCACTGGCAGCTGATTTTGACCCTTCCAGGGCCAGGGTGTGGGAAGAGAAGTTAGACAGATTGCATAATTTTATACAACAAGCAGGAATTTTACTGTCACTGGGGTTATCTGTGTTTGGTGGGAGATTACAGGCTACTCTTCCTCTAGTGGGATACTTTGGTGAGATTCGTGGAGATACCTTACTGAGAGGCTCTAAATGTAATCCTGTAGTCCTGTAATGCAGTAGACACCTCTCTTCTCTCTGGACATGACCGTGACCCTGTGCTTCTGGATTTCCGCTGACTGACCCTACACAGACTCTGTTGGATCACAGTACTCTCTAGGTTGTCCTCTTAGCTGGAGCTAGTTTTTAAAAGAAAGAAACCTTTATTGATAAATATTTTCAGAAAAGCACTCAAATTAAAGATGTAGAGCTCATCAGTAGGTAAATGAAACCATGTTGTTACCACTCAGACCCCAAAATTTAAAGATCATTAGGTTCCAGAAGCTCCATTTTGCCCCTTTCAATCATTCCCCAAAAGTAACCGCCATCCCAATTTCTAACGTGATAGATTGGTTTAAACTATTTTAGAACTTTATATTAACGGAATCATATAGTATTTTTCTGTGTCTGCTTATTTTACACAACATTATACTTACGGAGTTCATCCACATTTTGCATGGAGCTAGACATTTATTCTCGTTGCTGTGTAATAATGCATTGAATAAATAAAACCACTTGTTTACACATTCTGCTATAGGTGATCATTTGGGTTGTTTTCAGATTGAGGCTATTATGAACACTGCTGCTATAAATATTCTTGTACAAATCTTCTATTTTTTGCATGTCCCTACAGATAAGCTTTTCATTTGCCTCTCCAAGGACGCTGGCAATTTCACTGGTCCTGTACCAGTCTTTGTTCCTTGGCCAGGGTTCCTATACCACGTGATAGTGAAAATTCACCTCCCATTAAAGGCCAATATTTTATTTTGTTTATGTTGTTTTTAGTCATAAATGATTTTTGTTCTCATCCTGACTTTTGGACAGATTCCTGGCTTCCTGGCATTTTCTGTATAGTGTTTTCTAGCCCTGTTTTCATTGCTAAGGCAGGCTTTTAAGGTTCTACATTTTTATGCATGTAGTTCAGCCCTGCCACTCTCTTCCATTGGGACTGAAGTAATATATCCCATCCTGTTATGGGCTTTAAACCCCATTTCTTATCTTTCAGGCATTTCTTATATCTGTATCTGAAACTTTTTTGGATCACCGCAGAGTCCAGTTAAGTTTGTTCCTCTGGCTTTCATTTCTTTTTTCTTTTCTGGCTTATGGAGATTTACGTACCCTTTTTTCCAGACTGTAATTAAGCAACATGCTTCTATCATATTTTCTCCAGTATTTCTGTGTTTGTGGTAGAACGATTGCCCTCATATGGACCAGCTCATGTTGCTTCAAGCCCATGACTGGCGGGTCACACCATATTGACTTTCACTATTTCATTCCTTAAACTGCTGAATGTATATTATTTCCTGCCATTTTACTATGGATTTTCCCCTCCTTTTCAAAAATGCTGTGAAAAATTGTGAACTCTCTCAGACGTAAGTGAAATATGTTCACCTGTGCTCATATTGAGAAACAACACAAACAATATAAAGTTCTTCTTTTACAGGTAAGTCCTTTTCTTGTTTATGATAAAGATATTTTATTTCCTTTAAAACGGAATTTTATTTGTCATCTATCTAAAATTTTTGTAAGTCACTAGGCAAATAAAATGATCTAATCACATTTTGATAGTGCTTTTATTTTCACAGAATATTTTTTAATAAGAGTAACACTTGGGGCTGGGCATGGTGGCTCACGCCTGTAATCCCAGCACTTTGAGAGGCTGAGGCAGGTGGATCACAAGGTCAGGAGATCGACACCATCCTGGCTAACACGGTGAAACCCCGTCTCTACTAAAAATACAAAAAATTAGTCAGGCGTGGTGGCGGGGCCTGTAGTCCCAGCTACTCGGGAGGCTGAGGAAGGAGAATGGCATGAATCCGGGAGGCGGGGCTTGCAGTGAGCCAAGATCGGCCCACCATGCTCCAGCCTGGGTGACAGAGTGAGACTCTGTCTCAAAAAAAAGTAACCCTTGGAAATTAGATGTTAAAAATAGTCTTGTTAGACTTCACATTTAATTATGGTCTATTACTATAAAAAGGCAAGAAATTGCTGAATAAAAGGCATTCTGTAAGAAAAAAGTTAAAAGGGGGTAAAAAATCAGAAGCAAGTGACTATTTACTGTATATGACAATAAGTGAAATATGTCTTATACTGTTGAATATAACTATATTTACAAATATAAGTGAAACCATAGGTATAATTGTATATACACTTATCTAACAAATATTTATCAAACTGTATTTGACACAAGAGTTAAAAGTATCAAACTAATTAGTTCCTACTCTTATAGAACCTAGTAGCTATAGGCACACAGTATATAATAAGAATACGTTCTGTGCAGTTGGTACACAGAAGAAATGTCTAAAGCCTTTATGAGAGCAGTCAGGTAAGACCAGCTGATGGGAGCAGTTAAGCCAAGGCTTGAAAGATGAGTGAGATTTTGTTAAGTTGATAAATTGGAAGGAAGGGAGGAAAGTCATAGAGGCATGAGAGATTTTGGGGATAATCCAAGGATGTTAGTACTCTGGAGCATAAAGAATATGGGAAAGAGTATGTGATTAGAAAGAAAAGACATAACAGTTTGAACTCACCTCCTGCTTTCTGCACCCTAAAACAGATCAGTTTTGCAAGGAGAAAGAAGTGTAGTGCTCTATTAAACTCCCCAGGTTTCAACAGGGCCAGATGATGCATATATTAAGGGAGAGAGCTAGATAGCGGCTCCTACTGGAGTGAACTCCCCTATTTATCCCCTATTATGTTTGTGGTGGCTTATAGCTTTTGAGTGTTCCTAAATGTCTTATACTCCTGGTGGTGACAATGTAGGTAAATAGCAAAGATGGTTAACAAATGGAATGCTCTGAGTCTTTTAATATAGTGACTTGTTTTACACTTGTTGTATAGTGACAATGTTCTGTTGGACCAAGGAGAAGAAATAATATGCAATTTGAACCATCAATTTATGGTTTATGATGAGTGAGCGAGTAGATCTAGACAGGGATGTGTTTCTCAAAACCAGGATATAAACTGGGGACTATTGTCTGAAGAAAATGGTAGCAACTGATGTTATGTTAGATTTTCATCTTTTTCTAGATTTCCAGGAAAATGTTGTGACAGAGCTAATGCATTTGTGGCTGACCTTTCTTCACCTGCCTATACAGCCGGGTACCTGATGGAGGGACACATGTAGTGAATGGCTTCCTCTGCATTCATTGCATTCTTGGTGGCTCTGAGTCCTGGCCATGCATTATGGTTCAGAGGCAATGCCTGGGCCTCACGCCAAATTATCTTAGTCAGCTCTAGTTGGAACTGGCTAGCTACAACATTTCTTTATTTCAAAAAAATTGCTTGAGAAGATAAACCTATAACTATACCCCCTATATTTTGTTTGCATGATGATGCATCTACTTTGCAGTTTTGATGGCTCATCACTTAGTGTTCAAGATGATGAAAAGTTAGAGTGAATTGAGCTTCCAGATTTCTTTAAACTGTTCCAGTCTGTCACAGGCAGTCTACAATGATATGAGTTGTGTCAACCTCTCAAGGTCGTGACTTCATGCCAGTGTCCTTAATTATTAAATATTTTCCTTCTCACTCAAACTTTAAATATTGGACCTCTAAGTCATTTTTTCTTCCAAACTTATAAAAATTGCATTCTGTTTGTTAACTATAATTTCCTTATTTATACTCACATTTAAATTTATACTTACGTTTAAATTTATTTGGTACTTATCATCAGTCTCTTCATACCAGACTTCCTACCTCATACATTGCTTGCTGTAACTTATCTATTGTTGACTGGATTACATCTTTAGGAAGAGTGGGGCCTATTTCCCAATTTTATGCATGTTTCAGAATATCTTTAAGTTGCCTTTAAACTGAATAAATTGACTAGATATAGACTTCTTGGACCACATTTAGAAAAATCTAACTATATTTGAGATTTACATGTATGGTAATCATAATTATAGTAGACATTTGTTAAGTACTTGCTATGTGCCAGACTATTCTAAGCTCTTACATGAGCTTGTGTATTCCTTAGATCCAATCCAAGGTACTAATGTTATCTTCATTTTAATTGCCAAATGTCATCCAGCTACTAAGTGATGAGATTGACATTCACACTTAAACAGTACTGCTCCAAAGTCCATATGCTTAACTTTCTATACTACCTCTCAAGATAATTAACCTAAAATGTTTAACTGTGTGGCCTTGAGCATGTTATTTAACTTCTAGATGCCTTAGTTAACTCTCTATAAAATGAGAATAATAATACCTCCAAAGGTTGTTTTGGTGATTAAATGAGTTAATATATGTCAATAGCTCATAACAATTCCTGGCACACAGTAAGTGCTTAATAATTGTCTGTTGTTCTTTTATTATTTGTGGATAGTAAGTTGCAGATCTGAGCTTTGAACAAGCAGTTTGGCCTCTAACTTTGCTCTTTGGTACTACAATGTAGCGTCAGCAATTAACATGGCATTTTAATTTAGTGAGGGAAAACATGGATTAGTCAGTAAACAGTGTTGGGATATACTCAATACTCAATACTTGTTGAATGAATGAGAGTTTTATAAAAGTATAAATACATTCACTTAAATACTAACAAATAAATATTAAGAACCATTTAGATTTGTATAGACAGTTTGGAAATATTTTAGTCTGTTCCACTGCAATAAAAAAATACCTTAGACTGGGTAATTTATAAATACAGAAATATTCAGAAATATTTTCTGACAGTTCTAAAGGCTGAGAAGTCCAAGATCAAGGTGGCACAGATTCCACATCTGGTAAGAGCTTGCACTCTTCTTCCAAAATGGCGCCCCTTGCTGCATCCTCACATGGCAGAAAGGACAAAAAGGACCAAATTCGCTCCCTCAAGCCCTTTTGAAAGGTGATTCCATCCATGAAGGCAGAGACCCCACCTCTTAATATTGTTGCATTGGGGATTAAGTTTCAATATAAAGTTTGAAGGGGACACAAACATTCAAACCATAGCAAGAAGGAAGCAAAAATGAGAAGAGATGCATGATTATCAAATTGTAGGTTATTTTCTGTTTTGAATTTCCTTATGTTCTTACAGAATTTCTCTAATAATACAATTCATTATATAATTTGAACAGATAACCACTAAATTGTATTTTTTTAGATATTGAGTTTGAGGTACCTAGAAAGATGACTGGAAGGTCAGAGCTCATATTGAGATTTTGGGACCATCAGAAGATAATGAGACTACCCACAAAGTGTGTGCAGTGGCGCACAACACATAAGGACTAAGCAAAGTAAGAGGGCTTGACAAAAGGAACTTAAAAGGAACTGCTGGAAAGACAGGTGAAGAGTCAGAAAAGAGAGGCCCCAAAATATGAATCAGTGGGACAGGCGGGGAAAGAAATCACCTGAAGCAAACGATTCAGAAGATCAGGAAAGCATTCACAGCATTTAGGAATGAAAAAATCTTTGATGATGTTAAGCGATTTTATAAGAATTGTGACTACACAAGTCAAATTACCACATAGGAATAAAGAAAGTTAGGTAGAAACAGCAAATGTAGATGATGTTTTCAACAACTTTGATGACCAAAAAAAAAGGGGAATGGATTCCGGGAGAATCTAGAGTGAGCTAGGGTTCCTTTTTTTGGTACTGGAACTTTTTTGGATGGAAAAATAATGAGAGAGCAGGACATCACAGGACAGGAGAGACTAAAGATTTTAGGAGAGCAAGGAGGAAATCGATGGGACAAGACTTGAAAGCAGATAGGAAGGAACTGTTTGAAGGACGAAAGCAAAAACGGTTGGTAAAGAGGACTCTATGAGACACTGAATAAGGAGGTGATATTGTAGGCCATTTTAGAAATATAAATGAGACAGATGAGCAGCATGCCAGCTTCTGGTGTTTAGATCAGACCTTTTTCCTTGGTATTTATGACCTGGAAGCAGAGAGTAGGACAGCCTCCCTTCAAACAACAATTACATCTGTGTGCTCTATTTCTTGAAGTCTGTTTTCTGTACAGAGTAGAGAACCTTGCCGGACACGGTGGCTCTTGCCTGTAATCCCACCACTTTGGGAGGCCGAGGCGGGCAGATCACCTGAGGTTGGGAGTTTGAGACCAGCCTGACCAATATGCGGAAACCCCATCTCTACTAAAAATACAAAATTACCCAGGCGTGGTGGCGCATGCCTCTAATCCCAGCTACTCAGGAGGCTGAGGCAGGAGAATTCCTTGAACCCAGGATGGGGAGGTTGTGATGAGCCGAGATTGTGCCATTGCACTCCAGGCTGGGCAACAAGAGCGAAACTCCGTCTGAAAAAAAAGAATAGAAAATCTTGCTATTTTCTGTTCTCTCTTCTTATGAGATACCAATATAGGGTCTAAATAGATGATCGATTGATAGACTGACTCACACACACCTTGCTCTCACAGTCACTCCTATACCCCAAATATATAACTTGTGGTTAAAAAAAAATAAATTAGAGTCAAATCAGAAAGTAGCATGCAGTACACTCTGCTAACCTCCTGTAGGACCGGCATTATGTGCACAAAAGTCAGCATAGATATGAGGCTTCACAGTTACCCTTTATTAGGTGAAAGCTTAATTCCTGGGACTCTAAACAAGAGACGAACACTACTGTGTGAGTGTACATGAACATAAGTTTATAGAGGCATATATCTTTATGAAAATATTTGTGCTTTTCCAGAAATGCCCGAGGTCAGGAACCTTCTTGATATCAGCTGTCACATAGATAGGCCTTTTGGCGTTTTTGCCCTTTGCCATTTAGGCTTATCCTTCCCCTGCTTGATTAAGTACATGTTGTAGGTACCTCTGAGTTCCTTTACTGCAAACTTTGGCCAGAAGACTCTGATTTTAATCTTAACTAACGTAAATACTACAGGAAAATTCCATGATCTTTTAAAATTGTTTGTCATGTTCATAAGTATAAGTAGGCTGAAGTAGGCTGATGATACTAAAAGACTCACAGTCTGTTTTAAAGAATTTTTTGGGGAAAAAAAGAGTGTCAGAAAAAGTAAATTAACATTTACATGTTTAAGCTGAATTTTTTTATTTTTGTTAAATCTAAATAAATTAGATTGTTCCATGCCTTATTAGCATATTTGTGGTTTAAAAATCATTGTTGAATATTAAATTTATGTGCCAGACCTTTTTAAAGGCATCCATAGTTTCCTCTACACAAAGTGACCCCAAGGTGATGTGTGATGTGTATCATCTGTACTTCTATAATTTTTCTCTTCTTTATTGAGTACTTCTGTCTGTTTTAAGTTCTTCCTTTATCATTATTTCTGTTCAAGGTATTTTCTAATGTGTAGTCAAAATAAAGCAGGTATTAAATTCAGTACAATAAGTGCCCTTTTTTTACGTGCTCTTCTGTTGATTTCTTAAAGAGAAAACCAGCTCTGGGACTTTTCCAATAGAACTAAGCATTTAGATTTTTTTAAAAAGTCTATTCCAGAGGCCTCTTCAATTCTTTAGTCTGTATCTGTTTTCTTAAAGGCATCGATGTCAGAAAGAAAGGTTTTATTAGAATTTGACCACCTCATACAACTAACGCTTATCAGCAACATGTAGCTAATCTTGAAATGACATCTAAAGGCAATCTGATACTGACACCATTAAGAAGATAAACAGAAATCTTTTGCAAAAGATTTTTAAAGGAGCCCTAGGATTGATTCTTCAGCTATGCTCACCTCATTGAGGCTCCTAAAGGCACAGGTAAAGTACTGAGCAGTTTTATAGCTTCACGAACATTCAGCTGTGCCAGGCAGGAAGCTGGCTAAGTCATGCACTTGCTGATGTGTGTCTAGTCTCTATTTCAGTTGTCACTGCATAGAATTTCCAGTGAATCTTAGATATTGTAAATAATTTTGACTGATTTTTTTTTTTTTAGGGCAGCATAACTACTTATGTGCTGGAAGAAATGACTGCATCGTTGATAAAATCCGCAGAAAAAACTGCCCAGCATGTCGCCTTAGAAAGTGCTGTCAGGCTGGCATGGTCCTTGGAGGTAATTCTGGTGTTTTCATCAATAGTATACTGTGTAATATTTATACTATAAAACTGTGTGTCAGAAAATTGTAATTTCTTATTCATCTTTATTTTGTTTTGTTTTGTTTGTCTTGATTATTTGCAGTGACTCTGCACATGTGAGTGTCTGAATGAAGCAACCAATACCATTCCGTTAACTTTACAGGTTTCCAGCACATTGAAACTGTTAAGAGAAGAAAACTCCATTAATCTATATTGCCTATAAGTAGAGGTTATGGGCAGTGCACTGACCTGTCATTAAGTAGTATGTGTCGGAGTTTGCTGCCCATATCCTGTGTGACCACAGCCCTTCCTGGGCATCAGTCTACTTATCTGTAAAATGAGAGCATTAACGTTCCTTTCGGCTCAAAAATTGACTCTGCAGATTGGTCAGGTACCATTGCTTACTAGCTTCTGCAAGTGATTGATTAAAGCAATCACTTTAGGAATCTATTTGGTGAACAGTTATATTAGTAATTCCCTTTTCCCATATTTTTATTAGAATCTCTAAAACTTTCAATAATATAGCGCACATTTAAAAAATTAATGTCAGATAGTGACAGATAGTTTGAATGAAAACAGCGGAGTGAGGGAGATCAAGCGAGCCAAGGTTATGCAAGACAATCCTACTCCCTTGCATTTTTTCACTTAGCCACATCCTGCACAACACTGTCTGGAAATCGTGGCTTTTACATCTAGATATAACTTTTAAAAAACATAATAAAAATATTACATAATTGTTAAAGCTAAAAATGCTTTTTCAGTGCACCAACTATAAACAGCTTGTGTTCCAGTGATGTTATGTGGATTTTCCTTTGGGAAATGCTATACTGAGACCAATGCTTGTCAAATTTAAAACATATACAGCTGTCACCTCCTTTGTTTTTGCAAACATGCTGGACCAAAATTAAGCACCCAGGTAACATGCTGGGTACTTTACATTAACTCATGTAATTAGATCACTTATAGAATTTTATAATTTCTTGATTAAAGATTTATTTTCCTAAGTTAAGAGCAGTGATTAGGTTGACAGTAGTACCTGGCTTAAGGAGGTGCTCAGTAACTCTCTATTAGCTGAATGAAACCACAATCTCAGCAGATTAAAATTGTTTTTGAGTCCGACACCTCAATTACCACCTCTTTGTATTTCTGTTTCCACTCAGAAGTCTTAAGGAGCCTCCTCAATTTTAGAAAATACAACTTTCTCACAAAATCACACATCTAGTCAATGTTGGAGCCAGAAGAAAGACCTGAAGGTATCCTGACCCTGGCGCAGCCATTGTTTTCTCCTTGGCATGCTTGCCTTAGATAGTAGCAGAGCCTCTAATGCTGACACTTAGATTCCACTAAGATCTTTAATCTTGAGTGTTTTCCCAATGACTTTAAAAGACTCTTCAATTTTATCAAAGAATGGAAATGGCAGAGTTCTGGATAGAACGTTCAGAATATTCCTGGGGATCAGCGACATAACCTAGAGAATTTTATGTTATCTTTTAATATTCTAGGGCTTTATTTATTTATTTATTTGAGACACTGTCTCACTCTGTCACCCAGGCTGGAGTGCAATGGCACAACCTGAGCTCACTACAATTCTGCCTCACAGCTTCCAGCGATTTTCCTGCTACAGCCTCCCGAGTAGCCGGTATTACAGGCACCCGCCATCACGCCCGGCTAATTTTTGTATTTTAGTAGAGACAGGGTTTCACCATGTTGGCCAGGCTGGTTTTGAATTCTTGACCTCAGGTGATCTGCCCACCTTGGCCTTCCAAAGTGCTGGGATTACAGGCGTGAGCAACTGCACCCGGCCTTTAGCATATTATTCAAGCATCTATAATTCTTTATCTTCTGTAACCAAACTGCTTGTTACTTTAGCCTGTTACTCCTATGCTTTCCAAACCATATTCTATGGGCTTCACAGCTATTGCTACATTTTCATACCTTTTATATTATTTATTTGCTTAACTCTACTCCCTCCCTCCCTCCTTCCTTCCTCTTTCCTTCCCCCCTCTTCCCCCTCAATCATTTTCTAACTTGTACCCCATTCCTTTCTTTCAGTAACTGTATATTGAGCCCTTTCTAGTTACCAGATACTATTCTAAGTTCTGGGCATATAGCAGCAAACAAAATGGACAAAATTCCTGCCCTCATAGATCTTACACTGTGGGAGGAGGAGCAACAAATGTACATGTCAAATAATCATAAGTGCTGTGGAAAGATATTAAGCAGAGTTAGTAGGGATTATCAGGAAGCAGACTCACTACTGAACTCGTTAGTCTAATAATATTTTTGTTTTACTTAGCCTCTTCCTGAGCAATAATATCTCTGAAATCACGGATTTGATATGCCAGTTATAATTTTTCTAAAAGACATTAAAATAAACTCTTAACTATTTAAATATATATTCAATGTACCACCTAAAAACTGCTTGTATACCATAAATGAGTATGTGTTACACTCTGGAAAAGAGCATATTAGACCATTTTTTCCCAGCTATTGCAGCTCTATTTATTTTCTCAGCTTTTATTTAGCTTCAGTGGGTACATGTGCACATTTGTTACCTGGGTATATTGTGTGACACTAATGTTTGAGGTACAAATGATCCCATCAGCTCGGTACTGAGGTACTGAGCATAGTACTCAATAGTTTTTCAACCCTTTCTTCTTCTTCCTTCCTCCTCTAGTAGTCCTCAGTTTCCATTGTTGCCATTTTTATGCTCATGAGTACCCAATGACTAGCTCCCACTTATAAGTGAGAACATGCAGTTTTTGGTTTTTTGTTCCTATGTTAATTTGCTTAGCATCTTGGCCTACAGCTACATCCATGTTGCTGCAAAGGATATGACTTCGTTCTTTTCATGGCTGCATACTATTCCATGGTGTATATATACCACATTTTCTTTGTCCAATCCACTATTAATGGGCACCTCGGTTAATTCCATATCTTTACTATTGTGACTAGTGCTGTGATGAACATGTGAGTGCATGTGTCTTTTTGATAGAACAGTTTATTTTATTTTGGCTATGTATCCAGTAATGGGATTGCTGGGTCTAATGGTAGTTCTGTTTTAAGTTCTTTAAGAAGTCTTCAAACCAGTTTCTATGGTGGCAGAACTAATTTACATTCACACCAACAGTATATTAGTATTCCCTTTTCTCCACAGCCTCACCAGCATTTATTAGGTTTTGTGTTTTTTAGGTTTTCTTTTTTGAGACAGAGTCTCATTCTGTGACCCAGACTGGAGTGCAGTGGCACGATTGTGGCTCACTGCAGCCTCAATCTCCTGGGCTCAAGTGATCTTTCTACCTCAGCATCCTGAGTAGCTGAGACTACAGGTATGCACCACCACACCTGGCAAACTTTTTATTTATTTATTTTTTGTAGAGATGAGGTCTCACTATGTTGCCCAGTCAGGTCTCAAACTTCTGGGCTCAAGTGATCCTCCCAAAGTGCTGGAATTACAGGTGTGAGCCACCATGCCTGGCATGAATTTTTAATAATAGTCATTCTGATTGGTGTAAGATGGTATGTCATTGTAGTCTTGATGTGCATATCTTAATGATTAGTGATATGGAGCATTTTTAAATGTTTGTTGGCTGCTTGTATGTCTGCTTTTGAGAAGTGTCTATTCAAGTCTTTTGCCCATTTTTTTGATGAGATTTTTTGCTTTTTCATCTGTGTAAGTTCCTTATAGATTCTGGATATTAGACATTTGTTGGAGGCATAGATTGTGAATATGTTCTCCTATTCTGTTGGTTGTCTGTTTACTCCATTGATAGTTTATTTTGCTGTACAGAAAGTCTTTAGTTGAATTAGGTCTCACTTGTCAATTTTTGTTTTTTTTTTCAATTGCTTTTGAGGACTTAGTCATAAATTATTTCCCAAGGCTGATATCCAGAATTATATTTCCTAGATTTTCTTTTAGATTCCTGTAGTTTGAGGTGTTATATTTAAATCTTTAATCTACCTTGAGGTAATTTTTGTATATGGTGAAATGTAGGGGTCCAATTTCATTATAGTGCATGTGACTAGGTAGGTATCCCAGTACCATTTATTGAATAAGGAATTCTTTCTGCATTGCTTATTTTTGTCAACATTGTCAAAGATCAGATGGCTGTAGGTGTACACCTGTATTTCTGGGTTCTATATTCTGTTCCATTGGTCTGTGTGTCTGCTCTTGTGCCAGCACCATGCTGTTTTGGTTACTGTAGCCTTATAGTATAGTCTGGGATTAGGTAATGTGATGCCTCTGACTTTTCTTTTTGTTTAGGACTGCTGTAGTTATTTGGGCTCTTTTGATTTTATATAAATTTTAGAATAGCTTTTTCTGGTTCTGGAAAAAATGTCATTGGTAGTTTGATAGGAATAACATTGAATCTGTAGATTGCTTTGGACAGTATGGCCATTTTAACAATATTGATTCTTCTAATATGTGAACATGGAATGTTTTTACATTTGTTAGTGTCATCTGTGATTTCTGTTAGCAATGTTTTATAGTTATCCTTGTAGAAATCTTTCATCTGCTTAGTTAGATGTATTCCTAGGTATTTTGTGTGTGTGTGTGTATGTGTGTGTCTATTGTAAATGGGATTACTTTCTTGATTTGGCTCTCACCTTGAATGCTATAGTTGTATGGAAATGGTACTAATTTTTTCAGGTTTATTTTGTGTCCAGAAACTTTACTGAAGACATTTATCAGTTTTAGGAGCCTTTTGGTGGAGTCTTTAGAATTTTCTAGGTATAGAATCATGTATTATGCAAGAGAGACAGTTTGACTTCTTTTTTTCGTGTTTAAATGCCTTTTGTTTCTTTCTCTTGCCTGACCGCTCTGGCTAGCACTTCCAGTGTTAATAGGAGTGGTGAGAGTGAGCATCCTTAACTTGTTCCAGATCTCAAGGAAAATTCTTCCAGCTTTTGCCCATTCAGTCTGATGTTGGTTGTGGGTTTGTCATTGTGGTCTCTTATTGTTTTTAGGTATGTTTCTTTGTTGCCTAGTTTCTTGAGGGTTTTTATCAAGAAGTGGCATTGCATTTTATCAAAAACTGTTTCTGTGTCTATTGAGATGATCATATGGTTTTAATTCTTTTCATGTGGTAAATCATATTTATTGATTTGCATATATTGAGCTAACCTTCCATACCAGGAATGAGGCCAACTTGATCGTGGTGATGTTTGATTTGGTTTGCTAGTGTTTTGTTGAGAATGTTTGTGTCTGTGTTCATCAGGGATATTGTCTTATAGTTTTCCTTTTTCACTGTATCTCTTACAGGGTTTGGTATCAGGGTGATGCTGGCTTCAGGGAACGAGTTAGGGAGGAGTCTTTCCTTCTCGATTTTTTGAAATAGTTTCAGTAGAATTGGTACCAGCTCTATTTTGTTCATCTGGTAGAATTTAGCTGTGAATCTCTCTGGCGAGGGCTTTCCTTTTGGTTGGTAAGTTTTTTATTACTAATTCCATTTGGAACCCAATATTGGTCTGTTCAGTGCTTCAGTTTTTTCCTGATTTAAACTTGGGACATTGTGCGTTTTCAGGAATTTAATCATTTCCTCTAGATAGTGTAGTTTGTGTGTGTAGAGGTGTTTACAATAGTTATCTAAGGATCTTTTGTATTTCTATGGGATCCATTATGATGTCATGTTTGTCATTTCTGTTTGTGTTTATTTGGATCTTCTCTTTTTTCTTTGTTCGTCTAGCTAGCTGTCTATCAATCTTGTTTATCCTTTAAAAAAACAACTTTTGGTTTTATTGATTTTTGGGTCTCAATTTCATTCAGTTCTGCTCTTTAGTTCTTCCTTTTCTTCTGCTAGCTTTGGGGATAGTTTTTTCTTGTTGTTGTTTTTTTTTTTTTTTTCTTAAGTTCCTCTAGGTGTGATGTTAGATCATTAATGTGAGATCTTTCTAACTTGTTGACGTAGGCATTTAGAGCTATAAACTCTCCTCTTAATATTGTTTTTGCTACATCCCAGAGATTTTGGTAAGTTGTTGTCTCTGTTTTCATTTATTTTAATTTTTTATTTCTGCCTTGATTTTATTGTTTACTCAAAGTTATCCAGAGCAAACTTTTTAATTTCCATGTAATTGTGTGGTTTGTGCAGATCTTCTTGACATTGGCTTCTCTTTGTATTCCACTGTGACCTGACAGTATGACTGGCATGATTTTGATTTTTTAAAATGTATTGAGTCTTGGTTTATGGCCAAGGATGTGGTGAATCTTGGAGTATATGTTCTGTGTATGTTCTGTGTACAGATGAGAAGAATTTATGTTCTGTGGTTGATGAATTATTCTGTAGATGTTTATTAGATCCAATTGGACAAGCATTGAGTTTAAGTCCAGAATGTGTTAGTTTTCTGCCTTGATGATCTAATGCTGTCAGTCCCCCACTATTGTTGTATGGCTTTCTAGGTCCTTAGAAGTCCTTGTTTTATGAATCTGGGCATATATTGAGGCCAATGTTGAGGGCCAATGTTGAGGGCATATTATTTAGGATAGTTAAATCTTCTTATTGAATTGAATGAATTCATTAGGCAATGCCCTTCTTTTTCCTTTTTTACTGCTGTTAAAGTCTGTTTTATCTGATCTAAGAATAGCAACCCCTGCTCTTTTTAGTTTTCTGTTTGCATGCTACATCTTTCTCCAACCCTTTACTTTGAGCCTATGGTTGTCATTACATGTAAGATGGGTTTCTTGAATACAGAAGATGAATGAGTCCAGTTTTCCTAACTGGTTTGCCACTCTGTGATTTTTTTTTTTTAGATGGCATCTTGCTCTGTTGCCCAGGCTGGAATGCAGTGGCGTGATCTCAGCTCACTGCAACCTCCATCTCCTGGGTTCAAGCAATTTTCCTGTCTCAGCCTCCCGAGTAGCTGGGACTACAGGTGCCTGCCACCAGGCCTGGCTAATTTTTGTATTTTTAGTAGAGATGGGGTTTTACCTTGTTGGTCAGGCTGGTCTCAAACTCCTGATCTCAGGTGATCCACCCACCTCAGCCTCCCAAAGTGCTGGAATTACAGGTGTGAGCCACTGTGCCTGGAGCCACTCTGTGACTTTTAAGTGGGACGTTGTATTAGTCCATTCTCATGCTGCTATAAAGTACTACCTGAGACTGGGTAATTTATGAAGAAATGACATTTAAATGACTCGCAGTTCTGCAAGCTTAACAGGAAGCATAGCTAGGCAACCTCAAGAAACTTACAATCAAGGCAGAAGGTGAAGTGGAAGCAAGCACATCTTACCATGGCAGAGCAGGAGAGGTAGGTTGGGGGAGTGCCACACACTTTTAAATCATCATATCTTGGGGGAACACACTCACTATCATGACAACAGCATGGGGGAAATTTGCCCCCATGATCCAATCACCTCCTACCAGGTTCCTCCCTCAACATTGGGAATTACAATTCAACATGAGATGGGATGGGGACACAGAACCAAACCATATCATTCCGCCCTGGCCCCTTCCAAATCTTACGTCCTTCCCACTTTTCAAAACACAATCATGCCTTCCCAATGGTCCCCCAAAGTCTTAACTCATTCCAGCATTAACCCAAAAGTCCAAGACCAAAGTCTCATCTGAGACAAGGCAACTCCCTTCCACCTATGATCTTGTAATATCAAAACGAGTTAGTTACTTCCAAGATACAATAGGGATATGGGCATTGGGTAAATGCTCCCATTTTAAATGGGAGTAACTGGCCAAAACAAAGGAGATACAGGCCCCATGCACGTCCAAAACCCAGCAGGGCAGTCATTAAATATTAAAGCTCCAAAATAATCTCTTTTGTCTCCATGTCTCACATCCAGGG
Source organism: Macaca mulatta (assembly GCF_049350105.2). Classification (NCBI taxonomy): domain Eukaryota; kingdom Metazoa; phylum Chordata; class Mammalia; order Primates; family Cercopithecidae; genus Macaca; species Macaca mulatta. Next base: position 101,987,532 of record NC_133419.1, on the reverse strand, counting down.
TATACTGATGCGATAGGTGGGCTCCCAAGGCCTTCAGCATCTCCACTCTGTGGCTCTGCAGGGTACAGCCCCCGTAGCTGCTTTTACAGGCTGGCATTGAATGCCTGTAGCTATTCCAGGCACACAATGCAAGCTGTTGATGGATCTACCATTCTAAAATATGGTTGATGGTGGTCCTCTTCTCACAGCTCCACTAGGCAGTACCCCAGTGGGACCTCTGTGCAGGGGCTCCAACCCCACATTTCCCCTTCACACTGCCCTAGTAGAGGTTCTCCATGAGGTCTCTGCCCCTGAAGCAGATTTCTGCCTGGATATCAAGGCATTTCCATATATCCTCTGAAATCTAGATGGAGGTTTCCAAACCTCAACTCTTGCCTTCCACATACTCACAGGCCTAATACCATGTGGAAGCCACCAGGGCTTTGGGTTTGCATCCTCTGAAGCCCTGGCCCAAGCTGTACCTTGGCCCCTTTTAGCAACAGCTGGAGCTGGAGCAGCTGGAATGCAGGGCACCATGTCCCAAGGCTGCACAGAGTAGCTAAGCCCTAGGTCTGGCCCACAAAACCATTAATCCCTCCTAGGACTCTGTGCCTGTGATGGGAGGGGCTGCTGTGAAGGTCTCTGATGCCCTGAGACATTTTCCCCATTGTCTGGACTGTTAACATTTGACTCCTCTTTAATAACGCAAATTTCTGCAACAGGCCTGAATTTCTCCCCAGGAAATTTTTTTTTTTTTCTTTTCTACCACAAGGCCAGGCTGAAATTTTTTTTTTTTTTTTTTTTTTTTTTTTTTTTGCTGTGCTTCACTTTTAAATGTAAGTTCCAGGTTCAGATAATCTCTTTTTTCATGCATATAAGCATACATGTTTAGAAACAGCCAGGTCACATACATCTTGAATGCTTTGCTGCTTAGAAATTTCTTCCACCATATACCCCAAATCATCTCTCTGAAGTTCAAAGCTTCACAGATCTCTAGGTCAGGAGCAAAATGCCACCAGTCTTTCTGCTAAAGCATAGCAAGAGTGACTTTTACTCCAGTTCCCAGTAAGTTCCTCACTCCATCTGAGACCACCTCAGTCTGGAGTCATTGTCTATGTCACTATCAGCATTTTGATCACAACTATTCAACAAGTCTCTAGGAAGTTCCAAACATTCCCATATCTTTCTGTCTTCTGAGCCCTGCAAACTGTTCCAACCTCTGCCCATTACTCAGTTCAAAATCACTCCCACATTTTCAGGTATCTTTTTAAACAGTGTTCTACTCTCCCAGTCCCAATTTTTGTATTAGCTCATTCTCATACTGTTATAAATAACTCCCTGAGACTTGGTAATTTATGAAGAAAAGACCTTTGACTCATTTCTGCAGGCTTAAGAGGAAACATAGCTAGGAGGTCTCAGGAAACTTACAATCATGGTGGAAGGCAAATGGGAAGCAAGCACATCTCACCATGGCAGAGCAGGAGAGAGAGAGGGAATGACAGGGGAAGTGCTACCACTTTTAAACCATCAGATCTCCTGACAACTCACTCATTATCACAAAAACAGCATGGGAGAAATCTGCCCCTATGATCCAATCACCTCCCATCAGGTCCTCCCCAAACATTAAGAATTAAAATTCAACATGAGATTTGGGTGAGGACACAGAGCCAAACCATATCAGGCATTTAGACCATTTATGTTCAAGGTTAATTTTTATATGTGAGGTTTTGATCCCTTGTTTAGTTGTTAGCTGTTTGCTTTGTTGTTTCTATTGTGTTTTTGCTTTGTAGGGTGTGCAGGCTATGTGCTTAAGTGTGTTTATGTGGAAGCAGGTATGGTTCTTTTGTTTCCATGTTTAGAACTCCCGTGTAAAGATCTCTTATAAGGATGGTCTAGTGGTAACAAATTCCTTTAGCACTTGATTACCTGGAAAAGATTTTATTTGTCCTGCACTTATGAACCATAGTTTGGCAGTATGTGAAATTATTGTGGAATTTCTTTTAAGTATGTGGAATTTCTTTTAAGAACGCTGAAAATAGGCCCCCAGTCTCTCCTAGCTTGCAACCCTCTGCTGAGAAATCTGTTATTATCCTGATGAGGTTGCCTTTGTATGTGATCTGCATTTTTCTCTGGCTGCCTTTAAGATTTTTTTTTCTGTAATGTTGCCCTTGAACAGTCTGGTGACTATATACCTTGGTGATTTTTTTGTTGTTGTTGTTTTGTTTTGTTTTGTTTTGTTTTGAGACAGAGTCTCACTCTGTCACCCAGGCTGAAGTGCAGTGGTGAGATCTCGGCTCACTGCAACCTCTGCCCTCCAAGTTCAATGGATTCTCCTGCCTCAGCCTCCTGAGTAGCTGAAATTACAGGTGCCTGCCACCTTGCCTGGCTAATTTTTTGTATTTTTTAGTAGAGACGGGGTTTCACCATCTTGGCCAGGCTGGTCTTGAACTACTGACCTCATGATCCACCTGCCTCAGCCTCCCAAAGGCTGGGATTACAGACGTAAGCCACCACACCCAGCCAGTGATGTTCATTTTTATGGTATCTCACAGGTGTTCTCTGGATTTCTACCTCTCTAGCAAGATTAGGAAAGTTTTCTTGAATTATTCCCTCAAATATATTTTCCAGTTTGTTTGCTTTTTCTCCTACTCTCTCAGGAATGCCAATAGTTCATAGGTTTTGTTGCTTTATATAGTCTTATATGTCTCAAAATCAGCTCATTTAAAATAATTTTTTTCTTTATTTTTATCAGATTGGGTTAGTTCACAAGACCAGCCTTCAAGCTTTAAAATTTTTTCTTCTGCTTGATCCAGTCTATTGATAAGGAATTTCAAAATATAATTGAAAGCTTTAAGTGAGTTTTTCAACTCCAGAAGCTACTATTGATTTTTTTTAAGATGTTCATTTCTTTCTTAATTTCCTAGATTGCCTTAGAAGTTTGTGTTGGTTTTCAACCTTGTCTTGGATTACAGTGAACTTCCTTGCAATCCATGCTTTGAATTATTTATCTGTCATTTCTGAGTTTCCATCTTGGTTAGGGACCATTGATGGAGGGCTAGTGCAATCCCTTGGTGATGTCACTACAATCAGGTTTTTCATTATGCCAGAATTCTTGCACTGGTTTCTTCTCATCTGGAGACACTGGCACTTCAAATTTTTGTAATTATTTTCATGTGAGTAGGAGTTTTTCTTTTTTTTTCTTTCCCTATAATGGTATTGTTATTATTTTAATGATAATTTTTTTGTTTCCCTTTTCCCCTTTTTCTAGGGGTTGTGCCTCTACAGAATGCTGGGTAGGGTCTTTTCACTTTGATTCTACAGCCCTATGTACTTCTTTCATCAGGTTTTATACTGGGCTCTGCGGGTCATCCCACAAGCCCATAGGCGGCACTTATAGGTAAGAGCGGGCTGTGACCAATGTGGCTGGATATATACTTGATCGTTGTTTACTAGCGAAAGCTCTCCATTGACTCAGGCAATGGGCTGATACTGATTCGTAGAATGCACGGTAGTCGGCACTCCCTGCTCAGCCCCAGGGAGATGGGAGCCACAAAGGGCAGGTTTGGACCCAGCAGGTCCACCTGCAGGTCCCCTGATGGCAGGCACAAGCACCAGTCCCAAGGAAGAATCAGTAGGTGGCCCCCAAGCACCCAGAGTTGGACATAGACATGAAGCTGGGAAGCCTCTTTAACTCCAGATTCTCTGCATGAGGGGCATCCTAAGCTCCTGATTCAGGAGAGTGGGTGCTCCAGATGCCTGGAGATCTACTTTGGCATGGAATAAAGAGGGCCCCCCTGCACCAAGATCTCCACACAGGAGGGGCAAATGACAGTTATGAATAGTGCTGCAGTAAACATGTGAATGCAGATATTTCTTCCATATATCAGTTTTCTTTCTTTCAGCTATATACCCAGTAGTAGGATTGCTACATCACACGGTAGTTCTGTTCTTAGTTTTAGGAACCTCCATACTGTTTTCCATAGTTACGGTACTAATTTAGATTACTACCAACAGTGTATGAGCATTTCTTTTTCTCCATATCCTCACCAGCATTTATTTTTTGTCTTTTTAGTAACAGCCATTTTAATTGGGGTGAGATGATATCTTATTGTGGGTTTGATCTGCATTTCCCCAATGATCAGTGATGTTGAGCATTTTTTCATATATCTGTTGGCATTTGTATGGCTTCTTTTGAGAAATTTCTGTTCAGATATTTTGCCCACTTTTAAATGGGATTACTTGGGTATTTTTTGCTATTGAGTTGAGTTCTTTATATATTCTGATTATTCAACTTGTCAGATGAATAGTTTTCAAATATTTTCTCTCATTCTTTAAGTTGTCTCTTCACTTTGTTATTTCCTTTGCTGTCCAGAAGCTTTTTAGCTTGATGAAATTCCATTTGTCAATTTTTGCCTTGATTGCCTATGCCTTGAGGTCCTACTACAAAAATATTTGCTCAACTGTTTTAAAGCAGTTCCCCAAAGTTTTCTTGTAGTAGTTTTGTAGTTCCAGGTCTTACACTTAAGTCTTTAATCCATTTTGATTTTATTTTTGTATGTGGTGAGAGATAGTGATCTAGTTCCATTTTCTGCATATAGGTAGCCAGTTTTCCCAGCAGCATTTATTGAACAGATTGCCCTTTCCCCAGTGTAAGTCCATGGCACCTTGGTCAAAAATGAGTTGACTGTTAATGCACGACTTTATTTCTGGGTTCTCTATTCTGTTCCATTGGTCTTTGTGTCTGTTTTTATACCAATATCTCAATATGGTTGAGAATTCTCATTTCTGACATAGAATTCTCATGTCTGAGAACATTTGAATAACAAAAGATAAAACATGAGAGAATATTAGAAAGCTTTAAAAATATTTAATAAAATCTTACAGTAGAATAATAGAGGTCATAAATATGTTTTGGCATGTCATGACATAGATTTTGTTAGGAGCAGTTTGTTCTTATCTGCTCCGGTGCCTATGTTTTGATTATAACAATTATGTTTGAGTTATTTGACTTCTTCATTGCATATGATTCTTGTTTTTAATGAATCACTTCCCTACCTTCATCAGGTCACAGTGAACTTTTGCTTTAGTTCACTGCTGTACAGCACTGAGTGGGAAGATAGTTACGCCCTTAAGGATGGTAATATATCTTCTACTTTAGGTGTTCTGCTTCCATCTTCTTTCTTCTAGAAAACATTTTTGTTTAATGACTCACAAAACATATCTGAAATGAATACAGCTTTATATTTTGCAGTTGTAAAAATGCTAAACCAGTATAAGGTAATTAGCTCTTTCAAAAATAAGTAGCTTTCTACAATAAACGGATGATTAAATGAATGGTTATCTTTGTTGAAATTTTTTTAAATCCACAGTTATAGGTTTTATGGGTTTTTCTTTTTTTCTATTTTCTTTTTTGGTAGAGAACCTTATCTTCACATTTTAAAAGGTTGTGTTAGCCAGTTTCTCTCCTACTCCCCCTACCTCCTCCTCCACCTAGATTCAACCACTTCTCATGGCAAAGAGAATAACTTTCTGGGCTAGAGAGTATGGGTTGTGTAGTAAAGATTTTTGTTGTTTTTTTGTTTTCTCCTCCTACACTTGACAGCCAACAAGGCTACAAGTCTTCTTTGGAAGAATTGCAAAATTCTTGAATTTAGGACACAGTGGTATCTTTTCTAGAAGTATAGAGTCCTGTTCTATGCCTTTAATACTCTAAGAACAAAAATCATTTTTCCTCTTTAAGGCAAGATCTACTGGGGATGATGGCTACCACCTACCTCTCTAGACCTCACATAATTTTCCTCTTATGAGCATCTCTTTTTCCACCCAAATCCTGGCCTTTGAATCAGCATCTCCCAGAGACAGCACCTCTCACATTGCTCCCTGAGTTCACTGCATTGAAGCCTGCAGCCAACTGATGTCTTCTCATCAGTCTGGTTGTTCACCCTAAACACCATCTCACACGTGCTAACTGGGGATAGTCCTCAGTGTATTCATTCTCATTTCTTTGCTTAAAATTTTTTCTGTGTTTGTATGGGATGTCTTTTGTGGTTACCAACTAGAACTTTTCAGTAGTATCTATTATTTTCTAGACTCAGTAAAAAGTTAGAATTGAGGGGTTCAAATATTTTCTCCATTGTAGTTCACTTTATTTGAATGATTGACATACGTTTAAAAAAATCAATTCTAGTATCGTTTTGTTTTTTGGAAAATACCTGATTTCATTTTATATTTCCTGTTGTCAAGCATCTTTGTTTTCTTTGAAGTGTATACAAAGGCACATTCTGTTTTGATCTGGAAATTGGAGGTGAATCCTGAAAAACGGAAGGCAAACACTATCAGTGCTATAAAGGATTTAAGTGTAGTGACAGTGGACTGATCCCAGCACTACACAGTAGTCATCATCATTTTGGTAATCTGAAGTAGAAGCATGCCTCTAGACATCCTTCCATATTTTTATATAGATAGTATAAAGATGATTTTATATAGGTAGTATAAAGATGGTAGTATAAATTCACCTGAACTACAGAGATTCTTCTGATATAATAAAAGAAAAATACAGAGATTTTTCAGAATGGGAATGCAAACACTAGCAAACTGGAAGAGCAAAGTAGAACTTCTGAATTAATAGAATAAGTTAAATAAGAATGAGAAAATAAAGGGAAACTTGACCAAGGTAGCAAAGAAAGAAAATGGAAAAGAGTTTGAGACATTATAGCACATTATAGCTATTATGAGACAAGATAGCACAAACTCTGTTGGGAAAAAAAAATCCATTTGTAGTTTAAAAAAATAGTAAAGATATAGAAAAATCTATTGAAAATACAAAAATCTGTATTCCTCTTTTATTATATCAGAATTAAATAATAATTTTGTCTGCCCTGTTTTACCAAATTATTTTATTAAAACACGCTAACGAGGTTTACAAGCTTTTCTTCTCCCAGCTCTCATTCTCTATAGGATTTTTGCTGAGATACTTCAAAATTTTTATTTTTAGGTTATATTTAAGCTTTCTAATAAATCTCTCTCAAAAACTTTTCATATCACTTGTCATAAAAATGTATTCTCATAGTATCATCATCCAGATTCAGTTACGTATACATCAAGAATAATTGTACAATACTGTTTCCTAGACTCTTCATCTTATCTTTTCAATGCATGATATTTAAATAAACCATGCTTTTTAATTTTTTTATTTTTTATTTCTAATTTTTTATTATACTTTAAGTTCTGGGATACGTGTGCAGAACGTGCAGGTTTGTTACATAGGTATACATGAACCATGGTGGTTTTCTGCACCTATCAACCCATCATCTACATTAGGTATTTCTTCTAATGTTATCCCTCCCCTATTTCCCACCCCCAATAGGTCCTGGTGTGTGACATTCCCCTTCCTGCGTCCATGTGTTCTCATTGTTCAACTCCCACTTACGAGAGAACATGCAGTGTTTGGCTTTCTGTTCTTGTGTTAGTTTGCTGAGAATGATTGTTTCCAGCTTCATCCATGTCACTGCAAAGGACATGAAATCATCCTAAATTTTTTATGGCTGCATAGTATTCCATGGTGTATATGTGCCACGTTTTCTTTATCCAGTCTCTCATTGATGGACATTTGGGTTGGCTCCAAATATTTACTGTTGTGATTAGTGCTGCAATAAACATACGTGTGCATGTGTCTTTATGGCAAATTATGATTTATAATCCTTTGGGCATATACCCAGGAATGGGATGGCTGGATCAAATGGTATTTTTGGTTCTATATCTTTGAGGAATCACCACACTGTCTTCTACAGTGGTTGAATTAATTTACACCCCCACCAACAGTGTAAAAGCTTTCCTATTTCTCCACAACCTCTCCAGCATCTGTTGTTTCCTGACTTCTTAATGGTCACCATTCTAACTGGCATGAGATGGTATCTCATTGTTGTTTTGATTTGCATTTCTCTCATGACCAGTGATGATGAGCTTTTTTTCATATGTTTGTTGGCCACATAAATGTCTTCTTTTGAGAAGTGTCTGTTCATATCTTTTGCCTACTTTTTGATGGGGTTGTTTTTTTGTAAATTTGTTTAAGTTCCATGTAGATTCTGAATATTAGCCCTTTGTCGGATGGATAAATTGCAGAAATTTTCCCCCATTCTGTAGGTTGCCTGTTCACTCTGATGATAGTTTCTTTTGCTCTGCAGAAGGTCTTTAATTAGATCAAATTTGTCAATTTTGGCTTTTGTTGCCATTGCTTTTGGTGTTTTAACCATGAAGTCTTTGCCCATGCCTATGTCCTGAATGGTATTGCCTAGTTTTTCCTCAGGGTTTTTCTGGTTTTCAGTCTTACGTTTAAGTCTTTAATCTATCTTCAGTTAATTTTTGTATAAGGTGTAAGGAAGGGGTCCACTTTCAGTTTTCTGTATATGGCTAGCCAGTTTCCCGAACACCATTTATTAAATAGGGAATCCTTTTCCCATTGCTTGTTTTTGTTAGGTTTGTAAAAGATCAGATGGTAGATGTGTGGTGTTATTTCTGAGGCCACTGTTCTGTTCCATTGGTCTATATATCTATTTTGGTACCAGTACCATGCTATTTTGGCTACTATAGCCTTGTAGTATAGTTTGAAGTCAGCTAGTTTGATACCTCTAGCCTTGTTCTTTTTGCTTAGGATTGTCTTGGTTATACAGGCTCTTTTTTGGTTCCATATGAAATTTAAAGTAGTTTTTTCAAATTTTGTGAAGAAAGTCAATGTTAGCTTGTTGGGGATAGCACTGAATCTATAAATTACTTTGGTCAGTATGGCCATTTTCATGATACTGATTCTTCCTATCCATGAGCATGGAGTGTCTTTCCATTTGTGTCCTCTCTGATTTCATTGAGCAGTGGTTTGTAGTTCTCCTTGAAGGGGACCTTCACATCCCTTGTAAGTTGTATTCCTAGCTGTTTTACTCCCTTTGTAGCAATTGTGAATGGGAATTCAGTCATGTTTGGGCTCTCTGTCTATTATTGGTGTATAGGAATGCCTCTTATTTTTGCACATTGATTTTGTATCTTGAGACTTCACTGAAGTTGCTTATCAGCTTAAGGAGGTTTTGGACTGAGAGGATGGGGTTTTCTAAATATAAAATCATGTCATCTGCAAAGAGACACAATTTGACTTCCTCTCTTCCTATTTGAATACCCTTTATTTCTTTCTCTTGCCTGATTGCCCTGGCCAGAACTTCCACTACTGTGTTTAATAGCAATGATGAGAAAGGACATCCCTGTCTTGGGCTAGTTTTCAAAGGAAATGCTTTCAACTTTTGCCCATTCAGTATGATATTGGCTGTGGGTTTGTCATAAATAGCTCGTATTGTTTTGAGATACATTCCATCGATACCTAGTTTATCAAGAGTTTTTAGCATGAAGGGGTGTTGAATTTTGTCAAAGACCTTTTCTGCATCTATTGAGATAATCATGTGGTTTGTCATTGGTTCTGTTTATGTAATGGATTACATTTATTAATTTGCATATATTGATCCAGGCTTGCATCTCAAGGATGAAGCTGACTTGATTGTGGTGGATAAGCTTTTTGATGTGCTGCTGGATTTGGTTTGCCAGTATTTTATTGATGATTTTTGCATCAACGTTCATCAGGGATATTGGTCTGAAATTTTCTTTTTTGTTGTGTGTCTGCCAGGTTTTGGCATCAGGATGATGCTGGCCTCATAAAACAAGTTAGGGAAGATTTCCCTCTTTTTCTATTGTTTTGGATAGTTTCAGAAAGAGTGGTGCCAGCTCCTCTTTGTATCTCTGGTAGAATTCGGCTATGAATCTGTCTGGTCCTGGGTTTTCTTTTTGGTTGGTAGGCTATTAATTACTGCCTTAATTTCAGAACTTGTTATTGGTCTATTCAGGAATTTGACTTCTTCCTGGTTTTGTCTTGGGAGGGTGTATGTGTCCAGGAATTTATGCATTTCTTCTAGATTTTCTAGTTTATTTCCATAGAGATGTTTATAGTATTCTGTGATAGTAGTTTGTATTTCTGTGGGATTAGTGGTGATATCGCCTTTATCATTTTTTATTGTGTCTATTTGATTCTTCTCTCCCTTCTTTATTAGTCTGGCTAGTGGTCTATCTACTTTGTTAATCTTTTCAAAAACCCATCTCCTGGATTCACTGTTTTTTTTTAAGGATTTTTCATTTTCGTGTCTCTGTCTCCTTCAGTTCTTCTCTGGTCTTAGTTATTTCTTGTCTTCTGCTAGCTTTTGAATTTGTTTGCTCTTGCTTCTCTAGTTCTTTTAATTGTGATATTAGGGTGTCAATTTTAGATCTTTCCCGCTTCCTCTTGTGGGCATTTAGTGCTACAAATTTCCCTCTAAACACTGCTTTAGCTGTGTCCCAGAGATTCTGGCACATTGTATCTTTGTTCTCATTGGTTTCAAATAACTTACTTATTTCTGCCTTAATTTTGTTGTTTATGTAGTAATCATTCAGGAGCAGGTTGTTCAGTTTCCATGTAGTTGTGCAGTTTTTAGTGAGTTTCTTAATCCTGAGTTCTAATTTGATTGCACTGTAGTCTGAGAGACTGTTATGATTTCCATTCTTTTGCATTTGGTAAGGAGTGTTTACTTCCATTTATGTGGGCAATTTTAGAATAAGTGCGATGTGGTGCTGAGAAGAAGATATATTCTGTTGATTTGGGGTAGAGAGTTCTGTAGATGTCTCTTAGGTCTGCTTGATCCAGAGACTGAGTTCAAGTCCTGAATATCCTTGTTAATTTTCTGTCTTGTTGATCTAATATTGACAGTAGGGTGTTAAAGTATCCCACTATTATTGTGTGGGCATCTAAGTCTCTTCATAGCTCTCTAAGAACTTGCTTTATGAATCTGGATGCTCCTGTATTGAGTACATACATTTTCAGGATAGTTAGCTCTTCTTGTTGAATTGATCCCTTTACCAGAGTAATGCCCTTCTTTGTCTCTTTTGATCTTTGTTGGTTTAAAGTCTGTTTTATAAGAGTGGGATTGCAACCCCTGCCTTTTTTAGCTTTCCATTTGCTTGGTAAATATTCCTCCATCCCTTTATTTTGAGCCTGTCGTGTCTCTTCATGTGAGATGGATCTCCTGAATACAGCACACCAATGGGTCTTGACTCTTTATCCAGTTTGCCAGTCTGTGTCTTTTAATTGGGGCATTTAGGCCATTTACATTTAAGGTTAATATTGTTATGTGTGAATATGATCCTGTCATTATGATGCTAGCTGGTTATTTTGCCTGTTAGTTGATGCAGTTTCTTCCTAGCATTGATGGTCTTTACAATTTGACATGTTTTTGCAGTGGCTGGGACTAGTTGTTCCTTTCCATGTTTAGTGCTTCCTTCAGGAGCTCCTGTAAGGCAGGCCTGGTGGTGACACAATCTCTCAGCATTTGGTGGTCTGTAAAGGATTTTATTTCTCCTTCGCTTATGAAGCTTTGTTTGGCTGGCTATGAAATTCTGGTTTGAAAATTCTTTAGAAATGTTGAATGTTGGCCCCCACTCTCTTCTGGTTCGTAGGGTTTCAGCAGAGAGATCTGCTGTTAATCTGATGGGCTTCCCTTTGTGGGTAACCTGACCTTTCTCTTTGGCTGCCCTTAACATTTTTTCCTTCATTTTAACCTTGGTGAATCTGACAATTATGTGTCTTGGGGTTGCTCTTCTTGAGGAGTATCTTTGTGCTGTTCTCTGTATTTCCTAATTTGAATGTTGACCTGTCTTGCTAAGTTGGGGAAGTTCTCCTGGATAATATCCTGAAGAGTGTTTTCCAACTTGGTTCCATTCTCCTCATCACTTTCAGGTACACCAATCAAATGTAGGTTTGGTCTTTTCACAAAGTCCCATATTTCTTGGAGGCTTTGTTCATTCCTTTTCATTCTTTATTCTCTAATCTTGTATTCATGCTTTATTTCATTAAGTTGATCTTCAGTCTCTGATATCCTTTCTTCTGCTTGATTGATTTGGCTACTGATACTTGTGTATGCTTCACGCAGTTCTCATGCTGTGTTTTTTTCAGCTCCATTAGGTCATTTGTGTTCTTCTCTAAGCTGGTTATTCTAGATAGCAATTCCTCTAACCTCTTTTCAAGGTTCTTAGCTTTCTTGCATTGGGTTAGAACATGCTCCATTAGCTCTGAGGAGTTTCTTATTACCCACATCCTGAAACCTACTTCTGTCAGTTTGTCAAACTCATTCTCCATCCAATTTTATTCCCTTGCTGGCGAGGAGTTGTGATCTTTTGGAGAAGAAGCATTCTGATTTTTGGAATTTTCAACCTTTTTGGGCTGGTTTTTCCTCATCTTCATGGATTTATCTACCATTGGTCTTTGATGTTGGTGACCTTCAGATGGGGTTTTTGTGTGGATGTCCTTTTTGCTGATGTTGATGCTGTTCCTTTCTGTTAGTTTTCCTTCTAACAGGCCCCTCTGCTGCAGGTCTGCTGGAGTTTGCTGGAAGTCCCTCCAGACCCTGTTTGCCCTGGGTATCACCAGCAGACTCTGCAGTTCAGCAAAGATTGCTGCCTGTTCCTTCCTCTGTAAGCTTCATCCCAGCGGGGCACCCACCAGATTGCCAGCCAGAGCTCTCCTGTATGAGGTGTCTGTCGACCCCTGCTGGGAGGTGTCTCCCAATCAGGAGGCACAGGGGTCAGGGACCCACTTGAGGAGGCAGTCTGTCCTTTAGCAGAGGATGAGCGCTGTGCTGGGAGATCTGCTACTCTCTTCAGAGCCAGCAGGCAGTAACGTTTAAGTCTGCTGAAGCTGCATCCACAGCCACCCCTTCCCCCAGGTTCTCTGTCCCAGGGAGATGGGAGTTTTATGTATAAGCCCCTGACTGAGGCTGCTGCCTTTCTTTCAGAGATGCCCTCCCCAGAGAGGAATCTAGAGAGGCAGTCTCGCTATAGCAGCTTTGCCAAGTTGCAGTGGGCTCCACCCAGTTTGAAGCTCCAGGTGGTTTTGTTCACACTGTGAGGGGAAAACTGCCTACTCAAGCCTCAATAATGGTGGACACCCCTCCCACCACCACGATCCAGCATCCCAGGTCTACTTCACACTGCTGTGCTAGCAGTGAGAATTTCAAGCCAGTGGATCTCAGCTTGCTGGGCTCCATGGGGATGGGATCTGCTGAGCTAAATCACTTGGCTCCCTGGCTTCAGCCCTCTTTCCAGGGGAGTGAATGGTTCTGTCTCACTGGCATTCCAGGTGCCACTGCGGTATGAAAAAAACTCCTGCAGCTAGCTCAGTGTCTGCCCAAATGGCTGTCCAGTTTTGTTCCTGAAACTCAGGGCCCTGGTTGTTTGGGCACCCAAGGGAATCTCGTGGTCTGCGGGTTGCAAAGACTGTGGGGAAAGCGTAGCATCTGGGCCAGAATGCATTGTTCCTTACAGCCTGGTCACTCACAGCTTCCCTTGGCTGTGAGTAAGGGAGGGAGTTTCCCCACCCCTTGTACTTCCTGGGTGAGGCAATGCCCCACCCTGCTTTGGCTCGCCCTCCATGGGCTGCAGCTACTGTCTAGCCAGTCCTAATGAGATGAGGCGGGTACTTCAGTTGAAAATGCAGAAATCACCCAACTTCTGTGTTGATCTCGGTGGGAGCTGCAGACTGGAACTGTTCCTTTTCGGCCATCTTGCCAGCCAGCAACCCCCAACCTTTTTTTTTTTTTTTTTTTTTTTTTTTTTAATACTTTAAGTTCTGGGATACATTTGCAGAATGTGCAGGTTACATAGGTATACATGTACCATGGTGGTTTGCTGCACCTAACAACCCATCATTTACATTAGATGTTTCTTCTAATGCTATCTTTCCCCTAGCTCCCCACCCCTCAACAGGCCCACATGTGTGACATTCCCCTCCCTGTGTCCATGTATTCTCATTGTTCAACTCCCACTTATGAGTGAGAACATGCAGTGTTTGGTTTTCTGTTCTTGTGTTAATTTACTGAGAATTTACATGATGACATCCATGTCCCTGCAAAAGACATGAACTCATTCCTTTTTATGGCTGCATAGTATTCCATGGTGTATATGTGCCACATTTTCTTTATCCAGTCTCTTATTGATAGGGATTTGGGTTGGTTCCAAGTCTTTGCTATTGTGAATAGTGCTGCAATAAACATACATGTGCATGTGTCTTTATGGCACAATGATTTATAATCCTTTGGGCATATACCCAGTAATGGGATTGCTGGTTCAAATGGTATTTCTGGTTCTAGATCTTTGAGGAATCACCACACTCTCTCCTAAAATGGTTGAACTAATTTACACTCCCACCAACAGTGTAAAAGCTTTCTTATTTCTTCACATCCTCTCCAGTATCTTTGTTTCCTGACTTTTTAATGGTCACCATTCTAACTGGTTTGAGATAGTACCTTATTGTGGTTTTGATTTGCATTTCTCTCATGACCAGTGATGATGAGCTTTTTTTCATGTTTATTGGCCACATACTTCTTTTGAGAAGTGTCTGTTCATATCCTTCACCCACTTTTTGATGTTTTTTTTTTTCTTGTAAATTTGTTTAATTTCCTTTTAGATTCTAGATATTAGCCCTTTGTCATATGGATAAATTGCAAAAATTTTCTCCCATTCTGTAGGTTGCCTGTTCACTCTGATGACAATTTCTTTTGCTCTGCAGAAGGTCTTTAGTTTAATTAGATCCAATTTGTCAATTTTGGCTTTTGTTGCCATTGCTTTTGTTGTTTTAGTCATGAAGTCTTTGCCCATGCTTATGTCCTGCATGGTATTGTCTAGGTTTTCTTCTAGGGTTTTTATGATTTTAGGTCATATGTTTAAGTCTTTAATTCATCTTGAGTTAATTTTTGTATCAGGTATAGGGAAGGGGTCTACTTTGTTTTCTGCATATGGCTAGCCAGTTTCCCTAACACCATTTATTAAATAGGGCATCCTTTCCCCATTGCTTATTTTTGTCAGGTTTGTCAAAGATCAGATGGTTGTAGATTTGTGACGTTAATTCTGAGGCCTTTGTTGTGTTTCATTGGTCTATATATCTGTTTTGGTACCAATACCATGCTGCTTTGGTTACTGTAGACTTGTATAGTTTGAAGTCAGTTAGCGTGATGCCTCCAGCTCCAGCTTTGTTCTTTTTACTTAGGATGTCTTGGCTGTACGGACTCTTTTTTGGTTCCATATGAAATTTAAAGTAGTTTTTTCGAATTTGGTGAAGAAAGTCAATATTATCTTGATGGAGGTAGCATTAGATCTATAAATTACTTTGGTCACTATGGCCATTTTCACAATATACATTCTTCCTATCTATGAATATGGAAAGTTTTTCCATTTGTTTGTGTCCTCTCTGATTTCCTTGAGCAGTGGTTTATAGTTCTCGTTGAAGAGGTCCTTCACATCCCTTTTAAGTTGTATTCCTAGGCATTTAATTCTTTTTGCAGCAGTTGTGAATAGGAGTTCACTCATGATTTGGCTTTCTGTTTCTCTGTTATTGATGTATAGGAATGCTTGTGATTTTTGCACATTGATTTTGTATCCTAAGAATAAGCCGTACTTTTTAATATAAAATATTTTAGTCATACAAAAAATGCATATAAAGCAAATGACATAGAAACAATATGATTAATATCCACCTCTGGACTCAGTTGGCTTAGGAAAATATAAATATTTCACTACACTTGAAACTGATTGCATATTTATCACTTTCCTCTTTCCCTTTCTCCAGAAACCTCTATATCTTTAATTTGGAATTGGTCATTTTCTTATATTATTCTATAGTATTTTTTAATATCTATGTATTTCTCACCAATAGATTTTTAGTTTTGAGATATTTTTTCTACTCCATAGAAATGGTATGTATATTTATGCAATTTGATCTTACTGCCTAATATTATATTTGTGTTTTTTGTTTTGATTTGTATTATTCTGGTTTTTTTTTCTATACTGTATGATTTCATTGTATGAATATCTCCCATTTATTTATTCTCATGTATTAACATGTGCTTCCACTTGATATTTGCTGTACTTTACCTACAGTTCAATTGTGAACATTATTGCACATGTCTTCTGGTGGTTCATGTGTGAGAGTTTCTATAGGTAACCTGCACACCTGGGCATGAAATTTCTGATTGTAATACATGCTCATGTTGGGCTTTACTAGATAATGCTAGATTGTTTTTAAAGTGGTAGTTTACACTCCATGGCAGCTCTTTATTGTTTTGTGTGTTCCTGTATTCTGTGTCCTTGCCATTTTAGGTAGATGATGTCTCATTGTGGTCTTACTTTGCATTTGTTTGGTTACTAATGAGGTCAGTCATATCGTTGTGTTTTGTTGTCTATATTTTTCTTCCTCTGTGTAATATCTGTTTATGCCTTTTCTTTCTGATTTGTAATAATTCTTTGTATATTCTGGATATATATGTTATAAATATCTATAGGATAGACAAGAACAAGCTATCTGGTAAGGTGATATTCAGAAATATAAATTAGGTGAGGAAGCAAGCCATGCAAATATCCAAGGAAAAAATCATTTCAGGCAGAGGAAACTGTCAGTGTAAGACCCCAAGGCAGAAACACACTTCAGGGGCAAGATGGGCATCAATATGAAGGGAGCATGAGGGAGAACAGAAGAGAGACTATGCAAGAGTAAATTGGGCCTTGTAGAGCTTGATAAGAATTTTAACTTCATTCTAAGCAGGATCAGGAGTCACTGAAAATTCAAGCAAAGAATGACATAGTCTGATTTAAGTCTTTAAAGTTGTATAGAAAATAGGCTACAAAAAACAAAAGCTGGGAAACCAGCCAGCATATGTTACAGTAGTCCAACTGTGATTGTGGGGATGTAAATTATGGTGCAAGCAGTGGAAGCAGGGATTTGAATTTGGGTTATATTTTCATCGTTATCCACCAGATTTGCTGATGTATTAGATATGAGGTGAGAAAGTAAGTGAGGTATCAATAATGACTCTAGAGTTTGGGGCTAGAGCAGGTGTAGATGAAGTTATAAACCTGGAAGATGCATGTTTGGGCCAATGCATCAAAGTTCTGCTCTAGACATATTAATTTGAGGGGTCTGTTAGAAATACAAGTGGAGAGGCCGAGACGCGGGAATCACGAGGTCAAGAGATCCACACCATCCTGGCTAATACAGTGAAACCCCGTCTCTACTAAAAATACAAAAAATTAGCCGGGCATGGTGGCGGGCGCCTGTAGTCCCAGCTACTCGGGAGGCTGAGGCAGGAGGATGGTGTGAACCTGGGAGGCGGAGGTTGCAGTGAGCTGAGATCACGCCACTGCACTCCAGCCTGGGCACAGAGTGAGACTTCGTCTCAAAAAAACAAAAAAAGAAAGAAATAAATAAATACAAGTGGAGATGCTGAGAATACAGCTGGATAGTTGAGTCTAGAGTTTTTGGGAAAAGCTGGGACTAGGACTGCAAATTTGGTAATCATTAATGTCTAGATGATATTAGAGACATAGAACTAGGTGCAGACACTTAGAAAGAGAGCATAGTTATCTAAGAGAAGTCTGAGGACTGAGCTCAGGGTACTCAAAGATTTAGAAGTTGAGAAGATGAAAAACAGCTAGACAGAGAGACTGAAAGAGTGACTACAAGAATGAAATATGTGGAAGCCAAATGAATAAGAGCGTTAAAAGAAGACGGAAATGATCAGTGTGTTAAGTACTTACCCGGGTTAAGTCCAGGACTGAGAATTGGCCATTGTTTTTTGACATTTGGAAATCTTTGAAGGCCTTGCCAAGAATAATTTGGTTGGGATAAGGAGAGGAATGACCTGACTGGAGAAGGTTCAAGGGAGAATTGGAGGAGAGGAAATGGAGAGAGTGATGTTTCTCCACGGAATAGATGATGTGTGAGAGGGACTATTAGAGGATGCAGACAAGAGGGCAGATGATTTCAGAGAAAAGTCCCTGAGTGGGTGACAAGGACTAAGAATTGGTACTGAAATGTCAGGAATATGAACTGTAACAGGAGGGAAGGCAGAGTACAGGGGTAGCCATACGGTAGATTGGCCACAAAGAAAACATTTTCCAAATGGGGCTATATTCCCCCTAAGCCTCCCCCAAATCATTACCTCTGCTTCTGATTCAATCCCTTAAAACCTCATCCATCAGCTGGAATGAGAGACAACTAATAAATAATAGATAATAAAGACAAGATATTCAGAGTGGAAGATGGAAAAGACAGTACTGTATTCTTTCATTCATTTAGCAGACATGTATTGCCAAAAGACACTGGAGAAAATAAAGATGACAAACAGGTGGTGCCTTTGTTGAAGATTATAGTCAAGGACAGGAAAACTTTAGCCCTCTTCTTAACATTTTCTTCCCTTAGACACCACACACACACACACACACACACACACACACACACACACACACACACACAGAGTTCCTGGCATATACCATATACTCTGTAACTGTTCCTTCCCTTCCTTATACTCTGTAACTGTTCCTTCCCTTCCCTTTGTGACTCATTTCTTCCCCCAGAAAGCTCATTTGATCTCTGCAAATAATTTTGAATCCCCTTTGTTTCTAACCATGGCAATTGTTTTGTTTTCCCATCTCCTACAAGTTCTAGCTCAACCCGTCGGGGCTTTTTTTTGTTTGTTTTTTTGTTTGTTTGTTTTGAGATGGAGTTTCTCCCTTGTCACCCAGGCTGGAGTGCAATGGCATGATCTTGACTCACTGCAACCTCTGCCTTCTGGGTTCAAGTGATTTTCCTGCCTCAGCCTCTGGAGTAACTGGGATTACAGGTGCCCACCACCACACCCAGCTAATTTTTGTATTTTTAATAGAGGCGGGGTTTCACCATGTTGGCCAGGCTGGTCTCAAACTTCTGACCTCAGGTAATCTGCCCACCTCGGCCTCTTAAAGTGTTGGAATTACAGGCATGAGCCACCATACCTGGCCATTCCTTGGGGTTTTATAGAACAAGTATGATCCTTTTTCCTTATGACAATACCCTGAGTTCAGAAATCTCAGAGACAAATGTTTACAGAGACCAGGTAAATAAGTAGCTAGAGTGACAAGACTTAAGAAAAGAGACCATTGGCGTACCACCAGTTTGTGGAGGGAACTGGACAAACTGGAATACCCATGCCCCATCCAAAGGCAACCATTGCAACTAAGCTTTAACAGATTGTTGCCACCTAAGTAATTCACGGATGGTCTCGTAATTCACGGATGGTCTCGTAATTCTGGTCAGCATTGTCTGAGCCAAACAAAACATATCTGTGGGCATGATCAGATACTAGAGCCAGCAGACTGCAACCTCTGCTTAGATAATTGCAGGTGTCAGCCTTCCCTTGGCTAAACAGCCACTTCACACTGATAGTAGCCCTTGCCTGGCACAAAGCAGGTGGGGCTGAATCCAGCCTGATATCACATCACCAGAACTTCCTCTAAGTCTCCTCAAGGCATCTGTGAACTACCAGCAGCCCAAATAAGCATCTTTTTCTCCTTCAATCATTTCTCATAAAGCAGATTCTATTCATCTCACCATCCATCTTTTTCCCCTAACATATGAGAATTCATCAAAGTAGAAACTCTAGAAATCATCCAGAAATACAAATGTGATCTGACCAGCATGGGTGTAAACTTCCTCTTTCATTAATTTAGAAAAAGGTTTATTAATTTTGAGTCTTAGATCTCATAAAAGTATAGCTGTATTGATTTTAAGATATCAATGAACCCACTGAAATTGTATAAAAAGATTTTGTGTGGCTGGCAAACAAATGCTTTTCTTTTAACATATTCTTAAAAGAATAAAGCCCCAAAGAAGATTTAACAACCACTATAGACTAAGTTTCAGTTAATGTAGTCTGTAGCATTAGCTTTTGGAAGACTGTTCTGTCAGAATATGGACCAATACTGAGTTTAGTCTCTACTAAAACTGTTTGTCTTTTTTTTCATATCTTCTCCTACACAGCTCCATAACCCCTGCAGAATACTGGTATAATTACCCACACCCCACCCACCCAGTGATTGTTGATGTAATTAATTATTTAATCCAAGTCTGAGGCCTAAACTTTTTTTAATCAAGCGTCACATGTTTTAATTTTATTCTATTTCATTTCATTCGATTGATGCTAAAATGTATAATGTGATGATTCTAAGATTTAGGAAAAATAATAATATACTGGGATATGGAGTTTCTATATATTTACATGAACCTCCTTTTTTTTCTTCTCTGTAGGTCGAAAATTTAAAAAGTTCAATAAAGTCAGAGTTATGAGAGCACTAGATGCTGTTGCTCTCCCACAGCCAGTGGGCATTCCAAATGAAAGCCAAGCCCTAAGCCAGAGATTCACTTTTTCACCAGGTCAAGACATACAGTTGATTCCACCACTGATCAACCTGTTAGTGAGCATTGAACCAGATGTGATCTATGCAGGACATGACAACTCAAAACCTGACACCTCCAGTTCTTTGCTGACAAGTCTTAATCAACTAGGCGAGAGGCAACTTCTTTCAGTAGTCAAGTGGTCTAAATTGTTGCCAGGTAATAATAATTTTTATATACAGCATGTAATAAAAAATGTACTATGTTTGTTGTATTAGTAGATTGTTAAAACACTCTATGCAGTAAATTATCTACAACATAAAACAGTGTGTGATAGTATATGTTTCAGCAGTTCAAAATATTTGGGACCCTAATATGTGTTGCAGAAATGTAAACAAATAGAGAACACATTGAGTCTTACTGATGAGTCAGAAATTGCATACATTAAACTTATGCTAATAAGAAATACCTTAGGTTTACGTGTTCAACCACAGATATTACGGTAGCTCAGAAATGATAAATTGACCATTTTTTATAAATGCCCCATCTATTCTAAACCTTAATTCAACCAACCTTATTTGGTTGAAAATAAAACAATGTATAAAGTCATATAACAAATCAAAATAGTATTCAGAGTACAGTAAGGTATCAGAAGTAAATGGAGAAAACAAAATTCCTAAACATAAATTACTTAAAAAAAAAATAGCATACAGAGAAAAGAATCTCTAGTCACTAATCCTCTAATTTTACCCAGACAAAGGGAGTATATCGCCCAGCAACAGAGAGAACTTGGATTATATCATCATAGAAGAATTTCAGTCACTTTACTTATCAGCTATTTTTGCTCCCTCACCACAGCTCTGTAGGAGCCAAGTACTTGAAAGAATAACAAGGATGAAATTCTCATTTGGTTAAATCTTAGACTGCAGAGCCAGGAGAATACATGTATAGCAATTGTTTGTGAAGGCATTACTCCAATAATTAGGAATAGAACTTTTTAAAAAAACTACATTCTCTTCACATCAGTAATACCCTTGTACTGCTATAGACCAAATTATTTTTCTAATATCTGATCAAGAATTAAACATATTATGTCCTTTTAGTCCCCAAGTAAATTCAATGGCTCTTTTAGAAAAAGAATTTCTTCCCAATTTGCCTTAATATAACTCTCAGTTATTATTCTACCTGAAAGGTTTGAAATACAATAGATGAATTGTTACTGAAAATTCAATTACATGAAACAGAAAAAAAAATAGATACCTGTTTGTTGAATCTTTTAAAAAAATACATACTAAGAAAAGTTAATGGAATTCAGTGTTCTAGTGGAGATGAGGTAATTTTACAGAAAAATCAAAATGCCCAGATTTTTACTGACTTCGGTCTCACTAAAAGGCCTTAAACAGATAATAATTTTTTGAACATTCTGAATGTTTAGGATTTATCACGTAGTGGTTAGCAAACTTGACAGAGCTTTAATAAATAAAAATATATAACCCAATAGCATTGATGAACTTTTTCTATTTAAAAATGAGTGTTTAAACATGTGTTTATTTTTCTCCATTGTTCTATTATTTGGAAAATATGATTTCTTTGATTTTTGTTGATATAGTTTATATGCCTTTTGTTTGCAATTTTGGAGGTACTTTACTGTTTAAAAAGATTCTAGCATCAGCTGGCAACGTTAGAAAATAACCAGTTATACTTGAAAAGATGACTTATTCACTTTGGATAAAAGCTAAGTGACCTTTTTAACTGGAAACAGTTATCTGTCAGAATTTTTTGACCCCCACACAGCCTCAAAAAGGAATGAGAGAAAACTCTTACATTGAATTTGGTGGCAACTTTTTTAATGCTGCAAAATGTAATTTTTGTTTAGTAAATCAGAATAATGGCAACACTAGTATTACCTATACTGTTTCCATTAATTGCAAACAGGGAAACATTGAGATTATCAAAGTGTCTTGTGGCCTGTGGACTTTTAAAACCATATTTTCATGGTTTGCATTTTGGGAATAGCACTACTGAATGAATTATGAAAATGGCCAGTGAACTAGAGTGACTATTTGACCTCTGAGAAAGGACTTGGAAGGATACACGTATAGAAAATAATTTAGGCCGGGCGCGGAGGCTCAAGCCTGTAATCCCAGCACTTTGGGAGGCCGAGACGGGCATATCAGGAGGTCAGCAGATCGAGACCATTCTGGCTAACACGGTGAAACCCCGTCTCTACTAAAAAAATACAAAAAACTAGCCGGGCGAGGTGGTGGGCGCCTGTAGTCCCAGCTACTCGGGAGGCTGAGGCAGGAGAATGGCGTGAATCCGGGAGGCGGAGCTTGCAGTGAGCTCAGATCCGGCCACTGCATTCCAGCCTGGGAGACAGAGTGAGACTCCGTCTCAAAAAAAAAAAAAAAAAAAAAAAAAAAAAAAAAAAAAAAGGTAATTTAGTATCATTAGCTACTTAAAACTGATTTCAATTGACTTTAAATAAGCTTACAGTTTTTATTCACTTATTCACTCAATAAATGTCTATTATGTACCTGCTGTGTGCAATATCTAATAATTAAACAGTGGTTTAGAAAGAAAAGCCACAAGGCTGGGCTCATGGTGTGAATGCATTTTGGTGCAGCACATCCTAGCATCTGGTCATCAGTTTTGCATGTAAAAGAAATTTATTTCATTCATTCACTCATGTGCAATGTAAGTCTGTGGAAGACAGACTCTTTTAAGTGAGCCTCACTAATAAGCCAGAATGCCAACTAACTTGCTTATTTACAGTGACACACACCCACACACACACACACACACACACACACATGCATGCACACACACAATATAAATATAATACTTATGTTGCTAGGAACATATATTAACAGATCAGATCATTCTTTCACAATAGGAAACTGTATTCGGGAAGTCACATTAAGATCTGATACAGAATGACCATCATAACAAAGGTGACAGCATTTATGAAGACACCTAGGCATATATTTGCAAGTGCCCTGAGAATTCTTATTGCCTGGTCAGGGCTTTCTCATTTCTCCTTTGTTTATACTCTTCCATTATCTTGGATCTGTTATAATAATGGTAGTTTATATTTCTTCAAAAATATTTCAAATATATCCTTTCTCTTTCTTTTTTTTTTTTTTTTTTTTTTTTTTGAAACAGGGTGTCACTCTGTTGCCCAGGCTGTACCGCAGTGGCACGATCTTCGCTCATTGCAGCCCGGACCTCTTGGGCTCAAATTATCCTACCACCTCAGCCACTTGATTAGCTGGTAGCTGAGACACTACAGGCATGCTCCACCTTGCTTGGCTAATTTTTAAATTTTTAGTTGAAATTGGGTTTAACTGTGTTACCCAGGCTGGTCTTGAACTCCTGGGCTCAAGTGATCTGCCTGCCTCAGCCTCCCAAAGTGCTGGAATTACAAACGTGACCCGCCGCGCCCCACCCCATTTTCTTTAATAGAGACTTGCAAGATGCTCTAAACTTATGTCAGCACATTTAGAAAACATTTCTTAGGATGCATTGCCAATGAATGATTTTACATTGACTTTTATCTGTAGCTTCAGTCGGCAATATTTGCTTATTTGAAATGTAGAGCAAAACTATATTTGAATTTTTTAATGAACAAGACATAGTCCGTCTATTAAGGAGAATGCAATCCAATGGGAGAGAGAAGATACCCAAATAACTATAGTGTTATGTGAAAGTGATATAAGATACAGATATAATGAAGGCGGGGGGGGCAGAAGAACATTTTTGGCTTCAAGGACTAAAGAAGACTTCAGAGACAAAAATGTCAGTTAAACTGCATCTCGCAGGAGAAACAAGACTGATAAATCATGATAAGAGAAAGCATTCTAGATAGAAGGAACAGTGTGGCTGAAATAAGAAAAGCATGAGATAGGTTTGGTGAATAATGCATTAAACCAGCATATTAATGGTTCTCAACCTTTTCAAGTGTGGGGTTCCCTTAGTAACATCAAAAATTTTATACAGTCTCCCCATAGGGAAGGAATTAAAGCTTTTAGTAGCTACGGATTGAGAAAACACATTTGTACATACGGTCCCTCAGACACTGCTACAGTAAGTACTGGCCTTCAGGGAATTTAATCACCCAAATGCTAAGAAACCATTGACAATAAATTTATTTTGAACTGAATCATGGAAAGTAAACTTAGAGGTGTAAGTTATAGGCTGATCAAGGATGGTCTTAAAAATTACTGTAGATGTTAGAGTTTAAATTAAAAGTACTAATTCACAATTCAGTATCACCTTTAAATTGTCCTCATCCTGTACATCAATACATTGCAGTGAAATTGATGTGACAGAGGGGGTATGAGGGAAACATTTCTGTTGCACAAATTTTGTCTTGATATTTCAGTTAATTTAGTGAAAACTCCATTTAGGTCAATGCTTTGACATTTTTAAGCTTTGCACTTTTTAGGACATACTTTATTTGTGTCATTTCACCAGACTACTTGCAATTATTAGTATCAGGATATTGGAACAGTATTTTGCCTCGTTTTTCTGCTTTTGAAGCATGCCAAAACAACTTTTGAGTCAGTGACAGTCATTGCATCTTGACAAAGGATTTTTTTCTCTTCCTTCCCGAATCAGAAGAGTAAATTAAATTATTGCTGTCCAGAAAAAAATGGTGAGAGAGAAATGAGAGTAGCATACTGAGAGTAAAGGCCTTGATAAATGTGTTGATAAAGACTAAAAAATTGTTTTTCTCACATCCTATTCCACTGAAATTATGATTGCCAATGGCAACAAAAATGTTTACTTGTCAAATCAGATGAATATTTCCAGCCCTTAATGTGTTTCACCTACATCTGGGACTATTGGCAAAGTAACTATTTCTTGCTAAAACTCTTGCTTAGGCATTTGTTACTTCGCTTCTAGGTAGATATGTTTCTCTCCCTATGTATACTTCCTGACTCCTGTGTGGATTTGTTCTTCCACCCACACTATAAATTTGTGTTCTGAGTTCTATCTTTTCCAGTCATTTCTCATTCTACACAGTCTGCATAAGCTCATTCATAGTCTTGTCTTCAACTACCACTATATTGTGATGACTCCTAAATACATAGTATTAGCCAGACCCTCTACAAAACTACTGAACTTTCAACTGCTTATTACACAACTCCACCCAGATGATTTCCAAGTCAACATGACCCCATAAACCTAAGGCCTTTTTCAATATCTTGAAATGGCACCTCAGCCAGAATTCTTGGTATCATCCTTGACTCACTTTCTCCTTCACCTCTTATCCAATAAATTGTCAAATTCTATCAACTCCACTTATTAAATATATGATGCATTATACATGCTACTTCTGTTGCGACTTCCCTTAGTTTGGTCCTTATCTTTTTTTACTTGGATTCATGTCGCAGCCTCCTGACTGATCTATTACCATCAATTTCACATGGTCCCCAAATGATCCTCTATTCTACCCCCTAGAATCATTTTTCTAAAACAATTATAATCAATCATATTTTCCATTTCTTTTTCCAAATAGCATCCAAACTCCATAGCCTCAATATGCAAGGGCTTTCTGTGATCTGGCTCCTGAATTTGCAGTGTTATCTCTCATCATTCCTCTTCACACGACTCTAAGATCTAGTTCCCTAAATGCTGTTTGATCAAATTCTAGCCTCCTTCTCTTGCCCATATTATTTTTCCTACCTGGCAGCCCATCTCTTTTCCCACATCTTCCTTTGACTGACCTGTAACTGTCTTTCAGGATTCGCATTACTTGTCACTTCCTCTGGGAAGATTTCTCTGAGCCTTCCTAGACTGGGTGAGGAAACCCTGTACCCTCCCTTGTCTCCTTTGTGCTTGTCAACCCTAACACTATGACTCTGAGTTACAATTGTGTTCTACTTTTCTATCTGTCTCACAAGCCTATAGTGTTAAAGGCAGAAACAGCATCTTTCTAATCTTGATCCTAATTGCAAGTATAATGCTTCCTCCCAAATAGGTGCTTAAAGAACATTTATAGAAATTTAATTTACAGAATTGATATGCAAAGAATTTTACTACCTTAAGTTGTTAGACATTAAGTTCTTATTCAGAATAAATCATCAAACATACGTTGCTGGTTATATACTTGTAGTATTGAAGCTTCTTTGTGCTTCTCAACATTGATACTTGTTGAAATGAAAGTTGATGCTTTGTGTCAGAAGGTGCTGAGATATTTAATGCTCTGCCATTGTTGTTGTAGATTATCTGTTTCAATTACATGACATTTTTTACAAAACCAAAACCTACATATTTTATCAAAACTCTGGGAGTAAGATTGGGGAACTTAGTATGTCATACAAGCTGTCTTTTTTTTTTTCTTGAGATAGGCTCTCACTCTCACCCAGGCTGGAGTGCAGTGGCATGATTATAGCTCACCGCAGCTTAGAACTCCTAGGCTCAAGCCATCCTCTTGCTTCAGCCTCCCCAGTAACGTCAGCCTCCCCAGCACTACAGGTGTGCACCACTACACCTGGACAGGCTTTTATTAATTGGTTTGTAGAGACTGGGTCTTGGCTGGTCTCCAACTCCTGGCCTCAAGTGATTCTCCTGCCTCACCTCCCATAGCACTGGGACTATGGGCATGAACCACCACACCCAGCCCCGGCCATCTCTTTACTATATACTTTCTGTTAATTCTTTAAGCTAAAATTGGACAACTGTAACAGGGCTTTTGTCAGAAATTATCAGGTCAAGTCACTTAAAAGGAAAAGAGTATTTTTTTTTTAACATTTGTTAAATACAATTAGTGATAATCCATCACTTCTCTATGTGAAGGTTTTTCATTTTGGTCATCTCAAATGTACTAAGTTTGCCTGATCATTATCATCATTGGGAATTTGATCTCAGTGTTCCCGTCTTTGTTTCAGCATAAAGTAATGAATGACATTACAGTTAATAAGGAAAAAAATAGCATTTCTATACTAGGCATGTTCAAGTCAATTTAACATTGTACATTTATCATAGATAAGCACTGTAAAAGGTGGAGTAAATAAAGGTTATTTTCTGAGTTCTATTCCATTCTGTCAAACAGAAATATAGTTTCTGATATAAATATTGGTAATTTTATAAATTTAAAGTTATTATAATAAGATTTGCCTTTAATGTTGTAATAAAATAAAAGTAAGCCTGGATTTCTAGTCCCAGAATGTGAAAACAAAGAAAAAAGCAAAAAGACAAAAACAAAAAGTAGGAGTAGGATAAAGTGAATGTGAACATGTAAATGTGGACAGGATGTGTTTTTGGATAAAGAACAATTTAATTGTTATATAATTTTCTAAAATGTTTAAATGTTTGAAACTATTCAAAGGTTAACATAAAACAAATGCCTGAAGTGAAAAATTATAGCATAGTTAAGTCAAATATTTAAATATTATACTTTTTTTAGAAAGTTATAAAGTTCACCGAGAAAGATATAGAGAATAATAAATGTATTTGTGGAGATTATTGTGAACTCTCGGTTAATGTTTTGATACATCTGATTAATTAAAACTAAGTAACTTTCTGTGAGCCTTTTTTTTTTTTTTTTTTTTTTTTGAGATGGAATCTTGCTCTGTCACCAGGCTGGAGTGCAGTGGCGCGATCTCAGCTCACTGCAACCTCAGCCTCCCAGGTTCAAGCCATTCTCCTGCCTCAGCTTCCCGAGTAGCTGAGACTACAGGAGTGTGCCACCACGTCCAGCTAATTTTTGTATTTTTAGTAGAGACAGGGTTTTACCATGTTGACCAGGATGGTCTCAATCTCTTGACCTCGTGATCTGCCCACCTTGGCCTCCCAAAGTGCTGGGATTACAGGCATGAGCCACCGTGCCCAGCCCATTTTTTGTATTATATGAAATATATAATTTGTTATATATAACAACATAAAATATGTATTCTGGAAAATATATATTCCAGAACACACACATAATTTATCTTTAAAATTTTTTCACTACTATTAACATTTATACTTTAGTTCTTATAGGTTCTATAATGTATAAAATGCCTCCTAACATTTTTTTACTGCCATTGTGTTTTAGTATCAGAGACTTCCCATTAGACTGACTGGTGGATTTCATACAGTATTACTCCAATGAACAATTCTGTTGCATTGATAGACTAATAAATATCTCCATAGTGTTCTACAATGTGCATAATTATCCCATTTGTCTCATAGCAACTCACTGAGTTAGTTATCATTGTCATTGTGATTTTACTCATGAGGAAATTTAGATTCAATGATAATAAGTGATGTTTCCAAAGTGGCTGTTAGTGAGTGGTAGAGCCAGGACTGGAACTTGGGTCTTCTGTCCTGAATTCCTTCCAACTTGTGAAGACAGATCAGCAATAGGGACGTTTATATGTGCCTCCCTTTAGAAAGGCATCCTCTTCAAACATTAAGACAATTCATTGATCTCTTGTCAAATGATTCTAAATTTTATCACAAAATTACCCATTTTTGTAGTCTGTTAAATATTTGACTTACAAGCAGCATTTATGTATTACATTTACTGTGTTGAGCTTTATAATTTTATTTCAAAGTTATTATGTAGACCTATACTTGAAGACACATTTAAGTCATACACAAATTTTAAAAATTATAAAAATTGCAAGCCAAAAAAACGTTTGGCTGGTTATTTAGTCTTTCTGCACCTGAGTAAACCAGGATTCTTGGATGCCAGTAATAAAAATCAACTATGTTAATTATAAAACACACAAGCAACAACAAAAACCCCTTTTAAAAACAAAAGAAAAAGAAAAAAATAATTTACTGAAAGGACACCAGGGGTTCACTGAATAGAAGCTAGAGGACAAGCTTAGAATATGGACAGAAGCCAAGGCACATCTGAAGGGCTAAAAAGCAAGCATCACAAATCCTCCCATTGGTTTTCATTATCTGGACACCACCACCATCAAGAATAAATAGTCATATATTTGTCTTTGCTTTAGTATTTTCTGATTCAAATGCCTGTTAAAGTATGTTCCATGGGCCAAACCTATGCCCTAAGCCCAGAGAAGGAGAAGCTTTACCCAGCTTTCTCAGTGGGAAAGTAGGAAGGTAGGGCACTTGCTCTCACAAAACTACAACCAGTGGGGAACTCTGTCCACACAGAGAAAGAAGGAGGGGAGGAAGAAAGTTGGGAAGGAAAGGAGGAAGGTTTTAGAGAGCAGTGAGGGAGGAGGAGAGGAAAAGAAGGAAGGGAGGGAGAGAGGGAAGGAAGAAAGGAGGGAGGGAAGAAAGGAGGGAGGGGAGGAAGGGAGTGAGGGAAGAAATGAGGGAGAAGGGGAGCAAGGAAAGGTGGGAAGGAGAAAAAATGTTTAGTTAGACACTGAAGAGCATCCCTTCTCAGTAAAAGGTAAATGCTCACTATGGCATCTCTTATTATTAATATACATTTGAGTTTTTGGTCTTATTGAAGCTAAGGAATTCTAAGAAGAGAAGAGCAATTTTTCTACTATTCACATGAAGATGGGACGATCTGAAGTGTATGAAGAGAAGAGCCTTCTTTTTTGCTACCTACCTTGACATGATTAACATTGTCAGGAAATAACTTTCTTTTGCTCTTGATAGCTAATGAATTAAGTTTTGCTTCGGTTTTACTTTTGAAACAGATTATTTGTAAGAACGTCGTGGATTTTTAGAGAAAATATATGTTTTTAAAATAACTATAGAAAGTGGTTGATGTTCTCAGCAAAACATTGTCTCTATACCTTTAATTTTAAAAATTATCCATTTTCATTGTTTCAGCTACACTGAGATATAAATAACTTTCAAGTTTATATTAATATTTTTAGCCCAGATATCTCCTCATACTTCTAATTCATACATGCAGCTGATATCAGGATGTTGACCCCTGAATCCTATCCAAAACTATTTTCTCCCTAGCAAGTTTCTTCTCCTTTATTTTATCTCAGCAATGCTGTTATCATCATCTACCGTTCAAGAAAAATACTGAAAGATGTATTTGATTCCTTCTTCTTCCCATCTACCTGCAATCAGTTGACAAATGTCTTTGATTTTTCCCTTTAAATATTTTTCTGATGCACTCTTTCCTCTTAATTCCGATGTGTTGACTTACTTCAGGCTTTTATCATCTCTCACCTGGGCTTTGACAGTATCTCCCAGCTGTCCTCCCTAACTCCAGGCTTATTCCCTTGAATCCACCTACTACATAGCTAAAAAGGATCTATCTACATTGCAAGGCTATGTCACTCCCATTGCTCCTTAGTAGATATGCAAGACCTTGAATGATCTGACCCAGCCTACATCTCCAAACACATCTTTGTTTCTCCCACGTTTAAGTTACTCACTGTTGAGTTGGTGATCTTCCCTTGAGAATTGGGAAGACATGAAGAGACTTGTGATGATTAAGTCAAGATTCATTTGCCCTTTCCTTGCCATCCTTCTGCCACCAACACCATGGAACAGCCTAAAAGAGGATGAAAGACCAAAGCATTCACACCACACCCCCCAATACACACACACACAGATTCTAAATCTCTTAAGCCACATGGAAGTTTAAAACAAGACTGCATTAAGTTTCAGAGAACACAAGTGACCTAATGACTGTGGAATCTACCCAAGACGTAGTTAAGGGTTGTTAAAAGAAAATTAGATATAACACAACTGAAAGCAGTAGTTTTACAAAGTAAGACCAATTTATGTTTAAATCCCAAAGAACTGAGATTTAACAAACTGATTATATTCCATTCAGGCATTATTTCTCTTTTTTTCTGGTAATTTTTTCCTGACTTCCCTCCAGATTGACTGATGCACTCCCTTGTAACCTTCTCTACCCCAGCACTCATGTGCTTGTTTCTCCTGTTGAGTTGTGATCTTTTGAGGCTAGGATTGAGTCTTACTCATCTTCATTTTTATACAGTGCCTGGCACACGAATGGTTCTCATTAAATGTGTGTTGCATGAATGAGGGATGGATAATGGATTCACTTAGCAAAATCCCAGAAATGCTAAATCATAGTGACTGATTTTAAGTGACTTCCAAAGTTGCTGATATTTTAGGCTGTATTATTTATTAATGTTTTCTGATTTTCACTGTAAAATATGTTGAGATTGAAAACATTACCCTACTTATACCTATTTTCAGATTTATATGTATTTTCAACATTTTTTATATAATCCAGTCATTTTTATGGTCACTGTATTTTTAAATTTGTTTTGTAGGTTTTCGAAACTTACATATTGATGACCAGATAACTCTCATTCAGTATTCTTGGATGAGCTTAATGGTGTTTGGTTTAGGATGGAGATCCTACAAACATGTCAGTGGGCAGATGCTGTATTTTGCACCTGATCTAATACTGAATGAGTAAGTAGTAACTTTTGTTGTTTTTGTTATTATAAGTGTACATATAGGATAATTTTGAAAGTTGTATTTCAATAGATGATCACATATTTAGTGTTCTTGATATGATGATATTAATGTCATTTTATGGTAATTTGATATTTGGAGCTTTTTTCTCATTTCAAAATATAGTTGTATCAAATCCAAATTTCTTACACACCAAGAATGTATCAAGTAATATATTTAAAGATAAACTTAAATGTTTCATTTATCAATTTAAAATGTTATAGCTTGGTACTGACAATCATAAAATAAATGAGAAATATTTTTGTTATTGACTTACATTCAAAAAGTAAAAACCTCTTTCTTCATACATGACAAATTAGACTGGCAATTTATTTTAAAAGTTGAAAGATAAATATTTTAATTTGCTTTATATTTAAATAATTTCAATTGATTTTCTACATATAACCTTTAACTGAATAAGCATCTTTTCATGGTAATGTTTATATTGTTCTAATGGTGAATGCTGACTTAGAAGTATGTAACTCACACTGAAAGCAGTGGTTTTACAAAGTAAGACCAGTTTATGTTTAAATCCCAAATAGCTGAGATTTTTATAAGTCTTTACAGTTTTTAGATAATTTTCATGTTTCATTATATTTTATCCAACAATTCCTTGAGATAATTAAGAAATCAGCATTCTTCACTGTACAGTTCAGAAAATTGACTCTCAGAAGAATTATATAATCTGCCAAATAATTTGAATGACAGTGAGATTCATTCTCTCTTTTGAGTCAAAATCTAGTTTTCTTTTCATTATTTTTGCTAGCTTCATTTGACTAATGTGGACATTATAAAACAACACATGGTTGAGAAAATGCCTTAATTAAATTTTCTCAGCCTTCAGCACTTGTGTTTAACTTTGTCCATTCATTAATGCTTGCCAATGTCCTCTTTTAGTCTTTTCTGTATCATTGTATGTTTCCCTAGAAAAGTTCAAAATATGGTAAGCTCTGTGAACTGACTTCTCCTGTTTAATTGCACACAAAATTATATAATTATGTTTTCATAGAAAATAAATTGTAAGTAAATAAAACATTTCTGAGCAATCTTCAGCTCCACATTCTCAACTCCTACACCCCTGCTCTGTTTTCTTGGTTTAGGTATTTAAAATGTAATAATAAAAATGAGAAACAATGTTAATCTTGGTCACTGTGTATTTCATATAATTTTCTAATTTTAAGATTTCTTAACCTCAAAAATTCAGTATTGTAAAAAGTTCAGAAGATGTTTAAAATTCCAAATATTGGGTTTGTTTATTAAAAGTGTAGTCATACTCAATAATATGTAAGGTAATTACCAAAATCATATTCCCTGATAAATTACCTAAACTGGCTGAGACACTTTTTTTTTTTTTTCCTGTTGCTTTTTCTTTTGTGTGTTGTGTGTGGTGCAAGACAGCGGATGAAAGAATCATCATTCTATTCATTATGCCTTACCATGTGGCAGATCCCACAGGAGTTTGTCAAGCTTCAAGTTAGCCAAGAAGAGTTCCTCTGTATGAAAGTATTGTTACTTCTTAATACAAGTGAGTGAGTTCAAGTAACTTAATGCAAGATATTTAGTTTCTTAATTCATTAGAAAAGTTGCAAACAATATGATTATATAGTTATATATGAGGTAGACATTTTGGCTTATAAGTATAAAGAAGAAATACCCAATATATTGTTATAGACATTAATACAATTACTCGATTTTTTTAGTCTTTTACCTACCATATAATACTAAAATTGCCTTATCAATTTCTTTTTATTTTAGATAAAATGATTTAATTACTCTTTCATATTCACCTATTTCAGTAATGTAAACTACAGTCATGTGCCACATAACAGTATTTTGGTCACCAATGGCACACATATACAATGGTTCCCTAAGATTATAATGGAGTTGAAAAATTACCATCACCTAGTCCCGTTATAGCCATCATAACATCATAGCATAATGCACTAATCACACGTTCGTGGTGATACTGATGTAAACAAACCTACTGTGCTGCCAGTCATATAAAGTATAGCACATACAATTATGTACCGTACATAGTACTTGGTAGTGATAATAAACAACTCGTACTGGTTTATGTATTTACTATACTATAGTTTTCTATTGAGAGTCACTACTTCTACTTTTTTAAATTGACTGCAAAACAGCCTCAGGTAGGTCTGTCAGAAGGGATTCCAGAAAAGACATCGTCATCCTAGGAGATGACAGCTCCATGTGTGTTACTGCCCCTGAAGACCTTCCAGTGAGATAAGATGTGGGGGTGGATGACAGTGATATTGATGATTCCCACTCTGTGTAGGCCTAGGCTAATGTGTGTTTTGGGTATTCGTTTTTAACAAAAAAGTTTAAGCAAAAAAAAATATATTTAGAAGCAGATAAACCTTATAGAATAAAGATATAGAGAAAGAAAGCTAGGCACGGTGGCATGTACCTGTAGTCCCCGCTACTTGGGAGGATCACTTGAGCCCAGGAGTTCAAGTCCAGCCGAAGCAACATGTGAGAACTTGTCTCTAAAACAAGAAAGAAAGAAAGAGAACTGTACCATGTGTTTTTGTTTTTAACTAAATGTTATTACAAGAGTCAAAAAGTTAAAAAACTAGAGTTTATAAAGTAAAAAATTACAGTAAGGTAAAGCTAATTTATTATAAAAGAAATAAAAACATTTTTATAAATGTAGTATAGCCTAAGTGCACAGTGTTTATAAAGTCTATCGTAGTGTATAGTAATGTCCTAGGCCTTCACATTCTCTCACCACTCACTCACTGACTCACGCAGAGCAACTTCCAGTCCTGCAAGCTCCATTCATGTTAAGTCCCCTATGCAAGTGTCCCATTTTTATCTTTTATATTGGATTTTTACTATGCCCCTTCTGTGTTTAGATACACAAGCACTTATCACTCTGTTACAGTTGCCTACAGTATTCAGTAGTCACATGCTGTACAGGTTCATAGCCTAGGTATAAGGCCTAGGTGTATAGTAGTCTATACCATCTAGGTTTGTGTGAGTACACTCTGTGACAATCACGCAATGATGAAATTGTGTAAGGACACATTTCTCAGAATATATACCCATCATTCAGTGATACACGACTGCAATTAATATTGGATAAGCACAAACCATACTCTTTTCTACCACCACTCTCACCCCATCCCCAAAGTATTTGCTATATAAAATACATAATTTTGTTTAGAATTATTTTTGTGATGTCAAGATAAATTGTTAAAACAGGTAACTATAAAGGTTAGCATCTTAATATAATAGTGGTTTCTTTATCACAGACACAGTCCAGTGAGTTAGCAAGAAACGCCCAGGCTCCTTCTAGCCAGTGGCTCCACCCTTTCCTCGTGGCTTGCAAACCTCTATTGGACGTGACTAGCAATGAGCACTGAGTGAGAGAGGTTTTGAAGGCTAGATCTGGAACTATCATACATCACTTTCACCCACATTCCAAGGCACTTAAGCTGCAGGAAAGGCTGGGAAATACTGCCTAGCTATAGGCCCAGAAGAAAGAGGAAATGATGTTTTATAAAGCATTGCGTTGATCGCCAGAAGGACAGGCAAATATCCATTCCACTTTTTCTTATATCCAAGGAACATACTTACCTCTGCCTCAGTGGATCCCCAAGGGTCTGGGTGGGAAGTTTAAAAAGAAAGAAAAAGCAACTGCTTTGACCCTTGCATAGGCAGGATCAGCCCTCAAATGTACAAACCGATGCTTCCTTGATTCATTGTGATTTGTGTGAGAACCACAGGGAGCTAAGACCTCAGGCCGAGGGTGAGCCTAAGGTCTTTCTCAGCAACATCATTACAGGGACTTCTTTCTAAGACACAAATCTCAAATGGCTGGGGGGTGCAGATCAGGAGGGAAGGGCAGGGAAGCTAAACCCTAAAATGAAGGCTTCATCATGGAATCTATGCAAAGACAAGGATCAATACATAACTCTCTTGGGAACCCTATTTGGACGAGGAATTTCAAGCCTAATGTGGTGACAGAGCATCAAGTGGAGAAAGAATATTCACGTGGAACCGGCCCAGAGAGTCCACTGGAATACATTTAATAACACCGTAATTAGCTCCTGCCCTTCTTTGCATGAAGGAATGAATCCTATAGCCCTTATGCCACAGAGTCCTAGATTTTCCAAATTGGCTTATATCCTTAACATAATTCTCTGTTTATGGATAGGCAACATTATGCTGGGGGATTAAACAACAATGGAATTAATCAACAGGGAGGCACTGCTCATTGTTGTCACTTAGAAACTTAGGCGATCACTAGAGCAGTGGTAAGAAAAGCAAGTGAGATTCGTACAACTTCCACTCACATGCCATAGAGAGTAAGATTTTTAGCCACTTGCCACTTCACAAAAAGAAAGAAAAAGAAACTATTTAATGAATAGTACTTATGCTTTCCACAGATTCTAATCAAGATTCTAATGAGATTTTGGGAGAAGAGGGTGAATTTGACAAACCTATTGAAAATCTATTTTTAAAACTAAATAGATAAGCATTATAAAAACATGCATGGAATTAGAAAGCTACTATAATTAATATAGCATGGGAGAAGAGATATACTGAACTTTTGGGCAAATCAGACAAGTATATATTAGAACATAAATAGTATAGTGGAAACCACAAATCAATGAGTATGAAACAAATAAATGTTAAGAAAAATAGTTTTATATTTGGAAAAAAAAAAGTTTGGATATATAGCTCAAATTATATCCTTGAATAACAGATAATTGAGTTAAATGTAAACACTCAAATAATTAAAAAACAAACTAGAAGAAATAGAAATAATCTTCAATCTCAAGTAGAAAATACCTTTTATAAATGCAAGAAGATTGGCAAAGTAAAACTTTGATGATTTGGTAGTTATGAACTTAAACCTCTCATTTGCCATTAAAAATGAAAATATAAATCTCCAGGAATAGACAGTAGCTTGAACAAACATTTTTACCATTGTTCTCACCAAAATTACACTAAAGGCCAGATGTAGTGGGTCACATTTCTAATCACACTTTGAGAGGCCAAGCCAGGCAGATAGCTTAAGCCCAGGAGTTTGAGACCAGCCTAGGCAACTTGCAAAACCCCATCTCTAAAAAAAAAAAATACAAAAATTTAGCCAGGCGTAGTGGCAAGTGTCTATAGTCCCAGGTAGCCGGGAAGCTGAGGTGGGAGGATCACCTCAACCTAGGAAGTCAAGGCTGCAGTGAGCCATGATTGCGCCACTGTACTCCTGCCTGGGTGATTAAGGCCCTGTCTCAAAAAAAAAAAAAAAAAAAAAAAAAAAAAAAAAATTTACACTAAAATCTTAGTAAAGGGATTTGCCATGAACAAATTGAGAAAAAATAAATTTACATTCATGTTTACAGCTGAGGGAAATATAGGGATTGGTTGGTAACCTTAAAGAGAGTTGTGAAGGTTTGAAATGACTGCTCTTTGAAGTAGCTCCAGAAAATTAGTACAGCCTCTATGGAAGACCATATGGAGATTTCTCAAACTATAAATATAACTACCATTCTATCTAGCAGTCCCACCACTGGATGTCTACCCAAAGGAAAAGAAATCATTATATCAGAAAGATACTTGCACTCGTTTATTGCAGCACTATTCATGATAGCAAAGATAGGGAATCAATCCAAGTGTGTATCAACAGATAATAGGATAAAGAAAATGTGATGTATTCGCACATATACATACACACAGACACACACACAATGGAATATTATTCAGACATCAAAAAGAATGAAAGTGTGTCTTTTGCAGCAACATGGATGGAACAGGAAGTCATTATCTTAAGTGAAACAATTCAGAGACAAAGTCAGATACCACATGTTCTCACTTATAAGTGGGAGCTA
This sequence comes from Macaca mulatta, assembly GCF_049350105.2. Taxonomy (NCBI): domain Eukaryota; kingdom Metazoa; phylum Chordata; class Mammalia; order Primates; family Cercopithecidae; genus Macaca; species Macaca mulatta. The sequence goes on along the minus strand of NC_133419.1, from coordinate 101,950,065 downwards.
AATAATGCATGTACATGGGCATAGAGTGTGGAATAATTGACAGTGGTGACTTGGAAGGCTGGAAAGGTAGGACGGGGGTGAGACATTACCTAATGGATACAATGTGCATTATTGGGTGATTGTTATACCAAAAGCCCAGATATCACTATGCAATATATTCACGTAACAAAACTGCACAGATATTCCTTAAATGTATACAATTTTTTTTTAAAAAAAGAGGTTCTAGATATACATATAGATGTACATACTGGAGTTTTCAATTGACAAAAATTTGCATAGATATACTGAATTGCCAGAATTACTCCACAGTCCCCTTTATGTACAAGATCCTGAAAACTCAAAAACCAAAGAATGAACTTGTTTTTCATAAGTTTGTATCTCTGGCCTTTTTTTTCTAGGGGAAATGGAAACCAAGTTTTGATTGGGGTGCATGGGATAAATATAGGTTTAAGAAATTGTAATTTTCCTCCCTGTTCCCTGAGGTACAACAATATTGGAATTAGGCCAAGGCTGGGCACAGTGGCTCATGTCTGTAATCTCAGCACTTTGGGAGTCTGAGGTGGGCAGATCACTTGAGGTCAGGAGTTCAACACCAGCATGGTCAACACAGTGAAACCCTGTCTCTACCAAAAAGACAAAAATTAGTCTGAAATGATGGCACACACTTGTAATCCCAGCTACTCAGGAGGCTGAGGCAGGAGAATTGCTTGAACCTGGGAGGTGGAGGTTGCAGTGAGCTGAGATTGTGCCACTGAACTCCAGCCTGGGCAACAGAGCAAGACCTTGTCTCAAAAAAAAAAAAAAAAAAAAAACCAATTAGGCCAACTAACAATCTTAGAATGGCCTCTTGGTGTTCCAGTAAAAGAAAGAGTTGCAAGTCTGAGGTAGAAATGATTAAGCTTAATGAGGAAGGCATGTCAAAAGTTGATACAAGCTAAAAACTAGGTCTCCTGAGCCAAGCAACTAACCAAATTTCAAATACAAAGGAAAAGTTCTTGAAGGACATTAAAAGTGCTATTCCAGTGAACACATGAATGATAAGCAAAACAGCCTTATTTCTGATATGGAGAAAGTATTAGTGGTCTGAATAGATGATCAAACCAGCCACAATATTCCCTTAAGCCTAAGTCTCATCCAGAGAGAAGGCCCTGATTCTCCTCAATACTATGGAGGCTAAAAATTTGAGGAAGGAAGAGAAAAAAGTTTGAAGCTAGCAGAAGTTGGTTCATGAGGTTTAAGAAGCCATTTCCATAACATAAAGTATAAGATGAAGCAGCAAGTGCTGATGTAGAAGCTGCCGCAAGTTATCCAAAAGATTTAGGTAAGATTATCGCTACTTCTGAAAGTAGCTGTGCTAAAAAACAGGTTTTCAGGGTAGATAAAACAGCTTTCCATTGGAGGAAGATGTCATCTAGGATTTTCATAACTACAGAGAAGAAGTCAATTTCTGGCTTCAAAGCTTCAAAGGACAGGCTGACTCTCTTGTTAGGGGCTAATGAAGCTGGTGACTTGAAGCTGAAGCTAATGCTCATTTATCATTCTGAAGATCCTAAGGCCTTTAAGAATTATGCTCAATCTATTCTGCTGTTTATGAATGGAACAACAAAGCCTGGATGACAGCACATCTGTTTACGGCATGGTTTACTGAATATTTTAATCCACTGTTGAAACTTATTGCTCAGAAAGGAATACTACTTTCAAATATTACTGCTCATTGATAGTGCACCGAGTCAGGCAAGAGCTCTTATGGAGATATGCAAGGAGATTAATGTTTTCATTTCTGCTAACACAACATTCATTCTGTAGTTCGTAGATCAAAGAGTAATTTTCCACTTTCATGTCTTATTATTTAAGAAATATATTTTGTAAAGCTGTAGCTGCTATAGACAGTGATTCCTCTGATGGATGTGGGTAAATTGAAAACCTTCTAGAAAAGATTAATCATTCTAGATGCCATTAAGAACATTCATGATTCATGGCAGAAGGTGAAAACAGCAAAATTAACAAGAGTTTGGAAGAAATTTATTTCATCCCTCTTGGATGACTTCGAGGGAGTTCAAAACTTCAGTGGAGGAAATAACTACAGATGTGTGAAAAGAAGAAGAGAACTAAAATTAGATGTAGAACCTGAAGACATGACTGAATTGCACTAGTTTCATAAAACTTGAAAGATGAGTTTTTTCTTATGGATGAGCGAAGAAAGTGGTTTCTTGAGTTGGAATCTGCTTCTAGTGAAGATGCTATGAACATTATTGAAATGACAACAAAGGATTTCGAAGATTACATAAACTTAGTTGATAATGCAGCAGCCGGACTTAAGAGGATTGACTCCAGTTATGAAAGAAGTTCTACTGTGGGTAAAATGCCATCAAACTGCCAGCATTGCATGCTACAGAAAAATTATTCACAAAAGAGTCAACTGATGCAGCAAACTTCATTGTTGCCTTATTTTGAGAAACTGTCGTAGCCACCCCAACCTTCAGCAACCACCACCCTGACCAATGAGCAGCCATCAACATGTAGACAAGACCCTCCACCAGCAAAAATATTTGACTCATGGAAGACTCAGATGATTGTTACCGTTTTCTAGCAATAAAGTATTTTTTTAGTTAAGTTATGTTCATTTTTTAAATAATGCTGTTTCACACTTAATACATTCTAGTGTAGTGTGAATATAACTTCTCTGTAGACTGGGAAACCAAAAGATGCATGTGATTCACTTTGTTGCAATATTTCCTTTATTGCAGTGGTCTGGAACCAAACCAGCTATGTCTCCAAGATATGCCTATGTAACAAAGTGACTGGATATAAGATAAATATTTAAATATTAATACTTTTCTCCCATATCAGCAGGAAGGCATTGGAAAATTTAATGAGGCAATTTTTTAAATTACAACAAAAATATAAATCGTCTAGGAATAATCTTAATGACAAATACTTGAGATTTATATAAAGAAGACAAAAGTTTACTAAGAGATCCAAGTGTTCATTAAAAAGAAGGGGACAAAAAGGATCCAGATTACATGCAGCTGTAAACTAAATCAAACCAAGTATTCAAGAAGCATGTAGAATAAGGCCAGGTGCTCTTTTGAGCAAATGCTAAGATAAATGCAGAATCCATTGATACAGGTCTAAAATAGGTCAGCTGAAGTGTTCTTTACTATACCTATTAGTTCTTATATTCTTCCAGTGAACTAGAAGTGCATATGTCCTGATACTATCAATAACATGATCTCTTTCCTATATAAGGTGTTTTTTTTCTAGAGTCATATATCAGAAGAAATCTTTATATATCTTACAAATATGTGTTATAAGTTGTTAATGTCATCTTTTTAAACATAACTGCCACTTTTAATTGTCTTCTTACAGTTCCTTTGGAAGGACTACGAAGTCAAACCCAGTTTGAGGAGATGAGGTCAAGCTACATTAGAGAGCTCATCAAGGCAATTGGTTTGAGGCAAAAAGGAGTTGTGTCTAGCTCACAGCGTTTCTATCAACTTACAAAACTTCTTGATAACTTGCATGATGTAAGTATTTGGTTGATTCCAGAATATCAATGATTATTCTCTGATTTTCTATAACTTTTTAAATGTTACATATCAATTTTACTTTATATGATTTTCTCAGATTAATACTTGTATTTTAAAAGTGTTTGGATCACGCTGCTCAGACTTTATATAGTTTGTTTTCATTTTCAGTATAGACCACCCAAATATTCTTTTACAAGTATTTGTATAATTTGAGGGTAATTTAATAGCTGATAGAAATTATGGTACATTTCCTGAATATGTTCTAAAATATTTGTGCCTAAAATTATAAAAGATTTTATATATATAGTAAAAACAAAGGTATGTATGTGGAAAATAAGACTCATGCCATTTTAAATGGAATTATAAATAGCATTGCTGATGGATGGGCAATCAGGCAATATATAGCAAAAGTTAAAATTTGCATGCTTTTCAAGTTTCTATTTTTTAGAATTTATCTTAAAGAAATAATTAGGCAAATGTAATATACATGCAAGGATGTTCACCATAGCAGAGGGGAAAAAAAGAAAAACAAACAAGAAATGCCTAACACCAGAAGTGGATTACTAAGACAAGATATCTGTGGTTTGTCAAGATATATGAAATACAAGCTTTTATTGCTACTATGTTCAGATCACATTAAAATGACAGTGAAGGCATAAAAACGCTATCCACTCACTAGGTCAACTTTTGAGGTCTTACTCCTGAATATGAACAGACAGCCAAGATTATGAGCTATTTGAGTAAAGCCTCTAAAATGAAAGGCAGAAAGCAAAATAAAAAGACACTTGAAGGAAAAAAACACCAGTGCAGAGAACAGAAGAAACCTTCTAACATCCTCAGAGAAATAAGAATGATATGGCGTCCATGACATGAGAACAGAAAACATTTTTTAAATGAACATTTAGCAAGAAAATACTTTTGGATAATTAAATGAAGAAAGGCAGAAATTAAAAATTCACTGAAAGGGCTGAAATGGAAGGGAAAATCTGGGGAAAAGTAAAAGATCAAAACATGGAAAATTAGAAAGAAGAGTTATAGTAAATTTAGTATCCAGGGAGTTCTAGCCTCCAATTAATAGGAATGTCCAGAAGAAAAAATAGAGAAAATCAAGGAGAGAAATTTATGTAAGAAATCATAAAAGTTGCTGGAACTGAAATACACGAGTTTTCTAACAATAAGGGTCCAGTGTAGAGGCACTGCACAATTGAACTAAGGTACCTTATTGTAAAACTGTAGCATGCCAGAAATGAAGAGAAAATTTTAAAGTATACCAGCAATGAAAGAAACAGATCACATAGAAGTTATCAGGATTCAGAATGATGTTGGACTTCTCTGCAGCAACACTGGAAGCCAGAAGACAGTGGAGCAGGCCTTCAGAATTTCACGGAAAAGAAAATCTTCAAAGAATTTCATACCTAGCCAAACCATCGAACAAGTACAATGGCAGCATGGAAGTATTTTCAACCGTGCAAGGTCTCCTAGAGTTTACCTCAGATACAACCTTTCTCAAGAATTGCTACAGGATGTCTTACAACAAAACATGGGACTAAGCCAAAGATCCACCCCAAGAGAGATGCAAAGTGATGTCCCAACACAATAATTGTGCAGAGCAGTAGTCTAGATGGGAGCAGTAATACAAAGGGTTCTAGGATACCAGCTCCAGGAAAAATAAATGGAACTGAGAGATTACCAGTAAGTATGACTGTAATTGAGGTGATTTTTACAATTCTGTTGGCGCATTTGACTATGACTTTGTGACAAATGTAGAGAAAACAAAACAAACAAGAACACGAGGTGATTCACTTCTGCAAAATAAAAATGAGTCATAAGAATGGAGATGCAATCCAGCAGAAAACCATTAAAAATCTTTATAATATAAATGGTGGATATTGCCTTTAGCTAAAAATTGAGCTAAAAGCTCTCTCTGGGAAGAAGAGAACGTGTACATAGTTGAGGAAGAGAGTGTCTAGTATAAGAAAACTTCATTTTCTTCATTTCCCATAGTAGAAACTAAACCTAACTTTAGTGGAAATATAGAAATAAATATCAAAAGACACAGGCTACAAAAAGTTGAAGGTAGTTGTGTCTACGGGGCTGGAATAGGGATGGGAAGAAGTCTATCAGGAAACTGCAAGGCTGTATTGCTGCTGCTGCTGCTGCTTTTGTTTTTATAATCATGTAGTACTACTTGGCTTTTAACACTATACACATGAATTACTTTGATAAAAATTAGATTAAACGATGTTGGATTATTGGCATAGGAAGAATCAATATGTTATATAAAACAGCCAGATTAGCAAATAGAATTTATGAAACATGTGTAACATCGTGTGTATATTTGGGTATGTCTGTACACATGTATAAAAAGAAAAAAAAACTTGAGTAATATACCAAAATGTTTACACAGCTTATCCTGTGGAATTATGAATAACTTTCATTTATTTAAATAAATCCGTAATATCAGAATGTCCTATCACAAGTATGTAACATTTTACATATTATTCTAGAAAATGGTGGGAGTTATTTTCATTGTGGTAAGAAGAAAACACCTTGAGAAGTATTTATATTATAGTTAGAAAAATAAGTTGCCATATTTGAATAGCATATGAATTTATTATTTTTATTACATGTTTTCTACTTGTTTGTTAAACCAACAGCTTGTCAAACAACTTCATCTGTACTGCTTGAATACATTTATCCAGTCCCGGGCACTGAGTGTTGAATTTCCAGAAATGATGTCTGAAGTTATTGCTGCACAATTACCCAAGATATTGGCAGGGATGGTGAAACCCCTTCTCTTTCATAAAAAGTGAATGTCATCTTTTTCTTTTAAAGAATTAAATTCTGTGGTATGTCTTTTTGTTTTGTCAGGATTATGAGGTCTTGAATTTTTATAATGTTCTTCTGAAAGCCTTACATTTATAACATATCATAGTGTGTAAATTTAAGAGAAAAATTGTGAGGTTCTAATTATTTTCCTTTATAAAGTATAATTAGAATGTTTAGCTGTTTTGTGTACCCATATTTTCTTGAAGAATTTACAAGACTGAAAAAGTACTAAAATTGTTAAACTATATCTTATCCATATTATTTCATACCATGTAGGTGAGAATTTTTAACTTTTGCATCTAACAAATCATCTACTTAAGAGAAAAAAAATCTTACATGTAATAATACAAAGCTATTATATAAGTTATTTCTAGGTAACTCCCTTTGTCTCAATTATATTTCCAAAAATGAACATTTAAAATGTTATGCAAAATTTTGTCTAAGTATATTTGTGTGAGGATGAAATTCGTAACTTTCATCAGATTTTCAAAAGTATTTTTAATGCAAATAATGTAGAAAGAGTTTAAAACCACTAAAATAGATTGATGTTCTTCAAACTAGGCAAAACAACTCATATGTTAAGACCATTTTCCAGATTGGAAACACAAATCTCTTAGGAAGTTAATAAGTAGATTCGTATCATTATACAAATAGTATTGTGGATTTTGTAGGTTTTTAAAATAATCTTTTTTGGGGAGAGAATTGTCCTCTAATGAGGTATTACAAGAGGAAATAAGAAATCAGAAGATTATGGCCTAACTGTACTCCTTACCACCTGTGGCATGTTGAAAGTTAGTCACCCTTACTGATTTTCAATTCTCTCACCTTTGAAAGTAATAAAATATCTTTCCTGCCAATTGCTCCTTTTGGTCAGAGCTTATTAACATCTTTTCAAATCAAAGGAAAGAAGAAAGGGAGAGGAGGAGGAGGGAGGTATCAATTCACATACCTTTCTCCTCTTTATCCTCCACTATCATGAATTCCTCTTATGTTTCAGCCATGCAGATCTTTTTACCATCAAATTTCTGCCAGAATTTTCCCCTTTGATGCTAATTCCATATGCGTGTTTCAACCTTCAAGACTCAGCCAAATGTCATTTCTGTAAAATCTCTGAGTCTTTCAAGTAGTAATTTGCCTTCTCCTAGAGTTCACCTGCCACTTTGTGCACATTTGAGTTACAGTAGCATGTTGTTTTACAATTGTGACTCTCCTAGGAGTCTGGGAGCCACATAAAGTGGACAATAGTGTTTGTCGACTGAGAGTTGAATGACATGTTGTCTCTGTCTTGGTATTACAGTAGATTTTGATCATTCTTTGGTTACATTTTTGCATATTTCTGTACCCATGACTTTATCACTTCCTTCTCCCATGCTTTATCAAATATCTTCATCTCTTTTAAACTTTCCACCTTTGCTTCCTACTTTGTGAGATCTCTCCCTTTACTGACTATAACATAGAAGAATAGAAGTGTATTGTATGTGTCTTAAGGACAATACTTTAGATTTCTTGTTCTAAGTTTTTAAACTGAATGAATGGAATATTATTTCTCTCCCTAGGAAAAATTCCACAAAACAATTATTTCTCACGTTTACGTAGCCTTAAATTGTTTTGTACTGTAAACCTCAGTATAAAAACTTTCTTCATTTCTAATTTCATTCAACAAATATTGATTGAGTACCTGGTATTAGCACAAGAAAAATGTGCCAATAAGCCTTATGAGAATTTGGAGCTGAAGAAAGACTATCTAACTCAGGAAAGTTACAGTCCAGTAGTAGGTATAAATTACAGTGCCTGATAGGTAGGCGTTTTAATATCTGTACACTCAACATATACTAGATAGACGCAAAACATTTACAGACAATTTTACTGATACATGTGCAGCACAAAGGTACTAACTTTAAAGTAAATATTAAATAACACCTTTATGTGTCAGTAATTCATTTGCATTAAATCTTATTGAAAAGGCTTTCAGTATATTTTCCCCACAAACGTCATCCCAAGAGAAGTATTTTTAACATCTCCCAAATATAATAGTTACAGGAAATCTACCTCTGTGAGAGTGACACCTCTCAGAATGAACTGTGTGACATAAGAAAATGAATGTAGGTCTATCCAAAAACCCCCAAGAAACAAAAACAATATTATTAGCCCTTTATACTTAAGTGATGGACTCAGGGAACAGTTGATGTTGTGGTCATTTTATTATCTCATTCTTGTTACTTTGAATTAAACCAATATTTTGATGATATAAATCATTTCCACCAGCATAGATTTAATTTCCATCATAACTTTAAAATTTTCTAATTTCACTCAACTATGAGGGAATAGAATGTGGTGGCCACAGGTTTGGCTTTTGTTAAAATGTTTGATATCTTTGATGTTGATCTCTGTCTGCAATGTAGTTGTCTGAACACTAGGATTTAATATTTAATGCTAAGCTTAAAAAATAAAATACCTTTTTAAAAAGAATATGGCTTCACCAAATGGAAAATATCTAATTTCTAAATATTTTTCTCTACAAAGTCCTATCTACTGATGTCTCCATTACTATTTAGTCATCATAACCATTATCTTCATTTTACAGGTCATGTTCTTTCTGGTAGCTCTAAAATGACACTAAATCATAAGAAGACAGGTTACATATCAGGAAATACTTGAAGGTTATTGAAATAGATTCTTGAGATGAAAATATTTTCCGTAAAAAGGTTTGAAAAGCCATTTGAGTCTAAAGCATTATACCTCCATTATCAGTAATTATGTGACAATTGTGTGTGTTTAATGTTTAAAGATGTGGCACTTTTTAATAAGGCAATGCTATGCTATTTGTTCACATTTAACATTAAGATAATTTATTGCTATACAGGTGATATGGAAATATGATGAACAATATTTTTTTGCCAAAACTATGCCTTGTAAGTAGCCATGGCATGTCAACCTGTAACTTAAATTATCCACAACTAGTCATGTGTTTGATGATGGGCACTGTGGAGATAGCTGATGTAGGACTGTGCCCCCCTTCTCTGCCACTTACTAGCTGGATGAGATTAAGCAAGTTATTTAACCTCTCTGATTAAACCTGCCTTTGCCCAGTGCTTTGTAATGAGTAGAAATGGAAACCAAAAAAATGTATACAGGCGTTCAGAAATAGTAATTGCTATTATTTTGTTTTCATTAAGCCATAGTTCTGGCTATAATTTTATCAAACTAACTGGCTATTTTCTACAGTGAAACCAGGGTTCTAGAAAGTCTCATTGTTTTATTTATGTCACCATATGCTATGATATATTTGATTGAATTCATTTAAAATTAGGGCTGAAAGTATTCAAGTAATTTATTCTGCTGAAAAAAATACAGTGTTTTGAGTTTAGGGCCTGTTTTATCAAAGATCTAAAGAGGCTATCACTCTTTCATTGTAGGTATTTTAAAATAATGACACTGATTTTAACATTTTAAGTGTCTTTTTAGAATGAAGAGCCTGACTAGAACATAGCCCCTACAAAAACCCATGCTGAAATTATTTTTACTATGGCAACAATTCCACAAAAGGGAACAATGGGTTTAGAAATCACAGTGAAGTCATCAACCCAAAAAATAACTTCCTATCCCTAAGAAGGTTATGATGTAAGATGCCCACAAGAAATCTATGTCTGCTTTAATCTGTCTTGTATTCCTTTGGTAGGACGGCTATTACATTTTTAGTTTTTGCTGTGAGTACCTAGGCAATTTCTGTCATCCATACTTATCCTTCACACATCAGAAGTCAGGATAGAATATGAATCCTTTTAAATATTTTTACAACCCTAGAGCCTTGTGCATAAGAAGCACTCAAAACTTGCAAAATATATATTTTTTTCAAATTTAAAGATACTCTATTTTTGTATTCAATAACTCAACAACTGCGGTCCCCACTGATAAAGTGAAGTGGACAAGAAGACAAGTAATGGCTTAAGTTTCTTGTTCCCAAAGTATGCCTGTTCAGTAGCCATTGGATGTGGGAAATTTCTACATCTCTTAAAATTTACAGGAAATACATAGCCAGATGTAGCAAAAGTTCATCAAGTCCTAAATTGCTTATCCTTACTATACTAAGTCATGAAATGATTTTTAATGAAAAGAACATCACCTAGGTTTTGTGGTTTGTTTTTTTCTTATTCATGGCTGAGTGAAAAGAACAATCTCTGTTTCTCCCTAGCATCTGCGGACTATTTAATGTACCATAATTCCACACTCTGTGGTCCTTATTAAATCCAAAATTAAACAAAAAGCAGTAAAATAACTGACTACTCACCCATATTATGAAATATAATCCAAACCAGATTAGTCAACATCCATAAGATGAATCTAAGCTGAACTGGGCCTAGATTATTGAGTTCAGGTTGGCTCACATCCCTATTTATTAATAAACTCAGGAAAGAAGGCCTTACAGACCATCAGCTAGCTGTAGCTAATAGAACCTATACTTCTAAAGTTAAGCCTAGAATGAATATGGCCTTAAAAACTGAAAAGAAGCAGGAAAGAACAATTTTCTTCAACAATTTGTCCACCCTGTCACTGGAGAAAATTTAAGAATTTGGGGGTGTTGGTACTAAGTTAAACACAGCAGCTGTTCATGGCAGAAATGATTTAATACATACATTCTCTGAATATCCTATAACCAAAGCAAAGAAAAACACCAAGGGGTTTGCTCTCCTCCTTGGAGCTGACTGCATTCCAAGGCAGAGCTCAGGTCACATGCCCAAGGGCTGCGCCCAAGCTTGTCCGCAGCCTTATGCAGCTGTGGAGTCTGGAAGACTGTTGCAGGACTGCTGGCCTAGTCCCAGAATGTCAGCCTCGTTTTCGATTTACTGGCTCTTGTTGCTTTATGTCATGCTGACCTTATTGTTAAACACAGGTTTGTTTGCTTTTTTTCCACTCATGGAGACATGGGAGAGGCATTATTTTTAAGCTGGTTGAAAACTTTAACTGATAAAGCATTTTTAGAGAAACATGAATCAGGCAGCTAAGAAAGCATACTCTGTCCATTACTTTAAAGAAAATGTACAGATTATTAACTCTGTAGTGTGGCGTTAATGTCCTGGTCAATATTTAGATAGGCATGAATAAAATATTTAAATGATATTGTAAATAGTTTTCGGGACATATGCTATAGCTTATTTTTATTATCTTTTGAAATTGCTCTTAATACATCAAATACTGATGTATTCAATTTATCAGATATAAATTATTCTAAATGAAGCCCACTTCAATGTTTTTGTCTTGTCAGTTATATGTTAAGCTTCTGATCTCTTTGTCTATGATGTTTACTAATCTGAGTTTTTGTTCTTATGAATTATTTTAGACAGCAGTGGTTTTAAGCTTTTTGCCACGAAAAAATTTTCTCCTCCCCCAGGAAAGTTTATACCCTGAAGTATCCATCCACCAAACTCTACTTCTATTAAGAAATAGTTATTTTGTTTTCTTAATGTTCTGTTATTCAAAGACATATCAGTGAAAGCTGCTGAGCAGCATGAATAACAATTATATCCACACCGATTTGATATATTTTGTGTAGCCTTAACTTGATAGTATAAAATGTCATTGCTTTTTAAATAATAGCTAGTCAATGGTCTTCTATCGTAGGTTTCCTAAACTAAGTTAAGATCCAGAGCTTTGGGGTCATAATATATTACATACACTTATCTTTTTCTAAGGGCTTTAAAATTCATGAGAATAACCAAAAAAGGTACGTGGAAAGTTAATTCAAACATACCATATTCTTGTCAAAACAGAGATGTGGCTCTGCTTGTTCTCCATAAGGTAGAAATACTTTCCAGAATTTACCTAAACTAGTAAGCCCTGTATTTGCTATGATTAGGGATAGGAAGATATTTTCACATGGCAGACTTTAGAATTCCACACTTTAGCCAATAAAGTATCTCTTTTTGATCTTAGTATTCTGTGTATTTTAACTTTTCTAAGATGTGCACGTTTATAAGAAAAATCAGCACAAAGGGTTTTTTTTTTAAGTTAAAAGCTTTTAATTGAAATTTGAAAGAAACAGAAGAAAATATCAAAGTTCTTTGTATTTTGAGAGGATTAAATACGATTTACAAAAGTTACATGGAGGGCTATCTAAAACATTAACTTAAATATTTTTTGTTGAAAAGTCTTTAGGCATCATTTTATTCCTCAGCAACTAGCTGTGAAGCCTTTACTGTGTTGTATGCCAGTCACTCTGCCAGACTGTGGAGATAACCAGCATTTCCTTCTCCAAGCTTAGAGTTGGGTGGGGAATAAAGACAGGTAAACAGCTACAATATTGTACTGTGAGTGCTTATGCTGAAGAAAGTTCAGGGAACTACTAGAGCACCTAAGAGGAGCACCTACCTTGAATTTAGGGGTTAGCAGAGGCATCCTGAAAAAAGTCAAGCCTAAGCCATGATCTACAAGCAGTTTAGGAATTAGCAGAACATGCAGGGTGAGGAGATGCCAAAGGCAAGAAGAGAAGTATTCTAAACAGGAGGGATCCCGAAGAGAAAAGAGTATCCCAAACAACATATGCACAAACCTGATGGGGAGAGAGAATATAGGGTGGGGATGGATGATGAGACTGAAGAAGAAAGCCAGGTCTAGATAATCAGTGGCCTTGTACAGCATGTTAAAGAGTGTAGACTTGATTCTGTTGTAAACAGGAAAGCAGCACAATTCATATGAATATTTTAGAAGACTCCCACTGGAATATGGAGAATAAAGTTGGAGATGACTAATCCTGGAAGCAGGAAGAATATTTTTGAGGAAGTTGCACTATTTTGGTGAAAATGATGGTCATAAACACGAGGAGTTGTAGGTGATCATGACCTCCTCTCTAATTCTCCAGAAGGGTTTTGGAAGATATAACATAGGAACATTGACAGAACTGACGAAAGGAGACAAAATATGCCATATAAATTGTCAAACACAAGGCCAGACATCTAATTATTTTGCATATGTGTTGAAATTACAAATTTTTCAAGAAAGAGAACAAAAACTACAAAACTTAGTTTTACCAAGTCCCAGAATTCTATCTATCCAAACAATCTGTACCACTCCACCTATATCTCTACCTTTGCATTTCTGTCCAACCTCAAAGTCCAGGTCTATATACACAGGTAAGACTAAGCAGCTCAAGGTTCAGAAAATGAGAAAGAAAGAGGAACTGAGTTGTGTTGAACCCATGCAAAATAAACACATTCTTTGTATAGATTCTTGAAACTTCAAGAGGAGAGGAATTCACCTAACTCATAGATATTTGATGTTATGAATCCATGGCTGGGCTCGGCTTTTAAAAAGCCGTATCTGAGATTCCTTCTGTGGAACAAAGTTCCATCAAAGCCCATTTGAAAGCCTACATTAAAAACAAAATTCTTGCTGCATTGTATACAAATAATAATGCCATGATCAAATAATCAGATGCCATTATCAAGTGGAATTACAAAATGGTATACCCACTCCAAAAAAAGTAGGCTAAATTCTCGGTAGAGTGTCATGACTTCATGAGCCCTCCACAGCATTGGAGCTGAGGAGGAAGCACCGGTGAGCAATAGGTTGAAGAGAAAACTTGGCACTTAAGAATCTTTCCATCTTTTTTTCATCTAAAAGAGCCTTATTTTTGTATTACCTCATTCAATTTCCATCAAGGGCTGGTTTTCCTTTTTAGTTCCATTAACCAGACAGCAGCTGGGAAGGAAGAAGCTTTCTATGTGCACATGGTAGCTGTGGGAAGGAGGTTTCTTTCTCCAGGTCTTCACTGGCCATATGCCAGTCCCTTGTTAGTTATGCCGAGTCATAGAACCCATTTCTGTCGTCTCATATTTAAGTCTTTGGCTTGTGAATTTATCTATTCTTTCAGCTTCAGCACTGCAGAGTGCTGAGACTTTGCTAACTTCCATTCTTGCTGGCTTAGCAGATTCCTTATTCCTCTTAGGCCCAGCTGTTTTCTCATCTGGCCCTGCTGTGGAGTCACCTTGCCCTTCCAGGAGAGCCATGGCTTACCACTGCCTGCTAAGCCTCCACTCAGCTGCCACCACACTAAATCCAAGTTTCTCTAGGATGTTGCAGAGTTTCCGGGCAAGCATAAAAGTCTTGATTTTCCTGGACTTCCCTTTGTCTTAATCTCACCTCCTTCAAGTTTCAGTCTCAGAATGTAGGCATTTGTCCTCTTTGCCCTACCTATTCCTTCTTCTGAATCATGAAAGGCCCTCACTTCCTCTTGCTGTGTGCTGGAAGCTTCTGTCAGGTCTTAGAATGAGTTCTCATCTCGTCCTAGTAGCTTTCGATGCTTAAGTCCACCTTTTAAGGATACCTTTGAGATTTAGAACATTGTTTTTCACTTGAGAAAGACCTAATCTCCAGACTTGCCTTTCTGTGGATTTCAAACACCAATTGAGGACGTCAAAAGCTGAATGTTGACTTTCTTTGAATTTTCTGCTATAACAATTCCAGTTATCCTCAGAGCAATATGCCTCCAACTGACCAGGAGAAAGGTCGGGTGCCAAACAGAAAAACACAAAGATTAATTATTTCAAATAAGCATATACTTTGAAAGTGCTTTGGGAATTCATGAGGTTTTCTATCAAGAGGGTAAGACTCTTCATCCATCCACGTGTGCCTGACAGTCCTGGCACTAGCTGGTAACAGATGCAAAACTGTAAAAATTAGGTGATCATGGATTTTAACGGTATCATCACATACATATTTTCTATGTAATGTTTTATATTTCCCCTAAAATACTTTGACCGTTTTGCACATGGTAGATATTCACTTTTTTGTGTGTTGAAGTTGATGAAATCTTCAGTTATCTACCCCATTGCTTGTTAGTAAAACTAGTGTTAATACTTGGCAAGAGATGCAGGGAATTTTTCTCATGACTCACGACCTATTTAGTTATTAATGCTACTACCCTATTTTGAGTAAATAGTAGGTCACTGAGTACACTGTCAAGAGTTATACTTTTAAAGATATTTAGCACTATATACTTCTTGAGTCTAAAGTCATACACTTTGCTCATTTCTGAATGAAAAAGACATTTCAGAGTATGTTGACAATTGATGTGAAGGTTTTTGCTGAGAAGGTGAAACTGTTCTTTCATCTGTGTATGCCTGGGGCTGGGTCCCTGGCAGTGATTGGGTGACAATGCAAAGCTGTAAAAACTAGGTGCTAGTGGGCACCTAATATCATCACCGTGTACTTATTTTCAAGCTAATATGCAAAATCCCATCTCTGTTTTTAAACTAAGTGTAGATTTCAGAGAAAATATTTTGTGGTTCGCATAAGAAAACAGTCTACTCAGCTTGACAAGTGTTTTATGTTAAATTGGCTGGTGGTTTGAAATGAATCATCTTCACATAATGTTTTCTTTAAAAATATTGTGAATTTAGCTCTAATTCTTGTTATTCTGTGTGATAATAAAGAATAAACTAATTTCTATATCTCTCTTTATTAGTGAATTATAGCATCTAAAACCTCAATACAATTACATACAAGACACATACCAATTATAAGTGCATTCTTTACCAGTCATTTTAAATTTATAACCAACATTTCAATTTGTACAATACTGTATGTGGCATAAGGTTAGATACTGATATGGAAGATTTGGCATTATAGAGACAATATCCTTGACTGTGTATGCATTTTAGCAAAGCAAAGAGTGATTCTCAGGCAATTAAGTTGAAACCAACTACATAGTGTTTTAATCAGAAAGACAAAATACAATCAACTGATATCTAGTGAGATTCAATAATATACTGTTTTGGTTATTCACATTGATTAAAAAGTTTGGTATTACACAAGAATTTTCATAAGAAATTTAATGCATTTGACATTAAGGCAAATGATAATCTACTTATAATAACAAAGTATTTCAGACTACATTGGTTTCGTTACTAGGAGTATAATTTAGTATAGTCCTAGAAATATACAAATATATAAAATAAATGCCTAAATTGTATAAGGAATTGATGCAGGCAAACCCCAAAATGGGGGCTCAGCTTGGGAGGATTTTTGGCTTAATTCAGAAAAGAATTCAAGAGGGAGTCCACAGTGAAAGCAGCCAAGTTTATTGGAGCAACAGCGTCCAGCAAAATGGCTACTCCGTAGGCAGAGTAGCCCTCGTGGGTTGCTGGCTGGGTAGATGCATACCAACTCTTAATTATATGCTAACTATGAGGTCTGTTATTCACAGATTTTCTGGAAAAGCAGCAGGGAGTTCTTGGAACTATATAAGTTAATTTCTGGATGTTTCCATGACATTTGTAAAGTGTCATGGTGCTGATGGCAGTGTCTCATAGCATGCAGATGCATTGTAACTTCTAGTCCTAGCTGATTTGGGCCAGTTTCTTAGCTACACCTGTTTTTCATCAGCAGGGTCATGAAAACAAGTCCTGGTGATATTTTACCTCAGAACCATTATAGGTCTTGGAGACACAAAGATGAGTAGAACAGGATTCTTGCTGTAAGTTTGAGTTGATACAATGCCACATATTATTAATTGTTTGAAATGTCAAAATACTTGTTTCTTACTGAATCAACTGGATTTGGAATATACTAGAAAATCTGGAAAGCTTTATTGGATCATTTGGCCATGAAAATGTTCCTATCACATAAACACTTTATTTATTCCTGGTTAATACTATGTTTTCGGTTTTTAAACATGCCACCATATTCAGATTTACAAATGTAAATACTGTTGAGAAACTTCATATTTACCTGTGAAACAACATGCTGTTTTTTATAAATACTTGATTTTGATGGTTGGTGGAGTTTTTCCAATTGAAGTTAATTAATGAATAAAGAGAAAATGTGGCAAGTGGCTATGAATGTCAATGCACATGAGATTTTTCCCTTATGCCCCTATATGTCACTGTATGGAGTCACTGTAACAAACTAAGTGTAGCTCTCTCCACACTGATCATGAATAAATACTTAATATCAAGGATCAAGTTTTTAAAGCTATATTTCAATGGCAGGAAGTTATATTTACCTAAGCAGATGAAGTTTAAACCCATCTTATAAATGATCGAATCCAAACAAGTAGAATATAATATGCAGAGATCTGTGACCAGTTATTTGTGAGTAGTTTGGAATTCATAAAGCTTAAACAACTTAGGTACTCTATGAAAAAGCAAAGTATTTTTATGTTTGAATTATGTCAGCTACCCATAATTATGCTGTGATATAAGAGAAGCAGTATAGTAAGAATATATGCTCTGGAGCTACACCGTCTCAATCTCATTTCATGCTGTACCACTTACTATCTATGTGACCTTGCAGCATACTTTCACTCTCTGCCTTAGTTTTCTGATCTGTAAAATGGATATAACAATAGTACCTGTTTCATAGGGTTGTTATGAAGATCAAATCAATATAAGAAAAATAAACTTAGAGTAATGTGTGACATAGCAAGCACTATTTCAGTGTTTCATCCAAATTAAGTGGCTTTTTCCTTAATAGATAAATGATTAAGGGTACAAAAGATATTAAACTTTTATCTTTTTTTTTTTGAGATGGAGTCTTGCTCTGTCACCCAGGCTGGAGTTCACTGGCATAATCTCGGCTCACTGCAACCTCCACCTCCTGGGCTCAAGCGATTCGCCTGCCTCAGCCTCCCAAGTAGCTGGGACTACAGTTGCACACCACCAGGCCCAGCTAATTTTTGTATTTTTAGTAAAGACAGGGTTTTACCATGTTGGCCAGGATGGTCTCAATCTCCCTACCTTGTGATCTGCCTGCCTCGGTATCCCAAATTGCTGGGATTACAGGCATGAACCACTAGTGCCCGGCCTAAATTTTTATATAAACTATTTAGTAAAAATAATTTTTAATATTTTAGGTCATGGGAAATTCAGTAGCATAGTAATTATCAAAGTAGTAAATTTTTTCAGCAAAGGAGATCAAAGATAGACTGTTACGAGTGAAAAAATAGGGTATTAATCAACAAAATTATGAATCTGAATAGTCACAATTTTTCAGTTTCTGTACCTGAAATAGTTTCTGCATGGGATAGATTGGACTAACCAAATTTATCTCATTTTATGGCTCTAGCCTAACTACCTTCCCCATTAAATAATGTTTTTAAATATATGCAAAGAGAAAAAAAGAACTTTTTGAATTATGAGATATACCGAACAAAACAATAATGAAAAACTATTTATAAAATAGTTAAGATTAGATTATAAATCTAAAGTTGTATTTTGTCGGCACTAAAGGACTCCAATATTGTTTATATGTCAAAAATTATTGGCCGGGCACAGTGGCTCACACCTGTAATCCCAGCACATTCGGAGGCCGAGGCGGGCAGATCACCTGAGGTCAGGAGTTCAAGACCAGCGTGGCCAACATGGTGAAACCCCATCTCCACTAAAAATACAAAAATTAGCTGGGAGTGGTGGCAGGCACCTGTAATCCCAGCTACTTGGGAGGCTGAGGCTGGAGAATCACTTGAATGCAGGAGGTGGAGGTTGCAGTGACCAGAGATCACACCATTGCACTCTAGCCTGGGTGATGAGTCAAATAATAATAATAATATGAGAAACACAAAGTAAGATCTTTACTTTGAGAAATACTGTTTTGTGTAGTCCTTGTTTTGACACATGATGAACAGCTTGGAAATCTAAAATAATTCATTTTTTTTTTCAAATAAAATTTGACTCATGTGAATGAAATGTTTTAAAAATAAAATAAAATCCAACATTAATCACATTCAATTAAATACAGTGTATGTGTTCATTCTTCATTAATAGAAGTTCATTTCTCCTACTTCTTTTACCCTGTGCTAATATCAATTTCTAATTATTAGAGACCAACAATCAATATGAAATCAGTATTGCTGGTTTTTTAGCTGTCACTGATATGAGTACCTATTATGCACAAAGTCTTGCATTAGAGAACTCTACATACATTTTCCCTACCCATACAGCAATCTATACAAGCTAAACCTGAGTCACATTGTACAGAAGTTTAGGTAGAGGTTCACAGCAGTCCACTAAACCTGAAAAATGCCAGGTGCAGTGGCTCATGCCTGTAATCCCAGCACTTAGGGAGGCCTAGGCGGAAGGATCACTTGAGGTCGGGAGTTCGAGACCACTCTGGCCATCATGGTGAAACTCCATCTCTACTAAAAATACAAAAATTAGCCAGGCATGGTAATCCCAGCTACTTGCGAGACTGAGGCACGAGAATCGAGAATCGCTTGAACCTGGGAAGCAGAAGCTGCAGTGAGCTGAGATCACGCCACTGCACTACAGCCTAGTCAACAGAGCAAAACTCTATCTCCCCCACAAATTTTTTTTAATTAAATAAATAAACCTGAAAACCATTGTTTGCACCGTTTCTTCTTCCAAAGCAAAAGAAGTTTCTGTCACAGACAACTGGGGAGAGGGCAGTCAATGTTCTGGGAAAATCAACTATGAACAGCACTAATTTCCCAACAGCACAGTCTATGCTAAGGAATTCATCAGAGATCAAAAGAAACTCAACTCCTCTCCTACTAAATTTGTGATTAAAAATTGCATTTAGATTTAAGTACTGGAAATACATTCTGAGACAGAACATTTTCTTGCAAGTAATTGACATGGTCTGTGCAGTTGGGGAAACTGTCTCTTTAGTGACAGAAGATAGCACTTTGGATTAAAGAGTTGACTGATAGCTCCTAGATCTATAGGAATTACTATAATAGTGTTTTTTTTTTTTTAAATTCATACACATCTTAAAGAAAATATATCTTAAAATTTTATTCAGTGATATTAGGGAATGCTATATAAATTATAATAAATATAACATTCTTGAAAATCAAAAGTTCCTCTGATTTAACCTTTAACACTGAATCATTTGGAAAGGAATTTTTAACATTTCTTTTTTTTTTAATTATACTTTAAGTTCTGGGGTATATGTGCAGAACATGCAGTTTTGTTACATTGGTATACATGTCCCATGGTGGTTTGCTGCACCCATCAACCCGTCATTTACATTAGGTATTTTTCCTAATGCTATCCCTCCCCTAGCCCTCTGCTCTGGAATGTGTTTTAATAGTTGGAACTCTGAGGATAAAGTCATATTCTCAGTATTTTCATTATATTAAATAGTTCTGATATAATTGATGACTTAATGTCCTATTTCAAAGCTTCCTTATTTTATCTGAATGTTTTCATCTTTATGTAGCAGAAGGTTGAGATAAGTAACCATATAATCCTTATATAAAGGTAAGACAGATTTAGACACTAAGCATTTCTGTTGAAAACAAACTTGGGCCACATTGTAGACAAAGAACACATGCAGGATATATCACATTTAAATTTTGAAGTTACATGACATATATATATGTATATCATTTAAATTTTAAAGTCCTTAATTTGTTAAAGCCATGTTAGCAGAATTGTACAGAATTAGTTGTTTTGTTAAAATAAGGTTTAAATCACACCAACCTGGATGATATAGAACAGGAGAAATATTTTTACTTGTCATATTTATTTTGATTTTTATAAATCTAAACATTTCCTAATGATCACAATGATTACAAGATGCAGTGTTCTTATTGAAACATTACTAAGTAATGAACAATTAATCAAATGAAAGAATAATTTTAAGATGGATCAATGTCAAGAAATAGTTTTCTGAAAAATTTTAAGATTCACAAACCATTATTATGAACCTATTCAAGTTCTTAAATGATGTTATTAAAAAGTATGCATAGTAAGAAATGTATCAACTAACTCCTCACTAAACTTGAGAAAATATAGAATAACTAAGGTAAAAATCCATAAATTATGCAACAAAATTCAAATTGAGGAGGGAACTGCCATGCAATATTTATATTCATTTAACCAAATAATATTTACATTCAGCTTGCACAAATTTTCAAGTTTTGGTACAAGTGTTCTGTTGATTTAAGGATAATTATCACTAAGAATTTCTAAAAAAAATAAATAGAAAAACAATAAAAACCTGATTGATAACAGGTTATAGTATACTGGCAAAAATGGAGGTAATCAGTGAACAAGAACATAGATACCTGTGAACCTAAACAGAGATGGCCTATGTGCCAATTTCAGATACTTGTTAACAGCACCCAAATAAATACCTATAGTAAAACAAACAGCAGAACTTCACGCAGTTTTAAAAGATAGGTTTGTCACCAGTTTGAAAAGTAATCCCTTGTGATTTTAGTAATCTGTCTTTAATTCTGAGCCTCTGCATCATCATCTAATAAGCAGAAATAAATATTTTAATAAAGAGCTTTGCATTGAAATGCAATAGTGCCTATGAAATTCCATCACAGACAAGAAAACCTTATACAAATATGATTTTTACCAAGAAATAGGTAAGTACATGGCTAAACACCCTTACTAGATACAACACAACATTCTACAACATAAGTAGATGTAATTAATTAGTTTATAAATGAATAAATCTTGGGTCACCAAATATATGATTTTTCATAACCAAAATATATTAAGCTTACCAACATAGATACTTATCAGTTGAAAAGCCCAACAAACCTATATTCAAAAAAATTAAGGCCGGGCGCGGTGGCTCAAGCCTGTAATCCCAGCACTTTGGGAGGCCGAGGCGGGTGGATCACGAGGTCAGGAGATCGAGACTATCCTGGCTAACATGGTGAAACCCCGTCTCTACTAAAAATACAAAAAACTAGCTGGGCGTGGTGGCGGGCGCCTGTAGTCCCAGCTACTTGGGAGGCTGAGGCGGGAGAATGGCGTGAACCCGGGAGGCGGAGCTTGCAGTGAGCTGAGATCCGGCCACTGCACTCCAGCCTGGGTGACAGAGCGAGACTCCGTCTCAAAAAAAAAAAAAAAAAAAAATTAGAATGCTGATCTGGTAAATAAGTCATGGCATGTGGGAGAAGGCAGTTTGTGTGGGAGTGCATCTGGAGAATGGCATTCCAGGGCCACATGGACCTTCATCCTGTGTAACTGAAGAAGAGGTGGCTGTCAGCGTAGACCCATACCCTGCAATGGGAGATAGACGAGGAGCTGCTGCTTAGAAAACATGTCAAAAAATGATTGTTTGCACATACCCTGAATTTTTACAGTTTCCAACCTTCAAATAGAGAATGATATTCATAACTATTATATAAGAGGTCTTCAGTTTTAAACAAGTTTTGTGAACAGAAAAACATTTTATATTTAAAAGTCATGCAAAATTTAAGAAAATCATCTTTACTGGTAGCTCAGTTAATAGAATGTTTTCCAAACAATAAATAAGCATATGTCACGAGGAAACTGACTTAAGTAGAGGTGATCCAGGGACAGGAAGGGATTATTGTTTGTGCCCAAATTATCTGAATTGGCTATCTAAACTGGGCTGAATTCACTTTTGCTGTGTAACTACAAAATGTGTTTCTTTCAAGAACTCAAAAAAATGCTGAACTTATATTCCAAGGCTATTCACACTTTCCATCATTTTTATATTTTTAAAAACTTTCTTAAGAGAACTAAATTACATATATCATGTGGAGCTAATTTCTTTAACAAGTTCTTACCCTAAGTTATTTCTACTTAAGTAGGACTTACAGTGAAATTATTCAGGGATAATAAATGTCTGTTCTTAACTCTGCGTGTACATATGCATGAGTGAAAGGAATCTAGAGAAAAATAGAGTCAGGTCCCTCTTACAAAAGACAGCAAACATTACCTACTGTGAAGGCTAAAATATAGGGAAAAGAGTTTGGAAGCTTGAAATGAAAAAACTTTTGTGTTCTAAGCTGTGTTCTGACACTTCCTATTGAGTTGGCATGAGTTACCTATAACCTTTCTGAACTTTATTTTACCTATCTGAAAAAATGGGGGTGTATGACATACATGTAATCTCAAAATTCAACATTTTTGGAAATTATAGTATTATTTACTTCATTTTCGATTATTTAACTATGCCTTATTCTTATACTGCAATCTGGGCAATAGTTTAACAGATTTGTATTTAATTTTGTTTTATAAATTCTTAGTGGTTATTGTATTTAACTTTATGCAATTTGAACCTGAATGTTTCCATTGAATTACTAGAAAATGCAAGAAACAAATAGTTCCTTTTAATTTTCTACACATATATTAATAATCTGAAGAAATTTATGGTACTTACAAAAAATTCCCCCAAATAATTTTTTCTAGTTTTTTCCATTTAATTATGAAATTGGATAGCTATAGTATATAGCACTAGTTTGATTTGTAATACTTTCAAACCTAATACAGTTTTCCCTGAACTAAAACTTCTCATTTTTTCTATATTCTATTATTACTAAATTTTAACTACATTTTAAAAAGCAATTTTTGTTTTATCTGCAAAAGCAATTTTCCTTTTATCTTTCTATTTCCTCTCTATCCATTCCCTTTAATAAAATCTTGGTTCTGAAAAACAAGGCATGTTTTCCACTATACTTTTCTAAAATTTAATTTGACATTACTGTTCAAAATGTTAATTTGCACTTTCTCAGCTATTTTCAGAAAAGCTCATTGTTTAAATGACTTAAAATAATAAGCAAATAGGCCAGGCACAGTGGCTCTCATCTGCAATCCTAGTACTTTGGGAAGCTGAGGAGGGAGGACCATTTGAGTCCAGAAGTTGGAGACCAGCCTGGGCAACATAAGGAGATCCCATCTCTATCAAAAAATTTGAAATTATTCAAGTGTGGTGGTACATGCCTATAGTCCCAGCTCTTCAGGAGGATGAGGTAGGAGGATTACTTGATCCTGGGAGGTCGAGGCTGCAGCAAGCCATGGTCGCACCACTGCACTTCAATGCCGGCAACAGAGCAAGGCACTGTCTCATCATCATCATCACAGTAATAACAATAATAAGTAAATAGCTTCACACCATACCCTAAGGCTAAACTAAGTCAAACAGAAGTATTTAAATTTGTTTTATTGGTTAAAACAGAATAGTAAAATCATTTTAATGATTTTAACATGTCAATTTTAACAAAGTGCATGATAAATGTAAAATTTAGTTGTTTAAAAATCATCTTCAAAATAGGTATTTCAAATCAATAAGGCCCTCTATATTAATTTGAAAGTCACTATGTTTTGATCTGTTTTTAAATATTTTTCTGTATGGAATTTTTGAATTACATGTTAAGAACATGTACTGCTAAAGGATGTAATAATATTATTTAAAACATTAATGTTAAAATGCATTGCTAGTTCTGATGTATTTATTTCCACATATCAAATTCATTATTTTTACCCATCCAAATACCACAATCTAGTATCTAAATTGATAACTCTTATACCCAGATATGTGTTACACTTAAATTATCTTATTGCTTATAAATGTTTTTTCCTTTGCCTGGGTTTGTTTTTTTGTTTTGTTTTGTTTTTTTTGGTCTCTCAGTATACCGTTTACGCTTAATTAAAACAAAAATATGGTCAAAGAGTCATAGAATGTTGGAGTTGCACAAGCCTCTAAAAATCATCTGGTCCATGGGTTGTTTCTCCGTAGGGCAACAACAACTGGTTTTGAGGCAGTTTGAATTCCAACACAGTCTATGCAGAATTTCAGTGTCTGTGTATGTATACATGTTTTCCATTGCTCTCATCAACTTCTCAGAGGGGTCAACAATGAAACACATGTTATGAAAGAAATCAATTCCATCACTTCATTTTACAAATAGAGAACTTGAGACTCAAGAGAATCTGCGACTCATCCAAGGTCACAGTGAGGTCCAGAAGGGTCCAAGCACAGGAGTCTCTGCCCTGTGGAGTTAGGGTGTGCCACACTCCCAGATTGTGGTTGTGTTCAACAATCCAGAAGCTCCCTGAGCCCCATACTTTAGGGTGTGAGTGTGAGAGCTGGAGCAAGGTGCTGATTCGTATATTAAGAGGAAAAATCAGTTTTTATTTCTGAACTTATGCCATTGTCAGTACTTCACTTCTCACACCAGATGCATGGAGTTTTTTCCCACAATTCTCCAATTGTCTGCAGACAACTGGGTATCCTATGATGCAATTAATTCCAGTACCGTCTGGAGTTAGCACAGCCCTCACTGGTTAAGAGCCCAGTCCCATAAGACTGCTCCCACTTCAATTGAAAGGGGGTGGGTTCCCAGGTTTTCCACAATTTCTATCTGACTTGGCTACAAATCAGAGGTTCCCACAACCCCACCCAGGTTCATAGAACCCCATACAGCTCATAGAACTCAGAGAAACACTCATGTTTACTAGTTTAAGGTAAAGATATGATAAAGGATACAGATGAAGCGGTACATAGGGTGAGGTCCAGAAGGATAGAAGTTCAGGAGCTTCTGCCCTGTGGAGTTGGGGTGCACACCCTCCCAGCTGGGGATATGTCCAACAGTTCAGAAGCTTTCTGAACCCCATATGTTAGGGATTTATTTTATGGAGGCTTCATCACATAAACATAATCCAATTATTAACTCCAGCTCTCCTCTTCCCTTTCCAGAGAATGGAATGTGAGGCTCAAAGTTCCAAGTTTCTAATCACAGTTTGGTCATTCTGGTAACCAGCCCACATCTGGGAGCCCACCAAGAGTCATCTCATTAAAACAAAAAAATGATCTTATTATCCAGGAAATTCTGAGGGATTTTGGAGCTCTGTGCCAAGAGCCAGGTCAAACACCAAATATTAGAACAAAAGATGCTTCTAGAACCTCTATTAGGAAATCACAAGAGTTTTAGGAACTTTTGTGTTAGCAACTGGAGGCAAAGACCAATATGTATATTTCTTATCATTTCACAAGATTGACCTCAGAATGTTATTGATCTGTAGAGCTCCCAACATAAGTGGGTTTTCAGCTAACACCCGCTTGTGGCTTCCCCATAATTTGGTCTTCAAAAACTTAAAAGTGAATTTAATCTCCCATTTCAGTTAGCATCACAGTATTATTACACTGTAACTGTAATGTAATTAGAATTTAGTATTCATATTTTATCCCTTAAAATATATATTTATGGAAAAATTGAAATGAATTTCTCATAATTCTGCAGATAAGTTATTTCAGAGCACAATAAATTTCTGCCCATCCTTTTTTCTCAATTGAAAGAAATTATAGAAGTTGGCATTTCTGCTCCACTGACCATGGTGCTTGACCTATTCACTAGTAAATGTTGTGTAACCTTTTCCTTTCTTGTTATTTGGAGTTAGAGGTGATATAAAATAAACACAAAAGTCAGAATAAAGTTTAATAAAGATTGATCAATTTCATAACATTATATCTCATCTATGTCTGTCACTCACTTTTGTCATTTACTATTTTGTAAAAAACTTAGTACAAAAACTATAAAATGAATAGACAAATGATTTCTAGAAGATACATTCTGCTTTGAAATGCTCCAAAACATAGTTAGTAGGCTTAAAAACAGAATTAAACAACTCTGTCTTCTAAAAGTGACCATTATTTTTTAAAAATCCAATAATCGTCAAAATAGAAACATATTTTAAAGAATGACGATCTAAATTGACTTTAAATGATTAGAGAGAATGGAACAGAAAATATTTCTTCTGAGCAAACAAGGACCTGAAATAATGACAGAAAGAAATGTCCCCTCACTGTTCCCTAATGCAGTAACCAATATACATTGAGCTTCTATTATGTGCCATTCAGGAACTTGTAGGATTATCTAAGTAAAAAAACTGAAAAACAGAGCTCACACTCAATTAAATCATGGACTTGTTAGAGATGAAGAATATTATACACATGAGAAGAATTCAGGGAAATTTAATCCATAATATAAATATATCTTAAATCATAGGCTTCAATTCTGGTGTCAGAGTTCAGAGAAGGGAGAAGGTAGTATAGACCAAAGGAACGCAGTCTGGAGCTAATAGAGGTTTGGGTTAGATAGTTTGACCAAAACTAAAATAGCAAGTCAAAGTTTCAGCATGAAACTCCTCATAGTTGCAAATTTTCTTCAGACAAAGTCTTTGGAGAACAAGGGCAATGAAAAAGCTAACCAAAAATAGAAAAAGTGCCTACATGTGTAGTTGAGAAATTTATATTATAAAAACCACAGCAAATCGGATTCAGCAAAAAAAGAAGGGACATAGACGTTTATTTTAAGTAGGACAACTACCATGTTTTGGCAGTGTCATTAAAAAGATATGTAAATAATAAAAATGAGAAAGAGTATTGAAGAAGGTAATCTTAAAACTTGAAAAAATAAACATGTAATATCATATTAAAATGCCACAGTAAATAAATCTTGTCTCTGGCATCATCATTTAGAAATTATTTAATTTCTAATTCTTTCTCAAAACACTACTGCTGCTATTATGACTTATTTTGATGTTTCTTTTCCAAATAAAACCTCAGCAGCCAAGAAACTCAAAATAAAGCAACACATTTCATGAGGGCAGCCTACCCAAAGAGAAAGAAAGTGGGGGTTGGTGGGGGTTAGAGAGAGAGGTTTCAGTCTCTTAGCAGATTATGGTCCTTTTTAAGGTCATATGTAACTCAGTGCCAGGAACAGCAATTGTAAGAAAATGTTGCAAATAAACTTCTCAATTATATTAGCAAGGATTACAGCTTCTTTTAAAACTTCTCTGTTTTCTAGCTCTGAAGGTCAATGAACATTCCCATGAATCTTTGTATGTTTATACCCAAAGTGCACTGTGAACTTGGGCAAAGGAGGTAACTCTGGCTTAGCTGGGCTTTGTAGGTTGATATTACAAATACAATTGAAACCGAGCCAGTTTCACACTTTTGCAAAGCATTAAAAAAAAAAAAAAAATACATTTGTAAGTGGCATCCAAAGACTCAAGAGTGATTCCAGAGAGAGTCGTGTAAGTGGAGATTTATCTTTTGCAACGCTAACTGCTCTTAGTTCTCTGCCATCCTTCCTTAGGGCATCTTCACATGTTTGCAGAGTCCCCATGAATTCAGTCTGCACCAGGCTACACTAGCCTCCCCCAGTTCAGGCTATCTGCTACACACTTGTGCCTTTCTACACTCCCTGCAAACACATGCTCAGTGAACTGTCTCATTAGAAAGAAGCTGATCAATCAATACTCCAAGGAGTAAATAGAGTATGCCTCCCTGTGACATTTGCCTGTGAAAGGAAAATAAGTCTCATTCAAAGTGAATGTTGCTATTGCTGTTATGAGGCACAGGTCTCTTAGGGAGAAGGTTTGGGGCCGTGTGGTCTTAAAATTTAGAATAACAGAAGCGCTTTTTTTGAAAGGATTGTATTTTTGTAGGCGACGATGACTACAGCTAGAAATTGAGAGCAATGAAAGTCTAATTTTTTAGTCTCTCCAATTACAGTTACGAGGGAAGATGTAAATATTTTCTAATGAAACTCAGTATTCACATATCAATGCATTTAGATTTACAAGTGGGCCCTGATACTACTTCCACGTAAATCTGCATTTATTCCTTAGACGTCTGTTTGAGATCCGGAGAAATAAATGAGGCAGTAAATATGTTAGCCAGTCCACAATTCATGTTTACTTTTAAAAGTCTCCAAACATCTTACAAATAACAGTCTTTAGGGTGGGAAAGAGCTAGAGATCATTCCTCTGCCCTTTGATTAAAGAACTTAAAACACACACCCTTAGTACATTTCAAAGGGGACCTAAGGCGAACCTTCTCTTTTACGCTTAAGAGGTTTGTGGGTATAATAAGTTGCGTTTGGAAGAGACCACATGTAGTTCAGAGTGAATCAGTACACAATTCAGAATTCCATGACGTTGGCCAAAATCCACCATCTGTACTCTCCCTGGAGCTTTTTATGAGCTCTAACTTTTATTTTTCTTCTTAAAGATCAGAAAGAGGTGCCTCAATTAGAAAGATGCTTCTACAAAAGTACCTGAATTCAGGTAACACTTGCATTCTGCTACATAAAAGAAAGTTTTAGCATATGTTAATTAGTCACGTGACCAGGCAATTTACAAATAAGACATACTAAATTGGTTATAATTTCTAAGTTTAAGACAGGTAAAGAGAAATAAGAACAATGTAATCAATGATAAAAATCTCCCATGAGTCTCAGGATACTTAATCTGTCTACACTTTACCTTTGGTACTTAACGTACCCTTTGTTTTACTATTTACTTTTTAAGTCTATTTCATTCTTCAAGGTATGAATTAAGTTTCTCCTTGCCCATAATACTTTTCCTAATCTTCTTAATAAGAATTAATCTCACTTTCCTAGGAAGACCCTTTTTACCATGGCAACCACAGAAAGTTGACACAAAAGTTGAAAGAGAACTAGTGACAATGCCGAGGGTATTTCTCCTAAACAACACATACTATGTTAAAATAGCTCACGAACTATCTGTAAACTGAAGCTACAGGAAAAGTTTTAGTAATAAGATTCTTAGTTTTGTTACCAGGAAGGGGTCTCAATCTAGACCCCAAGAAAGGGTTCTTGGATCTCACGCAAGAAACAATTCAGGGTGAGTTCATAAAGCGAAAGCAAGTTTATTAAGAAAGCAAAGGAATAAATTTATTTTATTTATAAATTTATTTTTATAATATTATAAAATAAATATATATGTTTTTAAATATTTAAATATTATTAAAATATATATTTTTATTTTCATAATATAATTTTATATAAATTTATTTTTATAAAATTATAATTTTATATAAATGTATTATATAAATATAATAAATTTATTTATTCCATAATAAATATGGCTACTCCATAGGCAGAGCAGCCCTGTGGGCTGCTTGTTGCCCATTTTTATGATTCTTTCTTGCTTATATGCTAAACAAGGGGTGGATTATTCATGAGTTTTCTGGGAAAAGGGTGGGCAATTCCCAGAACTAAGGATTCCTCCCCTTTTTAGACCATATAAGGTAACTTCCTGACATTGCCATGGCATCTGTAAACTGTCATGGGCCTGGTGGGAGTGTCTTTTAGCATGCTAATATATTATAATTAGCATATAATGAGGACTGAGGACAACCAGAGGTCACCTTCCTGGCCATCTTGGTTTTGGTGAGTTTTGGCCTGCTTCTTTACCACAACCTGTTTTATCAGCAAGGTATTTGTGTCCTGTATCTTGTGCCCACCTCCTGTCTCATCCTGTGGCTTAGAATGCCTAACTTCCTGGGAATGCAGCCCTGCAGGTCTCAGCCTCATTTTACCCAGCCCCTATTCAAGATGGAGTCACTCTGGTTCAAACACCTCTGACAGCTTAAGAATTTACAGAAATCGTAATCCAATATTTTCAGATGTTTCTTCCCATCTCATACGTATCAGTTAATATTACATTTCCTATAGGATTATTGTTACATGTATAACAAGACTAAGATGCTTTTGAGGCTCTATACACCAGAAATAAAAACAAAATAGGTATTAAATCTTACAATGAAATAGAAAGTGTAATCCAGCTTAGGTCCCTAAATCATATCTATGAACTCTTATACCATTAGAATAAAATTCTAACTTAGAATGCCTTCTTCACTTTTTTCTTTTTTTTTTTTTTTTTTTTTTTTTTAAATTTATTTATTATTATTATACTTTAAGTTGTAGGGTACATGTGCATAACGTGCAGGTTTGTTACATATGTATACTTGTGCCTTGTTGCTGTGCTGCACCCATCAACTCGTCATTTACATCAGGTATAACTCCCAATGCAATCCCTCCCCCCTCCCCCCTCCCCCTTCCCCCCTCCCCCCTCCCCATGATAGGCCCCGGTGTGTGATGTTCCCCTTCCTGAGTCCGAGTGATCTCATTGTTCAGTTCCCACCTATGAGTGAGAACATGCGGTGTTTGGTTTTCTGTTCTTGTGATAGTTTGCTAAGAATGATGGTTTCCAGCTGCATCCATGTCCCTACAAAGGACACAAACTCATCCTTTTTGATGGCTGCATAGTATTCCATGGTGTATATGTGCCACATTTTCTTAATCCAATCTGTCACTGATGGACATTTGGGTTGATTCCAAGTCTTTGCTATTGTGAATAGTGCCGCAATAAACATACGTGTGCATGTGTCTTTATAGCAGCATAATTTATAATCCTTTGGGTATATACCCAGTAATGGGATGGCTGGGTCATATGGTACATCTAGTTCTAGATCCTTGAGGAATCGCCATACTGTTTTCCATAATGGTTGAACTAGTTTACAATCCCACCAACAGTGTAAAAGTGTTCCTATTTCTCCACATCCTCTCCAGCACCTGTTGTTTCCTGACTTTTTAATGATCGCCATTCTAACTGGTGTGAGATGGTATCTCATTGTGGTTTTGATTTGCATTTCTCTAATGACCAGTGATGATGAGCATTTTTTCATGTGTCTGTTGGCTGTATGAATGTCTTCTTTTGAGAAATGTCTGTTCATATCCTTTGCCCACTTTTTGATGGGGTTGTTTTTTTCTTGTAAATTTGTTTGAGTTCTTTGTAGGTTCTGGATATTAGCCCTTTGTCAGATGAGTAGATTGCAAACATTTTCTCCCATTCTGTAGGTTGCCTGTTCACTCTGATGGTAGTTTCTTTTGCTGTGCAGAAGCTCTTTAGTTTAATGAGATCCCATTTGTCAATTTTGGCTTTTGCTGCCGTTGCTTTTGGTGTTTTAGACATGAAGTCTTTGCCCATGCCTATGTCCTGAATGGTACTACCTAGGTTTTCCTCTAGGATTTTTATGGTATTAGGTCTAACATTTAAGTCTCTAATCCATCTTGAATTAATTTTCGTATAAGGAGTAAGGAAAGGATCCAGTTTCAGCTTTCTACTTACGGCTAGCCAATTTTCCCAGCACCATTTATTAAATAGGGAATCCTTTCCCCATTTCTTGTTTCTCTCAGGTTTGTCAAAGATCAGATGGCTGTAGATGTGTGGTATTATTTCTGAGGACTCTGTTCTGTTCCATTGGTCTATATCTCTGTTTTGGTACCAGTACCATGCTGTTTTGGTTACTGTAGCTTTGTAGTATAGTTTGAAGTCAGGTAGCGTGATGCCTCCAGCTTTGTTCTTTTGACTTAGGATTGTCTTGGAGATGCGGGCTCTTTTTTGGTTCCATATGAACTTTAAAGCAGTTTTTTCCAATTCCGTGAAGAAACTCATTGGTAGCTTGATGGGGATGGCATTGAATCTATAAATAACCTTGGGCAGTATGGCCATTTTCACGATATTGATTCTTCCTATCCATGAGCATGGTATGTTCTTCCATTTGTTTGTGTCCTCTTTGATTTCACTGAGCAGTGGTTTGTAGTTCTCCTTGAAGAGGTCCTTTACATCCCTTGTAAGTTGGATTCCTAGGTATTTGATTCTCTTTGAAGCAATTGTGAATGGAAGTTCATTCCTGATTTGGCTCTCTGTTTGTCTGTTACTGGTGTATAAGAATGCTTGTGATTTTTGCACATTAATTTTGTATCCTGAGACTTTGCTGAAATTGCTTATCAGCTTAAGGAGATTTTGGGCTGAGACAATGGGGTTTTCTAAATATACAATCATGTCATCTGCAAACAGGGACAATTTGACTTCTTCTTTTCCTAACTGAATACCCTTGATTTCTTTCTCTTGCCTAATTGCCCTAGCCAGAACTTCCAACACTATGTTGAATAGGAGTGGTGAGAGAGGGCATCCCTGTCTTGTGCCAGTTTTCAAAGGGAATTTTTCCAGTTTTTGCCCATTCAGTATGATATTGGCTGTGGGTTTGTCATAGATAGCTCTTATTATTTTGAGGTACGTTCCATCAATACCGAATTTATTGAGCGTTTTTAGCATGAAGGGCTGTTGAATTTTGTCAAAAGCCTTTTCTGCATCTATTGAGATAATCATGTGGTTCTTGTCTTTGGTTCTGTTTATATGCTGGATTATGTTTACTGATTTGCGAATGTTGAACCAGCCTTGCATCCCAGGGATGAAGCCCACTTGATCATGGTGGATAAGCTTTTTGATGTGTTGCTGAACCCGGTTTGCCAGTATTTTATTGAGGATTTTTGCATCGATGTTCATCAGGGATATTGGTCTAAAATTCTCTTTTTTTGTTGTGTCTCTACCAGGCTTTGGTATCAGAATGATGTTGGCCTCATAAAATGAGTTAGGGAGGATTCCCTCTTTTTCTATCGATTGGAATAGTTTCAGAAGGAATGGTACCAACTCCTCCTTGTACCTCTGGTAGAATTCAGCTGTGAATCCATCTGGTCCTGGACTTTTTTTGGTTGGTAGGCTATTAATTATTGCCTCAATTTCAGAGCCTACTATTGGTCTATTCAGGGATTCAACTTCTTCCTGGTTTAGTCTTGGAAGAGTGTAAGTGTCCAGGAAATTATCCATTTCTTCTAGATTTTCCAGTTTATTTGCGTAGAGGTGTTTATAGTATTCTCTGATGGTAGTTTGTATTTCTGTGGGGTCGGTGGTGATATCCCCTTTATCATTTTTAATTGCGTCGATTTGATTCTTCTCTCTTTTCTTCTTTATTAGTCTGGCTAGTGGTCTGTCAATTTTGTTGATCTTTTCAAAAAACCAACTCCTAGATTCATTGATTTTTTGGAGAGTTTTTTGTGTCTCTATCTCGTTCAGTTCTGCTCTGATCTTAGTTATTTCTTGCCTTCTGCTAGCTTTCGAATGTGTTTGCTCTTGTTTCTCTAGCTCTTTTAATTGTGATGTTAGAGTGTCAATTTTAGATCTTTCCTGCTTTCTCTTGTGGGCATTTAGTGCTATAAATTTCCCTCTACACACTGCTTTAAATGTGTCCCAGAGATTCTGGTATGTTGTATCTTTGTTCTCATTGGTTTCAAAGAACATCTTTATTTCTGCCTTCATTTCGTTATGTACCCAGTAGTCATTCAGGAGCAGGTTGTTCAGTTTCCATGTAGTTGAGCGGTTTTGATTGAGTTTCTTAGTCCTGAGTTCTAGTTTGATTGCACTGTGGTCTGAGAGACAGTTTGTTATAATTTCTGTTCTTGTACATTTGCTGAGGAGTGCTTTACTTCCAATTACGTGGTCTATTTTGGAGTAAGTACGATGTGGTGCTGAGAAGAATGTATATTCTGTTGATTTGGGGTGGAGAGTTCTGTAGATGTCTATTAGGTCTGCTTGCTGCAGAGATGAGTTCAATTCCTGGATATCCTTGTTAACTTTCTGTCTCGTTGATCTGTCTAATGTTGACAGTGGAGTGTTGAAGTCTCCCATTATTATTGTATGGGAGTCTAAGTCTCTTTGTAAGTCTCTAAGGACTTGCTTTATGAATCTGGGTGCTCCTGTATTGGGTGCATATATATTTAGGATAGTTAGCTCTTCCTGTTGAATTGATCCCTTTACCATTATGTAATGGCCTTCTTTGTCTCTTTTGATCTTTGATGGTTTAAAGTCTGTTTTATCAGAGACTAGTATAGCAACCCCCGCTTTTTTTTGTTCTCCATTTGCTTGGTAAATCTTCCTCCATCCCTTTATTTTGAGCCTATGTATGTCTCTGCGTGTGAGATGGGTCTCCTGAATACAGCAGACTGATGGGTCTTGACTGTTTATCCAGTTTGCCAGTCTGTGTCTTTTAATTGGAGCATTTAGTCCATTTACATTTAAGGTTAAGATTGTTATGTGTGAACTTGATCCTGCCATTATGATATTAACTGGTTATTTTGGTCGTTAGTTGATGCAGTTTCTTCCTAGCCTCGATGGTCTTTACATTTTGGCATGTTTTTGCAATGGCTGGTACCGGTTGTTCCTTTCCATGTTGAGTGCTTCCTTCAGGATCTCTTGTAAGGCAGGCCTAGTGGTGACAAAATCTCTAAGCATTTGCTTATCTGTAAAGGATTTTATTTCTCCTTCACTTATGAAACTTAGTTTGGCTGGATATGAAATTCTGGGTTTAAAATTCTTTTCTTTAAGAATGTTGAATATTGGCCCCCACTCTCTTCTGGCTTGGAGAGTTTCTGCCGAGAGATCTGCTGTTAGTCTGATGGGCTTCCCTTTGTGGGTAACCCGACCTTTCTCTCTGGCTGCTCTTAAGATTTTTTCCTTCATTTCAACTTTGGTGAATCTGGCAATTATGTGTCTTGGAGTTGCTCTTCTCGAGGAGTATCTTTGTGGCGTTCTCTGTATTTCCTGGATTTGAATGTTGGCCTGCCCTACTAGGTTGGGGAAGTTCTCCTGGATGATATCCTGAAGAGTGTTTTCCAACTTGGTTCCATTTTCCCCCTCACTTTCAGGCACCCCAATCAGACGTAGATTTGGTCTTTTTACATAATCCCATACTTCTTGCAGGCTTTGTTCATTTCTTTTTCTTCTTTTTTCTTTTGGTTTCTCTTCTCGCTTCATTTCATTCATTTGATCCTCAATCGCTGATACTCTTTCTTCCAGTTGATCGAGTCGGTTACTGAAGCTTGTGCATTTGTCACGTATTTCTCGTGTCATGGTTTTCATCTCTTTCATTTCGTTTAGGACCTTCTCTGCATTAATTACTCTAGCCATCAATTCTTCCACTTTTTTTTCAAGATTTTTAGTTTCTTTGCGCTGGGTACGTAATTCCTCCTTTAGCTCTGAGAAATTTGATGGACTGAAGCCTTCTTCTCTCATCTCGTCAAAGTCATTCTCCGTCCAGCTTTGATCCGTTGCTGGCGATGAGCTGCGCTCCTTTGCCGGGGGAGATGCGCTCTTATTTTCTGAATTTCCAGCTTTTCTGCCCTGCTTTTTCCCCATCTTTGTGGTTTTATCTGCCTCTGGTCTTTGATGATGGTGATGTACTGATGGGGTTTTGGTGTAGGTGTCCTTCCTGTTTGATAGTTTTCCTTCTAACAGTCAGGACCCTCAGCTGTAGGTCTGTTGGAGATTGCTTGAGGTCCACTCCAGACCCTGTTTGCCTGGGTATCAGCAGCAGAGGCTGCAGAAGATAGAATATTTCTGAACAGCGAGTGTACCTGTCTGATTCTTGCTTTGGAAGCTTCCTCTCAGGGGTGTACTCCACCCTGTGAGGTGTGGGGTATCAGACTGCCCCTAGTGGGGGATGTCTCCCAGTTAGGCTGCTCAGGGGTCAGGGACCCACTTGAGCAGGGAGTCTGTCCCTTCTCAGATCTCAACCTCCGTGTTGGGAGATCCACTGCTCTCTTCAAAGCTGTCAGACAGAGTCGTTTGCGTCTGCAGAGTTTTCTGCTGCTTTTGTTGTTGTATAGTTGTGCCCTGTCCCCAGAGGTGGAGTCTACAGAGACAGGCAGGTTTCCTTGAGCTGCTGTGAGCTCCACCCAGTTCGAGCTTCCCAGCGGCTATGTTTACCTACTTAAGCCTCGGCAATGGCGGGCGCCCCTCCCCCAGCCTCGCTGCTGCCTTGCCGGTAGATCACAGACTGCTGTGCTAGCAATGAGGGAGGCTCCGTGGGTGTGGGACCCTCCCGGCCAGGCGTGGGATATGATCTCCTGGTGTGCCTGTTTGCTTAAAGCGCAGTATTGGGGTGGGAGTTACCCGATTTTCCAGGTGTTGTGTGTCTCAGTTCCCCTGGCTAGGAAAAGGGATTCCCTTCCCCCTTGCGCTTCCCAGGTGAGGCAATGCCTCGCCCTGCTTCAGCTCTCGCTGGTCGGGCTGCAGCAGCTGACCAGCACCGATCCTCCGGCACTCCCCAGTGAGATGAACCCAGTACCTCAGTTGAAAATGCAGAAATCACCGGTCTTCTGTGTCGCTCGCGCTGGGAGTTGGAGACTAGAGCTGTTCCTATTCTCTTCACTTTTTTCAAACTACAGCTGAGCTATTAATAATTCCTTATAAACAAATTTACAAGAAAAAAACAAACAACCGCATCAAAAAGTGGGTGAAGGATATGAACAGACACTTCTCAAAAGAAGACATTTATGTAGCCAACAAACATATGAAAAAAAAAAAAGCTCATCATCACTGGTCATTAGAGAAATGTAAATCAAAACCACAATGAGATAGCATCTCATGCCAGTCGGAATGACGATTATTAAAACATTAGAAAACAACAGATACTGGTGAGGCTGTGGAGAAATAGGAACACTTTTACACTGTTGGTTGGAGTGTAAATTAGTTCAACCATTGTGGAGATAGTGTGGCGGTTCCTCAAGGATCTAGAACCAGAAACACCATTTGACCCAGCAATCCCATTACTGGGTATATACCCAAAGGATTATAAATCATTCTACTATAAAGACACATGCACACATATGTTTATTGCAGCACTATTTACAAATAATTACAACCCAAATGCTCATCAATGAGAGACTGGATAAAGAAAATGTGGCACATATATACACCATGGAATACTATGCAGCCATAAAAAAGGATGGGTTCAGGTCTTTTGCAGGGACATGGATGAAACTGGAAGCCATCATTCTTAGCAAACTAACACAGGAACCAAAAACTAAACACCGCATGTTCTCACTCATAAGTGGGAGGTGAACAATGAGAACACATCGACACAGTGAGGCGGACATCACACACCAGGGCTTGCTCAGGGTGGAGGAAAGGGGAGGGAGAGCATTAGGACAAATACTTAATGTGTAAGGGGCTTAAGACCTAGATAACGGGTTGATAGGTACAGCAAACCACCATGGCACATGTATACCAATGTCACAAACCTGCATGTTCTACACATGTATCCCAGAACTTAAAGTAAAACACAAAAAAATAATAATAATTCCATGTATTTGTAATGATCTCCAACATTTGAAAAGATTCTATATAGGCCATTTCATATGCATTATCTCATCTGGAAAAGCACCCCGATAGAAAACAGGCATTTATTACCACTGCATTTTTGAGGAGGAGAAAATGAAGCTCAGAGGTATTATGTTCATCAAAGGGTAACTGGCTGAGCTAGGGAAGGAAATGTGGTCTCAGCCACTCCCCTGGCCCATTTCCCTCCTGTCTTTTAACCCTACATTTGCTTGTTGGATTAGTCTTGCCTCTTCCTCTTTAGGTCAGTTTGGAAAACAAGAATTCTCTGAACTGTTCCGGAGACACTGGCTGCCAGTTAGGCTGCCTGTTACAAAACCTGAATGGCTATTAAATTGTTTTATATAATTTAAAAATATATATATATAACCTTTAAAGAAGTATATCTAATAGTGTTATTTTCTTCTCCCATTAAATAAGTTTTGAAATCTGATAGTTGAAACCGTTTATTCATCATTGCTATTCCATCCAGCAGTGCTAGCAACATCTCATTTAGTGGTTTTTAATCCTGCACCTGAGAATGTACAGCTATTGAGCTTATATTTTTTAGCCGGATCACTTTGAACATGAAAATTATCATCAAGTCTTGGTGAAAACTCTATTCCTTACCTAGGGCTAAAAGAAGAAGCAACGAGAATTTATAACTTCCCAATAGAGTTTTACTAGTTCTGAAAAAGAAATAAAGGGCTTTTAAAAATTTGTACTTTTTTGTTATTGCAGTTCCTTATATTGTTTCTACACCTGTAAAATTTGGACAACATCTATTTTTCAGGGGTCAGATAAGGAACAAATAATACTATCAGCTGCTATTGATTCAGGACTATTTCATGTAATACTAATAATCTATGAGATATCTTATTATAGCTCCATGTTACAGATTAGAAAACTGACATTTTAAAAAATCCAGATTTTAAGCCAGAAAGCACAATTCTGAGTATAACCACTACTCTATATGCCCCTATAAAATAATCTAATGACATATGGTAAAACTCTCAATTCACGGTGACTCTTGGAAAATGAAAAATATTCAAGCAGGAGAGTTCCATGGAAAGGTAAAGCCATAAAGTTCTTTATAGAGACAGAAAATATAATAAAAGGTTTTTCTCTGTTATTTCCATTCTTTTTTTTCGTTGCAGCCCTTCTCCTATTGTATGAAGAAAAAGATAAACAGCTCATACACAGACTTTCTTGAGTCAGAAGAGTCCCAGAAATGTACGCACCTGAAATGAAATTACCAAAGGAAAACAACTGGCATAGGGACTAGAACAGTCAGAACCTAATAGGACTGATCCCTCCCCTTTGCGGTAGCTGCTTCCTAGCTCGTAACTGCTCTAATCCTACTCCAAAACAAGCAGTTCCGCACCATGAGGAATGTGGACTTTCAAAGGTTGATGCTAATTGATTGAGTCGATGTTTCAGGAAGCATTTGCCAAGTTCCACCTCAGCATAAGGATGTGGCCTCCCTGCTACAACAAAGCAGCAGCAGAAAAAACTCTCATGGCCTGTGGATGATGCTCCAAAGCTAAAAACAGAGATTACGGTCAAAGGGTTCTGTTAATAAGACTTAAATGAAGTGAATTTCACATTGATACCAGCAGATCCTAAACCTGAGGATCTCAGACTAAACACTCGGTAAAAAATTCCAGGTTTGTAAAGCCCAAATGAGTCTATTTTAGATGAGCTCTTTTTAAAGGTTCATGTTCTTGGCCATTTCCCGTTCACATCCATTCTTCCCTACTCCACACATGAAGCCAGTATTTCCTCTGCTGACTCATTGTTCCAACAAAATAATGCAACTTCCTCTCAACACCTTTAAATTCTGCTGAGCGCCTCTGTTTGTTTAGCAGCTGTCTGTGCTCAAGACTCTGCCAGGAAGAAAGTCTGCGGATTTTTATGATTTTTTTTTAATGGATTCTGTTTACTTCTATGGTAAATGAGGCAGATATACTGATGATGAGGGCCTCAGATATTTGTAACAGTTTCCTCATTCAAGAGGACCCATTCCTCAGCCAGACGAATCAAAAAGGAAAAAAGGAAAAAGAAAAATTAATCACTACTCCCCATAAAATTCACTGGAACCCAAAGATCATAAACTGGTTGTTCACTGGCTACATCCGGAATCGTGTTGTTTGATCCAACAAGACAACATTCTGAAATATTTGCTGACATTTTTAAAGCAAGGAAGACACATGAACAACCAGATTTCTATCATCTCTTTAAAAATG
The DNA here is from genome assembly GCF_049350105.2 of Macaca mulatta. Lineage (NCBI taxonomy): Eukaryota > Metazoa > Chordata > Mammalia > Primates > Cercopithecidae > Macaca > Macaca mulatta. Next base: position 101,909,925 of record NC_133419.1, on the reverse strand, counting down.
GGAAAATCTAAGCCTACATTTTGTATGACAACAATCAGTTGGAGTTTAATAGGTCTGTGCCTTTCAGGGCTAGCACTGTACCACTCATCATGGCTTCACTTGGCCCTCTTCACACATTTGTATTACCTGACTAACCTACTAGGCGTTCCAAGTGTGGGAACCCTGCTGACTCATGTTGCCTTGGCTACAAGGCTGTCTGATGCTTCTATCTTTCAACTCATCAATTTCCCTGAAAGTAAAGTTGTGGGAAAATAAATACATTGTTTTATAAAAAGCTTTATAGCAAACTGTGAGATAGATATTTATCTCTATTTTCTGATGGGGAAATGGAGGCTTGCGGGCCTGAGGCCTCATTAGGTCTATGGCTAAAAACTGTTACATATTTAATGGGGAGACTGAGGCTTGTAGGCTTGAGACCTAGTTAACTCTATGGCTTAATCAGGATTCCAATCCAAGTCAGGTTTCCTGACTCTTAAGACCAGCCCTGTTTGCACTAAACTCTAATTCCTATTGACCAGTGAAGCAATAAGAACAAAATGTCCACAGGAATAAGCACCTATCCTGGAATATGATTTATATTCAGAACTTTGTAAATTCAGATGTTATATAGAGATAATGAGAAATGTATGCCTTCCTTGATAAGAAATGAATCCAGGCTTTACACAATTGCAGAGAGCAACAGTGGACTGGGAGCTGGGAGGAAGGATTCCAGACCCAACTGTGACATTCTCTGGTGTTGTGACTTGAAAAGGTCTCTTGTTCATTTGGAGCCTCCATGTGTGTTTGATATTTTATAATAGTCTCTGGCTTCATGGCTGCATCTCCTATTTAGGGGCCTCCTGCAGAGCCCTTCATCTCTGTCACTGTTTCCCCTAAGTGTTCTCTTTCTTCTTCCTCGTTCTTACTGTCCCCCAAGTCTACTTTTTCTTAATTCAGTGTTTTCCTTTGCCTTTCCACCCACAATCCCATCTTGTCCATCTGAAGTAGACTAGCCTCTGCAAAGTATTTGTAGATAGGTAAAGAGAAAGCATTTATTATATAGAATGCACTGTATCTAGATGAACTGTGTTGCTATAGGCCATTTGCTATAATGAATAACTTTTTAAACAGATATATTCTCATGGAATTATGAACAAAAGTATCATAGAATATATTAAGATTAAAAATTTCTTAAATCTGTGATTTCAAACAGTGAACATATAAGTGGGGTACAACACGACCCAGTGGAGGTCTAAAATGTGTACATTTATATATCATATGCTAGTGAGTCACATCTTATATAGACAGTTTTAGATCAGAGTTCTGGTTCCTTGACAGGTGAAATTAGCAGTACTCAGCCATCACATATGTTAAATGTGGCATTTCTCTGATGATTAATATTTTTTGGTTCTGCAAATGGTTTGGTTTAATAAACTGATGAGGAGGCAAGGTATTTCATTTGGCTAACTATAAAATAAACACTATTACAGAACTTAACCAAACAAGGGTTCTTCCTCACAAAACAAGCAATCTGTAGTTAACCAGTCCAGATTCCATGATGATATCAATGTTCCAGGATCCTTCTTGCTTTCATTTTGTGGCCACAGAATGGTACCTCTACCCTCAGCTTTTCTTCCCTTTTCCAGGGAGGAATAATAAAAGGGAAGTCACAAAAAAGAAAACAAAACTTTCCCAGTAATTTCCCTTTTAGGACTTTCACTTACATCTCATTAGCAGGAACTATATCAGATTGGCCCCACGTTGCAAAGGAGGCTATCTGAGAAATAAAGGGCAAATAGTTGCCCTAAACAAAATCTAAGTTTTCTTAGATTTTGGAAGGAGCGAGGATGAGATTTTGAGTAGGCAGTTTATATAGAGTTCCTGCCCTGGGCCCATAGTATATGGATGTGTGGAACTCACAGTCTGATAGAACACAAATAGATCATGAATAGATGCAAACCAGGTACTCTACACTTCAGTGGAATGACAGTGCAGGGGGCTAGGCAGACTCTTGAAGGGGAGAAGATTCGGGGTCCAGTTTCTGAATTTAACACCCACTGAAATCACGTATACTCAGCAAAAGGACACAGTTCCTCCTTACCTGTGAGATTGTGCTTGCTAGCAACTAACTCCCCCAAGCTAAGCAGCCAATCACACCTACTTCCCAGCAATCTCCTTGACAGTTATCTTGGCTTTATGTAAAGTTCTCAGGAAAGCCCCTGGGTTTATGGACCTTGCATCCCTTCTTGTAGACATCCCTGCTTCCAAGAGCATGATCTACCTAAATCAAATGTACTACAGAAAACAGAGATTATAAATATAAGTTTCTTTTTCATATAAAAAGCAGATGGTCTAGAAGTATGGCAGTTCTGCTCCATGAAATCATGCAGGGAATATACATATTTATATATTATATATATTTATATATATTTTATATTTTTAATATATATTTATTATATATAATATATATGTTGCATATATGTGTATATATGTTGCATATATGTAAATATGTAAAAATACATATATGTGTTGTACATTTTTGAATTTATATCTTTATACTAGTGCTTATATTTTTGTAATATACGTTCACCAAAATTGGATTGCTAGGGTCCAGTATTCCAATTATGAGCATTTTTAATTTATTAAATTTTGTCAAATATTTTAGATCAAAATGTTGAAGTAATTTACACATAATTCACATTTCCCTGCCACCTGCACAGAACTAGATGTCATCTCTGTAGTTGTAATCATCCAGGTGAAAATGGTATTATATTGTCATTTTAATTTGCATTTTCATTAGTGAACCTAAAACCTGTTTGAATGTTGTGTATATTTCCTCTTCTTTAAATGGATCCTTGGTGTCTCTTGACTGTATTTTCATTATGTCATTTTTCCTGTTAATTTAAAATAGTGCTTTGGATATTAAGGATATCATCTCTAACTGTTAACAAATATTTTTTCCATTCTAAAACATATCTCTCCTTTATGACATAATTTTCTATATTAACTTTACAATTTTTATATCATTAAGATTGTCTTTTTAAATTTTTAGTTTCTTGCTTAAGACTCCTTTATACAAATAAACTCCTAATACGTCTTTTAATTCTATTATTTTAATTCTAAAGATTTTTTAAATTCTATTTTTGCAAAATGGGGTCTAATTTTGTGTTCCTTTGCATTTATTGCCAATTATTAAATTAACCAATGTTTATTAAATAAAAGTAATTTAATAAACGTTGGCTAACCAATGTTTATTAAATAAAATTTAAATTAAATGTAGTTTATTAAATAAAATTAAATGTATTATTTATTAAATAAAATTTAATAAATTAAATGTGTTATTTGTTAAAGTAATTTAATTAAATAAACTAAATTATTAAATAAAAGCAATTTAATAAACTTTGGTTAATTTAATAATTGGCAACAAATGTAAAAGAACACAAAATTAGACCCCATTCATACTTTATGCAAAAACAATTTAATAACTTTGAATTATTAAATTTCATTTTTATATTTTTATGCATATAGTTGAATATACTTTGCTTTCTTTAATATCTAAATTTTTGTTTAATCTAATGCCAATACTATACTGTTTTAATTTCTGTAACTTTAAATTATATTATTAATCATACAGTACAATTATTGCCATTACCTCAAAAATGGTCTTGATCCATTTCTAACACATTCATCTTTTTTTTTTTTTTTCTTTTTAAGACTGCTCTGTTACCCAGGCTGGAGTGTGGTGGTACAATCTCCGCTCACTGCAACCTGCGCCTCCTGGATTGAAGTGATTCTCCTGCCTTAGCCTCTGGAGTAGCTGGGAATACAGTCGCCCACCACCACACCCGGCTAATTTTTTTGTATTTTTAGTAGAGACAGGGTTTCACCATGTTGGCCAGGCTAATCGTGAATTCCTGACCTCAAGGGATCTGCCCGTCTCAGTCTCCCAAAGTCCTGGGATTACAGGTGTGAGCCTGGCCTATTGATACATTCTTGTTACCTAAAGTCCATACTTTCTTTGGATGTTTTTAGTTTTTAGCAAATGTCCTTTTTCTGCATCCAGATTCCATCTAGAATATCATGTTACATTTAGTTGTCATGTCTCCTTAGGCTCCTCTTGGCTGTTGTTTTTGAGGAATGCTGGTTAGGTACTTTATAGAATGTCCTTCAGTTGGGATTTGTCTGATATTTTTCTCATAATTAGACTGGGGTTTTATCTTGGGAGGAAGTAAAGTATTCTCACCAGAACATATGAAGGGTACATTGTATCAATATGACTTTCTTGATATTGACCTTGATCGCCTGTCTCAGGTGGTGTATGTCAGATTTCTCCATGGTGGTACTCTTTCTGCCTCCAAGTCTATCTTTTCACATTTCCATATTTTACACAATTCCATTTTTTTAAATGTGTATTTTAGAATCATACTTGATAATTTCCTTATTTGAAGTTTTTGAGGTTTTTTGAGCAAGAGGGGGGGTCATAATTCTACTTCGCTGTTTCTGCTAAACAGTAGCATGGTGTTATGCAGACAAAAAGGAACATACAAACATTTGTAAAATTTTACCTATACACCCTAGTATAGGGTGTATTTCTTGTCAATTCCAATAGGCTGTTTTGTTTGTTTTCAGTAGACTGTATTGGCTTCCTAGGTACATAATCATACCTTCTTAAAATAAGGATAATTTTATCTATTTTTAGGGAAGACACATACCAATTATTTCCTTTTCTTATCTTACCACATTTGTGAAAACTTTCCACAGTCTTCATTAATAGCAAAGATAGCTAGTAATCTTGTCTGATTTCTAACTTAATAGAAAAAGACTCCGATATTTTGATGATTTGAAATAAACAGTCTTTGCATGTGTGTCATTTACCAATTTATTGCCTTCAGTTCCAAAGACATCCTTTTTTGTCCACCTTATGACACTGGAGCTGGACCCTGAAAACATTTCTCCGTTGCCAGCTGGTGTGACATTACACTTTTGGTCAATAGAGGGTAGAGAAGGGACAGTAACCAGATGAGATATACCTGGCCCAGTGGCACTCACCTAAGCAGTCCTAGCAAACCAGCTGTCACCCTCTAATTTTCCCGCCACAAATGGTCAGCCCCAACTCATACCCTCTAGGAAGTTTTTGGCAACCAGTATGCTGTGTATCTTGTGCTAGTCGTGCCCTCTCCAATAAAGTGTGTATGTCAGCCCTCAAGGGGTTCATTAAGTTACTAGTCCCCTGGTACTTTCCCTTTGCCCTAGGATAGCAGCTGCTTTCACCATTGCTATTCCTGTGTTCCTTAGAATTCTCTGTTAAGGGCTGAGCACAGTGACTCACACCTGTAATCCCAACACTTTAGGAGGCAGAGGCGGGCAGATCACCTGAGGTCAGGGATTCGAGGCCAGCCCGGCCAACATGGTGAAGCCCTGTGTCTACTAAAAATACAAAAATTAACCGGGCATAGTGGCATGTACCTGTAGTCATAGCTACTTGGGAGGCTGAGGCAGGAGAATTGCTTGAACCCAGGAGGCAGAGGTTACAGTGAGCTGACATCGTGCTACTGCACTCTGCCTGGGCAACAGACTGAGACTCTGTCTTAAAAAATATATACATATATATATATATGTGTGTGCATATGTGTGTGTGTGTGTGTGTATAATTCTGTTAAGCTCTTTAGTAGCTGATCACCTTTTAGTAGTTAATAAACCTTTATATTAATTTTAACCTGTTCTAATTACTGGTGTGATTTCTGTCTTCCAGCTAGACAGTGATTGCTGTACCATGTTTAAGTATTTAAGGATGACCTTCTTACTCCTATTTTACTTAGAGTTATTTTAGCACTGGCCACCAATCAAACAAAAGCCCGAGAAGCAGGTACAATAGACAGAATAATGGCATACTGAAGATGTTCACCACCTAATCCCTGGAGTTTGTGGCTATATTACCTTACATGGCAAAAGGTATAAAGCAGATAGGATTAAAGATTCTGAGATGGAAAGATTATATTGGATCATCCAAATGAACCCTATATAATCACAAGGGGTCTTTATAAGAGGCAGAAGGGTATATCAGAGTAGGAGCTGTGATGACAAAGCAGAGGCTGGAGTGATTCAAGAAAGGCCATGAGCCAAGGAATGCAGGTGGCCCCTAGAAGCAGGGAAAAGGCAAGGAAACAGATTCACTCCTTAGAGCTTCCAGAAGGAAGGCAACCCCACCCACACTTTGATTTTAAGACTTTGATCTCCAGAACTGTAAGTTCATAAATCTGTATTGTTTTAAGCTATTACATTTATAGTAACTTGTTACACCAGCATCAGAAATTAATACAGATTTTTGGTACCTGGAAGTGAAGTTCTGCTGCGACAAATACCTAAAAGTGTGAATGTTGCTTTGGAATTGGGCAGTGGGCAGAGAGCGGAAACATGTTAAGGAACACAAGAAAAAGGCTTCTATAACCTTGACCAGCCTGTTAATAGAAATATGGATGTTAAGGGTTCTGCTGCCAAGGGTTCTGAAAGAGGTGAGGGGCACATTAGAGAAAATGTGTGTTGCCGTAGAGAATACCTAAATCTTAACATAATGTTAGTAGAAATATAAACATTACAAGCGTTGCTGGTGAGGACTCAGGAGGAAATGAGGAACTTGTTCCTGGAAACTAGAGGAAAGGGGATTCTCATTCTATAGTGGCAGACAACTTGGCAGAATTGTGTCCCACGGTTAAGTGGACAGCAGAACTTGTAAGCAATGAGCTTGAATATGTGTCTGAGATTTCCGAGCAAAGTGTTCAATGTGCACCCTCGTTCCTTTTGGCTCCTTATAGTAAAATGTGAAAGGAAAGGAACAGATGGAGGGAAGGAGACAGTGACAGAGGCAGGGGTCATCAGAGAGAGAGAGAGATCTGAAGATGCTATGCTGCTGGCTTGACGGTAGAGGAAGCGGCGGTTGTCACGGAACATGGGCAGCCTCTAGAAGCTGGAAAAGGCAAGGAAACAGATTCTCTTCCAGAATCTTGAAAAGAATAGAGCCCTCAGATACCTGTGAGATACTGAAGAAAGATCAGCAATGCAGGCCCTGGGGAAGTATCGAAGCTGAAAGAAGGAGCTAAAAGTAAGTGGTGTAGTGAGCAGCTGGAATCGGTTGGTAAACTTGCTGATGTGGACTGACCCGGTCAGAGCTATTCCTCTTTCTGGTAGCTCTGCAGAGCACTAGCAGCAATGCTTAGAGATCCATTGCTTAATTCCTCCCATACAGGCAAGGGTTTTTACCTGGGTTCTAAGGATGGACTTTAGGGGAGGGGTCCGTAAAATGCAAAAAGAAGTAAGCATCTTGATTTTAGTCCCTTGAAACTAATTTCAGGCCTCCACAACTGTAAGATGCTAAACTTGTGTTGTTTGCAGCTACTGTTTGTGGTGATTTGTTACAGCAGTGATAGAAAACTAATACACCTGGTAAATAGCATCTCATGGAATTCCCATAGTAACCTTCTGAGGAAGGTATCATTTTCATATGGAATTTAGGCACAGAGGTTAATTAACTTGCCCAAAGTCACATGGCAAGTAGCAGAGCTAGGATATGAACCCAGAGCCTCTAATTCTAGAGCTTGCATCCTTAATTAAACGAGGTACTTTAGAAACATACCCAGGAGGGGCGTCTGCAGCAGGTAAGACTTACCTTGAGTAGCAGGAAAGGCCGGGCAAAGCTTGGCAGCTTAACTTACTCCACAATCCCATAGCTTTGTGTCGTGCATTACCCAATATTCCTTGGCTAGGGTGAAGGCAGGCCTGCCCCTGAACTCCCGGAAAGGTCCAGGATGGGAGAGACGATGATGGAGCCCTCTTGAGATGCAATAGCCAGAAAAAATCCTTTCTGGCAGATGGAGTTCTTGGGTTCACAAAGCAGAAGAAAATCAATCTGCTCGGCCTCGAGGCCACAACCCCGGGCCGGAGAGCAGTCTGAGAAGTAGTGTATAAATGCTCTGCAACCCCACGGGCTCTCCCAGCTCAAATTTCCCCGTGGTAAGTATTGTGGTCTCGTCGGGTATTCCCTCATCACAAGAATAGGCACCATCTGTAGGCTCGCCTGAACTTTTAAGCTGAGTCTGCTGAGCCTCGTTGCTTTCTCAGCCAGATGTTGGAAGGATTAAGTTGTCTCCAAGCTAAACTCCACTCCCACTTTCCACAGAGCGGATACTTGCTTCTGACGGACATTCCAGCCACAGCCTTTAGCCACTCTGTATGCAGCAGTCACTTGGTGCTTTTTAGTGTGGTGAGCAGGTGGGTCAAATGTGGGGTGCTTTTTGAGAATTGATCAAAACTATGGAGGCTTCGCTGGAAAGGAATATGCATCTAGAGACTCAAAGCACCTAGTATTTAATGGAGGGAATTCCCAGACCTCCCTAAGGTCCATCTTTGGAACCCAAGTTAAAGCCCCTGATTTTATGAAAGGAATTAAGCAATTAATCTCTAAGCATTGCTGCCTGTGCTCTCCAGAGCTCCTAAAAAGAGGAATAGCTCTGGCCAGGTCAGCCCACATCACCAAACTTACTAATTCTAACCACTCACTATGCCCCCTTCCTTTTCTTCAGCTGCTTTCTCAGCTCTGGTACCTTCTTCACTGCCTGCATTGCTGATCCTTCCTTAGCACCCTTACAGACATCTGAGCCACATTTGAATCCCCTAAATTATCCATTCAGAACAGTGGCCATGTCATGTCAACTTGACCTTTGAAATGAGTCATTTTCTTGAACTGGCTTTGTTCATTTCTTGGGTCAATGCAACATTGTCTCCTCAGCCCTCCTACAGTGCCCAAAACACACTCACCCTCACACTTGTCCCCCATCCAGTGTTCTTAACGGCAAATCTGATGGCATCATTATCCTCCCTAAACTCTCCCTGCCTTCTCAGATTGGCCCTCATGCTGCCAATGGGCTCATTTTTACCTCATCCCATCCTGCCACGCTCACAGGCCAACATGCTTCAGCAAGCAGTCAAACCCCTGGTCATTCCAAATTAGATTTAATCCGTCAGAAACTGTTGAAATCAGTGGGTCTTTGCTGCCTTCGTTTTCTATTGGTGTTCTGTCCTTCAGGGTCTAGTTAGGATGGTTCCTTTTGGGTGTGAAACCTTCTCTAATCCTTTCTTTCCTCTCTGAACTTGGGTTACTGTGTGCCCTTTTATACTTTGTGCCTCTATCATACCTCATTTGTACTATTGATACATAGATGTACATATTTTCAGGGTACATGTGATATTTTGACATATTCATATAATGTGTAAGGATCAAATCAGGGAAAACATTATTTTTTATGCTGGGAAGACTCTCTTCTAGCTGGAATGATTCTCTTCTGGCTATTTGAAAAATACGAGGAGGGGGCGGAGCAAGATGGCCGAATAGGAACAGCTCCAGTCTCCAACTCCCAGCGCGAGCTACACAGAAGACCGGTGATTTCTGCATTTTCAACTGAGGTACTGGGTTCATCTCACTGGGGAGTGCCGGACGATCGGTGCTGGTCAGCTGCTGCAGCCCGACCAGCGAGAGCTGGAGCAGGGCGAGGCATCCCCTCACCTGGGAAGCGCAAGGGGGAAGGGAATCTCTTTTCCTAGCCAGGGGAACTGAGACACACAACACCTGGAAAATCGGGTAACTCCCACCCCAATACTGCGCTTTAAGCAAACAGGCACACCAGGAGATCATATCCCACACCTGGCCGGGAGGGTCCCACACCCACGGAGCCTCCCTCATTGCTAGCACAGCAGTCTGTGATCTACCGGCAAGGCAGCAGCGAGGCTGGGGGAGGGGCGCCCGCCATTGCTGAGGCTTAAGTATGTAAACAAAGCTGCTGGGAAGCTCGAACTGGGTGGAGCTCACAGCAGCTCAAGGAAACCTGCCTGTCTCTGTAGACTCCACCTCTGGGGACAGGGCAATAACAAACACAGCCGAAACCTCTGCAGACGCAAACGACTCTGTCTGACAGCTTTGAAGAGAGCAGTGGATCTCCCAACACGGAGGTTGAGATCTGAGAAGGGACAGACTCCCTGCTCCAGTGGGTCCCTGACCCCTGAGTAGCCTAACTGGGAGACATCCCCCACTAGGGGCAGTCTGACACCCCACACCTCACAGGGTGGAGTACACCCCTGAGAGGAAGCTTCCAAAGCAAGAATCAGACAGGTGCACTCGCTGTTCAGAAATATTCTATCTTCTGCAGCCTCTGCTGCTGATACCCAGGCAAACAGGGTCTGGAGTGGACCTCAAGCAATCTCCAACAGACCTACAGCTGAGGGTCCTGACTGTTAGAAGGAAAACTATCAAACAGGAAGGACACCTACACCAAAACCCCATCAGTACATCACCATCATCAAAGACCAGAGGCAGATAAAACCACAAAGATGGGGCAAAAGCAGGGCAGAAAAGCTGGAAATTCCAAAAATAAGAGCGCATCTCCCCCGACAAAGGAGCGCAGCTCATCGCCAGCAACGGATCAAAGCTGGACGGAGAATGACTTTGACGAGATGAGAGAAGAAGGCTTCAGTCCATCAAATTTCTCAGAGCTAAAGGAGGAATTACGTACCCAGCGCAAAGAAACTAAAAATCTTGAAAAAAAAGTGGAAGAATTGATGGCTAGAGTAATTAATGCAGAGAAGGTCATAAACGAAATGAAAGAGATGAAAACCATGACACGAGAAATACGTGACAAATGCACAAGCTTCAGTAACCGACTCGATCAACTGGAAGAAAGAGTATCTGCGATTGAAGATCAAATGAATGAAATGAAGCGAGAAGAGAAACCAAAAGAAAAAAGAAGAAAAAGAAATGAACAAAGCCTGCAAGAAGTATGGGATTATGTAAAAAGACCAAATCTACGTCTGATTGGGGTGCCTGAAAGTGAGGGGGAAAATGGAACCAAGTTGGAAAACACTCTTCAGGATATCATCCAGGAGAACTTCCCCAACCTAGTAGGGCAGGCCAACATTCAAATCCAGGAAATACAGAGAACGCCACAAAGATACTCCTCGAGAAGAGCAACTCCAAGACACATAATTGCCAGATTCACCAAAGTTGAAATGAAGGAAAAAATCTTAAGGGCAGCCAGAGAGAAAGGTCGGGTTACCCACAAAGGGAAGCCCATCAGACTAACAGCAGATCTCTCGGCAGAAACTCTACAAGCCAGAAGAGAGTGGGGGCCAATATTCAACATTCTTAAAGAAAAGAATTTTCAACCCAGAATTTCATATCCAGCCAAACTAAGTTTCATAAGTGAAGGAGAAATAAAATCCTTTACAGATAAGCAAATGCTTAGAGATTTTGTCACCACTAGGCCTGCCTTACAAGAGACCCTGAAGGAAGCACTAAACATGGAAAGGAACAACTGGTACCAGCCATTGCAAAAACATGCCAAAATGTAAAGACCATCGAGGCTAGGAAGAAACTGCATCAACTAACGAGCAAAATAACCAGTTAATATCATAATGGCAGGATCAAGTTCACACATAACAATCTTAACCTTAAATGTAAATGGACTAAATGCTCCAATTAAAAGACACAGACTGGCAAACTGGATAAAGAGTCAAGACCCATCAGTCTGCTGTATTCAGGAGACCCATCTCACACGCAGAGACATACATAGGCTCAAAATAAAGGGATGGAGGAAGATTTACCAAGCAAATGGAGAACAAAAAAAAGCGGGGGTTGCAATACTAGTCTCTGATAAAACAGACTTTAAACCATCAAAGATCAAAAGAGACAAAGAAGGCCATTACATAATGGTAAAGGGATCAATTCAACAGGAAGAGCTAACTATCCTAAATATATATGCACCCAATACAGGAGCACCCAGATTCATCAAGCAAGTCCTTAGAGACTTACAAAGAGACTTAGACTCCCATACAATAATAATGGGAGACTTCAACACTCCACTGTCAACATTAGACAGATCAACGAGACAGAAAGTTAACAAGGATATCCAGGAATTGAACTCATCTCTGCAGCAAGCAGACCTAATAGACATCTATAGAACTCTCCACCCCAAATCAACAGAATATACATTCTTCTCAGCACCACATCGTACTTACTCCAAAATCGACCACGTAATTGGAAGTAAAGCACTCCTCAGCAAATGTACAAGAACAGAAATTATAACAAACTGTCTCTCAGACCACAGTGCAATAAAACTAGAACTCAGGACTAAGAAACTCAATCAAAACCACTCAACTACATGGAAACTGAACAACCTGCTCCTGAATGACTACTGGGTACAAAACGAAATGAAGGCAGAAATAATGATGTTCTTTGAAACCAATGAGAACAAAGATACAACATACCAGAATCTCTGGGACACATTTAAAGCAGTGTGTAGAGGGAAATTTATAGTACTAAATGCCCACAAGAGAAAGCAGGAAAGATCTAAAATCGACACTCTAACATCGCAATTAAAAGAACTAGAGAAGCAAGAGCAAACACATTCGAAAGCTAGCAGAAGGCTAGAAATAACTAAGATCAGAGCAGAACTGAAGGAGATAGAGACACAAAAAACTCTCCAAAAAATCAATGAATCCAGGAGTTGGTTTTTTGAAAAGATCAACAAAATTGACAGACCACTAGCAAGACTAATAAAGAAGAAAAGAGAGAAGAATCAAATCGACGCAATTAAAAATGATAAAGGGGATATCACCACCGACCCCACAGAAATACAAACTACCATCAGAGAATACTATAAACACCTCTACGCAAATAAACTGGAAAATCTAGAAGAAATGGATAATTTCCTGGACACTTTCACTCTTCCAAGACTAAACCAGGAAGAAGTTGAATCCCTGAATAGACCAATAGCAGGCTCTGAAATTGAGGCAATAATTAATAGCCTACCAACCAAAAAAAGTCCAGGACCAGATGGATTCACAGCTGAATTCTACCAGAGGTACAAGGAGGAGTTGGTACCATTCCTTCTGAAACTATTCCAATCAATAGAAAAAGAGGGAATCCTCCCTAACTCATTTTATGAGGCCAACATCATCCTGATACCAAAGCCTGGCAGAGACACAACAAAAAAAGAGAATTTTAGACCAATATCCCTGATGAACATCGATGCAAAAATCCTCAATAAAATACTGGCAAACCGGATTCAGCAACACATCCAAAAGCTTATCCACCATGATCAAGTGGGCTTCATCCCTGGGATGCAAGGCTGGTTCAACATTCGCAAATCAATAAACATAATCCAGCATATAAACAGAACCAAAGACAAGAACCACATGATTATCTCAATAGATGCAGAAAAGGCTTTTGACAAAATTCAACAGCCCTTCATGCTAAAAACGCTCAATAAATTCGGTATTGATGGAACGTACCTCAAAATAATAAGAGCTATTTATGACAAACCCACAGCCAATATCATACTGAATGGGCAAAAACTGGAAAAATTCCCTTTGAAAACTGGCACAAGACAGGGATGCCCTCTCTCACCACTCCTATTCAACATAGTGTTGGAAGTTCTGGCTAGGGCAATTAGGCAAGAGAAAGAAATCAAGGGTATTCAGTTAGGAAAAGAAGAAGTCAAACTGTCCCTGTTTGCAGATGACATGATTGTATATTTAGAAAACCCCATTGTCTCAGCCCAAAATCTCCTTAAGCTGATAAGCAACTTCAGCAAAGTCTCAGGATACAAAATTAATGTGCAAAAATCACAAGCATTCTTAGACACTAGTAACAGACAAACAGAGAGCCAAATCAGGAATGAACTTCCATTCACAATTGCTTCAAAGAGAATAAAATACCTAGGAATCCAAATTACAAGGGATGTAAAGGACCTCTTCACGGAGAACTACAAACCACTGCTCAGTGAAATAAAAGAGGACACAAACAAATGGAAGAACATACCATGCTCATGGATAGGAAGAATCAATATCGTGAAAATGGCCATACTGCCCAAGGTAATTTATAGATTCAATGCCATCCCCATCAAGCTACCAATGAGTTTCTTCACAGAATTGGAAAAAACTGCTTTAAAGTTCATATGGAACCAAAAAAGAGCACGCATCTCCAAGACAATCCTAAGTCAAAAGAACAAAGCTGGAGGCATCACGCTACCTGACTTCAAACTATACTACAAGGCTACAGTAACCAAAACAGCATGGTACTGGTACCAAAACAGAGATATAGACCAATGGAACAGAACAGAGTCCTCAGAAATAATACCACACATCTACAGCCATCTGATCTTTGACAAACCTGAGAGAAACAAGAAATGGGGAAAGGATTCCCTATTTAATAAATGGTGCTGGGAAAATTGGCTAGCCGTAAGTAGAAAGCTGAAACTGGATCCTTTCCTTACTCCTTATACGAAAATTAATTCAAGATGGATTAGAGACTTAAATGTTAGACCTAATACCATAAAAATCCTAGAGGAAAACCTAGGTAGTACCATTCAGGACATAGGCATGGGCAAAGAATTCATGTCTAAAACACCAAAAGCAACGGCAGCAAAAGCCAAAATTGACAAATGGGATCTCATTAAACTAAAGAGCTTCTGCACAGCAAAAGAAACTACCATCAGAGTGAACAGGCAACCTACAGAATGGGAGAAAATCTTTGCAATCTACTCATCTGACAAAGGGCTAATATCCAGAACCTACAAAGAACTCAAACCAATTTACAAGAAAAAAACAAACAACCCCATCAAAAAGTGGGCAAAGGATATGAACAGACATTTCTCAAAAGAAGACATTCATACAGCCAACAGACACATGAAAAAAATGCTCATCATCACTGGCCATCAGAGAAATGCAAATCAAAACCACAATGAGATACCATCTCACACCAGTTAGAATGGCGATCATTAAAAAGTCAGGAAACAACAGGTGCTGGAGAGGATGTGGAGAAATAGGAACACTTTTACACTGTTGGTGGGATTGTAAACTAGTTCAACTATTATGGAAAACAGTATGGCGATTCCTCAAGGATCTAGAACTAGATGTACCATATGACCCAGCCATCCCATTACTGGGTATATACCCAAAGGATTATAAATTATGCTGCTATAAAGACACATGCACTCGTATGTTTACTGCAGCACTATTCACAATAGCAAAGACTTGGAATCAACCCAAATGTCCATCAGTGGCAGATTGGATTAAGAAAATGTGGCACATATACACCATGGAATACTATGCAGCCATCAAAAAGGATGAGTTTGTGTCCTTTGTAGGGACATGGATGCAGCTGGAAACCATCATTCTTAGCAATCTATCACAAGAACAGAAAACCAAACACCGCATGTTCTCACTCATAGGTGGGAACTGAACAATGAGATCACTTGGACTCAGGAAGGGGAACATCACACACAGGGGCCTGTCATGGGGAGGGGGGAGGGGGGAGGGATTGCATTGGGAGTTATACCTGATGTAAATGACAAGTTGATGGGTGCCGCACACCAACATGGCACAAGTATACATATGTAACAAACCTGCACGTTATGCACATGTACCCTACAACTTAAAGTATAATAATAATAAATAAATTTAAAAAAAAAAGAGCAAAAAAAAAAAAAGAAAAATACGATAGGTTATTGTTAACTGTAGTCATCCTAAAATATGTTAATAGGTACAAAAATAAATGTACTGTTGTCTTTAACTTACATATCTGTCTCCCTCATTGAGCTATGAACTTTTCAGGCACAAAAACCATGTCTAATTTTTAAGTTATTAACAACCAGAACAGTGTTTGGCACTATGTTGGTTGAAAGAATAAACGCAGCTCATCCCAACTCTCCCTTCACCCACTCTATCCCCTCCCTCTCCCCAATCTCTCTATTAGCCTCTTCTCCTGTGTGATGTGGAATCCCCCGTCTTGGGTGGGATTGCTCCTTTTGGCTTTGGGGTCTTATTCCTGTTGGTTTTCCACTTCTGCCAAAATTTGGTTGGCTGATAACATCATCCACCCAGGTAAAATCATCCACTCCTCTTTCTCTGTATCCTACTTATCTTTTCCATCATTTCTGCTATTTCCCAGGTTCAGAATAGTGCCCTGTCTCAGGATCCTAATCACCCAATGCTTAATCTTTTTAGCATTTTATAGTATTATATTTTATTGATCTGTACATGTTACCACAATAAACCATGGATCTCTTCAAAAGAGGAAATATATCTAACTTTCTCAGGATCTCCAATGACTTGAATAGGTCCTACACAATAATTTTCATGTGTTCAGATGTCTACTGAATTTTTCTATTCTGTGCAATTTTGACAAGCGGTCATCTAGATCCACTCAAACACTCCCTGTGATTGAAAGCTGTTTCCTGAGTTCCGTTTGTGGAAGACTTGGCAATATAATTATGTTTTTGAACCTAAATCTCAATTGTTGTGACTTCTCCCAGCGACCTTTGGCTTTTGGAGTAGTTAGACATATCTTGCCCTCAAACATCAAAAAATTGCCCTCAGATAGCCCCAAAGAACTTGTTCATAGTTCTGCTAAACCTGTGCTTCTCAAACCTCATTGTTTATACATATCATCTGGGGAGCTTGTTAAAATGCAGATTCCAATTCAGGTCTGAAATTCTGCAACTAAATAGCTTTTAAGAGGTCGAAAGGTCAGTCAGTAATGACGCTCAGGTCTAACACATTTTCACATGATAAGGTTCTCACCGTCTTCGTCTTTCTTCTGGAGAAGGTCGAGTTTGCCAAATACCTCTTTCAAGTGTGGTAGCCAAAGCTTACCATACTCCACTAGGTGTAGTAAAGAGATGGTTCAATGAAAAGAGTACTTACTGGGTTTCAAGCCAGAACACCTGGATTTGAGTCTAACCTCTACCATATACCAATGATGTGACAATGAATAAGTCAGATAAATTCACCTGCCAGAGCCTTAGTTTTCTTTCCTGGAAAAATAAAAAGAGCAGAAGAGACATCCAGTGACAGTGTCTGGTAGTTGGAAGGACCAGAGTTTGCTGTGACACAGTGCATGGGAAACAGTTGATTAATGACTATGTATCATATACACTGGAGGCATTGATTTCTTTCAATGAAGCTTAAAATTTCACTTCTTCTGTTAGCATTTGCATCAGAAAGCTGCACACTCAAACCCCTAAGTCTTTAATAATTGAGTAACACCTACTAGTTGCAAGGCACTGGACTAGACCTTTCATGCCTGTTTTCTGAAATTTTTGTATATCCCCTCCCCGCAAAAAAGTTCTTCATTATAACAGCCAAGGTGAGCTGGGTCTTACTTACCTTTTGCCTTCCTGTTCCATGTGTACCCTCCAGGAAAGTTATCCTTTATCAAAGGATATCCTTTCTAAATAAACTTTTCAAAGATCAAACCCTCTGAGAAGCTGCCGTCTCCACAGATCCACAAACTGGCAGCAGATTACAGAGGAGATAAGAGCTCACCATTCTGCTGAAACTGTGTTAATATGGTCTTCAACTTCCTAATTAGTACAATGAGAGGCTTGGACTAAATTATTTGGTAACCTTGCTCTGAAAAGCTCTAAGCGTTCCATGGAGATGCCAGAGCTGTGGACCTGGCCGGGTGCGGTGGCTCACGCCTGTAATCTCAGCACTTTGGGAGGCTGAGGTGGGCGGATCACTTGAGGTCAGGAGTTCAAGATCAGCCTGGCCAACATGAGGAAACCCCGTGTCTACTAAAAATACAAAAATTAGCTGGGTGTAGTGGTGCACACCTGTAAGGGGGTGCTGAGGCAGAAGAATTGCTTGAAGCCAGGAGGGGGAGTTTGCAGTGAGCCGAGATGGTGCCACTGCACTCCAGCCTGGGTGACAGAGTGAGACTGGCTCAAAAACAAACAAACAAACAAACAAAAAAACGCATCTGTGGACCTGCATGGGTGAAGGGCAGACATATTTCAGCACATGTGAAGGCACTGAGGCTAGCAGCTTGATTCATATTTTTAACGTATCGGGTTCCAAGTAAGATTTATTTGAAGAAAATGATTCTGCTCCAGTTGCTCCAAAAATACATTTGAAAGCTATTTGAATTGGGTAATTGCAAACGCAACTTATGACACGTTCTTTGAAAAAAAAAAAAAAAAAGGTCTGTAAATCTGTGATATGATGAATATAAACATCTATGAGGATTAGAAATACATATTTTTGTTTTCCTCCCTCTAGCATAGGCTGATCCAAAGAATCCTTTTCAGCAGACTGGCTCCTGGCATTTGGAAAGGTGGAATATTCCAGATAACTTATTTCTGTCAACAAATAGAGTCTAGCTGAATGCTATGCTTGGCTCATTTACCCCAAATACCCAGAAACAGCATTTGCAAGCATGTCAACCAGTATTTTGGGGATTTGCATTCCCCAGGGTATCTTATTCGAAAAAGATTCAAATGTCTTTATATATCACCCATGTTCTTATCTATAGCCCCCTCCTTTTTCCCCTAATAGCAAGAATTGTCATGTTAGAAACTTGAAAAGAATTTTGTCTTCTCAGTTTTGGGCTATACACAATTTCAAAGTTAACAACACAACTTATTTGGCTCAAAAACTTCAACTGTAAGTTTAATATAGCTTAATTTTCCAAATTTGGAATTTTTTTAATGGTTTAGAAAATTGAGTTCTTCAACATCACCCCCAAATTATTCAGCTCAATCAAGTGTTGCTAGGTCTGGTAATGACAGAAGAAAATCTGTTTCACCTCTGCCCTTAAGACATGTTCACGTGTGTAGAGGGTTGTTTACTCCATTAACATATAAATAACTCCAGAGTAGATCCATATATTCATGGATGTTGAAGAATGATCCCACTGTTCCTGGGAGAATTGACACAGACACAAAAACACATGCCCACAACCGTATTCTTTCAATTATTAAAGGGTTTACAATGAATGCTCTTTTGCTAATGAATTTGTTCATTTAATGAAAGGGGCTTACTTTACTGTGTCTCTGTATGCTCAACTCTGTTCTAGTCTGAGATTGAGTGATGAATAGAAGATGTATCTTGCACACGCAGATCAAAATTTAATGGGGAACAAGTGAAAATGTTTAATTCTTTAATAAGTCACTTAAATTGGCAAAATGATATAAGTATCCCCAGCTCATGTATTGTTTTTTGGATAGTTTTGTTACCTTGTTTTTTAAACTATTAACTAAAGTTTAGACCTTATTTGGACATCACCAGCTTATCTATTATTAGTAGTAGCAGTAGTAGTAGTAGTAGTAGTAGTAGTAGTAGTAGTAGTAGTAGTAAGATGGAATTTCACTCTTTTTGCCCAGGCTGGAGGGCAATGGTGCAATCTTGGCTCACTGCAACCTCTGCCTCCACGGTTCAAGCGATTCTCCTGCCTCAGCCTCCTGAATAGCTGGGATTACAGGCATGTACCACCATGCCCGGCTAATTTTTTATTTTTAGTAGAGACGGGGTTTCACCATGTTGGCCAGGTTGGTCTTGAACTCCTCACCTCAGGTGATCCACCCGCCTCGGCCTCCCAAAGTGCTGGGGTTACAGGAGTGAGGCACCACGCCCAGCTATTACTGTCTCCTTTCTGTTCCTGGATCCAGTCCAGGGTTCCACATTGCATTTAGTTGCCCTGTCTCCCAAGTCTCCTCTGATCTGTGACATTTGCTCAGTATTTACCTATTTTTCATGAGCTCCACAGTCTTGAAGAGTACTAGGCTTAGATCTATTCTATAGAATGTCCTCAATCTGGGCTTATCTGATGTTTTTCTAATGGTTACACTGGAATTATGGGTTTGGGGAAAGAAAACCACAGAGGGGAAGTGCTCTTCACATCACATATTATGGGGTTCAAGTCAACCACATGATATCAGTGATATTGTCTTTTTTTTTTTTTGAGACAGAGTCTCGCTCTGTCACCCAGGCTGGAGTGCAGTGGCGCGATCTCGGCTCACTGCAAGCTCCGCCTCCCGGGTTCACGCCATTCTCCTACCTCAGCCTCCTGAGTAGCTGGGACTACAGGCGCCCGTCACCACACCCGGCTAGTTTTTTTTTTTTTTTTTTTTTTTTTTTTAGTAGAGACGGGGTTTCACCATGTTGGCCAGGATGGTCTCGATCTCCTGACCTTGTGATCCGCCCGCCTCAGCCTCCCAAAGTGCTGGGATTACAGGCGTGAGCCACCACGCCCGGCCCTGATATTAAGTTTTACCACTTGGTTAAGACAGTGGCTACTAGGTTTCTTTTCTGTAAAGTTATGACAGTTTTCCATACTCTAAATTTTGGAAATGAGATACTAAATCTAGCTCACCTTTAAGCAGGAGAGGATTAAATTCTACCTGCTAGAGGGAAAAGTAACTATAACTCCAATTATGATTTGGAATATTTTTCTAAAGATTTGTCTCTTCTCCCTCATTTTTTTACATAAATAAAATTTATTGTCATTGATATCCATGTGGATTCATGGATATTCATTTTGTACTTTGTTTTATAAGCCAATCATTCAATACTGCATTATTTTGTTGCTCAAATCATTCTAGCTTTGGCCACTGGAAGCTAATTCATTTTTAATTCTAAAATATCAGTTATAGGGGATTCCAGGCCAACATTTTTAACCAACATTCTTAAACAGTAGCTCATCTACAATAATCTATAATATCTAACCTAATAGTCCATTCCTGCTTAACTATACTGGCGTTAACATTAATCCTTATAACTTACCAGGTGTTGTGTCATCACTTTATCTCTTTTCCTCTGATATTGATGAAAACTACAACCTATGTGAGCAAGCCAAGTTGTCCAATGGTCAACCTGTGAGGCTTAGTTTTGGCAAAGTGATTTGCTGCACTCTGATAATCTATGGAGCAATGCAAAAGAAATACACGATTCTCTTTTTTTGATGCAGTGAAACAAAGTTTTACCTAGAAGTCAAGTCATGACCAAGAGGGTCATAAAACTAATAAAAATGGATGGGAAGAATTTGTACGCTGATATTTCATTCATAGTACACTTGGAAACTTTTACAAACATATATTTTCAGGTAAGCTTGTGTGCTTGTTCTATTTAGTATTTTGCATATCACCCATTTCCCTCTCCCCTTGGTGGATATCTGCATTATTAATAGGTTATCAACATTAACATTTTCCAAAGCTTGCAGAATACCAATTTGTGAGGAGAAGGTCACCAAATTCTGCTATGATTTAGCCATATCAAAGTGATCACTCACAGTACCAGAAACCTTGTTTTTTCTCTACATAAAGCCAAGAGGATTGCCCTCCAACACAGTGGGTCTTCAAGTACAAAGACTAAATTAAAATGTGCTTACAAAGTTTATTTTTAAAGTAATTTAAAACACAGTGTAACCATACATTAAAAATATTGTGGCAATTCAGATTAGGAATAAACATGAAGTTATTTACATGTTGGCACATGTACGTGTGTATATATACACAAAGTGCAGATAAATACAGAAATACTACAAAATAAACAAAAAATTCAATGATAATTTATGGACAATCACTTTTATATTTATTACTTAATTTGTCATGTTAATGACTGCAAAGAAGCTCCTAGTACTGAAATATAATATCTAAACATCTGACTTTTATATAAACTACAGTACCTCAAATTTTAACAGTATATAAATAGGATTCTGAATTAAAAACCCAGGTGTCTTCCCTGCCAAATTCCCTATTTGTTAAGGTTTCAGCTCAGAAATCAAGGACTCTGAAAATCCCAACCTTTGTTATGTGGTGGTATCTTGGATTTTAAGTATAAACCATGAGCAGACAGTGTTCTTAGACCAGTTCTTGTGGGGATCATTCTCTGCAAAAAGGAGGCAGTTGAGGGTACACTGACAGATATAAAACCTCAAAAATGCTGCCATATAGAGATTAAAAGTGTGCGTTTTATATATATATATGTATATGTAGCCATATATTTTTATATAAAATGCATTTTTATATAAAATGCACATTTTTAATCTATAAAACTGAGTAAATTCAAGGCAAAATTGAGTTGCTGTCAACTCTGGATGCAAAAACACCATGGGAAACACTGGGGAAAGATGGCAGATGGTCCAAAGGGGAGAAAGTGGTTAGCCTACTGAGGAGGTTTTGACACCTTCCGCCCCTGCCTCCTCCAACACTTTAGTTTCCCAAGTAGCCCTGTACACAAGCATCTTGAATGGTGGAGAATCTTTATGATGGCAATAAATGAAAATGATCTCCACCTTTTGGGACTCTTCAGTAAGTGCACAGACTCCATTTCTCTACACAGCACCAAGAAAAATTCACACTGAACTTGGCATCTCTCTCATGAATGCCAAGAGGTAAAGGAATGACGGGCTGGGCTCCCTAAACCATAGAATACCTTTTAAACATTGGTCTAGGACATGCAGATCAATTTTCTGCCAATGGCTTACTGTGAATGCTGTCAACATTCTTATGTAAGACTCTTTATTTAAAACAGTGAGTGCAGCTGCCCTCAAAAAATAAAAAATCCAATTTATTGATTTGATCCTCTAAAAATCCACATCATTCATAAACCTGAGTTTTCCGAAGGTTATTACCAAGTGGAACCGGCACATTTTGAAGCAGGTGGATAATGGTGACAATGAGGGATACAGTGTATGTGTTCAGGAAATTGAGACTAGTTGATGAATACTCGATATTTGTATCTGTGAATCAACAGGAGACAGGCAGGACACAGACTGTTCAGAAAATTATCTTTGTTTCTTAAAAGTGTTTTGATTTTGGAAGGTTAACAAAAAAGGGTAGGAGGCAAAGTTAAATAGCAATGTCTACCCTATGGGGAAACCTTTAGTCAAGAGGGAAGTAACTTCTGGACAAGAGTCAAGCCTCTGTTCTTTTTCGTGAACTGACCAGGAGATATGATTTCAGGGTCCTGTGCAGTGATGTGAGGTCATGCTAGCAGCTGTGAATTACAAATGTATCACAAAACCAAAGAACAAAATCTGTTCCCTAAACTGGTCTGCCTCTGGCTTTAGTGAAAGTATAAGTCTAGCTGGGGTTCTAAATGCTAAATAAAGCATCTTGAATACATAATTTAACGTATTAGTACAATTTGAAATGGCTTCAGGGAAAGCTCTGAGAGACTCTTCTCAACGGAAACCACATGAATAATGCCCTTTTTGACACAGACCAGAAGAATGGTGCTAGGAGTGAGAAGGTGAGCAGGGTACACCAGATTATGGTAAGAAATCTGTTTGCCTCACAACATAGTGAATTTTTAAGAAGGATGCCACATTATATAAAGCTAATTATCATAGAATAATAATAAAAGTCATATGTATCTTTATTTTTCCTACTTGGAAACCTAGATAATTTGGGGTTTTAAGGCACACTTTTTTTCCCCCACTATCTCTAAAAACAGTCAGCAGACAAATCATTGTTGAGAAACCTGGTTGTGTTCATGCAAGTTACAAAGCACAGGCAACCCACGCAACAAGCAAAACCACTCACATCAAACAAGGAGAAATGCGCTTCCTCATACTTCATGAACGTTACAGGAATACAAAGATGATTTTACTCTTCAGATATTTACACATAACACAACAGAAAAATCCTTCAGTTGACTAGTTTCCATAAACTTGGTAGCGTTATGGCAAAACAAAAGAGTCATCTGTGAAATACATAAATGTTTTGTACTGAGGGATATTTTCACATAACACAGGAGATGATGAACTTAAATTTAGACCCCCTCAATCTCATTGTCATACTGATTATACTGTAAGCAGTGATTGGGATGCACAGGTTGCATGTTTCGAAGGTATGGATGTGGCAATTCTAATGTATCTTCACATTGTTTCTGAAAAGCTAAGGTTTTGTTATTGAACTACTATTAGAAGTTGAATGTGATCCTCTTCCAATGTCTGGCATTGCCTTCTTGTGGAATTAACATTCTGTGTGATTTAGAGTACATGTCCTGACTTTCTCAATGCTCGTAAATACCTTATCTGTAGGAAACTTACTTTAAGGGAAAAGCAGCTTCCGCCTATCTCCAGTATATGGCCATGACTTGCTTACACATATAATCCATTATGAAAGAAAAAGAGCCATCCTCACAAATCTGGAAGATTAAAACTTCAAGCACAAGCACAACTTGAATCAGTGCTTCTGTAGCTTGTTTCAGCAAAGGGACCATAGCCAGTACTGTGGCTGCAACATATATGTCTTGCCATCAGATACAGGAGTTAGGCTTCATATCCACATCCTATGCAGTAAAAAAGCTTTAAACCTGAATGGAACATCCGTAGAATTAGCTTTCGACAACTCAGAAGCAGGAACACTTTGGTCTGTGTTCGAATAAAATGAAGGCTGAGATTTTCTTTATGCAGCAGCAGGAGGAGTAGGATTCTGAATCTCTCTTTGGAGTCAAGTTGGTCTTTGAAAGAAAACCAATTTGCTTTTAAGAGATTCTAATCTAGCAGGATACCAGATGATGGCAAGCATGCTTAAACCAAGGGTGCCGTATAGACTAAGGGACTGGTACATTGGAAATTACCTTCTGTTCCAGCAGAGGGCAATTAGAGTGTCAGCAATGCTGTTACTACTACTAAGGTCACCAAGGACCTAGACCTAGCAGATCCAGCAACACACGGTATTACAGTGTACAGAGGTCAACAGTGAGAGGTAAAAGAAAAAGAAAAAGAAAAAGTTATCAAACTTTTACATTACATTGCTAATTTTTATTACAGAATACTTTTCATTCTTTTATTTTGATTCACTGATATTTATTCCTGATTCTGACTCTGCCAACGGTTATTCTCTCTACTTGTTAATTCTAATCTTATTCTTTTTATTTGTAAAAGCATAACGTTTCTGAGGCATAGTTGTGTGTGTATATGCATATTTAACCTACTAATTCTAGAAACATTAATTTAAAGTAGAAGAGATCGAGATTACAGATTATAATCGCATGTAAAGAGTTTTATACAGAGTCTGCACAGTGGGGAACTCTGAAGTAATATGATGTAAGTAATATGAAGTAAGATGTCAAGAACAAGCAGGTCAGGACTGTGGCACTCAAAGGTCAGGTAACCAGCTTTTCAGGATCTTGAGAAGAAAGGCTCTTTGCCACATATAGATATTATATTTATAGAAATAATATATTAGAATTATTGAAATAGAAATATAGAATTAATGGTTCATGCATGACCAGATGCTGATATATATATAAGTGGACAGTAAATATCTATTACTATGTTCTACCAATTGACTGAAATTGCTAATAAAGACTGTAAACTAAAAGGCACAGAAGAAAATCATGGACAGATTTTATTTCTGCTAAAGATCACGAAACAATTTCAACCTCTGTGGTTCAAAATAATTTAAGGATCTTGTACCTTTGTGTTTATTTTCTGTTTCAACTAAGGATAGACTTCAGAAGGCATAGTTTCCCTTGTAACATTTTCAAACATCTTTTTCATTTGTAGGAGAACATTTCAAAAGTCCAAATTAAATTATCATTAAAATATTTTGACACTTTACAATCTTCCAAGTGGAAGTGAAGTTGTACGCCTTGATACTCTAGTTTTACAGTTTTCCCATGATTGGTAAATATTCTTCTGTGATGTCACTACAATGCTACTGGTAGAAAATATGTGCATATAATTTATCAGTATATTTTAATGTAAAATTTTATAAAACTCTCAAAGTTATGAAGATAGTTTTATACATCCTCTAAACTAGGGGTCAGCAAACTATAACCCATGAGCCAAATTTAACCCACCACAAAAATATTTGCTATCAGGGCTTTACAGAAAAAGTTCGCTGATCCCTGTGCTAAACCAATGGAAGGTGTCTGGAATTATGGACAGATTGTTTACAGTGGAGTCAGTGTATGACCTAATTTTACTTGCTTTATAGATACCATATACATTATTGCTTTTGAATATTATCATCTACTTGGAAAACAAATAAAGTTATATTAAAGACTTACATCCTTGAAATGTTTAGGACCAGCAAAACAATCATATATAAAAGCAGTATATTTCTAAGAAAAAAAAAACAATAAATGAACAATTTAAATTACATTTTTAACTAACAATTTCAGAGATCCTCAGAGAACGCCAGGCAGTAAAGGACAGATCTCAAAATCCATATAGCAGATTCTGGTTTCCAAATTTCTGGGATATAGTATTTAATATAGTATTTGAAACTCTACAATTGCTATGGAAGAGACATTGTGGAGAGTTACATATTATCCAAAAATACATTTTTCAGAAGCAAGATATTTCAAAGTAAGAAACCAACCAAAAAAGAATGGCCAACGATTTAAATCTTTTTTCCCATTAATAAGGAGATACATAGTCTGCTGGTGAAGAACTTGATAGAAATGGACTGTTTTCACTTAGTGGGCTGATCCCTGTGTATCTGTGTCAGATAAAATCATAGCACTTATTCGTTACCATGGATACCATGAAGATACTGCCATCCACTAAATCGTATTAGAGGAAGACAACATAATTTTCTGGAACTAGTCCCGTTTTGCCTTCATAAGTTGCCTTTAACCATCCTGGTTCCACTGATGGGTACACTGGCAAAATAAACAAATAAATAGCACTCGGTCAACATTTGTGTCAAATAATTATATAAACAGATGGGTTAAAGTCCCACATCAGATTGTACGCACACAGTCAGTCCTCAATATCTGTGGGAGATTAGTTCCAGGACCCCTTGTGGATACCAGACACTGCGGATGCTCATGTCCCTGATATAAAATGATGTAATATTTGCATATACCCTAGGGACATCCTCCTGTATGCTTTAAATCATTTCTAGATTACTTGTAATACCTTTCACAATGTAAAAACTATGTAAATAGTTGCTATACTATATATATTTAAACTTTGTATTACTATTTATCTATTTATTTTCCAACCTTTTTGATCCATAGTTGGTTAAATTGTGCATGCAGAACTCCTGGAATATACAGGGCCAACTATACACTCAACTTAAATGTCCACACAAAACAATGTCACAGCCCTTCAAAGTTGGATGTCCTTTGCATTCACATAGTCAAATGAAACAATCTCTCCCTCTCATACACACATGTACAAACAGACACATACACACAAATGCCTGCAGGGGAGGAATGAATCCAGAGGGAATTTAAAAATTTTTTATTTATTTTTATTTTTATTTTTTTGAGACAGAGTCTTGCTCTGTCGCCAGGCTGGAGTGCGGTGGCGCGATCTTGGCTCACTGCAACCTCCACCTCCTGGGTTCAAGCAATTCTGCCTCACCCTCCCGAGTAGCTGGGACTACAGGCGCCTGCCACCTCGCCTGGCTAGTTTTTTGTATTTTTTAGTAGAGACGAGGTTTCACTATGTTGGCCAGGCTGGTCTCAATATCTTGACCTCATGATCCGCCTGCCTTGGCCTTCCAAAGTGCTGGGATTACAGGCGTGAGTCACCGTGCCCAGCCTATTTATTTTTTTGTGGGTTGGGCTGGGCTTACCCTCCTAAGCAGCTGGGACTACAGATGCACGCCACCCAGAGGGATTTGATGTGTTCACGCATGCCCGTCATGACAGGCAGGACTTGGGATAGAATCTGAGGCTTCTGGCTTCTACTTGAGACTCATACCACCATGCTATTCCTTCATCCTCCCCATGATGATAAACTTAGAGGGAAGTGACATACTTACCATTAGAAAATATCGCTCCTTGTGGGAAGGAAAGCTCATGGCTGTGCTCTGCTTTACAGGAGTACATGGCTTTGGCTTGGCTGAAAGAGCAAGACAACTTGTCAAAACCTTAACACTCAACCTAAGGACATCTGTATTTTAAACTCTTCTTAAAGAATGCTATTCATTTTTACTTGTCATTGGAACATAATGCGCATAAAGTGCATATATAAGTGTACGTCGGTACTTTTTCCACTCAACACAATCATGTTACCAGATCAAGAAATCAAGGATTACTAGCACACTAGAAACCTTTCTTGTGTTTCTAGGCAATGTTCTCCAGGGTAACCCCTGGCTTATAACAATATAGGTTGGTTTTAGAGACTGCTATTATTTAACTGTTTAATAAGTTGCTAAATAGGCTGTTTTTACAGCTATGTAGAAACTAAGGTTCCTAGGAACCCCAAAGCCTTTTTTTCCCCCACTTTCATGTTCAGACTATCTGAGGTGAGATCCAAAAATTAAAAGGCTTAAAGAATGGTAAGTAAGTTGATTGGGCATGATATAGGAAAAAATAATAGGATAAGTTGATGATAAATGGCAACCAACTATAGCTTCACCATCAGGAAGATGATGGGGACAGGTGAAGGCTTTGTAAACCAGAGTACACCCATCCTTAACAAGAGAAGCCAACCACTCAGCTCCCAACGTCTGTCACTATGTGCAGATTCGTGCTCAATATACCCAGATACTCTTTTTTTTCTTTTTTTTTCCAAGTGAAGTCAGAATTTAGGAATTACATATGAGATATGATCCAAAAATATTTCAGCCAACACTAGAAAGGCATCATCTGAGGCTGCTAATCAAGGCACCAGGCAGGTCTCCTTTAATCTGCAACATTCAATGACCTTGGTAAGACTTGCAGCTGATCCCAACTCCAAGCACTTTCCATCTCTTCCACAACCAGAGTCCAAGACAATAGCGTTTCCAACCTGGTCGGCTGAATGGCTTCCTGGCTTCCTAGAACCTCTATTCCCTTACAATCCATTATCTATAGAGCAGCCAGAGGACAGCTGTAAAATGCCCATCAGATCACACTGCTTCCCTGACAACCCTCCAACTGGCTTCCTACTCTGGCCCACAAACTGTATGCAGTCAGGTGCCGGGTGGTCTCCCCTGCCTCTTTGTGTCCCTGCCTCTGCTCACCTACTCGACTCCAGTCACAATGGCCCTCTTTCTTTTCAAACACGCCAAACTCACTCCCACCTCAGGCCAGCTATGTCCACGCCCTGAGATGTTTTCCTCTTGATCTTCACATGGCCATGTCCTTCAAGTTCATCTTAAATTTCAAGAGCTTTGCTGAAGGTCAGGCCTTCTCTGATCATACTCTCTGAAATAGTTGCCCAGGGAACTATCATATCTTGCTTCAAGTCTGCATGGTATTGGTATCCGGTATTTTGTTATTATTGCTGATATTTTTATCTTCTCCCCTAGATAGAATGGAATCTCCACGAACAATGTCTGATGCTTAGTAGTAACTCAGTAAATGTTAGCTAAATGAATGAGTAAGAAAAAGGAAAGATGTTCTGGGTTCATTTTCTATATGATGAGTCTTTTTAAAGATTCAGGTCACCTTATCTATCCTCCTTGGGGTCCCAGCACTATACCTGCAAGGCAGCAGTATTTGCCTTCACAGCTCTCCCAAAGCAGCAGCATTACATTATAATTTCATTTCCCTGTTGGAGCTCAACCATGGGTCTTAACCCTACACTTCCAGAATGAGGTCCAGCCATTTAAACTGGGGTTCCCAAAGACTATCTGAAGATTGGAAAGTGTAGAGAGGAAAATTCTGGACCTGCCTCCAGTCTTTTCATCAGAGGTGATGCTCAGGCTGTACTTTCAGACAGCTTGCTAGCAGGGCAGCTTTGGGAATCACCCTGAGCCCACACAGCACAACGTCCCAGTGAAACATGGTCTAAGGAAGAACTGAAGAAGTAGAGGCACTCAGAGAAGGACAGGACTTTAAAGAACTGTCTGTGTGCACGTGAACACATGCATGTGGGTGTGCTAGTTGCATATAGGTGGGAAGTGAGAACATTATCAGGTTCTGAAGACTTCTAAGAATCAGACTATGGTAGGCTCAAGTAGAATATAAATGTTTTCCCTATAAATCTTCTAGCCAACTATAACCATTTGATTTGATCAGGATATTACTGAGGACTGCAGAACCATTTTCCTAAAAAAAAGGAAAGATTTTTGCGAAAAAATCACATTTTCTAATAGCAACAGCTTCCTCCAGTAAACAGTAAGTCCATCTTTCTTTGAATCATTAAGATAAATTATAAAGAGATGTATAAGGAAACAAACTCCAAAGTTGTAGAAGTGATTACAATATTCCTTACAATGGCCTAATTTTCAAAACTGTACTTTAAAATGTACCCCAAATCTTGTAATTAATATTTTAGACATATATGGTCTCCTTTTTTGTATTTATAGTACTCTATGGGACTGGTTGAGGGAGGGGAAAAGCATACAGAATAATTATTATCACTAAATAAAGACATACATATTGTTAAATACATCAAAACCACACAGCACAAAATACTACCTGTCATGACTTTTCAATTATCTGTGCACTGACTAGACAGAATTTTCTTCTGCTGAGAGCTATAACTGCAGGTGTTAACTCTGCAGAGAGCTTTGATGATTTAATGTAGACTCTGTAACAGTGAAGTTTCCTCAGGTGCTAATGCTTCCTCTTTTACTGTCTTGGTGGATTGAAGAGGATGTGAAAATAACACTGTCACCTACTGTCTCTCTCCAGAAGATTCTAATCTCTCTTTGAAAAAGATTTTGAAAATCCTGCCTCTTACTGCTTGGGAGAGTGAGGTAACGGCACAGTCCTGAAAGCCATTTCTTCTCTTATCACTGGGAAAATCATCTGCCCACAAGCCTCATTCCTCATGCTAAATGCCGCCTAATGCATTTAATGAATAAACTTACAAAAGTTTGACTGGGTCAGTGTGCAAAATTTACCAATGCTTATCTTAAACATAAGAGAAATTTTAAAAATTCACCAAAATTGATACAATGTCTTCCGGAGGCCTGTTTAACAATGAGAAATACACATATTTTGTATGCTATTGACAGTTTCACTTCTGAAGGGAGTAGGAGTGCACGGAGGTAGAAAGATACTAAAGCAATACTATATATAAAACTGGAAATTTAAAAAAATCACAACAATCTTAAGTATTCATCAGCAGAGAACTTAAAAAATAAATTAGAGCACACCAATCTAGTGAAGTATTCTGCAGCAACTATAGATAATGCTATTGAAGAACTCATGCTATGAAACGATGCTAATGCGTAAGACAAAAAGTTTACACATTTGTTCTTGGCAAGAATCCTAAATTGCCCATGACAGTTTACCAAGAAACACTGCATTTGCTTCTTGGGCACTAGTTGGGGATTTTTTTCTTTCTTTTTCTTTCTTTTTTTTTTTTTTTTGAGATAGGGTCTCACTCCATTGCTCAGGCCAATCAAGGCTCACTGCAGTCTTGACTTCCTGACCTCAGGCGATCTTCCCATCTTAGCCTCCCAGGTAGCGGGGACTATTAGGTGCACACCACTGTGACAATTAATGTTCTGTATTTTTTGTAGAGACAGGGTTTCCAATTCCTGGGCTCAAGTGGTCCACCCGCCTTGGCCTCCCAAAGTGCTGGGATTACAGGAGTGAGCCACTGTGCCCAGCCTAGATGCAGATTTCTTAACATTAATTACATGTTCTTTTCATAGATTTTTTTTCCAACAAATACTGGCATTTCCAGCTTAAATATCTAATAATACTGAACGCCTCAATGCTAAGAACTTCCACCTGAGCCTGTACAGTTAAAGCTGCTTGTGTCAAAGACATGCATATTGCAACTCCATTGAAAATGAAGTGAAAAAGTGAGTAACAAAGTATTTTTTACGTTAAAAATGTATATTTAATTTACTCATTCAACAAGCATCTATTGTGTGTTGGGCACTATGATAGCAACAATACAGTGAACTCCTCTATCCTCCCCACATCCCCACCCATGTGTCCTTTTCTGTGTGTTTATCACGGAGGAGTAGTTTTCAAAAGCGTGGTCAAGAGAATCTGTGTATGGGACATAGAGGGGCAGGCAGGAGCCTAAGATATCATTGCTCTGAAGCTAATGGAATGTATATGACAATTCATTTATTTTGTATTATGTCAGGTATTAAAGATATTTGAAAAAATGTAAAACAGTTCAACTCTTTTGGAAAATATCATTTTTCATCAAAATTATGTTATTTGTGCTAATATGTAATAGGCTTATTCTTATTTTCAATAAATACATATTTTAAAATGTTCTGTTTGAATTTCTAATACAGTAAATATCAATAAATATAATCCATAAAAACAGAAGCCCTTTGGGGATCCTTCATGATCTTTTAAGTTTATAAGGTGTTGTGAGATCAGGAAGTTTGAGAGCCACTGCCACGGATGAGATTAGAAGGCTGTGCACCAAATTTTAACCGTTTTCTTCAGGTGATGAAATTATAAGTGGTTTTAACATGCTTCTTCATTAGTTTTCACATTTTCTAAAGGAAAATCATTAAATTATTATTTTAAACATCACAATTTTTTTTTTTTGCTTATATGTGTTATGGTGATTTCTGCATCTTGTGTGTGTCTTACATATGTAACTGTGCTCTAAACCAGTGATCTATAGCCTTATAAAAACTCAAACTCACTGGGCAAGAAAACTTTGTTGAGCTTTTTGTCCTTTGTAATTTTAAGCAAAATATTTGTCTTTTAAAATTTGACAACAGAAACATTTGATTATTTATAATGAACCAGACACTCAATTCTCAATCTGTGCTTTTAATTCTCAGTTCAACCTTCAAAGCGTATTTGTATCGACTGCCTGATTATACTACTGTAAAGTGGATCTCTGCTCTGAGTATAACTGAGACCCAGGTGAAGGTTTTATGGATACTATTTTCCATATGCCTTTATAATGGTAAGACACAGCCTAGTGACATTTGGCTCTTAAAGGGATTTTATAGGTTAAGGAAAACAATTGTAAATAACCAATGTGTGCTTAGGGCTGTGCCGGGCACTATGACATTTTTCTCTATTCTAAAGGTTCTCAAACTTTCACGTACATAAGAATCACTTGGGGAGGCTGACAAAAATGCAGCTTCCCAAGGCCTCAGTCTTGGATATTGTGGTTTATAAGGTCTATGGTAAAACCCTGGAATCTTCATTTTAACAAGTCTTGCAGCATGGCCCCTCCCATTCCAGTGAACTTGCTTTCTTACTGATCTCCAGTGATGTCTTAGGAGTTAAAACCAGTGTCCTCTCCTGATCTCCTAAATCATTTTTTTTGCAGCTTCTACCACTGTTGGCCAAGCTTTCTCATCCTGTCCATTCTTCTTTTTCTGAACCTTAAATAAAACCATTCCCCAAAGACCAATGCTTGGCCATTTGTTCTTTTTCATTTAGTAAGCCCCCCTTGCTAGGTACCCTCACCTTCACCTATACAGTGTAATTGCTGTGTAGAAGTTTCTTAAATGGCATCAAACTCCATGCTCGCTCCTGGTTCCAGCTGCATCTTTCTAACTGCCTCTCATTGGCCCTCACAGCCTCCTCAAACCCTATGGCCAAAATTTTCCCTTCCTCCTACATACGCACAAGCTAAGATCAGAAGCAAAACCACCATTCTTTCCAACACTGTCTCAGAGACTTGGAAACTTCTTTTCCTGTCCCTTACTCCTAGTATCAAAACAGTAGCCCAATCCTGATCCTATCCATAAAAATCTCCTTAGAGCTTTTCATCCCTTTTCTACTCTCCTGATTCAGGCCTTTTAAATCTTTTTTTTTTTTTTTTTTTTTTTGAGACGGAGTCTCGCTCTGTGGCCCAGGCTGGAGTGCAGTGGCGCGATCTCGGATATCGGCTCACCGCAAGCTCCACCTCCCGGGCCGACGCCATTCTCCTGCCTCAGCCTCCCGAGTAGCTGGGACTACAGGCGCCCGCCACTGCACCCAGCTAATTTTTTTGTATTTTTAGTAGAGATGGGGTTTCACCGTATTAGCCAGGATGGTCTCGATCTCCTGACCTTGTGATCCACCCGCCTCAGCCTCCCAAAGTGCTGGGATTACAGGCGTGAGCCACCGCACCCGGCTAGGCCTTTTAAATCTTACCAGTTCCATCCTAAATGGTTGACTGTTCTCTCCCCATCACAACCCCCTGGAAAATGATCTGTTCCGGTGCATCACTGATGAGATCACTCATGTGTTCAATGACCTGCAGTGCCTGCGGCAATGCCAGAGGGGTTACTTTTCTGTTGCTCGAGGCCATCCACTAAAATCTCCCAACTGGTCTCTTCCCCAAATATGGCTAGTCTTCCTGCTGCCTCTACTCTTTCTATCTCTTTCAAGGTCTAATTCAAGGGTAACCTTGAGCTCCTTAGGAAAATAACAATGAGACAGGCATTGCAGAAGGTCTGGGAAATTCCCTCAACTTCTGAGTTGTTCAGTTTTATTTAAGTGTACAAAATAATATCAGGTTAAGAGTTAGTGTTTAAATACTACTAATATATTAATCAGAGGCTTGAGTGTCATAGGCAAGCCGTTTCAACAATAATTATAATAATAGTTATTAATGTAGAAACCATCTACAGAGCACCTGTCATGTTCAAACACAGTATTGCGTACATTCCCAACAATGTGGCAAGCTGAGAATTATGATCTTCATTGTATGGATAAAGAAAATAGATTCCCCAAA
The DNA here is from genome assembly GCF_049350105.2 of Macaca mulatta. Classification (NCBI taxonomy): domain Eukaryota; kingdom Metazoa; phylum Chordata; class Mammalia; order Primates; family Cercopithecidae; genus Macaca; species Macaca mulatta. Next base: position 101,875,613 of record NC_133419.1, on the reverse strand, counting down.
ATTGCTAACTCTGAGGTTACATGAACTAGAAAGTGGTGAACTAAAAATTTGAACTAGGGTCTGTCTGACCTAAAGTTCATTCATGTTCCCCTGTGCCTATCTCAGTGAAAAGTTATGACACAAATCGCAAGTATTGTGAACTGACAGACTGTGACTCTGAAGGTAGAGCTGAGTGAGCTCTAAGTTTACGTTGATGCCCATTAAAAGTTGATTCAGAGTATTCAGAATGTAAAAACATATTAAAGAAGTATGAATTGGCTAGGCACAGTGGCTCACGCCTGTAATCCCAGCACTTTGGGAGGCTGAGGCGGGTGGATCACCTGAGGTCAGGAGTTCAAGACCAGCCTTGCCAACCTGGTAAACTCCGTCTCTACTAAAATTACAAAACTTAGCTGGGCATGATGGTGGATGCCTGTAGTCTCAGCTACTCAGGAGGCTGAGGCAGGAGAATCACTTGAACCTGGGAGGCAGAGGTTTCAGTGAGCCAAGATCGCACCACTGCACTCCAGCCTGGTGACAGAGTGAGACTCTGTCTCAAAAAAACAAAAGAAGAAGAAAAAGAAGAAGTATGATTTGACTGTTGAACATCTGAGTATATTTTTATTATATGACGGCTTTCTGATTTACTTCATCCATAGATTGTTTTCTTAAAGCTCTATGGGGATTACCTCTTTGATTATGATTACTTGAGTTTTTACTTAACAGGCTGACTTTTTAGAGCTTTCTAATAAAAGGGCTCCATCTAGTGAGCAATTCAACTATGTAGCATAACAGAAGAAGTAGCAAGGTTAAATCCCTTACACCAAGGCCTAAAAATCAAGACAATCTCAGAGCAATGATGTCCGCTGTGACATGCATGGGGCTTAGTTTTCACCATGCCTTGGTCAAAAGGAAGAAGATAAAGTCGCTGCTGACAGAGCTAAAGTGCATGTGCTCTTGGCTCAGCTATTTAAATACTAGGCACTGACCATTATTCTAGGAAGAGACCCAAGTGGCTCTACTCCATGCAGTTAAAAAAACCTAATACCTGAGGGCCCTCCCTGGGCCTCGAACAAAACCAAAAAGAGTTTGAAGGTTATTGGTATCCTTAATAACTATCCCATGCTCAGTACTGTATAGGTACTTCATAAATGTTTGCTGAAAAAGTCCACATACTTTTACAGGTTGATAAAAATTCTTTGGTTAAATAACTTTTAGAGGAACTACACAACAACTATACAACAATATCTGTGATTCCTTTACTTCACAGCCTCAATTAGCCAGACATGGGAGGCTCAAAAATGTCCTGGTATATCTAAAGGAAAAATCAAGGTTTGTTATTCAAGTTCTCTCATTTATATGCTCTTTCAACAATAGGCATTGTGTGTCTCCTACCCGTACTAGCAGCTAATAGTAAAAAAATAATAATAATGAAAAGCCCCTGCCTTTATGAAATTCCATTATTCATATTAAAAACCAAAGCCCAGATCAGGAGAATAAATTTGAAAGCAAGAAGAGTAAAGCGGGAACTTTAGAAGCAAGCACATTAGTAGAAGCAGGATGTAACAACTCATATCCTTTTAATAATGGAACGCAATGTAAAATCTGAGAACCCCTAATGAAATTATGTACTCTAAAAACAAAGTCTCCCTGGGCAATTAACTCTACAACATCTCAGTGGTCCTTAAGAATAACCATATTTTTCAATGGATGTCCATGATGATTCCTCCCGAAAGATATATAACTTTCAAAAATCAAGAACATGCTTTTGAAAAGTGTTCCTAAAATGATTGCCATCAAAGACGTATACAGGATTATAGCAATTTTTATCTTCTAGGAAATGTGTGTGTTTAGAGCCCTTCTTCTGTGAAGATTTCAGCAAATGAGACATCACTATCACAATCTGAGATGAAAATGCTGTTTACAGACATGACTTCCTGTGAAGGGCCAGTGGACTTAAATTTGACCATCTGCATAACGGGAGAGGCGGAGCTGTCACAGAGAGTGTCATGTCAATACAAAGCAACAATGTCACCCCTTTTTTTTTAGATGCATTTAAGGGTTTTGAGAACTTACCGCCCAGAAGAAACCGGCTTAGGTGAACCCACATTTTCAAAGAGTTGAGCTTTTGCTGCCACTCTGAAAAATGATTTAAAATGCAAGTTTTATGAAGTCAATCACACTCATTCTGCTCAAAGTGAAATTCAGGATTACCAGTTAAACAAGACAAAAAATGGTTGTCAACCATTGCCAAAATTGGAAGGGAATTTTAATTGTTTTAACCTTTAATGTCAATGAGACTTTTAGATCTAAGCTCCAGCTTACAGAGTACCAGACTGTAATAAACCTACAGCTACTTCCTCTGGGGATCTCACTGTCCTCATCCTTTTTATCTCAGAAAACCATGGGAGCAGTAAAAGGAACATTTTCTGTCTATTCTGCTCCCAGCAGCACCTTATTGACTCCTGTGGAGCCACAAGTGAAGATGCAAAGAATCAAATCAACATGACAAAAGCTCTGTTGTTCATTCTTTTAGTTAAGAAAACACTAATTATAACACTATTGATGTATTTTTTTATATGTGAACATATGTCTGTAAAGTGAAAAGGGCAAACTCTGAAAATATAGCCAATAAACAAATCTGTGATTTCCATCTTGTTTCAAATCATGAAGGGTAAGGCAGACAGGATACGTTCTAATTGAACAGGTAAGACTATCGGGTATGACTGAAAAGAATTGAATGAGTTTCTATATTTCCTGGAAGACTCTCTAAAATTCCTTGATATTCTAAGCTAGATTAAAAAAAAAATCTATCTTATTTCTTTAATTGACAAACTCTTCTCCCAGAGCCAAGTTATTTGATTATCTCAAAGATCATTTTACATCTAATATAGAACACACACTTTTCTCATTTGAATTTCTACTTTATCCTTACAATCACAAACAGAAGCTCTTCTCTTTCCTCCACAGAGAATGGAGTTTATATTCTCTCATCTTCCCTGATATATTGGCTTAACATTTCTTTCCCTTAATGGGTAGAACTACACACAGTGGGGAGTAGACACATTGACAAATATATTCGCCTATACCACTGTAACTGGATTTCCAACCAAACGAGATAGCGTACATTGAACATGCTCTGCGACCAAAAGGTTCTTGTCAGAGAAAAGGATGAACTAATGAATTTATGACATAGTTCCTATAGAAACAGGCTTAGTAAAATGTCTTACTGGACTTTTAATGAATAATTAAAATGTCAGGAAGAATGCCATCATGTTAAAAATGGAGATGGTGAAACAGAAGGAGCACCGAATTGAAGTCAGAGAACCCTAGGTTGGAAACGGTAGAAAGCATCAGTTCTCATCATCTCTAAAGTGTGGTTTATACTACCCATTTCAAAAGGACACTGCAGACCTTAAAAGAGATAACTCACGTAAAGACATCCAGTAATGGCTCAGACGGCATTAGGAAATTCTCAGCAAATGTCAGGAAAACAAAATGAAAGGGAGAGAAACTTTTTATTTCCAGATTTTGCTTACTTGTTTAGCCAGGTTTCCATTGTTCGTCTTCACCCACTTTCTATTCATGTCTATGTACCCTTCTCCTATCAGCCTTACCACTTCTGCATCATTTCCTTTGATGAGAAGTACCCCCTTTTGCCTTTCGTATTCCTCATTCTCTACTAGCTGGTTTAAATCAGTGAGGACTCAGATATGGGGGTGTAGGATGGAAGGGAGAAAGACACTGCTTTAAAACAGTGAGGAGAGCAGGGACCTGGTTTATAGTCAATGCGTGGCAGTCTCTTCAGCTGAGAGATGAATGTTTAGCTTTTAACAGGAACACTTTTAGTTCCAAAGCTGTAACTACTGTATTATACATCAATTTTCATTTCCTCGAATTAAGTCATAGCTCTGCTTCAAAGGAAAGTGCTTGAAGTGCTGCCCTGTGAGATTCCGTACACATCCAAAGACTTCCATATCACTCATAGAAAAGAATAGAGTCTTACAGAAGTAGACTGTACCCACTCTATAGATAAAGCATTCCCAACATATTCAACTTGTGGAATTCCCAAGAGTTCTTCTGAAACACTCAGCTCCTCTCTGTATCCCTGGGAGACACAGCAAATATACAAACGCTCACTTACACTGAGCCAGGACGCTGATAGCCATTGCTTGAGGCAGTGTCTAGTCTTAATCTCCTGCACATTTTTGGAGGCAGGTCTGGGTTTGGTGAAGCTTTGGGTGTCTCCTTAGAACCTACAGAATTTAAGCTTTGAATAGATCCACTGTAGCTCTTGTTTCCTAAAAAGAAAGCCCAAGAAAACAGGTAAGGTGCTATTAGACAACATAATAGCAGTAACACAGTACATGTGCATAACAAAAGGAAGCATTTTTCTCTGAGCCCAAATGGGAAGGTACAGAATGTTCTTCGAGCACAGCAACCCATCACTCAGGGAGATCAAAATCTACAGTAATTACAAAGACATCACTTCACAGACACGGAAAGATTCAGGAAAAATGTCACAGTGCCTAGGTTGTAAAATCCAAGCACAGGAACAAAGTAGATAAGCATCATTAGTTTCTCCACCATTAACTTTATCCCCGCTTAACCACACTAAATAATCCAGCAAAAGGGACATTGAGACAATGACATCTTGTACAAGTTCCATTCTGCCTTACCTTCAGCTGCAGAGATGGATCTGAGAGAAGAAGCAGAAGCTCTTTTCAGTCCTGAAAGCCCATAAGGCCCTTTCTTGACTAGGTCTATGGGTGGGGAAACGTCTCCTGGGCTAGTGACCGAAGCAACACTCTGGCAATCTGATTCTGCATCTGTCTTGGTTGCATCTTCTCTAGAACTTGATTCAGGACTAGTTGTCCAGAGACCAAGGCTTTTCTGTCCATTGGAAGATGATGGGGTTGCAATCCAAGGAATCCCTCCAGATTTCTCCCTGGGCTGGCAGGAAGCTGACTTTGTAGTGCTATTTTGTTCAGAGGAATGAGAAGAGAGTGACTCAATGCTCCCCATAGGTGTGCTGTCTGGGCTGCTGCTATAGGAGTCACCTAAGGAGTAGGAGGGAGAGAGAAAAAAGCAACTGTAACTATCTATTGATAACAGCATCACCAAAACCCTTCTATTCTCCAACTTACCATGTGTTCTGTGGCCACCTGACCACATTTAAGTGGTAGGCCCCTACCTAGTATGGAGAACTGTCCTCGGTACTGGAGAAAGACTTTAAAATATGCATTTGAACTTGTTGAACGTATTTTTCAATACTATTTCAGGAAGATTATATATGTACCTATGAACTACCTGCCTTTAGGTAATAACTTTACTTCTCGAACTATAAGTGGGTTGACTTGAATTCAGGCAAAATTTGTTTATGAAACAGAATTCAGAAGAGAAATAAGATTCCTTCATGATATTACAAGGAATCAATGAAAGGGGATATAGTAAAAACATATTTCTGCTTTCTTTTACTTTTCTGATCATAAGTGATTGATTCCAAGTCACGAAGTACTCAGCCTTCTTTCATTCAAAGGCACCACCTCAATTTTCAAAGGCTTTTTTCCTTTCCTGCTAAGAATATAGAAATGTAAGAAACTGGCTATTTTGCTGGTTTTATTTTCTAATGTTCCTAAAAGCAAGTTATAAGAAAAATCAGATAAAGTATAATAATACATTCATTCACATATGTCTAAATTAAAAATTAGTAAACTATTTTTAAAAAATTTTTCTGGGTATTTTAAAATAATTGGTATGCATATTTATGGAGAACATGGGATATTTTGATATAGGTGTGCAATGTAAAATAAGCACATCACGGTAATGGAGCATCCACCTCCTCAGGCATTTATCCTTTGAGTTACAAATAATCCAATTACATTCTTTTAGTTATTTTAAAATATATACTTATTATTGACTATTTTCTATTAAATATTGACTGTGGGCAAAAAATTGGAGTGGGGAGTATAAAATAAAATCAGAACGGCCACAGTTTAATGCGTGCCATGGTCTCAAGGTGCCACCCACATCACTGAGGGCTTGGCTCAGAATTGTAAGTTAATGATAATGTGTGTTGTTGCTTTTTATCTTTTCTCTTTCAGACACTGATACCCAAGAGATAATGCTTTGAGAACATAATGTGAAAGGAAGGAAGAAAATGACAGCTTCAGTCAGACTTTATCTTCCTTTCTTCTTTACCACTTTGACAATAGGACAAAACCTGCTACAAAGTAGCACCCAATGTACTTAATCACAGTACATTTTTTCCTTTTGTATCAATAATGAATTTGCTTACCCAAGCAACTGTACAACTATTGACAGAGAATATACAAATGATAAAAGAGGTGGTGTTGGGGAAAGAACATCAGTGTGAACATCTTCTATTTCTACCTAATTACCAATACAGTGAAGTACAGCTGAACTAAAGAATGAAGAAAGCATCTCCCTAAGGCCGGGTGCACTTACTATCAGGTTCAGCCAGGCATGGAGTATACCTCCCTCTGGGCTTCCTAGACCCTGTAGAGAGGCAGATTGCTCGTGTCCTTCGGGATCCAGATCGAGACTGAGGCTGAGGAAGAGGAATGCTTGGGTCTGGAGCAGTATGAAAAATCTACATATAAGAAAAACAGACCATGGTCAATAAAAGGGTGATATTGCCACTGTCATCATAAAATAAGCTTTGAACTATACACTACTTAATCAGCTGCAAAAAATAAGTATGCTAGAGCAATTGTAACTTTTCCATTTATCTGGAGTATTCTTTCTTTCACTGGGTTTTCTTTTTCATTCTCTCCCATTTCCCAAAAGTAAAATTTAGAAGATCTTTCAATAACTTTAAGAAACCTTCCAAATATGAACAAGACATATTGATGGTTTTTATTGTAATATTCTCTTTCCACCTTCATACTCTGAAAAAACATAACCTGAGAGGAACTGAGGCTCATTCTGTATCATTTCTTCCACTGAATGGCTCCTTGCTTCTCAGGAGAAGATGCTACCGTGCTGTTGGCTCTGAGCTGTCAAGGAGTGTGGCAAGCTGCAGGTAAAGGTATGAGCAGAGCTACAGGACACAGCCATGTGCTCTTGCGTTGTGAGAGAGCTTGTGCCCTTAGACACTAAGGGCGTGCTTCTGTGGGTGCTGGGAAGGGACCCAGGGGAGGAGAGGGCCTTAGTCATTCCCTCACAAGGACCAGATCAGAGATAAAAGGATTCCAAATTGTTAGACCTTAATTGACTCAATTTGCTTAATATTCTAACTAATTCAGCTTTCAAAATTTCCCATTTTCATAGTTATTCTAAGATCTCACTTTTTTCAAGAAATCCTTAGGGACTAGATATAGAGAAGACTTCAAGACTGTTCCCTATATTTTTTTCTTTTGTTTAGTTAGAACATTACCTCTACATAATTAAGAGTTTGATTTCAAAGGGATACAAAGAGAAGCTTAAAATAGACCCAACCACAAAGTGATTTCAAAGTGTTCTCTGCATAGGAGTAATAAACTTACCATACAATGTAAAGAAGAAAACCTTCTGAAGTCAATTATGTAGAAGGAAAGAAAACCATCTAACTGAAGGATTTTGGGAAGCACTTAAAAACTCAACAACAAGGAAAGAAAATTGAAGTCCCCATTAAGAAGTAATTTATACAAAACTTATGAGCTTTTTACATTTTATAGGAATAAATGATTGTCCTGTAAAGTTCATAGATGATACAAGTGCAAAATTCCTTTATAAAAGCAAGATATAAAACTTGACACTTCCACTTGAAAACGCAGCCTACCTTTTCATAGTGCTCTATCAGAATTTCCACCACAATATTCTGAAATTTAATATTCATCATAGCAGCCACAGTTTCTTCCTGTGCTCTCATTAGAGTCGGGCCAAATATGACACCAAGATTTGAGACAGTCATGAGATTTTGTTGGCTGTGTAGTGATACTCTGCAAATAACGAGCAACAAAAATATCTTAAGTTACATGTTTCAAAATTATGAAATAGTCTCTTCTATCAAATTTGTGGTGCAAAAAATGTAAACTATGCCATTATAGGCAAATTGTCCTACTTTTAGCCATTTCCAATTGGCATTTGGAGTATGGCCTAAAAAGATGTAAACAGATAACATTAACTCAAATAAAACATAATTACAGACAAAACAAATTAAAGAAAAAAAAAACCCTAATTTCCTAAATCAAGTACAATTACCCTAGAAAGATGATCAGCTGCTTGTTATTTTCAACACTACTATACTTCTTTTGGAACAAACAGTTAAGAGTAGACTGGTGGCAATTATATTCAGAGTCACCAAACATTATTGAGAACCTATTGCCAGGAATTTTCATACATATTATTATATTTAATCTTCCCAGTAAGTCAGACATTCCTATTGTACAAATTTTTAAAATCCCAGAAGCTCCTAAAGAAACATGTATTTTGAGGTCACAACAAATTCAGGACAGAGGTGCTGTTTCAATTCAGGTCCCCTGACTGCAAGTCAATGGGTTCCTTGAGCTCCTGGGATAGATCACTGACCAATACATGTTTCTTTTCTTTCTCCTTCATCTGTTTCATCCATCCATCCATCCATCCATCCATCCATCCATCCATCCATCCATCCGTCCATCCATCCATCCAAAACTTCCCTGAGTGCCTCCCTAGTGTTGGGTGCTGTGCTAGGCAAACAGTGAGACAAGGAGATGCGGTAGCATCATTGCTTGCTTGACAATAAAATAAAAAACCTCTGATATCACTGACCTGAGCAAAGTAATCCTAGCAACTATCAAGAATGACTTTGACTAGTTCACTAATTTATTCTGGAAATTAGATACATTCTTTAGAGGATACCTCATTCGTTTGACTTATCTTTTAGTTTAACTACTCATTTTTCTATCTTACTCCAAGTCAGGTTGTCAGACTGACCATGCGTCACAAACTGCATTCTACAACCAAAAGTAAGATTTTGTGGGAAATCTAGGATTTTAGACTATCCATGCAACTCCTGTCACAGAATAGGAAGAGAAGGCTGCCACGCTGACTGACGTTTTCCTTATGCCATAGAGAGCACGAGCTAAGAAAGCATTTAGTTCAAGTAAGAAGAGTTTCATTCCAAGTTTCCTTTTAATATAATCAAATATTATACATTAATTGCTTAATATGTATTAGAAAATCTACTCAGGAAAGTAGTATGTAAATGCAGTAAGCCTATCTAGATTCAGAGCTTGGATCCATCTCTTGGAAGTTGGGTAAGCTCATTTATGTTATTTAATATCTCCAGGTTTCAGTTTCCTTATCTGTAAATTATATATATAACAACCCATGTTGGGTTGTTGTGAGAATTAAATGAAATAATAAATTAAATCATATATGATCTCAAGATAATATTATCCCCTGAAATTAAATTAGCTTTAGGCACTCTTGCTAAAATGTCATAGTTCCCATAATGTAAATAAAGTGGAATATAGTTAATATTAAGCTCATTAGGAATAAACTTATGAATCTGCAAAACTTGATTTTGCGGTGGGTTCATGACTACATTGCACAGAAGATGGATTATGTTGACGATTGATTTTCTTTTCATTGAATTTTCTTTCTGCTGGGCTACTCAACTGTTACAGACTCCCACTACTCACCATTTCAGCAGGTTCTACAACTTATTCCCTCAACTCATGTAGGGAGCTAATACCCAACTGCTATCTCCTGGAACATATCCCTTTCTTTTATTAAAAGAGGAAATGTATATCAGGATCTGTCAACTTGTATTGTTTCAAATCTAGGAGTTTACACATAAAGAAACCAACATCATATGCTTAAGAGTTCTGCTTATGGAAATGGTAGAACATAAGGAGCCCCCATGGACCCAATACACAGAGAAAAAATCATAATGGATAAAAATTATTATTTAAAACCATACCCAAAAACACTTAAAGTCTCTAGAAAAAAACTTAAAGAATAAAGAAATATTTGTTCAAGCAAATCTAATTTTCAATAAGAAAAGCCAAGAGTCTGTGGCTTTTGAGGTACAACTGGCTCCCTCTTTCTTCCACCCCCAGCTCAATATGACTGAAACTCCACTCTGGGCAAATGTGGCCAAGAAGACAGGGCTCCCTCTTTTCTCAGCCCCAAGTCAAGGGATATAGTATCTCAAGGGTTTGGCAGGCTGTGAGCATGTCTCAGGCCCTCTACCTGTGGGTTGCAGAGGCTGAATTCCCAGTGAATGCAACTGAAAAGGCACTCACTGGGAATTCAGCCTCTGTAACCCAGAGAATTCTTTGCCTCCAACTAGCCACACACATAGGGTGGATAGCTTTACCTGAGGTGCAGCAGGCCAAGAATATTGGTGCCAAAATCTCCCTCATTTCAGGAGTACCTCCCTCAGCCAGTGCTGAGAGCAATGGGTCAAAGATTTTACCAGAGGGAGTGGAGTCCATATGAACAGAAAACTCTGACTCTCTCGCTAGATCATAAGAAATAGCTAGGAAAAGACACAGAAAGAGCCCTCTTAGCATCATAACAAATCTCAAAGACTTTTTTTTTTAAGTGACCTGGCAAGGAGCTGGAATTTAACTGGATATGCTCTAGAGTATTGTCAAAAACAACAGAGCAATCTACTAGCAGTTAGTGAAAACTAACAAGCTGGATGTGATACCAAATGAAGCAGACAGCTTTACAGACCTGCTAAGGAAACAAACAGAACTCTCCTGAAACTACTGTTATCCCTGGGTGACTGTGGTCATGTCCAAGACTGCATTCTCTGAAGAGATAATAGAAGAAGCTTCACACTGAGGAGGAAATAGACTTCACTAAAATAGTTGACTAAAGATACTAAATTAGCCTGGGCACAGTGACTCAAACCTGTAATCCCAGCACTTTGGGAGGCCAAGGTGGGTGGATCACCTGAGGGTCAGGAGTTCGAGACCAGCCTGACCAACATGGTGAAACTTCATCTCTACTAAAAAATACAAAATTAATCGGGTGTGGTGGTGAGTGCCTGTAATCCCAGCTACCTGGGAGGCTGAGGCAGGAGAATCACTTGAACCTGGGAGGCAGAGGTTGCAGTGAGCAAAGATTGTGCCACTGCACTCCAGCCTGGGTGGCAGAGTGAAACTTTGTCTCAAAAAAAAAAAAAAAAAAGAAAAAAGATACTAAATAAATAAGCAAACAACAATAAAAGCAAGAGAGGATCAGTATTAGTATCAGTATTAGTTGCTACAAAACAGTAGCTAAAATGCCGTGTCTTCAACCAAAAATTATGACAATGCAAAGAAACAGGAAAGTGTGACTGGTATACCAGGAAAAAAGTAGATAATAAAAACTGCCTGTGAGCAGACCCAAATGTCAGATTTAAACAGAAAAAGTCTTCAAAGAAATCATAAATATATCCAAAGTCCTCAAGAAAACCATGTCTAAAGATGAAGTATGGAGTTGTGGTAGCAATGTTTCATCAAATAGAGAATGTCAATAATGAGAGAGAAGTTATTTTAAAAATAAGAACCAAATGAAAACTGAAGTTGAAAAGTACAACAGCTGAAATGAAAAGTTCATTACTGGGGTTCAACACTAAATTAGAACTGACAGAAGAGTGAATCAGTAAACTTGAAGTATCAATAGAGATTATGCAATCTGAGGAATGGAGAGAAAGAAAAAAAAATGAAGAAAAACAGATCATCAGAAAAAAATCTGTGACATTAAGCACACTCATAAATGCATAATGGAAGTACCAGTAGCAGATGAAAGAGAGAAGTAGAAAAAAATATTCAAAGATATAGTGGCTGAAAATTTTCCAAATTTGATTAAAAACATTAATCTATATATCCAAGAAGCTCAACAAACTCCAAGTAGAATAACTGCAAAGATATCCACAGCAAGACACATCACAGTAAAAGTGCACAAGCCAAAGACAAAAAGAAAATTCTGAAAGCATTAAGAGAAAAAGTCTTACTGGGGTCTACAAAGAACCCCAATAAGCTTATTTCTCAATAGAAGCAATAATGGTTAGAAGGCAGAGGGATGGCATATTCAAAATGCTTAAAGAAAAAAAAGTCTGCCAACTAAGAATCTTCTATCCAGCAAAATTAACCTGCAAAAAGGAGGGTGAAATAAAGACATTTTCAGGATACAAAAATTGAGAACTTATTGCTAGCAGATCTACATCACAAAAAATACTAAAGGACATTCTTCAGGCTGAAAGCAAGTGACCTTAGACTGTAATTCAAATGCACATGTAAAAACAAACAAACAAAAAAACAAAAAACAAAAAACCCAATGTAGGTAATTAGGTAATTAAAAGAGTATAAATACATATTTCTTCTCCTTCCTTTTCTTGATTTTAAAATGCAATTTTAATAATATGTATGTATTAATAATTATATTGTTGGGCCTATAGCATTTAAAAATGTAGTATATTTGACAGTAACAGCACAAATGAAAAGCATAAAGCAAAGCTGTAGTGGAGTAAGAAAGTAATACTAGATGGTAATTCAAATTTATAGGAACAAATGAAAAGGTTAAAAAATGGTAAATAAGAAGGTTAATAAATGTATCAAACTCTATAAATGTACTTGCTCCTCTTTCTTCCCTCAACTTCATCTCTAAGAGGCATAAAATTACATAAATAAGGATAACAATGGATTGTTGGGATATAACATATATAGATATAACATGTTTATTAATGATAGCACAAAAAGGAGAAAGAGGAAATATAACTATGTAAAAATAATGTTTCTATAGCTCACATGAATTAAGTACATTCTGATAATCTTATATGATTATCTTATATGATAAGCCCTAGAAAATCTATTAGGATAAGAAAGCAGTAAAATTAAAACTGAATAGCAAAGACAACATGAAACATATAGAAAACAAAAAGAAAAATGGTAGATATAGGTCCAACCACATCAAGAATAACATTAAATGTGAATGGATTAAACAAGACAATCAAAAGTCAGAGATTATCAAACTGAATTAAAAAACAGTAAGATCCAACTATATGCTTTCTACAGTAGATATACATTAGACTCAGAAATACAAAAGGTTGAAAGTAAAAGGACGGAAGATGTATCATGCAAACAGTAACCAAATGAAAGCCAGAAGAACCATACCAATATCATACAAAATGGATTTTAAAACAAAAAAATGCTATTAGAGATAAAGATAAAATATAATGATAAAAGGATCAATCTGGCCAGGTGTGGTGGCTCATGCCTGTAATCCCAGCACTTTGGGACACTGAGGCAGGTGGATCACGAGGTCAAGAGATAGAGACCATCCTGGCCAACATGGTGAAACCCCGTCTCTACTAAAAATACAAAAATTAACTAAAATTAGCTGGGCGTGGTGTCACGTGTCTCTAGTCCCAGCTACTCAGGAGGCTGAGGCAGGAGAATCACTTGAACCCAGGAGATGGAGGGTGCAGTAAGCCGAGATCGTGCCACTGCACTCCAGCCTGGTGACAGAGCGAGACTCTGTCTCAAAAAAAAAAGGGTCAATCTAACAGGAATATATAACAATTATAAACATATATATAGAGTTAATAACAAAGTACTCAAATACATGAAGCAAAGTCATGCGCTCCTGAGTGGGCTTTCCAAACAGTGAATCAAGAATTTTGTTTAGTTTTACATTTGCACTGAGTAAGGATTATTGGTCACCTGAATATCATTGAATTAAAAACATCAACTGGCAAATGTAATACCACTAGCAAATATCCATGTGTAAAATGAAAAGATTTTCATTTAGGAGAAATCAACTTTCACTTCTTACTTTACATTCAAAAGAAATTCCATAATAATTTTCTAAAATGTTATGCTCCTAATGAATACATAAGTCCACCCACAATTTTTTTCTGTAATTTAATAACACTTTTAAATACTTAAAATTAGTTGAGAATCAAAGAAAACACCACAGATAGCAAACAAAAGGACTCTTAGGAAGAAATCAATGATTTATACTGTTTCTCAGACTTAATTAATGGAAATCTGGAATCAGTCCTTTAGTCTTTAGAATTCCAATCTAGGTTGATTGTCCTAATTTTTTTTCAGCCATGAAAGGTTGCCAGGGATCAAGAGTGTTATTAGCTGTTTGCTGTTTTTATAAGTAAATTTGTGGTGATCTGAATGCACATTCCACAGCTGCTTTTTGGTGAGCAAGGTTTGACCTTTTGAAAGTTCAAGAAAGAAGCCAGGAATGGTGGGGAAGGATGAGCAAAGTAATTTAAGCATTCTTTAGTGGCCAGATACTCTCCTGTGCTAGTGCCTGTGCCAAAGCCACACAGAGTCATATTAAGGGTATGGCTTGTGTTAATCTATTATTCTGGATAATTAAGCAAACATATTTTGTGTGACACACATGTGGATTTTCAAAGGACATTTTCAAAGCTTTTGCTAGAAAATTAGTTTGAAGACCAACAAGAAAATGTCTAATAAATTGTATAAATTTCATGAAGAGCTCACACAACTCAAAACTAATACTGACCAACATAGCAAGTCCTGTGTTCATTAGCTAAAAGGAGTGCTGCTATGAGTCAATAGTTAATGATGAACTTTAAGTGATGATGATCCTAGTAGATTTCCTTTTTATTTTAAATAGTGGTGGTGGTAATGGGTATGTGGGGGAAGATTTACATTATCTAAAAGCCTGCAAGTTGAGATGAGATTTATGAATATGTTTATGTAGCACTACAGAATGAGCATCTGTTATCCAAAATGCTTGAGAACAGAAGTGTTTGGATTTCAGATATTTTTCAGATTTTAAAATATCTGCATTATATTTACCAGTTGAGCATCCCAAATCCAAAAACTTCCAATGAGCATTATAATTGAGCAACATCTTGGCACTCAAAAAGTTGCAGAATTTGGAGCATTTTGAATTTTTGATTTTCAGACTTGGGATACTCAAGTTGTATTTCAAATGTATATGGCTCAAATGAGCATAAATTGGGTTACTACTTATTATGAAGAATGAAGGATTAATCATTTTATTGTAAATCATGGTACTCATTAAAATGGGAAATATGATACTCATTAAATATTCCCATTGAAATATTTCCCATTTTAATGTGTACCATGATTTACAATAAAATGATTAATCCTTCATTCTACTAAATAATGCTACAGGAAATTCTTAAGTAAGTTTAAAACTGGATTTAGACATTTGTTTCCAGCAGCATGGCAAATTCACTTTGGGCTTAAATATGTGTTTGTCTCTCTCTCTGTATCTTTCAATTTATAGAGAGATAGATAGTAGATAGATACAATATTTATAACGATTAATTTTGCATGTCAACTTGGCTAGGCTATGATACCAAGATATTTGGTTGAAGATTATCCTAGATATTTCTGTTAAG
The DNA here is from genome assembly GCF_049350105.2 of Macaca mulatta. Classification (NCBI taxonomy): domain Eukaryota; kingdom Metazoa; phylum Chordata; class Mammalia; order Primates; family Cercopithecidae; genus Macaca; species Macaca mulatta. The sequence goes on along the minus strand of NC_133419.1, from coordinate 101,860,294 downwards.
GTATTTTGTTCAGATGACATCATCATTTAAATGAGTAGTCTTTAAGTAGAGTAGATTACCCTCCATAATATGGGTGGGGCTCATCCAATCAGTTGAAGGTCTTAAAAGGAAAAACAACAACAACAACAACAACAACAACAACAACAAAAAACTGAGTTCCCAGAGTAACAAGGAATTCTGTCTCAAGATTGCCTTTGGATTCAAGCTTCAATATCAACTCTTCCCTGCCAGCCTGCACTGCAGATTTCAGACTTATTAGCCTCAATAATCAAGTGAACCAATTCCTTAAAATCAACCAATCAATCTCTATCTCTTTACATATATATTAAATATATGTACACACACACACACACAGACACTATTGCTTTTGTTTCTGCAGATAGCTCTGGCTAATATAGTATTTATTTACAAAGAGAGATTTTAAATATATGAATAAACTAGCAGCAAAGTTAGAAAAATCTACAGAGATCAAGTGAAATAATGAATACATGGAGGGAATCTCACAGTTAAGTGTTAGTTTTACCTAGGGGAACCTGTTGACTTTAGTAGTATAGAGCACTGGTCTTCAAACTCATTGCTTATAATGCACCAAAAAGAATTGGGAGGAAGAAAACTATATACTCCTTCATTTTTAAGTTGACACATCTACTTGTTTCATCATTAGTTTAACAATTGCAAAGGATATAATTATTTGCATAATTATATGCAAATAAACATATACAGGTACACACACTCATATAGAAATATCTTAAAAACAAACCACCATACTATTTTTTAAGCAAATTCAATGGACTCTAATTATAATACCAATATTATAACATCATCACATACTTTAAAAAGACATGAACAAACTTAACGGATGAACAATAAGTTAAATGAACAATGTAAGTTAGAGAATTACTTGACCAGATGCTTTATTAAGATGTCCAGCATCTCTCTGTTTTTCTCCGGCAATTTGTGCACCAATGCATGTACAGCCTCCACCCTGTAGTTCTGGTCATCAGATTCTGTTACATAAAAAAGGTTGCAAATGTTCAAGTTTTAATTGCAATTCAATTGCATTTAATTGCATTCAATTGAATTTCATTCAATGTAAATATAAGTAATCTAATCACAATTACCACCTCTACCCCTCATGCCTCACAGGCACTGCTTCATGTAGCATCATCATTATCATTCCCTATGACTAGAATAAGTTGAGTAACTCACTCATGGTCATGAAGTTAGGAAGTAGAGAAGCCAAAGAAGCCCAGTTCTACAGATTCCACACAGATGCTCTTAGCCACTGAACTGAATACTTTGATACAGCCAATACTCATCACCTGCTTGGGTTTTACTACCTAAAGACACAATCAAACCTTTAGATATGTGAATGACCACAGCAACTGCTATAGATTTCCTAATGTGCCAGTCACTAGAGTACGTATTAGTCTATTTATATGGTTTGGCTGTGTCCTCACCCAAATCTCATCTTAATTGTAGTTCCCATAATCCCTACGTGTTGTGGGAGGGACCCAGTGGGAGGTGAGGTAATGGAATCATGGGGGTGGTTACCCTATGCTGTTCTCATGATAGTGAGTGAGTTCTCATGAGATCTGACAGTTTTATAAGGGGCTTTTCTCCCTTTCCTCAGCACTTCTCTGTCCTGCCACCATGTGAGGAGGCACCTTCTGCCATGATTGTAAGTTTCCTGAGTTGCTCCCAGCCATGTGGCACTGTGAGTCAATTAAACCTCTTTTTCTTATAAATTACTGAGTCTTGGATGTTTCTTCATAGTAGTGTAGTAATACACCCATAGAAAGCTCCTAGAGATTCAACCCAGTGTGACCAGATGAAGCCCCGCATTCCTCTCATTTTACAAATATAAAGACAATACAGAAGAACTGTTCTGAAATGTTAGCATTATTACATAAACATAAGCCCCATAGATTTTCAGCCCATAATGACAATGGTAAATGTAAAATATAAGAATCATCTATGGCAAGCGTAGTCTGCCAAGTGAAAGCTAAGATGTTGGCATGTCTGCTAGAGAAATGTCTAACATTGCAGAACAAGAAAACCTCATTTAACATTCTCTTACTGTGGCAAATAAATTCTGGGATGATTCCCCACTGTACCAAATTCTTTCTCCAGAAAGTATCTTGACTCACAGGATTCACATTATGGGACTACCATTTCACCTGGGAGCAGCTATTTAGACATGGGGTGAAGAGAGAGCCTGGCTCAGGCTAAACATGAGGTCTAACCTAGCAACTGGAATGGAGACTTCAAAAATCTGATCTTACTGCTGGCTATGTGAAAAGGCAGACAATGTAAAATCAGGGCTGAAGTGACTAAATGTACTCCAAGAAAATCTGTCTGGGAAGGAAAGTGAGAATGACAGAAATACAGTAGAGAACAAAGATGAGAGATCCTCAGGAAAGAGTGAGTAGAGAAATGTCAAATCCCAAGTTGGCAGTTCCCGGTTGCAGGCTCATGGAAACCCTGACCTCTGTTCTGCCAAGGAATACACTGAAATATCTCTTAGGATCTGAATAACTTCCCCTTTATACTGAGCTGGACTTCTGCTGCTTGAAACCAAATAACCTAATTTTCTTAACTTAGCATCTAGTAAATATGGCTATCTTAGGTCCAGACAAAAGATGAGTTCATATATATAAGGATATATTTTAAATATCATGGTCATGAATATTATTATTACAATATAATCATCATTTGCTACAGAAGCAAATGGAGAAAAAACTTCTGACTAAAAGCTTATACTGAAACAATAAGCTCATTGAGCCATTTTAGCCAAGTAGCTCAAATTTCCTTTGTTATAAAGCAAAATTTCTGTAAGAAAGGGTTCTGGGTTAAGAGTAAAAAAAAAAAAAAAAAAAAAAAAACTGGCTTGCAGCCCTGATTTTGCCATGAATTTATTAGTGTCATTGTGCATATTATTTGCCCACTTTGGGTCCTGATTTCCTAGTTCATAGAATGAGAGGTCAGATTATATATTTTCTCTGGTCCTGTATGTCCTACAAAGATTTCTATGAAGAGGAGGTAGAGTGGAGAGCTTCAAGAGAAAACTAAATAGTGTAGATTTATAGGAGATCATGTGGTTAGTCATAAAAGCTGGACTGAAAACCGAGGTCATTCAATTTTATCTGACACTTTTATCAGCACACATTTCCTGTGACATTACAATGTGTGCAAATAAACTAACGCAACTAATTTCTTTCTTGGATTGTGAAAAATAATCTGGTTGTAGTCACACCTCATACATCTTAACAATGAAATGCCAGCTCTTAATTGTTACAAGTTGTTGTGATGGGCTCAGATGGTACCCAGTACTTCAGTCTCAATGGTTTACAAATACATGTTACTAACTTCTCAGATAGCATATGTAAGCTCTTCCTGCTAATATTTTAAATTGATCTATCTATTCATATCACATGATGGCAATCACAGATCTAAACAAATGACATAAATGTGATCATTGCAAATAAAATATGAGGGAGAGGGGATTGATGGAAGCGCCTGCTGTCTGCCAAAAATATTTGACTCATCTCCAGACTGACGAATATAGCACATGATCATGTGCAGGGACATAATTGTCTGTACATATTCAGAGTCCTGCTTAGTTGATCTTATAAGAAACTGATACTTGTCATTCAAATAAGATGAAATGAGAATAATAATTCCTCATGGTTCTTTCTAATCACCAGACTGTTACCCAGTGAGGTCTTACTAAGTGTCAACATATTTCAGTTAATTCTGCAATTTCTTATTGGCTTCTAAACCACATTATAAATTACTAAATATCAGATTAACAACTTTTTTTGTTTGTTTTTTTAATTTGAGATGGAGTTTCACTCTTGTTGCCTGGGCTGGAGTGCAATGGCGCAATCTCGGCTCACCGCAACCTCCGCCTCCTGGGTTCAAGCGATCCTCCTGCCTCAGCCTCCCGAGTAGCTGGGATTACAGGCATGCACCACCACGCCCAGCTAATTTTGTATTTTCAGTACAGACAGGGTTTCTCCATGTTCATCAGGTTGGTCTCGAACTCCCAACCTCAGGTGATCCGCCCATCTCGGCCTCCCAAAGTGCTGGAATTACAGGTGTGAGCCACCATGCCCAGTCCAGATTAACAACTTTTTAAGCAGTACTTGAAAAAAATCTTCACTAGCTGATACTAGTAATATATGCCTAAGTATGGCAGCATAAAACTACCTCAATTATAAAGTGTATGTGATTCAAGTATACTTACTAACAGCAATGATAAAATCTTTGTGCAACTTGTAAGTCATCAGTGGTTCTGCAAGGCACCTACAACAGAGAAGTAAAGCACATGTTAGAATAGTAGTATCTTTTATTCTCCCCTAAACTTTAAGTGTTTCTTTAAGAATTAGGTGACTGTCATTCATCAATTAAAAATAAAATAATATATAAATAAGTAAATAAAAGAACCGGGTGATTTGGCAGTTTGATAAAGTTCCAGTAGTGGGGCCACAGAGACACCTAAAATGCAGACCTCGAAGACACCAATGTACTTCTTTTCATGACTGTATTAACAACTTAGTACTTAGTATTTCTTTCCATGACTGTATTAAGAGGGGAGACTGGGAGACAATTTTTTCAGTGTCAGAATGACCTTACCAGAGGAACAAATATGGGAACAATAGTTAAAAAACAAAACAACACAACTTTCCATTCCAATTTGTTATTTTAAAAAGTACATGGAAATCCTATATACAAACTTCATATGAAACAACAAATACTAATTCAGTACTCAATATTATATTGTCTTTTAAATTATTATTGGAAAAATCAAGTACAAGTTCCAGAACACTAAATGTAAATCTTACCATGTCATGCTATTTCACCTTTTGTGAGGGAACTGAGCTACCGAGTGAAGCTTCTGGACACAGGCTCCATGAGGTCACACGGTTACTACCCAAGGGGTGAGTCAGAGACTGCATCCAGAGTACTAGGAGTTAAACCCTCCTCACCTGAGGTAGTTTTTCAGCCCACTCGTTATCGTCTTATTGTCCCACAGTTCAATATCAATATCAATATCGGGAGGGGATTTAGGAGCTGGAAATAATAAAACAAGATGTTTAAATTGTGTAGTTCAAAATATTCCTTATGCAATTATGAAAAATGGGCACAAACATAAGTAGGTGAAAAGAGAGAGGTCTTCATTTCTTAGAATGCAAAGAGTTAACGTTAGGACTGTTGTTTGTGTGAATTGATAAAAAGCTGACACTAAAACTCAAAGATGTATCCTATGAAATAAGTCTCCCAAATGAAATTACTGCTAATTGCTAACAGGACAGAGCAGTTACCATGTGCCCAGCATGCTTCCAAGTGCTTTACAGAGATTAACATACCCAATCCTCACAACTCTTAAGAGGCAGGTACCATTATTATCCCTATTTTTATAAACGAGGAGGCTGAGACACAAAGACATTAAGTAAATTACTCAAGGTCACAAAACCTGTAAGTTGCTGAGCTAGGATTCCAAATGACATCCATGCATCTTACTGTATCTCTAGCTTACCAAAGAACACTTGGGAAAAAAAAATACAGTATTATAAAAATGCCCCCTCAAATTCTCATTGTTCATCTATTATAAATAAACATTAAAAACTGAATATAAATATGAACTTTAAATATTATCTGAAAATATTCAAAGTCGCACTAGTCAAAGAAGCCTATACTTTAGATTACCTATAAGAACACAAAACTTATGTAAGTTGCTTCATCCAAAACTTACAAAATATGGTATTCATGAGTTTCTGAACTTTGGAGTTCACTCCTCCTATTCGGTAGAGTCCTAAAATGGTGATACCTAATAGGAAGGAAAATCACAAGAAAATGGCTTGAGATACAGCTTGGCAAGTACAGAATGTGAAAAACTCAGACATGTGCCTAACAAAATTTGAAAGCTACTTATCCAATTTCACAGTATAACTTTAGCAAAGCTATCCTGGAAACACCCATCAGACTTCTATTTCTCAGAGCAGACACTGCACAGTGATTTGAAAGTCTTTGAAGATCTTCAAAGTAGCAAAGTGTAGCTGCCTATTCACCAGTATTTGAATATAAAAAAGCAATGGAGATGAGAAGGGATGATCGGTATTACTCATGTTCTATTTCTTCAGAGTCATGGAGTCCTCCTGCATGTTGAAAAGTCCTATGGCATTTATATCTTCAGTTTAGAGATGAGGAAACAGATTCAGAGAATTCAAGGAAACTACTTCTCAAAACGTTGAAGTGGCAGCACTTAAAATTTAAATATAAGTTTATGGAACTCCAAAGCCCAATATGAATGTTGCTTTAGCCAAATTTTCCTGGAAGTGAGTCCAACATTTAACTGGAGTGGACTTCAAGACAGAGGTCATGATTAGAGTAAAGAAAGGTGCCAAAGCTCTGGCAGTGACAAATCAGCAAAAGAAAGTATATAAGGAAGGAAGGGAGCGAAGACAAGCTCCTTAGGAATCTTACCTCCTCAATGATTGGGGAAAAAAAAAAAATCAAAGAGGCCGGGCACGGTGGCTCAAGCCTGTAATCCCAGCACTTTGGGAGGCCGAGACGGGCGGATCACGAGGTCAGGAGATCGAGACCATCCTGGCTAACACAGTGAAACCCCGTCTCTACTAAAAAACACAAAAAACTAGCTGGGGGAGGTGGCGGGCGCCTGTAGTCCCAGCTACTCGGGAGGCTGAGGTAGGAGAACGGTGTAAACCCGGGAGGTGGAGCTTGCAGTGAGCTGAGATCCGGCCACTGCACTCCAGCCTGGGCGACAGAGCGAGACTCCGTCTCAAAAAAAAAAAAAAAAAAAAAAAAATCAAAGGGGTGCTTGCAGTAATAAATAAGGCACAGTTTATCAATAAGAAGTACAGTGAGGCTATATTAGAAAAAAATCTAAAAAAGAAGTATGCCTAAAGCATGATTTTTAGTAAACTAAAGCTCAAGGTATAACTATTTGTATACTGATACATACATCCATGTCACTCTTAAAATTAATCCATGTTAATGACCAAATACATCTTCATTGACTCATCTACTCTGAGAGTTTTCTATGTAAGAATGAGACATATGACAGGAATGCTATACTGATCAGGCAACACTGACCTCTTGTTTCCACAGCTTGAATGCATTTTCTCACAAAGTTGAACCCTGCTTCGTTCAAATACACTGAAAATAAGAGAGAAATGGCATTAGGTGTTTATGCTGAACTCACATCCCCACTTCAGTTGGCTCTGTTCATTGGCCCTTTATGACTCAACAGCAGAGAGGTTTTCACTGAGTTTTTCAAATATTTTGGTTAGAGGCCGACTTTTTATTTTGGGGTAGAAGTAGAGGAGGGAACTTCACCCTCACAGTTATTGTATCCACCTGCCAAGATCCTTCACACAAAGTGTATTACAACGATCTTATCCACTTTTCCTAAAAATAGCATTACTCCTTTACTATGTGTTATTTTTTTTCAAATGATAGGAGCAAATGCAATAAGAATAAACCCTTATTATGTATTGAAACTTGTAATATAAAGCCTTTTACATATCCTTTCCCATGATTCTCAAACTATTATCAGGTAGAGAAAAGGCTCTGCAGTCTCAAGATGATTCCCTGGGTTGCTGAAAATCTCCACTGTTCTCAGTTTTAAGCTCTAGAGTCAGGCTTCTAACTCGGGTCTGATTCTAAGCTTCATGCTCTATTTTTCATTTTGCCACTGTATTTAAAATAATTCAAAACATGCATTGTCAGTCACTAAACATCCCCAAAAGGTCCTAGGATTCTGAAATTGCAATTTTTGTTTTTTTGGCTAGATTTTCTTTGGATCAATTCTAATTTTTTAAAGGGTTTTGGGGCCAGATCAAATGAGATTCCTTGTATAAAGAGAAAGCATTTATTTTAAAAATACCAACTAACACCCAAAAAGAAAACTGAAAAACTTTTGAACTATGATACAAATTTTCATCACATGTGGTAGAGACACGATTTTTAAAATATTCTCAAATCATAAATGAGAATTCAAACCAATAAAAATTTAAAACTAACTTCCATTTAAAGACAGTAGATTAAACATTCTTGTAACTCAAAATAGACCCCCAGACAAAAAATATATATCAAAAAAATAATGATAAAAATCAAGAAAGGGTAACAGCAACAAACTAAAAACTGAAAAAAATTCTAGGCACAGCAAGCCAATGGAGCTGAACTGATTGACAGAAAGGCCTGAATAACCTGTGCCTAACAATGGAACTAGAGGTACTACCACGAAGGGGTATTTATTGTGTGTTGTTAGGTGAAATCGACAGGACAATAAGGCCTATTTTCTCAAAATCTAAAATCTGAGGGTATATATGACTGTTTCTATTTTCCTAAGAAAAAACTCCACAAATATATATGCAAACTATTGGTAAGGAGAAAGAGGGCAGCAGTTAGAAACTGTCGTTTTTAATTCACTAGGTATTTTGGGATTATTTGATATTTAAAAAAAATACATATATATGTGTGTGTGTGTTTAGCACTCTAAAAAACAACTTCAAAACTCTAGAAATAAAAATGTCAAAACTAAAATATGTATTGCCATCAATGGGAAGTAGCTCATTTATTTCTTTGTCCCCACTGTCCTAGGTCAAGAGAACAGAACTCAGTGAATACTTTCAGTGAACTCAACACACAAAAATGAATGGCCATGGCATCTCATTAGAGTACAGCTGATGACCTACCTACATAAGAGTGAAGCTTTTCTTGGACACCAAAGAGAGACTGCTTGCTTCCAATAACCCCAAAATGCCCAGCATAACACTAAGCATTCAGATATTTTAAAATACTTCTTGAATATAGGAAACAGGTAAGATGGAAAAGCAAGGAATAATTTAATTTTCAGTTTTAAGGACAACAACAAAAACTGAGACAAAAAATGTAACCCTAGGTAAAAACAAGACACTAGCACTTTTCCATCAATTAAAACTGCAAGTTCCTGACATTTAAAATGTTTGGTACTAGAGGTCACATTCTTCCGCTGTTCAATAAAAAGATGTATTAAGAGAAAAAGACAATCATTTTTTAAAAATTTCAACAGAACTTCCTTTCAACAAAAATATAATGAAGATAGTTGTGACATATAAAACAGAATTTCTCTCTTAAGCATTTTGAGAAAAATAAGTAATAACCAGGCTGTACCCCAAAGTATACTGGGATATTTGGCAGCAATATTCCAATCTTTTCTAATAAACTGATATCAAAAGCTTATCATGTAGAATAAAATCTTACTGAGAGTCAGTCTAACTGCAGGGTTATTCTACGGATGCTTCTGTTCTGACATATTCCATGGATCCTGTACTTAGCTCCCGTCATGTGAGTAAATACAACACTATCAATCAATTCAGAGATGTGGAAGAATATACTGTGTTGGCAAAAGTAACCATGAATTTTTGTTTCCTTTGCCCATCCTTTGCTTTGACTGAAAGAGTAGTTTCATGGTGCAGAGATAGTGTCCAACTTTGTTTAAAGCCAGGAAAACCTAAGGCCAGTTCTCAGCTCTAGTATCACTGCTGTATGTCTGAGGTGGTGGACATGTACCTATTATTTTATAAACTCAAGTTCCTTCATTTATAAAATGAGCGAAGTAACAATACCTAAGTTAAACAGTTGTAGTAAGATGAAGACAAATGGAATGAAACACTGAAGAGTGCCTAACAATGGAACAAGAGGAATTCAATGCTAGGTTTTTTTTCCTATCTGCTCCTGTCTACACGTCACTGCTATATGAAGGAAAACATAAGAAGAAATTATAAAAGAAGCCAGTCATTAGTTTTAACTAGATGAAAGGGGCAGTAGTTACTCTTTCACTTGTTAGCTCTGTTACTAGGCATGGTTTTGATCTCTCTGTGCCTCAGTTTCCTCTCCTACAAAATAAAGGTAATAGTTTCTTCCTCATAGTACTGTTTAAAGATGAAGTAAGTTAACATTTGCAAAGCTCCTAGAATAGCATATGCTTAGAATATAGTAAGTGCTTTAGAGTATTGGCTCTTATCATTATCATTACTGACTAGAGAAGAATGCAAATCTCTACATATGTAAACTTCGTGAATAAGGCATTCTTCCCACATGGCTAAAATTACTAGGGCTTGAGGGACAGTCAGACACAAAGTTGATTTTCAAAAAGGCATATATCACTTTGTCACTTATTTAATAAGTTGGATATTAAGAAATGTCCCCATGTGATCATTATACTTCAATAAATACAATGAAAAAACATATCCTCTCACTAGAGTTAAACAGACTATAGCAAACTGAAATTACTGTTTACCCATATCTGTTGTCCCTCCCTGCAAGAAGATTATATTTCTCAGCATCCTTGAAGCCAGGCTTGGTCATGCGATACTCACTAACAATGAAATATGAACATAAGTGACACGTGTCTTTACCCAGTAGCCACTAAGAGCCAGTATGTGGCTTGTAATTTTCTTTTTCCCTTGTCACAGGATCAGCAATGATACAAAGGGAGGCTTCTCTACCAACTCAAGTTCCAGAGTGAAAACAACGTTGAGAGCCACCGCTGACCTATATGGACATGTACTATAAAGAAGAAATGAACCTTTATTGTCATCAGCCTCTGAGACTTGAGGATCGTCTATTACCAAGCATAACCTGGCCAGTTCTGATTTAATTGTATATAGCTTAATTCACTGTGGCAAAACTCACTGAAATAAAGGCAACCCTACATAATGAACTTTTTCCCTCCCTTATCTAGAATATATCCCTTTTGACTACTGACTTGTCAATTCACATAACAAAGGCAGCAAAGTGCAGCAGTGGCAGGGCCTGTTGATGGGTGCTTTGCAAATAACCATCAACTATAGACAGTGCCTTCACTTCAGTACCCAGCGATTTCTGCTGAGGTCTGAGAAGAGGACAAGATGGCTCAAATAGTTTGTCTTCCAAGGACTGTGGATGAGGTAGTCACAGGGATTGTCATTTCTGAGGGAAGTCAGGGGCAAACACATTCTGTAATGGAAAATGAGCAATTTTCCAAAGCCACGAAGGGGTTACTATACTTAATGCATCAGTGCTCATAAGATTTCAACTAAAACGGGTCCTCTTAACCTCCAAAAAACAACCAAAAAACAAAAAATCACAAACACCTGAGAACTCTACAGTGTTCAAATGTCGATGGAAAGGGTTATTACTAAATCAAATTGCACCATTGAAAAGGCTGATAATTAATGATAATTCTCCTTCAGTAGAGGACAAGGTACTCCTGTGGCAACAGCACAGAGAGGAGGATAAGTATCATACACAGGAGAAATATGGATTTGCTGGTTTGGGTTCAATGCTTGGCCCACAGCAGGCAGCCAATACATGCTTATTGACTGATGGCTTGCTAGTTACTGGTTTGTACCAGGATTGCTTAAGTACCTTCTCCGATGGGTTCTATAAGGGTTAGAGTTTATCAGCTTACATGAGCTATATTTGTGAACACTTTCCCAGTTCCAGGCCCCACGCCAGCCCTGTATCTCCTCCATTTTAGAGAGAATGAGAGGGATACCCAGAATACAACCACTATCAAATTCTATAATATGAGAATTAGAATTCTATAACATTAATGATACTTGGCCTTCATGGGTGAGGGTAGAAGCAGAAGACCGACTAACTTAGTCAACTTAATATATTCAATCAAATGTTCAGTCTAAACCTTATTTCTTTCCCCTATGTAAACTGTTCAGGGATAAAGCTTTTATTGAAACCTACAAAAAGTTTCCATAAGGCAGTTTAGCAGCACAAAAGCTATTAATCTCAACAGAATTCAAACAGCCATGAGGAAAGGAAAAAGAATAGTCTTCCACAGAGCTAACAAAGCAAAAGTCCTTGTACCTTCAATTTACTAGCAATTCAAAACCTAGTATGTCCTTACAGATGTAATCTACTTGACCTTACAGTACATTCTCTGGGTTGACAAAACAAAGCAACACTTGGCTTTACTTTTCAGTTTACTTTGCTGATCTCCTGTTTCAAATTAAAAGGTCCCTTATCACAGATAAATAATATCATGCTATGTGTTAACTGAAATAAATAAAAAATAAATGACTACATTTATCAATGTTCATGACACCTGCTGGACCTTTTCTTTTCTCCTTAAGGATGGGCAGTTAACTCTCCACAGCCCTGGCCCAAATTGTTCTTTCATTCTGCTCTGCCTATGAAGAGCACTTGAGCTACAACAATTCTCCTGGGTCTCTGTGACAAAAAGAAAACTGTCAATGATCAAAGATTGGGGGATTATATGGTAAAGAAGAAGAATGATAACCTAGCCACATCTGAGAACTTCCAGAACTCTCTAAACCACAGAATGAAGCCCAAGAACATTTATAACAGATGGTAATTGCATAGAATGATAAGGAGCAAAAAAAGCTCATTGCTGTGGAGAATAGATACACAGGTACACTTGAGGAAAGTCACTGAAACATACAAGCAGAAGTTTAGAACTGTTGGGAAATGTCAAGATTATCTTCTGTTCCAATCCCTGCAATTTTGTATATAAGGGCTGAATGTTAGGTGACTTTGTGATTACACATGTAAATCCTGACTTTTATTAGTGGAAACATCAATGGAAAAGAACTTCCTTTTTCTTATTCACAGTACCTGGAGTAGAGTAGGTGCACAAAGGAATATTGTTGAACTGACTGTATGAGAGAATGAGACCTAAGTGCCTTTTCTTTCACAATGCTCACTTTCTCCAGACCCAGGGTTGAAGGACCAGCTCAGAAGCCATCACACAAAACTCATATTTGAATGGGGACAAGGCTCAGGGCATCAATAGAAAATGTCAGAGAAAGAAAGCCTAGAAGAAATGTTAACTGCTTTTGCCTCTGTTAATGACTGGTCCCAAGATGGAGGTCTTGGGGCAGGAAAGGTATGTCATAAAATGTAATTTGTTCCTTTGAAAGATGTATTCAAATGGCAGAACTATGGAAAACATAAGGATGAGCTACTTTTCACAAAATGTCCCCCGTGGCATGGCTTGAGGACTAGTTTAGTGCTAATCTTAATTGAAATGCATGTCATTGAGGACTAGTTTAGTGCTAATCTTAATTGAATGGCACTTGTTTAATATCGATGACAGATATTACTACTAAAAAAATAAATTCATTCCCAAAGTCTTACAATTTCACTATATTGCAGTGTATTTTACAACCAGAAAAGTATTTGTAAATTCAATACCCTGTAATTGGTCAGTATTTTGGTTTTTTATTTGATGTTTTTTCATAAAGGTGATTCAAGCTTTCCTTTCTGTTGAATTACACAAGTCTCATTTACGGCATCCATACTTTGAAAATGGTAAATTAAGAGTAACTATTAATACAAGGTAGGAAGACTTTTGCATGTTAGTCTTATAAAGAGTAGCATGAAACTACATTCACAGCATAATTTTATTCTTCATTCCATGGCATTTGTTCTCTGTAAATTCATACTATGGCCCTATTTTAGAACATTAGGTATTTCTTACACTGTTGCTTATAGGATTTTCAGTGAAGGCACAAGATGTTATGATTGCTTCTAAATGGCTGGCATTCAAAACAAACTTTTACCTAAGTTTTATATTTTACCATCCTAAGCTTTATTGTCTTCAGCAGTTCAAAAACACTAAGACATATTATGCAAAACTGAGTTTCCAAAGGAGAACAAGAGTATTGTAGAGTAAGTGGAAGCCATCTGAATTATGGAGGATATAAACGAGCACTCTTCAAAGTGGCCGGTGAATTAGGGCTGGTACTGGTTTCCGATACCAATTACAGGAGAAGTTACATACTAAAATTGAGCAATGCTACTTTTAGAGGAGTCAAATATCAACTAAAAAGAAATACAAGATCTCAAGAACAGGATGATGTACAAAAAAATGTTTAGAGGGGCTGACAAAAAGAAAGATATAAACTGATTTAAACACTTAACACAATGAGCTCACATGACTTATTCAAGACCTAACAGGTATGAGAATTTCACAACCACTGAAACACAAATTTACCCGAAACAGGAGTTCGAGACCAACCTGGCCAACATGGTGAGGCCCCATCTTTACCAAAAACACAAAAAATCGGCTGGGTGCTGGGCGAGGTGGCATGTGCCTGTAATCCCAGCTACTTGGGAGGCTGAGGTAGGAGAATCGCTTGAACCCAGGAGGCAGAGGTTGCAGTGAGCTGAGATCTTGCCACTACACTCAAGCCTGGGCAACAGAGTGAGACTCCATCTCAAAAAAAAAAAGGCCTCACTCAGGTGAATTAGCAATACCACAATATCCACCCCAGAGCTGCTGGCAGCTAAGTTCTGGAAAGTGAGTCCAATCCTGTGCCTTTAAGCCAGGGTTTCCTTTATTGGTAGCACCTGCCATAGTCTTGACTTTTCAATAGGGTAGTGATTCCGTTTGGGTGAGGAAATTTGAATCCCCATGTGTGTGACAGCTAAAAATAAGTGTAATTTTCAATAAGTTTAGTTTATGCAAAAGTAGTAAGACCTTTTGAAATCACTATGCATTTTTGTGTGTATTTATTTAGAATGTTTACAACACTTAATTTTAACATAGTACTTAATCCCTGCATTTATAAAGTGATTTATTAGATTAAAAAAGTTGCTAGGAGTTTAAAAGATTATATTTGTCAGGATCACAAATCTGTCTAGTTAGGGTGACTTTGAGAGAATAAAATTTACTATTTTGTCATCAGTTGATATGTCTAAAGAAATTTGACTGATTAAATGTACAAATGGGAGAATTCTGTTAGAATTATGAAAACAAAATAAAGTGAAAATGACTCAGTTTTAAAAGTTAGTGCAATTACAAATAAGATCTGTATATTGATTAAAAACAGGCTTCAAGTAAACATATGGCTTAAAATAAATCAAATATTAAAACTTAAAGCTTCAGATTCATAAATTTAAGCACTAAAATAGAAGTTTGTAATATTTCTTCTATGACCAAAAATCTTCCCATGGGTAATAAAAGCCTACTGGTACTAATGAGAAGAAGAAGAGCAAATCCGTGCTCAGCACATGTCTCAGGAAAGGCCTGTATTGACTACCATGGAGAAGAGACGGGTTCTGTCACAAGGAGCTCAGAGTACTGGGTAGGAAACTAATACGCCATACAAAAAGCCAGAGTGTGAGAAATGATATAAACACATGCACTCTAGGACTGCTACTTTTCTGAAACATGCACCATTTTATAACTATAATTGAAGGCACAGTGATGTTTCCGGTGGCTGATACTGCAGGATACCTATTTCCAGAAGAATGATCCTGTACTGCATGAAGATGCAGACTCCCTCTCCATCATAAGTACATTAGTTTTGGTGGTGCATTTAATTAAGCATTAGTATATTCTGATCAACTTGACTACGCCACCATTCAGAAGCCCTACTCAATACTGTATATAGGTGCAATTGTTTTCCATTAAGGATTTGTCCTTGGGTAATTTGAATGGGAAAGGATTAATCTTATAGTGGATATCAACAATCAAACTAATGTTAGAAAACACATTTCACATTCTTCTCAAATGCAATGTATACAACAGATTACCTTTTAGGTAATTATTAAGTATGAACATTTAGTACATACACAACTCTTACCATTTGGTTAATGCATCTGTGGTTAGACAAAAGTTGGCAATAAAGGATTTTATACTAATTACTTTCCTTGATTCCAGTAAGGAAGTAAATGTGAAAATAAAAACTGGAAACAATTTTTTAAAGTATTATTTAAAAATAATTTTAAAATTGTAAGTTATTTAAATTATTATTGAAAGATCTTTTACATCATGCATTTTCTTTTGATAATTTCTGAAGTTAATCACTAGAAAGCATTTAATTCAGATAAAATAATAGGCTTTTTATACATTCAATATTTATAACTTTCAAATGAGTGCTTTCCTAGTTTTTATTTATTTCATTCTAACTTATATTTCCATAGCAATCTAAATGTCCGGGTTGGTCAGGCGCAGTGGCTCACGCCTGTAATCCCAGCACTTTGGGAGAACAAGGTGGGAGGGTTACTTGAGGCCAATAGTTAGAGACCAGCCTGGACAACAAAATGAGACCTCATCTGTATTAAAAAATAAGAATAAAATAAATAAGAAAAGTAAATGTCAGGGTTACTGAGTTTGTTTGAAAAATAAATTTAGAAGTCATAAGACAAAATCCATTGCATTACATGAAACTTGGAATTGCTCTGAAAGTTATACAAAATAACCCTAGCAACAAATACACAAATTAATTTTAAATATCAAATAAAATGACTATGTAAAGTACTTCTGGAAATACCCTAAACTAACCACAGAAAAAAGGTAGCAAGAGGTTGGCAGGTAATTAAAGAGGATTCAGAACATGATGAAAAACATATAAACTGTGTTTATAAAGAACGGCTACAAACTAATGATTTAGTAATAATATAGTAAAAACATCTTTTCCTACATATACCATGTGTAATGACAAGGTCCTTATATTTTACATTCTTAGTTACTATCCACTAAAACCAGCAAGAATTGTTTATGTCTTCAGTCTTATACCTGTAAGAAAACTGGAGCAGAGAAAATAAGACAAAGGAGCTCTCTGCTGTCTTATATATTTATATTGATATAGATACATAAATATAGTATTTATATATAATTATATAATTCAGCTTGATTATTTATATATAATTATATACTATATATCATATATTTATTAACATAATTATACATAATAAAATATAATTACATCATATATATAATATATAATAATATATAATATATATAATATATAAATAATTGAGCTAAATATCAACTTTCTCAAATCTCTATCAGAGATAAAGCAAGCCATGTAAATAAGTAAATAAACACCAAAGAAATAAAAATTAACTTTTGTTACTATAATACCAGTAGTTTATGGTATATTGAGAAACATTTTAAATAAAAATTTCAAATTTGCTGTACCATGAGATCAATGGCGTTATACTATTTTCCCAGAATACTTACAATCATATAATGCTTCTGTGTTAAAAATGACTACATGATAAAATTTTAAATAACTATTAACATGACTTACTTTCTTCTTTCTTGCTTATAATGGCAGGCAGAGTATAAATCTAAAAAACAAAGGATGTCCACCAGTTACTTCCAGTTAATGACCCAGCACGAAAGATTAGCAAGGTGATATCTGTACATTAATACACAAAAAGAGTGTCTTGATTTCAAGGTCCTACAACTGCTGGGTCCATAGCACCATCTGTGTACCATCAACCAACTTCCTTCCTGTGGTTCAGCCACCCTCACTTCCCACTCCTTTCCATCCGTGACTGTGCTGCCCTGGACAAGGTTCTACCTCCATCTGATTTATGCATCTTATTCTCTGCCCCAGTAGGATGCATAAAGTACCGTTCTCAGGAAGTATGTCATAATGGACTTCGCCTGATTGCTCCTTCTTCCAATTTCCTGCTTAGCATGTTTTCAAATGTACACAATCCTAACTTGTACATTGTTGCGTTAACAAACTATTCCCCGAATTTGCTCTAAGTCAGGGCTTCTCAACTATTTCTGGTAAAGAGTGAATTTTCTTTTAAATCTATTATTAACATTTGTGTAAAATATAATAAAATTGAAATAGAAAATAATAAAAAAAAATCAATGCAGAGTTCCAATTTTTCAATTAAATTTAACAGGCTTAAAATAACTTAAGTGGCTACACGATTTTCTAAAGACTGAATCACCATTTCTGTACTGATCTTACTGTGGACTGGCAACACAGTTTGAGGGAGGGTCTCAAAGTCTGAGGACCACACTTTGTATGGCACTGTTGCTATACAGGTTCTTTGCCATCTAAAGAATGCTTCTCAAGTGACAGGATGGGGACTCTTATTTCCTCTCTGTGCTCACCCTCTACTGATCTAGTAACAGGTGACAGGATGGGGACTCTTATTTCCTCTCTGTGCTCACCCTCTACTGATCTAGTAACAGGTGACAGGATGGGGACTCTTATTTCCTCTCTGTGCTCACCCTCTACTGATCTAGTAACAGGTGACAGGATGGGGACTCTTATTTCCTCTGTGTGTTCACCCTCTACTGATCTAGTAACAGTGTTCTTTAAGAAAACAGACGGTGATGGATGATTCAGCCTCCTTCTTATGTAAGCCTTCCTATTTTTTGTAAGTAGACTATCATACTAATTTCAAAATAACCACTAAAAATGGGGATATGCATGCAAGTGAAAATGTCAAGCCACAGGCAGTTTTATTAAGCTATACTCTTTTAAAATGGTTTTGATGAGAGAATCAGTTCTTACCCTGAACCTTGTTCATCACTCTAATCACATGCCTAGTACAGGCCTTGCAAAGACGGGGCATGAGATAATTATTAACGGAATAAGATAACCTAATGGGTGCACCCAAGGTGATGAGTGTAAGTAATTTTTTAAGAAGTAATTTTAGGGTTTTAAATTAGTCCCAAAAGCCCCCTTATAAAGTAAGTCAGAAAGGTAGAGTTATGTGCCATGAGTGAGACTAGGAAAGCAGTAAAAGTCTCTACTCCCCTGATTTCGTTTTTTAACATTTTCAGTTATACTACAGGCAAAACATTGTATATTATGAAAAGCATTTCCATACATTATAATTATTAGGACAATAAAACCTAAATTATAGAATGTATCATAGTCTTACCGGTTCCTTGCCATCCATGGCTTCAAGCCAGAGTTTCCTATTAGCTTCTGAGAAGGCCTGTAACGTGATGATCCCATGCCTATTAAAAACAAATATTTTATATATTTATACATTTATTACTTTTAAAATCCTCAGTAAGCTAAAAAGATGAAATTTGAAGAAAAAAAGAGAAATGAAGAGAGAGGAGAAAAACATAGGAACTTTCTTTAAAAAGAAAAAGATTGAAGTATAATACTTTCAGAAAAATCACTGGGCAATCAAAAAAAAGTTTTTAATTCTAATGATCACAGGTGGTAAAACCATTAAGTGTTTTTGGTATAGGAAAGTCTGAAGGAGACTAGTTTGAAACTATTTCCCTTGAAATGATCAAAGAGGATGAGAAAGTCACATTCTTCAAAGCCATCTATGAATTCCACAATATGAGAACTCGACCCTGATGTGGTGCAGTCTAGTCACTAAAAACAATTACAATGAATATGTAACAATGTGGAAAGCCTCATACCATAACTAGGTAATGTTTAAAAAGACACTAAAACCAAAGCATTTCTCTATACCATGATGACAATACTGAAATGAATTCATTTAAAAATAATTCTCTTGCATGCAGTCATTCTGAAATAGTTACTTGAGGATATACTTAAAGAAAGAAACAAAAAGTAGGGGGAGGAAGGGAGTAAACTAGCATATGGAGGAAAAGATATAAAATATAAAAAAGGAATTTACTTAAACAGAAAATCGAGGGATCTGTGAAGAGGAACATTGAGATGAAAATTTTATTATAAATATTTTATAATTAAAAACCTGGAACGACAAATAATAACCTACATCTCTTCTGCAAATGAGAACACAGATCATGAGAATCCTGAATATATATCAAGATAATCTCATGTTGGAGAATTTAAGCCAGTGTAGTAATACCAACAATAAATTACTGAAAATCAGTATTTGTTGGATATTTACTATGTGACAGGCACTGTGTTATGTTTCCTTAATTCTCTCATTTAATCCTGAAAACAATCCTTTGAGGTGGGTACTTATTATCCTTAATTTACAGACGAAAAAACCTAATTACAGAGTTTAATAAAGTGCTCCAAGGTTATATAACTGGAATATGTTAAGAGAAAGCACTAACATGTTGGTATTTGTCTACATAGAAAATCCAGAAGTCTCTACACAAAACTATTAAAACTAAAAAAGAGTTCAGCAAGTAGGTCAGATAAGAGATTGATATATAAATAAACTAACAGCCTCTCTATGCAGTAATCTTAACCATTTAGGAAAACAAAATTCAACTCATAAAAAAGAATCCTATTCAAAATAACAATAAAAAGAAGGTACCCAAAAGTAAATTTGAAAAAAGATATGTAAAATATTCAAAAAGAGGTTTATTCCGCACCCATTGAAAACTTCACTGCAACTCCAGTCAAAATCCCAAAAGATATTTTGAGAAATAAGGGAAAACTTAATAAGTGGATCTTAAAAATCATAAGAACACAGGGCAAAGGAGTCAACATAGTTTAAAGCAGCCTAGGAATAGGGTCATTGCCATACTAGATACAGGCATACCTTGATGTATTTCTCTTTGCTTGATTGAGCTTTGCAGATACTGCTATTTAACAAATTGATGGTTTGTTTGTGTCAACTCTATGTTGTGCATGTCTATCAGCACCATTTTTCCAAAAGCATTTGCTCACATCATGTCTCTGTACCACATTTTGGTGATTCTCGCAATATTTGGAATTTTTCACTGTTATTATATCTAGCATGTGATATATGAACAGTGATCTTTGGTATTACTATTGTCATTGTTTTGGGGTGCCATTAACCATGGCATAAGATGGCAAACAGTCAATAAAAGTTGTGTGTACCACTGCTCCACTTACTGGCCATTTCCTCATCTCTCTCCCTCTCCTTAGTCTTCCTATTCCCTGAGATACAACAATATTAAAATTAGTCCAATCAATAATCTCATAACATTCTCTTAAGCCAATGCCTTATCCACAGCAAGGCCCTAACTATCTTCAATTTTATGAAGGCTGAGAGAGATGAATAAGCTGCAGAAAAAAAGTATGAAGCTAGCATACTTCATGATGTTTGAGGAAGGAAGCCATTTGCATAATATAAAAGTATAAGATGAAGCAGCAAGTGCTGACGTAGAAGCTGCAGCAAATTATACAGAAGATCTAGCTAGAATCATGGATGAAGGTGGCTACAGTAAACAACAGATTTTCAATGTAGATGAAATAGCCTTCTGTTGGAAGATGCCCTCATTTAGGACTTTCACAGATAGAAAGAAGTCACTATCTGACCTCAAGGCTTCAAAGAACAGGCTGACTCTTGTTAGAGTTAACGTAACTGGTGACTTAAGTCAGAGCCAATGCTCATATATCATTCCGCAAATCCTAGGGTTCTTAAAAATTATGCTAAATCTACTCTACCTGTGCTCTACAAATGGAACAATAAGGGCTGAATGACAGCACATCTGTTTACAGCAAGGTTTACTGAATATTTTAAGCCACTGTTGAGACCTACTGCTTAAAGAGGCATATTTAAATATTTAAATATTACTGCCCATTGACAATACAACTAGTCACCCAAGAGTTCTGATAGAGATTTACATGGAGAATAATATATTCATGCCTGCTGACACAACATGTGTTCTGTAGCACATGGATCAAGGAATAAGTTAGACTTCTGAGTTATTATTATTTAAGAAATATATTTCATTAGGCTTTCACGGCCATGAGTAGTGATTCCTCTGATGGATCTGGGTAAAGTACACTGAAAACCTTCTTGAAAGGATTCATTATTTTAGATGCCATCAAGAACATTCGTCCCTCATGGGAGGAAGCCAAAATATCCACATTAACAGCAGTTTGAAAAAAATTGATTCCGACTCTCAGGGATGAGGTGGAGGGGTACAAGACTTCAGTGGAAGAAGTTACTGCAGATGTAGTGAAAATAGCAAAAAAGCTAGAATTAGAAGTGGAGCCTTCTAGAATATGTGACTTTATTGCTGCAATCTCATAACAAAACTTGAAAGGACTAGTTGCTTCTTACGGATGGGCAAAGAAAGTGGTTTCTTGAGATGGAATCTTCTCCTGGTGAAGATGCTATAAACATTGTTGAAATGACAACAAAGGATTTAGCATATCACATAAACTTAGCTGACAATGCAGTAAGGCAGGGTTTGAGAGGACTGACTCCAATTTTGAAAGATGCCCTACTGAGTAAAATGTTATCAAACAGCATTGCATGGTGCAGAGAAATCTTTGTTGAAATGAAGAGTCAATTGATGTGGCAAACTTTACTGCTGTCTCATTTTAAGAAAATGGCCATAGCCACCCCATCCTTCAGTAACCACCATGCTGATCAGTTAGCAGCTACCAACATTGAGGCAAGATCCTTTGCCAGCAAAAAGATTACTACTCACTAAAGACTCAGATGACCATTCACATTACTTAAAATACTTTAAAATTAAGGGATGCATATTTTTTATACATAATGCTATTGCACACTTAATGGACTGCACTGTAGCATAAACATAACTTTTATAAGCACTGAGAAACTCAGAAATTTCTGTGACTCAGTTTATTATATTTGTTTTATTACAGTGGTTTGGAATCTAACCTGCAATATCTCTGAGTTATGCCTGTAGCTATAGGCTATGGTTTATGAGCATATATAGTAAGTCATCGTATACAAAGTGTATACATGGATACACACGATAAGCTAGTGTATTCAGAATATTGTGGTAGTAATGCAGGAGAAGAAAGACAGATCATGGATTACAGAGCAGAGAGCAGGAAGCATACCCCTTCTTATTGTAAATTTAAATCATAAACTCAGATTCATGACATTTATATCTCTTCCATTACTTTGGGCTAAGAATACCCAGAACAGTGTTTTGCACACAGTAGGCATCCTGGAGGCATTCAACTTAGCTGGCTGAAAGAAGCTTATGGTATTCCCACCTGCATCTTATTCCTTGGAAGCAAGGCCACCAAGCGGCAAAAGCCCACCAAAAGGCTGATCCTGGAGCCATGAAATATGCCATTGGATTCCTTCATGGTGATGAGGACCACGAGGCCCCTACATACACTTTCTCCTAATACAGTCATTTATATTGATTTTTCTGATTCTGCTTTGAGTGATGCTACTGTTTTCCAGCATCCTGGATTGGATTTGCTTTTTCAAAAGCATTATGCAATAACAACATGAAAGAATGAAATAAACATGTATACTGTTTTTTAAAAGACTAAAAAACACTTGAATGCTGTTTCATGTTTATATTTAAATACAGAAAGACACAGTTTAGCTTATGAAAAAAATAAAGTAAAAAGAAAAGCTCAAACCTTTCAACTACTTCTATGTCAAAGCAGAATCGTTTGTCAATTGAATCTGTCTTTCGTCGGATACAAGATTTTAATTTAAACATTTCCGGTGAGCTAGTAACAAGACCATTCTGAAACAAGAAGAGTATCATAGTGTTAACACGCGGACAAGATGAACTGAAATATATTAAATACATGAGCTCAAGTTGCCACATTAAAATGTTTAACAGTATAGGTTATGTATAAAGGTCACAATCACACCCTGTCTTTTTTTTATTCCTAATGTTAGCTGTCCGATCATAATACATAAAACCATTTGTTAATTAATGGCATATGCATGTTTTATTTAAAAGAATTATGTAACATGCCTGTCCAGTACCCTTCAACATATTTACTTACAATGTTAAATTATACTATAATGTACATTCCCTCAATACTTAGATTTAGAAAAGGTATGAAGTTACACAGTCACTTAACACCACAATTGGATATATAGAGTGCTTGTTAGGATACAACATTTGTTGCTCTTAATCAAAACTCCCTGGATTGCAAAGAGATTAGTATCATGTGTGTGTCTTTGTATCAGAGCCTTAAATGATAACTAGCTCAGGTTTACAAGAGAGCTACCGAAATAATATAGTTCCAGTATATACATGACATAATGCTATTGCTATCATATATATCAGGTTGGTGCAAAAGTAATTACAGTTTTCCCATTAAAAGTAATGGGAAAAAATGCAATTACTTTTGCACCAACCTAATACCATGTGATTGTTTTGCTGGTAACCCACTGCTACTAAAACTGACTCTCTGGACAAGATCCAACATAGGCCACATTCATAGGAATTCTCTTCTGTAACTGAGATGCCAGTCTATTTGAAGGGGAACATTTACCTAATGTGTGGTTAATTCTATGTTTGGTTGTGCACGTCATCAATTTATTAATGGAACTTTGGCTTGGTCTACTTACATTATTAACTCACTGTCACATATGTTGGATTTACAGTAGTAACTATTAGAGTAGAAACTAGGTGTGTTGTGGCACTTAATAACTTCCTGGGATGGTAGCAACTAAGGTTTCTTTTTCTCTGGTATGTTCTCCTTCATTTTATGCCTTTCTGTTTGAATTATTAGACTCTGATGAATGCCCAAGTACAATAAGTTTCAACTGATGTATTTGAGTATGTGTCTAAGTTAGATCAACATTTACCTCTGCCATGATCTATACCACTAATTATCTGGGCGAGGCACTTACTTTCTACTAACTTCATTTCCTAATCTGTTAAAATAAGGCTGGACTAATTATCTTCAGTGTAACTCCCAGCTTTAGGGTACTTAGATTGTGACCTAATTAATTCACAAGTTCAACCATTTGCCATATCCATACTTTAAATCACAAGAAGATTATATGCCACAGACAATAAAGCTCTCTGCAGCATTTCCTCAAACAAAGTACACTGTATTCTATATTGTGCACTACCCATGTGAGACATTCATTCAGTGACCAATTTACTTTTGGGGTAAATGAGCATCTATTGGTTTCTTCTGAGAAACCTTGTTAGCCAGCATTTTGGTAAACAGTATGCAGTGCGGAAGGGGACAAGGCATGCAGGGGCAAATGCAGCCTCCCACAGAGGCTACCCAGGGGAAAGATACAGAATCCCTGAGCCTGCTCCAGCCATTGACAGTCCCTCCCTGGGCTGCTAGCCAACCAACAGCATAGACAAATAACTCTGCTGCCGGAAATGTAAGATGATACCTCTGTAATCTACTGAAGGATCACTACATTTAACTCGACTGCTTATAAATATGTCATGGCCAAGTTAAAAGAAGACCCTGGCTACTCTTTTCAAGTCATTCGGCTCATAAAAATGAGAGAAAACATTTGACTTTCTTTTTTTTTTTGTAAATGGGTACGTGTTAACTAGAGAAACAAATGTGATTTTTTTTTCTTTTAATTCCATTACTTAAATAACAAACAGTTTAAAAAGCAAACAAAAAACAAAACTAACTCACCATTTTCCCACTGGATTTCATTTCTGAAACACTCATTGTAAATGTTTTACTTCCCTTATCATATGTACAATAATGTTTAATCCATGTAAAACCAAGCGGACCTAATGTAAGGAAACAAAACATGTTTTCAGATTTTGTTAATAAATGATCTGTATCAAACTTTGCACATTCTCCAGTGCTATGATACACAACTGAGTATCTCCATATACCATGCTAGTTTGTAACATTTACTGTGCATGAGAAAGAACAGAGAGACAGCAGTATAGGATAGAGAGTCTTAGAATCAGACAATGTGGCTTTACTTGTAGCTCTGACACCGACTTTGTAAGACTTGTAAGTTACTTTGGATCTGAACTTCAGTTATCCCACCTGTAAAAGTCGTATACTTGTACCCCATAGAGGTAGGAAGAATGAGGAATAAGAGTCTGAATTGTTAAAAATGGTCTCCTTACTTCTACCTGTATTCTTTACTCTCGTAACTGTCAGATATATATTGTTAAAAATGTAGCCAGGTCACTTCGCTCCTGCGTTCGGAACCCTCTAGTGCCTTCCCATCTTACCCCCGATAAAAATCAAAGAGCCTATTATCCACAAGGTTCCAAGTGAGTGGCCTCTCATTCTTTTCCCCATCTCACATCCCACTGCTTTCTGCCTTGTGCACTCAGTTCCAGCTACACTGCCCCGCTTGCTGGTCTTTGAACACAATGGAGGCATTCCTACCCAAGGGCATTTGCAGTTGCTGTTTCCCAGGCCTGGACTACTTTTCCTTTAGATACCTGCATGACTTGCACTGTTACCTCCCTTCAGGCCTTTTCCTAAATGTAGCTTTCATAATACGGCCTTTCCTGGGGAGATATCTAAGATCTAAACACCCTCACCTTGATATTTATCTCTTTCTTGCTTTCATTTCTTAGCCATTATCACTGTCTGAAATATGATTTGTTTCACTAATTTAGACCATTTATTGTGTGTCTCTGCCACAAGATTTTAAGAATCTATGTGAGCAGGAACATGTGATGTTCTGCTGACTAGGATATGAATTGTTAATCCTTACAACAGAGCCAGACATACAGTTGTCAGTCAATATTGACAAATGAATAATGAATAAAGGAATGAATCACGCATCTAAGACTTTACTAAGTTCTAAGACTTTACTGACCTTAGAGTTATTTCCTCTTACTCTTAATCTGGAAAAAACAAATTCAAATTACTCTTTAAAATGAAAATAATTTCCACTATCTATATGAGAAGGAACTTGTATGTGTAATGTTCACTTTCTTTTCCCCCCCAAAATACCATGTAACCCTTTCCCATAGCACCCATGTTATTGTCCAGTATTCCCCTCCTTAGGGAATTTACCAGAGAGTAGAATGCATTGTTAGTTCAATGTTAGTTCAAAGACCACGGTGGAAGACCTTCATAGGGAAGCCAAGTATCCTGTACCCAAGCACCATAGTGGGCTGAGTGCATTGAAAATGGTGCTTGTTTTCTATGTATTAATAGCATCTCCAACCAGGGACCCATCTTGCTTAACACCTGAATTTTTCTAGCAGCTACTATGCACATGTTTTTGCTGGCTTCATTTCAGAACCATGTTTAAAAGAAAGAAATTGAAATATTAAAACGTACCTCTTGAGAAAAGTGTTTCATGAGCCATTTAATTTTTTTCTTTAATAATAATGCCCTTGGTATCAAGTTTAATACTTAAGCCACTCCAGATTTTAAAATTGCAGGGTGCAGTCATACACTTTATCATCACAAAAGACTATTACAATTAACTTCAATTCCGTTTGGGGACCATTTCACACTATAATACTTAATAATACTTGTTGATAATTCTGTTACATGTGATGTAAAATACCTAAAGACTTAAGAGCTAATTAGTGGAAAGTGACTGGATAGATATTCTCATATGTAGTGACTTCATTATGTAGGTAGTAATATATGAAGCAATATTAGCTATAATTTTAAAATAGAAATGCTGCAATGCTCTGATGACATTTTAAACCAAAGACCCTTTTTCCTGCCTCCATCTTAAGTTCAGAACCTCCTGCATTTAATCCTCGAGTTTGCTGCAAACACATGCTGCTTTCTTTAAAGCTGATTGGCACTAGGCCAGGGCAGATGCTCTTAGACAGGCAATTCTAAAGTCCCCAAAAGTGTCTGGGAAAATAAAAATTGATTACAGCTCTAAAGTTGCAAAATAAAAGCTGTTTAATTATCTCACCCAGTAATCATTTAAGTTGCTAAGATGAATATTTGCAGTGTGGAAGGGGAATGAACATTCATCGAATACCTTCTTAGTGCCCATATTTTATCTAAGAACCTTTATACCAGACATTATAAAGAACATTTTAAGAAAACAGCCTGCGACCGAGAGATGGCAGTACTTTCATCAATAGGGCATGTGACTGAAGTTGTTCTTTTTAGAGAAATGATATTTTCAAGCTGTTTTAAGAATTAAATGAGACAGGCCAGGCATGGTGGCTTATGCCTATAATCCCAGCACTTTGGAAGGCCGAGGCGGGTGGATCACAAGGTCAGGAGATCGAGACCATGGTGAAACCCTGTCTCTACTAAAAATACAAAAAATTAGCCAGGCACGGTGGTGGGTGCCTGTTGTCCCAGCTACTCAGGAGGCTGAGGCAGGAGAATCGTGTGAACCCAGGAGGCGGAGCTTGCAGTGAGCCGAGATTACACCACTGCACTCTAGTCTGGGCGACAGAGCGAGACTCCGTCTCAAAAAAAAAAGAATTAAATGAGACAAATATAAATTGCAAAGAATAGTAAGAGCCCACAGTAAGCACAGTATTATTATTATTGACACTACCAAGAATAGAGACATTTTACATATGATATCTCTAATTCTTGCAATATCATGACAGGGGTTTAAATTCCTCTTTTATAAATGAAGAGAGACTGAGCTCAGAAAACTATTGGCACAAGTCACAGGTCAGCACAGGCACAGAATTTCAATATGGCTCTTACTCTGGAACCCCTGGCTCTTTCGGTTACTCTGAAGTCTAGCAGAATGTGATTTAATGCATGCCTTGAGGTGGATAACATAAACACCCCATATTTGGGTAGAGTGGAACTCTGTCTAAACAGTGAGTTAAGCCTACCCCATCACATCCATCTCCATTTATCACTCAATTTATGGCTTTGATATTTATTTGACATTGGTCACTGGCTGCTAATTGTGTAAGTGTGTCTTATGCTTTCAACTACAGAATAAAAACTTGAAGTCAAGTATTTATCTCATTTTTGTCCCCCACAAGAACTTATCTACCCAGTGATAGCAAGTGCACAATCGATACATCTTAGTAAACTGGTTAGATTGTT
The DNA here is from genome assembly GCF_049350105.2 of Macaca mulatta. Taxonomy (NCBI): domain Eukaryota; kingdom Metazoa; phylum Chordata; class Mammalia; order Primates; family Cercopithecidae; genus Macaca; species Macaca mulatta. The sequence continues at coordinate 101,831,927 of NC_133419.1, read as the reverse complement.
TTTAATGTAAACACTTTCAAAGATCCCAAGTGAGAAGGGGCTTTGGGTATTTGCTCCTCATATAAAAGTAATTTCAAAAGCATATAAATATATTCCTTTTTCTTTAGATCCCTTGGCAAAGGGAATAGGGGAATATGATAGGTGGGAAAAGACAGGAGGAAGAGATTATAATGAGGCAAGAGAGAATTTCTGAAGGTGATGAATGTGTTCATTATGTTGTAGTGTAGTGATGGCTTCACAGGTGCATGCATATGGCAAAATTTATCAAAAAATGTCTTAAACAGGCGCAATTAATTTATGCCAATTAGACCCAATAAAGCTATAAAATAATACAGGCAGATACAGATCAAATCAAGATGGAAATTGTCTTGGGGGAGGAAAAATATCAACAAAGAGAGTGTTAATAAGGAGAATTGAACTGTGAGACCCTCCAATTCAGACACTGCTAAGGGTCCATCACAACAGGGGCATAACCGAAGAAGCCTTTTAGAAGGATCTGCTGGAAGCACTGTAGAAGATGCATTAGATGATGTGCAAGCCTGGAGGCAAAGGGGGAACAGTTAGGAGGTCACTGCAAGGGTCTCGCCTGGGCGAAGGCAGTGGAGATAGAGAGAAGGTATGGAATCAAAGGATATAGAGAAAACAGAATAGACAGATTTGTCCCAAGGCTACAGAGAGACACTGGTGCTAAGGATGGATTGCCTTGACTTCTGCAGCCTACGAGAGTGGGTGGTGCCAGTACGAGAAATTTAAAAAAAAAACTCAGAGGAGAGGTCAGTACCACAAAGGGCTTTATCATCGGTCTAGAATGACCCAGAGAAGTTAAGCATCTTAGAACAAAAGATACCAACATCAGGTAAGTGCATAAAACACTGTGCTTAGTCCATCCATGTAACCCCCAAATTATTGAAGGGCCTATGCTTATAGACTGACCCAAATGTCCAAGAGCTTGACAATAGGTAGGCAAACCATGGTTCCACCCAGTGGGTGCACTCACTACCAAGTAGGACCGAATATGATATATTTGAAGATTATGTACAAAATAATATTGTAAGCTAATCTAAAGGTTTTTTGTTTAGGATAAAATATTGTGTGCCCACAAAGATTTCAGCAAGTGTGTAACACCTAGAAAAATATTCAAGAAACAAAATATAATCAGATCACAATGAATACAAAATCCAAGGATGGCACCTCCTCTATCACTTGCATGTTTACTTCCCTCACTGGCAACAAATTCTTCCAGTGGCCAAATATTTTATTGGTAGAAATGTGAGCTCCTTTCAATGTACTGTCACATGAAGGCTCTCGAACCTGGACAAAATCATTTCAAATAAATATTCAAAAATTTCCTTAGAGTCTTTTCGAGGCTTGAGTAAAAAACATAACAATTAAAAAAAAAAAGAATAAAAATTTCCTTAGAGTCCTAAATGAAATCTATATACCCTACTGACAAGCCAAAGGACTGGTAATTTTTCATGAACTGGGGGAGGGTAAAAGCTACTTATTATGCACTAATTATAGAGTACCTAGGCAGATCACCAGTTTTATCATGTTTAGATATGAAAACAGTAGACTGGCCAAGGTAGATAGTTATGAGAGAGAAAAATCCTAAAACCCAGATCTCTTGAACCGGCGTTCCTCTATCATCAAGTCCATGCAGTAATAAATGTTTGCAGAGTCTGCTGGATCAAATCAAATTTGTGTGTGTCCTGCTCTCCAACACATGAGCATCACTTAATCATGTTGCACATACAGTGTATCAAAAGCCTTTCACATTGGTCCACGATAGGCTGGAAACACACACAACTGTTTCTTCACCAAAAACAGCACAAGAATGATGCCTTAGGGCATATCCGGTTTGAAAGTGTTAATGTAGTCAAAATAGTCCAACTAGTTCGACTTAATGACAAGTAACAGGCACAAAAAAACTCCAGTTATACAAGTCTGAATGGCTTTTTAATATTTTTGAGAGAAAAATGTCCTCAGTGAGAGGCAATTATAATCATGCTCTATTGGCTTTGGTACTTATTTCCAAACCTCAAGAAGTAAAGAGTGCCAATTTGACATTACCATGATTACCAATTTTACACCTGAAAACTGACAGGGCACAAAATTAAATAAAATAATGCCAACAGAGGGTAAAACTATTATCACAGTCACCAGGATGATTCATCCCAATAAAGGCTTCGGTTTGCAAGTTTCCATGAAACTTTAAGTTGAGATTAAGTATCACAATTAAATGCTAAAACGGAACTCATGTTATGGTATGAGTGAAGACTGTAAGTTCCAAGTTCAACAATATGCCAACTTAGACATCCTGACGGCAAAATGTGGAAAAGCTTCCTCACTTTGGTCGTGGTTGGGGGGAAAGTAGATATAAAGCTGTAAGAAATTTCAGTCCTTCTACTTGAAGGAAATACTACTAACCAAGTCACATCTCATGGAAATATTCATAGATGGCTAAGTCATAACAGGCGTGAAGTTATGTCTTTGTGACTCACGTTTCTCCTGGACATACAGATAGCCTTCCATCGTCCACTGGCTGGGTGGTCTGTAGTCCTGGTTGGCAGATTTCATCCTTTGCATCAACCGCTCTACCTCTTGTCGAGTACTTTCAAAATTATTCCTCGTCTTAAGTAAATAGAAACAATAATTTCAGTCATTGTTTTCTACCAAGTTTCAGAAACACCCAGACTAATATTTTTAGTTTTTATTTATTTATTTTTGAGACAGAGTATCACTCTGTCACCCAGGTGCGATCATGGCTCACTGCAACCTTGACCTCCTGGGCTCAAGTGATCCTCCTGCCTCAGTCCCCACAAGCAGCTGGGACTACAGGCACACACCATCCCACCTGGCTAATGTTTTGTAGAGATGGGGTGTCACTATGTTTCCCAGGCTGGTCTCAAATTCCTGGGCTCAGCGATGTGTTTGCCTCCCAAAGTGCTGGGATTACAGGTGTGAACCACCTGACTGGCCCAGAAAAATGTTTCAAAACTGCAAATCGTACAAAGATGACCTTGATTCTTTTGGCAGTATTCACCACATCTATATCTTTGTGACGTTGGGTCCCAAGGTCTGATTTTGAACCGATTTAGTGAAAACTTCTCTGAATGACCTTCCGCATGTTTCTGTTTGAATCTCTGTGTGTGTGTGTGTGTGTGTGTGTGTGTGTGTGTGAGACTTTCTTCCTATTTTCACACTCCAACATTATTACTTAGAGGGTAAACTATGGCAATTTAAAAAATATAGGATGCACTACGTAAAATTTGAATTCCCTAAATACCTAAGGTAAAAAACAGATATATAGGGACTTAGTTTCTTTTAAGGGAAAAAACAAAATAAGTTCATACACTTTTGATACATGTGGCATTGAACAAGTCAAGAAAAAAAGTTTGTCACCACAGTTCCAAAGGCTATTTTCAAAGAAACATCATGTAGCTTTATTTACTAGCACAGGTATTATTAAGAGGTGAGTGTATAAATTAACTCATAAAAATCAACAGGTTTCCAAGTTCTAACTTCTTCTGTGGCAAGAAATAGATTACTCACTTTATATCAAGTTTACTTAAGCTATAGGAAGAATCAGGCTTTTCTCTGTGAATACCCCTTTTGCATTACCTCAAAAATATGCTTCTGAAGATATAATAATCACCATCACCTAACTCTAAGGAGTTCATGCCTCATTGAAAAAAAAAATCTCAAAATGAGCAAAATTTTCTTGTCACTTTCATTATTTTTGTCTTTAAACATAAGGGTCTATTTTTCCCCCCCAATTCCTTACCTCTCTCCTATTCCTGAATCCTAAGAATCTTAATGTAATTTTATTTAATGTGGAAGTAAATAATAAAGATACTTCAGCTTTTATAATTTTCCCTTTTAATAGTAACTGTAAAAGCCTAAATACTTTCCATATGGAAAAACAATAGAATGAATCAAAGGTGAAATTGATTCTGCTAGAAAATCTACGTTAAATAAAAGCTAAAACTCAAAACACAAGGGAATAAATCCCCTTACACATTTCTTATGGGGCATTCTAACTCTGTAGTTTTATTTATTGGATGTTTCCACAATGGCAAGAACCAGATAAGCAGAAAAACATACACTTTGTAGAAAATTAAGCAAAGGTTTTCCAAATGATTTGGGCTATATAGTACTTGGCAGTCAGGGTTTCAGTTATAGTAAAACCTCAACAATTAGGACATCATTATTCGTCAAGTTTGATAATGTGAAATGGGTTGGCCCAACTTTTGGGTGTGTTTTTATGTCAATGCAAGTGTTGCTCAGCATTTGAACATCAGAATTTGTATAATGATGCAATCAGAGACTAAAAGGACTGATTAGACTACTTTACAAAATAAATTCTGATAGAAATAGATGATCTGTATGGAAATAATTCTCACTTTAAAAAAATTTTTTATTTTGTATTTATTTTTTCTTATTTTTTTTTTCAGATTAGACGGGTAACGTGCTGGGATTGTAACAAGGTTCAGAGGGTGGCACGTCTCACACATGTGCGTGAACACCCAGACACCATGCCCGTGAACCGTAAAAGGATCTCTCGCTTATGTCTTAAAGCAGTTATTTTGAATGCCTCAAAACCACATTCAAACCTGTTATTTGAAAATAATAAACAGCACATATTTTATATTCAATTTCAGAGAAAGATGAGATCTTTGTTGTTAAAGTACAATCCTTCATTTCACAAATAAAGAAATTTTGCTCTCTTAAAGATGAGACTTCTCAGGCTAGGCATGGTGGGTCACACCTGTAATCTCAGCACTTGGGAGGCCGCGGCGGGTGGGCCACCTGAGGTCGGGAGTTCGAGACCAACCTGACCAACATGGTGAAACCCTGTCTCTACTAAAAATACAAAATTAGCCAGGTGTAGTGGTGCATGCCTGTAATCCCAGCTATTTGGGATGCTGAGGCAGGAGAATCGCTTGAACCCAGGAGGCGGAGGTTGCAGTGAGCCAAGATCGTGCCATTGCACTCTAGCCTGGGTGACGAGCAAAACTCCATCTTAAAAAAAAAAGACTTCTCTAAGGTCTTGTTTCCTTATTTCCAGTATTTTCTTTTCTAGTTTTCTTGAGGTATAATTGACAAATAAAAATTGTATAGTTAACATGTACAATGTGATGTTTTAACACATTTATACATTATGAAATTACCACAATCGAGTTAATTAATATATCAATCACCACATAGTTACCATCTGTGTATGTTGAGAACATTTAAGACCTAAACTCTTAATAAATTTCAAGTATTCAATACAGTATTATTAACTATAGCCACCATACTGCAAATTAGCTCTCCAAAGTTATCCATCCTGCATCACCCAGTAAATTAGTAGGAATGCTGGATGAAGGCAAAAGTTAATAAACTTTCAGGTGTCTCCAACTGGGTAATATTTTTATAAAATTTGCTAGTATAAATTTTTCTAACTAAGATTAGGGTTTTGTGGGGTGTATTTTCCACTAGCAGCTAGAAAAAAATTGTAATACATTTATAAAGTGGTTTCTCTTAATTCTTGAATTTTACTGTACTTAGGCAAGTATTTGAAAGATTCCAAGGTTTAACTTGGTTATAACTTAGTTGCCCTGTGAAATCAGATTCGCAGATCTGCTGAGAGACAGTAAGAACAGGTAGACTCTTACATTCTGCAAGTTGAACTGCAGCTGTTGCTTATACGGTGCAAATTCCTGGGCAAGTTCATATCCCTCGTGGTAAAAAGTAAATAAGCCCTGAAGAAATGACAAAAGCTGCAAAGATAAAGAGATAAAGAACCATGAAAATGTGTTTTAATGATCATTTAATGATATAAAATAGGGAGAAAATTGTATTTCATTATAATTCCTCAAACTAATACATTTTCAATGGCTTTGGCAAGGCAGGCAATAGATTTACAATTATAAAACAGAAACCACAAAAGGATTTTTATTTCCCTTTTGGTAGACAGTAATTTAACTTTTGAGGCTGATCAAGGACATTTGTCATGTTAACTATTCTGCTATTCAAATGCATTGAAGAAATATCCAGAAGAGACCACTAAGATAATGACTAAAGTATAATAGCATAGATCCCACCCTGCAAGAACTTCTAATCGAAACAAGGGGATAAAAGATGTGCGATGTAAGGAAGAGCAAACCAGTAAATCACAGATAAGAAGTAATCAAGGGAAGGAATGGGAATTTGGCCAGATGAAATTAAGAAAAAGCATCACAAGGTGGCAGTACTGAGTTGAGTATTGAATAGACAACATTTTAGCAAAGGAATGGGAAGAACTCAGGGAATTGGTGAGCAAAATCACTGAAATAGATAACACAGGTCTTTCATTTCTGAGAAAGTAAAATCTTTACAAAGTCATAATTTCTATGATCCTAACCTTCTAATCTCAAATTCATACGTGTATTTCTGTTTTTATCCATAAATTAAGACAGGCTCTCCATGGAATTATAGGACACAGGTTATATGGAACATTATATTGGAAAAAAATTATTTAAGCATTTTCATTTCATTCACAGGGATTTTATTTCACAGACTTGTATACTAACCTAATCTTTCCCACAACCTCTTCCTGCGATAAAGTTAGAAAACATTTTTGAAAAGTCACTCATAACTTATCTGTAACTTATTATTTTAAATTAAGGAAGAAACACAATTTGAAACCATTTTCTCATGTAAATAATATGCAGCCACCTCTTCTGTCTGCGTAGGCAGGGAGGATTCAGCTAAGCATCAGGCACATGTGCTATGATTTCCAACAGATAAACACTGGTTCTATCTGAAAACAATGACCTCATGCTTTTCTTCCTACAAACAAAGTCATGTTCATTTCAGAAAACATTTTCAAGCCATTTTTGTTGTTATATGTTAAGGACTTTTTTTCTCTTGTTCAAACAGTTCTGATAGTGCACCAAAATGTAGCATTTGCCCTTTTATAAATATTTTACACTGTCAGTTTTATGTCATCTAATACTATCAAACCTAAATATTCAATAGATTACAATGATGCTATATCAAATTATCCAATAAAATACATAGTCTACCTGAATGCATATAATATAGCATAAACAAAACTGCAGCTTAAATTGGATTAAAAAATACCTTTAATAAAAGTTTGCATATATAGATTTAGAGCTTTTCAGAGAGAAAATACTTTTGAAATATATATATATACACACATATATATATATATAACAGTAGTCTTCTAAACATCCAACTAACAGTTTATGAAGTTGCTAAGGAAGTATTGTTTCATGTTTTACCATTTATAATTAATCCACAATTAAACTGTCTTGTTACAAACTGGATGCGATACAAAGCAGGTGCTGCTTTAAAAGCATCATCAGTATAAAAGTTAATTAAACTTGTAAAGAAGATTTTAAGAATATCTGTGATAAATCTTCTATAAAACAATGAATCCCCTGAGATCCATCTTTTCTAATATTCTTGGTTTCTAGAACACGGAAAAAAGACAAAGCACACTGATGTTTTCAGAAGCATGAAGTAAACCATTCCAAACCACACCCAGAACACTGCTAAAAATTCTAACAAATGGTCAATTATGATTCTTTGGCCACAGAAGTTTCCAATACATTTAAATTTCTATGCCATGGCTTGATGCTCCAGCCCTAAAGTACTAATACTAATCTGAAAACATGAAATTCAAAACACTCCAAAATCCAAAATTTTTAGAGCACTGTCATGATACCACAAGTGAAAAATTCCACACCTGATACTTTTGCTTTCTGGTGGTTCAATATATACAAATTGTGCTTCATGCACAAAATTATTAAGAATATTGTATAAAATAAAATTATCCTCAGGCTATGTGTATGAGGTGTATAGGAAACATAATGACTTTCATGTTCAGACTTGGGTCCAATTCCCAAGATAGCTCATTATGTATATGCAAATATCCGAAAATATGAAAAAAATAGGAAACACTTCTAGTCCTAAACATTTTGGATAAGGAATGTCAATGTGTATTCTATTTCAAAAGACTAGACATCTGGAGAAGATGCTGGGTGCGCTCCAGGGAACTACCTGTGAGACGCTCCCTCATGCGAAGGGCTGCTGCATGATTGCAGATTCACTGAACCACATGTGGGTCGCCCTAACCAAAACTCTTATGGACGTATTTTCACACTGATTTTGGTAAACCAATATTTCCCACTAAACTCTGCTTTTAAATTCTTAGTCATGTTCTAAAAAGTAAGATCCTGGTACCCTCATCTTATTCAGATTATTCCATATCCTTAGCATTTTATACGCAGCCAACTTCAGTCAAGAGGAAAATAAACCCATTGGCAGCTTCTAGCAGAATTCAGATTCACTTAGTAGCAGACAAATTTCTTTTAATCTCATAAAGCACGCTGAGCACCTGCTAGGAAATGTACAATCCAATAGAAGGCACATAAGAATTATATACAAAAAACAATCCACCTTTTCCTTTTTATTCCACGGCTTTGGAAGCAGCATTTGGGTTTATTGAAGATCGCATTATGAAAAACCTGCCTCTAGATGGCAGCAAAGTTAAACGTTTTATAGGTTTGAATCCTATACTTGTTCCTTTCATCCTCTACAAAATTCCAAGATGTGAAATGAAAGGAACTGAACAGGACAGCCTGAAAAGCTTTAAGAATTGCACTTCCCACAGATCATTTTCTTTGGTGAATCTGCCCGAATGGCTGGGATGTGAGGGAAAAACTATGGTTTCAGTTTACCCTAAAGTAAATTTGACATTTAAAATAATAACAGTAACCATAATAACAACTACAAACTCCTAGATAGACAGAATAGTTTGAATACTAAGAAAGTTCCTTTTATCATTGGGAAAATCTCATATAGCACATTATTATTCCCAAGGGTTAGAACCAAATTACTTGTCACTCCAATAACCCAACCAATTGGAAAAACTGATACCATACTTACAGATAAATGATCTTTAAAATAACCCCATTACAAGCCAGAAAAGGAACAAATATTCATAATTTCCCAGCCCATTAGTAACCAATTAACTAAATGCAGTATGGATGTGGCACTTCCAAAAGTGTCAAGCCTTAAGTTACCACTGATGATGTAAATGGCAAATAATAGTAAGAGTTAAGAAAAGGGGTTGGTGAGATGAAGAGCCTCTAAGTGGTAGATATAGTTAATTTCAGATAACTGAATTGCTCAAACTGAGAACCATTGAAGTGTGAATGCTTTTACAAGGATGTGATTCACTCCTACATGCTTACCCTCTTTTCTGACTGACAACAATCAATTATTACAATGACCTCTTTTCTTTAGCTTATTAAAATTCTCAAAGTGGTAGAGACATCCCATCTTCCTACAGCAGCACTGCCAATCATGCTCTGAATTTGTTCTTGAGTTTAATGGAACCCTCACAATCAATTTCTACAGAGCCCGTCCACCAGCTTTACCAACAAAGTAAAGTCAGTTGTCAAATATAATTCAGTAACCATCTTTGACCACTAAGAACTGTAAGCATAAACCCTTCTCTCCTAAGAAATTAATCACTGCTTAAAATACTGAACACTCCACTCTCACAGTTAATGTCATATTTAATGATAAAAGAGTGAATGTGTTCCTTCTCCACCCAAGATCAGGAACAAGATAATGATGCCCATTCTTGACACTTCTAATATTGTGCTACAGCTTCTAGTCAAAAAAAAAACTAAGCAAGAAAAAGAAATAAAAGGCATCCAGATGAGAAAGAAAAAAGAAAAAGCATCTCTGTTTGCAAATGCCATGATCTCATATATATAAAATCCTACAAAATCCAGGGCAAAGCTATTATAACTAATAAACAAGTTTAATAAGGTTGCAGGATACAAAGACCAATATACAAAAATCAGTTGTATTTCTATACACTTGCAATGAACAATCTGAAAATAAAGTTAAGAAAACAATGCCATTTACAATAGCTTCAAAAAAATAAACTACTTGGGAAAAGTGATTTAACAAACGACGTATAAAAGTTATGCTCTGAAAACTGTAAAATACCGTATAAAGAAATTAAGGAAGGTCAAAATAAATGGAGAGTATCTCATGTTCATAGACTGGATAACTTAATATTGTTAAGATGGTAATATTCCCCAAATTGACATACATATTCTACACAATCCCTGTCAGAATTTCAGCTGACTTTTTTGTAGTAATTGACAAGCTGATTCTAAAATTTACAGGGCACTGCAAGGAACCCCAACCAGTCAAAAAAAAAAAAAAATCTTAACAACAAAACAACAACAACAAAAAACACTTCAAAACTTAACACAAAACAACAGTAATCAGCACAGTGGGATATTGGCATAAGGGTAAATTGAAACCATAGTCTTTCCTCACATCCCAGCCACTAAAGCAGACATGTAAATCAGTGTAATGGAATTGAGAGCCTGTTATACACATACATTCTGTCATCATCTGGTTTTTGACAAGAGTGGTACAACTACACAAGGGAGAATGAATAGCCTTTTCAACAAATTATTCTAGGATAATTGCATAGCCAAATGCAAAGGAATGAAGTTGAAGCCCCTACCTTATGGCATAGACAAAAAATTACCTGAAAATGGATCAAGGACCTAAATTTAAGACATAAACTATGAAACACTTAGAAAAAAGATAGGAATACATCTCTATGATGTGTTTGGCAATGGATTCTTATATATGACACCAAAAGCACAAACAACAACAAAAAAATACACAAACTTCATCAAAATTAAAAACTCATGCTTCGATGTACACTGTCATGAAAATTGAAAGAAAACTAATAGAATGGAAGAATATATTTAGAAAAATCATTTATCTGATAAGGGGCTTATATGCAGAATACATAAACAACTCTTACAATTAAATAATAAAAAGACAAATAACCTAGTTTAAAAATAGGCAAAGAAACTGAATAGACATTTCTCGAAAGAAATATATGAATGGTCAAAAAGCATTTGAAAGATTCTTGACTTATTAGTCATCAGAGAAATCGAAATCAAAACCACAGTGAAATCTAAGTTCACCTCTCTGGGATGGCTAGACACAAAAAGTGAGATAATAGCAAGTGTGTGTGAGGGACATGGAGAAACGGTATCCCTCATACACCACTGGTGGGAATGTCAAAGGGTGCAGTTATTTTGGTAGTTCCTCAGATGGTGAAACACACCATATGACTCAGTAATTCTACTTCAAGAGAGGGAAAAACTTGTATCTACACGAAAATTTGTGCATGAATGTTTATAACAGGTGTCCCCAATCCCTGGGCTGCAGACCAGTAAAGGTCATTTGCAGCCGGTTAGGAACCCAACTGCATGGCAGGAGGTGAGCTGTGGGTGAGCTCTGCCTCCTATCAGGTCAGTGCTGGCATTAGACTCTCATAGGAGCGGGGAGGCCTATTGTGAACTGTGCATGTGAGGGATCTATGTTGCGTGCTTCTTATGAGAATCTAATGCTTGATGATCTGAGGTGGAACAGTTTTATCCCCAAACCCTTCCCTCCCGACCAATTTTTTCTTGGAGAAATTGTCTTCCACAAAACTGGTCCCTGGTGCCACAAAAGGTTGGGAACAGCTGGTTTATAACATTATTCATAATAGTGAAAAGGTATCCATTAACTAATATTTGGACAAGCAAAATGTGGTCTATCCATACAATAAAATATTATTTGGCCCTAAAGGGAAAAGAAGTACTGATGCATGCTTTCAGATGGATGAACCTTGAAAACTGCATCTGAGTAAAAGAAGCCAATCACAAAAGGTCATTTATTATACAATTTCATTTGTATGAAATGCCCAGAGTAGGCAAATTAATAGAGACAGAAAATAATTAGTGGTTTTCAGGATTGGGGGTTATGGGGTATACTGGGAAAGACAGCTAACGGATGTGATGTTTATTTTTAAGGTGATGAAAATACTTTAAATTTTTTTGTAGTGATTGTTGCACATATCTGTGAATATACTACAGTCCCTTTGGATATTACAGTTTAAATTAGTTGTCTGTGTGGCATGTGAATTATATCTTTATGAAGTTTTTTTTTTCCTTTTTTGAGACAAGGTCTCACCCTTTCACACAGGCTGGAGTGTAGTGGCACGATTAGAGTTCACTGCAGTTTTGACTTCCCAGGCTCAAGTGATCCTCCCACCTCAGTTCCCAAGTAGCTAAGACTACAGGCGCATGCCACCATGCCTAATTAATTTTTGTAGAGGTGGTGTTTTGCCATGTTGCCAAGACTGGTTTTGAACTCCTGGGCTCAAACAATCCTCCCGCCTCAGCCTCCCAACTTGCTGGGATCACAGGTGTGAGCTACCATGCCTGGCCTGAAGTTGTTTTTAAAAAATAAAAATAAATACTTCCCATACACAAAGCACCATAATGCACTATAAGAAATCAAAATGTTATATAGTTCCATTCTTCACATTTGGCCATCTAAGCTTCTAAGAAGATTAGAAAAGTAAGGCAAAGTCAAGGCATCAATTTTCACACTGTAAAAGTGTCAGGCCTGTGAGTTAAATCTGTAGTCTTTGCAATTCCCTGCCTGGAGGAGACTTCGAGATAAACATCTTAAAGGATACCTTCAAAATGACTACAGATTGCTTTAAGTCTAATGCATAGATGTGCAAGGGAGTTCACGGCAAGAAAACAAAAGCATATACAAATCTAATCAAATAAATAATGAGAAACTTGAAGACAAAAAGAGAGCCAAGAATGGAAAGTGGCCAGTCAATGCTGGTCTGGAAAAGACTGCTTTTAAAATCAGAGGACAGAAGCACAAATGAATGAATGGACAGACATGCACACTGATTAATAAAACAAAGCCGTGGCCATCCATCTCCTCAGCACTCAAAAACATCATTGGAATTCCTGAAAAGATGGATTTCTGAGCATTCAAGAGGAGGGAATTCAGATGAAGGGGCCTGAGGTACACTTTGGTGGTAAAGGAACAGAGGCATTGATGAATAGCCAGCTTATCTTTAGAGCTCAGTTATAATAGAGAAGGTACTGTCACCAGCAAGGTGATAAAGTCCAGCAGAAGCTACATGATTGATTTCTACCAAACACATAGGATGCATTTTTCTTATTTTTATAAAATTCTGTTCATTAAATTATATCACAAATTTCCAATTTTCAATAACAGTACCCTGAACTTTAGATTTATCCATGAACTGTTGCAGATTTTATTTTTATTTAAAAGCTTTGCTGTTTCATTTTCAAAGAATGATTGCCCACAGATTTTAAACAGGATAGAAATTTAACTTTTAGTCCTACAGAGTTTCAAAAAACAATGATGCTACCTTATTTTTTTCACTTTGATTTACTAAATTAAAGCTAATTGATTATATTGAAAAAGAAAAAAACATCAAAAGGTTAATCTTTCAAAATCCGCTCATCTATATACTAGCGGATGGATTTTTTAAAAAGACTTAGCAGTAGCATTTCAATCTCAAAATTATTTAAGCTTTTTAAATTCAGAGACTCTAAAAAGTATTTTATAGTATACTTCTTGATAATAACAAGCAAAAACATGTTAGCAAATTATGCAAAATTTTCTTCAGCAAAAAATTTAAATTGGATTTAGCAGTCCAAGGGAAGAGCACCAAAAGCACTCTATTTTAGTTTATATATGATGATTTATTTTCCTTTTCTGCATTAACTTTAAACATTAATACAAAAAAACTACAATGGAGTCTAAAAGGAATACTGTAATATGAAAATGCTATTACAAAACTTACTCTACGCGTATATTTAGAAGGCTAAAATTAAAATGTGTTTTTAAAAAAGCTACCTGGGGCTTTAAAGCCACAACTAACAAAGGGATTCATAAGTGTTGTTTTCCTATCTAGCAATCACAGTATAAGTGAGGTACACACTGGCTGGTGCTTTATTGATGCTAACGATGTACCAGGTACAATACAAGAGCTCTACGCATTACCTGTGCTGGTTGATCCTCACTACGATCCTGGGAACTACACATTATTGTTGTCCTCAATATACAGATAAAAACCTGAGGCAGAGAATTTGTAAAATGTGCCATATTTGCACAGCTGTAACATGTGGAGCCAAATTACATCTTATTCCAACTCATTTAGCTATTATACTTTGTCTCTGCTTACCAAAGGTAAATCTCTTATTTTCTTCTAATTTTAAGGAGCTAACATAACTACACAGTATAATTTTCTAATCATCCATTTTATTTGGCCAGAGCAAATATTATCAGGAAGGATTAATTTCTGTGGTGAAGTGGCCACTAAGGAAGTGGTACTACACCATGACTTCAGATTTGGGTTCTGGGTTCCTACCTGCCACTTCAGATTTGTGGCCTTAGGCAACCAACAATCTTTCTGTAACTTAGCTTCTTCATCTAACAACTACTTCATGATAATGCTGTTATGGATTTATGTGAGCTAACAGAGAAAACACATAGCACATAGTAGTTGCTCACAAAACATACATCCAACTAAGTAGGCTTCAAGGACATAATCAACACATACACAAGTTTATAGCTGAATGAATCATAAGGCAGATGAGTCATAACAAGATTCCGTTTTCTAAGCCACAAACCTTTATGTACCGTGAAATACTTCTGAGACCTCTGGGCTCCTCCACAACTCTTACTCAAGCTGTTTGTGTTCAGAGTACTTCTAGAACTGCTTCTTCTAATCCATAAAAGTTCTCATAAACCTCAGGCAGCTCTGAGCAGTAGGTGAATATTATAACCAAGAGTCAGGAGATGTTTCTCCCTCCCTGATCTCTTTCCCCCATCATAAACCTAAACTTACGTATCTTGTTGCCATATCTGGAAGGATGAGCCTGCTGTTCAACAGAAACATAATATGAACCACAAATGAAGCCAATGTGTAATTAACTAGTCTCACTCTGTCACCCAGGCTGGTGTGCAGTGGCGTGATTTTGGCTCACTGCAATCTCCACTTCCAGGGTTCAAGTGAATCTCGTGCCTCAGCCTCCTGAGTAGCTGGGATTACAGGCACCCATCACCATGCCTGGCTAGTTTTTGTGTTTTTAGCAGAGACGAGGTTTCACCATGTTGGCCAAGCTGGTCTTGAACTACTGGTTTCAAGCGATCTGCCCGCCTCAGCCTCCTAATGTGCTGGGACTACAGGCGTGAGCCACCATGCCTGGCTAGTAAACATATTTTAGATACTTAAAAAAAAAAAAAAAAAAAAAGTGAAATAAATTTGAATAATTTATTTTAATACAATATATCCAAAATAGCATTTCAACCTGTAATCAGTATAAAAGAGGTATTAATGAGTTATTATCCATTTTTTCATACTAAGATTCTGCAGGCTGATGTTGATTTTATATTTATAGCACATCCTAACTCAGACTAGCTATGGGTAATTACTACCACACAGAATGGTGGGTCTAGAAATCACCAGTGAGCTATAATCCCTTTCTATATAAAATATAATAAACTAGAAAAAAGATGGCTATTAAACTTGTATAGCTTATAGAGAACTGAGTTTAAAAAGCTGATTTCAGGCCAGGCATGGTGGCTCACCCTGTAATCCCAGCACTTTGGGAGGCCGAAACAGGTGGATCACCTGAGGTCAGGAGCTCGAGACCAGCCCGGCCAACGTCATGAAACTCTGTCTCTACTAAAACTAAAAAAATTATCTGGGTGTGGTGGTGTATGCCTGTAATTTCAGCTACTCGCTCAGGAGCCTGAGGCAGGAGAATCGCTTAAACCTGTCAGGTGGAGGTTGTAGTGAGCTGAGATTATGTCACTGCACTCCTACCTGGGCAATAGGGCAAACTCCATCTCAAAAACACCAAACATACTAACAAAAAAATTGATTCCAGGTATGCTTTTAAAACAATAACACGTAGCTTATTTATAAATAACATTTGAATGTCCTCTTTTAATCCATGTGTCAGACCTAGTTTTTCTTTAGAATAATGACAATGTAGGAATATTTATTTATTTATTTATTTATTTATTTATTTATTATTTATTGAGACAGAGTGTTACTCTGTTGCCCAGGCTGGAGTGCAGTGGTGTGATCTTGGATCACTGCAACCTCCACCTCCCAGGTTCAAGCAATTCTCATGCCTCAGCCTCTTGAGTAGCTTAGACTACAGGCACATGACACCACGCCCAGCTAATTTTTGCATTTTTAGTAGAGACAAGGTTTCACCATATTGGTCAGGCTGCTCTTGAACTCCTGACCTCAAGCAATCCACCCGCCTTGGCCTCCCAAAGTGCTGGGATTACAGGCCTGAGCCACCATGCCAGCCAGAATATTTATTCTTAATAGCACATGAATATGGCATAGAAGTTTTATGACAAGCGGTATGATCTTGATATTAATTAAAACAATGTAAACTAATCTCAAATATATCATCGTAAGGTAAGAATATTATTTCGTGAATCACTATCCCCTGTTCATATTTTCTATCGGATTTCTTACAATCTATAGGAGATAGACCCATCCCCAGGGCATTTGCTTTACTCTAATGCTTATTTGTTAAACTAATCTGGGCTAAAGCTAGAATAGACTACTAGATTTCTGCAACATGCAATAGCAATACAAACAAGAATTGGATTTTTAAAGAACAAAAACAGCAAAGACATTAAAGTGTTTTCATGTCTTTTTATGTTTATAGTTCCCGGGAACTTTGGTTTACAACTTTTCTCCTCCAAATTAATTTGTCAATGCATAAACCTAAAGATTGACATACACACTCATGCTTCATTGATCCCATTTCTATTCTCATTGTTCAAATGGATATTAAGTACAACTCCATGGATGAGACTCTGAGGCTAGAAATGAGGATGAGACCAAACTGACAGTACTATTTGGTTTGGCCAGACGCTCTAATAGGAAAAACAGAGCAGCCAGGAAAATATTTTGGAAGAAGGACAATTTTAACATCAATTTTGACTGTGGTGTCATAAGAAAGGTATGCATGACAGAAGACTTATCAGGACATCATAGCTTCGGATAAGGTTGAGGGAAGAAAACACATTTCAGTTGAAAGATGGCTTCTACTTCTCTACCGTATTTTTACAGGAATTCATAAATTCTTGTCATTCTTTCTGCCACCTGTGAGCAAACATTTTTTTACAATCTCCTCTTTATACATCTGATGTCATCTTACAGAATGTTCTAGTTCACTGTTCCCAGACAGGATGGGCTATAAAAGAGACCTAGGGAAACAAGCGACCCCCATATCATCTTCCAAGAGGAATAAAGGCATACAGATGTGAAAGGATTATTCCAGGTGTGAGAAGAAACAACAGCACAGCAGATCAGCACAGTGTCTGAAGGAAATGGGAAGACACAACGAAGGAATATACAGAAAAACTGTCAGAATTAATGGGGTCTCTGACGGTTTGGTGTCAAGAAGAGCTGCAATTCAAAAATCCCAAGGGGCAGGCTCTAGGGAAGTAGTTTGCTAGCAAGAAGCGAAGCTTCAGAAACCATGGTGGGATTCTGGGGTGGGACTTAGTCAATGGGAAGGGGAACAGGATCCATAAGTAGTGGTCATCTTCCTAGAACAGGAAACGTTAGGCTGGCTAGTTGTCCATGAGCCCCAGATGAGCTTCAGAACATTCTCTAGGTCATAGAAAGTTTAATCAGATCTTAAAGTGTCTGCTATATAAGAGGATAATCCTAGGGGATTTAAGGATTAAGTGTTTGGTAAACAGAACTTGAACTTCAGTTTGTTATTCTAAATAAAAGGTAAAAGTTAAATCCCTGAGCCTGAGTGGTGGTCTTCAGTTCCCTCATCTCTCTAGCTGAAAGCTGGTCTTGCAAATGTGCCTACTGCCTAGTTTACAGGAGAGAGTCAATAGGTTCCAACTAAAGGAAGAGGTCCTGGAAGCCAGGTTGGGCCTGATAACTGTCCCCAACCTCTGCTCTGTCTCAGTTTTCCATTATCTTTAGGGGACAGCTGGTGGATTTCCATTAGAAAATGATTCATGTGAAATACATTTTACAATGTTGTCTTCCTTTGCCTTCTCCTTATCATATCCACTAACAGAGAGTATTTTATTTTTATTATGAATGGATTTTTTAAAGGACTGACATAGGAAGAAAAGAATGGCTTAAATTAGGTATCTGATTACTTATACATTTATTAACCCTATCCTCTGATCTCATGGGAATTGAAGAATGCAGACAACAGACCACCTGACTCTAGAGCAAACCTTTATTCATCATACATGCCACTTTGTCAAGACGCCTTTTTAGGCAATATTGGAACACATTAGGGTATCACTTGAAAAAAATGCTAAAAAATGAAATAAGCTTATAAAGACCAGCCACCTGTTCTTTTCTGTAATGCAGTTTACATTAGGAAATCCATTACATTTTACACTGACTTGGGAAAATAAATGACTTCATAGGAAAGTCCAGCAGATCCGAGCCCTGTGAGGAAGGGGAAAACAGAGCCTTCAGTTTTCCCTCTCTGTCTAAAGTTTTGCTAAATGGGTCATTTTACTGGTGAAGTGTACTCATTCATGTATAGATAATGTACAGCCCCTTTTTTTAAAATTTATTTAATTAATACATTTCATTTTTAGAGCAGTTTTAGGTTTGCCAAAAAATGAGTGGAAAGAATGAAGTTCCCTTATGCCCCCTTAGCTCACCTGTCCCCTACCACCTCTGTACTTCTCTCCCGCTAACAGCTTCCTCTCTTATTAGCATCTTGCATTTCTGTGGTACTTTTGTTATAGCCGATGCGGCAATGCTAATACATTAATATTAAATGAATCCATAGTACACATTAGAGCTCAGTTTTTGTGCTACCCATTCTACGGGTTTTGACAAATGTACAACGGTATTCTCATCCATCACTACACTATTGTACAGAAGAGTTTCACTGTCCTAAAAGTCGCCTGTACTCCACCTGTTCATCCCTTCTCTACTCCCCTTTTATTTTTATCAATCATAATTTTCAAGAAAAATTATATATTATAAAAAAAAAAGTGTACTTTTTTTCCATAGATTGTTTTCAGCCTACCATTTTTACAAAAAATCTGAAACTTACCGGTTCAACAAATTCAAACTTCTTTTTTTCTTGGACCTCTTGAATTTTAAAGACATATTCTAATGACGCTTCATAGAAGTTCTGATGTTCTCGGTCAATTTGTGTATCTGCCTAAAGAGAAAAACCAGAGGGTGATTACTGATGGTTCTACATAGAGAGAGATTCAATTCCTGCTCTGCTGTCTTTATTACAAAGTAACTCCAACCAAAAGTTTAACTCAGCACTTATTATAGTCTTTGCCTACAAGAGCATATAGTGTGTGGGGCAGGAGATACACACACAGACACATAACACACACAGAATAAGTACACAATACCCATTGCAGTTAAAAAAAAATACAAGAAATGTAAATGAAAAATTATGGGATCATAGAAGGATGGATAAAATTCAAAATTATGGGACAAAATGGTGGTATTTGGAGTTGAATCTTAAGACGAACAATTGACTGAATAGTCGACAATATAAAAAAAAAGCAGGGGCCATTTTCCTGAAAAAGTAAAGAGGCATGAAGAGATGGATTTGACTGCAGTGTGAACACATGGAGAAGAAGAGGGAGAAGTGAGGATAGCATCATACTGTAAAATATCTTGGATGCTGCATAACAAATTAGGATTTTAATGGAGGGAGAAGCATCTAAGAATATTAAGCAGGAGAGCCACTTCATTAGGTAAGATCTTAGATAATGCTGGTGGCAGAGTCAAACAAATAAACAGACAAATAAAAATTCAATGGCTCTAACCTGATGAATCATGCTATGTCAATGTCATGCACACTCATTATATCTGATTGCAATAAGGTTCTATTGACAAAGTATAAGAGAGTATTACTGAGGTGATTTCATTTTCTTTTAGACAATGCCTCTCTCTTCCCTCTTCTCTGCCTACTATCACCCTCAGATGCACTCTTTAAAAGTGACTTTGGCTTAGCAGAGAGACATGACTTACTTTTCTTGCCCACCTCTACCTTCCTTGTTGCCAGCTGGATGTTACAAAAGCCGATGGAAAGAAGGGGCTCTCTGGAGTACTAAGTATCCATTGACACCAATTTGGGGATAGAAAACTTGAAGCCATTTATAATGGGAGTTTGACAAACAAAATTAAAAAAAAAAAAGATTTTATTGGTAAGACTTCCAGTTAACAGAACTTATTAGTAATTAAGATTTGGAGGAGTAAAAAATTATACATGTACTTTTAACTGTGCAGGGAGTAGATGCCCCTAACCCCCACGTTGTTCAAGAATCAGCTGTAATTATATATACTTATTATGCATTTAATTAGGTGATTACAAAGAATCCAATATTACCAGCAACTCACTAGAGATGTTTAAAGTTGAGTATTCTAAATTTTAAGCTAATAAATGTGAAGAATGTATAAATCAGGTAGGAGATTTGAACTCAAAACTTTTCAGCTCCCAGACATCACTTATGAAAGATAGAGGTGCAAACAAAAAGAACATCAGCATTCCACACAAATTATATTTCTTTTCTTCTTACCTTCGCTTATTGAAACACACTATATACATAAGAATTAATTAATTTAGTAATGAGGGATAGGTGTCAATAAATGTTTAACAACTGGCTCTCTGGGGAGAAAAGCCTGATTTGCAATATTTGTGGTTTCTGTGGTACAAATAACTCCAAAATGGCCAGTTTCAAAACACAAACTCAACATCACAGAATGTGGGAGCTGGAAAGAGATGCAGGAAAAGGACTCTCTGGAGCGTGTCTTAGCACACTACTGGGTGACAGGGATGCAAGAATAGGGGCACTATTCTATTCCACAAGTTATTTTGGAAATTTTATTTACTTTAAAAGATAATGTCAGGCTGGATATGGTGGCTCACATCTGTAGTCCCAAAACTTTGAGAGGCCAAGGTGGGAGGACTGTTCGAGCCCAGGAGTTCAAGACCAGCCTGGGCAATATTGTAAGATGCTGTCTCTATTTTTTTTTTTTTAAAGAAAAAATACCCAAAGGATTATAAATCATGCTGCTATAAAGACACATGCACACGTATGTTTATTGCGGCACTATTCACAATAGCAAAGACTTGGAATCAACCCAAATGTCCATCAGTGACAGATTGGATTAAGAAAATGTGGCACATACACACAATGAAATACTATGCAGCCATAAAAAAGGATGAGTTCGTGTCCTTTGTAGGGACATGGATGCAGCTGGAAACCATCATTCTCAGCAAACTATTGCAAAAATGGAAAACCAAACACTGCATGTTCTCACTCATTGGTGGGAACTGAACAATGAGATCACTTGGACTCTGGAAGGGGAACATCACACACCGGGGCCTATTATGCGGAGGGGGGAGGGAGGAGGGAAGGTATTGGGAATTATACCTGATGTAAATGATGAGTTGATGGGTGCTGATGAGTCGATGGGTGCAGCACACCAATATGGCACAAGTATATATATGTAACAAACCTGCACGTTGTGCACATGTACCCTAGAACTTAAAATATAATAAAAAATAAAAAATAAAAAAATCTAAAAATATATATATATACACACATATATATATGTAACATCGTTGATTGTGTTGTGAGCACATGGGAACAAACTAGAATGTTGAGACCTTCAGAGTCTAAAATTTTTTTTTTCTAGTCAACAGAACTATGCAGAAAAGATTTAGCACAGCAGGTCTAACTGCTGTTTCTTGAAAGGTTTGCTTACAAAGCTGGACCTTGGCTGGTGTCTGGGAATGTTAGTTTAGGGAGGGTTCACATCACTCTAACAGCTAAGAGATAGCTTACTGCACCTAAACTGTTTGTACAAACAATATGGTTTATGCAAACACCTCCTTTCCCTCTGGGAGTTTGGAATTTGGGTACATGCCCGGGAGCGGGTGCTATGTGACCAGCTCCCAGTAAACCTCTAGGCAACAAGTCTCTAATGAACTTCCTCAGTGGACAACATTTCACAGGCCACAGCTCCTTGCAGGGGGAATTGAGCATGCTCTGTGTGTCTCCATTGGGAGAGTACTCTTAGAAGGTTGCACCTGGTTTCCCCCAGAATTTGTCCCCTGTACCCTTTCTTTATTTCCTTTCACTGTAATAGATCTTAGCCATGAGTATGACTATATGTGAGTCCTGTGAGTTCTCCAAGCAAATTACCAAAGCTGGGGGTGGTCTTGGGGACCCCAACACAAAAGTATTAAGTCATTTCTTCAGAAACTTATTTGCCATGCAGAGTCTCATCCCACTCACCCTCCTCCAAAAAGGGGAATGGGAAGCAAAGAAAGGTTAAAAGAGAAATGACTCTTGTTGTTTGCTACTTACAGGGTGTTTTCATAGCCTCCAATGTGGACTACAGAAATTTGATAGACCAAAGCTGCTAAGAAACATCATCCAGAGCATACAGTACTTAAGGAATATGACAGTTCAATTTCTTTACAGTATAAGATATAGAAAGACATTCTTTTACTTAGAATAGATCTCTTTAGTATGTAAGCTCATCATATGGTTCACTAGCAAACACTTGCTTATAAATCCACTAGCAACCGGTGCTATATATTTTGTACTGGATAAGTAGAGTAAGCCTAGGATTCATCAATTGAACTGAAATAATTTTAAAACTGAAAGGGAGCACTAGTAATAATTAGGCCAGAACAACAGGTGTAAACTGTTGTTTACCTGGCAAAAAAAGGGACCTAAAGAAACCAGATTAATTGCATAAGAAAACCATATGGCTCTGCAGATAGCTTATTGTAAAGCTATCTCAATTCAAAAGAGAGGGAAAGGCGGCAGGTGATATTTGTTGAATCATTTCTTGATGGGAGAAAGCCCCCCAAAATCTGGCCATAAACTGGCCCCAAAACTGGCCATAAACAAAATCTCAGCAGCACTGTGACATGTCCATAATGGCCCTAATGCCCAAGCTGGAAGGTTGTGGGTTTACGGGAATGAGGGCAAGGAACACCTGGCACGCCCAGGGCAGAAAACCGCTTAAAGGCATTCTTAAATCACAAACTACAGCATGAGCGATTTACGCCTTAAGGGCATAAATGTTCCCGCTACAGTTAACTAGCCCAACCTATTCCTTTAATTTGGCCCATCCCTTCGTTTCCCATAAGGGATACTTTTAGTTAATCTAATATCTACAGAAACAATGCTAATGACTGGCTTGCTGTTAATAAATATGTGGGTAAATCTCCGTTTGGGGTTCTCCGCTCTGAAGGCTGTGAGACCCCTGATTTCCCACTTCACACCTCTATATTTCTGTGTGTGTGTCTATAATTCCTCTAGCGCTGCTGGGTTAGGGTCTCCCCAGCAGAGTTGGTCTCGGCAATTGCCCAAGGAGAAAAGATTTAAGTTTGACTTTGAAGAATGAGGAAGAGATAAAACGAGAAGAGTTTGAGAGACGTGATACGGTCAGGAAAAGAGATGTTATGCTTAGGTAGGACAAAAGGTTTGTGACTAAAGGTTTTGTTTGGAGGAGACAGAAATGAGAGTTAAGGCAGAAAAATATAGAATGAGTGTAGATTTCATCGTATAGGCAATACAAAAACTTGAGAAGGAGGCTGACGAGAAACAAGCAATATTCAAGATTAACATGAGGACAGTGCAGAATACATTAAGAGGTGGCCTGGGTACATGTGAATATAAAAAGATCTCTTATCTGATAATGGTGAAGGAGTCTGGTGCACCCCAGCAAGAAAGAGAAGCTGAATGATGTGAGTGTGAGAAGCAAGGAAAAAGCCACAGATAAATTTGATACAAAAAAATACTACTACTAGGCTGGGCATGGTGGTTCATGCCTATAATCCCAGCAATTTGGGAGGCCGAGGCGGGAGGATCACTTGAGGTCAGGAGTTTGAGACTAGACTGGCCAACACAGTGAAACCCTGCACTAAAACTACAAAACTTAGCTGGGCATGGTGACACACCTGTAGTCCCAGCTACTTCAGAGGCTGAGGCATGAGAATTGCTTGGACCCGAGAGGTAGAGGTTGCAATGAGCCAAGATCATGCCTCTGCACTCCAACCTGGGCAACAGAGTGAAACTTGTTCTCAAAAATAAATAAATAAATAAATAAATAAATAAATAATACTAGCATTAACAGATAATTGAGAAAATGACAGGTGGGAGCAAATTTGGTAAAAGATGGTGAGGTGCAAGATTTCGCACTTCACTAGGAATTGGTCAATCTAAAGTATTGGTAACCAGCCAGAGGACAGAGCAAAGACAGTCAGGCATGATGAAATCATGCCATGAGAGATGTTCATCTAGATGTTATAAACAATGTGAAAGTAGAAGAGGTTTCAGAGACAGAAATTGAAGGATGAGAATAGAGATATAAGAACTATGCCTAAGGACTTTGCTTCATTTAGGAGGTGACTGAAGAGGAACCTACTGAAAGAGTAGTTAGTGATAGGCGGAAAAACCAAAATCTGGATGTCTAAAGGGAATCTATTTCCTCTTTACTTTTTTCCTAAGTATAAATATAAAAATATTTGTTATTGTAAGCTGATTCATTATTTGTTACTATGACAGAGAAATGTGAAGATAGTAAGAATTGCAATCCTACTGTTAATATTTTGATGTGACACACACACTTACACACACAAACACACACACACACAAACTTCCTTTCAAACAAGCCTGGTGTAATACTGCATATTCTGGTTTACAGTCCGCTTTTTTCCTATTTGTATGACTATTTCTCAATGTCTTTAAATGATTCTCCAAATAAGTTTTAATATATCACACTCCATTTTTGGTCAAACTACATTTGTATATTTACCCCAATCATTCTTTGTGCCATTTCAGATATTTATAAATTTCTGAACTTACAAATAATTCTTGTATCAATATTTAAACAATATCTACACAATTTTTATGCTTATCTCTGATAATTTCTTTGGGGTAAATTCTTACCAAGAGAAATCGTCTCAACTACCTAGCATGTTTCAGGTTTGTTGAAATACACTGTCAAATTTACCTTAAGAATGATTAAATCTTTTTATGCTCGCACTGGGAGAACAAAAGTGTGCCCAGTTTCCTATACCTTCACTAACAATAGATATTATCTTTATCAAGTTGAAAATGACATGTTGTTATTTGTATTTTCAAATACATGTGGCACTCAAACTAACCATATTTATTATAACTCATATTTCCTCCTTAGTCAATGCCTGTTTGCGTCCTTAGCCCATTTTTTCCATTGAAGTGTTTACCTTTCTGACACTGATTGGCAAACTCTTCTTGTATATAAGAGATGATAATCCCATATCATATGTTGTTTACATTCCCTAATGGTTTGACATTTAATTTGGCTTAATGTCTTTTGAAACAGATTACTTATTTTTATGCATTCAGGTCTTTCTACATTTCCTTTATGATGCCTTCCTTTTATGCTTAGAAAAGAATTATTTATTTACATAACAAATATTACTTCTTTTCATCCACTATAAAGCCTATAATCTTGAAAAGTTTGCTTCTGATTCTCCAATTGTTTACTCCAATGGCCTAATTGATGGTCTTGGGATTTTGTTAATAAAAGACGACCCTTCAATTCAGTCCTGGAAATGGGCAGCCACTTATTTTTCAACAACAAAATGATTAAGGAGTCAGCTGTGCAGGTAGGAAGGCACAGAGGGCCTTTATGAGAATGAGTTAATAAGCTTGGGGCTGACAGAAGGACCAGAGCTGTTCTAGAAAGGAGCAGATGACTTTTAATACCATGTCACAGAATTAAATATGTTTATGGCAGCATCTCCCTCCAACAGGTGTGATTCCTAGAGGGGCGGGGGCCGGGGGGGACCCAAGCTACATTTTGCCTTGTCTACATTATATACCCCTGAGAAGCTACCTTAACACAATGTGTTAGTTGTGTTGTGTTCTAGGATGTATCTCCTGGAAAAGAAGTGTCTGTGCACTTGTGGAGTGAGGTGGGAGGAGGATGTTACTATGCTATTATCTTTTTCAGCCTCCACTTAAATATGAAACCAGAATGTATTTTCTGTTTTACCATAGCCTAAGTTGTTAAAGCAAGGCAAGTAATAAATATTGAGCTAAGCTGTCAGGAAAAATTGGGATGTATTCTCTAGAGCACTTCAAAATCAGGATAATGTTATCATTTCCTTAAGATGGTTTAAGCAGTATCTTCAAAGAATGATTTCTCATATTTATCAGGAACCTAAAGTTCTTTAGGGTCTCTAAAGACCACGCTTAATTTTCCTTTAGTCAATTTGTAAAAAGGTGCCTGGCCATAGCCCTGGGCATGGTAGATGATGATGTACTGATGATAATTAGATGAGTGTCTCTCTACATGACTACATCCACATTCATAACATAACCCCCTTCTATCTTAGGTTTATTCTAGTGCAAGGTATTAAGACATTTGGTCTTAACATGATCATTTAAGACATTTGGTACATGTAAACACAGTATTAAATTACAACAAGCAGTACCAAATACAGTAAGGTTAAATATGTCCAAGAAATTTAAAATAGAAATCTAGTTTTTCTTAATGGCAGATTGTCTTCCATCAGTTTAGTATCAAAATCTTTCCACAAGCACACAATTATATATTAAATTATACTATTTTTAATAGCATGTGTTAATAACAGAAAGCATACTGATGAAGTCATATATTAATATTAAGCAAAACAAAACTTCCCAATGTTGAACATCTTTAAATAAAGAAATTTGATACTGTCGATGAGAACATATGCCTGTTGGAAAAAAAGGGAATCAGATGCCAAAATCACACTCCTGTTTCTTTTTGAGGCAGTAGGAACTTTGTAATACTCTGAGTTGTCAAGCATGCCTTCTGGTCGAACTCAGAGGTAGGAGAAATAAGAAAAGGAATAAAGAGAGCTGAAGACCAGGTTGATCTTGAAAAGCAGTTCAGGAAGGCAGGAGGTTTTCCTAGCAGAAGGATCAAGAAAGAGGCTCTGGACTACAACGTCTATAAGTGAAGAGAGAGGAGGAAGAGACTAAAGAACACTGCATATGGTTCCCGATCACTTTTTAGACAACTGTGGTGAGCTGCGGGTCAGCTACCCAGCAACGCCCTACTAATGGTGTTCACTTCAGTGTACACCAGGAGGCGGAGGAGAGATAGGGCTGCTTCACGTTTTTTTGTTTTTGTTCTCAAGGTGACAATGGCAAGGGAGTCTGGTTATTTATTTATTGGACATACTTTGACACTGAAATTGGAACTACATTATTCCTTAGTAAAAGAACTAGCCTTGATTTCATGAATTACAGTTAAAATACTACCAATGGGAAGAATAAAATATATTTCGGACAGAGGGAAGAAACAAACTGCTTAGATGTGTAGATGTGAGCAAAATATTTATTCATTTGTTCTTAAGGAAAATGGATATAAAATAATTGAGATTTAAAAACATGTAGCAGCTGGGCACGGTGGTTCATGCCTGTGATCCCAGCACTTTGGGAGGCCGAGGCAGGCAGATCACTTGAGGTCAAGAGTTCAAGACCAGCCTGACCAACATGGTGAAACCTTGTCTCTATTAAAAATACAAAAATTAGCTGGGCATTGTGGCATGTGCCTGTAATCTCAGCTACTCAGGAGGCTGCAGCACAAGAACTGCTTGAACCCGGGCGGCAGAGGTTGCAGTGAGCTGACAGCGCGCCACTGCACTCCAGCCTGGGCGACACACCCAAACTCCATCTCAAAAATAAAATAAAATAAAATAAAATAAAACAAAACATGTAGCTGTGTGTCTATCTTTCTCCCCATGCTGAAGCAAAGCTTTAAAATCAATGTTACAGATATTTTAAATTTAATATGAAGGCCATAATATGAATTTAATAGGTCCTGTCCCTTTAAAAATGCTCAAAAAGAAGAAAAGGAAAAGATCTTGTTTCAACCTTTCTCATTGTTGAAAGAAATATTAATCCTTCCCTTGGAACAGTTATAATGTGTTTAAAGTATCGTCCATAGTAAGTTCTCAATTAATTTAGCTATTGCTATCATAATTATTTTATTAAATAGTAGCAGATTTTGAGATAGTTTTACCTTCGGAAATTTTGACTTTATATGACTTAATGCCTTTTCCATTATTTCAGTTGGAAAAGCTTACCTCTTGTAAATGAGACTCCTTTTTCTTTGCAGACAAATTTAAATGCTTTTCAAGGATAGAATAATATTTTTCACTTTCTTTGTCAAACTTCTTCTTTCCATCCTAAAAGAGAGCAATAACAACAAAAAATATTTAATTCAGAGCATCCAGAAAACACTGATTTTCACCATTCCCATCAAAGTCCCATGTAATTATTTAATAAAGATAGTCCCAACTATGTGTAAAACCTTAATTTAGTAAAAATAGGAAGATGGAAGTGAAACAAGCCATTTCAGTATGTACTCTGCTCTCAAAAAAGCTTTCCATCTTGTAGTGAGAAATACATGTATAAACAAAAAAGGCAAGTCACATCTCCTTTGGAGCAAACGGAACTGTAGTATGGGTAGGGGCCAGGCTGGCTACAGCGAGTCCCACCAAGAGCGCTATAATTGACTCTTAACAATATATTCTGATCCAGTAGGTCTGAGATGTGACCAAGAGAAAATGTCTTTCTTAGGCTTTTTGTTGATTCAGATGAGTCAATATATAATGTCTGGAGAACCACTCACATGGAATCTTTTCACAGAATCATATTATTTCTCAGCCACAGAAGATACCTGAAATATCAAATGACTCATTCTTGACATGGAGGAAAAGATTTTTAAATGCTGGTAGTTTCAAATAATTAAATAAGAAAATTCGAAGTCAAATAAATCGAAAGGATTAACAACCTCTGTACCATAAACTCTGAACATAACTCTAATAGCTGACCTTTGTTCCTGATATGTTGGAGTTTTGGGGAGCAACTGGGAGGGGGAATAGTGAGAAGGGAGTAACTTTACCTTTATCCTATGGCATGCTTCCATAGAAATGCAAATTGAATGAAACATTGAAGGGAAGAGGACATACCTGGGCATATAATCTTCTACAACTATAAATATTGTATCCAGCATATATGTCTTTTCCATTTATAAGTCCATATGAAACAAATACTAAGTAACTACAATCATAAATTTCATTGGCTAAAGAAGTACTATTCCTTTCTTTTATTTCAGTGTCTCTAAAACTGCGACATCTGGATCACCTAAATTAGGTGTTTATAAGCACGTTCAGAATGCAGATTCCTATTTTTCTCCTTCCAGAGATTCTGGAACTGATTTTTTTTTAAACAAGTTCATTATGTGTTTGTAACACATAATGCTTTGCTTCATTACTTGCATAAATACCTAGAAGAGGTTATTTAAAAATAATCAATGAATAGATGCACAGATGGGTGGATAGAGGAAGGGAAAAAAGGAGAGAGGGAAGTATTAGATTGGTGCAGAAGTAATTGCAGTTTTTGTCAAGTGTAGAATTAATTATGGTTTTTGAACCTAACTGAACCTAATTAAAGAGAAGGAAAATCTTCCAGCTTAAGGGATTTTCCTGTTATTCTGAGGTTGTCAGATTCAGGTTTATCTATCTAGAAAATGCTATTTTGATCCATTGGCACTCTTAACTTTCTTCTCGGTTATACTTCCAAGCACCCATCATAATCTTTTTCCATGTGTGGAATTTTAGAAAGTGAGCTGGTAAAATTGAGCTGAAAAGGAAGAGTAAGTAAGGTTCTGCTTTAAGAGTTCACATCACTTTTAGACCATATAAGAAGTACTGAGATGTTTGTACATTAAAGTATTACCACCCATAAATGAGGGAAGGGAATAAATCAAACTATTCAAATAATTCTTATTACCTAAGGAGAAAATGTGGTCCTACTAAGATAAACACAACTGGACAATGAGTAGGATTCCACCACAAAAGGTGTGTTAAGAAACTCACATTACAAAACATGAAATAGCTGAACCAAAGGAAACGAGAGGCCCAAGGTTCAGGATAGAGAGGCTAGTCCTCTCCACTCACTGTTGGAGCAGATACCCCGGTGAATTTCCCATCTTGTGCTTGGTGGATGTTACTCTTTAATCTGGCACTTTATGCCCACAACTACCCTGCAACATACCTTTCTAAAGTTCTCTCTCACTAGCTCTTTTTCAGCTCCCTATCCATGATCCTTTTTTCTTTTCTCTCTCTAGGTCATTCCCTCTGACATAAATGCTCATTTCTTACAATTTCCACACATTCAAATTATATCTACTTTTGGCATTCAGCTCAAGCAAATGCCATTCATAATTCCCTTCTTTCAACTCTCTCCCTTTTGAATGTTCATGTAGTTATATATATATATGGGTCTCTAATAGGGTTCATGTTCTACTTACAGCAGAGATTTTATGTATACACCCCCATCTACCTTAAAATGGAACACCTAATGAATACTCGATAAATATTTAATAAGTGAAATTCTTCTTCTTATAATAGTGGCCACCACAGACCCTCACAGACACTCTATTTGTTCAACAAACTGTTATCCATGGTACAAGGAACAAATCTGTACAAACAGTCCTAACTCAAATCCACTAAGTGAGCAACCAGCTGGGTTACAGTATAGTACAGAAAACTGACTCCCTTTCATCTTAAAATAGATGCTTACAATTTCTCACTTTTCACAGAAGAGGAAGAAACTGGTTTCAGGAGGAGAGTGCACAGCTGTGGTGACGACACTTGTATCTTTGTTTTCAGTTTGGGTAGGGTGACATTTTTGGAAATGTTAATTTGGGGCCAATACATCAGCATTTCTGGCAATACAAAAATCATTCTGAGAACCACTTCCTGGACTCTTATTCAAACCCTGCCCCTTCACACCACCAGGCCAGAAAAAAAGATCTCTAAGGTTCCAATGATGTAGATAACAAAAGCACATTCAGTTTAAGCATAAAATTAAAGAGCTGAGATAAAAGACTAGGCCACATGAAGGACAGCTATAATCTAGGGAAGCATCCTCTAGAAAACAAAAAGCACTTTACCTTGCAACTCACATCTCCTCCAAAAGCCATGATTTACTGCGCTGTAAGCCAAGTCTTATTTGGACTTAGTATCGTAACCCCATATAGCTACCTCTTGTCTCTTGTGTTACTTGTTGTGGACATCAAACTAAGAATTTTCTCTGAGATCAGAGCTGCTAAAGGAAGGGGAAAAAAACTCATGAACTGTTCCTAAATGCTGTTCATGATCACTGTTTTCTTATTGATATGGCATTATTAAAAAAATAGAGACTTCATACTGTAATGGGACGTTTTCTGTCAATCCACAGTAAGTACATTTAAATTAAGTAATCATTTAAAATAAAGCCACAATAAAATAATAATCTTGATGGAAAAAAAGATGAAGAGTGAGGTAGAAGGCGGTGTTCTAGAAGATAAATGATAAATGATAAAAGATAAAAGATGAAGCGTAGTACTGTTTTTAGTATCATGGTTGCTGCCATTACTTACTATTTGTCTATGCAGATAAAGATGGAGAGACAGAGAAAGGAGACACAGAGACAGAAGGCAACTACTGACTAAATAAATAAAATATATTCTCAAAAATGGTGACTTAGTTCTCAGACTCAGTTCTAGTTGGTGAAAAGTAAGCTGCATTTGGGGCTGCAATCAGCTGGCTTTCTAATCTACACTGCATTTATTTCGGGCACAGTGCTCACATTATTACTTACTAACCATGGTCAGGCCACATGTCCATTTTATACACTCAAATGAGGAATGGAAGGAAACTACTGTAGCACAAACTCCAAGTGTCAACTTTACTCTTAAAATTGTGGTTTGTATTAATTTTTAAAATGTCAAATATTTATAAGACTTTAGGCATATCACAAAGATAAAAATATATTAATACACCCTCTTATAACCAACTGATCTTTGGAAAAGCTGACAAAAATACATAATGGGGAAAGGACACCCTATTCAATAAATGATGCTGGAAAATTGGACAGCCATATGCAGAAGGGTGAAACTAGACCCCAATCTCTTCTCTTACCATATACAAAAATTAACTCAAGATGGGTTAAAGACTTCAAGGTAAGATCTGAAACTATAAAAATCCTAGAAGACCGGGTGCCTGTGGCTTACGCCTGTAATCCCAGCACTTTGGGAGGCCAAGGCTGGTGGATCACCTGAGGTCAGGACTTCGAGACCAGCCTGGCTGACATGGCGAAACCCCGTCTCTACTAAAAATACAAAAATTAACTGGGCATGGTGGTGGGCACTTGTAATCCCACCTATTTGGGAGGCTGAGGCAGGAGAATGGCTTGAACCCTGGAGGGGGAAGTTGCAGTGAGCCAAGATCACACCACTGCACTCCAGCCTGGGCAATAAAAGTGAAACTCTGAAATTCCGTTAAAAAAAAAAAATCCTAGAAAAAAAACTAGGAAAAACTCTAGCTTATGGAAAGAATTTATGACTAAAATCTCAAAAGCAAATGCAACAAAAACAAAACAAGACAAATAGAACTTAATCAAACTAAAAAGTTCTGAACAGCAAAAGAAATAATCAACAAGTAAAGAGACTACCTACAGAACGGGAGAAAGAATTTGCAAACAATCCACCCAACAAAGGGCTAATATCCATAACCTACAAGAAATTCAATCAACCCCACAAGAAAAAGACAAATAACCCTATTAAAAACTAGGCAGAGGACATGAATAGACATTTCTCAAAAGAAGACACATAAGCAGCTAACATATGAAAAAATGCTCAATGTCACTAATCATCAGAGAAATGCAAATTAAAACCACAATGAGATACCATCTCACATCAGTCAGAATGGTTGGTCAGAAAACCACAGATGCTGGCGAGGCTGCAGAAAAAAGGGAATGATTATACACTGTTGGTGGAAACATAAATTATTTCTATGGAAAACAGTATGGAGGTTTTGCAAAGAACTAAGAATAGAGCTACCATTTTACATAGCAATCTCAGTATTGGGTGGGGTTGCCCAAAGGGAAAGAAATCATTAGATCAAACGGTTACCTACACTTATATTACAGCAGCATTCACAATAGCAGACTCATGGAATCAACCTAAATGCCCATCGATGGATAATTGGATTTTTAAAATGTGATATATATACACCATGGAATACTTAAACTACTCAGACATAAAGAAAAATGAAACACGTCTCTTGCAGCAACACGGATGGAACTGGGGGCCATTATCCTAAGAAAAATGACTCAGTAACAGCCAAAAACTGTATGTTCTAACTTATAAGTGAAATTTAAAAACCGGGTACACATGAATATACAGAGTGGGATAATAGACACTGGAGACTCCAAACAGTGGGAGGTGGGTGAAGGATGAAATATTACCTATTGGGTACAGTGAACACTATTCAGGTGATGGGTACACTAAAAGCCCAGAATACACGCTATTGTTTTAAAAGATGCCAATCCAATGTCTTCCACTGACCACAAGCAAGTACCAAAGATGAAGAACAGACTTTACCATACTTAATCATAAGTAGAAATAAATTATGAAAATGTTATCTAACCACATTTTTCTATAAAAGACTACTAGAAAGCTTTGTTTAAATACTTTAATTAGCAATCTTCGTTTTAATGTTACTATAAGTTTTAAAAAATAAGTGAATATTTCTACATTTCTTTGTAGTAAAAGAAAATATCATTAATATTGATTCATGATATTTTCAAGTCTCAATATTATTAATTGCCACATAGGGTATTGTGAAATTTCCCAAGCAACTATTTATGTTATCATGTTAGTATAGCCATTATCTAAATAAGCACTATTTTGAGAAATCCTTCAACTTAAGTAATAATAAAAACCAATAGCTGTTTGTATTCCAAAAACATGAGGAATTCTTATAAATTATCATGGTGTTAGGCTCTGAAAATACATAAGAGGATTAGAGGTAGCTCCAACTACCACCCCTAATTAGACTTCTTCTTCCTCTGATGGTGGGATGTACTCCTTGCCTAGAGTGGCAGCCCACAGCAGCATCACCACCTCTGACTCCCAAAAGGGCCAGTTGCTAGAACAGTCCACCCCATGTTATCTAGGTATTACCTAGGGCCCAAGGGATCTTGGCATCCAGAAGCTCAATTTGGTGAGAATATTGGTGTGGCTTGCACAGCAATGTCTCTCCTCTGGGTGATTCCACCCAACAACTCTTAATCTCTCAACCCATTCTCCACCAACTCCCCCATCCACAATCTGCTGAAATCCAGACATCCCAATATGGCTTCTTTCCAGAGGGTTGTACCATTATAATTCGCCATATCTCTTGCTTTCCCAGTTACGTCACTGCCACCACCACCAGGTGATCAAACTCTTAGGAACCAAAGGATTCACATTTGCATTTACAAGGAACTCCTACAAACCGGACAGAAAGAAGCAAGCAGATAATGCATGTCAAGGATATGAAGGGATAATGCACAAAAGAGGAAACCCAAAGTGTAACACACATATGAAGAGTTGTTCAAACTCATTCATTATTGGAGACAAGCAAATTAAATCCACCAGCTATTACATTATATCAATTGGATGCTATATGACTTAGAAAGTTGAATGATGCCATGTGCTGAGAGCATGTGGAGACACAGGAACCCTTATGTACTATTGATGGGATTGTAGAGGGGTGAAGCCGTTTTAGAGGGAAACATTGCACTACTAAGGGACATATATGTGTGTCCTAAGAACCAACTTCTGGGTGTATCTCTCAATGAGACGCTAACAGAAGTGTCCATAGCAAATGTGAATGAGGATGTTCATTAAGGTGTTATCTGTGGGAACAGAAAAGGAGCTGGGGTATTTGTTAGAGGGTACATAAAATGTTTTAGATGTGTGCCATGGAGTGCTACATGGAAGTTAGAGAGAAATACTAAATGTTGATGGATCTCAAAACACAGTTTTGGGTAGAAAAATTTAAAACAAATAGATACATCAAACAACATAATTTCTAGAAATTAAAATGTAAATAAGGAAGAGGGCTATTAAAATCAGAAAATAGAGTTTTAAAACATGAAGAATATCAGAAACCCATCTGACTAATAGAACTGCTGAATGAGAGATGAGAATCGCCAAAAAAAAAAAAAAAAAATTTCAGGAAAATTTCCAGAATGAATTTTTTTTAAAGTTTCCGTATTAAAATGGCCCAATATGTACACTGTGCAATGAATGAGAAAATAAACAAAAGGCATATCATCATAAAAGGTTTAAAAATATCGATAAAATGAAAACCTAAAAGCAATCCATACGAAAATGGAGCTTACATAAAAATCATCTGAAATCAGAACAATAATGGATCTTCAACAGCAAAAAAGAAGCATTAAATCAAAATCCATAGCCCTCAAATTTCTGAGGACTAATTCATTCAAATCTAGCTTTCTATTTCTAGTTAAATTATCATTCCAGGTGGAGGGTAGAATAAAAATATTTACAAATGTGTAAGGCCTCAAAAATTCTACTGCTTCTGTACCATTTCTCAGGAGAATACTGAGGGGTGTGCTTTGCTCACATGAGGGAATAAATTAAGGAAGTTAGGTACAAGATCTGAAAAAACAAGTTTTTTCAGTTTAGAGTCACAGAGAACTCCCAAAATAATGGTAATTTGATCTTCCAGAAAATTAGATGGACAAGTAAGGCTTTGAACTTTAAAGCAACCAGCTAAGATGAGAGTTACAGGAGAGATGTCTCTAAACAAATGGAATGGAGAAGGTATTATGTGATATGTCTAAACATATTAAGACTATCGCCCTGGTCAGAGTGCAGTGGCAACATCTTGGCTAACTGCAGCTTCCGCTTCGGAAGTCAAACAATTCCTGTGCCTCGGCCTCCTGAGTAGCTGGGACCACAGGCATGCACCACCATGCCCAGTTAATTTTGGTACCTTTAGTAGAGACAGGGTTTTGCTACATTGGCCAGGCTGGTCTCAAATTCGTGGCCTCAAGTGAACCACCTGCCTCGAACTCCCTAAGTGGTAGGATTACAGGTGTGAGCCACTGCATCTGGCCCAAGGTTTGTTGTGTAATTACATCCTTGTACTTGGAAACAGAAAATTAAGCAAAATTTGAAAGTAAGGCAATTATTGACACCAAGAAAAAAAACTTATGCAAAAAAAGTAATCATAGAATCTGATACGGTTCACCTATGAACCATAATTTATTGTTATGTGAACAATGAGCATTGATCTTTTTAAAAATGTAATCAAATGATATATATTTGGAAGGTAGCAGGAAGGGAAATATGTTTGAAGTAGTAGTGGTTGTGGTACTGTAAGGATGCTAAATATTCATCTTCCATAGGTGGAAGTTAATTATTAAAGACATACACAGTTTTCAACAACCTAATCATATGTGAAGGCATATAAATTATAAATTAAGCCAGCTCTCTGCTCTATCTCTATTCCAAAGTTCTGATACCTGAAGGCAAATACTTGTGAATTTTTAAGCTACTCATTCACATTTATCTTCACTTTTCTAAATAATATATTCACTTTCCTTTTTCAATTTTAGGCATTGTTAAATTCTTCAATAATTGAATTCTGTTTTAAAAATGAGAAGAAAAGGATAAAAAATGGAGATGGGATAGCAAGAGAGGAGGAGAAACACGAAAGTTGAAAAATTGGTAAGAATGAACAAAAATTAGAATGGAGAGAAGAGAAAGTTTCCTAAGGGTATGCTGACACCTGGCTCACAAGTAGATTTTTATTAATTCATTCATTAACTTGAGCTTTTAGTAAATACCCATTTTGTGACTGGTACTATGCTCAGTGCTGACCAAGACCAGGAGAACAATTAACAGTGGTTGTAAAGTAGTTTGCATACCAGAACTCCACATACAAATTCTACAAGGTAAGAATAATAAATCCTCATTTTATAAGCATGAAAACATTATCAAAGAAGAGAGAAGTAATCTGACCAAGGTCATAGAGCTTATGACAGGCGCGGCAGATAATCAAAATTAAATCTGTCTGTTCCCAGTTCCATGTTCCTTGCAAAGTAAAATGCAATCTAAGGAAGCAACAGATTAAAACTATAGCACTTCATTTCCTCCAAAAAAAAAAAAAAAAAAAGGTGGAGAGGTGAGGTGGGAGATGAAGGAGAAAAAGGACAAAGGAAAGAAGAGAGGGAAGAAAGAAAGAAAAGTGAACAAAGAAAGAGATTAAGGAAAGAGGGGATGAGAGGCCGGGCACGGTGGCTCATGCCTATAACCCCAGCATTTTGGGAGGCTGAGGCGAGTGGATCATCTGAGGTCAGGAGTTTGAGAACAGCCTGGTCAACATGGCGAAACCCCATCTCTACTAAAAATACAAAAATTAGCTGGGTGTGGTGGCAGGCACCTGTAATTCCAGCTACTTGGGAGGCTGAGACAGGAGAATCGCTTGAATCTGGGAGGCAGAGATTGCAGTGAGCAGAGATCACATCACCGTACTTCAGCCTGGGTGAGAAAGCAAGACTCCATTTCAAAAAAAAAAAAAAAACCATGAACCCAGGAGGCGGAGCTTGCAGTGAGCTGAGATCCGGCCACTGCACTCCATCCTGGGCAACAGAGCGAGACTCCGTCTCAAAAAAAAAAAAACAATATGAGAGAAGAAAAGTAGGAAGTAGAAGGGGTGTTGGGTATTTGTAATGCTGCTTTAAACCTTGTGAGAGAAAGAGAATGATGTTGAGAGCATATGATAGCATCTGCGATGATTAATACTGAGTGTCAACTTGATTAGATTGAAGGATACAAAGTATTAATCCTGAGTCTGTCTGTGTAAGTGTTGCCAAAAGAGATGAACATTTGAGTCAGTGGGCTGGGGAAGGCAGATCCACCCTTAAGCTGGTGGGCACAGTCTAATCAGCTTCCAGTGAATATAAAGCAGGCAGAAAAAATGTGAAAAGGCGAGACAGCATCTTTCTCAGCCTACATCTTTCTCCCATGCTGGATGCCTCCTGCCCTCAAACATCGGACTCCAAGTTCTTCAGTTCTGAGACTCAGGCTGACTATCCTTGCTCCTTAGATTGCAGAGAGCCTATTGTGGGACTTTGTGATCATGTAAGTTAATACTTAATAAACTTCCCTTTACATATACATATATTCTGCCCCTCTAAGAGAACGCTGACTAATACAGCATCCAGCCGGGCGCGGTGGCTCAAGCCTGTAATCCCAGCACTTTGGGAGGCTGAGATGGGTGGATCACAAGGTCAGGAGATCGAGACCATCCTGGCTAACATGGTGAAACCCCGTCTCTACTAAAAAATACAAAAACCTAGCCGGGCGAGGTGGCGGGCGCCTGTAGTCCCAGCTACTCAGGAGGCTGAGGCAGGAGAATGGCGTGAACCCGGGAGGCGGAGCTTGCAGTGAGCTGAGATCCGGCCACTGCACTCCAGGCTGGGTGACAAAGCAAGACTCTGTCTCAACAACAACAACAACAAAAAATACAGCATCCAATTGTCAATCTCCTCTTGTAGCTATGGGAAGACAAGGAAGACTGGAATTAGTAGGCAGACAGTGTGCGGAGTGCCTACAAGCTGATGGCTCTGACATCAAGTTAGGAATAAAACTAGGGTTACATAACTCTGCATACCAGACAAGATATGTGGAAAATCACCCTGGGTGAATTTGAAGATTTCCTAATTAAAGTTACTGAAGCTTTTTTCCATGCCAAGCATTTGGATTTCTCT
Source organism: Macaca mulatta (assembly GCF_049350105.2). Lineage (NCBI taxonomy): Eukaryota > Metazoa > Chordata > Mammalia > Primates > Cercopithecidae > Macaca > Macaca mulatta. Next base: position 101,793,320 of record NC_133419.1, on the reverse strand, counting down.
GCTCTTCTAGGATGACAAAGAACTTGGATGAACAAATACGAACTGATAAATTACTAGGCAAAACAAAGACTACTTAGACCACTTATAACAAGTACTGGATCTGACTAAAACTAACAGATGTAATTTTTTTTCTTATTCCTAAAAACAATAGCAGTAGAAATTAAACTTTTATATTATATTACATATAATACTGCTTTAGTTCAAATTTCCAAGAAAACATTGCCTGAGGCAAAGCTTGCCTGCTAAAGCTTGGGGTGTGTGTGTGTGTGTGTGTGTGCGTGCGTGCACGCACGCATCTTGGACAGCAAGACTGAGGAATAGAGATGTGAGACAAGGAAGGAAGGTAAATACAAGTGGTCTCAGCTGAGCTGGCCACAGCAGCATGAGGAGCCAGCCAGCTACTCTACCTCTGTGGCACATCTCCATTCATGCTGTCCAAAACCAACACACCTTGGGGCTGTTCACTGGGCAAGCAAGCAAGAAGCAAGTTTATCTGCCAGTTCCTTCTCATAATTGATCAAAATTTACCGCATGGAACAAGAACTCTCCTGCCTTTCAGTGTCGCCTGGCCCCACTAGCAGTCATGGGAGACGCCAGAGCCCAGAGGTGACGGTACAGTACTCCATCCGTGGTCTAGACGTGATGGGAGGAGCCAACGTGCCCTGAAGCCTCTGCACCATACATGCTGCGGTTCCCACTGCAGCAGGAGTCTGCACTGGAGCCAGGCCTTGAGCATGTGAAAGGGATAAGATGTGATACTCCTAGTTCAGGGTGTTCTACTGAGCAAGACCAAAGAGCCCTGAAAGACATAAACTGGGCTCAATACCAATATAAATAGTCCTAAGATGTATATGAAAGTTAACATCTTTATTGAGTGTGTTATCTCTATGATTTTATGATAAGAAAAACAAAACATTTTCAAGAGCTTTGCAGGCTCATTCACAATCTTATTCTCTTGATCCAATTTTATATATTTTCCTATCAATAAGGATTTCTGGAAGATTATGCTTAAACTGACTCCCATCTTAAAGAGTGGAAAAATGAGGTTCATGGAAATTAATTATAGGCCACTCAGTCACAAGAGGATAGAATCTAGACTAAAACACAACACCTTTCTCAAAATCAGCATTAAACAGCACAACTGCTTAGTTTTAACATTTAAAGGAAAAAATGACTGCCCCATTCTTCAAAGGGTTAAAGTGTTTTGGTCAACGTTACAGAATTAGCCACATGAGCCAATTCCAGGAACTGCCTTTGACTGAATATCTGCTTATGGAATCCCCTTTTCTGCTAGTTTTATTAAAAAAGAAAAAAGAGGGTCTGTTCCAAGATGGCCAAATAGGAAGAGCTCTGGTCTGCAGCTCCCAGAGGGATCGATGCAGAAGACAGGTGATTTCTGCATTTCCAACAGAGGTACCTGGTTCATCTCACTGGGACTGGTCGGACAGTGGGTGCAGCCCACAGAGAGTGAGCCGAAGCAGGGTGGGGCATTGCCTCACCCGGGAAGTGCAAGGGGTCGGGGGATTTCCCTTTCCTAGCAAAGGGAAGTCATGACAGACTGTATCTGGAAAAATGGGACACTTCCGCCCAAATACTGTGCTTTTCCCAAGGTTTTAGCAACCAGCAGAAAAAGAGATTCTCTACCGTGCCTGGCTTGGCAGGTCCCACGCCCGTGGAGCCTTGCACACTGCTAGCACAGCCCTCTGAGATCAAACTGTGGAGCGGCAGCCTGGTTGGGGAAGGGGCATCCACCATTGCTGAGACTTGTGTAGGTAAACAAAGTGGCCACGAAGCTCAAACCGCAGATCAGCAAGACCTACTGCCTCTATGGATTCCACATCTGTGGGCAGGGCATAGCTGAACAAAAGGCAGGAGACAACTTCTGCAGACTTCAATGTCCCTGTCTGACAATGGTGAAGAAAGCCGTGGTTCTCCCAGCGTGGCGTTTGAGCTCTGAGAACAGACAGGCTGCTTCCCTCAAGTGGGTTTCTGACTCCCATGTAGCCTAATTGGGAGACAACTCCCAGTAGGGGCCGACAGACACCTCATATAGGCAGGTGCCCCTCTGGTACAAAGCTTCCAGAGGAAGGATCAGGCAGCAATATTTACTGTTCTGGAATATTTGCTATTCTGCTGCCTCCGCTGGTGATACCCAGACAAACAGGGTCTGGAGTGGACCTCCAGCAAACTCCAACAGACTTGCAGCTGAGGGACCTGGCTGTTAGAAGGAAAACTAACGAACGGAAAGGAATAGCATCAACATCAACAAAAGTACATCTACACCAAAACCCCATGTGTAGGTCACTAACATCAAAGACCAGAGGTAGATAAAACCACAAAGATGGGAAAAACCAGAGTGGAAAAGCTGAAAATTCTAAACACCAGACTGCCTCTTCTCCTCCAAAGGATCGCAGTTCCTCACCAGTAATGGAACAAAGCTGGACGGAGAATGACTTTGACGAGTAGACAGAAGTAGACTTCAGAAGATCGGTAATAAGAAACTTCTCCGAGCTAAAGGAGCATGTTCTAACCCATCACAAGGAAGCTAAAAACTTTGAAAAAGGGTTAGACAAAAGGCTAACTAGAATAAACAGTGTAGAGAAGACCTTAAATGACCTGATGGAGCTGAAAACCATGGCACAAGAACTTCGTGACGCATACACAAGCTTCAATAGCCAATTCCATCAAGTGGAAGAAAGCGTATCAGTGATTGAAGATCAAATTAATGAAACAAAGAGAGAAGACAAGTTTAGGGAAAAAAGAGTAAAAAGAAACGAACAAAGTCTCCAAGAAATATGGTACTATGTGAAAAGACCAAACCTACGTTTGATTGGCATACTGAAAGTGATGGGAAGAATGGAACCAAGTTGGAAAACACTCTTCAGGATATTATCCAGCAAAATTTCCCCAACCTAGAGAGGCAGGCCAACATTCAAATTCAGGAAATACAGAGAATACCACAAAGATATTCCTCAAGAAGAGCAACCCCAAGACACATAATTGTCAGATTCAATAAGATTGAAATGAAGGAAAAAATGTTAAGGGCAGCCAGAGAGAAAGGTCGGGTTACCAGCAAAGGAAAGCCCATCAGACTAACAGTGGATTTCTCGGCAGAAACTGTACAAGCCAGAAGAGAGTGGGGGCCAATACTCAACATTCTTAAAGAAAAGAATTTTCAACCCAGTATTTCATATCCAGCCAAACTAAGCTTCATAAGTGGAGGAGAAGTAAAAATCCTTTACAGCCAAGCAAATGCTGAGAGATTTTGTCACCACCAGGCCTGCCTTACAAGAGCTCCTGAAGGAAGCACTAAACATGGAAAGAAACAACCGGTACCAGTCACTCTAAAAACATGCCAAATTGTAAAGACCATTGATGCTATGGAGAAACTGTATCAATTAATGGGCAAAATAACCAGCTAACATCATAATGACAGGATCAAATTAACACATAACAATATTAACCTTAAATGTAAATGGGCTAAATGCCCCAATTAAAATACACAGACTGGCAAATTGGATACAGAGTCAAGACCTATCAGTGTGCTGTATTCAGGAGCTCCATCTCACGTGTAAAGACATACATAGGCTCAAAATAAAGGGATGGAGGAAGATCTACCAAGCAAATAGAAGCACAAAAAAAAAAAAAAAAAAAGCAGGGGCTGCAATCCTAGTCTCTGATAAAACAGACTTTAAACCATCAAAGATCAAAACAGACAAAGAAGGCCATTACATAATGGTAAACGGATCAATTCAACAAGAAAAGCTAACTATCCTAAGTATATATGTACCCAATACAGGAGCACCCAGATTCATAAAGCAAGTCCTTAGAGACTTACAAAGAGACTTAGACTCTCACACAATAATAATAGGAGAGTTTAACACCCCACTGTCAATATTAGACAGATGAAGGAGACAGAAGGGTAAAAAGGATATCCAGGACTTGAACTCAGCTCTTCACCAAGCAGACCTAATAGACATCTACAGAACTTTCCACCCCAAATCAACAGAATATACAATCTTCTCAGCACCAGATTGCACTTATTCTAAAATTGACCACAAAATTGGAAGTAACGCACTCCTCAGCAAATGTAAAAGAACAGAAATCACAACAAACTGTTTCTCAGACCATAGTGCAATCAAATTAGAACTCTGGATTAAGAAGCTCACTCAAAACAACATGGAAACTGGACAACCTGCTCCTGAATGACTACTGGGTAAATAACGAAATGAAGGCAGAAATAAAGATGTTCTTCGAAACCAATGAGAACAAAGACACAATGTACCAGAATCTCTGGGACACATTTAAAGCAGTGTGTAGAGGGAAATTTATAGCACTAAATGCCCACAAGAGAAAGCAGGAAAGATCTAAAATCGACACCCTAATATCACAATTAAAAGAACTAGAGAAGCGAGAGCAAACAAATTCAAAAGCTAGCAAAAGGCAAGAAATAACTAAGATCAGAGCAGAAATCAAGGAGATGGAGACACTAAAAACCCTTCAAAAAAATCAGTGAATCCAGGAGCTGGTTTTTTGAAAACATCAACAAAACTGATAGACCGCTAGCAAGACTAATACAGAAGAAAAGAGAGAAGAATCAAATAGATAAAATAAAAAATGATAAAGGGGATATCACCACTGATCCCACAGAAATACAAACTACCATCAGAGAATACTATAAATGCCTCTACGCAAATAAACTAGAAAATCTAGAAGAAATGGAAAAATTCCTGGACATATACACCTTCCCAAGACTAAACTAGGAAGAAGTTGAATCTCTGAATAGACCAATAACAGGCTCTGAAATTGAGGCAGTAATTAATAGCCTACCAACCAAAAACAGTCTAGGACCAGATGGATTCACAGCCGAATTCTACCAGAGGTACAAAGAGGAGGGGGTACCATTCCTTCTGAAACTATTCCAATCAATAGAAAAAGAGGGAATCCTCCCTAACTCATTTTATGAGGCCAGCATCATCCTGATACCAAAGCCTGGCAGAGACACAACAAAAAAAGAGAATTTTAGACCAATATCCCTGAAGAACATTGATGTGAAAATCCTCAATAAAATACTGGCAAACCGAATCCAGCAGCACATCAAAAAGCTTACCCACCACGATCAAGTGGGCTTAATCCCTGGGATGCAAGGCTGGTTCAACATATGCAAATCAATAAACATAATCCATCACATAAACAAAACCAACGACAAAATCCACACGATTATCTCAATAGATGCAGAAAAGGCCTTCAACAAAATTCAGCAGCCCTTTATACTAAAAACTCTCAATAAACTAGTATCTCAAAATAATAAGCACTGTTTATGACAAACCCACAGCCAATATCATACCAAATGGGCAAAACCTGGAAGCATTCCCTTTGAAAACCGGCACAGGACCAGGATGCCCTCTCTCACCACTCCTATTCAACATAGTATTGGAAGTTCTGGCCAGGGCAATAAGGCAAGAGAAAGAAATAAAGGGTATTCGATTAGGAAAAGAGGAAGTCAAATTGTCCCTGTTTGCAGATGACATGATTGTATCTTTAGAAAACATTCTGGAACTAAGTAGAGTATAGGTAAGAATTTGATTACTTAAAGCACAAACAGTTATTTCTCTGGTGGTCCTGTATATAAGCTGTTCATAGGCACATTTCCCATGAGGAACACTTCACAGGGATGGCCATGGGTGCTGCGGCCCTGTGTGCTGGCAAATGATCCCAGATGCAATAAGGTCATCGACTGGTAGCAATATCAACAGTTAGAAAGGTGGGAATTGTAGAAAATATCTACTACTACCTTTTCAACAGCTATCTTAGCACTGCTTTGTCCTTTTTAGTTTGGGGTTGTAGATTTCAACGATAAACTTTCATTATCAAAATTTCACATTAAGTGATGAGGGCAATGAAAGGCTTAAAGGAAGGAAAGAAGAAGCAAAAGGTGCTGGCATTGAAAATGGTCAGCTTGTGAGGCAAACACGATAACCAGTGCATTATGGAAATCATCATAAAAATTGTCAGCTTGGTAGTTGAAAGAGAGGGCTGGGTGGTAGAGATGCCACTTAGCTACTTTCAAGTCACATGGCTTAGTCCACGAACTTAATGAATCTCAATTTTCAGTCACAAAAATATACCTTTTCTTTTCATTTTACTTTACTGTGCAGTTTCAGCACTCAGTGAATGCTGATGTTTTGTTGTCCTTCACTATTGCTTTATAATCAATAAGTCCCTCTGTCACATCACATAAACATGACCAGAACACTTGCAAAAATGCAGTCTGTAAGTCAAGTCACTATCTTGTCTCTTGTGATATTACCCATGTCATCACTTGTACAGCTCACGGAAGTCAAGACTATGTTTATAACTATGCCAAGTCCGTGAGTGAGGACTGGTCATACCTTACATCATTAAACTCAAATATCCTGAAGAACTATTTGGCAGAATACATTCTGATATTTCTTTAAACTGTAGAAGTATAGCTGAATGAAAATTTTCCATTACTTTATTTTCGCTGGAATACAACCTGTCTAAAGTTCAAAATCCTCACTCTTAAACAATGCTTAATCTTTTCTTACTTTGGAAAGGATTGCAAAGAAAAAAATAGCCATTGGTGGGTAAAATGTGAGATTAATTCTCAGGCATGGGGTGATTCATTATTTCCCAAGAATTACTTAACTAAAGTTTTTAATAATGAATTTATTGCAGTTTTGAGACTTAAAAACTAAGTCATGAAAATAACTTGTGAACTAGAGAAAACCTAAAATAAATATTTCTATCAATTCTGTTTACTGCTTGACTTGAGAAATAGGGTTCTTCTTTATGAAGGAATTTATCAATTAGAATTAGGAAAATTCCTAAAAGCTTAGTTCTGTGGTCACCAAAAACTCAAAACTAATTATTACTAATAATTTATCATTCTTTCTTCCAACTCTTAATACACCAATTAATACAAATTAAGTTTTAGGTATTATAATTTCTATAGATTTAAATAAATCTTCAAATGCAATTCAGTTTTATGTTGAAAAAATTGAACTTGAAATTTTCCTTTCAGTTAATTAAACTGAATAAGGCGACAATCTGTCCCGTTTGTCAATTATTTGTGATTTTAAGTTTCTCCTCACCTTCAGTCTTATTTATGGCTTTTCAGCCATTCGTTGTTGCCAAAATAAATACAAAGAAAAATTTTACCCTAACTTAATCAATTTTATTACTAACAATACTTGAAAAATAATTAGAAAGTTCATTTTAATGCAAAGGGTAAGAAGAAGCATTATCTATTCGTTCTTTCCTATACTTCAAATATTTTCTCTCCATATCATGAGGTCCGGCATCAACCTACAACAAACTGGAAACATTTAATGAAATTAACTTACAATAACATAAAGTTGAAATTTAAAACACTGAGACTCAAAAGCCCTAATTCTTTCTCTTTCTCAAAAGAAACAGACACACACACATAAACACACACACACATCCCTAAATGTTTCTCTGAATAAGAATGCTGTCATTTCTCATAAAATGAGCCCTCAACTCTCCATGGAAATGACACTATTCAAATACTTCTGACATTCTGATGAATATATGATGAGCACCGAAAGGGAAATCCAAGGTGAAGGAAACAACTTACAAGTTCTTTTAGTCGCTTGTAAAATCGAAGTGTGTCACACGGTGACCACCTGTTCTCCATCTCCAGTGAGGAAGCAACAGAAGGAAATGGACTGAATCCAAGATATTTAGGTTAGTCAGAGAGAAGAATTTTTCAATTGCTTAGTATATCGAATTCTACTTGTAGACATGAGGTAATAACAATTAATGAATGTGCCCCGGCGAGCCAAGGGTCTTCTTCCTGAGAGCTCAGTCGTGCTGTACATGGAAAACCAGAAAGAAAATGTGCTTTTATTTTAAGGGCAGGCAGCACTCAACAGCTAATGTATTTAGAAATTATGGTTACTGACCAGAAACCTGATATTTTCTTTAAGACTTTTCTAGAAGCATCTATAATGTCATCTTCACGGATGCCACTATCTTCTTTATTTGGTTCTAGACAGACATCATATGTAATCAGTTCTATTTGTATTTACAAGAATGGTTTCTTTATATCAAACTCTCTAAACAGAGGCCTAACCCACCAGATTTTACAGTGTGAATTAAAGGTAAGACCAGAGTGTCACTTTTTAGAAATTGACTTAGTATAACACAGTGGATTTTTTAGTAAATACAATATTCAAGAAGCAGACTGCTATTGATTATAATTTGATCCCATCAAGAGCTACCAAAGCATCTGGTCTTCAGAACAACAGATTTCTCTATATTTCAAAATGATTGCAGTCATTTAGGGCTTTAAAATAGCTAAACTATTTTAATTAACACCCACATGATCTTCCTTAAGGTCTTGTTCCTTCTCCCTATTCATTATCCTATTTTAGTTAGAATAATTAATTTAAAATACAGTTTTTACTATTACATTTCTTTGTATAAACAGTTTCCAAAGCCACAGAATGAAACTCAAACCTCTTGGCAAGGTAAGCAAGGCTTTCCGTACATGTAGCACTTCCATGTCTTTTTCATCTCATCTCCAACACTTGGAACTTCGTATTTTATGCTCTACTAACACCAATGTGCTTGAAGTTCTTCTCACATACCATTACAATCTTTTGCCTACTATGCCTACGCTCTTTGTTTAGACAGCCCTCCTTTCCCCTGCTACCTCTCACTCATCCAGCAAGATCTGCCTCAAGTATCATCTTTCCGGAGACTGGACTTCCACATTAGACCAAGTGCACTTTATGTCCACGAGGCACTTCATACCTACGTGTACCTCTAACTCAGCATTTACTATGGTATAGATATAAACTATCTGTCTCTATTGCACCCTTCAATAGTTGATGCTTTTGGCTGGGCATAGTGGCTCACAGTTATAATCCCAGCACTTTGGGAGGCCAAGGTGGGTGGATCACCTGAGGTCAGGAGTTTGCGAACAGTTTGACTAACATGGTGAAACTCTGTCTCTACTAAAAATGCAAAAATTAGCTGGGTGTGGTGGTGGGTGCCTGTAATCCCAGCTACTTGGGAGGCTGAAGCAGGAGAATAGCTTGAACCTGGGAGGCATAGGTTGAAGTGAGCCAAGATTGTGCCACTGCACTCCAGCCTGGATGGCAAGAGCAAGACTCCATCTCAAAAAAACAAAAAAAAAAGTTTATGCTTTTAAGTTATTTCCTATGACTTACTCATCTCTGAACCTGTAAGGATATATATATATATAAAGGTCTACCTGACATGTGGATGGTTAAAATAATGTTTTTAGACTGAACACTTTGAAGACTATAAAAAACAGAAGCAACTGAAGGGGGAGGAGGGACAAGGACAGAAAGACATAAGGAGCTTGTTATGGGCCACACAAACTTTTATTCCTGTGAACAAAACAAGTCTTCTGACTCTTCTGTGAATAAAAATCCTATGAAACATGTGCTTGAAACCCAGACAAAGCCATGTTTTTGGCAATGCTTCCCTTTTTCAAGGTTGCGTCTATCTCACATGCCTCAGAAAAATCATCTACTCAGTTGGTCCAGAAATAACCAAAATGCCAGGAATTACATGTGGACAAGGAAAGGCATCCCTGACTCATCTGCCTCAAGATGCTGAGTGTAACTCATTATCAAAACAACAGCCCTCTTGGAGAGAACCTCAGTAATGGCATGAAGTGCCTGTGAAACAGGTGCAGCTCCCCAACACTTGGAGTTCTCTCTCAAAACACATAGAACCCTCCCCCATGGCACTCTAAACACGACACTGTTTTAGCTACTATCCTTGATAATAACAGAATAGCCCATTCTTCAGTCATAAGGACTATGTGAGAATAAAACCTACCTAAAATTAATTAACTATTAGTCTCTGCCACAGGCATAGACTATAGGTTACTTGAAGCAGCACTTTAACCAAATTTTTATTTTAAAAACATTAATCTGCCTTATAATTTAAGAAAATAAATATTGTTGGGAATAGTAAGTTATATCTATTTGATATAATATAACGGATTATGAGTACAGCCTTTAATGACAGTCAAGCACTCTCATTCCAAATCCTGATTTCACCACTTAATATCTACGGGGTCCTTAAGAGGTTATTTCTCAGATTTCCTCATCTGTACAATGCGAATATCAAAAGTACTTAATGAAGCCCTTAAAAGGATGGAATGAGATAACTGCTTGTAAATTACTTAGTACATTTCTCAGCACATAAATACTCAATCCTCATGGAACTTGTAGGATAATATAGAAAGCCATAAAAAAAAAAAAAAAAAAAAACACAACAACAACAACAACAATGAAACCATGAAAGGAAACAAACGCAACAGAACTTCTGAAAGATCACTGCAGCCTAGAACAGTTTGAGGAAGTCAAACTTCAAGCATCAGGAGCCAGCTGAGAGAGCTGAATATGTTGTAGACCATGAAGGGACATCTTGAGAGGCAGAAATGTGGACCTTCAAAAGATGTGGCTGCCTGAGGAAAACCTGCCCACAGATTCTTCAAAATGGCTGTCATCCAGATGCCTGCCCTGTTCATTAGTTCCTCTGAGCCTTGGCTAGTGACCTTCCGTGAGATTTTGTGCCTTATTTTTGGGTATTTGTTCTTTAACATTCCATTGCTTTCCTGACTTCACTTTTGACAGAGAACACCAACCCTGCCTATTGCCTACGGTGGCAAAGTCCAAAAGACGTGCCCTGGGTTACCTGATACCATGACCCAGATCCAAGAAGCTGGTCTCTAAAGAATGGTTAGGACTTGGGAAGGTAAACAAGGTGGGTCAAGAGTTAAGGATATATGAAAACTAGCACAAGCCCGTGAGTGAACAAGGAGCACTGCCAAAAGTAGAAAGAGACAGAAGAGAACACAGAAACTCTGTCAGTTACTAGTCTGCCTCTCATCTTCCAGAGAAAAAGAGTTTCCGATCTTTAAATACCTATAGGTTAATAGAAAGAAAGGACTAGGTTAAATTAGAAAACCAGGGTGTCGAACAGATCACTTATTAAATGTGCTAAGATGGGAAAACTCATTTAACCTCGTTGTCTTAGTCTGTATGGCTATACCAGAATACCACAGACTAGGTAATTTAGAAAGAACAGAAGTTTATTTCTTACAGTTCTGGAAGGTGAAAAGTCCAAGATGAAGGCAGTAGGAGGTTTGGTATCCTGGGAGGACTGCTTCAAGGTGGCACCTTGATGCTGCCTCCTCCATGCGGAGGAACTCTGTGTCCTCATATGATAAAAGGTACAAAAGGGCAAAAGGAAAGGACTCTCTCAATCAAGCCCTTGTATTATGGCATCAATCCATTCATGAAGATGGTACCCTCATAACCCAAACGCCTCTCAAAAGGCCCCACCTGTCAACATTATTGCATTGGAGATTGAGAATTGGGGGAGACACATTCAGACCATAGCACTCTTTAATCTTCATTTATTTCTACTGTAAAAACAAGATTATAATCATCTTGTCTAGCACAATCACTTTAGCGATTCACTAAATATTCACTGAACACTTATTTTGTCCTCTGAGTGTGCTACGTAAACATGACTTATGTTCCAAAGAAGCTAAGCTTAAGTAGAGGAGAGGATATAACACATAAATATCTACAATGTGAAGTACAGAGTACAATAGTTAATGCCACAAGAATTTCAACAAGATGCTTTGGAACTCAGAGGACAGATTAGCTTCTGCTGTAGTGATACTGAAACTACACTAGGAAACAAATGAGAAAATACACAAAAAAGCATCACACCCAATAGATTCTAACACACAATGACAACAAGGTGACAATGGAACCATGTCAGTGCCACTGTGACCATCACCACCATTACTTTACCAGTGCCTTTCCACCTATCCTGGAGAAGGTGCTCTTGTTCCTTCTACAGCATTACATGTTCTTCAAGAACCATATTAAATCCCTCTTCCTCTAAAAAGAGTATTAGAATCAATTATTTTATTATCTTAAAAGGCAAATTATCTGGAACAGGTTGTTATTTTAAGCCTTTTTTAACAATAAAAATGGAAAACTGGTTTCCTTTGAACAACAACATCTTTTGACATGTCATAAAGTGAATGGCAATTTGCTTTTTTCCATATGCACTTAGAAAATTTTAGCTAACTGGCCAAAGAATTTTAGGAATATACACATAAGTACATATAACCCCCAGCCCACATACACATCCCCATATCCCCCACTTTGTTTTAGGTTAACTAGTCCATTCTTTCCCAGGCAACACTTTACAAATCCCACTTTTCTCCAAAATGAAAGTCTGAATTCTCAATTTTGGCACTTTACAAGAAACGAAACTGTCAGTCATTGACAAGTAGTGGAAGTTTTTTTCAGGGCCTGAGGATACATGTCAAGCTAAATTCTGGAAAAGCATTTTTTTTTTTAAAGGAAAGGCTGTTTTTCATGACAGTCAAAGATATTACGCTGTAATTGATGTTTGGGGTGTTCTGCTTCACAGTCAACTGTACCTTCTGATGTGAAATACTTACCTATCTGTCTGTATTTAGCCTTCCACCGTGAAGAAGGTTCTGCTACTCTGAAAACAGCCTTTTAAATAAATGAAACAATTTTTAAAGAAAATACAGGGCTTGAGCGGGTAACAAAGAGCATTCTTAGAAACCTCCTTGCTGCCAGATGGGTTCTCCAGAAGCGGGAATGGATAGAGGTAGAGATGAACTGTGACGCAGGGAGGAAAAGCCCAGGCTCACTCAGTGGGGATCTCTGGAGCTAGCACTGCCTGTGACAGTTGTCTCCTAGTGAGCTTAAATGGCTGGGCCTTTCTGCTCCTGCCCCTATCAACCACTAGATTTGGGCTGTCTGAATTATGGCCTGTGTCAGGAAAGATGTGCCCTTGGGGAGGCAGCTTTCTGCAACTGAAGAGCCCAGGAGGAGCTGATAGCTGCAGACTGTCCGCAGTCATCCTTGTGAGTGGCAGGAGTTAAAAGGCCATCCTGAAGGGAAACTCGGGTTGGACATCTCTGTGTCCATCACTTAATGTCACACAGTTATACTGCACGATAGCTCACATCTTGGTCAGATGAATGCTTCAAATGAAATAGTTATGATTACCATGTAGGTACTTCAAGGATTTTTAAGCTAGAAAGACCTAGAGAAATCACTTAACTTCACTTCAAAAAGTAGAAAATAAAGATGAAAGTATTTGATTCAAGTAGTTTAGATAAAGGTTATGAGAGGGATCTGCAAATCTCAGAGGAGATATCATGGAGAATGGCATTAGACCTCATTGGTTAGTTGTACATGAACCAGCCACAGGAGGGACAGCTATGGAGAACCAGGGCTGAACTTCCACTGACCCTGGACTGAACAGTTCAAGAGCAAGGATGATCCCACTCATCAATGCCATCTCCAGTACTCAGCATGGTACTGGGTCCACAGTAGAGATGACAGAATGTTCAGTAAATAACTTAATGCATAGTATTTTCTGTATACTGGAAATGCATTGAACATAAAGTTTAAACCTAATTCAATGTTCCTCCTATTACATTTGATTTCTTCTCAAAGAAGTTAAAGGACTATTGGAATCTTACCAATATTTACAGTACCATCCTGAGTACTGACATGCATTGATAAGTGAGATCATTTCATGTCAGTACTCAGCACAGTATCAGGTCCATGGTAGGGATGACAAAATCCTCACAAACACAGCTTTGTGTTAGTTCTTCGTAATTTCTAGTGTTCTTCTTTTAAACTATCCAATTTAACGAAGCACAGAAAGAGACCGCCTTCATTTTAAATCAAGAAGGGTCAACATAAAGTCTAAACCTAATTCAGTGTTCCTCCCACTATATTTGATTTCTTCTCAAAGAAGTTAAATGACTACTGGAATCTTGCAAACATTTACAGTCTTATTGTTAATTTAGTCTTAATTTGGTCAGTTAGTAAAGAGATGCACTGATGAAGAGTCATTTCTTACAATTAACTTGCACATTAACTAATACATCAATTATTGTAATAATAAGTAACCTCCAAACAGGAACAGGGGCATCACTGTTCTAAGTAAAATTAGTCCAGATACAAAAGCTAATTCTTTGTGATGATTATAAAAATTAGAAGGAATAAAGAGCTATTTCTAAATCTCGTGATAATTTCTAAACAAAGAGATAGCAAAGAAAAGATCTTTCTAAATAACTAATAATGTACAAAACTAAGCAATCGGAGAACCCTGGAGTTTGAAGAAAACTAAGAGAAGGTCATTTAGTCCAACTCTATAAAGACGTGTATTGTTTCCCACAGATGGTTAATTAGCCTTTTCAGGAATTTTTTTTTCATACACTTATTCAAGGAAGTCTGTTCCCTGTATGACAGTTACACTTTTAGATTGAAACAAATCGATGAAATTCTTGTTTTTAAAAATGCAAGCTGTGAGATAATAACTAACAATTGGATAATACTTCAGATTTCACAAAACATTTTGCAGTAGAAATTTCATTTGAATCCTTCAAAATCTAAAGAGACAGCTATGAACTCTGCTGTTGACTTGCCCAAGGTTATCCAATCATAAAGTCATAAAGACTTCAAATAAAAAATGTAGACCTTGGCTTCTAAAGGTCTGAGCACATCCAAGAGATAGCACCCACTGAAAGAGGTAAATAAAGCTCAACTTGTCCTCTCGGCTGCAAACGTAGCTCATCAAGTATTGCTTAGGACACAATGCAATTACAGGGAAATGCTACACTTCTTTTCCCACAGCACTTAGTTCTTTCTGTGAAAATCTGAAGAGGATTTACATTAGGTAATTCAATCTCTGTCTACCTTAACTTATAATTTCATTTTGGTACCAGTCATCTTATTTTGAAATATTTTATTATTCATTCTTGCAGTTGCATTCATGTATGTGCAATAAAATTATAAAAATTTGATCTGAAGTTAACTTGGGAATTATAGCTTCTAGACAAAGATCTGTTTCTTTTGTTTCTTAAAATTAGCCAACATATATATAGTATTTGATAAATCAATGACAAAACATGTTAAATAAATGTTCAAAAATATACTTTTGCAAAATCTCTTTATTAGACTTTAGAATCCATTTCAAATTTATACAGACACATAGTCAACAGCAAATAATTGGTTTTAAAACTGAAAGAAATTATAAAAAGCATCTGCTATTCCAGCGAAAAAAAATGGGATTTAAACTGATTCCATGATAAATGGAATTTGACTCTTTGCTTTGCACATTTTTTAAGGCAGCAAGGGAAGCGCTATATAAATAACCTAAAGAAATTGTTGACAAGGAAGATTCTTTAAGATTCAACAGAAAATCAACTCAGTGTAATAAACCAATACACTTAGTTCCCTAAACTTTCTGGCTCTAACTGAGATATCCAATAGAGGCAGCCCAGTATTTTAACTGTTTAACTTAATTTGTCCCACACCCTGTCAGGCATAAAGGGAAAGTAAGTGGCTGCTAAACTGTTTCCTTCCCTCAAACTAGTGCCACAGGGAGTAAGGCTTTGGGGTGAGATCAGCATATACATGCCAACTCCACTAAATACTATCTCCCCAACCTGTGACCAAATCAGGCCATTTCTGGATGTTGCCAGTTCTAACCTGGCAACTGGGTACATGCCACATACTCAGTGGGGAAGAAAAGGTATTCTGAGGTTAGTCTCTCCCTGCAGCCACATCTCAGGCATATGGTCAGGAAGGAGCAGGCAGGGAGAATGGACTGGATTCAGATCTGCAAGGACCCTCCCCAAAATGATACTCAATTCAAATATTTCCTATTTTCACTGCCATGTGACCACCCAGGCTCTCTATCTACTTTTGCAGATACTCTGGAGGAGAGTACCCAAGAATAATTTGAAAGTATTCTGAAATATGAATGATAAACTTCATTATAGTAAAATCATATAGGAATAAAAGACTGACAGGGGAGTAGACGGCGGGGCAGTGGGGGATGGGGTTGTGGGGGCACGGAGGCAGGAGAAAGTACCTGAACTAAATATCAGGAAATGTGCTACAAAGCTCTGCTTTGCTTCACCAATGATATTTTCATGCTTGTGACATCATCATTACATGATTTAATTTTGACTCTTATTTATCATTTTCTACCATTTTGCTAGCTAGTCATTGAGTCCTTTTGATGTCTTTTGAATTTATTAGATTTACAGTATTGTTTATTAAAATAAATTCCTAGCTACTAAGTGTTCACCCCCAGATAGTAAATAAAACAGAGTAAAAGAAAGAATGCTACACTGAGACCTTAGATTGAATTTTGGAACAGTTAAGAATTGAAGGACTGATGTGGCTTGTTCTAAACCAACAGCAAGAAGAACAACACAAAAATACTTCACTGCTTTTAAAATAGTTTTATTTTTAAATTACTGTAGTTGCTACTGATTTTGCTGAAACAGTAACTTGAGCAACTCAGTGACTAGAAAAAAAATCAGCTGACAGCAATCCCAGACTGATAGCTTTTTTGTTATGAAACTACACAGAGAAATAATGAGAATCCAATGGGAAGACCACATACGTTGCCACAATCACACAGTACAAATTAAAAGAATGAGTGGGGGAAAATCCAGTGTGTAAGGTCTTATTCTAATTATGCCTAAGGTAGCATGATTCATAAAATGAATTTTGAGGATGAACACCACGCACAAACTGTTGTCCTAATTGTTAAATTCTAGCATCGAATTTTTCGGTATTGTCCAGACATGATAAACTGTCCTGGATACCATCTTCTAAAAATACACTGCAATATAAGAACCACATTCACCTCTGGAGCTATTCTAGCACCCAATAAAGACCCAGGGAATCCCCCTACTTTCCTTCTTGAAGACCCAAAGCACTAAATCTGTCCCTATTTCTAGTATATTTCATTTGCAGTCTTCTCTATAAAGTTCTCCAAAAAAGGCTTCTAAACCCTTTAGTTTTCAGAATTTTACAATTAATAACACAACAGATATTATATATAACAATATTAAGATTTATACTGTGTTAAGGTCAGGCATGGTGGCTCACATCTGTAATCCTAGCAATTTGGGAGGCCAAGGTGTGTGGATCACTGGAGGTCAAGAGATCACAATCAGCCTGGCCAACATGGTGAAGCCCCATCTCTACTAAAAATACAAAAATTAGCCAGGCATGGTGGCGGGCACCTGTAATCCCAGCTACTTAGGAGGCTGAGGCGGGAGAACTGCTTGAACTCAGGAGGCAGAGAATATAGTGAGCCAAGATCACACCACTGCACTCCAGCCTGGGCAACAAGAGCAATACTCTGTCTCAAAAAATAAAAATAAAAAACAAAAACAAAACAAATAAACAAACAAAAAACCACATTTATACTGTGTTGTTCTGTGCCAGGCACAAGGAATATAAAAAATGAATAATCTGTCCTTTAATAGCTCAGTTGAAAGGTGAACACTGGCATTTAAAAGATAAATTACAACCCAGCTTGAGGCTGTGTGTTGAAAGAGATGGGGTTCAATGACTGTAAAAGTCCACAGAAAATCCAGGATAAGCAGCAGTCTGGTGATTCCAACTCAAAAGATCATTTTGAAATTGAAACAAAGAACAATACAAAAGATAAATGCAATCAAAAGCTGATTCTTTGAAAAGATAAATAAAATTGATAGAACATTAGCAAGATTAAGAAAAGAAGAGAGAAAATCCAAATAAGGTCAATTAGAAATGAAATGGGAGGCATTTTAACTGACACGACAGAAATATAAAAGATCATTCAAGGCTACTATGAACACCTTTATATGCATAAACTAGAAAACCTAGAGGAGATGGATAAATTCCTGGAAAGATACAGCCCTCCTAGCTTAAATCAGGAAGAATTAGATACCCTGAACAGACAGATACCCTGAACAGAACAAGCAGCAAGATTGAAATGGTAATTACTACCAACAAAAAAAGTCCAGGACCAGACACATTCACAGCTGAATTCGACCAGGCATTCAAAGAAGGATTGGTACCAATCCTATAGACACTTCCACAAGAGAGAGAAAGAAGGAATCCTTAAATCATTGTATGAGGCCAGTACCACCCTAATACCAAAACCAGGAAAGGACAAAACCAAAAAAGAAAACTACAGACCAATATCCCTGAAGAACACAGATACGAAAATTGTTAAAAAAATAAATAAATACTGGCTAATCGAATCCAACAACATATCAAAAAGCTAACCCACCATGATGACATAGGTTTCATACCAGTGATACAGGGATGGTTTAACATTCACAAGTCAATAAATGTGATACACCACATACAAATAATTAAAAACAAAAATTACATGATTATCTAAATAGACACAGAAAAAGCATTCAACAAAATCGAGCACCCCTTTATGATTAAAACTCTCAGCAAAATTGGCATACAAGGGACCGAGCTAAGTGAAATAAAAGCCATCTATGACAAACCCACAACCACCATAATAGTGAATAGGAGAAAAGTTGAAAGCATTCCCTCCGAGAACTGGAGCAAGACAAGGATGCTCACTGTCACCACTCCTCTTCAACATAGTGCTGGAAGTCCTAGCCAGAGCAATCTGACAGGAGAAAGAAGTAAACGGCATCCAAATTATAAAGAGGTAGTCAAACAGTCACTGCTTGCTGATGATATGACTGTATACCTAGAAAACCATAAAGACTCCTCCAAAAAGCTCCTGGAGCTGATAAAAGAATTCAGCAAAGTTTCTGGATACAAAATTAATGTACACAAATCAGTTGCTCTCCTACACACCAACAGCAACCAAGCTGAAAATCAAATCAAGAACTCAACTCCTTTTACAATAGCTGGAAGGAAAAACAAACAAACAAAAACCAACAAAACAACTTAGGAATACACCTAACCAAGACGGTAAAACACCTTTACAAGGAAAACTACAACAGTGGTGAAAGAAATCATAGACAACACAAACAAATAGAAACACATTCCATGCTCATGGATGGGTAGAATTAATATTGTGAAAGTGACCATACTGCCAAAAGCAATCTACAAATTCAATGCAATTCCCATCAAAATACCACCATCATTCTTCACAGAACTAGAAAAAACAATCCGAAAATTCACATGGAACCAAAAAAGAGCCCACACAGCCAAACCAAGACTAAGCAAAAAGAACAAATCTGGAGGCATCAATTATCTGATTTCAAACTATACTGTAAGGCCATAGTCACCAAAACAGCATGGTACTGGTATAAAAATAGGCACACAGACCAACGGAACAGAATAGGGAACCCAGAAATAAACCCAAATACTTGCAGCCAACTCATCTTTGACAAAGCAAACAAAAACATAAAGTGGGGAAAGGATGCCCTATTCAACAAATGGTGTTGGGGTAATTGGCAAGCCACATGTAGGAGAATGAAACTGGATCTCACCTTATGCAAAAATCAACTCAAGATGGAAGAAGGACTTAAATCTAAGACCTGAATCTGTAAAAATTCTAGAAGATAACATTGGAAAAACTCTTCTAGAGATTGGCTTAGTCAAGGATTTCATGACCAAGAACACAAAAGCAAATACAGTAGAAACAAAGATAGATAGCTGGGACTTAATTAAACTAAAGAGCTTTTGCATGGCAAAAAGAACAGTTAGCAGAGTAAACAAGACAACCCACAGGGTGGGAGAAAATCTTCACAATCTGAACATCTGACAAAGGACTAATATCCAGAATCTACAATGAACTCAAACAAATTAGCAAGAAAAAAAAAAATCCCAGCGAAAAGTGGGCTAAGGACATGAATAAAAAATTCTCAAAAGAAGGTATACAAATGGCCAACAAACATATGAAAAAATAGTCAACATCACTAACAATGAACTCAAACAAATTAGCAAGAAAAAAACAATCCCATCAAAAAGTGGGCTAAGGACATGAATAAAAAATTCTCAAAAGAAGGTATACAAATGGCCAACAAACATACAAAAAAATAGTCAACAACGCTAACAATGAACTCAAACAAATTAGCAAGAAAAAAACAATCCCATCAAAAAGTGGGCTAAGGACATGAATAAAAAATTCTCAAAAGAAGGTATACAAATGACCAACAAACATATGAAAAAATAGTCAACTTCACTAATGATTCGGGAAATGCAAATCAAAACCACAATGTGATATCACTTTGCTCCTGCAAGAATGGACACAATCAAAAAATCAAAAAATAATAGATGCTGGCAAGGATGCGGTGAAAAGGGATCACTTCTACACTGCTGGTGGGGATGTAAACTAGTGCAACCACTATGGAAAACACTGTGGAGATTCCTTAAACAACTAAAAAGAAGAACTACCATTTGATCCAGCGATCCCAATGCTGGGTATCTAGCCAGAGGAAAATAAGTCCCTACGTGAAAAAGATACTTACACACACGTTTGTAGTAGCACAAATTACAATTGCAAAATGGTGGAAGCAACTCAAATGCCCATCAATCAGCGAGTAGATAAAGAAACTGTGGTATATATATACAATGGAATACTACTCAGCCATAAAAACGAATGATTTAATAGCATTCGCAGCAACCTGAATGAGATTGGAGACTATTATTCTAAGTGAAGTAACTCAGGAATGGAAAATCAAACATCATATATTCTCACTCATAATTGGGAGCTAAGCTATGAGGATGCAAAGGCATAAGAATGACCCAGTGGACTTTGGAAACTTAGGTGGAAAGGGTGGGAAGGGAGTGAGGGATAAAAGACTACAAATTGAGTGCAGTGTATACTGCCTGGGTGATAGATGCACCAAAATCTCACCAATCACCACTAAAGAACTTACTCATGTAACCAACCACCACCTGATCACCAATAACTGATGGAGATAAAAAAAATTAAAAGGAAAACATTTATATTGTGTTGCTCTGTGCCAGGCACTAGAGATATCAAAAATGAATAATCTGTCCTTCAGTAGCTCAGCTGAAAGATGAACACTGGCATATGAATAGAAAAATTATAACCCAGCTTGAGGTTGTGTGTGGAAAGGGATGAGGGTTCAATGACTGTAAAAACCCACGAAGAATCCAGGAGAAGCAGCAGTCTGGTGATCTGAACCCAAAAGATTTTCGTTTTTAACTTTATTCCTTTTGCCAAACAACACTCTCACCTGAAAACCATAATGAGGACAGAGAAGAAATGATAAAAGAGGAAAACTACAAGAGATGCAAGGGAAACATACAGTGGAGAAACTGGAAGAGGGGAGGAAATGGTGATTATGGACAGTGAAGAAAGGTAAGAACAGAGTAGATGAGGCAGGGATGTGGCAGCTCATAGGGTATAGGCATGGCAGGCAAAGTAGATGTTATAAATAACAGATGTGGGTGTGGGAAGAGGAATCAGAAAAAAAAGAAATGACAACATCCAATTTTGCCACCTTCTGTCCCAAGAGAAACCCACAGTGACACTGATGAGTACTATCTTTTGCCAACAGACAAACAAACAAAACCCACCAAAGAAAGAATGAATGTCCTTCCCTGAAGGGTTTTACAATTAGAATCTAGCCAGAGAAGATGGGTGGTACAGGTGGAGAAGTCCACATGTGCAGGGAACTGATTGACAGTTAAGCACAGACAGCGAGACAGATTATTTAACCATTCTGTTATCTCTCTAGTCACTCAGTACTTCAAAACCCAGGGATAACCCCCAAATAGAAAGGACCGCATTACTCTCATCAGAGATGTGGACACCAAAAAAGTGATACAGAGCAGTGCTTCTAAAACTTGTATTATGCATCTGAATCAACTAGGGGTCTTGTTAAAACGCAGATACTGATTTGACAAGCTTGGAGTGGGACCAAAGATTCTGCATTTCTAATCAGATCCTAGTTGATGCTGCTGGCCCCAGACCATATTCTTTTGAGGCATTATTAATTTTTTATTAAAATATTATCTACCTCAAACTAAACCACACTAAATATTTGTTCATGTCTTCTTTCCTTGAAAAAAACACACATATATTTGTTCACGTCTCCTTTCCTTGACTAAGCTAATCTCTAGAAGGGTTTTTCCGATGTTATCTTCTAGAATTTTTATATACTTTATATATATATGTAACCCCCCAAAGAATAAGCTTGTCTCCTTGTGCTTTAAGCAAGTCCGTGGAGGCATCTTTCATTTGATGTCAGGAAGCAGTGTTATAATGGGTGCAGACAGGATTTTAAGTAGAACATGTGCAAGATAAAATGAAAACATAACATAATTCGGCAGGGAAAGGATGCTCTTGCCACTGACTTACTCATTTCTCCTCCTCTTCCCTTTGCTCATTTTCTAATCTCCGCATATCCCCTGGGATCAGAGCTACTTTTATGATCTCAAATGAGACAATGTGGGTATTTCAGTTTAAGTTAGAAAGAAAGCACTTACTTTAGGAAACCACTTTCCTTTCCCTCACCCACAAACAAATGAAATTACATTTTTAAAGCAGGTCCCTGGGAGAAAAAAATTGCTGGGGAATCTTTCTAAGCATTAGTAATTGGACCACAGTTTGAATGGTAA
The DNA here is from genome assembly GCF_049350105.2 of Macaca mulatta. Classification (NCBI taxonomy): domain Eukaryota; kingdom Metazoa; phylum Chordata; class Mammalia; order Primates; family Cercopithecidae; genus Macaca; species Macaca mulatta. The sequence continues at coordinate 101,770,839 of NC_133419.1, read as the reverse complement.
GGGTATAGAGTACCTTTTCCCTCCTACTACTGCATGGAGAATGGGTGACTGGGCAGAGACGACCACCCAAATCATATCAATATAACCCAAAAGGAAACAGTTGAAAGTGAGGCCTAAGAAAAGCTGGAAATAGCAATAGAAGGAATGGGCCAGGCGTGGTGGCTCACGCCTATAATCCCAGCTACTTGGGAGGCTGAGGCAGGAGAATTGCTTGAACCAGGGATGCGGAGGCGGTGAGCTGAGATTGCGCCATTGCACTCCATCCTGGGCAACAAGAGCAAAACTCCGTCTCAAAAAAAGAAAAAAAAGAAATAGAAGGAATAGGAAATTGGCATTTATTACCATTTTTGTGCCAGACATTCCCATATTCATATGTTAAATCTCACAACACTTGAGAAGGACAGGTAACACCTCTTTTTTTTTTTTCTTTTTTTTGAGACAGAGTCTCGCTGTGTCACCCAGGCTAGAGTGCTGTGGTATGATCTCGGCTCACTGCAATCTCCACCTCCCAGGTTCAAGTGATTCTCCTGCTTCAGCCTCTCGAGTTGTTGGGATTACAGGCATGTGCCACCACGCCAGGCTAATTTTTGTATTTTTAGTAGAGACGGGATTTCACTATGTTGGCCAGATTGGTCTCGAACTCCTGACCTCATGATCTGCCTGCCTCAGCCTCCCAAAGTGCTGGGATTACAGGCGCAAGCCACCACGCCCACCCTGGTAACACCTCTTAACTGTCACAACAGTTAAGGAGTTGTCCTGAAGTCATCAAGTTCACACACAGCACAGCCAGGATTCATACCAAGGTCTCCTTGACTTAAACCCTGTGTTTTTTCCTCTGAAACAACTGAATCTCTGGAAAGCCAGACTCAAGACACAGACAAATCTGAGGTAGGAATTTTACAGAAGACATGAGAAACCATAGTCTTCCATTTACAAGTATGAAATGCTACTGATCATTAAAGAAAATGTAATTAACAGATTCTATCCTAGAAGTGTAATACACAGAGTAAACTTACATGAGCAAAGAAGTATAGTAAAGCGCACATGGCCACATAAATTTGATTCCCGTAGGAGTCTTGTATTTCAAGGCATAAATTAAACCCCAAATTCCCCAGAGGCTAAGTAAGGTAAGCAACATAAGAGACAAGAAAAGATATACAGGGAATATTTTAAGTGTCACTGCATCTCAGCTTTAGTTTTCAAAATGGAACTCTATTGTTTCTGATTTGATTTACTTCCTAGAACATCAAGAAAAACAACAAATACTATTTAATACTCCAATTCTAACAGATTTTTTAAAATATAAGAATTTGGCTTTAAGAAACAATACATCTCACAATGAGCTCACCAGTCTTACCAGCTGGGACCAGTTAACCACATTTACCAAATAAGGCAAGTTTTTTCAATGCCTGAAATCTTTCTACAGTGAGCTCACTTCACTTCTCACTGGGTTTCTACAGTAATTGTAGAGGTCATCTCTCCAACTCAGAGTCCGTAAATCACCAGGCTCTTGATGCAAACGTGGGTTGCATGGTCTCTGGAGAGCATTAAATTTGGCTTCAGATTATTACTGGCTGTATATAGAAGAGAAAGACGTAAAATCAACTCTAAATACAGAACAGTAAGAAGCTGTATTAAGCAAAATCTATTAATAAAGTCAGTGAGCTGTTTACTATGATGAATATAAATGGCAGAGCTTACCAGATTTCTCTCAATATATTTGTCCAGTTGCAAATATATCGCTTGCTCTAGGGCTGAGTCTACACAAACATACCCACAAATTTCAATAATGTTGGCTAACAAATGAGTTCACTTATCTGCACAATCCCAAGGAAACAAAAGATTTTTTTCTCTTTTTAATTGGCTGATTTTGTATAGTGTAAAAACAATGCATACAGACAAATCTATGACGAGATTCACCACTTTCTTACTTAAAATAACAAATGTTGTTGGGAGGAGGGTCGTCCACCATGTTTAGCAGTTCTGAAAGCTAAATAAAAGCATGTGATTGTAAAGTGTTTTTACCTGACCTTCTCTTAAATATTTAAATACGTTCAACTACAGAAGCAAAAAGGATTCTTCGTTTTTCTCTTCTATATTGCTTGTGTGCTAAGCTATAGCCCTAAACTAAGAATGTGCAAATTTTCTTCAAAGGTAAAAGGTTTCCATGAAAATAAAAATACTTGAAATAAAAATTTGTGGTGTCTGTGTTAAGAATATTATTTTCAGCCATGAATTTGTTCAAGGTCAAATTCAAGTTACATCTTGCTGTAAATTCTGTGGTTTTCCAACATAGGAAGCCAAATTATCAAACACATGTTATTAAGTTTATGCTATCTGAAAGGTATTTTGCAAAGGTAAGGACTGAAATTGGTTTCAGGTCTTAGTCCAGCGGTGAGCAAATTTTTCCTATAAGGAATCATTAAGTATTTTATCTTTTGTGGGCCACATGCTCTCCTACACAACCACCCAACTGTGCTCTTTCAACAAGAAAACCACCATAGAGAACACATAAACAAGTAAGAGACACTATGTTCCAATAAAGCTTTATCTATGGACACTGAAATCTGAATTCTACAGTTTCCGCTTGTCAAAAAATGTTACTCTTCATTTACCCTCTTTTTTTTTTTTTTTTTTTTTTTTTTTTTTTTGAGACGGAGTCTCGCTCTGTCGCCCAGGCTGGAGTGCAGTGGCCGGATCTCAGCTCACTGCAAGCTCCGCCTCCCAGGTTCGGGCCATTCTCCTGTCTCAGCCTCCTGAGTAGCTGGGACTACAGGCGCCCGCCACCTCGCCCGGCTAGTTTTTTGTATTTTTTTTAGTAGAGACGGGGTTTCACCGTGTTAGCCAGGATGGTCTCGATCTCCTGACCTAGTGATCCGCCCGTCTCGGCCTCCCAAAGTGCTGGGATTACAGGCTTGAGCCACCGCGCCCGGCCTCATTTACCCTCTTTATGTTACTCTTTAACTACCCTCAGTTGGCCCTGTCCAGCCACCCCACCACCCTGGACATGGCCATATCCCTCTGCCACACCCCAGGCCCTGTGAAGGGCCACTGAGAGGAGCCCACTGTGGGATGGGGTTGACTTCTGCTGCCTGCCTGGGTATCTGGGCCTGGCCACCAGCCGTGTTCTTCATGTGTTTATTTCATTTGACCGCTGAAGTGGTGGGTCTCATCCTTCCTGTCTCGGCCGAGAGTGACTGAGGGCTGCCTCACTGCAAACCCTCCCCCCAGTGTCAGTGATGGTCATCCTTGGCTCAGAATGACCAGGGGCCAGCAAGTGTCTCACCAAGGTCAAGGGGCAGGTGCAGGGGTGGCAGGGATGGCTCCGAAGCCAGAATTGTCTTAAACTGCAATGTCCTTTTCCATCCCCACCCCTAGCCCCAGCCCTAGCCCAGTCCTCCTAGGAGCAGGACCTGATAAAGCAGATGGTGGGGAGGCTGGGCACCGGGTTACTAACTCCAGTACGTTCCTGTGTCAATGGCCGTGAAATAAAGTCTGAAAACTTTAAAAGCAAAAAAATAAAAATAAAAATAAAATAAAAAATCAAAGTGAAACAAAAAATAAAAAATAAAAATAGAACAACCATTCACAGTTCATGAGCCACACACACACACACACACATACAGAGAGACAGACAGACAGACAGAGAGAGAGAGAGAGAGAGAGAGAGAGAGGAATAGCTTTAGTCAGCAGTTTGCCAACCCCTGTCTTAAAACATAGAAATCAACATTTGCAAATCAGGATGGAAACAAAAGTCACCCTTAACTGCAGGGTGGAAAACTCATCCTGAGGTAAAAGAGAACAGAGTCATCTGAGTCCTGAGATCCGTGCTTTGAGCTGGCAAGTAAGAACTGTTAAAGATAGCCCTGGATTCACTCTATTCTGTGCCACACTTCTTTTGGGGACTGGATAACAGCAGAATTTATGGATGGGGCAATAAGCCTATCCTACCCAAAGGGAAGGGAAGGAATACATTTTAAAAAGGAAAGATATGGCAGACTGGAGAACTAATCTGGCGCAAAAATAAACACATTACAATTCCAGAAGTTGCAGAATCAAGGTAGAGAATGAAAAAGGCAAAAGGTGGTGCCCCAAGGAAGCGGGAGGGCCAACAAAGAGGCTCATCTATGAACTCCATGGAAAAGATGGGGGCTCCAGAGGTCTGCCCTTTGCTTGATGGTATTCAGTGGGAGCTTACAGTCAAAGACCTTTGTGATCTGACACAGGCCCGAGGTGTCCACACCTGCTCTCCTGCTGATATTGTGTTTGGTTTCCAAGCCTTGAATGTCTGGCAGGTAACAGACATTGACGGTAAACAAAATTTATCATTGCTAGGGTCTGGATGTAGTTTGTTACCACCAAAACTCATGCTGAGGTTTAATTACCAGGGTAGCAGTCCTGGGAATCGGGGCCTAGTGGGAGGTGTTTGGGCGCCTCAAGAATAGATTAATGCTGTCTATTGGGACTAGGTGAGCTCTCACTCTCATGGGAATAGATTACTTCCCACAAGAGAGGGTTGTTATAAGGTAAGACTCCTTCTCCTGTTCGGTCCCTTTTTGCACAGACGTCCGGCTCTGAACATCCGTATGTACGGTACAGCACAAACGCCCTTGGCAGAAGCCAGTGCCTTGCCCCTGAACGTCCAAACCTGCAGGACCATGAACCTCTTTGCTTTATAAATTACTCCAACTCAGGTATTCTGCAACACAAAACAAAGACAACTATGAACATTCTAATGTAAATAATTATTAATTATTGGCTGGTGGGTGGTTTCTCAACACCAGCCTTTCACATTGCTCATAAGTTGTCTTCTTGAAATGCGGAGTCAGGACTGGACGGCCCTCATGAATACAGTATGTGGGTGAGGGGCATGTGCCTTAGAGTTAAAATGCCTGGGTTCCATCCCTGCTCTGGTACTTAGTATCTGCCTAATCTCAGGCAAATCACATTGTCCTTTCTGTGGCTCCGTTTAGTCATTAGTAAAAAGAGGCTGAAAAGAATAGGGCCTACCTCACAAGTTTATTGTAAAGATTAAATAAATAAATATATGTGAGCCACCTAGAAGACTGCCTGACATATGTTATTAATACCAGTTATATCCTGATCATCATTATTATTAAACAAAAAACTGGGTGTGACACAAAACTCTCCATTATTCTACCCTACCTGGCTATTTCATGCCTCATTTCTCACTAATTCTGCCTTCATCCTCCATTTGCATATACACGCTAAACTCTGACCTGGTATTTACTCATGCCATGGGTTATATAACACACCAGTAGGTTATACAATGAGTTTCATGGGTTAGAATCAGCATTTTTTTTTTTAATGAACTAAATTAGAGTAGAATGCAATAGAATATACCACAATACATCCCTTGTAGAAACAGAAGTATGTTAGCACATATACTTGCTAAATTGTGATGTAAAATATATTTCTTAATGTGGTTCATGTTCCTAAAAGAGAGAAAAAAAGGCTAAATGTAGCAGCTGCAATCACACCAGTATATATCAAGCTTCTAAGCCACATAACAAATTTCAAATTTTTATACCACTATGTCACTTCCTTTCCCTGTCTTCTCTTTTGCCAGGGATGCCATTTTCCCCTGTACTGACTGGAGAATTTCCACCAGTCTTTATATTGCACCTGCTGGATAGTATAACTTTACAGGGATCTTTGCCAGCCTCCCCTGGTTAGCCAGAGTGAGTTGTTCCTCCCGCTGTGCTTGAAAGATATGATGGGCATACTTCAGGTATATCAGTGATGCCTTTAAACCATAATTATTTATTTCTCTGGAGTTTCTTCTGCTACAGTGTGTGGTCTGTGAGGGCAAGCGTCATATAGTATTTTTGCATCCCCCAATGCCGAGGAATGTGCTTGTTACAAAGCAGATCAACACCATCCAATTGAATGTTTTTGTATCAGTGACAACATGAGAGAGATGATGGCATGGTAATCAAATTTCTCCTGACTCAAGACTGGCAAAGGAGAATGAGGTAGAAGAGCAGATCCTGTCAGTATATTAAATGATCAAATTTACATTCTAAAAAAATCTAATTCATCCCAGCACTTTGGGAGGCTGAGGTAGACAAATCACCTGAGGTCAGGAGTTCCAGACCAGCCTGGCCAACATGGTGAAACCCCATCTCTACCAAAAATACAAAAATTAGCCAGGCGTGGTGCACACCTATAATACTAGTTACTTGGGAGACTGAGGCAGGAGGATTGCTTGAACCTGGGAGGCGGAGGTTCCAGTGAACTGAGATCATACCACTGCACTCCAGCTAGGCGATAGAGTGAGATTCCATCTCAAAAAAAAAAAAAAAAATCTCATTAATTTGGAAGACAAAAACTAAAACATGGTAAAAGTCTCACCAAAACGTCTACTAGGCAAGGAAAGGATCAAAAAGCTGCACCTTAAGGGCTGCTGTGATTTTATTTTCGTCTGAATAAATAATATGACATGAACAATAACATAAATAATTTTACTGATCAATATAAATATACTATTTTTAAAAATGCTATAGTATCCAGATACTCTTTGGGGGCTTCATATTCCATTTTCATTGCTAAATTTCAACAACAACACTGAAAAATAGGAGCCGTTTATACAGAACAAGAGTTAGGTAAATAGGAACAATGTCATATTAAGAATAAAAGAACCAGGCTGGGCACGGTGGCTCACGCCTGTTATCCCAACACTTTGGGAAGCCAAGGTGGGTGGATCACCTGAGGTCGGGAGTTTGAGACCAGCCTGCCCAACATGGAGAAATCCTGTCTCTACTAAAAATACAAAATTAGCTGCGCGTGATGGCGCATGCCTGTAATCCCAGCTACTCAGGACACTAAGGCAGGAGAATCTCTTGAACCCAGTAGGCAGTGGTTGCAGTGAGCCAAGATCGTACCTTTGCACTCCAGCCTGGTCAATGAGAGCGAAACTCCATCTAAAAAACAGAACAAATTAATCTAACAGGGATGTTCAGCAAATGCTGACACTTCCTTGTAGATTCTAATCCTGGCAGCTTTGACAAACAGGTGGTCAATACATTTTGTTGGTAGAAGGGACATGAAAATTTTATGTATTTCTGATGTAAAAAAAAGGTTTGAGATAATTTTTATACTGGAAACAGGCTGAGGTTCATAATTTAATTTTTAAATCTATAGACAGATTCTAAATGTTTGCCTCACTGATTCATAGTCTTTAGAGGGTTTCCAATTACTTCCATGTATATTATAAAGTTTTAATACTAATTTAATACACATAGAATGTCGGTGACGGCAGTAGGAACAACCCAATAAAACACTTAAAATTCAAATGCTGGTACAATTTATTTACAACAGTACCGAAGAATAGATTATAAGGTATACAAAAGTATTTTATTACAATTATTTGGAAAATCCTTTTTTTTAAACCTTTTTTCTTAGATCACTCTGATAATAAACTCTGATATCTGTGTTTTCTCAACAACCAATCAACAATTACAGAATAAAATTAAACACAGAATGGCTTAACTCACTGACGGTTGTCACTTTATCAAAGCTCTGTGGTTAACATCAAATGATGAGCCCTACAAATCTATTGATTCCAAACACTTGAAACATACTCCTGTTTGTATCTGTAACTTTGAACTCTAAAACATAAGTGTGAAATACAGTGTTTCCAATTTTATTGAGTACTTGTTTATGTTTTCCAACGAAGTCAATATGAGGTTTCCTAAGTACTTTAGAATATTTCTCACCATTTAAGTTTGAAAAGCAGAAAGCACATATAGCTTCCAGACCACTTCAAAGACTACTGGAACCGCAATGACCCTGAACAAAGAAGCTATAAGTAAAAATAGTAACGCGTTTAGCAATGTCAAGGCCAAACTAGGTATCATGAAATACGTTTAGAATAAATTCTCTATAGCAAATTCTTCTGCAGCAGGGCAGCCAGGGAAATGTGGTAGAGGAAAGAATGTACCTACAGATAAAAGCACCAGCTCTTAAACCAAGAACACCACCTTGTTATGCAGAGAAGATACAAAGTTCACAGGGAAATTGTGTGCTATGGGGATGTTTCAGGCAGAGCTTAACTCCCCACTATTGGCCCTACTAAAAGCAAGAGACCTAGAAAATTTTCTTCAGTCAACTGAGATTTCTCCCTCCTCCAGATTTACTGTAAGTAACTGGATCTACTACAGAGAAGACTTCATTGCAAGAAAACAGGCTGGACTCTCACTCAAGAGGGCTGATCACTGAAAAATGAAAATAATCTTATTGTATAGCAAGATTTCAATCTCAAGATCTCTCACACAGATGTCAACAATGACATAAATGAGGCTCCACTGTATTGCACAGCCAATAACTATTTATATATGGCACTTGCAAATAGCATTAATTTTTTAAAAATGCATACTTGACCTAAAAACATAGCATAAAGACCTTCTGGAAAAATAAAATTTCGAGGGAAGCTTAAAACATTTCATAAGTATTGGTCTTTAGGCATCAAAATAAGGCATCATTAGGAGGGTAAAATAGTGAAATCTTACCTACAATGTAAGCACAATCAAATTATAAGAGCTTATTTTCCTATCTAAGCATAGAGGAACCACTTAAAGCTATAATAATCTATATAAGGATGTATGTATGCATATATTTAATATATAGTGATATACATATATTGATTTGAATTCTAAAACTTTCCAATAGAATGGCTTCTTGGTTGTGTTCCTATCTAAAATTCTAACTCTATGTGATTCTCCTGCCTCAGTGTCCTGAGTAGTGCTCAGCATCTGCAATGACTGGCATAGAAACATTAAATGCAGAAATAACTACTGACTAACAGTTTCCAGGAGATGTCATTTGGTTTGTTCTTCCATTGGTGTTAATGGGGTCAGGGCTGATACCTCACTAGGATGTTGTGAAGTTGGAGAAAACACACTATGAACTACAAAGGAAAAAAAAAGAGGAAAGATTTACATTCCTTTAAAGGATGCAGGTATGGTATAGTGCCAAGGTTATTGAATTAAATATAAAAGAACTTGGATTCAAATTTCGCCTACAGTATATATTCACCTCTTGGTGGCTGGCAATGCTCCTTCATCATTCTATCTGAAAAATGATGATACCTTCTACTTTATAAGAGTGCTATATATGGAACACTATATCTAAGTGTTCAATAAGTTGTATAGTGTCATTAGTTATAAGTAATGTCCATCCAGATGCCTTCTTGCTAGGTACCCCTGTAAACCACACTTTATCAATATTCAAAAATCAACCCAGATTTGTTGTCGTCTCCATGTTGATTTTTGAATATTGATAAAGTGTGACCATGAAACAAAATAAGGCAAACTAATCTACATGCACGATGACTTCATTTTTACAATGACACTTTGGTTACACTGACAGAAAGTATATAATAGCAATAATTATGAATAATTATAAAATAAAAACAAACATTTTAGTGCTTACTATGTGGAAGAAACTATGCTAAACAAATTATATGAAATGTCTAAGCTATTTCAATCCTATGAGAGTAGTTGTATTATTTTCTCCATGTTTCATATGGGGAAATTAAATCTTAGAAAAGACAACTAGAATGTCCAAGTTTATACTTCTAGTAAGTGCCAGAGTTTGATTTCAAGTTAAGATAACAATGTAGAACTTGCTGCTGATATTATAAGACAGTATCTCACTACCCAAATGAGCTCATCAGTATTCCTTATTTAAGGAGAAGAGGCATGTCTTCTGTGCACCAAATGTGCTATTAAAGAACTATATATTTTATCTCATTCCTGTTTAAAATCTGACTCTACTCCTTACTAGTTAGATTACCTTGGTCCATTTGCTTAACTTCTTTTCACTTCAGTTTCTTTACCTATAAAATGAGTTTAACAGGTGTCTTATTTAATAGGCTGGTTACGAGGATTAAGTAAGTTTACAAGTAAAGTGCTCAGGGCAACATTTAGTTAACTAAAATAAAGGGTCAAGTACTATTATCGTTAAAAAAGATGATCAAATAAAGTGAATAATTCTGTAACCTTATATACATAAGTGCCACTGACAGAAGTTATAATAAAGGGAACTATAAGGACAGTCATGACTCATTTATTACTGTTTTATTGTATATTAGATATTGCATTTTTTACAAATTGAAGATTTGAGGCAACCATGTGTCTGGAAAGGTTATTAGTGCCATATTTTAAACGATGCTCACTTTACGTCTCTGTGTCACAACTTTCTAACTCTCATAATATTTCAAACTTTCTCATGATTATTATATTTGTCACGGTGATCTGTGATCAGGGATCTTTGATACTACTATTGTGATGGTTTTGGTACTCCATGGTCTCACACCTATATAAAACAGTGAATTTAACTGATAAATACTGCATGTGTTCTGCCTGCTTTGCCAATTGGACATTCTCTGTCTCTCTCTCTTCCAGCTTCCTTCTTCCCTGACACACAATTAGGTACAATGGCTTCCAAGTGTTCAACTGAAAAGAAAAGTCATATGTCTACCATTTCAAATCAAAAGCTAGAAATGATTAAGCTTAGTGAAGAAGGTATGTTGAAAGCTGACAGAGGCTAGGAGCTAATCCTCTTGTGCCAGTCAGCCAAGCTGTGAATACAAAAGTTCTTATGGGAAATCAAAAGTGCTACCCCAGTGAACACACAAATGGGTAAGAAATCAAAACAGACTTATTGCAAATATGAAGAAAAAGTTTTAGGGGTCTAGACAGAAGATCAACCACAACATTCCCTTAAGCCAAAGCCTCATCCAGAGCACGGTCCTAACTCGCTTCAATTCCATGAAGGCTGAGAGAAATAAGGAAATTGCAGAAGAAAAGTTTGAAGCTAGCAGAGGTTGGTTCATGGGGAAGAAAAGCAGCCATATCCTAACATAAACATCTCAGGTGAAGCAGCAAATGCTGATGTAGAAGCTGCAGAAAGTTATCCAGAAGATCTAGCTAAAATCATAGATGAAGGTGGCTACACCAAACAACAGATTTTCAATGTGGACAAAACAGCCTTCTCTCGGAAGAAGATGCCATCCAGGACTTCCATAGCTAGAGAAGAGAAGTCAATGTTTGGCTTCAAAGCATCAAAGGACCAGCTGACTCTCTTGTTAGGGGCTAATGAAGCTGGTGACTTTAAGTTGAAGCCAATGCTCATTTACCATTCAGAAATCTTAGGGCCCTTAAGATGCATGCTAAAGCTACCCTGCCTGAACTCTAGAAAGGTTAAACAAAGCCTGAATGATAGCACATCTTTTTACGGCATAGTTTACTTAATATTTTCTTTTCTTTTTTTTTTTTGAGACGGAGTCTTGCTCTGTCGCCCAGGCTGGAGTGCAGTGGCCAGATCTCAGGATCTCAGCTCACTGCAAGCTCCGCCTCCCGAGTTCACGCCAATCTCCTGCCTCAGCCTCCCGAGTAGCTGGGACTACAGGTGCCCGCACCCTCGCCCGGCTAGTTTTTTTTTTTTTTTAATTTTTTAGTAGAGACGGGGAGTTTACTTAATATTTTAAGTGCACTCTTGAGACCTTTTGCTAAGAAAAAAAGATTCCTTTAAATATAAAACTACTCATTGCCAATTTACCTGATCACCCTGATGGATATACAAGTAGACTAATGTTCTTTCATGACTGCTAACATAAAATCTGTTCTGCAGCCCATGGATCAAGAAGTAATTTTGACTTTCAAATCTTATGATTAAAGAAATGCATTTCATAACTGATATGGTTTGGCTCTGTGTTCCCACCCAAATCTCACATCAAACTGTAATTCCCAGTGTTGGAGGAGGGGCCTGCTGGGAGGTGACTGGATCATGGGTCAGATTTCCCCCTTGCTAGTCTCATGAGAGTGCGCTCTCATGGGATCTGGTTGCCTGAAAGTTTGTAGCACTTCCTCTTTTGTTCTCTCTCCTCCTCCTGCTCTGCAATGTGAAGAAGGTGCTAGCTTCCCCTTTGCCCTTCCCGCATGACTGTAAGTTTCCTGAGGCCTCCACAACCATGTTTTCTGTACCTGGTTGTGAGTCAATTAAACCTCTTTTCTTCATAAATTATCCAGTCTCAGGTAGTTACTCATAGCAGTGCAAGAACAGACTAATACAATAAGGCTATCATTGTCAAAGACAGTGATTTCTCTGACAGATCTAGGCAAGGTAAATTGAAAACCTTCTGGAAAGGATTCACCACTCTAGAAGCCATTGACAACATTTATGATTCACGGAAGAAGTTGATTCTAATCCTTACGGATGACTTGGAGGGGTCTGAAGACTTCAGTGGAGGAACTTCCTGCAAATGTGGTGGAAACAGCAAGAGAACTAGAATTAGAAGAGGAGCCTGCAGACAAGACTGAATTGCTGCAATCTCATGATCAAACTTAAAGGATGAGGAATTGCTTCTTACGGATGCGCAAAGAAACTAGTTCCTTGAGATGGAATCTATTCCTTGTGAATATTGTTGAAATGCCAACAAAGGATTTGGAATATTCCATGTACTTAATTGATAAGGCAGAGGCAGTGTTTGAAGGAATTGACTACAATTTTAAAAGATTTAAAATTTTACTACGGGTAAAACGCTATCAAAAAGCAATATCACACACTCCAGAAAATACTTTCATGAAAGAGTCAACCTGTGAAGCAAACTTCACTGTAGTCTTCTTTGAAGAAACTGCCAAAGCCACCCCAGCCTTCAGCAACCACCACCCTTACAGTCAGCTGCTACCAACATCCAGGCAAGACCATCCACCAGAAAAATGAACACAACTCATTAAAGGCTCAGATAATTGTTAGCATATTTTAGCAATAAAGTATTTTTTAAATAAGGTATGTATGTTGATTTTTAGACATAACACTATGATTGCACACTTAAGAGACTACTGTATAGTGTGAATATAACTTTTATATGCTGTAAGAAATAAAACATATGTGTGACTCATTGGGATATTTGTTTTAGGCCAGTGGTCTGGAACTGAACCCACAAAATCTATTTCCAAGGAACCTGCCCATATACAGATCTTTTACCTCCTTTGTTAACTTTGCACCTAATTTTATTATTGCTATTATAAAGGGGATTGTTTTCTCAATTTTCCTTTTGGATAGTTAATTAATAGTATTACATTGGAAAGCTGCTTGTTTTCATTGATTTTGTATCCTGCAACTCTGTTCGAGTTGAGTGAGGCATTTGTAATACTTCTTAGATTCTCTAAGCTATTTTTATTTTGAGACAAGTTAGACTGCAGTCACTTTTCACATGACAGAAATCTAAGACTGAAACAGGAATTGTGACAACTATGTATAGATTTTTTGGATACTACATGCTAAAATAACTGCATGTATAAGGCATGTTTAAAAATAATAAACAAATGTTCAGAGACAGAAACAAACTCTACAATGGACAGAACAAAGGGACCAGAATTATCGGTTTCCATTACAGTCTTCAACATGAAAACAATATAAAGAAATCAAGTTCTATTATAAAATGACTAGCAATATATTGTTGATTTCTATATAAAAACCATAGAAGAATGTTCATATGATTTTTATTAAAGTCTTAGTAAAAATAAAAACCAATGTCTCACAAAACATTTTTCATAGAAATAAAAATGTATCCTTTAACTTTCACGGGCAGTATTTCCCAAGTTTCTTATCTTTAATGAAACAAGTCAGCATTAATTGCCTACTGTATACTGGGGACCCTGGGCATCAAGGGGAATTTCTTTTTTTTTTTGAGACGGAGTCTCCCTCTGTCACCCAGGCTGGAGTGCAGTGGCCGGATCTCAGCTCACTGCAAGCTCCACCTCCCGGGTTCATGCCATTCTCCTGCCTCAGCCTCCCAAGTGTCTGGGACTACAGGCACCCGCCACCTCACCCAGCTAGTTTTTTGTATTTTTTAGTAGAGACGGGGTTTCACCAGGTTAGCCAGGATGGTCTCGATCTCCTGACCTCGTGATACGCCTGTCTTGGCCTCCCAAAGTGCTGGGATTACAGGCTTGAGCCACTGTGCCCGGCCAAGGGGAATTTCAAAAGTAAGGGAAATATATTAACTATGCTTGGTTAAAGGGGTAGGTTTGGGCATATTTGAAAACATTTTGATAACTAAGATATTTCACACTAAACCATTTATTTGTTAAAGGTAAAGAAAATGAAGTATTTCACAACAGAGTTGCTCTAGGGAGTAGAAGGGCTTCTGGTCTGAGGAACTGAGTTCTGATCTTCACTGGGCCACCACGTCTCTTCCCAGTTTGTTTCTGTATAATATACATCCGTATGTGGAAGGTGAGCCTTTGTCCTCCTTAGTGCAAGTTCCATCACTAAACATATGTAATACTCTGGTATGTATGTATGTTTATAAACATACATTTGTTTTTCCACAGTGTATTATCTTTGATTAGAAACTCACACAAAGGCCGGGGACAGTGGCTCACGACTATAATCCCAGCACTTTGGGAGGCCAAGGTGGGTGGATCACTTGAGATCAGGAGTTCAAGAGCAGCCTTGCCAACATGGTGAAATCTTGTCTCTACTAAAAACACAAAAATTAGCCTGGCATGGTGGTGGGCACCTGTTAGTCCCAGCTATTCAGGAGGCTGAAGCAGGAGAATCACGTGAAGCCGGGAGGCAGAGGTTGTAGTGAGCCAAGATTGCACTACTGCACTCCAGCCTGGGTGACAGAGTGAGACTCCATCTCAAAAAAATAAAAATAAAAATAAAAATAAAATAAAAATAAAAAATAAAAACAAACAAACAAAAAACCTCAGACATACAGCTCTATCTATACTTCGGAGTCAGCTGGTCTACGTAGCAACAGGCATATAAAGTGCAGAGAGGACCTTACAATCAATTAACTCTGAGAACAGCGAAGTTTCCAATACAGTCATGGAAATGGAAATAGAATTGTCAATTTATTCAAAAAGCATCCAAAACCAGTTATGATTCATCTTACTCTATACTATTTGGTTGATGCAAAAGTAATTGTTGTTTTTGCCATTACTTTTGCATCAACCTAATATGACTACTATGGATATATTCCTATGGTGGAAATTCATAGAGTTGACATCAAGTGTTCTGAATACCTACTTTCCACTAGTATTCTAGAACTTAAAGCAGCAGTGTGTCAGGAGAAACTAAACATTCAATCTAAGCCTCTGACACATGTAATATGTCTGGCCTGTAACACAATTTCATTCTGAATATACCAACTTACTAAGAAACTTTAAATAAATACATCCTTGACAACTGTTTATAGATAATTCTCCTAATCTCCAAGTATCTGAAACAGCAGAACCCATTTCCTTCTGTCCTTCAGTTCAACAACCCCATTACTAATCTTTTCTAATGCCTCTCACGGATGCACGATGCTTCTTTCCCACAACTGTGACTTACCAAGAGCCTTACTTTCACAGTGAAGTATCAGGTGTCTCAAAGTGCCATAGAACACACTACAAAGGAAATGTTTGTGGTCCATGGATCTTATCCACTGCAGTTAAACAGTATCATCTGGTTGCAAGGCAAGGGCCACTTTGACTCAGCATTTTCCACTCTGTTTTGCCTGTGTGGACCAAGCTGAAGAGGTCGCTGACTGCAGTGGAAGATTCTACGCTTAATCAACGGCCCTGCCTTCCAGCTGGCTAATCAGCCCAAACATGCTTGTGGGAAATCTTCAAGGCAAAGGCTGAAAAGCTGCAGAGTGTCACTTTTAGAATTAACTTTATGCACCAAATAAGAAAATACCTAAGGAAACAGGGACTGAAGTAATAGAAAAAAATAAGTACTTTCATGTATGTTTATTCCACAATGCCAAAAGAAAATTGATCTATACATATATTTTGGAAGAACATGCCTGGTTTTTTTTGTTGCTGTTTTATTTTTTTGTTTTTTTGTTTGTTTGTTTTTTGTTTTGTTTTTTGAGATAGAGTTTTGCTCTTGTTGCCCAGGCTGTAGTGAAATGGCATGATCTCTGCTCACCACAACCTCCACCTCCTGGGTTCAAGCAATTCTCCTGCCTCAGCCTCCCAAGTAGCTGTTGGTCAGGAGGCTGGTCTCAAACTCCCGAACTCAGATGATCCACCCGCCTCAGCCTCCCAAAGTGTTAGGATTACAGGTATGAGCAACCATACCCGGCCAAACATGCCTGTTTTTAATTCACTATTCACTTTACTAAGCAAGAACTACTTGGCAGCTTAGAAATAATTTAGTACTAAATGCATCAGGCAGATAAAATACACAGAATCACCACCACCAAAACACTAAATGAATAATGTTAATGCTCAAGCCCGGCTTCATTTAATCACAAATTTAACCTTCCAGTGAATAGGTAAAGGCATAATATATACTGATGGGTGTTTTCAGTTGATCTGTCCTGCAGTTAAGATGTTTACAAAACAAAATAAAATGTTATTAAGACTCCTGCCACTGCAACTGTAAGATAACTTAAACCTCCACGTAAGAAAAAGATAATTCCCAAACAGATGAAACTTACTCTTTTTGGGGCTAGAAAACTTGGAATATGTGTACTAGGGAAAAAATTTTTCACAAAGCTCTAATTCAATTTTATAAAAACAACATTGATGAAGTAAAATATTGTAAGTCAAGGCTCTGAAATAAAATGGCTTCATTTGGGGACCACACTGACTGTTTCAGATCAGCTCTGTGATTTAGATCAGCTCTGTGATTTGGTGCAGGTCACCTCATCATTTTCCTCATTTGTAAGCAGGTATAACACCAGTACCCACCTCACAGTTTGCTTGTGACTATTTAATTAGGTCACAGATTTTCACTGAAAGTCCCTGCCAATAAAAATTAGCTACTACTAATTTTGAAAAGCCTCTCCTTGTGCTAGGACACCATATTCTTGTCATTTCCTCTTTCTTTTGTTCCTTCCTTCTCAGCCCCCTTTCCTGTCTTTCTTTTCCCAAACATCAAGTGTTGAGACAGTTCTTAGGTTATAAGCGTCCTGGGTCCTCTTCACTTGTCGCTCTATTCTTTCTCAACGGGATCTAACCTACTCCCATGACTTTAATAAACACCTAGAAGACAGAATTCCCAAGTGTTTGTTTCTAGTTCAGATCTGAACACACACCTGCTAATTCAACATCACATGGATGTCTCAGAGGAGCCTAAATTTCACTCATCATGACTAAAAACTCAACTTACCAGGCCGGGCGCGGTGGCTCAAGCCTGTAATCCCAGTACTTTGGGAGGCCGAGGCGGGTGGATCACGAAGTCAGGAGATCGAGACCATCCTGGCTAACATGGTGAAACCCCGTCTCTACTAAAAATACAAAAAAAAAAAAAAAAAAAAAAAACTAGCCGGGCGTGGTGGCGGGCGCCTGTAGTCCCAGCTACTCGGAGGCTGAGGCAGGAGAATGGCGTAAACCCGGGAGGCGGAGCTTGCAGTGAACCGAGATCGGGCCACTGCACTCCAGCCTGGGTGACACAGCGAGACTCCGTCTCAAAAAAAAAAAAGAAAAAAAAAAAAAACTCAACTTACCATCATTGCCATCCAACATAAATGTTGCCTATATCAGTAAGTGGTTCAACAACCACCCAATTATGCAACCTGAAATCCAGAGAGACATTTTCCTGAAACGTTCTCCTCCTAAATTTCCAGTGGGTAACCCACTTCCTACTATTGTCATTTCACCTCTAATATAGCTTTCTTACATCTCCTTGTCCCCACAGTTACTTTCACCCTCCTTATCTAGAGCCACTAACCACCAGCGCCAAAACTGGTTTGCCCCGGTAGTCTGTCCTACTCCTATCCATGCATGATATGCAGCTAGAATGACATTTAAAATACAAATATGGTATCACTCTCCCGCTAACATTTCTATTGCTTATCACTGCCCTTATGCTATGGAGTAAAATACTGTGAGTCATTTATAAAGCTGCACACGTGGCCTCTGCCTCCAGGGTCCACTGTGCTCCAAACACACTGGACTTTCTTCTACTAAAATGCGAGGCTCTTCCCTCCTCCACCAAGAAAACCTTTCTTCATTCCCATATTCCATTCCTTTTTTTGGAATATTTGTAAGTTTTTTTTCCCTCCCCACCATTGTGTCCCCTTTTTCTTCCTCATGACTTAGGTCTCTACCTAATACTTCTTGCAGAAGACATTTCTTGATTTCCTGGACAAGTTCAGATCCATTAATTATGCCCTTGTAAAGCACTCTGTACTTTTGCATCACAATCCCCAATACATTTGTAATTACTGCTACGTCTGTTTTCCATGAAAGATAATAGGGACATACGTGCAGGAATCATCTCTGACTTGTTTACAGCTACATCCGTTCATCTTATCAAACACCACGCATGCCACGTGTGAGCCAATTATGAGACTGATAAATATTTGCTGAATTAATTAACATAAAAATGGTTCTGATTTTAGTCCTTCCCTTGAAAATTGCTCACAATTGGTGGAGAAATGCACATAAAATTCTTATCAAGGCAAACTGTGTTACCTTCTTAAGAGAAATATGTGTAAAGGCTATTCAATCCTACGAAAAGGAAACCAAATAGGTTCTGGAAGGGGAACATCTGCATGAGAAAGGCCTATATAAGGAAGGCTTGTTTCTGGTGCTGGGATATGAAACCTGGCAAGACTTCAAAAAGTGAAGTGTAAGAAGTATTCCAGAGAGAGGGAAAAGTTTGGGCAAAGACATGATTAGTGTCAGGTATATACAGAGACCGGTGAACAGAAAATTATGCCTGCTGGTGGGGTATACTGAAAGGTAGCAAAGTTCAAAATTCCAAGTTGTGCAAAGCTTTCATAATCAAAATTAAACTGTCAAGCAGAACCACAGAAGGTTTCATCATTGGAAGAATGACATAATTGAAGATGGTGAAAATTTGTTAATATATTAGAAGGAGGGTGTGGAGATCAATGAGTAGGCTATTTCAAATATTTCAGACAGAGGTAAGGAGGAAAGGAGTAGAAATAATTCTGCATTAGAATGGACAGCACTGCCTGAATGGGGAAGGTATATGACATTGACTAAAAGGAAAACTCAAACAGGGTAAGAATGAGGGAAGGATGGGAGAGGAGATGATTAGTTCTATTTTAGAAACCTAAAGTTTTATATGCTCCCATGATGTTGCACAAGTGGTTAAAATATGGCTCTAAGAATGAGGATGCAGGCAAATTTCAGATTATTAGAATCAGAAAAAATTTAATTGGTCCATAGTCAATTAAACATTAACAAAAAGGCTTTGTGACAAACATTTCTAAATTTTTCACAAACACATATTTTTATTAATAAGAAATACAAAGAATATTAAAAGTTCTCATATAATCATTGCTTGAATTGTCAATGTGCCCAGTCCCTAATTTTTAATTTATTTAGGAAGAGAGTTCCTCATAATTTCACCCTGTCTTCAAAATAGTTAATTCCTACAATTGTTGGGATAGGAAGAACTCATTTATAACATGCTTTTTATCTACTCAGTAGAATAATATATTTTATGTCTAAAAGAAGTCCAGTCTTTTGTAATAGGCTCTATGCAAAAAGTTTAAAATGATGTGCAATTAAAAGGTCATTCTAATTTCAAAAATGTTAACATCTGAAATTATGTCATCTTTAATTATCAGGAGAATATCTAAAGAATAATAAAATGTAACACTTACTTTTGCTGCACCTATCTGTTCTTTTCGAAATTTCTCAAGTGGTGCAATTAATACATCATTAGCATTTTGGATCTGAAATAAAAAATGCACATATATTAAATCTTTCAGAATTTCATGCCAACAACATTGAAAAAATGGCTGCTTTATCCAACGTATCAAATAGACTGTTTTTGTTTTTGTTTGCATCTATAAAAACAACTTACATGTTATATACAGTTTTTCTACTTTATAATTAAGCTGTTTTCACATATTATTTCCCTTGATCCTAATAACAATGTGAAAAATATGAAAATAAGTACTTGTGGTGAAATCTTGGTTTGAATACTTAAATTTCTTCTTCTAAAACTTAACTAAGAAACAGCACATTGGGTATTAAATTTACAAATACCTATAATTACACTGGTTTAATGTAGCCAGTTCAAGCATCATTTTAAAATTAAACCATATAAAAGCTCTTCCATTTTGCCCTTAGAATGGTAGAATTCTACAGCTGCAAAAAAAGGCTTATTTTTTTTCCCCTATTTAATTAGATTCCTCATAATGAGGAATTGAGGTTTGCCTGAACAGTCTCATAATGTTTCCAACCTGACTAAAATAGTATTTGATTCCATTTCAATGAAAACATATTTTAGCCCCAAATTCCACATTGAGATTTACTTAAACTTTAAAACAAATAAAGCTTTTCATATTGATCTGTAAGACTACTGCAATGGGAGTGCAAGATATGAAGACCAGCAACTGAATGCAAGCAGACAGAAATTCCTAAGGATACCATTATTCTGGAAGGGGATGTTCTTTTAAAAAACAGCCTTTAGAAAGCATTAAAATAAAGAGGAGGCCCAGTTACAAAATTTATAATTTGTTCTACGATTATGACAACTGAACAAAATCCATTACATAATTAGCAAATACCAGGATAAAGAGAGAAAATTTCTTATTTTTAAAATATATTATTCTACTTTAAAAGAGGTTAAAGGGTATACAGGTGCTCCATGTACTATTTTTCTAACTGTTTTGTAAGTTTGAAATTATATCAAAATATATGCATTTCAATGAAAGTGTCACTTTCCTTATTTTCATTAAACTGGTTTATCTCTAGTCAAGTTTAATTTCTTAAAGTCCATCATCTAAAAATGCACACAGATAATATACAAAAATAAAAAAATAAAAACTAGCATGTTAACACCACTATCCATGATCCTGTTAATCTTTGATTTGCAGAAAAATGAGAATGACAGATCTTGAAAAGAAGACCAAAATCCTATGCTGTGAAAGCATACAAATTAGATTAATAGGCAAAAAATCTTGTCCCAGACAATGAGGGCCAACTGGAGATACCACTGACATCCATCACCTAATCCCCATTTCTGAGCTCAGACAGACATACCTCCAGATAGACTGTGCAGGCGTCCTACTGGGAAGAGATTATTAGAAATAGCAGTAAAATAGCTCACTTTTAATTATCTCTCTAAAACCTCTTTGCCCTCATTAAAACCCCCAATTACATACATACACACACACAAACACACACACAGACACACACACACACACACACGTATCCAGATTGTACAGATGCAATACATAGCTGACTCCACCTTTAAAGATAAGTTTGCATAAGGGGAAAGACAGTATCATCAGTACTTTTGTGTAATTTGGAATAATAGCAATAATAAAGGCTACTATTCATTGAATGTTTACTTTATGCTGAAAATTGCAATCAGTCCTTTACAAGCATGAGCTTATGTATTTAAAGTCAGCTAAATGGCTGGGAGAGAAATTCAAATCTGGAAGTGATAAGGAACGAGGCTGGGTTCCTGTAGTATTGACAGATGCATAGCAGGAATTCCAGAGACAGTTCTATGGAAGACACAAAAGGACTCAATGACAAATTGCATAGAGGGAGAAAGAGAGAGGAATCAATGGAGAAACTAAGGTTTTGGCCTCAGCCACTGGAACTTTGGTAACACATCAGAATTTGGGGCAAATGAGGTAGGGAGTATGCTTGATAGAGAAAGAATAAAGACAACGATTAATTTCACTTTGTTCCAATTACATCTGATGTCATGGAAAGATTCAAAGAAATATTATGTCAGAAAATTCCATCTCACATTGGCAGAACTAATAAAAATGAATGGATGTTTTTTATTGGGAAGGAAAGGATTGTGAAAGGGAGTAGATGGGCTGATGTCATATACTAAGACCTTGGCACTCACATTCACATCCAATGGTTAACATCTCTGCTAAACCCCTTCTCTTGTTGTTACATACATAGGACCTCAAAATAAAGCAAAAGCCAGATGATATAACAAAACAGAATAATTAACAGCACCCTGTGGGCTAAGTATAATTTCCTATCTCTATTTCTTTCACATTTCTTGGGTTATTTGGATTTGCTTTTTTTTCCCTTCTTTTCCCATTCTCTTACCATGAAACTAAAGGAAGAAATAAATAAGTGGCAAAGGTATTAAACAGAAAAAAAAAAAAAAAAAATGAAGGGGGTGAAAACGTCCAACAGGGTGATAAAGAACAACAGAAATGATTTCTTGAGTGTTTCTAATGTGTCAAATACTACACTAAGTTCTTCACAATATAGAGATTAAAGTCAATATTTTATGGGTAATGAAATCAAACATCTAAAAAATGATCTGGAACATATTAAAAACATGAATGTTAAAGTTCGACTCAGCTTCATTTGAATCTCAGTGCCAAAACTGATAACACACAGTGTTTCATCCCTGTACTTCTTAAAAGTTTTTATAAAAATTAAAAGCAAAATAAATTATTTTGAAAAAAATCACTAGCATAGATTTGCACATGGAAGGCTCTCAATAAATGTTAACTTCTTCAAATAATTGAATGTCTACTCTGTATTCATAACTGTCCTAAGCAGTCTTTACAGTTTCCCCTAAATGATTTAAAATGTAGTTACTCAAAGCTAGAAATTGAAATCCAGATTAATAACAGAACTTATCCAGAGGCCTAGCAGTAGTAGATAACCCCATGTTTTTCCATAAACCATTATAACAAATGCCTGGCTCTACCTCTGAAATATGATGCCACTTTTGTATGCAGTCAGTGGCTGCTGTTCACAATATGTAAATTTAAATTCAAGAGATCAAAATGGAAAATGCCAGCACTCAAAGGGCACTAAGTGGATTTACAAACCAATTTGGCTCCTTGTGAGCCTCATCTTTATACATTCCCCCTGGGAATACATGACTTTTATCCCTACACAGTGGTCACTCATATGGATTAAACCCTCCAATTCTGAAGTAATCCTGAAGTCAAGAAGGTGTTAAAATTTTGGTAGGATTAAAAGAGTTACTGTTGCTACTGCATAAGAAAGGAAAATGTCATATAGAGGGTACAAAACCCTTATTTAAAATGTGAATTAGAGTACAACTATGGTGACAACCCTTGCAAAGTTAAAAAATAAATCTAGAGAAATGCAATTTTCACTCACATGGAACTCTTTCATCCGGATTCACAAAACAAGCTTGATGAAATTCCTTCCAGAAGGGTAATACTTGGGGGAAAAATCAAGTCAAAGTTCAGGAGATTCAGGATCCCATAATATCTGTGGAATGTGCAACTTTGCATGACCTTACTAAGATGCTTTAGAAAAAATACAAAATAAATTTTAATACTCTCCCTAGATATTGATAAGATAAATTATTGAAGATGCCTTATTATGGTAATTAAGAAACAATTAACTTACAATTACTAGCCATTACCTAAACCTTGGCCTTAAGCAACTTATTTTTATAGATATTGGTTCACATTTAAAGTAAAAAACAATTACTGGTAATTTCACTTATTTTCAGTAGAAGAAAAGCAAATCTGACATTGGGTAATACTTCGCAATATAGCATCTACCATGCATTTTAACTGTGGGTAGGTTATTTAAGCCAGGCAATTAAGTTTCCTGTCACTTTCTTTTGCTATTTCAAGTGGTTCTAATAAACAGCCACAAGGGGGTGCACACAAATCATTCAAAAGTAATGGCTAGAAACGTTTTCATGTGGTTTGAAGAATGATTCTCCAAATATGTTTGGATTTCCTTTTTTACCCCCCACATAATCACAAATTATAATTTTCTATGGATCATGCATTTTCAAATGCTATCTTATAGGAATTTCCAGGGCGTGCTTTTCATTGCTGATAATCTTGCCACACTTATTCACTAAAAAAAAGTAGCAATGGAATAAAATAAATCTGAAAGGTATGTCTCTTAACAATTTTATTCTTACACTTCTTCCCTTTCCAGGTTTTGATTAAAATCCAGTGATGTTGGTGCCAGTCACAGCTCATCACTAATTAATGACTATATGTCCCATTATCTTGCAACTCATTAGCTAACACATCAGAATGTCTGAAAAATTACAGTTCCTTACCTCTCATTTTCAAAGCAATAAAACACTCAGTTTTGATGTAAAGATTTAATTATATTCTCAAGTACTATTTAAAGCAATACTTCTGATATTCTAAAGTACTATTTAAAGCAATTGCTTAAGGCTATAATACGCTACACTATTTACAACAAAAAACATAAATGGTAGAGTTCATTGCAAAAATAATTTCCTGTTGAGATGTCAATATAAACAATCAATACAAAGTGGAAAGACCATAAAGGTATGTAATAATAAGTGAAATGATCATAATTAATGCAGAAGATATCTACACAGTCTTTGATGTAAAATAATGGATTATTTTCCCATTCATATTTACAACTGAATCACATCACAGCTGAAAATCACATCACAGTTCTAATTTCTGATTGATTACAAGCAAGCATCTCTTCTCTGCCTTGTCCCAAACTGTATCTAGTTCCTCCTTCCTCAACAGCTTCTTAGGAAGAAGCTCTGGCAAGGGGTGGGGAACTGGGGTGCTAGCCTGGCATTCACTCCCAAGTACTGGCCAATTTAACTCTCCATAGCTACATAATATAGACATTCTTCTCTAGGTCAGTAAATCCACAGCACTACTAAACTAGATCTCAATGGCCAAAACTCACATGAGGTATAGAGGCTGGACACATGAGCACATCTTGCATTAATAAATAATCAGAAGTCAAAGACTAAATACATATTACTTCATACCCTTTAATGTGAGCAAATGACTGAAAAAAACCATACTGCCATCTAAAAACAAGTGCTATGTAAGGCTATCTGGATACTTGCCATTCATTTAATTCTGACTTGAATGCCACTTGCTACTTCAGCATTTTAATTTTTTTGGATCTACTTAGTGACAGAGTTCCACTATGAATCCCACTCCATTGGACCTCATCAGTTAGATCTAACTCTTACTTGAATTTAATATTACTTTCATCTTTCTCAATTTTTATCAGCAATAATACTTTTCTTATGGAAATATATTGGGAAAATTAACTTAAGTTTCTGGAGAATTGTTTCTGGAGAATGCCCTCTTCTTTTTCAGAAGATAAGTAGAAGCAATACACTCTCAGGAGAATACTCCCAGTTATTTTTAATTAATTGGCCTAACCATGACAACTATGCAATCTTGATCAAGTTACTCAAACTAAGTTTCCTTTTCTATATAATAAAGATGATAATATGTCCTTATCTCATGGCCTGCTTACAAAGGTGAAATATTTTACTTTATGTCTAATGATCATAAGAATTTATTAATAAAGCATTAATTGCCTATTAAATTCTTTCTTTTGAGTAGGCCAACTGCAGTGCTCTAGATTTTTTTTTTCAATGAATTAGGAAGCTGCTATTGGAGTTTTAGTATAAGAGTGATATCTCACCAGCACATAGTTGATGTCAAAGCTTATTAACTGCAGAAGAGTAGTCAATGGGGTAAAACGGCAAGCAATCTCTCTACTTCTAGAGTTTATAACTAGTGACGAATACATAAATCAAATTAAAGTTTGCTATTTTTTAATAAAACCATCTATACTCATAAGGTGGAGGAATGGAAAACCATGCAACCAAGAAGGAATTGACCATTTTCACAGAATCTAGCAGAGAAAGTGGGAGAGGAGAGTAGATTGTAAAATTTCATATAATCCACTGTGATGCAATTAACATCATAACTCTAGGTGGTAACAAATTAAACTATTTGTGTACTAGTTATTTGAACCACAAAGGTAGGTTATTTATTGTATCTTTCTTGTTCTTAAACTACTTTTGCTTTATTCCTTTCTACTCAGCAATCTCTAATGGGGGATTAAGATAAGAATACTTTTTAAACATTTAAGTATTGTAGAAACATTTTCAAATACCAGACATAACCATAACATATTGCCTCCCCACTTATCTATTTATTACCCGCCTAATTACTGCTTTTTCATTTATAACCCTTTAATATTGGAGGCTAAAAACAGAAAACAAAGTCAAACTTCTTTTCAACTATAAATATCAAGATATGTGAAAGGTCAAATTAGAATTGGCATCTTAAAAGCTGCTTAAAATAATACTCCAAATGACCTGCATATACATTCACTTTTAAAAACATACTTTTTTTTTATTTTGACCAAAAGGTATGCATTTAAGAAAGCAATTTTATAGAATTTTTTAAAAGACCATATTAACTCAAAGGTCACACAAGGAAGATATTTAAGTTATGTCATTCAGAACCTGTATTCTCAAAGGGAGATTTAAGAAACATAGTACCCTGAAGTGTTTCATTCCAACAGGTTAAATACTCACTCCTGCATCTGACTAGGTAAAAATGTTCTTCAGGGATACTGGTGAGGTTACTTCAGCCGGTTCTCTACCTTTGCACATTCTAAGGAAACATCAGGGTCTGCTGAACTTTGTACCTCTGGTGGCGCAACTAGACCACTCCAGTGATGTTCCTATGTTTGTTAATATGGCCAAAAATATTCCTATAACACAGTTGCCTTATTTATGTCAATATCCTCATGTTCATGAAAATATACCTCCTCCCATTCTCCCACCTCAAATATCAGAGACACCGTACATCCCAAGCTGAGCTAGTTAGGGCCTCAAGAGTATTTCTATTTATATGTTCTAACCCCTAACTTAGAGTGGGGGAAAGTGGCTTTGTGTATGGGAGCAAGGGGAGGGAGCTTCAGCAAAGTGATAATTTATATCACTCCCTCCCTCCCACTTAATGCTATTTCTTCTTGGTACTCCCTACTAAGAGTATCTTTGGATTGAAAAAAATAAAATCATTCATCTTTTATAAATTCTTCATTTGTGAATTTAAGCAAATTTCTGATAGCCTTTGCCAGTTTAAAAGCAAATAAAATTCATTAAATTCCCAGTCATATTTTATAGCAATTGCATTTTAGTAGCTGAATGTTAATATAATCATAATTGTCCAGTATTTCAATAATAGCAGATTGCCAAATGTTTAAGAAAAATGGAAGATACCCAGTGTATATGCAATTTCTTAAATTTCTTATTGTAGTTGTACATTAGTGGGGGAGAATGGGAATAAAGAGGAGGACAAGAGAGAAGAGGGAAAGAAGGAAGGAATTATGCAGGATACAGACGTACATAAACAAAGGAGAGAATGATCTAACTAATACAGGGAGAAATTAGGAAAAATTAGGTCTGGGGCCAGTGGTGTGTTAAAGCAAGCTCATAGTGGCTCACAGAACCTTTGTGCTCATCTCTTCCCAGCCCGCACTGGGTAAGTGACCTTTGTTGAAATCAGCCAAGGTGGGAGGATTTACTCCGTGAAAATCAGCAAGCTCTACAAATCAGATTTCTCACACATACATAGCCACATGTATGCATGCATGTGTATACAACTGGCACCTGAGTGCCAGTTTTTCCCAATCTACCACTGCCTGGAGCCAAATATGTAACTACGCATTGCTTAACAATGGGCATGTGTTCTGAGAAATGGATCGTTAGGCGATTTTGTCATCGTGCAAACATTGTAGAATGCATTGCACAAAGCTAGATGGTACAGCCTACTATACACCTAGGCTATATGGTACAGCCTATTGCTCCTAGGCTTCAAACCTGGACAGCACCTTACTGTACTGAATACTGTAGGCAACTTTAACAGTGGTAAGGTAAGTATTTGTGTATCTAAATATATCTAAACCTAGAAAAATACAGTAAAAATACGGTGTGAAAGATTTTTTTGTAACGGAACACTGTACAGGGCACTTACCATGAATGGAGCTTGCATGCCTGGAAATTGCTCTAGGTGAGTCAGTGACTGGGTGGTGAGTGAATGTGAAAACCTAGGACATTACTGCACACGATTATAGATTTTACAAACACTGTATGCTTTGACTACATTAAATTTATAAAAAATACTTTTCTTCAATAATAAATTAACCTCAGCTTATGGCAAATTTTGTACTTTTAAACTTTTTAATTTTTTAACTTTTTGACTCTCTTGTCAAAGCTTAAAACACATTATACAGCTATAACAATCTTTTATTTCTTTATATCCTTATTCTATACACTTTCTTCTATTTAAAATTTATGTTTTACTTGATGATACAAAGACACACATTAGCTTAGGCCTGCACAAGGTTAAATCATCAATATCACCATCTTCTACTTCCACATCTTGCCCTAATAGAATGTTTTCGGGGCAGTAACACACATGGAGCTGTCATCTCTTACAATGACAATGCCCTCTTCTGGAATACCTTCTGAAGAACGTGCCTGAGACTGTTTTATGGTTAACTTCATTATAAGTAGAAGTATACACTCTAAAATAATGATCAAAAGTATAGTAATACATAAACCAATAACAAAGGTATTCATTATCATGATCAAGTGCTATGTGTTATACACAATTCTATGTGCTATACTTCTACAGATGAGCAGCACAGATTTGTCTGCACTGGCATCACCAGAAACACATAATGTATTGCACTATGATATTAAGACACCTATGATGTTATTAGGTGATAGGAATTGTTCAGCTCCATTATAATCTTATGGGATCAATATAATGTATGTGATTCATTGCTGACTGAAATGTTACGAACACATAACTAAATATAAATGGCATGTACCATGAATGCTGTTGCTCTTGTTAGCAAATAATGTTTATAGTTAACGTTTTGTGATCATTCATTCGGTGTTCAGGTTCATCCTTAGAATCTTTCACAGCCTAGCACCACAGAAAGCTACTATCTCCTGGCCGGGTGCAGTGGCTCACCCTCTAATCCCAGCACTTTTGGAGACCGAGGTGGGAGGATCACCTGAGGTCAGGAGTTCGAGACCAGCCTGGCCAACATGGTAAAATCCTGTCTCTACTAACAATACAAAAATCAGCCAGGCATGGTGGCACACATCTGTGATCTAAGCTACTTGGGAGACTGAGGCACAAGAATCATTTGAACCTGGGTGGCGGAGGTTGCAGTGAGCTGAGATCCTGCCACTGTACTCAAGCCTGGGTGACAGAGCAAGACACCATCTCAAAAAAAAAAAAAAAAAGAAAGAAAGAAAGAAAGCTACTATCTACCAGATAGGCTTGTGAAGCTAAAACTGTCACCAGTGCTAGAGTAGAAGAAGTTTGCACCAGCATTGCTAGGGAAGCTCAGAAACCAGAAAGTCTTACATGTATAAAATTAAGTTTAAGTGTAAAGAAGCGCAAACGAATTTAATCTTTTCAATATTGGAAAAGACATATTTAATTGGAAATGTTATAGGTTAATAGGTACATGTTTAAAAGAGATGCTTTAATAACTAGATAAAAGAGATCTTGTGTAGTTAACACTCTTTACCACTATTTGTTGTTTAATATAGGTGTTTTTTGAATAAATACATAAAACATAACAGCCACATTATGACCACAACACAACATATATGGTCAAGAAGACTGCATATACTAGAGGACCCATAAGATTATAATGGAGCTGAAGAATTCCTATCACCTAGTGATGTCACATCTATTGTGACATTGTAGTACAACACATTACCTTTTCTGTGTTTAGTATGTTTAGATATACAAATGCTTATCATTGTGTTACAATTGCCTGCAGTATTCAGTATAGTAATATCCTGTATAGATCTGTAGCCTAGGAGCCTTAAGTGACAGTGGAACCATGTAGCCTACGTATTATTTTCGTATTTTGTAATTTCTAAACCTTCAAAAGTGGATATTTTCCCTATTAAAATCTTTTTTGAACAGTGATACACACTCTCTATTGCATCCCCAAACACAGTTTTAGAATTGTGCTGATGCTATGTTTACGTGTGTGATAAAAAGTCAACTTGAGTAGAATAATGATGATTGTTCTTGGCTTACGAAATGCTTACTTGAAATAATATAATGGTGAGGTAAGGATCAGCACGGCTACAGGAAGGTTAAGAAGAGATTATTAAAGGAGGAGTATTTCTCACACATAATTCTACCCAATTAAAGTTTGAGAAATGAGAAAAAAGGGATATTCCTTCAGAAACATAAGCATCATAACATTACCTTTTCCTAGTTCACTTTCCCTGGAACAACACTTACTTGGGATGTTTATGTCACATGCTATCTCGATATAAATAAACACAGGAAACATTGTAATTGGAACTTGTACAGCTAAGAAAAAACAGCACCAGAAGCTAATACACACACATAGTATATCTTTACTATAAACTACCCCCTTAGTGTCTGTTTGGATGTGAACATTTTAAGGACCTCTGAGAGTTAGGGGGAAGAAAAAATAATCTTTTTAAATAAATAATTCCTTGATTGAATAAGCCAGCAAATTTAATCACAGTGTTGTTAAAAATAAAACCAAAAAAATTTAATTAAAAGAGAAAACTTTAGAGCTTTAACACGGAATACAAAGTCCATGAATACCCAAAAGTTATCTACGTCCTACAATTTAGCAAACAAGAGATATGATTTATTTTGCAAAGATTTTCTTTTAAACTTTCCCAGGCATTTGAGCACAGGCTCTTAGTCATAGCTAAGAATTACTTCCCAAATAAGTTCCATATGTTATAACTCTCGGCCCTGGTCTTTTCCAAATCCAGATCTGGTCATAAACTATGGGCCAGTTTTCCACACTGTACAGCTGTCAAAAGCCTTTCTTACCCAAGGAAGTAAAGAGCCTCTTTCAGCCCTTAATGTGAGGTCTTACATCATGTGAAGAATGAGTGATATGTCAATACTAGAGAAATTCTCTTTAAAACATATGACAAACAACATTAAAAAAATTACACTTTTCCTTATCTGTGAAAAGTATGTTCCAACAGAAAATACAATCATTTAATAGATCATTAACATCTGACCTCTTTTGGTCTTACCCTGAGGCCATGGCTTGAATTACTTTCAGTTCATAGAACTGCCTATGAGGTTAAGATTCTTCTCCAGAAAATGAAGCTTGAAAACTACTTTTCTTCCAGACAGCTTGAGACATTTGAGACATTCAGACTCTCCTGCACTTATCATGATGCGTACAATCAGATAATAAGGCAAAGCAGCAACGCTATGCCACGTGCCACCTGAATCATCCTATATAATCATGAAAAACTGCTTGCTTCTCTTTCTTTTTCCTCCTAAAAAATTAAGAGATATCTACTATATCTAGTGGGAAAGAAAAGTTACATTTTGAGGCCAGGAGTTCAAGATCAACCTGGCCATCATGGTAAAACCCTGTCTCTACTAAAAATAAAAATAAAATAGCCAGGTGTGGTGGTGCACACCTGTAATCCCAGCTACTCAGGAGCCTGAGGCAGGAGGATTGCTTGAACCTGGGAGATGGAGGTTGCAGTGAGCCGAGATTGCGCCACTGCACTCCAGCCTGGGTGACAGAACAAGACTCCACCTCAGGAAAAAAAAAGAAAGAAAAGAAAAGAAAAGAAAGAAAGAAGGAAAGAAGGAAAGAAGGAAAGAAGGAAAGAAGGAAAGAAGGAAAGAAGGAAAGAAGGAAAGAAGGAAAGAAAGAAAGAAAGAAAGAAAGAAAGAAAGAAAGAAAGAAAGAAAGAAAGAAAGAAAGAAAGAAAAGTTAGCTCCTTAGATGCCCAGTTTACATGAGCAGGACGACGGTTGCTGGTTGTAAAACTCTCCTTCTTATCTCCATGTTAACCAGATCCCCAAACACAGAATCCTAACAACAAAACATATTGTCAATAATCACATCCTGTTTGTAACTTTCTGCTTTTACTAGTGTCCTAACACATTCCAGTATATTACTAGTTAAGGAATATTTTAATTAATCTAAATTACTAACCTGAAACTGCTGGAGGGAAAAATGCATGTTCTCAGATAATTCAGGAATACAGTAAAATTGAAACGTATGTTACCACCATCAAAATGAAAATAGCTTTTCATAGTAACAAAGATACAAAGCTAATGATATTAGTGTACCTTACCCCAAAGCTTCCCAATCCCTGCTTCATATGTCATCATGAGAGCACCTGGGTGTATCTTAACAGCCTTTGACTCAGGTGACCTTTCAAGAATTCTTTTGCAGAGTAAAAGGAGCAAAGACAGACTCAACCAACTTAATCTTACACTTCAAGATAAGAAAACACTCTACACTTCATCCATGGATCGACTAATGCATTTTCATGCTTCAGATATCAGGTGAAGTGAAAGCTTAATAATGCTTTCTCCAACCCAGATATTTCTGCCAAGCTCCTTATCTGTAAACGGTTTGTCCCACTCCCACGGACACCTCAAAAACATACCCTCAAAGCAGGTCCCAGCCTTCTCCACTCCACTGATTTATCTCCTCTCAGTGAATGGCACTATATTCAGCCAACTCTCCAGTCATCCTAGACCAAGGCCTCTCCTTCATCTTCTGCGCCCAATCCAGGATCTCCCCACCACCTTAGCTTGCCTCCAATCACATCTCTTCAGGTTAAATTAGCAATTACACAACTCTCAGCACTCCGTTTCACGACCCACCTATATTTAACTTTCCACACAGATGCCAGAATGTTCTCTTTAAATGGACAGTATTTCACTCCCCAGCGTTTATCGTCTCTCTACAACCTTCAATAGAAAAGGACTTGCTTTAGCCCAGTATCCAAGGGCCTTGAAAGAAAAGCCATCTCCTTACCTCCTAAAAATCTTTTTTGCTGCCATTCCCACGTGAGAAAGCCTTGATTTCTACCATGAGCATGGCAGAAGCACTTGACAGCCCTAACTTAAGCATACCTTGAGAATGAGACTGTATGGCAGATGCCCTGAATGTGTGTTCAGAGTTCCAAACTAAGGAATTGAGAGTGGACAACTGGAGATTCATTACTTATCTATGTGGAATATCTGAACCCTCAGCCTGTCCAGTGGAACATGAGCCATTCAGGGGATCGA
This sequence comes from Macaca mulatta, assembly GCF_049350105.2. Lineage (NCBI taxonomy): Eukaryota > Metazoa > Chordata > Mammalia > Primates > Cercopithecidae > Macaca > Macaca mulatta. The sequence continues at coordinate 101,737,997 of NC_133419.1, read as the reverse complement.
GGCCTTTGCCTTGGGTTAAATAAAAATTGTCAGGTGGAGGTTGTTAGTGGGAGGGTGTTAACTGAAAATGCTATGTAACCTGCATGCTTTTTACAAGTGGGTTGGTGGTTCTTCTGGTCCATCCCACTGTCATTGGACCACTCTCTATGTAAGTTTCCCAGTAATAAAGCCCTATGTTTTGTGTGCTGGCTCTGGGTCTCTTCTTTAGCTGCTTGAACCTGGTGTCATCCTATTGAAGTTAACAGGGGTCTGGCATGCCACCATGTAACATGACTTATAAATCCTAGCTCCCTCTGGACCTCTTCAATCCTTCTCTCTGTTCCACTTGTTCCCTATCTGAACACTCTTACTCATTCTTTAAACCTCAGCTCAAGCTTTACCTCCTTGCTGAGCTTTCTTTAATATTCCTAGGTTAAGTCTCAAGGCCCTTCTTCAAACTCCCACAGGACACCGATCATATGACTATCACAGCAGATGCCAGTACTCTGCAGACCACAGTGTGCACAGTGTGTCTTCCCATCCAGATTATGAGTATTTTTGAGAAAATGTTTATGTCTCCAGCTTTTATTTTTGTATCCCCCAAAGATGAGAGCAGTATCTGAGGCATACAGTTATTAGCCAACAGTTATTTATTGATATAAGCTTATTGGTTGGAAGTGGGGGTAGGGTAGGAGGTGGAGAAAGAATTTGGAAGACAGGAAGTTAGAGAGTGGAAAATGCCAAAATCAAACTTAAATGATAAAGATGGACAACGTCAGACTTTACCTTCCTACAAACCAAACATCATTTTCTTATTCATATATCAGTTTCAGTCTCAAACAATGCATACCCTAGTTGAGTGTGAGGTGTTCTGATGAACCATTGAGAAAGAAAAATCAGAAATGCATGGATTCAGTATGAAGATACCCTTTGTCTTTTTTGGAGAAAGAGAAAATTTTAATAGATAACAAATGAAGACCACCTTCTACTTAAGCATGCCAGGTTACAGGTTTTTATTACATACAAAAACAAAAGGTTAATTACCTCATTAAATTTTTACTTCTACTTCTAAAAGGTGAATAGATGAGATTAACTTCTGGAACTTTGTTTCTTTGTAAATTCTAGTTCTAGTTACCATTTTGGAAATGAATCTTGAAGAAGCACTGGGGATAGAGTAGGGAGAATAGGCATGCTAAATGCTATTTGGCAAAATAACCTATCGTTAGCCATTTATTAGAAATAAATAAGCAATGGCCTGCTGTCTTATGAGGCCTTGCTAGGCTCTGCCAAAAATTCAATTAGGCTGATAAACAATCTCGGAAGAATGAAGGGTCAAAAACACAGCTTCTTGTCATCTTTGAGTTTACTAATCAGGGAACATATTATCTACATTACTAAGGTACAAAAGTACATTACTGAATTACAATTAGGACAACTGGGCAAAAAGGTGAAAACAAGGGCAAGCCTATGTAATGCTGTGAAGTGGATAAAATCTGTTTTCAAAAGCTTCTATCTCTTTAGCCACCCCTAGGTAGGTTTTGTTTAGCCTTTATTCGAGTGTGTTTATTTTATCTCTGAGTAGGCTTTGTCTGGCCTTTATTCTAGTGTGTTTACCATTACCACCTCCTCTCACTAAAAACTGTGCAGCCAGGAAACCTAAGTTTTATTTTTTAATTTTTTTATTTTCACAGGTTATTGGAAAACAGGTGGCATTTGGTTACATTAGTAAGTTCTTTAGTGGTGATTGGTGAGATTTTGGTGCATCCATCACCCAAGCAGTATACACTGTAGCCAATTTGTAGTCTTTTACCCCTCACTGCCTTCCCACCTTTTCCCTCCGAGTCCTCAAAGTCCACTGTGTCATTCTTATGGCTTTGCATTCACATAGCTTAGCTCCCAATTATGAGTGAGAATATACAATGCTTGATTTTCCATTCCTGAGTTACTTCACTTAGAATAATAGTCTTCAGTCTCATCCAGATTGCTGCCAATGCCATTCACTTCTTTTTACGGCTGACTAGTACTCCACTGTGTGTGTGTGTGTGTGTGTGTGTGTGTGTGTGTGTGTGTGTGTGTGTGTGTGTGTGTATACCACAGTTTCTTTATTCACTCGTTGATTGACGGGCATTTGGGTTGGATCCATGTTTTTGCAATTGCTAATTTTGCTGCTATAAACATGCGTGTGCACGTATCTTTTTCATATAATGACTTCATTTCCTCTGGGTAGATACCCAGTAGTGAGATTGCTGGATCAAATGGTAGTTCTACTTTAGTTCTTTAAGGAATCTCCACTCTGTTTTCCATAGTGGCTGTACTAGTTTACATCCCCACCAGCAGTGTAGAAGTGTTGCCTTTCACTGCATCCACATCAACGTCTACTATTTTCTGATTTTTTGATTATGGCCATTCTTGCAGAAGGTGGTATCATACTGTGGTTTTGATTTCATTTTCCCTGATCATTAGTGATGTTCAGATTTTTTCATATGTTTCTTGGCCATTTGTATATCTCCTTTTAGAATTGTCTATTCATGTCCTTATTCCACTTTTTGATGGGATTTTTTTTCTTGTTGATTTGAGTTCATTGTACATTCTGTCCTTTGTCAGATGTATAGATTGTAAAGATTTTCTTCCATCCTGTGGGTTGTCTATTCACTCTGTTGACTGTTCCTTTTGCCATGCAAAAGCTCTTTAGTTTAATTAAGTCCCAGCTATTTATCTTTGTTTCTATTGTATTTGCTTTTGTGTTCTTGGTCATGAAATCCTTGCCTACGCCAATCTCTAGAAGGGTTTTTACAATATTATCTTCTAGAATTTTTATTATAGATTCAGGTCTTAGATTTAAGTCCTAGATCCATCTTGAGTTGATTTTTGCATAAGATGAGAGATGAGGATCCATTTACATTCTCCTAAATGTGGTTTGCCAATTATCCCAGCACCATTTGTTCAATGGGGTATCCTTTCCCCACTTTTTGTTTTTGTTTGCTTTGTCAAAGATCAGTTGGCTATTTGGCTTTATTTCCGGGTTCTCTTTTCTGTTCCATTGGTCTACGTGCCAATTTTTATACCAGTACCATACTATTTTGGTGAGTATGGTCTTATTGTATAGTTTGAAATCAGGCAATGAGATGCCTCCAGATTTGTTCTTTTTGCTTAGTCTTGCTTTGGCTATGCAGGCTATTTTTTTGGTTCCATATGAATTTTAGGTTTCTTTTTTTTTTTTTTTTAGTGTTCAGAGAATCTTTTATTTTCCTTTCCTATTTTTTTTATATACTTTAAGTTCTAGAGTACGTGTGCACAATGTGTAGGTTTGTTACATATGTATACATGTGCCTTGTTGGTGTGCTGCACCCATTACCTCATCATTTACATTAGGTATATCTCCTAATGCTATCCCTTCCCCCTACCCTCTCCCCACAATAGGACCCGGTTTCCTGACTTTTTAATGATTGTCATTCTAACTGGTGTGAGATGGTATCTCATTGTGGTTTTGATTTGCATTTCTCTGATGGCCAGTGATGATGAGCATTTTTTCATGTGTCTGTTGGCTGTATGAATGTCTTCTTTCGAGAAATGTCTGTTCATATCCTTTGTCCACTTTTTGATGGAATTGTTTGTTTTTTTCTTGTAAATTTGATTGAGTTCTTTGTAGGTTCTGGATATTAGCCCCTTGTCAGATGAGTAGATTGCAAAGATTTTCTCTCATTCTGTAGGTTGCCTGTTCACTCTGATGGTAGTTTCTTTTGCTGTGCAGAAGGTCTTTACTTTAATTAAATCCCATTTGTCAATTTTGGCTTTTGTTGCCATTGCTTTTGGTGTTTTAGACATGAAGTCCTAGGCCGTGCCTATGTCCTGAATGGTATTACCTAGGTTTTCTTCTAGGGTTTTTATGGTTTTAGGTCTAACATTTAAGTCTCTAATCCATCTTGAATTAATTTTTGCATAAGGAGTAAGGAAAGGATCCAGTTTCAGCTTTCTACTTATGGCTAGCCAATTTTCCCAGCACCATTTATTAAATAGGGAATCCTTTCCCCATTTCTTGTTTTTGTCAAAGATCAGGTGGCTGTAGATGTGTGGTATTATTTCTGAGGGCTCTATTCTGTTCCATTGGTCTATATCTCTGTTTGGTACCAGTACTGTGCTGTTTTGGTTACAGTAGCCCTGTAATATACTTTGAAGTCAGGTAGCATGATGCCTCCAGCTTTGTCCTTTTGGCTTAGGATTCTCTTGACAATGCGGGGTCTTTTTTGGTTCCATATGAACTTTAAAGTACTTTTTTCCAATTCTGTGAAGAAAGTCATTGGCAGCTTAATGGGGATGGCATTGAATCTATAAATTACCTTGGGCAGTATGGCCATTTTCACAATATTGATTCTTCCTATCCATGAGCATGGTATGTTCTTCCATTTGCGTCCTCTTTTATTTCACTGAGCAGTGGTTTGTAGTTCTCCTTGAAGAGGTCCTTTACATCCCTTGTAAGTTGGATTCCCAGGTATTTTATTCTCTTTGAAGCTATTGTGAATAGGAGTTCACTCATGATTTGGCTCTCTGTCTGTTACTGGTATATAAGAATGCTTATGATTTTTGCACATTGATTTTGTATCCTGAGACTTTGCTGAAGTTGCTTATCAGCTTAAGGAGATTTTGGGCTGAGACAATGCGGTTTTCTAAATATACAATCATGTCCTCTGAGGATTTTTTTTATAATTCTGTGAAGAATGATGGTGGTATTGTGATGGGAATTGTACTGAACGTGCAGATTGCTTTTGGCAGTATGGTTCTTTTCACAGCATTGATTCTATCCACCCATGATCGTGGGACGTGTTTCCATTTGTTCGTGCTGTCTATGACTTCTTTCAGCAGTTTTTGTAGTTTTCCTTGTAAAGGTATTTCACCTCCTTGGTTAAATACATTTCTAAGCATTTTCTTTTTCCACTATTGTAAAAGGGATTGAGTTCTTGATCTGATTCTCAGCTTGGTCACTGTTGGTATACAGGAGATTTATGTACATTAATCTTGTATCTGGAAACTTTGCTGAATTCTTTTATCAGTTCTAGGAGTTTTTTGGAGGAGTCTTTAGGTTTTCTAGGTACACAATTATATCATCAGCAAAGAGTGGTAGTTTGACTTCCTCTTTGCCTATTTGGATGCCCTTCATTTCTCTCTCTTGAATGATGGCTCTGGCTAGGACTTCCAGTACCATACTGAAGAGAAGTGGTGAGAGTGAGCATTCTTGTCTTATTCCAGTTCTCAGAGGGAATGCTTTCAACTTCTCCCCATTCAGTATTATGGTGGCTGTGGGTTTGTCACAGATGGCTTTTATTACATTAAGCTGTGTCCCTTGTAAACCAATTTTGCTGAGAGGGTTAATTATAAAGGGATGCTGGATTTTGTTGAATGCTTTTTCTGCATCTATTGAGATGATCATGTGATTTATTTTGTTTTTAATTGTTTATGTGGTGTATCACATTTATTGACTTGCATATTTTAAACTGTCCCTGATCCCAGGTATAAAACCACTTGATCATGGTGGATTATCTTTTTGATATGTTGTTGGATTTGGTTCACTAGCATTTTGTTAAGGATTTTAGCATTTATGTTCATCAGGGATATTGGTCTGTAGTTTTCTTTTTTGGTTATGTCCTTTCCTGGTTTTGGTATAGGGTGATACTGGCTTCATAGTATGATTTAGGGAGGATTCCCTATTTCTCTATCTGGTGAAATACAGTGTCAACAGGATTGGTACCAATTCTTCTTTGAATGACTGGTAGAAATAAGTAAGAATTCACCTGTTCCTGGACTTTTTTTTGTTGGTAACTTTTTTATTACCATTTCAACCTCACTGCTTGTTATTGGTCTGTTCAGGGTATCTAACTTTTCCTAATTTAAGCTAGGAGTTTTGTATCTTTCCAGGTATTTATCCATCTCCTCTAGGTTTTCTACTTTATGCATGTAAAGGTGTTCATAGTAGTCCTGAATGATCCTTTTGTATTTCTGTGGTGTCAGTTGTAATATCTCCCATTTCATTTCTAATTGAGCTTATTTGGATGTCCTCTCTCTTTTCTTGGTTAACCTTGCTAATGGTCTATCCATTTTATTTAACCTTTCAAAGAACCAGCTTTTTGTTTCATTTATCTTTTGTAATTTTTTTTTGTTTGTTTCAATTTCATTTAGTGCTGCCCTGATCTTGGTTATTTTCTTCTGCTGAGTTTGGGTTTGGTTTGTTCTTGTTTCTCTAGTTCCTTGAGGTGTGACCTTAGATTGTCTGTTTATGCTCTTTCAGACATTTTGATGTAGGCATTTAGGGCTATAAACTTTCCTCTTAGCACCGCCTTTGCTATATCCAAGAGGTTTTAATAGGTTGCGTCACTATTGTTGTTCAGTTCAAAGAATTATTTAATTTCTATTTTGATTTCATTGTTGACCCAATGGTTATTCAGGAGCAGGTTATTTAATTTCCATTTATTTGCATGGTTTTAAAGAGCTCTCAAGGAAGCTAAGTTTTAAATATTTCCAATCGTTACCACACTCTTTGGCCTACCAATAAAACCTTATGATTTTCTATGGCTTCTTTCATGAAGACCTTGCTCCATGCTTCCTAACAACTAGTAATTCTGATAAATCACACTGATTTACTGACAGGTGCTAATATGCTTCTTGAGTCCTGGAAGCTAATTGTATGGGAAAATGTAAGACAGAATAATAATCCAATGTTGGGACTTTCAGTATCATGGATGGTTTAATGAGAGAAGTAATTGGGCTGGTGAAAAAAATAATTGCTGCTATATCTGTCTGCATGACAAAACTTGAATAGGTACTCATTTGAACTAATGATGACTTTATGGTAGATCAAGTTCATATCTAGGTAACATGGTAATAATGCTTCCTTTCTCAGTTTATGCATTAGACGATGGTGAATGTAGGAGCTATATATAGGTGTATGCTCAATGAAGGTTGCTGTCCAACCAGAAGCAACACACACACTATTATTTGTCATAACCTTTCAGGTGAGAACTTAAAATTGTTCACAAATGAAGTTCTGGTAAACTGAAGCTAGATGTTTTTGGCTTAGTTTGCAATACTTCGATCTTTAGCCACTAGGCCATAATTCATTAATTAATGCCTGCGACTCAGTCATTTTCAAGCAAATACTTATGGTGTAATACAAATCTCTCCTGGAGCTTGTTTACATAGTTCAGGAAGACAGACAAATAAGCCAAAAATAAACAAGATAATATCAGATAATGATAGGAGTCACAAAGAAAACAAAACAAGTTGATGTGGCAAAAAATGACGGCAGTAGTGGGCACTGAATTAAACTGGATATGCAAAGCCTCAGTGAGGAGATACCTTGGAACTCTGGCATGACTTACAAGAACTCCTTACCCCACTCCAACCTCTACTCATAGATCTGGGAGAAGACTTTCGGGCAGAGAGAAGAGCAAGTGCCAATGCCCTAAGACAAGCTGATGAAATGAAAAGAAGGCTAGCATGACGAAAGCCTAGTGAAGGCAATGGAAAATGGTCAGAGATAAAGACTGGGTACACAGCACCAAAGGTCTTGAGAACCATGGTATGAAATTTAGATTTAATTCTCTGTTGACTACCACAGAAATGCAGAATGTGATTATCATAATAAAGGATGAAAATTATATTCTATCTCAACTGGCTCCAGATTTTGTACTACATGCCATTGTTATTCATAAACGTGTTATACTTCCAAGGTTTTTAAAGCCACTGTCACTGCAAAGAACAGTGAAATCCACTGAGAGATGAGGGGAAGTTCTGCCCCTAAATTGAACTCAACTCCTGAACAAACCAAAAACTAACAGCAAAAAAAAAAAAAAGGAAAAACTCTTTGGTATTAACTGTCAATAACTCACCAAGTAAATCCAAATATGTGCAGCTTTTATCTATGATTCTACACTGACCAGAGCTAACAAGGTTAAAGCAACTTCTTTCCAGGGTGAAAGAAAGGATTTTTGTACTTCAATTAACCTGAGTTGTGCCTCACATTTACCACAATTGATGTCATCTAATTATAAAGGAAATGCTTCATTACACAAAACTGTACATATCAAGAGACTGTATTTCATGGCATACCTATAAAGTGAATCTATTCTTCACATGTCAAAGTTATACTATATTGAAAATAATCTAGAACTAAGGAGGAGCATTGAGAACAATCATAGCTAATATTATCCTTTCTAGGAGTAAGGAGACTGAAGTCCAAAGAAGATAAAATTTACAATTGTTTAATAGCAGACCCAGCACTAACATAGTGCCTTTTACCTAGCTGAACTGAAGTGAAATGATGTTCTTCTTCACTCGGTGATAACTTATCAACAATGTAATACAAATTTGGGTATAACTTTAAACACTCCTGTATATTATTAAGAAACGATTAGGTGCGTCATCAGAAATGGATAGTATTACATGAATTATACTATAAAAATATTGGAATGCTAAAAGCAGAAGGCTTCAATTACCTTGCTTTAAAATAAATCCCTCTCCTTTTTCCTTTTAACCCTTCCAAGTGGCAGCATCTGTGATTTTGGGGTGGTGAGGGATCTTGGTCATACGTACCCTTTTTGATATGCTCCAAGATCAAATTACATGGTCAAAAAACTTAAAGGAAATTAACACTAAATACTAAGTGTTCATATTAGTCACATTCTAAATTTAGATTCAGATTTATATATTTTACTCATTGAATATCAAGCCCCTTATATCCTTAATACTCAAAAGTGATAGGTCTTGAACAATCTCTTGAGTCACGTCTGGGAAGCAATGCTGAAGGGACAGAGGAACATTTTCAAACTTAACCCCCTCTTTGAAAATTCCAGTAATAGAAAATCACTGTTGCTGACAAAAGTGTTGCAGGGACCTCGGGTGTCCCAAGGCAAAGAACTAAGGAAGAGCTGCTTTGTGACATTACTGTGTAGGGGACGCACCATTTGTAGGAAATGTAGAAACATTTAGCTGTTTTAAAAGAATATGGAGGACATGTTTGATACAGATATTCAATACATTCTTTCAAGAGTTCTTTCCTTTTCCAAGCATTACACTACTGTCTTTATAAGCCCTAGGTATCATTTAATTTGAAGACTAGTTCATATTTTTACTTTTGGTTCAAAGTCTAGTCTCACAAAATAAAAATTCAGGCCTCTTTCTGGGTCACACCACGCATCTAAAAGTTGACAGTATGGTCTGGAACTATAGTCTCCTTTTAGGAGAAGTTTGGGAAATCATTCTATCCCTAGTTAGCTCCTTGTATCTTAAGAATCACCAGTTATTTGAAAGCTTGGAGGTTCTAGGAGGGGAGTGCAGCTACTCGTATACCCTTGACAGAAGACTGGTCCTCCTTTATTGGGGATGGTCATCCTCTTCGACTGAGAACGCAGCTTTGGAAGGGACGCGCATGGAGTGGTGAGAGTGGAAGGGGACACCAGCCTAGCCAGTCAGATCAGCCAAATCAACCCTGGCAATCAATGGGGTGACAGATGTCACAGCCAGATCATCCTCACATCTAACAACCACCAATTATTTGACATAAAACTGAACACACTGCCTAATCAGTCACTCTTTACTGTAGTGGTATCCAATTCTGCCCTTGGGCAATGGTGCTTTAACTCTAATCCATCTCAGGACTTATTCCACATATCCTCATGTTACTCCTTTCCATTTTCTTCACAGCAGATCCTGTCAAGAGCATTTCCATTTAGCTGGTGTGTGGAAGTTATAGTGTGTTTTAACTAGAGAATGATAACTCCAACACTGCCATGGTGATAGTCATTCACACTCACCTTTATTGGCTACAGAAAAAGTTCAGGCCATTATTTCTTATTTAAAAAAAGGATACTGTCTTCCATTAATCACTGATCTAAAAGATCATAAAATCTTGATAAGACAGATTTAGGATTTGCAGATACTGCTATATCTTAGGAACACAAATATCACTAAGAATGGCTGGCCAAGAGTTGTCAAGTCACTCTCCATTTAATTCATAAGAACTGAATTAGCCTTCACTACCTTTCTAGATATTAAGGGATGTGAGGCTGCCATATTATAGCTGTGTTCTGTAGATGATATGCAGTATATATACTAGAGCATATAATACATAGAAGTAGTATATAATACATGGATGGCCCTTGTCCTATTAAAAAAAAAAGTTATAATTTCATTGGGGCTCTAAGAAAACTAAGAGAAATAATTTCAACAATGGAAGTTAGTGCAAGGCTAAATAACTGAAAAAGGTTGGGAATTGAAATGCCTTCCTAAGAATTAAGCTGGGCTGTCAACTACCACAACTATATTTTTTGCCCCTGTCAGTGACTGATGACTCAACAATTGATCCTCAATGAAGCATTATATGCCCTATAAACGGGTTAAATGTAGATTTTTTTTTAACACTATCATGGTTCTTTTTGTTTGTTTTCCTTGGTGTTTTTGTTTTGTTTTGTTTTTGAGGCATGGTCTTAGCACAATCATGGCTCACTGCAGCCTTGACCTCCTGTGCTCAAGTGATCTTCCCATGTGGCTGGGACCACAGGCACACACCACCACGCCTGGCTAATTGTTTTGATTTTTTGTAGAGGCAAGGTCTCACCATTATCCAAGCTAGTTTCGAATTCCTGAGCTCCTCCAATTCTCCTGCCTCAGCCTCCCAAAGTGCTTGTATTACAAGCATGAGCCACCAAGCCCAGCCTACACTATCATGTTATAATTACGGTATCTTTAGCTTGATGAGCAGAAGTTTGAAAAAAATAATGTCTATACACATTGTCTTTCCTCACAAAGGACTTACTAATTTCAAAAACAGAAAAGGTAAAGCCACAGTGGAAAAATCTGGCAGATACCACTTTAATCAAGTGATCAAAGTTTACATCAACAGTAATGAGAAAGCAATGCCAGGTGCCTTAATTCCTGCCCAAAATGCAGGAATTTATTCAGAAGGAAGCATCATACAAACTCAAACTGAGGAAATTTCTACAAAATAACTAGCCCAAACTTTTCAAAGATGTCAATGCAATGGGAAACACACAAATAAACAAAGACAGACAGACAGACAGACCCAGGACTGAGACAGGCAGTTAGCCAGGGAATGGGACATAATTTTTTTCAGGCGGCTAAAAACAACACAAACAGAGCCAAACAGATTAGCACAGGACCTGTCTCCTAGTTTAAAAAACAAAAAACAAAAAAAAAACCTGTTACAACAGACTGCACCAGTGAAAAATTGCAGACATCCTGCTAGGCGAAAATAAAAATATAACAACAACAACAAAAACAGCCACAACTAATTAAATCCAAGATGGCCAAAAACTTAACTGACTGCTGACCCTTGGCTGCATTATGCCCCTATTATCATAAAAATTCCATGGAAAATACCTCCCATTCTCCTCATGCACCTGATACGACGACAGTTCCAAATTAAGCATATTTAGTTAAAAAAAAAAAAAAAGGATGACACCCAGATTCTAGGAACTGCCTGTGCATTTCCTGGAAAACCTCTCCCCTTGTTATAAAATATCCCATGCCTTCATTATGCTTATCCACATAGTATGTAAGCCCTGACCACCTTGCAGGCAGCCCATTCTTTTGAGCATGCCTGCACTCATTTCTTGTGTACTTGCTTTCACTCCACAATAAAACTTCTACACTTTCACTGTGATCTCATTTCCAAATTCTTTTTTGTGACAAAGACAAAACCTAAACTAGCCTTATGGATGACAGAACCATTCCAGATTTTCATGTCCAAAGCTGAGGAAAAAAATATGTATATATAAAGGACAAAATTGTGACAATTAGCAAAACTTGAAAAAAAAAATTCAGTGGTAACAGTAGTCTACCTGTGCTAAACTTCCTAATTTGGATAACTGCACTGCAGGAACGTAAGTGAATATCTGTGTCTTACAAAATACACACTTAAACATTTAGGGTAGAAAAAAAGCATGGTGGTTGAAACAGTCTCAAGACAAAGAGTGGTAAAGCAAATTTGGCAAAATGGTGAAGGATATAGGAAAGTTCTTTCTATTCTTGAAATTTTTCTATAAATTAAAATTATTTCTAAAGAAAATATAAATATTTTAGTAACTGCCAATGAAAATATGAGAAATTTACAATCTTGAACACTCCTGTCTTCATGACATAAGAATTATTTCTGTTTCCAAAACCAAAAATATTTTGCTAGAACTAGTCATTTATTCATGATATGATTTACCTCCAGAGACTAGAAAGCAGAAAGTAATCAATAACTTTCAAAACTGGTTGTAAAAAAAAAAAAGGACAGGCTGAAAATAATAGTGAGGTGTTTAAGTTCCAGACATTATATATGCTTAATGTTTTCTTTAATGCATGTATATTTTGACATCTTTCATTTAGTTAACCTAAAAAAAAAATAAAAACCGTACACATCTCAAATTAGGTTTTATATTTAAAAAAGAAACGTAACCACTCTTCAGCAAACAGCAAAAGCTTGGATACATGAAAAATTTTACAGCATCATCATTTTATAACAGAATTTATCTAATTTTAAATTATTAGAAAAAGCAGAAGTAACAATGAAACATAGATTCCTACTGATTCAAACTTGATATTTTCCAACTACACTTCATATTTCTCCTATAATTCAGAGTTCTTCCTATGTCATAAATATTGCCTGGTCAATTCCAGACATAGAAATTGACATTTCATCTAGTAAAAGGGTTGATTGTTCATGATGGAAAATTTTGTGTTCCACCTTTAAAAAGCTCTGCATAATGTAAAATTCTAATCTTCCTTCAGGCAGCAGTAACAGTTTAAACCACCACTTTATATTACTTTAGTTAACAGAAAATTCCATTCACATAGAAGACTAAGAATTGATCTGTGAACAATTAGGGAAAAGGATTTGGATTATGAAATCAGAAGATTAAATTCTACTAATAACTGCGTAATCTTGGGCAAGTCAATAAACCCATCTGAGTTTCTTCATCTGTAAGAGGATGAGATTTGACTGACTTCTCATGAGTCATTTTCAAAGCTCTAATGACTTGTAACTCTTAATATTAAGTATGCTCTTATCTGCTATTTTTGTCTTGATTTTGATAAATTACCCAAAAATCTCAAAAGAGATTTCCTTGTTTGGCTGGCTTCATTATCACATTAACTAGATAATCGTAGGAGTAGAGTGAGTTGGAATTCCATGGTTAATCATGTGATAAGAAATATTCAAACACACTGGTGAAATTCAAAGTCAGATTTATTCCTGGCAAAGACTGGCTTAAATCAGGGAAGAAGATAATTGTCAGAAAGAACAATTACCAATTGTATAAACTGGGGATCCAATGGAATATATATAAATATATACCATATTACTTATAACCGAATGAAGACTAAATAATTAGGATGAAAAAAAGTATATGGCAATTGGAACATAATTGAGATGAAAATGATCTAAAGTGTATCTCTTCTGGAATATTGCCCCTAAGATACAAATAATATAGTTATGCTTGTGATAAGCACTGCTACCCTAAGTTTCCCAACAAACACCTTCTGTGTGTCTGAGAATCTATGTTAATTAGTTCAAATCTTCTATGAAATGAGCTTGCCCACAAAGAAAAAGTTGTGTTTAGAAAAGTTACAATGCAAAGTAGTATTTAAGAATGAGTACCAGCAAACAATACAACGAAACTCATATACAAATAAGATACAAAGTCAAGGACACCTTAGGACTTAAAGTGTTATAGTCAGAAACCTTTATAGTCAGAAACCTTTAGGGTTAAATTAAATTAATTAAAACTTTAGGGCTAAATTAGAAGATCACGATGTGCATGTATAACTGTAAAGATAATGTATATACATTGAGTTCCTTTGGAACTCAATGATAAACGTAATACTGGAGGTCTCTTGAGAGACAGCAACCTTGAGTAATATGTCATGGAAGAGGAGGAACCTCATAAGTTAAATTCCATCCCTTTTATATCCAAAGGCCTGGGGATGGGACTTTCCAGTAAAACAGTATAAAATACGTAGATAGAAAGATGAACCTCGACACTATTTGACACATTTCAGAGTTTATATGAAAATGTGCAATCTAATGTAAAATATTGTTTCACTCAGATAAAGTGTTTTACTTATGAAACTGGGTGAATAAAATCATGAACATACATTTATAAATCTTTGGAAAGTTAAAAAATCAATGTTTTTAGATAGGAAGACCCACTCCAGAATCAAAAATAAGCACTTCTGTATACTGGATCCAACATTAAAAAAACAAAGACAAGAAAAAAAGGACTCAGAACTCCCTGTCCAAAGCAGAAGGGGGCCCCACAATGGGTTATGGCCTTCTTCCTCAAGTCATCCTACTCCATCACTTTGTTCATACCTTGGTCATAGCATTTATAGCCTCTATTCTTTGTCTGGCTACAGTTTGTCTGTATTCCTGCCCATTTCCTTAAGCTACTACTAGTGTCCTCAGTACTAATGGGTGTCTATTCATGCTATGAGTTTAAACTTCTGATGCCCACTATTACCTTTGCCTTTAGGATTTAAGTCCTACTATGTCTCTCTAATTCTGCTGTCTGCATTATCTGGCTTGACTTGAGTACCCAGTGACAACTTGTGTTCTCCCAGATATGATGTCTGTAGCTGTCTCACTGTACAAACTAAAGCTGCGCCCTAGCCCAAACACCAGGAACATGCCCTGCACTTGACCTCTGAAAGTCTAATTTACACTGTATGGATCAAAAGGACATAGGTAGACTAAGTTTTGATCCATATAAAGGAAAATATTCTACTAACCAGAGATGACCCATAAAAAACATGCTTTGAGTGTAGAAGTATAATACAGTAGCTATATGAACTGATTCTGGAATAGATAGCCCTGGGTTCAAACACAAATCCACTATCATATATCCGACTGAGCTTGTAATTTAATCCCTCTAATTGTAAATCTTGTCAACCACAGAATGGGGATACTAATCATCTTAAGAATGTGTTTCATGTAACTGTAATGACTGGAGAGATGTAAATAGGATTACATATGTCAAGTGCTAACAACAGTGCCTACCACATAGAAATCAATACGGTCACTAACCTGGTCAACTATTGGAAATTGGATGACATTTTATTTTCCAAACCTAAGATTTTTGTATGAGCCCTTGAAACAGTCATATGCAAGGAACTGTCACAACCTCCTAATGATAGTTAAAATGTTGTATTTTTTTTAAAGTATCTACCTACCTAGTTTTAAAACATGTCTGCAAACTCATTAACACTTCTCCCATCAAGAGGTACAGCCCAATTTCCCTCCTGTCAAATATGGACCAGCCAGAGTGAGTCACTTCTAACATATATGAAACAATGGTAGTGTACTATGTGGGTTCAGGGGCTAGATCAAAAAAGGCAATATGAGGCGATAAGTCAGGCTCTTCCTAACTCTCTTTCACTTGGGACAGAAGTTTTGGAAGTCATACTACATATAAGAAATCTGGCTACCCTGAAGGACCATGCTGGAGAGATCACATGCAGTAAGAAATGCTCAAAGAACCATATAACATCCTCCTATTTTTTGAGTCTTTCCAGCATCAATCGGGAGACGTGTGGATGAGCCTTGAGATGACTGCAACCCCAGCCTTCAAGCCACTCCGGCTGACACCAAGTGAAACAATGACAAGCTGTCCCATCTGAGCCCTGCCCAAACTGCGGATTCATGAGTAAATACAAGGTGTCATTTCAAGCCACTAATATTTGAATTGATTTGTTATACAGTATTGGAAAACCAGAATACTATCTTATGTATTTCTTCTTAAAATACTGGATAGAACGTTTAAAAGATACTTAGTAGAATGAACAAAGTAGCATTCTCTAATAAAGTGTCAAAACTCCTTAAAGCTGAGAAACTTTTAGGCAACAAATTGGTCCTATTTGTTTCAACCAAAATGGACAAACCTCAATTTCCATTCTGGAGAATAACTTTATTTTCAATGCTGAATTTCAGAGAAGAGCCAAAACATCAGGAGTCAAAATGACCTTTGGTAAAAATGGTAGATATTCAGATAACTTAGGATAGGGCAATACGCAAAAATGCAGAGTTAGACTTTTGTCAGCAGCCTGTATTTACAGGATACAAAACCCACATTCTAGTCGGCTGTGATGCCAAGCAGCACACTTCCCTTCTGGTCTCTTTGCCACCGAAAAAGGAATCCAGCTTGCTGTTCAGCACCCATTCAAAATCCTTCCATGTCACATTTCAGAGCCAGTTACTTGGATTCAGGTTCAGCCTTTTTGTAGTAAAGGAATTTATTTTCCAATAAATTGGCTTCCTTCCAATTCATATCCTGTACTATGCAGTGCCCAAGAGGGTGCCACATCTGGTCAAGCAAACTGTTTCAAGGTAGTAGTAACTTAGGAGGGAGAGGGAACTTAACTAGTAAGTGAATATAATCAATACCTTGTGAAAAATAATAAACTGAAGAGTTTAGCTGCAATGTTCTGTTAAGTTTGTCTGACATTTTGGTAAACACACTCTTAACTGAGCTTTCTAGTCAAGAAAGAATTCCTGATCTTCATATATGACAAAATCCTGAAATATTTTGTTCATACGTCATGTTAGGAAGACTTTTAGTTTGTGTATGAGTTAAGAAGCTTTTAATCACAAGGAGCAGAAAATCCAATTTGAAGTGTTTTAAATAAAACAAATACATCAGTTTATATAACTGGAGAAACAGGGGTAAGCGCAGCTTCAGGTTTGGCTAATCCAGAAACTCAAAAACATCATCAGAGATCCAGATTCTTTGCATGTCTCTGCTCTGCTGCCTAGAATATCAGCTACATCCCGTGGCTTGCTGCAGGAGAGCAGTCAGGAAACTATGTCCATCTTCGTTCAGGCCTGCAGAGTAAAGAAAAAGCCTATCCCCACACAATAAGCCTGAATCCTTGTCATCTGCCCAGTATGCCAGCTAAACTCATGTGCCTAACAGGGATGCCGTTGCTGAACAGCCTGGGCGTGGGCACACAAAGCCATCTGTGGCCAGAGGGGCCAGATTACCTGATGGCCATAGAGCCACTGAGCCACTGAGCCAATCATCCAGGACACACTCGTGCTGCACAAGGGGAAAAAGGACCCAACGGATTCAAGAGACCAACCTGCCAGTCCACAAAAATGCATTATGTACTAAAGTCCTATTTGACCAATTAGAAAAATGAATTCCTCCATTTCCAAGTGGCTTTTGTTCTGAAGTTCCTGTCCCTCACTTTGCCCCATTAGCTTTCATCTTGAAGTATGATTACGGTATAGGAGACATAGAATGTACTTTCCCACTGAAGTAATATATTTGCCATGTGCCCAAATTAACTCTTGGTATATTTAAACCATTTATAGTGGAAGTATTTAAGCTGGGAATGCATTTTTCCCTCCTTTCCCAGTAAACCAGAAAAAGTAGAAACCTATCTACAGACCATCGTGCCCTGGCAGAGGCAAGGAATTCCCCACAACCAATCCCCAGCAAGAGCAGCAAAAACACTAAGAATAAAATCCTCCACAGTAGCAGTAGCTTGGATGGCAGGAATGTGGACTTCCCTACACAAAGGCCATCTGTGCTTACAGAACGCTGGTGAGTCACTAACATACACGTGTTTCATCAGATATTTTCTTGACTCCCCTCAAAAAAACCACCCTATTAACTAATTTTTTTAGTACACTGTTATAACATCCTAATGATGTGGATGATTCCTTTTAAGTGAGTTCTGTGTTTTTCTTAATAAAATTTCACTTTTATGCATTCTTCTTGAAGAGTTTTGTTCCCTTCAGGAACTCAGAAATACCCAGTATAATGAAAACCTTGTTTAATAAGCTAATGATGATGTTTATGAGGATACTGACGACAGTAAACTGAGCTACCCTTTACAGGGTCCACTCCGCTGTATAATCATCACAACAGCTGGCTGAAGTAGGTGTTACTGGCCTCAGTTCACACACATGGAAATTCAGGCTTCAGACGCTTTGGTAACGTGCCCAAGCTCACATGATTAGAACACAGTGGAAAAAGGATTCCACCACAGCAGATATGAATCCAAAAATCCAAGCACAGAAAATTTCAATATAACTTGCAAATACTTTATTAAATTGAGTCAAATTATCTTACTTTTTTTTCAGCTTTGATCCCTTCCTATCTTTCCCTCACCCCATACATTACTCATGGTATTTTGAGAAGGGAAGAAAAATTATATCCCAATAAAAATGTTGCCCTCTGCCTTCTTCCCTTTGGTTCTGAAACAGTAATCTGTGGTGACCACCAAGGCTTCTCAAAGCAGGCTATTGACCTCGTCCGAGCTGACAAATTGTTCGCCTGTACTCCATCTCCCAACAATGCCGGGTGACAGCTCACTCTATGATATTATTATTACAGTTGGCATTAAACCAAAGAGATAATTGATTCATTCTCTGTTCATTCATCAAAAGCTGAAATCCTACCCCAGCAACAATCTGACAAGAATGCTGGCATCACAGATGAGTTGAGATGTTATTTTCTAGATCAGGGCTTCTCAGACTTTAAGGCACACAAGAAACACCTGAGGATCTTGTGACCCTGCAGCTTCTTGTTCAGTCAGTCTGCAGCAAGCCTGACATTATGCATATCTAACAAGCACTCAGGTGAGGCTGCTGCTGCTGCTCCACAGTCTATACTCAGAAGCAATCATTCTGTTCTCAACAGAACTCAGTAAGAACAAGAAGGAAAGCGCGTGCTGTCCATATTACAGCAGCCAACAAAACACTCAAATTACAGTCACAGGTTGCCAATATGAATCTTAAGTGGCATGGTATCCTTTTCCAAACTGCTACTGTCAAATTGGTATTTTTACTTACTGAGGCAATTTGTTGCTGCCTCACGGATAATGTCTTCCAAAGAGCATTCAGTATAAGGTTCGTCAAGCTTGGGAAATACATTCCTCCTGCTGAGACACACGCATGTGCAATATTGAAAATTGAGATATATTCTAGTACAAAAATAAAAGTTACTAAACCAAGAGGTTTTCAAAGTAATCTGACCATGGAAGAACGTTTTAACTTTTGAGCCCTTATTAACATCCTATTAATATTGCTTTTATTGGTATTCTACTGTCCTACAGAACACATATTTGGGAGATACAAACACACCTTTGGAGAATCCAAAGTATGTAGCTTCGATCAGAATTTTCTCCTTGCTAATGCTGCCAAAGCAGGAACTCTAGGACTTAGTCTTATGATCACAAAGTAGTTGTAAACATCTTCAATGAATGGATGAATTTTGTGAAAAATAAACTTCAGAGTAAGGAACAAGCCGATTTTGTTCATGTGATTTATAATCAGGGAATATCTGGGTGATTAGAACATTTTAGAAACAACTTATAATAATCACCAATCAGACAACAAGGGGGAAAATAACATACAACTGCAAACAGATAAAGGAATCATTAACCATTGGAAAATGCCAAAATTGAAGTTTATTATATGCATGCACAATATGAAAAACGGTAATTTCTATCCCTGAACAATCTGGCAGTCACTGGCCACAGTAGGGGCAGAGGAGGCGCCACTGAGGAGGAACTGTCTGTGTCATAGTAAAGTGGATAGTGCCTTTGAAGTTAAGAAGATTCTTCGCATACCCTGGTCAGCACCACTACAGATGCCAGTGTGTCCAGTTAAAATACATCTCCAACCCAGTTTGTAACTTTGGCTGGTCCAGTGATAGCAGAATTAACCTGGTGAGGTTTCTTGGAAGTCTTTTTTAAGAGAAATAAACTGACCTTTTTTCCCCCAAGCCGCTGTTCTTCCTGCCTGAAACATGAACCTGATGTCAGAAAGTGCCAACTGCCACAAAGCTATGCCTGTGGTGTGACAAGCATGAGGTTAAGGGCCACAGACTAAGGATGGCAGGAAAGGAGAGCTGCATTCCTGGAGGCATCACCCTTGGCTGCCTATTTCCAGATTCCTCCTTGCAGAAGGCCCATAAACTCATTAACGAATCAAGCCACTACTGTGTTTTGTATTACTTGCAGCCAAACATGTGCAAAATTACTTCGCTTGTTGGAATATTCACTAGTTGTGCATCCTGGGCATGTCGCAACTGTTAAGCCTCAGTTTACACATTTACGAAATGGTAAGGAAGGCCGAGCATGGTGGCTTCTGCCTGTAATCACGGCATTTTGGGAGGCCAAGGTGGGAGGATCGCTTGAGCACAGGTGTTTGAGGCTGCAGTGAGCTAGGATCATGCCACTGCACTCCAGCCTGGGTGAGAGAGCAAGACCCTGTCTCCAAAAAAGAGAGACAAACAGAAAAGCCATATCTTTGAACAATTAACAGTAGGGAGGCCCTTTCCCCCTTAAAGTCATGTATGTTGAATCTGAGAGTTCTGTAGGTCTATCTAGGCAGCTTTGACACCCTAATGCATGCCTATTTATAACGGTTCCTGGTACCTTGCTCAGGTTGAAACCACCACCAGGGTTCCAAAACATATTTGAGCATATCTAGTGAACTGCATTACTATTTCACAGAAGCGTAGTCAGAGACAATGAGGTAGTCTCCTTGAACAAACAAGCCTCAGTCATCAGAGAACAAGGGGGAGCACAGCATGTATAGCAGCAATTTGTCAAATATGTCCCTGGATCAGCTCTGAGGGCTTGAAATAAAGAAAGCTCTAAGTAAAACCACAAGAGTTCTTCCCCTGAACTTTGCAAAACACTAAGGAATTAAAAAAAAAAAAAAACTGGGGAAAATCCTTCTAAAGGGTGTTAACACAAAAGGAGAAAGGTATCACCCTCATGCTTTGCCACTGACTACAAATCAGCACTTACCAAGTGAGACCACTTAGGGGACTGATAGTGTCAAACAAAGCAAGGCATTCTCAACAGCAGGACCCCTGCAATGTGAAGAGCCGTGACTTTTACTTCCCATTGTTCATCTGCTCAGTGACAGGCAGCAATCCTTCACCTGCTCTCAGGGATGAGACTGTGGGCAGTCCCCATGGTTTTTATGAACACTTAGGAAATAAAAAGCCTTTAAATCTCTTATCCACCCACCCCCATGTGGTGAAGGAGAGAACCTATGTTTTGTAAAGGGTAGATTCTAGTTGACTTTTTCTTTTCCACACATCTCCTTTTCTGTTACTAACCATTTCCAGGATCACTGTGGGGCATAGTGAGGGAAAGTTCTTGCTTGATAGATTCGTTTTCTCTGGCCAAGGAGATGGGCTAGGGCCAGCTCTCTGTTGTGAATATTATTTTCACAGGTTATTTGAGACTTACTTCCTTAGTGCGCCCCCCGAACTATGACTTTGCCAATGTGGGCAGTGCCTCTCCTGTGGCCAGTCACACCTTACCCCGCAGCTTCTATACCCCATGGTATTCCCCACGGCCTCATACTGATGAGGTTCCCTATCCTACTAGCATTAGCCCTGTAGAAAATGACCCCAGGTAAACATTTCCACTATGGGTTCCCCAACAGGCCCTTGGGATTCATGCACCTTTGCATTAGGAATGTAGCCATGTGCTACAGGTTCTGCTGTCTTTTCCACATGCCACAGGCCACATCGGCTTCCCAAAGTATGAGTTGCATACCAGACCACTATGCCCCCGTAACTATGGGAAAATCATATGGTGTTTTCCAAGTCATTCCACTGAAGGTCCCATCACTCTATGTAAAGGTATAAGGCTGGGCCGGGCGTGGTGGCTCATGCCTGTAATCCCAGCACTTTGGGAGGCTAAAGTAGGTGAATCATTTGAGTTCAGGAGCTTGAGACCAGCCTGGTCAACATGGTGAAACCCTATCTCTACTAAAAATACAAAAATTTAGTCAGCCGTGGTGGCAGGCACGTGTAATCCCAGCTACTTGGGAGGCTGAGACAGGAGTATCACTTGATTCCGGGAGGCGGAAGTTGCAGTGAGCTGAGATCATGCCACTGTACTCTAGCCTGGGCAATACAGTGAGACTCAGTCTCAAAAAAAAAAAAAAAAAAAAAAAAAAAATGTAAGGCTCACAACAAAACTCACCCAAAAAAATCCTTCTCACAAAATTCTTTCCCCATTGCCTTCCTCCTCTTTTTTTAAATCCATGTTAAAGAATTGTGTAATTAACTTTTGCAAACGTCCTTTGAAAATCTCTAGCTTAATCTGGTAACTCCCTTCCGTACAGAACACCAATGGCAAAATATTTTTCCCAGTTGAGCAGCAGAAAGAATTACATACCCCAGAGAGACAGGGGTGACATGAGCAGGAAGGATTTCTTAGGGAGGGTGAGACAGTCCCTGAGGAGTCTCCAAATTTACAAGGTGGGAACAGGAAATTTGGCGGTTTGGAGATCTTGCAATCTTGAAATTAGTGTAGTAAGCAAGTAAAACATGAACTATTACTGTTAATATAATTACATTGATACTCAGGAGCTGATACGGTCTAGATAAATTCACTTTACCTAAATGTAATGATAATAAATTCTAAATTATGGTACATGAGAGAAGAACACAAATTACCCAAAGTTACATCTATTTAGTCTTGAAATGTATTAAGTGATTCAGTGTAATTATCAAGTAACTTTATAATGATATTGTCCCTAGGATAATATTAAAGCTACTTTGGATATCCATAGTATGAACATCTGAAAAAATTTAGAAGCATCCTGAGTTGCAGGAATAGTCAGTCTAGGATTTAAAAATCAAACTACATAAAGTCCACAAAATGGATAACATATACGTTCAACAGCCATCTCATTCATGTGTTTCCCCAACAGGAACGTATAGGATGTATTCCACACCAAGCCACAGAAATATGTTCTTCAAATTCTTTGCCCGGAAATTATTAAAACCCTGGAATAAGGGTTAGGTGGAATCCTTCAATATCACACTTTCAAGGAGAAGTGAGGGGAGGTGTGGGGAAGGGAAAGAAAGCAAAAAGGAAAGAGATAGGAAAAAAAAAAAAAAACAGCATTTTACCAGCTAGAATAAATAATAACTTGTCTGCCCACTTGGACTTGTGAACCCTGGATGTAAGCTTCTGAGGAACCGATCAAAAACTCTACTGAAGTACATCTCACAGCCACAGGAACTCAGCCACTGCATGGTTTTCCTCATCCCATTATGTCCAGAGCTTTCCAGCAATGCTGAGCATTTCCAAACAAATAAATAAACACAAAAGACTACATTTCAAAAATAGCTGCCTAAATTGGAGTCATAAAACACATGCACACTGAATGTGGGTACATGCCCATACAAGCTGGACTTGTAAAGACTGGAGTGAAAGAATGAAAAACAGAAGAAATCTGGGAGTGGCACTTTGAAGCAGATTTAAGGAGCGTGTAAAACACACACTACAGAGTCATCTCATCCATGGAGAAAACTGCATATACAGCCAACACAGTACTGGAGGAGGAAAGGCTCCCATTCATGTTTTCTCTACTCCAAGATAACACAAGCCAGATGCTAATATCCAAATATTCTTCACGTACAAATTAAGCATTAAATGAATGGTAAAAGTGCTTATTCTGGTAATAATAAAAATCGTGTTTTTATTTGAATGGCTGAGATAAACAAACACTTTGTTTAATGCCATTAAAAGTCTCAGAGTTAACATTTTCCTAATACTAAATGCAGTATTTTCAATTGCCCTATGAAGTTATGTTTAACTGTTTATATTATTAAATCGGTATGCCCTCTTCTCATAAAAAATGTTACAGAAGTAACACTCAACTGAATCAGAAACAAAGCATAGTATGAGAAATAAACATAGAACATAATATAAGGACAATATAATAATTTGAAGCCTGAAAGCATTTACATTACTTAATTATTAAACAAGAATGGGTAGTCTATGCCAGTTGATTAAGTAAAGGTATTTCAAATTTCTAGGAGCTGCTCGTTCTTAATTTTATCAATGAAAATGATGCTGTAAAATTTTTCTAACAAACACTTCCATTGCCATTACTATTTCAGAGTTACAGTGTTATTCCTTGTGATGAATGTACCATACTCCCAATGTTGTTAACCATCCTCCTTTGCCTATTAATTTGTTTATGCAAACATTCACTCATAACAATCATTCAGCCCAGCTGTGCTATGTACTAAGGCTTCTGAGACAAGTAACACAGCTTCAAGGAGTCTACAGCTTAGAATGGGAAAGAAACCGGTAAGCAATGATTACAAAATCAGGCAAAATGTGTAGTAGTAGAGGTAAAGTTATTCAAAACTTGGATGTCAAACTACTTTCACAGACATAAGTTTATACAGTAACCATGGAGTAGGGAGGGAAATAATTATAACCCCAATATTCAGAGCATGGACCCCAAGATTAAATCTGTCATCTATGATGATATATAGTTGATGAGGAGAAGAGTCTCTGCTAGAGTAATGTAAGCTCTACATTTTTCACTACACTATGCTGAATTTCCCAGTTCATGAAGATTTTGACAAAAACTCATCATCATATATCATATATACAACTAGTTATTGAATTCATGTGCTTCCTAGATCTATATTCAGGACTCCAGTGTAGAAGCTAGTGTAATAATCTCTATGTACTGATCTTGTGAAATTTTAATGACTTTGTTTTTTCTTTCTCATTTCTCAACTCTCTCTCTTGACCTTTCCTGTCATCCCTTTCTAGTGGAAAGGACTTCAGTCATTAGTAGTCTATGACTGAAAACCAGTGACGGCAATCTTAAAGCAAGCATCATTAAACTTTAACTTAAAAACAAGGCCAAGAGCAGACCACACAATCTATGTAAGCATGTGCAGAAAAGATGTGACCACCAGGCTATTGAATACTAACTCTATGCTACCCTGAGAAACTTCTCACAAACATTCCTACAGTTTCACTTCCAAAGGCTATTCCCCACATGCTGCTGGTGGGTGGGGGACATGCATGTACATTCCGATATACTTAATTTGTAAAAGCACAAACACTGTCTTAGTTATAACCTAATAATTCTAATAAACTCATGGTTAAATTCATGGCCAAATAATGCCCTTATTTTTTTTCAGCAACGCTCTACTTGATTGAAATTCTTTGTTTTAGAATTCTACTTTTGAAATCTGTCAGATTAGCACATTCTTTTCAAATATCCTCAATAGTGACATAACCTTTAAATATAGGTGTGGTTTTGGGGGTAAAATGATTTTTATTAGAGGCAATGCCTTGTTTTCACTGCTGATATCATCATAAGAGCTTCTCAGAGGAGGTCATTATTTATAAGGACAAATAAATCATTGTTTATATTTGATAACCTAATAATCTTTATTTTTTTATATTGATAGTCTTAATAATTCCATGAGTTAAGAGCTAATGAAACAAAGGCTTTTTCCAGTTAGAAAACTATCTCAGATTTTGCTGGTTGTTGCTTAGTTCAAGGGCCTGCAGGGAACTCCAAAGAAAATATTCCCTCTAGTAATACTTGGATTAAATTGGTGATTTGGATGTTTTGGCCAATTAAGACACTAGGGAATTACCGGCCTCAACCAGACACAGCCTCTGTAATATAAAACTGAACCATATGTGGTCTTAGTTTCTCAATCACATAAATTTGATGGAGGGAAGCCAACCAAAGAAGAAAATCTGTGTCACATGATTTCTACACTAACTCTAGCTACTAAAAATGCTCTGAAATACCCCTTTCCAGAGGCAGTGCTGGAGCAAGAGGTGAACTACCATCCTGAGGAAAAGAAAGTGGATTAAAACAGGCAGTTCTGCAAGTTGTCTTCCAGGGCATGATCTTTTGCAAAGCAGACCAAATTAAATGAAGCAAACGGCGCTCCTAGACCTAAAATGAATATGTTGATTTCCAGTTCTTTCTTCATCAAAAAGATGTCAGTGTGAACCTACCAATTCTCTGGGCTTCTCAAGTTTCATTTCTAAATTTAATTTGACCTAGTAATGTTTGCTGGGAAGAAAAATAGACCTTTGAGACAGTAGAATACAGGGTGGAGATCAGCTAGACTGAAAGAGTGGGAAATTTGGAGATTCTAATCATGGCTGTTACTCCCACCAGGTGCGTGCCTGTCACCTGTCTGAGTGGCAGGCTCCTCTGTCACATGAGAGTACCAGCAAGCACTCCACTTCTGAAATCATCCTTAACCTTCTCACTTTTGGCTAACAAAGCAAATTCCCAGTATTTGCATTATGGGCTGTTATATATGGATAAATGTGTTCATTCTTGGGGGTTAGTTTCTGTTGCCACTAAATTATCTAAAGATGTCTCCCACCGTTTGGTCATCAGTAATTACCTTTGTGAACTGCAAAACTTTCCACTCTGTGGGAAAAAAAGGGTAACAATCAAACTGCATACACTGTAGAACAGGACCACACAGTCCACACGGGCATGGAGCAAAGCATTCTATAACGATAGAACAGTTTTGCTCTCAAAGCATCTGGAAGTCTTTCAGATTAAATCACTGCAGTCCACAAACAGTGTAGAAATAATTTAATCATCCCCACTGTGGCTGAGGAAATTGAAGGATGAACGGTTTTCAGAAGGAAATTTGAAAGCAAGATCCAATTTACCAGTGTTTTCTACAAGAAAAGCAACAGAGTTATAGAAAATAACAGTGAAACAAACAGTAATCCATTTTATGTATTATTGTTATTATAGAAAGAGACCAGAACTTGATATACCCACCTACCACCCACTACCCACCCCTATAATCCACCACTGATTCAACACAAACTCATTTGGGCACTAATGATAGAAAAATATATTTTTTTAATGTTGAAAAATAGTCAACCATGAGAAATTATTAAGTTAGTCTAAAGATACACTCTAAAATTTATAAATGAATTTACAACAAATTAAGGTTATGCATTGAGAAAATTCCAAATTTTTTCCTGGAATGATAGTATTAAAAATATTTGTGTTTTAGACAAGTACTGAAATGTGTACCCTTAATTCAAAGGTGTCAAACGCTACCCTATAGAGATCTTGACCCTACCTAGGTCCTATGGAAGGATTCCCTTATAGTCACACAGTGAAACGTCACATTATTTTACCCATACATTTATCTGGACCACAGGACAGTCATCAGATATTCACCATGAGCGGCAGTATTCTATCTAGATGAAGAAATCAAAAGAAACATACAATTCTTGCTCTGGAAATTATTTAAATCTCAAGTCATTAGCAACAAGCCCATCATTTACCACTGAAGAAATGTGGTTCAGATTAATGTAAAATAAGAATGAATACACAAACACATTGCTTAAGGTGTTTCAGTTGTCATAATAAAGTACAGCTTCAATCAGCATTGGAAGGGAAAGAAATATAAACACAGTACAGGACAAAGAAAAAAAGTAAGATAGTGAAGAGAATAACTAAATCAAGTTAAAAGGTGACAATAAGAGGAAGGAAAGATGTCTGCTGCTTTATTGGTTTTCTTTTTCTTTTACTTTCTCCTTTTACTTTTTTTTTTGTTTGTTTGTTTGTTTTTTTGTTTTTGTAGTGGGAGTGGGGTAAACTAAGGGGAGGAAAGAGGAAGACAGCTTGCCCAGGCATACAAGGGATGTTTCACAGCCACATTTTACTCCTTCTGATAGAACAATGGGATGATTCTTTCGTCATTTTGAATCGGCTGCCAACATCAGGCTGCTCAGGCTGCCCCCAACAGCATACTTAAAACTTGATGATCTGGAAACTCAACTTGCTTTGTTTTAAAGAAGGCAGAGGGCATTTCCAAGCTATGTAACAAAGAAGCCTCGCTCTAGCAACACTTTCCTATTTCCTCAGCTCTGGCTCACCTCAGGTTCTTTGGCTCAGAGGGCTCCTCCCACCTAAAAGAGCTCTAGAATTGACTTGCCTTTTTCAAACCAGGATTCTATCCATTCCTGGTAACAAAGGCTTGTTACTTCAGTCCATACTCATCTCTCTCCATTTCCTTTTATACTTACAGGGAGGTCATCACAATTCAACAAGTCCATGTGTTTGAAATGCTTCAAGTTTATAATAGGCTTTTTTCTATCTAACTAGATTGTAAGCCTTACTCCAAGGCTAAGTCAGATACCTTTTCTCACATCTCCCTAGACAGTCAGACAGCTGGAAAGGGAAGCACTAAAAAAAGAAAACAAAGACAAACAAACAAACAAATGAACAAACAAAAAAGATGACCCACAGTTAATTAAAAAAAAAGTTTTATCTTAAAACATTTCTGGTCCTTGCATTTGTTTCAATGTTATTACTGGAAATCATAAAAGGAACCTTATTTTCCCATTGTTTTGAACAGTTGCATTCATATTTAAAGACTGAAAGACTGAAAATGTAACTAACAATACATTAGACAAAACAAACGAACTACTCTAAGCCTGTATAGTTATTAAAAAAAGTCAAACTGTGGTCCAAATCCCAAGTATCTGTTTATATAGAGCGGTATAAATACACAGACAAACAGGGTCCCAGTGTACTATTATAGAGCATGGAGGGATTAAAATAATACGAAATTACTACTCTGCAATATCATAAATTTGACTTAGCATAAACTGATCTATTAGCTATAATAAACCTCACTTAACCATATTCTCCATCTTTTTAAAGAATGACGGCTAAAAGTTTCTTTACTCTTTTTAAAGCCTCTTTAAGACTGTCCAGGGAAATCTCAAGAGATGCTTTCTTTTTCTCTCAGTAACTTTCCAAATGGCAGCAAAGAACATTCAGGAGTCCCTCTACTGATGAGAACAATGTTCTCCAACTGACAACATTTAGCAAATAGGCAAATATGGCCATGGTAGCCTCCAAAAACCCTAAGAACATTATATGGTGACTTCAGTCTTCATTGGTTTTTGACTTACTGGTAACTACCCCGACTTCAGAAGTACCCAATAATCTCAGTGGTAGTTTTAAAGTAGAAGTATAAGTGGTGTCATTAAACAAAGAAAAAGAGATAGCTGTGAAACTAGAGAAAGGGAGATACAATCACACTCCATTAGTAATTAGCAGGAGTTGCCTGGGAACCACCAATACAATATGAAACCCAAGCCTTCATTGTGCTTTATCTTTTCATATTGACTGCCTCCGAGCACTATGGCATACTAATAGGCTGAGACCTGCACCAAAAATTATCAAATGAAAATGTGAGAAATCATACAGACATTTCCAAAAATTGATATCCAAAATGAAATGGGAAATGCCAATGATGAAAAAGAAATACTGTGCCACTAAACTCAAAATGAGTATTCTTAAATCAAGAATTCCTAAATATCAGGAAGGAAAAACAAGTGCCTCACAAGCCATTTATGTTCTAATCTTGAGCCCTTTCATTATTCTATATTTGGATACAGATTTGGAAAGCTCCCTAATAATCTGATTTCATTTAACATATAATTATGTGGCTCTTATCTGGCAGGCACTATTCTAAGAGCTTTACAAATATTAGCTTAGTTAAGCATCATAATAACCTTACACTGGTGCTATTATTACCCTCCTATCACTAATGGGGAAAACAAACGAAATGTTAAGTGATCAAACAGCTAATGAGAGGCAGATTCCAGATGCACAAATTTCATATTCTGTGCTCTTAATCACTATGTTACCTCTCCTAAAACATTGCAAGCTAAACTCAGCAAATTCCCTACCATCTGCAATCCATCATTCCCTTCACATGCACTGACATTCACTTGGTAACCTACAAACCTCATCCTCCTCTTCCATTTCCTCAGCCCTGTACCCCATACCATCAGTATTGTCCCTGCCATTTCTATTTTCACTCACCACTCTCACCACTTGTTTACATCTCCTTCTCTCCATCTCCACTAGTGGAGTCATCATTTAGGATGCATGATGTCTTCTCAGCATTAATACAGTAGCCTTCTAACTAATCTCACTTGCCTGTGGACTCCTCCTATGAGCTGTTCTAAATACTAACAATAAAACTGATTCACTCAGTATACCTTTATTCATCCAGGTCCACTGCTACGTTTTGTGAATGCAAAAATGAATCAAAGTCCTGCTGTTTAGCGAGTGACAATCCAGTCTTCCCAGCTCTAATCATGTAACCCCAAAAATACTCATTAAAGTTCTGATACTTGCTGAATTCTGTCCAACTCCTTAGCCTGGTTTCTAAGGTTTTTATTATATGAATTTTTTTCTTCTGCTGCTCTACATAACTGATTTTTTCCCTACTAAAGCCATCCATGTTCTTGCATCTCCCCACATTTGCTCATATCTTCTTTCCTATGAGAATGCCATCTCTGCCTCTACATAATCTGGCTGAAATCTTACCCAACTGTCAAGGCTAAGCTTTCTTAGATATCACCAGACAACAGCTTCCCATAGACCAAAAAAATACCACAGCACTTCGAATCAGATAGAAGGTATCAGTATGCCTCACATTGCCCTGTTTACAAACAAGCTCTGATTGAAATAAAAACATGTAAGTTGTCCTTTTGGATGAATACATTCTCCAATACTCACTCCAGGAATAGCCAGCTCAGCCCAACAGTCCTTTCTCCCTGGCATTTCCTTCCCTCTTCTCCCTTTCCGCTCTATCTGCTGCTGTTGGCATACATCATGTCAGAGCTGACAGCAGAGGCTATATCCTCCACTAAGTCTTTCCAAATTCCTTCAGCTAGAAGTAACTCCTCCCTTCTCTGAACTTGGGTAACACTCTGCCTGTGTGCCTCTTCTAGCACCCATCACATCCTACCTCACTGATGCTATTTACGTTCATCTCCATCATTAACTCAGCACCTGAAGAATGGACCCTTGTCTTACATATTTGTCAATGATATTTATCATGGCACAGAGGCTACCAGATGGTAAGGATAATGGGTGAATAATGGGTCAGTGGGTGATTGCATTTATACCTGCTGGTCCAGGCAAAGAAGCTAACAAAATTAAAGAAGGTGAACAAGATAACTTTGGAGGAAGCAGGATGGAAGGACCAGGGAGACACATATCAATGGGTAGATCAGCAGGCACTGCTAGCTTCTTTCAGGCAACATAATTCCCTTCCCTTGCTTTACCATGCTAGATCTGGCCTCGGACTACTGGAGTCAATATGAATGGCTTGCAATTTACCAAATTACTGTTTCACAAAAGCAATCAGTAGAAATAAAAGTCCTTGACTTGCCAAGCTAAAACTCTGATAACATTCTGACAGACTGTTACCATGTTGGTTTGATGAACTATCAGTATCATCACCAACACTTCACGCAATGCCCTGTGGATTATTGGGTATGGAGACAGCTGAGTAAGTAATCTTCTGTGAGGTTACAAGCTGCACTTCTGAATGCCTGTTAGACTTTCAGTTCTGCTACCTATAGGCATTAATGGGTAGGCCTCAATTCTTTCATCTATAAAATCAGAATAATAAAAGTCATCTCGTGCAGTGGCTCTGAGGATTAAATGAGAGCATTCATGTAAGAAGCTTAGCGTAATGTCTGGCATATATGGAGGGGTCAAGCAACATTAATTATTATACAAATGTGTAAAATCTATTTGAGTTTATGAAACTTATACTCAAATTGGAGAAGATTATATATACTTGCACAAATACTTCATCTAAATTCAATTCAACAACCATTTCCTCAGCTTCAACTTACACATGAAGAGACAAGGCAGGGCACGAAAAAGAATAAAAATAAGAAGCTCCCCTATCTTTAGAGATCTTCAGTCTAGTAGAAAAGACTAATAAGTACCCCCAACTAATTGTAAGTCAGATAATATTAAGGGATACCTATTAGATACACTAGAAATGGCACCCCAGTAAATAAACCATTCCAGTGGTTCTCAAATGGAGGTATCTGGCAATGTCTAGAGACATGTTGGGTTGTCACAACTAGGGAGAAGGAAAGATTATTGGTCTGCTACTGGCATTTAGTGGGCAGAGTACAGGGATGCTGCTAAATATCCTACAACACATGAAGTAGTCCTCTGGAATAGGAAAGCACCCTACTCAAAATGTCAACAGTGCTGAGTGGAGAATCTCCTGTTCTCTGACTGGAAAGGAACTGTATTCCAGAGTGTCAGTCTTCACGTCCCCACCCACAGCCTGATTGACTTCTGATGAGACAGGCTTCCTGAGACTTTAGCTGCCTGAAACTCTGCCAGTGGCTTCTAATGGTTATTTCTCTTATAGGCTTATCCTCCTTTTGATCCAGGTCTATCTTTCCACTTGTCACCACATGGCTAATCAGGCCAAGAACAGACCTCACAAAGTTGCCTAGATTCCTAGCTTTACCATTCTCCTATGTGGCTTGTCTCATCCTCATCCAAGATCCAGTGACAACAACACTGAGAAGCTTGCCATGGAAATATCAAGCTATTCTCATTTTTATCGCCTGCTTTTTGGGGGCTGCCAGCAAAACCTCTTAAAACATAGCCTGGAAAGAATAAAAGGCAAAGGAAATTATTGTTAACTAACTGTTGCCAATTAAAATAATGAAACTTTGAATGACTAAATTATCCAATGTATAAACATACTTTATATTAGTCTGTTTACACAATGATTATCCTTCTTCATCATTTAGTATCTTAAAATGCGCAGTAAAAAATGTTTGATGTTTTGACAATATCTGCCCTACTACAAAGCTTGCTCTTGCATCAGTGTCTTGAAATAGTTGATGCTTCCTGTTCCTTTAAAATATTCACGATCTGTTAACCCTGTGAATTCATGGATACACAGCACATATCTCCACCTACCCCAACCATGTCTAAGAGCAAAATTAAACCCCAAAGTTGTCATATCCATTAGGATGGCTACTATCAAAAAAAAAAAAAAACTGTCAGTGAGGATGCAGAGAAACTGGAACACTTGTGCTCTGTTAGTGAGATTGTAAAACCGTGCAGCCATCATAGAAAAGAAGATGGTAGCCCTCAAACAATTAAAAATAGTTTACCATATGAGTCAACAATACTACTTCTGGATTGTATCCAAAAGAACTGAAATCAGGGTCTCAAAGACATATTTGTATGCCCATATTCAAAGCAGCATTATTCATAACAGTTAAAAGGTGGAAGCAATTCAAGTGTCCCTCCATGGATAGATAGATAAACAAAATATAATGTATACATACAATGGCATATTATTCAGCCTTGAAAAGGAAGGAAATTCTCATGCATGCTACAACATGAATGAATCTTGAGGACATTATGTGAAGTGAAAAAACTAGTCACAATAAAACAAATACTTTGCAATTCCACTTGCACATAGTATCTGGAATAGTCAAACTCCTAGGAACAGAAAGTAGAAGGGTGATTGCCAGGGGCTGTGGGGAGGGGGAGATAGGGAACTGTTGTTCAATGGTATAGAGTTTCCATTTTGCAAAATGACAAGTTCTAGAGATTGATAGCATAATAATGTGAATATACTTAACACTACTGCACTGTTCACTTAAAAATGGTTAAGATGATACATTATATGGTATGTGTATTTTACTATAACTACAGAAAAACAAAGTTGTTAATATTTAATGTCACTTCTAGGTATTCTCTAATTGTACTCATTAACTGAAAATTCTTTGCACATCTAAGAAGAAACATATCTACACATCTATCTGGGAACTAGGCTCAGAGCAACAAACATAGCTTAGATTTAGTTCATTTTTCAAGGGAAAATAAATGTTGTAAGTTATACAGAATAGAGCATTAGTGATTAACATGGCCAAAATTCCATGCATGTAGACTCTATTTCTCTTTCACACAATTTGCCTTAAAAAGGGTGATTTTGGAAGTCAATCCAGCCTACATATATGACTATCAACAAGGAAATGATTGGGTAAATTATGATACACCCATACAATGAAAGAGTAGATGTATAACGGTGCAAGGAGAAATAAAGCGTATTCAATTAGAAAAAGAGGAAGTCAAATCGTCCCTGTTTGCAGATGACATGATTGTGTATTTAGAAAACCCCATCATCTCAGCACAAAATCTCCTTAAGCTGATAAGCAACTTCAGCAGAGTCTCAGGATACAAAATCAATGTGCAAAAATCACAAGCATTCTTATACACCAATAACAGACAAACAGAGAGCCAAATCATGAGTGAACTCCCATTCACAATTACTTCAAAGAGAATAAAATACCTAGGAATCCAGCTTACAAGGGATGTGAAGGACTTCTTCAAGGAGAACTACAAATCACTGCTCAGTGAAATAAAAGAGGACACAAACAAATGGAAGAACATTCCATGCTCATGGATAGGAAGAATCAATATCGTGAAAATGGCCATACTGCCCAAGGTAATTTATAGATTCAATGTCATCCCCATTAAGCTACCAATGACTTACTTCACAGAATTGGAAAAAACTACTTGGTTCATATGGAACCAAAAAAGAGCCCACATTGCCAAGACAATGCTAAGCCAAAAGAATAAAGTTGGAGGCATCACGCTACCTGACTTCAAACTCTACTACAAGGCTACTATAACCAAAACAGCATGGTACTGGTACCAAAACAGAGATATAGACCAACAGAAGAGAACAGAGCCCTCAGAAATAATACCACACATCTACAACTATCTGATCTTTGACAAACCTGACAAAAACAAGAAATGGGGAAAGGATTCCCTATTTAATAAATGGTGCTGGGAAAATTGGCTAGCCATAAGTAGAAAGCTGAAACTGGATCCTTTCCTTACTCCTTATACAAAAATTAATTCAAGATGGATTAAAGACTTAAAATTTAGACCTAAAACTATAAAAACCCTAGAAGAAAACCTAGGCAATACCATTCAGGACATAGGCATGGGCAAGGACTTCATGTCTAAAACACCAAAAGCAATGGCAACAAAAGCCAAAATTGACAAATGGGATCTAATTAAACTAAAGAGCTTCTGCACAGCAAAAGAAACTACCATCAGAGTGAACAGGCAACCTACAGAATGGGAGAAAATTTTTGCAATCTACTCATCTGACAAAGGGCTAATATCCAGAACCTACAAAGAACTCAAACAAATTTACAAGAAAAAAACAAACAACCCCATCAAAAAGTGGGCAAAGGATATGAACAGACACTTCTCAAAAGAAGACATTTATGCAGCCAACAGACACATGAAAAAATGCTCATCATCACTGGCCATCAGAGAAATGCAAATCAAAACCACAATGAGATACTATCTCGCACCAGTTAGAATGGCGATCATTTAAAAGTCAGGAAACAACAGGTGCTGGAGAGGATGTGGAGAAACGAACCCTTTTTACACTGTTAGTGGGACTGTAAACTAGTTCAACCATTGTGGAAGACAGTGTGGCGATTCTTCAAGGATCTAGAACTAGAAATACCATTTGACCCACCCATCCCGTTACTGGGTATATACCCAAAGGATTATAAATCATGCTGCTATAAAGACACATGCACATGTATGTTTACTGTGGCACTATTCACAATAGCAAAGACTTGGAACCAACCCAAATGTCCATCAATGATAGACTACATTAAGAAAATGTGACACATATATACCCTGGAGTACTATGCAGCCATAAAAAAGGATGAGTTAATGTCCTTTGTAGGGACATGGATACAGCTGGAAACCATCATTCTCAGCAAACTATTGCAAGAACAGAAACCAAACACCGCATGTTCTCACTCACAGGTGGGAATTGAACAATGAGAACACTTGGACACAGGAAGGGGCATATTACACACCAGGGCCTGTTGTGGGGTGGGAGGAGAGGGGAGGGATAGCATTAGGAGATATACCTAATATAAAGGACGAGTTAATGGGTGCCGCACACCAACATGACACATGTATACATATGTAACAAACCTGCACGTTGTGCACATGTATCCTAGAACTTAAATTATAATAATAAAATAAATAAATAAATAAATAAATAAATAAATAAATAAGACTGACTCCTTTCTTTGTTAGGTCTCTGCTTAAATGACATTTACTCACTTAGGCCTTCCTTGATTTCCTGCATGAAAAACTCACCTACAGCCCCCTCTGCTACCTATCCTAGTTTATCTCCCTTTTTCCAGAGCATATATCACCATCTGATAATACATTTTGACTTTCTTCTTTGTTATGTCTGTTTCTGCTAACTAGAAGGCAGAAGCTCTTTTTGACCAGAGTTGTATTCTCAGCTCCTTGAGCAATATCCAGCCCAGAGAAAGAGATTAATAAATATTTGTTGCAAATAAATTACTGCTATCCTTTCCAACTACTTCAGTGTAGAAAATCCCATAAATTTCATCCGTTTTGTAAATAAAAATGAAACTATGCTATGGTCCACCATCCGCTTTGCTATAAAGTTTCCCAAATCCTACAGTTTACAGCTTGTATCTTTAAGCAAAAGATATAAGCAGAACCTGGCTGAACCTATTATTAATGTGTTCACTATATGAAGGCTCATTCATTCATAAGAAACTGAAGAGAGGGCCGGGCACAGTGGCTCATATCTGTAATCCTAGCACTTTGGGAGGCCTAGGTGGGTGGATCATATTAGCCCAGGAGTTTAACACCAGCCTGGGCAACACGGGTAGAGATCCCATCTCTATGGAAAGCAATATAAATATAACATTAAAAATTTTAAAAAAAAGAAATTGAAAAGAAATCAGTTTTTGGTAGCAGTTTTTAAGTGTAAGCTCCATAAATGAGGTAGCGAACTTAGGGCTAATCAATGACACTGTCCAGCAGAGTACACAGTCACAGAAGACAATCAAATCAAGACATCTGGACTGGGCGCAGTGGCTCATGCCTATAGTCCCGGCACTTTGAGAGGCCGAGGCAGGCAGATCACTTGAGGTCAGGTCAGGAGTTTGAAATAAGCCCGGCTAACATGGTAAAACCCCATCTCTATTAAAAATATGAAACTTAACCAGGCGTGGTGGTGCATGCCTATAATCCTAGCTACTCAGGAGGCTAAGGCAGGAGAATCACTTGAGCCCGGGGGGCTTTTAGTGAGCCAAGGTAACACCACTGCACTCCAGTCTGGGTAACAGAGCAAGACTCCGTCTCCAAAGAAAAAAAGACATTCGAGGCAGAAGCAGCATGGATCACCTACTCCATGAATTCCCAAATTCTAGTCATTCACATTCTACTTCCACGATTTCGGCCATGGCCATGTCCTACATTTTTCCTTATAAACGGATTTACTTCTTTTACTAAGCATCCTACAAAGCAATAATTTTCATTAAATTCAGAGTTGTTTTGTATCCAACACACATTGAAATAAATATGGAACTACTAACATTCAAAATGTTCATTCTGGCCGGGCACGGTGGCTCACGCCTATAATCCTAGCACTTTGGGAGGCTGAGGGGGCGGATCACCTGAGGTCAGGACTTCAAGACCAGCCTGGCCGACATGGTGAAACCCCATCTCAACTTAAAATACAAAAATTAGCTGGACATGGTGGCGCATGCCTGTAATCCTAGCTACTGAGGAGGCTGAGGCAGGAGAGTAACTTGAACCGAGGAGGTGGAGGGTGCAGTGAGCCAAGGTTGCACCACTGCACTTCAGCTGGGGTGACACAGCGAGACTCTGTCCCCCGCCGCCAAAATAAATAAAATAAATAAATAAATAAAATGTTTATTTTATTGCTGGTGGTTTCCATTTTACACTTTGGGAAATGCTGAACACTCCTCATTTACAAAAAAGAAAACAAAGTCCCAAGGAGCTTAAAGCTTTACTAGATGTCAATAATTAATTGAGACCTAGACTTTCCCAGTTTGTGTTCTGGTTTCCTGCTGATCCTGAAAACACGTGTTATTTTACTTGCATCACTTACATAGTATTCTGTTACCTGAAGTAACAGAAATAATTCTGTGGGTAAAACGTAAAGTGAATATAATTAAAAGTCTCAGATGGGAGGGGATATTTTATTTTCCCTCTATAGAAATAAAGCAAGTACTATGGAGCGCAGTTTTTTTTCCACCAAGGCAGTTAGACATGATTATGCAAATAAAGAGTACATCACTTTTTCAAACAACAGCATATCTGCTGTTGAAAATATGTGAAAGATACAAAGGTTTGGTAGAAGTCTGGAATGTAAAAAAGGTAAGGTTTTCATAGGGTGGCCACATTTTCCAAAGGAAAAAAGGAAATACACTAGCTTCAGGACCAGCCTGTGGTAAACCACCACACTAGAAAAAAAAAGTTAACCAAATCGCTATCAGTTGAATTATTACAGTAAATTACCTTGTCTAGTACAGTCAGGGGAAAAAAAGAATGTTGGTTAAAACCATTCTTTTGAATGGACTCATTGATTGGTTTTCTATTTATTTAGTTCCCCCTTTACTATCTTAATTTTTTTTTTAATTTTATACATGAAAGTCCTGCACAACCTTTGTTTAGTTATCCTTGAGTCTCGTATTTTTTTTGCCACTTTTTAAAGGTTCTGTTCAGAAATATAATTAATTTACATATATTAACCTGGCTAACCTCTCTTATTTATCTCTAATAATTCATAGATACTCTGCAATTTCCTACATGGACAATCATATCATAATATGACAATTTTGTTTCTTTCATTTTAAGTCTTAGATTTTTATGCCTTTGGCTTTTTTTTTTTTTTTTTTTTTTTTTTCTCCTGGAGACAGTCTCACTCTGTCACCCAGGCTCAAGTACAGTGGCACAATTTTGGCTCACTGCAACCTCCACCTCCTGGGCTCAAGTGATCTTCCCACCTCAGCCCCACAAGTAGCTGGGACACCATGTCCAGCTAATTTTTGTATTTTTTGTAGAAACAGGGTTTCGCTGTGTTGCTCAGGCTGGTCTCAAACTCCTGGGCTCATGCAGTCCACCCACCTGGGCCTCCCAAAATGCTGGGATTACAGGAGTGACACAGGCACGCCCAGCCTGCCACTGGGTTCATATTACTGAACAGACTAGGGGCCCTCCAAAACAATTTTGAATTTAAGCAGTAATAGTATACATCTTTGTGTGACTCCAAATTTTTAAGTGAATGTTTCTAATGTTTGAGTGAATTAACATGTTTCTAAGTCTTGTAAAATTTCATACACAACTATCATAGTATTCTGTTCAAATGACAACGTTAACCGGAAATTTCTTAAGGTCATTGCCATACTATAATAGACAAGAGTTGGAGTGATTGCCCAACTCACAATAATTCCTTTGTTTCTGAAAATAGCTCTATATTCAAATGAAAGTCTATGCAACATATTCTGTCCCTTTAACCTTGGGTAATTGGTCAAGTGTCTTTAAGTGACCTTGGCTGGGCCAATCAGAGCCTCTCCTACATTTCTTTTTTTCTTTTTCTTTCTTCTTCATCTTGTCTTAAAATGAGAAACTAGACAATCCTCTCTAGAAACAATTTCTGTAAGGTTTAGTACAATGTTTATGACTCACCATGTGGAAGAAGCCAGCTAACAGAATGAGGCCGATAAGCAAATGAGAGGAAGAGATAAAAAACCTCTTAGAGGCCTTACAGTTTGTGATTCTGGCTGTTTCTTAATCCCACAAGCTGCCCCAATGTCTTCCCAATCAATTTCCTGTTTGACTTGCAAATGAGTATCCTGGGTGACACAGCGATAAATCACAGGATGAAGTAACATAGCATCTTGATAAGAACCCCTAAGAGTTAGGCTTTTCAAATTATGAATCCTGATTCCAGGAAAAAGGGAATATTTATGAATAATTTGTTATTTTTAATTACTATTATAACAAGTAAAATGTAATGAACTATTTACTATAACTTCATGAGATATTACCATTGGGAGAAATACACCTGATTTCTAGTTACTTTTCATAGTTAAGAGTGAATGTATAATTATCTCAAAAAAGTTTAATTTTAAAAAGCTTTTGTTGCCCTTTCTTTGGAAATTAAATGTATCAAATTATCAACTTAAATTTGCATTTTCTTCCGTAGTGCATAAATACGTTCTATGGTTTAATCAGAAGCAAAGACAAAAAGGATTGTGTTAACCAGAAACTGCTCCCTTATTTCTGAATATCTGGTTGGCCTGTCACCTGATATTTCCCATTCATCCATAGTTTTGTTACCATTATTTAAAATTTCCCTTCGGGATATCTTTTATAGGTATTTTGCTCTTCTACCTCATGCCTATTTTGGTTTACTTTTTCTGTCCTTTAAAATTAAGTGCATCACCCAGATGTTAAACTTTTAAGGGACAGTGACACAATAACTTTATATACATTTACCTTTTACAATATCAAAGTATCTTTGTGCTTCCCAAGTATCAAAGAAGAACATCAAAGCATGGTTTATGAATGGAATAAAGACTAGCACTTCCCCAACTGTACCGATGGAAAGCGATGGCCAACACTAGAGAGTAAATGTATTTTCAAAAGTGCAAAGATAAAAATGCAAAGATTTCAATATGATGTGCAATTGCAAGACTTCAAAATAAAACTTACTAAACTAGGATAAATGCCAAAGGCAGGAAAACGAAAGAACTAGAGATGCGATGAAAGAGACCAGAAGTGCAGGTGTTGTGTGGCAGCTCATATTCATAGCCAAAAGCAACAAAAAACCTTGACACCCAAAGATTCATAGGAAAACAGCAAAACTTAAAAAAAAAATTCACTACAGTTTATATCTTGACAGAAAAAGAGTCAGAAGAATATGAAAGTACTTTATTCAGAGTATCCTATTTTAAACTAATTGCTTTTTCAATAGCACTATCTGGTTTAAAAAAAAAAGTTCCCTTTAAATTCTTCCCTGCAGTCAATGTCAAATATAAAAAAAAGGGAGGGGAGGGTCTTGGGAAACAGGAAAGTAGAAAGACTGGATGACTATTTGCACGTATGCATCTACAAATCTTTAAATTTAGCAATTGAATATATAACCATGAAATACAAGCTATCAGACTAGCATTCATCATAAGAAAAAATATTTATGCCCAGATGATTATAAAGCTGGATAGCAAAATACAAACATATTTTAAAATTAGTGTCAGCTCAGTTCTCTATGTTGACTACATGCTACGACAGCGGAACTCCTAATAGCATACAACCTGAATTTTACTAAGGAAAAATACCACCTTCTTTTGTTTCCAAGTATTATTTTGCAAGAGCTAGTAAAAAGCACCACAAAAAGTCTCAGTTCTACATTTTTCTTTCTTTTCTTTTTATTTTTTTATTTTTTGAGACAGTATCGCTCTGTTACCAGGCTGGAGTGCAGTGGTGCAATCTCAGCTCACTACAACCTTCACCTCCCAGGTTCAAGCAATTCTCCTGCCTCAGCCTCCCAAGTAGCTGGGACTACAGGTGCACGCCACCATGCCTGGCTAATTTGTGTGTGTGTGTGTGTGTGTATATATAGACACACACATATATATTTATACATATGTGTGTGTCTATATATATATATATATATATTTTTTTTTTTTTTTTTTTTTAAAGTAGAGACAAGGTTTCACCATGTTGGCCAGGATGGTCTCGATCTCCTGACCTTGTGATCCACCCACCTCGGCCCCTCAAAGTGCTGGGATGACAGGCGTGAGCCACCACGCCTGGCCACAGTTCTACATCTTTAATTCCTCTTTAATATACTCTGTTAACGAGCAGTGAAATGGCTAAAAGGACACATGCCAGGGTAGGCTTCATTGTCTAAACACTGCATTATTTCTATTCTGAGGCATGTTTTGAATTTTGACAGACATTTGTAGTTATCATTAAGAGTCTTAAGTCATTTTCAGTTACAGACTCAAAAGATATAATCTATAAATATGAACACTTTCAGTTTTCTGAAATCCTAGCAATTATCCTATTCAATTACTTCTCACTAATGATTTTTTTTCCAAAGAGAGTTTATTTATCCCTCAGACTTAACCATAATGAATTAATTTAAACAATCTGAGAAATGGTAAAAAGAAAACTGATAATTCTCAACAATTACCTTTTCTTTTTCTTATCAAGGAGTTTGTACTACTAAACACTATGCTAAATTTTGAACAACCAAGATGGTTTTTGGAACACCTAACATATACAAGGAATACAACAGTATAAAAAAGAAAAGATCAGATCTCTGACCACAAGGTGATTAAAATCAAAACTAAAAGAGAGAAGACATGGGATGGAACAGAGCAATGAGCTGCAAGCCCCAACTGCTGGAATTGGGTCCTGTACATAAAGTGTGGTCACTTACTGGTGTTCTACATCACACTGAGTAACTCATTTAGAGGCTATGTTGTTTCAGATTGTTGTAAGGATCAAATAACATGTATATGAAAACGCCGGGCCCAGTGGCTCACGCCAGTAATCCTAGCACTTTGGGAGGCCGAGGCGGGGGGATTGCCTGAGGTCAGGAGTTCGAGACCAGCCTGGTCAATGTAGCGAAACCCTATCTCTACTAAAAATACAAAAATTAGCTAGACATGTTGGTGCGCGCCTATAATCCCAGCTACTCAGGAGACCAAGGTAGGAGAATCTCCTGAACCTGGGGGGCGGAAGTTGCAGTGAGCCGAGATCGTGCCATTGCACTCCAGCCTGGGCAACAAGAGCAAAAGTGTGTCTCAAAAGAAAAAAAAAAAATGTATATAAAAGCTCTTTGCACAATTAAAAAACACAAATGAGGGACCAATAATCCCCAGACTTTGAGAGGCCAAGGCAGGTGAATCACCTGAGGTCAGGAGTTGGAGACCAGCCTGGCTAACATGGTGAAATCCCGTCTCTACTAAAAATACAAAAATTAGCCAGGCATGGTGGTGGGCAGCTATAATGGCAGCTACTTGGGAGGTCAAGGCACGAGAATCACTTGAGCTCGGAAGGCAGAGGTTGCAGTGAGTCAAGACCGTGCCAATGCACTCCAGCCTGGGCAACAAAGTGAGACTTGCCCCCAAAATAAATAAATAAATAAACAAATAAGAAATTTAAAAATGAATTTTATTATTGTTAGCACTAAAATATAAAAGCCATT
Organism: Macaca mulatta; assembly: GCF_049350105.2. Taxonomy (NCBI): domain Eukaryota; kingdom Metazoa; phylum Chordata; class Mammalia; order Primates; family Cercopithecidae; genus Macaca; species Macaca mulatta. The sequence continues at coordinate 101,695,251 of NC_133419.1, read as the reverse complement.
ATTATTGCAGTTGCAATAAATTGTATATGATCTACCACCTCTCAATACTATCTTAATATTTCACCGGAAAACTGGAAATCAGGAGATGGAAAGCATCCACAATTCAGTAAACGTGAAAATCAGAACTTTATACATGCAGGACATTGAGATGATGTATTATTCTTTTTTTTTGTTTTAATTTCAGGCAAAATCACTGTAGAAAAATGTTGCTATGGAGGCCGACATATCTAAAATTTGTTTCTAATAAAAGTTAACCTAAGACATACCAGAAACATAATCTGTTTTCATACATGTGGAATTTTGGCATACTGTGCCTCATTTACATGAGACAATAAAAGAAACTGGATTACTTCACAGATAATTGCACTTAAGCATATAACAGCACCAAAGCCAGAAACTTAAGATTAATTAGTATCACCTACCGAGGGCATAGCTGCAAAACAAAGATGTATGGCAAAAATAATAAATACAGGGAAAACTTTCATCAAGAGAAACGGGGATACACAATTTTTTCAACATTTAAAATATTCTACTACTTCATAAATTCTGGGTTCAAGAATGGGGGAAAGACTTAAATAGATTTATCAGATTCACTGCACATTTTTAGATCTTACATGTCAAAAATTTAATGTGGGAACTGTCAAAGGATTGATGGATAAAGTTTTCACAGAAATATATGCCTAAGTATTATCAGAGGCATTTGAACCAAGCAATTCTATCGTGAACAGGGGTGGAGTAAAATAAGGCTGAGACTTAACTGGGCTACATTCCCAGGAGGCTGGGGATTCTTAGTCACAGGATGAGATTGAAGGTTGGCACAAGATACTGATCATAAAGACCTTGCTGATAAAACAGGATGCAGTAAAGAAACCAGCCAAAACCCACCAATGCCAAGATGGCATCAAAAGCGACCTCTGGTCATCATTGTTCATTAGACATTAATTATAATGCATTAGCATGCTAAAAGACACTTCCACCAGCACCATGACGGTTTATAAATATCATGGCAACGTCAGGAAGTTACCCTACATGGTCTAAAAAGGGAAGGGATCCTCAGTTCTAGGAACTGTCCACCCCTTTCCCAGAAAACTCCTGAATACTCCACCCCTTGTTTAGCATATAATCAAGAAATAACTATAAGTATACTCAGTTGAACAGCCCACGCCACTGCTCTGCCTATGAAGTAGCCATTCTTTTGTTTCTTGACATCTATAATAACTTTCACTTTAGAGACTCGCCCCAAATTCTGTCTTGCATGAGGTATAAGAACCCTCTCTTGGGATTTGGATTGGGATCGCTTTTCAGTAACAATATGATGAACTTGTTGAAAATTAAGATAATTTCAAAACTTATGACTATGTTCTTCCCTTCTTCCCTAATTTTTGTAAGATATTGAAGTAATACATCCAAAGTACTTATTAGCACATCATACATACGATATCAACAATACATGTTAGTTATTGTTATTAATGGACTCTGTAATTGAAATAGAGTCTTAGTTTGTGACACTGTGATTTATATGAAGGCTCCAGATCCCCACAGCATGGGTTCAAACCCTTGCGATACCATGTATTAGTTATGTGCCTTTGAGTTTCCTCTCGTTTGAAATGGGTACATTAATAGCATATACTTCTGAAGCCTGCTGTGCATATTAAATCAGTTGAAACATATGAAGCAACTGCAGCAGTGCCTTGCACCTTGGAATGTTCAGTGTCAGTTGCTATCATCATCTAAAGCAGTGCTGCCCTATAGAAATATAATGCAAGGCACATAACAACAAACACATTTTAGGTGTTCGACAGACACATATTCCTGATGTCTAATGTACTGAGCACCACTAATAGATTCTTCACATCTCTTGAGGCTCACACGAAAGCTCAAAATCAACTGATTTTACCAACACACTTTTTTCTTTCTTAAATATCTAGGCCAGGCGTGGTGGCTCATGCCTGTAACGCCAGCACTTTAGGAGGCCGAGGCGGGTGGATCACGAGGTAAGGAGTTTGAGACCAGCCTGGCCAACATAGTGAAACTGTGTCTCTAATAAAAATACAAAAAATTAGCCAGGCGTGGTGGCAGGCACCTGTAATCCCAGCTACTCAGGAGGCTGAGGCAGGAGAATCGCCTGAACCTGGGAGGCAGAGGTTGCAGTGAGCCGAGATCGCGCCGTTGCACTCCAGCCCAGGTGACAGTGAGATACTCTGACTCAAAAAAAAAATTAAGAAGTTAGAAAATAAACATCTAAATCTATTCTGATTTTACTCCCATTAACTTTATTAACTTTATGTTTTAAAATAAAAGTGAAAGAAAAATAGAGGCCTTAATAGTCTTACAAAGAGAATATTATTGAAATTTTAATGAAGGTTATAAATTTTTCTTCTAAGTCCCCCTATAAGTTTTTTTTGTCCCAAAATAATACCCAGACAACTAGTTCATTTCAGGGAAGTACTTTTATTACTCAAGGATAAAAAGACAGGCTGGACACAGTGGCTCATGCCTGCAATCCTAACACTTTGGGAGGCCGAGGTGAAATGATTACTTGGGGCCAGGTGTTCGAGACCAGCCTATGCAATATGGTGAGGCCCGCAATCTCTGAAAAATAAAAATAAAAAGATAAAAACTGAAGAATTGGTTGGTCATGGTGGCACATGCCTATAATCCTAGCTACTCAGGAGGCTGAGGCAGGAGGGTCACTTGAGCCTAAGAATCCAAGGCTGCAGTGACCAGCCCGGGAGACAAAGTAAGACTCTGTCTCTAAAAGAATATACAAATACTGGGAAATCTAAAGCAAAATTTGTAACTTACACAGGTCAAAGGCAAACGTGAAATGTTGTGGGCAATGGTAGTTCTCATGTTTATCAAAATGAAAAATAAAAGAAATAAGTTCACTGGTATAAATTCTCTAAGATAAACCCTAGGTAAAATATTTTGAAGTTGAAGCTTCCCCCATTGGTGACAAAGATATAGCCAAGAAAAAAAATCTACATTGCTAAACACACAAGAAATCATTTGTCAAGGTCAGGGACTGTACTAGAAAGTGAGGGGCCCCGGGGTCAGACAATGATTGGAGGGTAAAGGAAGAGCATAAAGTGGACCAGATAATTTGGACCTTCTGTCCTAAGGAACGCTGCAGCCACTGGGTCCACAACCTATGTCTGTTATGGTCAAACATCTCTACTATATGCAAGTGAAGAAACAGGTTTTGATCAAGTCATCCAAAAAGCTTTCTCTCAGTTCTCCTACTGATCTAATGTCCCCTAGGAGGACATTAGACTCTACCTTGATTCTACCACATCTGATCAAACTGTGGACTCGATGAACCTCAGAGCTCTATCCTCCCACCCTTTCTCTTCTGTCTCACACTCTTAGCCCGGGTGATCTCACCCATTCTTATAGCTTTAAATGCCTCAACATATGTTGACAACTCCTAAATGTATATCTCCAGCCCCAGCTCCTCCCCTGAATTCCAGAACCATACATCTAGCTGCTCCCCAAACAAGGCTACTTAGATATACAATAGGCATCTAAATCTATCTAATTTTTTTTTAGTAGAGATGGGGTCTCTCTATGTTGCCCATGCTGGTCTCTAACTCCTGGCCTCAAAGCCATCCTCCTGCCTTGGCCTCTCAAAGTGCTGAGATTACAGGCATCTTCATAAACAGCAACATCCCCCACCAGCTCCATTATTTTTCTTTTTAGCATTTATCACCACCAGACATAATTTGTTTAATGTTTGTTTCTTCCCCTTAGAATGCAAGTTTCATCCGCGCATGGTGGCTCACGCTTGTAACCCCAGCACTTTGGAAGGCAGAGGTGGGCAGATCACGAGGTCAGGAGATCGAGACCATCCTAGCTAACATGGTGAAACCCTGTCTTTACTAAAAATACAAAAAAAAAAAAAATTACTCAGGCGAGGTGGCGGGCACCTGTAGTCTCAGCTACTCAGGAGGCTGAGGCAGGAAAAGGGTGTGAACCCAGGAGGCGGAGCTTGCATTGCGCTGATATCGCACCGCTGCACTCCAGCCTGGGCGACAGAGCGAGACTCTGTCTCAAAAAAAAGAATGCAAGCTTCATGAGAGCAGGTATTTCTGTTATAATATTAGAACTCAAGGGGACTAAACTAAGGCTATATGGAAAGGGCAGGGGGCCAGGGGAGATATGTGGGATGAAGCCTCAGTGACAAGAGGGAGCCAATCATGACAGGATATGGATGAGGATGTTCAAGGCAGAGGAAAGGGCAAAGGTATAAAGTTCAAAAGAAGCCTGTAGTGACACATGAAGAGGAATAGAAAGAAACCCATAGGGTTGGAGAACAAGCAAGAGGGAGTGTATTAAGAAGGGAGAGGCCAGCCTCAATGGCTCATGCCTGTAATCCCAGCACTTTGGGAGGCCGAGGCAGATGGATCACTTGCGGCCAAGAGTTTGAGACCAGCCTGGCCAACATGGTGAAACCCCATCTCTACTAAAAAAACAAAAATACAAAAATTAGCCAGGTAAAGTGGTGTGCGACTGTAGTCCCCGCTACTCAGGAGGCTGAAGCACGAAAATCACTTTAACCTGGGGGGTGGAGGTTGCAGTTAGTCAAGATCACGCCACTGCACTCCAGCCTGGGAGACAGAGTGAGACTCTGCCTCAAAAAAAACAAAGAAGGGAGAAATGGGGGTGGGTGAGGTTCCAGGGATTTAGGGGGTGGCACTATCACCTCCAGTGGCATGGAGGCAAAAGGGTCAACTTCACTATTTCAATACAAATAACAAAGAAGAGGTTCCCTAGAACTCTTCCAGAAGGCCACAACCTAGCGTTTCATCCTTTTCCAGGGAGTTCTCTTGTTATGTTAACATTGGTTCAAATTAATTTTGAACAGCCTAAGACGAAATGGTGGCATTTGCATAGCCAAGTCAGCTGTGATCTAAAGAAAAAGACTGGTTTCCGTAGTGGTACAGAAACTGAGAAGACGTTACCACAAAGTGTACATGGTTTAGAAGCCCCTCTCTGTATTAGGGGTAATCTGAGTCTGACCACAAAGACACCTTTTCAATGACACCTTCTAACCAAAATCATTGAAGTGTTTGCTGCATTTTATGTGGAAAAATTCTAGCATTTCCAATAAAGATGCACTTTTTAAAAAGCATATATCAATAATTGATACCAGATCCTCACCTTTTAAGTAATAAGCATTTTATTAAGGTCAGTACAAAGAGCTTTTAGATTATTTCTTACATTTGTGCCATTAAATTGCTGTTCTCTTCCTAGCCACATGATGGCAGCTGTCAATCAGCACTATGGAAAATCCTGCATTATGGAAGGTGTGTGAGACGTATGAGACAGAATAAACTATACCCTCCTCAAAAGTTTCTGAAACATACTTTCCATTATTTTCTCAGGTGCTTTTCTGTTGCATTAAAACTGCATTTTAGTTGGCTTTAGCAGAAACGTAAAAAAAAAGAAAAAAAAAAACTCAATACTTAAAGTTAGAAGGAGACAAGAGGAAGTTCCATTTCAAAAATCCATGTTTCTTTGGGCTCTTTTCTGCAAATAGTCATTAATCTCCCAAGATGACATATTCATCTTCCTAAATATGGTAAATCTTCCTCATGCTGAGATTACAGGTATGAGCAACTGTGTCCAGCCAATATTTTTGTTTACTCATTGTTTCAACATACTGAAGACTTTGGTCAAACCTAACAAACATATATATATATATAATACTCATGATTTATCAATTAAAAAACATAATCTGAATTAGTGGTTTTATAATTAATTATATAGTCCCTTTACAATTTCCTGGTACACTAAATAAATTTAAAAAGTCACATGAATTTTTGATGCCAGTGCAAATAAATTATATTTATGTAAAATTGTAGTCTACTAAGTGTGCAATAGTGTTTTGTCTAAAAAAAATGGTGTACATACCTTAATTTAAAAGTATTTCATGCCTGAAAAATGCTAACAATCATCTGAGCCTTCAGCAAATCATAATGTTTTTGATGGTGGAGGCTCCTGTCTTGATGTTGATGATTGTGAACTGATCAGGGTGGTGTTTGCTGAAGGCTGGAGTGGCTGTGGTAATTTCTTAAGACAACCATGAAGTCTGTAGCATTGATTGAATCTTCCTTTCACAGAAAATTTCTCTGTAGCATGAATTACAGTTTGATAGCATTTTACCCATGGTAGAACCTCTTTCAAAGTTGAAGTCTATCTTGTCAACCCTGCTACTGCATTCTCAACTAAGTTTATGTAGTATTCTAAAACCTTTGTTGTTATTTCAACAATATTCACAAGGAGTATGTTCACAAAGAGTAGATTTGATCTCAAGAAACCATGTATTTTGCTTATCCATAGGAAGCAATTCCTTATCCATTTAAGTCTCATCATGAGATTGCAGCAATTCAGTCACCTCTTCAGGCTCCACTTTAAATTCTAGTTCTCTTAAATCTTCCATCACATCTATAGTTACTTACTCCACTGAGTTTTGAATCTCTCCAAGTCATCCATGAGGGTTGCAATCAACTTCTTCCAAACTTCAGTTGATATTTTGACCTCTTTGTGAGCATGCATTACTAGAATCAACTTCTAGTGATGAATCTTTTCCAGAAAGTTTTCAATTTACTTTGATGAGCTCCATCAGAAAAATCAAAATCTATGGCAGCTATAGCCTTGCAAAAACATATTTCTTAAATCATAAGACTTGAAAGTCAAAATTACTCCTTGATTCATGGGCTGCAGAATGAATGTTGTGTTAACAGACATGAAAACAACACTAATCTCCTTGCACATCTCCATCATAGCTCTTGGGTGACCAGGTACATTGTCAATGAGCAGTAATATTTTTAATGTTATCTTTGGTTTTTTTTGTTTTTGTTTTTTTGTTTTTTTGTTTGTTTTTTCCTGAACAACAGGTCTCAACAGTGGGCTTAAAATATTCAGTAAACCATGCTGTAAACTGATGTGCTCCCATCCAGGCTCCATGTTCTATACCTAGAGCCCAGATAGGGTAGATTTAGCATAATTCTTAAGGGCCCTAGGATTTCTGGAATGGTAAATGAGCACTGGCTTCAACTTAAAGTCACCAGCCACATTAACCCCTAACATGAGAATCAGCCCATCCTTTGAAGCCAGACACTGACTACTTTTCTTTTACTGCTATGAAAGTCCTAGATGGCATCTTCTTCCAAGGGAAGGCTGTTTTGTCTACATTGAAATTCCATTGTTTAGTATAGCCACCTTCATCCATGATCTCAGCCAGATCTTCTGGATAACTTGCTGCAGCTTCTATATCAGCACTTGGCTGCTTCACCTTGCATTTTTATGTTATGGTGATGGCTTCTTTCCTTAAACCTCATGAACCAACCACTACTAGCTTCAAACTCTTCTTCTGTAGCTTCCTTACCTCTTTCAGCATTCATAGAATTGAAGAGTTGGGCCAGATGCAGTGGCTCACGCCTGTAATCCCAGCACTTTGGGAGGCAAAGGCAGGCTGATCACAAGGTTAGGAGTTCGAGACCAGCCTGACCAACATGGTGAAACCCCATCTCTACTAAAAATACAAAAATTAGCCAGGTGTGGTGGGGTGCACCTATAATCCCAGCTACTCAGAAGGCTGAGGTAGGAGAATCACTTGAACCCGGGAGGCGGAGGTTGCAGTGAGCAGAGATCACGCCACTGCACTTCAGCCTGGATGACAGAGTGAGACTCCGTCTCAAAAAAAAAAAAAAAAAAAAAAAAAGAATTAAAAAGAGTTAGGGACTTGTTCTCAATGGGTTTGGCTTAAGGAAATGTGGCTAGTTTGATCTTCTATCCAGACCACTAAAACTTTCTCTATATCAGTAATAATGCTGTTTCATTTTCTTATCATTTGTGGGTTTAATAGATTAGTACTTTTAATTTCCTCCAAGAACTTTCCTTTGCACTCACAACTTTCCTAACTATTTGGTTCAAGAGGCCTAGCTTTAAGCCTGTGTCAGCTTTTGACATGTCTTCTTCACTAAACTTAAATCATTTCTACCTTTTGGCTTAAAAAAGTGAGAGACACATGACACTTCCTTTCACTTGAATACTTAGAGGCCATTGTAAAGATTTTAATTGGCCTAATTTCAATATATTTATGTTTCAGGCAATAGGGAGATCTGAGGACAGGAAGAGAGATGGGTGAATGGCTGGCTGGTAGAGCAGTCAGAATACACTTACCATTTATTGATTATGTTCACAGTCTTATTTGGGTAGAGTTTGTGGAGTCCCAAAAAAGTCCTAACAGTAACCCCAACATTCACTCATCACAGGTCACCACAACAGATATAATACTAAAGAAAAAATTTGAAACATTGAGAGAATTACCAAAATGTGACACAGAGACAGAAAGTACACACATGTTGTTAGAAAAATGGTGCCAACGCATTTGCTCAATGCGGGTTACCAAAACCCTTAATTTGAAAACAAAAACAAAACAAATGAAAAACAAAAACCACACATTATCTGCAAAATGCAGTACAGTAAAGCACAAAGAAATGAAGTATGGCTGTATGTGTGTATATAATCCCCCAAGTGGACAGTGAGGTCAGTTAAATCAGAGATAATGTCTCAGAGAAGTCCGTAACCCTCACTGTAACTATCAGCATCGTTATCAACATCAACATGTATTCACTACGTGCCAGGTGCTGCTACAGATGCTTTTCAACAATCCTGTGGGATATATACTACTATTTTTCCCATATTACAGATGAGAACATTGCATCATAGACAGAGAACATCACAGATATTTGAAAACACTGGGCATAAAATTCTATTTTTGAATGGGTGTTTCACCAGTAACTATGCTCTAATACCTTTGCATATATTCATCCATCAATATAGAATGCTTTCCCTACCCTTCCCAGCCTAGCAAAATTCTCCCAAACTTCAGGATTCAACTCAAATGTTACCTTTTAACATTAACCTGGCAAGTAAGTTCCTCTTTCCATGAATTGTCTGAAACATTTGAAACATGTCTGTATTACAACACTGAGGTTGTTATAACCTCTAAATGTTTGCTGAATTAGAATAGGTTTCTTAATAGCAGTCTGTTCAATATTTTTAATCTCTAGAACAGTAAATTGAAAGCAAAATAAAGGTAGTTTACATATGCCAAGCAAATAAAATAATTAGAAAAAAGGTATATCTTATTAGCAATATATGATCATTATAGTCACAAATCGTTCCAAAAATACATATAACAATTAGTAGATGTGTCAAATCATAAGGCCTTGTATAAAGTTCGCTAGTTCAGGAGGTCTATTCTTTAATATGTTGAAACAAAGCAATATTCTTAAGAAATACAGAACAGACTTACCAGTCTTCGCCTTTCTTCTTCTACTGCAATGAGTAGTCTTGCAAATTCTTTTAGTGACTGAGCTGTTTGGAAAAAAAAAAAAATTAAAAGCATTAATATTTTCATTGCTAATATCTAATTACACAGGAAGAAACATTAAAAGGAAGCTAGTTATTAATTTGTATATAGTATATCTGTGATTTTATGTTTGTATAACCATAAAAGAATATACAATAGGATCCTAATGACTAACAGCTATGGATCAGAGATGTATGTTTGTCTGCATGCTACAAATTAAAGCTTAGCAAGTACCAACAATATTTTTTCTTCAAAGACATTGGAAGAGATATAGCTTATATATTTAATAAGTAAAATGTACATACACATTGATAAATGTAGCATTGAAATCATTTTTAAGCAGTGACCTACAAATAATCAAACATTTTTAAGTCTATAAGGAGCAATAAATCTACTATTTCGTGTATTTGGTAGCAGCCAGTAATGCAAAATTTTCCACTGACTTCTAGAAGCTGAAGTGTCACAGATAATTGGAAACAGATTCCATATACTGAAGGGATCAACTTTACTTCTACATGCAAGGTATGTTAGATCTTTGCTGTTCAATTCAGTGTGGTCAGAAGAACCAGTAGCATCAGCATCTTGGGAGTTTGTTAGAAATGCAGACTGTCAGGCCCCACCCCAGAATCTGCATTTTAACAAGATCCCCTAGTGATCTGTTTCTGTATTAAAGTTGAGAGGCCTGCTGAACTATCGGTACCTATATTGCTTTACTTTTGGTAGGAACTGAACAAGGACAGCAATTTAAATTGAAATGGGAAAGATCAAGTATTCAGAAACATTGTGGGAACAAATAAAAACTAAGCAAATAAATTAAAGGGAGGTTATAGTAGCATATTCTCTAAAAATGCATAGGTCCAAATGGCAATTATGGAAGAGTAATTCACTATATCAATTTTTCATACCTAATGCTTAAAATGAATAATTAACCAAATTCAGAATGTTTGGGTCACAAAAATGATAACACAAATAAACCTTCTCTTCTATGTCCTTTTTTTTTTTTGAGACAGGGTCTAGCTCTGTTGCTCAGGTTGGAGGGCAGTGGTGAGATCTTGGCTCACTACAGCCTCGACCTCCCAGGCTCAAGCAATCTTCCCATCTCAGCCTCCCAAGTATGTAAGACTACAGGCATGTACCACACCTGGCTAATTTTGTTTATTTATTTACTTATTTATTTTGTAGAGACAGGGTCTCACTATGTTGCCCAGCTGGTCTCAAACTCTTGGACTCAAGTGATCCTCCTGCCTCAGCCTCCTAAAGTGCTGGGATTACAGGTATGAGCCACTGCATCGGCCATACAACCTTATTTATTAGATTCCTAGTCACTTCCTTTTCCCATTTTAGCACTGGAAACAACCTGTGAGACCAGAAGTTTAGTAATTCTGGCATAAAGCCAACAACAAAGACAAGTAAGTGAGAAAAACAAATCAAGAGTCTCATCGAAAGAACTCATTAAGGAAGATAAAAAATATTTCCCATTTAACAATTAAATATTCCAACTTAAAATGTTGTTTTCTCTTTTCAGAATTACTAGGCTTACACTAGCCAAACTGGTGTGAAATGTTAAACCCTATGATTATTTCATATTGGATTTTATTCACAGCTACCCGAACAGAAATCAATGGATTACCTGGGAGACTCAGGATAATCTGATAAATACATTAATGGTCTTTTCTTTGAAGTTTGGATAAAAGAAATCTCTTCAGAAATACTGATATTAATGTTATAATACATTTCCAGTTTTGAAAACAGTAAGTTGAACAAAAATTATTATATAAAGAATATGTTAACTGGAGTGTATAACAGTATATTATATTTTTGCGCTTTCTTTTGGTAAAGAAAGTATTCCATCATTCTGGTAGGTATCTACTGCCACTGAAGTTCTTGGTTGGTGAGCTTGAAGAAGTCAACAAAACTCTGGGTGCTAGAAGGCAATTGATAACAGGTCTATAAAGAAAGAAGTCAAGAGGTAGGTCAGTTTGGGCTGCCTGAGTGTAATAATAAGTATGTTTCTTTAAAAAAAGAAAATTCCAAGTCAATTGTTAATTCCTGGGAAAACAACGTTATACAAATAACACAATCACAATAAACTGAGTAACTGACTTGTAACTAATATGTACAAAATCACAACAATATGATATGAAAAACTGATTTTGCTGAAGTTGTTTTAATTATCGAGAGAATAGGAGAAAGGCGTGTATAAAATAGTGTGAAGTAAAGACATGTATGAAAACAGTATGAAGCAAATGATAAATATCTAAAACTGAAAAACAAATTTTAAAAATAGCAGGACAATCATGGTCTTGAAAAAATTACAAGAAATGACTAAAAGTTCAACATAGTCTTTCTGAGAAATTAAAGTTAAGTAGTGGGGACTGGCAAGATAGGAGACTGCTAGTTTTCATTCATCCTAACGAAATCTATAACTTTTTCAACACATAATGAAAAATAAAACATGCTACAAATGCTTTATTTTCATACTAGTCTAAATGCTAGGAAGACATAGATCCTTTGTTATTAAATTTCCCAAAGGGCTAAATAAATACCTACTACATAGAAGCCTGTCAACAGCTATTTTGGAATAAATGAAAATATAACAATATTAGATTGGCAGAAGCACACTAGAATTTCCCATTTGGTCAACCCAGGAAATGATCACTGGCTCATACAGCCCCATGCTGTATCTTACTGCCTCCTGGGTATTGCCTCTGAGAACAGCTGAAGTCCACAGGCTTCCCCTAAGGTACCTCCTACCTCAAGAGCAAATGATGAAGTTGCCTTAAACCAGATTTTGGTTACAAGTAAGAAAACAAGCTCTCATTTTGCTATTATACCTTTTTGTTTAAAAATTTACGATGCTGTTTTCTATTTTACTTTAATTGTTTTCTGGTCTGTTTCCCACATGAACACTATTTATAGATTTAGTAAGATAATAGTTGATTATAATGGCAATGTCTGAGAAGAAACATTTTAACATGCAAAAGCAATTGCTTGTCTGGTTCCCCACAACAAAAACTCGTCTTCCTCCAGGAGTTTTCTGAGACTGGCCCCAATTTGACAATAAATTTTCTTTCCTCTTTTTTTTTTGTTGATTTTTCAGGGAAAGGACTTCAAAAAATGAACTGGTCTCTAAATGTTGTAGTCTCAGTTCCAGAAAAGTACATATTTCTTGGTACAATGAAGACACTCATGTTTGTCATTTGTTCTGTTAAAAAAAAATGTTGAGGACATTAAACATTCATTTTATGAATTAGTAACAGTGGCCTAACTTTTTAAGCCCATATCTGAAATTTTCCTCTAAATCCTTTCGTTTATAATAATATCAAAGCATTGTGTTAATAGTTTTCTAGGCTTAGCACAACGCAGATCTTTCTGTGCTTTCTTAAACAGGAATTTACAATACCATAAATAAGGTAGAAGAATGTAAGGTATTATCATGTAAATTGTATTTTAAGAGAACAGGCTGATGGGAATCTCCAGTCACTTCCCTGCCTGACCCACCCACAAAGTCTAACAGAAACCTCTGACACAAGCCAGGCAGATCCAAACTTCCTAGTGCGCCCCAGCAGCTCCCTAGACATGAAAGGCCAGGGTTAGAATTTCTGGTGCACAAGACCCAAAAATGCCCTAAGAGACCATGAAAACTGTGGAGTCTATTCTACACCACACATTGGGCAAAAAGCATATACAAAATAACTCCCCCCACCACCCATCACTGTGCTTTATACAGAATAGTTATTGAGTTTGTGTGAATGCTTGAGCCATTTATACTGACTTTCCTTAAGCAAAATCTGAAAGTTGCATGCACATTTCTAATACTCAAGTATCAGCAATAATTTGTAATATCTCATATTTTAATTGTCAATATTATTTACATAACAATTACTTTATTATCTGATTTGGGGATCCAGACTAACATGTAATACAACAGCTGGTCCTAAAATTACAGATTTTAACCATAACAACATTTTTTATGACAAGAGCTTGATTTAGTCAGAGATACATTCCAAAACCAATACTTAATACAGAGTAGACTGAAAATAGATGATCATTAAATGAATTTGGGAGTTTAAAAATACATTTCCACAATCTATTTTCTCTACAAGGAGAAACATAGCAACTCTTATTCTAGGATTCATGAAATACTATAAAAAGATACGGAAGATACTTTGGGGAATTATGTTAGCTATCTAAATTCCTGCCACCTGCATGAAACTTTGCTGACTATATTCAATAATAATCTCTCTCCCTTCCTGTCCATCTGGAGCATGAGATTACTAAAGAACAATCAAAATATAGTTTCATATATAAATTTTAACTTTCTAACAAATTATTGAGTTTAAGAATATTATCATAGGTTTCCTTTTTATCTGTACAACATAATATTGGAAAAACACTTTCAGAACAAAAAATATATATATTACTCAAGTCTATTTATGACACGTGCTGAGAGTATAAATGTTCACAAATACAATAGTTGAATCATACCTAGACAGTGAGGAAGTATGATGACAGCTTCTATATTTGTCAATATCATAAATCCTGAAACATTCCTAAACTGTCTAAAATACCTATTTTGCAGATTAATATTTTTAGCAGGCTTAAATTCACCCTACTATTTTTGCCTGGAAGATCTGTTTAATGTCTAAAAGTAGAATGAGAGAAAATTTTTAAAATTGCTCGTTCATTGTTGACATAACGCCACTACCTTAAACCCTAGATAATATACCATCAAATGTTTCAACAATTGATCAGTTTGGGCTTTATATATTTTAAAACTACAATGAAAATTGGGAAAGTATGTCTCTCTTGCATCCAATTAACATTTATATCATAATCAGACAATGCTGTGTTAAAATTTTTTTCCAGAAGTCTTTCCTTAAACTTAAATAGCATAAAACACATACCCAAAAAACAGTACAGATTATAAATTCAGTGACATATACAGTTATGTCAACAGCACACTATATCACTTTATTGGACTGCACAAATCACTTATGACCTTCTGTAAGGAAGATGGCTGCACTTTAGTCAGGAATAGGCCAAGGTGGCCTTCCAGCCCAGCATGACTCAGCAGGTTTGGAGTGCAGGCGCAAAGCTCTGCATGTTATATAACCATGCAAGACGCATTAGGTGATCACTCACATGAGCGCATGCTTGGCTTGGAGCCACTACTGTCTGTAAAAGGTATAACTACCCTGCTAACGCTCACACCCAGGCCCGCGCCCATGGCTTGACTGAGCCCATGGCTTGCTTGCGCCCACAGCTCACTCATGCCTAGAGAGAGAGTAAAGCCATATCAAAACTGTCTACGATCCCTCGAGCATTTTTTCCAGCTACCTGCCACTCATCCACCCACTCCCCTCGGTCCTCAGCTTGGGTTGGAACCTGACACTTGGTATAACACCCTCAGATATGCTATAATGGAGAATGGGGTCAGCAGTAATAGTTTAGACATTGTTATATCTTCAAGAAAACATAAAAATCTATAAAAGTCTATAAAAGCCAGATTGAACCAATGCAATTACATTTTATAAGTCCAGATGATGCCCCAACAATAACCTTACTTTTCCATTTGGATGACAGATGTAGGCTCTGTAAAGCCCTTTCTTAGTAACCTTCTGAACTGACATTTCATACAGAGTAGGAAACAAGTAGTAAAACATTACCACTTAACTTGGATATGAGCCCCAGCAGATGACTTGGTCATATGCTTCTAGATCTGGCCACACCAAGAAAAATAAGAGTAGGATAAACATACATAGCCAAGTGATAGCCAGCATTATACTACAAAAGCATGCAATAATCTAAGGACCATCACATCAGTTGTTTATGCTTGGAACTTACACTGACAGAATCTTAATTTTTCGAACACTAAAAAAATCAAAGGTAGCACACTGACTGCTGTATCCAATGGTAAATTTTAAGAACACTTTAATACATAACCAAAATAAGAAGCACAATCAGCTTGTGGTATGCCTAAACAATAAATACCATGTCAGCAAAACAGGCCGAGTTTTATTAAAAGTGACACCAACTCTCCCACCAGATACTTGGTGTCTTTGGTGGCAATTAATACCCTAACTGATAGGCCACCCACTCTGTCTGCAATACTGGTTTTATTTGCAACCACAAATTCTAGTTATTATTTTCTAGGAGCCACAACATCAAATAAGATTTTTCCACTCCATTTCTGGCTTCAGGCTCCATGGATGCTCACTTGCAAAGTCAATAAATGGCTTCCTATTAAATAAATCAACAGAAAAAAAGTCACAGCCCTACTGACGAATACTGGCATGTCACTGTAAATACAACCTAGTACTTGGAGGCCTACACCCTTCTTCTGATACTTCACAGTCCCTTGTAATCTAAAGCCTCACATAAAAAATACATGGAAATTTAGTTATCATTGAGGTATCTAAGTCGGGTTCTCCACAATGTCCTCCTTGTGGTCAGATTTTGTTTTTTAATTGCCAAACACAAATCAAAAACAGAGTCATCTTGAAAACACACTCTGAAATCTTGCATTTACATTATTTAATTATATCTTATCATCAAGGCATCCCAATGAAGCCACGCAATCAGATGACTTAAGTTTAGTCAAATATGAGACATACCAAGTTGGAAGAGCTTACTAGACATTATTTGAGTAATTACAAAGTTGTTTAATATCATAGCATAGTTCCTAATTAAGTATTAGGTATTAAGACATGCACAGTCCACAAAAGAAAATGACAATAAAATTAAACTTTTATCAAGTTGAGAAGATACTCTGCATAGGGTTAGGGGCATCTCTGCCTCAGCACTTATCTATCTTGTCTATCTTACAAGCACCTGTGCTGAATTTGGTCCCTCCAGCAATCAAACACTAATCCAGACTCTTCACAAGGCACATGCAAAGAATTCCTACTTTGGAATCCATTGGCTTACCATTGAGGGATTTCTTTATGCTTTCTCTTGTTCCTGTTTATCCTTTAACCATACTACCCAGACTCTTGGTAGGGGTTATGACCCATAATCTAGTCTCCTTTTAAATTCTCACTCAGCCCCTGTTCCCAGTGCCTCCCTCCATGCCTGGGTTCTGACATTGCACAGGTACCCAGGCACCAATCTGTGCTATACTTTAATCTTGTCTATCAATGTGGATCCTAACATTGCCTGCCAAACCACATTTGGGCTGAGATTCAGAACTTGTGACCAAGTCTTTAATCTTTCCTTCTCTTCTGGTCTAAGTGAATACTCTCATTTCTCTTAGCCTCACCAGTATAACAACTTATATTAGTCTGTTTTCACACTGCTACAAAGAACTATGTGAGACTGGGTAATTTATAAACAAAAGAGTTTTAATTGATTCACACTCCTACATGGCTGGGGAGGACTCAGGAAACTTACAATCATGGCAGAATATAAATGGAAAGCAGGCACATCTTACATGGTGGCAGGAGAGAGAGTGCACATAGGGGAAACTGCCACTTTTAAACCAACAGACTTCATGAGAACTTCCTCACTATCACAAGAAAAACATGAGGAAAACTGCTCCCATGATCCAATCACCTTTCTTGACACAGAGGGATTATAATTCGAGATGAGATTTGGGTGAAGACACAGAACAAAACCGTATCACAGCTAGACTCAAAAGAAAGAAACCTTCTGTAAGCCAGGGACTTGCCCCATAAGAGAAAGTGGCTGCTACTACTGCTCCAGATTGTTAGGATTACCTATGAAAATTAATAATAATTATGATGACTCCAGGGTGAAAGTCACAGTAGATTATGGGAATAATTCTAAGCTATATATCTAATAGTTTTTCCTTAGGATACTCTCCCAGAACTAGCTTAAAACAACTTAGTATAACCTACTCCGCAACTGCCAAACTATAAGGTAATTTGAGAGTTCAGGTATATATACTCGTATATATACCAGGTTTATATATATGGTAGGTGTGTATATTTCACAAAAGGTCAAATTTTGGCAAACAGATACATGCAAACACAAAAAGGACAACTTTCATTTTCACACAATTTCAAAACTTAATTTCTGCTGGCTTTTCCCTAGACTTCTTCCCACTATCTTATTACTTCAAATGAATTATATTTGAATTCTTCAGAAAACTTTACTGAGATTTTTGTCAATGCAGTAAGTGTTGCTGTGCCTAACGAAGTCCTCACGTCACAAATTTTGTTTTCTTTGCAAGCACACTTAGTATGCTCATGAAAATGAGGACCTGTGCAATTCTGATGTTGCCTTGTTTTGTTTTGTTTTAATGATGTTGATTCTGTTTCCCAGAGTCAAAACCACCCCCAATTCAGAAACCGTTTTCTGAATTTCCTCTACCAAGAGGCAGTGACATTACATATACTATCTCATTTAATGTCCACATCATAATATGAGGTGAAGTAGGTAATATCTTGATTTCACAGAGGGAAAAAAGGACAATCCATCAGCTTCAGAACTTGCCCTACAATCCCAGAGCTAGTAGGTGGAGAAGCAGGTATTTGATTTTGATTGTTTGATTCCAAAGTCTATTCTCTTCCAACAAACCATTATTGTCAAAGGGAAAAAATTAGAAAGTAGTGCCAGCCTGCATCCTACTACATTACAGGAGGAAAAGAACAGGCTTATCATCTTTAAAGGCAAACAGTTCCAGAGCTGTTTGTGCTCAAAAGTAAACGGGCGCCAAGTATCCTGATTGAAGGGGGATAATCAGTAATTTGCTGCTGACAAGCAACCACTTACACCTCGAACTGCCCCCATGTTTCCTGCCGTCAGGAACTACCTCCCAGCACTCCTTCACATTCCGCAGGCTGAAGCACCCCATTCATGCTCTTCTGCACCCAAGCTCCTGCCACCACCCACCCCAGAGAAGCCTCAACATCCGCTTCCTTGCCCAGTGCTCTTTTCCACAACCTCTTAACCTCCAGTGACCTCTTCTCTGTAATTCACACACCCACAAGGACACTAAAAGTTCAAGCTATCTAACCCCTTTGCTTTTGCTTTTTGGCAATCCTTTTATTCAACTCTAGTTCACTCCTAATCTTATTTCCCACAGTGGTTATCTAAAAAGAATTACCGTCTTTCTCTCAAGAACCCAGCCCCAAGTTTCCCCTCACTCTTACCAGATGGCCTGGCCTCCTGACTCTGTGAGAGAAATTCAAGACTCTCTGATCAGTACTGTCTTTATTCATTCTCTTCAACTTGTCTCCTGTCTCAGAAAAGGGGCCCTCGTCCTCTCAAAAGCTAACAACTCCACAGTAAGCCTCTAATCTCATTTCTCTCTCTTCTCCCTCTCTCTCTTGCCCTCTCTGTTATTTTTATCATCACTCCTCCCTCCTCACAATGCTGTTTCTCCTTCCTTTTGGTCTGCAAACTAGCTCCAAGCAAGGGCCCTACAATCCTAATGAGGTTCAAGGAAGAGAAAAACGTGGGGCTATGGAAAGGAGGAGGAGATTTGCCTGATACGCTGCTAGCACTATGCAAAGCTCTTTAATGCTCACAACATCCCATGGGAAAGTCACATGTAAAATCCTCAAATCTATTGCCATTCGCCGCATTTTCCAGATAGGAAAACTGAAGTATACAGATTAAATAGCATGCATGGTCATAGAACTAATGACTTGCAGCACTAAATTTTGAATCCAAATTAGCTGATCGGAAATTTATACACTTTTCCACTACTGTAGGTATAGCCCCACAGCACCATCCCCTCATCCTAAATTTAACACATTAAATTACCTCCAGGATATTTAATACTAAGGATTTTTTTTTTTTTTGAATCTCAAATTTAACACATGTCAAAACTAAATTCACAATTCTGTTCCATCCCTAGATGCCCTGGCACATAAGAATACATAAATGTGCTGGTAACACCACTCTCCTAGTAACATGAGCGAAGAATAATCTTCAGTCCTTCCTTCCATATACCCAATCACCAAATGCGGCTGATTTCTCTCCTCTACACTTCTTACATACCCATATAAGGATCTGACTTCATCTCTGCTGTCATATTACATTAGTTGCCCAGCTTATGTGGCTCTAACTCATTGTATGTAGGGACGCCAGAATAAAATTCCTAGAGGGCACCTCTGATCATGTCATTATCCAGCTCAAAATCCTTAAATGGATTTTTTAAAAGGGTCCAAACTCCATACTGCAAATAATTTGAGGCCTCCATGATGTGGCCAGAAGGTACGTGCCTAAGTAACTTAGCCCAAGATGCTACTATTTCTAATCTCAAGCTCTGCACCTCGAAACTACTGCACATTCCTGTAATTTTCCCATTTCCATGTATTTCTTTTACCTATATTTTCTGTCTGCATCATACCTAACCATTAGGACTCAGTTCAAATAACCTCCTCTATTTAGGCATCTTCTGATGTCCCCAGTTGGAAGTCTCTTCTCTGGCTCTGATACTGTCACAGCATTTTGTCCTTACTGTACCTAAAGCACTGGGCACCTTCTCCTTAGCATTATACTGATTAGATCATAAGTTATTTTTTTGACCCCTCTTCTATTTTGTAAGTGTGAGAAGAATACAAGATGATTTGATTCATGTTTGCATGAACCAGGAGGTTCTTTGCACTCAGAAGACACTCATGATTGGTAGAGAAGTTTAGGGAATCCAAAGTCCACATCAGTATGAACTAAGTAAGTCATATTTTGTATATCATTATAATTTGAAAAGCTGTTTTCTTTTTCATCCCTGGGAAATTTGCACAGCATCAGCACTGGCTCATGAAAATCATCTCTTATTCTAAAGATGTACACTTAAAACAAAACCTATTCTCAGCCTGTGAAGGACAAGGTGGCAAGAAATGACTAGGTTTCCCTACAAACAAGTGGCACTTACAGCTTTGGTGGCTGCGCTGGCATAACACTGGGAATCAGGGATCTGGGCATTCAAAAGGCACACTGCAGGAATAGACTAAAACGGTACAACCCTCCAACTGTGCCTTCTTCTGCACAGATCACAAGTCTACTGTTGATTTTTTGTTTTATTTTGTTTTGAGACAGAGTCTTACTCTGTTGACCAGGCTGGAGTGCAGTGGCATGATCTCAGGTCACTGCAGCCTCCACCTCCTGGGCTAAGGTGATCCTCCCACCTCAGCCTCTCAAGTAGCTGGGACTACAGGTGCACATCAACATGCCAGAATAATTTTTGTATTTTTAGTAGAGATAGGGTTTCCCCATATTCCCCAGGCTGGTCTCGAACTCCTGGGCTCAAGAAATACACCTGCCTCGGCCTCCCAAAGGGCTGGGATTACAGGCGTGAGCCACCACGACCAGCCAAGACTAGTGTTTAAAGCAGTGATTTTCCACAGGCTGCATGAGACACCAAGGATCTCCATAAAATTAAAGGATCCTAGGACCACCACCCAGGGGAGTTTGCCTTAGTTCAGGCCTGGGGTGGAGCCCAGAAATCAAATTTCTAAGGCTCCCCACAGCTGATTCTGATGCTAGGCAGTCTGGCAACTCCTGACTTTGGGAAATAAAATGCATGCTTTGTGTGAGGAATTAAAGATTTAAACTATATTTAAGTAGGAAAGTGTATATTTCAATAAGATTTGTAAGTATCATCTTTCCTTCCTTACTTGAAGTTTATGTGTATTTCAATGGCAGAAATAGTACTCTCAGCACTGAGATGTTATCCCTGAGTCCCAAAAATCAAGCATGACCCCAAAGCTCTTCTCTCCACTGCCACCTGAATCACAACTCACCAACTATCCTGAATTCTATCCTTGACAAAGAAATTACTCCAAATTCACCCCCTTTTTTTAAGCCTCCTATTCCTAGATAACTATCCAAGGCAAACGTTTCTTTTACTTCTTAGGCCTGTGATTCAACTCTATTCTTGTTTTCAAATTTCTCCCTCTCTACTCTGCTTCCTTTTCATCCCCAAATGTCTTCCTCCTTGCTCATATGTTTGTCCTTACTTTTTTGTCAATGAGTTCCATTAATTTCTGAGTGTCTATATCCTGCCTCCTAACTCACTTCTAACAGATAAAATCTCCAGGGCTATTGCCTTTCTGGTCCAAACATTTTATGTCAAAATTGAAACTATATTTTTATTATTTCATTCACATTTTAAAAAGTGTTCTCTTGATGCATAAGGATTTTGTGATGCACGTAATCTCTGACTCACTGTGAACTAGCAAAGACTTCCATGTTACAATTCATCACATATATGGATGCTAGGAGAAACCTCCTAAAGCACAACTGCAATCAAAAGCCTTGAGTGTTTTTTGAGAACCTGCAAATTAAACTCTAGACTACATAGCAAAGTGTTCAATAATATTCTCTGGTTCTCAATCCTTACACTCCAGCTAAGAGGATATCACATCCTGGTTTTCTTCAATATCACATATGTCAAGGTAATGAAAACTCAAGTGTACAATCAGACTAAGTATGCCCAAGCAGGAAAAGAAGTCTAATGATCCAGAGCAGGAGGACAAATAGAGAATCTGGAAAATTCTCCAATGCTCTAAATGCATTTAAAAACAAAAAACAAACAAACAAAAAACTAGTGCTGGTGCACCCAGTGTGCATCAGAGATCACTTACTCCTTTTGCACCAAATGGTTTCAAATCCAGAATTAGGTCAGTATCTGTGGGATCATATAAATTTGATTAATGGAGAATAAACCAAGCTTCACTTCACATGCAGTTTGTTGTAACACCAACATCTTTAAATTACAGATATCTGTATATTAAAAATATTACAGAAAAATATCTGAATAATCGTGACTCCTTGTATCTCCGTAGCACTTGCTGTAGTTTAGTATATAGTGAACTTACATATTTTATCATCTAACTTCTCCGACAAGAATACAAAACCCTGGCCGGGCGCGGTGGCTCAAGCCTATAATCCCAGCACTTTGGAAGGCCGAGACGGGCGGATCACGAGGTCAGGAGATCGAGACCATCCTGGCTAACACGGTGAAACCCCATCTCTACTAAAAAGTACAAAAAAAAAAAAAAACTAGCCGGGCGAGGTGGCGGGCGCCTGTAGTCCCAGCTACTCGGGAAGCTGAGGTAGGAGAATGGCGTAAACCTGGGAGGCGGAGCTTGCAGTGAGCTGAGATCCAGCTCCTGCACTCCAGCCTGGGCGACAGAGCGAGACTCTGTCTCAAAAAAAAGAATACAAACCCCCTTGGGGTGAGGATTTATTTCTGTTTTGCACAATGATGTATCTTCAGCACCCAATATGGCACCTGACAAATTCTCGGTGCTTGGTAAATACTTAGTGAATGAACAAGTAACCTCAAAGTCAAAGTTGACAACCTAAGAGCCAGTTATCAAGGTTCTGGTACCCATGTGACTTCAGAAAATCATTTCACCCCTGGGTCTAAAGGAAAACATCAGCATTATCTCCCATGCTCACCAAAGTCTCTTTCTACTCCAGTATACTAAATTTGTGATTTGCGAAACCAAGCCAACATTTCTAAGTCAGAAGTAGCATTTTCTGATCATTCAGAAAAAAAAAAAAACAGCTCATGTTGTTCCTCCCCACCCTCACATGTACATAAAGAAAGTAAGAGAAAGATCCTAGAACTATAGAAATGCAACTCCCAGAGAGAAAGAAGTAAACTACTCCACACCAAGAAAACACCTATGGTACAATACCATCCTCAAAGGCTATTTTAAAGCTGATGAAGAATTTATATTACAGTATATTCAACATAAGGTAGAGAAACTCCACAAAGAAAACTAGGAAAATACCAAAAAAACAGGGCCAGTGGGCTGAACTTTGAGAAATGATCTATTACTAGTGACCTCTTTCCAATTAATGAAAGTGGAAGCTGTGCACATAACACCCACAAGGGCCATCACTTATTTTTCTAGAGTCTGATGTTAACCAATAGGCACCCAACAATGCCTAGTCTATCTTGACTATATTCTCTTAGCATAATAAGCTTTGTTTTTACACCATTCAAAACAATTGTGACTTCACTGTCATTGGTTGTTTAATGTTGGTGTCCTCCAAAAAAACTTTAAACTACCTGTGCCACTCATTGTGGCTTAGATCTGGTTGAAACTTGAGTATTTACTGAATAAATGAGTTGTACAACCAGGAAATGCAGGCACAGACAAGTTTAACAGGGAGGCAAGAGAAAGCTACAAAGCCGGTTTCTGACTCTAATCCCCATCGGCCTTTGGCTGTAACAATGTCACTCTTACAGAAAAGCAAAAAACCTATCGTATTATTCGTCTTCAATAACACTCCACCATGCTTCATAGAGTGGACCCTGGGTGGGTCAGGTGGGCCAGCTTCATCACTGTTCTGCCCATATCCACAAATGCGCCAGCAATATTGCTTTTGGGGTTACCAATACGTTTTAGAATATGTTAATTCAAAACTATAAAACTTGCAAATAATTAGGATCAAATATACATTTCTGCATCCCAAATTAGCATGCGTCATAGCATTTATTCCACTATCTAATTATTTTGTTGAGATTATTTTTTACTAACCATAGATAAAAGTCCTCCTTGACTCTCTATCCACCTCCCTGAAATAAGACTTTTTTAAAGTCATGTTATTTTAAACGAGGGGTATTGTTACCACCTTATCCTTTAGTTTGTATACTCCATGAGGGCAAAATTTGGACCACCTTTTTCACAAGCACAGTTCTTGTCACATAACACATAGTCAATAAATATTTAGCAAATATAAAAAGAAAATAAATTTTTAGCTCTGGTTTAAAATTTATTTTAATATTTATAAATATTTTTTAAACTTTTTTTTTTTTTAATTTTTGAGATGGAGTCTCACTCTGTCCCCCAGGCTAGAGTGCAGTGGTGCAATCTCGGCTCACTGCAACCTCTGACTCCCAAGTTCAAGTAATTTTCCTGCCTCAAACTCCCAAGTAGCTGAGACTACAGGCACACACCACCATGCCTGGCTAAATTTTCTATTTTTAGTAGAGACAGGGTTTTACCATGTTGGCCAGGCAGGTCTCAAACTCCTGACTTCAGGTAATACACCTGCCTCGGCCTCCCAAAGTGCTGGGATTACAGGTGTGAGCCATCACGCCCAGCCAAAAACTTGTTCTAAATGATTCTAAAGTACATGTAAAAATTACATATGTATGTGCATGTGTGTAAATATATGACCTATTACCCTCTGAAAATTTAGATTAGCATACTGAAAAGACCATAGTAGATATATTCAAGTAAGTACATATATATAGAGTTATATATATATATGGGGTTTTTTGTTTGTTTGTTTGTTTGAGATGCAGTTTCACTCTTGTTGCCCAGGCTACGGCGCGACGGTGCAATCTCGGCTCACCGCAACCTCTGCCTCCCAGGTTCAAGCAATTCTCCTGCCTCAGCCTCCCGAGTAGCTGGGATTACAGGCATGTGCCACAAGCCCAGCTAATTTTGTATTTTTAGTAGAGACAGCTTTGTATTTTTAGTTTCTCCATGTTGGTCAGGCTGCTCTCGAACTCCTGACCTCAGGTGATCCACCCACCTCTGCTTCCCAAAGTGCTGGGATTACAGGCGTGAGCCACCACACCCAGCCAATGCATATATTATTTTTCATGTAAGGCTCTAAAATTCTATTTACCCTAAAGTGATTCATTTCTGTAAAAGTTTAATAGGTTTTGCAGGGGGCATTATTCACTCAACAAATATTTATTAAATCTTTGCTACAAATAAAGCCCTAAAGTACTAGGAAGGAATAGGAATACGAGTAAAACTGTCAGACCTCAAAGCGCATATAATTTGCTACAGGTGATAAGCAAGTGAGCCTTCTGTACAAAAGACTGGGCTGTTTTTTGTTGGGCAGAACAAAGTCACAAAAAAAGAAATGAGGTTTTAGGGGATTAATATCTATCAATAAGTTAAAAGTTAAATGTCTTTCCAGGCTTGTGACATGACAAGATTTCAGGTTATTTTTTACTCAAAGCCTAAAACATGAAACACCTAAGCTTTCGAATTTCAAATTAAGTCAAATAAAGTGCTTCAAAATACACACCTAATATGATAAAAGTATCTCTCTTGAGTAAGCATGTTTTCTTTAAGAGAGGAACACCACCTGAAATGTGCA
This sequence comes from Macaca mulatta, assembly GCF_049350105.2. Lineage (NCBI taxonomy): Eukaryota > Metazoa > Chordata > Mammalia > Primates > Cercopithecidae > Macaca > Macaca mulatta. The sequence goes on along the minus strand of NC_133419.1, from coordinate 101,669,819 downwards.
ACTTTCCCAGCTGCTTCAATCATTAATTGTGGGTGGTTTCTGTGTGGGTACAAAAATAAGGGTGGTTTAAAAAAAAAAAGGAAAACAATAATACAATTGTCCAACTGAGAGCTATTAAAAAGTAAAATATGCTTCCTCTGCAGAGTTAAAAAGAAAATGTTATTTGTGTAAACAATTTAGGCATTTAGAAATGTTCCATTTTAATACACAACTTCCTGATTTATATAACCACATTTAAGTGGTTGTAATGAGGATCTGTAAAAACTGATGGATATTGTTTTTGATTCAGGAAATGAGAAGGTAGTTTACTTCCTTGAATTTAAGAAAGTATCACAGGTCTCTTTTAGAAGAGTTCAGTTGTGGTTGATAATGGCATTGCCTTTGGTTTAGAAATTTTTCGTAAAAACGCCCAAGAAGAATCTCTTGGCTACAAACAACTTCATCTTTTCTTTTTTTTTTTTTTTTTTCCCTTAAGAGACAGGGTCTCAACATGTTACCCGGGCTGCAATACAGTGGTGTGATCATAGCTTCATGTAACCTCAACTTCTGGGCTCAAGGGATCCTCCAGCCTCAGCCTCCTGAGTAGCTAGGTCTTTAGGTGCATGCCACCATGCCTGGCTAAATTTTTACTTTTTATAGAACTGGGACCTCATCCAGGCTGGTCTGGAACTCCTGGTCTCAAGCATTCCTCCCACCATGACCTCTGCAAGCACTAGGATTATAGGTGTGAGCTATCACACGTGCCCAGTTCTACCTTTTGTATCACAATATCACTAGACAAAGGATTATAGGTGTGAGCTATCACACCCGCCCAGTTCTACCTTTTGTATCACAATATCACTAGACAAATATTAAGAGTAAACTGTAAAAATGCATATTTGTAGCTCACGATCAAATTCTGAAGAAAATTTTCACTGAGGCATTTTCAATAATTTAATCATTGAATTAGCTTAAGTCAAAAAAGAAAACAGGCCCTTTTGTAACAAAAATTTTTAATGATCTTTTGAATGTATTTTCTGCATTTATTATGGCAGTTATGATTTTTAACCTGAAACAAAGGCTATTATCTCTCAAAGGGTTTCTACACTATAGAGGAATTCTTTCAAAATACATAAATTGTTTCCCATACTTCCCACCCTAGACTATATTCTTATTTCTCATTTGGGAAACTGAATCAAATATTACCTTTCCATTTGACCTAACAGATGCATCTTCAAAGTAAGTGAAAGTTTTATGCCTTTTCTAGACAGTCACTCTTCTGACAAAGAAACTGAAGGAGATTTTCCAGCCACTCCCTTGAAAAAATTCTTCTTGACACCCTCAAATCAGGTATCCGAGATCACTCTCAGGTTTCTATCTACAAATCAAGGTGAGTCACCTCACCACAGTAACCCACTGATGCACACCCAGCCTCAGAGAGGTAACAAACAATAAATATCTGCACCTCGGCAAAGCACTGCCAGCACAGGAAGACATAGTAAAGCTCCTGTGACTTGAATTGTCACTGTTTTAACCTTCTATACCTTCACCTTTCAACACATTCTCCTAAAGACAGAACAAGAAAATGTCAGGTGCACCTCAGCCAATGCTGTACACAAAACTTGGTTCGGGTTTGAGCTCTCATCCATCAATCAGTACACATACAATTTGTACAAATATTTTCATACAAAAGTTTCTTTTTAAAAATGCAACATGCTCTTCGTGCTATTTTTTTTTTTTTTTTTTTTTTTGAGACAGAGTTTCGCTTTGTTGACCACGTTGGAGTGCAGTGGTGAATTCTTAGCTCACTGCAACTTCCACCTCCCGGGTTCAAGCGGTTCTCCTGCCTCAGCTTCCCGAGTAGCTGGGATTACAGGCATTGCCATCATGCCCAGCTCATCTTTGTATTTTTAGAAGAGATGGGTTTTCGCCATGTTGACCAGGCTGGTCTTGAACTCCTGACCTCAGGTGATCGCCTGTCTAGGCCTCCGAAAGTGCTAGCACTGGGATTACAGGTGTGAGCCACCATGCCTGGCTGATGCTAACTATTAAGCACTATCCTTGTTGCTATGTCTGCATATCTACAATTCAAAACGGAGTAAACAAGGAACCAGCAATATACTAGTTATGTCAGAAATAGCTGGGGGACTGTTAAAAAATACAGTTTGATTCAAACTACTTAATTTACTGACTCATTTCTCCCCTCAGAATTTGGAGCTATTACCTTAGTTGACAAATGGTAGTGTATTGCCTGTCACTACCACAGGAATTTTCTGTTTAGGTGTGTCTACAGGAATGAAGTCTCCACCAAAAATATTTACTAGCAAAGTGACTCTCCTTCTTGGTAAATGTTTAATCTCTTGAGTCCAAAGCTCATACTGTTCAAGACTTTCCTCAGAGTCTAGGTCATCATACAACATCACTAACCAAGCTGTTTATGCACAATTGCAACTGGACTTTTCAATGGTTTCCAAGATTACATAGAATGAATAAACTTTGCCTCATATTAATGACTAACATTTTTATTGGCACTAGTTCAGTTTGACTAACAATATCTAACTTTTTTTTTTTTTGAAACGGAGTTTTGCTCTTGTTGCCCAGGCTGGAGTGCAATGGCGCGATCTCAGCTCACCGCAACCACCCCCTCCCGGATTCCAGCTAGTCTCCCGCTTCAGCCTCCCAAGTAGCTGGGTGATTACAGGCATTTGCCACCACGCCCAGCTAATTTTGTATTTTTCGTAGAGATGGGGTTTCACCATATTGGTCAGGCTGGTCTCGAACTCCCAACCTCAGGTAATCCACCTGCCTCGGCCTCCCAAAGTGCTGGGATTACAAGAGTGAGCCACCGAAACCGGCCACAATATCTAAATTTTTAAAAAACCTAGAGGTCTTCTCATTTTTAATCTTTGATTTAAAATGATTTCAAATTATAAGTACTAAATACAAAAACCAAATAGAGTAACTTGCATACTCCAGCTTTGGTGTGGATAAAAATTCTCAAGTGATGTGCTAAGGCTTACAGTCTTTTATTATCCTATATACTAATGTGCTAAATCAATGTAGCTAAACAACCCATCTCATAGACAGGTTCATAGTAGTATCTTTGGACATCCAGCCGTTTAACCCACCATAAACAGTGTTTTCAAAAGAATATGATTTTAGTTTCTGCACAAATAACCTTTTATTTCCTATCAGTAAAGTTTTAAGGCTGGACAAATAACTCATATTGGAACATTATCAGTTCCCATGCAAGAGTGTGCTCCAAGACTGATGCAATGAGTATTGTTTTTGTATTTACACACATATTACTTTGTGTAATTATAGTTACATAATGGTACCTTTTTGTATTTGATCTACCCCTATAAATGTATGATATGAGAGGTGGCTTGAATCTATCTTATACCAGTTTATAGTCACTTTCCTCCCCTCCATCACCGATTTCTGAGCCCCACGTGTCTAGCACTGTACTCCTAACTCAATGTCTTCCTTAGTTCAAAAAACCAAAGCCAAATACAAAGTGGGCAGTTAGTGCAGCTGTGGGAAGTTAAGCGGATGGGCTCAATAGGCCACTTCCCACTCACCGAGCACTGCAGTGAGCAGATGAAAGGGAAAAGGCCAAAGCTCACCTGCAGCTCATTTATCCTTAGAGAAGGGAGGGCAATGGCCTCTTGATGCTCTTCAATGAAAAGGGAGGTGCTAAAAAAAAAAAAAAGTACAGGACACTACCCTGCTTGGGACTTCAGTCCTGACCTACTCTCTGAGCCACAGGAATTCCCCACTGGGTCTTGAACAACAAATTCCATTTTGCCTCCTTCCAAGCCAGCAGTGTGTCACTGGCACAAAACAAAACAAAACAAAAAACCCAGCAAGCACAGGCCAAAAGGGTAGGGGCAGAGGGAACTGGTAAAGGGCTGGGGCAGATGTACAGGCCAGACATGGGCCTACACATCAAACACACTCCCAGAACAACTTTCATAATTAGGCAATTACACTGATATAGTAACACCACCTTCTCTTCCTTACTTTGCCCCAAACCTTTTTTTTATCCTCTTCCACTGTGAGCACAAGGAAAGCAGACACCTTTATTCATCTTCCTATTGCCTTCCTACCCATTCCCACCACACCTTACACACAGAAAGCCTGCCAATGTCTTACTTTTCAAGTCGTTTTGCGCTGACATGACCCACATACAGAAGATGAGCTTCTTTGTAAGTCACAGGATTTTGTGGCTATGTCATCGGTAGGTCTCAAGCCTACTCCAGCTGAGAGTGTGGTGGGGCTATTGCTCGCTGCTCAGGGTCACAGCTGTCCCTGCCTCATTCCCCTTTCATTAAATCAGAGCAACAACGAAGTCGTTGGAACTCAGGCTTCAACAAGGCAAAGACAGCGGAAACGCTGTACCTTCCCACATAGAACTGAAGCCAGTGAAGGAGGATAAGCGTGATCCTTGTTCTCCACCCACTCCAGAAACACACGTTAGTCCCAGGGATACATTTTCCAGTTCCTTGTCCTTGGTAGAACAGCTTGGGATAATCTCATAATCTTCCATGTCAGCAATGATTCTTCAGAGCCTCTTACTACTACTTCTTTATTATCTACACAATTTATTTTTAACCATTTAGAGTGTATATAGGAGATCAGGTAAAGGGTAAAAAGTGTTGAATAGGATATTGAAACATATTTATATTTTTATATGTTTAATATATGTTCCAGAAATATTTTATACTTATAAGTCATTTTGCTCTAAGTTTTCCTAATAGCATTGCTATTTAAATCAGATTCCCAGTGCAAAGGTGTTAAATAAATCTCCTGATTTAAAATTAGCAAGCAACATTATATCTACTTGTGTAGATTCTTCATCTCCTGATCTCCAACCTGAGATTTAACTTCTCAAAGCCCATATAGCATTAGAATGTAATGTAATATTCATTGCTTGTAAGCCTTCACCTGCTGATCAGTTCACACCTCTCGAATCTAATCTGCAACAGCTGCACAACAATGTTCAATTAGCCAAAGTGGAAAGAGTCAAACAAGCCACTGTTGAGCTATCAAGTTCACTACAACTTGGGGAAATTATCTAACATCTGCCTAGAAGGTTGCATAGCACAGTGATTAAAAACCCTACATCTGCAGTTACTACACGCATGTGTGACTTCAAGATGACTTTTAAGTAAGAAGCTTAATGGAAACGGAAACATACAGAAAGATGTTTACTGTACTCTTAACAATAACAGGTAAAGGGTCAACCAGAAGTAACCTGAACATACTATAGGGATTATTTCATAAATTCATGTATATGAACCTGATGAAATAAATTCATGAAGTCATTAAAATTATATCATCTGTGGAAACCCAGGAGTATTTGCTATAATCCTCTTTCCAAAGAAAAAAATACCAAATTATATATATCATTGTATTAGAAAAATATGTATATAAGTGAAAAAAATTAAAGTTTATAAGGAAAATTATGTCATTTATTCAACAATTTATCTGAAGGTCTACTGTGAGGATCTGGGTCAAGTGCTAAGGCCAAAAGGGTTAAAAAAGAAAAAAATCTGGCTTCTGCCTCCATGGAATTTATAGCTTAATATAACTAAGTGAAGGCTGGGCACAGTGGTTCACACCTGTAATCCCAGCACTTTGGGAGGCCAAGGCAGGTGGATCACCTGAGGTCAGGAGATCGAGACCAGCCTGGCCAACATGGGGAAACCTCATCTCTAATAAAAATACAAAAATTAGCTAGGCCTGGTGGCATACGCCTATAATCCCAGTTACTCAGGAGGCTGAGGCACGAGAATCACTCGAACACAGGAGGTGGAGGTTGCGGTGAGCCGAGATCATGCCACTGCACTCCAGCCTAGGTGACAGAGCAAGACTCTGTCTCAAAATAAATAAACAACTAAGTGAAAATAACTGTTATGTAAATATGTGGGTGTAGCTTTTCTAAATAATAATGCTAATATATTTGTATTTTAGTGATATAATCTATATGTGGGTGTAGCTTTTCTAAATAATAATGCTAATATATTTGTATTTTAGTGATATAATCTAGGCTTTTACCTGGCTAAGTGTATACTACAAAGCCTATGTTGAGGACCAGACATTTATAACACAAATGTCAAGAAATGACAAGCAAAATGACCACTATTGTTCCAAATGTTGGCAGTGCATGATCCCTAATGCTGCCCTTCCCCAGCTCTCCTGTGAGGAGGAAGATGTCATGCATGTGGGAGGGCTCTCCCTTATTCCTGGAGGCACTTTAACTATACCTCAGGCAAGTGACAGGCATGGCTGGGACCATCTTTCATCACAAAACTGAGGGCTGAAGGAGACCAGCCCCTCCACCCTCCCCTCAAATTAACTAACACTCCTAAAAAAACAAGCAAAGAGAGTGATCACTTGGCATGTATCTGCTCAGAAAGACTGCCAATATGATCACAATGATGTATGTATCGTGTAAATTTCATACGCAGAGAGCTTGTCTAAGGACTCTGTACCCTGCCCAGCGATTTCTCCAAAAGGAGCTCTTGTGAATACAGGCAAGCTAAAGCCACACATTGAAGCCGAAACTCATTCAGCTTAACTTCTCCTGAGAGCCTTTTTTTGTGGGGGTAACATTGCCCTTTTGTTTCACAGCGAAGTCTGTGCTAGGATTTGCTACTCAGATAGTCAAAGCTAATGAAATATACTGTCTAGAAATACAGACATAACTGGTAGAACTACAGAAGAAAAAGAAAGGGCAGAGGAAGAAGAGGTATGTGATTGTGGAGAGGTATGAAGGGGATTATAAATCCCAGCTTCTCAGAGCGTGGTCCATGGACTAGGAGCATGGACATCACCTTCAAATCTATTAGAAATGAGAATCTTACATGCAAGCCAAGACCTGCAATTAATAAGATTTCCAGCTGGGCACGGTGGCACACACCTGTAATCCCAGCACTTCGGGAGGCTGAGGTGGGTGGATCACGAGGTCAGGAGTTCAAGACCACCCTGACCAACGTAGTGAAACCCCGTCTCTACTAAAAATACAAAAAAAAAATTAGCTGGGCGTGGTGGTGGTCACCTGTAATCCCAGCTACTTGGGAGGCTGAGGCAGGAAAATTGCTTGAATGTGGGAGGCAGAGGTTGCAGTGAGCTGAGATCGTACCACTGCCCTCCAGCCTGGGTGACAGAGCAAGACTGTCTCCCAAAAAAAAAAAAAAATTCTTCCATAGAAACCCAAAATCACCCTTATAGTATCGTCAAAGTCAGAAAATATTTTAGATGTTTATTATTTAGGTGTGTGTCTATTTGATTTCAGTAAAATAAATATTAGAAGTAGAACTTTCTAAAACAGTAGTACTTACCAATACTAATTTCATCATCTGTTTCAGCATCACCAATACATTCAAACTGGAAATCTTGTAATGACTGGGAAAATTTCTGCACTGCCATAGACAGATCTGCAATTAAAAGTTAAGCAAAAAATCCATAAGGTAAGGTTCCATTGAACCCTGATGAGTTTCCAAATATAACATTATATAACTTTAATTTTGTATTATATTAACCAGAATCCTTTGAAATACCAGTTTGACTAATTTAACCAAAATTTAAAGACACTATAAATACTGAAAATGAATCTGGTCAGTTCTATACAGTAGAGATTTACTGCTTTAAGAGAGTTTTGGTGGCAGATGTGTATTATCTGAAAGCCAGTTTACCAAAGCCTTTATCAAGGAACTACCACTTGCTGACCATAAATGGAGCATTTTTATTTTATTTTATTTCAAGTTCTAGATACATGGCCAGGATGTGCAGGTTTGTTACATAGGTAAACGTGTGTTATAGTGGTTTGCTGCACCCATCACCCATCACCTAGGTATTAAGCCCAGCATGCATTAGCTATTTATCCTGATGTCTCCATCCCCCTACGCCTCCCCCCTGGCCAAACAGGCCCCAGTGTATGTTGTTCCCCCGCTGTGGCCATGTGTTCTCATTGTTCAGCTAATGGAGCATTTTTTCGTTAAAAAAAAAAAAAAAAAAAGAAAGAAAGAAAGAAAAAAAAAAAGGAATGCTTCTCAGCTTGCTGGTGAAGGGCAAAAAGCCAACGGTTGATTAGAAAGAGTCACCAATAATATTCTGCACAAACTGTGGAAAAGTAGAAAATATGTTTCTATCAATAAACTAACGATTTTGGTCAAGAAGGTAAAAGATGACCTGAAAGGCTGTTTACAAATAACTTCGAGACTCAAGTTAAACACACCTTCCAATCCTGACTTCAGTCTGAACAAGGCCCAGCGTCTGACTAAACCTAGAAAAAGAATTCTTTATTTATGGGCAGAAAAAGAAAAGCCCAGAATAATAAGAAGTAAATCCCCGGGAGTCAACAGCCCAGGATGCAACCTAACCAAGTGATTAAGAATGCAGACTCTGGAGCCAGGCTGCCTGGGTGGAAATCCAAGCCCCACCACTTACTTGCTATGTGACCTTGGACAAATTATTTAACTCCTCTGGGCCTCTGTTTCCTCACACAGTCAAGCACTGCATAACAACATACACCACAGTAGTTCCACTAGACTATACTGTAGCTGCCCTACATGGGTGCATCTCTTTTTAAATCTTTTATACCATATTTTTACTGTACCTCTTCTATGTGTGGATATGTTTAGATATACATACTTACCATTATGTTACAACTGCCTACAGTATTCAGTACAGTAACATGCTGTAAAGGTTTGTAGCCTAGGTGGGATAGCCTACTTCACCGTATGGAAAGGTAAGTAGTAGACTATACCATCTGGGCTTGTGTAAGTATACTCTATGATGTTTGTACAATGACAAAACAGCCTAAGGATGTTTTTCTCAAAATGTGCTCTTGTTGTTAAGCAATACATAATTATACATAAAACGGGAAGACGGCATAACCATCTTATAGAATTGTTTTGAGGATTATATGAGTTAATATTTGCAAAGCGTTTAGAACCATGCCTGGCACTTAATAAACCCTACTTAAGTCTAATGAATAAAAATAAATCCACTTCACAGTGCAGCATCAGGAAAATCTTAAAGATCCCATCTCTCAGAGCTACTCTGATCATTTATGTCAACCCAGTCACAGATGTCTACACCAATAAGAAAATAGACTTTCCTGGAATTCACCCTATACTTCACTTAACAGTGTCTCTTGCGTGAGATCAAGTCTAATACTTGAGTCCTTACATTTAATCAAGCAATAGGAACTGATAAATTCTCCCTCCTTGGCCAAATTTGAGTCAGGCTCCTTCAAGCCCTCTTCTTGACTAGGCGTCCACCTTGTCCCTGACCCTTGCTGGGCCTGCAGAGTCTAGTTTTAGCAAGGATTCTACTAAGTCAGTCTAGAAAGAATCCCCTACCCTCAATATTTGTTCAAATTCCTCATCCCCCACCTTTCTTCAGCAAGAATCCTACTCCCATCAATGTCTCTTCTTAGTCATTTTCCATCCACCCAATGCCCCACATCCTGCTCCTTGGCCATAAATTCCCACTTGTTCTTGTTGTATTTAGAGTTGACCCAGATCTCTCTCGTCTACTGACATAGTCTTTACACCTGTTGTGATAGTCCTGAATAAAGTCTTCCTTATCATTTTTACAAATGTCAAAATAATTTTTATTTAACAGAATAATTGCGGTCCTATGCCTAGACATAACCACAGAACTTACTGTGGCAGCCCCTACAGTCATGAAACCCCAAGTCCAAGTACCTATCAATGTGGGCACTCAAAAGTGAAAAGGTCTCCAAACACGAAGGTCACATTTTGTACCATTGTCAGCCAAGGAGCTACCAACACACTCACCAAGGACAATTCCGTAGACCACCGACTTCAAATTTCAGACAGGCTTTTCTTTTTAAACACACATTAGACAGTTTCATTTTTAATTCTGGGTACTCTCCCTGAGACTTAGGAAAACCATTCCATTTAACAACCCTTTATTTTTATGTGTAGTATACAAATATAAAAGTACACAAATATACAAATAAATATGTAGTATACAAATAAAGGCCTTATGTTCTGCTGGATTTGAAGCCCCAAATGTAATTCCTACAGCAGAGTTGAGACTGGGGATACATGGGCAGATCAAGATGCTTGGGAACCCTGCAATGGATATGCTTCTTTCTCTCCCCTCGCCACCACCAAGAGTTCTTCTGAACTTCCCTCAAACGCAGATGAGCCTATTTGGAAGCTCTGTCCTAGGAAACTCATGACACAATCTCCATTTCTTCCCAGACTGTTCTTGACTTCCCATGGCCTTGCACCTTGACCGAAAAAGGCAATCTGTTTTGTCCCTTCACAGAGATCACTGTGAATGCACGACAGTAACTCCCATCTCCAAACAAGAATACAGTGGCCCACTCACAGGCTACTCTGCCAAGTTACTGAGTATGAGCACTGAAGGCAGATTAACTGGGTTAGAATCCTGCTTCCACCAATAATTAAGTGTCATGACTGTGGGTAAGTTTCATAGCCTCTCTGTACCTCAGTATCCCATCTGTTAAGTAGAACCACTCCTCAGGGTTATGGTGAGGAGAAAATGAGTTAATATAGATAAAGAACTTAGAACAGCATCAAACACAGAGAAAGCACTCAGAACATGTTGACTATGTCCATGTTCAATATCTAAGAAAGGAAAAATAAAAATTTCAGTTATGAAGATGGCAACTCTTGGACCTTAGATAACCTTGGAAAGTGCTCAAGACAATCTGTTGATAGCAGTTTCAGATTTTCTCGCTACACTGCAAAGCCATCAAGCCATGACAGTTATTATTGTTCAGCATTTCTGTGTAAGAGATGGGCGTCTATTTCAACTCCTGATGGAATCAAGAATGCATGAACGATCCTTTCACAGCCCTTCCCGAAGCATAATGAGAGACAGGATTATACAAGAAAATATGGCTATTAACTAGTTCAAATGATAATTCTAAGAATAAAGGGGAAGTCTCAAATATGACACATTTTCAACTTCAAATGTGTTCGGGTTCTTGATCTTCTTCCTATTTATTCTCATTTTCCTAATGCCGAAGTAATGATGAGGTCAAAAAAACCATCAAGGTAAAGAACTTATGATATGTTCCAGCAGTAATAATGATCAATCTCTAAAATGAGGAATCCAGCTCATGCTTTTAATCTTGGCTCCATCTCCTACTGACTGTGCAATTCTGAATTAGAAAGCCCAACATCTTCCCATTAATTTAAAATCACACGAGACACAATATTTTCCTAATTGTCTAACTAAAGTTTCTAAACCATGACCAGGCACAAAAAACAGAAGAGCTGTTTCTAAAACCTTTTCAATAAAGTTCATCCACATCATAATAGAAAGACCTCTATTTTAAAACCTAATAATTTTTTTAATTTGTTGTTGAATTTTAAAGTATCATATTAAAGAGTCAAATTTTCCTCTTAAGTATAAGACAAAAGATCCCATGCCATCAAAGAATCTAGTTTAGACAGGGGTGTCTCTCCCTATTATTACCCAACATTCATTTATTGGTAAGCAAGCCGTGTACAGTAAAGATGCTTCACATGCCCCCACCCCCACCCCTCCACACACACACCACATCCTTCCCATTTGCCTGACTGAAAGTTAAGCATCAAGCGTCTGCACATGCATTCACGTTATCACCTGAAAGAAGTTATACTGGGCTTTAATTAGTCAACAATGTTTTCATATCAAAGAGTTAACCACCAGCTTCCATGATTAGATGATGTTAATGAAACATTAAAACTTCATTTCATTAGAGGAATACAAAACACCTATGATTAAATAAATATTTAGTTACAACTTTTCTTGCACACAGACTTAAGAACCGAGGTCTCCTTGTTATTTTGGAGGTGTTAATGGAATTGCTTTTACAGTGTTAGTTACGGAAGTGGGCTATATATATTTATGTCAGAACAAGTACAACCAGTGGTATAAGGTAGTTCTTCCTAAAATCCAGCTTCTCTGGGATTGGATTTAAGGAAGACTCACAGGAGCAATTTGTCTAGATATATGTGTTGTAGAATTCTCGACTTTTGACAACCATGCAGAAGGCAGATATTATAAAGCAATGAGAATACAAAGGTTAAAATAGAATGTATCCTTCCCTCCTAACAGGCGCAGTCCCATAGCGGGGTGAGGCATGTAATTAATCATAACAGAGGGTGATCGATAAATTGTTTGACAGAGATTAATAACAACAGTACCTAGTACCTGATACTTTTGTAAGCATTTAATATAAATTAACCCATTAGTCCTCACAATAGCCACAAGAACTAGATGCCATCACTCCCATTTTACAGATTAAGAAACTGAGGCACAGATAAGTGACTTCCCCAAGGTCACACAAGCTAGGAAACAGCAGAACCAAAATTTCAACCCAGGGCGCCAGCTCCAGAATACCCACTTCACCACATTGCCACACAGTTTTGCACATAGACCTTAAATAAAGGTGGCAAATAAAAAGGCACAATCAGTTTGGATTGAGTGTGCAGGGGTAGAGTTGTTAGAAGACTCACTAAGAACAGGGACTTGAAAGATGCAACAATGTACCAGGAAGACTAAAACAATATGTCTAGAATCTTCCAAAGGGTAGCTTCCACGTACATACTCAACCATATCTCTAAAGACTCACACCAAGCTAAGGTACTGGTTATTGTCTGAAACAAGCCTGCTATTCTTTTGTATGTATGTTTTTATTGTCACTTCACCTACTTAGAACATACTTTTCTCCCATTCTTCATTGTCAAAAAAGGCCTTTTTTTAAGATTTCTCTCAAGTCCTCCTCAAGTCCTCATTTTTTCCAAAATTCTTTGGAAAAAGAATTTTCTGACCCCTTTCAATGTGACACTATCTCTGCCTTTAACTCTCCATTATGTTGGGACTCTCTGGTGATGCTTTCACCTTTATCTCAGTGATTTGTAAACCTAACCTACCCACCTTATTTTAAGTAGTATATTAATGGTAGGAAACTTTACCATCTATGAATACTACCCAAGCATCCAAGACCCTACCTTGTAAACAACAGCTCTTTTGTTGAAACCATCAATTTCTGCAAATTGGATAAATACTCCAAGCCCCTGGATGTCTTTTACCCTCCCTTCTTTCCTTTCACACTCTTACAAGCCCCTAATGTGGCTTTTACAGTCACTTGTAAAACATGAGTTATTCACTTTCAGAAATAATGATGATGACCACAATGTTTTAGTACTTACAAGCAGCTTTAATGTATGCTTTCAATAACAACAGCAATAGTGTTGGCAAGATGTCTTACTTTTTCAAAGTTCTTACATACTTAAATCTTACACAAAGCTATGAGGGCCAGTGCTCTGAAAAGTTAAGTAATAACTTGCCTGGAGTCTAAGAGCTGGACTCCAACCTGAATAGCTTTTCTGCTTCCCAAACTGAATGCTCTTTCATGGCATATCATAGTTAATCGCCAAAGAATGATGGGCATTAAAACTGGGAGGGGCTGGGCACCGTGGCTCATGCCTGTAATCTCCATGCTTTGGGAGGCTGAGACAGGAGGACCACTGTAGGCCAGGAGTTGAAATTGAACCTGTGCAACATAGCAAAACCTTAACTCTACTAAAAATGATTAAAAATCAGCTGGGTGCAGTGGCTTGTGCCAGTGGTCTTAGCTACTTAGGAGGCTAAGGTGGGAGGATCACTGAGTAAAGGAGTTCAAGGTTGCAGTGAGCTGTGATAATACCATTATACTGCAGCCTGGGTAACACAGTGAGACTTGTCTCAAAAAAAAAAAAAAAAAAAAAAAAGAAGAAGAAGAGGAGGAGGAGGAAGAGGAAGACGAACTGGGAAGGCTATGAGCCTTATAATATTTAATGAATCTTTTACCTGCTATATAAATTTTAAAACAGCAAGACTCATGTGTTGGACTCTATGAGAGACAGCTAGCTATGCTGAGCATGGAATAATCCAGCAGCAAATGTACATAAAATGGTCATTATAAAACACCATATTAAAAGACAAAGGAGCTGGGCACGGTGGCTCACGCCTGTAATCCCAGCACTTTGGGAGGCTGAGGCAGGTGGATCACTTGAAATCAGAAGTTCGAGACCAGCCTGGCAAACATGGGGAAACCCCATCTCTACTAAAAAACACAAAAATTAGCTGGGCACAGTAGTACACACACCTGTAATCCCAGCTACTTGGGAGGTTGAGGCAGGAGAATTAACTTGAACCCGGGGGGCGGAGGTTGCAGCGAGTCAAGATCATGCCATTGCACTCCACCCTGGGTGACAAAGCAAGACTCTGTCTCAAATAAATAAATAAATAAAATTTTAAAAAGACAAAGGAAATGTATGCTCATTCCTCTATTTTCTAATGCCACACTGAATAACATCTTAGGTTTTAGGCTTCTTGAAGGTAGGTATATATTCTTCATCTCTTTCTGCCCTTAGTGCCTAATAGAAAGCAGCTACCTGAAAAAGAGTGAAAGAAATGTAAACTAACTGGCAAAACATTCTTAACATTAAGAATTCACTATAAACAGCCGGGCACAGTGGCTCACGCTGTAATCCCAGCACTTTGGGAGGCCGAGGTGTGTGGATCACCTGAGTTCGGAGTTCCAGACCAGCCTGACCAACATGGTGAAACTCCATCTCTACTAAAAATACAAAAAAATTAGCTGGGCGCAGTAGCGCATGCCTGTAATCCCAGCTACTCATGAGGCTGAAGCATGAGAATTGCTTGAACCTGGGAGGCGGAGGTTGCAGTGAGCCGAGATGGTGCCATTGCACTCCCGCCTGGGCAACAAGAGCAAAACTCTGTCTTTAAAAAAAAAAAAAAAAATCACTATAAACTACTGAAAAGCCTGTGGTACTAAAAATACACACGAATATAACAGAAAGCCTTAATAAAAAGCACAGTACATTACACAGCAGAGTAATGTACTGAGTAAAGTACATAACAGAATATGTCAAGGAAACACCAAGTAAGCCTTGCTTTTTCAATAACTGCAGTTATGTTTTTAGTGTGCTCTCAGGAACTATAAGGGTCAGATTGTTAAATTGAGAAAAGTCGGAAGAGAAGAATACTGGGTGTGGCAAAGTATAAGAAAAACACAATGGAAATCTGCCAGTAAAAAACATTCCTATCACTTACTTGAACAAAGTTTTAAAACACAATCTTTGCTATTTTCTGTCTTATATACATGCCTAGAAAATAGTGGTTATCTGATGTTAAAAATCAGTCTTCAGTAAGAGGGCCCAGAACAAAGTTTGGTATGTAGCAGTCACTCAGTAAACGAGAGTTGAGCTGAAGGAAATTTGAGTAACGAACAGAAATGGAAATCAAGGAATTCTCTTTCCTTGAAGGCCTTGAGAAACACTGCCATGAAGCAAGGGGCACGTCTACAGGAGGTCACTGGAGACAGAATTACCAGAGAACCATGGAGCCCTGATGCTGTTCTTCATTCCCCTGAAAATGCAGAAAAAGCACAGGCTACGCCCTAGGTCACTACATTAATGTGCTGTATTCCAGGCTAAAACAACATGGTTGTTTGGGCACCTTCAAGTTGGTAAATCAAATTAGCCTAGCTTTAGGCAGTCTCATTCATTTTTACAGCAGAAGTATATTCAGAGTCTGCATCCCGTTTTGCAGTGGATACATCCACTCTCCTGGCAGGCATATTAAGTTAAGCATCTGTTTTCGATGTCTTATGTGATGAAGGTGCTCAGATCTGGAAAGAAGTCCTTTGATTAGAAACAATCATTCTTTTATGTCACAGACTACGCGTGCACAAGGGTCAAAGAGACATGGATGCCAATCCAGGGATCACCACTTACTGCAATGTGTTTCAGAGCAAGTACTTAGCCCCTCTGAATCGTAGGCTCCTCAAGTGCAAAAGGAAGATGTTAATCCTTTGCAAGACTGTCATGAATATTACATAAAACTGGCTCAGCACAGTGTCTGGTATAGAACAGAAACTTGAAATACTGATTCTCAACAAATGTTAACTATTAAACCATTATTTATTATGATGGCAAATACAGAATATGAAATATTTTCATTGTAAGCATAACATATTTAATCTGGGTATTAAATTACTATCTTCAAGAGAGCTTCAGTGAAAATAAATAGTGGCGCTGGCCTCTAATGAAGACCAAACAGTTTGTAATCCCATAAATGATATGTGTCTGGCAAGCAGTTCCAGAAGATTTCAGCCTAAAAATAACAAATAGGAACCAACACTTGGCCAGATTTTATAAAGGTTCTATAAACCTACAAATTCCATAAAAATTAAAAATGAGAAACCACAAAGACTTCACTTTGCTACAACCCAAGTTAAAAATAGAAAGTTCAAAGGATAAAATGAACCACCCATCTTCCTACCCTGGGGAAAAAACTTGAAATGGGTGGGTAAAGAACAGTGGCACAATGTCATTCTCCAGAGTCTCTTTCTGCCTCAATAACAGTTCCTCTGCCCCCTCTCTTGAGATTTCTCTTCCTCAGACTCTTGACTTCAGACAACTTTGTCTTTAGCCACCGTGTTTTACCTCAATACTGTGTATCTTTGTAAAGTACTATCTATGTTATCTCTGCAAACCACTCCTAAGTGGTCATTTAAGTTTAGATGCTGGCACCCCAAGCAACATTTTCTGAAATATCTCCCTTATCCTTTTTTTTTTTTTTTTCCTTTAACTACAAATACTAAGTTACCCAATATAGAGGAGTTTTGTTTTCCTAAGCTTCCCTGTAACTCAGGGGTGGCCTGGCCTGCTTTGCCTGGACTTCCTGGTCTGCCTACCCACCCCCGACTACTGCCCCAGTACAAGCACTCACTTCCCACTGTTGGATGAGCATTTACAACTTACTCTCTTATCAACAGATTCAGTAAGGGAAAGCCTCAGTATGTCAGCCTCAGTTGCAGCCCATTTTTCTTTTTATTACCTAACATATCCATCCACCCAAGATAATGACTTTGGAAGGACATTTGGTGTTACCTTACCTTTCATGTCATATGTCACCCTATTGCCAGGTCTTTCAACTTCCTTTCTCCACCCTGCCCTTCTTGGTGTCATGTACATTTGTGGCTAAATCATGAGTAGTTCAATTTCTTTTTTTTTTTTTTTTTTTTGAGACAGAGTCTTGCTCTGTCACCTGGGCTGGAGTGCAGTGGTGCAATCTCGGCTCACTGCAACCTCTGCCTCCTGGGTTCACACGATTCTCTTGTGAGTACCTGGGATTACAGGTGCCTGCCACCACACCTGGCTAATCTTTTTGTATTTTTAGTAGAGATGGGGTTTCACCATGTTGGCTACGCTAGTCTCGAACTCCTGACCTCAAGTGATCCTCCCACCTTGGCCTCCCAAAGTCCTGGGATTATAGGGGTAAGCCACTGCACCTAGCCTTTAATTTCATTTTAAAGGACATACTAGGCTAGTGAAGGATGTCATCTTTATGTTTTTTGACTCATCGTTTCTCTCAAACTATTCTTTGCAAACTCAAAATCCCAGCCAAACAAACCAATCTAAACTTAACTCTCTCAAGATCCACAAAGTCATTCTCCGCATCAGAAACGGCCCTTTGTCTCCGCTGTGACCTTCAAATAGAGAGGTATGCACAGCTGCAGGACTGCAAATCTGCATCATACCATCCAGGGGCTACCATAACATTAAGATACCAAGATCTGGTCTGCAAGAGCCTCCTGGCTATACTTAAGGATGGTGCATGTGGTTAATTTCAGTCCTATTAAAGTACCTTTAAAACTTGCCACATTCTAGATTAAGTAATCCTAAAGTTACCCTAGGTAATCCAATCAGCGCAATGTATCTGCTGATTTACAGACACCAAATGCTGGGGGCCTTATGGTATGCAGTCAGAGGTTCAGAAAGCTATGGACACTCTTAATTGCATCTTCCTGGGGCTACAACTTTTATTTGAAAATTGGGGAGAAGGAAGCCAAGTAATTTTACACACTTTTGCATTTTTAAAATGCATATATTGCAGGTAAAGCCTATTTCATATGAATTAGCTTGTACCTGATATTTCCTCTGAGGCAGCCAGTTTGGGCTATGTCCCCAGACTACCGAGAGGGTATTTTTCCCTCCTCTCATATTAGATGTACTTCAGGAGAAATCTTTGAGAAATATTGCATTATTGTACTCTACCTCCTCTTTTGTATGTCTACTGAAATACTTGAGACAATGTTTCCTTTTTATTATTATACTTCTTTGTGTCCAAATCTTATAACTCTCCCTGAACAGCAAGGTGTGGAGGACAGAGAACCCCTCCAGCCTTTACTTCACCCAACACAGGACTTTGAAAATAGGAAGCTGTCAATAAACAGAACTGAATGTGGGAAATCAGGGTATTTAGGAGAGGTAAATTAAGGCTTTCTTAAGATTGGCAGAGAGCAATTAGAGATAAGAAGCCAGGTGCCTAGACACAGGCTTACCCCTAGCTATAAAAGGTGCTATGAAGAAGAGAGGAAAACCAGAGCCCCAGCAAACACAGACTTAAGATATGGACATCAAATCAAGCAGATGAGATGTGAGGAACCAGAGAGAATGGCCAGAAGGTTCTTTCATTTAAGATCTGTTGGCAAGCTGCAGGGTGGTGGGGGTGAGTGGGGGACACCTGGCTGCTGACAAAAGCAGCCCAGACATTTTACCTGCTAACCTACAATCTCAACATTGCCTTGTAAAACATCCACTATAAAAATGATTCTGGTGGTCTATCCAAGCTTGATGGAGTAAGCAATCAGTGAAAAAGACAAACAAACAAACAAAAAACACTAAAATTTTTCCCAAATGTAAATCATTAAAGAAAAGGCTGGCATGGTCCTCTATGTCTTTGCAAAGCCTTCTAATACAAATAGATCTAATTAAAAAATATATTAAGAGTGAGGATATTGGTGTCAGACTCACTACTAGTTAAATTCTGTTTTGCTAGGTGGCCAAGTTAGGTTACTTAAGCACTGCAAGTTTCAATTTACCTATCTATAAAATGAGAATAATATTAATATACTTATTTCATAGGATCATTGTGATGAGCAAACAAAATCATGCATTTAGAGTTCATCATAGCATATAGTAAGAGCTTGATAAACTATCATAATTATAATTACTATTAATTTTTAAAGAGGTGACCAATGACTGGAAAGACATGTTAATTATTTCCTCTCAGTTACTAAACCTACATATCAGCCTATTTCTCTGGACCTAAACTGATAACTCATCATTTTATGATGCAGCTACAGTGCCTGCCAATCAAAGAAAAAAACTATAGTGACAACAAAAATCATTACAGTCAAATTGTCCCTATTCCAAGAGGTAAACTGATCATTTACTTAAGTGCGTTTTCATTTCAGCTGTTTAGCGTCATGCATCATTAATAAAAGTTATACAATACATATATTGCCTCCAAAGACTGGGTTTATTACTACAACTTCAAAAAAGTATCATCTCAGTAGTTAATAGATATCTGCATTCCAGCACACCTTAACAAAAACTTTCCCAGACCCAATAATAAAATCTGTTTACCCAAGCAAAGAAACAAGTTAACACATTCACACAAACCTCCAAAAACTTTCCCAAGTACAATTTAAATGGAGCAACAAGCTTAGAATGTGATTATAGCTTAAGTGGCTACGTTTAAGTTGCTACATTTATTGTTACAGCATATTTAGGTTTTCACTATTACATTTTTATTGATTTTTCTTTGATCAAATGGAAGTGTATAATATCAGATAATGTCATGGCTATATATGAACAGTATGGTTATGGCAAAAACAATCTTTTCACATAGCAATATGACTAATGTTCTCTTAAAGACTGGAAATATTTTATACTGAATGGTAACTGAAAGAATACATAAACCACTCTCTTGGACAAGATGTGGATGAATGCTGGCACCATGCCTCATCCTTCCAAAAAGAAACAAGAAAGCACACTGTCAAACAGGGTTGAGCCTGGGCTGCCAGGGAAGTAAAGGCACAAAGATCATTATTCTCCATTTACACAGTGTTTTTCTGTGAGTCGATTTCAAGAAACTCATTATCCTACATGTTTACAGGCTTCATTTTTCTGCTATCCTACCCCATTTTGACACACTAAAGCAATTTTTGAAACTATTTTGGAAAAACGGCATTTTTACATTGCAGATTTCATTATGTACCCTTAGAGCCACGCCATTTTTAAGGTATCACAATAGAGATGATGATTTTTGGTGAACTATACTCTTTTATGACTTTTTCTGTTCTAATTTAACTTCCAAGTGTTCCACTTTTAAGAGACTGACTTACTACAGCCATCTCACCACCTTAAATGCACATGATGGGATTTTTCAAATCATATTAATATTTATAGTCCTTATCTCATTGGAACCCTACTGAGGAAATAAGTTGTGTAGGTAATTATCTCCATTTTACAGATGAAGAAACTAAGGCTTAAGGTTAAGTGACTTACCCAAACAACAGAATCAGGACAGGAATCTCAATCTGCCATGTCCAAATCAACCGTCTTTCTATACCACCTTAAATAACTATGGACGTTCCTTATGGACGTTCCTTTTAAGCCTACAATTCTACCATACTGGGTTTAGCTCAGTAGCAAATAAAAATCTCATTTTCACAATATCATTTATAATGTTCATGTCTTATTTACCATTTTCTCACTTTAAAAACTGTCATTCTTATTGATCTTCCTATATTCTCGCCATGTAACTATTTTAACTGCCAATGTATTATATATTTACATGGAATGATTATCATAAAAATCCATAAATGTCTTTGAAGATATGCATCTTATATTTAAAGTATTATTTTTATTTTATGGGGTGATTCATGATACTGATCAGAAAGCATAAAAATAAATCTCCCGGGAGGTGGAGCTTGCAGTGAGCCGAGATCACACCACTGCACTCCAGCCTGGGCAACCGAGCAAGACTCCGTCTCAAAAAATAAATAAATAAATAAATAAATCTCAATCTTTTATTCTAAAAACTAAGCACAAAGTAAAACTCATTCACCTAAAATGCTGTGCTTTTCGAGCCACTAACATGTATGCACTTCAATGATCTGGACATAGACAGCAACTGCCTGCTGTGATTCTGAACAGTGAAGATTTTTATCTAGCATCCAGAACTGAGGAATTCCAACTGTGTCAATTTGTGCAACTATGTCTGGCTGTAGAACGTTCCAAACTTTGGAAGACACGCTATCTCTAATTATCATCTTACTGCAAATAATAAAGACTTTCATACAAATGATACACATAATTTATACCAGGCTTTAATTAATCAGCTTGTAATCAGCCTATGATTAAGTCACCATTCAATTTAAAAAGTTAACAAATATATATGCCATTTTCACTTCTGTAAGCATTTTTGGCTTACTCCAAAACTTCTTATCATCAGTTCTACAAACACTACAAATTTTAGGTGCTGTCATTTTTATTTACCACAGTTCATACATTTTAAGATGATAAATTGTATCAAAAATATTTTTTTTTTGAGACAGGGTCTTGCTCTGTTGCCCAGGCTAGAGTGCAGTGGTATGATCATTGCTCACTGCAGCTTCAACTGCCTGGGCTCAAGCTATCCACCGGCCTCAGCCTACTGAGTAGCTAGGAGTACAGACATGTGACACTATGCCCAGCTAATTATTTTTTTTAATTTTTTGTAGAGGCAAGGTCTCACTGTGCTGACCAAGCTAGTCTGGACCTCCTGGCCTCAAGCCGTCCTCCTGTCTTAGCCTCCTAAACTGCTGAGATTACAGGCATGACCTACCACGCCTGGCCAAAGATGATACATTGTAAGACCTCTATCCAATTTTAGAAATGTTAAAATATTAAAATTGTGAAACTTAGATTCAGTGAGTCATAGTGTATCTTTATATTTTATATTTCCAACAGTCATATTAAATAATGATATTATATAGAACATGACATTGTCAATTAAGGAAAAGCATTACCCCAACCTCAAAAAGTTAATAACCTAACGAGACAAACAGCATATACTGCACTGCCTCAACTTCCTTTTCCCAACTTTGACCACCATAAAACCTTAACACCATGAAAAACCTACTTTGTAAATAGATTTCTGTTGCCCCTGTTATGACAGTGGGAAATAAGAAATAAGTTCTTTCTTAGTTTTTCATTCATGCATATCTGGGGCCTGAAGCCTTCAAACCTACTACCAGTCCCTTGGGTTTGCTTTTGGCAGAGGCTCTAAGCCTAAAACAAGACGAGGAGCCTCAAAGAAGACAATGAGCTGACAATGGCTACCAGCAGCTGCTTATTTATATAAGTCATCCAAGAACCCTAGAAATGCTCCAACAGTGGAATTGTGTGCAATATTTTGGCAAGGGCTCTCCAGATAATGAACAAGATAGTACTAATCTCTCTGTCTTTTCGGGACGAAATCTCATGAGAAGAGATGTACAACTGAGAAATGAAATTGTGTATACTGTTACTGTGTTTTCCATATGCTCATAACTTTTTAAACATGGAAAATTCTCTATAAGATTCACATTCACGGCCGGGCGCGGTGGCTCAAGCCTGTAATCCCAGCACTTTGGGAGGCCGAGACGGGCGGATCACGAGGTCAGGAGATCGAGACCATCCTGGCTAACACAATGAAACCCCGTCTCCACTAAAAATACAAAAAAATTAGCCGGGCGTGGTGGCGGCGCCTGTAGTCCCAGCTACTCGGGAGGCTGAGGCAGGAGAATGGCGGGAACCCGGGAGGCGGAGCTTGCAGTGAGCCGAGATCGCGCCACTGCACTCCAGCCTGGGCGAACAGAGCGAGACTCCGCCTCAAAAAAAAAAAAAAAAAAAAAAAGATTCACATTCACATTCAGACGCTGTGCAGTGTAGGGACCCAGCCCATTGTGATTCAAACTCAATGACTTTTATGATAAATGAAGTAAAGTTTGTGCACTAGTTGCTACCAGGTCTGTGGTGGGGATGAGGCAGGAGCAAGCATTGTCTTCAGCCTCCACATACGTGCATGCACGCGATGTGTGCACACTCTCTTACACCCTACCATATATCACTATTTAACCCGCAGCATATTTGACTCACTAATCTGCCACCAGCACCCCCGTCCGTTAGAACCTAAATTCTATGAAAGCATAAATGTCAGCCTATTTTGTTCACTGTTCGACAAACAGATTCGGGCCTAGTATACAAAAGGCACTTAGCTAGTTTTCCATAAACAGATGAATGAGACCAAAAGTATCCAGAGTAAAATCCTCCAATAGTGGTCTTATTAAGATATGTATATCCTATAGTGGAATAAAAGTAGATAAGCACAGCCCTTTTTTTTTTATTACTTTCATGTGAAAACCAATACAAATTAGAATGAAGTAAAAAATACACTTTAATGAAATTTTGGCTCATCATTAACAGAATAAAGCTACGTAGTTATTGCTCTTATTGGGAAAGAGGGGTAGGTGTTTAGAATGGGATATGGGTTCCCTCTGTTCTCCCTTGAGGAGTGATTTTAAAGGAATGTGTAGAAAGCATTATACCAGAACTAAAGCATCACGAACAGAAATAGCATTCTTTTTAAAAATACAACTAGGCGGGCGTGGTGGCTCACGCCTGTAATCCCAGCACTTTGGGAGGCCGAGGTGGGCGGATCACGAGGTCAGCAGATCGAGACTATCCTGGCTAACACAGTGAAACCCCGTCTCTACTAAAAATACAAAAAAATTAGCCGGGCGTGGTGGCGGGCGCCTGTAGTCCCAGCTACTCGGGAGGCTGAGGCAGGAGAATGGCATGAACCCAGGAGGTGGAGCTTGCAGTGAGCCGAGATTGCGCCACTGTACTCCAGCCTGGGCGACAGAGCAAGACTCCGTCCCAAAAAAAAAAAAAAAAAAATACATCTATACAGAAATTAATGTTTTCTACTTACGCATTTCAATATTAAACAATTTTCCTTAAAGCTAACCTGAATCATGTAATCAAAGACTAAAATTAAGTTTTCCCAGAAGTTTATTTTCTACAAGTATGGAATAGAATTCAGCAAGGAAAAAGAAGATAATTAGGAGTGGTCTGAATCCAAGGTTCCTTAAAGTACCAGTTAGTTTCCGAGAATCATAAAGTAAGCACCTGACATGCAAGATCTTCATTTCCCTACTAAACATTTCAAGCATGTCTGATTTCTAGGTCACAGGTCAGGGCCTTGATTCCAAATTGAGAAACATTTCTTTAATGTTTCTCCACAATCTAGTAGTGTTCATGTTTACAATGAAAGGTAAAAATCTGTATTCATACATACAGATAAAACCACTATAGTTAAGTGGAATCTTACCAATTTGGTGATGAATATTTTTTTTAACATCTCCCATACTAACCAGTCTAAATTTAATTTAAACCCATTTTATCATGTGGTTATAAGTGGCACTATTGGGAATTAAAGTTAAAGATTCACAATTTAAATATTCATCTGGCGCAATGTGGCCAAAATGGCAGATTAGAGGCAGCCTCTGCCACTTGGAAAGACAAAATAGTGAGTTGAAATTCACACTGTTCGCTTTTTTCCATGGAGCAATGCAGGAATTTAACAGGAAAATGGGAAGAAACCAAAGACTCTTTGAAAGAAACTGCAGGCTGCAGCCTACACTGAGAGCCAGGAGGAAAAGCTGTAAGTCTCCAGAGTGTGAGAGAGGAAGAGACCGCCTCCAGGGTACACATTCCCACTGGGAAACCTGGCAATGCAGCCTGCAGAGGAAGGCCTTAATCCCACCCAGTGTGGGAACTGATATAGTAAGCGGTGTGGCATGTAAAAGTAGGACCAGCATGTAAAAGTAGGAAGAGCCTTCCAGTCTCCAGCACAGACGGAGGGAAACCATTCCTGATTCTACCTGACAGGAACTGACTCGGACAGTGGCAGCAGGTTGAAAGAAGCTCTCAAATGAAATTCATAATATAATCTCAAGTGAGGATAAACTCCCTTGGCCAGAACCAGGGGGTGAGTGGGAAGCACTTTCCTTGGAATTGCTCTAGCCACAGGCACAGGAGCTGGGCACCCCAGCTTTGTGGGCAGATGAGGAGTGGCATGGCCTAAAAGCCAGTTCCTGTCTCCAAGGAAAAGAATTATGGCCCGGGGCAGTACTGAGCATAGACTGCCTGGAATTTAGCTAGCTGCTGCTACTGAACACTGCAGGTGAGAGACCGGCCTCATCAAGTGCATGGAAGCTGGGTGAGGCTTCCTGCTGCCGGTTACTCCCCACTCCCTGAGCGAACTCTTCTGTGCAGCAGAAGCTACACTCTTCCTGGAGTATCACCGCAGTGGCCAGAGAACCAGTCCCCTCACCCCCACAGGGGCCTCTGCTTGCCCTGTACACAGAGAACCAGAGCAAGGGCCTGCCTGACCCAGCCCCCACCTGGCTTTGCCCCTTAACCTGCTCTGGTAACTTAACACAAAGGACAGAACTTCTGGGAGCCCTACGGCCCCAACCATCATCTGGAAACCAGAGTACATCCCCTGGGTAACATAAAGCAAGCACAAATCCCACCACCATTATGGTAGCTGGCACTGTCTCGCGAGCATCACCTTCTGGCTGGAAGCCAACCAACACAGACCATTACAGCATCCACAGGTATCATAACACTGTGCCCAGGAAGGAGAAAACCTGTGCATGAGCTATCACTATAGCCTGCACCACCCTGGCTAACCAGAAGGTTCTAAGTCTGTCCACAGGACCAGTTCATTACTATTACAACCAGAATTTGAGAAAGCCAAGAAACTAAGGCTATTTATAACCAAGAAATCTCAGAGTGTATGTCATTCCCCTGCCGCCCCCATTAGAATGGGTGCTGGTACCCACTGCTGAGAGGGTTGAGGACAAGTCACATCACTGGATTCCTTGCAGACACTCCCCAGAACCAGCCTGAATTACGGCAGCCTCACTGGGTGTCTAGACTAAGAGGAACATGAGTAGTCACAGTAGTCTGGCTCTCAGGGACTCCTACCCCCAGGGAAGAGGGAGTGTCCCAAATTAAGGGAACACCCAGTAGGGTAAAAAAAAAAATCCAGATGGCAGGCCTTGAGTCCCAGATCTTGCCACTGGTGAGAAGTTTCATTCAGCAGTGGCACAGTTGCAGTGCTGGGCTCAGCTGGGATAGTCTGCAACTCTACCGCAACAGACAGGCAGCCCTGGTGCTCATGAAGGGTCTTGGAAAAGGGAACTTCTTTTACCCCTCATCCACTACTGTAAAATAACTGGGACTTCTCCTACTGGAGCTTGGTGTGGGTGGGCCTATAGATAGCCCTTCTGGATCACTGCAGGGTGACTGCATCCCCACAGATGGAGCACCTTCCAGGTTCAGGCTTGCACGAGAGGCAGAGTGACACTTCCTCTCTGCTTCGAACATCAACATTTCCGCAGATGAACAAAAAGTACCTGTCGGGCTGGGCGCAGTTCTTACGCCTGTAATGCTAGCACTTTGGGAGGCCAGGGCGGGTGGATCACCTGAGGTCAGGAGTTCGAGACCAGCCTGGCCAACCTGGTGAAATCCCATCTCTACTAAAAATACCAAAATTAGCTGGGCATGGTGGCAGGCACCTGTAATCCCAGCTACTCGGGAGGCTGAGGCAGGAGAATCACTTGAACCTGGGAGGCGGAGGTTGCAGTGAGCCAAGATCTCACCATTGCACTTCAGCCTGGGTGACAGAAGGAGATTCCGTCCAAAAAAAAAAAAAAGTGCCTGTCTGAGATGATTTAACATTAACCACTGAAAATTCCCTTACCCAGCAGGTTTCCTACCAGGGGATCTAAATCTTCATTACCACACAAAGGTCCAACCAGATCTAGGAGGAACTCCCTTCAGAACAGTCAGATAGATGGTTCCTCCCAGGTGACTGAGGGAAAAAGACACAATGGGTATTCAGAAAGTGATAAGGAAACTCCTGTAGAAGCTCTGTTAGGAAAATTGCCTAACAATTGGCCTGCTCAAACGTGCTAGCTCTTTGCACTCAGCTAAGCCTTAAAGTACTGACAGAATCAGGAAGGAGCCATCTGTACCAATTCTAAGTTAATATGGACTGAACGAGGTCTTATTAATAGCGAAGAATCATTGAAATCCCAAACTTACATGATTTTCAACAAAAGTAAAGTTTGCTGAAAGTTAACAGTGTAACATGTATTATCCTAACTTCTAATCTTGTGGCCTTAGTCTAGTCCACAGACATGATGGAAGGAAAAGAATGGTTATCATCTTTGAGAAAAAAAAAAGGGGGAGGGGGTGGAATTTATGTAAAAAGGAATGTTACACGGTAAATTCTTGTCCTAAAATAAATTAACTGGTTGTTTAAACAAAGGGATGTTTGCAACAAGTCAGAAAGCTGAAGGATGTTGAAGAATTGTCTGTGAAAGTCATGAAAAAAAAGTTATAAAAGGGAATTTAT
Organism: Macaca mulatta; assembly: GCF_049350105.2. Taxonomy (NCBI): domain Eukaryota; kingdom Metazoa; phylum Chordata; class Mammalia; order Primates; family Cercopithecidae; genus Macaca; species Macaca mulatta. Next base: position 101,642,465 of record NC_133419.1, on the reverse strand, counting down.
GCAAGAAATGTTGTATAATTTAAAAGTAATTAGGCCTCCTGAATGTAAAACTATTGAAGAAACAGTTTATGTGCAAGGTGTGTAAGGAAAGTAAAATGTACTTTTGGTAAATGGATTATAAGGAGGAATAAGAATGTGGATTTTTACCTACATTAAAAGGTTAAAAAAAATTGCTTTAAAGGTTTAAGCAAGTTTTGAAATGTTAATTGTAAAGGAAACTCTATGTGTAAACGCATTGGGTAAAGTTAAAGGGGTATCATCCAGTTTTTCTGTGAACTGGACATTAAAATGAAAGCACAACAGGTTTTTCTTAAAGCACTAACCTGCTCTTTAACAAAAATTATAAAAGGTTAAAAAGAGTCTATAAAAATCTTACTTCATGGTCAGACATTAAAAATTGGATAAATATGTCTACAAGGTTTTATTAAAATTAACACACTAATATAAAGGTGAAATTTAGCTTATCTGGTATAAAAATCATACAGGAAGCATTGTTAAATATGAAATGGTGTTTGACTTTCTTTGGTCTAAAAACTAATAAAAATAGGTGCTAAAGAAAATTTCTCAACAAGAAGGCACCAAGGACTATAAAGTCCACTGTTGATGGCCCCACATTTAAAACAAAAGATCAATTGCTTAGAAATTATATACTTGGTTTATCTTCTACCTTCTGTTCCCTTAAAACAAGAGGTCTTTAGCACAGGCACCGCCTTTGGAGTTTCCAGTGCATCAGCACTGGCCTGGGGATCACAGTCTCATCAAAGGGTGGAAAGAAGGGAAACTCAAGCCAGCCTGGGAAGGACCCTACCTCGCGCTGCCAAACCACCGAGACTGCTGTTCATAGGGCAGAAAGGGATGGACACATCACACCCAAGTCAAGCAAGCACCATTATCCTCAGAATCATGGTCCATTTTTTCCTGGATCAAGCCCTACCAAATTAAAGTTAAGGAAAGCTTAGTCTATCTTTTCCTTTCCTTTCCTTACCCAGTGCTTATATCCAGTACTATTCCTACCCCTAGCATCTCTAACCCCACTTTAGAGTGCTTCTGTGTTTTAGGAGCAGAGGTCACTGGAAAGGATCCTAGAGGGTTCTTTAAGGTGTGCTTTGTTCTCTCTCCTCCACCTCCTATGGCTGCCCCTTTCCCAAACGTGCAAAATCAAACTATGACTCGCCTCATGCCAAATGACAAAAGCAAGGTCTCAGTAGTAGAAATAGGAGACCTAAGGCAAACCACAGCCATTGAAACAGTGTATAAAGATGCAAATGCCTGGTTAAAATGGATTAAATATTCTGTCCACATGTTAAAGGCAATTGTTATGCTTGCGCGCATGGCAGGCCAGAGGCCCAGATTGTCCCCTTTCCACTAGGGTGGTCCTCCAGTCAACAGGGCATGGGCTGCATGGTAGCTCTTTTCCAGGATTCTACAACCTGGAGTAATAAGTTGTGCCAAGCTCTCTCTCTCTGCTATATACCAAAGTTCGACACCCTGCAGGTCAGCCCCCGAGGGCCATCCAGCTTCCATCTCCCAACACTAAGTTCACTTCGTGTCTCCCACGACAGGGAGGAAACTTAGCGCATTCCTTGGAGACCTGAAGGGATGCAGTGAGCTTAAGAATTTTCAGGAGTTTATCAATCAATCAGCCTTTATTCATCCCTGAGTGGATGTGTAGTGGTATTATGGTGGACCTTTACTGGACACTCTGCCAAGTAACTGAAGTGGCACTTATGCTTTAGTCTAATTGGCTATCCCTTTCACCCTGGCATTTCATCAACCAGAGAGGGGAAAAATAAGACTTCATAAAGCAAAAGAAGCCCCTTATGGGTCTTTCGACTCTCACATCTATTTAGACACAATTAGAGTCCCATGGGCAATACCAGATCAATTTAAAGCCTGAAATCAAATACCTGAAGGATTTGAGTCAGTATTTTGGTAGGTGAAAATTAATAAAATGTAAATTGGATAAACTATATCTATCATAATCAACAGCAATCTATTAACTATACTACAGATGCTGTTGAAGGAATAGCTGAGCAATTAGGGGCTACTAGCCAGATGGCTTGGGAAAAATAGGAGAGCTTTAGATATGATATTAGCAGGAAAAGGAGGAGTTCATGTCATAATTAAAACTCAATGTTGTACCTTCATCCCAAACAACATTGGCCCTGATGGAAGTATAACAAAGGCATTGCAAGGTGTGACTACTCTGTCCGATGAGTTAGCCAACAACTCGGCTAAATGACCCCTTTACAGGATGGCTAGAAAAGTGGTTCGGTAAATGGAAAAGAATAACAGCCTCAGTTCTTTCTTCCCTCACAGCTATAATGGGTGTACTTATTCTTGTTGGGTGCTGTGTCACACCATACATCTGCGGGTTGGTGCAGAGACTCATAAAAACGGCACTTACTAAAACCTCCTTTAACTATCCTCCACCTTATCCAGAGAAGCTTCTTCTTTTGGGAAGTCAGGCAGAACAACTAAGCCAAGACATGTTAAAGAAGTTTGAAGAGAAAGAGCTGTAAGGAAATGCAAGAGGAGGGATTGTTAGATATGAGTTCTAACTTTCTCTTCAAAGAATCAATATGTCAGTATGTTCAATTCTTTGCCTTCTACTTTTAAACGTAACTTCCTCGTAAAGCAACCTTTTCCAATTACCTGCTCCACCCTGACTCATTCTGCACTGATTCATTCCGATTTCCTGCTCTGCCATAACCATTTATTCCACACCAAACTCCTCATCACTCTCTTTAAATTAGCCAATCATAATTAGTTTAGCCTGTGTGGTCTAACCTTAGCCAATAGGGGAATGACACAGCAGCAGGGGCCATATGCATCAGGAATAAGAACTCCCCCGTCCCTTGTCCAGATGTGCGCTCACCATTGCTCCATCTGTAAGGGCGCACACCAAGTACACTGCCTTGCTGAGAATTAAAAAGAAAATTTTATATTAAAGTGCTATTTCTGTTGCAGCACTGAAACTTTATTTGTAACAATGGTGAACTTGCTCTCACACAGAGCATATTGCTACTACAACCAGTATCTAAGAAAGCCATCATACAAAGACTCTATAACCAAGAAACTCATACAGAGTCTTCACTGCTGAAAGCACCAAAAGCAAGAGCCAAATTAGGCTACAATAAACTATAAACATTAAAGTAACATCCTTAAGGAGCAAAAAAGAAACTAAACACACACACACACGCACCACACAGAGTAAAATATAAAATAAATTCAAGAATAATTAGGAGAAATACTCCACCCAAATGAGAAGGAACCAGAAAAATAACTGGTAATATGATAAAACAGGGTTCTATAATAACCCCAAAGATCATACTAGATTTCCAGCAATGGATCTAAAACAAGACAAAACCTTTAAAATACCAGATAAAGAATTCAAAAGGTTGGTTACTAAGCTACTCAAGGAGATACCAGAGAAAGGTAAGAACTAACATGAAGAAATCAGAAATTCAGGATATAAATAAAAAATTTTCACTGGGCGCAGTGGTTCACGCCTATAATCCCAGACCTTTGGGAGGCCGAGGCAGGTGGATCACGAGGTCACGAGTTCGAGACCAGACTGGCCAACATGGTGAAACCCCGTGAAAGAAATCAGGCACATTCCTCAGCCCCGGGCTCAACACAAAGCACATTCCTCAGCCCCGGGCTCAACACAAACAGGCCCAGTACAAACACCACCTGGAAAAGTCTCCGATAAGGACACAGCCCTTTGTGGTTTTACTGAAAGCACGGGAACCAATAGAAAACTGCTAAATGTATAACTTAAAATGTAAACCAATTGTAATGCTGTAACCAAAAGAATTCCCTTGTTCCTCTGTAACTTTACGTATCTTATTTACATCGGGCTATAAAAAGCAAGCACTCGCATTGTTCGGGGCCCTCTTGTATGCTGCGGAAGGGAGGGACCAAGTTCGAACTTGCAGTAAAAGATCCTTGCCGCTTGGCTTTGACTCTGGACTCTGGTGGTCTTCTTTGGGGAACAAACTGGGCATAACACCCGTCTCTACTAAAAATACAAAAATTACCCGGGTGTGGTGGCGGTCACCTATAGTCTCAGCTACTCAGGAGACTGAGGCAGGAGAATCGCTTGAATGTGGGAAGCAGAGGTTGCAGTGAGCTGAGATCATGCCACTGCACTCCAACCTGGGCAACAGAGCGAGACTCCAACTCAGTAAATAATTTTCTCAAGAGGTAGGTATTTCAGACATTTTAAAGAAAAACCAATCGGAACTCCTGGAAATGAAAGGCACATTTAGGAAATTACAAAATGCAATGAGAAGTATTAACAACAGACTAGAACAAGCAGATGAAAGAATTTCATCTTCTCTTGAAAGAGCTCGAAGACAAGACTTTCAAATTAACCCAATCAAACAAAAATTAAAAAGAATCAAAAGAAATGAACAAAGCATTCAAGAAATATGAGATCGGCCGGGCGCGGTGGCTCAAGCCTGTAATCCCAGCACTTTGGGAGGCCGAGGCGGGTGGATCACGAGGTCAGGAGATCGAGACTATCCTGGCTAACATGGTGAAACCCCGTCTCTACTAAAAATACAAAAAACTAGCCGGGCGTGGTGGCGGGCGCCTGTAGTCTCAGCTACTTGGGAGGCTGAGGCGGGAGAATGGCGTGAACCCGGGAGGCGGAGCTTGCAGTGAGCCGAGATCACGCCACTGCACTCCAGCCTGGGAGACACAGCGAGACTCCGTCTAAAAAAAAAAAAAAAAAAAGAAATATGAGATCACGAAAAATGGCCAAACCTAAGAAAATCTGGTGTTCCTGAGGGAGAAGAGAAAGCAAAATGTTTGGAAAACTTATTTGAGGGAATAATTGAGGAAAACTTCCCTAGCCTTGTCTGACATCTAGCCAATCAAATCCAAGAAACTCATAGAACTCATGGGTGATTTATCACAAAAAGGACTTCACCAAAGCATATAGTCATTGGGCTATATATAATGTCAATATAAAGGAAAGCATTCTGAGAGCGGTGAGATAAAAGCATCCAGTAACCTATAAAGGAAAATCTATCAGACTAAAAGTAGGCTTCTCACTAGAAATCTTAAAAAGCAGAAGATTGGGGTCCTATCTTTAGCCTCCTTAAACAGAATAACTGTCAGCAAGAATTTTGTATCCAGAAAAACTAATTTTCATAAATGAAGGAGAAATAAAGTAATTTTCAGACAAACAAATGTGGGGAGAATTTGTCACTACCAGACCAGTCCTACAAGAAATGCTAAAAGGAGTTCTAAATCCTGAAACAAAAGGTCAATATGCACCAGAATAGAACCTCTTGAAAGCAAAAAACTCACAGGGCCTATAAAACAATAACACAATGAAGAAAACAAAGTAAGCAACACTTAACATGATAATTGGAAAGCACCTCAAGTCCCAATATTTACATTGAATATAAATGGTCTAAATGTTCCACTTAAAAGATACAGATTAGCAGAATGAATATACATCACGAACCAAAAATATCTGCTGTCTTCAAGAGACTAACCTAACATGTAAGGATTCATATAAATTCAAGGTAAAGGGATGGAAAAAGACATTCCACACAAATGGAAACAGAAAGTGAGCAGGAGTAGCTATTCTTATATCAAATAAAACAGACTTTAAAGCAACAACAGTAGAAAAAGACAAAGGTAGTCATAATGATAAAAGGATCAATACAACACAGAGATATTACAATCCAATTTATATGCACCTAACACTGGACCTCCCAGATTCATAAAATATTTACTACTAGTCCCAGTTCTGCTGGCATTAATGTACTATGTGACCTTATACGACAACTTACCAGATGATGACTTCCTGGACCTAAGGAGATCAGAACACACATTAAATCTATGAAACTTTCAAAAGGGCTGCTATCAGCAGAATGCCTGGCACATAGCAAGAGTTCAGTAATTTAACTGAGAACGCTTTATAATTAATAGGATCTGTTACTTCAAATTATAAAACACTTTAATTCCACAGGAACCTCAAAGCACTTCAAATGTATGACCACCACTACCCAGAGGTCACATATCTGAACCTTGAAAAGTAGAAACCTCAGAACTTCACACTCACTACTCCTGCACTGTGTTCCTCAAGGAAAATCAATTGCAGTCACTGAATGAGACAGATGTTAAGACCATTTCAACCCCAGGATCATCTCCCTATTTCAAAATTTCCAAGGAAATCAAGGTGAGAGGAGAGACAGACTCTCTCATACTGTTGTATATTGTGTTACACTCAGAAAAGGGAACAGAAGCAAAACTAAAGGCAGGTAGCCCAGTGCCTAGGAACCAGACCCGAAACCAAGGAACCAGACCCGAAACCAGGCCTAGGCCTGCCTGACCTAAGCCTGGTAGTTAAAATTCGACCCCTGACCTAGCAACTGATGTTATCTATAGATTATAGAAAGACATTGTAAAACTTCCCGGTCTGTTCTGTTTCACTCTAACCACCGGTGCATGCAGCCCCTGTCACTTACTCCCTGCTTGCTCAATCGATCACGACCCTCTCACGCAGACCCCCCTTAGAGTTGTGAGCCCCTAAAAGGGGCAGGAATTGCTCATTCGAGGAGTTCGCTCTTGAGACAGGAGTCCTGTCGATGCTCCCGGCCTAATAAACCTCTTCCTTCTTTAACTCAGTGTCTGAGGAGTTTTGTCTGCAGCTTGTCCTGCTACAAAGGAAGACACTGATGCCAGTTTGACAATCAGTTAACATTACAGCACAAGGGTATGCATTAATTACACACAAAAATAAGACTTCCTCTCTCATCCAGGAGTTAGCCTGGTGAGGAATTTAACAGATCACTTTCATCAATAGGATCAGAGCGATGACAGTATTTGATCCACAGTGAGCAAAAAGCAGAAGGAGATGTTTTGAAACATGAGTAGAAACTAGTTTGGGGAAAGGTAAGGGGAGAAAACTATTCGGATGAGCTGCCCTTGGCTTTTTATTTCCCAAAGAGATCACTAAGGTTTCCTGTAGAGTTTTTTAATTGAAAAACCCACAAAACTAAATTTGGAGTCTCATGTTAAAGCAGACAACCTTATGGATTTCCCTCTAACCTGGGCATGCCAGAACTGTACACTGCAGTCCCTAGTACAGCGCAAAGTACTGCTTGCTCTAAACATTAGTTAAGGACAAAATAACAATTTTCAGATTAAAATAAATACTTCTCAAACTAGGTTACTTGATTTCACCAAAATTCATTTCTGCTTTCACAATGGGACACTATGGGGCAAGAAGTCTCCCACACAGAGAAATCTGCTTTATAGGCAGTATCTAAGTAACACATGTCCTCTACCTAGCACTTTGCTTTAGGTTGAAAGCAGTCAGCTGGTATGCCAATAATTTAGATCCTTAGTAACTATAGTAACTACACAGGGTGAGGAAGCTAGGTCTTCAGGGTTCTTGAATCTGGACTAGAGGCTGCAGAGGGAAGGCAGGGAATGTGCAAGGGTCGGTAACACAGCAGACATGCACTAACAGGAAACAGCCCACAGATGAATTTCCTTTATCTCACCCTCTCTCTATTCACACACACTTAACGTTCATGCCTTTACAGACTGAGATGTGCCTTGTGGCTTCAGGAGGCACCACGTTTCACTAACTATAAGAGTAAGATTTCTTTGGCGAGGTGCGGTGGCTCACGCCTGTAATCCCAGCACTTTGGGAAGCCGAGGTGGGTGGATCACTTGAGGTCAGGAGTTTGAGACCAGCCTCGCTGATACGGTGAAACCCCATCTCTACTAAAAATACAAAAATTAGCCAGGTGCGGTGTGGTGGCAGACATCTGTAACCCCCACTACTCGGGAGGCTGAGGCAGGAGAATCACTTGAACCCAGGAGATGGAGGCTGCAGTGAGCCGAGATCGTGCCACTGCACTCCAGCCTTGGAGACAGAGTGAGACTGCATCTCAAAAATAATAATAATAATAATAATAATAAAATTAAATTTCTTCTTTTCTCTCTTTATGTACTCTGCAAAGGAATCTTACAGTCAGTCAAATAAATCTGTCTGCTTTCCCCCTCAAGCCCATGGGACTAGAATAAGGCCACATGTCCCCGCTCCAGGAATAACTAAAGTATAACCCACAAATACCCTCTTTATTCTTCTCTTGATAGACACAATTTTAACAAAAATAATCCAGTAAGTAAAGTTCCAAAACTTCATCAACCCTGTGCCAAATTTTAACAGTGGTTGAATCTTCCCTGGAGCAGCAAAATCTGACACTCAGCAACAGGAGAGGCAGGAGGAGCAGCTGCCAGGAGCAATGTACCTACCCCATCCCTTTATCTTGCAACTGCTGGCACCATCCCCTTCACTTTCAGGAACGATTCTACATCAAACTCTGCTTTCCAAGAACTTTTCCTTTACACATTCCATTCTGCTCCCCCTACACCATAAAGCTTTTGGCTAATGTTCACGGCATGAATGATACTGCCTTCAAATGGCAAAGAATAACACTTTGGTATCAGACAGACAGGTTTCAAATCTTAGTTCCACGACTGACTAGCTTTTGTTACCTGGAGCGAATTAACCTCTTTTGCACTCTCAATTTTCTACATATAAACGCTACTGCTCACTTCACAGTTTTTAGAAGATTAGAGAAAGAAATTCAGTGCCAAGTGTTTACTCAGCAAATATGTTTTTCTCTCTTTGTGCACCAAAGGAAAAAACTGAGTGCATCATATAAGATTTGAGAGAAGGAAGAGGCCATAGCATGACCAGTTCTTTTTAAAAACTTTTATATTCATAATAAAAGTCATGGAACAACAGGATCTAAAGGTCTTAGCATTTTAGACTTCACTGTCAACAGGAAAACTTCCAGAAATCATACAAAAAGGATGAACATACACAGGCAAGCTTTAGTGAGTTGAAAATTAAAAAAAAAAAAAATCATACTAATAACCTTTTAGCTTGCAGGCTGACACCAAGTAATTATTTCTTTAAAAAATAATATTTCAACACACATACAACAAATCACACACAAAAATTTTTAACAGATAGTCACCGTTCTAGGTAAAAGCCTTTGCCACTAGCATTTTTAAAAGCTGCAGCTGGACTGTGGGTCAGATGGCACTCAGCAGTTGTATGTGTTGGGGGTGGGGTATGTCAGGAATGAATGCGGTTATCAAGGCATTTCTAAGTAGGGAACCCTTGGAACAACATTAGAGTGAGGGTCATGGGAAAAGAAGTTTTGCTCACCCTACTTCCTGGCAGCATTTTCAGTACACAAGCCATAAGCAACTCATGTTTACAAAAGGAACGAGAAAAGAGGGGCTTGTGAGATGTAGCGCGGAGGGAAAAACTAAGTATAGATACACAGAAATTATACCTTCGTACATTACATTTTAAAATTCTTTAAAAACTCGAGAGATCGTTTTAAAGATTTAGCACACTTCACTACGCAAAATATTTCATCCTGACTGTTTCAGTAAATCGAATTAGAGTATTTTTATCTAAGTTAATCACAAAAATGAAACTCAATTAAGGAAAAGAAAACAAGCATGGTATATCTACTTTATCCTCTTTAGAACAAATTGCAATCTGAAGTTCTTTTTGAGAGTCATAGAAAAAATGTTTCTTAGGATCTCAAAGTTTCAAATCAAGAGTTCTTCGGGTTAAAACAAGATTGTTTAAGAACTAGATGAATGGTCCTGAACTTGAACTAAAAAAAAAAAAAAAAAAAAAAAAAAAAAAATCCAAGAGTATTTTAATTACCAAAAGTCAATAGTTCTTTATTTTTTAATCACTTTGGTAAAACTCAGACAAAAGAAAACCAGTTAACAAATCTCAAAGCTGCTTCATTAAAAAAAAAAAAAAAAAGACTCTGAGATAACTCGAACAAAAGAAAAAAGCCACTGTCAAATCTACATATTTCTATTGTGCATTTCCTTGAGTTAATCCTAGAATTCTGGAAAATTATAAGCACTTTTCAAAAAGATCTCAAACTGGGTCTGGGCTTAACAAACAGCTTTTTCCCTAAATTCTGAAATACATGCTTTCTTTATAAGTATGGATTTACCAATAGGAGTGGCCTCCTGATTGCTTCTGTGCTTGAATGCTATTAAATTAAACAGACAAAATATGGAGCATTGACCTTGGCAAGGAATGCAACGGGCACAGTTTGTTTTGCCCTGCTTCTTCTTAAAAAGAAAACAAAATATTCAAACTTGAAATGTAATAATAAACAGATTTCCACATGTTCACTTTATTTGTATTGTAATAAAACACTTCTACTTTTTAACTACCTTTAGTAGTTAGTAGCAATAGTACTTCTCTAGCAACATACTTTTTTACTTTATTTAGAGGAATAAATTGTTTGCAAGTTTTACACATATTACCCTCGCTGATAAAAATCATGATACCTCTCCTTATACAAAAATAGGTAAAAGGCCAAGAGCAATACTGCTTTGATGGAATTGCAAAATGAGAAACAATATATATCTGATGGAATTACTGAGTTACCTCTCTTTTGTCTTTAAGCTAATGTCAGATCCTTAAGATGATACTCTTTTAAATCTAAAACAAAGCTGGCACTTCCTTGTTAGACTGCAGTACTGTGAGGTTCCAAACTGACTGCAGCTCTGAAATATCAGCATCCAATTTCTTCTGGTTATTTCAATGAATTGCAGCCCTTCCCACATTTGAACGCCCAATCCACATTTTAAAAAATGACTTTCTCCCAGCTCCCCCCTTCCACGTTACTAGTATTAAAGATGAAGAGAGAGAGCATATGTAAATAATTGCCTCTGAAGCATTGTAATAATTTTAACCAAGTCAGTATTTGACAGCTATAAATTAAAGGCTATCACAGTATTTCTACAATATTTTCTTGACTCACAGAAAAAAATCATTTCTTACACTGAATATTCTCCCAGCTCCCCCAGTTCCCATCAAAATACCTGAAAATATTTTGGATACAGAAATAAAGTCTTCTTTTGACATTTAGCAACTGCCTACTATGTGCAAAACTAATACAATTTCTCACTGTATAAAGACTTTGCAATCTGATGAAAAAAGAAACGACCACGTGCCTACTTTCTGAGGAAGAGCAATGGGAGGGGATTGATCATGAGCAACAGGCAAGCAACTAAAACACTAATGTGAGGTGTAGGCCCCTTTTAAGTCCTCTCCCAGCAGCTTATCAATATAAATCTGTTAGCATTTACTGCCAATAAGAAGTTCCAATAAAGTTCCTTTTTTCTGCTTTAAGTTTAACAGGGAGAGTTCATTCATTCAACAAATAAGTAAGCATCTATTCAAGGGCAATTGCTGGGCCTGACACAGGACCTCGTGGTAAGAGAAAATGGTGAGCAAGGCCAAGATGAACCAAGACACCTCCATCTCATGGAGCAGGCCATCTGGAATACCTATGAACGCTGAATGGCGGGACACCAGTATGATCCCCAATAAGAAAAGAAATGGAAACAAATGAAAGTTTTAAAGGACAGCTAGAGTTAGAATTAATATGATGCATGAACCTCATATAGTGATAATGATAGCCAAAAACAACCACCACAAAACATAAAAATCACAGGATTCTATGCTAGCATTGTCTCCTTGTACCTCCACATCAACCCTACACAACCTTCCAAAATAAGCATCTTCTTTGTAGCTGCAAATAGTAATCCTAAGTGAGATTAAGGGACTTGCTTCATTTGTATTCATGGGGGAATGGAAGCAGAGATGCTTATATAACCATAAGGCTATTGTCATTTATAACAAAATTAATACTAATTCCTTAATACTATCAAAAGCTAGTTCACATTCACATTTCCCCAATTATTTTTAAATCTGTTTTCCACTTGTTTACAAATAAGAATCCTTACAATGTCTACTCATTGTATTTCCTTATGTCTCTGAGATCCCTTAATCTCTTTTAACATAGAATAGTTAACTATTCCTTTTTTCCTTCTTTTCACAAGCCACTGACTCATTAACTAAACTGGTTCCATTGTCCTATAGGATGCCCCAAATTCTAGATTTAGCTTATTGCTTGCTCAAAGTGTTGCTGACCTTGTTCTTCTATCCCTGGTGTTCCCTGGAGTCAGGAAGTTATATGTAAAGCCTTGATCGGAGGTAGGGAAAAATTCAGAATAATGTGCTTCTCCTGTCCTTTGTTTTCTTTCTTAACAGAAGACACTATCATTTATATAAGCCAAACAACAAACATATTTTTAATTTAAAAAAAAAAGACAAAATGCTTAGCTTATTATAACAGTCAAATGTCAAGATCCTTTTGGAGAAATTACTCTTTACCCTCCAGGTCTAAGTCTTGTAGCACAAAAGGAGCTACCAGAGTATTGTTTAGAAATCCATTAAAAGAAAGAGAGAAAAGACAGTGTTTGGGAAGGAAAAAAACACAGAGACACCCTGCAGGGATGTGACACTGTCTCCATTACATTCCAGTTCCCATTAATCATGTTTGATAAGATGGTGGCAGTCCCATGATTTGTCCACCAGGCATTTTCTGTGTGCCCAGAGCCCCAAGATTTCTCAACCCAGGTTTATTCCAGGAAGGCAGCTCAGGGGGATTTCCACCAAGTTCTCTGTCTCACCAGAGCCATCCTCAAGCGATCTTCGGGAAGCCCCGGCATGCATCCATATAAAGAAAATTCTGAGGCTACTGTGGAAAACGGAGATGTAAAAGTACGAAAAAGCTCACAAAGCTCCACAAAATGATGAGAATTCTCTATCTCTATTCCTTCTTGCTCAAGCCCACTGAGGCTTCAGGTTTCAAAACAAACAAACTAAAACCACCTAAACAACCTTGGGCTAACCACATTATCATCTCCCATTGTCCTACTCTAGGTGTCCCCAGTAGAAACAGCTGGGCCATGATTTTTTTGCAAAATATATCTCAGCTCTGAAAACTATCCTTTCCTTTCTATTGCTTCCCTTTACTCTCTTGATTTCTGAACACAGTACCTACGACCACATTACCTAGGTAAACAAAGACAGTCACTCAAATAGGATATCAAACACTGAAAAAGTACAAGTCTGTTGGCACGGTGGCTCACACCTGTAATCGCAACACTTTGGGAGGCTGAGGTGGGTGGATCGCCTGAGATCTGGAGTTCGAGACCAGCCTGGCCATAGTTTCAATAGTGAAATCCCATCTCTACTAAAAATGCAAAAAATTAGCTGGGCGTGGTGGCGGGCACCTGTAATCCCAGGTACTAGGGAGGCTGAGGCAGGAGAATCGCTTGAACCCGGGAGGTGGAGGTTGCAGTGAGCCAAGATCATGCCATTGTACTCCAGCCTGGGCAACAAGAGCAAACCTCCATCTCAAAAAAAAAAAAAAGTGCAAGTAAAATATTGTCAAATCACCAACCTTTCCCCAGTTTTTTCATATTTCCTATTCCTTTTTAAAAAGCCCTGTAAAACTAGAAATCATGCAAAGAAAGAAAATGACTTAAAGTGATTTCCTATTCCTATTTCCTATTCTTTTTTAAAGCTCCTGTAAAACTAGAAATCATGTAAAGAAACAGAAAATGACTTAAAGTGACATTATTGGAGTCACTTTTGGCATTTCCTTTGTCATCATAAAGCAAGCCTCTTAAGAAATAGTTCAGAAACATAAGGGGGATTCCACTTACAAAGAGAAACTAAACTAGGAAAGGGGGAAGAATTTATTTGATGGCATTGGCTCACTATTAAACTCTACATGCTTAAAATAAAAGCAATCATAAAAGAGTATGTACCAGAGAAAACTGGAGAAAATCAGCGCAAGATGGGAAATGAGAAATGGTTTTGTCAGTTCCAACTCTTCACCACACAGTGAGGATATGATCCTGAAGGGGTCTGATGGGAACTTTCACATCCAGTTGGTAACTAAGCTAAGTAGACCCAGGCTCCTGCAAACCCTAGACACAGGGTTTTTGTTGTTGTTGTTTTCAGATTGTCCTTACTGTGCATTTCAATTTCACTTCTGTATCTGTTACCAGTGTAAACCGGCTACATCTGTATACTGGCATACTTAATACATTAAATGAAAGGTGTTCCATCTTTGGAATCATAGCACACACGTGTGACCCACTCCTAGAAACCTGGAAAGATTAGAAAACTGGCAGCTTCACCTTGTTCTGACACCAAGTCTGTTTCTGTGAGTTAAGTAGAGCATGAAAAGAAAGTCACATTGGTTCAAGTGTCATCGCTCTTCCAACAGGTTGACATTTTGAAGCCACTAGGGACAAACCTTTTTACAATTAAAAAATTGTCTTAGCTATATATGAAAACTTTAAGAAAAATGCCAAAAATCCTACAGAAGAGCTCTCCTTTAGCATAAGAAGTGGATTCTCGTTGGGCGCGGTGGCTCACGCTTGTAATCCCAGCACTTTGGGAGGCCGAGTAGAGCGGATCACCTGAGGTCTGGAGTTCAAGACCAGCCTGACCAACATGGAGAAACCCCGTCTCTACTAAAAATACAAAAAATTAGCTGGGAATGGTGGCACACATCTGCAATCCCAGCTACTCAGGAGGCTGAGATAGGAGAATCGCTTGAACTCGGGAGGCAGAGGTTGTGGTGAGCTAAGATTATGACATTGCACTCGAGCCTGGGAAACAAGAGCAAAACTCCTATCTAAAAAAATAAAAATTTTTTTAAAAAGGGGTGGATTTCATGGATAACAATCACAAAAGCTTTGCTTTGGGCCGGGAGTGTTGGCTCATGCTTGTAATCCCAGCACTTTGGGAGGCCGAGGTGGGCAGATCATGAGGTCAGGAAATCGAGACCAGCCTGGCCAACACAGTGAAACCCCATCTCTACTAAAAATACAAAAATTAGCGTGGTGGTGGGCGCCTGTAATCCCAGCTACTCGGGAGGCTGAGGCAAGAGAATAGCTTGAACCTGGGTGGTGGAGGGTTGCAGTGAGCCAAGATTGTGCCACTGCACTCCAGCCTGAGCGACAGAGCTCAACTCCATCTCAAAAAAAAAAAAAAGCTTTGTGTAAATGGAGTGCTGTTTTTTGTTTGTTTGTTTGTTTGTTTGTTTGTTTGTTTTTTGAGACAGAGTCTTGCTCTGCTGCCCAGGCTGGAGTGTAGTGGCACAATCTCCACTCACTGCAACCTCTGCTTCCCGAGTTTAGGCAATTCTCATGCCTCAGCCTCCCAAGAGACTGGGATTACAGGCATGTGCCACCACACTCAGCTAATTTTTCTATTTTTAGTAGAGATGGGGGTTTCACTATGTTGGCCAGACTGGTCTCAAACTCCAGACCTCAGGTGATCTGCCCGCCTCGGCCTCCCAGAGTGTGGGATTACAGGCGTGAGCCACAGCATGCAGCCAGGCCTCTGGAGTGCCTTTTAAATACACAAAGAGAGCTACATCTCTTAAGGAACTTTGTTCTACATCTAATTTATGGGATCTCACTAGCAATCCATTTATAATTCAAGTGTATGCTTAGAATTAGTGTTTGCAAACCTTTCTCATTTCTTAGCCCTACTATAGATGCTCAAAAAATCTTTGCCATGTGAATAATTCTTTTAAGCTAACATTTATTAAGCATTTACTATGTGCTAAGCATTTTGCCAAGGGTCTTCAAGTAATCTTACATAATCCTCATGACAATTCCATGAGTTAGGCCTTTTTATCCCTATTTCATAGATAAGGAAACTAAGGCTTGCCTATATTGAATAACTTGTCATGAGTCAACCAACTAGTGGGAATCTGCACCTGGATTTGAATCTAGCAGCTGAACTACAGAATCAAAGTTCTTAACCACTGTTTTTATATTTGCTTTGCATAAAGTGAAAGAGTATGCTAAATCCCAGGCTTTACATGCCCAAGTGTTACACTGGATTTGTGGTGATTTACTTTGAAATATTCATTATGAGTAATACGAAGTGTGTTAACAAGTTAATCTGACTCAATGTTTTGGAGCTGGCTAATTAACATGTGTTCTCACTAAATCAATATATTGATGTTAAATAATTAGTATAAAAAGTCTCAAGATTTTAAGGCAGGCTGAGTAGCATAGAAAGAATTAGAGATAATTTTTCTGTTGGTAAAATTGCTGCTTAGGTAAGTGTTTGATGGAAGAGGAATAACAGCTACTAGCCCTTAAATGAATAAGACATAAGCCAGTCACTCACTATGACACAGCTCTCTACATCTACAGCCTCTTGGCCTCTACATCTATAGCCTCTTGGCCTGTGTCCACCTCAGAGGGTCTAGCTGCCTGGGCTGAGCCCGGGACCTACCAATCTTGTCCAGGACTTTCCTGGGTTGTGTTTTAGAATAAGGCTCCACCCGAGAAGTCAGCTGATACGCCTGAAGATCTAAAGAAGATAATCTTCCAAGCCAGACATGCATGGCTGTTTCTACCTACTTGCAATCAAAGGCCCACATAAATATATGGCTAATTTTGGTCTGAGACGATGTACATTCTTGTTTTAAGTTTGCAGGGGTAGAGACATATAGACTGTTTCCACAGCTTCTAACTATCAAAAACTGTGCAATCATCATCCATTGAAAACTTACTGAGCACAGTCCTAGTTACTGAGGATTCAGCACCAAGCAAAAGAGATAAAATCCCTGCCTTCATGGAGCTTAGATTCTGGTTGAAAGAGACAGTTAAGGCCAGGCACAGTGACTCACGTCTGTAATCCCAGCACTTTGGGAGGCTGATGTGGGAGGATCACCTGAGGTAGGGAGTTCGAGAGTTGGAGACTAGCCTGACCAGCATGGAGAAACCCAATCTCTACCAAAAATACAAAATTAACTGGGCATGGTGGTGCAAGCCTGTAATCCCAGCTACTTGGGAGGCTGAGGCAGGAGAATTGCTTGAACCTAGGGAGGCAGAGGTTGCAGTGAGCTGAGATCACGCCATTGCACTCCAGCCTAGGCAACAAGAGCAAAACTCCATCTCAAAAAAAAAGAAAAAGTTAAATACAGAAGGTATTAGAGAGTGATAAGTACTATGTAAAAAAACAGAAAAGACAACAAGGAAACTTCACCTTTCTTTGAGATGGTAAGGGAAAGGTTCTCTGTGAAAGCTACTTTTGAGCAAAGATCGGATGGAAATACAATAGTCATTAACTGGAAGCAGGGATCTGCATAGCTGCTAATTGGGTTGAGCAGATGGTCACACTAAGATTCTCTTCTTATCAGTCATATATTTAGGGACTAAACAATAGCTTACTCAGGGCACTCAGCAGCTCAGATAACACTCAACCTTGCGTGCTCCCACGGCCCCAGAGTGCCCCACTAAAGCTAGTCTCATTTACTTAAAGAACCCAATTCTCAGATACAGCCCTTTCCATTGACAATATCTGGGTAAGCAGTAAAATGAAAAGATCTGCCCACAGTTCTTTAGAACACTGGGATGAAGTTATTTACTGTGTTGACTTCAAACCTTTAAAAGAATATAATGATGGCCAGGCACAGTGACTCACGCCTGTAATCCCTGCGCTTTGGGAAGCCGAGGCTGGTAGATCAAGAGATCGAGATCATCTTGGCCAACATGGTGAAATCCTGTCTCTACTAAAAATAAAAAAATTAGGCGGGCGTGGGGCGCCTGTGGTCCCAGATACTCGGGAGGCTGAGGCAGGAGAATTACTTGAACCCGAGAGGCGGAAGTTGCAGTGAGCTGAGATCGCATCACTGCACTCCAGCCTGGAAACAGCGTCTCAAAAAAAAAAAAAAAGAATATAATGATATAAATCTAAGTTATACTGTGAGGCACCAAAGCATCATTCCTTATTTTAAGGATTAGTTTTCTAAAGTCATTTCATTGAAAGGAAAAAACAAAACAAGACCAAAAAAAACTTGAATGACTGCCATCATATAGCAAAAGCTGCATATAGGATAGTGGTCCTATTAAGATTATAATACTGTATTTTTACTATACTGTTTCTATATTTAGATACACAAATTTTTACCATTGTGTTACAGCCATCTACCATATTCAGTACAATCACATGCTGTACAGGTTTGTAGCCTAGAACAACAGGCTTTACCATATAGCCTAGGTGTGCAGTAAATTATACCAACTACGTTTGTGTAAATACACTCTACAATGTTCACACAAGGACAAAATCGCCTAAGAACACATTTCTCAGAATATAATCTTGTCATTAAGCAACATATGACTTACTATTTAAGCAACCCACTTTAAGGAAAAAATGTAATTAAAGTTTTGCAATTTCTTAGACACGGCTTATATCAGCATTTGCATGAGGCTTAATCAAAGACGTATGCCAATTCTGATAGTCCTTGAGAGAGAAGGAATTTAAGCTCTGACGTGCATATTCAGTGTTTCTTAAAATCTGATTGTGAGAAAGCAACATTGGCTTTTCAGCTGTAATTGAATTCCACCCTAAAGAGGTCATTTTGACAGCGGATTTCTCCATATTCACGCACACACCCAGAGCATTAATACATAAGGTTTAATAGCCATGCATACCTCTGCAGTCAAATACAAAACTGCTGATTTTCTCCTAAAAAGAATTCAGATGCTGATGCTTAGCAGAGAGTAGAAAGATAAAAAACCATGATGCAGTTTGAACTTTTCTTCCTGCTTTGTACTTGATTAAAAAAATAAATAAAGAATCATGATGTCCTTGTGGAAAATGAGGCTACACAATCCACAGTACATCAAACTTTCCTTAAACAGAAAACTATCACCTTGTGTATTTCGTCAAATTAGTCTTATTTGAAATTTAGGCCAGGAATGGTGGCTCATGCCTGTAAATCCCAGCACTTTGGGAGGCCGAGGCAGGTGGATCACGAAGTCAGGAGTTCGAGACCAGCCTAGCCAACATGGTGAAACCTCATCTCTACTAAAAATACAAAAATTAGCCAGGTGTGGTGGTGGGCGCCTGTAATCCCAGCTACTCGGGAGGCTGAGGCAGGAGAATCGCTTGAACCCGGGAGGCAGAGTTTGCAGTGAGCCAAGATCACGCCATTGCACTCCAGCCTGGGCAACAAGAACAAAACTCTTCAAAAAAAAAAAAAGAAAGAAAGAAAGAAATTTAGATTACAAATTTACAAAGCAGGGGAAACAGTGTCACATGATATTCATACTAGTCATCCGGAAAAGAGATTCTATTATATTCAGTACACTCTGCTGTAGTATAACATGGATGCAAATAATACATTTTAGAAATGTTTTAAAAATTGCTATTTGTTAAAAGTTAGCTTTAATTTATCTATGCAAATTAGGTACATGGACACTTTCCTTCCTATTAGTGATTAATAAACTGACTAGGAAGTCTAGATGGTTATGACAAAGCATTGCAGAATATCTTCTTAGTCTAGAAATATAAATTTTCAATCTAATCCCAAGTCTAACTACATAAGCAATTGACGTATGCTCTAAAACTGGGCCAAATTCACAACAGAAACACAATCTCCTCAGCTGGTAGCATTCACAGTTTTCTTATGCTTGAATTTTCAGCTTTGTGATCCACGGGTTTCCTTTTGCCATACAAAATTTAGATATATCAATTAATATACATTAATAATTACTAAATACTTTCTTAACATCAGGATTCAGGGTTTATATCTACTCAGTACATTTATCACACCACTTTAAAAAAAAAAACAGCAACATCCTTTGGCCATCATGCTAATTAAATAAACAAATACCTATTTGTATATTTTGTTAAGGGTAGCCTAAAATTCAGTGGTTTGGCTAATCAAGAGAAAGCCCATCACTTTATTTTCTGACTTTGTTACTGAAAGTTAAAGAGACAGAGAGAGAGAGAGGCTAGGTGCAGTGACGCACACCTGTAATCCCAGCACTTTGGGAGGCCGAGGTGGGCAGATAACCTGAGGCCAGGATTTCGAGACCAGCCTGGCCAACATGGCGAAACCCCATCTCTACTGAAAATACAAAAATGAGCCAGGCATGGTGGCCCATGCCTGTGACCCCAGCTACTCGGGAGGCTGAGACAGGAGAATCGCTTGAACCTGGGAGGTGGAGGTTGCAGTGAGCCAAGATCACGCCACTGTACTACAGCATGGGAGACACAGTGAGACTCCATCTCAAAAAAAAAAAATATATATATATATATATACACACACACACACACACACGCACACACACATGCACACACACACACGCAAAGCAAAGTCATTCATACAATTTCACTTACTCAACACTTATTTAGCTCCATCACGAACCAAACACACTGCTTCATGTTAAAGATAGTTTTCTACTCCTAAGGAGCTTATAATGAGGAAAAGAGGAAAGTAAACAATTGCAATTGCATGGTGTAAGTGCTGCAATAATTCCTCAAATGGAGAGGAAAGAAAGGGCCAGCAACCATATCTGAGAGGATGAACCAGAAGGCTCCAGAAGTTTCCAACTTGAAATAGCAACTCTATATTCTTCTGTGTTACCATCTCTTGCCTAAGGCATCTTTATCTCTCTCAGTGGAAGACTTTCTAGTCAGTAAGCCCCTGGCTAAACTGGAAAGAACTGGAATTTTTATTCCTGAGACTCAGCTTATCGGTGCCCAATCATCACACAATGTGGGCTGCTTCAATCCCACCCCTTTTGCAGGTGGGAGCACAGGTGTGGCCTTTTCAGCAGCCAACTGCTTGGTTAAGGAGATTCCATCCTAGCAGGCTTGCTGTTGAGAGGTTTCAGTAAACTCTTATGTTTTTCTTCTTAGGAGGGAACAAAATTCACCCACCAAACTGACTATAGGAAAAACCAATTGTGTTTCTCTTCTATACTCCCACACTCAGCACTTCAGTGAGCAGAGGTGTCAGGTTTTCTCCTCTCACCAACCAATTCTCCAACACCAGCTGGGTGTCCTACAATTCAATTTAATTCCGACACCAACCAGGTTTAGCACAGACCCCACTGTTTAAGGGCTCAGTCCCACAAGGCTGCCCTGCACTTCAGATGCCAATCACAAGTCGTAGGGCCCTAGGTTCTCCACACTTCTGTCCGACTTGGCTACAAATCAGAGGCTCCCAGGAACCCTCCTCAGGTTCAATAATTTGCCGAAGTGTATCACAGAACTCAGGAAAACAATGTATGTACTACTGTCGATTTATTACGAAAGATATTTTAAAGGATACAAATAACCAGATGGAGAGGTACATAGGGTGAGCTCCATCAGAGTCCCAAGCTTCTGTCCCTGTGGAGTGGCAGTGCTCCACCCTCCCAGCACGTGGATGTGTTCAGCAACCCGGAAGCTCCCAGAACCTCAGAGTTCATGGAATTTTATAGAGGCTTCATCACGTAGCCATGTTCTATTATTAACTCCATCTCCAGCCCTCTCCCCTTCCCAGAGGGTGGGGGTGGAGCTGAAAGTTCAAGCCTTCTAATTGTGGCGGACTCTTTCTGGTGACCAGCCCTTATCCAGGAGGGAACCAAGAGTTATCACAGAAGAACAAAAGACGCTCCTATCACCCAGAAAATTCCAAGGAATTAACCACCATGTCAGAAACAAGAGTCAAAACCAAGAAATTACAAGGGTTTTAGGAGATCTGCCAGGAACTGGAGGCAGAGGTCATATATATTTTTAAATTATATCACATATGCAAATTTTATATTTTAGCATTTATTTGCATATATAAAAATGCAAGTGCATTAAATCATGATTTCCCAAGTTTGCTGCACAAAACCACTTCAAATCAAACTATAAGAAAAAGAGAAACTTAAGAATAAACAATAATAATTTCTTCATAGCCTTCATTTCTTTCATCTATGGCTCTTCAAACACATGACAGCAGGTGATTTTCACCGATCCCTAGAAGCAACAGAGGAACTATAACCAACAAGCACTTAAATCATTCTCCTCAATCAAAAAAACAATTCTGCAGCATTCCTCAACTTTCAGGACTTCCCCTAGGATCACCTCACTTCCCTGTTGGAATCATGATTTCAAACTGAGCAAGGTTAGATGAATGCCAAATGAAGCCCCACTGCTACAGATGTAATTGCAAAAAGAAAGCACCACAGAGAAGTTCACCCAACTGAGTTCAGACACTTAAGGGAAAGTAATTCCAATCATCTCCACGACAACTCAGATGGCAGCAGCTCAGTCATCCACTCAAGGAGCTGAAATTATACAAGGCTTCCCTAGTGGGGTTCTATAATGACTTTTTGCTAGCGCTCCATGTAAATTCCAGATATGAAAATATAGCTCCCCAAATAACATGACTTCCTTTTGCAAACAGACTAGACTTTTCTTAAGAGTAAAATAAGTTTTGGTGCTTTAAAATTTGCATTACATAGTTCTAAACAAAATACTAACTGTCATTGCATTTATTGGCTTACACATAAAAATGTACCCAGAAATATACTTTTAATTCAAAGCAATTATATGCCACATAGCTGAATTAGGGTTTTATTACCACTATTGAACAATAGCAACCATTTAATGGGTACTTACTATGCGACAAACGCTGAGTTAATTACTTTACTTCCATTATCTCAATCGTCCTAACCCATCAGCACCACCAGTATCTCCACATTTAATAAAAAATAGAGCCAGGATTCAAATTTAGATCGGCTGTATTCCAATTCCCTTGCTTTACAATTGGGGGTTACTTTCTCAAAAGGGCAGAATCCGAAAGCTTGCTCATTATATCTCTTCTTCTGTCCAGAGAACATCACTTTAATATAATAACATTACAACCTTTTATTTTCATTTCTTAACTCGGCCTGCAGTTAATTCTCTGTTCTAGTAACTTTCTTTTTTTGAGACAAGGTCTTGCTCCCAGGTGCGATCACAGTTCACTGCAGCCTCAAACTTCTGGGCTCAAGTGCTCCTCCCAGCTCAGCGTTCCAAGTAGCTGGGACTACAGGTGCACACCACCATGCCTGGCTATTTTGTTTGTTTGTTTGCTTGTTTGTTTTTGTTTTGGTAGAGACAGTTGCCCACTCAAACTCTTAGCCTCAAATGGTCCTCCCGCCTCAGTCCCGAAAAATGCTGGAATTACAGGCGTGTTTCTCCATGCCTAGCCGAAATTCTGAAGTCATGAATAATTCATCAATATTTTGGTCAACAACTTTAATGAATTGTTTAGAAAACTTGGTAAAGAAACTCAGTCAGTTGTTAGCACTCTAGGTTCTGATTGTAGCACTTTGCCACTGTAGTAAGTTTCCTAGACTTCGGGCCTCTCAATCATCTTTAACGACTAGCTCTGCTGCCTTCCTTCTCTGTCCACTCCATCCCAAAGTGATCTTTCCACCTCCCGAATTCATAACACCTGCTACTTCTCTAATCTGGCAATTAATCCTGTATACAGACAGCTCTTAGTTTTCTGTTTATGGGTACTCAACTTGTCTACTGCGTCTAACTTTTCATTTTTACTCCAGTTAGCTTCACATGGCAAGTAGCAGCTGGCATTCCTACTCATTTATATATTATGATTCTCCTACACTTTCGAAAGGAGGACTTAATGGTATACTTTTACTTTGTTTTGAAAACAAAACATGCATATGATAGTTTTTTTAATAATTTAAATCTGCATAAGTCCATCGGAATATACACCAAAAAAAGTACATATGCACTTACAGCACACTCAGAAGTAAAAACTGGCAAAAAGAAAAAAAAAATTAAGTAGCAAAAACTTGGGCATTCTGGAAAGCTGCAGCTCATCTTTTGGTTTCTCTCAGTAACACTCGAGGTAAGAGAAATAATGGAGTAAAGGACAGGAAGAAGTCCCACCTTTACTACATTTGTACTATTTATATTTGGATACTATATTGTTATATAGAAAAATGGCAGTGTAAATAAATACAGACAAGATTTCACCTACAAAATTTAAAAAAGGAAACAGCAAATCAGGCACTCATGCATTTCATGCTAATAAAAACATAGCGTTTTCTACCCAGTTAACTATTATTTATTTAAAACTTCATGAATTCTTACATTGCCTGTATACTTTTGATGTTGGTTATCTACCAAACAAACTGAATTAAAAAGGGTGTTTATTATTCCTTAAGGCCTAAAAATGTTCATACTATGAATCCCAAAGACAACAGGGGAGACAAAAATAAGGAAAGGAAAGGAATCTGTAGTTCCTGGCTCCTGCAGCTACAGCACACATTAACCACAGGCTAGCTCCTAGCCCAACTGGCATCAAACCTCATTTGAAATGCCTAACTACCTCAGTTCCTATTACTCTACACATCATGTCCAGCTTTTAACAAAAAATTACAAGCCATGCTAAGAAGCAAAAAAACCACAGTCGTAAGTGACAATGCAAGAATCACACTCAGACTCAGATCTGACACAGATGTTTAAATTATCACCTAAGGAACTTAAAGTAACTACAATTAATATGTTAAGTACTCTAATGGAGAAGGCAGACAACATGCAACAACAAATTGGTAGTGAAAGCTGAAAGATGAAAACTCAAAGAGCCAAAAGGAAATACTAGAAGTGAAAAACACTAAAACAGAATGAAGGAAGAACCCCTTTCATGGGCTCATCAGCAGACTCTAGACAAACTCAGTGAGCTTGACAAATGTCAACAGAAGTTTCTCAAACTGAAGAGTGAAAACAGGGAATAATATCCAAGAAGTGTGAGACAACAACAAATAATATAACATACACATAATAGGAATACCAGAAGAAGAAGAAAGAGAGAAGGGAGCAAAGAAACCTATGAAGTAATAACGGCTAAGCATTTTCCAAATTTAACGGCAGATACCAAACGCTAAGCGGGATAAATTACAAAAAATCTATACCTAGGCATTCCATATTCAAACTCAAGAAAAGCAAAGAGAAAACAAGGAAGAAAGCCAGAGGAAAATAACTTTACCTATAGAGGAACAAGGGTAAGAATTTTATCAGATTTCTCTTCAGAAGGCAAGAAGAAAATTGAATGAAATTTTTAAACTGCCGAAAGAATCCTGTATCCAGGGAAATTATCCGACAAAATGGAAAGATAAATGATTTCCTTGAACAAACAAAAACTGAGGGAATGTGTCGCCAGGAGACCTGCCTTGCAAGAAATGTTAACACTTCTTCAGGCCTACATGAAGAAAGGAAGAGAAGCAGAAAGAAACAAAATAATGTAAAATAAAATTTTTATCCTTTTTATTCTGAATTCATCTAATAAGTAATCATTTGTTCAGAGTAATAATAAGAACAATGTATTGGGTGATTATAGCATATAGATACATGAAATTACAGCATTATGAGAGATGGAAGGAGAAACTGAAAATACTGTTAATAAAGTAACTGCACTACTGATGAAGAAGTATACTGTTATTTGAAAGTGGATTTTAAACATGTATATTGCAAGCTCTACAGTAAGCACTTAAAAATATTTATAAGTGGCCGGGCGCGGTGACTCATGCCTGTAATCCCAGAACTTTGAGAGGCCAAGGTGAGCAGATTACAAGGTCAGGAGATTGAGACCATCCTGGCCAACATGGTGAAATCCCGTCTCCACTAAAAATACAAAAATTAGCTGGGCCTGGTGGCGTGCGCGCCTGTAACCCCAGCTACTCGGGAGGCTGAGGCAGGAGAATTGCTTGAACCTGGGAGGCGGAGGTTGCAGTGAGCTGAGATTGCACCACTGCACTCCAGCCTGGTGACAGAGCAAGACTCTGTCTCCAAGAAAAAAAAAAAGGAAGAAGAAAAATATGTAAAAGCAATAAAATGGGCACATAAGGGAGCAAATAGAATTATATAAAATCCAAAAATACCAGCAGATTAAATAACTTACTTCAAAAGGACATATGGGTCGTAGAAATCTCCAAAGAAATTTTAAAATATTTTGAGTCAAATAAAAATAAAACTTATAAAAATTTTGGGTGTAACAAAAGCATTTTGGGGTGTAACAAAATAGTGTAGAGGGAACTATTTAGCAATAAATGCATATAGTAGAAAAGCAGAAAGATCTAAAAGCAATAATTAAGCTTCTGCTTTAAGAAACTAGAGAAAGAAGAGCAATATAATGCTAAAGCAAGCAGCAAAAAAGAAAAAAAGAAAGAAAGAAAGAATGAAAAGTAGACCACAAATCAATAAAATTGAAAATGGAAAATTAACAGGGGAAAAAAAAAATCAATGAAACCAAAAGCTGGTTCCTTGAAAAGATTGGCAAAATTAGTAAACCTCTAGCTAGGCTAACCAAGAAAAAAAAAATAGCGAAGACCCAAATATCAGAAATCAGGGTTATCACTACTAATCCCCCTGGGCATTGAAATGATAATAAACAAATACTATAAGTAACTCTATGCCTACAATATGAAAACTTAGATGAAACTGAACTAATACCTTGAAAGATACAAACTTTCAAAATTCACACAAGTAGATAATCTAAATACATCTTTATCTTTAAAAATAATAGTAATAACTAAAAACCTCCCAAGAAAGAAAGCACTAGGTCCATACAGTCTCACTGGGAATTCTACCAAACATTTAAAGAAAAAATTAAACCAATTCTCCACGAGTTCTTACAGAAATAAAAGCAAAAAGAATGCTTGCTAACTCATTCTATGAGGACAGTATTACCCTAACAACAAAACCAGACAAAGACATGACAAGAAGGGAAAACTACAGACCAATATCTCCCATGAACATAGATATAAAACTCCTCAACAAAATATAGCAAATAGAATCTAAGAACTGTTAAAAAAAATTACCCCCACAAAGTGAGATTTCTTCCAGTTATGCGAGGCTGACAGAACATTCTAAAATCAATCAATGTAGCCCATCATATCAACAAGCTAAAAAAGAAAAATCTTAAGATCATATCAATAAATGCAGAAAGAGTATTTGAGATAAATATATACAAGTTCATTTGTCAATTAAAATTAATTAAAAAGTTAAAAGAGTTTGAAAAACATTTAACAAAATCCAACATCAATTCATGATAAAAACTCTCAGCAAATTAGGAAGATTGAGGGGAAGTTCCTCAATTTGATATAGATGATCTACAAAAACCTACAGCTCATGTCATATTGAATAGTGAGAAACTAGATGCTTTCTCCGTAAGATTGGGAACAAGACAGGATATCCCTCTCCCCATTCAAATCCTAGCTAATATAAACAAGAAAAGGATATAAAGAAATACAAATTGTGAAGAAAGAAAAGGAACTGTTTTTGTTTACAGAAGACAAGTCTGTCCATGTTGAAGATCCTAAAGAATCAACAAAAATATTCCTGGAACGAATAGCAAGGTTTCAGGATACAAGGTTAATATATAAAAGTCAATGTCTTTCCTATATCGGAAATGAAAAGGTGGAATTTGAAATTTAAAACTCAACATCATTTACATTTCACAAAAAAAATACTTAGGTTTAAATCTAACAAAATATATCTAAGATCTATATGAGGAAAACTACAAACCTCTCATGAAAGAAAATTTTGAAAGATTTAAATAAATGGAGAGATATTCTATGTTTCTAGGCAGGAAGACTTAAAGTTGTCAAGATGTCAGTTCTTCCTAACTTGATCTATAGATTGAATGCAATCCCAATCAAAATCCCAGCAAGCAATTTTATAGGTATCAACAAAGCTGATTCTAGAGTTTACCGAAAGGCAAAGGACTCAGAGTAAGCAACAATATTGAAGAAGAAGAATAAAGTCAGAGGACTGGCATTACCTGACTTCAAGACTCACCATAAATCTAAAATAATCAGGATTGTTTGGTATTGGTGAAAGAATAGAAAAATAGACCAACAGAATAAAATAGCTCAGAAACAGACCCATAACTGATCTTTGACAAAGGAGCAAATGAAATATAATAATGCAAAGACAGTCTTTTAAACAAATGATGCTGGAACAACAGGACATCCACAAGCAAAATAATAAATCTAGATACAGACTTCATACCCTTCCCAAAAATGTACTTGCAATGGATCACAGGTCTAAATGTCAGCACAAAACCATAATACTACGAGAAGATAACTTAGTATTATGATAAAATCTAGAAAACTCTGTTTGGCAAACCCAAAGTTAGATGTAACATCAAAAGTTTGATCCAAAGATAAAAACTGGTAAGTTGGACTTCATTAACATTGAAAATTCCTGTTCTGTGAAAGAAACTGTTGGGAGAGTAAAAAGTTCTAGACTGGAAGTAAATCTTTGCAAAACATATGATGTAAACGTCAAATATACACAATAAAATTTGCACAGTGGCTCGCGCCTGTAATCCCAGCATTTTAGGAGGCCAAGGGGAGTGGATCACCTGAGTTCAGGAGTTCGAGACCAGCCTGGTCAACATGGTGAAACCCATCTCTATTAAAAATACAAAATTAGCCAGGCATGGTGGTGCATGCCTGTAATCCCAGCTACTTGGGAGGCTGAGGCAGGAGAATCACTTGAACAGGGAGGTGGAGGTTGTAGTGAGCCAATCATGCTACTGTACTCCAGACTGGGTGACAGAGCGAGACTGTCTCAAAAAAAAAAAGAAGTAATAATTTTTTTAAAAAACTTTGCAAAACACGTACCTGATGAAGGACTTATATCTAAAATATACAAAGGATATATTCAAGAATATTCAAGAATAAGAAAAACAACAACCCAGATATAAAAAAGTCAAAAGATCTGAACAGATAACTCACCAAAGAATATATACAGATGGCAAAAGAGCATATGAAAAGACGCTCAATGTTTTACGTCATTAGGAAGGAGCAAATAAAACAACTATGAAATACTACTACTTATCTATTAGAAGCACTAAAATCCAAAACACTGACAGCACCATATGCTGTCAAGGATATACAGCAACAGGAGCTCTCACTCATTGCTTATGGGAATGCAAAATGGTACAGCCACTTTGGAGAAGTTTGGCAGTTTCTTGCAAAGCTACACATACTCTTACAATATGATCCAGCAACCATAGTCCTCAGTACTAACCAAAATGAGTTGAAAACATTATGTCCAAACTAAATCTGCTCGCAAATTTTTATAACAGCTTTATTCAATACTGCCAAAACTTGGAAGCAACTAAAATGACCTCCAGTAAGTGAATGGATAAGCAAACTGGTGTACATCCACATAACATCATATCATTCAGCAATAGAAAGGAATAAGTTGGCCAGGCATGGTGGCTCATGCCTGTAATCCCAGCGCTTTGGGAGGCCAATGCTGGCAGATCACCTGAGGTCAGGAGCTTGAGACCGGCCTGACCAACATGGCGAAACCTTGTCTCTACTAAAAATACAAAAAATTAGCTGGGCATGGTGGCAGGTGCCTGTAATCTCAGCTACTTGAGAGGCTGAGGCAGGAGAACTGCTTGAACCCGGGAGGCAGAGGTTGCAGTAAGCCAAGGTAACGCCACTGCACTCCAGCCTGGGTGACAGAACAAGACTCCATCTCAAAAAAAAAAAAAAAAGAATAAGCTATCAAGTTATGGAATATGCATTTAAGATGGAAGAATCTTAAATGTATACTGCTAAGTGAAAGAAGCCAGTCTGAAAGGGCTATATATTGCATGGCTCCAACTGTATGACATTCTGGGAAACGCAGAACTATAGAAGCAGTTTAAAACAAAACAAAATATCAGTGGTTGCCCTGGTTAGGTGAGAAAAGTGTGGGAGAGTTGTTAGGTGAAGAACAAGAGAATTGAAGGGTTATAAAACTATTCTACATCGTACTGCAAAGGTAGATACATGACATTGTGCGTTTGCTAAAACCCATCCAACTGTACAAGACACAGTGAATGAACCTCAATGTAATCTCTTGACTTTAGTTAAGAATAAAGTCTCAATATTGGTTCATTTATTTTAACAAATGTACCACGCTAATGCGAGATGTTAATACGGGAAACTTGACTTCATACGTGTATGGGGGCAGGGAAGAGGTGGGTAATACTGTAACTATTATTTGCTCAGTTAAAAAAAAAAAAAACTTAAAAAAATTCTGTATAACTATAGAACCTAAATAAGTATATGGAAGTTCACCATATTATTCTTTTTTAAAACCTGAATGAGAAGCATATGGTAGTTCTTTTTAATATTCATTTTTGAGTACATTTGAAAATGTTTACAGTAAAAATAGTAAAATTTTTTAAGAAAATAAAAGCCTAATCAGGACCATGTATATATGTATATCTTAAACTTTTAAAAGCAATATGTGTTCAATCAACATTACATGTCAATATTAGACTCTCAAAACAAAAAGGTGATCTCAACCAATATAGTCAAATACAAATATCATCATTTTAAGTTCTTGGGGTTTTTTTGTTGTGGTATTTTTCTTTTCAAAATACTCTTGAAGACACTGAATCTAGCCATGTTTTCACTTTAATATGACTGGAATTTTTATCTTGGGCCTTTTTTCCCCATGAGAACAAAACCAGTTGTTATTATTAAATATTATTATTGTATAAACAGTACTGAAACATTAGAGAAAGCTTGGAAAAGAGGACAGAAATAATTATATTCTCACCATCAGGATAGTCATTTGTATGAATTCTTTTCCCATTTTTTTCCAACATTATCAACAATCATTCATAGGAACAATTTACATATGGAATCCCTTGAGGCCCACCTAAAACTTTTTGCTTTAGGTTTTAAACAAAATAATCCATTTAATTCTGCCAGATGATCCAGTTTCTGGGCAATCAGTAAAAGGCTGCTGAATTGAGTTAAGGAGTGACTTACTGGTTTTCCCATCTCACATACACCAGACCACCTATGTGAATAACCACCACGGTGTGCCTTCTGGGACAAGATCTCAGCACCAGCAGATTCTCTATTTAGGAAAACCTAATTATCTAGCCTACAATCTAACCTAGTGATCTAGCGCCAAAGCAACAATGGTAAAGGCTACAAATGTTGACTACAGTGCCAGACCAACTGGGACATGATGACTCAGTCAATGGCAGGAATTTGGCACCAGCCACATTCAGCAGGGGAGGCAAGGTTGGGGGTGAAACTACAGCCTGGAAAACTGCCTGGGATACAGAAGTAATAAATAGCCTTGCTGCTAAGCACTCTCTGCTTCTTCTTTTCTCTTTTCAAGCACCTTCTCTATGAATGTGTGAAGTGGCTTCATTTTTCTTCTATGTAAAACAACAGGCTCAGGATGTGCAATATCTGAAAGACAGGAAGAGCGGGAATAGCCAAGAGTATCCTTTTGCTGCTCATTTTACCACCTGTCATTTTGAACCTACACACACAACACACACACACAGAGTAAAAGAAAACAAGGAAAGAAGAGAGAGGCAGAGATACGGGTGAGGTCACCTGTGAGTGAGTGAGTAGATACCAGAACCTGGGTGCAAATGCGTTTGTGTCATGTATCTGACCTCCAGCTTGCTGCCGAGTGCAGGCAGACAACAAGCTAAGGAAAATGCTAATAAGCAGCCCACAGAAGGCCAGCTGCTGGCTCCTACTGGACTTGATCTCTTAAGGTCCTCTGAATCCATCTGTTTGTTTGCCTAGAGCTTTTCTCCTTGCTGCCATGGAGACTGATGTTAAATAATTATCATGGCCAAAACTTCCAACAGAGCTCAGAGTAGATACATCCTCCTGTCACAGCCTTCATCTGCTGTAAAATCTTCCCCTAACTTGAAAATTATCAATTAATATTCAATTGTTTTCTCCTAATATTCGACTGGCCAGTATTTCAGCAAAAAGAAAAAGACAGTATCTAGTGGTGAATGAAGAAGTAGGAAGCAAGAAATCTGAATTCATTTAGCTGTGCCTGACTTTTTTTTTTTTTTTTTTTTTTTTTTGAGACAGTCTCGCTCAGTCGCCCAGGCTGGAGTGCAGTGGCGCAATCTCGGCTCACTGCAAGCTCCGCCTCCCGGGTTCACGCCATTCTCCTGCCTCAGCCTCCCGAGTAGCTGGAACTACAGGCACCCGCCACTACACCTGGCTAATTTTTTTTTTGTATTTTTAGTTGAGACGGGGTTTCACCGTGTTGGCCTGGATGGTCTCGATCTCCTGACCTCGTGATCCACCCGTCTCGGCCTCAAAAGTGCTGAGATTACAGGCCTGAGCCACCGCGCCCGGCTGACATTTTTAAATTTATCTAGCACTAAATGCTCTTATTCTAAGTTTTTCAATTAGTCCAATGTTCTTTCCAATGTTTTCCCAGTAATCTATTTTCTTTGAAGGATGATTGGTTCTTCCAATCTATTAAGGAATTCCAATCTATTAAGGAATTGTATTCAATAAGGTACATAAATCATGAGGTAGATAAATCACAACCTTCTCTTCCTTTCTCCATCACAAACTCCATTCATTAGAGAATACTTTAAAGCCTGAATAAAATAATATCAAATCTATCAAATGTAATACACATTTAAATAAGTCACGTTAAATAAAGTACTGAACCATTACATAAACAAGAAACTAATTTACATGATAATTTACTCAATACAGGATTCACTTTTTTAGTAATCTGTGCATTTAATATACATGAAGTGGAAAATTACTATGTGAGAAATTATTCTAGGTGAGAATTTACTATGTTAGAATTAGTAAAAAATTACTATGTACCACATGGTAGATGATTCCAGTTTAATTAAATTCTTGTTTAGAAATACATTTTTATTTTAGCATTTGAAATCCATTTCCCTACCTATATGTAACCTTAATTTTTCTATTCCTAGTGTGTCTGAGACCTTGTCCAATTTATTTATCTTCAAACTTTGCAGGCTGGCATTTTGCTGTTTCAAACTTGCTAATCTGAGTAAATCTTCCTTTTTTCTAACAACCAAGCTATACTCCTCCAAAAGTCTGAAATATTCTTAATAGAACAAAATAAAAAGACATGGTTTATGTCAAAGGCATGCATTTGCACAGAAAATATCTGCTTTCATGAACTAAATAAATTCTCTTTCTTGACCTTAGTATCAGATGCTAGATCCAGTGTCTATGACCACCTTCAGGAGCTATTCACAGTGGGGCTGGCCAAGTTCTACCTTGAAGGGCCTCACAAGACCTATAAAATGTGTCTCATGCCACGAACACCATGACCTCCAAACCATCTCTCTTCTCCAAGTGATCTGTCCCACATACCTTTGCAATAAAAAGTGAATCAGGCTTCACTATATACATGCTAGAGACACACATCTAAACTTATAAGATGGTGTACTTCAATTTTTTTTTATTTTGACCATGACTCACAGTAATAACTACATTTTAAAATCTGATGTTGTATCCTCATGCGTGTGTACTTATAAAACAAAAACAAGTTTCATTAAACAACATTTGCCTTTAATATACTGAATACACTACGGTGTCTTTTTTTTTCAAGGCAGAGTCTCACTCTGTTGCCCAGGCTGGAGGCAATGGCATGATCTCAGTTCACTGCAACCTCCGCCTCCTGAGTTCAAGCGATTCTCTCTGCCTCAGTCTCCCAAGTAGCTGGGATTATAGGTGTGCGCCACCGCATCCTGCTAATTTTTGTATTTTCAGTCGAGACAGGGTTTCACCATGTTGGCCAGGCTGGTCTCTAACTCCTGACCTCTAATGATCCGCCCACCTCAGCCTCCCAAAGTGCTTATATATGGTGTCTTTTTTACTCCATATTTTTTCTAATACTAGTTCAACTTACTACATTGATTTCACCAACCCTCTATGGTCACAAACCACAGTTTGAAAACCATTGGAACATTTGAATAATATCCTATGTGACAGAACTTGAGTGCCAGCACAGAATACTCAGGCCAGTTCATGCAGAGTAAACACTAAATCCACATCAAGTTTGAATTATCGCTCCTTCCCTACTTGCATGAAATAAAACCAAGACTGCTTCTCCGTGGTTTCCTTTTTTGAATTTATCTTCTACATAACCCAGAGCCATCCTCAGATGATAAATGTTTAGTGATATGTGTTATTCAACAGATGTCTAAGCTGTTGAAATCCCCTATGAATACTTAATTCTGTAGCTTTAAGTATCTCAAGAGCTCATCCTGGAATTTTCCTTTCTGGCCCTCCTTCAGTCAAGGGGCTCTGAATTGATACCCAAGGTCTTTGCTTATTTATTATTTATTTTTGCTCCACCCAATGCATTCATTCTCCAAATAACCTAAAGATAGTTGTGGGTTTTTGTTTTGTTTTGTTTTTTGTTTTTTGTTTTTTTGAGACGGAGTCTCGCTCTGTCGCCCAGGCTGGAGTGCAGTGGCGCGATCTCAGCTCACTGCAAGCTCCGCCTCCCAGGCCCACGCCATTCTCCGGCCTCAGCCTCCCGAGTAGCTGGGACCACAGCGGTGGCTCACGCCTGTAATCCCAGCACTTTGGGAGGCCAAGGCGGGCCGATCACAAAGTCAGCAGATCGAGACCATCCTGACTAACACGGTGAAACCCCGTCTCTACTAAAGACAGTTTTTTTTTTTAAGGGGGTCAGGAGTTCCTATCTTTCCTAAAATATCTCACAAGACTTATCCTACCAGAAAAAAACATTTTAATTAATTCCTTTATTTTTTGCAGACTTGACTACCAACAAAATAAAACTACTGAAATTTATATATTTTAGTACATTTTTATGGCGAAATTCAAGTCATTTTCTAATAATACTGTCATCCTCCTAAGAAACATGCTTTTATCCCGTAGGATATAAAACCACGAAAATACAATTGTATTTCACATAATAAACATATAAGTGAGTCCAGAGAAAGAACTGATGCTTCAGAAATTGACAATCAGTAAATTTACTAACTAGAAAACTATCCGTTCGTTTTCTGAAGTACTCGATTTCATTATCTTCATTAACTGCCAACAGCATTTGTTTGACACGGAATCCACTGGTTGGTTTGTTTTGTTTTGTTGGGTTTTTTGGGGTTTTTTTTACTTATAATTAAATTCTGGTGTTTCAATTATCTAAGCTTAAAAACGTCCTTCACAATGAACCACAAGCAGGTCTTAAAATGTGCAGTGGTATGTGCTGCATTGCTGTCATGGCCTGTACTCAGCACATGATGATTCTGCACCCCCAAGGACCCAGCACAACTGAACGGGCAGAAACCACAGTGAATCAAATATAGGACAGGCAAAAGTCCCCATGAAGCTTACGGGACAGTTTAGGCTAACTTTCAAAACTAACAGTATATGTTTCCCAGGTCTCCCCTCATTTCTCATTTGTTAACTGCTTTCGTTTTAAAATATACCAATTTGTCAGTCCTATTATGAAGATTATTCATTTCTGCTTCAGTGCTCTGTCGCTGCTGCCCTGTACTGCCAGACTGTCTTCCCACACCAATCGCATCAGTAGGTATCTCCCTGGAAAATATGCTGACTGCAATTCCTCCAATGACTTCTCAACCACCTAAAACCATCCATGTTAGTTCTTTTACATATCTGTATTATGTTTAGTTTGTAAGCTTCCTACGAATATAAATCATTGCTTCCTCACTCTTTTATAAGGCCCCTAATGTGAAGTGGAATACAGTGCACCAGTATCAATCCCTAAGAGGGGATTACCACACACCAATATCAATCTCAGAGGAGGATTCTAAATACCTCGCCAATACTATGCACCAGTATCACTCTCAGAGGAGGACCCTAAAGCCCTCATGAATTTCTACTAAAGTCTATCACTGACAAGAGGTTTTTACACAAACTCACTTTTGCACATACGCTGAGGATGAGTCTTGTGAGACAGAACACTCTCACATCAGGTTAAGCAAAGCAACTTTATTACTCACAGACAGGTAACAAGAAGCAAGAGAAGCCTAGGATCCATGGCAAGCCAGTCCCCAAGTATCAGGAAAGCTGCCTGGGAGAAATGAACTCTTTTTTGTGCATGTCCCACATCAAACTGCAGCTGAAAGCACTGCAGTCTAGGTTTTACACCCCAGGGGATACTAGGTTCACTGGGTTAAACCATTGCAGGACATCCTGTTCTACAAAGGACAAGGACAAAGTCTGGGCTGTTCTGGATAGTTCTTAACAAGTTAACTAGAACAGGAAATGAATGCGGAGGGAGATCTCCGTCAAAGGCAGAATTACTTCTTCCACCAAGTTTTAAGTTTTCTCCCAGCCCTACTTATTTAAGGACAGAAAGAGGAAAGTTACCCTTATTCCCCAACTGCCGACAAAAGCTAAAAAAGGGTATAATTAATTTGAGATCCAAAGTCAACCTAGTTTAAATAAGAATTCCATTTTGGCCGGGCGCGGTGGCTCACGCCTGTAATCCCAGCACTTTGGGAGGCCGAGGCGGGCGGATCACAAGGTCAGGAGATCGAGACCACGGTGAAACCCCGTCTCTACTAAAAATACAAAAAATTAACCGGGCGCGGTTGTGGGCGCCTGTAGTCCCAGCTACTCGGGAGGCTGAGGCAGGAGAATGGCGTGAACCCGGGAGGCGGAGCTTGCAGTGAGCCGAGATCGCGCCACTGCACTCCAGCCTGGGCGACAGAGCGAGACTCCGTCTCAAAAAAAAAAAAAAGAATTCCATTTTGGTTTTTTTTGTTGTTTTTTTTTTTTGCTTTTTTTTGAGATAAGGTTTCACCGCATCACCCAGACTGCAGTGGAATGGTGCAATCACAGCCCACTGCAGCCTTGACTTTCCCAGGCTCAGGTGATCCTCCCACCTCAGCCTCCTGAGTAGCTGTGTCTACAGGTGTGCACCACTATGCCCAGCTAATTTTTGTATTGTTTTTGTAGAGACAGGGTTTCGCCATGTTGCCCAGCCTGGTCTCGAAAACCTGGGCTCTCGAACTCCTGGGCTCAAATGATCCACTCATTTCAGCCTCCAAAAGTGCTGAGATTATAGGCGTTACCAATGTGCCTGGCTAAATAAGAATTCTTTAGGTCTATCTGTTGTCGTTTAACCTGCTGGAAGAGGATCTGAAAAGCCTGACCAAAAAGAATCTGAAAAGCCTAGCCAGATATCTCTTCGCTAAGTGATGTCTATTACCTCTTCATCAGGTCCAAGAACTAAAAACTATCCCCAGATGTTAGAGGGCTGGCTGTCACATGTGCTCAACAAAATTTCTTTCACATTGGAATTTCATAAGTCCTTTCCCATTGGTTGTAGAAGAAAGATGAGGCATCCTATCAGCTCCGGAAGTTGGGTTAGCGGGAATGGCTGCTTCCAACAGCACTGAAGTATCTTAAATACACACACATACACACGCACACACACACACGAATTTTTATGTTTTACATGTAAGTGAACCTAAAAATTCAATTCCCTTTTAGCCCTTTGAAATGTTTTTATAAAGTTTAGTAGAATTAGGAATATGAAATGTCATTAACAATAACCTTTTCACATTGCAACATTTAAGAATTGACTTTACAGGTAAATCCATTTTAGTCCTCTTTAAACAAATCATTTCATAGTCTCTAGATCATATAAAAGTTCTGCTAAAAAGATTTTCCCAAAAACAGGATTTCAGAAATTTTTGCATCATTCTGCCCATTACAGTTACTCATGATTTAAATAACAGAAACTGTAGGATACTGATACCGTATTACAAAACCATACCTGTTCAGAGTGGCCAGGGCCCAGTGGCCAAAATTCTTGCCTTAAATTATTTTTTTCTTTTTACTTCAGCAAAAGAACAGAAGAGATGATTGTGGCATAACAATTTTGTAGGAAAGGATGACTGATAGATACAGTAAAATTCAATCCACATTAGAAATACAAACATGGATCACCAAAGTAAACAAAATGCAACAAATCTGCTCAAATATAAACTGGATCCAGGAAGGCAATGAATACAGCAGGCCACATAAGATTAATACTTCCAAAAAACAAATTTCTGCAGATCCCCTAAAGAAATCCCTAAAGGATAGCCAATAATAATGTTTTATTACAGCAAATTCCTTTTGACTAAATACCTTAAAATTTCCATGTATTTTTTAGCAGAAATTAAAGAGAAACCAAATTATTTTTTTTACTGGGTCATTTATTTTAGATTAAATATGTCCCTCCCTAGCATAATGCTTAATCCACATTAGGTGACTAATAATTAGCTGAAAAATGAATTAATTTAATTATCACAATAAACCTGTGTGGCAAAGATAGTTATTCCATATTTAAAGTAGAGGAAACCACCTCAGAGAGAGCTAAGAACTTGCCCAAGGTTGTATAGAGGAGCAGAGGATCCATTCCCAGGCTGGTCTAATCAGTGGCAGATCTTACAAGACTATAGCAGTTTTGCTTCATGATTTCCAAGTCTCAAATTTTCTCCTTTCAACTTTGACTCATCTGCCTCAATATCTGTGACTTCAAAGACAATAAGGACATATTTTCCTATGAGGGACTGTCACAGGAATGAGATTTGTTTCTAATAGTAAATAAAACATTACAAAAGATATTGAACTCACTATAGGTCCTCTACTTAAACCTGTGCCAGAAATGTCTTCTCAATAATCTTAAAACCTAAATCTGTTTTCCAGGAGAACCCTTATGGTTATTAATACTAGTTATGTTTTAATGGGAACACCTGGTATAATTAATTTGTCCACAAAAACTGTGTGCCTACCACAACCAGGTAAGACAACCCAGACTTGGATATGTATATTTTATGATAGTTTCGATATGTCATTTCTAAAGGGATGAAAAGAGGCGCTGCTCAAAGATAATTGGATAAAAGGAGAGAAAGCAAATTAAATAGCCAGAAATTGGAGGTAGGAAGGCAGGTAGAGAAAGGTTGTAAACACTAAAAACTAAGAAAGTTGTTAGCAAATTATTTACAGAGAATTGTTCATGGATTGAAAAAATATATAGTTAAAGAGTAAAGACTTTAAAAAGATTGTATCTATTCCAGCTTCTACCTGATCAACTCTCAGTAACTGGCCTGAGCTTCAGAACTCATGAACTCCTTCCCTCACCCCCACACAAACACACACATATGCACACTGAAAGGCCGTGTGCACTCTAGAGAATTACACCTGCAAAGCTCAGAAAGAAGGACAACCAGGAGGTCTCCCTCCCAACGTTTCCACTCAGTTCTCATTAACTTCCCTTACCCCACTTCTAGGTGGAGAAGGGGAGAGGAAGAAAAATCTCTTTAATATCACTACCCCGATACATTTTGCACACGACATTTCTTTCTGTTATATTTTACTAATTTCTTTCACAGGCAATTTTTTTCATATAATTACAATAGCATGTAACAATTCGGTACTTTGCTTTTCTCTTAGATTTATATCAGAAGAGCAATATTTAATTGTCTAGATAACTAATTTGGTAAACTTTATTAGCAATTACTTAAGTCATTTCTAATTATTTTCTATTATAAGTAAATTCTAATTATTTGCACAGGCTAAAACCACAGTTCCCAAACTGCATGCAATACTGCAGCAAACTCAAAGGGGTGCTGTGTGACTCAACTAATTAGTTCTTACCCCCAACCTGGGTAGAGGTATGTTCCCGAAAAAACTCAGGGTTCCTTGAGAAAGGATGAAAGGGCAAGGGAGCTGGGTAGGCAATCAATATTACCTGCTGTAGAAAGAGTATCATAATTGAGATCACTAAACCAGTGGGTACAAACCCTTTAATGTTCTTGAAACATGTTACTAATTTACAATGCCATAGGGGGAGCCTGATGAAAGTTAGAGTCTCAGTACACCTTTAATTAGCCGAAGATATTATTTTAACATCTTTTAGCTAATTAATTCGATAAAAAATAGATACCTTACTCTCATATTCATTTGCATTTCTTTGACTCCTGGTAAAGGTGTTTATCTTCTCATAGGTTAACAGCTGTTTTCATCCTTTAGCTAATCAACTGTCCTGTGTGTAGTGCCCAGTTACCTATTGGCTTCCTGACCTTTCTTTCCCCCTGTTTATTTTATAGATAATAACCATTTTGTTGTGGATAAATATTCATCACCAATTTAAGTTTACTAAGAAAAGGGGCTAGACACAGTGGCTCACGCCTATAATCCCAACAATTTGGGAGGCTGAGGCAGGAGGATCGCTTGACCTCAGGAGTTCAAGACCTGCCTGGGCAACATAGTGAGACATCATGTCTATAGAAAGTAGACAAAAAAATTATCTGGGCATGGTAGTGTGCACCTGTAGTCTCAGCTACTTGGGAAGGTGAGGCAAGAGGACCACTTCAGCCTGGGAGGGCAAGGCTGCAGTGAGCCAAGATCTTCTCACTGCACTCCAGCATGGGTGACAGAGACCTTGTCTCAAAAAACAAACAAACAGAGAAGATTCTCATTGGACAATATAAACAAATTCAAGTAGAAGTAAGAGGTAAAGGACCTATAAGAGACTAAGAAGAAGTTGGAAATGCTGATGAAAAGATTGGTAAGAGAATATGGCTCCCAAGAAGCCAAGGGAAAAGAAGCTTCAGTTAACAAGGAGTAGCCAACAGAGTCAAATACACAACAGTCCCATAATAATGACCAGAGTGTTGTTTCAATTTGGCAACTGATCACCAGTCCTAAGCTCTGCAATATCTCAGTGTTAAATCTTTACAAACTCAACATAACCATTTATTCAATAGTTACCTGAAACAAATGTGTACATGACAAATTACTAAATATAAAGGGACAGAGACTATAGTTTTGAAAACTCTAGGATGTTAATGCACACATGCGTGTGCACACAGGTATGATCTGAGGCGGTGTGACACCACAGGGTTGAACAGAACAAGTGGCCATAAAGAGCCTGAAGCCAAAAGGCACCCTAAGAGATTATTTTCTTCTAATAAGAAACTCCTGGTCGCACACGGTGGCTCACGCCTGTAATCCCAGAACTTTGGGAGGCCAAGACAGGCAGATCACAAGATCAGGAGATCAAGACCATCCTGGCCAACATGGTGAAACCCTGTCTCTACTAAAAATACAAAAATTAGCTGGGCGTGGTGGCATGCGCCTGTAGTCCCAGCTACTTCGGGAGGCTGAGGCAGGAGAATCACTTGAACGCGGGAGGCAGATGTTGCAGTGAGCTGAGATCGTGCCACTGCACTCCAGCCTGGGGACAGAGCGAGACTCCATCTCAAAAAAAAAAAGAAAAGAAAAAAAAGAAACTCCTGGCCAGGCACAGTGGCTCACGCCTGTAATCCCAGCACTTTGGGAGGCCAAGGTGGGCATATCACAAGGTCAGGAGTTCGAGACTAGCCTGACCAACATGGTGAAACCCCGTCTCTACTAGAAATACAAAAAAAAAAAAAAAAATTAGCCAGGTGTGGTGGCACGCAACTCTGATCCCAGCTACTCAGGAGGCTGAGGCAGGAGAATCGTTTGAACCTCAGAGGCGGAGGTTACAGTGAGCCAAGATCATACCACTGCACTCCAGTCTGGGAGACGGAGTGAGATTCCGTCTAAAAAAAATAAAAAAGAAATTCCTTGAAAAAATACAATGTTATGATATACAAAAGATAATATGATTTGTAACTCAGAAGTAAATGAATAGTTTAGAACCCCAAAAGAAATATGCAAGAGCTGACTTAAGCTGTCCACATTAAGAAAAAGAAGGGCGCGGTGGCTCAAGCCTGTAATCCCAGCACTTTGGGAGGCTGAGACGGGTGGATCACGAGGTCAGGAGATCGAGACCATCCTGGCTAACACGGTGAAACCCCGTCTCTACTAAAAGAAAAAAAAAGAAAAAGAAGTAATTTCAAAGTGTGAGACTGAATGTGCTTTGAAAATAGTTGTTCCTGATTTCCAGTTAAGTTCAGCAGATGCCCCTCCGACCCCATTGCATTCCCAAGTGCAACAGAAGAATATTCTGGGGCTTCCCAAACTCCATGTCACAGTGTGTATATCACAAGCTTCATTTCAGGATAACAGATGGATGCAGATTTTCGGCAGGAAAAATTCTTTAAAAGATGAAAGTCTTATTCAATTGCATAGCTGATACATGATCCAATTTCCTTCTGGTGGACTGCAGCAAACTGCAGATGTTTCTTTACTCAAAATGTAACCCATTCTGGTTTCACTTACATTTTGTATGTCAACTGCTTTAAATTACTTACACATAAGTATCACCTTCAATCTGAGGACTTTCAGCCATAAATATGCTAGTAATAAAAAATATGCAGAAGCGACAAAAATATTTCATATAATGGTATAAATGGTATATACAGTAGGCCTGCCTCATCCAGTTTTGCTTTCCACCATTTCAGTTACTCAGTCAACTGAGGTCTGAAATATTGAATACAAAATTCCAGAAATAAACAACCAGTTTTAAATTACATGCCATTCTGAGTATCGTGGTGAAATACTGTCTCATGCAGTCGTGAGTCATGAATCACCCACTGTCCAGCTTCTCCATGCTGTATATCCTACCTACCCATTTGTCACTTAAGAGCTGTCTCAGATATCAGATTGGCAGATCACAAGAAGAAAGGTGAGTATAATACAAGGTATTTGAAAGAGACACAGACAAACCACATTCACTGGGAGGCCGAGGCGGGCAGATTATTTGAGGTCAGGAGTTCAAGACCAACCTGGCCAACATGGTGAAACCCCATCTCTACTAAAAATACAAAAAATTAGCCGGTCACAGTGACACATGCCTGTAGTCCCAGCTACTCAGGAGGCTGAGGCAGGATAATCACTTGAAACCAGGAGGCAGAGGTTGCAGTGACCCAAGATTACGCCACTGCACTCCATCCTGGGTGATAGGGTGAGACTCCGTCTCAAAAAAAAAAAAAAAAAAAAAAAAAAAAACTGTCTCAGATATCAGATTGACAGATCACAAAAAGGTGAGTATAGTACAAGGTATTTGAGAGAGAGACAGACAAACCATATTCATGTAACTTTAATTACAGTACATTGTTATAACTGTTCTATTTTATGATTATTGTTGTTAATCTCTCACTATGCCTAATTTATAAATTAAACTTTATCATAGGAATATATGGACATGAAAAACAGTACACATAGGATTTGTTACTATCCTCAGTTTCTGACTGAGGGTCTTCAAACTTATCTCTGTGGACAAGGAAGGACTGCTGTGATACAATTACAATATTTCTATTTTTTAAGTGTGTTCATGTGAACATGGAAGGTTAAATTAAAAATATAATGAAGTTTATCATCATAAAAAGCCAGAGAAAACGTTTCTTTTCTGGAATATTTTTAATAGTGATGTTACTTTACCTTTTCTATTTAAAAACTAGTGTTAGTATAATATCTACTATTTGCTGAT
Source organism: Macaca mulatta (assembly GCF_049350105.2). NCBI lineage: Eukaryota > Metazoa > Chordata > Mammalia > Primates > Cercopithecidae > Macaca > Macaca mulatta. The sequence continues at coordinate 101,599,510 of NC_133419.1, read as the reverse complement.
TTCTTGGGGATTTTGTTTGCTTTCTGTTGTTTTCTTTTTGAGACAGGTCTCACTCTGTCACTCAAGCTAGAGTGTGCAGGGCTTCATCATGGCTCACTGCAGCCTTGACCTCCTGGGCAAGCAGCTGGGACTAAAGGCGTGTGCCACCATGCACAACTATTTTTTTTTATTTTTTTGTAGAGATGGGGGTCTCGCTATGTTGCCTAGGCTGGTCTCCAACCCCTGGGCTCAAGCAATCCTCCTACCTAGACCTCTCAAAGTACTGGTGTTGCAAGTGTGAGCCACCATGCCCACACTAATTATTGATTACTATGTACCAGGTGCTATGCTAGGTACATCTCACAAAAGGGACTTAACCTTCATTTTAAAAAGGAGGCATTACCATTATTATTATCGGCAATGCAAAAACGAGGAAGGCAGGGTTCAAGGAGGAGAGTGACTTACTAGGGCTACTCAGTGTACATACACACACACACAATCTCCATATCTACAACAGTGCCTGAAGTGCAGTAGGTGGTCAGTAAGTATCTCCTGAATAGCTCTGATTGGATGAAGATCAGATATCATATTCTCATATAAGACTCCTACTCTGTATGCCTACTATCAAGAAAGTATGTACAAATCACTCTATGGAACAGAGAAAAGAAGGCAGCTATCTGGAGGAAATAAAGGCTATACATGGCACCTATTAACTCTCAATACCAAGCAATAACAACATGCATACCGTATTTGCAGCAGGCCCACAGTCATGTAAACCCAGGAAAGCAGGACCTCTGTCTGGCCTATATTCCCAAGGCCTAGAGCAGTACCTGACACATAGCAAGTGCTAAACACAGCTGTTGAATGACTATGTGAGTAAATGTCTCGTTTTCTTTCTCCTTCACTTCTTTCCTCCTTGCTCAACACTGTTCTTTGCATCTTCTTGTCTTCTCTCACTCCTCTTATCACCTTTCACACTTACGTAAACATTGCTTTTGTCTTGCATTTACTGATATGAGAGTTTAAAATAGTTATCCATCTATAATTAAAATTAACAGAATGCAGAAATGATACTTCTTTAAATACCTTCCAAGTCATTCCATTGTCACCAGCATATAAAGGCCCTATCTGAATTTGTTATAGAAAATGATTAATTTAAATATATACTTGGCTCTCGAAGTGCTTTCTATCATAAAGAATGCAATTTAAATGCTTATAAACTTAAGTTTCTCTTTATAAAAATGAGTTGTAAAGTTACTATATGACCCAGCAATTGCACTCCTAGGTATATACCCAAAAGAATGAAAATATATTTCCACACAAAAAAAGGGACATCAATGTTCACAGCAGCATTATTTTTAACAGCCAAAGAATTAGAAGAAACAACTAAAATGTTCAACTGACAAATAGATAACAAAATTTGGTGCATTCATATATCTGAAAAACATTTGTCAATAAAAAGGAGTGACATACTGATCTACGTTTAAATATGGATGAACCTTGAAACACGCTAAGTAAGCACAGCCCTTCACAAGAAGCTACATATTATATGATTCAATTTATATGAAAAATCCAGAACAGGCAATTATGTAGAAACAGAAAGTATATTGGTAATAGTTTCCAGGGGCTAGAGAAGATGGGGAATAAGGAGTGACAGCTAATGGGGATAAGAGTTTCTTTGGGGGTGATAGAAATATTCTAAGATTAGATAGTGATAATGGTGGCCAACTCTGCATATATTAAAAACCAGTGGCTTCTTAAAAGGGTAAATTTTATAGCAGTGAATTATATCTTAAGAAAGCTGTTAAAAATATATAAATGGCATCTTGAAAGAAGGCATTCCCATAAAATTAAAATCAACCCTTTGAAACGGCATCTTGAAAATGCAAAGCTTTGTTACAAATAGGAAATATAAATCACCTGTACATTTTAGCAATATCCCTTGAATCTGAGTTACTATATGTAATTGTTATTGCTGAAGAGAAAATTAATTCTTTAATACAAATATCAATTCCCTGAATAAGCCGACTG